>NC_136069.1:1586728779-1589576279 GCF_964261635.1 Lissotriton helveticus | reverse complement strand
CGGGGCTGAGAGGCAGGTGCGTTCCCGGGCCACTGGGGGCCCCGGCGGGCGGGCCCGGGTGCTGCCTGGCCCCGTCTCAGCATGGCCAGACCTCGCGGGGGGCTGCCTGAGCAAACTCGGAGGAAAAGGCCCATCGGCAAGGGGGCTGAGCAGCAGGTGCGTACCCAGGCCCCTGGGGGCCCCGGCGGGAGGGCCCGGGTCCTGCCTTCCCCTGATTCAGAATCGCCAGACCACACGGAGGTCTGACTGACCCTCTCCCTAGTAATCCGGAGGAAAATTACCCCCCTTTCTTGTAATCCGTGCACTAGAGGTGACAGAGGGGACCCAAGGCGCGAAAGTACCCGACCTCCTGGAGCCCTCGCTGGGATCCGGGAGGCAAATGGCACCTCATCGGGACTTCCAGGGAAGTTCTGCCATCTGGTCGCCCCCATTGGAAAGCATTGCGGGCGACCAGATGGCCGAGGCGATCCGGGTGACCAGATGGCCGAGGGGAGAGGGGCGACCAGATGGCCGAGGGGAGAGGGGCGACCAGATGGCCGAGGGGATACGGGCGACCAGATGGCCGGGCACGAAAGGGACGCCATCTGGTCGCCCCGTGCCCCGACGAAGGAGGGAGCGGGCGCCCGGGGCATGGCGGGCCGGAGGCCCGGGGCCCCAGCCGGGCCACAGCCATGGAGGCTGCCAGGAGCCGGCGGGCCCTCTGACCCGGGGCCCGCTTACACCTTGACAAGCAGGGGAGGCCTGCAAGGGACCGACGGACACCTGTCTTGGGCCCAGGGTGGAGCGGCAGCCCGGGGGACCGGGCCCAGGGCCGGAGCGCCCGACCCGGGGCCCCGACCGGGCCCCTGGACCCAGCCCGAGGCTCCCAGGCCCGGAGGCACAGGGGAAGCCTCCCCGGGCCTGCCGGACCCCGTCCCCGGCACCCTGCCCCGTGGCAGGACCCAGGACGGAGCCCGGGGTGGGGAGGCCACCCTCCCCGTGGCCCTCAGGGGCCCCAGGTGGGGCTCCTGAACCCAGCCAAGCACGGGGAGGCTCCCCGGGCACCACGGAACCCCGTCCCGGGACTTTGGCAGTGCGGCAGGCCTGGGGACAGGGCCCGGGGCCGGAGCACCCCACCCGGGGCTTGGCCGGGCCCCTGGACCCAGCCGGGGCTCCCAAGCCCGGAGGCGCATGGGACGCCTCCCTGGTCCCTCCGGACCCCATCCCGGGCACCCTGCCACGCAGCAGGACCAAGGACAGAGCCCGGGGTGGGGAGGCCGCCCTCCCCAGGCCCTCAGGGGCCCTAGCCACTGCTCCTGAACCCAGCCAAGCAAGGGGAGGCTCCCCGGGCACATAGGAACCCCTTCCCGGGCCCTTGGCAGTGCGGCAGGCTGGGAGACAGGGACCAGGGCCGGAGCACCCGACCCGGGGCCCGGCCGGGCCCCTGGTCGCAGCCTGGGCTCCCAAGCCCGGAGGTGCATGGGACGCCTCCCCGGTCCCTCCGGACCCCGTCCCGGGCACCCTGCCACGCAGCAGGACCAAGGACAGAGCCCGGGGTGGGGAGGCCGCCCTCCCCGGGCCCTCAGGGGCCCTAGCCACTGCTCCTGAACCCAGCCAAGCAAGGGGAGGCTCCCCGGGCACATAGGAACCCCTTCCCGGGCCCTTGGCAGTGCGGCAGGCTGGGAGACAGGGACCAGGGCCGGAGCACCCGACCCGGGGCCCGGCCGGGCCCCTGGTCGCAGCCTGGGCTCCCAAGCCCGGAGGTGCATGGGACGCCTCCCCGGTCCCTCCGGACCCCGTCCCGGGCACCCTGCCACGCAGCAGGACCAAGGACAGAGCCCGGGGTGGGGAGGCCGCCCTCCCCCCGGGCCCCTAGGGGTCCCGGACAGAGCTCCTGAACCCAGACAAGCAAGGGGAGGCTCCCCGGGCACAACGGAACCCCTTCCTAGGCCCTTGGCAGTGCGGTAGGCTGGGAGACAGGGACCAGGGCCGGAGCACCTGACCCGGGGCCCAGCCGGGCCCCTGGACCCAGCCGGGGCTCCCAAGCCCGGAGGCGCATGGGACGCCTCCCCGGACCCATGGAGCCCGTCCTGGGCATTGAGCCATGCTGTTGGCCTGGAGATGGGTGCCCCGGACGCCCGGGGGAGGTCTGTCCGGGACACATGGAGCCCGTCCTGGGCATTGAACCATGCCGTTGGCCTGGAGAAGGGAGCCCCCGGACGCCCGGGGGAGGACTGCCCGGTACCCGTGGAGCCCTTCCCGGGTACTTTGCAATGCCGTTGGCCTCCTGGAGATGGGTGCCCCAGATGCCCGGGGGCGGGCTGCCCGGGACCCATGGAGCCCGTCCTGGGCACTTTTACATGCCGTCGGCCTGGAGGTGGGTGCCCTGGACGCCCGGGGGAGGCCTGCCCGGGACCCGTGGAGCCCTTCCCGGGTACTTTGCCAATGCCGTTGGCCTCATGGAGACGGTTGCCCCGGACGCCCGGGGGAGGCCTGCGCGGGACCCATGGAGCCCGTCCTGGGCATTGAGCCATGTCGTTGGCCTGGAGATTGGAGCCCCGGACGCCCGGGGGAGGACTGCCCGGTACCCGTGGATCCCGTCCTGGGCACTTTGACATGCCGTCGGCCTGGAGGTGGGAGCCCCGGACGCCCGGGAGCGGGCTGCCCGGGAGCCATGGAGCCCGTCCTGGACACTTTGACATGCCGTCGGCCTGGAGGAGGGTGCCCGGGACGCCCGGGGGAGGCCTGTCCGGGACCCGTGGAGCCCTTCCCGGGTACTTTGCCAATGCCGTTGGCCTCATGGAGATGGGTGCCCCGGACGCCCGGGGGAGGACTGCCCGGTACCCGTGGAGCCCTTCCCGGGTACTTTGCAACGCCGTTGGCCTCCTGGAGATGTGTGCCCCGAACGCCCGGGGTAGGGCTGCCCGGGGCCCGTGGAGCCCGTCCTGGGCACTTTGACATGCCGTCGTCCTGGAGGTGGGAGCCCCGGACGCCCGGGACCCATGGAGCCCTTCCCGGGTACTTTGCCAATGCCGTTGGCCTCATGGAGACGGTTGCCCCGGACGCCCGGGGGAGGCCTGCGCGGGACCCATGGAGCCCGCCCTGGACACTTTGACATGCCGTCGGCCTGGAGGAGTGTGCCCGGGACGCCCGGGGGGAGGCCTGTCCGGGACCCGTGGAGCCCTTCCCGGGTACTTTGCCAATGCCGTTGGCCTCATGGAGATGGGTGCCCCGGACGCCCGGGGGGGGGAGGACTGCCCGGTACCCGTGGAGCCCTTCCCGGGTACTTTGCAACGCCGTTGGCCTCCTGGAGATGTGTGCCCCGAACGCCCGGGGGGAGGGCTGCCCGGGGCCCGTGGAGCCCGTCCTGGGCACTTTGACATGCCGTCGTCCTGGAGGTGGGAGCCCCGGACGCCCGGGGGAGGGCTGCCCGGGACCCATGGAGCCCTTCCCGGTTACTCTGCCATCCCGTTGGCCTCCTGGAGATGGGTGCCCCGGACACCCGGGGGAGGTCTGTCCGGGGCCCATGGAGCCCGTCCTGGGCAGTGTGACATGCCGTCGGCCTGGAGGTGGGAGCCCCGGACGCCCGGGGGAAGGCTGCCCGGGACCCGTGGAGCCCTTCCCGGGTACTTTGCCATCCCGTTGGCCTCCTGGAGATGGGTGCCCCGGACGCCCGGGGGAGGTCTGTCCGGGGCCCATGGAGCCCGTCCTGGGCAGTGTGACATGCCGTCAGCCTGGAGGTGGAAGCCCCGGACGACCGGGGGAAGGCTGCCCGGGACCCGTGGAGCCATTCCCGGGTACTTTGCCATCCCTTTGGCCTCCTGGAGATGGGTGCCCCGGACGCCCAGGGGAGGTCTGTCCGGGACACGTGGAGCCCGTCCTGGGCATTGAGCCATGCCGTTGGCCCGGAGAATGGAGCCCCCAGACGCCCGGGGGAGGTGTTGCCCAGGCATTGTTATGGTCTACCCCTGAGGCGGAAGCCGGGGGCTGAAGTGTATTTTTAAAAGTGTGCATTCATTTATGTTTGTGGCATTTCCTTTACAACTTTTGTACTAGTTTTAAAATGCGAGCCTGATTGTTAGGACTTCGCTGACTCCCCACGCTGTTCTCAGCGCAGCAGACTGCGTGCTGGCGCCGAGAGAACGAAGGGTAGCGTCACAGTAGCTGGACCGCCCCGCCCTCCCACACTACTTAAAGAGCGCATGCGCAAAGCGCGCTGACTTTGTTATGGTCTACCCCTGAGGCGGAAGCCGGGGGCTGAAGTGTATTTTTAAAAGTGTGCATTCATTTATGTTTGTGGCATTTCCTTTACAACTTTTGTACTAGTTTTAAAATGCGAGCCTGATTGTTAGGACTTCGCTGACTCCCCACGCTGTTCTCAGCGCAGCAGACTGCGTGCTGGCGCCGAGAGAATGAAGGGTAGCGTCACAGTAGCTGGACCGCCCCGCCCTCCCACACTACTTAAAGAGCGCATGCGCAAAGCGCGCTGACTTTGTTATGGTCTACCCCTGAGGCGGAAGCCGGGGGCTGAAGTGTATTTTTAAAAGTGTGCATTCATTTATGTTTGTGGCATTTCCTTTACAACTTTTGTACTAGTTTTAAAATGCGAGCCTGATTGTTAGGACTTCGCTGACTCCCCACGCTGTTCTCAGCGCAGCAGACTGCGTGCTGGCGCCGAGAGAACGAAGGGTAGCGTCACAGTAGCTGGACCGCCCCGCCCTCCCACACTACTTAAAGAGCGCATGCGCAAAGCGCGCTGACTTTGTTATGGTCTACCCCTGAGGCGGAAGCCGGGGGCTGAAGTGTATTTTTAAAAGTGTGCATTCATTTATGTTTGTGGCATTTCCTTTACAACTTTTGTACTAGTTTTAAAATGCGAGCCTGATTGTTAGGACTTCGCTGACTCCCCACGCTGTTCTCAGCGCAGCAGACTGCGTGCTGGCGCCGAGAGAACGAAGGGTAGCGTCACAGTAGCTGGACCGCCCCGCCCTCCCACACTACTTAAAGAGCGCATGCGCAAAGCGCGCTGACTTTGTTATGGTCTACCCCTGAGGCGGAAGCCGGGGGCTGAAGTGTATTTTTAAAAGTGTGCATTCATTTATGTTTGTGGCATTTCCTTTACAACTTTTGTACTAGTTTTAAAATGCGAGCCTGATTGTTAGGACTTCGCTGACTCCCCACGCTGTTCTCAGCGCAGCAGACTGCGTGCTGGCGCCGAGAGAACGAAGGGTAGCGTCACAGTAGCTGGACCGCCCCGCCCTCCCACACTACTTAAAGAGCGCATGCGCAAAGCGCGCTGACTTTGTTATGGTCTACCCCTGAGGCGGAAGCCGGGGGCTGAAGTGTATTTTTAAAAGTGTGCATTCATTTATGTTTGTGGCATTTCCTTTACAACTTTTGTACTAGTTTTAAAATGCGAGCCTGATTGTTAGGACTTCGCTGACTCCCCACGCTGTTCTCAGCGCAGCAGACTGCGTGCTGGCGCCGAGAGAACGAAGGGTAGCGTCACAGTAGCTGGACCGCCCCGCCCTCCCACACTACTTAAAGAGCGCATGCGCAAAGCGCGCTGACTTTGTTATGGTCTACCCCTGAGGCGGAAGCCGGGGGCTGAAGTGTATTTTTAAAAGTGTGCATTCATTTATGTTTGTGGCATTTCCTTTACAACTTTTGTACTAGTTTTAAAATGCGAGCCTGATTGTTAGGACTTCGCTGACTCCCCACGCTGTTCTCAGCGCAGCAGACTGCGTGCTGGCGCCGAGAGAACGAAGGGTAGCGTCACAGTAGCTGGACCGCCCCGCCCTCCCACACTACTTAAAGAGCGCATGCGCAAAGCGCGCTGACTTTGTTATGGTCTACCCCTGAGGCGGAAGCCGGGGGCTGAAGTGTATTTTTAAAAGTGTGCATTCATTTATGTTTGTGGCATTTCCTTTACAACTTTTGTACTAGTTTTAAAATGCGAGCCTGATTGTTAGGACTTCGCTGACTCCCCACGCTGTTCTCAGCGCAGCAGACTGCGTGCTGGCGCCGAGAGAACGAAGGGTAGCGTCACAGTAGCTGGACCCGCCCCCCCCTTAGCACTGGACAAAAACAGAACGGCTGTACGTCCGCGCAGCGGGCGCGCCGGTGGCGCGCCGAAGGCGCGCCAAAGGCAAGCCCGTCTGCGCCCGTCCGCGCCGGACCCGCGCCCAGCGCCATAACCCCTGGTCCAATCGAGCCAGACGGAAGCAGATACTCCGCGGCCGACTTATACCGGCTCAGACCTATGGAAGGATCAGACTGCGTCCAATACAGCCCTGATAACATCCATGATGTAAGTACCTCTTGTCCGGGATGTAAAACCAAAATACCGTTTAATAATAGGAGAGGTACACCAACTAAATCTCCCAAAAGTAAGACCAGTGAAATTACCATCGCACTTATAAATGCCCGCTCTGTAGGAAAGCATAGGCAAGAAATCTCTGATCTAATTACCGATAAAAGCTTAGATCTGCTTTTTGTTACCGAAACATGGATGGATGACTCATCCGGTCCGGATTTAGTGATAGCGGTACCTAGTGGTTACTCTGTATATCGACAGGATAGACAAGGAAATAAAAAAGGAGGGGGCCTGGCAATCATTACTAGGAACAACTACTCAGTTCGAGTCTCGCCAATATCATCTAATACTTGCGAAGCCCTACATTTTGCAATTAAGCCTTCTCCTTCATACAACCTTCAAGGAGTACTCATATATAGACCTCCTGGAGCACGAGCAGATTTTCTGGCCTCTCTACTTTCCTGGATGGAACCTCTAGCAATCAAAGATACCTTTATGGTACTGGGGGATCTAAATTTCCATTTGGAAAAATCCGATGACTCTGACACCTCGTCACTGGTGGCTGATCTTGCTACCATGGGTTTATCCCAATTGGTGACGGCACCAACACATGAGGCCGGTCACACCCTAGATGGGATCTTTACCAATATAAATAATATAACTATAAAAGAAATATTACCCCTTACCTGGACTGACCATTTTGCTATTGTAAGTAGCTTTAGCATAAACAAGGCCATTAAAACTAATCAGAACACCCTACCTTCAGAACCTTTCAGAGTTTGGAAGGACGCGGATACCAAGATGTTGAGAACATCGCTAGCCGATACCTGGCCATCCATTTCTGAGGATTCCAACGTAGCTGTGCAGCAATTCTCAGATTGGCTAACTTTGGCAGTAGAAACCTCGGTGCCACTAAAAACCATATCTAAAAACCGGAGGACGCCCTCAGCCCCCTGGTTTTCGGAATCCTTGAGAAAACAGAAACAGGTTTGTAGGAGTGTCGAGAGGAAATGGCGTGAAAACTACGATAATGATTCAAGAACACTATATAAACAGACACTGGCATTATACAAAAATATGATCTTGGAGGCCAAGAAAACCTTTTACGAGGAACAAATTAATAGCGCGAAAAATTCCAGCAAACAACTATATGAGGTAGTGAAATCTTTAACTGGAAATCAACCTGACCTGACCCCTCCCCCCTCACAGACTTTCTGTGACGCCTTAGCAAACTTTTTCTACTCCAAAGTGAACGACATCTATGCCGAGTTTTCCACGATCAACCCGTCAAGCAATTCGGCACCTACGATAATTGATAAACAAACTACATGTTCACTCACCCAATTTAAAGAGGCGACAGAGGATCAAATAATAGATTTGATTAAATCTGTTAAAACAGGTTCCGCTCTGGACACTTGTCCACCTAAGATTTTTCCTCCAGTGATGGACCTGATCGGTGCATTTGTAAAGCAAATTTGTAACAATATGTTCACCTCGGGTGTCTTTCCGGATAAATTGAAGAACACACTATTAAAACCACTATTGAAGAAACCAGGCCTAGATAAAGAGCTATTAAAAAACTATAGACCTATTGCAAGTCTTCCCTTTGTAGCGAAAGTGGTGGAAAAGGTCATGAATGCCCAGCTATCGGAATATATTGATCAAAATGACCTGCTGGATGAGTCGCAGTTTGGTTTTCGGAAGCTACATGGAACCGAAACTGCGCTCATCAAGGCAGCTGATGATATCAGGGCCATTAAAGATCGAGGTGGCACGGCGGTCCTAATCATGCTGGATCTATCGGCGGCCTTCGACACGGTCAATCATTCTATATTGATTGACCGTGTCGAGGAGCTGGGCGTCCAGGCCGTGGCCAGGGCTCTGTTCGCTTCCTTCCTTTCAGGAAGAACTCAGGCAGTAACAATGGGGCCTTTTCGATCAACGAACCTGGCTCTCCCATGTGGTGTGCCACAAGGCTCATCCCTAAGTCCGACCCTTTTTAACATTTATGTGGCGGACTTAGCTAAGGTCATCAACACCTACCGGATGAGCCTTACCACCTATGCGGACGATACTCAGCTGGTCCTGGCCATCAATGACGACGGCGAGGAGGTGGCAGCCACGTTTCAAGAAGGCATGCTGGCCATCAAGGAATGGATGGCTTGTAACTGCCTAAGGTTGAACTCAGAAAAAACTGAGGTGATCATTTTTGGAAAACTTTTCCCGATTTGGTCCTCAATATGGTGGCCCCCGTTGCTAGGGGCACTGCCATCCCCGGTGCAGAAAGTCAGAAATGTAGGTGTGATTTTTGATGACAAACTCAACTTTGTCCAACACGCCAATCAAGTAGCCTCCACAGCTTTTTTCAAGCTCAAACTCCTTAGGAAAATTATACCATTTCTTTCAGACAAAGGAGGAAAAACAGTGGTGAGCTCACTAGTACTGTCCGCCTTAGATTATTGCAACGGCCTGTTCTTGAATGCTCAGGCCCGGGTTGTGGCTAAAATGCAAATGGTCCAGAATGCGGCTGCGAGGCTGCTGTCTGGTACCCCTAAATTTCAACCAATCAAACAGACTATCAGGAGCTATCATTGGCTGACGGTGACGAATAGAATCAAGTTTAAAACTTTGTGTATCACCTTCAAAGCCACTCGTCACCAAGGGCCAAAGTTCCTGAAGGAGAAGCTTATACTCTACCGCCCCGCTAGACAACTAAGGTCAGTAAATGCTCTCCTCCTCACTGTACCGAGAACAAAGACTGTTACTTGGGGAGACAGATCTTTTACCATCGCCGCAGCCAGACTCTGGAATACACTCCCACTGGAAATCAGATCCTCCCCCACTCTGCTACAGTTTAGGAAACGGTTAAAGACGTGGCTTTTTAACCAATAATACCCTCACTTTCCTGCACGGTTAAAATTAAAACATATACTGAGCCTAGGCCATAATGAGTCACAGCGCCAAGACGCCCATGGGCATACGTTGCGCTTTATAAATTTTAAAAATAAATAAATAAATAAATAAATAAATATCTCATCTGGTCCCCCGGGCAGAGAACCACCAGCCCTGGAGGGGTGTCCTGGAGTACCCTGCCCCTAGTAATCCGGAGGCCTGGAGGTGGGTGCCCCGGACGCCCGGGGGAAGCTGCCCGGGACCCATGGAGCCCGTCCTGGGTACTTTGACATTCCGTCGGCCTGGAGGTGGGAGCCCCGGACGCCCGGGGGGAGGTCTGCCCGGGACCCATGGAGCCCGTCCTGGGTACTTTGCCAATACCGTTGGCCTCATGGAGATGGATGCCCCAGACGCCCGGGGGAGGTCTGCCCGGGACCCATGGAGCCCATCCTGGGCACTTTCCCATGCCATTGGCCTGGAGCGCCCCGACACCCAGGGGAGGACCACCCTGAAAACCATGGAGCCCGACCCGGGCACTCTGCCATGCCGTCAGCCTGGATGGAGCCCCGGACGCCCGGGGGATGAATGCCCGGGTCGCATGGAGCTCGTCCTGGGCATTTTTCCATGCCATTGGCCTGGAGCGCCCCGACACCCAGGGGAGGACCACCCTGAAAACAATGGAGCCCGACCCGGGCACTCTGCCATGCCGTCAGCCTGGATGGAGCCCCGGACGCCCGGGGGACGAATGCCCAGGACGCATGGAGCCCATCCTGGGCACTTTTTCCATGCCATTGGCCTGGGGCGCCCCAACACCCAGGAGAGGACCACCCTGAAAACCATGGAGCCCGACCCGGGCACTCTGCCATGCCGTCAGCCTGGATGGAGCCCCGGACGCCCGGGGGACGAATGCCCGGGACGCATGGAGCCCGTCCTGGGCACTCTGCCATGCCATCGGCCTGGATGGAGCCCCGGACGCCCGGGGGACGAAGGCCCGGGACACATGGAGCCCGTCCCGGGCACTCTGCCATGCCGTCGGCCTGGATGGAGCCCCGGACGCCCGGGGGACGACTGTCCAAGAGCCATGGAGCCCGTCCTGGGCAATTTGACAAGCCGTTGGCCTGGAGGAAGGAAGCCCCGGGTGGCCTAGGGAGGTGTTGCCCAGGCATAGCCCATCTGGTCCCCATGGCAGAGAACCACCAGCCCTGGAGGGGTGTCCGGGCGTACCCTGCCCCTAGTAATCCGGAGGGAAATTACCCTCCTTTCTTGTAATCCGTGCACTAGAGGTGACAGAGGGGACCCAAGGCGCGAAAGTACCCGACCTCCTGGAGCCCTCGCTGGGATCCGGGAGGCGAATGGCACCTCATCGGATCTTCCAGGGAAGTCCGGCCATCTGGTCGCCCCATAGGAAAGCGATGCGGGCGACCAGATGCCCGAGGGGATCCGGGCGACCAGATGGCCGAGGGAATCTGGGCCATCAGATGGCTGGGCATGGAGGTGAAGCCACCTGGACTCTCCCCCACCCTGTCCCCGTCTCGGGACGAATGCCCGGGACGCATGGAGCCCGTCCTGGGCACTTTTTCCATGCCATCGGCCTGGAGCACCCCGACACCCAGGGGGAGACCACCCTGAAAACCATGGAGCCCGACTCGGGCACTCTGCCATGCTGTCAGCCTGGATGGAGCCCCGGACGCCCGGGGGACGAAGGCCCGGGACGCATGGAGCCCGTCCTGGGCACTTTTCCATGCCATCGGCCTGGAGCGCCCCGACACCCAGGGGGAGACCACCCTGAAAACCATGGAGCCCGACACGGGCACTCTGCCATGCCGTCAGCCTGGGTGGAGCCCCGGACACCCGGGGGGCGAAGGCCCGGGACGCATGGAGCCCGTCCTGGGCACTTTTCCATGCCATTGGCCTGGAGCGCCCCGACACCCAGGGGAGGACCACCCTGAAAACAATGGAGCCCGACCCGGGCACTCTGCCATGCCGTCAGCCTGGATGGAGCCCCGGACGCCCGGGGGACGAATGCCCAGGACGCATGGAGCCCATCCTGGGCACTTTTTCCATGCCATTGGCCTGGGGCGCCCCAACACCCAGGAGAGGACCACCCTGAAAACCATGGAGCCCGACCCGGGCACTCTGCCATGCCGTCAGCCTGGATGGAGCCCCGGACGCCCGGGGGACGAATGCCCGGGACGCATGGAGCCCGTCCTGGGCACTCTGCCATGCCATCGGCCTGGATGGAGCCCCGGACGCCCGGGGGACGAATGCCCGGGACGCATGGAGCCCGTCCTGGGCACTCTGCCATGCCATCGGCCTGGATGGAGCCCCGGACGCCCGGGGGACGAAGGCCCGGGACACATGGAGCCCGTCCCGGGCACTCTGCCATGCCGTCGGCCTGGATGGAGCCCCGGACGCCCGGGGGACGACTGTCCAAGAGCCATGGAGCCCGTCCTGGGCAATTTGACAAGCCGTTGGCCTGGAGGAAGGAAGCCCCGGGTGGCCTAGGGAGGTGTTGCCCAGGCATAGCCCATCTGGTCCCCATGGCAGAGAACCACCAGCCCTGGAGGGGTGTCCGGGCGTACCCTGCCCCTAGTAATCCGGAGGGAAATTACCCTCCTTTCTTGTAATCCGTGCACTAGAGGTGACAGAGGGGACCCAAGGCGCGAAAGTACCCGACCTCCTGGAGCCCTCGCTGGGATCCGGGAGGCGAATGGCACCTCATCGGATCTTCCAGGGAAGTCCGGCCATCTGGTCGCCCCATAGGAAAGCGATGCGGGCGACCAGATGCCCGAGGGGATCCGGGCGACCAGATGGCCGAGGGAATCTGGGCCATCAGATGGCTGGGCATGGAGGTGAAGCCGCCTGGACTCTCCCCCACCCTGTCCCCGTCTCGGGACGAATGCCCGGGACGCATGGAGCCCGTCCTGGGCACTTTTTCCATGCCATCGGCCTGGAGCACCCCGACACCCAGGGGGAGACCACCCTGAAAACCATGGAGCCCGACTCGGGCACTCTGCCATGCTGTCAGCCTGGATGGAGCCCCGGACGCCCGGGGGACGAAGGCCCGGGACGCATGGAGCCCGTCCTGGGCACTTTTCCATGCCATCGGCCTGGAGCGCCCCGACACCCAGGGGGAGACCACCCTGAAAACCATGGAGCCCGACACGGGCACTCTGCCATGCCGTCAGCCTGGGTGGAGCCCCGGACACCCGGGGGGCGAAGGCCCGGGACGCATGGAGCCCGTCCTGGGCACTTTTCCATGCCATCGGCCTGGAGCGCCCCGACACCCAGGGGAGGACCACCCTGAAAACCATGGAGCCCGACTCGGGCACTCTGCCATGCCGTCAGCCCGGATGGAGCCCCGGACGCCCGGGGGACGAAGGCCCGGGACGCATGGAGCCCGTCCTGGGCACTTTTTCCATGCCATCGGCCTGGAGCACCCCGACACCCAGGGGGAGACCACCCTGAAAACCATGGAGCCCGACTCGGGCACTCTGCCATGCCGTCAGCCCGGATGGAGCCCCGGACGCCCGGGGGACGAAGGCCCGGGATGCATGGAGCCCGTCCTGGGCACTTTTTCCATGCCATCGGCCTGGAGCGCCCCGACACCCAGGGGGAGACCACCCTGAAAACCATGGAGCCCGTCCCGGGCACTCTGCCATGCCGGCAGCCTGGATGGAGCCCCAGACGCCCGGGGGACGAATGCCCAGGACACATGGAGCCCATCCTGGGCACTTTCCCATGCCGTCGGCCTGGAGCCCCCTGACACCCAGGGGAGGACCACCCTGAAAACCATGGAGCCCGACCCGGGCACTCTGCCATGCCGTCAGCCTGGATGGAGCCCCGGACGCCCGGGGGACGAATGCCCGGGACGCATGGAGCCCATCCTGGTCACTTTCCCGTGCCGTCGGCCTGGATGGAGCCCCGGACGCCCGGGGGATGACTGCCCGGGACGCATTGGAGCCCGTCCCGGGCACTGTGCCATGCCGTCGGCCTGGATGGAGCCCCGGACGCCCGGGGGACGACTGCCCAAGAGCCATGGAGCCCGTCCTGGGCAATTTGACATGCAGTTGGCCTGGAGGAAGGAAGCCCCGGGTGGCCTAGGGAGGTGTTGCCCAGGCATAGCCCATCTGGTCCCCATGGCAGAGAACCACCAGCCCTGGAGGGGTGTCCGGGCGTACCCTGCCCCTAGTAATCCGGAGGGAAATTACCCTCCTTTCTTGTAATCCGTGCACTGGAGGTGACAGAGGGGACCCAAGGCGCGAAAGTACCCGACCTCCTGGAGCCCTCGCTGGGATCCGGGAGGCGAATGGCACCTCATCGGATCTTCCAGGGAAGTCCGGCCATCTGGTCGCCCCATAGGAAAGCGATGCGGGTGACCAGATGCCCGAGGGGATCCGGGCGACCAGATGGCCGAGGGAATCTGGGCAATCAGATGGCTGGGCATGGAGGTGAAGCCGCCTGGACTCTCCCCCACCCTGTCCCCTTCCCGGGACGAAAGCCCGGGACGCATGGAGCCCGTCCTGGGCACTTTTTCCATGCCATCGGCCTGGAGCACCCCGACACCCAGGGGGAGACCACCCTGAAAACCATGGAGCCCGACTCGGGCACTCTGCCATGCCGTCAGCCCGGATGGAGCCCCGGACGCCCGGGGGACGAAGGCCCGGGATGCATGGAGCCCGTCCTGGGCACTTTTTCCATGCCATCGGCCTGGAGCGCCCCGACACCCAGGGGGAGACCACCCTGAAAACCATGGAGCCCGTCCCGGGCACTCTGCCATGCCGGCAGCCTGGATGGAGCCCCGGACGCCCAGGGGGTGGACTGCCTGGGACCCATTGGAGCCCGTCCATGGTCGGACTCCCAATTCCGACAAATTCGTACGGGCTCCCAATCCCGACAAATTCGTACGGACTCCTAACCTTCCGACACGGATCGGAATCGAGCCCATTCTGACCCAGCAGATTTCAGGTTGACTTGCTATATACTTTACGTATGATTTTATTGGGGCCGATTCCGATCCGGTACGTAAAAGCACATCCGACCGAATGTCGGACAACCACGTACGCCCAGGGGATAGGACTGCCCGGGACCCATGGAGCCCGTCCTGGGCACTTTTCCATGCCGTCAGCCTGGGTGGAGCCCCGGACGCCCGGGGGACGAATTCCGGGGACACATGGACGCCGTCCTGGGCACTCTGATCTGCCGCCGGCGCCGGGGATCGAACCGTGATCACCAGATGGGGATATCCCAAAAATCTGGCATGGATACGGCCCGCCAGGACAGGTTTGGACACCCCTGCTCTAGATGCCCCACCCACATCCTCAATGGGCACTTCTGACTCTCATGTACCAGAAAATTAGCACATGGTGGCAAATGTTCATTTAGTGGACGCTGGACAGATGCAATATGGGAGCTTCCATGCAAGATGGTGGCTGAAGTGAAGCAGCATGACAGTTACAAGTACTGGGTGCTCTACAGTCTCTATAACAAAGGAATGTAAGAGAGACAATGTTGAAAAGGAGATGCCTTTTAACTTTTTTAGGTCAGGATTACATGCTATCCCCACTTGAAAGGGTGATCTCTTTGTTTCTCAGAATGTCAGCACTTCATATAGATCTCCATTGAGCAGCTCCAGTCAACCCTTTCCCTTAATTCGTGCACATTCTTTTTCGTTACTGCTTTCTTCCTGTGTCACCGTTTTTTCATATTTCTCTTCCTCTTTCTCTCCCGTTTTTATGTTTTTGTCTCTCTGCTTTGGTTGAAAGTCTGATTAAGAAAAATAGGTAGCGGTCCCCAAGAATAAGTGCTGGTGGGCCCCAGCTGCAACAGCCAGTTCAAATTAAGCACTGGGAAAGCATATGTAATCTACCTTTCCATCGCGGTCACGGGCACCAACTTCCCAACTAGGTTTAGGCTCCGCACTCACCAGTACTATAGACCCAGAATGTGTCAGCGCTCATAGGGTTAACACATAAAAGCTCAGTAACAGTCGGATTTGGTTAAATTGAGAAGCATGTGAACAGCCAAACATTGCCATACAGTAGATATAGCAGTAATTGTAGGCACTAGAAAGAGTATCTGCACTGTCTGAAATTAACCTCTTCCATGCTCATGACGAGCTGAGCTCGTCATGAGCCACGGTCCTCCGGTGCTCATGACGAGCTCAGTTCGTCATGAGCCGTGGAACGCTCGCATGCGGGGATAATTCCCCTGCTGTGCTGAGCGTTCCACGGCAGGTAATGCACCTGTGATGAGCTGAGCTCGTCATGAGCCACGGTGCTCCGGTGCTCGTGGAACGCTCGCATGCGGGGATAATGCCCCTGCTGTGCTGAGCGTTCCACGGCAGGTAATGCACCTGTGACGAGCTGAGCTCGTCATGAGCACAGGAGCGCCGTGCCTCATGACGAGATCAGCGCCCTCCCCCCAGCACAGCGGGAAAATAACCCCCGCAGCGAAGGGGTTAAAGAGGGGAGTTAAGGAACTCACTATGGGTGCCCTTCCAGGTATATTAGAAGTGGTGCACAAAGGCACCAGCGCTAACTGCAGTTTCACTTAACAAACTGGCTGCGCTTGTAGGTGCTGGAGCACTTCACAATCATAAGTGAACGGAACGCACCCAGACACTGCGTATGGCAGTGTGTTATAGATTGTTGAAATCCATCCACTAATGTCAGATCACAAACAGCAAAAAGACACTTCAATGTAAAGCCACTACTGGCTGTGGATTATTCTGCACTTATAGGCAGAGCAGAGGAATGCACTCTCAAGTATTAGGACCTAATCGCCATCCTTGCTAATGTTTTTTGTTCTTTTTACAGACTAACATAGATAATTTTCCCACATAACAACATCACAGATACACACAAAATATGCATTCGCGAAGGGAGCGATTACTTTTATTTATTTTTATACTTCACACGCAAACTGCAAACATTGAAAATGGGACACAGAAGGCTAGTGAAAACTCAGAGGCCCTGAATTGTAATAATTTTACAGCCACCCCCTTCAAGTACACCACTACCATCATGGCAACAGACAGTTAGAGTCCCTGTGAGCACTGAGCTGAGGAAAGGAGCACAGAAAATTAACCCCTTTGCAGGCCAAATGTGGTGAGGAACCAATTTTGTGTTTTTTGTGCCTTCCCTGGCAAGAAACCGCTGGTTACTCAGATCGAGAGCTGCCACAGCCATATTGGACAAGAGTTAAGAATAAATACTAACGCTACTTAAGTGAGCAAGCAATTTTTAACTCGGCATGTTGTCCTGAGATGAAAGCGAGTCTGCATTGAGACACAACAAGTTTCAGAACCAACCACTCAAGCCATTAAAGGTTTAAGGAAACGTTAGCTACCGGGGATGGATCGGAGAAGACAGTGCATAATCACAGCACATGTATGGAGTATGAGAGGGGCACCAGTGTAAGAAGAATGTAAAGCAGAGGGACAATAGAAGAAAGAGAATGCTTTATAGATACTCGTATGTTACTTTGGGGGACTGGTCCACGGTATGTAAAACTACAAAAAAAATATATATATATACAGCGAGAGAGGTAGAGAAAAGAGAGATTCAGTGAAAAAGAATGAGAGAGGAAGGCGGGAGGAATCCGGTGGACAATAGAGGGAAGTATAGAGAAATAGAGAAAGAAACGTGCAGAGAATGGAGAGAGTCATACAGTGAGGCACAGAGAGTAAGTGAGGGAGGGTAACTAAAGAACAAACAATATATGTCCTGACCAGATCCCAGATATGGATTACTAATGACTTCATGAAGTTATAAACCATTGAAATAGAAATTCTGCTTGCCATCAAGGAATCGGATATTTAGAATAAGGTAGAGTGGCCCAAGATCATGCGTCCTGTGCTAAATCTGTCATTAGAAAGGGAGATTTCCAAAGTTTCAAGTTTCTGATTACTCCATCTGAAAACACCTAAATGCGGCTTCTCTGGCCGGATCCCTGGTGGTGACACATCCATGTGGCAACTTGTGATACACCGCGGCTGCACAATCTCGGAACGCAATCAATTGTATTTTCATTTGTGATGGTTAAACTGCAGGGATTTAACCATTTCGAAGCAGGGAACTTTTTAGGGGAGTGGGAGCCTGGAGGATATTAAAGGTCCAGGGCAGGGGCCGGGCAGGGGCTATATCAGCACTAAGTGGTCGATTAGGATGGCGGACGGACTTGCGTCCGTCCGCCACCCCCGAGGTGGAGGGACCGTCCGCAAGGGCTCCGGCGTTCCCTCCATGCCAATTAGGATGTGACCGCCACCCTGGCGGCCACATCCTGTATCTTTAACATTGTGGCAGGTGCTGCTTCAAGCAGCACCCGCCGCAATGTTAAAAATGCCTGTATTGCATTTACATGCTCAAAGCGGCAGGCACCGCGCGGTCCCTGCCGCTTTGTGCATGTAAATGCTGGGGGGTACCATAGGTACCCCCCATGTGCACTCCCACCCCCGACACCCTGGGGGCCCGCAACGGGCCCCCAAACACAAAAGACCACATGCTTTTGCACGCCCGAAAAGCCGCTGTGGAAAAGCATGTTTCAGCCTGCATCCTACCGCCACCATATTTGCCTGCATACACCGCGGATCAGCGGCGGACGGACTTGCCATCCGCCGCTGATCCCACCGCCATCCTATTGTGGCGGTGGGTGTTTCCAATGTCCGCGGCGGTGAATCCGCATCTTCCAGGCCGGCAGTGGCTTCCGCCGGCCCTGAGGATGCGGATTCACCGCCATCCTAATCGGCCCTTAAGACTGGTAAATTGCAGGTAGAGGGGCCCAGAAGCCATGGAAGTTCATTAACCAACATGCCAGTGGTAAAGAAAGTAAAATCATGCCCCCTCTGATCGCCAGTGTCATCGCAGGGTGACTCCTTTTCTCATCCTTAGTCCGTCAACATATTTCTGTTTGTTCCTGAAGCGCGTGGATATAGGCAGACAGTGTAAAAACTACAGGAAAGTAACCAGGTTTCTTACAATCCTGTTTATATTCTGTCCATTCGCCTGCCTTCCTGAGCCTTGAGGCTTGGGGTAGTAATTGCAGTGCAAGGGTAGGAGGTGCTTCCCTTTGCTATCTCTCACTCACTCGGACATCTGCTCCTTCAACTAATGCATTTGGGGACCCTTATTGCACTGTTTTCATTGTAAGCCGGGCTCGGCCAGCACTCTCATGCAGGCTCCTTTACAGCCCCTATCATGCTTGACCTGCGTCCCCCGAATGGATCAACACTCCAGTTGCTCCTGTCAGGGGAGGACTGGGGCCTTTAACTTTACCCCAGCCGGCCGGGCCCTTCATCCTTATATGATATATGTGTGTGTGTACGCCCGGCATCTGCTATTAGGCCAGGCAGAGAGGCAGTAGCGCAGCCATGTGGTGCAGCACTGTATTATCATCAAACCACGGGCGTAACATCAACACTCTAAAAAAACAAATAAAAAAGCAGCGTTGGTTTGGCAATAGACATGCCTACCGACCGGTTATTACTTACTGTTACGTGGTGAGCTGGGGCACTGCCTTAATTAACTGAAATAGGCCTGGTGTGGTGCTGCTACTGCTCTCAACGCAGTCGAGCTCACTTGAATGATGCTGATGACTCATGAAGGGGTGTGGCAATCTGGAACAAAATCTGCGCAGGCTGCCTGGCTGCCGCCAAGACCCTACACCTGCCGGACCAAATCCAGCTCAAATTGCCCAATCAGTGTCCCATCCAGTAGCAACCCTGAAAAAAGTGCAGCAAAAACAGTAATGCCATCAGAATCTTCTTGGCTGAGGCTCTCACAGCCGCAACACACTTCACCAGGGACTCGGGAGAGGAGAACAACACTGCGCCGAGTCCGTGAGGTACATATACTAAATTTAATCATCAATATCATGTGTGACGTCACGTGCAGCAGACGCGTGTAGACCTGTCCCTGCAAAGTAAGTGCCGGTGCTAAGCACCGGAAAGCACCAGCACAAATTAAGCACAGGTACAATGTGCGGATCTTTGTGATGCATCGGTAATCGATGCACTGGCATTGCGCGGCACCTCGTAGGTCCTCCTCAGCCGCAATGCCTTGATGCGTCGATTCTTGCCGCGACCACAGGCCCTGTGAAGGCTTTTGCAGCAGCCCAGCGATGCGTGAAAATTCTTCTCACTCCGTGAAGTTGCGTCGAAAAACAGCCGCAAGAAGAGCAATGCGTTGATTTCAGTAGTTCTTTGAGTTTCTTCTCTCTTCCAGCTCCTAAACAGTAGCAACAACCTCCAGAGGCCCAAAACTGGCACAGGCACATCAAGGCAGGTCAGAACACAACAAAGTTCAGGGGAGCTGGGGGTGAAGTCTGTGTGTCCCTGAGACTTCTGAACAGGAGGCCAGCTCACTTCAGGCCTTGGAGATCTCCTTCAAGCAGGGGACACAGCACACAGCAAAGTCCTTCTCTTGTCCTTGGAAGAAACATGAACTGCAGGCCAACCACAGACACACAGCAAGGGCAGTACTTCTCCTTAGTCTCTCCAGCTCTTCTCCTTGGCAAAGGTTACTCTTGAATTCCTAGAATGTTATAAAGTTCAGGGGAATTAGGTCTAGTATGTATACCCCAAAATGTATTTGTTCTCTTTGTGCAAGGGGCTCTGAGCCCAGTTCAAACAAGTTCTGGGGGAGCTCTGCTAGTGCACTACAGCATCCTTTGTTAGTGTGAGCCTTGGCTCCAGACACACTACGGGGGGGGGGCGGAGCTAGAATTGTGGAAGGCAGGCAAAGCCCTATTCAGGTACAGGTGCTAATCCTCCCACCACTCCAAATGCAGATCAGGCCTATTCAGCCTAGTGTTGACTCATCCAGACTCCTGGAGCCACTGCAACTCCTCAGCCCCTGTCACTCCAAAGCCAGACATTCAATCCACAAACAGGCAGAGACACACAGAAAGGTTGAACAAGAAAATAGCCACTTTCTAAAACTGGTATTTTTAAACACACAATTTAAAAACCATCTTTACTAAAATATGTGTTATTTAATTCTGAGTTCAGGAGTACCAAACTCAATTTTTCAATCTTATCCCTATGGGAAGATATGCTTGTAAAATTTTACAAAGCATTCCCCATTCTGTCTTATGGGGAAGATAGCCTTTCAATAGTGAAAAACGAAATTGGCAGTATTTCACTACCAGGACATGTTATACACACCAGTACATGTCCTACCTTTCACATATGAAATGAAATATGAAATACCAGCATTTGTAAAGCGCACAGCTGACTCCGGAGAGGTGTCCCGGCACTGGGGGCCCTTGGGAAGATTAAGCGAGCTATTACTCAGAGTCATATGGTGCTAGCCCCCGGCGCCGGGGATCGAACCATAACCCCGTGGTCTGGAGTCAGGCACCCTGGCCGCTGCACCACACCTCTTCTCTCATACACTGCACCCTGCCCAGAGGGGTACCTTGGGCCTACCATAGGGGTGTCCTTTGTGTAAGAAAAGGTGGGTGCACCTGCCAGGTCAACATCCTAGTTAACAAACTGCGGTGGCAGGCCTGAGACATCTTTTCAGGGCTACTCATGTGGGTGTCACAATCAGTGCTACAAGCCCACTAGTAACATTTGATGTACCCGACCTGGCACACTTAGTGCACCTTACTAGCGATCTACTGGTGAAACAAATATGCTAATCAGGGAGAACCAATGACAATATCAATTTACACAGGGAACACTTGCACTTTGACACTGATCAGCAGTGGCAAAGTGCCCAAAGCATCTAAGCCAGCAAAAACGAAATCCAGCACAGCATAAAAAAAATGCCAGGTCTAACACGTGTCCCCTCCAGCTGAAAAGTGGGGAGAACTACCCACCCTCTCTGGAGTTCTCAGCACTAAGGCGGAAGAATTTGGACAAACCATCAGCATTGGCGTGTCCTGTACCAGGGTGGTGTTCTATCGTAAAGTCTATTCTCTGTAGGGAGATGGACCACCTCAACAGTTTTGGATTATCACCCCTGATCTGCATCAACAATCTGAGGGGCCTATGGTCTGTCTGAACCAGTAAGTGAGTCTCAAACAAGTTGGGCCTTAGCTTCTTCAGTGCCTATACCTTCCCTTTCAATTGCACTCCACCTCTGTTCCCTGGAAAGTAGCCTCCTACTGATGAAAGCTACAGGTTGGTCCAACCCCTCATTGTTCAATTGTGAGAGTACTGTTCACACACCATGCTCTGAAGCATCTGTTTGCACAACACATTCTTTGGAGAAGTCAGGTGCCTTAAGCATGAGTGCCATTCACATGGCAGATTTCAGGGCATCATAAGCGTCTGGCAGGCATCAGTCCAGATCACCTTGGTGTCAATCTTTGCTTGTAGGGGCGCCACCTTGCCGCTCCCTACCTGGTGTCCCAAGTACACCACAGATCCCTGCCCTATCTGGTACTTACTTGCCTTGTTAGTGAGGCCTGCCCTTTACATTGCCTTCAACACTTTGCAGAGGTTTTGCAAATGTTCCTCCCAACTGGAGCTGAACACAGCAATGTCATTCAGGTAGGTTGCGCTGAATTCCTCCAGCCCGGACAATACCTGGTTGACCAGTCTGTGGAAGGTGACAGGGGCGTTCTTCACCCCAAAGGGCATAACATGCAACTGGTAGTTCCTCTGCAGGTGTTGAAAATGCTGACCTCTCCTTGGCCCCCTCGGTTAAAGCAATCTGCCAGTACCCAGACATTAAATCAAATGTACCTAGGTACCAGGCAATTCCTGACCGATACACAAGCTCATCAGCTCTGGGGATGAGGTATGCATCCGTCTTGGTGACCGCATTGAGCCCATGGTAGTCCACAGAAAACTAAAGTTCTGGAGTGGCACCGGGTGTAGCAGCTTTTGGTACTAAGACCACTGGGCTAGTTCAGGGGCTACTTGAGGGCTCTATCACCCCTAATGCCAACAGCTTGGAAACTTCTTCCCTGATGCTGGACCTGAATTTGTCAGCTACCCTGTAAAATTTGTGCTTCACAGGTAGACTGTCTCCAGTGTCCACATCATGTACGCACCAATTGGTGACTCCTGGTGTCAGGGAGGTGAACTGACGACAGTCCCTCTGCTGCTCTGGGGTCAGGGTAGGAGAGAGGCTCACCCCATTTACAGACCCATCATATTCCTTTGCTGACAGGAGGTCAGGAAGATGCTCACTGTCCTCTTCCATTCCATCATCTGTTGCAAGGAGCATAGTTTCTTCAGACCTCTCAAAGTGTGGTTTGAGGTGGTTCACGTGCAGGACCCTCAAAGGGTTCCTAGGAGTCTGTAAGCCAACCAAATAGGTCACCTCACTCTTGCGCTCCACCACCTCATATGGACCAGTCCACTTATCTTGGAGCGCACAAGGCTCCACTGGTGCCATCACCCACACTTTCTTGCCAGGTTGAAATTCTACCCGAGTGTCATTCTGGTCAAACCATCTTTCCATTTCTTACTGGCTAGCTTCTAGGTTCGCCTGAGCGAGTTTCCTGAGTCTGCTTTCTGAAGGCCAGCACATAGCTGAACACATCTTGGGGGTTCTCTCCAACCCTCCTTCACCAGACTCAGAGATCCTCTCACAGGGTGACCACACAGTGGTTCAAATGGACTGAACTGTTAGGACTTCTGAGGTACCTCCCTGTATGCAAACAACAGGCATGGCAAAAAGACATCCCACTTCCATCTCATGGGTTCTGCAAGACCCTTGATGATGCCCTTCAGGGTTTGGGTGAATCTCTCAATCAACCCATTCCCTTGAGGATGGTAAGGAGTGGTGAACTTGTATGCCACACCGCACTCCTCCCAAAAAGATGTCATGTACTTCAAAATGAAGTTTGTACCACGGTCAGCAACCACCTCTCTGGGGAACTCCACACGGAAAAAGATTCCCATCAATGCACGGCCCATCACGGGGGCTGTGATTGTCTGGAAAGGGACAGTTTCCGAGTACCGGGTGGCATGTTCAACCAAGACCAAGATAAACTTGTTGCCTAAGGCTGTCTTGGGTTCCAGTGGCCCCACAATGTCAATTCCCACCCACTCAAAAGGGGTGCACACCACAGGAAAGGGTTGGAGGGGAGCCTTACCTTGCCTAGCCTTGCCCTCGACTCTTGCCACTTGCCTGGCACGTTGGGCAAGATCTGCAATGGGTAACAACGTGCCTTCTCCTTTGGGACCAGTAGAAGTGGGTGACAAGCCTCTGAAAGGTTGTGTCCCACCCTAAATGTCCAGTGAGAGGCACGTCATGAGCCAGACCCAGTAGGAAGGTCCTGAAGAACTTGGGCTGCACCTTGATCGGTGACCTTAGGCTCACTATATAACAATCCATCTTCCCAGTAAATCAGATCTGTACAGAACACCTGCTGCCTGGTTTGCAGCCTGTTGCCGCAGACCAAAAAGAGTAGGGCACTCCATCTGCGCTCTGCAGAACTCTTCTCTGGAGGGACCCCCTTCCTGCTGCCAATGGGTCAGCTCCAGTAGGTCTCCTAGTTCAGCTACTTGCTCCCCTGTGGGCTTCAGGGCATCCTCCTCAAGGTCTGCTTCTTCCTGGACCCCGGGAACTTCTGGGGCTGGTTTCCTATGCCCCCTGCCCTTCCTCTTCCTGGCAGGCACCTAGAATACTGTTTCAGGCTCCAGGTCCTCTTGATTACCCCTACTGGCTGCCATTGATCGAGTTGTCACACAGACCCACTCAGGCACACCCAACATCTCCAAATGAGCCTGGCATTCCACCTCCCTTCAGGGGGAACACTCCAGGTAATTTCCAAGCAGATAGTCTACAGGCATGGATGGACTAACAACGACCTTCAAGGAACTTGAGACGCCCCCACTTAAAGGGAACTAGCACCACCTTACATAAGCGCTCAGAGTTGTCTGCTGCAACTACAGGTTGAAGTACATTGGTAATAACCTGCTCTTCAGACACCCATTGACACCTGACAGATGTCACACTGGCTCCTGTGTCTCTCAGAGCCTCCACCCTCCTCCCATTGGTGGTCTCCCACTGCCAGTATTTCTTAGTGTTCTCAGGCAGATAGGATACCTGGACCATCTCTCTGTCTTCTAATGAGACAAGTGTCTTAACTGCTTGCTCCCCCTTCACTAGGAACCAATTCTTCCCCCAGCGCTACACTCACTAATCCTGGTGATGGAGCACCAGTGGGTGCTGGGGGATGCATTGGGGCACTTGGTATCTCTTGCAATGTGGCCCACCTGACCACATGAATAACACTTAGGGGACCCCGGTTGTCGTGCCTGCCCTTAGGGGCCAGGACACCTTGGCTTGAAGGTTTGGGACTCCTTTCCCTGGTAACTGTTTTGGGCCCTTTAGAGAACTCCTTTTGGTTTACCCTTGTCCCCCGACTCTTCTGCTGGGGACCCTGCCCACCCTTGGCTGGGTTACCCACAATCCCTTTGTGGATCCTGGAGCTAGTCCAGCGGTCAGCCTCCTTAGCAAGCTCCCTGGGATCAGTTAGCTTACTATCCAACAGATGCTGGTGCAGCTCTGGAACGCACAGAACACTCAAGTGCTCCCAACTGATTAAGTTATACAACCCCTGGTAATCAGTTACCTTGCTGCCCTTTATCCAACCTTCCTGTGCACGTGTAAACATGTTCACACATTCAACCCAAGTACTTGAATCGAGCTTCTTGAAGTTCCTAAACTTCTCTCTGTACTGCTCTGGGGTGAGCCCATACCTGAGGCATAAAGCCTCCTTCCTGTGGGCATAGGTCAGGGTACACACCTGCTCTAAAGGTGGTAGGGTGTCCCTCCCAGAGGCCTCAAAGTGTTTCCGCAGGCACGCCCCTGAATGCTTTCTCACAGGCTATCTCACATGCCGTAAACCATGCATAAATATTATCACCCTTCTGGTAATTCTGCACTAAGTCCTTGGGTATGTATACCTTACCCCCTTGCACTGGCTGTGCGCTTCTACAATTTGAACTGGACTCCACTTGTTTGGCCTTAATGTCCAGTTCCCTCATGCTCAACTCATGAGCCAAAAGCAATTTATTTTCCTCCGGAGCGAGAGCGCTCTTTCTTTCCTCTGCTAGCTTCTCTTTTTCTATGGCAGACTTTTGGTTCTCTAATTCTAATTGTTTCATTGTTAAGCTTAAGAGCTGAACTTCATGATCTCTGACCCTCTGGTTTCCTCCAGGTCCTCTGGGGAAAAGCTCCTAGTGGAATGGTGGCTGCCAGCCCTGGAGGCTGCTCTTGACACAGGCAGAATCCGTGACCTGACACCATTCCCTTGTGCATCCTTATCTACTTCTGCAGCACCTGTCTCCCCAGCCTCTTTGGCTTCCCACTAGGCCCTAAAGGCCTTCTGCAACTCATCCTTCCTGAAGCTGCTCTTTATGGGACATCCAGAATCCTTGCAAAATTGTTTGAGCTGATCTACTTTGTAGGAATGCAGCATTTCAATATCAAACTCCAATTCTGCCATCTCACTTACTGATTTACCCTTCTGAGACATGATGCCTGGATACTTTAAGGGTCACTCAAAAATAGAACCAAAAACAAAACATAGAATGTGGTCTGCACTAAGTTAGTGATGTACACCAATCACTGTGGGGCAAGTACAAATACAGATTCAAATTCTCACCGTTGACCACCAATGTTAAAAATGGGGGTCTCTAGTTGGCAGAGGTAGGTACCTTCGTCCAAATAGGGACCCTTGCTTCTAGTCAGGGTAAGGGGGATACACACTTTAGATAACCCCTGCTCAACCCCTTGGTAGCTTGGCACGAGCTGACAGGCTTATCCCAAAGGCAATGTGTAAAAGTATTTGTACCAACGCTCGCAGTAACACAGTGAAAACACCACAAATGGACACCACACCAGTTTAGAAAAAAAAATATCTTTATCTAAACTAAACAAGACCAAAACGACAAAAATCCGACAAACAAAGTAAAAAATATGACTTTCAAAAGGTTTCAAGAACTTGTACCATAGAACACTATGTATGCATGCCTTTTCACCAAAGTACCTATAGATGCGTCAAAGTTCACAAGCGAAACAGCTGCAGCATCAGAAAACAAAGAGATGCGACACTCCTGAGACCTTGGGGAGGCGATGCGACAGTCCCGCTGCACACAGAGAAAGGGTTGTGTCGAATCTGGTCTGTATGGAGAGTGATGCGTCGATTCTTTGTGGTGGTTCCAGTCCACGGGTGATGCGTCGGAAGAACTTGGTGCACAGGTACGAGGTGTGAAAATCCAGGATGCGTCGGAGATCGTTGCAGCAGCATCGAGCGCCGCTGCATCGTCCTCTTCAGCGGCGATCCCTTGATGTGTCGATTTCTGTAGTTCTTTGAGTTTTTTCTTCCTTTCAGCTCACAAACAGCAGCAACGACCTGCCAAGAGGTGCCTGTGCCATTTTTGGGCCTCTGGAGGTTATTGCTGCTGTATGGGAGCTGGAAGCAAGAAGAAACTCAAAGAACTACAGAAATCAAAGCATCGAAGGATCGCGGCTGAAGAGGACTGACTCAGCACCGCACACTGCATCGATCGCCGACGCATCCCGGCTACCAAGGGTCTGAGCAGGGGTTATTTAAAGTGTGTATCCCCCTTACCCTGACTAGAAGCAAGGGTCCCTATTTGGACAAAGGTACCTACCTCGGCTAACTAGAGAGCCCCATTTCTAACAGTGCTTGCGCATGCACCCAGCAAACCAAGCATGCAGTGTCTTGTGTGAAGTGCACACACACACTTCACTGGACATCAGAGACCGGTGCTTTTAAAATGCGATTGGCAAGAAAACAGTCATTTGCTTGTTGCAGAGAAGCAGTGGCAGTGATCTCGATGGAGCAGAAAGTAAGCATTCCTCTTCCACGGCAAGCAAGTGGTTCCTGCACATGGGACTTGCAGCATTCCTTTCAGTAATAGAAGCATGGCTGAAGGGGCTTGTGTGGTTTTTTAAATACATTAGTGATCATGAAACCATGCGTCATGCTTTTAGATGGTACTGTTATCTCGTATTCAAGATCACTAATATCTCTATCTATTGTCTTTTTTTTAGTTTAAAGAGCTTTATTGTAGCAATTTGAAACATAGGTACAATATACAACAACACTTATAAATCGAATAGCATTGGATTAGCTGACTGAATAAATAATTTGATGGAATAAATGACACAAGAGATCTATGATAAATCTAAAGATATTCCAAAGAAGAAAAGCAATAATAAAAAGTCGTTGTACCTGGAAACCAAATAGCATTTTACAATTTTTTTGTTTTTTCAGAAGAAAGAAAAATCTAGAGAAAGAGGAAGGAAGATAAAGAAAGGAAAAAGAGGGAAAGAGAAAGAAAGAACATGGTGGGGTAGATTGGACACCATTAAAACGATGATGCCCCCCGTTATTAATTTTTATTTATCTATGTTACCAGTTAAACTACCCTTAATGGAACCTCAAGTAAATTTCTTTGGAACGGTCAGAAGGCTCGTATTTCTTTGGCCCTTCTCTCCGCTCCTAAAGATCGAGGTGGTGTCCATTTTCCCAATTTTCGACAGTATCATTCTTCTTTTCTAATTTGCCAAATGTTACCATATCTATCTTCTTTGGGAGAAACTTTTACCTTTGTATCGCACAGCTTGGAAGAATCTCCGATCTCTCCTTTCCCTTTTTTCTCTCTTAGCTAGATTTACCCATCCTCCTCGTTCTTTTAACTACCCAACGATTCCAAAATTCATTTCAACTTTTCATTCCATTACATGTAAATCTCATAGTCCTTTAAAGTTATTTTTAGATTCATCTCCTTGGCATAACAAAAATATCAAATTGTCCAATTGCACCATTTTTTGGAAAGCATGGGCTTCCAAAGAGATCTTCCAGGTTAAACAACTAATACAAAATTCATGTTGTTTTTCCCTACAGGAGGTTCAGTCGACATTTGACTCACCTGCTTCCTCGTTACCTAGACACAATTCTTTTTGTTTGCTCTTGATGGATCAGCTTTCTCTACTTTCTGGATTTCCTCTTCCCTCTCAAGATCCTCTGTTAGAACCTTTATCCACATCCCCTTTCATTAGAGCCTCTCAAGTTTACAAATACTTGCATTTTTCTTCTCCCAGTCGCCCTAAAAGTAAAGTTGAGCTCTTATGGGAATCTGATTTACAACGTACCCTTTCTGTTCATACATGCAATTCCATTTGGATATGCATACATCACACCTCTTGTAATTCTAGCACCACTCAGACCCTTTATTATTATTCATAGACTATTTTTAACTCCATTATCACTCTCCAAGTATAGTTTAGATGTATCCCTGAATTGTTGGGTATGTCCTAATACTCCTGGCTCTTTTATGCATTCCTTTTTTCTTTGCCCTAATATTGATCATTGTTTGACTAATGTATGTGAGTCAATCTCTTCTATTTGTACTATTAAATTTCCCTTTGACATATACTCCATATTTTTGGTAATTAACTCTGCAGACTGGTTTGGTTCTCGCAAGATGGGCATATTTGTGGATTTGTTAATTGCTATTGTATTTCAGGTAATTACCTCTCACTGGAAGGATGCTTCTAAGGTATCTTTCTCTGCTTGGTGGAACCTTCTTTTTTATCACCACAGACTGGACAGAGCTTCTTCCAAAACTTCTCAACAACTTATTCGTAAAGAAACCCTCTGGTCTTCACTCACCAATTATTTATCTGCTTCTACATAACATAATCAAGACAGCTCCTTTGTCTACCAACCACCATGAGTGCTTTAATCTTTTTTCCTTTTATTTTAAAATCGTTTATATGTCACCTGTACAGTTATTATTCTGTTTTTAGGAACCACTACGATTATTATAAGATTCATGTTTTAACATAATATTAGATGAAGATACTACTATATCTTTATTCTCTTTTCTCTCCTCTTTTTCTTTCTTTTTGCCCCTTCTTTGTTCTTTCTATCTCTTGTCTTGATCAGATCTTTTTGCCTGTGAGTTGTCAGTTTGCTGTGGAAGTTTCTCGCCACTGAGCAGCCCTCCAAGAGATTAATAAATCTGTTTGTATTGAGGGAGTTTTTCAAGTTTATTTTGGTTTTAAAAGCAATGGATGCAAGGTTTCCAGCCTCCAGCAATTTCCAGGCAACAGTAAAAATGTCAAAATAACTCCAGTGATTAATGTTGTTCCTGGAGAGAGATTGGAGTTTTGTCTAGCTGAGGTTTTCCCCATCATAAAAAAGCAGAGAGTTAATATGCCTGCAGCAAAGAACGTGCACCGTGCATATCACAAAGTTCATATAATGTAAATAGGTCAGTGGGGAGACATCCTTTTGTTGCTTGCAGTTTATAAGTTAAAATCCTAGTAGAGAGCAGTTGGCTATTAGCCGTCATCAAGGTACTGCATGCACACTGCAAAGAATAGATGAGAGCATAGAATAATGTTGCAAAAAGAGTTCATTTGGGTAGAAATCGATTATTTTTTATTAAAGTCAACCCCCAACTATGGTGTTCTGTTTTCACTTCTGAGTTTGTACTTCTCCAGACGAAACTCTCTTAAACATTACTGCCTACCAGTATGAATGATACGTCACTCCTACACCTTGTAGCTCTCTGGCTTATCTAACATTTCCTATACACTGGTTTTCCCACATGTATGATTGATTGCTTGTTTAATGTGTGTGTGATGCGAAGTGCTCTGACACCCTATACTGGTATGACTGGTGCTTTATAACACATTAAATGCATCTGAGAGAGAGTGGTTATGGAGACTTGAGGGTCCCAGTTAAAGGGTGGGAGTGAGGGAAACCGTGGTGGAGGTGGTCACTACCTCCACCATGGATGTGGGGGGCATCAATAAATATTGCACCGGGCACCACCAGCTGTAAAGCCGACCCTGTGCAGGATGGCAGAATGGCTCAGCAAATTATTCGAAATACAAAAAACATATGAATTATATGCACATTTGCAGTGCCTTAACATGTTTTTTGTCTGATTACTTGGCAAAAATGGATGGTTGTAATGTATATGTGAAGCCTGTAAAAATAGCTCACTTGATTGACATTGCAGTGCAACGTAAAGTTCTCATCAAAATAAGGGGATTTAATTAATTTTTTTGCATGAGGAATGTCTGTATGTTGCATAAATATTGTGTGCCCTGTGAAGAGTCCATTATTGTTACACAGGCTGCATTCATTGTAAAGTATGCACAATGAATTACACTTCTATTGTGATGAAACTGCAGGATTTTTTCAGGTTTTCCAAGACAGGGTGTCCCATGCAGAAATGGCAATCTGAATTTTATCTGCACCACTTACATACTGATCTGTGAAGCCCAAGCCTTAAAAGGGAAAAAGCAAAACTGTGTGCCCCAAAATGCAAAGTTTGTTTGGCAAATAACGTCAGAACTAGCAGTTACCATACATGACATTGGGTCAACTTGGCAGCTACTCTTTGACTGTAGGACACACTAACAAGGTAGATTTTGCATTAATTTTATAACCGGCTGACCAAGTTTTAAAGCTGTCATAGGTGGCCAGTCGCAATACATGGACAACTGTTTCAAGAAGGCCCGTGGCAATGCTGGCTCCTTCAGCCAGATTTGAAGAGATCATGTTTGAAAGATTTGATGACATATTATACATTCAGGAAACCTCAAGATTACAAATTCCAAATCTAGCAGGGCCTACTCAGTCTTTTATCTGTCTGAGGTTAAGCAAAACTATTGATTTTGATTATGCATTGACAGATGTCACTGAGAAATATATTGCATGGTCTAAAGTATTTATTTGGGGGTAGATATATGACCCGGCCCGTTAGCAACAACAAAATTGGTCTGCCCCATGCACAAACCATATTTTGCTAGTCATTAACCTATTACAGACTCGCAAAATATGGTTACCGACTCGTTAGTAGGAAGGGGCGTGCCATGGGCATCCATTCCTAATAGCGAGTCTAACAGCAATGTATGATTGTTTTGCGACCGCATTTGTGGTCTTGAAATATACGCAGTTTACCACCTACTTCAGGTAGGTGGTAATCCACTCGCAATCCAGAAAAGAGTCCTCAAGGTACCCCCTCCCCTTTGTGATTGGGTGCAAAATATTTTTTAAGAGCAAGCAGTGGTCCCAAGGATCACTGCCTGCCCTTAACCCTTTCCATGCTCATGACGGCTCCACGCCGTCATGAGCCACGGGCGGCGTGTGCTCATGAAGGCGTGGAGCTGTCAAGCAACTGCAGCTCCACGCATGCTCCGCCTACACGGCACTAATTCCCCGCCTGTGCGGGCGAATTAGTGAGTGAGCGGGGTCATGACAGCTCCACGCCGTCATGAGCACACACCGCCCGTGACTCATGCCAGTGTGGAGCCGTCATGAGTAAGGGAGCGCCATGCCCACCCCTTAGCCCCGCCCGCGCCACGGCCGAATTCGCGCCGCAGCGAAAAGGTTAAAAAACGAAACTGAAAAGTAACATTTTTCTTTTTTAAATGCATCCTATTTTCCTTTAAGGAAAACAGGCTGAATTTATAAAAAAACATCTGCTTTATTTAAAAAGCAGTAGTAACAATATGAGAGAGAGGGAAAGGGACACCCTCAGTCCCCCGGGCAATCTCAGTAAAACAACAAGAGAGTGTCAAGAAAACAAAGTAAATTAGCACATAATCAGAAGTCAGATTATTCCTGTAGAATTCACATTGGAAATCATTCGGGATTTATTTAAAGCCATCCCTCACCACCCTGGGTGGTGACATGCTTCATCATCGGGCCCACCAGGAGAAGCCGAGTGCCTCCCTGGTGTGCTACAACACCAGATTACTGCAAAGCTGGATTTTTTTGTGACAGTGATGTGAAAAATACGTGATATTAAAATTGTCCAAGAGCTGTACCAGAAAGAAAAATGTATTCAATGGTCAGTCTGACCAGGTTAAAATATGTGTCGGGAAATGTGCCAATTAATGTATTGGTTATTTCCACTTAGAGTGGGGTCGAAATGTTTCAGCCCTTATGTGTAAGATTTACTGGGCTTTCTTCAGGACCATGTTCTGTGTACCGCGGCGGTGTGGGCGCGCTAAGGTCCACCCTACCAGAGGACGTGAAAGTTAAAATTGGTTGTGTAAAATAGTGCAAAAAAACAGCAAACCAACAAGTTGTGGGAATTACCTCTAGTTTAGAGGAACCTGTATAGTCTGGAGAAAAAGGACAAACAAACAGAAAAGACAAACATAGGTTTAGAGCAGTCTCGTCAGTGGTGTTGTCTGGAAGATAACTCTCTGAATATATGTGCTTATGGCTAGTCAAGGTGGCGTGACCGTTGTGCCATACATGCTATGTTTATATCATCACAAAGATGCTTTTAGCATGCATAGTTGCTGGAAAAACTGTCCGATCGATATTCAAACTGTGGTCACAACATGCTGTGTATATATCATCACATGGATGCTTAGAGCATGCAAGATTGCAGGAAAGAATATCCGATCAGTTTTCGGACTGTGGTCATAACACTCGTGAATAGCGATCAATTGGCCAGACGGTAGGGGCCAGTGGGAGTGTGTATACCACAGGGGTATAGATTTATCAGGTATCAGAAGATCACTGAGTAACAAGGCCTTCTCACTTGTGTAAAAAACGATCCACGCCCCATAGGTCTCGGGAGGTGGGTGGGGCAACAATGGCACACCCTGTAACAGAGATATAGTGAAGTTAAAAAGTTAGAAAAGAAAAGGGAGAACCGGGTACTTAGCTCTATATGGTAGGTGGAAGTTGTCCTTACTCCCGCAACGCCCTGCACCCGCTTGGCACCTAGCGTCCCTTGCTACCGGACCTCGTGGATGGTAACCGGCAGACAGGGAAACGCTAAAGAATGGAACCGGTCGGTGCGTGGGCGCGGTCGGGAAGACGGCATCCAATCCCGGTCGAGAGCCAGAGTGAGGCTTGGAATCCCAGCCAATCAAGCTCGTGTGTGCCAAACCGAGGCATGGAACGCAAGCGCGCTGGTTCAATCAATCAATAAATCAAAGCATTTATATAGCGCACTACTCACCCGGAGGGTCTCAAGGCGCTGGGGGGAGGGGGTCCGCTACTGCTCGAACAGCCAGGTCTTGAGCTGCTTCCTGAAGGCGAGGTGGTCTTGGGTCAGGCGGAGGTGGGTCGGAAGGGAGTTCCAAGTCTTGGCGGCCAGGTAGGAGAAGGACCTTCCTCCTGTGGTGGCTCTTCGGATGCGGGGGACGGCGGCGAGGGCGTGGTTGGTCGATCGAAGCTGGCGTTTGGGAGCGTAGAAGTTGAGGCGGCTGTTGAGGTATCCTGGGCCTTGGTTGTGTAGGGCTTTGTGTGCGTGGGTGAGGAGCCGGAAGGTGATTCTCTTGTTGACCGGGAGCCAGTGCAGGTCTCTCAGGTGTCCGGAGATGTGGCTGCGGCAGGGGATGTCCAGGATGAGTCGTGCTGAGGTGTTCTGGATCCGCTGGAGTCTCTTCTGGAGTTTGGCGGTGGTTCCGGCGTAGAGGGAGTTGCCGTAGTCCAGACGGCTGGTGACGAGGGCCTGGGTGACCATCTTCCTGGTCTCGGTGGGGATCCATCGGAAGATCTTACGTAGCATGCGCAGGATGTTGAAGCACGACGAGGAGACGGCGTTGACTTGTCTGGTCATGGAGAGGGAGGAGTCCAGGATGAAGCCCAGGTTGCGTGCGTGGTCTGTGGGTTTGGGTGCGCTGCCCAGGGCGGGGGGCCACCAGGAGTCGTCCCAGGTGGAGGGTGAAGATCCCAGGATGAGGACTTCCGTCTTGTCCGAGTTCAGTTTCAGGCGACTGTTCATCATCCACTTGGCAACGTCTGTCATCCCTTCGTGTAGGTTGGCTCTGGCGGTGGCGGGGTCGTTGGTGAGGGAGAGGATCAGCTGGGTGTCGTCGGCGTAGGAGATGATGTTGAGGTTGTGCTGGCGTGCGATGGCTGCGAGGGGGCTCATGTAGACGTTGAAGAGTGTTGGGCTCAGCAGATGACTTCGGTGGCCTCCGATCTTAACGGGGGGAGGCGGACTCTCTGTGTCCTTCCGGCGAGGAAGGAGATGATCCACTCCAGTGCCTTCTCCTGGATTCCGACGTTGCTGAGGCGCTGTACTAGGGTACGGTGGCAGACAGTGTCGAAGGCCGCGGAGAGGTCCAGGAGGATGAGGGCCGCTGTTTCTCCGTTGTCGAGCAGGGCTCGGATGTCATCGGTAGCTGCGATCAGGGCGGTCTCGGTGCTGTGGTTGGCCCGGAAGCCAGACTGCGAGAGGTCGAGGGAGTCGTTCGTCTCGAGGAAGGCGGCCAGTTGCTTGTTGACGGTCTTCTCGATGACTTTTGCCGGAAACGGGAGCAGCGAGATGGGGCGGTAGTTCTTGAGGTCGGTGGGGTCGACTGATGGCTTCTTAAGTAGGGCGCTGAGTTCGGCGTGTTTCCAGCTCTCCGGGAAGGTAGCGGTGTCGAAGGAGGTGTTGATGGTTTGGGCTTGTGCAAGTCTCGGTCTACGAGGCTTGAATTCTAAGTGCTTTAATTAGATTGTCCATGGTTGCGGACAAGAAATGTGTAATAAACATTTCTCTGGATGTAATTTTACATCGTGCAGGGGGAACGATTAAGTGGTAGAAACTAAAATTAACAAGCATTTGCAATGCAATAGGTCTCGCATTAGGAAAGTTTGAGCTATTGGTATTGTAACTGGCAAAGTTTTTATTTATGTTTCTTTTTTTTTAAATAGCTAAATTAATAGCTTCGTCATTTACAATGCCAATAGTTATAACTTTCGCAAATGTGATACCTATAGCATTTGTAATGCAATATGTTTTGTATTTACAAACCGCGAGAGGACAAAAAAAAGCTCCGGACCACCGCCTCCTCCCAGGCCTTCAAAAGGGACCTCAAAGCTCTCCTCCTCCAGAGACACCTCCAAAAGTAATTCACGTCCTCTTGCTATTGTGAGGAAGACTTCCCACTACTGATAATTTCTACTTTCCATGACCATGGAAGTGCCTTCCCAGTGTATGCCTGTGATTGGAGGGTCTGCCTTTTTGCAGTATTTTCCGTGTACTGGTGTTCGGTGCCCTTTTGTAACATGCACACACCACTCTGCCCTTGCAACACACGGCTGCTACCTCTCACATGTCTTTACCTTTGATACTTGCACAAGTGCCACCTTGCCCATGTAACGCTTGTTCCTGAGCCTGAGTGTCTAGCACTTATTGCAGGACTATACCTCTAATCATACTCTGTTTTCTCTTATAACTGCACACTTGTCACTTTCATTTCCTCTTGTGCACTTTTGACTACCTCATGTATTTTGGTTGCTCACAATTTTTACTTAAGTATTTTGTTTGCTCACGATTGTCACTATTACCTTTACTACCTCATGTATTTTTGGTTGCTCATAGTTTTTACTACCTCATGTATTTTGTTTGCTCACAATTGTCACTATTACCTTATGTAAGTAACGTATGTTTTTGCAACCTGTTCTTTTGTAATGTTTCTCATTATGTTTCATTTCTGTTCCTGTTGTGAAGCCTCCGACGCCTTCGGGTAAAGTCCGCGCTATATAAAAATGCATAAATACATGAATAAATAAATACCGCCTTCGGGTAAAGTCCGCGCTATATACAAATGCATAAATACATGAATAAATGAATACCGCCTTCGGGTAAAGTCCGCGCTATATAAAAATGCATAAATAACTAAATAAATAAATACCGCAAATCAAACATCCTCGTCACTCTGCCGGCCTGCGACCAGGAAGTCAGGCAGGCCGGCGCGACAACCGGAAACAGGAAGTAGGAGGGCGGGAGCCTACCCCGCCTCCCACGGAAGAGCCGCGATTGGAGCCGTGTTTGGAGCACCGGAGCAGGCAGGAGCCTACCCTGTGCCCCGGTGCCGAAGGAGGGAAGAAGAGTGCTGCTGCCGGGCCCTGCAGCTGAGGAGAGCCGCCGCACGAAGGAAGCCGGTGAGTGGGTTGCTGAGCGGGGGAGGGGGAGAGCATGTGTGTGCGCGCGCGCATGCGGGGGGGCGGGATGTGTATGTGTGTGTGCGTGCGTGTGTGTGTGTATGTGTCTTGGAGTGCGTGTGTGTGACTGTGGGGGAGGGTGTGTGTGTGTGTGAGCGAGTGTCTGTCTGCGCGCGCATGTGTACGGCGCGGGACGCGACGTGCGCGTTCACGCACACGAATCCAGCAAGAAAAGCTCGTGCACCCTCTAGTCCGTCCTTCCCCCCAGACTGATCGCTATTGGTCTCCAGCTCGACAAATGCATCCTTGCGGATGCATTGCCAGCGAGACCCAAAAAGTAGAATCTAAGGTTAAAAATGGGTGAACAATACGAACAATGATGGGAACTTTGTTAATAGCAAAGCGTTGAATGTATATAGCGATGACTAGAAAAGACAAATAGAATTACAGTCAACATTGAGAGTTTAAAATTAGTGGAGGCTAGTTAAGGTAATTGATATCAATGGTGGTAATGTAGCAGTCCTATGAGCCACACAGAGGATGGACTAGTCATATGTTGATGCTGAAAAGCTCATTGGTTCAGAAAGTGATGGAAATACTAGCATTTTAGTACGGAAGGCCATGGGATTTGGTCATTGAGACCCGTTAGGTGGGTCCCTAATCTATAGACCCAACGCTGTTCCTTTTCAAAAAGAACACTAGCAGTGTTTTTGTTGGTAGTTACTTTTTCGATGATGGTCCAGTGTAAGTCGTTGGGTGTGTGGTTTTGCTGTAGAAAATGCTCGCTCATTTTTGTGACTGTTTTGTGACATCTAATGTTACTACGATGCTCGCAGATGCGTGTTTTTACCTTGCGAATGGTCATGCCTACGTATCTTTTTTGGCAGGGGCATGTAATAAGGTAGACCACGTTGTTTGAGTTACAGTTACTGTGTGACCTTTGTACCCATGTCTTTCCAGGTCCAATGAAAGTTGTTTAGAATGTGTTGTTAAGTGACACACACTACAGTTTGAACATGGGTAGTGTCCAGTAATAGGGGGTAAGCCCCAAGCATCTGTGATCGATCTTTCTGTAGGTACACTGGACATTGTCGAGTATGGCCTTGATGTACAAGAGAGTCTTTCAGACTCCTGCCTTTCTTAAAAGAGAAGAGTGGTTTCTCCCACGTCCTCTTGTTGCTGTTGATAATTCTCCAATGTTTGTTTACCGATTTCTTCATGGCATCAGATAAACTGCTGTATGTGGTTACACATGTAAGAGGTATGCTGGATGGTTCTTTTGTGGTTTCTTCCAGGAGTGCTTCCCTTGGTTGATTTCGTGCTCTTTTGTTTCCTTTGTTAAGGATGTTGGTAGGGTATCCTCTTGATTTCAGTTTTTCAGTGAGCTCATTGGCTTGAATTTTGTAGTCTCTGGTGTCACTACAATTTCGTCGTATCCTCAGGTACTGGCCATAGGGGAGGTTTTCTCTGAGGGGCCTTGGGTGGAAACTAGAGAACTCGAGCAAGTTGTTTTTTGCTGTCGGTTTGTAATGCGTTCTGGTTTTGAAATTCGTTCCGCTCACCGTGATGACTAGATCCAGGAACACTACTTCCTGTTTGTTGAAGCAGTGGGTAAATTTGAGGTAGGGATCTAGGGTGTTTATCCAGAGAAAGAATTGTTCAAGGGACTGGACGTCACTCTTCCAGATCAGGAAAATATCGTCAATATACCTCCTCCATAATCCTATAGAAGAGGAAAAGTGGTTATTGATGGGCAAGATATGTTTGGACTCAAAGTCATGGACATAGAGTCCGGCTACGCTAGGAGCAAATGTTCTGCCCATAGAAGTGCCAGTGCTTTGGAGGTACAGTTGTCCTTTGAACTCAAAGTAATTTTGTTTCAGAGCCAAGGTCGCACAGTTTAGTATAAATTGTTTCGGTGTTGTGTAATCCCATGTGATGGAATCCAGAGCTCTCCCCAAGACTCTGAGAGTTTCATCCTGGGGGATGCTTGTATACAAGCTCTCGATGTCAAGTGTCACAAGAATAATAGAGTTTTCTTCAAAGGTCATAGGTTCCAATAATTGTAACAGGTTTTTGGTGTCTTTAAGGTACGTGGGTGTGTTCTGTATTAGAGGTTTGAGGTAGTAATCACAGAACGTTGACAGTGGTTCAAGAAGTGAACCAATGCCTGACACAATGGGTCTTCCAGGTGGTGGACTCACATTTTTGTGAGTTTTGGGCAGGGTGTAGAAGTATGGTATTGTAGTACCTCCTGCTGTCAAATAATCTGCTTCGTGTTTAGAGATCCATTCATGATCTTCAGCTTCTCTTACTAAGTCCATGACTTAGTAAAAGAAGCTGAAGATCATGAATGGATTTGACAGCAGGATTCCATCACATGGGATTACACAACACCGAAACAATTTATACTAAATTGTGCGACCTTGGCTCTGAAAGAAAATTACTTCGAGTTCAAAGGACAACTGTACCTTCAAAGCACTCGCACATCTATGGGCAGCACATTTGCTCCTAGCGTAGCCGGACTCTATGTCCATGACTTTGAGTCCAAACATATCTTGCCCATCAATAACCCCTTTTCCTCTTCTATAGGATTATGGAGGAGGTATATTGACGATATTTTCCTGATCTGGAAGAGTGACGTCCAGTCCCTTGAACAATTCTTTCTCTGGATAAACACCCTAGATCCCTACCTCAAATTTACCCACTGCTTCAACAAACAGGAAGTAGTGTTTCTGGATCTAGTCATCATGGTGAGCGGAACGAATTTCAAAACCATTGAATACATTTTTCTTTCTGGTACAGCTCTTTGACAATTTTAATATCACGTATTTTTCATATCACTGTCACAAAAAAATCCAGCTCCGCAGTAATCTGGCGTTGTAGCACACCAGGGAGGCACTCGGCTTCTCCTGGTGGGCCCGATGATGAAGCATGTCACCACCCAGGGTGGTGAGTGAGGGCTTTAAATAAATCCAGAATGATTTCCAATGTGAATTCTACAGGAATAATCTGACTTCTGATTATGTGCTAATTTACTTTATTTAAAAAGCAGTCACAGACATGGTGGTCTGACCCCAGCAGACCACCATCCCTGGGAGTGCTAACCATTCCCAATGTGGTCGGAGATTGCGCTTGCCTCATGAATATTAATGAGGCATGGAATTTGCGACCCCATTCGTAATTACAAACGTTGTGTGAGACACTGTTATACATTCACTTTTGCGAGTCGCAAGTCAACACAATTTGCGACTCACAAAAGGTAATGGTCCTACATCTGGCCCTTAACACTTAGCCGTGTGCTATGGTTGTAGCCCTGGTTTACTTCTTTTGCTTAAAAATACCAAATTACTTGTACTAAGATGGCTTTGTGCATATTTCATCCATTACATGGGCATAACAGCTTTGCTCAACTCACAATGAAGTGTCACTCTAAGTGTCACACATATGGGATGGCAATGTCACACATGAACACACAGAAAACATGAAAATGTCACATATGAAAACTTGGCAGCAATGTGCCCTTGGCTTTCTCTGTGCCCAGTCTCCGTGCAGAGCTCGCACATATTCTTTCTGCTGGTTCCTCGGAAGCCCTTTTACCAGTGAACAATGCACTTGTACGGTTTCCCGTTGATAAGGCCTCTGAGCAGCGCAGTACTTCTTGGCTTGCTTTGGCACAGCTCTTCACCCAACATAAAAGGCTGTTGACCCTGCCGTTATAAGGCCTCTCAGTGGTGCAATACCTCACAGCTTGCATTAGCACAGCCCCTCATTTTTTATGATATGTGATTGGCGGTAAAGCTGATAGAGCTACTGCTGGATCGAGACATATGCTCTGTGGCTTTGGCTCAACTCGAGGTCCTCTCAGACCCTCGAGCCGAAATTAACAAACTTTTCATGTGGCTTCTGGCTGCCACCCAAAGCATCAATCTTTGATGTAAAACAGGGGATAGAGATGCCAATCTAGTATCTGAATTGCATAATGTAAACCCAGAAAATATAGGAATAATCCCGGCTTACACACATGACCAAACTGTGTGGTCCTAGGCAAATATTTTATATCACTATGTCTCCTTTTCCTTGGTTATTGCATTTGAGAGCATCTTGCAATATTGAGTCCTGGAATGCAAACTGCTCAGTATAGTGTGGTGTCTCAACTTGTCGATCTCTGTGCAACAATTCAGAAATCTGGCGCAGATTGCGAACGAGTATTCAACCTCGTGAACATTCTCAACAGTAAATTGGGAAATAGACTATAGAAGAAGCATTTGGATACGCTGATGAGGACAAAGGCCTACCTCCGGAATGGGAATGTTGACCTTGATAGAGTTTATCAGCACTGGAAAAATGGCAGATCCCGATATGAGAAGCAAACATGTCACACATCTAGTGATTGCACCTGACTTGTCTAAACTGCCCCCTCCCACACTCCACCTTTGCCTGGATATCACACATTTCACAAACTATCTCTCAGAGGGGATATCCTGACATTACTCAGTAGCTTGCACATCCAACTGTAAATATCTTATGTAATTGTGCAATTTGTGTGTGGGTGATCTTGTATTAGGCTCCCAACATTTCCTTAACTTATGAAGAGTGCTCCAATTGAGGATCATTATTAAAATCTAATAATGTTTTAACCGCTTGATCGCTGTGCTTCTCTAAACCCGGAGTGTACTTGCTTGTGTAACCAATTCATGTCATTGCGTGTGTATCTAAATTGCAAACCTGTCTTAAGACACACTCATGTGATGCTGTGTATGTGGAAATGCACCTTCTTTTCTCTTTTTTTACACAGAAGTTTGGAGTGGTATTTGCAATGATATTTGTTGCTGAGCTCGCATGCATGATCGGGTTCTTGGCGCACATAGGGTTGGCTGCAGCGCTGAGAGACCTTACACTGCCGTACACAGAAGAAAAATATTAGAGGGAGCATTGAAAGCCATTATCTAGAAAACTGAGCCATCTGCTCAATGATAAACATTCACTGGCCTTTGGGTGGTGCAGTGTGTTGGAGTCAAAAAAAGTCTCACCACTCAAATTCAAAAAGAAGAATTCTTTGGAGCGAGGGAGCTCCATTGGGAGCTGGTGCCCCATGCGGTGGATAGGAGCAGAAATTCATCACTAAATTCACAATCCGCATCCATATCCCCCAATTCACTTGTCACTAGGTGTAGCAGGGCAAGGGTATTGTGGCAGGAGGGATATCTCTAGGGGGCCACTAACATTTTAGAGACTAACATTTTAGAGCAGTAAGCTAAAAACTTCATTCACTACTTCCCAGAGACTACACAAGAAGAAATAACAGGTGATTGATCCTCTCAGCGATATGGGTGACCGAAAACGCCTCTCATCTGCCTGAAGAGCCTACCCTCATGAGGTCCTTGTCATCCTCTTGCCTTCCTCCTCACAACCTGCTAATCTGTGCTCAGCATAGCACACTGGGGATGAGATGTCCGTCAATATGGTAAAAACTGCAAGTACCTGTGATGCCTTTAAGAAGTCCTCCAAGCAGTGTAAGCATGTTCACCGTGAGCCTCCAACTCCTCATGCATTGTAAGTACTTCATAGCAGCAGAATTATACTCTAACAGCATGAGGTGAAAGAGAAATGCTCTTGTGGGCTAGCCAAAGCTCTGTGCATATTTACATAATTGGTAACAAGAGATGTTGAGTTGAGTTGAGTTGAGAGAATTTGTAAAGCGCAACTTTGCCCATAGGCGTCAAGGCGCTAGGGATGGAGAAGCTGTGTGAAAGGTGAGCGAAGTGAGCCGGTTAAAGGTAGGTTTCCCTGAAAAGCCAGGTCTTCAAAGCCTTTCGAAAGAGAGAATGGTAGGTGAGTCCCTTGATCTCCGCCGGAAGGGAGTTCCAAATTCTAGGAGCACGGGAGCAAAAAGCTCTTTCACCCCATCTGACTTTGTTGCTTTTAGGTACAGACAGAAGATATTTGTTGGCTGAGCGGAGTGCCCTGCCAGGGACATAGAGTCACCAAGGGTCTGATATCTTCCGAACCAAGCCCGTGCAGAGCACGGTGGGTGAGGCACAGGACCTTGAACTCTATTCTGGCCTGAATGGGGAGCCAATGCAGGTCCTTCCTGATTGAGGTGCCTGATGCGAGCCTAGGGGCATCAACAACAAACCGGGCTGCTGCGTTTTGTACTGTTTGTAGGCGTTGTAGCTGTAGTTTATTAATTCCAAGGTACAATGCGTTACAGTAGTCTAACCTTGAGGAAATTAGGCCACCATAACCAGTTTGCGGGCATCGGTGGAAAGATAGTGTACTAATTTCCTCAAGGTTCTAAGGACACCACAGCAAGTGGAGGTCGTCCTACTGACTTGTTTTTCGAAGGAGAGCTTGGTATCGAAAATGACACCCAGGTTCCGAGCGGACTGAGAGGGCGTATGACAGGCTCCAAGGGCGGAAGGCTACCAGTCCATTGACCAAATCTCCTCCTTGCCTCCGAAGATCAGCACCTCCGTTTTTTCCCCCACTTAGTTTGAGGAAATTGCTCACCATCCAGTTTGCAACCGCTTCCATGCAGTTCTTAAAGTTTCGAGCTGTGATGTCAACAGTTTGTGAAAGAGAGACCATAATCTGGGTGTCATCAGCGTAGGAAAGAACTTCCAGCCCAAAAGATCTTACAAGTCTGGCAAGAGGAGTGACATAAATGTTAAAGAGCGTGGGGCTCAGGGACGAGCCCTGAGGCACCCGGCACTGCACAGACAGCTGAACCTGTCTGTGGCTTGGCCTTAAAATGAACATGTTGGATGGTTTGTGTTGGAAACCTGAGTGCAAGCACAGACAGCAAGCAGCTCTAAAAGATAATTGAACTGATGCTTTAATCACCCCAGAGCCCACCAGTTGGCAGTGGTTCTTCTATCACTTGGAACACCTTGACTTGCCTCATTGTCAAATAATGATGCTGTATTTCAGGAAGGTATCTGGAAAGATTATTATTATTATTGACATTTGTTGAGCGCACGGCTACCCCCAAACGGGGGTGTCCCGGCGCTGAGGATTGCGAGCAGATGGAGGGAGAAATTAGCAGCCAGAGAATAGAAAGGTCTTTAATTTGCCCCTGAATTGAGATTTGATGTCAATGAGACGGAGACTGATGGGTAGGGAGTTCCACAGTTTAGATACCACCACTGCAAAAGCTCTACCACCCTTCCTTGCAAGGTGGAATCTGGGGGGGAGTAGGAGCCGGAGGTGGTTAGATCTAAGGTTCAGAGATGATTGGACTAATTTTAGTCTTTGTCTAAGGTATCTGGGGCCTTTACCATTCCATACCATACCACCATACCAAAGATGCAGCTAACCACATTAGTGTGCCTACCTGCACACTCTTTTTTATTATGTATGCTGTATCACATAGATGCAGCCTGGTCATTATGTTGCCCCCTTTGCGTCCAGAAGGCCAGAGTTCTGAGGACAGTATCACCATTCAAGCAAAATTGAGTGATCCTGGGAAATGGGCAAATCCTTCTATATCTCTTATGGGCCAAAATTATGGGTGCCAGGACATAAGGTGACCCCAATGTATAGTGAGATTTCCTAAACAGTTCCTTTACACTAAATGTGACGGAGTGCATCATGTTCTGTTATGTTGTGTTGGGGTATGTAGTGTGCCTTCCCTAAAGTTCCTGAATGCAATGGAAAGAAGGAACAGAGGGCAGCTCATGTGTCTTTAAAAGCATGTATACTTTAAAAATATTTGTCCAGTGCAACTACAACAAAGTATAGCCATTGCTAATTAGTTTAGCATCTGATGATGTTCATCCATCGTTGTCGATGAAGACCTCAACATCTCATTGATTGGTTGACCTGGTTCTGCTTGTGCAAAGATGACTAAGTAGTCCAATTCAGGTGTAGAACATCCTTTCACATGTCGGACAGACGTGATGACACTGTTGGTGATGCGCCGGTAGCTCGGGACTTGAGCACCTCATGCTTTCTTTGAGCCTCACAGTACGCCTTGCCTCGGAGGTTTGGCAGCCTTTGTGAATGAGGCTGCCCCATGTTGGATGGTTCATTGCGAGGGTTTCCAAGGTGGTGGTGTTGATCTTGAGGGACTTCAGGGAGGCCTTCAGCATGTCCTTGATCTGCTTCTTTTATCCTCCATGGGAGCGCTTTACCTGAGTGAGTTCTCCGTGGAAGAGCTGTTTGGTGAGGCGCTCATTAGACATTCTTACAACATGCTCAGCCCATCTGGTCTGGGCTTTCATCAGCAGTGTAAAAACTGATGCCTTACTCGCTCGGGAAATGACTTCCGTATCCTGCACCTTGTACTACCATCAGATCTTCAAAAGCTTGCACAGACAGGGCATGTGGAAGTGATGGAGCCATTGTGCTTGACTCTGGTAGACAATCCACATCCCAGAGGCCTACAGCAGAGTTGGAAGCACCCCTGCGGAATAGACCTTCAACTTTGTGGCTCCCCACAAAGTTGAAGGTATATTCTTGACCTCTCCAAACATTGGAGCGCAATCTGCCAAAGGGAAAGCTGACTTTCGGGATTCTGCAGTTTACTTCAGCATTGATTGACACTGCTCAGGAGAGGGTTCTGCCCAGGTATTTTGAAGTGGTCCACTGCCTGCAGCCTCTGCACATTTACAGTGATGGATGTTTCTGCGCACCGAGCATAGGGAGCTGGCTGGCGCATGACCTCAGTCTTCTTGCTTTTGATGGCAAGGCCGAAGTTGCCTTATGCAGATGAAAACTTTTCCATACTGGCTTGCATTTCTGGCTCCGTACGAGCATTCAGAGCACAATCGTCGGCAAAGAGAAAAGTCTTACAGCACAGTTTCCTTCAACTTGGATGGAACACAATTGGTCAAATTGAAGAGTTTCCCACTGTACTTCATGCCTACTCCTTCAGTGCATCAGCCAGAGTGGCAGAGAATATCATGCTGAACAGCGTGGGTGCTTGCACGCACCCTTGGTTGACGCCGTTGGCGACTGAGAAGGCCTCAGATATTTCACCATCATCCAAGACACACGCCATCATACCATCATGAAGTTGTCATACCATTAGTATGAATCTGTCAAGACAGCTGAATTTCGACATGATCCTCGACAGTACCTAATGACTGTAAAAACTGCAGCCTCCTGCTTCATCATTTTAAAATGGTTGAAGAAAATCATTTGGATGCTCCCTAGGGCTACCCAAAAGACCGTAGCCCAGGCACTTGTAACATTTAGATTGGACTACGCGAGCATTCTTTACATGGGAGCAAATAGGGACGTGTTACGTAAGCTCCAGGTGGTGCATAATTCTGCCGCAAGATTGCTCTGCAAAATCCCAAGAATGTCTTATACTTCTAGGGGCAGATTTATGTTAACTGGCGCATCCCCAGGGATGCGCCAGTTAATGTGCGCCACAGTGCGTCACAGCTCCGCCACCCATGGTGCGCCGCATTTACAATGCGGCGCACCATGGGGCAGAAACGGCACAGATGCGTGACGCATCTGTGCCGTAAAGGCGGCGCACTGCTGGAGTTGCGTCGCAAGCGCGACGCAGCTCCAGCAAGGCTCGGGGGTGCCCTAGCTGACCAATGCTGCATCAAGACCTACGCCTGCTTCAAGCAGGCGCAGGCTTTTGACGCAGCATTGGCCTGAAAGTGACTGAGTGAAATCTTATAGATTTCACTCAGCCACTTTTGCGAGGCGCACCTGCCCCGGAACGCCCACCCTGCGCCGGAACGCCCACAAGCGGCGCAGGGCTTTACAACGTGACGCATCTGCCTAGATGCGTCACGTTGTAAATTGTTCGTAGGGATGCGCCACGTTTACGCCGCCTTGCGTGACGCAACAGCGGCGTAAACGTGGCGCAAGGGCCTCATAAATCTGTCCCCTAGTGCCTTGAGAGACCTACACTGGCTTAGAGTGGAAAATCGGAGCAAGTTTAAAGCCCTGAACTATATGTTCAAGATCAAGACAGGTACTGCACCTCTACACCTGCAAAATCTAGTCCGCCCCTATCAGCCCTCTCGCCTGCTGCGCTCCACGACTCAGGAAAAATGTGTGGTTCCTAGGGTCAAACTTACAAGAATAGGTGGTCACTCTTTTTCCTATCTTGGCCCACTTTTATGGAATTCTCTCCTCATTGCGATTCGTAAAGAGACACTCTATACAAATTTCTGTAACTTATTAAAAACTTGGTTGTTTAATCAATAATTTCTCTTTTCCTCGGTTCCTTCAGGTCTGCGCTGGGAAACCGTTTCTGGGTAGCTGTGCGCATTATAAAATTATTGTAACATAACGACTGATAAAAAATAGTTTAGCATCTACCAGGTGAATGAACAGACTACTCACCTTATGTTTTCAAAAAGAAGACACACACACACACAAATCACCTCAATTATAGAGACAATGCATCATGAAAAGTGAAGCATTCTGATGTTAGTGTGTATAAAGGCTTATGTCCCTGTGTCTTTCTCGTTTCATTGCTGCTCCAGCAAGATCAGCACCCTGTTCTATTTCTCCTGTACATGCTGTTCCTTTACCAAGGTGTATTTCTTTTTGATTGCCTGCTTTTAGCTCTGCAACCCTTGAATGTGTTTTGTCATTTATAGTGCCTTATTATTTCCTTCCTTGATCTCTCTTTTCTTTCTTACATCATAGTTCAAAACCCTTCCTAACCTCCTGACTGCCACAATTTCTGCAGACTATATCATTCCTTCCTTTTATCGTTCAGACCCTTTTTTTTGTAAACATCCGCGCCTTTTTCCTTAATGATTCGGCCTGATCTGACAATCTCATGTCTGGCTCCCACTCATCATCTCACAAGCTTCCTTATGCCCTCCAAACATTGTGTCTTGATGCAAATGCTGTATCGCACCGCGTCTTAGGCTCCAAGCAGCGGTTGAAGTGCATTAAAAAAAGTATAGTAACTGTGAACATGAGTCCACACCACTACCAGCCACCGTAAAACTACTACCATAGTCAATACTATTTCCACTAATACTACCACCTCCAGTAGAAGCAATACCACCACCAACAAAACGATTACTAATAATACCAACAATATCACCACCAATACCAACCCCACCACAAATAACACCACCACCAGTATCACATCATCACAACCAATACCATCAATAACATACTTCTGATACTGCCATGGCTGATACCAGCACCACACTACTACCACTATCAACAGCACAACCAATTCTACTACTATCAACAATGTCACTGATACAAATACCACCACCAATATCACCACAAGCTCTACCAGTACAACATCAGGACCAACAACATCTCCAATGCCAGCCCCGCCAGCACCAATAGCAGCAGCAGCCCCACCACCACCATTACCACTGATATCAATACAACACCAGTACCACACCACTAGCAATATCACAACCACGACCAACATCACCATAGCACCACCACCATCAATACTGTAGCTCAGAAAAGACCTCCAGCAATGCCATCACCACAATACATTGAAACCTACAGCACTACCGGTACCAACAACATCTCTTTTTCAAATGCCACCAATGTCATCACCACTACCAATACCACCACCAGGTCCACCAATACCATTATCAGTACCAAGAGGTTCTGATCCTTGGCAAGGACCGTGGTCTCTGGGGCCCTCAATATTGGCCTCCAGAAATGGGTACGCTACCACAGCCTTCCACTCAGGTGCACATCATTATGGATGACTCTCTTTCCATGCGACAGCAAGCAACCAAGGTTGCTGCCACCTGTTTTACCATTCTGAAATGGTTAAGGAAGATTGTGTGGATGCTTCCATCTCATGCCCAGCTCACTGTAGTCCAGGCCCTAGTGACTTCCAGGTTGGACTACGGGAACATTCTCTAATTGGGTGTCAACAAAGAAATAACACGCAAACTGCAGCGAGTACAAAACTCTGCTGCCAGACTACTTTGCCGTGTTCCCAAAATGGTCTCAACGTCCAGGTCGCTGGTCGATCTCCACTGGCTTTCAGTGGAGAATCGAGTCACGTTCAAGGCCCTCACGTACATGTTCCGCATTAAGCATGCTAAGGCCCGACTATGTTCAACAGCTGGCCGTCCCCTATGTCCCCTCCCGTACTCTTAGATCCTCTACTCAAGAGAAATTCAGAGTCCCGAGAGTTAGACTATCTTGTATGGGAGGGCGCTCCTTTTCTCACGTTGGCCCCACTTTGTGGAATGCGCTTCCATTGCCCCTCCGCCTACAATCTGACCTTCTGTCTTTCCGCAGATCCCTTAAAACATGACTCTTCAGCCAATAGGCCTATCCTCCCTCTGTTGTTCTCTGTCGGCGCCAGGAAACCCCTTGGGGTAGCTGCACGCTGTTATACAAATTTAAATAAAAAAAAATATATATTCCGCTAACAGGTCCACCAATACCATTATCAGTACCAATACCACCAACAGGTCCCCCAAAACCATTATCAGTACCAATACCACCACCATTATCAGCACAACCTCCAATATAACCACCATCAATAACACAGCAGCACAGATACTACCACCAGCAATCATATACTACCAGCAATACCACCAGTTCACTACTGTCAATCCTACCACCAATACCACACCACCAGTACCACCACCAGTAGCACCACCAATGCCACCAATAACCCCACCACCAATACCACCAACCATCCATCAACATCAATATTACACCACCAGTATAAAGTCTTGCTAAACCGAATGGGTCTGTTTTGCCTGCTGCCCGATGGAAATATGTTTCTGCATGCCATATTGGCTTAGCCAGTTTTTGTTTAACGTAAAGTAGCTTGTATAAACTACCCTTCAGCTCGTACTGCCACCACTCCTTATTATCACGAATATGGAGTCTGAGACATGTTGAGATAAAATACACATCTAATATCTACCTGATGCCTACACCTCTCATCCTCATCTTTTTATTTACAACTGTTTATATTATTACTCTGGATTTAATGTGTTTTTACACAGTGTCTAGTCTTGTCGTTTGATAGCATTGCAAATACAAAGTTCAATTTCTGCCAGGAAAACAATCTGGATAGTTAAGAAAAAGTATACATATGCTGCTTGGGGATCAGTCGTAATGGTTATGAGTCAGTGGAATGTGTAGATCAGGCAGTCTTAAAAGAGTTTGGCATTTCTTACATTGTTTTAACCCTCATTAGGTTTTGAACATGCGTAACGTCATCCTTGATAAGGTTTGGGTGGCACACAGTAAGGCACTCCATGTGGGTGAATTGTGAAGCTGGAAAGGTCCATAGAGATCCAATATGGTTCCTGGTCCTAGCAGACTTCCAAACTTCCTCATTAGGTCAGACCCTGATTTGTGGTCCCTCTGGTTATCTTCATTATATGCCAACGTATTTGACAGTTACGCCATCATGGCTGGGGTCAGTCCTATATCAAGGACCATCGTGGCCTTGTGTCAATCTATAGAGTGATTGCTCTGATAGATGTGGAGGCCCGTGGACTGCGCATGCCTCTTCTTACGCAAATGGAAGAATGGACTAAAGCCAAGAATCTGATACCAAGCACTCAAACAGGCTTTAGAGCTGATAATGGCACAACCAACTAGCATTATCTACGTCGATTCATGAGACTGTAGATGTTACAAAATTTGATTTATTTGTCTTCTTCATAGATGAGCTCATGGCTTGTGATAATATCAATACTATGGGCCAAGCAAGCTATCAGGGTGGGGAAGAACCTCTCCACTACTGCCTGCAATTCAGTCATTGTACTGGATGACATGGGTTCAAGTCAAACTGGCCCAAAATGGACATCTCTCAAGCAAGATCTTGACCAATAGATGTTCGAAGCAGGGGCTGTCTTAGCCCTCCTACTTTTTAAGCTCTATTTGGATGACCTAGCCACAGCAATTTCTGGGGAGAGGTGCACTCCCTCTACACTGGGAACTTTAATCTTTAGGTCTTGCAGTATGTGAACAGCGCCATCAAAGATCATATGGTTGCCCCTCTGCAGAGGTATGTATGTTTGTATGTATTTTGTGTTTATATAGCGCATAAATCACCCGTAGGTCTCAGAGTGCTTGCAGATGCTAGAAAGAAGTAACCGGTACACCAGGTAGCTAAACGAGCCAGGATACTTTATAAGATTATTTTCCTTTACTGCAACATTTAACCACCCACAAAGCCCCTCGGCCATCCTGCTAGCATGAATGCGACGCTCGGGCTCACCACTGCCCCGCTAAAAATGTTTGTGAGTACCTGTGCTCTAACCCAATGACGTCATTCGAGCACCTGGTGAACTCTGTTTCACTGTGTGTGACATAGCCCAGTCAGAGCCCATATAACTTCTCCACTTCTGGAGCAAAGGGGTTGTGTCCCTTAAATTAATTACCTATGTGTGTAACTGTTTCGTTGAGGTTATACTCGCATAGGTTTTGTTTTGAGACCTAAGCGTCAGATGTACTGACCTTCGAATTGCCGTTTGCGACTGCAAAAAGGGATTTCCTAAATATCAATCCCATTTTAGGAATTGGTGAAGTTTTATCTACTCCTAATATGGGATTGTGACTGCATGCCAATTTGGTATTTGTAAGAGGTGTTTTTAGGCGCCCATCCCAAATCTGTACCATATGTATCGGATATTTTGCAACAGCAAATCCAGTCTCAAACATTGACAAGTTTCTGAGTCCCAAGTTGCGGCGGTAACTCATTCGCATATTGGAAGTGGTCCCCTTTGGGCCGCTTCCCCTTAAAGTTGTCCAAAATAAAGTAGGTGCAAGTGACCACTGCCAAATCTCAAAGAAACTTTTAAAAGAAAACCTTTTTTTTTAACCAGTCTAATTTCTTCGAAGGAAATCAGACTGCTAGAAAGAAAAAATATTAAAATTCAGTCACTGGTATGGTGGTCTACTTATCCTTACAGGCTACTATCGCTGTGATTGTATCCAGTTACTTTGAGTCGAAATTTGCGATCTACCTAATAAATGTTAATTAGGTAAGTCGGATTGCAACCCACTCCAATTTTGAATTTTACTAAGCAACCTACAAGTATATGGGCCAGCATACAAAATTCACCAAGTTACTAGTCGAAAATTCCGCTCAGTTTTTTCGAATAGTATAATATTACTTCTGTTTATTCCATTTTCATCTATATATTAGTATTGAACGATTTGTTTCTTATGTTGATTGTTGGAGTTTGTATTGCATGAGGCTTCTAACAATGCTGTTGTTTCCCTGCTGAGAGGACCTCTCTGCATACACCATTGCTGTATTTTTATCCAACTGTAAACTCAATAACACGAAGCACAATGGAAGTGTTTTAAACATGTAACCAGCAGGTCGAGCGCAGGTCTTTGCAGGAGGCTCGTTAACCCGCTGAGCCAGCGGCGTTACTGGTGCATACATTGTAAAGGACCAGATTGATCTATAAAAATAAAAAACACAAAGGTGCGCTATCCATAAAGTTTTACAATCTCCCAGTTATGATCAGGCACCAGGTTTATTTGAATGCATCTTGGTTTGCAGAGAAAGGATGTCTCCAGGGTGCCAGAAAACAAGCTGGCCTTGGTCTCTGCCCAGACAGCCCTGAAAGCTGCACTGCTGAAAGCTGCTGCACTGTGGGGGCATGAGAGCCATGTGCAAACACAAGGAGGACGAAAAGGAGGCAGCAAATGTGTATAGTAGTTACATCTAAAAACTCTTCAGCTCAGCTTCTCCAATCACCTTTTTATAGAATATGGGGCATATTTACTTGTTAAGTGGTGAACTGTGTTTATAAGCCAAGAAGGGTAACGGCACGCTCTGTCACTTTAGAAACGCAGGGCTGCACCATATTTACAAGAATATGGTGCGCCCTGCTTTTCCCTCTGCGCTGGCTCTACATTAAGCTGCTTAGTGCCAACGCAGGCACCCTTGAACCAGTGTGCAAGGGTGTCTACATTGCAGGTGAAGGTTGTTAATATGAAGTTGCAAAACTTCATTAAAAAAAATGGTTTATGTGCAGGGAGGGACACCTTCCTGCACATAAACAAACATTGGCGTTTTACTGTTTCCATGTGTGCTGCACAACTCAGCACACATGGAAACTGCAAAAACAAGGAGGATTTAAACATTATTCCTCGTTTCGCCAGAGTGAGACCAGGTTTTCCCAGATCTTTGTTTTGGCACTGCCCCATATTCACGCCACCCTTGTAAATATGGGGCAGCGTCAAAATCAGTGGTCTTTTGCAGCGGATGCCCACAGCAACACCCATTGTCCTCCCCTTTCACGCTAAGTATAGCGTGAAAGGGTGCTTTATTCACAAGGCAGCGTTAAGGCACGTTAAGTGGTTTAACGTTACCTTTTAAATAAGGCGAAGTAGCATTGTGGTGCCGATAGGGGCTTGTAAATATGCCTCTTCATTTTTAAAGGGCTCAATCCTTTCACATTATTTAATGCACCTGCTTCCTTCCATTAAAGCAGAAAATCTGGAAAAAAATCATTATTGTGGCTCCGCCCTGAAAACCGTCTTCTGCCACATCTTTTAGCAATGGGCACCATCGGTAAACAGCCATTTTAATCATTTCAGTGCACTTTTAATAACCAACTACAGATGTGTACATCTGGGGCAAAAGCTACTGAGAGGGATTGTGAATCTCCGGTCCAGCCTTGTGGTCCGGTTCACAGGGATCTGGCCTGTGTGCAGGACTTTTCCTATTGTGGCATGACCCAGACTGTTTTATAATGCGCCCTGTTTGAGATGGCATGGTGGGTGAAAAAATTATGGACTGGTATCTGGCCCAGTGGCGGTCAACACAAATAAAAAGTAGTGGGGCGGGTGGGAAAGTGGAGAAGTGTGGCTCACTGGTTAGAGGAGGTAGACCTGGAAGCAGAGGTCAGCCCGGGACCAGGGTTCAATTCCCGGCTCGGCCGGGTCTTGAGTCCTAAAAAAATGTCCATGGACTCGACGATTCTCGCTCCGGTGCCTACTCGATTCACGGGTTCACACTCTGCGACTCTGGGCAATAGCTTGCTTAATCTCCACAACGGCCCCTCGCGGCGGGATGCCTGGCTTTCACCTTGCGGATACCCTGCCGGGGTTATCTCACAGGGGAATACCAGGACGGGTTCCCTAAGCAAGCGCTTAGAAACCGCTTGGTGATTTGCGCTATATAAATTCCTGTACATTTACATTTACATTTACATTTAATAATAAAAAACAAATGCTACTTACTTAAAGCTGCCAGCCTGGGTGTTGCTCTACTTACTGGTCCCAGCAGACACTGGGACAGCATCAGAGACTCCCTGTGCAATCCCCGCGCTGCTCTCATGTTGTTACTAAGCATGACAACAGTGAGAGGATTGGCCTGAGCGGGCTGGTTTAATGCTCGCTCAGGCAGAGGGAGTCTGTGCTGTTTCTCCAACTCGGCTGTGCAATACAGCTTGGTTGGAGAAACTTAACTGCTCATGTATGTTTGGCTGGCCTAATACAGCCTGCCAAACAGACATGCGCACTTTGAAATGAACATACCCCTCTATTCCTCATCCCTCACATGGCCCGGCCTGCCCCTCCCTAAACATCCGAGCTCAGCCAGCAGCTAAAAAATAAAACAATAATAAAATATTGTTTTATTTTTCTTCTGCTGGCTCTGAGCCAGTGGGGAGACGTTCCTCTGTCACTGCGGAGAAGCTGCTGCTGATGTGGCCAATATGGCTGAGATTAATTCAAGCATCCCCCCTTCACATTTCCTATTCCTCTGGCCACAAATTTAAGATTTTGTGGGTCTTCACTAAAGAGGTAGTTAGGTATGAGATATTCACTGCAAGAGTGGAGCCTGTATGTGTAGTCTGTCAAGGGGATGTGTGTTCTACTAGTGCAGTATTCCACTAGGAGTCAATCAGGGAGCTTACTGGGAGAAGTGCTGAGCTGAGATTAATATCAATACTCCTGGAGGCGTATTACATGTATGGCGCACTTTCCCTCTTTGTGCCAAGTGGCTCCTTTAAATAGGTGTGCCGGGTACAAATAGGGAAAGTGCACTTTACTACAGAGAATGCACTCCCCCAGGTCAGCCACTAACTTGTGCTGCTCTGGGGGCCGTGCATTCAAGTGAAATACAGAGGGGCTGCTGCAAAGCCACTCAGTGTTTCACTGTGCATGTGGCAACCTGCCTGTACTATGAACAGGGAGAAAAATCCCCTTGCAGGCAGGTGCAGCATGTGACTGCACCTATCTGCTGGGGCATGTCTGGGGAGGTCCATGGGACCCCTTCTCGCCTCCAAACAGCTGGCGCTCGGAGGCACACTAAAATTGCACCACCATTTTGTGGCAATTTTTTTGTGTGCCTTCTAAGGACATATTTGCCTTTGCACCCACATCTGTAATATGGCGCGGGCGCAGAGGCAAAGTGATTCCCTTATTTGCATGGGACCACACCCCCACGCAAATGAGGAAATGCCCTCTTGACACAGCATTGGTGGTACATGTGTGCCAGCACTATATGTATTGCAGAATGGACCGCACAAGCGTCTGCGGACCCTTCTATAATACCAGTGACGTCACTGGGGTTGGTGTCACCCGGTGCGGGTAACTCATGGTGTCACCCCCTCACGACTTACCGCATGGACCACCTCTGTCAGAAAAGTACGGCGCTAGGTACTGTCTTACTCCCTCTAGCTCCCTCTCTCTGTCTAGCTCCCTCTAGCTCCCTCTCTCTGTCTTACTCCCTCTAGCTCCCTCTGGTTCCCTCTCTCTCTGTCTTACTCCCTCTAGCTCCCTCTGTCTCTGTCTTACTCCCTCTAGCTCCCTCTCTCTGTCTTGCTCCCTATAGCTCCCTCTCTTACTCTTTCTAGCTCCCTTTCTCGCTGTCTTACTCCCTCTAGCTCCTTCTCTCTCTGTCTTACTCCCTCTAGCTCCCTGTCTTACTCACTCTAGCTCCCTCTCTCTGTCTTACTCCCTCTAGCTCCCGTTCTCTCTCTTACTCCCTCTAGCTTCCTCTCTCTCTATTACTCCCTCTAGCTCCCTCTCTCTCTGTCTTGCTCCCTCTAGCTCCCTCTCTGTTTTACTCCCTCTAGCTCCCTCTCTCTCTCTGTCTTGCTCCCTCCAGCTCCCTCTCTCTGTCTTACTCCCTTTTTGTGCGCGTAAAACAGCCGCCATTTTGAACACCATGGTTTCCCTGCTCTCGCCGAGAGCCAGCGCGCCTCTCTCCCCCTCCTAGCTTCGCCGGCATCCCCCGCATACTGACAACCCCCCTGCCTGCACCTGCCGCGAATCATAAAACCCCTCTTCAGCGCTGCTCTGCCCCAGGCCCTCGTCCTGTTCTCAGCGCAACACCTCCCCTCTTCCCATTTATGATCCCCTTTGATGCAAACCCCCTTTTTCCCGTGTGCCCGTTCGTCCTCCTCGTTCCCAAGCCGACACCCAGCTCTGCCGATACTGTTCCTTGCCCCTCCCCGTACAATAGAAAGTTTCCCCCCAGCAAGGGATCCCCGGGTTGATCAAAGCCCCCCGCCCTACGAGATCCGATCGAACCACACACCCTCCGTGAATCGGCGGAATATCCAGCTGCGCGATGATCACCACCTGTTGTGAACGGGGCAGGGACTTCCACTGTAACCTTGCGTGGGAACGGGTTGGGAAGGGGGGATTCTGAGGATGTCTTTCCGTACATCAAAGTACCGACGAGAATGTGTTACGTGCAATAAAGAGATAAACTTGTGTATAAGAGGCCAGGCCTCAGGGATGCAGTTAGAGCACCTCAGAACGATACCTTCTGTCCGTTTCGTTGTGTTCTCCTCCGGAGAGAATAAAAATCTTGTTTCCTGCCTTCCAGTCTCCAGCGCCTGCCTCTTCAATAGTTTAACTTCTTTGTGGGTTCAAGAGGCGACACCGCCGAGCAATACTTAAGGATCGTATATTCTGGTTGGTAGTGCCACCCTTTTTTCAACAATTGGCGTCCCAAGCGTGGGGCCCATCAGCGACCCATGGATCCAGTGGGAGAGGTCCTGACGACAAAGTGAACGACTGCAACGATCGGGAACGCGTCTGTCCGATAGACCCTCGTCTGACAGCCGATCATCCGAACTTCACTGGTTCCGAACAGACCTCTCTCGAGTGATCTACGGTCCTGACTGGGAACCATAAGGAGTGCCGCGAGGATAACGGAGAAGAGAGGACGATCGGGCGCTGGATTCGGAAGACAAGAAACTGTCCATGCGGTCCGGGTAAGGTCGTGTAATCACGACAAGTTGCGAAATGATTGCTTGATTGCTTGATTGTTTAAAAATACTAGTATTGCTCTTTTATTTATTTGGAGATTCACTGTCTGCAAACGGAGAAACAACGGGCTCTCTCTTTGCAAGCAGTGGAGGATAGGTAGGGCAGCAGCCGTGCTTATTTTTTTCTCCCCCACTCAATAATTACTTGAAACTGAACTGTTGTTCGCAAAACTATTGTTTCCTGGAGATTCCCTGTCTGCAAACAGGGAAGAGACCACCCTTTTTGCAGACAGTGAAAAGGGTAGGTAACGCAGATCTTTGCGGACCTACTCATTCTCCCCATTGTTATTTATTGGTCTTTTGTTATTTTTGATCCATGAGGTATTCACTGCCTGCAAACAACGTAGAATAGAAATATTCTGTCCAGTCTTTGCACCTAGTGATAAGATAGGCAGTGCTGACTTTTTAGTCCCTCGTTACGAGCCGTCATGTCTGTCTTCTCCCCACTGATTAGTAGCCTGTTTAGCCCGGACCGCTTATTAGAGATGGACCATCCAGCCCCACTGGAAGGCACCCCTAATAAGGACATGTTCATGAAGCATGGATTGACCGCTATAGCCTATAGTAAACTATGGCATAAATATACGAAAAAGGGTCAAGAAAGTCAGTGGCCCCTGATAGGATCCTTCGATGATGATAAAATAAAAACGCTAGAAACTGCCCTGGGTAAAAACAAGACAACACCCACTATGCTTGACAGTTTCGGCATGTGGCGAAAAGAAACTGAACAACGTAAAAAGAAAACTGAGAGTAGGCTGGAAAAAGAGCTGCGAAAAGCAGCCCACCTAGCTGCCCAGAACTTAGAAAAAGAGATAAAGGAAAGAGAGAAAGCTAAACAGAAACTAGAAATGGAAACGCCAAGCCAGTGTCCGGTTAGAACTCCCTCCATGCTCTACCCTGATTTACCCTCGAAACAACGAGCCAATGAGGACCTGCTGTTAGGTCCTCCTATCATCTACATGCCCCCTCCATATGCCCCTTCTCAACCCTTGGCGCAGCACGCGCCACCCCCAGGTACAAACGAAGGTACCGCCACAGCGTCGGCCCCAATGGCCTCTGTGCCAGCCGAACCCCTTGTATTAAAACCCGCATCAACAACAACGTTAGACGACCATGAGACTCGAGGGGCTGGCCCTGCAAGAACAAACAGACTAGACAAAGATGAGCGAGCGGGGATCGACAAAGTAGCAAGGACACTGGTAGAAAGGAAGGATGATGAAGAGTACATCACAGATATGTTCAGCTCGTATACAGGGAGTCACAGACGACATTTTACCGTACGACTGTGTTATCATGTCTTGAATGCATACGAGGACCGATATCGAGACAAAGGTCCCGAGAGCCTAAGGACTCTGTACCGGAAGGTCGATATCGGGGATGAGGGCGAGTGTGATGTGTCGGACCTCCTTACGCGTACGCTTGAGGTTTTCCGCCACCTCACTGAACGAAAGCCGGGAGCTAAATCCGCAGCCTCCGTAGTGACCGAACCACCAACCGAGCAATCTAACACCATGATGCCGATACGAGAGGCTGCCCCTTACTGGGTTCCTCCTCGGGGTACAGGGACTCACGATGATGCAAACAACCAAGATGCGAAGGGAAGGGTAGTGTACAACTGGGTCTACCAGCCATGGGACCGGCAAGAGATACTGACATTCCGGAAATCTCTACCCGACCTACGTAAAAACCCCACTGCCTTCTATACTGAATTGGGTACAGCCCTGGGCTCAACGATTATGACCCTGGCTGACATCGACTTGTTCTTCGGGTTATGTCTACCAGCTGATGTGTGGAAGCAAATCCGGAAAGTCGACCACCTTGAGCTGTTTGGACATACCTGGTCACAACTCAATGACCTGGATAAACAACGGGGACCAGGACAGAAGCCTTTGAAATCCATTCTAGACCTCCCAGATAAAATCGTAGAGAAATTAAAAACCCTAATCCCAGAAAAGAAAGTGGACTGGTCGATAGTAACAGCCTGTCGCCAAAAACCCCAGGAGGATGTATCGGAATACTTCTCCCGGTTTGAAACGGTGTTCTCCGATTACAGCGGCCAGGACATGACCACTGCAACCGGACACCATCTGTTTGTCCAGAATTATGTTAAGGGCCTATCATCGGAAATCTCCCAGAAACTACAGGCCAGCGAGAGTAGTTGGGCAGCCTCCAAACCTACAGCGATTCTCCAAATGGCCCAATATTATGAGCATCAGAAAAATGAAAACGATAGGGCGACAGAGAAAAAGAAGAAGGACTTAAAAGAGAGGGTGATGATTGCCAAACTGCAAGGGGTGACTATAGGACGAGACCAATACCGGGGAAACTACCAGACAAACGTCCCTAAGACTACATTTCCCCAGGACCGCACTCTGACTTCCTACAGTGGACGCACAGACCTTAGAGAAAACCAGTGCGCTTTCTGCAAAGGGACTGGCCATTGGAAATCCCAGTGCCCAGTTCTTCTGGAAATGATCAGAAACAAAGACCCCAGGGATGTAGCAAACGGACCGAGACCTAAGGGACAACAACGAGGGCCCCCAAATGACGCGACTAACGACAGATCAAGCAGACCAAATACGTTCGATCGACCCAGGCAGAACCAATATCAACAATCTGACTATGACGACACTCACACCTTCGCATAGGACAGCCAAGGGCGAGGGAGGGATCCAGTCGAGCTCTATGTTGACCAGCAGGGCCCTTATGTCACTGCTAAGGTCCTGGGTACCAAGTCTCCATTTCTGGTAGACACTGGCGCAACACGTAGTGCGTTATCTAAACGACTGATTCCAAGGGCACCCTTGTCTGGCTCACTCATAACATCGACAGGTTTCGATGGAACGCCCTCCACCAACCCTTTGTCTGCCCCGATTCTCTTTGACGTAGAAAACAACACCACCGACACCACGTTCTTGCTTTCCTCCAATAGCCCTGACGCCATTATGGGACTTGACTTACTGAAACACTTCCGAGCGACGATCAGGTGTTCTCAAGATGGAGTTCGAGTGTTTCTTTACGACAACCCCGTTCTGCTTAGACATTGCTCTCCCCGACACATGTTTTCCATCACCGACGTTGACGCGTCCCTGCTTGACACTCTACCTCCGTATCTGTGGGCCAAAGCGGATTCGGACGTAGGGCGTATGTTAATTGACCCAGTGCACATTACTGTCCGACCAGACGCAACACTCCCAAAACTCCCACAATATCGGATATCGCCAGAGGGCGAGAAGGCATTGGTAATGATTATCCAGTCACTGATAGACGCAGGAGTGGTAGAGGAAGTAGTTAGCAACGTTTGCAACAGCCCTATCTTGCCCATTATCAAGAAGCAGGGAGAGGGAGATGAGAAAGCATACCGTTTTATCATCGACCTCCGAGAGATCAACAAAGTGGTGGTACCCCAGTACCCTGTGGTCTCAGACATCACCACCATCCTGACTTTGATTCCATCCACTGCCACCACCTTTTCCGTCATCGACCTCAAGAACGCATTCTTCTCCATCCCCATCCACCCAGACAGCCGATATCTCTTCGGCTTTACCCTAAAAGCCCGCTCATATAGGTTTTGCCGAGCGCCTCAAGGCTACACGGAAAGCCCTAGCATTTACAGCCAGGCCCTCAAAAGACAACTAGACCAAGTCCAGTTACCCGACGGAGTGGTGTTGGTACAATATGTCGATGACATCCTTTTGGCAGCCGACACCACCCCTCTAGCGGTTACCGCCACCATTCAACTCTTGCACTTCCTTGCGGAAAATGGCCACAAGGTCTCCAAGAAGAAGTTGCAATTCTGCCTACCCCAGGTCACTTACCTAGGCCACCTTTTGTCCAAAGATGGAAGAAAACTCACCCCTGATCGAATCCAAACCATTCTAGATACCCCTGTCCCTAAGACCCAGAAGCAGGTTCGCTCCCTATTAGGCCTCACCTCCTTCTGCCGACAATGGTTACCAAACTTCAGCCTCGTTGTAAAACCACTGTTTTCTCTGCTAAACAAAGACGTCCCTTTCCCACTCCCTTGGACCCCTGAGTGTCAAACTTCCTTCACAGAACTGCGAGATGCCCTTTGCTCAGCCCCTGTCCTAGGTACCCCTGATTACAAAAAGCCCTTCTCCCTTTACACTCACGAAAGGGAGGGGTGCGCTTTATCTGTCCTGACCCAGGCCATCGGCCCTAAGCAACGACCGTGCGCTTACTTCTCTGCCACTCTTGACCCTGTCGCCAGAGCCTTGCCTGCCTGCCTTCGAGCTGTAGCTGCTGCTGCAATCTCTATCCGACAGAGTGAGGGGATTGTACTCTCGAATTCCCTCACGGTACTGGTACCCCATGCAGTCGACACCCTCCTGAACCAAACCAAGACGCAACATCTGACGAGTGCACGACTGACTGGATACGAACTGACCTTGCTTGCCCCCCATATCACCCTGAAAAGATGCACCACACTGAACCCAGCAACTCTGTTACCCTTGCCAGAGAACGATCCCAATGTGCACCCCGTACATGACTGCGTGACTCTTACGGACGAACAGACCAGGAGTAGGGTCGATCTCAGAGACACGGCTTTCCCTGACCCCGACGGGGAGCTGTGGGTGGACGGTTCTTGCATCAAACTCTCCGATGGTACCACTTCCGCTGCCTATGCAGTCACCACGGCTCGAACTGTAGTAGAAACAGCCCGCATCACCCAGCGATCTGCCCAGGCAGCGGAACTGATTGCTTTGACGCGAGCCTGCATCCTGGCAACAGGAACCACAGCGAACATTTACACCGACAGCCAGTATGCCTTCGGGGTGGTTCTCCATTTTGGGCTCCTCTGGAGGGAGAGAGGATTCTTGACCTCACACGGCACACCCATTTTGCACGGGGATTTAGTCTCCGCCTTAATCGAAGCTGTCCTCCTCCCCAACAAACTTGCCGTTATCAAATGCCAGGCACACAAGAAAGTGACAGACATTATTGGACAGGGAAATGCACTAGCCGACATCACCGCCCGAACGACAGCTGAAAATAGAACGACAACACGTATGTACGTGACCAGGTCACAAGCAGAAAACTGGACTGACGCCAAGGACACAATTAGAGACATACAAACGGCTAGCACACAACACGAATTGACTGAATGGACACGGGTGGGATTGAAAGACGATGAAGGCTGCTGGCGGACAAAAGACACGAACAGATGGTTGCTACCTGATTCATACTTGATTCCCATATTAACCATGGCACACTCCCCTGCCCACATCGGATCAGCCCCCATGATCGAACTTGTCTCCAGGGTTTGGCACAATGACAAGATCCCAGATTCCGCCAAACGCCTGGTCCAACAATGCTTAATATGCCTGCAACACAACCCCGGGAAAGGAACTGTAGTACCCCGGGGGGATTTGGGGTCCCAAACCACCCATTTGAAGTCCTGCAGATGGACTACATCCAGCTAGACAGATGCCAAGGCTTGAAATATGTGCTCGTCGTGGTGTGCGCATTTAGCAAGTGGGTGGAAGCATATCCAACCCGTGACAACACCGCTATGGCCACTGCAAAGGTTCTGTTAAAAGAGTTTTTCCCCCGTTATGGCCTCTGTCGTGTTTTATGGAGTGATAATGGCCCCCACTTCGTAGCCAAAGTTATCCAGCTCATCCTAAATGGGCTGGGTATTAAACAGAAATTCCACGCAGTCTTCCACCCTCAATCTGCTGGGCTTGTCGAACGACACAATGCCACACTAAAGCTTAAACTGGCCAAAATAGTGGCTACCACGGGCCTGAAATGGCCAGACGCCCTCCCATTGGCATTGCTATCGATGCGCTCTACCCCCACCCGACATCACTTAACCCCTTATGAAGTTGTCTTCGGTCGACCCATGAGCGTCTGGTCTGCCCCGAAACCAACTTCCATTCATGACGTTCCGGACGTCCTAATGTCTGATTATCTGTACAAATTGACTGAAACTTTGTCTGTCCTTCATCAGCAGGTGCAGCAGGCCATCCCCGATGCTTCCAGGGGTCCGGGTCACGCCATCCAGCCGGGGGACTTCGTGCTGATCCGAAATTTTCAGCGATCAAAGAGTTTGGAACCCCGGTGGACGGGCCCCTGGCAAGTGCTGATCACCACTCGGACCGCACTTCGAGTGGAGGGGAAGAAACACTGGCTGCACGCTCATCACTGCAAAAAGGTCTCTCCAGCCCTGGCCACGACAGACACCGTCAACACCCAAGAAGAGCTCCTGAACCAGGACCGACCATCGTTGAACTGCTATCCTGATACTGAGACACTTGAACTTTCAAAACATCCTGACCCCACTGTGCCATCTCGAGAAGGGTATTTCCTGCGTCGAAAGGAGGGAGCTTCGGCTAAGTAGGCCACGGACTAGGTTAAAGGATCTCAGAACGGTGACCCAAACTACCAAGGGTTACCTGGAGAGAAGCTAAAACTAAGTCTGTGGTCCTGCCCACTACCGAGCACCTTGAAAACGAAGATGATGGAAGCGCCAGATAAGAAGATGATGGAAGCGCCAAACAAGAAGCCGACGGGGACAGCAGGAAATACCCACTACAGAAATCCGAGAACAGACAGACTCCATAGCTCAAAGACAATTGCACTCTTCATCACAATCCTCTTCTGTTTTCTCCTCATGACCACGCTCTGGATTTTGGAAGAACATGCACCTGCTCACGAAACATTCCTAACCACTGCTCAGCCTACCACCATGAAGAACCATTATCTAATTTCGCTCTCTCCTCAACTAAGAGAGAGGCGAAAGGAGTTTTGGAACAACTCTTTCGTGCAGCTACTTCACCAGCACAATCTTGCCACCAATACCACCAACTGCTGGATCTGTGGGTTGCTACCCCATGCCACTGGACATTCAATACCATTCATCCCTTCACCCTTCTCTGTCCACGGCTCCTGCCTTGCTTGGCTGATCCTCCTGCAAGAAAGCTATACGGGCAATACCACCTCCAGCAGAACTGCAGCACATTCTTCTCACGGGGCCGGGCGAAACAAGACAAAGACACACTTCTGCCCGCTGACCCCCAGCGACTCGATCCAAATGGACATCCCGGCTAAAGAACGAATCGAAATGCAGGTGTTCAACAATCCAACCAGACCCACCTTCTCCTATCTGCGGAAACGAACGGCTGCCACTCTGACTGTGGCCCTGTCGGTCATCAACGTCACAGGCCACATGTGTGTAGAAGGACTTGGGACACAGCTGGTGGGTCGCAGCGCTTGCCGCTTTACCAGAACTTTGGATTCCACGGATCCACCTTCCTTTGTGTCATCCCCAAACATGTATTTCATCTGCGGCACGAAGGCCTACACCTGGCTCCCCAAAGGCTGGGGGGGCACTTGCTACATCTCCTTCGTCCTTCCTCCGACTTATGTAGCCCCAGCGAATCACCACAGGCAAAAACGAGCCAAAGACATTGAACAAGCCGACTCAACAGGGGCGCAGTTCCTCGATGCTATGAAAGGACTCGTCCCCCTCTGGGGCCCGATGGCAAACAGCCGTGCCATCCGACATTTGACTCAGGCAGTCGAGACGACCATGAACATCACAGCGGGCATCTTTGCCAACAACACTGCCGAGCTCCAAGCGGTCCGTTTGGTGGCTCTTCAGAACCGCCTCGTTCTAGATGTGGTTCTGGCGGACCGTGGAAGAGCATGCCGCATAATTGGGTCCAGCTGTTGCACATACATACCGGACAACTCACCCTCAGTGTACAAAGCCATCGAACATCTTCACAGACTCTCTTCGGAAGTTCACCAAGAGCAAGAAGAATGGTCGCTTGGTGGTTGGTTCTGGGACACCGTCAAAAGCTGGGGCTGGAGACTGCTCACCATTATCATGATTCCCGTAGTTGTAATATGTGGCCTGTGCTTGGGAATTCAATGTCTGCCACCTATGTGTTCTTTATGTGCGAGTTGTATTTTTCCCAAAACTGTGGACTTTGGAAGCGAACACATGAGAGCATTGTATGATACCGAAGTTAGGAATTTGATGAAAATTGACATTGAGTAAAGCAAGTTGGCTAGATATGTTGAAAAGGGGGGACTGTTGAAAGTTGGGCTGAGACCGTCAACATTATCGGCGCCCTCTTGCTCTCCTTAACCTTTTTGTGCGCGTAAAACAGCCGCCATTTTGAACACCATGGTTTCCCTGCTCTCGCCGAGAGCCAGCGCGCCTCTCTCCCCCTCCTAGCTTCGCCGGCATCCCCCGCATACTGACAACCCCCCTGCCTGCACCTGCCGCGAATCATAAAACCCCTCTTCAGCGCTGCTCTGCCCCAGGCCCTCGTCCTGTTCTCAGCGCAACACCTCCCCTCTTCCCATTTATGATCCCCGGCCCTTTGATGCAAACCCCCTTTTTCCCGTGTGCCCGTTCGTCCTCCTCGTTCCCAAGCCGACACCCAGCTCTGCCGATACTGTTCCTTGCCCCTCCCCGTACAATAGAAAGTTTCCCCCCAGCAAGGGATCCCCGGGTTGATCAAAGCCCCCCGCCCTACGAGATCCGATCGAACCACACACCCTCCGTGAATCGGCGGAATATCCAGCTGCGCGATGATCACCACCTGTTGTGAACGGGGCAGGGACTTCCACTGTAACCTTGCGTGGGAACGGGTTGGGAAGGGGGGATTCTGAGGATGTCTTTCCGTACATCAAAGTACCGACGAGAATGTGTTACGTGCAATAAAGAGATAAACTTGTGTATAAGAGGCCAGGCCTCAGGGATGCAGTTAGAGCACCTCAGAACGATACCTTCTGTCCGTTTCGTTGTGTTTTCCTCCGGAGAGAATAAAAATCTTGTTTCCTGCCTTCCAATCTCCAGCGCCTGCCTCTTCAATAGTTTAACTTCTTTGTGGGTTCAAGAGGCGACACCGCCGAGCAATACTTAAGGATCGTATATTCTGGTTGGTAGTGCCACCCTTTTTTCAACATCTAGCCCCCTCTCTCTTACTCCCTCTAGCTCCCTCTCTCTCTCTTACTCCCTCTAGCCCCCTCTCACTCTGTCTTGCTCCCTCTATCTCCCTCTCTCTCTCTCTTACTCCCTCTAGCTCCCTCTCTGTGTCTAGCGCCCTCTAGCTCACTCTCTCTGTCTTACTCCCTCTAGCTCCCTCTCTCTGTCTAGCTCCCTCTCTCTCAGTCTTGGTCCCTCTAGCTACCTCTGTCTCCCTCTCTCTGTCTTACTCCCTCTAGCTCCCTCTCTCTCTGTCTTACTCCCTCTAGCTCCCTCTCTCTCTGGCTTACTCCCTCTAGCTCCCTCTCTCTGTCTAGCTCCCTCTAGCTCCCTCTCTCTCTATCTCTTTCTCCCTCTAGCTCACTCTCCCTCTGTCTTGCTCCCTCTCTCTGTCTAGCTCCCTATAGCTTCCTCTCTCTTTCTACCTCTAGCTCCCTTTGTCTCCCTCTCTCTCTCTCTGTCTTACTCCCTCTAGCTCCCTCTTGCTGTGTCTTACTCCCTCTAGCTCCCTCTCTCTCTGTCATACTCCCTCAAGCTCCCTTTCTCTCTGTCTTCCTCCCTCTAGCTCCCTCTCTCTCTATCTTACTCCCTCTAGCTCCCTCTCTCTCTCTATCTCCCTCTCTCTCTGTCTTGCTCCCTCTATCTCCCTCTCTCTGTCTAGCTCCCTCTAGCTCCCTCTCTCTCTGTCTTGCTCTCTCTCTGTCTTACTCCCTCTAGCTCCCTCTCTCTGACTAGCTCCCTCTAGCTCCCTCTCTCTCGGTCTTGCTCTCTCTAGCTCCCTCTCTCTGTCTTACTCCCTCTAGCTCCCTCTTTCTGTCTCGCTCCCTCTCTCTCTGTCTTGCTCTCTCTAGCTCCCTCTCTCTGTCTTACTCCCTCTAGCTCCCTCTCTCTCTGTCTCCCTCTCTCTCTGTCTTACTCCCTCTAGCTCCCTCTTTCTGTCTAGCTCCCTCTCTCTCTGTCTTGCTCTCTCTAGCTCCCTCTCTCTGTCTTACTCCCTCTAGCTCCCTCTCTCTCTGTCTTGCTCCCTCTAGCTCCCTCTCTCTCCATCTTACTCCCTCTAGCTCCCTCTCTCTGTCTAGCTACCTCTCTCTCTGTCTTACTTCCTCTAGCTACCTCTGCCTCCTCTCTCTGTCTTACTCCCTCTAGCTCCCTCTCTCTCTGTCTTTCTCACTCTAGCTCTCTCTCTTGGTCTTACTCCCTCTAGCTCCCTCTCTCTCTGTCTCCCTCTCTCTCTGTCTTATTCCCTCTAGCTCCCTCTTTCTGTCTAGCTCCCGCTCTCTCTGTCTTGCTCTCTCTAGCTCCCTCTCTCTGTCTTACTCCCTCTAGCTCCCTCTCTCTCTGTCTTGCTCCCTCTAGCTCCCTCTCTCTCCATCTTACTCCCTCTAGCTCCCTCTCTCTGTCTAGCTACCTCTCTCTCTGTCTTACTTCCTCTAGCTACCTCTGCCTCCTCTCTCTGTCTTAATCCCTCTAGCTCCCTCTCTCTCTGTCTTTCTCACTCTAGCTCTCTCTCTCGGTCTTACTCCCTCTAGCTCCCTCTCTCTCTGTCTTACTCCCTTTATCTCCCTCTCTCTCTGTCTTACTCTCTCTAGCTCCCTCTCTCCCTTTGTTACTCCTTCTTGCTCCCTCTCTCTCTGTCTTGCTCTCTCTAGCTCCCTCTCTCCCTTTGTTACTCCTTCTTGCTCCCTCTCTCTCTGTCTTGCTCTCTCTAGCTCCCTCTCTCTGTATTACTCCCTCTAGCTCCCTCTGTCTCCCTCTCTCTCTTACTCCATCTGTCTTCCCTGGATTTGTATAAACAAGAGTGCGAGCAACAGGTGGCACTGTAGTGAAGAGCAAGCTGAAATTTGGAACTGGTTCACTGGAAAACTGAAGACTGCAAGATACTGAAAAATAGGAAACCATGCACCCTCAGAAGAGCTAGGCTGATATAGAGTTGCCTTGTGAGCAAAGAAAATTGCAGTCAAGCATTGCAGATCTCCTGCAAGACGCTTGCGAGTGTGAACAGCATGAGGATGGAACAAGCTTGCACAGGGAGCAACAGTAAAGGTGAGAGCAGAGGCGAGGCTGCAGTGCAGATTGGTGTCACCCCATGTGTTGGTGTCACCCGGTGCGGGCCGCACCCCCCGCGCCCCCCTAGTGACGCCACTGTATAATACCAAAGGGCCCCGGGGTGCACAAAATAGAGACATATGCCTGTTGCATCGTCAGGGGACTCTTTGTAATACAGCCCCTGGTGATGTTATGTTACAGAGTGGCTGGAGCCACTCTGTTGTTATAGTTAGGGTGACCAGAGCTGGGGATATCTCAGATTTTTGTCCCTTAATAACTTTGCATGTTTCAGGAATTTCTGCGAAACTTTGCAGTCCTGTTGCACCCATTATATTGTCAGAGGATTGTAGGTTTTGCAAATTGGCATAACAAAACTTGAGGAGGCCCCCCCCTGTAAAGTACACAGAGGGGGCCCCCCTACCTGGCCCACCACCTACCACTTTTGCTGAGGGGACCCCTTGGGGCTCAGGACCCTTCCGCACAGCGGGTGCTGTGGGGGCTTAAGTTGTGCCACTGGTTTTGAAGCATTTGGTCAAAGGGGTGCAAGGAAAAAAGGGGGGTCCCAAAACACATTTAAAATCCAATGTATTTTTCATAGACTTATGTATTTCCTCAGCGTGAAATGTGCAGTTGGATTTGGATTAAAGTCTGCAGGATTGAAGATTTTGGTGTGCAGATGATTCTTTTTATGGTTGCATGCAACTAAAAGGGGTAAGTATTTTATTAGCATTTTGAACTTTAGGAGAACTGTTAGAGCGGTAGTTTCGAGGTAGTTTAGCTGTATTACTGCAGCACATAGCGATGACAAGTAATTACCTGATTGGATAATGACTGTCTTTTCAAAAATTGATTGCAGACATGTTGTTTTAATGCCCATTTGCCAGTGTTCTAGCTTAGGGCCTTTAATAAAGGTAAGAATTAGGTTTGATATGTGTTCCCCGCCCATTACTACTTAATTTAATTGGTAATAGGTAGGGAAATATAATTATAAGTTTCTATAGTGTTAAAAAAATATTACAGAGTACCGAGGTACTATCAAGGTACTACCTAGGTAGTACTGCAGTATCCAAATATTTTTTTAATAAAAATTGAAAAAACACTGTAATGCACAATATTTCACAAATATAATGTACTTCAGTGTCTTTACAATTTTTTACATATTTATTTGAGTCAAAAAAAGTATATGCATTGCTGCAGTAATACCTAAAATGTACCACGTTACTATGAAAAAATTACAAAAAATACACATTTGGTAAAACACTGTACATGCTAGGTACTACCACAGTACTGCATAAACTGGTTAAATTAATATATAGAAAATTATACGAAAATGTCCATACCTATTTCCACTTTAAGAAAGGAAGATAGGCTAGGAACAACAAATAACCTACTACTTACCTATGTGTAAGGCCCTAAGCCAAAACAATTCAAAAGTCAACTAAAAGGATTGTGGCTGCCTTTTAAATTTCTAAAGGCAGACATTAGCCAATTACACAGTGACTTGTTATCGCTATATACCACGGTATACCACTAACTTACTGCAGTATACCAGGGCACAATATATCTCTAGAGGACACATTTGGTATTCTTTTGCAATATCCTTGCGTTACGCATAGTTTTGCAAGGGCAGTACAATACTTACGTAATGTTTACAAAACTATGCAGTGCCACCATAGGTCGCCCTGCTTTGATTGGTACATTTGCAGAAATACAATAGAGCACAAGTCGCTGCCTTGCATTACACTGCACACCATAATCTATAGTGCTCCAAAATTTCAACTATGTCTGTACCCCACTATACTGTCCAGCACTACACTATACACCACTCAACTTTACGCTATTCCCCTGTGAGCCACTGCGCTGTACACCACTCCACTGTATGCAATTCCACTGTAGAGACTCCACTTTATGGTAGTCTGCTCTATGCCACTCCTCTGTACACTATTTCAATATATGCCACTCCTCTCTACAACACTCCACTCTATGTTATTGCACTGTATTGCATTCCATTGCATTCTACTCCATTGTACACCACTCCACTCTGCACCATTCTGTTCTGCGCTATTCCCTTGGACGGCAACCCACTCTGCAACACTCCATTATACCCCACTTTACCCCACTCCACTGTTCGCCACTTCCGTATTTGAAACTCCACTGTATGCAACTCCACTGTATGCACTATATTAGATGCAATCCAGTGTACTCCATTCCACTGTACCCAATCCACTGTACGTTACTCGACGATACGCTAGTCCACTGTATGCCACAGCACTCTACGCTGTTCCACTGAATAGCACTCCACTGTATGCCATTCTAATGGATGCCAAACCACTCTACAACACTTCATTCTATAATATTCCATTGGATGACACTCCTTTGTATGCCACTCCACTATATGTTATTCCAGTTTACCACACTGCACTGAAAGACACTCCACTGTACGCTACTCCACTGTGCACTAATCCACTGTACACCACTCCACTGTGCTCCACTACACCAAACTCTATTCCAGTGTATGGCACTCCACTCTACAACACTCCAGTGTACGTTATTCGACTTTCTGTCAATCCACTCTTCTACACTGGTACTGCACTGTATGGTATTCTACTATATGGTACTCCACTGTATGGTACTCCATTTTAAGCCACTACGTTAATGCCACTGCACTTTATGCAGCTTCAATGAATGACACTCTGCTCCCCTCTCTAGAACTGCACTCTGTAAAACTATATTGCACTTTATGGCACTGTAGATGACTCAAAGCAAACACAAGGAGATGATGGACGGAGCGCTGAAACTTTTTAGACACTCGCCCCCTGTCACAGATCCGGGTTGAATCCATCATCGTTCTTTAGCTCACTTCGCCACCCCAGTTCAGACACAGCTATATGTAAATCAGTCTTGCCCCTGTGCCTAATGGGAACAGTCCAGCCCAAACTGCCAAGCCATGTCTTCCCTGGACCAGAAACAAGCATCCTGGGACATGTATCAGGCTAACAACCCTCATCAGCCAGGCTAGCTTGAATCCAGTGGCAAAGTGAGCAAGGGACCACGTCTGGGTATGCTCTGCCAACTTAGGGCGAACAAAGCAAATACAAGGAGATGATGGATGGAGTGCTGAAACCTATCAGACACTCACCCCCTGTCACAGATCTGGGTTGAATCCATCATCGTTCTTTGGCTCACTTTGCCACAACAGTTCAGACACAGCTATATGCAAATCAGTCTTGAACCTGTGCCTCATTGGAGCAGTCCAGCCCAAACTGCCAAGCCATGTCTTCCCTGGACTGTAGATGACCCTACTTCGTTCCATCCACATGCACTCCCCAGTCTAACTCTGCAGTCTAATCTATGCCCGTACACTCCATTGTACAACTCTCTATTCTACTAAACAACTCTTTTCAATACTGTACCCTCAACTCTAATGTACAGGACACCACTCCAATTTCTAAGAGTTTACTCAACTATATGCTATGCAACTACACTATAATCCACTCCACTTCGCTCTACTCCACTATATGAGGCTTTACCTCACTCTATGCAACAATCATCCTCTCTGAGCAGCTAAACTGTATTACACACTACTGTACTCTATACAACTGTATTTTACAAAACTCTACTATACTGTTTTCCACTCTATCCCACCACATTCTACTACACTACATTACTCGACTTTACAACATACACCTGTACGTTACTCACCTTCATTTTACTGTATGACACTCCAATGAATTATACCTTAATTAATAATACTGCAATTTTAAACACATTTTAATTAAAAACATAAAAAACATTGAAATGTCATGAAAAAACAAAGGTTACAAATAAGGAAATATGTATTTATTCTTTCCCTACAAACTATGCTTAAACTACACAAACATTAGAAATCCTAAAGTTATAGTTATAACTTGAATTTACAATTTACACACCACCTGAACATCACTATAAGCCACCCACCTATGTACACAGTGTTACTCATAACTTACATTTTTACTGAACACTCCACCTTGAAATGACTTACTATAAGTCATGCAGCTTCGTCGAGTGTTCTCACCTCACTCGTCATACTACATTAACTAAAATTGACAGCTCTACCATGCACTGTGCTCTTAAAAATCATCTCAATTTAGATGCCATAAGTGTTGTGTATGAAAGCTATGATTTCAGATGGTATAAGTAATTTCATATGCAAGGGTATAATAAATGCACTGAGAAGGCGTGAGGTATAGTTAATGTAGTATGACGAGTGAGGTGAGAACATTGTGTACAAAGCTGCACGACTCAAAGTTAGCAATTTCAAGGTGGTGTGTATGGTTTGTAGACCAAGAATAAATAAAGTTTTCCTAACCATAACTGAAATAAAAAACTGACATGAGTTTACACCTGTATTTGTACATACATAATACGCACATTGGATTAAACCATCCCACATATGGGCTTTGAATACAACTACTTCTCCACTGCCTCCAATTTAGCAGCAATTTGTCAACTTTTACCCTTAAAATCATGTCTGAAAATCTGTTATGGTAGTCCTAAAATTGCATCTGCCTTCATAAATGTAGCCAGGTCTTTAAATCAGCAATCTGGGTCTACTGTTCACTCTAAAAGGTGGTGCTTTTGACCACCAGAGAGAATCTATTGATTGTCTTGATCTATTTCACTATTGTTTACATTACTTCATTTCCTAAAGATCGGTGTGTGAAGTGTCCATGTGCACTGTATTACAGTGTGGCTGATGGCAAAGCAATACATGGGAAATAGTGCTGTTGTTTATAATTTATTTAAGTAAAATACATTTCAGGGTTCTTTGTTAAAATTTTATCCAGATTTCTTATTCAAGTGATGACCATTTAAGTTAGGCTGATGTGTCTTTGGGTGTACCAGAGTCCAATAATTGCGAATAAAAGACTAAAGTGATATTTTATCCTGATTTGTTCTCACCATGCAAAATAAATGAAGGTCTGCATCAGGGATTGCAGAGAAAATTAAGCACCTAAAAGTGCTCTGATTAGGGCAGCATCTAGAGGAAGGGCCCCATAGACTCTTACCTGACTGCCATTTCAGCATTGATAGCATTGATAGTTTGACCTTACTGCCTTACCCATAAGTGACTTGACTTTTCTGCATAATATGCTAGACCTTACTTACCATCAGCCTGTCACTTGTCATGCACAATTTCTTTTGTAAATTCTTGCTCTTGAGGTGCTAAGTGCAATTTGTACTGAATAGCATAACTCATTCAGAGAAAATCAATTTAATGTTAACAATAGCAGAGGTGCAATGCTACGGTATTGACTATACTGTCAATTACTTGAAAATACAGAGAGCAGTGGCAAGGCATATCATTAACTACCCTGTAGTCAAAGCAGCTGTCGACAAGTGGGACCTGCTTCACAAACGGCACTTTGTAGTATGTTTTGTAATACTACAAAATGTACTACAAATGCAATTCACAAACTACATGCAGAGTTTTATGTCTCAGCATTACCTATACTTATGTATGCAGAGCTCTCAGCCCTGACTGCGTGGTCTACGCACACTTAAGTGTCTGCTTTAGTAGTACGTGTGGGTGGGACTGGAGGGAGTGGGTAAGAGAGGGTATATGTACCAGACAAGGTGATGGGATTCAGGAGTAGAAAACTGGATTTAGGGAGTATCTGAGAGTTGTTTAGGGAGAGATGTTACCCACCCACACAAGTGTAAGCCAATTGAACTACTCTGGGGGTGGAGATATCCAACTTACACTTTTGTAATAGGTTTACACTTGGAGTTTGTGAACACCAAAATATAGCAAACTTACTCAAAAGTGTAAGTTACATTTCTGAATCAAATCAGTGGTATTTATAATGCTCCATCCTAAGGTTACGACAGTTATTGTCACTCAGTGAGTGCTCAGAAGTTGGGACTAGTTGGAGATTGTGCATGTGATTATGTCCATATGCAAGATTACTTAAAGGTAGCACTTCTGCAAAAATGCATCAAATGCTCACAGTTGCAGTGGGGAATGAAGCAAACAGATTCATTCCAGACAATATTACATAACTGATATTGCCCAGGGGTAGAAATTGATAAAGTAGATTGTTGAATGTTTTACATTTAAAATGAAGACAATAAATGTATCTAATCTAGAAATCATCTTCATTAAAAAGAAAAACATATTCTGTATTCCTAGTAAGAAATTGAGTTTAGTCTAAACTAAGGGTCTGATTCAAATTTGTGTGGTAATAGCAATTCCTCTGATTTCAAGAGGAAATGCTACATCTGGATGATTACCCACCAGTGGAATTTCCTCCACCAGCTCTCCAGGTAGTGGACAAATTGTTGATTTAATTCTCCTCCAGATTTAGCCCCCCTCCAAATATCAAAAGATTTTCAGTCACTATTAAAAATAACAATGGAAAGGAAAGTTCTTAGAATTTTGCACACATGTCAGATTTATACCATATGCTCACTCAAAATTCTTTATTTCGGTTACAAACACCATAAAATAAACAAACATACAGATCATGAATATATCATATTAGGCTAAAAAGAGCGTTTCGGAAGACAAGTGTACAAATGAAGGATAAATAGCGCTCAGATTGACATAATAAAACAGCATGGACATGACATGAATGATGCAATTCTCCATAATTCATGATTAGGGTCTCTCTGACAGGGCTATGGAGCTAAAGTGCTAATGCGTTATAATTTGTGCAAATCATTTTCCGGGTTTATAACCCGCACGTTGAACAATACGCATTAATTGCCACTTGTCTAAGGATAAAGCCCTTGCGCTAGTCACAGTAGACGAGATAAAATACATAAAATACAACCATAAAAACAATTATTTAAAAATATAAAATAGCAGCGTTGTAAATTAAGCCATTCGTGTCTGGTCAATACAGTCTCCATTTTATCTATCAGGACCAGTCAACACTGTTAACTGTGCCCTCCTTCTAATCGCCCAGAAATGGCCTAAGAATTTCTCAGTGGCACAGGCGAAAAGGGGTCAGGCATCTGACTTTAATATCCGTAGGGCGTCTTGGGAGCTTCGGGTCCCTAATTGTCTGCACACAGGAGCTAACCATTTGCTCCCTGGTTTCGCATATGCTGTACAGATTTTGCATTTGGTAGTGAAAATTCCAACAGTGTACTCTCCTCTCTATTCTTACTTGCACAAAATTGAGTTCTCTGAAGAGATGGGTTGAGCATATATGTAAATTACACAGTGACGCTTGTCATTGTGTAGTAATAGGAACTAATTACCATAGGAAATGTTGTTTTTAGTCTGCTAATAACTAGGTGCAATTTGACAAATCTTTATGAAACTTTAAAAAAAAAGTTCATCCACCTCAGCTTCTTCTTGGAAAGTTTCAGTGTGATCCGTCAAGTGGGGCTGAGAAAAAGCAGGGGTCCCGAAACGCAATTTCCCCATCGGGAGTTTTGCACAACGCTACAGCAAAAACAGCTAAATGGAATTACACGAAATTCGACAGAAAGATAGATCCGTACTCAAAAAGCGTGTGTAAATCTGGTCAGTCGTTTTTGAGAACTTAAGGTTAAAAAATTTATGGATATCTGGATGGTTGGGTATGTGGGAATCCTGCAATACCCTGCAGCTAACTCCATGTCGTACATGTTTAAAGGCTGTGTGTGGCGGGGTTGTCTGCCTACAGGGTTATTGGGCAAAGGCCTGGATGCAGGCTGTTGGTCAGTCCCCCACTGCGCATTACCAAAGGCCCTGTATGGCGAGGGGTTGGCATAGTTACATTTGGTAATAAAATCTTACTTTACATAAAAAAAACTAGAAATTCACAGAAAAAACATAGGAAATTGTGTCTGGGACTAAAAAGCTGCTTGTATACTAATTGAAGGGGTTAGGGAAGAGTTTACCTGACCCCTTATTCATGTCATAAGTGAGGGAAAAGCATGTTTAATGGGTAGTAAAATGCCAGAAAACATTTTTGGGCCACACACGAGATCCGCGGATCCATTGCGGGGCTCATTGCAGCCCTGCATAAAATCTGCGATGGATCCGCGGATCTCACATGACTCAAAAAAATATATATATATGTACTCACACATTCTCTGTGACACCCATACAGACATTCTCACACTCAGTGTTACACCACTACAGACCCCCTCACACCCAGTCATACACACTGACACTCTCATAGCCACTCATATACCCATACCGATACTCACAAACCCTCTCTGACACACAGACACTCACATACCCATACAGACACTGTCACACCCAATCACATACTGATAAAGACACTTTCGCATCCACTCACATACCAAGAAACTCTGACACCTACTCCCATACCTTAAATTGTTGGTAAATCTGTGGTTTGGATACTACATTTATATTATGATCAGAATAGGAAACCATAGAGTTCTTGCTGACCAGTCTCAGTATTGGTACCATGGAGGAACCGTGGACCTCAAATATTGTGGAAAAAAAGCAATGTTATAAAAATAACTACATATTTTTCTAGAAAAAATATAGAAACTTTCAAAAGGCAATTAAATGCATATTGTAAAATAAAAAAACTATAAAATATATAATAAAAACAAAAAAAACAATAAATGGAAAAAAAATTTAATAATCCAAAAAGTTTTTTTAAACTATATTCATAAGAAAAGAAAAAGCTGTAAATATATTACATATTATAGTATATTAAAAAATGTAGACATAAACATTAGAATTTTCTCAAAAATAGTTACAAGAATGAACTTAGAAAGCCTTGAATTTTCTGAACAAACTAAAGGAAAAATAGTTAATAAACTTAGAAGGATACATTTTGACAAACCTTTGAACTTCACTGAAGTGGTCATATGTGCCTATTAATAGGTATGTAAGTGGTTGCGTGGGTGTGTTAGTGGGTTATTGCGAGCTTGTATGGGGGTGTGAGTAGGTATGTGAGTGGTTCTGTGGATGATGTCATCAGTGATGTCATCCACACAACATCTTGATCGAACGTCTGACTGTGAAGGGAATCGGCGGCATGGCGCTGGGATGGATCAAGAGCTTTCTTACCGACCGGACCCAATGTGTCACCATGGGTGAGTTTAAGTCGGAAGAGGTAAAGATCACCAAGGGGGTCCCTCAGGATCTTGTTTGAGCCCTACTCTTTTCAACGCTTATGTGGCCCCCTTGGCAGATCTAACCAGAGCCTTTGGTTTCCACCCAGTATCCTACGCTGATGATACTCAGCTGCTCTTCCCCTTTAAACAACTAACCTCGGAGGTTATACAATCTTTCTCCGAGGGGATGACAGCAGTATCTCGGTGGATGTCTGCAAACCTCCTTCAATGCAATGCTGCCAAGACCGAGGTGATGCTTTTCGGTGAAGCTAAGGTTCTTTAGTCCCCCGATTGGTGGCCTATGGACCTGGGCCCAATCCCTGAACCAAAGTTAATAATCAAGAATTTGGGCGTACGGCTGGAACCGGAACTGACCATGAAACATCATAGTAACAACGTTGTCGGTTCCTGTTTCCATATGATTGGTCTTCTTCGTAGGATCTTTCCTTTCCTTCCAAATTCCATCAGAAGAACCTTAGTCCAGGCTCTAGTAATCAGCCGTCTTGATTATTGCAACGGTCTCTTTGGAGGTGCAAATGAAGAGGTGTTGGACCGTCTGCAAGTTGTACAGAACACAGCAGCTAGGCTTGTCCTTAATGCTCCCCCTAGATCACCATCTAAACCTTTGTTAGAAGAACTTCACTGGTTGTCTATAAGGCAACGAGTGAAGTTTAAGATTTGTTGTACTGTACACAAAGGTCTACATGATCTTGGTCCGGATTACTTGGCAAAAAAATGTTCACCATATGTCCCTATCCGCACCCTTAGGTCTAGTGAACAGCAATTGTTGAGAGTACCCAAGGTCAGCAGAGCCAGATTGGGAGGTAGAGCTTTGTCTGTGGTGGGCCCGAGACTGTGGAATGCACTCCCTCTGTTATTAAGGCAATGCTCTGACCATTTCCATTTTAGAAAACAATTAAAAACTTTTCTGTTTTGTCAGAACTAACTTTTGTTAGTTTTGGTTGAGAATCATCCTACCTGAAGGGGGGTCATACTTTTGGAATTTTCTATGAACACTGTTTTTTGTTTACTGTCAAGCTGTCGCAAGCGCGGAGATACTTCTACGGAAGTTTATTCCTAGCGCTATACAAGCCTGTAAATAAATAAAATAAAATAAATAAATAAATAAATAAATAAATAAATCTGTGATGCCACTGACCCTGTCATGAGTGATGTAATATGTGAGGTTCTAAGCAGTGCATTGCCGTGGTATAAGTTATAGTTATCTCAGGTAACTGTAACTGCTGAATTTCAATGGTTTTGTACGAGTGAAATGTGAGCCAACCTATAACGTCCTTGTAACTTTTGTTATTTTCAGTGAATGTTTAAGGTTTTTTAAAGTTCTATTTCCTAGGTGAAAATGTCAGTTAAAACATACCAATTTAAGCTATCAAACCACTGAAATTCATCCGTTATAGTTATCTCAAGTAACTATAACTCTTGCCCTAAAGTAACTATAACTTGTGCCCCACTATGTACAGAGTTGTTATCAATGATGGCATTTCAGATGTTGTAGATGCTGCGTGGATGTTATCTATGAGGTCATAAAACATGTCATGAGTGATGTAATATGTGAGGTAATTATCAGTGCATTACAACTATAACATCCCTTTAAAAAAAAATGTTCACAGAATTTATAAAGTTGTTTCAGAATTCCTAACTATAACATCAATGCAACCTTTGTTTTTTTCAGTGAATTTCTATGGTTTTGTAATGTAAAGTAAGATGTCAATCGCTGTGTGTAGCGTTGGGTTGATCACAGGGCCCGGCGTGGCCTGTAGCAAGCTCTGCGCCCAACCCCTTGCTGGTACCCAAACCCCTACTGTGAACACCCTTTGGCCATGCCGTGCATGGGGTTGGGCAAAGGCCCTTGCCTACGGCCACGCCCTGTGCCCAATCTTCCACTAGCACCTGATCACCCTCAGCTCACGCCCTTTGGCCTTGCGCAGCGTACAGTTGAACGCAAGGTCTGGCCTGTGGCCAGGTTCTGCTCCCAACTCCTTGCTGGCACCCAACCACTCCTTGCACATAGCCTTTAGCAACCCATACAGGCCCAGTATGTGATGTTAGATTGTAACAGGTTTTATTTTAAGTAATGCAGACTTACTGATTTTCCCAACGTCAGAACACCAAGAGGTCTGCATATCCGCAAATATAAAGCAGACCTATTGCCTTTGTCAAAAAATCAGCAATAATTATAATCAAATATATATTTAATTAATTCACACAGTGCAATGTTTAATAAAAGTGATGGACATTTCTTTATGAAGCCTTATTAAAAAAATCAACATGCCTTTGAGTCTTTCCTTTAAGATTTTTCCCGCCACAGAATGTATTAATTAAAACAACTACAAGCGGGCCCCACACTCCAGCTAAAAATCATGGCGCTCCTGCTCACAGAGCTTTAAAAATATATAGTAAGCTCTCTTGGGGTCATGGCGACCTACTGTTTTATTTTAATGTTGGTGGGGGGGCTGCTGCACCCTCTGTGACCCCTCACAACATACAAAAAAATGCTTGTTGCTGCCCCTGACCCTTCTAGGAGCATCACCAGGATACACAAAATGTAAATAACAAGCTCTCACAGGGCATTATATTATAGGTCGCTCCATGCTGGAGCAATGAATAATAAATGAGCGGCTCCTGACACTCATGTAATATTCTCTTAATATATTTTAAATGTTTTGTGTTCCCCTGTGCCCACCTGGGACAGCCACATCTTTAAATTTAGTTGGGGGCCGCTGGGGGTGCGCCAGGGCGCAGTGGCCTGACCCCTCCTGCAAGTGTCCATCAGCTGCGCACAAGCCAGCAACATGTGTATTTATTTTATAAATAACCTTTTTTGTCAGGATATGATACTGAGTCCGGAGTCCTAAAATGGCTGCCATCACATCTTTGTTGATGTGATGGCAGCCTATTAGATCTTATCTTAAAATCTTTCAGTTCTGCGAATCTTCTACGGTATGAGATAGCTATTTCGGTTTTTTAACTACTTAACGGAATTACACCAAATCACAAAAAGTAAGCTTTCTAGAACAAGATCCAGCTTTCTGCTAAATGTTCCTTTCAGCCGTTTAGGATTGTAGCTGTGTCTGATTTTCCTATGGCAAAATCAATGTGGAAAATCCATTTTGACCACCTTTGACACATCACCCTGAAACGATTTATATTATATATATATATATATATATATATATATATATATATATATATATATATATATATATATATATGACGCTCATTTGCTTCCCCAGAGTTGGTCATGAAGAAACACTCAGCACTCAAGGAGTCTGCAAAGAACCACTAGTTTTTAATATGGAGAGATGCACAGACGCGTTTCGGCGTTCTGCCTTCGTCAGTGTGTTCACATGTATCAAGCCAGGTAGTTAATAAAGCATTTCTTCACTGAACATAGAAATCAACAGAGGACTCCCTCCACTCTGTTAACATGGGCGCCATATTGTAACGTGTATATATGCCCACTTTACAAAGCTTATGCAGCCCACAAATGGGCACTAAAGCACAACAGAGGAGTCTAATTTATTAGATCAATGCAATTAATAACATATCATTAAGCCGTGGATCGGCAAATGTCCTCAGCTAGATACCCATACAGTGGCATTGCTTCATTACCTTCTCCATATGAAAATTCATCAAAAATTCATTTAGTCTCAGAAATACGGCAGAAATCATATGACATGTGTATAGTTCATTAGAAATCAATTACTTTTGAACGAAGTACACGTGCAAAGGCTAATGCAAAAAGAATGTGGAATCGATAGTCTAAAACAGATCCAATAAGGCTGAGCAAACCAAAACAGGGCAAAACAAAACAAAACACAACAAAGTGAAGTAAAGCGAAGCATAACATAGCAGAGAAAAGAAAAGGGAACAATTCTCTCAGTTTGGTCCCTTAAGCCTGATGTTGAACATTTCATTCAGAATTACTATCATTAACAATATTTTAAGACCAAGGTTTAACTCATGTTATAGCTCAAATGATTCTCCATTTGTGGGATCCTATATTATACCACAGTGCGATCATATCTTACACATCACAATGTCTATATCCATAGACCTTAACCCCATAGCACGCTGTGTATATTCTGTATATTGGTTAGCATCCCAACAGGATTTGAAATGAGGATACTACAGCCGGTCGATTCTAGTGAGGAGAGGTCTAGATGATCACTAGGTTAGACAGATGTTACTTTCCTAGGTGAAATGCCATCTCTTCCCCACAGTTTAAGCCCTTTGGATGCTTTGTGGAGAGATCTATAATGTACCTTGACTCCAAACGTCGGAGTCGTCTAAGGCGATCGCCTCCCCTGGGGTTGTGTGGGACAACGTCAAGACCGAAAAATTGTAGTTTGTTCCGGTCTTTACCATGTGCCTCTGAGAAATGCTGGGCTACTGGATAGGCAGGATCTGCCTTATCAATTGCCCGGAGATGCTCTAATACCCTCAATTTCAATTCCTTAATTGTGCTGCCAATGTAGCGAAGGCCACATGGGCAGAGCAAACAGTATACTACATACTGGGTACTGCATGTAATAAACTTTCTGATCGGCACTCTCCTTCCTGTATCCGGAATGATGTAGGATAAGACCCTCTTACTCCCTGCGCAGGCCTTGCAGCGTCCACAGGGGAAGAACCCTTTCATGTCCTTCAGTGTATTTGACTGTCCCGCAGGTGTGTCTGACTGCGCTACAGGCTTGTCCAGATGGCTGGTAACCAACATATCACCTATGGACCTTGCTCTGCTGAAAGTCAATAGTGGGCGAGGTGGTAAATCTTCCTTAAGTACATTATCCGTTTGAAGGATGTGCCAGTTTTTATTGAGCATAACTCTGAGCATAACTCTGAGATCTTCAGCCCCTGATGAATAAGGAGTGATAAGTCTAAATTTTCCTCCCTTTGTGGTATCCTTTTTATTCTCACGACCCTTCCTCCCTCGGGGTTTGGTCATGAACAGATTTTTTCTAGGAATTTTCCTGACTCTCTCCAAAGTTCCATGTAATAACTCCTCGCCATAGCCCCTGATTCTGAAGCGAGCCAGACACTCAGAGGCAGCTGCCTCGAAATCTACATCCCGGGAGCAATTCCTGCGCAATCTAAGCAGTTCCCCATAGGGGATGCTCCTAATCAGCTGGGGAGGGTGGCTGCTGCTGGCAAAGAGTTTTGAATTGCCAGCAGTTTCCTTTCTATACAGTGTTGTGTGTAATTGATCTTCGTCGGCAAATACCCTCAGGTCCAGGTAATCCGCTGCCACCGGACTGACTGTGCCAGAGAATTGCAGATTTAGGTCATTGGTGTTTAATACCTTTATGTACTCTTCTGCAGTGTTTGCCCCACCATTCCAGACAATAAACAAATCGTCTATGTATCGGTGCCAACACACCACCTCCCCTTTGTCTTGCCCAACTGTGCAGCTCCTGGGCACCTGCTCCTCCCACCAGCCAACGAACAGGTTCGCATAGCTGGGAGCGAAGCAGGTGCCCATCGCCGTACCAGACTTCTGGATATAGAACTGGTCCTCAAAGAGGAAGATATTATGGGTTAGGCAAAATTCGATGAACTCTAGGATCATAGTATTGTGTCTAGCAAAACGCATTTGTCTATGGTCGAGAAAATGTCCTACTGCCTCCAGGCCGTGCTTGTGCTCAATACAGGTGTATAAGCTGGTTATGTCCAACACCATCAGCAAATAATTAGAGTCCCACTTCAAGTCTTGTATTTTCATCAAGAAGTCTTTGGTGCCCTGTATATAAGATTCCAGTTTAACAACCAAAGGGAACAGGATGTTGTCTGCAAATCGGGACATATTTTCAGTCAAGCTGCCAATTGACGAGATGATTGGCCGGCCTGGGGGACAGTCTCTATTTTTGTGCAACTTTGGAAGATGGTAAAACGTGGGGATCATCGGGAAGTTGTTTCTCAAAAACAGATGTTCATCTTTCCCCAGCATTTTGAGGTTGTACCATTTCCGGATCAGAGTATCATAGTCCAGTATACTTTGTTGGTAGGTCTCACTGGTACATTTCATATAAAACTTCTCGTCAGAAAGTTGCCTCAATGCTTCACCCCTATATATATATATATATACATATAAGATTTCTTTGCTCCTTCTGCCTTCCCCCGTCCTCCCAGTAATGGTGCTTAAGTATTTTTATTGTGCTCTACACCATCCCGCCATTACGCGTTTCGGCCTAACGAGGCCTTGTTCATATATATATATTTCTCAAACAAATGTTAAAAACTGACTGATAGCTCTGACTACACACAAACAACCAATCAATTCGCCAGTTACGGTAAGTGATACATACAAAGTACACAACAACACACTGTGATGGCCTTGCATAAAAAACGCATTTACAAGTGGCACTAGTAAAAATGTAGTCAAGCAAAAATTTAACATAGCGGGGCACATGCATCAATGTGGGATTTTGCATTTCCTAAATTGCGAAAATTAAGGAATCACAATTTAGGAATTACAAAATCCTATGCATCAAGAAATCCTACAAGTTTTTAGGATTTCTTAATTTTCGGTATTTGCGATTCCTTAATTGCGAATCGCAATTAAGGAATGGCATTACATTGATTCCTATGGGCTTAGAGGCCCATAGGAATCAATGCCGTTTTGCACTTTTTTATTCTGCGAATCCCATTTGTTTGATGCATTGCAAGGGTGCAGAGGGGGGGTCCAAAGGACCCCCCCTGCACCCCTGAAATGTATTTTAAAGTGCATGTTTCACACACACGTGTACTAAGGACATGTGTGTCTGTAACATGAAAGTTTAAAAAATGCATTTTTGAGCATTTTCATAACTTTTCGCAAATTACCACGAGGTTCAACCTCGTGGTAATTTGCACCCCCTAATTGCTAATTCGCAATTTGAAAAAGAATCATGCATTGCTTTTAAGGAATCGCTATTTTGCGATTCCTTAAAAGCAATCGCATTTTTGGAAATCACTAAAAATAGCGATTTTCACAAAAATGAATGATGCATCCCAAAAACTTATTTAGGAATCGCAAACGGCCGAATTAACCGATTCGCACCGTTTGCACTTCCTAAATAGGTTGATGCATGTGCCCCAGCGTGCTTAATGCTTCATGGTGTGCGAGGCATGCCACTACTACAGACTTTATGCGTTTTTCCATGTTTGAGGCAGAATTATAACTTAGTTTTTAGCTGTGCTTTTGCAGTAAGTGTCTGTTTTATTTTGTATGACTTAATACAGGCACCGCTTAAGACATCCTTCACGCCGAAGCACCTCTCGATCCAGGGACTGAAGAAATGTGATCACATTTCTCCAATTATATTTAAAACTGAACCATAACTAAACAATGGTGATTGGCCTTGTGTATTGTCACCAGAATCTCTATCTACAATATGACACTGTTACCCATATGTAGACCCATATATACACACGGGTAAGCCCTTTTATTGAATGTTTGCCAACGCTTTGAAAGCTTGCATTCATAGAAATGAGGTCTTCACTGGCAATAACTTTCCGCAATTCACAGAGGTGACTTCGGGTGCAGGAAGGGTAGCATCCCTGAGCAAATAAAAACGATAAAAGTGTGTGAAAATAAACATTGTAAATGCAGAATCCTGTTAGCAAGCTGTTAAATACACTGTCCCACACTGCACTATATTTTTCCATTTCAGTCTTGTTAAACCTATTCTGTCAATGTTCTACAAGATGAAAAACACTTTTTAGAATAGACGTCTTTTAATTTCCTTACAGTGCAGCTTTATATTTTAAATTTGATGTGGAAGCTCATTTTAAATATTAGCGTGTTACCAATTTCCCCAACAAAAAATGTATTTCTCAAAACAGTGTCAGACAGATGACGCTTCAATGCTCCAAATCTTTCAAAAGTGTTCCAAAATTAATGACTAACAGCCTGATTCATCAAGCCGAATTGCGCTCGCAAAGGGCCAGATTCTGAGAATCTGGCCCTTTGCGAGCGCAATTTTTGCATTTGGGATTCATCATCCCAAATGAAAAAATCGATAATTGCTAATTCGCTAAATTGCGAGGAATTACATTTAAGGAATCTCTATTTGAGATTCCTTAAATGCAATTCATGAAGCATTTTAAAATTGCGAAAATGCAATTTTGGGCCGCTATTTACCGAGAGGTCAGACCTCTCGGTAAATAGCAAAAACTTAGAAAAATGCTTTTAAAAGCATTTTTCTAAGTTGCATGTTGCACACACACATGTCCCTTGGACATGTGTGTGCGCAACACCTGTTTCAATTAGCATTTCAGGGGTGCTACAGGGTGTCCTTTGGGTACCCCAGGCACCCTTTCAATCGCTATCTTATTTGCGAGTAGCAAATTGCTACTCGCAAATAAGGAATACTCCCCATTCATTCCTATGGGCCTTTTGGCCCATAGGAATGAATCAGGAGTTATTCCTTATTTGCGATTAGCAATTTGCTACTCGCAAATAAGGAATGTGTAGGAATCGCTATTTATTTAGCAATTCCTACATGAATACCGTTTTGCGAGTCCTTAATAGCGATTCGCTATGATTCGCTATTAGGGGCTCGCAAAACGGCCCGTTGATGAATAAGGCTGTATATCAGGTAAAATGATAAAGAATGAGTAACGTGTAATATGGTCCTATTGTGCCAACTTGGAGTTCAGGTGACATTTATGAGCCACTTGGGCCTTTGGCCTCATGGTGGGGTCTCCAACCTTTACTGTACTGAGAGCTACGTATGTTCAATGAAACGCATTGAGAGATACTAATATTATTAGTGTTGTATAATCTTCATTTTTTTATATGCATATTAATTCAACCAAGTAAAAGCTTTCTAATTTAATAAGCTGGGCTGCACACAGATAGTCAGTGGGTGCTGGAGAGCTACAGTAGCTCACAAGCTACTGGTTGGAGACCTGGATATCTTAAACGGGTGGCAAGACCTCCTGTGTGTGGTTATGGTTAGGTGAGTGTTTCCATTGAAAATACAATGAAGAACTCTTAGTGGATAGCCTTTGGCTCCGTATGGAGGGTTAGGCACAGGGCCTGTTCGAAAGCTGTAAGCAGTGGGGATTGTCTGTAAATACAATACTAAAGGCAAGGGATAGTTGGATGTGGCAAATGCTAAAAAAAACTCCAGAAATTCAGTGAAAAAAAGGTTAAAGTGAAATTATGGGTAGTTTTGGTTATGAGGCCTCAACATATATTTAAAACAAAAATCTGAGGATCTCACTGAAAAAACAGAGTCTGCCCCTACAGCAGAGGTCTTCAATCTTTTATAAAGCAGTGAGCAGCATTCATGTGTTAGTCCAAATGATGGAGCAACATCCAAACCTTAATGCACAGCTTTCCAAACTTTTTATGTTGGGGAAACACTTTTTGGAGGTGCATCATTTTGGGACACAGTAAGGCAGTTTAGCGAGCGAACGTAGCGTAGCGAGCCAAAACTACCTAAGGGTGATGCGGGGGGGGGGGTTCTCACTCACTCTGTCTGTCTCCCTCTCTCTCTCCCTCTCTCTTTCTTTAACTGTCTGTCTTTCTCTGTCTGTCTACCTCCCTCTGTCTCTCTCTGTCTGTCTCGCTTTCTCTGTCTCCCTCCCTCTGTCTGTTGCCCTCTGTCTCCCTCCCTCTGTCTCCCTCCCTCTCTCTCTCTCTCTCTCTGTCTCCCTCCCTCTCTCTCCCTCTGTCTCCCTCCCTCTCTCTCCCTCTGTCTCCCTCCCGCTGTCTCCCTCTGTCTGTCTGTCTCCCTCTGTCTGTCTGTCTCCCTCTGTCTGTCTGTCTCTGTCTGTCTGTCTCTGTCTGTCTGTCTCTGTCTGTCTGACTCTGTCTGTCTGTCTGCTGTCTGTCTCTCTCCCCTTGTCTGTCTCTCTCCCCCTGTCTGTCTCTATCCCCCTGTCTGTCTCCCTCCCTCTGTCTGTCTGTCTGTCTGTCTGTCTGTCTCTGTCTGTCTGTCTCTCTCTGTCTGTCTGTCTCTCTCTGTCTGTCTGTCTCCCTCTGCCTGTCTCTCCCCCTGTCTGTCTCTCTCCCTGTCTGTCCTTCTCTGTCTCTGTCTGTCTGTCTCTGTCTGTCTGTCTGTCTCCCTCTGTCTGCATCTCTGTCTGTCCCCGTCTCGGTCTGCATCACTGTCTGTCTGTCTCCCTCCCTCTCTCTGTCTCCCTCCCTCTCTATCTGTCTCCCTTTCTCTACCTCTCTCTCACTCCCTCTGTCTCACTCCCTCTGTCTCCCTCCCTCTCCCTCTGTCTCCCTCCCTCTCCCTCTGTCTCCCTCCCTCTCCCTCTGTCTCCCTCCCTCTCCCTCTGTCTCCCTCCCTCTCTCTATCTCCCCCCCCTCTCTCTATCTCCCCTCCTCTCTCTATCTCCCTCCCTCTCTATCTCCCCCCATATCTCCCTCCCTCTCTCTATCTCCCCTCCTCTCTCTATCTCCCTCCCTCTCTATCTCCCCCCATATCTCCCTCCCTCTCCATCTCCCTCCCTCTATCGATTTCCCTCTCTCTCTCCATCTCCCTCTCTCTCTCCATCTCCCTCTCTCTCTCTTTCCATCTCCCTCTTTCTCGGAACACATGCACAATGATGTGTTGTTAAGAGAATTGAAACAGGAGCCAGCACTCTAATGAACATAATAAAAAATTAACATCTAGATATGAGCGGTATATTAAAAGTGCTTGGGGAACATTTAGAACAGAGACAGACTGTGTATTTTAGAGCCCAAAATAGGGTACTGACTCCACCAAAATGTGAATGAAGTTAAAAATCAAGATACAGTGGATGTAAGCTGTTCTCAAGAAATACTGCCAAAATGGAACTATTCCAGGGCACTGTGCAGATAATCTGGTCAAAAATGGAAATATTTATAATTGTAACTGAAGGAATGAAGTAGGATTTCTAAAGTGCGCAAACAACACTCAGATGTGTCAGAGTTGACAATGACAATATCTTGGCAATGATCTTGAGGAAATCCAATTTGCTAGTATCAATTGTTTAAGAAAATAGAATTTTTTACTTTGGATGTGACCTCACAGTAAACTTTTTATTGATGGAAAGTGGATTGAGATAGGGATTGCAAAGCTTGTTTATTTATATTTTTTACCAAGGTAATTTAGAGCCATATGTAGGTAATCCCTATTTACCGATTCTAAATTACCGAATGTTACCGATTCTGTATTTCAGAATCGGTAAATAGTATGTAGATAAAAAAATTAGTAAATTTTACTGAATCGTTAATATTCAGTATTTCCGATTCATATTTACAGATTCGTTAATTCCCATTCATTCCTATGGGCCTGGAGGCCCGTAGGAATGAATGGGAAGCCATTCACTGTTACCGATTCGGTAAATACCGAACCGGTAATAGGGGGAACATATTCAAGGGTGGCAAGGTGTCACATTGACACCCTGTTGCTCCCCTGAATCGTGCATGTGTGCACATGTGGCACACATACATGCCCTAAGGGCATGTATGTCTGCCACATCGCACATTTCAAACAACACAAATTTGCTTTTTGAATGGTTTTTGATATTTACCACCAACTTGTAGTTGGTAGTAAATAACGAATCCTCAAATCACAAATGCACTCACCTGAGTGCTCCCTACATTGAGAATTCGGTAATTTACCGATTCGGTATTTTAAGGATACGGTAATTTACCGATTCCTTAAATTACAGAATCAGTAAATTGCCGAATCCTTATTTATTCCCACCTACAGTGGAAAATGCTAAATACCGGTCCGTAACGGCAAATTTACCGATTTTCGGCCGTTACCGACCGGTATTTGGCTATCTACATGTGGCCCTTGAGGACTTAGAATGTTTTGGAAGGATTATAAGGCTATGAGTTTCACACAAGAACTTCTGCGGGATTGTGACAAATAATGCACTCTATCGAACTGTGGGTCAGTGGTGTAAGTATAGACTTGTGTAAATTTAAATACCATTTCACAAAGAGGTTTTGGGATTCTCTACCGGGAACTTTAAGGAAATTTAGAGGCAAATTACATATTTCAAACACAGTACGCACCAACATTCCTCAACCATTGTTAGGATTAAATTAACACAATGTGGAGATGGTTCAGGGTTTTTCTTAAGAATAACCTGGTAAATATAGAGTTAGGTGCATTTTAAATAGTTCCGTTTCATAACACTGATGAAAATTTGTAGGGCAAAAAGACAACTTTACAGTTTTGAGATTGGCTGGTTCTTTAGCAGATGGTGCATTATATAGCACATTAGGAAAGTAAAACCGTAAAATCTTGGTAGGTAAATGCCGTGGTTATCGCACTTTGCACACCTCCATAATGCATGTTTTAGCCTACTGTGGTCTGCTTACACAATTCGCTCAATGTGCACATTTTGAAAATTCCATAGCAGCCCTATAAGGAAATCCACTGGCAGGATTTGCCATTCTATGATCCAAATTTATATTTTATGTTTTAAGGGTGCTGTATCAGTGCTGTCAGAAGTCAGTGCAGCTTTGTTAGATGCAAGACTCTGACTTTGAATTATTGAATAAGCTATTGTGCCCAACATATCCACAGCTTACCTAGCTATGTCATGGTGCACTGCACTTTCAGTGGCTAGTTTTTAATATGCTCTTATTATTAGTGTCAGCCTCTGTCAGGCAGCCAGAAACACAGTGGCAGGGGTTGCCCAGGTACATTTAAGGAGAACCACTTTATAAAGGCACTTGTGGTTGAGGCTCTGTTAATGGCAGAAGTGACAATTACAGGGTTCAAAATGAAAAATAAATGGGGTAAAACACAATGAACATGACATTTCCCATTATCATTTTAAAATATTTAATTATGTCCCAGATAGCACAGGTACATTGCTGAATTTCTTTAGCTTCTCCACTTCAGTTTTCTGTAATGGTCAGCTCCCACACTATGCAATTTTCCAAAAGTTATCACTTTGCATGTTCACTAATTCTCCACTTCATTTTGCAAGCTTCCACTATGTCAACAGTAAATGCTGGCTGTCAATGCCAATTCCATAATGCCCTGTTAGATCAGTTGAACATCCACGAACAATTTTCGTTGCACTGTGCCCCTCACTGTCACCCTTGAGGGATTGAAATCCTACGTGCTTTATATAAAGCACACCTGCTCATTCCCTGCGGGGAAGTTGTAGCCCACACTGTGTACCTTGCGGTCCCCGTGTGTTGGAGGAACACAATGAGGAAGAACGTCACCCTCGGGTGAGTGAGGGTTTTCGTCCCAACACGCTTTGTGCCCCCGCCCTGTCACAGCTTTTTCCTAATTGCACCCTGCTACCCTATATCCAGTGTGAGTAACAGTAAATTGAGAATGCCAACTACTCTCTGAATTTCAGGAGGCTGCGTTATAAGTCTATAATTTGATATGATCAGCGATTCTCACAAGGTGGTGTGACTCAGGGGATATTGTAATTGCATTATATAGGGCTTTCTACTGCCGAAAAGGTGTTGAAGCGCTTTTCGGCAGGTAGCACGCTACTCCGGAACCCAAAAAGTATTAGTGGTGAATTAGCATAGGGAAATATGAAATTAATCTTAGCGATGGACATGGGAGTCTGTTAGTTGGATTGAAAGGATAGTGGAGGGATAAATAAGTGGTCCTCCTGTAAGGGATGTGGCGGACAGTGAGATTAGTGATGCGGTTCTCCTTGAGAGGGAGGAGGTGGTTTTAATCTCCTGGCGTCCTCAAAGCAATGTTTCAGTTGGTGAAACAGAAGAAAGAGCACAGCCAGCACTTCTGTACTATGATTTGCCACTGAAGCTTCGTTATGAATAGGGTCACAGGAATTATGCAGCAGAGGAGGACGGAATTATGGCGCCTATTAGGATGGCGGACAGACCTGCGTCCGTCCGCCACCCCCGAGGTGGAGGGACCGTCCGCAGGGGCAGCGGCGGTCCCTCCGGTGGAATTAGTATGTGACCACCACCCTGGCGGTAACATCCCGTATATTTAACATTGCGGCGGGTGCTGCTTTAAGCAGCACCCGCCGCAAAGTTAAATATGCATGCTGTGCATTTGCATGCACAAAGCGGCAGGCACCACGCGGTACCTGCCGCATTGTGCATGCAAATGCAGGGCGGTACCATAGGTACCCCCCATGTGCACCCCCACCTCCCCTTCACCCTGGGGGCCCGCAACAGGCCCCCAAAGAAAAGACTGTATGCCTTTCCGTGGCGGAAAGGCATGTCCTGAAGCTCATCCTAATATGGCTGGCGGTGTCTGATAGACACTGCCACCATATTGGAGCTTTTCTGCCACGGTCGGAAGGCGACCGCGGCGGAAAAGTGGCGGACGGTCTTCCCGTCCGCCGATGACCCCCTAGCCATCCTAATGTGGTGGGGGGTCTTTTCATTTACCGCAGCGATGAATCCGCATCCTCCAGGCCGGCGGTGGCTTCCGCCGGCCCGGAGGATGCGGATTCACCGCAATCCTAATCGACCCTTAGTGACAGAGTTGAGGCAATAAAAGGCATATTATGCGAAGTAATGTTGGACATTTTCTGATGATAGTACTTCATTATTTTTACATTTGTACACTTGTCAACACTGTTTAGTATAGGGTGTGCCTCATCAGTACCAGTTTAACACACAAATGCAGCCCTAAGTAAAAGAAAGGTGACCTGTCAACCTTTGCACAAAGGCCTTCCACTGCGCTGCAACACGTCGCTTCATTTTTAGCAATTTATTAACTGTTGACAAATGTTTTTCTTGTTAAAATCTGAAAATTATGCAGCAGATGATGGATTGTGTGGCAAATACGACAAATTAATAATTCTGTACAAAACGCCAAGGCCGCACAATCACATAATTCCAGTGGCCCTGGTTATGAAGTAGTTAAACTATGTCTGTTGCTTCAATCTTATAGAGTTGTCCTTAGCCAATCAGGGGAGAGTAGTAGTGGAAAGATCCCCTAGTGACCTTTTTCTCCTATCCATTCAGACAGGTGGTGAATGAGCCAAAATTGAGCCATTTTTAATAGTTGATAAATGCGCCAATCAGCTGTTTGCAGTCTTTTAATCCCAAGGCATAGGTGAAGGAAGAGAGGTGAAACAGAAGTGACCTCAACGAATCATGCAGTGCAGGTTCCAACCACTGTGGGGCAGCAGCTCTCCCTGCAAGAGTTAGATCAGATGGACCAGGATGTAGCTGGAATGGGAGGGGTGCGGGGCATGATGGCGGGGCGGTTTCGTGTTCCCCGTGCACTGTGTTGAGCTGCTCTGTCACATGGTAACCCAGAGGCGTTAGGGAAACGTCTTCTGCCCTTTGCAAGAAAGTTCAGTCAACCAGACAAGTACCTGTGGCTGTAGCGACTCATATATTATAGATTTGTTAACACATTTTGGGCCAGATGTAGGAAACCTAATACCGGTCGGTAACGGCCGAAATTACCGCATTTCGGCAGTTACCGACCGTTATTAGGCATTTGAGATGTAGGGGCCTAATTTAAGGATTCGATAATTTACCGAATCGGCAATTTAAAGAATCAGTAAATTACCGAATTCTTAAATACCGATTCGATAAATGACTGAGGGCCAGATGTAGGTAGGACTTATTTACCGATTTTTAATTACCGAATTTTACCGATTCGGTAATTAAAAATCGGTAAATAAGAAGGGAGGACATGTAGGAACATCCAGATGTTCCTTTTACCAAATCGGTAAAAATCTGTATTTACCGATTCGGTAAATACCGACCGGTAATGGCCATTCATTCCTATGGGCTTTGCAGCCCATAGGAATGAATGGGCATTACCGATTCGGTATTTACCGAATCGGTAAATACAGATTTCAACAAGGGTGCAGGGGGTGTCACTTTGACACCCTCTGGCACCCCCAAAAGAGGCTCGGGTGCCATGTGGCAGGCATACCTGCCCTAAGGGCAGGTCTGCCTGTCATATGGCACAGGTGTGCATGCACACATGTGCATGCACACCGGAATCGGTATTTTACCATCAAATATATTTGATGGTAAAATACAGATTCGGTAAGGGTTGTGGGACTCAGAAGAGTCCCACCTACATATCAAAATTATCGAATAGGTAAAAATACCGATTCGGTATTTTACAGATTCGGTAAATTTACCGATCGGTAAATTTACCGATTCTGTAAAATATGTGGCCCTACATACCATTTCGTTAATACCGGTCGGTAACGGCCGAAAATACCGATTTTCGGCCGTTACCGACCGACCTACATCCGGCCCATAATCCCTAATGTAGGAAGCACTCAAGTGAGTGCTTTTCACTTGTAAGGATTCGTTATTTACCACCAACTACAAGTTGGTGGTAAATAACGAAAACCGTTAAAAAAGCAATTTTGTGCTTTTTTAACAGTGCCATTTGGCAGATATATGTATGTGTGCCGCATGTGCACCCATGCACTATTCAGGGGTGCAACAGGGTGTCAATGTGACACCCTGCCACCCTTGTAGGTCTTCCCCCTCTTACCGATTCGGCATTTACAGATTCGGTATTCCCCATTCATTCCTATGGGCCTCCAGGCCCGAATCGGTATTTACCGAATTTTACCGATTCGGTAAAAATTACCGAATGAATACCTACATACCATTTACCCATTCTAAAATACCGAATCGGTAAAATTCGGTATTTTAGAATCGGTAAATGGTATTTACCTACATCTGGCCCTTAGACTTGCCAACATGTCATATGCAGTCAGTGTCTACCAGGGTTGGATTGGGACCAAAAATCGGCCCGAACACACCAAAAAAAGTGGCCCACATTTGTGCATTGCGTTTCTGTAAAACTCTGCTTCAGCGAAGTTTTATGAAAAGAAAGGGGGTGGTAGGCAGGTTTTATTACCTCGACTTAGATTTTTAAAAAATGCACAGATTAGTTCACACTGGTGAGCCACACATGAAGGCAAGTGAGACCACTTCTGCTCAGGCCCCCTGCCCCCGCTCAATCAGCATACATTAACGGGCCTGACCAGTGAGAGAAAGGGAGTGATACCTCCGCCCGTCTGCCTCTAGAAAGGCCACCCAGGCACCCACTGGGCCGCTGGCGGCATCCTAACAGCACAGACAGCCCCCAGGCTGCCCAAAAAGTAGCCCACAGCTGGAACTCGGCCCTTCTACCATTTTCCGAGTGCTTGCTTTACGCTGGTGTCTACAAGAGTCTTTTTTCTTTTTGTAGGTAAATGTGTGTAATTTTGATTCCTTGTTTATACATTCATTTTAAATGGATATTCTGCTAATCTGGCCCGAATCCCACCCTCCTGGACCTACGCTGGACACCCTTGCACTATATTATAGACCGGAAACTATTAACTCCCGTGACCTCGTCGCACCTTTTCAGCCTGCCTGGGCCCTGCATCGAGCTGGCACTGGCGTTCTAATACAAAAACACAATTAAACGCTTCTGTCACGGCGTACCTTCCACTACAGATGGGATACATTATTTTGGCCTTTGAGGCAGGCGCCGCATTTTTCATTATGTGTAACTGCATAAAAGCCATTGCCAATACTTTCAGAGGGATTACACCGCAAGAAAAATAAATTTTCCCTCTGGGCATTTTGCCACTGAACAGCTTGATTATTCAATTAATGTGTTCCCGTCGCTTTTCCCCTGCGTCTTAGTTCGGGAATAGGGTCAGACACCCGCTCACGTTCGACTACGTGCACATCACGTTAATACCTGTGACATGCTTAACTATGTTTCTTTTTTTAGTGGAACATTTGTTTTTTTAGTGGAACACTCCATTGACCTTAAAGAACTGGTTATTCATGCACGGGGCTACGACATAACTAACATTCTTTTTTTGAAGTGTTGTACTGCAGAATTTATATACAGGATAAAGTACCCCCTGGTGTACATAATAAGGATATTGCAAATCACTGAGGAGTTCCGTGACCATATAGAGGAGCAAGTCAGAGGGCATGGGAGGAGAAAGGATTAATGGGAGTGGTGAGAGTTCACTCCTGGGGAAGACACCAGCAGGGTCCAGGGTAAGTACAGTCAGAACTGGCCCACTAGTCTCTTCGGGAAGGCGGGCTTCTTGAACCTTTTGTGCCTCTATAGCTTAACATGAGGCTAGCCAACTTGCCCTTGGAGCCACTCTTCTGTCCTGGGTTCATGTGGGTGCAGGCCCAGCCATTGGGGTTTCTCTCGACAGGTTACAGAAGGTGCAGCCCCTTTTCTGAGGTCCAAAGGGGTTCAGAAGGTGCAGTCCTTCTTCTGTCTTCCTCAGTTCCAGTAGAGATCTAAGAAGACACTGAGAGTGCAACTTGTATACCCAGTGTCAGACTGTGGGTGGCGGAAACTCCAGGCCACTCTCTAAACAATGGGGTAAAAGTTCCCAGGGAAGCCCCTACCCACTTTTTCAGTAGTTCCTGTGTTTTTTACTGTGATCTATCCCACAGTGCCCCCCTAGAGCTAAAACCAATATGGCAGAACCTTTTTTCCCTTGTGAACAGCTCTGGACACACCCCTGATGCGTGTCCTCTGGAAATAAAAGGGAAACTCCCTCTGTAAACCAGTTATGGAACAGGTTTTGCCCTCACTAGGATTGGTGCCACGCTGGGTGCCTAGACAATTGCAAGGGCAGGCCTAGCTGCGAATTTCATCTGCATGTGACAGGGAAGGCTCCTTTGACGCTTCTGCATTTGGTGGGCACATCACCCAGGCCATCAAGTCAGGAGGAGGTCACACCTCCTTTCATCCAAGGTCCTCTTGTTCCCTTTCCTTGGGTCCATCCAGTACTTCCCAGCAGACTGGCAGGTGGCAGTTAGAGATTAACTTTGAAAGGGCAACTGGAGGCTTTCGGCAGGAAAATGCCAACTTTCTGAAAGTTGCAAAAAACACAGTTGATGGACAGAATGTAGAACAATGTCATACATTCACCCCAGTACAAGGATCTGGGCCTAAATCCATCGTTTTTTGCACTCCACACCACCCTGGGTTAGACACTGGCTATATGCAAATCAGCTCTGACCCTGTGCCTCATGGGAACAGTCCAGTCCGAACTACCAAGCCATGTCTTTCCCAGACCGGAATCAAGCATCCAAGGACCGGTTTCTGGCTATCAGCCTTCATTCAGCCTGGATAGCTTGACTCCAGTGGTGTGGAGAGCCTGGGACTCACGTCTGAGCATACCCAGCCCACTCGGGGTGAAAATTGCAAAAAACACAGTTGATGGACAGAATGTAGAACAATGTCATACATTCACCCCCAGTACAAGGATCTGGGCCTAAATCCATCGTTTTTTGCACTCCACACCACCCTGGGTTAGACACTGGCTATATGCAAATCAGCTCTGACCCTGTGCCTCATGGGAACATTCCAGTCCGAACTACCAAGCCATGTCTTTCCCAGACCGGAATCAAGGACCGGTTTCTGGCTATCAGCCTTCATTCAGCCTGGATAGCTTGACTCCAGTGGTGTGGAGAGCCTGGGACTCACGTCTGAGCATACCCAGCCCACTCGGGTGAAAATTGCAAAAAACACAGTTGATGGACAGAATGTAGAACAATGTCATACATTCACCCCAGTACAAGGATCTGGGCCTAAATCCATAGTTTTTTACACTCCACACCACCCTGGGCTAGACACTGGCTATATGCAAATCAGCTCTGACCCTGTGCCTCATGGGAACAGTCCAGTCCGAACTACCAAGCCATGTCTTTCCCAGACCGGAATCAAGCATCCAAGGACCGGTTTCTGGCTATCAGCCTTCATTCAGTCTGGATAGCTTGACTCCAGTGGTGTGGAGAGCCTGGGACTCACGTCTGAGCATACCCAGCCCACACGGGGTGAAAATTGCAAAAAAACACAGTTGATGGACAGAATGTAGAACAATGTCATACATTCACCCCAGTACAAGGATCTGGGGCCTAAATCCATCGTTTTTTGCACTCCACACCACCCTGGCTTAGACACTGGCTATATGCAAATCAGCTCTGACCCTGTGCCTCATGGGAACAGTCCAGTCCGAACTACCAAGCCATGTCTTTCCCAGACCGGAATCAAGCATCCAAGGACCAGTTTCTGGCTATCAGCCTTCATTCAGCCTGGATAGCTTGACTCCAGTGGTGTGGAGAGCCTGGGACTCACGTCTGAGCATACCCAGCCCACTCGGGGTGAAAATTGAAAAAAACACAGTTGATGGACAGAATGTAGAACAATGTCATACATTCACCCCAGTACAAGGATCTGGGCCTAAATTCATCGTTTTTTGCACTCCACACCACCCTGGGTTAGACACTGGCTGTATGCAAATCAGCTCTGACCCTGTGCCTCATGGGAACAGTCCAGTCCGAACTACCAAGCCATGTCTTTCCCAGACCGGAATCAAGCATCCAAGGACCAGTTTCAGGCTATCAGCCTTCATTCAGCCTGGATAGCTTGACTCCAGTGGTGTGGAGAGCCTGGGACTCACGTCTGCGCATACCCAGCCCACTCGGGGTGAAAATTGCAAAAAACACAGTTGATGGACAGAATGTAGAACAATGTCATACATTCACCCCAGTACAAGGATCTGGGCCTAAATCCATTGTTTTTTGCACTCCACACCACCCTGGGTTAGACACTGGCTATATGCAAATCAGCTCTGACCCTGTGCCTCATGGGAACAGTCCAGGCCGAACTACCAAGCCATGTCTTTCCCTGACCGGAATCAAGCATCCAAGGACCGGTTTCTGGCTATCAGCCTTCATTCAGCCTGGCTAGCTTGACTCCAGTGGTGCGGAGAGCCTGGGACTCACGTCTGAGCATACCCAGCCCACTCGGGGTGAAAATTGCAAAAAACACAGTTGATGGTCAGAATGTAGAACAATGTCATACATTCACCCCAGTACAAGGATCTGGGCCTAAATCCATCGTTTTTTGCACTCCACACCACCATGGGTTAGACACTGGCTATATGCAAATCAGCTCTGACCCTGTGCCTCATGGGAACAGTCCAGTTCGAACTACCATCAACTGTGTTTTTTGCAATTTTCACCCCGAGTGTGCTGGGTATGCTCAGACGTGAGTCCCAGGCTCTCCACACCACTGGAGTCAAGCTATCCAGGCTGATGAAGGCTGATAGCCAGAAACCGGTCCTTGGATGCTTGATTCCGGTCTGGGAAAGACATGGCTTGGTAGTTCGGACTAGACTGTTCCCATGAGGCACAGGGTCAGAGCTGATTTGCATATAGCCAGTGTCTAACCCAGGGTGGTGTGGAGTGGAAAAAAACGATGGATTTAGGCCTAGATCCTTGTACTGGGGTGAATGTATGACATTGTTCTACATTCTGTCCTTCAACTGTGTTTTTTGCAATTTTCACCCCGAGTGGGCTGGGTATGCTGAGACGTGAGTCCCAGGCTCTCCACACCACTGGAGTCAAGCTATCCAGGCTGATGAAGGCTGATAGCCAGAAACCAGTCCTTGGATGCTTGATTCCGGTCTGGGAAAGACATGGCTTGGTAGTTCGGACTGGACTGTTCCCATGAGGCACAGGGTCAGAGCTGATTTGCATATAGCCAGTGTCTAACCCAGGGTGGTGTGGAGTGCAAAAAAACGATGGATTTAGGCACAGATCCTTGTACTGGGGTGAATGTATGACATTGTTCTACATTCTGTCCATCAACTGTGTTTTTTGCAATTTTCACCCCGAGTGTGCTGGGTATGCTCAGACGTGAGTCCCAGGCTCTCCAAACCACTGGAGTCAAGCTATCCAGGCTGATGAAGGCTGATAGCCAGAAACCGGTCCTTGGATGCTTGATTCCGGTCTGGGAAAGACATGGCTTTGGTAGTTCGGACTGGACTGTTCCCATGAGGCACAGGGTCAGAGCTGATTTGCATATAGCCAGTGTCTAACCCAGGGTGGTGTGGAGTGCAAAAAAACGATGGATTTAGGCCCAGATCCTTGTACTGGGGTGAATGTATGACATTGTTCTACATTCTGTCCATCAACTGTGTTTTTTGCAACTTTCTGAAAGTGGCATTTTCAAAATAGTAAAATCAAATCTGACTCGACATAACATTAAAATTTAAAATCCTCTTAATTTGAGTCCTTGAATCGTGGTTCTGTCTATTCCCATACAGAAGCTATTAATTGCAATGTGTTATAATGGAACCCAATTCTTCTATGTGGTATAATTAGCCTTGCCACAGTGAAAATTGACTTTGGAGATTCTTCAATGCAGGGAAATGTAAAACCTAATTGCACATGTGCTACTTTTTAAATACCATGCACCATGCCCTATGGGGAGGTAGGGCATACATTTGCCATGACTTCTAAGATTTAAACAAGCAGGTTTAAGCCTGTCAAAATGTTTACTTTTCCTGGTTGAATTTGCAATGTAAAAGCTGCATTCTCCATGGACGCAGGGGCAGGCCTCAAGATATGCCTTCCAGTGCCACGTTAGTGGTGGCCCAATACGTGCTGCAGTCCACTAGTGACATTTAAATACAGGCCCTGGATACTATATACTAGGGTCTTATAGGTAAGTTAAAAATGCCAATTCGGATTATCAATAAGTTTGACAAGTTTTTATGGATGAGAGCACAGGCACTGGGACCTGGTTAGCAGGGTCCCAGTATTCAGAGTTCAAGAACCAAAAACATCAGTTAAAAAAATCGGGTGATCTTTCAAAAACAGGCATTTTCTTACACTCACAAGAAGAAACGTGTTTGCCACCAGTGTGAGTGCAGACTGTGCCTGCGTTTCTAGGCATGTTTATACTGTCTTGTCTGTCTTAGGAAGAAAGCAGGAGGTAGGTTTGAAGTGCCAGGAATACCACATTTTCAGGATATCTGGTAAAGTACATCTCCAAAGTATGCAAGTCCATCCACTGGTGAATCCTCCAAATGACTTCCGATTGAGCCTAAAAAGAATGGTGGTGAGGAAAAGTCAGCCCATAACGCACCGGATGCCCAGGCTGCTGGCGCAAGGCGCCTCTTAGTTCCCATCGTAAATAATTACCAAATAAAGAGACGGGCACTGGAAGCAGGAAAACAAGAACAGAGTTTATTTCTCATGAGGAGAGCCTGTCATTTCGGACACTCTCATAGTGTCTTCAGGAGGTGCTCTAACAAGTTTCTCTGAGGCTTCGTCTTTTATACACAGGTTTATGGCACACAGACATCCTTCATTACAATCAAGACATTGTGAAGTATGAAGATATTCCAACATGTGGCTACAGTAGGGGCCCTGATCCTCCATACAATTGGAGGGGGCTATCACGCAGCTGAGTGTTCTGCTGATTCTTTGGAATGTGTGCGCCTGATCGAATCTCAGGGGGTCGGGAGGTCATGATCAATAGTAGCCCCTTTCAAGAGAGGCGAGTGCATACAGTAGTGGGCAATAAACTGTATCCTCAGGCTAAGGGATGACCAGCGGTCCATGTAGACAATTAGGTTCAGAGGAAGAGGTCATCAAAGGAGAGATATTCATGAAAGGAAGGATCAGTGTGGAAAATCGAGCGTAGAGAAAAGGGTTTATCAGAAGAGGGGTATTCATGGAAGGAAAGGAGGTGTTGGTCAGGCGCGGGGTGTGATTCTCAGAGACAGAGTCATGCGGGAGGGGAGGGCTCATGACTTGTGCATGTGAGAGCGGGGGGGGGCAGCCAGGGTGCGTGGGGGATGCTTGCAGGGTCAGGGAAGTGCGCCGACGATCGATCGTGAACAGGGAGACCATGATACCTAAAATGGCTGTTGTATATATGTGTGCATGGGTCTATGCTGGCGGGATAACACAGTCAGTGTTTTGCAATGTCCATTCTGCTTACGACAAGAGGTACAGTGAACACAAATGAACGCCGCTTATGTGTATATACATTGCCAATTTCAACAGTCGCCGCTTTTTAACATACGCTAGTACATTTGTGTTTACCCCAACTGATGGGGTGTACGTATAGCCAAGTGTGGCCAATGAAATAGCGTTTGTCAATGCTAGCAGATTGCATATAACCATATGTAGTCGCTATGATTGGCGAAATGTGGTACGTATGAATTTACATTTGTTGGGTTATTCGTACAAGTCTAGAGATCGACATAACACTTTAGTCGAGGGCAATCAGGAAAAACGTTCCGACATATTATAGACTCAGGTTCTGACTTTCTTTTCAATGACATCAACATACAGTAAAAAAGTGCTATATGAGACTTTTGGACTTGAGTGACCGATGAAACATTTTTGAAAGCAATAAAAAATAGTTGAGGGAGGAATTCAGTTCGATGTAAGCAACTAGTCAAGGGGTGGGTAGAAAGTTCAGGAAGGGGGGGTCTTTGTCGCAATGTCTTTTAACAGAGTCCGTCTTCTTTTGTTGGCGCTGCTGAGCACCGGCGGTGGAGCTATAGGTCCAGCTCGGATTCATCCTTACACGTTGCAGGGTGCGATCAGTCCTCTGCTGTTAGATCACAGTCCTGTTTCCTAACTTATTTTCTTAGGGGTGCCTCAAGCTGGGCACCTGCGTGTCTGTCTTTTTCCGTGGCAAAACCTCATTCTATAGTCAAAAGTTTATGCGAAAAAAAGGGTGATGTTGAATAATCAAGGGAAGAGAGGGAGGAGTGGGATCAGATCTCTGAGCACACCAAGGGACCAAATGGAGCAAAGGATGACGAGCAGGCAGGCCCATCAGTCGGGCTCAAAAAGGGACGGGGACTTCAGGCACGAGTGGGTCAGTAAGTCGAGGGCTTCAAGGCAGCCCTTCATTCCTTAATCTGCCGAGTTTTGAGAGTGGTGCCTCGTCCCGTGTCTTGTTGCTCTGTGACTCCACCTTTGGTCGCGGTCACACGTGCTTCATGATCTGTGGCCAGGCTGTGCGGCACGTCCAGCTCCTCTCCTCCGGTGATTGTATCTTTGAATGGGTAGAAAACAAGTTTTAGAAAAACTGGCAGGAGAAGACATTTATACATCTCAATTCCGTCCCCAATCCTATGTAGGTGGGGGATAAGTTCATCGGTCACAGTCAGAAGTCGTCACTTATGGAGTCTGTAGGAGTGCATTGCTATTGAATTCATAAACCTGTGTGGCGTTCATTCGCGACGTATGGTGAGAGAAATAGGACTTTTATACATGGTGTATTATATCAAACTCAAAATCGAGTCCTTATGTAGAGACTCGCCCTTTTTCTTTTTTAACCCAAGTACTGACAATCTTACATTTCCCTTCGGAGTCGGCTAACTCTTGCAAGCAGGGGCGTTATCGTCATGAAGAAGGGGGAGGGGGCAGATGTAAAACATGCGTTTCTTGGGGAATGACCGTTAATCAAGGTCATCAATTATGCTTCGAGGGTAGCTGACATGAAGCTGGGGTTAATCGGGGGAAGCGGGGATGCTTTGGACAGGGGGCTGGGGTCAATCGGGAGAAGCGGGGACACTTTGGACATCCGCACTTAAGTGCAGAGGGGTGGGACAATCTGGGCATTGGGGATCGCATTTCTAACGAACTGAAAAACAGAAGACCATTGACGTTATAGTCCCCCTATAAAAAGGCCAGATTAGGGGACATCAGTCGTCTGACCTGTCCTTTTTTTCATTAACAACTCGGGTTCTATCGTTTTGCAGAAAGGAGAGGTAGTAATATGGCAAGTTACAATCGTTTTAGTTCCTGTCAATTTTGCCGAACACCTTTGTGTTCGAAGAGACCCAATTAGGTTTGTGCCGGTGGGGCACAACGTTCTTGCACAAAGGGGGGGAACAGGGGGACCCTCAGAGAGAGAGAGAGAGAGAGTCGCCCGCACTCTAAACGAACCATTTGGTACACGTATGACGTGGAGAGAGAGAGAGAGAGAGAGAGAGAGAGAGAGAGAGAGAGAGAGAAGCGTGTACAATAATGGTCCATTCAGTGCGCACATAACACAGAACAGCGAGGGTTAAGCAATACGGACACACAGGCAGAGGGATGACGTAGATCTATACATCACGTACACAAACTCAGACGGGGGAGACAGTACATGTATTATATACAAAAATCCAAGACAAAACATAGAACAGTTATTGGCCAAAATGATCTCTTCCTGTACGCTGCGCATTCTCAGCATCCTAAGCTCTCTTTACCTTTTTTTTTCTTTTTATTGTCGGCTGCCTTCACTGGATGTTGTGGTTGCACACACTTACACCTCTGCCAATTGGTCATGAACTAACCTGGTCGGGCTAATGCTCACGGTGGGATTTTTCGAGTCATTTTAGCAAATGTGTTTCCAGGCCGAGACAACAGTTGGTGTCAATTGGAGAACAATGGGGCAGCTTTGAGTTACATGTCTATGAGGATGCGAAAAAGGAGGTAGTAGGTTTTTAAACATTGGCAATATTCCTAGTCCTCTCGGCGGAGGATACTTGTGTAAACCTTACCTCGGAATATTCCTTAAACTTTCCCTATTTAGTTAAACGTAGGAATGTATTCATTATTGTACGTCATTTTTGGTTGCATTATTCGGAGTTTGTCGCGGTTAGGTACCATAATCAAACCCTCCTTCCCGTCTCTCCGTCCGCTAGATCACCATTTTCGTACATTAATCGACATTCCGATGTGACCTGCAGAGGGGGGAAATAAGAAGGGGGCAGGGGCTACATTGATAGACACATTAGCGCGCATAAACCCAGAAAGGCTTTTACTTACTGCATACTCGGCCTATCTCCACGGGATGCAGTCCCTGCCAACTGGGCGTTCAAGCCCAGGTGGACCGTTAGTGTGACTTTTCTTATACAGGTAGTATATAAAGCATAGGCTAAATACCAGGATCTTTAGCGGTTGCTTTTGGCTGTATAAAAAGGGAAAAAATACACAACTAAAACTTGGACCCCTCATATCTGCAATATCGCTATATATTATATCTTTTAACCCTTAACTAATCGAGCTGAAGCATTTCACCTGTAATTCAGTTATATCGGAAACAGGGGTCATTTATTCGAAACGTACCAATTTACACGTGACAACTACGTAGCTTTTCAAAAATCTTTAATAAAAAAAGGTCAGTGCATAAATACGGGCCTACAACTCAGGGGGGCTGGCCAGAACCGTACATGTGGGAATACTTATTAGTGGAAAACCTAATGGAATCGGTGGTTGTTGATTTCATACTAAAAGTGCGACAAGTATAATAAAATCATATCAAAACTTCAGTGTGAGCAAGTATCATAAGCGTTGAAATTCGAACTTTCAATAATCATGATGCGCCAAAACTTAACAACAATTCATTGTCCGAATGTTCAATCGGTACCCATCTCATGTCAATTCATTGTCCTTCATTGTCAGAACACATAATCAGTACCCATCCCATATCAATTCATTGTCCAAACTGAAAGTACACATCCTATATCAATCCATTGTCCGAACATATAATCAGTACACATCCTATATCAATCCATATGTTTAAAAACTACATACATATCCCATGACACCAAGGCTGAGCAATCGGGGTACAATAAGGAGTTGAAAGTTTCATTTGTACCAGCGCCATTTTGGGTGCAACCAGGCAGATCCAGGCATAGTCTAAATCTCCACTAACTCGTGGTTGGCCCAGAGCCTCTTTCGGCAGTCCAAAAGTTCCGTTAAAGGGCAAAAGAAAGGATCGGTGGTCTGAACCATCAGTCAAAGGGGGGAGGGAGGCAACAATTTTCCTACCGGGTCATACTGGGTTTTCACCGGAACTGATCCGAACTGTAGTCTGCAGGATTTTTAGTCATTCAAATCGAGGCTGGCGTCAGCATGGGAGCGTCGACGTCTTGCGTCTACATTTTCATCGTTCCGTGGGCAATCATGGCAGTCATTCCCCATCGGGGGTTTCTGCGGGGGTCGGAGGCCCCCGCGGCTCCCATAGAATCTTCAAGGTCGTGGAGAACTTTTATGATGGTGGAGTCAACAAGTGACCGGGCCATTCCTTCATGCTGGGCCCGCTCTTGCAGGGTCGACCGCCATTTTGAGAGTTCGGCAGCCACCGGCAATCGCGGGGTCAAATGAGCAGACGGGCTCCAACCTGCCGGGCGAGGCGTCGTAGCATCGCCACAGTGGACGAACCCTTTGCTGGGTGCGAGGAGCATTGGGGGTGCAGCTGGAGAGCCTTCACCTGGGGAGGTGGGAGAGGCTCGTTTGCGCCGCCTCTCCCTCCCAGTGCACCCCACGGCGTCTCGCTTGACATTTGTTATGGCCGGACCAGGTGATGAGGACGAGGGGGGGGGGTCGGAGGCATGTGCAAGACATCCCTCCCCAGTGTTGTCGCAGCCATTATAGAAGAAGTGGCGCCTAGTACGTTTCGGGCCGGGCCTCCGGTTGATGGCGGCCGGACGCTCTTCGCCACGGCCCCAGGAACGGGTCCCTTGGTTCATCCGGGGGACAGACCTTGGCGCATGGTGCCGTTTTCAGGCTATTCGCGTAGTGGCCTCTCCACCCCCAGGCCTCTTATGGAAGCCGGTCCAGACTGTCTGAGAGAGGGGGGGTCGGGGGCATGGACATTCCCCCCTACAACTCTCCAGCGTTGTCGCAGCCGCCACCGCGGCCGGATCCCGTCGGCCCCGGCTTCCCCTCAGGCCCACCTCATGCGATGACCTCCGGCCGACGGCTGGCAGCAGGACCCGCCCTACATGTGTTGAAGATCTCGTCTTCCGGCTGGGCGTAGCCGCAAACCTGTTGCACTTTGGGAGTTTCCAGAATGGGGGCGGATGTCTGCTGACTTGTATCTTTCCCAGGTTGCCGTTATTGGGGCGTGGCAGGCGGTGGGATAGACATGTTTGGAGCAGTGAGGGGCGATGAAGCCTCGTTGCTTCGTGGCCGTCGCAATGTCAAGCTTGGCTTCTCTTATCATTTTCATGTTTCTTATTATGGGCTTATTTCTAACGTTTCTTGTTTCTAGGACAATCATATGTTTTATCATTAAGTATTGTTATCGTTTCCTTATTCGTTATTTAATAAAAATTTCATCGGTGGCCTACTGATTTCGTTTTCCTATTCCTTTCTTTCTAGTTTGTTTCGTGCTAAAGTTTCTGTTAACAGGATACAGTGATCACTTCGTTATTATTGCATATGTCCTTTTCACTAGGGGTGCTCTCTGGTCGGGCCAGATGACCTACCTCTAGTTAATGGTCCGGGTGGAACTGGTTTATCAATCAGTGGGGAGTAGATAGGCATGACAGATTACAACAGGGGACAAAGGTCCGCATTACCTACCCTTCACTACTTGCAAAGACTAGACAGAGTATTTCTTTTCAATGTTATTTGCAAACAGAGAATACCTCCAAAAAGAACAAATTCCAAACAGTCAATGTTCGGACAACCAATCAAATCAATGAGGAACGAAATAGGCACGACGGGTTACAATGGGGGCAAAAGCCTGCGTTACCTACCCTTCACTATCTGCAAAGGGAGAGAGAATATTCCTATTCTTCCCCGTTTGTAGGCAGAGAAGATCCTTAAGAGAGCCAACTTCGAACAATTCAATGCTCGATCAAACAATCAATCAATGGGGAGAAAAATAGGTATGACGGATTACAATGGGGACAAAAGTCTGCATTACCTACCCTTCACTATCTGCAAAGGGAGACAGAATATTCCTATTCTTCCCCGTTTGTAGACAGCGAATGTCTCAAAGAGCAACAGAGCAACCAATCAATCAGTGGGGAGAAAAATAGGGGGACAAAAGTCCGCATTACCTATCCTTCACTATTTGCAAAGAGAGAGGAACGTTCCTATTCGTCGCTGTTTGCAAACAGAGAATGTCTCCAAGAGAACCAATACTTCAAGTAGCACCCAAGGCTAAATGAACCAATCAATGAACAATACCAGTATCTAAATACCGTTTCCAATATCAATAATCAATCAATCAATCAGATGGATAAAGCCATCCTACCAATTAGACGTAAAGACGTCCTACTTAACCTTACCCGGACCGGACCGTGTGGACAGTTCTTCGCCTTCCTTTTTCCAGCGCCCGATCGTTCTCTTTCTCCATGTTTTTACCGCAGCATTCCTGTGGGATTCCAGTCAGGACATTAGGTCACTTGAGAGAGGTCCGTTCGGAATCGGTGAAGTTCATTCAATCGGCAGCCGGACGAGGGCCCTCTCAAGGCAGGTATACTCCAATCATTTAGATGTTCACCCCATCGTCTGGACCTCTCTTACCGGACCTTATGTCGCTGATGGACCCCGCGTTGGGACGCCAATTGAGGAAAAGTCAGCCCATAACGCACCGGATGCCCAGGCTGCTGGCGCAAGGCGCCTCTTAGTTCCCATCGTAAATATTGACCAAATAAAGAGACGGGCACTGGAAGCAGGAAAACAAGAACAGAGTTTATTTCTCATGAGGAGAGCCTGTCATTTCGGACACTCTCATAGTGTCTTCAGGAGGTGCTCTAACAAGTTTCTCTGAGGCTTCGTCTTTTATACACAGGTTTATGGCACACAGACATCCTTCATTACAATCAAGACATTGTGAAGTATGAAGATATTCCAACACGTGGCTACAGTAGGGGCCCTGATCCTCCATACAATAGGAGGGGGCTATCACGCAGCTGAGTGTTCTGCTGATTCTTTGGAATGTGTGCGCCTGATCGAATCTCACGGGGTGGGGAGGTCATGATCAATAGTAGCCCCTTTCAAGAGAGGCGAGTGCATACAGTAGTGGGCAATAAACTGTATCCTCAGGCTAAGGGATGACCAGCGGTCCATGTAGACAATTAGGTTCAGAGGAAGAGGTCATCAAAGGAGAGATATTCATGAAAGGAAGGATCAGTGTGGAAAATCGAGCGTAGAGAAAAGGGTTTATCAGAAGAGGGGTATTCATGGAAGGAAAGGAGGTGTTGGTCAGGCGCGGGGTGTGATTCTCAGAGACAGAGTCATGCGGGAGGGGAGGGCTCATGACTTGTGCATGTGAGAGCGGGAGGGGGGGGCAGCCAGGGTGCGTGGGGGATGCTTGCAGGGTCAGGGAAGTGCGCCGACGATCGATCGTGAACAGGGAGACCATGATACCTAAAATGGCTGTTGTATATATGTGTGCATGGGTCTATGCTGGCGGGATAACACAGTCAGTGTTTTGCAATGTCCATTCTGCTTACGACAAGAGGTACAGTGAACACAAATGAACGCCGCTTATGTGTATATACATTGCCAATTTCAACAGTGGGAGGGAGCACACAGCCAGCAAGTCAGTAGTTCTTCCATTGCATTCCAGTAGGTAAAGTTCAAAGTGTTTTTGAATTGCTCTAAAGTAGAAAAGTGTGAGGTGTTTGCCAACAGTGTGGCCTTTGACCATTTGCTGCACAATGTTAGAGGTAGGTTTCGGGATGCTGAGTTGCTGCTTGTAGTAATATATCTGGTAAAGTACCACACCAAAGCACAAAGGTGCATCGCCTGGTTCATCAACTAAATGAACCCTGGAAAAGTAACAAGCTAGGAGGGAGGGGGCACTCTGCCAGCAATTTTGCACCAGTTCTCCCTTTGCGTTCTTGTTGGTGCAGTTCATTGAGTTTTTTTAATTACTCCCAGGAGGAAAGGTGTGAGTAATTCAAAAACATAACTACACCTACCATATTGCAAGGAGAGAACTGCTGATTTGCTGGTAATGTGCCCTCTTCCTCTTGATAGTTAATGCTGGTCTGTGCTTTGTATTGTTGTTGGGTCTTGCTGTGCTGCAGAATTCTCATAGCTCTAAGGTATCTCTGCTCTACACAGCCAATGCAGTTCAGGAGTAATTTTGAGCTTCCAGTGATCAGGAACAAGTCACCTCCAGCAGGCCAGTCCTTATCTGCCAGAGGTCCCTGCCACAAGGTCTTCCAGGAACCCAGCACTGACCCCAGCCTGAGGAGGACAGCTTCCAGCAAATATCAATTCCTGACACTTTGGGGTCATTAGGATGGCGGCCGGACTTTGCCCGCCCGCCATCCTCGTGGTAATCGGGACCGCCCGCCATAAGGGCGGGGGTCCCGTGGGGAGTATTAGGATGTGCCCGCCACTTTGGCGGGCACATCCTGTATTTATTGCATTGTGGCGGGCGGTGCTCTCTGCACCACCCTCCACAATGCTAAAAAAGCATTTCAGCAATTGCATAATCAAAGCAGCAGGCACCGCGCGGTGCCTTACGCTTTGATTATGCTAATGCAGGGGGGTACCACAGGTACCCCCGTGTGCACCCCCGTACTCTCCATCACTCTGGGGGCCCACACGAGGCCCTCAGAGTGAAGTCCGCCTGCCTTTCCGTGGCGGCAATGCCGCCACGGAAAAGCAACTGCAGACGCCCATCCAAATATGGCTGGCGGTGTCTGATAGACACCGCCACCATATGAACCCTTTTCCGCCCCGGCCGCAAGGCGACCGGGGTGGATAAGTGGCAGGCGGTGTTTGCCTCCGCTGCGGTCCCCCCGCCATTGTAATGTGGCGGGGGGAAAAGGGTGGCGGGCCGGCATTTATGTCGGGCGGATCGCCACCGACACCATGGCGGTGGCGATCCGCCCGACATGGTAATGGACCCCTAAGTGTGCTCAACATTGATATGTGGGTCTTATCATTATGCAGACAATGTGCAGCTAAGGCAGGATTGCATATTCATTCAACTTTGGTGGTGAAGGACCTGAGCCAGCCAATGTTCTGCTTTTTTGCCTCTAATCCTTTCTCCCAATCAGGGAAACGTATATCTTTCTCCTTTGTCCGTGATATTCGTACAATTAATGCAGGTCAGACCACTTTGAAAGGGACACACTAGATATGCATCTTGAGTAGAAATCCATATTTTCTAAGCAACAGGTAGCAACCCAGAGAGAGGGGACAGGAGGAGTTTGACTAAAGCAGGTGAAACCTACTCTTCTCAGAGGGAAGGCATATCACCCCTCCTCCCACCTAAGCTGTGAGCATCAGCATGTTGTTCTTATGGTCTTTGTGAAGTTTCCGAAAAGCAATTTCCTAGCTACTAGCCTCAGGGATGTAACTGCTGGAACAGGACAGGCTTGGGGGTTTCTGTAGTGAATGGAATATTTATGAAGCATATTTTCTGTTAAAGGATTTAGGGATATAGCTACATCATTAGCATATTGTTTGCAGCTGATAAAGTATAGTTGCTGAAATTCTGTTTCAAAATGTTAATATGAACAGCCTGGTTAATCGACATTCTATCAGTTGGATACCCTCGTGAGTGATAGTGCGCTTCACAAACACACTTAACATAACACTATGTCAAATGATCAGATTGTTTTCACTTGCATTCAATATGTCAACTTTTAGTTGGTATAGAAAGATTGCTTGGTGGGTAAAGTCAGTGACAACCAAACACCCATGTGACAGGGCACAGTTTCTTTATTTCATGCATTAATCATAGATGTGAATTAGGGACTGCAAGGGGTAGCCATTGCTTCACCTGTCTTGCTCTTTGCTATACTAATGACATCCATTGATACCCCTTGTTTCAGGGTTCATAAAGATAGCAGCTGGAGCAAGCATTAAGCTGTGCTCTTGGAGCTAGTTTACTTTTTATCGATTCTTCTCTTTACTCGTCCCCAGTCCCCCAAAGGCAAACAAGAAACTTTTGAGAGGCAGCAGGTGGGACAAAGTGTTAGTCTTGTGATATCATATTCGATCAACCGATGAGTAATGTCACCCCACAACATGTCATTTTGGAGAATTGATGTCCTTCTGCACTGTGTCCTGCACTAAGTACTTTTCACCTAAGAGAATGATCAGGAGTTCGGGGCAAGACCACTTGCACTCCATGTCATACAATATGTGCAAGAGACAAGAGCATCATATCACCCTCTGAAAGACCAAACTACTGCCAGGCTGGTGACATTTTGTCTCAGATGCTTATCTAAGAATCTCCCTTCTGCTTCTAAGTGTATTTGTTTTTCATAAAAATGTGTGTTCTTCCCCACAATCCAATCAGAACACAATGATGGCCCTCCAGTTTATTCAAATCAGCTGCTTTACTCAATTCTACAAATGGTGACGTGTTTCGGCATGTCGCCTTTCTCAAAACTTTACAACACAACTGACCATTCCCCTTAAAAAAACATGAGCCTGTTATAGGCATAGAAATCATACTTCCAGTCTAGACTGTAGATCATGACAAACATGGTACATTTACAACGATTAAAAGATAATAATTCTGATATCACGCTTACTAAATTCGTACAATCAGTTAACTCAGGAATGGAAAACAAATGCTGGTGCAAAATTTCTCATATTCTCCTCTGATGAACAAAGAAGACATACTTCCAGTTTTAATCATGTTACTTCCACAGAAACAGACAATAAACATAAAGAGAAGAAGAGCCAGTGCTATAATCAAACGTACATATCAGTATATGGGGCACTATAAAGGAATGAAGTACCTGACAATAGTTGGTTGTGCATGTTATGAAACTTTTGGTCTTACATTCCAAACTAGTAGGCAGTTTGTACAGTGTTTTTCTTCTATTGTGGTTTCAATCTTTTCACTTACCACAGCGAAAAAAAGCCTTCTGTTATGTCAGCCATCTTGCATCAGATTGAGGTGAAAAAGTTACAATGCACTAAGACTATATATATATATATATATATATATATATATATATATATATATATTTATTTATATGTGTGTATATATATATATATATATATATATATATATATATATATATATATATATATTATATACACGTGTGTACATAAATATATATAGGCTCCCAACAGGTTTCTCCCGTGTGGCCTCTTACTTCTCAGCATCAGAGGAGTGTTTTTGGATGTTTATTCACGCTGGGCAGCAGCGTGATAAAGAGGCCCGTTCCGTTTTGAGGCCGGAGCATTGCTGGCACAGTTGCAGATTTCACCGAGGGATTGGTAGCGCCGGCCTGCCTCGGATTGCAGAAGCAGGGACAGGGCTATTGCCAGGAGCAGCTCGACACTGTCCGAGGAGCCGGGAATCATTGTATCCCGACTCACGGCCCACCCGCTGTATGCAGGAGGGGCTGGAATGTCAGTGGGGGCCTGACAGACATCACTACAGCAACCATCATTTCTCCCCGAGGACATCAACATTCATGCGTTACCCCCGTGCATTGCCTTTCAATTCAGGTGAACTCTGGGTAATGTAGTCAGGATTACAAGACTACAGAAGGTGTGCATGTTACTAACAGTGGTCTGAGTTCTCCGACCAATGAGAGAACTGGAGGAGACTTTTAAGGCAAAGATGGAGTAGTGTTTCGCGTGTGGAGGCATTTGACGAGGCGAAGGGTCGCCAAAATGCATAATGCCCAGGGTCCACAATAAAGGCTCCCAACAGGATTCCCCCGTGTGGCCTCTTACTTCTCGGCATCGGAGGGGTGTTTTTGGATGTATATATATATATATATATATATATATATATATATGTATATATATATATATATATATATATATATATATATATATATATACATATATATATATATATATATATAAGCAGTCCAAAAGTCCTGAGCTCCGGCCTCAATCGGCGAGAATTTATACAGGTACAGACCACTCAGACGCCAGAAGATTGCAGTATACGTGGTTTATTTCCCCATTGCCACCAGCATGACGCGTTTCGGCTACGTCACCGCAGCCTTGATCACATGACAAAAAAGGGCCAATAACAGTGTTTAAATGCTGTGAAACTAAGATCAACACAGGTCACCAGATGTATAGACATAGAAGACATGATTGAGGCTATGGGCCAATTAGGGAAAACAGATACATGTGCAAAAAGTCGCAATAAATATTTCAATAAATAAGGATCTCATACACATATGGAAATTGATAAGTACACTTGAAAATTTGGAGGCTTAAAAGTAAATAACAACCTTCCTACTGCCATATGTATAACCATTGCAATAAAATCGGGCGAACATATGGTGTCCCATTTGAATCATAGAACTGTACCAACATTCACCTCATATCACATGCTTATACCTGCATTTCCAAAATAGATGGCTTCAGTCCTCAAAAAGCTTACTATTGCACTCTGATGCGTTCTGTGACAAAATTTGAAATTTAAAGTGCAAGTGCAAGTGCAAATAATGTGCAAATTATTAAAAAAATGCAAATTTCTAAAAAGTGTCTTGGATAAAAGGATATTTAAAAATGACATATCAAAATACCAAGTTAGAAAAACGCATTAAAAAATTGTACAGTTTCAGTAAAAAACACATAAGCGGATGATATGTTTCCAATGAAAATAATATATATATATATATATATATATATATATATATATATATATATATATATATATATATGTATATCCAACTACTTTCTGTCTCTCCAGCGTGGCACCACAGAAATAACGGACCACCAGGAAGCATAGAGTATTTAGGTAGGTTTATTATCCCTCCTTTCCACTCTGCATGACGCGTTTCGGGTAACAAGTACCCTTGTTCAATGCATAATGCTCAGTGTCCACAATAAAGGCTTCGAACAGGATTCCCCTGTGTGGCCTCTTACTTCTCGGCATCGGAGCGGTGTTTTTGGATATATATATAATCACAGATTGTGTAGGTTGAGACAAATGAAAGGTTCACCGAGCACATCCCTATCTGGATCAGGTACATTGATGATCTGTTCCTGATATGGGATAGGCCGGTAAGTCTAGCACAGGAATTCATTGAGGAATTGGGGATGAATCAGCTAAATCTGACCTTTACCCATACCATTAGTTCATCATATTGTGAATTTCTTGATGTAGCGATTAGAGTAGAGAATGGACAGATGGTAACTAATCGTTTCAGAAAAGATACGGCAGGAAACACCTTGCTCCATACCAATACCAATCATCCCATTCCCCTACCGAACAGCGCGAAGAAATTGTAGTACAGAAGGAGGCTTTGCCAAAGGACAACAGATTATGGAACAAATGTTTCAGCAGCTGTGGTACAAGGGAAGGTTATTGCAGCTGCCAGCAAGAAAGCCAAAAGTATTACACGGAGTAAGGCTTTGTTCTCCTCCAGAAGAAACATAAAAAAAAAAAATACGACAGAAATCCCAAGATTGCGTACCACCTATAATACTAGGTCTAACAGCATAAAATGCATGATGAAGCATCATTGGTGATTATTAAAATCTGACCCCATAATTGGTTCCTGTATTGGCAAAACACCATCCATAACATACAGGATATCAAAGTCATTAAGAGACCATCTAGTCCATAGTTGGGAACGGCAAAGGGATTTAGAAAGTGCCCTAAGGGCATGTACGTGCGCAAAACGTGCACATATACATATTTCAGGGGTGCTACAGGGGTGTCCTTTTGGCACCCGTGCAACCTTGAAGTTGCATTCTCAATTTGCGATTCTTTAATTGGTAATCACAAATTGAGAATGTCGTCTCATTCATTCCTATGGGCCTCCTAGCCCATAGGAATGAATGGAAAGGTATTCCTTATTTGCAAATCTCAATTTGCGATTTGCATACAAGGAATATTTAGGATTCGCAAAATTGTCAGCAAATCCTACATACATTGCATTTTGTGATTCTCTAATTGCGATTCCCTAAAAATCGCAATTTAAGGATCGCAAAACTCTTTTTTGATACATATGGTCTCATGTCATCTATGTCCTGGAATGCCCATGCGGCCTCAAGTTTGTGGGTAGCATGAAACTACAACCCAAGACCCGCATTTGACAACATTTGATGGCGAGTACTAATATGGACTTCAATTATCCAGTTGCAAGACACTACCAAGAAAAACATCAAAGTAATTCCAACTTAATAACATTTTTTGGCATTGATAGAATTCTGCCACACCCCAGGGGAGGAGAATGGGAGAAACTCTTACGAGTCACAGAATCTAAATACATTATCGAGCTCAATACTAAAATCCCCAATGGGATGAATTATAGGGAAGAGCTTGCAACGCACATTGGTTATAGGTGATGTGAGGACTAGCACACCTTCCTAGTCTCTGCAGTTGATAGTTTCAGCCTTTTGCTGCTTTATTTCTTTCTTTCACTTTTTTATTGGTCGAGGGAGGTTGGTAGGTTCCAGTTTTTAGGATTAGGTTCTGAATCTGGACTTCGGAGTTAGCATGTTGGGCATTTGCCTTTCTACTCCGTTTTGTCTTTTTATCACGCTAGGCTTAGCAAGATTTATTAGGTCATTTACACTACCACGTTCCTACACCCACTCTCACCTTTGTTTTTCTTCTCTTATTCTGTATATTCACCTCACTTTGTATCACAGTGAATCGGGACCTGTTTTTACCATACGAAATATTAACAGAGAAACATGGGAATATTTGTATCGTTGCAATTATAAACAGTGTATGTGCATCATATATTTTTATGCCAAACATCCGCAATATTATTGCCATATCTGCAAAACAATGCTTTGAGTATGAAATGCATATTTTCTTTTCCCTTACGGTGTAGGTTTGAGGTATTGACTCGTAACTTACTTTTTGTTTACATCAGGCGGACTTGTAGATTTACATTACCTGTTATTAGTTATAATGCATGCATGTCATGATGACCATGGAATTGTGATAACGATATTGATTGGAACTTCGTAATCAACTATTGATATTGGCTGCGTAACAATTTTTTCCGTCATCGATGTCCATCGCAGGTCATTAACCGCATTAATATTATTGGCATAATCGATCAAGAATTTGTGGATTGGAATTATGTTTCCAACTCAGCAATTAATTGTAATATATATATATAGCTCCGTCTCCTTGAGACCAGATATATCCTGGAATTAAACACCAAGAATCCCAATGGCCTCAACGATAGGGAAGACCTGTATACTTGTCTTTAGTCCCCTTTTATCTATATATTTTTTTCAATCAATTATTTTTCTTTGCCTGTCTATGCCTGTCCGGATATTTGAGCTAATTTTGGTTCTTACTTTTTGAGCTTTTACTGAATACTGTTTCAAAAGCGCTCCATGCCAGTTAGTTCCTACCTGCTACATGTTGTACATATGATGAAATTTTCTCTCTTTTTTAACCCAGTATATAACTGTTGGATTTTAACTTTTGGAATCACTATTAATTATTTCTTTGCACTTCTTGCACTTTACATATGCACTTTAATGCCTGCAACTATTATAGTGACTTGCCCACTGGGGTTTGATTCTTATACAAATGTTACGCGTGTCATTACTTTTGCTGCTATTTGAATTTGTACTATTTGCACTATTTGTAAATACTTTATTTTTCTATCCATGGCGGAAATAACTTTTTGAATGTTTATACTGCACCATTGTACATAGATGAATTAATTTATCATGTACTTAATTGTGTATTGTTTATTGATCAAGTTCTGCATTTTTTACATATTTCTATCGTGTATTTTTGCAAATTGAAATACTTTATTGATTGTAAATGTGTTTAGTGCTTTATCTTGAATCAAGTTAGCTCACTTGAGCTTCATTCTCTTTTTTCCGCTGGGTATATTTGCCGCAAAAGTTTTGCATTGTTTGGAATATATATTTTTTCCATTTCTATGACACGAGGTACTGCATTGTCACTTTAAATGGCCGGGTTTGATGTACGCAGTTTGTCATGTGATCAAGCCTCCCTGGAGGCGAAACGCGTCATGGCGGCAGCGCTGGCTTTTATGAAATAAAGACACCGTTCACCAGCACCATTTGGGTCGGCTCTTTGTTGCTGAATATTCGAACTGCTTGTTTTGCTTGCTGTTTGCGGTTCTGTGCGACAAGTTCCTCCATATATATATATATATCAAACAACAATGTTCGCCGATCCCCCAGCCAGCTTGATGGCGGCGGGCTTAGTGAGGAGGCGGGCTTAGTGAGGAGGCGATCCTCTAAAATTCGTCGCACCAACCTTTGGGTTTCAAAGAAGGAAGCTCGAGTTTCCTTCTTTGAAACCCAAAGGTTGGTGCGACGAATATATATATATATATATATATATATATATATATATATATATATATATATATACACACATATATATATAAATTACCTACTGGCGGTCGCCAGTAGGTAGTTATAGTTAGGACCTAGCTACCATAGGAAATCCGCAACATTCTATTGGGAATAACTCTGGCGCCGGTGGAGGAATTTGCGTGTAATTTTCCAAACATTTGGCCAGTTCCGCTCCGCTCCTTCCCTTAAAGTTTCGGGGGGATTCGTGAAGTGGGGGCTGAGAAAAAAGGGGGGTCCCAAAACGTGTTTCCCCATGTTAATTTCCATAGGATGTTCTGACACGTCTACAGCCCGAACCGCTGAACGGAATTACGCGAAACTTTGCAAAATTGTAGGGACTGGTACGCAGTTGTGCCTTTGCTATATTTGGTGAAAAATGCTCCAGTGGTTTTTTTGAAAGTTAACTTCAAAAACACATATATCTATAGCCGCGCTCCGAGCGCTCACCGGTACGCGTACCGGGGAGCGCACCCGGCGCGCTACGGGAGTGCGCGAGCGCAAAGCTGATTGGCTGTCGGATGTCTGTCAACATTCTAAACATTCCGGAGAGTCCGCCATCTTGTGTCTCGGTAGAATCAAGACACAAGAGGTTAAAAAAAAGGGGGAAATGATTAAAAGGGGGCAGGGTAGACACCCCCTGACCCCCTAGGTTTTTTTAGGGGGGCCTAGAAGGACTCTGAAGGGCAGAAAAACTATTTTTTTTGTTTTGAAATTTTCGCGGGGTGAGCGCTGGGTGCGTTCCAAGGTGCGCTCTCCGGTACGCACATCCAGAGCGTACCACAGGGAAACATATTGAAAGAAAATAGTGTAAAATAAGAATTTGGAGTGCTTAGAGGTAGGGTAGATCTAAAAAGAGCTGTTGTGTTATGTGGGTGATTTAAGTACCTACAAGTAGGTACCGATGTAGAGTCTAAAATTCACTTCAATACAATCACTTCGCTACTACTTCATAAATTAGAAATAAAAATGAATAATATGTCAACTAATTTTTAATTTGTAAATATTAATTTATTGTTCAGAATTTTCATAATTTAATAGAACTTGTAGCATGTTCTCATCTGGAATTTCCTCTTCAATCATATGATCAGGAATCTCTTCATTATAAGTGTGCCATGATGATTGTTGGAATTCTATTGTATCGAAACATTCAATTAATTCTTCGTCAAGAGATTCATCCCAAAAATGATTTATGTTATCTCCTCCTTGTGATAAAATGGTGCTGTCGATATCCGTGACATTTTCAATTTCAATTAATGTAGTTGAAATTTCAAAAGAAATTTGCTTAGTCTCCTCATTCTGATTCATTTTAATTTCAAATTGCAGAAAAAAGTAATCACTTTCATTTATTGTTTTTAGTAATACATAAAATAAAAGTAGCTTAATGAAGTATTTAGTTCTTTAAAATTAATTGGGTAGTGTATAGTATCAGGCAGGAACTAGAAATATAAAGCACTGCATGTGATGAAGCCTATCTTAATCCATAATTATAACAGAAGGACTGTAAATAACTAACAGAAAACATTTTCAAAATTATCCTAAAGTGTACAACATAGTTCCCCTTACAAATTAACAACTCACCTTTTTGAAAGTAGAAGAGTTAGTACTGTGTAATTCAAAGTCCAGCAATTGAGCACCCAAAATTCCTCTGAAAAGTACCTCAAAGAGGAGTATCACAAAATGGCCGTGTTTTCCTCTCATTTAAGATATATACATAACCAATCATACTTCATCACACACAAATTCAAAACGAAAGTAATATTTTGATTGGTTCTAAATTTCAATACTTTCAAATGTGTTTTCCCCATGCAATTTTCCATAGGACATTTAGACACGGCTACAGCCAGAACGGATGAATGGAATTACACCAGAGTTGACAAAATGATAGGTACTGGTATGTAGTAGGGCCTTTTCCATATTTGTTTAAAATTGCTCTAGTGGTTTTTATGAAAAGCAACTTTAAAAAACATATATATCAATAGGCGCGCTCCGAGCGCTCACCAGTACGAGTACCTGGGAGCGCACCCGTCGCGCTACGGGAGTGCGCGAGCGGAAAGCTGATTGGCTGTCAGGTGTCTGCCAATATTCCAAACAGTCCGGAGAGTCCGCCATCTTGTGTCTCGGTAAAATCGAGACACCTGAGGTGAAAAAAGGGGGAAATGATTAAAAGGGGGCAGGGTAGACACCCCCTGACCCCTTAGGTTTTTTGAGGGAGGCTTAGAAGGACCCTGAATGGCAAAAGAACTATTTTTTTAAAAATTTTCAAGGGGTAAGCGCTGGGTGCCTTCTCATGTGTGCTCTCCTGTACGCGCACCCTGAGCGCACCACGGGGAAAAACTGTAAAAAATTTGAGTAAAAAAATAATTTAGAGTGCTTAGAGGTAGGGTAGCTCTGAAAAGAGCTGTTGTGTTATGAGAGTGTTTTTTGTACCTACAAGTAGGTACCAATGCAGACTCTCAAATTCAAGAGGAAGACTCTATTCCCCTCATCTGTAAAATGTACACCATCTCTCCTATAGACGCCTTGCATGTTGTAACGCAAGTTGTTGTGGTAAATGGAACCCATACCATAGTCTCTGAGGAAAGCAGAAACAGATGTATTTACATGTTTCCTTGCTTTCTCAATCTGTGGACAAAATTGGTTGGACCAGTTCCATTTTTGCCTTTGGCATATATTAGAAAATACCAAGGCAGTATTTGGAAAAAGTGACATCAATTGCCCAAAGATGTCCATTAAAAGCATTTCCAGACCTACCCCAGTCAAAGTGCCTAGGTCATTTCCACCACAGTGCACAATTATACGGTCAGGGTGTGGAAGATGCATAAAGGATTTTATCAATGGTATCAATTGGTGACTTCTTAATCCTCTCTGTCCAATCAACACAATGTCCACATTTGGTAAATCAAGGTTGTAAATCCCTCTGTTGCTTGTAAATGTTTCACTCCAGAAGACATAGCTATGACCCACAAACCAGACTTTTGGCATCTTGAAGGTAGATGTGCTTCTATTCAGATGAGTTGTGGAAATGAAATGGCAGTTTGAAAGTAGGAATTATTAAAATAAGTGGTTGAGATTCAGTGCACTTGAAAACCCAGAAATGATTGGTGCTTTCTTAAAAATCTCCACTGAAAATTAGGGTGCCTGCTTTTTTTCTCGAAAGAAGTCATTTCAATGGTTGAGAAAAAGTAATTTAAAGAAACATTGCACTTGATTAGCTAGTACATTGTTTGGTCAAACACCCTTGGTGGATTCTTTTGCAACATAGTATGATGAACTTCTGAACTGTGTGCTGGGTTAGGGGGGAGTTACCATGGTAACAGGGTGAATGAGCACTGGGGGGATGGGTGAATGTTATGTGAGTTTCAAAGTCTTCTAATGTACAACCAATTAAAATGTGCAGTTTGGTTTTGAATTTGTGTGGGAAGAAGTTTGATTGGTTATGTACAAGAATATGGGTCTGAAATGAGTAAGAATCTGTGCCATTATTCTGAGGCTCCAGTGAAAGCATTATTCAGAGATTCTGCTTAAGAAAATCTGTTGAGTGTGACTGACACTGTTCTACATCTTTCAAAGCATTTTTAAAGGTGAGTAATGATTCTTTTAATAAAGATAGAGTGCTGTATGCACTATGGGGAAGATTAAGAAGCATATTGTGCTTCTTTATTCTTGCATTTTGTGTCATGTTTTTTGTAATGTTGTTTAAAAATAAAATGGTGCATATTGGCAATGTATTTTGAAAATGAGTTAGGTTTCTGCTTTGTTTCTGTATTGGCTATTTAAATGAGCTGTGCTTTGTGTCAAAAACGATTTAGTATGCAAAATCTTTTCTGGAAAAAAGTCTGCTTTTTAAATTTTGGAGAAGCATTACACTGACTTTCTGTTTGAAATAAGAGAAAACATTTTCACATTTTTCAATAATGTCACCTGTGCCTTGTAACAGTTTGCCTCAATTAGCTTAAAGAGTATTCTTTGCTTGTGTCTCACTTTACATTGTGCCTGTGTGTAATCTGATATATGATTCATTTAATGAAGATACACTGCTGTTAAAAATATGGTAGTATATGTTTTTTGAAGACATGGTAGATTACATGTAACGTTCTGGTCATGTGCCTAAGATCACACTGATGGATGAATCAAGCTTCAGTCACAGTGTGATCTTAGGCACATGACCTGGATGTTACATGTAATGAGAAATTAATGTTATGTCTTGCTTATATAAAGGTGGCCTGTTTTTGGTCTGTAGAGACAGTGAAATTATATGAGCAGAAACACACATACTGCTTGCAGAGACAGACATGGTAGATTATATGTAACATCTTGGTCAAGTGCCTAAGATCACACTGTGAGTCTAGCTTGATTTTAAATGGATGTGGGTGAATAATATGCTTACTTGATGTCTTTAAAAATATGGAAGTACATGTTTTTTAGAGACATGGTTGATTACATGTAACATCCAGATCATGTGCCTAAGATCACACTGTGAGTGAAGCTTGATTTGTAATGGATGGTGGTGAATAATATGCTTAGTTGATGTCTTTAAAAATATGGAAGTACATGTTTTTTAAAGACATGGTAGATTACATGTAACATCCTGGTCGTTGTGCCTAAGATCACACTGTGAGTCAAGCTTGATTTTAAATGGATCTGGGTGAATAATATGCTTAGTTGATGTCTTTAAAAATATGGAAGTACGTGTTTTTTAAAGTCATGGTAGATTACATGTTACTTCCTGGTCGTTGTGCCTAAGATCACACTGATGGGTGAATTAAGCTTCACTCACTGTGTGATTTTAGGCACATGACCAGGATGTTACATGTAATGAGAAATTAATTTTATGTCTTGTTTATATATAGGTGGCCTGTTTTTGGCTGAAGAGACAGTGAATTAATATGAGCAGAAACACACATACTGCTTGCAGAGCCAGACATGGTAGATTACATGTAACATCCTGGTCATCGGCCTAAGATCACACTGTGAGTCAAGCTTGATTTTAAATGGATCTGGGTGAATAACATGCTCAGTTAATATCTTTAAAAATATGGAAGTACAAGTTTTTTAAAGACATGGTAGATTACATATAACATCCTGGTCATGTGCCTAAAATCACACTGATGGGTTAATCAAGCTTCACTCACAGTGTGATCTTAGGCACATGACCAGGATGTTACATGTAATGAGAAATTAATGTTATGTCTTGCTTATATATAGGTGGCCTGTTTTTGGCCTGTAGAGACAGTGAAATAATATGAGCAGAGACACACATACTGCTTGCAGAAACAGACATGGTAGATTACATGTAACATCCTGGTCATGTGCCTAAGATCACACATATTAGCATATTATTCACCCAGATCCATTTAAAATCAAGCTTGACTCATAGTGTGATCTTAGGCACATGACCAGAATGTTACATATAATCTACCATCTCTGTCTCTGCAAGCAGTATGTGTGTCTCTGCTCATATTATTTCACTGTCTCTACAGGCCAAAAACAGGCCACCTATATAGAAGCAAGACATAACATTAATTAGTAAATCGTTTTCGACACAAAGCAAAGCACATGTAATGTAAATCAGCCTTTTGTTGTATACTAGTGTTTATATCGTTTACTTGTTGTAATTGCTATGTAATATGTTTGTAGTGGTCTATAGTATGTTATTTTTTCTTTACCACAGATTATAATCATCTATACAAAGAAAGAAAAATCTGCCATCCAAACAAAGACGTGAAAAACTTTATAAAAAAAAATGTAAGGTCTAAGGAAAAAAAAATCAAGACTCAACCAAAATAAAATCTTCAGAGAAAAAAAATAATGCTCCTGGTAAGCAAACTAAAAATGTTCTCAGGAACTTATTGAAATGTAAAAAAAAAAACGTGTGTTTTCAAACAAGAATAAGACACCTGGAATTAGGAAGAGGACAGTATGTCCCTCTAAAAATGTTAGACCTGTACAAGGAGATGATATTATCTATAACAAAAGAAGGAGAAATCAATTTATTGAAATTCGTAGACGAATGTTTTATAACAGAATTATATCTAATTTAATAAAAAATGTAAAGAGGTATCAAAAAAAGACCGCTTTTTACAAGAAAAAAAACCAACATAGTTAAGATTGTGGATGAAGCATTTAAAGTGAAAAATAAATTGTTTAGTTTAGTAATGAATAGAATTCGTACACTCGATAAGGTACTCAATGTGTTCAAATGAAAATGTAAGTGGAGGAGAGTAATTAATCAGACTAATTTTTGTGATGTTTTTTCTGGAGAATGGAAGCATAGTTCAAGTTGTAAGCCATTTTTAATGAAGAAACTTACTTTAAGGATAATGATTTGGTGCATGCAGTTGACACCAGTGGTCGAGCATATGAGGTCAAGGACGGTTGTCCGGTTGAAAAAGAAGAGATTGTGCCTAGAAATACAGAAGAGGTGTTAGCTGATGAAGTTTTAGGGAGATGTCCTAATGCTCCAGTGTATACTTGGAATTGTAGTAGTATTTGTAGTGTGCGACAGGATTCAATTGATTTGTTTCGCTGTTTCTTACATATACTAAGAAAAGTGTGAAACAAAAAATGAAAATTTTATAAGAGTTAGATCCTTGTAGAGTGAGAGAAAAAACAGGTTTGCAAGGGCATTCACTGGCTTATCTTTCAAGAAAAGTATGTCAGAGTGTTTTTCACCATTTTAGGATTTTAGCAGTGCATCATAATAAAGTGAGGAAATTAGTGAGAAGGTTGTATTATGCAAAAAGTCCAGCACTTAAACTAAAACAGTTAAACAGTGCTCTTTTGCATGGAACTGAATTAGATGTCAAAAACATTTGTGATGAAATTGAGTTTTGTTACTTTGGTGAAAAAGAGGTCAGTGCAGAAATTGATACAGTAATAGAAGGTAATGTAGAAGAGAATGTAGAGATTTTAAGTACAGAATTTATTTTAATGAAATTACAAAGTTTAAGGTCAATTCAAGTGAAAGGCCTAATTTTACTTGTGTGTGTTGTCGACGAACTCATTATAAGCATCAGACTAGATTAGTTGATTTATATGTAAAAAGCGAAAAGCGAAAAGATAAATAATAATGAATGGAAGGATTTTGCAACTTATTTGTTGGTTGAAAATTGTTTTGATTTGGGTTCTGATCAACGTATTTGTAAATATTGTTATAATAAATTAAATGAAAACAGAATGCCTGCTAGAGCTGTTCATAATAATCTGGAGTTGGTAGACATTCCCTCATAATTGATGAATTTAAATACATATGAGTCTATTCTGATTCAATGTGTGCATCCTTTTCAGGCTATTGTTCGCTTGGAGCCTAAGACAGGGAAATTGCCTCCTTCAGATTTACAGAGAGGATTAAAGGGAAGAGTTGTTTATTTGCCTCTAGATTTTAAGAAAATATTGATACAATTGGTGTCGAAAAAGTAGAAGAGGAACCTCTGGTTATTCTAGTAAATGGTGTTCCGACAAAAAGTAAGAAAATCTGGCAAGAATTAGTGGATGTTAGGAAAGTCAAAAAGGCAACGTTGTATCTGGCAAAAAATAATCAGTACTATAAACATGTGTATGTGGGAGAAGAGGAAACAACTGTACAAGACGACACTGATGTCTCTGCTGGGCAAATAGAAAAAGTTGATGTCTCTAGAAGTGAAGAAATTTATGAACATTATAGTTTTCATCCATTGCATTCCAAAGAAGTAATGGGGAATGCTATTGACTTGTTTCAGATTAAAAAAGCCAAAGGAAGTCCCATTAGTGTATGGGAAGAAAGTTTAGAAGCTCGTTGTTTTCCACAGTTATTTCCAACAGGTGAAGGTGGATGATATGACGACCGACCTGTTCAAATTCCTGCATCTGAATACCGGACTTCGTCAATGCATTCCATATTTGTTCTACCTACTATTTGAGAGTGATTTGTCTGGACTTTCTTATGCAGTAAACCATATACTGAAAAGTGGAACACATCTACAAAATGTTTCGGCAAGGGATTTTATGGATAAAGTGAAACTGCAAGACAGTGTTTTGGAATCTCAGCTAATTAATCTCATGGCATGTCAGCGTGGTACTAACGAGTTTTGGTACCGTCGTCATGGGGAATTGAAATGTATGCTAAGAAACTTAGGAACTCCTACATGGTTCCTCACTCTTAGCTGTGCTGAGTATGCTTGGGAAGACTTACTTGAATTTCTACGAGAGGCAAATAAAAACATTGAAAATGTTGAATACAAGACACCTGGAGAACTGTGCTCTTTGGATCCAGTTAATGTATGCAGATATTTCAATCATAGGTTTGAAGATATGATGTCTTTTATTACAAACAAAAAAAATCCTCCGATTGGAGAGGTGTTGGATTTCTTTTGGAGAAAGGAGTATCAAGCAAGAGGTGCTCCTCACATACATATGCTGCTATGGATTAAAGATGCACCAAAATTTGAAACAGATTCAGATGAGAAAGTGATGAGTTTCATTGAGCAGTATTCTACATGTGCTGTTCCGAAAAGTACAGAAGAAAACAATTTAAGACATCAAGTTTTACGCTTTCAAACCCATCGTTGTGGGAAATACTGTAGTCGAAAATACAAATCCAAGGACAAGTTCTACACGAAATGTCGTTTTGCATTTCCACATCCAGTAACATCGAAAGGAAGAGTCAACAATTTTATGTCTTCTCTGCGACATACTGTGACAAGAAAATCAACCAAAAATACATATAACCTAAGAAGAAATGAGGAATCCAAATTCATCAATGACTACAACCCAGTCATTTTGTCAATGTGGAATGCTAACATGGATATTCAATATGTGGCTGACAACTCTATTGCTGTGGCTCGATATCTGACGTCTTACATCACAAAATCAGAAAAGATGGAACTGAAGGAAATGTGGGAGGAAATTTCACATGAAAAGAGTCTAAGCAAGAAATTATACAGTTACAGTCTGAAGATGTTGTCGCATCGAGAAATTGGAGCATATGAATGTTCTGATCGGTTATCATCAGCAAGTCTATATGCCAAATCTAGAACCATCATTTGGGTGAGTCTATTTCTTGCTGCAACACGAAACCGAGTTTTGAAATCTGTACAAGAAATAGAGTATTTGGCGGAGAAAGAACCAGACAGTACAGCTATTTTGAAGACAAACATGTTGGATACATACTATCCAAATAGTAGTACTCACCTTGAGAACGTTTGTCTCTATGAAGTTCTGCAAACCTATACTTTTAAAAAGAACCCCACAGAAGACATCAATAAAGGTGTATATGCTGTAATTGGTTGTGAAGGATGTCTAGTGGAACAAAGAAAAGGCCATTTGATTAATCATCGAAAATTGAGTTGTGAATCTCCAGACAAAAGGGAATTTTATTACTTAGCTCTTTTGCAACTCTTTAAGCCTTGGCGTACAGAAGAGGAACTACTTGGAGATTTTCTTACTTATGAAGATTCGTTCAATGCAACCAAGGATACGATAGAATGTCCTGTTTTTTTCAAATTATCTGCAAATGTTGAACGAGGAAATACATCAAGAAGCTACAATTGCAGCAGAGATTGCTAGAGACAGTTCTCAAGATAGTCAGAGTTCTGCTTCATTGAGTCAGGATCCACTAGGAGGACCAATTATACAAAATGAAGCTGCCACTGCCATGGATGAAGTTGAAAGAGCCATGGAACAAGCTCAGGAGGATGGAGTTCACTTAGAAGATTTGGAAAAAGAACTAAACGTTGAGCAGAGAGAAATATATGACGAAGTCACAGAACACATTGAGCATGGTTTATCTCATGAGAAAAAAGAGTGCTCATGTACATCATTTATACCTGTCCGACTGTATGTGAGTGGAGAAGCAGGAACTGGAAAAAGTTTCCTGATTAAAGCGATTGCAACATATTTGCAGAAAACAATGGAGTCATCGCTCTCTTGTGTTGTTACTGCTCCAACTGGGTTGGCAGCACACAACATTAAAGGGATTACTTTACATCGCTTATTGATGCTGCCAGTAGAGCATGATAACAAATTACAATACCACAAGCTATCTGGAGAAGCTTGTTGTGAAGTTTCAAGAGTCCTAAAGAAAATGAAACTTCTTATCATTGATGAAGTAAGCATGGTATCAAATGTAATGCTTGTTTTTGTGCATTTAAGAATGCAATACATTCTTAAAACAGACTATGATGTGTTATTTGGAGGCAAACACATCATTGTTTTTGGAGATCTACTGCAACTAACTCCAGTGAAAGGACAGCCAGTGTTTAAAATGCTTACGTATGAAGATACCAGGAAGTGCTTAGGAAGCATTGGAAATGTTAACATATGGTTACATTTCAAATATGCAGAACTGTTTCAAAATATGCGACAGGCAAAGGATGAAGATTATAAAAATATTCTACAAGATGTAAGAATTGGAAAACTAACTGAGCATGGCAAAGAAGCTTTACATGGACGATTAATTTCAAATTTGTTTCCAAATGAAAATATTCTCCCAGAGAATATTTTTAAGAAAATTCCTGAAAACAAATCTGTCATATGCTGGATGCCAACTCTGCAAGAATGTTCAATCTTCAACAACAAAATGTTAAAGTTGGAAAATCAAGAGATTGTGAAACTGGAAGCTCTTGATAAAATCGAAAATGAAGGGGCAACTATTATTTTGTCAGAAAAGTTTAAATCAAAATTGGATTCTTTAGAGAAGACAATATCTAAAACTGCTGGTATGGAAAATACTCTGTATGCATATTTAAATTGTCGTGTAATTTTACGACGTAATTTACATGTGGAAAGAGGTTTAGTAAATGGAGCAATGGGTCATGTTGTGGATTTTGTGGATTACTGAAATAGAGATGGAATTGAATTTATAAAAATTAAATTTGATGGTATTGAAGAAGTACAACAAATCAGTTGTTGTTCTGCCCGATTTTTGCTTGTGAAAGATTTATATGTCATCAGAAAACAGTTTCCTGTTTCTTTGGCATATGCAGTGACTATTCATAAATCTCAAGGTTTAAGTGTTGATAGTGCTTTGGTGAATATTGGAAATTCTGTGTTCAAGGAGGGTATGTCATATGTTGCTTTATCTCGAGTCAGAACTTTATCAGGATTGTACTTGATTGATTTTGATGAGACAAAGATTAATGCAGATCTAAATTGTGTAAAATAATATAATAGGTTAAGAAGAGAGTATGTTCCAAATTTACCTCAATATCCTCTATTTGAAAAGCGTGTGGTAGGCCGAAAAAGAAGAAATGAGAAAAATTGTAGTGAAGTTGTAGCAAAAAGAAAAAAGCTAGATGAACCAGTAATTGTAAGCAGAAACGAAATGGATTCAGTTAAAGATGTTGTTGGATTTCAGTTTGAAAATAGTTCTGGTGTCAACTGCTATGCTAATGTAGTGGTTAATGTTTTTTTTTCTCCAAACTGTACAAGAACAGATTGCTGAAAACCGTGATCAAACATTTTGTTGTTTATTAAATTCTGTGTTAGAGAAATGTAGCAGTGATAGAACAAAAATACAAAGTGTTTCTGAAATTCAAAATGTTTTAGACATATGTTCTGGTCTAAATCAATTTTCACAGAATATTCAGCAAGATTGTCAGGAATTTTTAATGTATATGCTTGTTGTTTTGCAAGATGAAGGTGTAGATGTAGAAAATCTTTTTGGCCTTTCTTATAAATGGCAGCATGACTGCGACAATTGCTCCTTTTCAAGTAGCACTACAATAGACACTGAAAGATTTATATATTTGACTTTACCAGACTGCAAATCAGTGTCATTTAATTATCTAGTTAGACAAGCAATTCAAAGCATCGTCTGTACTCAATGTAAATCAGCAATGCTATCAACATTATTTATACAAAGATATGGACAGTATGTTATTTTAATGTTCCAACGATGTAGACCTGATGGAACTCAATTGACAACATTAATTAAAAATGTTGTGGCTTCTCAATTATCAATTTCAGGAAGAACCTTTACAACTGCAGCAATTATTTACCATGATGGTCCTTCAACAACATCAGGACATTACACAGCTTATTTAAAAAATCAAAAAGGATGGTAACACTGTAATGATACTCAATTACCTTTCAAACAACGTTTGCCTTCTGATTTACAAAATTCTTACCTAGTGTTCTTACACCCGAAATTTTAGGGAAGGTAATTGGTCTATGAAGAATGTAGCAGTTAATATAAATTAGTTTGCTGTTCAAAATTACTTTCTGAATTAGAGGGATGAAGATAATAAAAAACATGTAGTTCTCATAGAGATAGTAAATGTATATCGCATAGTGTGTGCTGTGAGTATTATAGAAAATATTTATAAAAAGTAAGCTAGAGGTGGAAATAAAACTACTGTTTCATAATGTAAAAGATGTTGGAGCTTTTCTTTCAGAAACTCAGGTAAATGAGAGATTAAGAATACTCTGGGCTAATTTTCAAAGAAAAGGACTTTCCATATACTATTTGGCCTCGTGGAAAAGTAGATGGATCAAAAGTGAGTTTAGATATGTTTTTTCTAAATTTTACATTACTTAATAAAAGATTATATGGGGTTTTTAAACACAATCATTTTGATTGTGGTTTTTTTAGCCTGCTGTTATATGATGAGTACTATTGAAGTCACTGTTTTAAGTGAAATTCGATATATTCTGAGAACAGCAAAAATAAACCATATAACATGTTGTTGAAATTATTTTGTATTTTCTATTATTAAATATATATTATTCTCCCCTTCTCTTATGCTCACTCACCTATTTCCACCCTCTATCACTCCTCTTAACTCACCCTCACTGGCCTTTTTTCACTCTCCCTCACCTCCCTTCCCTTATTCCACTTTCCTCACTTATTCTCATTATCCACTCCTTCACGGCCCTTTCCCTTTCTCCCATCCACCACTTTCCAGCTGTCAGTCACTCTACTTCACTCCCCTTCTCCTTGTTTCCTTTCTTTGTTGCATCAATAATTCCCCTTCTCTCACTCACCTTATTACACTTCACTCACTCATTCTCTCACTTCCTTTGTCCTCTCACATCCTCACTCCCCTTCCCTCACTCCCTCTCTCTTAGCCTCAGTCTCACGATCCTCTCACTCTCTCACTCCTCTTCCATCACACTTACTCCCTAAAACTCACTCACACTCCCTTACTTACCTTTCTTTCCTCTCTCACTCAGTTCCTTTCTGCCACTATTTCCTTCACTACCTCTATGTTCTCACTCCTTCACTTCCCTTGTCTCAAGCTCACTTGCTTTTATCCGCTCTTTATTTTCCCTTTTTCATCAACCTCACTGCCCTTCACTCACCCTCCCTCACCCTTGTTCCCTTACTCCAGTTCCTTCAGTTATCCTCATTCATCATCGTTAACTACCCTTCTTCTTTCTCTCGTCACGCACTCACCTTTTCCCAGTCCCTTTTTTCACTTTTCTTCCCTTTCTTCCCTTACTTTGCTCCCTCAGTCATTCTCCTTCCTTTACTCACCTTACTGCCGTTTACTCACTCTTTCTCTCACTCACCTCTGTTCTCTCATATTCTCACTTGTCTTCCCTCACTCCCTCTCTGTTACCTTCACTCCCATTGTCTCCTCACCGTCTTACAACCCTACATTCACCCTCACTCACCTTCCATGCCTCATTGTCTTTAATCCACCGTTATTCACTCCTGCTTCTCTGTCACTCACTCCCCTTTCTTTACTCCCCTTTCTCATTTTAGTTTTCCTAATGCACATTCCTTTAGTATCTTACTCACCTTCAGTTCATTTCTTTCTCCTGCTCTTGTTCACTGTCACTGAATGTATCCATGTCATTATCCTTTTAGTAATTTGCTCTCTCTCTATTTCTTTTTAACTCTCTCTGACCTTCACCATTCCTTTGTTTTTCTTTCTGAGTCCTTCACTTCTACTTTATCTCTTACTAACCTTTTATGACTTTTAATCTCCTACTTTGTCTCTTGTATTGTAAAATATCTATTATAAATATTGTAACTTATTTTGTTTTCTCTTTCGCAGATATTAAATTTAATGAAAATATGTAATTAAGTTTACATTACTTATAAGGTAAGTTTGATGTACAAAATTTACTTTCCCTATACTCTTTTCCTTAACCTCACTACTCTTCTCTGATGCTCCCACACCCCTGTTCCCTTATTGCGCTTGCCTCACTTATTCTGAATCCCCACGTTTACTCCCCTTTTCCTCACTCCTCTCTCACACTCACCTTCTTTCAGACCTTCTCCTTTACTTTCCTTCCTCCCTCTTCCCTTTCTTCACTCCTTTACTCTTTTCATTTCCCTTACTCTCCTTACTCCACTTCACTAACTCCTTCTCTTACTCCCTCTGTCCTCTTTATTCTACACTCCCCTTCCCTCATTCTCTCTCTGTTAGCCTCATTCTCTCCATTTCCTTAGTCTCTCACACCTCTTCTGTCACGCTCACTCCCTATAACTCAGCTACACTCCCACACTCACCTTCTTTCAAACCTTCTCCTTTACTTTCCTTCCTGTCTCTTCCCTTCTTTCGCTCCTTTACTCTTTTCCCTTCCCTTACTCTCCTTACTCCACTTCATTAACTCCTTCTCTTACTCCCTCTGTCCTCTTACTTCTACACTCCCCTTCCCTCATTCTCTCTCTGTTAGCCTCATTCTCTCCATTCCCTTAGTCTCTCACTCCTCTTCTATCATGCTCACTGCCTATAACACAGCAATACTCCCACATTCACCTTCTTACAGACCTTCTCCTTTACTTTCCTTCCTCTCTCTTCCCTTGTTTCATTCCTTTACTCTTTTCCCTTCCGTTACTCTCCTTACTCCACTTCACTAACTCTTTCTCCCTATGTCCTCTTTCTTCTACATTCCTCTTCCCTCATGAGGTGCAGGCATTCTGTCATCGCCAAGTTGCCCTATAACAAGCCTCTCATTACTTCAAGACCTGAAGTACAACACAGTTAATGTAAAAATAAAAATCGAAATACAAAAGTGCCCATCCCTACGTGGAGAGTTCTTATCTTATGAGTGTGTGGTGTCAATCCAAATGAAGAAAAGGGTAGGGAACCCGTGAAGTTTCAAAAGTGAAGGTGAATGGTCCCTTCCTTTCAGACACCATCATAGGTTCCAGCATTGGAGAAAGACCCCTAGTGACATACCTGAGAGGGAGGAGTCTTAGGGACATTTTAGTGAAAGGCGATATCTCCAAAACCACTGGCCCTAGTGTTCATAACCTCAAGGGTTTTTACCCATGTGGTCATTGTAGAGCATGCAAATCGAGCTCGTCTCAAGCACCGCAGCGCTGCGCATGGCCCCCCTCCCCCCACACCGTGTGGGAATTAGCCCTGCGGGGAAGGGGCTAAATTATAATTTGCACCCCACCTAAAACTTAATATAACTTACGCACCTCTGTAACCAGTGTTGCTAGCCACAGTAAATGAATGCCAGACCTACATAAACTCTCGCAAACAATATGCAGTCCTGCCACCATACACCATATGGGTATGCACATTTGATATTTACAGAGGAATGTCAGAGCAGGGTATGCTGATGACCCAGTAGTGGAGCTCACTAGGCATGTAGGCTTTGCACTCATATCCATGAACAGGTGAAAAGGTCTGTTCAGCCACATATTACTAAAACCTCACTATGCTGCCACCACCAACCACTGAGTATGGCTAGGGCAATAGACTGTAGTCTCATGCACAGTCAAGGGGACACTTTTGGCTACCCTCTATGACCTCTGAGCCAGGCCCTGAGATCAATTTCAATTGGGCGTCTAGGCAGCTGCGACTCCTCCACTAAAGCGGAGGAGCATCGCCCCACTGCTCTCTGAGGCGTTTAAAAGGGAAAAATCAAATGATAATATTGGAACATTATTATCATTTTATTTTTCCTACTGCAGTGGCTGCATTCCTTTCATGCGGGATAGGGCTTGGCTGGCCAGACCACTGCAGTGGGAGGAGTGGTGGCACTCTCTAAGTGTGCATGACGGTTTGGGTGGCCGTCTTGGGCCAGTCAAATGGTCATGCGCACTTCGTATGTTCTCCACCAGCTGTATTGTGCAGCCTGGGTTGAGAACATGCGCAAACTCCCACTCCTTGTCTGAGCGCAGAACCATGGTGCTCAGACCAATCACAATGCTGCTGTAAGGCAGCGTCATGATTGGCTAGGGAAGTCTGGGAGCCGGTGTGCTTCTGGGACTCGAGACAGGAATAAGAAGAGGATGAAGGAGATGGTGCGGTCTTGCTTTTTTAAAATCCTTCTTCCCTCCCTGCCTTACTGCCTCACCATCCCTGTTTGGTAGTAGCTGCCATTGCGTCTAGGCCTGCAATGCATTCAAAGGATGTTGTGTGCACTGAGGCCAAAGAAAGTCAGGATTTCGGATTCACTTGCAGTTGGGTCAGCCTGGGCAATGGTACACATCTCTTACCATGCAGACTGAGGGACATTCCCTTCACTACAGGTCTATAGCCAGCGCTCCACAAGGCTCCGTATGACATTATTCTCAGAGTGCCACCTAGTCATGGTCCATTCTACTGCATACAGCTGAACAATTTGCCTTTTGGGGAGCCCCTCAAGAAGTAAAATTCTATATTGGCTAGAGTTCTGGAAGTCCCTGCATGCCTGCATGTTGGGTGGGTCCAATGTTTCTTTATATTCCATGCAGAAAAAAAGATGACCATCAGTTCTTAAAAGGCATTGACCAGGACACTGGTATTTCTTGTGGTGTTGTAGGATTCCCCTCAAATCTTTGGGGTCTGGATCCTTAGGTGCCCTGATGTCAGAAAATGGTTTAATAATTTGGTGAAGGGATAGCCTTACCAACTTAATAAAATCATCCTGGTTAGGTCTCAACATGTGATGCATGGCCCCTGGAAGCTGTAGCAAATCAGCTGTCCATTCTCCAAACAACACATGTAAAGTTCATGTATTACCAACAGTTTTAAAGCCATGTAATCAACAAAATAAAACTAACAGATCAATTTTGAAAACTAGAGAAAAAAATGGTTCCACAAAAATACACAAACATGATCAAAATCAGCAATTGTGAACCAGCTATATAAATTTTGAATTTTTCAAGGCAAGTGGAAATTGTAAATCGTCAATGTAAAAAGTGTGTTTTTGTTCAACCTTAATGGAGCAGAAGTTGTCTACATGAAGCGCGTTGCACCAGTCAAAGGTTTGACCCTGGAACTATGTCTGATTTTTGAAGCTCAAAGTCTTACAGTGGGACACGATCCAAGCTAAATCCAGTGTGGGTCCATAGTAAATCATTTGGCGTGAACAGAGATAGATAAAAAGGAAAAAAAGAAAAAATAACCTGTACACGGGCTGTCAATTATTCTCAAATCTATTACAGCCTAACTGGTCAAAAATACGTTCATAATGGTCTCACGAAAAGCGCATCATAAAAACATATTGTGAGCCCTGAAGAAGTCCGTTTGTTGACAAAACCCGTTGGCGGTTGCAAAACGTTTAAAATAAAGAAAAATAAAGGATGAACTTCGATAAGAAAAACATAACATCGACTCGTCTTTGTGAAATATTTGTACTTTAAAGTTGATAACTGTTTGACTTTCATAAGTGTGCTGGGCTAACTGCTTTGTACCAACTAAAAGGTGACCCAATGACCTGTTCTATTCACCTTTAATATACTGGATTTATAGGACCTGTGGCTAGGGTTTGTCTATTGCTCCAAGAGATTCTATATACGAGTGTTAGTGCGCTTGATTTAAAAAAAGCATATAAAAAAATAAATCGAAGCTCCAAAAAACATTGGTAGCAGGGAAGGGAAGCAGGGGCAGCAGGAGACGACCTTTACATCGCGGTCATCACACCGCGATGCCATTACAACGCGGTTGTTACAACGACTGCGGTGTTACCACGCAAAGCCATTACTACGCAAGTCATTACATCGACTTGCAATAGATGACGCGCTAACATTAGGAATAGTATAGTTTACTATTCCAACACCTTCCCTACTGTTACATGAGCTGGAGTTGGAATAGTAAATTATACATTTCTAATGTCAGCGCGCCATCTACTGCAAGCCGATGTAATGACTTGCGTAGTAATGGATTTGCGTGGTAACAACGTGGTCGTTGTAATGACTGTGTTGTAAGGGCACGCGATGCAATGACTCGCGTTTTAACGAGTCATATTCGAGACAGCTGGTGGCAGAGGTCTCACAGATGTAGCATTGCCCGAGAGCTGGAGAATGGAGAGCTGAGCTTGAACCACTCTGACTCAGAGGGAAATCAAGCCAGCGTGAGGGTATCTGACCCTTCCCCACGCAGGTGAATCGAACCAAACAGAAGTGTTAAATCACTGAAGTGTGAGTAGAGTAGTAAAAGAAAGCCCCAATACCAGAGTCCCTCCACAAAAGGCAACCAAAATGCAATATAAAACAGGACCATACTTTTTTGAAAACTATTTGCTGCTTAAAAGGTTTAAGCGATTGAATTGCATTCAGTGTGGAAGGTGAGTGAGTGCATTCTTATGCTGAAGATTGCGGGCATACATGTACTGTGCATAGAACCATGACATTTCCGGTACCGTGCAAGGGATTGTGGGTATTTCATAGAGCTCTCTGAAACAAGGAGGAAGCGGATTCTGTGCCCCGGAGGATGGAAGATGGCGTGGCACTCTGCTTCCGGGACTTGACCTCAAGTCCCATCACGATCCGGAGGTTATCCCACGTGATGGAATTCACTCACAACCCAATCGGGTTTTCCCAGCAGGAGAACGAAATATATGGACAACTGAGGCCATGTTACTCTGGCAGCACGCCAGGACTTCCGGTGGTGGTGGGGAGGGGGGTGCACACTGGCAGCGGTCCCGATTGAGAAAGATATAGGGAGTATTCATTCAATGCTGGAGATAAATTATTTTGTTTTTCAATCAAGGTTGCAAACTTCACTGTGTGACTAATTATCCGCAATGTGACAGGCCCTTCAAACAAGCACTGGCCGAAGGGACTGAGACTCAAAACCCACTCGCTGTGTATGTACTTTTTTCCTCAAAGAACAGAATCCGTATGTAGGTCTGCTTGTAGAGACCTTTAAATGTATCACAGACCCCAAGTCATAAAAAAAATGTGTGATGAATGTGTACAAAATGAAATTGTCTTCTGGAACTCTTTGGGGCACGCATATATCAGTCATAATTGTGGGCATTTCCAATATTGCACCATTTTCTAGAGACGACCGATTCCATTAAACACTATGGGCCATGTGTATCAACATACCGTTTTGCGATTCCTAAATAGCGATTTTTAAGGAATCGCTATTTAGAAATCGCAAAATGGTATGTATGTAAGAAATCGCTTCTTTTTAGCGATTCCTTAACATTCCTAAATTGCGATTAGCAAATTGCTAATCGCAAATCGCAAATTTCCCTTTGCGATTAGCCATTTGCTAATCGCAAATTGCGAATATTTTCAAGGGTGCAGGGGTGTCACAAGAACACCCTGCTGCACCCCTGAAAATGACATGTGTGGGCATATGGCGCACATACATGCCCTAAGGGCATGTATGAGCGTCATATGGCACCTTTGGATTTAAAAAAAATTGCTTTTTTAAAAGAATTCGCAACTTACCATCAACTAGAAGTTGGTGGTAATTTGCGAAACCTTATGGGCATTTTTGAATTAATTTTTCTTTGATACATTGCATTTAAGGAATCGCAAAATTTGCGATTCCTTAAGTGCAATCGCAAAATAAGGAATGGCAAATTTTGCGATTCCTTATTTTGCAGCCAAAATGTTTCATACATACCATTTAGCAAATTAGCATTCGCAAAGGCCGAATTTCGGCCTTTGTGAATGCGAATTTGCTTGATACATATGGCCCCTTAATTCAAAGACCAGTCTGTGCCTGTGTGTGTTTACCTTGATGCAACTACTTATGGAGGTGTGTAATGCATCATAGCTGCCAAGTGGCCCCAAGTCCTGTGTGATGGCATCACCAAGTTCTGCATTTTCAACTGGAACTGCAAACAATTTGCATTCTGGAACTTGTAGTTTTGGCTTTAATATTGCAGATATCACCTCAAAGACACAGCATGCACAATGCTGTTGACTTATAGGCCATGACTGCCTGTGGGTGCCACCCACGAAATGTGACTAATTGGCATTTATGGTTGCAGCGTTCTGAGGAATGTAGTGTATGAAATTTGGACGAAAAATGCGAAAACATCTCAATGGCATGGCGTGGGGGAATATCAACGATATAATAGAACTTTTCTCTTCTGCATATTCCACACAAAACAAATTAAGAGTTTAGCTCTACAGATCTTATGAAATCTTGGTGACTCTCAATGTCGTTATACAAATTAATTGTGCTGTTGGTTTTTATTGTAAAACGCACTGACATCAGCCCACGCAGTTTTCTCTTTGTAAACCTGGCATTCCAATATCTAATCTGAGATGTCGCCTTCTGTTACCTAGGGAACTGCTACCTTCGCTCGCGGCGTCTGCAGTGCTCTGACAAACAGCCAGCCGGCGTGTCCGTAAGTGAGTGGGACGCATGCAATGAAGAGAAAAAAGGGGACTGTTTTCAAAAGGTCAACAGGTGGCATAAGTGGCTTTGGCGTGATTAAAAAAGCAACATATTTTGAACTGACAGTATTATTTTCCACCTGAACATTAAAGAACAAAGGTCCAAGGGCTGTTAGAGTGTGCAACTCCACAGCTATTACAAAATGTGAGCATCTTCCATATAAAAGGAAAATACAGACACTTAACAAGTTCATAAATCACCAAAATGAACCATGTTACAATCTTTGGAGAGAAAAAACACACAATAATCCTGTAAAAAAATAAGATACAGGACTGGGCTCAGAAAATCAGCGCGTGTGCCAATGGTTTGAGCAAATGGCAACCAATTTTCAACGGTATTTGGTGGAGTGAGACAGGAGAGAGGTATTCAGAAATGGGAACATTTGTCACTCGTCTTTTTGCACAAAAAGTATGTGCTTGTTATAGTGGACAAAGCGGTACAAAAGGGGGTGGTGATGGACGGAGCATCTGAACCAATCAAACACACACCCAGTCAACAGATCTGGGTTTAATCCATCACCGTTCTTTAGCCCACTCTGCCACCCCAGTTCAGACATGGCCATATGCAAATCAGTCTGACCCTGTGCCTCATGGGAACAGTCCAGCCCGAAATGCCAAGCCATGCCTTCCCTGGACCGGAATCAAGCTTCCTAGGACCGGTTTCTGGCATTACAGCCGTCTTCAGCCCGGCTTGCTTGAATACAGTGGCAAAGTGAGCAAGGGACTCACGTCTGAGCATACCCTGCCAACCTATGGCGAACAAAGCGGTACAAAAGGGGGTGGTGATGGGGTATCACCACCCCCTTTTGTACCGCTTTGTTATAGTGGATGTCACAGTTGTAGTGAGCCGCCCAGGCTCCCCCGAGTGAGCCCTCAACCGGATGTACATACATCTTACAGATCCTCCGGCCAGGCATGGCCAGAGGCTATAAAATAAAGGGACATAGACCACACATGATCTTACTGCCCGTACAGTAGTCCAGTGTGTACTTGTGTTTTGTGCGTTTGGGGTACACTGGCGACCAGTGGTTAATTTGTAAAATAAAAAGTGCCGGGGCTCTCCTCGGGAGGCAGTGCTGACAGGAGAAATGTGCTGGTGCAAACTGCCTCCTGGCTAGAGCCCCGGCACTTATTATTCTGGAGAGGACTTGGCCTAGTGGCTAGAGCTGCTGATTTCGGAGCTGGGGAACAGGGTTTGAGTCTCGGCGCGGCTCAAAACCCTGTGATTATGGGAAAAATCGCCTGCCTTCCAAATAAGTGGGTCCTTAATTGGTGCGGGGGTCGCTGTGGCCTTCTTGTTAAGGTTAATTATGGCGCAGGTAACTAGGCGTATGTGTAGTCATTAATGGGTGGACCTTGGTGCATTGGATTGTGTTAAGCCTGATCCCTGTGTCTTCATTTTTAAACCCTTTCCTTTTGCCATGGCGGTGGCTCGGTATTGGTGAAATAGTCTATGTGATAGTTTCCACCCCTGGAAAAAAGGGTTTGCCCTCCTGATCGAGTCTCTATTTGGGGCCTTGACTGCCTTGACCCCCCTTATGAGTGATTTGACTCGCCTGGGTGGGCAAAGCCTCAGTTGAAGATATCCAGGAGCGTGCTAGGGGTTTAATTAAGTAGGAACTATAAAAAAAATATATAAAATCGCTATTGCCCAGCACCCCTACTTTCACTCATCTCACATCACAGTCAAGTAGGCAGCTGCCTATGCTTGGACTGTGTCCATGCGGAGTTCATTTAGAAACCTCTGCTACCCCCTGCTTTAAAAATTCCACTTTTCCACTCGCTTCTGAAAGGTTGAGCTGGGGTACTCTCAAGTTCGACAGACTCTCAGGAGGGGATGTCTTTTCCGGGTTCCTCTTTTTTTAATGGTTGTTATTGATGCTGTTGTGTATTGTTGATTCTAACGGGGCAGGCAAACGGGAACACACCGAATCCCCCTGCAAGCCACACCCAGGCCTGGCTGGGCCGCTTCCACAGGAGGCCAGGCTCACACTCTGCGACGGCTGAGTACAGCCTCTGCGCTTGACGACCCCCCTATTCACCTTGGGCTGCCGGAAGAGGGGCAGACTATAGCAATCAACCCTCACGCATCTCTGAGGGGCTGCAAAAGCAGAGAGGTGTGGCGGAGAGGCAAGGCAGGCGAACAGGGGTGTGGGGTCGGTTAGTGGTGGATTCCAGTGTAGATGTAGCTGCCATGATCAAGGCGTGGAGGCTAGGCAGCACGCCACACTCTCTCTGCCTCAGCGACCACCTCAGCTTCTGGGCCAATGGACCATGCACCCAAGCAGTTGAGTTAAGCTGGGTATGGGAGCCAAGCAGCCGCACAGCCATACTTCGACTTCGGTGTTACTTTTGCTTTACCCCCAAACTCACCCTGAACTAACCCCCGAACACCAAACGCTAAGCACTCCCTGTGCCGCTCGCTGGCACCTTCCTCCGGCAGTGATGTTAGTGACGTTATGGACACAGGAACAAGAGTGACTCCTTCACTCCAAAGTAGATTTCCTCAGGTGTCCATGATGCCACCAGGCCTTTTCGAGAACCTGTATGAAGCACAGACACATATTAAGCAGAAGACTTGAAGAACAGCGAGACCAGGATCAGCAGGAGTCTTCCCCGTTGCAGTCTGGGTTCCAGTCGAACTCCAAGTGTCCAGATGGTTAAAGAGTGAAGTAGTTTCAGGCTTGAGTCTGACCCCACAACGAATCTGAGGACCCACCCACAGGGCATCCCATCAAATACCCTAAGGTAAGGGTTGGAAAGACCCGGGGCTTCCTCCCAGAGGAGGGGCTGGTCAGAGGGGAGGATACTCCCCTGTCCTTTGTCCAGTTTTGCTCCAGAGTAGGAACCAAGGGTTCCTGAACTGGCTCAAACTGGAGTATGCAAGGAGGGCAACATCTGTGCCCTTCAAAGCAGTCTGGTGGCCCTTGGAAACTAGGTAAAAACCAGGCAAAAAGTAGGGGTATCCATGAAAAGATCCTACTTTCCTACACTCTCCCATTCCCCTACTCAAGCAGATAGCCATAGAACTGACAGAGTTCATGCCATTGAAGATTATATCAACACCATCTCCCAAAACGTCTGAGTACCCTAAGCCTCAGCGACATCAAGGAAGCCATTAAGGGGGATGCAGTGCCAATGAGAGTGAGAGCAGCCATGCAGAAGGGCTTCTGGCAAGACTTCCTACGAGATGCCAGCATTTGGACAGGTCAAGACATTTTTTTTTTTTTTGTATGTTCTTATATAGCGCTCGAATCACCCGGAGGCATCTCGGCGCTTGCCTTGGGAACCCGTCCTGGTTTTTCCCTGTGAGATAGCCCCTACAGGGCATCCCCAAGGTGAAAGCCAGGCATCCCGCCGCGGGGGGGCCTTTGTGGAGATTAAGCAAGCTTAATGCCCAGAGTTGCAGAGTGTGAACCCATGATTAGGGCAGGCACCGAAGCGAGAATTATCGAGTCCGTGGACATTTGAGCTCAAGACCCTGCCGCGTCGGGAATTGAACCCTGGTCCCGGGTCTGACCTCTGCTTCAGGGTATGCCTGCTCTAACCAGTGAGCCACACTTCTCCACTTGGAGAGGCTAATCAAAATGTGGATAGAGCGAGACATGTTCAGCACCATTCAAGACAGCATCTTGCTAAGGGAGCACCGGCTTGCTATCCCATCTGAGCTACAACGTCAAGTGATACTGTTGGCTCACAGTAGGCACCAAGGAACCATGCGGATGAAATCCTGCATGAAAGAAAAAGTGTAGTTCCCCGATCTCAAGTCCACACTGGACGAAAGAGTGTGACAGTGCTGGGTGTGCCAACTCACGAGCCCTCAAGAAACACCGGTGGCCGTCATCACAGAGGAACCAAGTACTGCCCCGTGGTTCAGAATAAGCCTTGACGATGGTCATGATAAACAGCTATTCCAAAAACCCCATTGTCGAGTTGATTGACCCAACTGTCTTTGCATATGTTGCACCTATTCTAGGAAAGATGTTCACAATGTTTGACTTGCCAACCAAGATCAAAACTGATTATGGCCCGCCCTTCCAGGGGTTAGAGTTCAAAGATCGCCTCAATCACTAGAGCATACATAACCGCTGTATGACTGCTCAATGGCCGCAGGCAAACAGCGAAGCTGAAAGACTCATGCACACTTTAAATAAGGTGCTAAGGACTGCCATAGCTGAGAGAGAAAACCCTGAACTCAGCCTCCAGAAGTTTCTCTGCGTGTATTGCAGAACGCCACACTGTGCCAACCAACGAGCACCGTTCAATAGACCCCAGTGAGACACTGTCCCAACACTCGCAGGGTTGGGTACCACCGCCCTATGACTCCCAGGGAGTTCAAGCTTGGTGCACACAGAGCAATGTGTGCATGAGTCAAAAACAGTGAGCAAGACCACAGCTGATCCTGCCAGGCGACAAAGTGATCATCAGAGATCACAGGCCAGGGTGGAAGTTCAGAACACCTTTTGAACCTGGGCTGTGGACAGTACTGAGAGTTGATGGCACAATGGTCACAGCAACCAAGGGCAATGAAAGAGTTGCAAGAAACATTTTGTGGTTCAAGAAGGGAGATGCCCCCAGTCAGCGAGCATCAGCCGTAGAAGAAGCAGAGGACAAAGGGGAATACAGCTTACCTGAAGCTGAAGACCCCAGTGAGACTATCCCTAGTCACGAGAGCCAGAAAAGATGGGGAGAACAGAGGGACCGAAGGCACCAAACTCTTTCAGTTACAGAGAAGATGCCAGACCTCTCACAACACCAGCAGTATAACTTTTAGCTGAATCCGCAGCTGAGGAAGCGACTCGGAGAATTTGTATTCAAAGTCCAACTAGGACAATTTATGACCAAGTTGGGAAAAGTTGTAGTGAGCTACCCGGGGCTCCTCTGTGTGAGCCCTCATCCGGATGCACACCTTACACATCTGCTGGCCAGGCGTAGCCAGAGGCTATAAAATAAAGGGGCATCGACTACATATGATCTTACTGCCCATACAGTACTCTAGTGTGTACTTGTGTATTGTGGGTTTGGGTATTGCGAAGCTTATAAGGAGGGCGCTTATCATTCCCAAGGCCACCCTGCTACAGCAGTGACAATATGTCCCTTATTCACTAAGAGGTATTCTCTCATTTGGTTCCCCCATTGGTAGCTTACAGGCATCAAAACAAGAGATGTGTGCAACACACTTTGTGGAAGTGAAAATGTGCATAACAGCAAGGCACTGTAAACAGTTTCTCGGGTCCTCGGAATCCCCCACTTCTTTGGGGTCTGTCTGGTGCAGGGCATCAGCTTGTGGGCGTAGAAGTAGGCATCTGCCCCTCTTCTGAGGGACAGCACACCTGGATAAGTGAAGCCCCAAAACCAGTTGGCCCCTCATGCAGGGTGCAATAGCAATCTGCAAGATATCCCTGAGGCGACATCTGAATCTGCATACTGTGGCAACACTCATAACCCCATCACAACAAAGCACCCAGCCTTATCGGGAACCTGCAATCATTGAAAACCAACACACATGTCTCAGTCATCTAAACCTCTTGACTACAGTACCCATGAGTACTTCAGCTGAAATCAAAGATACTGCCAAACCATCATCTATAAGAGAAAAAAAGCACTTGAAGAAGCACTCAAAAAACTAGAAAAATCAGCACCGCCGTCCTTTCAGCAGACCTCCGTATGCACTCAGCCTCATTTGATCAGGCTCGCGCAGAATCAAAGGCTGAGACTGACCCAAGACTCAACCGGCTGCAAGTACAGCCCTGAAGCTGTTTCCAATTTTCCAAAGCAAGATGTCTGCACAAACAGTACCATGCACAAGCAAAATTCAAGACCAAGCACCCCAGAACGCGCAGAAGAAATGGGATCAGCATCAACATCATCTCTGAATAGGCGATGTGCAGGATCCACTTCCCCAGAAATGACAGAGGCAAGGCCTCATGTTTCATCTCTCTCCCTGGCCAGGTTTCCACAAGATCATGCATCTCGGAAGTCACAGAGAAGAGGATACAGTCTTCAATAGACAACTCCCCAAGGGCGGACAACCCCTCTGATATGCATACTAATCCACACAACCAAACAGAATATCATTTGCCACAAATCAGTGTCCAACTCACATCAGAGAAGTCACAAATAGTTACTCAGAAAACAATATCACAGTCTGTACACCAGAGTACACTTCACGTGGCAGCGTAGATGTCCTAAATAGGTCAAATAGCCTGCAAATCCTGCAATACATCCCAGAGTTGGCACACTACGCATCAGATTACCTGCCACGGGCAAAATTCAGGTCCTCGATCTGCTACACATCAATGGAATCCGCAATAGCCACCTGCAAAAACTGTGGTGTAGCCCAAAAGATACTGGCAGAAATGGCCCAATTCGCAAATTGGGGGATCCTGGTTCAGGCTCCCCAACATGAAACGTGTCCGTATATGCTGACGAGAAGTTCCAGCACAAGGGTGGCGCAACAGCAAGGGAGGTTCATATTAAGATGAATTTCGTCTGCACCATCCAGTAACTGCTTCCCTAATTTGAGAATCTGGTGTTCCTTCTCCCCAAAGAAACCAAGAGCATGGCGCAGCATCACTGCAAATTGCTAGTCTCACCTCAGACAAGTAACTGCGGCTGGGCTGCTGCTAACCTGTCAGGGAAGAACCCAACTCAGAACTAGCACTCAGGGAGCAAACTAGTAGATACCTTTTTTTATTTAAGAGTTTTATATAGCGCGAACTAGACCCAAGAAATCGGGTATCAGAGCGCTTTACATGAGCACCAGTTACGTTACACAAGGACACATTCATTTTTGTTAGGCATGGGGAGATTAAGTAATTTGTCCAGAATCACAGGATGTTGAGCGTCGTTGCAGGGACTCAAACCTGGTTCCCCAGCTTCAAGTTTGACCGCTCTAGCCGTAATAAACTATGAGCAAAACCCTTATTAATTATACCATTGGAACGTTTTCGTGCCCAAGAATACCACAAACAAGAGTGAAGGACTAGAATTTCTGCTGGAGGTGATCTGCTTTGCCTGCAAGAAACCTGGTCACTGTCCCCGTTACTAATCGTAGGCTTTGCAGAATTCCAGCTTCTTGCCAAAAAGGCCAACCTGTTTGGCAGACCTTCTGAAAGGCCTATCTATCTATGTTAACTTGTCGTTGGTTACAACTGCTCGGCCCCCCCCCCCCCCCCCCAGGGGCTGAGGGGGTGCGGCCAAGCTGTTTGTAAGGGCCGATTTTGTTACCGGTGGCCGATATTGCAGGACCCCAGTAACAAAAACAGCTCCCAGGGGCCAAAATCTGGCCCCCACCCTGGCAGCCCACCAGGGAAACACCCGGTGGCCCTGAACCTAACCACGATTATGGCACAGGCTGTATAGACGGGTTTGAAGTTGCTGGGGCATCACAATGATATTGCTAATAAATGTGAATTTCAACGGCAAAGATAGCCTGAGGTTAGACAAGAGGAGAGATGTCATGGGTATTCTGGAAGAACTAATCCACGCCTATTCCACCAGTGAGATAATCGTCTCTGGCTACTTTAATACACGCAATATAAGGGCCAAACATGAGGGGAAATGTCCTGTTGATTCCGCAGGCATTATTCTAAACACATTTCTTAAAACACATCAACTGAAGTCAGCACAGACAGATATTCATTGGCAAAAATGCCCAAGAAATACAATAACGTATGGACTATGGGCCTCATTTATGAGAAATGACGCATCGCTGCGTGAAAGCAGTGATGCGTCACTTCTCTGTGCGCCCTCTTTGCGACATACCTGATGCGTCATATTTAATGTATGACGCATTATGTCGCAAGGAGTTACAGATACGTCCGAATTTCTGACGTATCTGTAAGCGCAAAAGTGACGCATTGCTGGTGTGTGTAACAAAAGTGACGCAACTCCAGCAATGCGTCCTTTCACATGAGGCAAGCCCCATGTGAAAGGGCCTGCGTCAGTCTTACGTCTGCTTTGAGGCAGGCGCAAAATTTTGACGTAACGGTGTCCTAGAAGTGACGCAGTGAAATCTCATAGATTTCACTGCGTCACTTCTACGACCCTTTCTTGCGCCGGAACGCCTCCCATGCATACATTATACCAGGCGTAGGTATAATGTGGCGCAGGGGTTTACAAAGTAACGCATCTACCTAGATGCGTCACTTTGTAAATATGGTGCAACAAGGCACATTTTTTACGCTGCTGGTGCGTCACAAAAAGTGTCGCACCGGTGGCGTAAAAGTGACGCACTGCCTCATAAATGAGGCCCTATGTGTTTATGAGTAATGTCCTCTCAGACTAACTCTTGGACTTTACAATAAAGCAGATAGCATTCCAGTTACCATCTCCCAGTACCTGCCTTGATATCTCTGCAGTCATTCAGCCCCTACACACTGAGCACGCTAGGCTCTCCCACTGGGGAAGACATTTACAATCTTCTAAGAAGAGTGAAATGGAACAAATGAAACACCTCAAGCCTGGCAAATTGGAAAAGCAACTGGCAGCTAGAGAACATTAATTGTTCTGGAGCTGACATCTTCTCGTAATGGCCTGTAACAGCAGCGGCCTTGTACCAACTACAAGGAAGAACAACCTGTGTCCATCAAGTCACCATGGTAAAGGAGAGCTGCTTCTAACAACGTGACAGTGCCGAGGTGAAAGAGCGGAAAAGAACTCTGAGGCATGCCACTCATCTATGTAAGCACAATGGGAGTGAGGAACTTTAGAACAAACACTCTATACAGAGAAAGGTACACAATTGGGTCGTATGGCAGCTCAAAAACAACAAGAGTTGCAATGACTACTTGTACACAGCCTCTTGAAACAATGCAATCAGGCTGAATGCTGGCTGCATATTAACAACTTAACGGGTCACTCTCATGACAGTTGCAACGGTGTCCCTGCACATGTCTGGATCAAGAACATCCGTGCACTATTCTGCATCCTTCCATCAGAGTCAGGGGCATTAATCATCTGGAGCCACTGGATAATGCACTGCACAACCAAATGCAAGTCAAAAACATGGGACTGCACACAGTCAGCCCTCCAACAAGCCTAATGCACAGGGACTGTGGATCTCAAGCACATAAGGAAGGATGGGGCCCCTGGTCCCAATGGGCTGCCTGGCTATTTATTCAAGGAGGACTTTGCATTTTGGTCCTCTCTTCTGTCATCTCTTTACCAGCGCTGTATTGTACCGTACACAGTCACCGACACTTGGAGAGGATCAGTGCTCAAACCTAAACATTAAAAGGGTGACAATAGAGACCAGACAAATTACAGAATGATTGCGTTGTTGGATATTGAAGCCAAGGATTTTGCAAACCTGTTACTAAATGACTTTGACAACTGGGTCAGAGAAGAGGCTATCTTGCCTTTTTATCAATCAGGCTTCAGAGAAGGCTTCGACTACAGATAACATCAAGGCCTTAGCATACTTGGTGGAGCAGGCTATCCAGCCAAATAATCACCCTCGTTTTGCATCCTTCGTCGATTATTCTGCAGCTTTGGATGGCTTGGATAGGAATATCCTCTGGAACAAATTAAACAGCTGGGGAATTCTGAAAAAGCTGCTGGATGCCATAATTCCACTCTATTCCAAAACATGTGTGCAAATTAAACCTACGCAAAACACTGCAGCCACCAAAGTATACACTGATCAAGGACTAAAAAAAGTATGTGTCATTTTGCACATGATCTTTAATCTGTACACCGCGTTGTAAGATGGTACAGAGCATGACAGTACCACGTGGTCTATACCACGACCACGGCTTTACCACCCAATTTCGCCGCGGTACAGGGACAGGCATGCTAAAGATCATACCCCGACCTGTAAACTGTCCCTTTTCCCCCTTCCCTGAGCTCTAAAAATTAAACCCATGTCCCAAAAACTCCCCCTACCCCAGGCCCACCTGCCGTGAACCCAATATGCTGGTCCCTGCATCCCTGAAGTATCCCTACCCAGCCCCTCCTGCCCTGAGGCCTAAAACTGCCTCCTTCCCTGTAAACGGTCCCTTTTACTGCACCGGTAGCCCTAAAAACTGACCCCACCCTACAAACTACTCCAACCCCAGCCCCCCACCCTGAGCCCTAAAAACTGTCCCCTATAGCTGCTAAGTACCCCAACCCCAGCCCCCTCCCCCTGACCTGAGCCCTAAAACTGCTCCCTGCCCTACAAACAACCCAGACCCCTTCCTGAGTCCTACAACCTACCCCCACCCCGAAAAACTACCCCCCAAGACCCAGTCCCAGCCCCATTTACCTCACCACGTCCTCTCCCAATTGCAAGTCCTCCTTCCTCTTCCGTTCTTCCTCTTCCACCCATCCACTTGGCAACTACACAGTGCATTGCCTCAGGGGCGGCTCTAGGCTAATGGCGGCCCTGGGCAGGGAGCGTAGGTAGGGGGCCCCAGAAGAGGGGGTCGGGTGGGGCAGAACCCCCTGGAGCTCAGGAAGGGGGTCAGGGTGTTTGGAAGTGAAACAGAGCCGGAGGCCGCCAAATCCATGCCACTGGGGCCGCCACGCATATATGTATCCATCCTCAGAGGATTATTATATTAAGGATATATATTGGCGTGGCGGCCCCTGAGGTTTGGCGGCCCTGTGCAGGTGCACAGCTTGCCCATGCCTAAGGCCGGCCCTGATTGCCTTAACAATGCATATGCGTTGTTATGGTATATGGGTGGTTGAGGCAAACGTGGTTATGCTTGCATTGGTCGGACACACGTGGCTGAGCCTGCATTGTTCCCACTGTTTCCCTTAAATCACTGCTGACCTAGGAAAATCCTTAAAAGCTGCAAATCCGTTAGCGCCTAAAATTGTCCAAGATCTTTTATTCTTGATGTAGTACGCATCGATATGAGACTAATAAATCACACGAAAGTTGGAATGCAGAGAGCCCTGGATATGGCAAACTGCAACAAGACAAAGGTTGTAATATTTGGGCGCTAACCTAACGAGCACAAGTCATAGTGGAGATTGCGAAATTTGAAAATAAAAAGAGTGTTCCCAATTACAATTACCTGGGTGTGTGGTGTATGAGCAAAGGCAAGCATAAGTTGCACATTACCATCATGGAAGAAAAGGGCAAAGCACTGACCTATGCCTTGTGTAAACTGCACTCTACTGAACACAGCTCAACCTCTAAAGCTATACGGAAGGCAATAAGAGCAAAACTCTTACCCGGGATGTTAGTGGGCATCATGGAGCCGGCGCAATGCTGTGCCTACAAACGCATCGTCCAAATCCCTTCAGACGACTGCAAGCCTTTAGTATGCCTTGAGTTTGGTCTGAACAAACAATCTCTTCAGAACTGGGCAGTCATTGTCCGGTACTACTACAGAGCATGTGCTTCACCCCCAAACACAATGACAATTATCTTGAAGGACATTTTTACAACCAGGAAGAACCCCATGTCAGATTATCTGACTGCAGCTTGCTCTAATTTAAACCGGTCCTAGGATGCTTGTTTCCAGTCCAGGGAGGACCTGTCTTGGCAGTTCGGGCTGCACAGTTCCCATGGGGCACAGGGTCAAGACTGATTTGCATGTGGCTGGGTTCAAACTGGAATGGCATGGGGAGCAAAAAAACGATGGATTTATGCCCAGATCTCTGTACTGGGGTGAATGTATGACATTGTTCTGCATTCTGTCCGTCAACTGTTGTTTTTGCATTTGTCACCCCGAGTGGGACGGGTATGCTCAGACATGAGTCCCGTGCTCTCCATGCCACTGGAATCAAGCTATCCGGGCTGATGAGGGCTGAAAGCCCGAAACCGGTACAAGGATGCTTGTTTCCAGTCCAGGGAGGACCTGGCTTGGCAGTTCGGGCTGGACTGTTCCCAAGGGGCACAGGGTCAAGACTGATTTGCATATGGCTGGGTTCAAACTGGAATGGCATGGTGAGCAAATAAACTATGGATTTAGGCCCAGATCTCTGTACTGGGGTGAATGTATGACATTGTTCTGCATTCTGTCTATCAACTGTTGTTTTTACATTTGTCACCCCGAGTGGGACGGGTCAGATGTGAGTCCCGTGCTCTCCATGCCACTGGAATCAAGCTATCCTGGCTGATGAGGGCTGAAAGCCCGAAACCGCCCCTAGGATGCTTGTTTCCAGTCCAAGGAGGACCTGGCTTGGCAGTTCGGGCTGGACTGTTCCCATTGGGCGCAGGGTCAAGACTGATTTGCATATGGCTGGGTTCAAACTGGAATGGCATGGTGAGAGAAAAAACGATGGATTTAGACCCAGATATCTGTACTGGGGTGAATGTATGATATTGTTCTGCATTCTATCCATCAACTGTTGTTTTTGCAGTAATTCAAATTTGGACATAGAAAACATGGAAACTTTACAAATCACCCAACAGCTTTAAAAACTGCCCTGAAAAAAAAACAAGTCAGGCTTTTATCTGAACAGGAAGTCTTTAAATCCATAGAAGAGTCCAACAGTAACATCCAGGTCACACTAAACTCACACAGAGAAAAGCCCTGCCAGCCACACCTAAACTGTTCATTTAGAAAGTAAATGCTCAAGCAGATCCTCTTCTTAAGACTCATGGCTCTCCCAAGCAAAGATCTAAACAGCTGCTGGAAGTCACTTGTGACTACAGACACATGTACACAATGCCATTTAAAGGAGGAATCCTTGGACCATCTGATGCCCGGTCCTTCTAAAGGCACGCTGCACTTCAATAAAGCCACTATTCTTAAAATATGAAGCCATGTTCGTGTAGGGAAGCAAAAGAGTTTCTTTTTTGTCTGGAATTCCCCGCAGAGCTGGCAAGATTTGCCAAATTTATTGACCTAATTAAAAAGCTGCTAACCGCCCACACAATTACAATTACAGGCGCTCCAGCCAACACATTTAAACTCAGTAGGATCCAGAATACTGATATTTCAGAAGTATAAATGGGACTATGCTCTCACAACTGGCAATTTGCCCTCTAATGCAAAGAGAACAATTGATGGACAGAATGCTTAAAATGTCACACATTCACCCCAGTAGAGAGATCTGGGCCTAAATCCATCTATTTCTTGCTTCCCATGCCATTCCAGTTTAAACCCAGCCATATGCAAATCAGTCTTGACCCTTTTCTGCATGGGAACAATCCAGCCCGAACTGCCAGGCCAGGTCCTTCCTGGACCGGAATCAAGCATCCTGGGACCTGTTTCGTGGTTTCACCCCTCATCAGCCAGGCTAGCTTGAATCCAGGGGCATGTAAAGCACAGGACTCACGTCTGGGCATACCCGTCCCACTCAGGGTGACAAATGTAAAAAGAACAATTGATGGATAGAATGTTGAACAATGTCAAACCATTTTAGCAGTCTTGAAGAGGGTTCTGCATCTTTTTGGGGGATTCGGCAATGGTTTATTTGCAGGTGGCATCTTTGGCTGTGATGACGAGGTTTCTGCACGCAGGGCATTTTAAAGGTTGCCTTGGAACAGGGTTATAAGCCATTTCTCTTTAATGGGATAGTGGCAGTTGATGAGTTCTTGGAAGTGCCGGGTTGCAGAGGTATGTGTGATATTACGAGAGCTTCTGGAGAGCACGAAGCTCACTGTTGGCTATTACCTTGCGGATGATAGAGTCCAGCATGGTATTAAGATTGTGGATTGGATTGCAGTTGTCATGGTTCTGAGGTCTGATTTGAGTGTGGAATGGTTTTGAAGTATGGTTATTGAGTATTAAACAGCTTTGGTCAGCCATACTGGGTGGGTGGTGTGTGATTAAGCAGTACTTATCTCAAGAGGTGATATATCCAGGCTATTAACATTGGTGAGGGTGACTGGAGGCATGGCACAGAGGTGTCCACCAAGCCTAAGCTGTTTCATTCAGACTTGATTGGATCTTTAAACTACTGATTTATGTTTGGAGTGTCAAGGGTGGAGTTTCTTGGTGGAGGAGTCAACTGTGAGATTGAAGTCTGGGAGAAGGCTTTTTGGTGGTTGTTAGATATGTGGGTAAGGAACTTGATTATTTATTCAATTAAACATTTATCAGTCCATAGTGGTACAAAATCAGGCTCAAGGTGGGAGTTCGGGTTTCAGACTGGTTAGTTGGACCTTAAGGAGCTGTAGGGATCTGAGAGTAGAGGTTTCTTGGGAGTGCAATGCCAAGAGGCCTTGTGGATGACTTGAGGGTCTCCTTTAGGTGTGAGCAGCCAAGGTGATATATGCTGAAGGCTGTATGAAGAGGATGTCAAGAACGTAGAATGTGTGTGTAGCGAGTGAGCTAGGTTTCTGTGAACCAGACAGTGTTTGACTTCAGAATGCTGCCATGCTCTGCTGAAGCAGAAATACATCTATAGATATTGAAGAAGGAAATACCAAATCCCAAATATTAATGGGACAGAATATTGTTACAATAATATCAAGGAACAAAATATTGAAAGCTAATGGCACAGAGGGAAGAAAAGATTTGCTATTCCGAACTCCACATCTGCACACCTTGAAGATATATATATCACCAAGGTACGTATATGTATGGTTAGGTATAGAAACCAACCTTTCAATGTTTTGTCCTTCGATATTTTGATAAAGATATTCTTTTGTTCCGATATGTGGGATTCAATAATCGTAAAACAAACAAGATGATGGACAGAATGTTGCACAATGGCAAATTTCAATAATCGTAGCCTACACCTCAAAGGAGATCCCTTTCACTTCAATACCATATCGGTAAACCCCATATATACTCCATTTAGCACTCAAGCAATTTGACTCTTCTTGTATGCCCACTATACACATTGTTAGTTTTTTACTTCAAAAACACCCTCACACACATACAGCATTGGTGTCTGAAATGTCTGTTTCATGACATATTGTGGATTGTGTATGAATGAACATTATGTGCAGAGTCTACTCAGTAAGTTGTCTGTCCTTGGTGATGTATGGCATGTTCATGAGGTTGCAGGAAGTGTAGATGCTTGAATTGTGATTTAGGATATTGGCATTTAGGTTTGACACAAGAGGTAAGATAAGGTCCCATCACGAACAGACCACACAGACTATCTTGACAGTATATCAGGGATCTGGATTCTTAGATTTGGTAGGCAAGCTCAGTCAAGATAAGACACTGTTTTTGATAAAGCCGGACAGTCAAGATCTATGGCAAGCGTCTAAGAACATGCTTCATAGTATGGTGAATTCTGCACTACTCAGAATGAATCCTTTAAAAAAAATCTTGTACAGGATATACTGGGTGGGAAAGAAATTTCAAATTTGGGCAGAAGACCTGTGGTTCCTTCTTTGAAATGTCTACAAGTGAATTTAGACGATGTTCATATGTTTATAACCTTTTAAGCATTAAAATATTTTTGGTCTGATGTGAGTACCTGCCTATCCTCTATACTAAAAAAAGAAATAGAGGTCACATGGTGGCCAGCTAGCACAGCGACCGGGAGCTCCTTGTCTCTCCAGCGCATAAACTAGAAATGAGGCAATCATTGAAACTGATTCTCTAACATTGAAGAATCGGGTTTCCTTGGCCGTATTCTCAATGGAATTGCAGGTCGGCAGGCTTGCAAGGGTGATCCAGGCATATTACTTTGCTTTACTTTACACAGCTCTCTGCCAGTGATGCTCGGAAATCCGTTAATATTAGTATTTCTAAGTTGTAGGTGTCCCCGGGAAGGCGCCAGGCCCTGATGGTGTCCCAGTGGCCATTTTTAAATCAAACATAAATATATAGGCCCTCTATTAACAAACGCTTTTAAATCTGGCATGGCACGCCCTGTTCCAGATTCTTGGAAAACAGATGTAGAGGTCCCTAGTTTTAAAAAAGGTGACAGATCCCTTCTATCCTGGTTTAGACCCATTTCATTATTGGACTCCATTGTTAAGAGCTTGGGGCATCTACTTTTGGCCATCCTGAAGAGTTGGGCTGTGGTAACTAACGCCCTAACCGAGGTCCAATATGGTTTCAGACCAGGGGTTAGCACGGTCCATCAGTGCCTCAACCTCTGTCTTATTGCAGGAAAATATGTTAGGGTAAAAGGGGCATCTTTACACCTGGCTTTTATAGACCTAACAAGCGTGTATGATTCAGTGAACCGCTCGAAGTTATGGGATTTAATGGGTAAGATCGGTGTTGAAAAAGAGCTTCTGTTACTTATTCGGTGCCTACATCAGGACCTATCAGTACAGGTTTGTTATGGGTCCTCAGGGGAATGTTAATTCAACCAGGGGCATCATACAGGTGTGCACTTTGGCCCCCTTTCTTTTTCTGCTCTATATAAATGGGATACATACACATCTAGTGGATAAAGGGAAAGATATGCCACATATGGGAACACAATCAATCCTTGCCTGTACTGTTAATGGCCTTCAGGTCTGATTAGATGTGTTTTATACTTGCATGGTTGAGGTGGACCTGCAGATCAACCATTCAAAGTTGTACATTATAACCTGTGGCCGCCCAAGCAGAACTTGAAGCGCTTTGTGATGGGGGATACACATTTAGCAAAGACTTATATCTTTTAATTAATTGGGAATTACTTTTAGCTCATCTTTTAGTTGGACTTCGTTATTAACTTTAAGATGCTGATGGGGGCGTGGCCAAGCCGTGGATCGAGATGGTCGCACGGCGCTGACTCTTTCCCGGCTGATGTGACTTCTTGGCCCTTTCCCAGTCCCCAAAGCGGTCATAAACCATGCTGCAGCCTGGTGTCGGTGTCTGCAACGCTCCGGCATGACCAACTGCCGAGTGATGTCCAGGTGAGCGGCGGATCGGGCGGAAACAAGCGACGGAGATCCTGAGCGGGGTACAATATGGCGTTGAGACGGAGGCAGAGAGGAGGTGAAGCGGAGACGGAGTAATCGAGAGGCGCTGCTTCTGGCCTGTGGAGGTGCGGTAAGTCACAGGTTGAGCCCCGGACCGCTGCGAGGCCGCACACTTGCTCAGCAAGCGTCCCCCCTGCGGTAGGTCTGTTTGCCTGCCCGCGGGGCGCTGCATAACGAGCCCTGGTGGTAGCCCATACCAATGCAAGCAGGTACGGGGCCTGCATGCACGCCCTGGTTCGGGCCTCGCTCCAGACCCTTGCAGTCCCCAATGGACCGGCGCTCCTGAGGGCACCATTTATACCGTGTGCTGGCTCCCGGGGTTGACCTGCGCACCCCCCCTGTGGCTTGAAATTCATCCATAAACCCTCCTCTCTGGCGCTCAGACGCAAGTGTGGGCCCAACACAACCGCAACTTGAATCCAGCTGCCTTGGACGTGGCAAAAAAACGGCCCGCTTCGCCCGCTCCGGACAAAGACCAGGGCCTACGTTTTGCGGCCTGGCCCTCCACAGATACACCAGGGCTGCTGCCCGAGTACATTTAGCTACGCAATCTTCACCCGGCACGGCCCGGTCCCACTCACCAGGCGGACCCCTAGACAGAACTAGGCCAGCTCATGCAGCGCGTATTTGGCTCATCAGTGTCCTGACTTCAGCACCCTCCCAGACCCGAAGCCAGTGGCCTTCTCTACAGTCCTCCCATCTATTCTCCGGCTCTGCAGCGGCATGGGCTGCAAAGACCCTAAGCAGCGACTACTCCCTTTTGAGAAAGTTACCGAGACCATCACTGACCCCCCCAGTGACATGGCGTAAGGTGGGCAATCCCCCACTATCCCTGAGGACACCTCCGTTCCGTTAGGCCCGCTACTGTAGGAAATGAGGGCGGGCTTCAAGGCACTAGATGTGCGCTTTGACATGCTGGATAAACATATTGCAGACCTTGGCTCAAAGATCACGGTGCACGACAGACGCCTCGATGTGGTGGAATTCCGCACTTCGGACCAAGAGGACGGAATGACGCAATCTTAAAAAGACTCGATCACATGGACTGTATTCTCAAGGAGGTCGCAATAAAGAATGAGGATTTGGAGGCGCGCAGTCGCCGCAACAACGTTCACATTTTGGGAGTGCCTGAATCTACAGCTGCGGGTCGTATGGACACCCCTAGTAGAGACAATCCTACTTGATATATTCAGGAGAGAGGCCTTCATCCAAGAATTTGTGGTAGAACGCGCCCACAGATCGCTAGACACAACCCAGGATGTCCACCTAGGCCCATCATTGCTCGAGTGATGAATTTCAGAGACAGAGACACTGCGCTGCGACTGGCACGTGAGCGTGGCAAAACAATATGGCAGGGCTCCAAACTGTCTCTGTACCCTAACTTTAGAGTTATGGTTCAGGAAGCCAGGAGGAAATATCTAGGTGTGAAGGCAACTCTTAGGCGACCTAGGGCTGAAATACGGTATGCTATACCCGGCCAGACTGCGGGTGGAGATCAATGGTCGGGCCCGGATCTTTGAGAATCCCACAGAGTTGCAGGAGTTTTGTCGTACTCATAAACACAACAACAAACAATCCTCAGAAAAAGACAGAGACCCCTTCCCCCCCTCGCAGTGGATCAGACGCGAGCATGGATTTGTTCTCAGGCTCGGGTACCGGCTGATTGACTTAATTTCTTTTTTGTGGATATAGACTGCACAATCGACCGCTCATTGTTTATATTGGGAAATTGGTTTATCGTATATTGCATATTTCATATGTCACTATGCTGATGGAGAGTGATCTCCCCCCTATTGGTGTTCACCTCGTAATAATTTTGAAGGTAACAGCATGTACCCCAATTATTGGTTCTTTACCTTACTAAGTTTATTCATGGTACAATGTGATGGTTGGTTAAAGTTGGTATTGCCTCTCCGGTTGGGCGGGCAGGCTGGGTGGGGGGTGGTGGGAGGGGATTGTTTTTTGTTGCTTTGCACTGAGACTTAAGCAGATATGCACATGGACGCACCTTGCAGACACACATGTCTACTATTCATCAGATTCCATCCAAATCTTACATCATGGCACAGATAGGTCATAACTCGGGCCCCTCGAGCGTCACATTTGCTTCATGGAATGTCCTGGGTTTGAATGATACCCGCAAAAGAAGACAAGTAATCCACTATTTGCTCAGGCATGGGGTCGATGTGGCTTTTTTGCAAGAGACCCACCTTTCCCCTGGTGACCCAGCCCGCTTTGCCGCAAACTGGGGGCCACATAGATTTTTTGCAAATTTCAGTAATTATGCCAGGGCACGGCCATTCTCATTCATAAACGCATCCCTTGTCACTTCCATTCTCTAACATGTGATCCCGAGGGCAGATTTGTGATAGTGGTGGGTACACTAATGAGCCACAGGATGGCATTAATTTGTGTCTTTGGCCCCCAGATTTCTATTACTCGTTGCTCTCTAAACTGATGCAGGTCGGCCCTATGCCTTTGTTGATAAGAGGCTACTTTAACATCGCTCTTAATTTAACAATAGACAGCAATTCGACCGCACCAGACCCCAAACCCCGAGCGCGTAAGGCCTTGAAATCTCTTTGTAACCAGCTCTCCCTGATGGACTTGGGTCGTGCCCGCGACCCATGACACACTACATACACCCATTACACTAGTCCCCACAACACCTGGACAAGGATTGACTGCTGGCTCGCTACCCTTGAAATTTCCAACTGTTTTCATAGTCTTCAGACACTCCCCGGAACTTATTCTGACCACTCCCCAGTTCTGCTATCCCTAAGGGTTCTCCACCCGGAGGGGTTCGAGAGGCAGTGGCGCTTCCCCAATCGCGTGTTAGAGGACAAGGTTTTCAGGCAGGAAATACGGGAAACAATAGAAGACTACTTCACCATAAACACAGGTTCAGTTGACTCTGAGGCAGTGCTGTGGGAGGGTTTTAAGGCCTGCATATGAGGTTGTGCATCTCCAAGAGCGCTGGAGTACTGCGGGACCTTCGTGGATCCCTAGCCCACCTGGAGAAGGAGCTTGAGGCTTTAGATGCGAGACAGCTACAGGCGTTGAACCCGGACCTAGACAAGCAATGGGCAACTCTACTCTTGGATATAGGGATACCGCCGAGAGGGAGATCCTCTTTATGGGGAAATACCACGATGCCAAGATCTATGGAGAAGGTGACCGCCCGGGTCGGTTCTTGGCCCAAATGATCAGACCCCAATATGCAAAGGCATACATTACCAAGCTACAATCTTCAACTGGACAACAAACCTCTGACCCCCTAGAAATTCAGAGGGAATTCCTTTCCTATTTTAAAACATTGTACACCTCCAGATTAGGGCAGGATCGTACAGATCAGGAGTCCTACCTGTCAGAACTTGCATTGGTGTACCTTGAAAAGTTCATGCAAGACTTCCTAGCGGTACCCATATCAGAGGACAGCATTGATGAGGCCATCTCTGCCATTAACCCCTCTACTGCCCCTGGTCTTGACAGTTTTACGGGCGAATTCCATAAGGTGTGTAAGGATTTACTGATACCCCGTTCATTAGAGGTCTATGCTGAAGCACTGGAGAATCAGGTTCTGCCACTGACTCTCCATGAAGCTGTCATAATACTACTTCCTAAACCCGGAAAGGATCCCCTACTGTGCGGCTCATATCGACCTTTGTCGCTTTTAAATCTCGACTACAAGATCTTGGCCAAGGTACTCGCCTGCCGTCTCTCCTTATTAATGGAGTCTATAATATCACCCGCACTATCTGGCTTTCTGCCCACCGCTCACTGCCCTCAACTTACGTACATTATTTAATACCCTTCACAGAAGAAACCCAGATACCCCTGCTGCGGCGATCCTTCTAGATACAGAGAAGGCTTTCGATTCTTTAGAATGGCCCTTCTTTTTGTCCATAATGCAGCGAATGGGGATGCCCAACGGGTTTATCGCTACTACGGTCCTATTGTACAGTCAACCCACTGCCAGGCTCCGGCTAAATGGCACACTGTCGGCGCCTTTTTGTTTATCGCACAGCATGAGACAAGGCTGCCCGCTCCCGCCACTGCTTTTTATTCTAGCAATGGACCCCTTGTTCAGACACTTTCAAGAAAAACACCTATACTGAGGTTTACAATTCACTACAGGCCCCCTACTGGTTTCATTGTATGCAGACAACACTATCTTATATGTTTGTGATCCTCAGGCAAACCTAGACACCCTCATTAGGGAAATTCTGAGATTTGGCACGTTTTCCAGACTGGGTATAAACTGGCATAAGTCGGTGATTTTTTCCCTCACAGTTAGCACAGCCCACTGGGACCTGGAGTTCCCCCTGGAATGGTGCTCGGATTCTGTGAAATATCTGGGCGTGCACATACATCTTGAGTCAGATCATATTATCCGGTATAACTACGGGGTGGCCATCTCCAAACTAGAAACGCAAATAGACACGTGGCTTAAGCTCCCATCATCCATGGCAGGGAGGGTTGCCCTCATAAAGATGTACATTCTGCCGAAATTTTTATATTTATTCCAGAATATACCCATCCCCATCCCAAATAGGTTTTTTAGCACGCTTTGTTCCCACTTACTCAAGCTAGTGTGGGGAACCAGGAAGCACAGGGTGCGCTGGCAGGTGATGACACTTCCCTGCAACAGAGGAGGGTACGCAGTCCCAGATTTGCAACTGTATTATCTGGCCGCATAATGCAGCTTTTCACAAACATGGTACCACCCGGATGCTAGAATCCCCTTCCTGCGACCGGAATCAGATTTTGTTCTCCCAGACTTCTTGGCCACCGTACTGCCCACAGGGATACCTAGAGACCCCAAAGACATTCAGCCAGTCTCAACCACCAGTTGGGCCTGGGTTACGCTGGGTCGCATCACAAAGACACTTTACTCCTCAGCACTTCCACTCCCTAATGCTAAATGGCTATTCATCGCTGCTGAAAAGCTGGTACAGAGAACTTGCACTAAATTTAACATTGCCAAAATGGGTGATTTATATCCAAGGGGCCACATCTTTGACCCTGACGAAGAGTCCACATTTCCTAACATTACATTTATGGACAGATTCGTCCTTCAGAGGCTGCACTGCGCACTAAGGGCTAAACTCCCGGAATATCCACTTGAGCCTGCATCCTCCCCCCCCTCACGATAGTGATAGACAGTAGTAAAGGGGTCCATATTATATCCCAACTCTACAAGGCGTGTGGTGACGTTATTCCAGTAAACGACGACAAGATACGCAACGCCTGGGAGACGGATCTGGGCAACCCTATAACAGACGATCAATGGGCGGCCTGTTGTGCAGTCCCGAACAATGTATCCCTTAACAGCCGCCACAAACTGATCCATTTCAAGTTCCTACGCAGAATGTACATCACCCCTACCAAAGCACACAGGATGGACCCCACTAGATCACATTGTTGTCAGAGATGTAACTCCCCACACGCCGACTTTGCCCACCTCGCATGGACATGCCCAGGTATACAGGCTTTCTGGACAGGCATACACAAGACACTCAGCAGTAAGATTAAGATGCCATTAGTACCTTTACCTTGAAATTGCTTTATTAGGATATGTAAACCAATTTCCTCATAAAACCCGTAGGTTTGTTGTTATCTGCCTATTGTTGGCTAAAAGAGAAGTCACCATACACTGGGGGAGCAGGCATTCAGGGAGCAGGCATTCACCCAAGATTAAGAGTTGGCTCCATAGGTTGGCATCCTGCTCTATGAAGAGTGAACTATATGCCAGTATTATTCCTCCCTCATTGAGACCTAAGGACATCTAGGGTCCCTTAAGAGCCTTCCTAGCCTCGCAGCAGACAGATCCCTCCACACAACAAGAGCAAGGCATTGTCCCGACAGGAGTGGGATAGACAGGCGTGGGAAACCCACCAATTAAGGCACTAAATATGTTTTGCTGTTTCCTGGGTTGAGGGATTATTCCACGGCGGGTTGTAGGGTTAATCGGACTGTAAATGATGTGTTGATAACTATGCAAAATGCTGAGGTGCCTGAGTCGGGCCGTGCAAGAATTATTGTGTTGATGTATATTTTATCTCATGACCTTAGCTGTGCTTAAAAGAAAACCATTTCAGCTTAACCATGTACTCATGCAAATGTCAAAATGTGAATGTTCTCAGTGCATCGCCTTTGTCTGCTAAGAAAATGCTAAATAGTTTTAAAAAAACAAAAAAAAAAACTTTAAGATGCTGACAATTTAATACGAATATTGAGGCCATTTTTTGATTCACACATAAACTAAGGCACAAACCAATTAAAGAGATACTGTGTCTTTACAAAAGTAAATGCATCTCTGCTGGGGTCCATGGCGCAGGGCTTTGGAGTCATAGCAAAGAGAGGTGAGGAAAATCACTGTACTAGCAGATTGAGAGCTGCTGGTGGAACTGCCACTTTCATATGTCATGAGGAGCTAGGGCTATCATATCTGGAGGACAAACTGGGCTTGCTATTACTCTGGAGAAGGAGCTGGCTATCCTAGGAGGTGGGTCTCGTAAGAACCTACATTTCCGACTGCCTGTCTCCCGATACGGCAGATAAGATCCTTTAGCTCACATATTCGACGAGAACTTTCAGAGCTAGGTCTCTAAGGGCCATATGTATCAAGGAACCAATTTGCGATTCTGTAATAGCGATTTTTAAGAAATCGCTATTTCAGAATCGCAAAATGGTATGTATCAAGAAAAATGCAAATGTTTAGCGATTTCTTGATATTCCTTAATTGCGAATTCGCAAATTGTGAATTCGCAATTAAGGAATACTTTCCCATTCATTTCTATGGGCCAGGAGGCCCATAGGAAGGAATGGGAGTTTTTTCTCAATCTGCGATTCGCAATTTGCTAATCTCAAATTGAGAATAATTTCAAGGGTGCAGGGGTGTCCAAAGGACACCCTGTTGCACCCCTGAAATAAGCATGGGTGCACATGTGGTGCACATACATGCCCTAAGGGCATGTATGTGCGTCACATGGCACTTTGAAAAATGCTGAAATGTGCATTTTTCAAGGAAATCGCAACTTACCACTAGGCCTGGGCGTAGTGGGGCGTAGTGGGGCTCCGCGGAGCTACGCGGAGAGGGCGAGAAGCTACGCCCACTCCCGCACTCCGCGTAGCCCCACTACGCACCTCCCTCCCGCTCTCCCCTACATACTTTATTTAAGCAATTACACTGATTAAAACAATTTTAAAGCACTTACCTTGTCCGGGGCTCGTCCGGGGCTCCCTCTTTGAATAGCGTCCTTTTCCTGGATACCAATGCGCATGCGCGGGCGGCCGCGCATGCGCATTTCTCCCGAGAAATATCAATATAAAAAATGAGAGATCTACAAAACAAATAGTTCAAATAGAAAAGGCCTAGACTTTTGAGAGATTTTTTATATTTGATTAGGAGAGTAGACAGAAAGGATTCTTCCACCTCCCACGTTTTTTCAATGATTACAATTGGGTTGTATGACGTTACAACGCATGCTTTTACCCCGCATGCTGCTGCAACACAATCTTTTACCCCGACTTGCTGTCGGGGATGCTCTCGATGTTGGAATAGTATAATTTACTATTCCAACTCCAGTCTGTGCAACAGTAGAGAAGGTGTTGGAGTTAAATCCAACACCTTCTACCCCCTACAGCAAGCCATTTCCGTTGCAACGGCATGCGGGGTAAAAGCATGCGTTGTAATAAATGCGGTGTAACGGTTATTTCCCGATTTCTTATGATGTATGAGGACGAAGGAAAAAAACAAGATACCACAACACAAGTGTGAACACATCTTCCCTTTCTTGCACAGGGAGGCAGTAGTTTTATCTTGAGCAATGCTTCTTCCGTGTTTGTGAGCACAAACTGCTTTTCAAGAGAAAGCTATAGATATATTAGTTTATTTAAAGGATTTAGTGTAGCAATCCTTGCACTTCCTTAAGGTGCCCTACAATCCTTTAAAGGGCCAGATGGGGATCTTTGTAAGTTGTGGGTGTAAAACCTATCCCGAATACCAATGAGCAAGACTGACCTGGATTTGTGGGAAGAGGGTGAGCTCCCCCCAAAGGTTTGAAAAACATTGACAAAAAGAGTGCATTTTAAAACACAACTCCATATAAATGTGCTAACAAGCCAGAGGCTCTGAAAGGGAAGTTATTAAATATGCAAGCCCTTTCTTGGGGGACCAAACCAATTGACAATGAGTCTCCCAAAGAATTGATTCCACTTTTTTCAAAATGTGAAATAGTGGCACGTAGTTCAAAGCATAGGGCCAGCATTTTGTCATTTGTGTGGCTCATTTGCCATGGATGCCCCTTATGTCAAGATTTTTAAGCAATATGCTAATGCCAAAATATTGTAATTGATTATGTTCATATACCATGGGTGGCCCTTATGTCAGAAATTACCTCGACTATGTCATGGCGAGCAGTTTGTCATGGTTACACCCCTCCCATTTGCCATGATTGTCCTCTCATATACCAAGAACTGCCACCAATGTGTCGGTAAGTCAAATACAATATCCCCTTTTGTCCAAAGGGGATATTGTATTTGACTTACTGTCTTTTGGAACCCTAACCCTTTGGCTGTTGGGGTCCCTCTCTTTTATTAGAGAACCAATGTGTCGGTGCCAGCATTATTGCACCAGTGCTTGATGCACCAAGAAATTCCTTCAGTATACCAGTGGCAGCATTCTTCCATGGTTGCCCTGTAAGCCAAAAATTACCTGTAGAATGCCAGTGTCAGTTTTTTGCCAAGGATGTCTGCTATACCAGGAATTTCCTGTGGTATGCCAGGGTCAGCACTTTGCCATGGGTGTTCAGCCAAATATGTGAATGCCATTTTTTTGCCTCAAATGCCCAGTATGCTAAGTATAGCCTTCAGTGGCATAGCTAGACCTGCATCCGCCTAAGGTTGTCCCTGAGTTTGCCGCTCCATGCGGCCGTCTGAATAATGTGGGGGGGTTGTTGGCGATTTCTGCGGCGGTGCCACCACCCCCGCAATGGCTGCAGGTAAGAGCAGGGGAAAGTGCAGAGGCCACCTCCCTCAAAACTCGTGCCGCCCAGGGCAGAGCTCACCCCCTTGTTACGCCACTGACAATATGCCATCGCGAGCATTGTGCCATGGGTGGTTGTGTAAGCCAAGAATGAGCTTTAGTGTTCTAGCACCTTTGTCAGACTCACATATATAACTCCTCACTATCACTCCCCATGCTCACTTACATTCACTCACTCACTCCAACTCGTCCTCACTCACTTAAACTCGCTCTCACTCATTCTTCTCTCACTCATTCTCTGTCAATCACTGGAACTCACTCATTCACTTTCAGTTGCACTCACTTTCACCCACCCTGTACTCTCATACACTCATTCTGAATCATTAATTTGCATCCACCAATTCTCCCTCAGACTTGCACTCTCTCGCTTACTCAAACAACTCTCTCTATCATTCTTCCTTATTGTTCTCACTCCTCGCTTTGTCCCTCACTCTCACTTTCACGCACACCCACATGCACATGCACACACACACATGCACACACATTCTACTCACAGACACTATCTCTCTGTCTCTCTAACCTCACAGACTCAAACAACGCTTGAAAATTGAAAGAACATTCTGTGTACCTTATCTCGCTGCCTTTCCAGGTCCTGCTGCGGCTCCTGGTTCTTATTGACCCTCTGAACAGCACTATGCAGCATTGAAGCATGAAACTGAATGCTGAGGTTTAAACAGCTGCAGGTTTCCAAATGGAGATGATAGTTGTTGGCATTGACTTTAATGACTGGTCTGCGGTGTGCTGGTCTGATTCCTGCGGCAGTCACCCCACTCCTAAAACAGCAATATGAAATCTGGGCATCTGGCTGTTCAACAAACTCACTTTGGATCTGCAGGTGTGGAAACTAACGCTTAATGTCTTGGCATCCAGAGTTCTCACCTTTCCCTGACGGAGGCTCATGGTTTAGGCACTACGTCTGTCGCGTCTGGTCTACGGCAATTACCTCTATCTTGGAATCTCTAATTGCAGGTGATACAAAATGCAGTGGCACACCTTCGTTAAAGATACCAAACCACCTCTCTGTGTCAAAGTCGCTGGCCTTCCTGCACTGGCTCCTGTCAAACAGAGGATTCAGAGTAACCCCTTCCACATGGGGCTAATTCCCCTGTGGTGTGGGGGGGAGGGGCCACACACGGCGCCGCGGTGCTAGTGACGAGCCCAGCTCGTTATGCTGCACAGCACCAACACCAACGACATCCTGCCGTCGCAAGCCCTGTGCGACTCCCTCGCTAACTTCTTACACTGCAAGATAGCAGACATTAACGACAGCTTCAACACCCAGAGAGCCCCAACAGACAGCAACACAACAGACCCTCCACACACCATCGACCACGTCCCCTTGCTAGCCTGGACAAGCGTGAGCGTCGATGACACCATCAAGACCATGAGCACAATCCACTCCGGCTCTCCGTCAGACCCATTCCCGCACCACGTCTTCAACAAAGCAAGCAGCTCCATCGCACCCCACCTATGCAACGTCATCAATCTCTCCCTTGAGACCGCGACCTTCCCAGAGAGCTGGAAACACGCAGAGATCAACGCCCTACTCAAAAAACCCAAGGCAGACCCAACAGACCTCAAGAACTTCAGACCCATCTCTCTGCTCCCCTTCCCGGCCAAGGTCATAGAGAAAATTGTTAACAGACAGCTAACCTGATACCTCGAAGAGAACAGAATCCTGGAACCTTCCCAGTCAGGGTTCCGCAGCAACCACAGCACTGAGACCACCCTCATCGCCGCCGACGACGACATCAGGACCCTGCTAGACAACGGGGAGACTGCAGCACTCATCCTCCTAGACTTCTCCGCCGCCTTCGACACCGTCTGCCACCGCGCACTACGCGCATGCCTCCATGCCGCAGGGATCCGAGACAAGGCTCTGGGATGGACCACCACCTTCCTCTCCGGCAGAACCCAGAGCGTCCACCTCCCCCCGTACTGTTCCGATGCCTCCGAGATCATCTGCGGCGTACCCCAAGGAACCTCTCTCAGCCCGACACTGTTCAACATTTACATGGCCCTGCTCGCACACATCGCCCGACAGCACGACCTCAACATAATCTCCTACGCCGACTACACTCAACTGATCCTCTCCCTCACCAAGGACCCCATCACTGCCAAAGCCAACCTACATGAAGAAATGAAGGCCGTCGCCGACTGGATGAAGATCAGCCGTCTGAAGCTGAACTCGGACAAGATGGAGGCCCTCATCCTTGGCTCCAAACCGTCAGCCTGGGACGACTCCTGGTGGCCAACGGCACTGGGGTCAGCCCCGACCCCCACCGACCACGCACGCAACCTGGGAATCATCCTCGACTCAATGCTCTCAATGACCAAGCAAGTCAACGCCGTCTCCTCCTCCTGCCCTGCTTCAACACCCTCCGCATGCTCCGCAAGATCTACAGGTGGATCCCGACATATACAAGAAAGACAGTCACCCAGGCCCTCATCAGCAGCAGAAAACGCCCTCTATGCGGGAGCCCCGACCAAGCTCATCAATCGACTACAACGCATCCAAAAGGCCTTGGCATGACTGATCCTCGATGTACCACGACATGGCCACATCACCCCCCACCTGAGAAACGTGCACTGGCTCCCCATCAACAAGAGGATATCCTTCAAGCTCCTCATCCACGAACACAAGGCACTCCACAAGACCGGCCCAGCCTACCTCAACAGACGGCTCTCCTTCTACACTCCCAACTGCCAGCTACGCCAACCTCTCACTCGCCACCGTCCCTCGGATCCGAAGAACAACCACCGGCGGGAGATCCTTCTCCCACCTCGCCGCCAAGACGTGGAACACCCTCCCACTGAGCCTACGACAGACCCAAGACCTGCTGACCTTCAGAAGGATACTAAAGACCTGGCTGTTCGATCAGTAGCGGCCCGACCTCCCCACCCCAGTGCCTTGAGACCCTCGCGGGTATGTAGAGCGCTTAACAAATGACTGATTGATTGACAGTGGAGATGTGCTTATGACGAGCTGGGCACGTCACGACTCTGCCCACTCCCATAGAACGCCTGCACAGGCAGGGAATTAGCCGCGCATGGGAGGGCCGCAGCAGTTATGACGAGCTCAGCTCGTCATGAGCACAGCTCCACTGTGCCTCTTGACGAGCTGAGTTCGTCATAAGCATGGAAGGGGTTAAAGTCCTCTGGAGTATGGCCCATCAAGCTTTCACCAATGAGGCTCCTTGGTTGTTACACCACTGATGCAACCCTACATTCCCAGCAGGACTTTGCGATCTGCCTCATGGCAACGGGTGACCCCTAAGGTTAAGAAGACAAGAAGGAGAAGTGGTGGTCGGATGTATGACTATATGGTCCCTAAACTATGAAATTCCTTGCTTGTCAGAACACGCAAAATGGAAGAGAAACTGAGAGGCATATTTACTAGAAAATTATGCAGTGCGGTGCTGCAAGCCATCATGCTGCGCCAAGCAGCATCATTAGGAAAGCACTGGGATGCATCATATTTGCAGAAATACAATGCATCCCTGTGCTTTCCTCTGCACTGCGGCACAATAGCCTGCCTCAAAGGCACCCTTGCACCATGGTGAAGGGGTGCCTGCATAGCAGGGATGATTGTTTTTGTGCAGGAAGGAGAACTCCAAAGCCCATAAGGGCGAGCTGCCACTGATCTTTTCTACAGCAGTGTAGCATTCTCAAAATACCCCAAGAGTTGGTGTATCTCTGCTAAGCTCTGTTGCTATTCTCCCTTATATTTCCATTGTAGTTCAGGCATCACTTCCTGTGATATCCCTAACCCTCTTGCTGTGCTTTGTCAAGGGCAGGGTCATCTCTCAGTCAGTGGCATTAGACGTGCCATCCACTGGCCTTGGAGCCAGTAGTGTGCACTAATGAACAGCTTCATGGGCCTTCTTATGTGTATCTTTTAGCTAGTAGCTCTCAGACTTTTCAGCCACAGTCTCGGATAGTGGAATACGTAGTTCAGGGGCGTAACGTGGGACCCCGAAGCCTCTGCAGCACAGGGAGTCTCTCATCCTTTCAGGAGGCTCACAACCCTTTGAGTGGGGGGGATCCATTCAGGTCAAGGCCAATGAACATTTGTGAGATATGGGAAACTTAGGGTCCCCTCATCACATTCTACAAGTGGGCCCCATCATTGTGCGTTGCATCACAGGCATAGTTACATAAGAGACTCGACTCAAGTGAAATTTGAATTGCTTTAATGAATATGCTTTTGGACCAAGATCTCATTGACATGTATTCAGATTCAAACTTTTTATACCAAAATGTATAAAGAATCCTACATTTGGATAAATAGGTGCTTCCACCAGGGACATCCCAAAGAATGTTAAAAAACACACTTGCTTGTGTCTCTTCTGTGTACTGTATGCAAGTCAGCACAGAGGGAGTAGAAGCACATGATGGAAAATGTACATTTCTCTTTAAGCCGACTTCAAAAGTTAAACAGTGCTTGGCAGGAGCACGTGTTCACACACAATGACATAAAATTCACATGTGCACTTTCAATAACAAATATATCCCCATGTGCATATATAGAATCCTGGACTGCCCCATACTCATTTTACCAACATGGCTGTACTGGGGTTAAAAGCTAATTTATTGCATTGAAGCATGACCTGAGGCTAGAAATACAGAGCTCACTTCTCAGTGCAGATCTGTTGGAACTGGCACTTCCTAGTTGGCTGAGGCGGTGACCAATGCTAGACAGAACATACGACTCCCGCCAAGGCTGGGTGATTGCACTCACTGTATAACCCGCGCTTACCCTTGGGTAGCTGGACACTAAGCAGTCAGACTTATCACAGAGGGAATGTGTAAAGCATTGGCACAGCACTCTCACAGAATAAATAGACTGAGTGTCACAAAAGAGACTTCACACATGAATTGCGTAAATAAAGTTTGTATTCAACACACATTGATGTACACAACATGAACATCATGTATTTCTGGGCATAGAGCACATTTGAAAATATCACTAGCAGGACTAGGCCCAACATTGTAAAACTGACATCAGTAATATTCACACTTAGGAAAAATCCTAATTTACCCCCAACACCCTTATGCAGTGTGATTCATTGTCAGAATGAGGCCCACCATGGCAACTATTATAATCCAATAAACCGCACAGTTATAGGGTGCACCCCAGCTCACAACAATATCAGAAATGTATGCACACAAATAATTACAACACTTTTTTTTTTTTATTTAAAACTTTTATTGGCATACAAAAACCATACAAAAAATATATATATATATAGGTGGAGTGTGTGGCTTGGCGCTGTGTTCTTTCGAGAAGTTGCCTGTGATGTTGTCTGCTCCTCTCAGGAAAGTGACCCAATTAATCCATGTTTTAAAGTTTGCTTTGGCTGTGTTCTTCCAGTTGGTTAGAATTATTTTAAGGGCTGCTATGAGGAGTAGGTCTAGGAGTTCTCTCTCTTCTCTATTTTTTAGGTTCGCGGTTAGATGTTCTGTAGCCAGGCTTGCGAAGCTGATTGTTAGGTCGGTTTTGAGCATATCGTTCAAGAAGGTGTTGATCTGTGTCCAGAACCTCTTGACTTTCACGCAGGTGAAAATGAGGTGTTCGAGGGTGCCTTCTTCTTTCTGGCAGTTCCAGCATTTGTCTGACTCTGCGATGCCGACCTTGTGGAGCTTGGATGGCGTCCAGTAGGCCTTGTGGAGCAGCCAATACTTTGTTTGCGCTAGTTGTGGGGTGACCTTGTTTGTTGTTGGCCAGAATAAGGGACAACACGGGTATAACAGGCGTCAAGATCAAGAAGAAGACTGTCAAACTAGCGGCATACGCAGACGACATCCTAATCACAACAGCAAACCCCGCCACGTCAATAAAAGCGCTAATGGTCACAATAGGAGAATACGCGAAAGCCTCAGGCTACAAACTCAATAAGGAGAAATCGGAGTGCAAGCCAATGAATGTCCACACCACAAGAGAGGTCCTAGGCGAATCCGGACTGGCATGGCAGACGAAACCACTAAAATATCTAGGACTCCACTTTGGAAGAGACCTCACATCAACGCTACAACATAACGAGGACCTCACACTGAAAAAAATAAAAGAAAGGCTGGAGCTATGGTCGCCAAAGTACATAAGCTGGTGGGGACGAATTGAAACCATCAAAATGATGATAACCCCGGCGATAAACTACACGCTGACAATGCTACCACTCCCAATAATTACAACACTTTTAAACAGCAACGTGAGCCAAGCCAAACGTACTATTCTTTTGGCAGGGAATCAACATGCAAAGCAACACTGCCATGCACTGTAATTAATACCAGGCAGTCCATCCCACACACTCACTAAACACTGACACGCGTTGCCATGGATATCAGGCAGGTTCATATGGAGTGCACTCACACACACGCACATAGCACTGTAATGTGGTGCAACTGATATCCGGCAGGTCAGTTGATAATGCACATACACACCCCGTGGCCCAAGCCCTTCTCCACTATTCAGCTAACACTGACTACCTACACCCACGTGCTGGAGTTAAAAACAAAACATCCCCCTGATACTAGACTAATCGCAGCCAGCCAGAGTCACTGTTATTCAGCGTCCCAGGGAAGATTGTGAGGGTAGGTAGCAGGGCTAATTATGCGGCAGTCATAAATGGGGGATTGGCCACCACTCAGGAAGTTCACACTTGGTATGTTAAGCAGAAGTGGGCTGAAGGCAATAGTATTCCACACTGTGCCTTCAAGCACAAGCCCGGTTCTGCGAAGCACGGGGGGGTCATGCAGTCTCTTGGCCCGCTTCTGATCCCTCTCTGAAGCGTTCTTTAGCCCAGTCAACTACTCTCACCACCTAGTCCTCATCCAGGTGATACTACCTGGCAACACTAAGTCGTTGAGGCCGGGTGAGGAGAGGGCAGTCGGTCCGCCACACTGACGGAACATAAGAAATAATCGATGAAAGGGGGATGAAGTAGGGGAGCCTCTTGGAAGAAGAAAGGACCCCATCAGACATACGTTGCACAAGGTAGCCCCCAGACAACCTGGTTACAACGGAAAAACAAACCTGCTCCTCGGCCTCTCCCTGGAAATGAAGTACAACGTGTGGTGCGCAATGATACGAATCACACCAGACAATTTAGGTCACACACAATGAAGAACTGCAGTCTGTACGTACCTGGAAATGAGGCACAACGTCTGGTGTGCGTTGATACAGGTCACACTAGACAATTCCAGTCACCAACAACGAAGAGTTGCAAATTCCATACCTCCCTGAAAATGAGGCACAACGTCTGGTGTACATAGATGCAGGTCGCACCAGACAATTCCAGCCACACAATGAAGAGTTGAAAATTCCGTATCTCCCTGGAAATGAGGCAAAACATCTGGTGCGCGTTGGTATAGGTCGCACCAGACAATGCTGGTCACACACACAGGCACAAGTTCAGCAGTGGTGCATGAGGTAGAATGAGGCACTACTATGGGTACCCCCTCACCTATGAGGATTGCAACCTGTTAATCAGACACTGCATGCAATGAGCATGCAATCGGCTTGTCAAAAAAGAGAGATAGACGAAGCGAGCCATGTGGGGTCCGCAACCGGTGAATCTGCACATCACCAACAAGACGCTTATGCACAAGAGGGCCCACGATGCAGGGGCCACACTCCTTATATGCGGTCAGTACTTTTGAGGCTCCGCACAAGGTAATCCGATCTCGAGTCATACTACTTAGTTCCAGGCTCACACCGTGCTAACAATTGGGATCCAGCAGATGATATGGGAACTTACGAGGATACCGCTCACTAGGTGTCACAAGTAGATGGTGTGGTTCCTTCGCGGGATATCTTTGATGTCCCTGAGAACTTCACAAAAAAACAGGAGGCAAACCGACGAGCCCTTGGAGAGCACAATTCAGGGCAACACATGAGAGCAGGCAGTCAATCCAGGCGACTATTCAGGAAGGGTGCACAGTCCCTTTCAATGGCAGTAATCCTCCTTGTGTTCAACAGATTCCTCTAGCAGTGTGCAGCATGCAGTTCCAGGATCTATGGTCCCATGTCCCCACAAGTGTATCTCCACCCTGCTGAAATGTGGCACCAGTAGTTATTCTATAGTGTGCTTTTGAATTTAGGGGTGGTTCAGAGAGTTTCCCTTTGAACCACAGATGTCTTCCCTAAATTTCAGTCCTGTCTGCCATGGGCCATGGACTGCAGATCTTAGGGCCAAATGTATCAAGCCAATTTTCATTCGCAAATGTTGCGAATCGCAAAAACAGCATTTGCGAAAGAAAATTCGCTATTTCCAATGTATGAAGCCAAAGAGCCTCGCAAAATGAGAAATCGCAAAAATTGCGATTCCATACATTGCGAGATCCAAAAATCTGCGAATTTCCTTGCGATTCCTAATTTAGCAATTTCTCAGTTAGCGAAATTTGCAAACGGGAAATCGCAAAGTAAGGAATCGCAATGGTATGTATGAAAAATTCGCAAATTGCGAATTCACGAAAATCGCAATTTAGAGAATCGCAATTACCACCAGGTAGGAGCAGGTGGTAACCAGGTGCAAACTATTTAAGGAGTCCCAGAATGCAATGGACTTCTCTCCACAATGGCTGGGCTGTACGTGATAGCCAGGAGGCTGCGACTCAGAGCTGCTGCACAGAGGAGGAGACGCCAGGAGAGGATATTCCGTGTGCGCATTTCCATCTTCCAGCGCACAGAGGAGGACATCTACACACACTACAGACTGGATGAAGAGAGTATCCTTGATTTAATTGAGGAACTCAAACCTTTCCTTGAGCACCCCACACGAAGGACACAATCCATCCCTACCCATATCCAGGTCCTGTGCTCACTGCACCTCTTGGCATCAGGTAGTTTACAGGGGGTGATAGCCTCAGCAGGAGGGGTGTCACAAAGTGCACTTTCACGCTTTTTCCACGCATTCCTTGATGCCATGGTACAGAGGCTGCATCACCACATTCACTTCCCAAGCACACCACAGGCACTAGCCCAGACCAAGCTGGACTTCTATCAGATTGCCCAATTCCCCCGCGTCATAGGATGCATAGTTGGGACACATGTTGCAATCTCCCCTCCCTCCAAGACTGAGTACGTGTACAGGAATCGCAAAAGCTACCATTCCCTGAACATAAAGGTGGTGTGTGATGCCAAACACATCATCACAGACATTGTTGCAAAATACCCAGGCAGCACGCACGACGCTTTCATCTTCCGTCACAGTGGGATACACCGTAGACTCACAAGTGGGGAGTTTGATGAGAGATATTTACTAGGTAAATGCATTTGAACAGAGGCCACATTTTGTAAGACTAGCATGTGCAGAACTGTGTGTAACCACATCTATCCCACCTCAGAGGTGACAGTGCATATGCAGTCTGGGACTTCATACTGACGCCCTACCTGCCTCCTGCCAACGCTGGGGAGCGGCGATACAACAGAGCACACATAACAACCAGAGGCACCATTGAATGCATATTCGGGATACTCAAGAGCATATTCAGATACCTCCACAAGAGCGGAGGGGCACTACAATACAGCCCCCAGACCTGTTGCAAGATAGTGGTAGCATGTGCCATGCTGCACAACATCGCCACCAGGAAAGGCACACCGGTGGAGCTCAGTGAATCCGATTCATCTGACGTGGAGGGGCCTGGCCCAGGACGTATGCCAGCCGGTGTAGCTGGTGCAGCTGCTGGGCGCCAGAGGCGAGATGAAATAACACGCAACTATTTCTAGGTAAGTAAATAAGACACAATGCTAGATCCCATTAGTGCGACTGTGTTTTATTCCTTAACTGCAGGATCAATTATGTCACACAGCCTGAATGACACCCAATGTCTCTCCCAATGTCCAGCACATGTTATTGTCACAGTGCTAAATTTTAACAGGAGCAATTGTATAAGTACAGTGGGTAGCTGCACCCATCCAGTGTTCACATTCGCTGCACCTCACATGTGGCGCTGTCTTGAGGAAGCCCCTGTTTGGGGTTGCACAGAGCCCTCCTCAGTTGTGCCAGTAGGCCTAGTGTTACGGGCACTACGGCGCCTATCCATGGTGGGTGGGGGGTGGTGCTGCTCCTCCCTGATAGTGCGTCCTCTTCAGTGGGAGTCAGAACACCAGGCCCAGTGGTGCGAACTGCCCGCAGCTCGTCTACTGCTGATGTGATTTGCACCAGTGCCCTAGCAACGTCCTGGCTGTTGTGTGCCACCTCGCGCTGCATGCAGATGCTGTGCCTGGATAGGACATTGGTGGCAGAGGACAAGCGGTTCACCGCCCATGTGTATAGGTCCAGGCGCTGCATCTCTCTGCGTCTAGCAGTACAGTCGACCTTAATTTCTTCACAGAGTGCCTCCAGGGCACCTCTCATGCCCCTGAAGCCTGCCCTCACTTCCCTCTGTAATGCTTTAATGTTTTTTGCTTGCAGGCGCTGTACCTACAACATGTGCATCTCCAGGCCCGCAAAGACTGTTTCCTCCCCAGGATCTGCACCACTGCTGGATGTGCGTGACCTGCGCCTGCCTGTGACTTGTGGTATTGCGTCAGCACGTGCAACTTCTTGTCGCTGTGGCTGTGTTGCCTCAGGGGGCACATTGTCATCGCTGTCCTGGCCCTCGTCCTCAAATGGGGGTAGTGGTCGGACAACATGTCTCCTGCATTGTTTTGGAGGATTGACGGGGCTGTCCTCCTCCTCTGTGTCCTCCTCTTGCCCTGCTGCTTCTATGTTTGGGGAACCTGCCTGTCTCCCACTGCCTGTAGGCTGTGTTCCAGATGGTGCTGTGGATGTAAAAGCACACATTTATTAACTGTTCTGACTTACACTTGACAATTATTAAATATCACTGTTTGGTATTACATGTGTCTTGTATTTGCCTTTCCTGAGGTGCACATTCTATTGGGGACTGGCTCGGTGTACATGCACCATTGTTATGTACATGTGACTACATCTCCCATAATTGATTGCTGTGTGTGCTTGGGTACATTCCCTGGACTTTGTCCTACCCCAGGCTCGCTGCTGGGGGGGATTTTAGGGGGTGCCAGGGGTGTGATGGCATGCTTCTTACCTGGTCCTGGTTCCTGGTGCTGGGAGCCGTCTAAGTCAGACACGCCCATGACACCTTCAGGTAGCAGGGTCCTCTCCACCAGTTCCTCCAGAGGTGTGCTGTCAGTGGCTGTGGAGGTTCCTCCACCGGTCATCCTGGACTGCTCCAGCCTGGCAGCCACCTTCTCCTTAGAGCGCTGTGCAGGTCATACCATCGCTTCCTTAGATCGTCAACACTCCTGTGTGTCACCTAACAGCATTTACTTTCTGCTGAATGTCAGCCCAGATGCGCCGCTTGCGTGTTTTAGGCACCTTGAGAGATTTTTTCCCGAATAGCTGTTCATGGCTGACCACCATTTCCTGTATTAAAACCTCCAACTCTGCCTCAGAGAATTTCTGATTTCTCTTCCTCTGCACATCAGCCTCTTGTTGCTGCTGTGATTCCTGGCTGCTAGAGCAAAAGGAGTTAGGTCCTGGGTCGTGCAGGGGGCTGGACCATCTATTACAATATAAACATACAATTTGCCCCTCACACCTATACTTAGAACTTTTTCTTTGGAGAAAAACAATAATCAGGACAATTTCTGATTACGTAGGCTTATTTATTTTAGCCCTTGCTTTTTTTAAAGGTATTTCAAATTGAGAATTTGGATATGTACGAGAAAAACACTACACAATTATTCATTAAACAAAATTTGACAATTCTACATTTTTTTACAAATACATAAAGTCATACTATACAAAACATTTTTTGCACATTATTTACAGTGATGATATATCTTAAGATAGTGGAAAACAGGAAAAATTGTTTATAGTGATAACACGTATCAATAATGAAACAAGATAGTGATTCTACTGAGAAGAAATTTTTGACAAGAAGGCGAGTGGATATAGATAAATTAATATTATATCACAATCATTTCTTCGTATTTTTTAGAGGGGCCTTCTTGATGCCGACGTGAGGGGCAAATTGTATGTTTATATTGTGATTCCTGGTTGGCCATGTCTCCACTTTCTGCTATTCTGTTCAAAACTGCTGAGTTCACTCTCCAACACTCCTCTCTCTGACTGTGAATCAGCAACTCAGGTGCTGCATGGGTAGTCACACTTCCTGGTTGTGATGTAATCAAGCTGCACCTGAGTTTCCAATTGGCAGATTCGAAAAAAATTGTAATTTTGCTAATTTTTCCGTTAAGGAATTGCAAAATTGCGATTTCTTAGGTTTGGGAATCGCATTTGGGGATCTCGCAATGTAAAGAGTGATTTTTACAGAATCGCTATTTATTTGCGATTTCTTTCATACATTCCATTTTGCGATTCCAAAATTGCGATTTGGTAAAAATCGCATTTTCAGAATCGCAAAATGGTTACTTGATACATATGGCCCTTAATCTTTAGTGGGGGCATGTCTAACTTCCCTGAGTTCAAGTATCAAAACCTCTTCCTCCAATCTATCCAGTCATGGCATCAAAGGGCAGAGGTGTTGTCGTTTCATTGCATGCCCAATGTTTATCGCTGTCTCTGGGGAATGCACATATGTGCTCCCCCAGCCTCCAGTGTGCACTGGAGTCAAACTAAAAGGCACACAAAGCGTTTTAGAGCAGAGGAATTCCCACTTTCTAGAAGTGGCATTTCTAAGCTATTAATGACACCTTCCTCTTTAACCTCAGGAGAGGGTCTGTTATTGTGAATCTAATGACAGGAAACCTTATAAGGCTGCTCCACTGTTGCACTCTTGCAACTTGAAGTAATTTTAGCCATTCTCCCATGTTAACCTACGGGAAGAACAATCCTCATAGGTAGTGAAAACACACTTGGATATTCTTCATTACCTGGGCAGGGAGTGTACCTACCCTGCCTTTCACCTACCACTTGCTTCACCCATTAAGACATACACCAGGGGTGATCTAGTGGTAGTAAAAGACCCCTCAGGATTGGCCAGTGATTTAGAAAGGCAAACCTGAGCATTAGTGCAATTGAGCACACACAGGGCTGCAATTTTAGCCTTGACACATGTTTAAAAACCTCAGAGATGCAAGCGTGCACCCACAGGCCTGCAAGGGTAGGCTTGAAACATGTTTAAAAACATCAGGTAAGCACGACTTTTTAACGTGTGTAGGAAGGCCGCGCACACCTTCCCATCGCATTTACAGTGGGAAAGTGCCTTGAGACCTAGGCCACTAAAAGAGAGTCAGCAAAACCCAGTGTTGTCCTATGGAAAGAGCCGACCTCATAGGTAGGGAAACACTCATTTGTACCAGCCCTGCCTTTCGCCTGCCACTTGCTCCACCCCTCAGGGTTTTCCTAGGGGTGCTCTAGTGATAGTGGAAGGCCCACTTAGGGATGGCTAATGAGTTAGAATCACCAACCTGAGCATAGGTGTAACTGTGCATCCACAGGCCTGCAATAGCAGGCGTGATACATGTTTGAAAAGCTGTTCTGGTGGGTGGCACAATCATTGCTGCGTCTCAACATTCACCAGTGCAGCACCTGTCCTGGGTATGTGGTGTAACTTTTTACAGGGCACCCACAGGTACAGCATCGAAACCAATCAGGTAAGCACATGTAGGAAGGGTGCACGTGCTTTCACTCTGCATTACAGAGGGAACACGCCCAGAGTCCTGGGTCCATGAAAAGAGAATCAGCAAAAACCAGAAGGAAAAAAACCAAAACATTTTAGGGAAAGCCCCTCAGAAGGGCCTGGTCCAGCAAGATTTAAAACCAGGGTAAGATGCATTGCACGAGCAGTGCTTGGTTTTACTGCAATGTGAATGCTACAGACATTTGACCATTCAACCCCGCCTAAGCCAGCCCTGGGCGTAATAAGACATTACAGGCAAGATTGGAGAAGGCAATTAGGGCTTGCTGGTAATTACGACATTAATAAAACATTGGCGGAATTGTCTTCGTTTCGGAAATGTGGTCCGTGTAAATGCTAAGCATTTATTATTTGACATGGTAAGCAACCGAGTGTGAAGAGTACAATATAAGGCGACAAGCGGTTGAATATAAATCATATTTTTGAGACATACCCAGGGGAAAAGCAATTAACCCGGTGAGTCATTGACTTCAGAGAAGGTTTTTCCTGACATAGATATGATGGTAGTGAGCCATCCTGATGATTTATTTCTGTTCATAAACGTAAATCCATGGCAGAGCCTAATTGCTGAGTAAAATGTAGTTTATCTGCAGCCATATTTGTTCATATCTTAGTCAGATTAATTAGTGTTGTGAAAAGTTTCCAGAAGTGTTGAGATATGATTGGGGCCAGGCTATGCTTGGGGAACACTGCACAGTGCTTAATTTGTGCAGGTGGTTGGCAGCAACACTTATTTGTGGGAACCAGGGCTATTTCTACATCCTGAAATTTTGATCCAGATCAAGTGAGAGAAAGGCAAAAAAGAACAAGCAAAGAAAAAGATGGAAAACAGTTACATGAAATGAGGGATGAAAAAGAGCAAGATAGAGACAGAAGTGTAGGGGGGGGAGAAAGAGGCATGAAGTGGAATGAAGACCAGGCAGCCCTAATATTCATGAGATAAACAGACAGGAAGAGTAGGGTGAGAAAGAAAGAGGCATGAGGTGGAATGAAGACCAGGCAGCCCTAGTATTCATGAGATAAACAGACAGGAAGTGTAGGGTGGGAAAGAAAGAGGCATTAGGTGGAATCAAGAACAGGCAGCCATGGTATTCATGAGATAAACAGACAGGAAGAGTAGGGTGGGAAAGAAAGAGGCATGAGGTGGAATGAAGACCAGGCAGCCCTAGTATTCATGAGATAAACAGATAGGAAGTGTAGGGTGGGAAAGAAAGAGGCATGAGGTGGAATGAAGACCAGGCAGCCCTAGCATTCATGAGATAAACAGACAGGAAGTGTAGGGTGGGAAAGAAAGAGGCATGAGGTGGAACCAAGACCAGGCAGCGCCAATATTCATGAGATAAACAGACAGGAAGAGTAGGGTGGGAAAGAAAGAGGCATGAGGTGGAATCAAGACCAGGCAGCTCTGGTATTCATGAGATAGACAGGAAGAGTAGGGTGGGAAAGAAAGAGGCATGAGGTGGAATGAAGACCAGGCAGCCCTAGTATTCATGAGATAAACAGACAGGAAGTGTGGGATGGGAAAGAAAGAGGCATTAGGTGGAATCAAGAACAGGCAGCCATGGTATTCATGAGATAAAGAGACAGGAAGAGTAGGGTGGGAAAGAAAGAGGCATGAGGTGGAATGAAGGCCAGGCAGCCCTAGCATTCATGAGATAAACAGACAGGAAGTGTAGGGTGGGAAAGAAAGAGGCATGAGGTGGAATCAAGACCAGGCAGCCCTAGTATTCATGAGATAAACAGACAGGAAGTGTAGGGTGGGAAAGAAAGAGGCATTAGGTGGAATCAAGAACAGGCAGCCATGGTATTCATGAGATAAACAGACAGGAAGAGTAGGGTGGGAAAGAAAGAGGCATGAGGTGGAATGAAGACCAGGCAGCCCTAGTATTCATGAGATAAACAGATAGGAAGTGTAGGGTGGGAAAGAAAGAGGCATGAGGTGGAATGAAGACCAGGCAGCCCTAGCATTCATGAGATAAACAGACAGGAAGTGTAGGGTGGGAAAGAAAGAGGCATGAGGTGGAATCAAGACCAGGCAGCGCTAATATTCATGAGATAAACAGACAGGAAGTGTAGGGTGGAAAAGAAAGAGGCATGAGGTGGAATGAAGGCCAGGCAGCCCTAGCATTCATGAGATAAACAGATAGGAAGTGTAGGGTGGGAAAGAAAGAGGCATGAGGTGGAATCAAGACCAGGCAGCCATGGTATTCATGAGATAAACAGACAGGAAGAGTAGGGTGGGAAAGAAAGAGGCATGAGGTGGAATCAAGACCAGGCAGCGCTAATATTCATGAGATAAAGAGACAGGAAGAGTAGGGTGGGAAAGAAAGAGGCATGAGGTGGAATGAAGACCAGGCAGCTCTGGTATTCATGAGATAGACAGGAAGAGTAGAGTGAGAAAGAAAGAGGCATTTGGTGGAATGAAGACCAGGCAGCCCTAGTATTCATGAGATAAACAGATAGGAAGTGTAGGGTGGGAAAGAAAGAGGCATGAGGTGGAATCAAGACCAGGCAGCCCTAATATTCATGAGATAAACAGACAGGAAGTGTAGGGTGGAAAAGAAAGAGGCATGAGGTGGAATGAAGACAAGCCAGCCCTGGTATTCATGAGATAAACAGACAGGAAGTGTAGGGTGGAAAAGAAAGAGGCATGAGGTGGAATGAAGACCAGGCAGCCCTAGTATTCATGAGAGAAAGAGACAGGAAGAGTAGGGTGGGAAAGAAAGAGGCATGAGGTGGAATCAAGATCAGGCGGCCCTGGTATCCATGAGATAAAGAGACAGAAAGTGTAGGGTGGGAAAGAAAGAGGCATGAGGAGGAATCAAGATTATGAGGTCAGGGTATTTGGCAGCCCTGTCATTTGTGCCAGAGAGGGCTCCTAAGAAAAACTTTGGGCCCCTGCGTTTAATTTTTTTCACAATAAAAGCATGGGCACTCAACACTGGGAGTGTCATCAACCCAATATAAACAAGCTTTGTCAAAGCCAATATGCCTGACCATATTTAATCAAAGTGCTTCTTGACTGATTGAAGAGTTTGTGTGTTGTTTTGTGTCTGGGTGAGCGCATGAATGTGAGTATGAGTGAAGAGTTGGAGAAATTATGGAGTGCATGAATGGATGAATGAGTGAGGAATAGAGCACATGGCCAGATGAGAGCATACTTCAGAGGTTGGTTGGTTGGTTGGTCTGGCTGGAGGGATGGTTAGAGGAATGGGCAGTGAATGAAATGATTAATGAGTAAATGCATTGATGGATGAAAGGTGGTTACAAAAATCTTACTAGTTGAGGTGTCAGTGGCACCAATTTTATGCCATGTCATAATCATAATTCTGAAAACAATGCTGTGATCTTAGTGAAAGAAAGCTGCCTCTTTTGTCAGCCTTCGCCTGGCCAGGACTAGGTTTCAAAGGGTGGTGTAACAGATTATCCTCAATGCTTTCTCCCCAATGCCTGATAGGGATCACACTGTGAGCCCTTTTAAGGATACTGGACTGGCAATAAAGTTTTCTCAATCATGTATTTGAGTGTGCTTCCAGAGGGGATAATTGATCCTAACTGGAACACAAGTTTTAGTTTTTAAATATGCTGATAGCTTCCAAATGGCCTCATTTCTTGAGAAACAGCCTCAGCCACTGTGGTTATTTCGCTTACAATGCATTGCATTTTGGGATTTGTAGTTCACATTTATCACTTTGAGGATGGGCTAAATAATTTCAGCATGCATAGTGCTTTTGGTTAAATGCCATTACTTGCTCGAGGTGTCAGAAATTAAAGGGATCCAGTTGCCAACTGAATCTGATGATGTGGCAAAATTAAAGGAAGGAATAAACATTCATTTTTCAAACACTTTCTTTGAATCCTTTTACACATTTCAGCTCCTTTGCCTACAGTTTTTCTACTTGCATATGGAAATTACTGTAAGAGAAAAGGGACACAGAAAAGGCTTTATAAAAGTCCCTCTACCATGTGATGTTATTTAAAGTGTCTGACTTGATTGTCATATTCTACCCTGTATACAAACATTAGGTGCCAGATTTACTAACTTCTTACACAACACAGTGCAGAAGCCACGAATGGGGCTCTGCATTGCGTAAGAAGGAGAGAGCAGGAGTTCACCATAGCTACAAAGGTAGAGCACTCTCCTCCAACTCCCTAGCACCGGTGCAGAGTGTTGCTGCTGAGCTCCACGCACACACCTTTGCGCCATAGTGCAATCGTGTGTGCGTGAGTTTAGCATAAGTTTTATACTGGAAGGGTTCCCTTCCAGTACAAAGTACTATGTCTAGACGACTTTTAAAACTTTTCTTACTTTGTGTGTGCTGTACAGTGCGGCACACAAGCAAAGTCGGAAAAGAAAGGAGAAATGAAAACATTTCTACTTTAACGCTTGCTTTTTAAGTGGTGTTTATATTTGATGCAAAATCCTGTCTCAAATTCTTGGTAATTCGGGTTATGTGTCAAAAAGCATGGGTGGCTGCACGAGAACACCCATGTACCACCCATGTGAGTCCCCCTTGATGCTAAGTAATGCAAAGGCAACTTTCCTGCTCAAAATAAGTTTTGCGCTGGAAAGTAAATAACTAAAAAACACATTTTGCACTGTTTGTGTCACTGTTGTGATGCAAAAACAGAACACAATATTTTCAAATCTGGCCCATGCGCTGCTCTGGCGAGACATTTAGTAAGTGGGTTTTCAAAGTGCTACCACACGCTTTTGCTGACCTCAAGCTTGCAGTTACGCAAGCGGTCACCATCTGGCTTTCCTCCGTCATGGGTCATTAAGTGCATCGCTCGTGGGCACCCTTACAGCCCGCAATCGCAATCACTTTCACTTTTGCTTTCGCAGCCGCGTCACGTGTCCCACCTCTTGAAATCTTGTGTCTTGATGGCATTAGAAAAGTGATGCGTTTTAAAAGTGTGTAAATACTTCCACTCATAATTTAATTAAACATATTACATTGTCAGGCACCAGATCTGAAAACTGGAAATGTTTTCCTGTCCTGTCTTTGACTTCCAAACCTTTTTCTAAATCCATGTTAACCCTTCACCCCGCCCCTTCCGCCCATCCCTCGGTCCCCATCCAAGTTATGAAAAGTTAACATTTTATTTTTCCTGCATCCTTTGCCCCTTATAAACCCTCAATGGCTGATAGAAACATCAATAATCTGACTGGGTGCGCAAACCCTATTGCTTTGCCCTCAAGGGCACCTGTTTATATGCCTGCTATTCAAACAAATGAGAATATTCTCACTTCCACAGGAAGACTCTGAAGCCTAAGAATGTGTGTAATGACCACAATAACACTGAGTTTTTGGGCTCACATTGTCATTTTACTATAAACGCAGAGCACGAGACAACAAACATGTCTACACCTTGCTCTACCCAAACGCAGTTTCTGTACATATCCACGCACATTGGAAAATGAACACCTGGGTGGATCTGCTAAGGAGTTTCTTGGACAAAAAGCATCCACAGCTTTTCCCATTAGATTCAATTTTCTTCATTAGTTGCAGATTGGTAACAGATCTATCTATATTTCCCAGAAACCTAACACACTTAATGATCTCAGTTGACGGTTCTGAATCAACTAAGCAGCTGTTTATAATATAATGCCATATGCAAAATACAGCAACTAATTAATAACCATAAGTAGGATAGAGAGAACAGACGATGACTGCTAGAGTTATTGAGGGTTATCATTCCTGTGAAATATAAATCACATTTTAGCGACTCATAATTAGCTGAATTGCCCTTACAGATGCATGGTGTATTCTATGGACTTATCAAGGTCAATATGCATTATTGTAACACATATTGCGCATTCTGCCTGTTTCATTAGGAGTTACACATTTTGGTACATGTGACGTAAAGGTAAAAACAATTAGCATTGGTTATACTAGATGAGTGAATGCTTGAGTGAATAAATGCGTGAGTGAGCAAGTCATTGGGGACATTTATAAAATTGACACTACTGAATAGACTAGATGCCTCACTTTATGTGGAAATAATGTTAAGAAAAAGTAAAAAGTACCTAATCCAATAATTAATTTAAATGAAAGAAAATAGGAACATGCTGCAGTATAATGTAAAACAAGCATTGGCATCAATCAATCAATCATGGCATTTGTAAAGCGCACTACATATCCGCGAGGGTCTCAAGGCGCTAGGGGGGGAGCTACTGCTGTTCGAAGAGCCAGGTCTTGAGAAGTCTTCTGAAGGCCAAAAGGTCTTCGGTCTGCCGCAGGCGGATGGGGAGGGTGTTCCATGTCTTGGCGGTGAGGTGGGAGAATGATCTGCCGCCAGTGGTCACTCTTCGGATGCGGGGGGTGGTGGCAAGAGTGTTGTCTGCGGAGCGGAGCTAACCGGTGGGGATGTAGAGGCTGAGTCGGCTGTTGAGGTACGTTTGGTCCGGTGTTGTGGAGTGCCTTGTATGTGTGGGTAAGGAGCTTGAAGGTTATCCTCTTGTTGATAGGGAGCCAGTGTAGGTCTCTCAGGTGGGCTGGGATGTAGCTGCGGCGGGGGATGTCGAGGATCAGGCGTGCAGAGGCGTTCTGGATGCGTTGAAGCCGTTTCAGGAGTTTGGCTGGGGCTCCTGCGTATAGTGCGTTTCCGGTGTCCAGTCTATTGCTGACGAGGGCCTGGGTCACCGTCCTTCTTGTCTCGGTGGGGAGCCACTTGAAGATCCTGCGAAGCATGCGGAGGGTGTTGAAGCAAGAGTAGGAGTCGGCGTTGACCTGCTTCGTCATGGAGAGGGTAGAGTCGAGGATGACGCCTAGGTTGAGTGCGTGGTTGGTGGGTGTTAGGGGCGTTCATAGTGCAGTCGGCCATCAGGAGTCACCCTAAGCCTAGGGGGTGGATCCGAGGATGAGGACCTCCGTCTTGTCTGAGTTCAGCTTCAGTCGGCTGTTCCTCATCCAGTTGGTGACGGCCTTCATTCCTTCGTGGAGGTTGGTTTCGGCGGTGTGGGGTTCTTGGTGAGGGACAGGATCAGCTGGGTGTCGTCGGCGTAGAAGATGATGTTGAGGTCGTGCCGTCGTGCGACGTGGGCTAGTGGTGCCGTGTAGATGTTGAACAGCGTCGGGCTGAGGGAGGATTCTTGGGGTATGCCGCAGATGATCTCGGTGGCTTCAGAGCCGAAGGGGGGGAGGCGGACACTCTATGCTCTGCCGCAGAGGAAGGAGGTGGTCCAGTCCATGGCCTTCTCTTGGATTCTGGCGTCGTAGAGGCGTGTTCTTAGTGTGCGGTGGCAGATCGTGTCGAAGGCGGCTGACAGGTTCAGGAGGATGAGTGCCGTGGTTTCTCCGATGTCTAGCAGGGACCTGATGTCATCGGTGGCAGCGATGAGGGCAGTTTCGGTGCTGTGGTTGCTGCGAAACCCGGACGTGTCCAGGATGCTGTTCTCCTCGAGGAAGCTGGTCAGTTGTTTGTTGACAGCCTTTTCGATGATCTTCACCGCGAACGGGAGCAGGGAGATGGGTCGGAAGTTCTTGAGGTCCTTGGGGTCCGCCTTGGGTTTCTTGAGTAAGGCGTTGATCTCTGCGTGCTTCCAGCTCTCCGGGAAAGTCGCTGTCTGGAAGGAGATTTCAATGGTTCTCCGGAGATGGGGTGCGATGGTGCTGCAGGCTTTGTTGAAGATGTGGTGTGGGCAGGGGTCTTCCGAGGATCCTGGTGGACGGTGTTCATGATCTTGATGGTGTCGTCGTCGTAGATGTTGGTCCAGGAGATCAAGCGGTTGGTGCGGGTGGTGGTCGTGGGAGCGGGGGTTTCAGTGGTTGCCGGGGTGGTGGAGGCGTTGAAGCTGTCATGGATGTCTGTGATCTTGCGATGGAAGAAGGTGGCCAGTGAGTCGCACAGGTCTTGTGAGGGTGGGAAGTTGTTGGTGTTGGAGCTGGGGTTTGAGAGTTCCTTCACAATGTTGAAGAGCTCTTTGCTGTTGGGTGCGTAGTTGTCTAGGTGGTCTTTGAAGGAGGTCCTTTTGGCGGATCTGATGAGGTGGTGGTTTCTGCGGGTGGCGTTCTTGTGAGCGGTGTAGCTTTCCTGTGTCCGTTCACGGATCCAGGTTTTTTCGAGTTTTCGGTAGGTTTGTTTGGAGGCCTGGAGATCTTCGGTGAACCAGCTGGCTTTCTTGCTAGTGTGGGTGTTGGAGGGCTTCTTGAGGGGGGTGAGGGTGTTGGCGCAGTCGTTGATCCACTGTTTGAGGTTGCGGGCGGCGGTGTCGGGGTCGGTCGGATCTGTTGGTGGGTTCCGACCGAGGGAGGTGGAAAGCTGCTCTTCGGTGACTTTGCTCCAGCAGCAGGGCAGCATTTTTTGGGTGCGGTGGTGGGTTTCTGGAAGGTGAAGTGGATGCAGCAGTGATCGGTCCAGTGGAGCTCGGTGGTGTGGTTGAAGGAGACGTGGGAGCTTGCGGAGAAGATGTGGTCAAGCGTGTGGCCGGCGGAGTGGGTGGGTGTAGTGATGAGTTGTCTGAGTCCGAGATTGGCGTGTTTGTTGATCAGGGTGGAGGAGTTGGTGTCGTTGTTGTTCTAGAGGTGGAAGTTCAAGTCCAAGGATGCAGTCCATGGAGGCGAGGGCGTGTGTGCTGACGAGGTCGGGGATGGAGTCGCCGAACTGTGCTCATGGTCCGGGGGATCTGTAGATGAGGGTCCCTCTGAGGGTGGTGTTGGGATCAGTGTGGATTTGGAAGTGCAGGTGTTCGGCGGTGCTGAGGGTGTTGTTGGTGTTGGTTGAGACTTTGAGAGTGTTCCTGTGGACGATGGCGATTCCTCCTCCTACTCCATTGGTGCGGTCCCTGCGGGCGATCTAACAGCCTTCCGGGACGGCTATGGCGATGTCGGGTGCCAAGAAGGGGTTCAGCCAGGTCTCCGTCAGGAAGGCGACGTCTGGGGTGTTGGAGTCCAGCAGGTCCCAGAGTTCCATGGCGTGTTTGCGTGCAGAGCGGGTGTTGAGAAGGATGCAACTGAGATGGTTGGTTTTTTTGGTAGGTGGGTTGGCGGGCCGGATGCTGGTGAAGCTGGAGTTCCGACAGGAGAAGGGTCCTTGGGTGTGCTTCGGGGTGGCCAGGCATCAGGTGCATGATCGTCCGGTGTTGAGTGCGTGGAGGGTGCTGGACTCGTAGCAGAGGCGGGCATCGTGGCATTCGCAGGGGCCAGGGGTCTTGGCGCTGGGCCGGGTCCAGGTGCGGTCGGGCGCAGACGGGCTTGCCTTAGGCACGCTTTTGGCCTGCCAGCGGCGAGCCTTTCAGCAGCCACCATATATGGGGAGGAGGGAGGGAGGAGCAGCTGGGAGACGGGGGGGTAGGGGCAGCAAAGAGGCAGTCACGGGGGCTGGACCGCAGGGGATGCAGTGGCGGGAACGGGAGAGGTGGACGGCACGGGGTCAAGGACAGAGAATCAAAGGGGCACAGGGAAGAAAACGGGGTGCAGGGCAAGGGGCACAGAGGAAAGAACGGGCACAGGAAAAAACAGGGCACAGAGCAAGTGGCACAGGGGAGAAAATGGGGCACGGAGCAAGTGGCACAGAGGAAAAAAACGGGGCACAGGGCAAGGGGCACAGAGGAAAGAACGGGGCACAGGAAAAAATGGGGTGCAGAGCAGGTGGCACAGGGGAGAAAACGGGGCACGGAGCAAGTGGCACAGAGGAAAAAAACAGGGCACAGGGCAAGGGGCACAGAGGAAAGAACGGGGCACAGGAAAAAATGGGGTGCAGAGCAGGTGGCACAGGGGAGCAAATGGGGCACGGAGCAAGTGGCACAGAGGAAAAAAAATGGGGCACAGAGCAAGGGGTGCAAAACTTACCTCAGCCGCAGCAGCTGGGGCAGGGACAGGACGCACAGGCTGTGCTGTACAAAGGGGGAGCGACCTACCTAACAAGGTCAAGGGTCGCTCCAATAGCTAATAGGTCTCGCCTATGGGACTTTATAAGTGTTTAGCCATGCAACAGTTGATGTTGTTGCACCAAGGATATTGTGCTGCATAATTAAATACTTAAACGGTCCAAGAAGCGAGACCTATTGGCTATGCCAATGCTTATTTGTGTAAGTTAGCGAACCTTTCCGTGCTAATTTCCAGACTACGCTGATGGGTGTGAGAGAGGTGTGCACTTCTCCAGCCCATGTTATCCTATCCTCGTGTACATTTTATCCTGTTAGGGTGTGTGCATCCCACATATCGAAGTCACAATATCAACTGTACTAAATATCTAAGACAGAATATCAACAGTATCATTATACAGAGGCAAGCAGTATCGCTGGTAAATATATAGTTTTTAAGTTTGTATGAGAATATCAAAGTTTAAAATATTGTACTTTGAAATGTCATTGTTTTTAATATTGATTTAATTAAATATTTTTGTTTTGTTGCTTTATTTGAGTTTTGTGTTGAAAATAGATTTTTTGTGTGTAAATGTTTTCTTGTAATTTTTGGTAGTTCTTTAAATTGTAAAATTAATAAAATGTTTTATAAGTCAATACTTTTTGCTGAATTATTGCAATTTGATTATGTGAATATTTGATTTGATTAGTGTATTTGATTTTCTTCATAATGTAAAGGTTGATAAGTAGCTTGCATTTGTATATTGTTGTATTGAAAGTGTGTTTGTAAAATTTTTAAAGTTGTATTTCTATGTATATTGACATAGTTTAATGTTGATATTGTAGATTGCTTAGATTTTATGATGTGTAATGATAAAAATAGGGCTGTCAATATTACGGTTTGCAATATTTTGAGTCTTGATGTTGCTAGTTTTCGATATTTGTTATAATGATATTTGGCTTTTAAATATTTTGATATTTCACATAGGGTCAATGCATTTTCAATATATTTGGACTACGATATGGTGGTGTCAATATTTCTATGTGGTGATATTTGTTTAGTCCTTATTCCATAGTACGATCTACTTTGGATGTTTGACTCATTCTTGCATTTACCCACTTACACAACCACAATAAAAATTATACAAACTCAACAACATATGCAGGATAAATTAAAATAATAAGAGTTAAAAAATGATGGCACCTAAACAAGGTGGACATATGCCTGCAAAAACAAATAAAATGAAAGATAGCAGCGCCTGGCCATCCTGCAATGGTAGTGAAAGTAGTATTTCATCAATTTCATGTACATGCATTTGAACATCCAGGCACCATCCATGGAATGCCCACTTGATGCAAAGTAACGCAAAGCAGTGCATAGTGCAACTTTCTGTTATTTTGGGAAACTCTACCACGCAAATCAAGTTAATTCCAGCATAACACTTTGTGTATGGTCTAGGTTGTATTGCAAATGGTATGCAAACCTGACCCAAAGCATTATTAAATATAGGTCTCAATGGGAGAGAACAAGTACTTTTCAGGAGCAAACAGGTACTCTGGATAGTGAGCACCAGCATGTCTATATCTCCGTTTAATGCCTTGCGTCAAATACATTGATCTCTATGCAGCGGGTGTCGAGATGCCGCCCATGAGCTGTTTCATGTGGCATGGAGAGGTTAGCACTGAAGTGTAGCTTCACTGCTGCCCAGTTCAGTAAATAAGGAAGATCTAGCTGGATCCCGGAATCAATAACTATTATTGAGTTGTGCCCAGGATCCGGACTGGACCCAGTGAAATATGCCGAATTTGTCCCGGTGTAATTTGCTGACACTAGGACACATGTATGCTTCCCGTTCCAAGCAGCAACCTGAGGGGTAAAGGGGCTTTCCTATTTTCGATTCCAGATGGGAACAAAACAATGGTAGCAAAGGCCATCTCCTGTACTACCCTGCATTTGCTACTATTGAAAAAAAAGAAAGCTAGGTAGAGACCTTTTATATAAGAAGAGGATCTCTTCCAATCTCCAGGACAAGTGTTGATCAGGTAGCAAGGAGGTTGGTGAGTAAACCAGAAATGGAGCTTGAAAGGGAAGGTCAGCCTAGCGCTTAGAAGTATTGGAAAAGTCATATCCCCCTGCTAATTATTAATAAAAATAATGTTACATTGTTACAGTTAGAACACCTGGTGCAGGTTATTTAAGGATTGCAGAGCATGGTGCTGCATATACTGGTAACCCCCTGGAGAGGAGCATAATGCAGCTTTAGTTGAGAGGGGTCAGTATGGCATGTACTTTTTCAGTGTGAAGGGTGTTGTAATGTCAGGTGTGAATAACAGAGAAACAAGGTAATGGATAGAGAGATGGAACCTCAGGAGATACTGACACTATGCAGAAAATTAGAGTCATGTCTGTGGGATGAACAGCAGAGGTCACTACATCCCAATCAAAACACTAAAAAAGTGTAGAGCAACATGAGAGCATGCTTCTTAGGAAATTCTGAGGTTTTCACTTTCTAAACTTTGGTATTCATCGTGCATCAGTGCAGAGTCACCAAACCAGCACAAGGTTTTGGCTGGTTATTTATTTTCCAGAGCAAAAGTTGTTGTGCGGTGGAAAGTTGTCTAAAAGTAACAAAATTATTACAAACAACAAGAGAAACCTTACACTTATGTGAACCTGGGCATATAATTATTTAAGGAACAATGTAAATGTAAATGTATTGCGACTTATATAGCGCACGTATCACCCGAAGGCATCAAGGCGCTTGCTTAGGGAACCCGTCCTGGTATTCCCCTGTGAGATACCCCGGCAGGGTATCCACAAGGTGAAAGCCAGGCATCCCACCGCGAGGGGCTGTAGTGGAGATTAAGCAAGCTATTGCCCAGAGTCGCAGAGTGTGACCCCGTGAGTCGAGTAGGCACCGGAGCGAGAATTGTCGAGTCCGTGGAATTTTTGAGCCTGAGTCCCGCCGAGGCGGGGAATCGAACCCTGGTCCACGGCCAATCTCAGCTTCCGGGTCTGCCGCCTCTAACCACTGAGCCACGCTTCCCCACCTGTGGTTCACACGGATCTCATTCAAACAATTATGAATTATACCCAGGGCAGTCACTGTGGACAGTAAATATGCAATACCAAATTACAGATTCTAATTAGCAGTGGCAGCTGGCAGGGAATGGTGGTGGCGGGATGGGGGTTTATGAGAAATTAAAGAAGCAACAAAAAAACTCCTACCTTTTTCCGCAGTTGCCGTCTCTCCGTCATTTCTTCTCTTCCTGGCAAGTCTGGAAACCAGGAAGCTTCTTGGTTCCAGACTTGCCAGGAAGAGAAGAAATGACAGAGTCTCTCCTAATCCAATCACAACGCTGCAATGCATGGTGAGCAATAATCAGTGAGCAAAGAATTGTGTGCTAATATACAAGCAACTCAAAACGTTTTACCCATTATAACAGACCACAAATCGCCTGTGTTTTGGATGATTCTGGAAATGGCATTGAGTTTATTTGCAAGTAAATTGTTGATGACGTTTTGACCCCTAACCTAATCTAAGGATCCTATCAAGACATAAGCATAACTTTGGGGGGGGGGGGGGGGCACCTTTTATGTCCCAAAAGTATCTTGATAAAACAGAAGGGCTGTGAAAATGGAGTGTGCAAATGCAACTGGGGTGAGTCACCTAAGTGAGAAAAGTAATTCTACTTATGGGTTTAAATATTTATTTATTTATTTATTCATTTATTTATTTATTAATAACATTTCTAGAGCGCGAACAATGGCCCATGGGCGTCTCGGCGCTAAAATATCTGCAATATTTAACCCGGGAGGGGAAATCTGGGTTTACTGATTAAAAAGCCAGGTCTTAAGTTGTTTGCGAAAGGACCATAGCGAAGGACTTGTTTTAATCGAATAAGGCAGTGTTCCAAAGCTTGGGGGCTGACACCAGGAATCTTCTGTCTCCCCATGAGACAGATTTGGTGCGAGGAATCACAAGGTCATTTAAGCTGGAGGAGCGTAGGGTTCTGTGTTTCGTAGAAAGAGTTTTGCCGTAATCACTTGCACGATGTCCAGTTTAGAAAGGGGCAGGATTCCTGCTAGGACAGTGGCAGGCTCTTCTACTGCGCTTGAAATTAGTTGTTTGAGCCTCGATTGAACTCCCTTTTAGCTCACATAGAAACTGTGACCTCTCTATCCCACAGCTTAACAGCCCACGTTTTTAGCTTATCTGCGCCATTGCAGAAGGGGACCAACCATATGCAAAGCAGCCTTGGAGAAAACCTACAGGAGCAGTGCAGCACAAACTGCTAGACTACTACTCACCCACCTGAGAGCTGCAGTGGAGTTGGGGTGGGTTGTGGAGCCTCTGCACGTCCCGTTGACCCTGGGACTGACTCCTGTGTTCCTGCCGCTGCCCCTCGCCGCACCCGCTCTGCGGGTGCCGCTTCGCGGCTCCAGGAAGGTGAAAGCTGCTTCTAAGCGCTGGGCTCCAGGAGGAGCTGGGGTAAACATCGAGTTGGCGTTGGCGCTCTAGCAGGGACTCAAAGATCCAGGAGTCCCTGCTCTCACAGGTGCGCTAGCGGACGCGCCCACCACCAGCCACGCCCCCCGCCTGTAACGCTCTCTTATTTCAAGCTCTGTCAGGCGCTCCGCGGGACGCGAGCGGGACGCCGAGCGAAGCCCGAGCAAAGGGCGGGCAGTCTGTGGCAGTCAGGGGCTGTCAAGGCTGGGCTGGGCCACGTCCCTTTCCTTTCCATCAGCAGTGAGTATATTTGCCCGGTGTGAGTCCTCGTCCTGTTCCCCGCAATCATGTCTACCCGCTCTGGGAAGCTTTTGAGGAGTGAAGGCGAAAGGGGGCCAAATGCCGTGAGCCCTGTTATAGGAACTATGGACCGTTTCATCACCAGGGTGGCGGCGGTGATTGAAAAAGAGATTGCTATGTCTGAGCGGCGTTTATCCGAGGTCTACCTACCCTCAAGACGTTCATCCATGGGGGCTGTTGCCCAGTCGCTTACACCGGCCAGTGTCCGGGTACAATCTGTTTCTCCACCTAGTGTGCCTGGTGTTTCCACAGACCCCCCCCAGTTGGCTGGTGTAGAGCAAAACATAGACAGGCTGGAAAATCTGGCCGCACTTCTCCCTATAGCTACTGTGGAAGACGGTGGACTTAGTAATCTGTCTTCACCACTATCACCTAATCCCCATAAAAAAGTCACCAGTGATCCTCTGCCCCCAAAACCGCTCACCCCCTCCACAGTCATCTTAGAAGGGGAATCAGATAGGGTTTCCCCCAACATCCAAATTCCCGAAACCAGGCAGGAGAATAGGCCTTGAAGTAAAAAGCCACGAAAACACAAAAAGGGTAGACTAGTGAGACAGGCCGCTCTTTATCAAAGAGTAAGAAAGCCTTCGGGATCTGGTATGAGAAACATAAGGGGTAGGTCTATAGTGAATGAAGTTGACATAGAAGGGGATGTTCTGATTTCTCCCAAGGGGCTACACTCAGACGCTAACACTGCCAAGGTTTCTAAGCTCATTGACCCAGAAACAGCTGAAAATATCTTCGAGAAGGTATATAGCCTCCTGAAACCGCTACTAACACAGGTAAAGGGTTTAGGGGAGAGGATAGATAAACTAGAGCAATCAACCCTTGATGGGTTTCACTCACTCAAAACCACATTTAAACAAATGACTAGAGTGAGTGAAAACAAGGACATGGGTGCAAAGGGGAACGAACCAACATCCCAGAGAGACCCTAAGCCCCCAATATGTCTAAACAAAGTTGCTTCTAATAGCCCATTAATCTCAGCTCCTAAAACTCCTCCCCGTCCCAAAGCAGGGCTAAAACACAAGGGGCTATCAATACACCAAGAGCCTGAAAAAAATAAGCTTAAGCCTCTTCCACAAAAGCAGCCACAGACAGCTAGTGGCAAAACGGAAGACTCGAAAAAATTAGGTGCACGCAACAAACCAAATGGGTTAACGACAGGGAAAGCCCCAAGATCTGCATCCCAACCTACTGCCCCATCTACCACCTTACCGGTCCCCAGTAATCCAGCACGACGGATCCCTCCAGTAAACCTCCCACCAGACTGTCAACCTTTTGTTGCTGTTATGGTTAACGTGCCCCCTTTAAAGGAAGGCCAGTTGGAAAACCACCAATCACTCAAGAACAAGTGTATCCATTGGCTGAAGGCGAACAAGCCAATCCCGTTGGGTGTGGATGGTATCATTCTAGGTGTCCGTAGAGTGGGGTGGGTAGGGCAGGGGAAAAAAACTCAGGAGGGGGATTGTATAATTATACATTTTCAAGACCCAAGAGTAGTGCCCTCGATCTGTACTCCTATTAAAAGTATGGGGGCTCTGGGGGTTAAAGTGGTAGATCTTTCTTATTTTTACCCCAGGCAAATTGTTAGCCCAACTGGAGGAAGTTTAAGTTCCCCTGTTTTTGGTCAAAATTGGGCTGGGGTCATGGGGGGTACAAGGGAGAACCAATTGTGGGCACCAGGGCCTTACTGACTGGAAATCGGGAGTAGAGTAGAGCCTGCAGGAGCATCACCCACCCAAACAAACCTTGCAAGTGGGAGAGTAGTCTCTATAGCCACCCCCCAAGTTCCCCGCTCCCCTCAGACACCTCCGAGGAGGACCATAGACAGGGGCATTCTAGCGCCCAGCGACACTTCAGCTGTGACGGACCTAGTCTTTAAGGTTTTCAGCTGGAATGTCGCAGGGATTGCAAGGAAATTGGCTTTACCGGATTTTACTGCTTGGGCTGATGAGCACTCCCTGTGCCTTTTCCAAGAGACATGGAGCTTGGTACCGGTTCATAGGGTGGGATTTTCTTCCTATTCCACCCCTGCGCAAGTTTCGGAAACAGGGAGAGGGCGACCTTCGGGTGGCCTTCTCATTTGGGTTGCAGCCTCTTTAGACTGCAGAGTAGTGGAGTTTCCCACCGGTTGCCCGGACATACAAAACATCACCCTAATAGATCAAAGGGGAAGAATTGTCCTAAATGTTTACAACGTTTATGCCCGGGGAACCAAGGGCGGGAGAAAGTCTCCTGTAATATCTCTCCTCGAGACTTTGCTAAAAAACACCCCATATAAGACGCGTACATTGGTTGCGGGCGATATAAACTGTACGTTCGAGCCCTTGGGCTCGGACGTTTCCCTCGACCAAGACGAGGAAGATACCAGGTTGGGGATTCCGGTATTGGAAATCCCACCGATCAGAAGGTGGACAGAAGTGGCGCTCCAGATATACTCTCTGAGCCTTGAATTTAATTTAAGGGCAGCAAATGGGAGGACACTCTCGGATAGGGGGGGTGCCCACACGTACAATAGACCAGGACACACCTCTAGGATAGATTATTTCCTAATAGATGTAGACCTATGGTCTTATGTAAGGGACATGCAGGTGGTCCCCACGACTGAAAGTGACCACAACTCACTCTCTTTAAGCATGGACCAGTGGTGGCGCCCCTTAAGGAAGGACAACATCAACCTGGTAGCCGCACCCCCGGATGAGTCTGAAGTCTCCCCTTGTGGTAGACGAATAAAATGGGCGAAATTGGTTCTCTCCGAGGAAAAGGTAGGGGAAATTCAGACCCTCTTAAATCATGCAGTAACAACCCTCGGAACCTCCCTAGAAGGGGTGGGTAGAGTGAGTGGGCTTTTTGTCTCCTTGGTAGAAGCCTTAACTAACGTGTTTACCTCACACCCCAACAAGTCGGGCAACAAAGAATTAAAAAAACCAGCTCATGGTTGGTATACCCAAACATGTAGGGTTCACAAGGCAAAGTTAGTTGAGGCAGTTAAGCATAAATCCCGAAGGGTGATACAGGAAGCAAGGAAGGCCTATAATAAGTCCCTTAAATTTGCTAAGAGGGAGTGGGATGACAAATTCTGGGAAGACCTGCTCCAGGCTAGTAAAGTTAGGGATTCAAGGGCCTTCTGGAATCTCATAGGCACACGGAATAAACCCGATGCATCTATGAGACCCTGCAACATCCCGCCTCAAAACTGGGTAAAGCACTTCGGGACCCTATACCTCCCTCCAGATGGGGAACTGAATGTTGGGATGGACCTTACACTAGCAATTGAACCTCACGCCTATGATCTCTTCACTCCCTCAGAGATTGAGGGGGTTATAGGGTGGGTAGCGCCACGCAAGGCAGCGGGCCCAGACGGCCTTCCGGGGGACCTTATGAGAGCATACCCGGCGGATTGGGGAAGGGTCATTGCCGCTCTCCTAAATGACATCATGATGGGAGGGGCAGTGCCAGAATCCTGGAAAGGGGCGGTGGTGGTCCCGATTTACAAAAAAGGGTGCAGGGAAACCCCGGGGAATTACCGCCCCATAAGTCTGATAGACTCCTCCCAAAAGATAGCTGGTAAAGCTATCCTTGGAAGGATCCTCCATTGGGTGGAGGAGAATAAAATCCTATCAGACTTTCAGGCAGGTTTTCGGGCAGGTATGGGGACAATAGAGCAGGTGTTTAGGTTGGCACTACTTGGGTGGAAGGTGGTGGAACTGGGCAAGGGTAGGCTTTATTTGGCCTTTATAGACCTGAAGACTGCCTTTGACCTAGTCCCCCGGGAAGAGCTTTGGAGGGTGCTTTATGAGTTGGGATTACCCCCTTACATCTTGTCCCTCCTCATTAGCCTCCATGCCCATACCTTTGCACAGGTCCGTTGGGGTAAAAACGGAGAGCTCACTGAGAAGATACCAGTGTCCAGGGGCGTAAGACAGGGCTGCGTCTTGGCGCCCACCCTATTTTCACTATATGTGAACGGGGTGGTAAAACATCTTCAACAAGAACCAGCCGACGCCCCCTGTCTTGGAGGAGTCCGTATCCCCACTCTGCTTTTTGCGGACGATACGCTTCTGATTTCAAAGACCCCCCAAGGCCTGCAGAAATTGCTATCACGTTTCCAGGAGTTTTGTACTGCAAAAGGTTTAATAATAAATGTGGACAAAACTAAATACTTAGTCCTAAATCCACCTAGGAAACTGGGCCGCCCACCTACACTTAACTCGGTTGCCTTAGAGAAAGTAGCCGAATTCGATTACCTTGGTATTCGGATTACGGATAGGATGTCTTGGGCAAATCACATCGACAAAATGGTCCTCAACCATAGGAGAGTAGGAGGAGCTCTCATGAGGGAGTTCCGGGCCTCACCTAGGAGATCACTTACCCCAGTAATCGATATCTACAAGGCCAAAGTAGTGACATCAGCCTTGTATGGGGCAGAACTGTGGGGCCACTGCCGTTTGGATGCCCTAGCGACAGCGGAGAGCAAGCTACTAAAATCCTTTATCTCTATTCCACTGAGCACACCATCTGTACCAGTGTTGTTGGACACGGGCTGTAAAAATATTAAAGATCAGGCCCAGCTTCGCCCGCTCCTGCTATGGACACGAATCTGGAGGGGTGAAGAATTAAAATCCTACGCTGATGGCCTGGGGGAAATAATGAGTCTGGGGGGCTGGGCTAAGATAAGATGGTTAAGAGAAACTAAAAAGCTTCTGGAGAAGATCGGACTAGGGGACTCTTGGTCATCGCGTTCAGCCCCTCCAAAAGAAGTAGTCAAGGCGCTTTTCTGGAAATGGACTACGGAGCGCCTAATTACAAACTCGAACCACTGCAAGTCCACTGTCACCTTCCTACAAATCAAAGACATTGTGGCCTTTGAACCCTACCTGGACCTGATCACCCTCCCCTTTGACCGAGCCCTTTATTTTAAATTTAGAGTTGGATCCCTCCCGCTAGGTGCTGTGGTATCGAATTGGACATCAGCGGCCCGTACTTCCCCCAATTGTGCATGTTGCCCGAGTAGGGTTGAGTCCATTGCGCATGTCCTATTTGAATGCCCGGATTATGCAAGGCCTAGGAGTCTTTGGTTGAAACCTCTCTGCCGAAATATGGGTACACGTAGCCACCAAGTAGCCTTGCGTATCCTAACTACGGACACTTCCCCCCCTATTGTGTGTGGAACAGCTAAATTTTTAAAACAGTTTTGGCTTATTCGTTGTAAGAGATTGTCAGTAGCGGTTTAATTCTTTTTTTAGCTAAATTATTAACGGGCACTTTATGTCCTTTTATCCTTTTTAAATGAGTCCCTATACTGACTTCTTATAGCAATGTTTTTTGTTTACTGTAATGATTGTATTGTAAATGTGCTTATAAGATATCTTGCATATCGAATAAAAGCTTATGACTGACTGACTGACTACTCCTATGAACAGGACCACAATCAACTCAAGAGAGGTTTGACCTTGTTGGGTCATATTAAAGCTTACGCTTCAGCTCCTATTCCATAAGGAGTTCAGGGTCCACTTTGGCCACTCCTCGCCCCAGAGGGGCGGCCAAACATTCATACACACTTTAAGGAGTGAAAACAACTCCTCTCCTCCCCTGCTCTGTCAGCAGACCAGCCCCACCCAGACCCGCCCGCAAAGCTGCCGCAACAAGGAATAAATTAAACGATAATATCTTAGAGTTATTAATAATTTTATTTTTCCTTTAGTGACACTGCTTAAAGCAGTGGGGTGATGCTCCTCCATCTTAGCGGAGGAGCTGCTACTGATTACAAGATGCTGTAATCATAATACAGCAATACAGGAAACAAGATTACAAAAATGTGACAATATAAAGAGTAATAGATCATAGAGAGTATAAGAAATGATAAGAGAAAAAAATTGCTAATAACAAATTAATACAATGCTTTATACAACATAACAATGATTGAGAATGACATATTTATCTCATGTTCTAACATAAGACAGGAAGAACAACCCGAAGTCTAAAAGATTAAAGACACCAGTGCCTGAGGAAAGGAGGAATAAATACTTAACAAAAGGCAAAAAGAAAGGAAAAAGCAAATGCCGGACAGGCATACTGTAGTAACTGACTCCACGCAGGCACACACCTTATATGCAGAAAAGTTCTGCATACATATCATAGTGATCAGAATGATGATGAATCCGTTCGAAATGACAGTGTGTGAGGATTTTGAAAAACGAGAAAATACATATGGGCTGTTACACCATGTTCACAGCAAAGTTAGAGTGAGTAATATATATACCTCAAGGTGCTACTAAGATGATGAATCACAGAAATTAATTTGATAAACAGACTTATGCATTCCAATATAAAGTTATCAGGTTGTAGAAAAATAAATTGTACGATGATGATCCTATTGAAGATTCTCCTGAGTCTATAAATGGAAGGCATAGTGCTTTTTTAATTATTAAAGAAAAAACAATGTTAGGGATGCTTTAAATGTCTAACACAAATAATAATGAAAAGATCCTTCTATGGTTATACTAACATTGAACAGTATGTTAATGTATATTGGAAATTCGTATAAGTAGCGCAAAGGAATTGCACTTCACTCACTAGGAGACACAAAATAAAACTCCTATATTTCTGTGCCAACATAATTTCATCAAGCAATCTCCCTCAAATTGCTAGTGCAAATGCATATATATGACAACGTGCAGAATTATGAAAAGTATTGTCTGCAAGACCATAGTCCATTGTCTTCAAGACCATACTCAAATAGATATTCCTAATGGGGTGCAAATGACCATCAATATTTTTGAGGCAGGTCGCAATTTGCGACCCATTAGGAATGGCCAGTACTCGCAGGGATGGTGGCCTGCTGGGGTCAACCACCACCTTGTCTGTGACTGCTTTTTCAATAAAGCATTTTTTTTAATGCAGCCCATTTTCCTTAAAAGGAAAACTCGGATGCATTTAAAAAAGAAAAATGAAAAGTTTCTTTAATTTTTGAAGAGTAGGCAGTGGTCCTGCTCTTAAAAAATATTTTCGCATCCATTCACAAAGGAGAAGGGGTCCCATTTTCAGGAATGGCTTAGACAAATTTCCAAATGGTTATTCTTCATCTATAGTGGCACAACGAGCAAATTAAATGTTATCAACCACAATGTAGCTAAGTGTTGCTGATGTTCATTCAAGCAATTTGGTCATTATAATTTTGTTGATTTTCACAGAAACACATTGCCCTTTGGCACCGCCCATGTTGGTGCTATGACAAAAAGTGTGACAGCCTTTATCATTGCACAGCATTGCCTGACAAAATAACAAAATGTGAAAAACTTGTAAAGAGCCATGAATGAGATGAAGAATTCAGTACAGCAAACCTGATCACCGACAAAAGCATCAACCATGAGAGGCACTGGGGCTGAGTCACAAAAAGCCTCTGCACTCGTGGCGGTACTTTGCCATTGTGGCGGGATCTCCGTACTTGTGTGGAGGTTCCACACTTGTGGTATAGGCTCCACCATTGTGGAGGGATCTCTGCACTCGTGGTAGAAGCTCCACGTGACGGGATTGCTGCACTCGTGCTGAGGTTCTGCACTCGTGGCATATGCTTTGCCATTGTGGTGGAATCTCCGCAAGAGTGCGGACATTCCGCACTCGTGGTGGAGGCTCCGCCTTTCTGGCGGGATCTCCGCACTCACGGTAGAGCTTCACAGTCGTGGCGGGATCTCTGCACTCGTGTTGCGATCTCCGCACAGCAGTTTCTCAAAGCGGAGATTCCACGATGACAGTGGAGCCTCCACCACGAGTGCAAAGGCTTTTCATGAATCTGGCGACCTGTGTTGATCTGAAGACCCTGCATCTTTCTCAGGGCTCTGGCAATACATACTTCGTCCCAGAATCTAATCTTAATAAGACGTTTTAATTACTGGGAACAACCACCAAGATGAACCAAAATAGCATTATTGCGTATTTCAGTTATCTTCTCTTGATTCAGTGGCTTTCTTTCCTATTCTTGTGGTTGTTCTGTTCAGGAGCATTTCAGTCTCACAGTGTTCTGGGTGGTCGATTTGTATCTTTTCACTGCTTGAATACAGGGAACTCTTTTTTCTTTTCCCTATGCACTCCAAGGAGTACATGTGTTTTTCTGTCCTTGCTCCATGTGCTTCTTTCCCCTTGACATTTCTCCATCACACTCAATTTTTGAGTTGCTTCCTCTCCAAGTCACTGGCCCCAACTTCTCCATTGGTTCCCTGCCCGCGACTTGATTTCCTTTAACAAAAATGCCCCCAATCTTCTATTGCTTCCTGTCTCTTCTTGTTGCCCCTATCCCCCACCCTCTCACCATTTATCAATGCTTGTTTGTTATCGTTTTTTGTCCCCTGCACAATTAGTGAGTGTACATCTTCTTAAAATGGGGTTTACCCATTTCATGATTGCTGCCAGGGAGTGTGCATACATGCACATGTGCCAGAGGCACAAAGAAATAGGTCTGTATTATTTTAAGTAAGCCATTCAAAAATTATCACAGTGGATGCACGGGCATCCATTTTGGCCACTTTTGAAAGAGGTAAGTTCAAATATTTTACATACATTAAAAGATGCCCACCGTGGATGGCACATATCCACTGTGGCCATCTTCATATGTTTTTTTTTTTTTTAAATATTAGAAATGCATTCAAAGATGGCTGTGATGGCTGCGTGCACTTCCACGGTAGGAAACTGTGAATGCATTTGTAATGTTTTTGCAAACCCACTCTAAGTTGGCCACTGGAGATGTGCTTTAATCCCTGGCAGCTGTATTTCACAAAAAAAGGCATTGACAAAGTCAATATGTTTCACTGGTGAGACCTATTTGTATTGCCAGTGCTTGTTATTTCTTGAGAATAGTGTTGATTGAGCTTCTGTTGTGAGTGAAGAAAATGACTAATTAATTATCAACTGTAATCTTTCCTACCTTAACCATTTTACAACATGTAATCATTTGCCAGTCCCTTTGAAGTTTATCAAATGATGCAATAAACGTACTTATGGACACTGAACCTACCATGTAGATTGCATATCACTGTTTTGCTCTATTAACAGTCGCTCCTTGACCCAATTATGAAATATCCAAGTTGACAAATGGCTTTTATTCACTGAATTATATGAAAGAACATCCAGAGACTGAAAACTGAAACTTGACTTGAAGGCAAAACAATGTAAAAAAATACCCATTATGAAAACAGGCGGCAGTAAGTCCTATTTCTATTTTGGCGATAGTGGCACAACACAGTGTTCATTATTTACACTGTGATATCTGCAGGTGCCAAGGAAAAAGGACAATGCTAGAATAGGATTGATAATTGTATAAACAAATTGACAAAAATCCAATAACGGGGAAAGGAGATATGAATTTCTTTTGATTTTTAAGTAGAAATAGTGTCAAAAAGCATAAAGCAAGAATGATAGTCAGTGGTTGCAGTCATACTGGTCAAAGATTTTACCCATTAAGTCCCACAGTAGCACACTTCTAATGCGTCAAGAATCTAACCGGGGAGACACTTAGGGGCATATTATCAAGCCTGGGCGATAAAATTATCGCCGATTTATCGGCCGAAAACTGCAGATAAAGAGGCGATAATGGGCTTGATAACATGCTCTATGGAATTCCAATCGAAGTCCATGTTAGATGTCTTCACATCTAACATGGGCTTCGATTGGAATTCCATAGAGCATATTATCAAGCCCGTTATCGCCGCTTTATCTGCAGTTTTCGGCCGATAAATCGGCGATAATTTTATCGCCCAGGCTTGATAATATGCCCCTTAGAGACTCACAAGGTATCCGGCAGAGGTCAACAGCAGAGTCCAGTCCAGACCCAGTTTTCACCGGTCAGCTGGGCATTTGCAGGAAAGGCCTCTAGTAGCTTGAAGTATCTCTCTAGCTTGAACAGGAGGTCAGCCTTATGAGTCTTGGAGACCACGTCTTTGTCCTGGGTACAAGAGGAAGCAGGTACAGTCCTTCAGTGTTCCCCTCAGGTCACATACAGCAGGTCCAGTCCTCTTTTGTTCCTCAGCTCCAGCCATGTTCTGAAGCGGGTCTTCGGAGGTGCCACATTTATGCCTGACACTAGCTAGTGGGCTGAGGTGCCTCTTGGCCCTTCCCTAACCAATGGGATAAAGGTTCCCAGGCCTTGACCTATCTACTTGTCAGTGGTTCATGTTGGCTTTACTGCAAACAGGCCCAAAATGCCATGTATCTGGGCATTTTCAAGATGACGAAAGTGGTCAACCACACTAAACTTGAGCTCTGCTTGCTGTGTGTGTGTGGGGGGGGATTGTACTATTGTAATTCTATGGTCCTCCCATATCTGACACTAAAATCTAGTTTGAAGCAGGCACTGTACCCACAAGAAGCCCATAGACAGAATTGTGGTGGGACAAAAACAGGGTCCCAAGTGTTTTCATGTGGCCCTACAGACATGTAAAGCAGGAGTTTACACTGTGCTGTCTAAAGGAGTCCCACAGCCCCACCCTGCACAATCTGTCAAACTCGGAGGAGTCATCTCTGCCCATTCATCTCAGCCTATATTGTTGCTCCCGGGAGGCATTTCACACCTTTTCCACACTTATTCAAGGGTAATTGCTGGCTAAGAGTTGGCAGAGAGTTATGCTTCCAGCTTCTTTAATATGTATTAAAAGCCCGACCACCATTTAATTGGAATTTTAATAGCTATTATAAATGGCTGTTTAGTTTTTTGTTTGCTGGTCCCTTACCCAAGTTTGCAGATTAAGTATTATAATATGCCCTCTGGTTTTCTGCAGAGGACAGCTAGGTCTGCCACAGTGCAAATTGCTTTTTGGGCCTGGTCACTGTAGGGACTTGAAAATGTTAATTTTCTACATGAGGTGCATTTAAATACAATGCTCCCCACCTTGTGGGCTACAAGGCTTACATAGGGATGACTTACTGATATTAAAAAGCTTTGTTATAACAGGTATTCTACAGGTCAAACAGGTCAAAAAACCTGTCAAAAGGGTTAATCTAACAGGTCGCACTGCTGGCTACACAGCAGAAGTAAGGCTACATAGGGTAGTACTGCAGCCATGTTTGCACGGCCACGGCAATAGGTGTTGCCGTCCACAAGTGACATTTGAACTTCCACGTCCTGGGTGCACTTCCTACACCATATACTATGGACATATAGGCAATTAGGAATAAGCCAATGTACCCATGTTTAAAGAGGAGCACAGGCACTACAAGTTAGTGGGGGTAAAGTGCACAGAGTTTTAAAGCCAGCCAAAATCTAGGGTCCACCAAAAGGATGTGACCACACAGAAAGGGCAGATTTGCTACAGACAGACTTCAGAGCTAGCAGGGCACTAACGGCCAGATTTATGAAGGGCTTGCATTGCCTTTGTGTCACCCAAGGTGACGCAAATGCAATGCAAGACCTTAGTGTGTGGATTTCCGCAGCATAGTATATCTAGAGTAACGAAAGGCAGCGCAAGTTGCTGCCTTGTGTTACTCTGCAGTGGGAAGGTGTTTCGTGTATATAGCGTGGGTGTTCCCACGCATCCACCCTTGGCTTCTGGCGCAATCCCAGATTTACTAACACAAGCAAACCTTGGACTGTATCAAACGGTACGCCTGCCCAGGAAAGACGTAATGAGGAGAAATATGTTTATTTTAATTTTATGTTCATTTCTCTGTTCCAGCATACATAGAATGAGGAAAAAGCCTCAGAGGACTGTTTTTGTGCCGGAAGGTCTCTCTTTCTGCACAAAAATAATCCAGGTTGTAATGCAGGCACCCGTGCACCATGGTGCAAGGGTGCCTGCGTTGGCGCTTGGCAGCCACAAGTGTGCCAACGCAGAGGGAGAGCAGGAATGTGCCCTATCTTAGTAGATATGGTGCATGTCTGCCCTCGCCATTTTGGAGAAGTACTGCAAGTTGTCTTGCTGCGTTGCAATGTGCCAAATATTTGGAAAGCTGACCTAAAATCCTTTATGGAATGGATGGAGAAAGATGCAGGAGGGTTAGTTAGCATCGGGATGATGGAAGGAAGGCAAGTGGGGTCTACTTATGGCTGGGATGGAGAGGGACGGTATCTCTCCACCAAAAAGTAAACCACTTTTAAAAGAGGGTTCTTATTAACAGAGAATTAGTCACAGTATGTTTGTTGATCCCAGCTTGGTAATGATCATGAATATTTGGATCAAATCACATTCATCTTATTCTTTTTATGAATGCCTGTCATGTACAAGGAATGCCTGTCATGTCCAAGGAATGCCTGTCCTATCCAAGGGATGCCTGTCCTGTCCAAGGAATGCCTGTCCTGTCCAAGAAATGTCCGTTCTGTCCAAGGAATGCCTGTCCTGTCGAAGCAATGCCTGTCCTGTCCAAGGAATGCCTGTCCTGTCCAAGGAATGCCTGTGCTGTCCAAGGAATGTCCGTTCTGTCCAAGGAATGCCTGTCCTGTCCAAGGAATGCCTGTGCTGTCCAAGGAATGTCCGTTCTGTGCAAGGAATGCCTGTCCTGTCCAAGGAATGCCTGTCCTATCCAAGGAATGTCCATTCTGTCCAAGGAATGCATAACCTGTCAAAGGAATGCCTGTCCTGTCCAAGGAATGCCTGTCATGTCCAAGGAATGCCTGTCCTGTCCAAGGAATGCCTGTCCTGTCCAAGGAATGTCCATTCTGTCCAAGGAGTGCCTGTCCTGTCCGAGGAATGCATGTCCTGTCCAAGGAATGCCTGTCCTGTCCAAGGAATGCCTGTCCTGTCCCAGGAATGCCTGTCCTGTCCAAGAAATGTCCGTTCTGTCCAAGGAATGCCTGTCCTGTCGAAGCAATGCCTGTCCTGTCCAAGGAATGCCTGTCCTGTCCAAGGATTGCCTGTCATGTCCAAGGAATGCCTGTCCTGTCCCAGGAATGCCTGTCCTGTCCAAGAAATGTCCGTTCTGTCCAAGGAATGCCTGTCCTGTCGAAGCAATGCCTGTCCTGTCCAAGGAATGCCTGTCCTGTCCAAGGAATGCCTGTGCTGTCCAAGGAATGTCCGTTCTGTCCAAGGAATGCCTGTCCTGTCCAAGGAATGCCTGTGCTGTCCAAGGAATGTCCGTTCTGTGCAAGGAATGCCTGTCCTGTCCAAGGAATGCCTGTCCTGTCCAAGGAATGTCCATTCTGTCCAAGGAATGCATGACCTGTCAAAGGAATGCCTGTCCTGTCCAAGGAATGCCTGTCATGTCCAAGGAATGCCTGTCCTGTCCAAGGAATGCCTGTCCTGTCCAAGGAATGTCCATTCTGTCCAAGGAGTGCCTGTCCTGTCCAAGGAATGCCTGTCCTATCCAAGGAAGGCCTGTCCTGTCCAAGGAATGTCCGTTCTGTCCAAGGACAGGCAATCATAAAATGAAAAAATCTCTACAGCCCACATAAGCGAATCTTTTACTGTTTATTACAAAGACAGGCAGTTTAATTACCCTAATCAGACATTAATTTGGAGTGAAACTCCTAGAAACAAAGCCTAATTTAAGACTACATTTCAGCTGCACGTTTAAGCACATTCAGTGCTGGGAAATGATCCTTCCTTAGTAGAGACTGAGCGAGCCTGGTACAGTCTGTGCACTGAGGCACACATGGGCCTGTAGGGATGTAAAAATAGCCGGGCCCTGTTCACCTGCACCTTCTTGCTTTATGCGCCTTGTGTGCTTTTTTGCTTGATTTAGATGTCCTGTTGGGATGCTTGAGTTAGAGGCATTAGTTCCATAATCCTCCTGGTCTTCTGTGTGAGGCCGGGCAGGTTCTGATAGGGTTTCCAGGAACTAGAAAGAACATAATTAAGGTCTGATACCAATGTACAGGCCCATGGAAGGTTGAGCTGAATCCCCGCAGTCAAAACAAGCCTAAATTACACCTTGCGACTAATGGGGACCATTAAACCCGAGCAAGAGAAATGAGGTCTGTGCGGATGACGCAAAGTGTGGCCGCCTCCCATTCTCAATCAGACAAAGTGGCACTTAACATACCACTGCCATAGAGATGCAGGCACTTCCAACCTGCAATCACCCCCTCCTTTGTTACTCAGTGGGTAATTGATGCAACAGGATGCAATATGCCTTGCAAATAATGTCCGGCTCTGAAGTGGTCCATCAGGCTTTCCATGGCAACCTCTGTGATATTTACTCAACAGAGCACATGCTGAAAGGAACAATGCTCTGTGCTCATTGATGCAAAGGATTATCTTTCAAGGGGGTATTCAGAGCTGATGCTTACATTCCCAGGATCCCTGAGCTCTGTACAGTTCAGGGCACACACTGGAATGCTCTGTTTTACCCATGCTGGTTGGGGCCACCATCGCCAGCTAAACACTGTGAAACAAATCACTGCAAAACTCTTTTATCCAAAGAAAACACCATGGGTTCTACTCACAAAGGCATGTGTGTGTGCCCATCTTGAACGTTTGTCCAAAGCCCTTCCTTTATGATTATAAATTCGTGTTACTTATTTGCAAAACCTTAATTCCTGCCTGTAATCGGATTTACTGGATGATTCGGACACACTTAGGACCTGTGAGGTTGTGTGGGTGTTCACAAACATTTGGCAAGGACACCCTTTAATCCCAGATGCAGTTGAAGATTTGTTTTCTGTTAAATGCAGGAGTAAAATGATTATTTAGAAGTTGGAAAAAATAGGCTAAAGCCCAAAATGGCTGATGTCCTCGTTCTTATTGGTTCCCAAATCTCATTCATTGGTCAAGATAATGAGGCAGATTTACTCCAGTCGAGTGGGTCACTTGGAGAAGGGCTGTAATTAAATATATGCCAAACATTTGTTAGATACCACTTCCCACTCCCCTCTTTTCACCTCCTCCACCTGAATTTGAGGGCAGGGGAACATGGGTTTCGCTCCAAAAGAGCAGTCTCGGCTCTTTTATCAAGAAGAAACCTTATGTCACATGTTCTAGTCAAATGTTCTTGTTAAGCGCACATATCACCGGGGAGGACTCATGGCTCTGGCTCCACCACACCTGAGAGTGCTGTTTCATGTCTGCCCTGTTCAAGATGGATGGTCCAATCCCACTTCCGCAAGGTTATATCCTGTCCTACATCGCCATGTAACCAGTGCCATCCCCCACGCCTTGGCAAAAAAAAAACAAAGCATTGGGGACATTATGTTTTTTTTCTGAAGACAGACCCTGACTTAGTGGTTGTCTTTTTGGAAAAATGTAATTTCTGAAGAGTCTGCCATGTCTGCATGGCATGATGACCAAAACCAGCACAAAAAGCAAAAAATCTGGGAGTGTGGATTGATAACAAACTAGCACTCTCATAGCAGACAAATCATTGTCTCTGCTTCCCACTTTGTTATAAAGAAATTAAAGAAGATCCTACCATACATTCCTTTGGACTCTAAAAAGACGGCAGTAACAACACTAATCTAGTCAAAACTGGATTATTGCAATGGGCTCTACCTGAGCATACAGAACCAAAATCTAAAAAAGCTTTAGACAGTTCAAAATACAGCTGCTCGGTTGTTGGCAAACATCCCTAAGTACGAATCAGTAACTAAGGAGATCCGCAGATTTCACTGGCTCCCGGTGGCACAACAAATTAAATGTACATGGCTATGTGAGCAACACAGGACCTTCTTTTCTCAGAAATCTTTTTGTCTCGTATGAACCGTCCAGATACTTACGCTCTACAGGCGCTAGACCGATGAAAGTGCCGAGAAATCGGTCCGCAGGTTGGGGCGGCCGAAGTTTCTCCTATGGCACCGCAAAACTCAGGAATATGCTGCCAATTGAGCTCAGAAGTGCAAGCTCCCTCACCATCTTCAGGAAAGGGCTAAAACCTGACTATTCCAGTATTAGACACAGGGCTGGGCTTACTGCGTTCACAGCACCAAGACACCCCCGGGTATTTGCGCGCTGAATAAATGTCATTAACATTAACATTCCTTCATTGTTTTTGTTCATGGAGGTGGGATCAGTTTCTGGGGAGTAACGCCTGCAGAAAGGGCAGCAGACACTTGATTCGGCGGAGCGGCTGCATTTGGGGTAGTGCAGGCGAGCTTCCACTGTTCAGGGCCGGACTGGGAAATTAAAACAGCCCTGACAGAGGCAGAAGATACTTTCTCATTTAGCTACATTCAATGTTGACATTGCCTTTTTACAGGAAACCCATCTATCTGATAGTGAGGCTGCTAAGCTCCAAAGAGGTTGGGTGGGTAAGGTTTTTTCCGCCCCTGGTGATGGCAAAAGAAATGGTGTTGTTTTGTTAATTCGGAAATCTTTTACTCATTCAGTGCTACATTCTGATTTTGACCCTGAGGGCAGATGGTTATTTGTCAAACTTTCTTCTAAAGGTGTCCCTTTTTCTTTGCTTAATGTCTATGCCCCTGCAGGTGGAAGTCCTATTTTTTGGAATGCGTTTGCCTCTCGTATCACTGATTGTATTGATGATAATTTCATTTTAGCAGGTGACTGTAACCTACCATTAGACCCCTTTTTGGATAGACGCTCCAAATCTTCATTTGTTCCTAATAAATCCCATAAGCTTTTTACCCACGCCATCTCCCAACACAAATTAATTGATGCATGGCGACTTTGTCACCCAACCGACAAAAAATTCACGTTCTATTCCCCGGTCCATCACTCCCAATCCCGTATTGACTATATATTTCTCTCCCACCATATCTCCCAATCCCTCACCCAAGCGGAGATTGGTCCCATTGTATTCTCTGATCACGCCCCTGTCCTAATCAACATTGATTTTTTACCTAAATCCAATGGTCCTAAAAGGTGGCGTTTCAACAATACCCTCCTCACTGATCCCAAATTTACCGCTTCCTTTATTGAATTTACTAATGAATTTTTTGTTATTAATGAGACTCCATCCTTGCCTGCTCACACTGTCTGGGACGCTTTCAAAGCAGCAGCCAGAGACTTTATCCTCAGACATGTTGCGGCAAAACGTAAACTTGCTCGTCAACGCACTAATGATCTTCTGTCTCAGATTAAAATCCTAGAGCACTCCTACTATACCTCTCATACTCAGGAGACTTTGACAGCTCTTATTACTGCGAAAATGAACTATAATAAACAATCCACTGATGATGCTTCCCTGTACCTCCTGAAATCCAGTTCGAAATTTTATGGTGGGAAAAATAAGGCGGGAAAAATTCTTGCCAATTACTTAAAAGTCAAACAAAACAAGTTGAATGTTGAGTCTGTTTTTGATGTCAATTCCATACTGCAACATAAAGATGCTGACATCCTGGAGGTGTTTTCTCACTTCTATTCTACACTTTACTCTTCTGGCACTCAACCTTCTGATCACTCTATTTCCACTTTCTTATCCAGTATACATCCTCCTCCCACCTTTCCTGTTGATTTGGCCTCCCTTGAGACTCCCCTTACCATTCACGAACTCCGCACTGCACTCCATTCACTTAAAAAAGATAAGGCTCCCGGTCCAGATGGCTTCACCGTCGAATTTTACCAACACTTTGCTAACCTTTTACTACCCAAATTATTCCGCCTTCTTGATTCCTTCAAGACCAGCGATGCCTCCTTAGGCACTTTTTCGGATGCTTACATCTGCATCATACTGAAGGAGGGCAAGGATCCTCAACATTGCAAGAACTACAGACCAATCTCCCTTGTCAACATTGACTATAAAATATATGCTAAATCCTTAGCCATTAGACTTGATCCTTTTCTCCCAGATCTCCTTGGCCCTGAACAATCAGGATTTGTTAAGGGTCGTTTCATCTCCGACAATACCAGACTCCTCTTTAATGTTTTATCTAAGTCCTCACGATTCAATAGTTCCTTGGCTGCAATTGCCTTGGACGCCGAGAAGGCATTCGACAGGGTAGAATGGTCATTTCTCTTTTCCGTGTTAAAATGGTTTGGATTTGGCCCTAATTTCATCTACCTCATTTCCCTCCTTTATGCAAATCCTAGAGCAGCGGTTTGTGCTAATGGTCTCATCTCTTCATTTTTTCACCTTGGTAGAGGCGTTAGACAAGGCTGTCCTCTTTCCCCATTTCTCTTTAATCTTGCCCTGGAACCTTTCTTATCCAGAATACGTCAAAATCCGAACATTCATGGCTTCCCTCTTGCTCACTCGCAAGTTAAATTAGCTGCCTATGCAGATGACATTTTACTTTTCCTTTCGAATCCGTCTGTCTCCATTCCAGCTTTCCTCGCTGAAGTTCATACCTACTCCCATCTCTCTGGTTATAAGCTCAATGGCGATAAGTGCGAAATCCTGCCTCTCACCAAATTCACCTTTAAACCCGATTTTGCTGCATCCACTTTCACTTGGAGTCCAGCTCACATCAAATATCTCGGTTTACACATTACTCCTTCTGTTTCAGATACTATCTCGTTATGCCTTACTAAATGTTCTCAAAAACTGTCTGACTTTACTTCTAGATGGCACCCCCTATACCTTTCTTGGTGGGGCCGTCTCGACACCATTAAGATGATGCTCTCCCCAATCGTCCTTTACACCATTTCTAATTTACCGATTTCCATCCCTGCTAAATTTTTTACTAAAATTAATTCCATACTCTCCGTATTTTTATGGTCTGGAAAGAAACCGCGTATGTCCTTATCACGCCTCCGCCTCCCTAAATCGGAGGGCGGGGTTAACTTCCCAAATTTTCCTGCTTATCACAAAGCCTTCCTCCTGAAACAAGCAGCCGTTTGGCTTACAGATCCTGCTGACCCCCTTCCTCTGTGGGCTGAACTCGAGCGTCTTTCTCTTTCTCCTTTCACCTTTGCTGAGTACTTATCCTTTTCTCGCAAGCCCCAATTCCTGTCCAGTCCAATTCACAAATATACTGCGAAATTACTTTTAGCCATTACTCCGGCTCCTCCCTCTTCTATTCCAGAACTTCTCGCTACCACAATTTGGTATAATAACAGCATTCTTATCAAATTGAAACCCTTTTATTGGAAAACTTGGCGGCAGCGTGGCTTAATCTGGGTCTCCCAACTTTTCACTGGATCTGCCTTCATACCTTTTCCAATTCTTAGTCGACTCTTCTCTCTTCCTGCCTCCTTTGTTCACAAATACACCCTACTCAAAAATGCAGTTATGTCTGTCTATGATTATCTCTCTAACTCTAATTCGATTGTGACCTCTATTACTCCCGTCTCTTCTCTGCACACTCAACTACGCTCCAACCCATCAGCGTCTTCCATATACCACTCCTTTTACAATCCTCCATCACCTAGGCCTAAATCCAAAGTTGAAGAGCAATGGGAATCTGATCTCACTGTCTCATGGCCCACATCTCTTTGGGACAAAATATGGACTAAGCTTCGCAAATCTTCCAGGGCAGCCTCCCTCACGCAAACACTTTTTTTCCTTTACAATCGACTTCTTTACACACCATCTCTCCTTCACCAACGTTTTCCCCTGACTTCGGACCTCTGCTGGTCTTGCTCCACCCCTAATGCCACACTTTTTCATATGCTTTTCACATGTCCTCTCACGCATGCTTTCTGGACTAAAGTCTGGAATCAAATCAATTCTATTTTCCAAACCTCCATCCCCTTTTCTATCACTGACATTTTCCTTGGTTCACTTTCCTCTTCTTGGATTGATGTTGAAGCAAATGTTCATATTGTTGATTTATTATTGGCTGTTGCGTTTCAGCAAATTACTGTTAACTGGAAAGACTCCAAGGGCATTACTTTTAAAGCTTGGTGGTTCAATGTATGTTATAATCATAGACTAGATACTGCATTTGTTTATCCCACTTCCCTAGCACCGAAAAGACTTGCGTTATGGCTCCCCATCACCCTTTACCTAGATGCTTGTGCCAAGCGCTCCTTTCCTCTATCCCCAATTCAACAAGAAGTTTCGAAACCCCCTTGAATAACCTTTTGTTCCTTCTTATTCATTAATGTTTATTTATCTGCATATTTGTGCACTGCTTCTATTGTTATGTAGCCTCAATGATTGTAATTCTTAAAGTTTTAGCCTCATAGCTATCTCCCTTCCCTTTTTCTTTTCCCTATTCTCCTTTTCTTTTTTGCCCCTTCCCCCATTTTATCTTATCACACTTTTTAAGGCTGTTCTCAGTTATTATCCATACTATTCCTGCTGTTTTCTCTTTGTTTATTGTACTGCCATTACTTGTTTATCTTAATAAACTTTTCTTTGAACTAAAAAAAAAAAAAAACAGCCCTGACAAAAAAATTATTCAGCCCCCATTTGCACCGAGTGAGTGACCCCGACACATTGCTCAGTATGATTTTCCCAGGATCATTTTGGGAAAATAAGACTGAAAGGTGCATGCTAACTGCTCAATTTTTCAATTATATACGCTAGTTTTGTTGGTTGTTCGGAAGGGGATTTAATTGAATATTCAACTTCAGTACCTCGTAGCGGTATTTCTACACAGTTTCTAATCGTGCATGCGCCTGTGCAAAAATAGTGCGCCTGCGATAAAAAGAACATGGTAGCATTATGAGAGGCTTTCTCCTAATTCAGCCATACATTAGTTAGTCTTTTAAACGGGCCTAAGAATCTTATGAAGGGCGCCGGGATCGCGTAACGTGCATCACAACTCTTGGGTGCGCAACCGGCCTTCAGGTGTCAAAACCGGCCTTCAGGGGGTCCAGCCTCCCGGGGGATTGGCCGCTTGCCCGGCTGGCCAGTCCAGCCGTGCCACTGTTCTAGCAGTACAATTGCTGGTTGGCCAAACCGTATATGAGGCCCTTCACCGATAAGAGTGGGAATTAGAAGGGAACTTCCCAAAATTCCTGGGGAAGTAAGAGAAGTGTTACTACTCCAGGAATAATTTCTCCTTCTGGAGAAACACAACGAAAACGTACTAAGGGGTCCATTAGGATGGTGGGCAGACTTTGTCCACCCGCCACCCTAACGGAGATTGGGACCGCACGCCATAAGGGCGGGGGTCCCGTTGTGGGTATTAGGATGTGCCCGCCACAGTGGCGGGCACATCCTATATGTTTTACATTGTGGCGGGCGGTGCTCTCTGCACCGCCCGCCACAATGCAAAACATATGTTGTCGCATTTCCAGATGCAAAGCGGCAGGCACCGCACGGTGCCTGTCGCTTTGCATATGTACATGTTGGGGGGTACCATAGGTACCCCCCAATGTGCCCCCCGACAGTGGTGGCAACCTGGGGGCCCTGCAGGGGGCCCTTGCAGCAATCCCCGCCTGCCTTTCCGTGGCGGCAATGCCCCTACTTTGTGCCATTGTAATATGGCTGGCGGTGTCCATTGGACACCGCCACCATAATAATCTATTACCGCCGCGGTCGCAAGGCGAACGAGGCGGTAAAGCGGCGGACGGTCTTTCCGTCCGCCGCTGTCCCCTCCGCCATCCTAATCTGGCGGAGGGTAAAACGAGAGTGCTTGTCGGGCGGATTGCCTCCGCCAGGGTGGCGGTGGCCACCGCCACCCTGGCGGAGGCAATCCGCCCGACATCCTAATGGACCCCTTAGGTGTCAATGCAAGTGTGCAGCATACAAGGTCGCAAGAATGTTCACTTGCTACACTTATGCACGCTTAATGGCTACAGATAGGAATATCAAGGAATTCTCCCAAAAAATCTTGTGCCTATCCTTGAATATACACTTGTTGCAAGTTCCAGGGAGCAGTCCTGAAATCTTTGTGAGTTGTATTCTTATCATGAACTTACCGAATTGTACTTTATGTGCTACTTGTGATGTTCAACCTAGCAGAAACGGGAATAAGGGCTAGTTGTACAAACGTCCTAACTGTCGCACAGCTTACGCTTCGCTAAATCAGAAGGTTGCTACCAGTAAAAAGCTTCTTCTAATGTACTAAACCTGTTTAGCAAGGCGGAAAAGGTTTTCTGGATCTGTAAATGGGTTTAGAAATGATTACTGATTTGAAATTTGGAAGCGGCAACATGAGTCATTCCTTCTAAATTGTGAATTAATAAGCAATCTATCAATAGTTTGGGACCAGAATTCCAGTTACCACTTACAGGCTCCCCGGTTGAGATGGTAACTGATTCACCATTTGGACCCCTTTCGCTATGGGAATTATAGTGGCAGCCTTAGTGCCCCAAAGAAAAACCAAAGGGGATGATGGACGGAGCGTTGACAATACAAACACTCACCCCCAGTCAACTGATCTGGGTTTAATCCATCACTGTTCTTTAGCTCACTCCGCCACCCCAGTTCAGACATGGCCATATGCAAATCAGTCTGCCCCTGTGCCTCATAGGAACAGTCCAGCCCGAACTACCAAGCCATGTCTTCCCTGGACCGGAATCAAGCTTCCCAGGACCGGTTTCTGGCATTACAGCCGTCTTCAGCCAGGCTTGCTTTAATCCAGTGGCAAAGTGAGCAAGGGACTCACGTCTGAGCATACCCTGCCAACTTAGGGCGAACAAAGAAAAACCAAAGGGGATGATGGACGGAAAGTTGACAATACAAACACTCACCCCCAGTCAACTGATCTGGGTTTAATCCATCACCGTTCTTTAGCTCACTCCGCCACCCCAGTTCAGACATGGCCATATGCAAATCAGTCTGCCCCTGTGCCTCATGGGAACAGTCCAGCCCCAACTACCAAGCCATGTCTTCCCTGGACCGGAATCAAGCTTCCGTCCATCATATCCTTTGGTTTAGCCTTAGTGCCCCCACTTAAATTTTTCAAAATGAAAAATATTTCTTGAAAGCAGCCCTGCGTACATTAAGAAACTCTTTTTGCTCTGAAAAAGCAAAATCAATTTGAAATACTTTCACACAGTTGATGGTCTGCTGTTGCTTGCAGGCCACCATCGCTATGAAGGTAGACAATAGGAGGGAGTCACAATTTGCGACCAGCCTCATGAATAATTATAAGGCAGGTCATTCTGTGACCCCCTCTGAATCCTTATTTTGCAAACTGACCTATGGGTCAGCTAGCAAAATAAATTACTGGTTGCTAAAAGTGTGTCAGCTGTTTACAATTGCTTTATGCGACCAATACAATAGTACATCTGGCCCCTGACACTTCATATATATTTATTTCAATCTGTTTTCCTGACTTGTTGCTTTCCTGCCTTTCTCTTCTTCCTCATAGCTCCCTTTTCTACCTTTTTATATCTTGCTCTGTTCAAAGTCTGATGGTGAAACATAAGTTACAGTACACAAAAAGGAATACTGGATTCAATTGGAGTACTCTTCCCTTGCCTTTGGCTGCTCGGCATGAGTGAGATTGCACAACCTAGAGAGCATGCATGTTGTACAGTGCTTAAAATGCCAACAACTCAACTGTTCAGGAATAAAAAACAGAACTTCAATGTCCACAAAAATGTAGAGTAGTAAGTTGCAACGTTGATGGCAAAATGTAACAAAGAGCCAAAAATAAAGTAAATTGAGAATAAAATCTTAGGGCAAATATGGAATTGTTACAAAAAAGAGAACTAACAAAAAAAAGGAGAAGTAATTGGAGCATGAAAAAATAGCCCATGGTGGGATAAATGTTCTTCTACTCATTTGATTTGCCATGAATTAAATACAATCAATCAATCCTTATATCACACGGCATATCACTCATTTGGGTATCCAGGTGCTGAGATGTGGGTCTCAGTCGATGAGCTAGGCCTTGAGTTCCTTCTTAAAAGTCTGCCATTGAGGGTGCAGTCTGAATGTAAAGGGGAAGAGTTTTCCAGGATTTGGCGGCAAGGTGGGAGAAGGATAGACCTCTGGTGTGGCAGCAGCAGATGTGATGTGTCTGTGCGAGTGCGAGGTGAGTCGAGCGTAGGTTTCTGGGTGGCTGGTGGAAGTTCAGGTGAAATGGCAATTCTTCTGGATGGAGAGCCAATGGAGGTCTCTCAGGTGCTTGGAGATGTGGATCCTTTTGGGCAGATTGAGAATCAGTCTGGCTGCTGTGTTCTTGATTGTCTGGAGTATTCTCATGAGTTTGCCACCAAAAACAGAGCAAACATGCTCAAACACTACTTTTACAGAAACAATCCTTAAATATTTCAGTAAGTCGAGGTAATATTTGTAAACACACTGTAAGAAATTGGGTTGTTAGTTGAGAGAGGTAAGAGTACTCAAGTAACAAACACAATCCTTGTCAGCGTGAACCACAAAAGACACTAAATACACCTGTGTTTAACCCTCTGGTAGCTTGGAACAAAGCATGCAGGCTTAACCTAGAGGCAATGTCACTCGTGATTATCTGTTCACGCTGGATTTGGCTCGAATTTACAAGTTCATGCTGACTGTGATGGAGTGTGAGTTGGATACAAGGACCAGGTTAATCCCAGTGGAAAGTTTACCCTCTCACACAGTCCAGTTTCACACGAGAAGCTTCAGCCGGAGCTTCATGTTAGCGGGAGCCACAAGGAGTTTGTTGTCGACATGTAGCGCAAGTCACCATCGGAGCTCAGTGTTGGCGGGAGATATGCGGGTGCTTGCTCATGGTCGCAAAGAACCTAGAACCTCTGGATTTTCACCTCATGTCCATTCTTGCAGTTCGCAGGTTGGAAGATTAGATTAGACTCTGACACCAGCCTAGGTTCCAGGACCTGGGAAGGAAATTCTTGGGGGGGCAGGGCTCACTCTAGCAGAGGCCAGCAGCAGGGCCCAAGCAAGTGCAGTTGGTACTGGTGAGCTGAGCAGTTGAAGGGAAGGCCTCTGGAAGCTTGTTTTGTCCCTCTAGCTCAAACAGGAGGTCAGCCAACTGACCCTTGGTGGCATTTGTGGGATCCTGGGTTCAAGGTAAGAAGGTCCAGTCTTCCTTCTTCAGACTGCAGTGCAGTCCTTTTCTGAATCTCCACAGGTCCAGGAGGGTTATGATGAGAGGTTCTGACGGTGTCATTTTTATATGCAGTACCAGCTTGTGTGTGGGGGCCTCTCTCTTTGTCTACCCCTAAACTGATTCTGGTCAGTTCTCCTCCTTTGGTTCTGGCTCTAAACCAACTAGGATGAAAAAGAGCAGACAGGCCCGGGAGTCAGGAATGGGTGGGCATAGCCCTCAGGCCATCCTGCTCAGGAGAGGAACAGCCTCCTCACACCCACAGCCCTTTTGTACCCAAGGAATAGACATCACACCACAGGATAGCCATTAACAGTCATGTGACCCTGGACACCGGCTAAATTACACATTTATTGTAGGCAAAAAATGCCAACTTTCTAAAGGTACAGAAGGAATGAGGGCAATTCAATAACATATTGTGAGCTTGGGTAACAGTGTAAACTAAAGTGAATGGACAACAAGGGGATCAATTACAAAAACAAAAAAATTACAATTCAAATGTGTGGAAGAAGAATTACTCTATCTGCTTTCAAACTGACATTATCACTTATTAGGTATAATAAGATAACCCAGTGTTAGTCCATGGGAGAGTTACCTTGCTTTAGTAAAAACAACTTTGGAAGTTTTTCACTGCCAGGACATATGCAACGTAAGTGTGGCAGGGTATGCTCAGACGTGAGTCCCTTGCTCACTTTGCCACTGGATTCAAACAAGCCGGGCTGAAGACGTCTGTAATGCCAGAAACTAGTCCTCGGAAGCTTGTTTCCGGTCCAGGGAAGGCATGGCTTGGCAGTTCGGGCTGGACTGTTCCCATGAGGCACAGGGTCAGACTGATTTGCATATAGCCATGTCTGAACTGGGGTGGCAGAGTGGGCTAAAGAACGGTGATGGATCAAACCCAGATCTTTTGAATGGGTGTGAGTGTTTGATTGGTTCAGATGCTCCGTCCATCACCACCCCCTTTTGTAACGTAGTACCAGAGTGACATATATATATTCTAATAGACAATAATTGAGCCTGTTTTAACATTTGCAGCATGGGATCTTCTACGCTCCAGTCTATTGTCGCGCTGGATGTTCAATTTGATTTCTGGTATTTGGCCCAGCACCTTCAGTAGGAATTTTGTGAGGACTTTAGTGGTGTTGCTTTCTTGACTTTCTCTGACTTATCATAGAGATGTAGGGTGTTTTGTCCTGATCCTGTTCTCTAAATCTTCCCTCACTCTTTACAGCTGGGTAATTTGCAAATCAATGTGCTGAGAGTTCCTAGTTGATTAATTGTAATTGATTAACAGTTGCCTCTAAGCAAGGTATTAATGCTCTGACTTCAGCCAGGATTATAGCAAGCAAGGGCCCACCATTAACTTTCGAGTGGGACAGTGGCTCACATCATGGGAAGCTTTTCTATGGTGTGGAGGCCATTTTTTTTTTTTACTGTCTCTCACCTGACTGAGATGGACAAGTAAAAAAAAGCTATTGGTCTGTCCTCTCTAAAAATGGCAGATGGTCGGATCGCTTAACTCCGAAGGCACCTACTCCGTCGGGCCACTGGTGGACGCCTTATACCAATGGAGTACATTTTACTCCTTCTGCTTAAAACATATCTTCCTGACTTAAAGGACAGACCTTGAGTTTGGTGGATAGGGTACTTGATGCCGTTGAACTGGAGTACCTGCTCACAAAACTCTAATTCAGCCCTAGAAGCCCACCTAATGCAATTCATTACTGACACAGCGGGACTGGCCGCAGCGGGCACCAGATGTTTCCCCCGTGGACCACCAGGGTGAGGGCTGGTTTTGGGCCCCTGGGGGGGAGATTTTGTTACCAGGGGCCAACAATATCAGCCACCTGTAACAAAATCGGTCGAAACCGGCCCTATCAAACAGCTCATCCGGGGGCCTACCAATCAGTTTGCCAGGGCCGGTTTCGGTTCCCAGTCCAGTCCTGAATACTGACACTGGTCCTCATGGGAAGAGTCCATCCCAAACCTTGGTCATCTCACCCATTCACCATGTGGTCTTCTGCTTATTTAGTTGTGAAATTTGAGATTCTCAACCCACTAAACTATGCCCCCGAGGAGGACATGTCCAACTCAGTCAGGATCTATGCAACGTCCCCTGAAAATTTCGGGAATGATTAGGAAGGCAGATGACACATCATACTATAATGCAATAGACAACCTTTCAGCCTTTATAGCATGTGGCAATGTTTACCCACCCTCTCCTAAATCTGTCTTGATGGTCGTAAGTGGCATCAATAGTGCAGCAGGTGCAGTGGCACTGGGTAACACAGAGGGTCTGGAGACTGTAATGTATAAAGCTCCTGCAATTTTTTTTTTACTAGTAATCTAGGAGATGAGGAAATGTATTCCTTGATTGCATTAGGACCCAGGGCACCCTTGTGTTGCCACTGGTAACACATAAGCACAGTTGAACACAGCTGCTCCTCCGTTTGAGCGGAGGAGCGTTGCTCCACACGCGAGAGCTGAAAATGGTGATACAGTTTATTTATTACCATTTTGTTTTTCAGCAATCGCCCTGTCCTCAATTGAGTGACAGGAAGGGGTGGGACCAGTGCAGGCAGGTGGCGGCAGGGAGCCATGCTCTTTCAAATGCGCATGTCTCTTTGGCCTGCTGTTGTGGGCCCACCAGCCAAACATGCACATTTTGAAGTTCTCTAACCAAGCTATCTTAGACAGCTGAGGTAGAGAAAGTGCAGGCACGCACTGCTCCTAGGCGCGCTGAGAGAGCCTGCTCTGTCCAATCCTGGTGCTGCTCTCATGCTGTGAGAGCAGTGCCAGGATTGGTTAGTGCATTTTCCTGGTTCCGCTGGAAGAGAGCCGACCGGTGGTGGAGGAGGTCGCTTTTGCCTCAAGATAAAAATTGTTTGCGCAAAGTTTTCTTTACATAAAGGACACGCCATTTAAACCTTTACATTTCTCTTTTGGGTTTTCGTAGCACACTAAGCTCGAGGGTAATTGATTATTTTTTTACTGTCTTAGATTGTTCTGCAGTTGCAGCTTTACAGGCGTTAAACTCTTTCATATTTTGTCTCTGTTACTGCAAATTGATTCCTGTTGCCTTTAGTGCCCCTCGTTTCAAAATAGTTGCAGAGACCTGAAAGGAAGATATTTTAAAGTTCTTCCTGTGTGGTGCTTCTGAAGAGGCAGCTCTTGCTGTGTACCTTCAGGTCTCCTTGATTCATTGTACTGCACAGTAAATCAATGTCTGCAGCAGCAGGCAGCCTTCTTTGTTTGCAAATTGCTGAAACTTTTCCAGATGTCTGCAGTACATTCAAAAGGCTGTGCTCCTGTGGCCCTGTATTCTACTACGGTGTATGAACCTTGATATTTTTACTCTATTATCTAGCACAGTTGGTCTCACTTGTATCAGTGTCGATGGGAAGGTATAGATTTCCCTTTCAGCATTTCACAGAAATGCCTGGAACTGTTTTTTGTGACCACTGACAAGCCAGGATTGTCCTGGGTTTTGCTACAGATGACCAGGGCTCAGTTGTAAAAGAATAAGTGCTGGGGCCGAAACTTTTGAGCTGGGGAATGTCGGGGTTGCCAAATAACAAGTACTCCTTGGGGCGTATTCACAAGGGGATATCACCACTAGAACGCCACTAAAAGTTAAGCAACTGAACATGGCTTAACGCTGCCTTGTAAATAATGCTCCTTTGCACGCTTACTTAGTGTGAAAGGGTCATGCAATGGGTGTTGCTGTGGGCATTCCGCGGCACCACTGATTGGTTCTTGGCGCTGCCCCAGATTTACAAGGATGGGGTAGCGCCAAAAATGAAGACCAGCAAATCCCCTCTCTTAGACTGGTAATGCGAAGAGAAATTTTAAATTCCCCACATATTTTGCCCTTTCCATGTCTGCTGCAGAAGAAAGAGCAAATTGCCTTTCAAGATTGTTTATGTGCAGGAAGGTGTCCCTTCCAGGGAACATCCTGAAGAACAACTCTGGAACAATGAGTTCCGGGGTCGGGCAAGCTGAACAATGACTTTCCTGAACAACGACTTAGCCTGAACAATGCATGTGCGTTGTTCAGGCTAAGTCGGTCTAGTGTTCGGGATGGGGGGAGTTTAGAGGACCGTCGGAGGCACAGGACTGGTAAGAGGGATTTGGAGGTGGGGAGGGGGGATTGGTGTTCGTTTTTAGGGGGTGGGAGGGGTTCGGAGTAGATTTTAAGGGGTGGGGGTTTGTGTTCGTTTTTCAGGGTGGGGGGTTTGTGTTCGTTTTTAGGGGTTTGGAGTTTCTGGTAATTTTTAGGGTGTGGGAAGGCTTTGTGTTAGTTTTTAGGGGGTGGGAGGGGTTCATGTTAGTTTTTATAGGGTGTGAGAGGGTTGTGTTCGTTTTTAGGGGGTGGGAGGGGTTTGTGTTAGTTTTAAGGGGTTGGGGAGGGGTTCATGTTAGTTTTTAGGAGGTTGGGGGGTTCGTGTACGTTTTTAGGGGGTGGGAGGTAGGGGCGGTAGAGGGTAGATTTTTGGGAGTGGGAGGTGTTTGGTTTATATTTTAGGGGGTGAGTTTACCATGCATTCCTTTACCACGACAATTTGTGGTAAAAGAATACATGGTAAAAATATCGTGGTTGAGACATGGTCATACTACAGACCGCGTAGTTTAGAGAGTCGTCGTTGAGGAACTCGTTCCAACATACAACCGCCCCTTCCTGCACATGAACAATCGCCCCTGCAGCGCAGGGACACTTGCACCATGGCACAAGGGTGCCTGCACTGGCACCAGGCAGCTTTATTAGCGCCAGTGCTAAGGGAAACACAGTGGTGTGCAGTATTGTTCTAAATACGGCACATCACTTGGTTTAAATGTTGGAGCACGGCGTTAAGACATTGTGTTTAAATATCCCCCCTAGTCTTGATTCCACTTCACGCTTTTTAATCCCCACCATATCCCTGTGCTTTTATCTCACTCTTTCAGTTCTTTTTCATCATTGCTTTCATTCTGTGTCTCAATTTTCCCATCTTTCTCTTCCTTCTTCTTTCTCCCTTGGGTGTTTAATTCTCTCTTGCACTGCAGACCGCCATGGCTTGGCCATATTTTACCTATGCATCACCACCTAGAAAGCGCTCACATTTTTTTATTTTCAAAATGTACATAAGGCACCATACAACAAAGCCTTGAGATTAAGATATGTAGAAAATAACAGAAGGAACACCATGCACTTGAAAATGCAGTTTCCACTTATTCCAATGAGTATATGTGGTTGTTTCACCGCCACGAAGGCGCCGCATGCAAATTGACTGATCTGCTCCCAGTGACTCTGCATTTTTCACGCTCCAACTACCACCTCCACAACACAACTGGAAGAGAGCTGAAGGACTATGGAGGAGCCCTGCAAACAAGCAATGGCAAAGTCAATTGGTCTCGCCTCTTACTATCCTTACCTGATTTTTGCCTTTGTTGATGCTGTTGTACATCGGTAAAATGGAAAACAAGAAAAAAATGCTTGTTTTCAGATGTGGAACAACATCTGGAAAACCCGCCCAAACAAATCTGCAATGTGATGACTGCAAGCCGGCATCGCTATACACATGCAGGCATGCATCATGGTGCCGTTTTATTTACATGAAATGTATTGTTCCAAACAGTGAGGGACAGACCTATATGGCAATCATGCAGTGCCTGATGGGCTGGTCTCACAGATCATACCTCTTAATGTAAACACAAACTCCAGGAAACTACATCAGGGGAACAGTGGATACAGAGCCCAGTACTCCCTGTGTTTGCCTGACCATGTAGTGCATTTCGATGGTTTAAAATGCTGTACATTTGTGGGTGAATTAAAATTTGTTAAAAGGTAGTATTGGCTGCAGTTTACAGTATCCAGCACCAACCTCTACGAAAGGCAAACAGAAAAGATGTATCAATAAAAACAGAGTAATTACACAGGTGCTTCATCTGTTGTACAGAATGTATACCATCTATACATAGAAGAGGAACAAAAGCTCAGCACTCCCTCGGTAACTGGCCGAGTGCCAAGGAGAAGTGTGGCTCAGTGGTTAGAGGCGGCAGACCCGGAAGCTGAGATCGGCCGTGGACCAGGGTTCGATTCCCCGCCTCGGCGGGTCTCGGGCTCTAAAAATTCCACGGACTCGATAATTCTCGCTTCGGTGCCTACTCGACTCACGGGGTCACACTCTGCGACTCTGGGCAATAGCTTGCTTAATCTCCACTACGGCCCCTCGCGGCGGGATGCCGGGCTTCCACCTTGTGGATACCCTGCCGGGGTATCTCACAGGGGAATACCAGGACGGGTTCCCTAAGCAAGCGCTTAGATACCGTGTCGGTGATTTGCGCTATATAAATACATGTACATTTACATTGAAATGTTGATCTGACCACATTATAGCCATTGGTTGCTGTCATTGCTGATCGTGACATATTACGTTTGCAAATTTCTGTTAAGTGGCTATGTGTCTACACTTTCCATGGTAAATCTGGAATTTGAGAGTGAAATGAGTGATTATTCTGTAAATGGATGCCTACCATTGCATAATTACGCGGAGTACGCTCACCACAAGGCCTTAGTTTGATAAGACTGCATGCCCCTGCAGGTTCAATGGCGCGCTCCAATACTGAGTGCAAAAAGAACAATTGATGGACAGAATAATATATAATCCACATTTGTAAAGCGCACAATCCCATATAAGGTTCTCTAGGCGCTGGGGGCGATCGGGAAGATTAAGCAAGCTATTGCCCAGTGTCACATGGTGCTGGGCTAATCTGCCGCCAGTGCTGAGGATCGAACCATGATCCCCAGATTCCAGAGTCAGTCACTCTAGCCGCTGCGCCACACCTCTCCCTGCAGAACAATGTCATACATTCACCCCAGTACAGAGATCTGGGCCTCAATCCATCTTTTTTTGCTCACCAATACTGAGTCCACCAGGCTGTCATGAAGAGCCATTAAAGTCCCTTAAAACTTCCACAGCCTCTGGGAAGCCATGATGCTCTGGAGGCAGCTAGGGAGATGCCGAACAGCGAAAAATACACATGTGGCTACTCTCTCACTGCCTCCTGCGCTCTTAAACTAACTGAATGTAGGTGAAGATCAAGGTACTCATACGAAACCCCTTGGTAGATTTATACGATCTAGGTAAAAAATAGATTTATTCATATATTATACATCTATATTATAAATTAAAATAATTCTGTACTTTCTTTTTAAAGAACATTAAACTTTAAGAATTTTCTTTCTACTTTCCCATTGGGAGAGCTCTGCCTGTTTTTTAACCAATTCGCAATTGTTAGTATTTTTATCCGAAATCTGCCTGACCATCTTTTTGCAGTCTTTATAATTGAGACTAGCTAGTCCCGCATGCAGTGTCGTGCGATGAGCGACAGATCTTTTCTGAATGTTCGATCATCCAGGATCATTTTTACTCCATGGAGTACAGTTTTGATCAGAGTTCTTTTTTAGTCACTTATGGAATCCCAATTCTCCATCTTTGCCAAAGTCTGTGCTATATCAACATCCTCTTCTGTATGTGCCAATCCAAGATTTGTTTCTATATTTAGATGGGGAGAGGGGATTCAGAGGTGCAGAAGTTGAATCAGCAATAAAGATGCCATAAACCTTTGCTTCAATCTTGCCACATTTGCTGTGTGTTGAGCAACAGAGGTCAAAGTCTCTGGCTTTCTGACAAATCACTGCCTGTGGTTTTCACATGGAGAGTAAAGTTTACTCTTTTTTTCTCTATCTGCAATGTTATAGGATTTTGTAAATTGTACTTTGAATTATGTGACAATCTTGACTGGACCACGCGGGGTGTGAAAGGAAAGGCTGCAGGAAGTCTGCTTTTCACAACAGCAATTCTCCTGTGGCACAGGTTCTGGATAAAGGATCAACCGAAGATAAATAGGGAGATCCTACAGGAGTGCCTAAAACTAGAAGGGGCTTTAATGATCCCCTGGGTTAAGTATGTGCATGACTTTATGAATGATATTGATCACCCAGAATACTTTGCTGAACCTAGGTCCATACAGGCAATTTCAAGAAAGGCCCTAAGAAAGAAGTGTCTTCAGCTATTGGCCACAACAAGAATGACAGGGGAAATTGTTAAACCCAGAGTAAGGCAACATCAGTTAATTGTAACAACCTTTAAAACGGAACTTTTGCTTACTTTTGTACCTGGCACTTGGGACAGGTGGTTATTAACTTGGTTCAGGCTGGACATTATTTACAGACTCGTGACCTTTCCTAAAATCAATGATTGGTCACAGGTTTTGCCTTTATGTCCATGCGACAATCACTCTACTCAGTCCACCATTCATCTGGTTTTATTTTGTAAATGTTATGTAGTTTCGAGGAAAGCATAGATTTTACCGATTTTAAAACTACAGGGACAGCAACAATGCCGCCCAGCATTGATTAGGCTACAGTTTTTAGAGAATGAAATAACTACCTGGTGCTTAACTATGTTCTTCAAGAAGGTACTTGCACAAAGAAAATCATGACGATGAATAAACTATAGTAGAATTGACTTTGACATTTTTATGATTTTTATTACTGCAGTTTTAACATTAATTGATATTTTAATGTCAATATTTGGATTGCTGTTTTTATGCGTGTAATGTTGTGATAATATGCAATTTTGGTTTTATTCTTGTGCTTTTATGATTGCTATAACAGCAGTTGATAAAAGCTTTCCTTGACTTGACTTAATAGTTACTTATGGAATCCCAATTCTCCATCTTTGCCAAAGTCTGTGCTATATCAACATCCTCTTCTGTATGTGCCAATCCAAGATTTGTTTCTATATTTAGATGGGGAGAGGGGATTCAGAGGTGCAGAAGTTGAGTCAGCAATAAAGATGCCTTAAACCTTTGCTTCAATCTTGCCACATTTGCTGTGTGTTGAGCAACAGAGGTCAAAGTCTCTGATTTTCTGACAAATCACTGCCTGTGGTTTTCACATGGAGAGTAAAGTTTACTCTTTTTTCTCTATCTGCAATGTTATAGGATCTTGTAAATTGAACTATGAATTATGTGACAATCTTGACTGGACCACGCGGGGTGTGAAGGGAAAGGCTGCAGGAAGTCTGCTTTTCAGTACCTGTAAAGAACTCTAATAATATTTCAAAATAGATCGCCCCTTAGAAAGCACAAGTTAAATATTTGTTTTGTATTTCTGGAGTGTGAGGGAAACACGGGTTTCAATTTGATTAGCACAAATCCACACGTTACTCTGTGTTGCACAAATGATAAATAAGAGTTGAAACCCCACACATTAACTATCATTTACGCCCTCTATAGTTTTATCAGTGAGACTGCATGTCTCTGCAAATTTGGTGACCATTTCAATGGAATATTTGCTGTCTGTAAAAGACAGTGCGCTACTACACCATGCTTTAGTAACATATTTGCGAGAGTGTGCTCCAAAATGCACCACAAGCTAAACATTACACCTTTACTATGCTCATGCAGAATGGGCGGGGCTCATTTGCTATTCGTGTTCTTTGTGTGACGTTTAGATTTTTCATAGTCACTATGACTATCAAGGGCAGCTGGTGTTAATGAAAGTAGAGGGCATTGCCCTGCCATTCATGGAGGAGGCGGGAGGAGAAGGCACTCCAAGCAGTTCCATGCTAAGGGCAGCAGGCTGCTTGCAGGGAAAGAGCCGAGACTGTGCTTATTTAGAGGGAGGGAGTGAGAATGAAGACTGCTCATGTGATGGTCGAGGATCTCCTCGCCCTCAGGGTCCAACTTAGTGCAGTGACGTCAGCAGCTGTGGGCATGGCCTGTTTCAGTAGTACATCATAAGTATACCCTGGGGCGCTATTGCTGTGGCCCAGGGCATGGTTAACAAACCTTCATACAAAGAAATGGAAGGGGGCAGGGCTCCTATTGTATCAGTGTGGGGGTGGGTGGTGCTGAGGGGGCCAATTTGGGGGAGGAGTCAGGCCGCTCGTTCTGGCTCTTGAAGGCGGGTCTCCTGGAATGGAGAACACATACAGTTTAGTCAAATTTTGGCTTGCCCTGCTTTTGTATAAATTATGAAATGTGATTTTAATGCATATGTATTGTATGTGCTTTTTATGTTTTTTTTTTGTTGAAATCGAATAAAGCGTGCTTTGACTGAAAAAAACCCCACATACAGGATATGTTTAATAGAAGCTGCTTTTCTCACTCACGTTGCTTAGAAAGTGCTAACTTGTCTTTCTGCCTATCAAATTCTAAAAATTGTGTCCCCATGGTGGCTGTTTGGGTTGAAATGTAGGACTGCTGGAAGAGCGGAAGTTTCGCAGCCCAGATCAGCCCTCCCTCCCTCCGACTATCTCAGAGTGGCAGGGGGCTGGGGCGGGGTCACTATTAGTGCAGCCTCCACTCACCATTTCATTAAAAAAGCTTTTTATAGTTTCACAGATGCTTGGTGAGTGAAACTTCACTTGCCATGTGCCTCCTTTGATAGCATCTTTGTTTAGATGTTACACGTGTTCTTTAGTCTTCTGGGAAAAATAGCAGTCAATGTTAGGATTCTTTGAAGCCGCATCATTTGATTTACTAAATCGTTTTCTGAAGGAAACACAGGATATAACAAACAACAGTGTTTGTTGTAGGACAACTATAATTCATGAGCCAACTGTTGTTAATTCACTTTGCTGTTAATGTGTTTCTGTTTTCTATTAAAATTAGACTGAGGTTGATTCAAGGGCTGGGGCTGTATGCCATGGCAGAGGTGGGTGGGTGGGTAGCATGTTCCGATAACACAGCAGGGCTTTTTTACACCATCTGTCTGTGTGACTGCAAGTCTATGCCATCATTTCAACCTTCTTTCAAATGCATTTCATCCCTTCCAGGCTGAAGCGAGTGCAGGATTTCTTAATTGTCCTTGGACACAAATCATTGTAATATAACGAGGGATGGGGATTTCCTGTTTAGCAGTGTAATTGCTGACCACTGTGGCCTAGTGCAAAAGCAACAGAGTACCAGCGTGTAATAACCGGGTCTTGGGGCTTAGTGGACTAATGTATCCACTGAAGGGGCCTGTGTTCGACCTCATGGTCACAGGTTCTAATCCTGGCGGGTCCACTTAGCCTTTCATCCATCTGAGGTCGATAAAATGAGTACCATTGAGTTGGGTAATAATATACATCTGTTATGCAGTGCCTTGAGACCCTTGGGTGATATGTGCGCTTTACAAATACATATGTTATGTAATGTTAAAGGGCAATGATTAGGGCAAGCCGTTGGTGTTAATGTGGGTTTGATGGGGTGCATAGATGGCCGTCGAGAGACCAGTGGCATGAATTATTAAGCTTTGAAGTATGGTAGACACCTGTAAAATGAACCACATGTGCCTTTTGAAAAAGAAATTGTATTAAGATTTATTGATACTTAAACTTCAGAATTAACCTTTTTTCCCTACATTTTCGCACAAGAAAAACTCTCCAAGACCTTTCTTCAGTTCCGACTTTGTTGCTTGCTTATTCATTGCCTCGCCACTTTTAGAACCCACCAGCCGCCCCTAATGGTTTCAATGATTTAACATTGATAGCAGCACCCCTACTTTGAATACTGTCCCAGCACCACTTTGTAGGTGGTTATGGAAAAAGAGTAGGGGAAAGATTGTGTGCCAGCTTGTACTTGTTGATAAGTTAACAGTTCTAACTCTGTAATAGGTGGAGGGGTTTTGAGTATTAGATAAAAACTGCCACAGCGTTTGCGCTGCTAGCCAAGCTAATTCAATGGGGAGGGAGGGGCGAAGCTATATCCGTGGGTTGATTCAGCTTCCCAATGCCAGTAGGAAATCACAAGAGAGTCAACCACTTAATACAACAATGAGAACTCTCTCAATCCACCCAGGAAAAAGTTTTCCGTTTATAAAAGAACTTCGACCCACTAGTAATTACAGTGGCATGCTTCAACACGAAGGGTTGAGGTTAGAAGCACGTCCTGATACAGTGTGTATCGGGGAAATCTCTATGGTGAAGCATACCACTGTAACAGATCTACTCATATACAAGTTTATTAGAATGGAGACACACCACGCAATTCTCCACTGAGGAAAATAATCTTAGATGGAGCTTTATTTACTTGTGTCCGTCCGCCACCCTAGAGGAGGAGGGACCGTCTGCAGGTGCAGCGGCGGTCCCTCCAGTGCAATTAGGATGTGACCGCCAGCCTGGCGGTCACATCCTAATTATATATATATATATATATATATATATATATATATATATATATATATATATATATATATATATATATATATATATATATATATATATATATATATATATCCATACTAATATTATAAAGACCTTTGAGGCGGGTAATCTCAGTAACCACAGCACCAATCACAACACCCAATACAGCGTTGGAAAGGGCAGTTGCAGCAGAAGGACATAGGCTATGCAGACGGATAAAAAAATGTATTAAAACAATTGCAAAAAACTACATCATCCAGAAGGCCGAGGGCCAAAATAACATCAAACAGGAAATGATGTAATAATGTGACTCACTATGTTGAGACTGAGAGCCTGGAGCCAAATTGATCGTGAACAAGGGATATGCTATCACGAAACGTGTAGATTTGTGCCTGCCTGCTTGAGAAACTCCATGCTGTGAGGATTAAATAAAAAAGCACGTAGGTGAAGACAAACGCCAGTTCGTCCCGTTTTTCTCCCAGCAGGGGGAATTGGTTGTGGATTTAAATGCGGCGTGGTTCTGCCGCGGGGATTTACGAACCGGCGAGAGAGCGCTGCAAATTCGGGCAAAAAGGAACCGAGGGGTATCTATATCTATATCTATATATATAAAAAAATATATATATATACATATATATATATATATATATATATATATATATATATATATATATATATATATATATATATATATATATATATCCATACTAATATTATAAAGAGAGAGCTGAAACCTTTGAGGCGGGTAAACTCAAGAAGTACAGCACCAATCACAACACCCAATACAGCATTGTAAAGGGGAGATGCAGCAGATGGACATAGGCTATACAGCAGGCCACCATATACATTACAAAGGTCAAACAACCTTAGGGGTAAAGTAGTCCCTTGTGGGCGTTGGTGTGGGCGTGTCAAAGTACACTACATTATTCCTTTGTGGGCGTGCAGCATTGACAGACGGGCGTGGCACAACAGCGTTGTCAGAGGGGCGTGCTACAAATAAAACAAAAAATGGGCGAGTACTTCAGTAGCGCGCCTTTCAGAAACAATGTGCGCGCCCATTCACGATCCACCTTCGCGTCTCACACGTCCGTCTACAAACACCAAGCTGCGCCGCATTTGCCATTCAGGCGCCATCAATCACATATAGTGCGGTGCAACCTTTGTGGGCGTCAGCGTTGTTAGAGGGGGCTGCACCAAAATTTAAATAAAAAGGGGCCCGCCTTTCGCCAGCAATGTGCGCACACATTCACGCTCCACCTTGGCGTTCTGATGACGCGACATTAATGATATATAGTTCGGCGCAAACTTTGTGGGCGTCCGCGTTGTCAGAGGGGGCTGCACTAAATTTAACAAAAAAAGGGGCGCAGCTTTCGCCACCAATGTGCACGCACATTCACGCTCCGCCTTGGCGTTCTGATCACCTCTCACATGGCTGTATCAGAACACCAACGGGCGCCACATTGACGGACCTTGCCATACTGCCTACAAAATTAAACTAACAAAACAAAACTTTACTCGTTTAGGAATGTAAGATTTCTCACAAGTGGCTGCAGGAAAGAAAAAAAAAGGGGCGCACAAGCGCGACATTCACTCACCGCGACATTCACGCTTCAACGGCTCCAGCGGACACTGAAGGCAGGCAGCGTACCACACGATCTAAGCTACTTCACAATTAAAATTTTGTCCAGGGCTCAGGCGGGGCCTCAAACCAGCCCTCGCAAACACGGGATCACGCTGGGCACTGTCAGCCTACACACATTAACGTCAAAGACAACCCGCCTGGGAATTATATAACCAACACACTCCAAACACACAAAAGCTGCAAAACTCAATTTATTCTACGGCCACATTCAATTGAGACCAAAAATGTGGTATACCGTGAAATCTTAAAATAAATTAAGATTTACTATTACAAACATTACACACATAACATTTCATACCCGGACAACGTCAGGAGAGGCTGCTAGTATATATATATATCCATGAACACAAATCAGAGGCCCATTATAGGGGACATGGCTTTATTAAGGACAAAGCAGCACGACTTTCTTCCTTCTCCCTTACGCGTATCAGCGTTTAGACGCCTTGATCACAGGTGGAACACATAAAATCATGTGACTGATAAAGTACTGCATTTCCCAAAGTGCATTGTGCTTGTGTATGTAAAGTACATTTGAAAGTTCTCGTTATTACTTGCAAAGTGCTTACTTGTTGCTCCTGCACATGGCACTGTTGTTACTATAAAATCCAAATGGAAAACAGTCAGGTGAGTCCGCTTTTGTGCATAGTGCTCAAAATTAAATTTTCAAGATCTTGCGACTGTCCTTGTTAATGCCTGCCCTCCGGACCGATCAGCACAGAGAATAATCTGCGCTGAATCCCTTCCTCGCAGACCAACAGTTTTGCTGTATTAGCATTCCTTTGTAGGCATGTTGCTGCAAGAGGGTCATGCTCCAGATTAAATAGTCCTCAACCAGTCCCCCGCACACAGGAGCCCCCAACCCTGCAGGGCGGCCTCTGGAAACAATGGGCACGGAGAAGCCCATCACGTTACCTCCATAAACACAAATCAGAGGCCCAGTTCCGGGGACATGACATATATATATATATATATATACATATATTAACTACTGGCGATAGCCAGTAGGTATATATAGTTAGGAGGAGTTAGGTGATGTCATCAGTGATGTCATCAGTGATGTCACTGACCATGTCATGAATGATGTAATATGTGACATCATCAGCAGTGGATTGCGGGTGCGCGAAATATAGTTAGTACAACTAACTATATAGGAGCAAGTTCAATGGTTTTGTATGAGTGAAATGTCCAGCTAACTATAACCCCTAAAACTTATAGTTTTTTGAGTGAATTTCTTTTAAGGTTTTTTAAATGCTAATTCCTAACTATTCCTAACTATATAAGGCCTGAAACCTATGGTTTTTTCAGTGAATATATATATATATATATATATATATATATATATATATATATATATATATATATATATATATATATATATATATATATATATATATATATATATATATATATATATATATATATATATATATATATAGGGCTACATCTTGTTATAAACAGTCAAGCCACTTGCATATTTGCACAATGTTGCCTCTTTTAGGTTGCAAGTAACTAAATCTATTTTGATACCATGTCGTGTGATGTCAGATATTTGTTGTTGCACTAGCACTTTCTTGCCTGGCGTATTTTGCACATTACTGAAGTCGTTTTTTATATTTGATAAATTACGAGCTTTTTAATATATGTGTGTTTTCTATGCCATTGAGTTCTAATATTTCTTTTGGTAACAGACGATTTTATCTACATTTTAGATAAATTAAGTCCTCATTTATGAGAAGATTCAAGTGCGTTTTTGACATTTTATGCATATTAGTTGATGTGTTGCAACAAGAGGAATATTGTACATTCATGGGGTATTGAGTCCTCTGTCTGTGGCTGACAAGTCCAGATTGTGATTGACCAATTGCATCCCTTCTATCAATTGCACTAGCACTTTAAAATGTCCCCCCTCCTTCATTTGCGTTATGTGACCAAGGCCTCTGTGAAGGCCGAAACGTTATGATGGCAGGGCGAGCTTCACTGAATAAAAACTAAATTGCTCACTGCAACCTTGGGTCGGCTCCACTTTCCTTACCTTGAAGCGCTCCGGTTCATGTGGAGTTTCATGGTTCTTGGATTGGGTGTTTTGCATATATATATATATATATATATATATATATATATATGTGCTGTATCTTGATCAATGATTGATTTTATAAGTTTGTATTCCGGCATGCTGAAATTTTTAATTTCTTCTATGTTGAAACTTGCTGCTAGTTCAATTAAAGCAAGCCATGCTGAGTAAATATTTGCCTTCATGTCTTCAATGTAATTTTGACTTTCTGTCATTAAAACATGTTTTGTTCACCCAGACCATGTGATAGTAATCAATGAATGTTTCAAATCATTCAAATTTAAAATGATTTGTGACTGATCATGTGATGTCACTTTCTGTAATGTCAAAAGGAGTTTAGATTTGGAATATCGAATCTCTAATATCGACTTGTCAGAATAATGTTACCACAATATTGAAGGACAAAATATCAAAAGGTAAGTTTCCTATTTTCTATACCTATTAACATATATTTGTGCCTTATATCTTCGGGGTACGTAGATGTGGAGTTAAGAATAACAATTCCTTTCCTCTTTCTGTGCACTTACCTTTCAATATTTTTGCCCTTAATAATGTGGTAACGATATTCTGTCCAGTCGATTTTTCAGATTAAAAATTCCCTGCTCCTATTGCTGAGTGTTTGAACCCAATATAAAAGTTTTAATATTGTGATGCATATATATTGTGTCAAAACTATAGCTAGTACAGAAACATCGTATCACAGAATATGACTGTCAAGAATATTGGTTTTTTGTGTGTAATTTTGTGTTTTAAATAATTTTGTTTTATTTCATATTGTTTGCTTAAATATAGTTGTAAAAACTTGTTTTTCTGTAATTTAACATATATTAGCTCAAATATTAATTTTTGTTGTTAGTTTTGTTAGTATATTTGGTTTTATGTACTCCAGTTTGTCATTTAAAATTAGTAATTTATGTTTTTAATTGTTTATTAAATATTTATTGGGTTATGAATTATTTACATTGTTTTAACTTTTAATTGTTATATTTTAATATTTTTCTAGTTTTACTGTCTTTCAATGTTTTCATTTTTGTTAGTTAATTCTATTTTAGTAACGGGTTGGTGGCTTCGAAGGAGAATAGGATGGGAAGTTAATTAAAGTACAAATCATTGCATTTTAATCCGAATTATTTTTATTTGTTAACTAATTATGTAATTGATATCTAAATTTGTAAATTGTTTTATTTTGCACTTGTTCAATTTTTGTTTTGTTTTTACAATTTTCAGCATATCTCTAAGTATTTATGTTGCTAATTTATATTTTAGTAGTGGGTTGTTGCCTTTGTAGAGGAATAGAATGGGTAGTTAATTATATAATTGATAATTAATTATAAGAATTTTTTATTTTGTAATAGTTCTGTTATATTTTTAAAATTTACAACATTTTAATGTGTACATTTTGTTAATAATGTATATTTTCAGTACTGGGATGTTGGTTTTGTAAGGGTATAGGAAGATAATGACAACCTTATATTTTTTATATACATTTTTGTTAGTATTTATTTAATTGATTAATTGATATTTATTTATGTATTTTTTTAAGTTGGAAATTGCGTGTACATTAAATGTTTTATTCAATAATTTAATATTAATTGTTTTTAATAACAGTGCTTGTAAAAGGTATGTTTTTAAATTAATATTTAGCTTCTTTTAATGTATAATTAAAAAAATCATATTTATCATGTGAGTAATTTTTATCTGGTATTTTTTATTTACTTATTTACATATTTTGTACAAAATGATTTGGAGGTGGAATTATATTTGTAGAGCCCTACATATTTTGTACTTTTGGTTATGTTGGAATGTGAATAGTAAATCTTACCCCTCTGGAGTCCAACACTTTCCCTACTGTTGCTTAAACTGCAGTGAGAATAGTAAATCTAACTCTTCCAACGTCCATCATTTTCCCTACTGTTTCATAGTCTGGAGTAGGAATAGTAAATTTAGACCCTCCAGATTACAACACTTTCCCTACTGCTGTTTAGACTGGACTGGTTATACTATATTTAAACCCTCTTGAGTTCAACACTTTCCCTACTATTGCTTAAACTAGGGTCAGAATAGTAAATCTAACCCCTGTGGAGTCTAACACCTTCCCTACTGTTGTATTTATATTATCCAGTTGCGGTCACCACCGAGTAAATATAGGTAGCTCAGCTATTCCATGGGAAAAGCATTTTTTGTGTTGTTAATAACGTTTGTCCCATTTGATGAATTTCCACAAAAGTTTCCAAAAAGGTGCTCATGTTGACGAGTTTGAGCCTTGAAAGTTTTGGAGTGATCCATCAACCGGGGGCGTAGAATAAAGGGGGACCCCAATACGCAAAATCCTCATGCATTGTTCATAGACTTTTTCAAGAAGTGCTACTGCAAAAACTGCTGAACGGAATTACTCCAAATTAGGCAGGAAGCTAAAGCTTGGTCCACAGATTAGTGCTTTCATGATTTGGTGTAAATCCATTCAGTAGTTTTTGAGAAATTAAGGTGAAAAAAAAATTGTATATCTGGATGGTTGGATCCTCAAAAGGGATTTAAGACTCTTGCTGGAGCGCCAGTTTAAAAATGGAGTATTCTGATTGGCCCAGAGAGCTTTTAATCCCTTAGGCCAACTCGTTCTTGCAGCAGTCTGACTCCCACAGGAGTGACAGCTTTGATTGGCTGGCAGCAACATGAGAGAAATAGTGCTGGCAGCCATTACAGGACCCACGCACTTTAAAAGGCAAAATGATGCAAGGGGGCAGGGTAGGGGTAACCTACACCCTTCCCCCGGGGAACAAATATTGTAAAAAAAAAACAACAACACTTTTTGTCATGATCTTTGTGGTCTAACGTGGGATCAAAAAATCATAAAATTTGTGATGTCATTAGTGATGTCATAAATGATGTCAGAGAACATGTCATGATTTATGTAATATGTGATGTCATAAGCAGTGAATGGTAGAGGTGCAACCTATAGTTAGCTCTGCTTACTGTAACTAGTGAATTCCTGTGTTTCTTTTAGTTCAAAATGTTAATACTGTCACTGACATTTTCACCTAACTATAAAGTTACTTTAATCTTCATTTTTTTCAGTGAATTTTAAAGTTGTTTTTTTTTTAAACAAAAGGCAATATTTTTTATCACTCCGAACTATAAAGTTACTTTAATCTTTGTTTTTTCTTATTACATTTCTAAGGTTTTTTTAAAAAGAAAAACATCTTTTTATAAACCTAACTATAATGTTACTTTAACCTTTGGTTGCACCTAATACATACTCTAAACTACAGCTGCGTAAAGGACCACAAGATATTTCTCAAGTGACCTCGTGCGTATGTCATTTTTGCAATGTGATTGTTCCTTGCGTGTCTTCATAGAGAAATCAGTGGCAAAATGAATCCTCTTATAGATAAGACGACAAGACTAGAGACAAGAGTTGAATCTGCACCAATCAAGGGTGATTCCTCTTAATTATATGAAGTAAGTGCTTATTTGTTTATACATATATAGGTAAATAATTGACTAAAACTATGTCGTTTGCATTGTATTATGCTGCACTATAATAATATTTTACAAATAGTAGTTTCCAGTTTAAATGTATTGAACAATCAATAGTATTACATTGTTTTTGATGATATTCCCTTCCACGATATTTTTGACACAAAATATTTTTGTCATTCCTATTATAAGAACAGGAAACCAATATTAATGTTAACAATATTTGTTACTCAATATTTTTGAGCCTCAATATTTTTTATCTCAATATTTTTTCAAGGAACCTATTCCTATTGTTTTAGGGTATGACTCTGTCTTTGATGACCGAACAACAGAATCCATCTATGATCTATTGTGAAGGTACCTGAAACTGTCTGCCAGGTCCGACAATCCCTGACGGTGCAATCCTGAAGGCTTGTTTCAATGTCTTATAATATGGTTTTCTGCCATAGATTATTCTCTGAAGCAGTTTTCTCCAACGAGTAGCTCATGAGAAAATGGTAGCTCTCCGGCTACCTATAAGTAGATCTCCTATGTGCAGCCCAGTGAACTCAATTTTTCCTTGGTTGAATATGTATACCAAAATTGAAAAGCATGTATTCTAGATCCAACTGTGTGTAATTTCAGAACTCATAAGATGATGTTTGGGGAAGAATGTATGAATTTACAAAATATATTAAAAAATATATATATTTAAAGCTTATATTTGAGAAAAATCAAACAGTCTTAGGGAGATGTATTACTAATAATATTAACCTGGTGTTAGGGGCATTGCAGCTATGGTTTATGTGCTATCCCTGTAGAGACATTCTATATTGACAAAGCATTTTTTACATTACTGCTGGCAACCATGCCTGATGCACTGAGGTGATCACTGCATGTTATCTTGCATATGGTGGCCATAATATAATGTTGAATTATGAGAGCACTATAACATCTCTAATAATATTAGTAGCTCAGTAGCATTTTCATAAAACATAAGTAGCTCCTATTACAGAAAAGATTGGTGACCCCTGCAGTATCCTAGCAGTGAAATCTTGATCACACAACAAGTGGAATCACATTGCACATTAGGAATGGGGCATACTAATATTTGTTCAGGTGACTAATGAAAACACTATGGGCCTCATTACAATGACGGTTGGACCGCACACCGACAGGCCGTTGGTGGCAGTCCAATCACTGACAGCCCATCTGTCTGACCGCTGCATTACAATGCTGGTAGTCAGACCCTATTTGGTCAGACGAAAGACCGTCGCCTCTGCCAGAATCAGAGATCCAGAGGTGGCGGCGGTTGGAGTAGTGTCAGACAATGGCGGAGGTGCTGAGGCTACATGGGCGTTGGGATTACAATATCTCTTTCCGAAAGCCTTTTTATGGTGGGAATACTGCCATGTAAAGGTTGTCGGAAAGGGATATTAGGGGTCTCAAACAGGGACTCCGTCCATTGTGGGCCACTGTAAAGTGGCCCTGGGGCATATGTAGTGCCCCACTCACCTCCATACACCATCAGCCATGCATGACATGGTGCATGGCACAAGGTGCACAGGCGTGCAGGATGTGCCTTCATGGCATTGGCATGTGCTGTGGCCCTTTCCGATGGCAGCAGCATACCCCCAGCCCGCCCAGTGTTTGCATCCTAATAGAGCAGACTGATTGCCCAGATGCATATCTGTGGCTTCCTGACCGCCGTAAAAGCGGTCGGCGTCTGACCATCCGGCATCAAAATGATTCCCTATTTGAGGGTCAAACTCCCACCTATGATTTGCATTGGTATTCTTTTTTGAGAACCCCAAGAATACACCCCAGAAGGCTACATAATTCGGTATTTGAGATTTCCAGGCACTCTACACTTACTCCTGTATTTGCATAGTTTTTTTTCTTCTTTTTAATTCAAGTGGAAACATTTTTGTTCCACTCCATTCCCTGAAATTGTCTAATTGTATGCAAGGAAGTACCCTGGAACAATTAATTGAGAATGTCTGTGAATAACTACCTAGTTAAGCCTTTTCGATATTCACCATTTTTATTCAATGGCCTCATTGCCCTTCCACTGCAAACACCAATGTTACCCATAACCCTAAATTCACTTAGGCATAAAATGGACAATATAGGTGGGGTTTCTGTGGGTTTTAATGAGGTCTACTATTTGAAAGTTCCTCAAGTTCCTCAAATCCTATTCCTACCACAAATGCAGTTTGTAAAGTCCATAAGACTTTTACGCCTGCAAAGAATCCTGATTGCTTTTCGTGGTTGAGACACAAGTCGGTATGCTGGAGAAAAGTGGATTAAAGCAATATGCAATCATCAAAGCAAGATTGATGTGTAACAATTTATCTGAATTAAAATGGTTTGAGTTATAACCCATGTGTTGCTGAACTGCCATTCTTATATAATTGTCACTGCATATTTAGAAATGTAGATCGTTATAGTTAATTACTTAATTGCTTATTTACAAAATAGACTGGAACTGGCTTTGAATACAAACAAGTTCCAAGGAACCAATGTAATTAACTGTCTAAGTGTATAGCCTACTTTTTAAGTGAGACAAAATTGACTGGTGCCTGTGCAACGTTTTTTAGGTCTATCATTGGAGGTATCTTTAGCTTTCTCGCTAGCTTACTGTTTTTCCAAAAAACACATTAATAATATACATACATCGAAGGGCTTTTAGTCAGCAGGATTCATCTACTGGCATTTGAAACTGTCATTTACATTTAGCTTCCCCCCCACCCAACATACAAATTGGGGCTGTGGGTCAGTGCTTAATCCATACTAATATAATAAAGAGAGAGCCCAAACCTTTGAGGTGGGTAATCTCAGGAACCACAGCACCAATCACAACACCCAATACAGCGTTGGAAAGGGCAGTTGCAGCATAAGGACATAGGCTATGCAGAAGCGCACCATATACATTTAAAAGGTAAAAGAACCGTGCCAGCAAAGTAGTCCCTTGTGGGCGTGTCTGCGTTGTGCTGTGGGCGTGACAAACGCTGGGGGCGTGTGGTACGTTCCGCCCTTCATGCCATGTCTCATATTGTGTGCTAATCCCACCCTGCTCCCTTTAAATACCCCTGCACCCCATAATCATAACCCACCCTTACTCCTTAAAATACCCCAACACCCTTAAACACTAACCTATCTTAACCCTATAAATATACCCTGTACCCCAAAACCCAAACCTATCCCTAAACCCTAAAAATACCCCTGTACCCCAAAACCCAAACCTAGCCCTGAACCCTATAAATACTCCTGTACCTCAAAACCCAAACCTACCCCTGAACCCTAAAAATACTCCTGTACCCCAAAACCCAAACCTAGCCCTGAACCCTAAAAATACCACTGTACCCCAAAACCCAAACCTACCCCTGTACCCTAAAATACCCCTGTACCCCAAAACCCAAACCTAGCCATGAATCCTTAAAATACCCCTGTACCAGAAACCCAAACCTACCCCTGAACCCTAAAAATACCCCTGTACCCCAAAACCCAAACCTAGCCCTGAACCCTTAAAATAACCCAGTACCCCAAAACCCAAACCTACCATTGAACCCTAAAATACCCCTGTATCCAAAAACCCAAACCTAGCCCTGAACCCTAAAAATACCCCTGTACCCCAAAACCCAAACCTAGCCCTGAACCCTTAAAATATCCCTATACCCCAAAACCCAAACCTACCCCTGAACCCTAAAATACCCCTGTACCCCAAAACCCAAATCTAGCCCTGAACCTTTAAAATACCCCTGTACCCCAAAACCCAAACCTACCCCTGAACCCTAAAAATACCCCTATACCCCAAAACCCGAACCTAGCCCTGCACCCTAAAAATACCCCTGTACCCCAAAACCCATACCTATCCCTAAACCCTAAAACTACCCCTGTACCCCATAACCCAACACTATATCTCAACCCTTAAAATACCCAAACACCTCAAAACATATACCCCAGTACCCCAAAACATATATCCCTATACCCATACTTACCTTATACAAACATTAAAAAAACATGCTTTTACCATTCATGCATTTACAACGAATTTTGTTGTAAATGTATGCGTGGTAAACGCATATAAAATGTAATGCTATGCGTTATAATGGCATTGCGGAGTCATGGTACTTTCGTAATGAAAGTATGCGGAGTGATGGTATGCGGAAAGAAAGTTGCGGAATAATGGGTGTTTACCCTCCCCCGGTAAGTACATTGGTGGCACGGTGGCCCACATCTCCAGCAACATACTCATATTTTTTCACCACCCATTTGAAAAATGCACAGGTCTCTCTCATTGATGGCCAGCACCGACATACACTTTTAGACACACCTCCGGCCACAAGTTCTAGAATTACGAACTTTAGAGCTGGGGAGCTACGTTCGAATCTCAGCATCAGCTCAACATCCTGTGATTCCAGGCAAATCGCTTTGTCTCCCCGTGCCTACCACAAATGAATTGTTCTTCTGTAATGTAAATTGTGCTCATGCCATGTTGTCGAGTTTGCGCTATATAATATTGCAAGGAAAAATAAAGTACGGAAACTCGAGTTCACACACTACTGAACACGCACTCTTAAGTGAATCAGCAGTGCACTGTGAATCGGAGCGTTTCACAGGCCTGTCACAGATAAGAAATGCTATCTAAACGAAATCCTACAAAACAATATAATACTGGCCGGCAGCAATTCATACTCGGACAACGTCGGGACGGGCTGCTAGTTTGTTAAATAATAGACCTCAGGGCCCTGACTAGGAGATCACAGCAGCTGGCACCACCCATTGTCCCATCATAGCTGCCAGTGATGGCACCAAAACACCTACTAACCATCTCTCTCACCTGCAATTTTGACAGTTCAGATTAATCCAGGTCCCCAAAGCTAATGGAATGGCTTTGGAGACAGGTATCAATATTTTTTAATGTATATTGTATTCCTAAACAACCGCTGTTCTGCTCATCTCTAAATTATATGAGCAGCGCCACAATGTGGCAGACTGTCATACGTGTGGTGCTAACAATTAAGTGCCAGTGCCGAGCACGGGAAACCAATTAAGTGCTGGTGCTGAGCAACGGGACCCACCAGCTCAAAATAAGCACTGCAGTGGGTCAGTCTACCATACCCATTGGACTGTTCCATTTCAGTAACTACACTAGAGGGCCTATTAGGAAGGTCCGCCAGCCATCCTGTCGTAGGAAGGGACCGTCCGCCATAAGGGCGGGGGTCCCGTCCGTGGAATTAGGATGCACCCGCCACAGTGGTGGTTGCATCCAGCATTTTTAGCATTAACAAAGCGGCAGGCACCGCGCGGTGCCTGCCGCTTTGTTAATGTAAATGCAGGGGGGTACTGCTAGAGATCGCGGGTCACCCGACCAATAATTTCGCCACTTCCGGCTTCGGGCCCATATATTTCAAATCACCATATACATTGATCGGATGACGTCACAATCTACTACCAATAATTGTGAGATTTCCTTTCGATTATTCCTAGTGTACCCGACTTACCATCCACCGTTACAGGTACCTATGACCACCATGGATCAGGGAGCTAGCTGTAAAAGGAAAGGCAGCAAAATAATATACTCTTCAATAAATGACTTTACTTTCATAAAATGACCACGGACAACTAGAAGTTTTATAAAGTTTTATCTAAAGTTCAATCAGTGTGAAAATCCAACTTACATTGAGCAGATAGTCAGTAAGCAAGATAACAAAACATTTTGGATTCAAGAGAAATGCGACTGGGAACCTGCTAAGCTAGTAAACTAATTCATGTAAGAGTGGACATGGGTGATGAAGAAATAACTAGGGCAAATATCATTTATGCTAGGGATTGGGAAAACTTTAGAAATCTAAACAGTTCGGTTAACGTGAAAAATAGGACACGCTATAACTTCAGAAAATCTCTTCATTCAGTTTAGTGAGAAAATTTATAGAACACATCAAACAAGTTATAACTGCAAATGGGAAAAATAATTCGTAAAAGGAAGGGTAACATAGGAACACGCTATGAAATTCAAATGCAAAATAATTTCATCAGAGGCAATGGTTGAGGAAAGCATGGAAAAACTTATCATATGCAAAGATATGTCTTTATTGAAGCAAAAGGTTTATCAAAGAGGAAACAGACACTTGTAACACTAAGCCATTGGTTATGTAAATTTTAGAGTAACCTCAAAAACCCTATGCAATTTGGAGTATAGCGGTATATATGGTTCATCCGCCCCGCATATGAGTTAGTGGCCGTTATCATTGGTTACTCTAAATGAGTGATTTAGCCAGCCTCAACCGGAGGCACCTCTGGCATATAGTGCAGTGTCCAGAGAAGGAAAAAAGGTGGTGTGTCAAAAACAAAAGAAAAAAGGGAGGTTTGTTAAAATAACTGGAAAATCACCCTAAGTAGTTTTATTGATTGGTGTGATTTCCAGATTGTTAAAAAACTGGTACTACTAAGTTGATCGAGTTACTGGATCACAGTAGTTATTAAAAACACTTATTACATAAACGTCGACATGTTTCTGCTCCGTCGGCCCATAGGGGTCTATAGAGCATTCGTCAGGACTAACAATAAAATGAACAAACAATGTTTGGATTACTCACACCTTTTGTGTTGCAATACGTTAATAACCTGTATATTTTGCAGGGTATTTACTCCTCTGGTTTCTTGTAACAGAGAGTACTTGCTTGCGTCGGGGGGCCCTCAGGACTCAGAGCCGCGTGTGCCTGCAATTGCGTCTAGTGCTGACTCTGCCCCCGGAAGCTTCCATGTCGACGTTTATGTAATAAGTGTTTTTAATAACTACTGTGATCCAGTAACTCGATCAACTTAGTAGTACCAGTTTTTTAACAATCTGGAAATCACACCAATCAATAAAACTACTTAGGGTGATTTTCCAGTTATTTTAACAAACCTCCCTTTTTTCTTTTGTTTTTGACACACCACCTTTTTTCCTTCTCTGGACACTGCACTATATGCCAGAGGTGCCTCCGGTTGAGGCTGGCTAAATCACTCATTTAGAGTAACCAATGATAACGGCCACTAACTCATATGCGGGGCGGATGAACCATATATACCGCTATACTCCAAATTGCATAGGGTTTTTGAGGTTACTCTAAAATTTACATAACCAATGGCTTAGTGTTACAAGTGTCTGTTTCCTCTTTGATAAACCTTGTACTTTCCCTGGGGAATGAAACAGACCCTTAAATCCCTAGTCCCCCCACATTGATTGACTGCCTTTTATTGAAGCAAAGACAGAAAAATAGAAAGGTGCAGTTTCAAGAGATTCAGAGCGATATTTACCTAGACTGGTGTGAAAACCAAACCCTGGCCACGGGTCAGTTAAGGACAGGAAACCCTCAAGGAAGGATACCCCTCAATGGACAGCAGGTGCAGAATGGACACCCAGGACAGGACAGGAAACCCTCAGATTAGGATCAGGACAGGACCACCAGGACACGACCAGCACCCGCAGTTCGGAAGCAACGCCTGCGCTCCACCCTCTCTGCAGCTATCAGTCAGGACCCCGATTGGGTCAGCGAACTCCCAGCAAAGTGCTCCGCCAGCACTTTTAAGGTTTAGTAAAACCTTAGTCTATGGTCAATTTCGGACAGAGTGCTCCGCAGTACTCTGTATCTTCAGTCACCTATTGAGTGCGTTGGGTCAGTGACAGGTCAGCTATTCAGACAAGTCGGACAATTTCCCTAGGTGAACCTAGGCTAGATATACTGTTTTGGAACAGGGTACCACCCCCCAAATGTTGCAAAGTGTCAGAATCACCAATTTCAATTGGTCCTAAGGTAGGATTTGGTTAACACACCAATCAGGACAGACTATTTGGAGGCCTATTTAGCATCCTAAGGTGCCGCCTAGCAAGATTGGGGTTCCCACGAGAAGTCGCAGGGAATACAAAGAAAAGAATTACATTGTATTACAATATGGTACAATCTAGATGCTCTTGCTGGGTGAAGGTGCATGTTCCCATGCAGGCTCTGGCAGCAACCTTCTTTGGCTTGGTTTCAATGCCACCGTGCCACGATTGATTCTGCGCGGTGGTGCCCTCCAAGATGGACTCCCCAGCCCCATCACACCTCAGTGCCGAGGATACATGAAAAGTAAGCGAAAACAAATTAGCACATAGAAATAAATGAATGTATTATATGTCGTGACTTTGTACTTCAGATTTATCATCCAAAAAATATACTATGCAATTAGACATTAGTAATATATACAGTGATGCGAGAGCAACTGCACGAGCATCACCACGTTATCACGAAAGCTGTGTATTACGCATGCACCCCCTTTCCCTCCAGAACTACCTCTACGTAGAGTCACGTGAGTGTGACTAACGCATGCGCAAAAGCGAAAAGGCAAGCAGCGGCCATTTTAGACACAGGGGTTACTTATTTTAGTAGAACACATAGGCAAGCTTCGCTACCTTTCACACATATCCAAAAATAAAGATATTAATAATAACGTACGTTTGTTATGAGGTTATGACAAGTCGAGGTTCATGAATCGAGCAAGTCGCGATGCGAAATCTTGCTCTATCAATCCCCTCTTTGATGATATTTACTATCATCACACATAAAAGGAACCAGATGCCAACTTTCTTTCACACTTTGTACAACTCTATCTCTTCCAACATGCGATTCAATTTTTCCTTCTCATTTTTGGTAGGGTGAGAATTTTTCACCCTTTTGTAAATCTGATTATTTATTTCCTCCAATTCAAGCTCATCCGCATTCCGTTTCACTCCTCTTGCATTCACCTGATACTTCTTATTATGCCTTCGGCATTTGCAACAGACGAATATGAAAAATAGGATAAGACCTATAATTCCAATTGGCATCAGTACTTTGAACAATAAGCTTCTACCTAAGTTAGCAAACCAGTGACCTACATTTGAGAGACCATCAACTAGTCTCCTCCAGGCACTGTCAACCTCGAGTGGTTTGAGTTCCCTTTCCAAATTAGTAATGTTTTTCACATATCTTTTGAGCTGCACGCTTTTGTACGGAATGTAAGTGCAACAATGTTGCGCTTTCAACATCCGGCAGACTCCGCCCTCTTTTGCTAAGAAGGTGTCAAGAGCAAGTCTGTCCTGCAAAACCATTGCTCTGATCGCAACCATTTCGGTATTGACCAGCAGAAATCCATGAGCTGTGTCAGTAGACAGCACATCCACTACTGTGGACAATTTCCAAATTCTGTGAGTGTTCAGAACCACTCCCACTCCAGGTATCAGTGCACTAAAAATACTACCCATTATTTCACCTACACTTTCTCTTTTACTACGCACTAAGCCATTAGTGTTTTCATTGCTTCCAGCAATTTCATTCACATGGTATATTTTCGGGAAGACAATGCCAAAGTAGCAGCTTCCATACCAGTGATCCGGCAATTTGAAATAAGCCTTGTCTCCACATATATAATAAATTCCAGGAAACACAGGCTCTGACCCATTTTTGAATCCCCAACCTCCAATTACCTTGTAATTGTGCTCACATTGACTGGAACCAATGAAAATGTTATTATAATAATCAGTCTTCTCGCGGTGAAGACAGAGTTTCCCTTTCTTCTCGAAATCCAGCAACAGAGCAGGTCCCGCCCCGCCAGTTGAGGTGCTTTCCATGTTCTCAGCCCATTTAGGGGTTTTCTGCCCTTTGTCATTTGCCTTTCTTTGGAAACTCTCCCTCCTCTTTTCTGCCATGTTTAAAAATATTTTCTCTTGTTCATGCAATGAACAGGTCAGGTTGTCTCTATGTGCTTCAGCTATGTCTATATTGCCTATAGTCAAAAAGTAGTCTCCCATATAGCGTATTACATCACTTTTTATATGTACAGGATTCAGATTTCCACGAATGGGAAGTTCAGAAAAGATCACGTCATTGTTAGAGTAATAGTACTGTAACGGTCCTCTTTTGTAAAACAAGCTTGCTAAAATACTACAGGAAATTCCATATGTCAGGGGCAAGTGATGGTATGTCACGCCTTCAGCTACAGAGGTAGGTAGCTTCATGCAGACATAGCAATCCTCTATCTCCATAGTCTCTACATAGTGTACTAATAAGTTTGCGAAAACATTTGAGTGTGTCTGATTCCTAACTCCGTGGTAATGTAGTCCTTTCTCATCTGATGCATCTAAGTCTCGTTTTGTTTGTCTGAGTGCTTTCTCACGTCTTTCTACACTTCGTGTTGTCAGTTCTTCAGGGTCCGCAATCTGAGTAGGGGAAATATTAGTATTTTTACTAACCATAAAGGGAATGAAAACTGTTAGTCCTATCCAAACTAATACAACTATAACTATACTACATACACATACTTTGCAGCATGTTTTGCAACAACTGCGACTAGGCCTTCCATTCGTTCTTGACTCAGACATTTTGGCTCAGAAGAAGTTTCTCAACCCCTCTTTGTAAGTTTACACAGGTAGCTTACTCTGTGCAACCTCAGGTGAACTCGTCTTCCTCTTCTTCAGAGTACTCAGCAACCGGTTCTCCGTCACTTTCGTCAGTGATGTCAAGTTCCTCAAAATTTTCCAAGATTAAGTAGGTCCACTCCGGGTCCTGATATTTTTCGTTTTGTCTTTTTATTCGCTCACTCCTTCTCTTGGAGCTATCTTCAGGTATTTCTGCAATTCGGGAACTTCTTCTTAGATCTGCAAGTTTCTCTTGGACTGTTTTTATTCTTAATTTCAGTCTCTTAACATACCTTGGCTCAATGTGCTTCCTTTTCTTTAGTCTTTTTGCTGGCACTGCGATCGAGCTTTCTCCTAATGCTCTTTTATTTTCACTTGTCGGTGGCGCTTCGGTTTCTGTTTCTTCCCTTCCTGTCTGACTAGTCCCAGGTCTTGTATCTATTTCTTCTGCCTGGTTACTAAGCTGGCCTGGTTCAGGTGAATTTTTGTTTTTGTTTTTAAATGTCTCTGTTTCTGTGTCCTGAACACGTTCTTCTAATTCTAACTGATCCTGTTCGAGCACTTCGATCCCTTGATTTTCTTCTGCTCGAACTATTACACTATTTCTAGTCTGTCCCTTTTCGATTTCAGGAGTTAGTGGAGGTGTGTCAATCACCTGATATGTCCCTGTCTGACCTTCTTCTTCGTCCTCAGACTTGATGTGAATCTCAATGATCTGAGGGTCTTCGCCTGTGCCTTGCTCGACCTCTCTATTCCACTCTCTGTCTTCTCTTATTCGCTCTCTTGTTCTGAGTGGGTCTCCAGAGAGATCGATTATGGGTATCCAATCCTCTGGCCAGATTCCCGGAAGCTCGTCATCAGCTACTTCTGGAACAGCCTCCGTTGGATGTTTAGCAGTACTGGTGCTTGGCCATGCGTCATCAGCTACCTCCGGGCCAACGTTTACGGGACCTTCCACTGGGCTGGTGCTCGGTCGTCTGTCGTCAGCTACTTCAGGACCAACGTCTGCAGACCCCTCAGCTGGACAACCTTCTGCTCCAGGCTCCTCGTCAGGTATCACCTTCTGGGTATGGCTGGCATGGATCCACTTGGGAACGCCGGCGCACTTTACAGCAGTCGTCGTTACCAGGATTATTTGCCGCTTTTTCCCCCACCTTGGTGCAAGGCAACTTGAACGAGTGTGCTTCTTTATTTTAACCCAGTCACCAGGAACCAATTTGTGAACTGGTGTTGTCGGGTTGGCGACGGCGTCTGCCCCAATCTGGCGAGAGATAGAACACACTTGGTCACCCAGTTGCTTGCAGTATTCAAGTACCAAATCATCGGAAATGCTTAACAGTTTGTATCCTGGTACCCATGCTTGTCTCATCACTCTTCCCATCAAGATCTCATGGGGGCTCAGGCCTGTTCTCCGATCTGGAATGCTTCTGAGTCCCATCAGAACAAGAGGCAAGGCAGCTATCCAGTTCATGCCAGTGGAATCACATATTTTTGCCAATCTATTCTTTATGGTGCCATTTATTTGTTCTACCACTCCAGAAGCCTCTGGATGATATGCACAGTGCAGTTTGTGTGTGATCCCAAATGCTTTGCAGAGCTGAGCCAAGATTTAATTCTGAAAATGTCCGCCTCTATCTGAGTCAATAAAGACTGGAACCCCGAACCTCGGTACTAGCTCTCTCAGCAACATCTTAGCTACTGATATGGCGTCACATTGGGAGGTTGGGTAGGCTTCCACCCATTTTGAAAACAGGCAGACAATGACAAGGACATATCTCTTTCCCTCACAACGGGGCATGGTAATGAAATCAATTTGTATTCTCACAAAGGGACCCCCTGATCTCCCAATTTTCCCCAGCTCAACTACTGTTTTCTTGCCAGCGTTGAACTGCTGACAGGGCAAGCACCTCTGGCAAAGGGACTCTGCTACCTTCCTGAACTTCTTGTTGTACCAAGTCTGTTGAAATACCATAACCATGGCATCCCTACCAATGTGTGATCCTTCATGTATCAATCTGGCCATTGGGGCAAGTAGTTGTCTGGGTAACACAGCCATACCATTCGGGCCCACAATGACACCATCCTCACGTCTCGGTCTACAACCTTCTTCCTTCCACTTCTCTTTCTCCTCCCAGGGCGTCACATGCTGCCATTCTCTCACTTCATCCAATGTAGGCACTTCTTCAAACATCCTAAGTTGGCAGCTGTTTCCAGTCCCACCCCGCTTCGGATTTATTCGCATCTGTTCCATGGCGCATTGTTTTGCCACTCGATCAGCAAAATCGTTTCCCAAAGATACAGGGTCAATGCCCTTCTTATGAGCAATACACTTGACCACTGCCAATTCCTTTGGTAATTGGATTGCCTCTAAAAGGTCTTGAACCACTTTTCCATTTCGAATGGGGGTACCTGATGAAGTCAGGAATTCTCTTTGTAGCCATAACTGGCCAAAGTCATGCACCACCCCATAACAGTACTGGCTGTCAGTATACACTGTTATTCTCTTGTCTTTTCCCAATTTGCAAGCTCTTATCAGGGCGATCAATTCGGCTACTTGTGCAGACTTTACTCCAAATAAATAAGCTGCTTCTTCAATTTTCGTTAAAGTGACCACAGCATAGGCAGCACTTAGGCCCCCCAGTTCATGCCTCAGGCACGAACCATCCACAAACCATTCCTCATCATGTACAGGCAAAGGAGTTTCTTTAATGTCTGGGCGAGGTTTAGTACTGAACTCTGTCAGATCAATACAGTCATGCTCATCATCTCCCTTATCTTCCATTACCATTGATTCAGGGAGTAGAGTGGCGGGGTTTAAAATATTGCATCTGGTGATGACAATGTTTGCAGCACCCATGAGAATCCTCTCATATTTAGTCAGCCGACTAGGGGTGAGATACTGAGTTTTTGTTCGGGTCAATAGAATCACAACTGCATGTGGAACATACACAGTTACAGGATGTCCCATGATAATGGACTCACTCTGTTCTAAACTGGTGCATGTTGCAGCTACTGCTTTCAGACATCCAGGTAATCCAGCAGCCACTGGATCCAATGTGGCAGAGAAATATGCCACAGGCCTTCTGGTCGTGCCATGTTCCTGAGTCAGGACTGACAATGCCCAATTGTCACAGGTGTCACAGAATAGGCCAAACTCCTTGGAGTAATCAGGCATCCCTAGAGCAGGAGCTGTACACAGACAATTTCGTAATTTTGTGAAAGCTGTCAAGCTCTCGTCATTCCATTCCACTGGGTCTTTTGCTCCTTTCTTTGTCATCTGAATCAAGGGCTTTGCAAGGACTGCGAATCCCACAATCCATTGCCTGCAGTAACCTACAACTCCGAGGAACATTCTTATTTCTTTCTGAGTACGGGGTAACTGCATATTTTGAATTATTCTGACTCTCTCTGAGGTGACTTTTCTGATGCCTTTTTCTATCTGGTGTCCCAGATATTTCACTGATTTCGAACAGAACTGTAATTTCTCAGGGGCCACTTTATGTCCCTTTTCACTCAGGTGATTTAGTAGGGCAATGGTGTCAACCACGCAGTCCCTATGACTTTTGGACGCCACCAATAGGTCGTCAATGTACTGGACCAAAACGGACTTTCCAGGTAAGACTAAAGTTTCAAGACATTTTTTCAAGATCTGATTAAAGATAGAGGGGCTCTCTGTGTACCCCTGGGGGACCCTATTCCAGACATACACGTGACTGTTGAAAGCAAATGAGAAAAGAAATTTGCTGTCTCGGTGCAATGGAATCGAAAAGAATGCATGACATAGGTCTATCACAGTGAACCATTCAGCATCCCAGGGAATCTGATACAGGATCACTGCTGGGTTCGGGACAATAGGGCAGCAAGGAACCACTATCTTGTTTACCTTTCTCAGGTCCTGAACTACTCTGTATTTGCCATTAGGCTTTTTGATGCCCATAATGGGTGAGTTACACGGGCTACTCATCACTTCCTGTATTATGTTTGCTTCTAGCAATTTCTGTATTTCAATGGCAACACCTGCTCTCACTTCTGCACTCATTCTGTAAGGCTTGGTATTGGGGTACACTGCATTCTCTCTCATGGCTATTTGTATGGGGTCTACGTTTTTCATTAATCCTACATCCTTTCCTGTAAAGTCCCACACTTCTGGCTTCACTGTCTGCTGGAGTTCTTCAGGTAAGTCTTGTATAGTCATTCGTTTTATTTCTGAGTCAGGTCTAATTAACATTAGCTTGTAGATACCGTCTTCGTCTGGAGTTTGAATTTCAACGCCCTTTGGTGTGCAAAAGATGGTACAATTCATTTTGCACAGCAAATCACGTCCCAGTAAGTTTACCGGACTGGTATCACAGACAACAAATCTGTGCATTTGTTTGAAATTTCCAATTGAGATCTCCATGGGCTCGGTAACAGGTGTACTAATCAGTTGATTAGATACACCCACTACTTGGATTGCTTCTCCCGAGAGGGGTAGGTTTGGAACGTCCACTGTTCTTACAGTAGAACGGGTAGCACCAGTGTCCAACAGGAAGGTGACATCATTTCCATCAACCTTTCCTTCAATGTATGGTCCCGACTGGTCTACCGGCAAGGAAGCGCCAAGTACGCACTCCTCATCCTCCCCTCTCAGGCCCCGTCAGTACTGGTCGTCACAGAAGAAAGTGTCATTCAGTAGATACTGCGAAGTTGCTGTATTTCTATTTTCATTGCCTCCCCAGATTTCTACGTTATCACCCTGTGGTGATTTTCCTTTAAAAATAGGTTTTGGCGCTCTGGGCACTTGGATCGTTTTTACCTGCTGCTGGGTCTTTCTTTGTTTTTCATTCTGCGTCTGTGGAATTAAATCAGGTGTTTGGGCATTATCATCTTGTAAATAGGGACACTCGTCTCTCCAGTGTCCAATTTCCCCGCATTGAGCCCACATAACCTTCTCCTTGAGAGCCTTTTTCTTTTCTGCCATCTCGTCCTCACAGTACTTTGCGTACCGTAGGACCTCATCTATCTTTTTAGTATGCCAACAGATTTTATTATCCTTTATCTATTGACAGATTTCGGGCCTTAAACCGTTTACAAACCTGTAAATGAAGTGTGTCATATCCTTCATCTCGATGTTATCTATACCACTGTATGTTTTGAACACCTGCCACAGCCTTTCATAAAAGGAATGCACTGTCTCGTCTCTTTCTTGCGTGGTTCTATCTATCTTGGTCCAATCAGTTTCCTTTGCGGGCACCTTTGATTTTAAATGCTGAATTACTTGATCATATTTTCTCATTACTTCCTTCGATGGTTCTCCTGTTTTTTCATCTCTCGCGTATTCCTCACTAGGCCAAGCTATGGCTATTTTACACTCGGTCCACAGATCTACAGGGACCACTATGTCGAAGAACCCATCCAGGTCCTTCCACAGGCATTTTTGCACTTTTACAAATCTTTCTACCTGCCTATACCAATCCACGGGCTTCTCGCGTAATTTTGGGAAGTCATTAGTAAAGGACACAATATCCTGTCTGGACCATGGAACGTGCACATATTTTCCACCTGGTACTTCGCGCATAGGGCATAACTGTTCTGGTTTGCCAGCTTCCTTTTGAACAAATTCGGGAGTTGCCTGCCTAGACCTGGCCTCATCCTTTTTCTTGGCCCATCTGGCTTTCCATCTTTCCACATCTCCCCATTTTTGTAATACTGTCAATAGTTCTTTGACCTGTGCTTTCTTCCCTGAAATATTCAAGTTTTCCAAATCCTTGTCTGAGAAATCTGGCCTATATGGTTTCTGCAGAGGTTTCGATTTTGAAATATCTATTCCCATGCTAGCAGCAGTGTCTGTCAGTTTTTCATGAAGTACTTGGGTATTTCGGGTGAGACTCTTGCAGATAAACAGCATTTCGTCTTCGGAGTAGGTATTTAATCTGTCTAATCCTACGTTTCCTGCCATCAATTCCTCTATTTCTATTCTCAGCTTGTAGAGATCTAAAGGTTTCGTTGGGGACGTTTGTTTTTCAAATTCTTGACTCCATCTTTCGATTTCTTCAGGAGTCACCAATGTGACACTCTTAGTACCCGAGGTCGATTCCATTTGAATTTCCCTCGCATTAAAAGGATTATGTCTTTTCTGCATCCTTTTTCCGGCATTTCTAACGGGCAGGTCTAGCAGCGAGACCTCCGACTCGCACTCACTTGTCTGGTCATCTACAATTAAGGGTTCTGGTCTGGCCGGTGCAATGACAGGAGTAATTACTGGAGTTTTCGGAGTCCCTTGACGGTCCCCGTACGACGGAACCACTGGTCCGATAGTTACTGGGATCGTCAAGGCTTCAGGACTTGTATTTAGCTGTGACATTTTCTGTATTATCTCAGCTCTCTGCTTTGCTAGCGCTTCTCGCTCTTTCTCTTCTAATAACCTGTCCAAAGATTTGTCATGTAAGACCTGTGGGGTTAGAGTGGGAGCATAACTCGGGGCAGTGGGATGTGTTTCACTTGGTCCTTCGCCATAATTAGGTCTTGGGAACAAACTTCCTGTGCCTAGAATCCTCAGCTCTTCCTCATCCTGTGGCTGTAATAACGGCATTCCTGAACCTAAGGATCTCACCTCACCTCCGTAGGGGGACGAGAACAAAAATCTCCTTCACGTGAATATCCCGTCTCCCCACCTATGGGTCTCCTTGGGTAAATACTTCTGGTTTCTACGGGTCCTAGACTCTCAGGACAAGGAGGAATTAGATAACCCCCTCCTACACTTGCGGACCTGACCTCTTCCCTTTGTAGAGGTCTCCGGGGAATATCCCCTGCACTCGAAGGTCGGAGTCCTTCATTATAAGGAGGCGGACTTCTCATGCACATGTCATCTAACAATTCGTCATCCGATTCTCCGAGGGGCCCCCAGTGTTTGGATTTCTCTGTCCTTTTCCCCCCCCCAGGAGGATCTTCTGCTGGCATCATGGGAAACAGTCCCTCAACAATCATATTCTGTCTCCACTGTTTCATCTTTTTGGCTCGGGCTTCCTGCTTCAATTTTGGGTAAAACTTAGTTAACCCTTTATCCATTCGGGGCTTGTCCCTCTCAAAAGCCTCAATATCCCATTCCTCTAGTGCTTCGTACTGCCTTAATCTAGGTCTGGGATGTAAATCATTCATTCGGGTTCTCAGATTAAATAGAATCCTGCTGTTAAATGTTCCGTCTAATGGAAAAGCCAATACTCCGTCATCCTTTGTGTATTCCACCCAATTTTCCAACCATACACAGGTATTGTACCCTTTATCGAACATCATGAAAGATGCGGGAGTATTTGGTGGCGGAATGACAACACCTTCTCTAGTTTTAATCGGCTTGTCTTTTTTGAAGTAATTCTTTACTTTATTTACAAGGGACAATTTTCTCTTATTTCCGTACATAATGTCGTATCTATTAGTCTTCCACTGATCTCTTCCAAAGCCTAGGTATCTTGGGTCGGGTCTAGTCTCCGGAGTATACGTGTGCCACATACGATTCCTACGCTTAACTTTGTTTACAAAATTACTCCCAATCAGAATGCGTCTTGCAATTCCGTGCGACCAATGGGGTGCACGAGTTCAAATAATTTCGACCAATGGGTGCGCGGCCCTTTCGCGAGACAGTTCTCACGCTTCGGCGCTCACCCCTCCTTTACAATTCCAGCCCCGCTGCCCGCCCGCTGCTTCTACCAATCCCAGCGCAGCACGGAGTGACGTCAGAGCAGCTTCGCGACTGACTCCCTCCTTCACAAGGTAACGGAAACTTTCTTACTTTCTAAAGTGCTTAGTGCTTGGTTATTTTACAACAATTACACATTCGCCACCATGCTCAAGTGTCTAGATAGAAAGACATTTTTCACTGCAAGTAAACTACTTCCATTTACTTTTCACTCACTACGGTAGGTCTTCTCTGCCTACCCTTCACTCTAGCATCGGAGAACCTGTTACTCCCCTAGACTCATCCACTTTACCGGGATATATCCGAGACTAAGGTTTCCCCAGCGAGCCCCTTTGCTTTCACCCAAGCTCCGATGAACCTGCTACTCTTCCGATGTGACCCTAAATAGGTTTACGCCACAATGGGAATTTTGCCAATGAACCTCGTTACTAACATTTATTCAAACATGCATTCGGAAAAAAACCCTAGTTAGTGCTTCCAGTTCTGCCTAACCTGCACCAACTTTCCTTAGAGCAGGTGACCTCAACACGAATGGATTCTATTCACCATTCGCTATTCAATTCCCTGGGGATTCCCAACAAAACATTTAACAATTACGAACGAAATGGGTTAATACATATATCAGTACAATAATAAGAAAAACACTTTAAAACATTTCATAATTTTTCAAAGCAAAACATTTCAAGTGAGTGATCAGTTCTCCTGAAGTGCCTGCTCTTATAGCAGCATCAATACTAGCAGCTTCCGACTTAGCTAGACTAACTAGTCCTGCCTCACCTTTAACTATTCCCTAACCATAACTCTGCTACCAGAAAATTACTGCTAGAGATCGCGGGTCACCCGACCAATAATTTCGCCACTTCCGGCTTCGGGCCCATATATTTCAAATCACCATATACATTGATCGGATGACGTCACAATCTACTACCAATAATTGTGAGATTTCCTTTCGATTATTCCTAGTGTACCCGATTTACCATCCACCGTTACGGGTACCTATGACCACCATGGATCAGGGAGCTAGCTGTAAAAGGAAAGGCAGCAAAATAATATACTCTTCAATAAATGACTTTACTTTCTTAAAATGACCACGGACAACTAGAAGTTTTATAAAGTTTTATCTAAAGTTCAATCAGTGTGAAAATCCAACTTACATTGAGCAGATAGTCAGTAAGCAAGATAACAAAACATTTTGGATTCAAGAGAAATGCGACTGGGAACCTGCTAAGCTAGTAAACTAATTCATGTAAGAGTGGACATGGGTGATGAAGAAATAACTAGGGCAAATATCATTTATGCTAGGGATTGGGAAAACTTTAGAAATCTAAACAGTTCGGTTAACGTGAAAAATAGGACACGCTATAACTTCAGAAAATCTCTTCATTCAGTTTAGTGAGAAAATTTATAGAACACATCAAACAAGTTATAACTGCAAATGGGAAAAATAATTCGTAAAAGGAAGGGTAACATAGGAACACGCTATGAAATTCAAATGCAAAATAATTTCATCAGAGGCAATGGTTGCGGAAAGCATGGAAAAACTTATCATATGCAAAGATATGTCTTTATTGAAGCAAAGACAGAAAAATAGAAAGGTGCAGTTTCAAGAGATTCAGAGCGATATTTACCTAGACTGGTGTGAAAACCAAACCCTGGCCACGGGTCAGTTAAGGACAGGAAACCCTCAAGGAAGGATACCCCTCAACGGACAGCAGGTGCAGAATGGACACCCAGGACAGGACAGGAAACCCTCAGATTAGGATCAGGACAGGACCACCAGGACACGACCAGCACCCGCAGTTCGGAAGCAACGCCTGCGCTCCACCCTCTCTGCAGCTATCAGTCAGGACCTCGATTGGGTCAGCGAACTCCCAGCAAAGTGCTCCGCCAGCACTTTTAAGGTTTAGTAAAACCTTAGTCTATGGTCAATTTCGGACAGAGTGCTCCGCAGTACTCTGTATCTTCAGTCACCTATTGAGTGTGTTGGGTCAGTGACAGGTCAGCTATTCAGACAAGTCGGACAATTTCCCTAGGTGAACCTAGGCTAGATATACTGTTTTGGGACAGGGTACCACCCCCCAAATGTTGCAAAGTGTCAGAATCCCCAATTTCAATTGGTCCTAAGGTAGGATTTGGTTAACACACCAATCAGGACAGACTATTTGGAGGCCTATTTAGCATCCTAAGGTGCCGCCTAGCAAGATTGGGGTTCCCACGAGAAGTCGCAGGGAATACAAAGAAAAGAATTACATTGTATTACAATATGGTACAATCTAGATGCTCTTGCTGGGTGAAGGTGCATGTTCCCATGCAGGCTCTGGCAGCAACCTTCTTTGGCTTGGTTTCAATGCCACCGTGCCACGATTGATTCTGCGCGGTGGTGCCCTCCAAGATGGACTCCCCAGCCCCATCACCCCTCAATGCCGAGGATACATGAAAAGTAAGCGAAAACAAATTAGCACATAGAAAAAAATGAATGTATTATATGTCGTGACTTTGTACTTCAGATTTATCATCCAAAAAATATACTATGCAATTAGACATTAGTAATATATACACTGACGCGAGAGCAACTGCACGAGCATCACCACGTTATCACGAAAGCTGTGTATTACGCATGCGCCCCCTTTCCCTCCAGAACTACCTCTACGTAGAGTCACGTGAGTGTGACTAACGCATGCGCAAAAGCGAAAAGGCAAGCGGCGGCCATTTTAGACACAGGGGTTACTTATTTTAGTAGAACACATAGGCAAGCTTCGCTACCTTTCACACATATCCAAAAATAAAGATATTAATAATAACGTACGTTTGTTATGAGGTTATGACAAGTCGAGGTTCATGAATCGAACAAGTCGCGATGCGAAATCTTGCTCTATCAGTACCACAGGTACCCCCCATGTGCACCCCCCCCCATCACTCCGGGGGCCCGCAGGGGGCCCCCGAAGTGAAGACCCCATGCCTTTCCGTGGCGGCGATGGCATCTGTTTTGGCCCATCATAATATGGCTGGCTGTGTCTAACAGACACCGCCACCATATTAAACCTTTTCCACCCCGGCCGCAAGGCGACCAAGCAAGAAAAGAGGCGGACGGTCTTTCCGTCCGCCGTGGACCCCCGAGCCATCCTAATGTGGCGGGGGGTCATTTCAGTGCGGATGGCGGGCGATTGCCCCCGCCAGGCCGGCGGTGGCTACCGCCAGCCTGGCGGGGGCAATCCGTCCGCCATCCTAATTGGCCCCAATGCTTGTGCACTTTGTTCTATCCACCGACAAATATTTCTTTTCTATTTAGTGATAAAACTGTTTCAAATGTGTCCTTTAAAATTGGTTTTATGGCGCTAAAAAAAACATTTATTTTTCCTGCACTCCGGCTGCCTTATTTTATGTTTCCTTCATAAAGTTGTTATGAAGTGTGTAAGTGGCATTGTAACATTTTAGATGATTCTATTTGATGGCTTGCTCAGGTCCTTCTTTATTCTGTTGTCTCCTTCACAAATAATAACATTATAATCTGTGCACAACTGAACGGCTTCTCATTTTTTCCATAACAAAAGCGCCAGTATAATGGCCACATCAAGTATATTTTTTTCTTTAAATTGTATTTCTAGCAGGTAGTGGCCTCGTTTAGGTAGCAGCATGTTCATTTATTTTTATTTTTGTGGCACATACTTGCAATAAAAACAAAAGCACCACTGTGGTAGTTTGCCAAGGTCGGACCTTTTGACTTTGCCAATGCTTTCTTCTAAATGTAATCTTGCCTTTCAGCAGTCCAAATGAGACATTGCCTGTGATCCCATAGGGGAATACTTTACCATGCTGTTATTAGGGTTTTTCATGCCATCAAATGTAGTCCCTTCTAAGAAAGGAGCCATGCTGCCTTTGTCGCCAGATACTGGGATAAAGTGAATGCAATCAAATCAATAGACTTGGGGATTACTTTATCTTAGTTGCATTCAGACATGTTACTAGGTCACTCCTACATTATTGCATCTGGTTTTGTTACTTAGCAACAGCTATCCACAGGGTACTTGTGCAATAGACATCAACACAGCATTAAAAAGGATAGAACAGTCCTTTTAGTAGAACTCCAGACTCAAAGCACCTTAAACGGTGAGGTCCATCTCCTAGCAACTTTGCATCATGACTACCAACTAACAATAGTTTTCTAAGATCAAAGACACAATTCTTTCTCTCTCTCTCTCTCTCTCTCTCTATATATATATATATATATATATATATATATATATATATATATATATATATATATATATCTTCACTGAAAAAACCATAGGTTATAGACCATATATAGTTAGGAATTAGCATTTACAAAACCTTGAAAATTCACTGAAAAAACCATAGGTTATAGACCATATATAGTTAGGAATTAGCATTTACAAAACCTTATTTTACTCACACAAAACCATTGAAATTCCATATATAGTTAGTTGCACTAACTATATATCGCGCACCCGCAATCCACTGCTGATGATGTCACATATTACATCATTCATGACATGGTCAGTGACATCACTGATGACATCACTGATGACATCTCAAATGACATCACTGATGACATCACTGAAGACATCTCAAATGACATCACTGATAACATCTCAAATGACATCACTGATGACATCACTGATGACATCTCAAATGACATCACTGATGACATCACTGATGACATCATCCAGTGACTGTGTGTTTCTGTAAAGTTAAAATGTGTCTTACATATTGAAGAATGAGTGGAAGTATAAGTGTCTGGACAAAGGATTTAGTAGGTGCATGACTGAATGTATGAGTGAGTGATTAAATGTGTCTCACTGAGTGCATGGGTTAGTGACTAAACTGTCTTAATTTGTGCATCATTATGTCTGTTGTTCTGTAAACTGCTGCATGTGTTGATCAGTAGCTATATGATTAACTATATGGGTTACTGATTGATTGTCCAAGTATTTGTATGGGAGACTGAGTGTGTGTGTGGCTGGCTGGCTGGGAGGTGTGTGACTCTGTGCAGATCAATGTGTACTTGTATCAATGATTCTATAAGAAGGTAAGTATGTGTTAGTATATGTTTGAAAATGTAAGGTGCTCTATGTTTAACTGTATAGACAAGAAAATGGAAGTGTCATTGATTCTTTAACAGGACTGACTACGTGTGTGAGTAACTCCATGGATGAGTGGCAGACTGTGAGTGTCTGTATAGGTGTATGAGTGCATATGATAGTGTTGTAAAGATGAGTGATTGTATGTATGAATGATTGTATGGGTGAATGAGTGAATGTGTGTGTAGACATAGCAATCAGTGAGTGCGTATGTAGTAACTAGTATTGGTGTGTCAATGGTTTCAAAAATTATACTCTGTATTTAACACTGGGTGAAACAGAGGTTATATTAAAATGTGAGGAGATGCATTGTATTGTCACATGAATGATATCATCAGTGATGTGGTCATTGATGTCAAATCAGATGTCATCAGTGATGTCATCAGTGATGTCATTTGAGATGTCATCAGTGATGTCATCAGTGATGTCACTGACCATGTCATGAATGATGTAATATGTGACATCATCAGCAGTGGATTGCGGGTGCGCGATATATAGTTAGTGCAACTAACTATATATGGAATTTCAATGGTTTTGTGTGAGTAAAATAAGGTTTTGTAAATGCTAATTCCTAACTATATATGGTCTATAACCTATGGTTTTTTCAGTGAATTTTCAAGGTTTTGTAAATGCTAATTCCTAACTATATATGGTCTATAACCTATGGTTTTTTCAGTGAATTTCATTGGTTTTTTAACAGCTAATATCTGTAGCTGTAAAATGTATTCTTCTTTAAATCCAAAAATATATTTTATATGTTCATGAATAATTTTTTTTTTAAATATTTTTTTTTCTTCGTTCCCGCTTCGCGAATCGGGAAGCTTCCCGTTAGCTGACCTTGATGCCGCGAAATAGACCGCGAGCCGGTAAACGTTTCTTTACTGCAACTGCCGCGTTAGAAAACAACATCGTGACGCCTCCCGTCCGCATGACGTTTCACGTTGTCGCGTGATACGTCATATGACGTGCTACGTTAGTGAACTGGTACGCGAAGCGAGTCGCAAAGCGCAGGTTTCTGGAAGCAAACCGGGAGGCCCTGCAAAGCGCTTAACGTAAACACAGCAGGTCATGTGACTTGGTAATAACACTTTTCATTGGTTCATTTCACTTTTGGTTTCCTAATGATGTAAGACTAGGTCATATAATCTAAAATGAACACTTTTCATTGGTTGAGAACTCTTGTTTTTCCCAAATGATGAAAATCCCTCCTTCTTTCCTCACTCTGACTTTCATCATTGTGAGAGAAAGACCCTTTGTGATCACTGAGCAATGGCTTCTTTAGTAGCTTCAGCTGGTGCTTCCCCACCACCTCCACCACATCCAAGGAAGAGTGGACCACCTGCTCAAGTTATAATTCAACAAGAAGAGGAAGAAGAGGAACAGAACGACGAGCACGAAGAGAGGCAGTTTTTGCCTGAGGAGCCCAGGACGTCTCACCGGAAAGAAAACTTCATTTGGCAATTTTTTTAAATTCCCAAAGGTCAGAAAAAAGTAAATGCAAGATACGTAACTTGCCTTATATGTCAAGATAGACTGTCCAGAGGAACCGAGAAAAAATACAGTTTCGGAAACTACACAATGCATCGCCATATGACTAGGTGGCATCCTAACAACTACAGTGCTGCACAGTTTCGGAACGACCTAGATAATCTCCCTATTATGGCCAGAAGATCTGTTGTACCGGAAGTAACGGGACCAGAGGGCAGGGAGATGGTGCCAAATATACAAATGAGATTTGGTGAAGTAAAACACATCTGCGTATATTGCGATGGATTCATTTGCTACGGAGAAAGAAGCATCACTCTGATCAACAGAGCTATTGACTATCATATGCAAGTTTGTACGAAACGCCCAAAATAATAAATACTTTTTTTTTGTTTTGTTGCTCCTGTTGAGCCCTTTACAATGAATCGTTTTCATTGCCCCCTCCAAGAAAAACCCCAAAAAATATAAAACTGTTCAGAAAAATTCAAAAAAAGTAAAAAAATGTTCCGAAAAATAATAAAAAAAATATAAAACAACAAAAACAATTAAAAAAAAAGTTCTTTTCAGAACTACCTCCCCGTTATTAAAAAATTGGTACAATATTTGGAACTGTGCCAACCTCTATTTCTCTTAGTTCGCTTCCCAGTTCGCTCGCCGGTACGCGAACTGGAAGCGAACCAAAAACAGTAAGTATAAGGGAAGGAAACAGACACTTATGTTAAAAGAAAGACAGCTATAGGGGAGTAAACTAGAGATACTATTACCCGTAATCCACTGCTGATGATGTCACATATTACATCATTCATGACCTGCTCAGTGACATCATCAGCAGAGGATTGCGGGTTTTTTGGCAACGTGCCTTATCCACGGTTTAATAACGCTGCCTTTTGCTTTATATAAGTTTTCAAATTGTATGAAATATATACCAATAGGTCGTTATGAACCTTTAGGTAGTGCTTTTCTTCATGAGGTCTGGTCGCTTCCATACACATACAGATGTTTCAAAGATGATCAAGAAGTTTATCTGAATGGAGAGGAATGCACTGTGACGCCAGATCATTCACTAATGTGTAGGCACATACAGTTACACGGTTCATGCAACAAACACCGACCAAATATGGCTTGCGTGTTGCAAGGCACGCCAGTTCCTGCTATCATCCCCACGTTCAAGTTGTTGGAAAATGGTAGTTATTTGATGCTCAATAATGAAGATTGTTCTGGGTTAATTAAAAGTATTCCTTTTATCGTAACAGTAAGTGAACGGGTTATTTGCTGCAGAAATGTTCTATTTCCTCCCACACATGAACATAGGGAGTTTTCAATTTCGCCACAAATACCAACCTTGGGAGCAGATTTCAACGGCATGGCAAGAATAAGAGCTCTTTTGTCTCAGAGAGAGGTGGCCTTGAGTTCGGCCCGTGAAACTTTCGTGCTTCACATAGCGAACACCCGTACAGAGGTGCAGACCCTTTTCAATTCAGATTTGCCTTTCCATTTCAGCAAGATGGTTCGGACTATCTTTAACGCATCCTCCACAAAGGCCCTGGCGCACTTTTTTAAAGTTGTTACCAGTGGTCTCGTGACTTCATTTGAGAAAATCTTTGGAGTCATCCCTGCTTTCTTTCATTCTATTTTTTCCACTCTGCTTCGTGGATTGCCATTTTTACTTGCATTACCAGCGGACGCTCTTGTGCTTTTTTACATTTTTAAATATGGATGTCCCTCCTATGCAACCTCCCGCCCTGCAGCTGCTGACACTGTTCCGCAAACGCATGCTAGAATATTATGGCACAATGCCGTTGGCGATATTAAGCACGGCATATGGATTATCTTTTCGATTCTCCTACTTCACCTGTGTCCAGCCTGTATTTCACTGCCTGACCTGTGATTTCGATTGGGCCATTGATTTGTGTCTCTGCGGACCGGTTTCTCCTGACGTCGACTTTAATCAGCTGATGACTCCTATCATTACTCACGAGTTGGTTTGTCCTGGCGAAAGGATTATGGCTGTGGCATTGATGCATGGACTAATTGGTCCCTGGAATTTACTGGCGGCAACACAGTCTTTCTTGGAACAGAGCTTTCTTGAAAACCCACCGAGCTGTCCTCTGATGGTGATAGAGGATCCGGTGCTGGGAGAGCACGTATGTTCTTTTCCGCTTTTAAATTGGATGGCTGAACTCTTTTCGGATGAAGACGGTGACTTCCTATTGGAGGCTGTTGCAGCTTATTTTGCATACACAGTTATGTCATAGACCTTTTTCATTTTTGATATGCTGAGTACTAGCATTTCATTGACAATTCATTGACTTATTTGTCAAGTTTTTATTATTTAGCTTGCCTATTGGCTTAATACTCGATAAAGTACTTGGCTGTTTTATTTTTCTTTAGCATTAAATTTTCCTAGTTTTTAATATTTTACCTTGCGGACCGTCCACATATAAAGTTGCAATCTGCTCTCATGAGATGGCACTTCTATTATCTTATTCAGTTCGTTTCCGGATCATGGGGAGGTGTCATCTAGGTCCTGGATATCTTTACACCGTGTTAAGTTAGCATGGGCTCATTACCGGTTTAAACGCCATTTTTCCTTTTTTGCAACTTCTGCACACGACACTTAGTTGTTGCTTTAGCTTTCAACCTAATAGTTCATCGTGATTTACATGAGAATAATATGTTATTGCTCTACTATCTGCTTTACTTGTTAAACTATATCTGTACAGCGAGTGCTGAAGTTTCAAGAACAACACGATACAGAATTGTTATGAGGTCTGATCTCCACGACTTCATACTCATAACATCAGCTTCTGCCAATTCTGGGCATGAGGCGGGTTTTATATTGCTTTGCCGAACACACATACACAACACTTGATGCGGTTCACATGAAGAGAGAGCTGGTGTATGCTGATGTGATTCCTTCAAATCTAAGACACTAAAGTATGGGCACGCCCTAAACCAACACAAAGAGACCTTCTTAGCAAATAATATAATATGTGTATTAGGGAGGGTGAGATATAAGCAGCCGCGGGCCGTGGAGGGAGTTACGATGGGGCAGGGAGGCGGGGAGGGGGAGGGGCAGGGTGGAGCCCTCTCCACCCTGCCCCTCCCCCTCCCCGCCTCCCTGCCCCACCGTAACTCCCTCCACGGCTGGTGGCTGCTTATAAGTGTTGATAACTCTTATTCATTTACAGCATGTTAACATACTGTCACCATTCGCTTTTTATGTACTAGTAACTATGCTGGTAATTTTGCTACTGATAATATGTGTACTTGTATTATCTAAGATACTACGCCTGAGAAGACGGCATTAGTAAATAAACATTTCAAATACACATGTGTTCTTCTTAACTCCATGTTCTGGTTTCTAAGAAATATATAACGACCGACTGTTCATGAGTTCCACGTATCCTGAGGTACTATAAGTTTATATTCTGGATTGTCTAAACATTGAGAGTTTGTTATATCCAATGTGACACTGTACCTAGCTTGCTAGGGGTTTTTGAGTACTAAGGTGAGTTTTGGGGCACCCTAATTCGCCGAGGTTCCAATCCTCTGTCCACAGTTCTGTGTGAGAACAGAAACCCTGCAACAGGGGCACCCCCGACCCTTCCTGGAGCTTCATCACACTTGCGATACAACTCCAGCAATGCGCCACCTTTACGGCACAGTTACATCACGCATCTGTGCTGTTTTTGCCCCATGGTGCGCCGCATTGTAAATGCAGCACACCATAGGTGACGGAACAGCGGCACAGAATGACTAACACATCCCTGGTGATGCGCCAGTCATCATAAATCTATCCCTATGCTTCTTATCTTATTCGAGATGAACCGCCATATGTATCATCAAAGTTTTTTGCATTTCCTAAATAGCGAACTTTAAGGAATAAATTGCGATTCTTTACCATTCCTAGTTTGCGATTAGCTATTTGCTAATTACAAATTACCCATTCATTTCCTTCATTTCCATAGGGCGGTTGGACTCACTTTTAGCTCGAACGGCTGAATGGATTTCCACGAAACTTGGCAAAATTGTAGGGACTGGTAGCCCGATGTGCCTTTGCTATGTCTCAAGATATATGCTCCAGTGGTTTTTACGAAAATTAACTTTGAAAAATATATATTGGGCTACATTGGCCTATATATATGTTGGAGCCCAAATGTAGCCCAATGTAGCCCAATGAAGCCCAATGAAGCCCAATGTAGCCCAATGTAGCCCAAAGATGGCCGCCAGAGACAAAAAAAACAAATGTAGCCCAAATATCAGCCAGATGTAGCCCAACTATAGCCCAGTGACAGAATGACCAATCAGCTTCGCAAACCTCCGTTACGCGAAGCGGAGCGCTGTTACAGATATATATCTTTTTTTGAACGTTAATTTCTCAAAATCCACTAGAGCACATATATTGAGACCTAGCAAAGGCACATCGGGCTACCAGTCCCTAATATTTTACCAAGTTTCGTGAAAATCCATTCAACCGTTCGATTATTATTAATATATTTTTTTTTTGCCCCGCGGGGCCCTTTTAAAACCTCCACATCAAACCTAGGGGGTCAGCGAGGATCTACTATTCCCCCTTATGGTCATTTGCCCCTTCGCTTTGGCCTCCTCTTGTCTCTCGATCCTACCGAGAGACAAGATGGCGGCCGCTACGGACTGTTTGGAATGTTGACAGACGCCGGAGAACCAATCAGCTTCGCTTCACAAAGCTCCGTTGCGCGAAAAGTACGCGTCCTGGAGCGCTGCCCGGTCCGCTGTTACAGATATATATCTTTTTTTAAACGTTAATTTCTCAAAATCCACTGTAGCACATATATTGAGACCTACAAAAGGCACATCGGGCTACCAGTCCCTACAATTTTGCCAAGTTTCGTGCAAATCCATTCAGCCGTTCAGGCTAAAAGTGAGGCCAACCGCCCTATGGAAAACTCAATGTTAAAAACACGTTTTGGGACCCCCCTTTTTTCTCGGCCCCCCCTTGACGAACCCCCCCCAAATTTTCAAGGGCTGCTCAGAAACAAAATGTGCCATTTTCCTGAAAATTTCAGCCAATTCCGTCCACAAACTCCAAAGTTATTAGACATAGAATTTTCAAAAATCCCATAGAGAAAAAATCCTAACTATATATACCTACTGGCGACTGCCAGTAGGTAATATATATATATATATCTGTGAACAAGCCTGCTGGTCAGGCGAAACGCGTCCGAGGGCTGTCTGAAAATAAATTTCTTTGGCCAGCACACATTCTCGTCACCTTGTGGTTTACTACTTGAGAGGCGCAATATATATATATATATATATATATATATATATATATATATATATAGAGTTATATATAGAGAAAGATATATATATATATAGTTTTTAAATACACAAAGATAGTTGTACATATGTCGCTTCTTAATAAGTTTGAGATGAATTGTCCCATTTAAAATGCAATTTTAGATGTTCATAGTTTCCTAAAAATAATCTATGAAGGCAGCATTCACTATGTGGTCTTTACCTCATTTATTATATAACGTTCAATTACGTCAATGCTCTGTATTTCACTGCATCCAATCAGTGATTCATAGCTCTCATCATCAATGGTGCAAATAGGATGAAAAATGAGTGGAGTCATAAAGTGTTATAAAATATTTTTGCTGATTTTTGCGTTACGAGACCAGTGCCCTACAGAGATCAAGCATCCCATCCATGCATTGACATTGGGGCCCATTGTGCCTTCCATGCCTTGGCAATCTTACGTTAGGCCAGGCCTAGAGCAAGATCCAGGGATTTGTTCAGGCCCTTATGAGACGAACTACATCTCTTGACTCCCAATAGAAAGTGAAGGGGTTCTGCCTCCACCCGCGCTCCTGCCGCTTCTCCAAGTACAGTGGCCACCTCAGAGTAGAATATTTGAATAAGAGTGCAGTTCTCCACCATGTGTGAGAATGTGGCTCCCTAGTCTCAACATCTAGGACATATGTCCATGGTGGCGGTGTACATGCGTGCCAGCATGTAGGGAGTGAGATACGTGTGGTGCAAATAATAAAATTGGGTGTATTTTACCCTAGCGGTGGCCGATATAATTTTTGGTTGATTAAGGCATTTCAACAACTGCTTGTCCATCATTGTGATGGACAGTTCGCCATCCCAATATGCACGCAATGCCGCCAGTGCAGGCGGGTTATCCAATCTGATGGAAGTGTAAATGGCTGTTACGGCATACCAGCCGTGGCCGTGTGTGAGCAGTGTTTGTAGTAGCTGTGACGGTGTAGGCTCTGCCCGGTCATTGTCCCATGCTTGAAGGGATTGGCGCATCAGCAAGTTGTGTAATAGAAAGGAACCCTGTGGCACTCCGTATGTGTCTACCAAATCCTCGATTGTTTGCAGTTGCGAGTCTGTGTACATGTCCCCCCATGTTTCCAACCCACTCTACCTCCATACTCCCAACTCTGGGCATCCATGACAGGAGTAGGTGCCGGGAAGGAGCTCCAGAGGTAAGCTAGGAGCCTAAGGTGTTGGACGGTTCCTGGGTATCACATATCTGGACCAGTGCTGTCTGGCTGCTGGCATTGTTATGTTGCCTCACTGTTTGTGGGTCGGGGTAGTCATTCCCGACATCCCGACATCCATCCCAATAGTGTCGGGGGAACAAATCTCCAATCAAAGGTCAAATGTTATGATTGACCAGAAATTTGGCACATTTCAATCTGACCGCGATGGAGCAGAGGTTAAATAAGCCAGGTGGGTCATATTGGTCTAAGTTTTTACCTTTGGACTTAGAAGTGGAGCTTCTGGTTCTCCAGAGGGGCAAGATGGGGAGGGGGGTTCTCCAGAGGGGCAAGATGGGAGGCAGAATCTGGCAAGGGTGCCTCAAAGTCTGATACTTCATTTTCAAGCTCACAAAGAAGCCTTCAATTTTGCCATCAAAAGCTCTGAGAGGGACAAAGCAGGGTTATGTGGTCCCCAAGGAAACTCCAGTGTTGGAGTAGATTTACAGCCCTGATTTAAGGTTTTACCTTCGCACTCAGTCACTTTTTAGATTGTCATGTTTCTCTAGATTCAAAATACACAAAGTATAAAACAGCATAGTAAATAATACACACTAAAGTCCTTCAGTGCAAGTTCACTAGCGCTCTCTTAGGTAGTGTCCCATAGGTCCTCTTCCTCCCTCCTCCATGCTAACAAACATGTTCCTAGTGATTTTCTTGAGCCGAACCCACAGCTGTTGCCCGCACTAGCAATATACAACAAAGTCTCACTTTGGTCCGACACGTTCAGCTTCTACGGAGCTCTACTGTGCCAAATCATGCAAATCTTCTAAACCTTCCAGGCCTTCTCCAGTCCTACCCTGCCACATCCTGAAGAATTGTTCAAGAAGCAGAGCACATCCTTCTATGCTCCAGTGATGAGCAAGTTGCACTGCATCTTCCTGTGTCAACGGGAGAGGTGCACCGAGGTGGTCGCCTTCTGCGATGGATTCTGGGTGCAGCAGGTGGCTTCTGCTTCGTGGTTAATGCAGGTAAGGTGATGAGGCAGTGGTGGTGATGCTGCATGGCTTTTGTTCTTGATCTTGAGTCCCTCTGATAGCCTAGAGGTCTCTTCAGAAATGGAAGACCACTGCAACGATCTTAGTGGCCCCCTCTTGGCATAAGGGGGTCAGGAGCGTGGGCGATGGCGTTGGCTGCAACAATGTCGGTTATGCTGGGCGATGGCAGGCAACTTTGAGGTGGCCCCGTCAGAGGTCATCCAGTTCTGCAAATGAACAAACATCTTTCTCACCACAAAAGTCCAGATTAGACCCAGTGCCTCTCTTTCTGCTTACTGGGATCCATTGGCCAGGATCCCTGTTGGGCCTAGCACCCTCTAGGCTCTCTCACAGGGCACACAGAAGGCTGTAAATCTATGCAAAGGGCTAGTGTTCTCAGCTTCCTGGGTGGTGACTCTTCACCCAGCTAGGAGACTGGCAGACCTTGGTCTTTAGTCCTGGATGCAGCAGCTTGAAGTTGTCGTGAACTTGTCTACGCTGATAAACAGTGTTGTTGAACAACTTGTAGGACTCATGCTCCCACCTCTATAGACCCAGCCACAGATATCTTTTAGTGTCTGGTCCTTTAAAGTTCATACTGAGAGTGTTGATTCCTTTGAAGAGCCCTCTCCTTAGTCCTTTTGATTGTAAAATGGACAGTCTGCCACAACAGGAGCCCATCCAATTTTGATTGACTCGCACCTGACTGTCTCCTCTGAAATATGTCTTTAAAAGGTTCAAAAGCCAGAGCCTTCCACTTTATCTTGATTCCCTGGTCTTTCAGTGCCAACCTTATTAGACCCATTGAGCGGTAGTGAGACAAAATATCGAAATTAAAATATCGATATACAATAATATCGATGTTTTAATTTCGATGGTATAGAATATCGATGTCCAAAATAACGACAGACAGAATATCGTTTTTTTTAAGGTATGTATGTTACTAATATCGAAAATATCGAAATTTACTAATATCGAAATTTTGTTTAGTGTTATGTATTTTATTATTTTGTTTATATGTTTGTTAAATATGTTTTATAATGTATGTTTGAAAGTTAGTAAATTTGTTTACATTTTGCGTTTTAGTATCAGAGCGGATTGTGGGTTTATAGGGGAATAGGGTGGGAAGTAATTTAATAATAATTAATGAATTAATATATTTTTGTAAATATTTTTAATAAATTGGTAATTAATTAATGTTAATTAATTAATATATTTTACTAAATATTTTAATTAATAATTAATTAGTAATTCATTTATATTAATTAGTTAATTACATTAATTAGAGTTAATGTTTTAATATATATACATTTTTGTTATTGTTAATTAATTAATTGGTAATTAAATAATATTAATTAGTAAATTAAATTAATTAGAGTTAATGTGGTAATATATTTAATTTATTGTTGTTGTTAAACAATAAATAATTGGTAATTCAATATTATTAATTATTTAATTAAAGTAATTAGAGTTAATGTGCTAATATATTTAATGTTTTTGTTATTGTTAATTAATAATTAATTAGTAATTAATAATTATTAAGTGATTAAATGATGTGATTTATTTATGTGTAGTGGGTTGTGTGTTTATAGGGGGATAGGGTGTGATATAATTTAATTTAAATAATTAAAGAGATTGTATTTATTTGTTGGTATTTATTGTTAATTAATTAGTAATTAATATGTGTTAATGAGTTCATTTATAATTACATCAATTTAGTAATATTAATTGTTATTAATTGATTAATAGAAATTTATATTAATTGTGTTTTTTTGTATGTGTAGTGTGTTGTGTGTTAAAGGGGGAGTAGTGTGGGAAGTAATTTTTACTAACCCTGGGCGTAGTACTTCGCTACGCCCACGGAGTGGGCGTAGTGTTGCCTACTTCGCCATTTGCGAAGTAGGCGTAGCAGGCAACACTACGCCCACTCCATGGGCGTAGCGAAGTTGCCCGCCACCCGCCTCCCTCCCGCCCTCCCTAAATACTTAAATAATGGTTTAAAAAAGAATAAACACCACTTACCTTGTCGGCTGCGTCTCCTGGGCTCCCTCTGGTAACCGCACCGCCATGTTGGATACTAATGCGCATGCGCGGCCGCCCGCGCATGCGCATTAGCATCCAACATGGCGGCGCGGTTACCAGAGGGAGCCTGCAGCCGACAAGGTAAGTGGTGTTTATTCTTTTTTAAACCATTATTTAAGTATTTAGGGAGGGCGGGAGGGAGGCAGGTAGTATTTAGCGAGGGCGGGAGGGAGGCGGGTGGCGCGTAGTGGGGCTACGCGAAGTGCGTAGGTGGACGTAGTTTCTGGTCCACTTCGCGTAGCTTCGCGTAGCTTCGCGTAGCCCCACTACGCCTACTACGCCCAGGGTTAATTTTTACCCCCACGCTATCCAACGCTTTCCCTACTGTTGCACCCTCTGGAGTGGGAATAGTAATTTTAACCCATACGCTATCCAACGCTTTCCCTACTGTTGCACTCTCTGGAGTGGGAATAGTAAATTTTACCCCTACGCTATCCAACGCTTTCCCTACTGTTGCACCCTTTGGAGTTGGAATAGTAATTTTTACCCCTACGCTATCCAACGCTTTCCCTACTGTTGCACCCTTTGGAGTGGGAATAGTAATTTTTACCCCTACGCTATCCAACGCTTTCCCTACTGTTGCACCCTCTGGAGTGGGAATAGTAATTTTAACCCCTACGCTATCCAACGCTTTCCCTACTGTTGCACCCTCTGGAGTAGGAATAGTAATTTTAACCCCTACGCTATCCAACGCTTTCCCTACTGTTGCTCTCTCTGGAGTGGGAATAGTAAATTTTACCCCTACGCTATCCAACGCTTTCCCTACTGTTGCACCCTTTGGAGTGGGAATAGTAATTTTTACCCCTACGCTATCCAACGCTTTCCCTACTGTTGCACCCTTTGGAGTGGGAATAGTAATTTTTACCCCTACGCTATCCAATGCTTTTCCTACTGTTGCACCCTCTGGAGTGGGAATAGTAATTTTTACCCGTACGCTATCCAACGCTTTCCCTACTGTTGCACCCTCTGGAGTGGGAATAGTAATTTTTACCCCTACGCTATCCAACGCTTTCCCTACTGTTGCACCCTCTGGAGTGGGAATAGTAATTTTTACCCCTACGCTATCCAACGCTTTTTCTACTGTTGCACCCTCTGGAGTGTGAATAGTAATTTTTACCCCTACGCTATCCAACGCTTTCCCTACTGTTGCACCCTCTGGAGTGGGAATAGTAATTTAAACCCCTACGCTATCCAACGCTTTCCCTACTGTTGCACCCTCTGGAGTGGGAATAGTAATTTAAACCCCTACGCTATCCAACGCTTTCCCTACTGTTGCACCCTCTGGAGTGGGAATAGTAATTTTTACCCGTACGCTATCCAACGCTTTCCCTACTGTTGCACCCTCTGGAGTGGGAATAGTAATTTTTACCCCTACGCTATCCAACGCTTTCCCTACTGTTGCACCCTCTGGAGTGGGAATAGTAGTTTTTACCCCTACGCTATCCAACGCTTTTTCTACTGTTGCACCCTCTGGAGTGTGAATAGTAATTTTTACCCCTACGCTATCCAACGCTTTCTCTACTGTTGCACCCTCTGGAGTGGGAATAGTAATTTAAACCCCTACGCTATCCAACGCTTTCCCTACTGTTGCACCCTCTGGAGTTGGAATAGTAATTTAAACCCCTACGCTATCCAACGCTTTCCCTACTGTTGCACCCTCTGGAGTGGGAATAGTAATTTAAACCCCTACGCTATCCAACGCTTTCCCTACTGTTGCACCCTCTGGAGTGGGAATAGTAAATTTTACCCCTACGCCATCCAACAATTTTCCTACTGTTGCAATATGAGGAGTACGTATATATATTAATTTATATGTAGAGTTTTTAATTTATTTTAAATGTATATGTATTAGTTATAATTTTTTTAATATGTTTTAATGTATTTATTTAATATTTATAAAATTATATGTCTTTTTAAACTAATTTTTACATTATTATTAATACATTTAAAAAATATATATTTTTACTTTTGATATTTTTGTACTACGATATTAAATTTTCGATATTTTTGTACTTACCTTTATGAAGATATAACTCCGATATTTTTGACTTCGATATTTTTGTATCGATATTTTTGTAGGTAGATATTCTGTCTGTCGATATTATGTCATAGATTCCCATTGAGCCTCGGTCCCACTGATCATTAACTCTTCTTAGAATCTAAACAATCTTTGATGTGCACAGAAGATCCCCTGATCCACCTCCTCCAGTGTGGGTGTGCCCCCCACCCAGCCCTCAGGAATGTCAACAATCCACATCGGTGTTGCAATTCTCACCTCCACTAGCCTTTCTAGATCCTAGGCTTCCAAAATGGAAAACACAGGCCTCTGTACCATACTGAGGCACACACACATCCCAGTTTGCACACATAAGCATCACATCCACAGGCCCCTGTACCATGCAGATGCACACACACATCCCAGTACGCACACACATGCATCTCATCCACAGGCCCCTGTAACATGCAAAGGCACACACACATCCCAGTACGCACACACATGCATCTCATCCACAGGCCCCTGTAACATGCAAAGGCACACACACATCCCAGTACGCACACACATGCATCTCATCCACAGGCCCCTGTAACATGAAAAGGCACACACACATCCCAGTACGCACACACAAGTATCACATCCACAGGCCCCTGTACCATGGAGTGGCGCAAACACGCACCAGTACACACACACAAGTATCCCATCCACAGTCCCCAGTACCATGCAGTGGCACACACACACACACCAGTACACACACACAAGTATCCCATCCACAGTCCCCAGTACCATGCAGTGGCACACACGCACACACACACACACACACCAGTACACACACACAAGTATCCCATCCACAGGCCCCTGTACCATGCAGAGGCACACACCCACCCCAGTACACCCACACAAGTATCACATGCTGCCTTGGCGCTACAAACAGTTGTCATGTAGGCCAGGGGTAAGTAAAGAGCACAACAGCAGAACTTTACATAAGTGGGCACCACTCCATTGATGGAGGTAAAAAGGCCTGTTCACACTACTGACCCTTACTAAACACAAAACAGTTATGTTGCCACCACAGTGCTCATGACACTCAAATCCTGGTAAGGGAAGTATCCCTCTACCACTCTGAGGATAGCGCTTGATGCACCCCTCCCAGTCTAAAAAGTCCACATTGCCATTAGACAGGCCTAGGCCAAGGCACACACATGATACGTGTTTGTAGATCTCACAGGGGCAAACCCCCTTTGTCACAAGTACATAAACACTTTTGTAATTTATTTTAGTCGGGTTTGCATTCATAAAAGGAGCTCCTCAGAGCTTTCCCTGTTAGTAAGTCTCCTCCAGCGAGAGGATGTTAGCACGTCAAGGAAGGAATGTATTTTAAGTTTGAGAACACATTTTTTTTTTTATATATGAGTACATGTCAATATATAAACTGTACGTCAAAAAATGAATTAAACAATACATAAAATTATGTTCACATAGTAAAATACTATGAAATGTTAACTTCTCAGATTTCTAAATACAAAAAACATACGGCCTGATTCATGAACCGAAATAGCGCTCGCAATAGCTGCGAAAAAGCTAATGCGAGCGCAATAGTCAAAATCAGCATTCATGAAGAAATTAACGAATTCGCAAACACTGATTAACGAATACGCAAAAGTATTCGCAGAATCCCGGCAGTAGCCCATTAGCGAATAGGAAATTGCGACGAACCACGGATACAGCGAGAAATATTGCGAAACCGCAATCGATATTCATGAAAAATCGCTAATAGCGAAAAACCTGTAAATCGCAATTTGCGAGGCGCATATTAAGGACAACCCAAAGCAGGTGGTAACCATCAAAGCCTATGAATTTTTTTTTTGAAAAACCGTTACCCATTCAGGAACAGGTGCTGGCATGACCAACCACACTTAAGGAGATGCAGCAACTGCATTAGGAGTCTCACAATGCCAGGACTCTACATGGTGGTCAGGCGGCGAAGGCTACAGCGAGCAGCACGGAGGAGACGTAGGATCCAGGAGAGGATATTCCGCCAGCGTGTCACCCTGCTGGGCCAAACAAGAGAGCAAATATACGCAAAGTACCGCCTGAATGGGGCAATGTTCATCCAGCTAATTCATGACCTTGACCCCCTGATGCAGCACCCAACAAGGCGGACCAATGCCGTGCCCACACATGTCCAGGTATTGTGCAGCCTGCACCTTCTGGCCTCCGGGAGCTTCCAGGGGATAGTTGCTGTTGCAGGGGGGATATCCCAGCCCACCATGTCCCGCTGCCTGAGGAGTTTCCTAAATGCAATGCTGACCCAGCTACACCAGCACATCAAATTTCCCACCAGACATCAGGAGTTGGATGAGACCAAGCATCAATTCTACAATGTTGCGCATTTCCCACATGTGATAGGATGCATTGACTGTACCCACATCGCCATCTTCCCACCAGCTGAAACGGAGTACATGTACCGCAACCGCAAGTCCTACCACTCCCTCAACATCCAGATGGTGTGCAATGCTAAGACATACATCACGGACATAGTGGCACAGTACCCGGGGAGCACACATGACTCCTTCATATTCCGGCACAGCGTCCTCCACACACGACTGGCCAGGGGAGACTTTGGTGAAGGACACCTACTTGGTAAGTACACTTGGCCCACAATGTTACACTGTGATGAAGTAGCTGCGCTGCACAGGCACTCACCCTCTGCTCCTCTCATGCAGGTGACAGTGGCTACACCCTCCGTGAATACCTCCTCACCCCATACCTCAACCCTGCTACACCACAGCAACGGCGTGACAATGTAGCACACACACGCACAAGGAATTGCATTGAGAGGACATTTGGGCTACTAAAGAGCAGATTCCGCATACTGCACAAGACTGGTGGGGCCATGTACTACAGTCCTGATGTTTGCTGCCGCATAGTGGCTGTGTGTTCAATACTACACAACATTGCTACCAAGCGATGGATACCTATAGAGATCTCTGGCAGTGAGTCGGAAGGGGACGACCGGCCACCTGCACATGTGCGTCAAGCACGCGGGGAGAATCCAGCTGAAGGACACAGACGCCGCAACCACATCACAATGAACAGTTTCTAGTGCACCCACTCCCCACTCCCCTCACCCCACAATTCACAAATGCATGCAAATGGAAATAATGACAGGAGGCCGATGTACAATGCTAGAATAAATCTACGCTTTTTGCGGCCGCGTGCGAATCGCTTTATTTTAAAGAAGATTTTGATGAATGCCGGTCTGCGAATTCTAAATTGCGATTCGCTGTCAATCGCTATTTAGAATTCGCAGTGTTCGGTTTTCATGAATCAGGCCGATAATTCAGATCGCAATAGATACAATGTCATTGTTATTATTCATAAAGCATACGGCTGTGAATTGAGACCACCCTTTAATTTACACGTTTTCTGGTAGTGAGAAACCATTTTACAACCCTTTCCCAACGTGAAAGGCTTGGAGATTTAGACCTGTTATGAATAGGAGTAAATTAAGCTCCTCGCGGGAAGAAATTTCCCCTCGTCCCAAAAAAAGGTTGACTTTTGGGTGAAAGGAGTTTCCCTATGAGGACACACATTTTCCCTTGTAGAACATTAGCAGCGAGTGTAATTGTTCATTTTTGGTTGTGTTTCTTACTAAGATGTACGTGTGTGTAATCAAGCATGCAAAAATGTGTTTCACAAGCTTTTCCAGTAGTACACCCAGAAACCAGTGACTGTGGCGGGATTCCAGGGGCCTTATTTATTAGGCTGTGTGTCACTTTTACGCCGCCGGTGCGTCACTTGTGACGCACCAGTGGCGTAAAAAATGCGCCTTGTTGTGCCACATTTACAAAGGTACGCATCCAGGTAGATGCGTCACTTTGTAAACCCCTGCGCCACATTATACCTCCGCCAGGTAGAACGTAAGCAAGGGGGGCGTATTGATGCAAGTAAGGGTCGTAGAAGTGACGCAGTGAAATCTATGAGATTTCACTGCGCCACTTCTAGGAGGCAAATGCGTCAATATCTTACGCCTGCGTAACAGCAGGCGTTAGACTGACACAGGCCCTTCTTTCACATGGGGCTTGCCCCATGTGAAAGGACACATTGCTGGAGTTGCGTCACTTTTGTGACACACTCCAGCAATGCGTCACTTTGCGCCATACAGATACATCAGAAATACTGACGTATCTGTAACTCCTAGCGACATGATGCGTCATACAGTAAATCTGATGCATCAATCATGTCGCAAGGAGGGCGCACTGAGAAGTGACGCATCACTGCTTTGACGCAGCGATGCGTCACTTCTCATAAATGAGGCCCCAGATGTTTCCCGGAAAACTTTCGTGTATTCCAAAACGTCAGAACCATGTACCCATGTGAGGTTGGAAACTTGTGTGTGCAGATACCTGACTTCTTGTAAGAATCAAACATTGCTTCTTCTTCAACATTTGAAAAAGGCTACTGAAGAAGCAATCAGAATAAAAAGATGATTTCATACATGCCACGTCAGCATAACTTGCTTGGAAATTACTTTATTACTTAGCAGATTTGGGGAATGAGGGATTACTTTTGAAATGACTGCTGAATGCGGTCTCTGTGCAGAGTCCAGCATTGCACGTTCCCTTTAAATTTGCGCCACATGCAGGCCATTGAGTGAAAGCTCTTGCCACTGAGAGCTAGTGACTGATGCATTAGCAGATCAGTGCATCATTCCTGGAATGAAAAGCAGCCAGTAGTGGCAGAAGCTTGGAAGACGAACAGTAATCAGCAGCTGCCTGCAGTGAGCCCCGTTGTTTAATGATTCCCGACAATTTATGCCAATTTCCGAGTGGCCACCATTCTCCGGAATTGAAGCCATTTTTGAAAATGACATCTGTCTTCGCGCCAGTCTTTCACTCCAGAAAACTCATCTTGCATTCTAGGAAAAGGTTGATTGGAAATACATCTTTCCCTCCTCTTGTCACAAGACTGAAGTGGAGATTCGCGCGTGTACATGAGCATTAATCTCAGGAGTAGTCAAACAGTAACACAATGTGGAAAGTCATCATCATGTTAATTTTAGATATTTCATCACCCATAAAACATTACAAAATATAAAGAATGCAATAGGAACAGACTGTAAGGTCATATCCGGATCACATAAATTAAAACCAGTTCATGAGATTGTAGTTAAAAAGAACACCAAAGTTCAGTAAAAGCACCCACTGATAAGACATAACCCTACCTGGAACAGTGAGTGTGCACTGCTTTGATGTCACAACGAGCATGCCCATGTGTCACTCTAAACATCTCTCTAGCACCTGTAAAATTGACTTGTACACCAGAACAAGACCCCTGGAGTGTAGTTGGCAGACTGAGGACAAGTATTTCCAAATGATGAAAATCATCAAGCAAACAGGTGTCAGATTTTTATTCCTCCACCATGCAACTAGGGGGATTACGATGACGGTTAGACCGCCACAGACAGCCTGTTGGTGCCGGTCTCACTGCCTGACTGAATCACCGCCCACGGGTGGTGTGCTGCAGGTCAGAAAGACAGACCGACACACATCCAATGGGGTCCTTGAGCCCGCCGGTGCAGTGGAGGGGCCCATAGTCCCTACCGGGCACTGCCATTGGGATTACGATGGTCCTTTCTGCCGGCCCTTTTATGGCGGTGAACCCACTGAAAACGGCCCAACGCAATATTGCATGCCTATCGGAGGCCCCAAAACTGTGGAGTAGCAGCAGGACACTATGGGTGACACTGACCATGTCATATGTGATGTAATATGTGACGTCATCAGCAGTGCATTGTGGGGGTGCATGTTATAGTTAGCTCAGCTAACCATAACAGCTGAATTTCACAGGTTTTGTACCAGTGAAATGTCAGCCTAACTATAACGTTTCAGTAACCTGAGTTTATTTCTGTGAATTTCTAAGGTTTTTTAAATGTTAATTCCTGTCTATAATGTCCCTGAAACCTGAGTTTTTTTCAGTGAGTTTCTAAGGTTTTTAAAATGCTAATTCCTAACTATAACGTCCCTGTAACCTTTTTTTTTATTGAATTTCAAAGGTTTTTTAACTAGCAGTCACGTTTAAAAAGTGGTGGAGAAAGGGAGCTGGGCCTCTGACCATCTCTCAGGAATTCTGCTGCGTAATGCTCACACGATGTACCAGAAGGGCTTCTTGCCCCAAGGTCCCTTTGGAGCCAAGGTGACTTTATCCCCCAACTATTAGTGCGCCGGGAGGTACATTTGCAGAATGGTGGAGAAAGGGGGCGTCGCCTCTGACAATTTCTTGTGGTCAAGAGTAATCTAGTGCCTGTTTACCTGTCCGCCCAGACTCTCAAAACTCCTTCCAAATCTTCTCTGTCTGGTCTTTTAATCAATTGCCGATCGGCAGCTAAGCACGCAGCGGATATTACTGATCTCATCCTTTACAAAAATGTTGACTTAACGATCCTTACAGAATCATGACTCAACGACCCTCATCCCCATGCCTGGACCTCCAAGTCCCTTCTAACTACAACATCGCAAGGCTGGACAGACAATCTAACAAGAAAAGAGGAGACATTGCCTGCATCTACCGCTCTAACCTTCTTGTGACGGAACTTCTGGCAGACACCACCGAATCCTGCGAATACCTTGCCCTCGCTAATCATAGCAACTCCACCCAATTTTGCAACCTGCACATCTTTTACCAGCCCCCAGAAATGAACAACTCCTTCACTGACCACATCATGGAAATCATTACAGCCAAGAGTTCTAACAATGCCAAAGATATTTTCCTGGGTGACTTTAACTTGCACTGGAACGACCCTCAGGATTCACATGTCAACACCATCAAAGACCTCCTGGCCGATCAAGCCCTGACCCAAGCCTGCTCACTACCAACTCACTCAAAAGAGGCCACTCCTGACTGGATCATCTCCAAAGAATCAACAGTCAAACTTATCTCTATAGACCCATGCGACTGGTCTGACCACCACACCATCACCTTACTTCTACCAGGCACCCACAAGACAAGGGGACCGCAACCGGTGATCCCTAAACGCTGGATCAGAGACACCAAGAATCTGGATCGTAGTGAACTGGAGGCCTGCTGCAAATCCGACCCCCCCTCTCGCATATCAAAACGGTCAGTGGCCTCAGCGATCACTACTCTGCGACTATATCAAACATCCTGGACGATCTAGCCCCACTAAAACTGAAAAGAACCCAAATCAAAGACAGAACCCCCTGGTTCACGGGATCCCTCAACAATGAGAGGAGAGCCCTCCAGCAAGCTGAAAGATCCTAGAAGCAGCACCCCTCTTCCGCTCATTTAAAACTCCTGCGCCAGGCCAGAAATGTCTACAACAGAAACATACTCAAGTCTAAAAAATAATTCTTCACAACAGAACTATAGAAGGCCAAGATCAGACCTCACAAGCTCTTCGAACTGGTCAAACACCAATCTAATAAACTGGCCAAAACCTCAAAAGAATCCCCCAAGTCTCTTATTTCCTCAGAGGAATTCTCCACTTTCTTCGGTGACAAAATCTCAGCTCTTGGAAACAAACTCAGTTCCATCACATACCCTCAAACACTTCTTGACACGCCTCCTCCAGCCACGTTGCCCCTAAAAGCTCCACCCAAAAACCATGCTGACTGGACTGACTTAAAAGCCTTGATGAAAACTCAGTTGCTAAGATCCTATCTACCTTAAAACCTAATAAACATTTTAATGACCCGCTCCCTTCCAACTGCCTAGTAGCCGTCACTCAATCCATTATTCCTAGCTGGACTACAATAATTAATGCCTCTCTCCGGCAGGGAATGATGCAAGATGCTCTAAAAGCCAGCCAAGTCCTCCCCATTCTGAAAAAAACGTCACTGGATCCAGCCTCCCCTGACAACTTCAGACCAATCTCCAACATCCCGCTCTTAGCCAAAGTGATGGCGAAATGTGTACAGCAGCAGCTAAGTCAACACATCAACAACTCTCACCTGCTTGATGACTTCCAATCCGGATTTAGACCAGGACACAGCACCAAAACCACTATGCTTCACATCGTTGATGATGCTCTGCAAGCCCTTGACCAAGGCAAAACCTGTCTCTTAATCCTCCTGGACCTATCTTCGGCCTTCGACACTGTCAACCATGAAAAACTACTTGAACGCCTCAAACTCAGGATGGGATTGGATGGCACTGTTCTAGAATGGTTTAGGTCCTTCCTCCAAAACCGGTCACAGATATTCCTTATCAACGGCAACCTATCGGCACCATCCCCTGTCATGGTTGGAGTCCCTCAAGGATCAACCCTGTCCCTCACCCTCTTCAATCTCTACCTGGAACCGCTTACCCTAGGTATTACGCACTGCTAATATCTCCTATCATATGTACGCTGATGACACTCAGATCTACATCAAAACCTCATCTCTCGAAGAGATTCTCTCCCTGAACGAAGCCCTGAAACTCACTGTCCAATGGCTCACATTCAAACTCAACGCAATGAAAAAACAGAATTTCTCCTGATCTCCCCGCCCAATACCAACCTTGAGATTCAATCATGGATCAAGACTACCACAGCCTTAAACTGCCCACCAAACATCGTGGACTCGGCCAACTCCTTGGGAATCACCGTTGACAGCAACCTGAACATGTGGGACCATATCAATTCGATGGCCAAATCAGCCAGATTCCACCTGTGCTACCTTAGGAAATTGAAACCCTTCCTTGATGCTCCAGACCAAAAAATGGCAGTCCAAGCACTTGTCATCTCCAGATTGGAATATGACTGTTCTACCCTCTCGGGGTTACCCAAGATCTCCCTGGCTTCTCTAAGAGCCTGCCTAAATGCGGCCACCAGACTACTCACTGGCATGAGGAAATACAACCATATGTCCCCAGACCTGAAATCTCTCAACTGGCTGCCCCTGGAGGCAAGAATACAGCTCAAAGTAGCTTGCATCACACACAGAGCTATATACTCTAAATCCCCTGCATATCTGGTGCAGAAACTAGTGATCTCCAGAGGAATCAGAAACACCCGATCTGCCAGAGACCTCCTGCTCCAACCTGCGTGCTTTTGAAAAAAAACCATACATTCGGGCTTTCTCTGGGGCTGCTCGAACAATATGGAACTCTCTCCCACCTGACATCAGAAGAATCCCATCTCTGACTCGCTTCAAAATGGAGGCCAAAACCTTCCTTATGGGTAAATTTCTAGCTTAAACCTGGCCTCCACCATCACCATGGCCCAGATCTATGGCCGTCTTTTGCCTTCCTTCGGATTATCTAGTTACCCCATCAGAAACTTCGAGCCTTGTCTGGAACATTTGTAAATGTAATCTGTAATATGTTATTGTGTCATGAGTATTTGGATATGTAGCCTGTAAATACATGCCCTTATCTCCCTCATGTATCCTGCACCTTGTCCCCTACTACTCAATCCGTAACTGATTGATGTTAAACCTGTTCTGTTTATGGCCATATCTTCCTGTAAAGCGCTAAGAGTAGCTCCCAGGGGGTAAAAAACAAAGTGCTTGCTTTGAACAAGCAAGAGAAAAGTGCTCTTGCTTGTTCAAAGCGGGCACACTGTTTGCTATGGGATGGCGGGAGCAGTGCTCCTGCCATCCCATAGCAAAACGCAATGTCCCCGGGGTGGACACCGCGGGACATTGCTCGAGCCGGCCCTGGGGGTTGGTGGTCCCCACGACCATAATTTATGGCAATTTGGACAGTAGACTTCGGGAGATGATGGTTGTGTGTGGGGGGGTTGAGCCCCCACACATTATTCTAAACATATCCCTTGGGAGGTGGCAGTCCCCGGGGCAGCGTGGGGGGGCAGGAGCTCCCCCACGCATTATAATCTTCATTGCCCGGGGAGGTGGCGGTCTCTGGGCTGCGTGGGTGGTCAAGGCTCCCCCATGGTATTTTTGACAATAAAGCCCTGGGGAAGTGGCAGTCCCTGGGGCTGCATGGGGGCCTCATAGCCCCCCGAATTGGATGTGTTAGCCCCAGGAGGTGGTGGTCCCTGGGGCTGTGGAGGCCCATGTGGGCCCCTGCATCTCATTTTATCATTGCCCCTGGGACCTGGCCCGCCTGGTGGCTTAAAGGAAATGAAGCTCGGAAGCCTGGGCTTTGTTTTAAAAAAAGAAATTCTCCCAGATTTGCAGATCCACCAAGAATCCGAAAATTTGTTTTAAAAGAGAAAAGCTTTTTGGGTCCCTGGGGGTCCCTGTGGGACACTCTGAGCATGCCTGGAGGGTCAGGGTGTTTCTACCATGACCCCTTTTCTTGTTTTTTCACTTTCTTTAACATTTTTTCTTGTGACTCGTTTGAACCGAGTCACAAGAGGGCTGTCAACACTTCCTGGTTTGAAGTGTTGGAAGCCAATCAGATTGCAGGCATGAGATCGGTACGGTCAGCAGGTCCTACGCGTCCCCAGCTGTATATCTGAGAAATGTTTACATTTCTCAGGAACTACTGAACGGATTTACACCATTTAACAAAGAGAGTGCTTTCTGAACCAAGAGATACCTTTTTGCCAAATTTGGTGTAATTCTGTCCTGCAGTTCGGGCTGTAGCCGTGTCTAAAGTTTCCTAAGGAAATTAACATAGAGAAAATGTGTTTTAGGACTGCCTTTTTTCTCTGCCCTGCTTGACGAATCACCCAGAACTTTCAACCCAGCAGCTGACCTGACGGCACCATTCGTTTTGAAAAGTTCGCAGAGATTTGTCAAACAACGCCAAAGATATTGGCAAATCAAAATACGCTTTTCCTATGGAAACTATCTCCTAACTAAAGCTACCTACTGACAACCGCCAGTAGGTAATCTATATCTATATCTACAGCTAATAATACCAATTACAAAGACACAGTTTTTCGGTCTTCAGTTCTAGATTTTCAAAATTGTGCATTTTAATACTTTTCTGAATGTCTGCCTCCATCTTTGTAGTCTGGCACAACATCTGAATGAGTCTAGACCAGTCCTCTCACGTTCCATTTTTTCAAGGTTTTTCATTCTTTGGAACAGCCACTGCCACTGCATCACACTTACCACCGCATCACAGTTACTCTCACCCTACTCAAGCAAGTTAAACCACAACTTATTCTACTTAGTGATTTAAATTACGCATATTTCAGATAAGAGTATTCCCACATTACTTTCTGTGCCTCAATATTGAAGCTCTGTATAGTATGTAAAATATGTATCTTTAAATAAAACAAGTGTGGCATGTTTACGAGAATTATGAAAACAGCACCTTTAACAATATTTTGTGCCTGAACAAAGTAATTTGCACTGGTAGTAAAGAGGGTGAGCCATATGTAGGTAATGTGTGTTTTGCGATCCTCAAATTTCGATTTTTAGGGAATTGCAATTAGAGAATCGCAAAACGCAATGTAGGTAGGATTGGCAAAATATTGTGCGAATCCCGCTTATTCCTTATTTGCGAATCGCAAATAGAGATTCGCAAATAAAGAATACCTTCCAATTCATTCCTATGGGCTAGAAGGCCCATAGGAATGAAAGGGAAGACATTCTCAATTTGCGATTCTCAATTAGAGAATCACAAATTGAGAATGCAATTTCAAGGGTCCTGGGGTGTCAAAAGGACACCCTTTTGCACCCCTGAAATAAACATGTGTGTAGATGTGGCACACAAACATGCCCTAAGGGCATGTATGTGTGCCACATGGCAATTAAAAAAATGCAAAAAAGTGAATTTTTCAAAGAAATCGCAAATTACCACCAACCTGAAGTTGGTGGTAATTTGCGATTCCTTAAGCCAAATTCGCACAACTTGGGTGCTTCCTACATTGCATTTAAGGAATAGCAATTTGGGATACCTTAAATGCAATAGCAAAATAAGGAATCGCAAATTTTGCGATTCCTTAATTTGCGTGTAGGTGTTTGTGTGCTACACAGCACACTGCCCAAATTGCGATCGCAAACGCTGAAATTCTGTGAATTTCAGCATTTGGGCTACTTACATATGGCCCTACGTGAAGTACAACTTTGGGGGGGCTTTACAAAAGAGTTTTCCAGACATTAGTGTAACGTACATCTGGAAATATATTTGTACCTCTCTAACATCAAAGGCAGGGCTCACTGTAAATCCCTAATTCCAAAAACAAGTACTCGTAAAACAACCTTGGTGCACAAATATGTCACAGAGAAAGTTCTCTGTCACTAGGATTAGGCTAAATGTCTGAGTTAGATTTAGGCAAAAGGGTAGAATTAAGGTTAGGGCTTTGATTAGGGTTTGGCAAGTGGCTGGTTTTAGATTAGGCTGAAGGTGATGGTTTGCTATTAGGTTAGGGTCAAGGTCAGAATAATAGCTACTGCTGGGTTAAGTTATGGTTAGGTTTCATGGTGAAGAATAAACACTTTGGAGGAGTGAGAAGGGTAAGTAAGGTTAGAATTCTCAGCCTCCCTATGCTGGTGACAATATAACTAGAGAAGGTTACCTTGCTACTTCAAACCTGTTATTGTCTTCAAGATTATTGTGGGCCCATCTAATATTTCATAAAAGTGTAAGATTAATTAATCCAGTGAAATCCCTAAACCTCATAGGATATATTGTTGGGTCCTTCCCCACAGGTATCACATTCATCATCGGACCCACGTCCTGCTCACTTAGTATGGGTGGGCAGGTGTGACAAGTTTGAGCTATTCGTTAAGGGATTGTATATATTTTAAAATTGCATGCTAGATCTTAATATCATTTTTAATGGTTGGTTTGGCAAGATTAAAAAGAATGCAATGTCGTAGGGGAGTAATGACCATATACATCTGAGGTCGACATGTTTCAGCCGTTGAAATGCCCTGTGGGTCAGTCGACTTTCTTCAAGACCATATACTGTGCTAATCCCGAGCGCCGAGAGATCCCCTTGAGGATGATTCGTTTTGCTCGATATAAGTCTTAAAATAAAAAAAAATCAACCAATTCCAAAGTACTAAACTAGCTAGTTGTAGCAATATTTATCAGACTTCATATATAATTTTTGTAAAAGGCATGCACACAATTTATACAGACCAGTTTTGTGGGCTATTTCTTTTTGTTATGGTTTAAACTAAAAGAAAGAGAAATCGCATGCCATTGAACAATAGTCACATGTATGTTCCATGGTTATAGGTACATTTAAATTGCTATAAATAAATTGTACAAATATTTCAAAATATAAGCCACCAGGAAAGGATGAATGAACACATTTTTCTTGTAATTGGGAAGTGAGATGTAATCAAAGATTACAATAGGATCCAAACAAATCAAGACACTTGGTGATGCGCAAATGATAAATATTGGCTGAAATCCGTTTTCCATCCATTATTGTTTGAGTACTATATAATTTTCTCAGTAAAACTGCATGTCAGTGTGTGTTTTGTAACCATTTCAATGGAAAATGTGCTGTCTGTGGGTGTGCAATCACCCCATGCTTTAGTGATGTATTAGCGTAGGGTGCTCCAAAATGCACCACTGGCTACATAATACACTCTTACCTCTCTCCTGCTGAAAGGTGTGGACCTCTCGCTGTACTTGTTCTTTGTGTGCTGCTTGGATTTTCCCCAATCCCTTTGGCTTCAGAGATGTAAGATTGATGTCAGCACTCCTACTCTGAAAATTGTTCTCGCACCACTGCCCCAGTGAGTCTGAACACAGAGACATTAAAAGCCCCAAGTTGACTCCAAGATTTATGGGAGGAGCACAGCTCTATACTTGTGGTCCCTGGCCCTTCGAGAAGTGGATGGATGTGGCATGGTGGAAAAATAATACATCAAAGGGAAGAGGTCAGGTGGAGGCCCTGGGTGCCACATTGGGAACTGGAATGTGTGGGAATTGAGAATGCTGAAGAGACTAGATGGAACACTAGCCCAAGTTTAAGCATGGGCACTAGACCCGCCTAGACAGGGGCTGCCATTGTGAAGGCAATTAACCCTGGGAAAGAGTGTGCATAGAAGTGCACAAACAGAGGGCACCATGCTTGGGGGCCCCAAGCCAGAAGATTGAGCCCTTGATCATGGTCGGTAGGGGCAAGGGCAACAGATTGCAGATTGCACCGTAAACACAGTGAACACATGACCCCACAATGAGGACCATTAATTCCTTATTGGAAGAGCCCATGGCCTACTAAGGCAACCTGCAGCAGGGGTACAAATGCTCCAAGCAGCCTTATTCGTGCATTAGACATTGACTTTCAGGTTACACAGAGATCTTAGTGGGTACTCTGTAGCCCCTGAGTTGGTCTATTAAGATTCCCCTGAAGCCTGCAGGTTACACAGTGGCCTGCAATATGTGTTCAACTCATTGAGCTACTGCCAGCTTATTGTATACTCTCAGTACTGGAATAGTAGTACATCAGGATAGAGGTGTTTCATGAATGCCCTTTATATGACTCAGGACTGGGATATTAGTGCAGAGAGCAGATCCAGCCCAGTGAAGATCCCAGCAGAGGGATATCATTGCATGGTGTATGTTTGTGAAATCTTGTGGACTCTGTATTGGGACAACCTAGCAAGTTACAAATCAGAACTAAGCAAATGTGAAAGGAGTGGAATACCCGTGCTTGGCATAAGCTAAAATACAGGGAATTGTGAGAGTTCACAAGATGTCTCAGCAGTAGACCACTAGAGCAGGGTGAGGTGAGCATTGACATACATCATGCGTAAATATAAGTAATAGGATATCAGTGTTTGGAGTAGGTCAGTATAATGGTGCCTTGTGAGCACCTTGCAAATATCTCAAGAATTAGATATGAATATAGGTATTTTTCCCACAGTCTTTTTTCCCGCATGGAATCACAACGCGGTCGTTACAATGACTGCGTTGTTATTCCGCATGCCATTACTCCGCAAGTCGGAACAACGACTTGCGGAGGGGGGGCGCTGGGTGTTGGAATAGTATAATTTACTATTCTTTCCAACTCCAGTCTGTGCGGACACTAGGGGAGGTGTTGGATTTTAAATTCAACCCCCCCCCCTCTGCAAGTCGTTGTTCTGACTTGTGGAGTAATGGTATGCGGAATCACATCCCGGTCGCTGTAACAACGCGTTGTGATTCCATGCGTGAAAAAAGTGTTGTCATAAACGTTGTTTACCATTAGATATTAATGCATAGTGTACATTGGTAAGGAGGTACATTGGGAAACATCACTTTCACTGCATGCGACACAACGCATGCCATTACAACGCAGTCATTACAACGAGCGTGTTGTTACATCACATGCCATTACAACACAAGCCGTTACAACGACTTGCTATCGGGTGCAGAAGGTTTTGGACTTTAAATCCAACAACGTCCCTACTGTTGCACAGACTGGAGTTGGAATAGTAAATTATACTATTCCAACATCCAGCGACCCCCCTACAGCAAGTCGTTGTAATGACTTGCGTTGTAATGGTATGCAAAGTAACAACGCAGTCGTTGTAATGACCGCGTTGTATTGGCATGCGTTCTAAACGCATGCGTTATAATGCGGCCTATTCGATACATTTTGTGAGCCCTGTGAATGTCTCAATACTAAGCCATATGTAGAATCTTTAGTTCAGTAGAGAGTAGAGAGATACGTCGCTGAAACTTGTGAATTGTAGAAGTGAATTAAGAATTAATAAAATGAACATGTTTAGTGAACACAAATCAGTCATAAATCACATATTTGAGCTTCATTACACATAACAATGCTTTTAAAGTTGACTTAACTAGGCCTTTAATCCACTTGCACTGTGCATTTTAAAATGAACATGGTTTCTTATATGTGCAGGTCAAGTTAAAAAGATGTCCTTCTGCAGGTTTAAAAATGTTGTACAGTTCTCTTAATTTAAGCAGTTTTACAAACGTGTTTTCTTTGTATCTTAAAATGTATTCTTCTTCCTGCTTCTAATGTTCCTTTAGAAAGGAGCAGAACTCAAGGGCATCTTCCCAGGCCTCTTCCTCTGGTGTAGGTTGTGTATGCAATTTTAAGCGTGCATTTATTTCCTATTTCACTGCATGCTCCAGGATTATGCATTAGCATTAAAGCAAAAGTCATTTTGCGGGTAATATGCTTTCTGTTTTACCATTGGATATTGTAATGTATCATTTGTTTGACACCATGCCAACTGTGTGATTTCTTTGTTTGAAAACGTATATGACATGATGTTTTTGAGAGGCGAGTCAAAACTCTTCCCTGCTCCCTTTCGAGGCAGACTCCATGTTAGTTTGCTGCATTGTGTTACACTGCACCTGATTCTGGCCATTTAACTAAATAATTATTGATTCTCCTGCTGATTGCCATTTATTTTTATTTTGAGTATATAATGACATTTTGATTTGAAATGACTTATAAATATATTTGCCTTCTTTAGTGATTTTTGAATTTTTACCAAACCTTCATAGTTTTGGCTTTGAACTGTGTCTGGTATAAGTGACTTGACTTGATTTATCACGAGGCTGGGGTTATCAAACTTTGGGACCTACACAAAGCCTCTGGAGCCAAAAATGAACACTAAAGAAATAATAATTACGTTTTTGGAGAACAAGTTAGTGCAAACAGGATATTTGAGGAAATTGACAACAGATTATGATGCAGATCAAGATAGAGTGCATGCTGAGCACTCTCTGAATCTTTCAATATAGTGGGATCAGCGCATGGTGCATGTCAAATGAGGGGGTGTTGCTACTAAGATGTGTCAGTACTATGAGACCAGTGTGTAAAGGGATGCATTATTATAACCTTGGTCGACATTGAATTACTTAAAAACCAGTGCGTGACGAAGGTCACTGTACAGATACTTTGCAGAGACAATACTAACATACATTACATTTACACTGGATTCGTGGGTTGAGAACCATACATTCCAGGTTAAGTAGAGCTTGGAGGATTCATCTACCTAAAGTAGCTGGGTCCAGCCCACCTATTCGCCCTTCTCTTTAACCCCACCCAACCCGCTAGAGCACATGCAGAATAACTCTTCGGCTACTGAACTTCTCAGACTTTGGGCCACAGTCTGCTGCCATCACACACATGAGGGCTTGTCCGAGGACTGAAACAGAGCCCTGTTTTTGCATACGTCACGCCGCGTCTTAGGTTAGCAGATCAATGAAGTTAAGCAGTCTGACATACATAGTGGGCTATGGCAGTGCTTCACTTTTGCCAGATAAAGGGACCACCATTCATTTTTGGACTTGTTTCCCATAATTAGACTTTGACCCTGAGCAAAAGATCAAGAAAAGAGGCAGAAGAGACAAGAAGATGGAGGAAGAGAAAGGTGGGAGAACAGTCAGTGATGGGAAAACCAGGGACGAAGAAGAAGCTGAAAAGTCAGGTAAAAAGACAAAAAGTGGAAGACAGTGAAAGAAAGAGTCATGCTTGCAATCAAGACGAGGCAGCCCTAGTAGTTATGAGATTAAAGAACAGCAAGTGTAGGGTGATGGAACAAAGAGACATGAGGTGGAATCAAGACAAGCCAGCCCTGGTATTCATGAGATAAACAGACAGGAATTGTAGGGTGGTGGAAGAAAGAGGCATGATGTGGAATCAAGATGAGGCTGTCTTGATATGCAGGAACTATGGAGTCTGGCACTTAAGAACAACTTTAGGTCGCTGCACTTTTTTTTTTGCAAATTAAGCCCTGCTGCACTTAATGGGAAGTCGAGCTGAGCAGCGCCCAAGGATCTCACATACAAGGATACAGGCAGCACTCTAGCCTCACAGTGCAGCAAGAGACAAGGGGCTCTCCTCACCTTGCACCTGTGAGACTGAAGCCTCACTCAGTTGCATATTTATCTGACTTTTAACCTCGATACAAAAATCAGCAATGCTTTGTGACTATATTTGAACCGGCTGTGTCCAGTGTACCCCAGCACCCTTTGAATCAACTGTGTCAGGACCGGCGCTAGGCATGGGCAGCGTGGGCAGCTGCCCAGGGCCTCGCACTCAGCCCACCAGCATGGGGCCACGTACTGGTGATGTGTCCTGTTGTTTCCCTGGCGATCTATTTCAAAGAAATGTGTCGCCTTCCAATTAAGGTCCTTCGGAGGGGCCCCCCTCCCCCGGCCTCTCAGGGATGGTGTCTGGAGGCATAGGGGAGGGAGAAGCTCCCTTCAATTGCAAGGAGACCCATTCACAGGCACTGTGGGAGGCCCATTATCCAGCATGTTTTGCGCCCCCACAGTTTTAACTTTTAGCCCACAAGCAATTCTCACACCTATCACCTGAAGGTGTGAGAAATGCTTGTGGGCTGAAAGTTAAAACTGTGGGGGGGGCGCCAAAATGCTGGACAATGGGCCTCCCACAGTGTTTGTGAATGGTCTCCTTGCAAGGGGCCACTTATCTACATTAGAGGGGCCTCGCACATTCCATTTTAGCCCAGGGCCTCGCAAATCCTAGAACCGACCCTGAACTGTGTTTCTGTTTCCAGGATTATTTGGAGCAATGAGATTCTGAGAATCATTATATTTTGCAATAGCGATCACTCACTCACTAACTTCCTCGAGCACAACCTTGAGCCTTCTTTTCAGCATCACCTGTTTCCTAATCCCTCTCAATAGTTTACTGCCATCCTCTTTTGTTCCTCTCTACCTCTCCTTTATTCCTTCACTCATCTGTTCAGAGTAAGATCAGCAAATGGGCAGTAGTGTCTACAATATACCTACGGTATGGAAAGTTAAATGTAGGATGTGGGCTGCCTATTACATATATGATGCAATTCAGTGTCTGCTAGGAGCCCCACTGTACTCTGCCTGGACTGCAGTGGCACATGGCAGGAAAAATGCCTTTGCCAAGTTGGAATGTCTTTTTAAACATTCTGAAGTCACCTTGTAAGCCCACTGGGCAGGGTACTAATATATAAAAAATAAACCACACCGCACATTGGATTTAAAGTGCCCACTCAGTGAAATAAAACCCAAAAGATATTTCACTGTGTAAGCCTTGCTAGACGTAACTAAACTTTGGATTAAAATCTGAAGTCCCTAGTTCTGCTCGGTAAAGGGCTAGAAAAATGCTGCAAAGTTATTTCATGCTTAGTTAATAGAATCTGTTTTAATGGTGAACACAGAGTTTGATAACATAAGCAGAAAAGTGCCCTATAAACTTGTACTTTAAGATTCCTATGTCAGAACTACCTTAAAATCGGTTCTGCCACTCATCATGCCTTCAAAGCTGCAATACACATCTTTTTTGTGAGAGAGTTAATAAAATAGGCTCAGAAGACAATGGCCTGCCTCTGCACCTAAGAAGGGCCAATGGGTGGAAAAAACACTGACCACTTAGCAGGGGTTAGCTATCTGGTAGTGGACAAGAATAGTTAGCAACCCAAAGGGTAGCTTCAGCACTATCCAGGGAGAACTTCTCTGATTCATTCTCAGGACCATCCCAGCGAGCCAGGATCTGATCACAGGAGGAGGGAAGACCAGTTTTGACCCTGCCGGATGGGAGGAGGGCTCATTCGAGATAGGGGAATGGCTTAGGAGCTGAAAATAGACCTGCCAGGTGACAGCTGTTTTTTGCCAAATTGCAAAATGGGGTCCTGTATAATTTTACAGTTAGGCAAAGAGGAGGTGCTGCAAAAGAAGGTAGAAGGAATGCAAGAAAATAGATTATAGAATTTTCTCCAGTCACTGGCTACTGTACAAGATAAATATGGCACCTCAACCACCATCTTCTCAGAACAGTCCGTGACCTGGGAAGACTCCTTCTGAAGGGAAGGCCCTGCTGGAAGAAGACTCCTGACTCATGTTGAAGCAAGAACCCACACTGAAGGACTCAAGGACTCCTAACTCCTGCTGGCACCCAGGGACACGAACTGCTGTCCAAGGTGTAAGTTGTTGACCTTCTATTTGCATCCTTTAATGACACCCAAAGCAGATGGACTCCTGATTCCAAGAGGGCTCAGCAGACCACCTAGGACTGGGCCCTTCAGGAAGCCTGGCTGGAAAGAGACCTGATGCATAAAGCTTGCCCGAGAAGCTGGGAGCTGCAGGTCTGACCACGAGGACATTTTCAAGAACTTTGTAAAAAATGTGTTTTCAGGTAGCTTTAAAATAGTTGTCTTACTCATGTTTTCCATCTTTGGAGGACTGGGACAAGGTGCTGAGGCCTGGTCAGAAGAGTCACACTGAAGGCAGGCAAGAAATCCATATTTGTCTTGTTCGGAGCTGTTTGCCCCACGCAAAAAACTGGTTCAGTGGGACCACTTAAAGGTTTCCGGACTCCTGCTACCCTGCCCAGCTATGGTTCTCAGCCTTGCCCCAGTGGAGGATTTGAACTTCCAAAACAGTGGCCAAGTCCAAATGTAATATTGTGGACTGGGACGAGGTGGCAAATGTATCTGACCAGTGAAGTACTCTCAGCAGCGACAAAATCAAGGTTTTACCCACTCTGAGCTTTTAGCACCAAATGCAACAGCTTTCACAGAAGTTCAAAGTTAATGTATCTGACTTCGAAGGATCATAGCCAGCAAAAACTTTGTCTCTTGCTCTGCTGCAACATTTGGACTTCCATGTCAGTCAAAAGATAATGCACCAATTGGTGTATCTGACCTCTGTTCCATCACACTTGGCCTGAAATTGTACCTCGGTCTTGATCAACCCCAAACAGTGACTTTTGATTTGTCCTTTACTTTTTCGTAGCTCTTTGCCCTAAAAGTTTTAAAATTGGCCTCTCCCACTCCACTTAATATATATATTTTGATGATATTGGTGTCATTTTGTTCATTACATGTTTCTCTATTTTTCTAAATTGGTTTGACATTTTTATTGTGTTGTGTTCTTTACAATTGTTGATACTGCTTGAATTTAGCACACACTTCTTCGGGGATTACCTGCTACTTGTGCCATAACTACCAGAGGTTGAGCACACATTATCTTGAAACTATATTTTGACCTAAACAAAATTGGGTTCATTGAGTTGGTAGGGTTACCCTCATTTTCAAATTAATAACCCTATTTCTGACAATATGGCAGACAGGATATCCACTCAACTCTAAATAAAGCCCGTAATAATATAATTTATGTTCATGTTTACCATGCATGTCAAAAAACAGTTTTAAAAAAAATGTTCATTGCTTAATTGCGTATACTGTTGGCTTTCTGTATGTTATTTGCATGTTAGACTTAAGGAAAAAGATATTTGCAAAACACATGCAGTGATTTGTGGGGATACCACATCTCACTTTGAATTAATAGCAGTCATTTTTAAAGATATGAGAAGAATTAGGTAACATGAGGAAAGGAGGAACAGAGAGAGAAAGAGAAAGTGAGTTATTTTTGTAAGCCTAAAAGTGCAGCTCAGTTGATCTAACTTATTAAAGCTCACAAATCGGGTGTGCAGAAGAAAATTGGCAGGTTGAACGTGAAACTTTCAGATTTATTCCAAATAGTTAACATTTTAGGAAGTTCTACTAAGAAACGAGGATTTTGCTAGTATGGCTAATCTGCACTAATCCTCTATTTAAATCTTGCCTGTGGATTTTCTGGCAGATAGCCACACTCTCAGCATCACTCCTTTGCCCCAAGATATTGCACAAAGATTACAATTCTCTTGGCGTCATTTAATATTTTGTAGTTTACCTTTAAAGCGATTCTTCAATGTCGGGTTATCCCGGCAGAGTCCACTCCAGTGAGACTTACGTTGCAGAGGGCACCACACCTCACTGTAAGGCAAGACTTGGGGCCATATGTATCATACAAAATCGCATTCGCAAAGGCCGAAATTCGCAGAATTTCGGTTGCGAATGCGAATTTGGTAAATGGGATGTATGAAGGAAAATCCGGTGCAAAATAAGGAATCGCAAAATTTGCGATTCCTTATTTTGCAATTGCATTTAAGGAATCGCACATTTTTGCGATTCCTTAAATGCAATGTATGAAGCTAAAAAAAATTGCAAATTGTCCCTAAGGAATCACAAATTACCACCAACTTCAAGTTGGTGGTAATTTGCGAATTTCTTAAAAAATGCCCATTTTTGCATTTTTTAAAGTGCCATGTGACGCACATACATGCCCTTAGGGCTGTATGTGCACCACATGTGCAGCTATGCTTATTTCAGGGGTGCAACAGGGTCTCCTTTGGACACCCCTGCACCCTTGAAATTATTCTCATTTTGCGATTAGCAAATTGCGAATCGCAAATTGAGAAAAAATTCCCATTCCTTCCTATGGGCCTCCTGGCCCATAGAAATGAATGGAAAAGTACTCCTTAATTGCAAATTCGCAATTTGCAAATTCGCAATTAAGGAATATCAAGAAATCGCAAAAAAATTGCGATTTTCTTGATACATACCAATTTGCGATTCTGAAATAGGGATTTCTTAAAAATCGCTATTACAGAATGGCAAATTGGTTCCTTGATACATATGGCCCATGGTTATTAATGAAAGGGGCAGCTTTGTGTCCTGGTGATAAAACTAACTTTAGAACAATGTGTGATGTATTTTTCATGAATTCCTTATGCCACTCTCATGTCGCCTCACTCCTTCCCCCTTTTATTACACTCTAAGACCTGCCACTTAGGGTCCGGTCTGGAAAATGAACTGGCTTGTCACATGCCCTTCACAAATCGTAAAGCCTGGGAAGAAAGGACATTTAAAAAGCGACATTATCTCTTAATAACAAAGCGTCAAACGACCCTGGGGTACACTTTGAAGCAGAGCAAAATAAATCAGATGCAAAGCAATGTAGACATGTCACTGTCCAAGGCCCTGCCTTGTCTCTCTCGGGCACACTGCACATTTCTTGGCACCGAGGATCAAGGCAGAGGTTGGCACATTTGGAGGCTGCCCAGAGAAGAGCCTCTCTAAGCTCCAAGGGCAACCACTTTCAGGAAGCAAATTCAAAGAGAGCCATGGTGAACGCTTCCGAGCACGACCTAGAAACACTCAATGGAATGACAATATGAAATAAGAAGAATATATATGTGTATTTATAGCATGCCCGCGAAAATAACTGTGTACCAATAAGACATGTCATTTGGAACAAGATTCAGACATTTAGTACTGCTGTGTAAAGGAATAAATCTTTGGAGATTGCTCTGCAGATTTCAAATGCATCCTCTTGCTTACGTATATACATATGCTTGCATCCTCTTTTTTATGTTATATACATATATATATATATATATATATATATATATATATATATATATATATATATATATATATATATATATATATATATATATATATATATATATATATATATATATCTATACTACTATTATAAAGAGAGAACACAACCCTTTGAGCCAGGTAAACTCGGGAACCAGAGCGCCAATCCACACACCAGATACATCCTTGAAATTGTCAGGGTGTGTAGATGGACATAGGCTACATAAAATAAAAAAAAACATAAATTAAAAAAATTAACTCTAAAAACAAAGTAGTCCCCTGAAAGAAGCGCCGGCCGCGACGTCTGCGTCATGACATCAGGAGCGCGGGGAGGAGCGGCGTTCAGGAGCAACAGGAAGAGCGGAGGACATGATCGCGGGGAGGAGCGGCGAGCGGCGGACAAGCGGTAATGACCAGCGAGAAGCGGAGGAGCAGTGGAGCGGTTAAATCAGCAGCGCGAGGAGGAGCGGCGAGTAAGGTAAGTGAACCATCCAAGAGCCGCGGTAAGTGAACCATCCAAGAGCCGCGGGTGCGCAACGAGGGACGGGCGGGAGCCATGGGTGCATGCAAGCCTGAAATGCTGCCCCCAGCCCCCTTCTGCCCCGGGCAACGCTGCTGCAAGCCTGAAATGCTGCCCCCAGCCCCCTTCTGCCCCGGGCACACGCTGGGGCGGGCTGCTAGTATATATATATATATATATATATATATATATATATATATATATATATATATATATATATATATATATATATTCACTGAAAAAACCATAGGTTATAGACCATATATAGTTAGGAATTAGCATTTAAAAAACCTTATTTTACTCACACAAAACCATTGAAATTCCATATATAGTTAGTTGCACTAACTATATATCGCGCACCCGCAATCCACTGCTGATGATGTCACATATTACATCATTCATGACATGGTCAGTGACATCACTGATGACATCACTGATGACATCTCAAATGACATCACTGATGACATCATCCAGTGACTGTGTGTTTCTGTAAAGTTTAAATATGTTTTACATATTGAAGAATGAGTAGATGTAGAAGTGTCTGGATGAAGGATTTAGTAGGTGCGTGACTGACTGTATGAGTGAGTGATTAAATGTGTCTCACTGAGTGCATGGGTTAGTGACTAAACTGTCTTAATTTGTGCATCATTATGTCTGTTGTTCTGTAAACTGCTGCATGTGTTGATCAGTAGCTATATGAGTAACTATATGGGTTATTGATTGATTGCCCAAGTATTTGTATGGGAGACTGAGTGTGTGTGTGGCTGGCTGGGAGGTGTGTGACTCTGTGCAGATCAATGTGTACTTGTATCAATGATTGTATAAGAGAGTAATTATGTGTTAGTATATGGTTGAAAACGTAAGGTGCTCTATGTTTAACTGTATAGATTAGAAAATGGAAGTGTGATTGATTCTTTACAGGACTGACTAGGTGTGTGAGTAACTCCATGGATGAGTGACAGAGTGTGAGAGTCTGTATAGGTGTATGAGTGCATATGATAGTGTTGTAAAGATGAGTGATTGTATGTATGAATGATTGTATGGGTAAATGAGTGAATGTGTGTGTAAACATAGGAATCACTGAGTGCGTATGTAGTAACTAGTATTGGTGTGTCAATGGTTTCAAAAATTATACTCTGTATTTAACACTGGGTGTAACAGAGGTTATATTAAAGTGTGAGGAGATGCATTGTATTGTCACATGAATGATATCATCAGTGATGTGGTCATTGATGTCAAATGAGATGTCATCAGTGATGTCATCAGTGATGTCATTTGAGATGTCATCAGTGATGTCATCAGTGATGTCACTGACCATGTCATGAATGATGTAATATGTGACATCATCAGCAGTGGATTGCGGGTGCGCGATATATAGTTAGTGCAACTAACTATATATGGAATTTCAATGGTTTTGTGTGAGTAAAATAAGGTTTTTTAAATGCTAATTCCTAACTATATATGGTCTATAACCTATGGTTTTTTCAGTGAATTTTCAAGGTTTTGTAAATGCTAATTCCTAACTATATATGGTCTATAACCTATGGTTTTTTCAGTGAATTTTCAAGGTTTTGTAAATGCTAATTCCTAACTATATATGGTCTATAACCTATGTTTTTTTCAGTGAATTTCAATGGTTTTTTAATAGCAAATATCATAAGCTGTCGAATGTCAAGTACGTGGTAAGTAAAAACATTTTCGTGTTTATGCACACTGATCTGCTTTGATTGCTGCCCCCACCCCTCATTTCTATTAGGAGTACTCTCTCTTTGCAGATAGTGAAGGGTAGTTAACGCAGCCCTTTGCCCCCTTTGTAATCCGTCGTGCCTGCTTCTCTCTCCATTTGATTGATTGTTCTCTTTGGTTCATTCTCTATTTACAAACAAGCACAGAGTCGCAATACTCTGTTTAGTCTTTGCAGATAGTGAAAAATCGTGTAAAAAAACAAAAGGAATCGAGCAAAATCAGTAGGCCACTAATGGGATCTCTTTTGACCTCGCTAAAATAGAAACATTAGGAACAACCTGTTGAAAATAGCAATGCGTATGTATATAAGCGGCGTTCATTTGTGTTCACAGTACCCCTTGTTGATTGTTTCAATCGAGCATTGAATTGTTCGAAGTTAATTCTCTTAAGGATCTTCTCTACCTGCAAACGAGGAAGAATAGGAATATTCTATCTCCCTTTGCAGATAGTGAAGGGTAGGTAACGCAAGCCTTTAACACGTCGTACCTATTTCATTCCTCATTGATTGATTGATTGTCCGAACATTGACTGTTTGGAATTAGTTCTTTTTGGAGGTATTCCCTGTTTGCAAATAAACGTAGGAAAATCTTTGCAAGTAGTGAAAGGGTACGTAATGCGGACCGTTCTCCCCCGTTGTAATCTGTCATGCCTATCTACTCCCCACTGATTGATGCACCTTTTTCACCCGGACCATTTACTAGAGATACGTCATCTGGCCCGACCAGAGAGCACCCCTAGTGAAAAGGACATATGCAATAATAACGAAGTGATCACTGTATCCTGTTAACAGAAACTTTACCATGAAACAACCTGGAAAGAAAAAAATAGGAAAACGAAAATCAGTAGGCCACTGATGAACATGAACTTTTATTAAACAACGAACAAAGAAACGATAACATAACGTAATGATAAAACCTATTAATGTCCTAGAAACAAGAAAACGTTAAAATATGCCAGTGGTGAGAGACCAGAAAAACAGTAAGAGAAACCAAATCACCCCTCGCTGTCCCACCGCCTGCCACGCCAAAAAAATCGATAGACTAGGGAAAATGCAAGTCAGTAGAACATCCACCCCCACTCTGGAAACTTCCAAGGTGGGGCAGGGTTCCGGCTACGCCCAGCCGGGAGCAGCCCATATAAGGCAGGTCCTGCTGCCACGCCTCGGCCAGGAGATCCTAACGTAGGGTGTAGCCGAAGGAGAGGCCGAGGCCAGCGGGACCCGGCCAGGGGATTGCCTTTACAACGCTGAACAGTTGCAGGGGGGGGGAATGTCTCCTCGCCCCTCCCCTCTCTCTCCCAGTCCGGCCGCGGTGGCCCTTGAGAGTTGCAGGTAGTCCCGCCACATGCTCTTCCGGTCCGACCACCAACGGTCGGGGGGCCGAGGCCGACGGGATCCGGCTGCAGCCGATAAACCAAGTAACCCGTTCATGGGGCCAGAGCCAGGGGCGTCCGGCCGACATCCACCGGAAGCCCGGCCCGAAGACGGACGGGACACTTCTTTCTTTTATAATGGCTGCGACAACACTGGGGGGGGATGTCTTGCACATGCCTCCGACCCCCCCCTCGTCCTCATCGCCTGGTCCGGCCATAACAAATCTCAAGCGAGACGCCGTGGGGTGCACTGGGAGGGAGAGACGGTGCGAACAGGCCTCTCCCGCCTCCTCAGGTGGAGACTTCCCAGCTGCACCCTCAGCGCTCCAGGCGCCCGGAAAACGGTTCTTCCACTGTGCCCATGCTGCAACGTCTCGCCCGGCAGGGTGGAGCCCGTCCGCTCATGTGACCCCGCGATCGCCGGTAGCTGCCGAACTCTCAAAATGGCGGTCGACCTGGCAAGAGCGGGCCCAGCATAAAGAAATGGCCCGGTCACTGGTTGACTCCACCACCGTAGTCCTCCACGACCTTGAAGATTCTAGAGGAGCCGCGGGAGTCTCCGACCCCCGATGGGGAATGACTGCCATGATCGCCCGTGGAGTGACGAAACTGTATCCGCGGGACGTCGGCGCTCCCATGCTGGCGCCAGCCTCACTTTGAATTACTAGAATCCTGCAGACCTCACTTCCGGTGAAAGCACAGTGTGACCCGGTAGGAAAAATTATTGCACCCCCTCCCCTTTTTGACTGATAGTTCAAACCACCGATCCTTTCCTTTGCCCTTTTAACGGAACTTTGGACTGCCTCCCCCTCTTTTACATTTTCTAGAGAAAACAAAACATTAACCACTACATTAGCATAGCAGTTGACACCAGAACTGTTTTCAAATTGAAAACCAACAACATCTTCAACAGAATCCTTTTTGTTTCTGCTGTGACCCTGCTACAGCACAGGCATTGTCCCCAGCAGTAATTCTGCAATGCCGGTAAGAATAGCTGTGGTGCCTACTGGACTCACTCACCCCCGCGGCGCCCCACGCCGTTTTTTGCTGGGCGGCAACTTACTAGACATCACTTTCGTGCCATCTAGATTTCAGCGCGTTCTGCTGCCTTGGAACTATTCGCACAACAGACCGCTACTGACAAGAATATTTCATTATTGGTGCTGTCAATTTCAATAAATCTATTGGATAATTAAAAAGAAATTGCCACGGTCTCTTCGTTGTTTAAATGTTTTTACTGTTTTTGTTTTGTTGTATATATTTATATGTTATTAAAGTTTTATATTCCTACTACTTTGTTGGAGTGCTATATATTTTTAATGTGACACATAATTGTAAAAACTTTGATGTACAAAGAGTCATTCCTGGAATCTTCCGCTTCAGGCTCGGTCCCCTCCCCAATCACAATACAGGATGGTTTTCAGATAGTAGGAACACGTGTGGTGTGACGGATCTCATCGAGTGTGGGCCTTGATCTACTATAACTCCTTTGAAGAGGGGTGATTCTTTACAGCTGGGGCCATAAACTACATCTGCAGGGCTAGCTGATAGCCTGGACAATCGGACACAGAGAAAGAGGAGTGTCAGAGGGTGCGGTAGTGAATAGGGCGAAAGGGAGGTGTCGGGCGGGCACAGAGTGTGATTCTCAGGGAAGAGCAGCGCAGATGGGGGGAGGTTTATTGCCCATGCATAAGACAGAGAGCGGTGGTGACCAGTGCCTAGGGAAGATGCTTGCGTGGGTGAGGAGCCATGCTACGAATCGACAGCGTGCAGAGAGTGGGTCTGGTCAAGACACCTAAAATGGCTGCCGTGCACGACAAAAGTGTGGCATTTCAAAAAAGGCAAGATGGCGCAGACAATGTTTTTCAACACTTCCTCATTTCCTTCGAATCGAACGTTAACAGACGTTGGGGCATATTACCAAAGTTAAGCGATATTTATCGCTAACGATGCTTACCAACCAATTTTTTACCACTAAGCATCGTCAGAAATTATCGAAGATAAACCTTACTATTATCAAGGTTTATCGCAAATGCGATAATAAACGGCCGCAATGCATGAATATCGCTAAAAACTCAGCGATATTCATGCATTACCGAGCTAATGCTCTTAGCCATGTTATCCACCTCCCATTGGATAACATGGCTAAGAACTGCTCAGGGCAGGTGTTACTTTTTGGAGATATTCGCGCTTAGCGCGAATATCTCCAAAAGTTGGTAATAGGAGATAGATATCTTGCATGTTGTAATGCAAGTTATTGTGGTATATGGAACTCATACCATAATCTCTCAGGAAAGCAGAAACTGATCCTTTTGGGACCGCCTAAAAAGGCCTAGGGGGTGAGGAGTACTCTACTTTGCCCCCTTTTCACGTTCCGAACTATTTTATTTTACTCTCTTCTGTAATTACACAAAATACCAGCGATAAGATGCATCGGAGACACACAGTGAGAGAAAGGAGGCCGGAGATGAAGAAGACATGTCAAATACACATTGGAGATAATATAGTGGCAGAAGGGAAGTAAATATGAGTAAACTTACCATGTAACATAAAAATGTTGCACTCTATACTATAAGTCTCATTTTATACTACAATCACTTCGCTACAACCTCATAAATTAAAAATAAAAATGAATAATGTCTCAAACAATTTTTGATTTCTAAATATAAATTTATTCTTCAGAATTTTCTAAATTTGAAAGAACTAGTAACATGTCCTCATCAGCAATGTCCTCATTAAAAGTCTCCAATGATGATTCTTGTAACTCTATGGTCTCCAAACACTCGATAAATTCGCCATCAAGAGATTGATCAAAAAAATCATTCAAGTCATCTCCTCCTTGTGACAATATTTCATTATTGGTGCTGTCAATTTCAATCAATGTAGTGGAATCATTCAAGTCATCTCCTCGTGACAATATTTCATTATTGGTGCTCTCAATTTCAATCAATGTAGTGGAATCATTCAAGTCATCTCCTCCTTGTGACAATATTTCATTATTGGTGCTGTCCATTTCAATCAATCTAATGGAATCATACAAGCCATCTCCTCCTTGTGACAATATTTCATTATTGGTGCTCTCAATTTCAATCAATGTAGTGGAATCATTCAAGTCATCTCCTTGTGACAATATTTCATTCTTGGTGCTGGCCATTTCAATCAATCTAATGGAATCATACAAGTCATGTCCTCCTTGTGACAATATTTCATTATTGGTGCTCTCAATTTCAATCAATGTGTTGGACAATTCAAAAGAAATTGCCACGGTCTCTTCATTGTGAGCCATTTTATTTTGAAATTGCTTGCTGTAAATTGCAGAAAAAAATAATCACTTTCATTTATCGTTTTTAGTAATACATAATATAAAACTAACTTTATCAAGTATTTAGTATAACAGAAGGACTGCAAATAAATAACAGAAAACATTTTTCAAATTATCTTCAAGTGTACAACATAGTTCCCCTTACAAATTAACAACTCACCTTTTTAAAAGTAGCAGAAGTGTTAGTACTGTGTAAATCAAACACCAGAAATTCACCACCAAAAATTCCTCACAAATGTACCTCAGACAGTAGTATCACAAAATGGCTGTGGTTTCCTCTCATTTGACATATATACATAACCAATTAACTTTCATCACACACAAATACAAAACCAAAGTAACATTTTAATTGGTTCTAAATTTCAACACTTTCAAATGTGTTTTCCCCATGCAATTTTCCATAGGACATTTACATACGTCTACAGCCTGAATGGCTGAACGGAATTACACCAAACTTGGCAAAATGGTACATCAAACCTAAGAGGTTAGGAAGGATCTACTATGCCCCCTTATGGTCATTTCCCCCTTCGCTTTGGCCTCCTCTTGTCTCTCAATCCTACCGAGGGACAAGATGGCGGCCGCTACGGACTGTTTGGAATGTTGACAGACGCCGGAGAACCAATCAGCTTCGCAAAGCTCCGTAACGCGAAAAGTACGCGAAGCGGAGCGCTGTTACAGATATATATCTTTTTTTGAACGTTAATTTCTCAAAATCCACTGGAGCACATATATTGAGACCTAGCAAAGGCACATCGGGCTACCAGTCCCTAATATTTTGCCAAGTTTCGTGCAAATCCATTCAGCCGTTCGATTATTATTATTTTGTTTTTTTTTTGCCCCGCGGGGCCCTTTTAAAACCTCCACATCAAAACTAGGGGGTCAGCGAGGATCTACTATGCCCCCTTATAGTTATTTCCCCCTTTGTTTTGACCTCCTCTTGTCTCTCGATCCTACCGAGAGACAAGATGGCGGCCGCTACGGACTGTTTGGAATGTTGACAGACGCCGGAGAACCAATCAGCTTCGCTTCACAAAGCTCCGTTGCGCGAAAAGTCCGCGAACCAGTGCGCTGCCCGGTCCGCTGTTACAGATATATATCTTTTTTTAAACGTTAATTTCTCAAAATCCACTGGAGCACATATATTGAGACCTACAAAAGGCACATCGGGCTACCAGTCCCTACAATTTTGCCAAGTTTCGTGCAAATCCATTCAGCCGTTCGGGCTAAAAGTGAGGCCAACCGCCCTATGGAAAACTCAATGTTAAAAACACGTTTTGGGACCCCCCTTTTTTCTCGGCCCCCCCTTGACAAACCCCCCCCAAATTTTCAAGGGCTGCTCAGAAACAAAATGTGCCATTTTCCTGCAAATTTCAGCCAATTCCGTCCACAAACGCCAAAGTTATTAGACATAGAATTTTCAAAAAACCCATAGAGAAAAAATCCTAACTATATATACCTACTGGCGACCGCCAGTAGGTAATATATATATATATATATATATATATATATATATATACATATATATATATATATATACATATATATATATTTCAAAGAACAGTGTTGTAAGGACTGCATTACCCATCATGCAGTTTGTTCGTCGCGTTTTTGGGAATTGTTACTATCAGCCTGTTTTTGGATGTCTCAAGTTTGAGGGGCTGATATCGAGCGTGGTTGGACTTGAACCGGCACTTGCGCTGGGCAAAAACTGTCATTGCAGCCCTCACTTCCTACCTCTCGTCTCCCCGTACACAGTGCGCCTGGAGACGTCAGTCACAGTAAAGGCGTCTCTCCATTGGTATGGTCTGTCAACAGACAGCAGTCCCACTGCTTCCAGGGAAGGGCGGCGATCCAGGTAAGTTTCAATGATCCTGTGATACTTTGAAGAAAGGGTCTCCAGTGCGTGACATTGACAACACGCTAATATTTCAAAGAACATCTTCCTCAATTGAGTAGACAGAAGGGGACACGGCGTGGCTGCAATTGTAGTAGTTCAGAGCCTGGCAAGACGCGTTTCAGCGATAGCCTTCTTCAGTTGCCTCTGGCGCTGTGGTTCTAAGTTTGTTTCAAAGTGTTAGGTCATGCTCCTAAAGTAGGCTGTGTTCCTCCCACTCACGCTCTAAGTCACGCCCAAAAAGTGTTATAAGGACTGCATTACCCATCATGCAGTTTGTTCGTCGCGTTTTTGGGAATTGTTACTATCAGCCTGTTTTTGGATGTCTCAAGTTTGAGGGGCTGATATCGAGCGTGGTTGGACTTGAACCGGCACTTGTGCTGGGCAAAAACTGTCATTGCAGCCCTCACTTCCTACCGCTCGTCTCCCCGTACACAGTGCGCCTGGAGACGTCAGTCACAGTAAAGGCGTCTCTCCATTGGTATGGTCTGTCAACGGACAGCAGTCCCTCTGCTTCCAGGGAAGGGCGGCGATCCAGGTAAGTGTCAATGATCCTGTGATACTTTAAGAAAGGGTCCCCAGTGCGTGACATTGACAACACGCTAATATTTCAAAGAACATCTTCCTCAATTGAGTAGAGGGGCTGATATCGAGCGTGGTTGGACTTGAACCGGCACTTGTGCTGGGCAAAAACTGTCATTGCAGCCCTCACTTCCTACCGCTCGTCTGCCCGTACACAGTGCGCCTGTATATATATGTACACACACACACACACACACACATACACACACACACGCGTGAAACGCATCATGGAGGAAACTGGTCCAGCACTTTCACGTTGAAATAAACAGATGAAACTGTTTACACGAATGTTCGTGACTCTGGCTCTTCATTGAAGGATTTCGAGTTGGGGAAGTGGTCCTTGCCTGGTGTAGTCCGCCGTACCATTGGCGGTCAGGTTCTGCAGAGACATATTTATATATTGTTTGTATTTATACAGTTATTGGAGGGGGGGAGGTGGGAAAAAATATTATATCTATTTGTCCCCTTTATCTTCCTCCCTTTTTTGCTCACACATCTGATGCTAGCATGCCAAACAGATGCCAGAAGGAATAAATTAGTTGGCGCCAGCTGATTGTTCATTTATGGTAGATGGGTTTATCCGTAGACTTTTTTACTTGTATTTATCTTGTAAATATTATTATGGAATGAGTTTCCAAATCACAACTTTTTATATCCTAAATTGTTGATTATGTGAGTCAAAACGGATATAACTTACTAGGCATGTTTTACATAAATTGGAATGATGTGTTCGTTTATTGGGATTATCCCAATATGTGCCTTGACAAGTATGTCTTCTATGTTGTTTTCTTTTTCACGCCGTTGTCCAATCAAATGTTTTGAAACTTTAGCACTTGCACTTTAAAATTTGCCCACGCTCTCCATTGCGTCATGTGACCAAGGCCTCAGTGCAGGCCGAAACGTTATGCTGGCGAAGGTGCTATTAAATTAACAAGCTCACCAGATTCCTGGGTCTCGTGTTCTTTGCTGTGTTGGTGTTCCGGTGATTGCGGACCTGGCTTATGGTTTTGAACTTTTGAATATATATATATATATGTATAGCCAGTAGGTAGTTATAGTTAGAACCTAGTTTCCATAGGAAAAGCCTTTTTTGATTTGCTAATAACTTTGGCATCGTTTCACAATTCTTTGTGGAATTCTCCCCAAAAAAAGTCTATACTGGTCAGCTCCTATCCTGAATGTTTTGGGGTGATTCGTTAATCGGGGGCTGAGAAAAAAGGAGGATCCCAAAACGCGTTTTCCCCTTGTTGATTTCCATAGGAAATTTTGAGACAGGCTACAGCCCGAACTGCTGAACAGAATTACCCCAAATTTGGCAAAAAGGTAGTGCTTGGTTCAGAAAGTGACCTTTTTTTAAAAGGTGTAAATCCGTTCAGTAGGTGCTGAGAAATTCGAAAAGTAAGAGTCAAAAAATCAATTTCCCACAGGAAATTTTAGGCAAGGCTACAGCCTGAACTGCTGAACGGAATTACCCCAAATTTGGCAAAAAGGTAGTGCTTGATTCAGAAAGCGACCTTTTTTTAAATGGTGTAAATCCATTCAGTAGTTGCTGAGAAATGAAAAAAATAAAAGTTTCGATATCAATGGCCGCAGTGGATTAGCAAACCCTCCCGACCATGAGCTTTATTCTAATTGGCTGTCAACACTCCAAACCAGGAAGTGTTGGCAGCCATCTTGTGACTCAGTAGGGTAGAAACACCCTGTCGCCCTATGCCTGGTCAGGAAGTCCCACAAGGACCCCCAGGGCCAAAAAAAGCATTTTTTTTCAGTGAAATTCGTGCTGGGGTCACGAATCCCGCGGAAACGTAAAAAAAAACATGAAGCATTTAATTAAGACCCCCGGGTGGGCCAGGTCCCAGTGGCATTGCTAAGAAATATATGCGGGGCTTGCTTAAAATTATTTGCGGGTGGTCACTCGGCCCTCCCGCAGCCCTGGGGACCACCACCCCCTGGGGCTTCGTTTTTAATGTGTGGGGGCCTCCAAGGCCCCCCAAGCCCCGGGGACCGCCACCCACCGGGGCTTTTAGTAATTATTCACGGGGGGACCACCATCCCCGGGGCTTTTTTAATAAAATAAATGAACCTGTGTGGGGGAACTTGAGCCCCCAAATGCCCTGGGGACCACTACCTCCTCGGGGCTGTGCACTAGGTGGGAGGGGGGCACGCTGCCCACCTCCTGGAGCCCTTCATGGCCCTGGGGACTGCCACCCCCCCCAGGGCCGGCTCCTGCAGTGTCTCTGGGTGCCCACCCCTGGGACACTGCTGTTTGCTATGACAGAAGGGAGACGTGCAGCTCCCACCCTGTCATAGCAAACACTGGTTTGGATTTTGGATGCGTGAGCAGGTTTGCTGCACTCGCTTAGAAAATCTAAACCAGATTGCGTTTCCACAAGGGGAGCTGCATGTTAGTAGCTCCCCTTGTGGAAAAGCAATGCCGCTCCCACCAGAGGCGGGGAGCCGGCGGGACCGTGGGGAAATTGGGGTCTCCCACGGTCCCCAACAGATAGGGCAGGCCTGGGGGATGGGGTCCCCGGGGCCAGAAGTGGTTCGGGAGGGGGACCACACAGCCCCCTCCACAAAAAAAAAAAAAGAAAGGCAGGCTGGCCCCGAGGGAGGGGGTACCCGGGGGCCATAAGTGGCCTGAACCATGCGGTCTGAAAAATACATTTACAAAGAGGATGGCCCGGCCCCGGGGGTCGGCCTCCCTCCCCAAAAAAATTAATTTATATATTTTTTAAATAAAGGCCTGCCCCTTGCGCCAATAGAGGCCTCAGGAGGGGGCCATGCAGCCACCTCCATAAAAAAAAGAAATAAATGTGGACATGCCCCGGGGATGGAGTCCTCGGGGCGGGAATCGGCCACAAGAGGGGGGCCCATGCGGCCCCCTTCTCGTTCAAATTTTTTTTAAAGCAGTCAGGCCCTTGGGGATGGAGACCCCAAGACCCAAAAAAAGCAAAAAGAAGGGGGGGCACACAGCCCCTTTCTAAAAAAAGAAGGAATAAAAAAAGACTGGCATCTTGCCGGAGGCCCTGTCCCCTCCCAGCATCACTCTGCAAACACGCCCTGTGGCACATTTTAAGTTGGAGAATTAATTCCCCTTCAATACTGGGGATCCCTGGGGGACAAATAGCCCACCAGGTACATCCAGTATGCGCCGCAGGGCTGCCTTGCAGAGAGGTGGTCCGAGGCCACGCCACTTTTTACACCTCTCTGCAACGCAGCTGTGTGGTGCTTACTGGAGTTACCTGGTGAGCTAGTTGAACCACAGGAACCCTCAGGACTCAAGGGGATTTAATCCCCCAATTTACAACGCACCAGGGGACGCGTTTGCACAGTGGTGCTGGGAGGGGGAGTGGCCTGATTTGACAAGTATGCAAATGCACCCTGTGGCCTGTTTTAAGTTGGAGGATTAAGTCCCCTTCAATCCTAAGGGTCCTTGGGGGCCAACTAGCCCACCAGGTACCTCCAGTAAGCGCCAGGCAGCTGTGTAGCAGAGTAGTGGTCCAAGGCCATGCCCCTTTTTACACCACTCTGCAAAGCAGCTCGGTGGCGCATACTGGAGGTAGCTGGTGGGCTAGTTGGCCCTCAGGGACCCTCAGGATTCAAGGAGGCTTAATCACCCAACTTAAAACACGCCACAAGGCGCGTTTGCACACTTGTCACGTCAGGCCCCGCCCAGCACCACAGTGCAAACGTGCCCTGTGGTGCATTTTACGTTGGGGGATTAATTCCCCTTCAATCCTGAGGGTCCCTGGGGGCCAACTAGTCCACCAGGTACCTCTTGTAAATGTCTCATGTTGCAGAGAGGGTCTCTGAGGCCACGCCTCTTTTTACACCACTCTGCAAACGCGGCTTCTGGTGCGCTGCTGGTGGGGTGATGAGGTCCTCTTGTATCCTGAGGACCTCAAGACACAAGTGGACTTCATCCTCTGAGCAGCAGTGTGCCAAAATCTGTGTTTGCAGCGTGGTGTAAAAAGGGACGTGGCTTCAGAACACCTCTCTGAAACGCAAGTCTATGGCACTTACTGAATGTACCTGGTGGGCTACTTGTCCACCAGGGACCTTCAGGATTCAAGGGGACCTAATAGGGATGTCATAGTTAGATATTAGCATTTAAAAAACCATTGAAATTCACTGAAAAAAACATAGGTTTCAGGGAAGTTATAGTTAGTTGGACATTTGACTCGTACAAAACCATAGAAATTCCACTGTTATAGTTAGTTCAGCTAACTATAACTCGCGCACCTGCTATGCACTGCTGATGACGTCACATATTACGTCATTCATGACATGGTCAGTGACATCACTGATGACATCTCAAATTACATCACTGATGACATCATCCATGTGATAATCTGATGCACCTCCTCAAACCTTAATATAACCTTTCATACACCCACTCTAAAATACAGACTACCATTTTCGAAACCATAGACACACGAATACCAGCTACTACATACACACTCACTGATTCCTAGGTCTACACACACATCCACTCATTCCCCCTACAGTCACTCATACATGCAGTCACTCATCAATACAACACTATCATATGTACTCATACACCTGTACAGACACTCACAAACCGCCACTCATCCAGAGTTACTCACACACCTAGTCAGTCATGCAAAGATTCAATCACACTTCCATTTATTCACCTATACAGTTATACACACACCACCTCACTTATTCATACAGATACTAACACATGCTTACTCTCTTATACAATCACTGATACAAGTACACACTCATCCATACAGCCACTCTCACAATCACTCACTCTTACATATAGTTATTTATATACACCATCACTCACATATACTGCCTTTTACATATGTAGTTACTCGTACATATACCACTGAGACATCCATTCACTCTCCAACACACCCATATACACACTCACCCACCCATACAGCTGTTTCCACATGTACTCTTGAACCCATACACCAAGTGAATCAACCACTCACACATCTATGCACAGAGTCACACACTTCCCACCCACCCACACACACTCAGGCACCCATACAAATACTCAGGCAACCAATCAATTAGCCATATAGACACTTATGTAGCTATTCACCAATCCATGCAGCCGCTTACAAACTAAATGATAGACTGATACAGACATTCACACAGTTTAGTCACTAACCCATGCATTCAGTAAGACACGTTTAATTACTCACTTATACAGTCAGTCACACACCTACTAAATACTCCATCCAGACACTTATAGACCCGCTCATTCTTCAATACAATTTGGCATATATATAAAACATATTTAAACTTTATAGAAACACACAGTCACTGGATGATGTCATCAGTGATGTCATCAGTGATGTCATTTGAGATATCATCAGTGATGTCACTGACCATGTCATAAATGATGTAATATGTGACATCATCAGCAGTGAATTACAGGGGCGCAAGTTATAGTTAGCTGAACTAACTATAACGGTGGAATTTCTATGGTTTTGTACGAGTGAAATGTGCAGCTAACTATAACGTCCATGAAACCTATGGTTTTTTCAGTGAATCTATATATATATATATATATATATATACACATACACACACACACACATATATATACATACACTCAGGGCCGGACTGGCAATAGAGGGCACCAAGCATTGTACCGGTGGGCTGGAAGGGTGGGGGACGGTTTTGACACGTGGGGGTCGGTTTTGCAATATCGAGCCCCTGTAACAAGAGCTGTAGCAGTACTTCTTTCAGTTACCCCCCCCCCCCCCACCCCCGGACCAGTCCAGCAGAGTTGCCAGTGCTGGTTTCTGTTCCCTCCACAAAAAAAACAAAGAAAGGCAGGCTGGCCCTGGGGGAGGGGGTACCCGGGGGCCATAAGTGGCCTGAGGAGGGGGGCCATGCGGCCCCCTCCGAAAAATACATTTACAAAGAGGATGGCCAGGCCCTGGGGGGTCGGCCTCCCTCACCCAAAAAATTAATTTATATATTTTTTAAATAAAGGCCGGCCCCGGGGGATGGGGTCCCTGGCGCCAATAGAGGCCTCGGGAGGGGGCCATGCAGCCACCTCCATAAAAAAAAAGAAATAAATGTGGACATGCCCCGGGGGATGGAGTCCCCGGGCCGCAATCGGCCACAGGAGGTGGGCCCCCCTTCTCGTTCAATTTTTTTATTTTAAAGCAGTCAGGCCCTTAGGGATGGCGACCCCAAGACCCAAAAAAAGCAAAAAGAAGGGGGGGGCACACAGCCCCCTTCTAAAAAAAAGGAATACAAAAAGACTGGCATCTTGCCGGAGGCCCTGTCCCCTCCCAGCATCACTCTGCAAACACGCCCTGTGGCACATTTTAAGTTGGAGAATTAATTCCCCTTCAATACTGGGGATCCCTGGGGACAAATAGCCCACCAGGTACATCCAGTATGCGCCGCAGGGCTGCCTTGCAGAGAGGTAGTCCGAGGCCACGCCACTTTTTACACCTCTCTGCAACGCAGCTCTGTGGTGCTTACTGGAGTTACCTGGTGAGCTAGTTGGACCCCAGGGACCCTCAGGACTCAAGGGGATTTAATCCCCCAATTTACAATGCACCAGGGGACGCGTTTGCACAGTGGTGCTGGGAGGGGGAGTGGCCTGATTTGACAAGTGTGCAAATGCACCCTGTGGACTGTTTTAAGTTGGAGGATTAAGTCCCCTTCAATCCTAAGGGTCCTTGGGGGCCAACTAGCCCACCAGGTACCTCCAGTAAGCGCCAGGCAGCTGTGTAGCAGAGTAGTGGTCCAAGGCATGCCCCTTTTTACACCACTCTGCAACGCAGCTCGGTGGCGCTTACTGGAGGTAGCTGGTGGGCTAGTTGGCCCTCAGGGACCCTCAGGATTCAAAGAGGCTTAATCACCAAACTTAAAAAACGCCACAAGGCGCGTTTGCACACTTGTCACATCAGGCCGAGCCCAGCACCACAGTGCAAACGTGCCCTGTGGTGCATTTTACGTTGGGGGATTAATTCCCCTTCAATCCTGAGGGTCCCTGGGGGCCAACTAGTCCACCAGGTACCTCTTGTAAATGTCTCATGTTGCAGAGAGGGTCTCTGAGGCCACGCCCCTTTTTACACCACTCTGCAAACACGGCTTCTGGTGCGCTGCTGGTGGGGCGATGAGGTCCTCTTGTATCCTGAGGACCTCAAGACACAAGTGGACTTCATCCTCTGAGCAGCAGTGTGCCAAAATCCGTGTTTGCAGCGTGGTGTAAAAAGGGACGTGGCTTCAGAACACCTCTCTGAAACGCAAGTCTGTGGCACTTACTGAATGTACCTGGTGGGCTAATTGTCCACCAGGGACCTTCAGGATTCAAGGGGACCTAATAGGGATGTCATAGTTAGATATTAGCATTTAAAAAACCATTGAAATTCACTGAAAAAAACATAGGTTTCAGGGAAGTTATAGTTAGTTGGACATTTCACTCGTACAGAACCATAGAAATTCCACTGTTATAGTTAGTTCAGGTAACTATAACTCACACACCTGCTATGCACTGCTGATGACGTCACATATTACGTCATTCATGACATGGTCATGACATCTCAAATGACATCACTGAGGACATCATCCATGTGATAATCTGATGCACCTCCTCAAACCTTAATATAACCTTTCATACACCCACTCTAAAATACAGACTACCATTTTCGAAACCATAGACACACGAATACCAGCTACTACATACACACTCACTGATTCCTAGGTCTACACACACATCCACTCATTCCCCCTACAGTCACTCATACATGCAGTCACTCATCAATACAACACTATCATATGCACTCATACACCTGTACAGACACTCACTAACCGCCACTCATCCAGAGTTACTCACACACCTAGTCAGTCATGCAAAGATTCAATCACACTTCCATTTATTCACCTATACAGTTATACACACACCACCTCACTTATTCATACAGATACTAACTCATACTTACTCTCTTATACAATCACTGATACAAGTATACACTCATCCATACAGCCACTCTCACAATCACTCACTCTTACATATAGTTATTTATAAACACCATCACTCATATATACTGCCTTTTACATATGTAGTTACTCGTGCATGTACCACTGAGACATCCATTCACTCTCCAACACACCCATATACACACTCACCCACCCATAGAGCTGTTTCCACATGTACTCTTGAACCCATACACCAAGTGAATCAACCACTCACACATCTATGCACAGAGTCACACACTTCCCACCCACCCACACACACTCAGGCACCCATAGAAATACTCAGGCAACCAATCAATTAGCCATATAGACACTTATGTAGCTATTCACCAATCCATGCAGCCGCTTACAAACTAAATGATAGACTGATACAGACATGTACACAGTTTAGTCACTAACCATGCATTCAGTAAGACACGTTTAATTACTCACTTATACAGTCAGTCACACACCTACTAAATACTCCATCCAGACACTTATACACCCGCTCATTCTTCAATACAATTTGGCATATATATTAAAACATATTTAAACTTTATAGAAACACACAGTCACTGGATGATGTCATCAGTGATGTCATCAGTGATGTCATTTGAGATATCATCAGTGATGTCACTGACCATGTCATGAATGATGTAATATGTGACATCATCAGCAGTGAATTACAGGGGCGCAAGTTATAGTTAGCTGAACTAACTATAACGGTGGAATTTTTATGGTTTTGTACGAGTGAAATGTCCAGCTAACTATAACGTCCATGAAACCTATGGTTTTTTCAGTGAATATATATATATATATATATATAAATATATATATATATATATATATATATATATATATATATTCACTGAAAAAACCATAGGTTATAGACCATATATAGTTAGGAATTAGCATTTAAAAAACCTTATTTTACTCACACAAAACCATTGAAATTCCATATATAGTTAGTTGTACTAACTATATATCGCGCACCCGCAATCCACTGCTGATGATGTCACATATTACATCATTCATGACATGGTCAGTGACATCACTGATGACATCACTGATGACATCTCAAATGACATCACTGATGACATCACTGATGACATCTCAAATGACATCATTGATGACATCATGACACACCAATACCAGTTACTACATACGCACTCACTGATTCCTACGTCTACACACACATTCACTCATTCACCCATACAATCACTCATACATACAGTCACTCATTATTACAACACTATCATATGCACTCATACACCTATGCAGACACTCACACACTGCCACTCATCCATGGAGTTACTCACACACCTAGTCAGTCCTGTAAAGAATCAATCACACTTCCATTTCCTCATCTATACAGTTAAACACAGAACACCATACTTCAGTGACATCACTGATGACATCACTGATGACATCTCAAATGACATCACTGATGACATCTCAAATGACATCACTGATGACATCATGACACACCAATACCAGTTACTACATACGCACTCACTGATTCCTACGTCTACACACACATTCACTCATTCACCCATACAATCACTCATACATACAGTCACTCATTATTACAACACTATCATATGCACTCATACACCTAGTCAGTCCTGTGAAGAATCAATCACACTTCGATTTCCTCATCTATACAGTTAAACACAGAACACCATACTTTTCACACATATACTAACACATACTTACTCTCTTATACAATCACTGATACAAGTACACATTGATATGCACAGAGTCACACACCTCCCAGCCAGCCACACACACACTCAGTCTTCCATACATCCACTCATTCTTCAATATGTAAAACATATTTAAACTTTACAAAAACACACAGACACTAGATGATGTCATCAGTGATGTCATTTGAGATGTCATCAGTGATGTCATGAGTGATGTCATTTGAGATGTCATCAGTGATGTCATCAGTGATGTCACTGACCATGTCATGAATGATGTAATATGTGACATCATCAGCAGTGGATTGCGGGTGCGCGATATATAGTTAGTACAACTAACTATATATGGAATTTCAATGGTTTTGTGTGAGTAAAATAAGGTTTTTTAAATGCTAATTCCTAACTATATATGGTCTATAACCTATGGTTTTTTCAGTGAATTTTCAAGGTTTTGTAAATGCTAATTCCTAACTATATATGGTCTATAACCTATGGTTTTTTCAGTGAATTTCATAGGTTTTTTAATAGCAAATCTTTATAAAAATAATACATTTTAAATCTAATTTTATATTTTATAATTTTTTTATTTTTTTTTAATATTATTTTTAGTGCGCTCCCGGGGCGCGGACAGGTGAACGTACGGGTAAGCGCAATCTTGCGGCGCGCCCCAGGGCGCGTACTAATGCGCGTCCCGGAAGCGCTATTGCCGAGAACGAAAACAACATTGTGACGTATCGCGTAGCCGCCACGCATTGCGTCATAAGACACGTATCGCGTAGCCGCGAGATGCGTCTTATGACGCACCGCGTAAGCGAACCCGGAAGCGCATACGATCGCGCAACGTAAACGCCCCGATGCGCTTACGATACACGCCCGGGACGCGCCCCGGGGCGCGTAGCGTAAGCGCGTCAAACCATGTGACTTTAAAATAACACTTTTCATTGGTTCAGAACTTTTTTTTTTCCAAATTGTGTGAAACCCACCCATTTCTCTCACTATTGCTTTGTACTTGGAGAGAGCAAGAGCTGTTGTGTCTACTCTATCTCCTACTTTTCTGATCTCCAGCAATGGCTGCAAGAGAGTCATCCAGCAGTGATTCAGAGGGATTTTTAGATGAGGACCCTCCTCAGCAAAAGAAAAAAACCCATTTCATCTGGAAATTTTACGAAATCCCAGAAGGACAGAAAAAAGTCAACGCTCCCAAAGTAACATGCAAAATATGTGGGAGTAGTTTATCCAGAGGCAATCCTCTGAAAAAATATAGTTTTGGGAATGCTAATTTGATCCGGCATGTGAAAAGAAGACACCCTAACAACTTTGCCAGGGAGAGTGTCAGAGAGCTGGCACGGAATGTACCCACAGATGGCGGCAGCACCTCCACTGGTGGAGCAACACCTTCGGGACCACCCCGTGGAAGAATGGTCCCTAACATTCAGCCGGTGTTTGCGGGCATCAAATTTTCGTGCACAGAGTGTGACGAACTGCTCTGCTATGGGGAGCAGAGTGTTGAACTGATTGCCCTAAAGAAACAGCAACACCGCTGCTCTTCCAGTCCCTAAATGTTCAAATTTTTTTGCTCCTGTTGAGCAGTTTTGGAATCCTTGTTTTTGTTTTTCCCTTGAAAAAAATCCAAAAAAAATATAAAATTGTTTTAAAAAGTCTAAAAAAATATAAAACAACAAAAACAAAAAAAAATATATAAAACAACAAAATCAAAAAAAAAGTTATTTTCAGAACTACCTCCAATTTTTAAAAAGAAGCTTTATTTTTTTAAAAGTCTGTCATTTTTAATCTCCATTGTACGCTCCCCCGTACGCTCCCCGGTGCGCGTACCGGGCGCTCACCCCCGCGAAAATCGATTTTTTTAAAAAATTTTTTTTCACCCGCGGGAGCCTTTTATGGCCCCCACATGAAACCTAGGGGGTCAGGGGGTGTGTACCCTGCCCCCTCTTGCTCATTTCCCCCTTTGATTTTTGCCACCTCTTGTGTCTCAATCCTACCGAGACACAAGATGGCGGCCGCTGCGGACTGTTTCGAATGTTTACAGACACCCGAGAACCAATCAGCTTGCCGTGCGCAAGTCGCGTTGCGCGCCTGGAGCGCTCCCCGGTACGCGTACGGAGGAGCGCTCCAGGCGCGGCTCTAGATATATATCTTTTTTTGAACGTTAATTTCTCAAAATCCACTGTAGCACATATATTGAGACCTACAAAAGGCACATCGGGCTACCAGTCCCTACAATTTTGCCAAGTTTCGTGCAAATCCATTCAGCCTATCGGGCTAAAAGTGAGGCCAACCGCCCTATGGAAAACTCAATGTTAAAAACACGTTTTGGGACCCCCTTTTTTCTCGGCCCCCCCCTTGACGAAACCCCCCCAAATTTTCAGGGGCTGCTCAGAAACAAAATGTTCCATTTTCCTGAAAATTTCAGCCAATTCCGTCTACAAACGCCAAAGTTATTAGACATAGAATTTTCAAAAATCCCATAGGGAAAAAATCCTAACTATATATACCTACTGGCGACCGCCAGTAGGTAATATAATATATTATATATATATATAGTAAATATATATATTACCTACTGGCGGTCGCCAGTAGGTATATATAGTTAGGATTTTTTCCCTATGGGATTTTTGAAAATTCTATGTCTAATAACTTTGGCGTTTGTAGACGGAATTGGCTGAAATTTTCAGGAAAATGGAACATTTTGTTTCTGAGCAGCCCCTGAAAATTTGGGGGGGTTTCGTCAAGGGGGGGCCGAGAAAAAAGGGGGGTCCCAAAACGTGTTTTTAACATTGAGTTTTCCATAGGGCGGTTGGCCTCACTTTTAGCCCGATAGGCTGAATGGATTTGCACGAAACTTGGCAAAATTGTAGGGACTGGTAGCCCGATGTGCCTTTTGTAGGTCTCAATATATGTGCTACAGTGGATTTTGAGAAATTAACGTTCAAAAAAAGATATATATCTAGAGCCGCGCCTGGAGCGCTCCTCCGTACGCGTACCGGGGAGCGCTCCAGGCGCGCAACGCGACTTGCGCACGGCAAGCTGATTGGTTCTCGGGTGTCTGTAAACATTCGAAACAGTCCGCAGCGGCCGCCATCTTGTGTCTCGGTAGGATTGAGACACAAGAGGTGGCAAAAATCAAAGGGGGAAATGAGCAAGAGGGGGCAGGGTACACACCCCCTGACCCCCTAGGTTTCATGTGGGGGCCATAAAAGGCTCCCGCGGGTGAAATTTTTTTTTTAAAAAAAAATCGATTTTCGCGGGGGTGAGCGCCCGGTACGCGCACCGGGGAGCGTACGGGGGAGCGTACCATGGAGATTAAAAATAACAGACTTTTAAAAAAATAAATCTTCTTTTTAAAAATTGGAGGTAGTTCTGAAAAGAACTTTTTTTTTTGATTTTGTTGTTTTATATATTTTTTTTGTTTTTGTTGTTTTATATTTTTTTAGACTTTTTAAAACAATTTTATATTTTTTTTGGATTTTTTTTCAAGGGAAAAACAAAAACAAGGATTCCAAAACTGCTCAACAGGAGCAAAAAAATTTGAACATTTAGGGACTGGAAGAGCAGCGGTGTTGCTGTTTCTTTAGGGCAATCAGTTCAACACTCTGCTCCCCATAGCAGAGCAGTTCGTCACACTCTGTGCACGAAAATTTGATGCCCGCAAACACCGGCTGAATGTTAGGGACCATTCTTCCACGGGGTGGTCCCGAAGGTGTTGCTCCACCAGTGGAGGTGCTGCCGCCATCTGTGGGTACATTCCGTGCCAGCTCTCTGACACTCTCCCTGGCAAAGTTGTTAGGGTGTCTTCTTTTCACATGCCGGATCAAATTAGCATTCCCAAAACTATATTTTTTCAGAGGATTGCCTCTGGATAAACTACTCCCACATATTTTGCATGTTACTTTGGGAGCGTTGACTTTTTTCTGTCCTTCTGGGATTTCGTAAAATTTCCAGATGAAATGGGTTTTTTTCTTTTGCTGAGGAGGGTCCTCATCTAAAAATCCCTCTGAATCACTGCTGGATGACTCTCTTGCAGCCATTGCTGGAGATCAGAAAAGTAGGAGATAGAGTAGACACAACAGCTCTTGCTCTCTCCAAGTACAAAGCAATAGTGAGAGAAATGGGTGGGTTTCACACAATTTGGAAAAAAAAAGTTCTGAACCAATGAAAAGTGTTATTTTAAAGTCACATGGTTTGACGCGCTTACGCTACGCGCCCCGGGGCGCGTCCCGGGCGTGTATCGTAAGCGCATCGGGGCGCTTACGTTGCGCGATCGTATGCGCTTCCGGGTGCGCTTACGCGGTGCGTCATAAGACGCATCTCGCGGCTACGCGATACGTGTCTTATGACGCAATGCGTGGCGGCTACGCGATACGTCACAATGTTGTTTTCGTTCTCGGCAATAGCGCTTCCGGGACGCGCATTAGTACGCGCCCTGGGGCGCGCCGCAAGATTGCGCTTACCCATGCGTTCACCTGTCCGCGCCCCGGGAGCGCACTAAAAATAATATAAAAAAAAAAAAAAAAAATTATAAAATATAAAATTTGATTTAAAATGTATTATTTTTATAAAGATTTGCTATTAAAAAACCTATGAAATTCACTGAAAAAACCATAGGTTATAGACCATATATAGTTAGGAATTAGCATTTACAAAACCTTGAAAATTCACTAAAAAACCATAGGTTATAGACCATATATAGTTAGGAATTAGCATTTAAAAAACCTTATTTTACTCACACAAAACCATTGAAATTCCATATATAGTTAGTTGTACTAACTATATATCGCGCACCCGCAATCCACTGCTGATGATGTCACATATTACATCATTCATGACATGGTCAGTGACATCACTGATGACATCACTGATGACATCTCAAATGACATCACTCATGACATCACTGATGACATCTCATTTGACATTACTCATGACATCATTCATGTGATGATACGATGAACCTCTTCAGACTCTAATATAACCGTAGATACACTCAGTGTAAACAGACACTCACAGACTGTCACTCATCCATGGAGTTACTCACACACCTAATCAGTCTTGCAAAGAATCAATCACACCTCCATTTGCTCAACTATATCGTTAAACACACCTTACTTATTGAAACATATAATAACACATATTTACTCTGTTATACAATCCCTGATACAAGTTCACAATAATCCATACAGCCACTCACACATTCACTGGCTCTTATGCACAGTTATTTATATATGTCAACTACCACATGTACTGTGTTTTACATATGTACTTACTTTGACATGTAGCACTGAGATATCCATTCACTCACCAATGCACTCATGCACACAGTAAACCGCCCATACAGCTGTTTCCACATGCACTTTTGAACCCATACATCTAGTGAATCAACTGCTCACACATCTATGCACAGAGTCATACACCTCCGAGCCACCCACACACACACTCAGTCTCCCATACAAATACTTGGCCAACTAATCAATAACCCATATAGTTAGTCATATAGCTAATGATCAACACATGCATCAGATTACAAAACAACAGACACAATGGTGCACAATTTAAAACAGTTTAGTCACTAACCCATGCACTCAGTGAGACACATTTAATCACTCACTTATACAGTCAGTCATGCACCTACTAAATACATCATCCAGACACTTATACATCCACTCATTCTTCAATATATAAGACATATTTTAACTTTACAGAAACATACAGTCACTGGATGTTGTCATCAGTGATGTCATCAGTGATGTCATTTGAGATGTCATCAGTGATGTCATCAGTGATGTCACTGACCATGTCATGAATGATGTAATATGTGACATCATCAGCAGTGGATTGCGGGTGCGCGATATATAGTTAGTACAACTAACTATATATGGAATTTCAATGGTTTTGTGTGAGTAAAATAAGGTTTTTTAAATGCTAATTCCTAACTATATATGGTCTATAACCTATGGTTTTTTCAGTGAATTTTCAAGGTTTTGTAAATGTTAATTCCTAACTATATATGGTCTATAACCTATGGTTTTTTCAGTGATATATATATATATATATAATATATATATATATATATATATATATACACATACACACATATATATACATACACTCAGGGCCGGACTGGCAATAGGGGGCACCAAGCATTGTACCGGTGGGCTGGAAGGGTGGGGGACGGTTTTGACACGTGGGGGTCGGTTTTGCAATATCGAGCCCCTGTAACAAGAGCTGTAGCAGTACTTCTTTCAGTTACCCCCCCCCCCACCCCCGGACCAGTCCAGCAGAGTTGCCAGTGCTGGTTTCTGTTCCCTCCACAAAAAACAAAAAAAGAAAGGCAGGCTGGCCCCGGGGAAGGGGGTACCCGGGGGCCATAAGTGGCCTGAGGAGGGGGGCCATGCGGCCCCCTCCGAAAAATACATTTACAAAGAGGATGGCCAGGCCCTGGGGGTCGGCCTCCCTCCCCAAAAAAATTAATTTATATATTTTTTAAATAAAGGCCGGCCCCGGGGGAAGGGGTCCCTGGCGCCAATAGAGGTCTCGGGAGGGGGCCATGCAGCCACCTCCATAAAAAAAAGAAATAAATGTGGACATGCCCCGGGGGATGGAGTCCCCGGGCCGCAATCGGTCACAGGAGGGGGGCCCCCCTTCTCATTCAATTTTTTTATTTTAAAGCAGTCAGGCCCTTGGGGATGGAGACCCCAAGACCCAAAAAAAGCAAAAAGAAGGGGGGGCAAACAGCCCCCTTCTAAAAAAAAAAGGAATACAAAAAGACTGGCATCTTGCCGGAGGCCCTGTCCCCTCCCAGCATCACTCTGCAAACACGCCCTGTGGCACATTTTAAGTTGGAGAATTAATTCCCCTCTAATACTGGGGATCCCTGGGGACAAATAGCCCACCAGGTACATACAGTATGCGCCGCAGGGCTGCCTTGCAGAGAGGTGGTCCGAGGCCACGCCACTTTTTACACCTCTCTGCAACGCAGCTCTGTGGTGCTTACTGGAGTTACCTGGTGAGCTAGTTGGACCCCAGGGACCCTCAGGACTCAAGGGGATTTAATCCCCCAATTTACAACGCACCAGGGGACGCGTTTGCACAGTGGTGCTGGGAGGGGGAGTGGCCTGATTTGACAAGTATGCAAATGCACCCTGTGGCCTGTTTTAAGTTGGAGGATTAAGTCCCCTTCAATCCTAAGGGTCGTTGGGGGCCAACTAGCCCACCAGGTACCTCCAGTAAGCGCCAGGCAGCTGTGTAGCAGAGTAGTGGTCCAAGGCCATGCCCCTTTTTACACCACTCTGCAAAGCAGCTCGGTGGCGCATACTGGAGGTAGCTGGTGGGCTAGTTGGCCCTCAGGGACCCTCAGGATTCAAGGAGGCTTAATCACCCAACTTAAAACACGCCACAAGGCGCGTTTGCACACTTGTCACATCAGGCCCCGCCCAGCACCACAGTGCAAACGTGCCCTGTGGTGCATTTTACGTTGGGGGATTAATTCCCCTTCAATCCTGAGGGTCCCTGGGGGCCAACTAGTCCACCAGGTACCTCTTGTAAATGTCTCATGTTGCAGAGAGGGTCTCTGAGGCCACGCCCCTTTTTACACCACTCTGCAAACGCGGCTTCTGGTGCGCTGCTGGTGGGGCGATGAGGTCCTCTTGTATCGTGAGGACCTCAAGACACAAGTGGACTTCATCCTCTGAGCAGCAGTGTGCCAAAATCCGTGTTTGCAGCGTGGTGTAAAAAGGGACGTGGCTTCAGAACACCTCTCTGAAACGCAAGTCTGTGGCACTTACTGAATGTACCTGGTGGGCTACTTGTCCACCAGGGACCTTCAGGATTCAAGGGGACCTAATAGGGATGTCATAGTTAGATATTAGCATTTAGAAAACCATTGAAATTCACTGAAAAAACATAGGTTTCAGGGAAGTTATAGTTAGTTGGACATTTCACTCGTACAAAACCATAGAAATTCCACTGTTATTGTTAGTTCAGCTAACTATAACTCGCGCACCTGCTATGCACTGCTGATGACGTCACATATTACGTAATTCATGACATGGTCAGTGCCATCACTGATGACATCTCAAATGACATCACTGATGACATCATCCATGTGATAATCAGATGCACCTCCTCAATCCTTTAATATAACCTTTCATACACCCACTCTAAAATACAGACTACCATTTTTGAAACCATAGACACACGAATACCAGCTACTACATACACACTCACTGATTCCTAGGTCTACACACACATCCACTCATTCCCCCTATAGTCACTCATACATGCAGTCACTCATCAATACAACACTATCATATGCACTCATACACCTGTACAGACACTCACTAACCGCCACTCATCCAGAGTTACTCACACACCTAGTCAGTCATGCAAAGATTCAATCACAATTCCATTTATTCACCTATACAGTCATACACACACCACCTCACTTATTCATACAGATACTAACACATACTTACTCTCTTATACAATCACTGATACACGTACACACTCATCCATACAGCCACTCTCACAATCACTCACTCTTACATATAGTTATTTATATACACCATCACTCACATATACTGCCTTTTACATATGTAGTTACTCGTACATGTACCACTGAGATATCCATTCACTCACCAACACACCCATATACACACTCACCCACCCATACAGCTGTTTCCACATGTACTCTTGAACCCATACACCAAGTGAATCAACCACTCACACATCTATGCACAGAGTCACACACTTCCCACCCACCCACCCACACTCAGGCACCCATAGAAATACTCAGGCAACCAATCAATTAGCCATATAGACACTTATGTAGCTATTCACCAATCCATGCAGCCGCTTACAAACTAAATGATAGACTGATACAGACATGTACACAGTTTAGTCACTAACCATGCATTCAGTAAGACACGTTTAATTACTTACTTATACAGTCAGTCACACACCTACTAAATACTCCATCCAGACACTTATACACCCGCTCATTCTTCAGTACAATTTGGCATATATATAAAACATATTTAAACTTTATAGAAACACACAGTCACTGGATGATGTCATCAGTGAAGTCATCAGTGATGTCATTTGAGATATCATCAGTGATGTCACTGACCATGTCATGAATGATGTAATATTTGACATCATCAGCAGTGAATTACAGGGGCGCAAGATATAGTTAGCTGAACTAACTATAACGGTGCAATTTCTATGATTTTGTATGAGTGAAATGTCCAACTAACTATAACGTCCATGAAACCTATGGTTTTTTCAGTGAATATATATATATATATATATATATATATATATATATATATATATATATATATATATATATATATATATATATATATATATATATATATATATATATATATATACACACACACACACACATATATATATACATACACTCAGGGCCGGACTGGCAATAGAGGGCACCAAGCATTGTACCGGTGGGCTGGAAGGGTGGGGGACACCTGGGGGGCGGTTTTTCAGCAATGCTGCAATATCGAGCCCCTGTAATAAGAGCAGTAGCAGTGCTTCTTTCAGTTACCCCTCGGTCCAGCAGAGTTGCCAGTGCTGGTTTCTGTTCGCAGCATGGCCTTCATACACTGAAAACACAACAGTTAATCCTTTGTTATAGTTAGGAAAACATAATTTTTTTGCATTCTATACAAACCAAACTTGAACTACACAAACATTATAAGTTCTAAAGTTATAATTATACTTTACATTTACAATTTACGCATCATCTTTAAATTACTATACATTTCTTGATTCTTTCTATACAATCCAAAGTTAAATTACACAAAATTGAGAAATTCTAAAGGTATACTGATATCTTTAAATTATAATTTACACAACACCTTCACCTTCCTGCACGTAAACAATCAATGGCCCATTTCTGTTTCCATGTGTGCTGCACAACGTAACACACATAAAAAAAGCAAAAAAGAGAAGAAATGAAACATTTCTCCTCATTGCACATGCTTAAGACTAGGTTTTCCCTGGTCTAAATGTTGGGGCTGTCCCATATTTAGGCTGCCCTTGTAAATATGGGGCAGTGTCAAAATCATTGGTGTTGCAGTGGAACGCCCACCGCAACACCCATTGTCCACCCCTTTCATGCTAAGTATAGTGTGAAAGGGGGCCTTATTCACAAGACGGCATTAAGCCAGGGGGCCTTATTCACAAGACGGCGTTAAGCCACGTTAAGTGGCTTAACGCTGCCTTGTGAATAAGGCAAATTCCCTATCGCCACCACAACATCAGAAAAAGTGACATCGTGGTGGCAAAAGGGGCTTGTAACGATGCCCCCAAGTGTGATAAAGGCCATACACCGGTTACATTGTGGCCCAGTAAAAAATGTAACATCCAGATTTTGGTGCTGTGTCCCAAAAATCGGCATGTTACACCTCAATGTAAGACAACACTTGTAACATATGTTGTTTATCAAACATTACAGTGTTTGGGCCAGATTTACAACATTTAATCGCTAGTGTGTTAGCATGTTGCGAAGCAATGCATGCGGTCCAATGTAAAGTAATTTGCATCGTTCTATGTCACATTTTTGTCAGGGTGGATCCTGCCAAAAAAGCTGAGAAAAGCAGCACAAAAACTACCTACAAATGTGATGCACAATCATGCAAATTAGCACAAAAGTGAAATGCCCCCCCCCCTATTGTTAGCACCAACATTGAAGAAAAAAAACACAACACTGAACTCTCCACACTAAGAAATCACCACAGAGAGTGTTATTCAGGTATACTCTACTTGCACTTTCAGCAAGAGGTAGACAGGATGGAAGAAATCTTCAGATGGAGGGTCATACTATTTGACCAGACCAAAGAGGAAATTATTATAAAAAATAGGCTGAACAGATGCATGATTGTTGCCTTAAAGGGGATCAGGTTGCATTTAAAAAGGATAAGGTTACTTTTTTTGTTTGTATTACAGTTTTCAGTTGTCCATTGGACCACTGTCTACTCCCAGACATTTTTGGGACCCTTCCATTTTTCGGGTTATTGATTTCTAAAATTAGTTTAGCATAATGCTAAAAGCAGTTTTTTAGTTGCAAGACCTGAAGCAGAGCTTTTGCAACTGAAAATCTGCTTTGTACATCAGGCCTTGGCATCCTGATGGACTGGTTTGGAATAAAGAATCATCAGGACCTTCTGATGATTGGCCTCAGTACAGTACTGTAGGAAATGACCATATTTTGTGCGGTGTACTCCCAGATTTTTGCTCTATCTGTTTTTTCCTACTGTAGAACTCTGTGCACTCTACCCCTGCTAATCGGTAGTTAAGTAACTGTGCCCCCCATTTTAACATGGTTGAAAAAGTATCAACCCAGTTGGCATATTTAAGTTGCCTATAATTCCCTGGTAGATGGTGCCAAATGTACCCAGGACCTGAAAGTTAAATATCACTAGTAGACCACAGCACCTATTGTGCTCTCTACTACAGTGGCAGTGCAAATATGGCTTCAGTGCTACCACTGTAGCCTCACTGGAACAGTTTAAGAACTGCAATTCGACCTGTCAAAATAAACCATTTTGAGAGGCCTAAACATTCCTTTTAAATATTAATAAGTAACCCCTAAATATGCCTTGTAGCCACGAGGCAGGGTGTAGAAAATAATAATTCTGTTTTTTCAGGGTAGCAACCAATTAGAAACGTGATACAACAACTCTTCAGTACTTATCAAAAGTACAACTTAATGGTGAAGTTGGATTTTTAATAAATATTAAGGAAAAGTAGCTTTTAGAAAATTACCTTTTCCCTGCCTAAAGCCTCTGGAGGCTAATATGGATTATCCTCCAACTGCAGACGTCTGAGTGAATTTCCCTGAATGAGGAATGGAAATTGCTCAGAGAGCAGAGACAAAGGCCTGGGTATGGATGTATTTTTGTTCCTCTGGCAGGATGACCATTTGGGTAGTGCCCAGGCACTTAATGTACTTCAAATAGACCTCCTCTGTCACAGGCAGATGTCATAAAACACCTGAGCAGGCCTATTCTTTTTTCTCCTGGTCAGGCAGGTACCAATCTCAGTTGTAGTGGAGCTTTCCCCAGAACTGGTCTGGTGTGACCACAGAGGAGGGGCTGCTCATTGCCCTAGCCACATCTCCGAGTGTGCACAAGGGCAGAGGCTTTCAACATTTTAAATGTTGGCAGAGGGGGTACTGTGGGGTTGTTTGCAGTAGGGCAGACAGTATATAGTGCAAAAGTAGGTAGGATTAGCCCTGTTAACTTTTACTCCATTAGTTAGGGAGGGTCCAGGATTCACTCAGACCCGAAAGCTAGTGCCAGACAAAAATGTGACACCCCCTGGCACCCTGTTCAGAATGCTTTCTGGATCTCAGGAAGATTAGAAGTGGACTCGACCTGCTACCACTTGCACCCAGGACGAAGAAGTGGACCCCAAGAGTCATAAGAATGACCTTCTGTTCAAGCTACAGGGACACAAGCTGCAAGAGGCCTTTCCCGCAACCACCCAGTTGACCATTTCCAACTGGAATTGTCCTGGACCCTGCTGTTGGCCTCTGCTGGAATGGGTTCTGACCCTGAAGTGCTGTTTCATAGGGTCCTGGAACCCTTGGCTTTGTCTGGCTGGACTTCTCTTATGACCCCTCATAACCTGGGAATTATAAATCTTTCCAATTCAAGACCTCTGGAGGACTGGACAGACCTGCCAAGCCGATCCGCCCAAGGTTACTTGCGATTGGGCTGAAGATTGGAGTTTCACCTGCACAGAGCTTCTCTGTATATGCATTGGTACCGAATACATGAGATCTCTTCATTTAATGAAATATAAATATAAACAGATATACGAAGAGAGCAAACAGAAAACTGAACCACACTGACATGAGTATACACATGTAGATTACTTTGCTCACTAGTGTGTATCATACTAAAAAGAGCACCAAGCACATTTTTATCTCTGGCACAGAATTTTGTTTAAAAAAAACCATTATATATATATATATATATATATATATATATATATATATATATATATGTATGTATGAGATCAAGCTTGCTGTGTCAGGTGAAACGCGCCATGGCAGGCATTATGCCTGTTTGATTCTGTCTTTTATTTTGGATTAAACTGCACTGCTTTCTCCACAACATTATGTCTAACACCTTTCTGTGAGTCTGGTTGAGGTCCGTGCCTGTTGGTTCTGCCTGGGATCGGCAGACAGGAATTTTGTGCGAGAATATATATATATATTGTAGATTGTGTATTGTATCAATCTATATAGACTTTTTTACAGAGTCATGCACCAGCTGTACCTACCTCATCGCTGTACGATGCTGCCTGTCAGAATAGAGTATTGAACACAAAGCGTGGGCCTCCAAGTGTTTGGTGTTCTCATATGGAAGATATTGCGGCCTGCCTTTGTCACGGAGATCCCCCCTGCGGAAGATCAGGTCTGGTGCCGTCACTAGAAACGGCACGATTTGAAGCTTTGTGGTGTTCTGTTGGGACAATTGGGTACGACAGCAGCTGTGGCAAAATGCAGCTACCCACTGTGGAATTGTTAAGCAAGTTTAGAGTTTGGCAGCGGCACCTACGATAGGAAGCAATACGCAAACACTGCAAATACCAGCGTGCATTGCGAGCACACGCCCACTGGGCGGGACAAGTGAAATACGTTAATATCACCTGCGAAGCTGCCCTTCCTACAACCCATCACAGTGATCAAGGGCGGATGGATGCCCGAAACGCGTCGAAATTGATGACAAGCACCAGCTGTACCTACCTCATCGCTGTACGATGCTGCCTGTCAGGAAAAAGTATTGAACACGAAGCGTGGGCCTCCAAGTGTTTGGTGTTCTCATATGGAATATATATGTATATATACTATTGATTGGATTGTCTCACTGATTAGGGACTATTGTGTTTATAAATAATTGAGGACCCCAGGTCCCTAGTAATATTCGGGTCCCTTGTTTTAATTAAGTACCCAAAATTTCTCTGCACCAGCAAATCTAATTAAGCAGGTCCTCACAGAAAAGGTATCCTGCCTGATGGAACCCTCCTCCTCTATAGACTGCTGTCTTTCCCCGCTGAAGATTTTGGACTTCCATTTTTGAGACTAAGGGGTCTATTACGATGGCCACCGTAATGGCAGTACTGCACCTGCAATCAGGATGCCACCGCTATCATTCCCACTCACAGCACCACCCGCCACAATGCAGGGCGGTACCAATGGTACTCCCCCGCATTGGCATGCACAAGATGACAGGCACTGCGCGATGCCTGCCACCTTGTCCATGCCAATGCATAGGTACCCCCCATGTGCACCCCCAACCCTCCCAACATCCTGGGGGTCCACTACGGGCCCCCAACGGCGAACACTGCATGCCTCTCCATGGCAGCAACTCCTCAAGGGAAAGGCAGCTCTCCGCCGGCAGCCGCTGCGGACCACAGCCATCCTAATATGGCGGGGGAAATGGTAGGCGGGTGGTGAGAACTGGCGGGCGGATTGCCACTGCCATGTGAGCGGTGGCGATCCGCCCGCTATACTAATAAACCCCCTAAGGGTCTAATTATGAGTACAGTGGTCTGAAGACTGCCGAACCCGCGATGGCGGTCCAACCACTGTCAGCTCTTCGACCGACCTATTACGAGTAGGGAGGTTGGACCGCCTCAAACCTGCCACAAGACCAACATGACGTACAGGATCGTGGATCCAATGACTGCGTGGGTCGGGGAAGCAGTAGGACATGGTAGCGGTGACATTGCAGGCACTGCCGTCAGAATTACAAGTTGCATTTCCAATGATCTTTTCATGGGGGGAAACCCTTCCTTGGAATGGTCAGTAGAAATGCAGGAAATGGGCCCACGGGTGTTTTAGCCCATTGGAAAGTATGGCACATGTTTTGCGCCCTATTTCTGCACTGTTGTGGAGTACTGTGTGCCATGCACGACACTGTGCACGGCAACAGTGTGCACATGACAGTGCAGGTGGAGCAGTTCAGCGGCACTGCCTTCAGGCTCACTCTGTGAGCAGAAGTATGCCGCTGACACAAGACCACCGCCGGCCCAGCGGTAAACGTGTAATGCAGCGACCGGGATGCTGCCGGTTTGGTGCCGTACTCCCGACTGCACATTAGAAAAAAAAGTCAGTTTTAGTTGTGATGAGCCCATGTTGCATTTTGGGCCATTTCCTGTTGCGGCACTAGGACTCCCTACAGTAGTGAGGTATACATTTTCATTGGGAGACTTGGAAGAATACTGGGTGGATGGAAATTTGAGGCTCCCCACAGAATCCAGAACTTTCCATCAAAGAAATATGAGGAAAATGTGCTTTTTGATTCAAAGTTTGAGGTCTGCAAGGGACTATGGGTTAAAACAACCTGGTGAGAGCCAGACAAGTCAGCCCACCTTGGATACCCCTAGGTGTCTAGTTTAAAAAAATGTACAGGTATGATAGGTTTCCCCATGTGTTGGCTGAGCTAGAGTCCAAAATCTTCAACTACCCACATTGGAGAAAAAAATGTCAGCTTTCAGTGGAAAAATGGGATTTGTCCATGTTGCGTTTGGGCCGTTTCCTGCCGCGGGCACTAGACCTAGCCACTCAAGTGAGGTACCATTTTTATCGGGAGACCTGGGGGAATGCCAGGGGGATGGAAGTTTGTGGCTCCCCACAGATTCCATCACAGAACTGTGAGGAAATCAGTTTTTTTGTCAAAGTCTAAGGTTTGCAAGGGGTTCTGGATCAACAAACCTGGTGGCAGTCATGCAAGTCAGCCCACCCTGGATACCCCGAGGTGTGTAGTTTAAAAAAATGTACAGGTTGCTTAGTTTTTCCTAAGTGCCAGCTGGGTAGATCCATAATCTGCAGCTACCAACATTGGAAAAAAGGGCCAGTTTTCAGTCGAAAAATGCGATGTGTTAATGTTGTGTTTTGGGCCTTTCCTATTTCGGGCACTAGCACTCAACAAGTGAGGTGCCATTTATATACGGAGGCTTAGGGGGATGCCAGGTGGAAGGATGGTTGTGACTCCCTGCAGATTCCAGAACTTTCCATCACAAAAATATGAAGAAAATGTTTTTTTTAGTCAAAGTTTGAGGATTGGAAGGGATTCTGGGTAAAAAAAATCCTGGTGAGAGCTACGTAAGTCACCGCACCCAGGGTACGGCTAGGTGTCTAGTTTTAAAGAATGAGTAGGTGTGCTATTTTTCTCTAGGTGTCAGCCATAGCTGGGGTCCAAAATCTGTAGCTATCCTCTTTGCCAAAAAAAGGGACAGTTTTAAATGGAAAAATGTGATGCATCCATGTTAGTTTTGGGCCGTTTCCTGTCACGGGCACTAGGCCTACCACACAAATGATGCACCATTTTTATGGGGAGATTTGGAGCAATGCTAGGTGGAAGGAAGTATGTAGCTTCCCCAAGTTTCTAGAACTTCTCATTACAGAAATGTGAGGAAAATGTGTTTTCTAGATACATTTTGAGGTTTGGAAGGGATTTTGGGTAACAACTCTGGTGAGAGTCACGCAAGTCAGCCCACTCTGGATACCCCTAGGTGCCTAGTTTAAAAAAAAAACACAGGTTTTCTAGGTTTCCCTAGGTGCTGGCTGAGCTAGGGACCAAAACCTACAGCTACCCACATTGGAAAAAAGCATCAGTTTTCAGTGAAAAAATGTGATGCATTCATGCTGTGTTTTGGCCCGCTTCCTGTCGCAGGCACCAAGACTATCCACACAAGTGGATAGATTCTCAGTTAACCTTGAGGGAGCTACACATATGACCGTTTGCTGAATATTTTCTACTTTTCAGCAATCTATAGCTTTCCTAGGTCACCTCTGGGTTTCACTTTGGTTTCCACCAGAGACGTTTTAATGCATGGGCAAAGTGGGCATTTGCTTAGGGCCCCAGCCTTTTGGGGGGGGAGGGCAGGGGGGCTGATCGAGACAGCTCTGTTCTGCAGAGTCATGTCCTGATGACCTTGAATAATTCTTAAAGAGATTAAATACTGTTTTCATTTAATTTATTTTTTAAAGTGGGTAAAGTGTGAGAGTTTATTACAGACATTTTGCAAAGAAATGTTGCATTGATGTTTAATTCTTTCAGATCAAAACAGGACTGCACATATTCATATGTTATAGAGATTATTTGCAGTGACATTAGTGAGCTGCTGCTGTGTTACAATATTGAAAATACAGGTCACTATACCTAAATATTAAATGTAAACACATTTAGAATTTGGAGCAGGGTGCAATTGCGTTGTCAGTGACCTGTAAAAAGAGGGCATGAAAAAGCTGAAAATGAATGGTAAATTCAAGGCTGTTCTGAACATGGGGCACCAAAATACTTCCGACACGGGTCCCCAAAATCCTTAAGATTTCCCTGGTTTCCACCACAAAGTGGAAGTAGTTAAAAAAATGTACAGGAGCACAAAAAATAGGAAAAATGAGCTACCTCTTACAAAAATGCCAAAAAAGTGGAGCAGAATTAGATTTTCTGATTCAGCTCTGCATGTTCCTGAAAGCTAAGAAGATGGTGACTGTACTATAGCAAAGCGTTCATTGATGCCATTTTTAGGTGCACTTCTTCCCCCTATTTTTCTAAAAAACTCAAAATGTTGCTATATTTTGTCTATTTTCTCTGTTCCCTCCAGGGGAATCAACACACCCTGGGTACCTTTAGAATCCCTAGGATGTTGGAAAAAAAGTATGAAAATTTGGCATGGATACCTTATGTGGATCAAAGTTTTGGAGCCCTACGCGTGAACTGGCCCCAATTAGCTAAAGAAGGGTTCAGCAATGGGGTGATGGGGCAGCAGCTATGGGATTAATGACTTTTAGGATCCACCCGGGCAAGAATTTTGATTGTTACTTGAGATGGTAGTCACCCCCAATTTCTTTCTAGTACCATTTGAATAGGTTGTTCTTTTCCTTATTTGGATGCTAAGCATGTGTGATGTGCATATTTGATTTTAATTAATGTTTGCCACTATTTTATCCCTTGGTTCCACAATATTATCACTAATAAAGAATGCATGAAAAATAAATATTCCTCTGATGATAACCAGGAAGGTCTTTCTTAATTGGCCCAATGGGGCCATATAATCAGGCATTTAATAAATTCTGGTTATTCATTATCTGATACACTAATGGAAACTGGAAATAATCGGCATGCTGATTGAGGTCAGAAATAATGCAATTCATGGTACAATTGTGTCTACTTTTGAACATAATAGTTTGGAATTACAGATCATGAATTTGTAATACATTACATTTATAAGACTGGCCATTGCGATTGATATAGTTGATATTAGTATGCCCACTTAGACTTCGCAAATTGATTGACGTCTTTGAAATAATTATGGAAAATGGATATAAAATGAATAGATTTTTTCATGTTGATTTTTAATTGTGAATATATTTTCAAATGAAAATGTTTTTGATACTCTTTACCACTTGCACTTTGGAGTCTTTTATCACTGTTCATTGCTGATGTTAGAGAACGAACATTATACTCTGGTGTGACCAAAGTAATTTGCAAGCTGGTACATGTCTGCTTTTCTGCTCACGATTATTTTTCCATTAATAACTGAATTTTGAATTGTTGTAGAGTGTGCATTGTGGAAACTGTTTGTACTCTGTGTGGATCAACTACATATTACAGGTGTGGCCCTGCGGCCAGGGTGCCTTACTCCGGACCACAGGGTTTACGGTTCAATTGCCGGTGGCACGTTAGCCCACACCATGTGACTCTGGGCAATAGCTCGCTTAATCTTCCTGATGGCTCCCAGCGCCGGGAGACCTCTACGGAGGTAGATGTGCACTTTACAAATGCTGGTATTTCATTTAATTTCAACTGCATCCGTTATGTGCACCAACGCCCCTCCATGGCCACCGCATCAGTATGCAGCGCCCTGTGGAGTTGATATAAATGGGTGCTTGCAATGGGAATTACAAGGAATTTCCTGTTTCCAGCTGTCCCTGCTGGAGGCCCTGCCCCAGAATCCTGGGGAAAGGAAGAATGGCAATGGCCGGAGATAGCTGCTTGGTGTGCCACCAAAATACGGAGGTCATTGCAGCGGCTTTCCTTCGGCTGCTCAAGACATCACGATCGCCACCATCACAGGCAGTAAACTCTACTTCTGTCCCCCAGAACATCCCACAAACCCCCTCAACCCCAGAGGCCCCCCTCCAGAATTCTTTAAAAGGCCTGGATGAGAAAGAGATCAAGGAGGTCCTTGGGGCATTACTAATTGCTGGACAGTTTTAAGGGGCATTTAATTGGGGATGTGTGGGGCCTGTTGGTGGTGTGGGTGACAACAGTTGGGGAGGGGTTAGATGAGGTTTGTGTTTTTTGGAGTTTGAGAGGGTGGGTCTCTTGCAGGAGGAGCGGGCGACTTTATTTTAATGTATAAAATAAATGCTTTGTTTTGCAGAATTATAGGTTATTCATCATTATTATTATTACTAGTTGTTTTGTACCACACAAGTTAATATGATGCTCCACCTACCTCCTATGAGAGCAGATATTGAGCTGTGAACACAACTTATCACAAAGAACCTGTCCAATTGTCCACCCTTTTTTGTCCTCTCTCTAGTCTCTACTTGATTTGATTTTCCTTACCAGGCTAACCCCAAAGCCGGCCTTTAGTACAGTCCCCTGGAATCAGTGTTGGAAAACTAATGATAAATTACCCCTGCCTTTGCCTCCCTGCATCGTGATGACTTGATGTCACAAAGGCCCCACCATCCCCTCAGTCATTAGTAATATCAGTTTACTTCCCTTCCCTCTGCAGCTAGTCACCACTCATGACTAAGGACAACAGCCTAGAGAATAAGGGAGATGTGATAATGTCACACACATTATGCATATTGCAAAGTCTGAATCCCTTTCTCCTACCAGTTCTCACCTGACTAGAGACATATTGCATGAAACTTCCTCAAAAGACTTGCTGTTGATGCAGGGGTGCAATTTAGTGTTGCTTACATCACATCTGTCCCACCAAATGTGAGATTTTTTGATGGTAGAACTAGAAAACAACACAATATATCTTGCAACTTGGGGGAAGAATATTAGGTATTCGATGATTGGATTGCTCGGGGGATTAGGGAAATCTTTAGAGAGGGACAAACACAGAATTCAGCAACTCCATGAGCGCATCACATCTGTCATGGAAGGAAGATGACAAGATTAAGTTAGTATTTAGTAGTCAAATGACTCCCAAGTAAATTATAGTTATCTAGTCTGGAATCTAAACTAGCAAGGATAATAGTAGATACACACAGTGAAACAAAATGCTAATAAAAGTTAAGAAAAAGGACACTACATACAATTTGAGTAACTGCATTCTTTTGGCATTTTGTCTGTCTTGGGAGCAGGGCAGACAGCAATAGATAAGAGAAAGTCTACAGAATGAGAAAAGAAAATTATAATATTTGAACATCAAGGTAGCATGGTGCACAATGAGTGTAGCTCATAAGCTGCCATACAATTAACTAAAAGCGTATTTAATATCATCAATTCAAGGCAACTAGCTGCAAATTCCATGAATGATTGATCACTCAAAACAATAAGAAGGTTTAGCTGTGCCCATCATCATGTCCACAATAATTTAGGATTTGCAAATTGTGCCATCAGTCTCCATTTAAAAAACATAACTTGCCCTTTCCAGTCCACAGGTCTAAGTCATGCATACTGGTCCATTTAAGTTCATTTACATTAGCTGTACAACAGATATAAAAATAAGACTTATTATATTCCAGAGATAACCTTAGTTTAATTATTATTTTTTTTAATCTGGAAAGTCAAACTCATCATTAAATTCAGGAAGGTCACCTAGGGGATGATCACTTGCCACACTTGTGGAGTCTGAGAAACTGTATTGTGGAGCCCTGTAATGTATGGGTCTGAAATGTTTATTAATTTTAATCATCGCCAGTCTCTCCACTTTTTGAGGAGAGAGAATGGTCCTTCCAACCGTAAATATGGCCCTCCCGGCACCTAACATCCACTCTGAATGGTACACTGGCTAGAGAACATACAAGTTTCTTTTTTCCAGCCTAAAGAGTTCTATCTACCGTTCCTTTTTAGGTCTCGCTGAACCAAAGCGCATGCGCTGCTCTGCGAGAGTTAAGGGGGGACTTTCAAAAATGCTCCCAAAGTGTGCAGGCGGATCGGGTACAGTGCATGTGCGCCGGGCCCGCGCACTGTTTGTCCACCTGCAGCCTTTGGGAGGACTTTCGTTGCCGCTTTGATGTTCTCAGTGAGCCGCACGGCCACTGAGAACATCAAAGTGGCTGCGAAAGTGATCACAAAAAAAAAAAAACATGAACACATCATTGACCGTCTTCGTAAAAGTACTGCCCTTACCACCTCAGGCCAATTCACTTTATTCCTTTTCTCGCAAATGCCTTAATTGTTGTGTGGGCTCCACAAATAACCTCTTCCGTTGCACAGCACTTTGAAAATATCCCATGTTATGTCAATCGTCAAAGCAGTTTTTAAATCAACTTATTGTCTTCTAGTCACAGTCTCGCATAGTACAGTCTGCTTCTGGGTCAGAGCGAGGTCTAATTGAAGCCGATGCTCTGCCTCCACGTGCTCCCGTCTTCAACCGTCATTTGACATCTGTTGCTATTCCACTCAGCCGCGTGTGGTCAGCTGTCGCACTCTGGCTCTGTCTGTCCTTACAGGGCACTCAAGAATTCATTCGCACATTCCTAAGCCTGCCACACTTGCTGTTTCAATGGCCCGCCCCTTCTCATCACCATGCATTTCTTTAGCATCGATCCCCACCCCAAGCTCAGTTAATTTTAGCCTTTTGGATCCACACAAATTCTTCATTAGATAGCTGCGCCTCAGCTAACATTTTAAAACCGTGAGAACAAGCCTTTATGATATAGTAGATGTAGAGCAACGTTATTTTTTTAATTAGCACTTTTTTTATAGCCCTTTACATAAACAGATTTACAATACACGAGGACAGATCCATTTTTTAAACTTGTTTTAAAGGGCAATAAGCGTAAAACCAGGGGTCGCCCCATACCACTGCATGCGTGCGAGGACTTGCCAGCGTTTTCTTTAAACAGTTGTCAAGGTGAACTGACTGCAGCACGTCTTTAGATCTCATGTGAAGATAATCAGTTTTTTCCCCCCTATTGAAACCGTGTAGTTGAAGCAATGTCTGGTATGCACGCATTGCGTTTTGCATCTGGCTGCAGTCAAGAGCTTTTAAATGTATTCACTCGAACCTCCCTGTTTGTTACGTGTTGTGTGCTGCTGCAATCGAAATATATAGATTTTTTTTATGTATCTAGTATAAAAGCCAGGGTATGTTTTGATTTCTTTATACCAGGTACAATAAAGGGCATTGAATGTATTTGAGCCTAATACATGTCCACACACATTGTTAATGTTTATGGGGTACTGTATATGCATAGATGTGTAATATGTTCTGTATAATACATGAGATCTTGCAATCCCTATATAAATCCATTCTGTTCAAGGCAACTTGTAATAAAGAAACCTGTAATAAAGAAACGAGGTGGCTACTCAACTGTAATACCTTACTACAGTTGAGTTTTGACATCCCAATGCTTTCTGCCAGGATGAGCAGCCAAAGTGGCAGGCCGACACTCGGAACATTATTAAAGCTGTAGTTTAAATAAACAAAACATGACTCTTCCTCCTTCTACTCTATTATACTAGATGAACTGTGATAAGCATAAAGGAGATATTTATGGCAACATATGTATTATATTCACGTGATAGGTAATTGTAGAAAATATAAAAACTTCCTGCATGTTTCTATACATTCCGAGCTATAGCCTTATGTAAATCGGACTTGTTTCAAACTGGTTCGAATATCGTTTTGAAGCAAATATCTAACTGTTTGTTTTTTTATGTCTAATTTTGCACTAGAGAGTCTACTGTCATTCTTTGTGCTCACAGACATGCTATCTTCTATATGAAAGAGCAATGCACCAAGGATTTAAGTGGTTAGTGGGAAGGTTCATGGTGGTAACATGTACTATAAGGAATAAAGTACTCCATGTAGTACATTATAAGGATATTGCAAGTCAACTCCGAGTTCTATAACATTACAAAATAAATCTGCCTCTGGCCACTTTCCTCTATATGATCAAGCAACTACTCAGTGACTTGCAATATCCTATAATGCACGGCAAGGGATTCTTTATACCATGTATTACCATTGCAGAGCATGGGTAGGAGGCGTGACTCGTGAGAAAAAGCCTTCAGTGGATCACACTTCCCGTCCGCCAACAATTTTTTTTTTTTAAAGTATTTTTATTGTCAATTCGAGGGCACATTGATACATATATATTTGTCTCCTCCAATTAGGTACAATATTACATATGGTGCCAATACAGACTGACCAACAATATAACCATTTTCTTTTTTCCCTTTTCCTCAGTAACGTCCCTCCTCTCCATGACCACAAAATTACTATTAACGCATTTTTCCCCCCCAACTTGCGTTAACTAACCCCCTTCCCCCTCCCTCCCGGCACTTCCATGTGATATAGGGCGTTTTACTTGTGAGCAATGTCCATTCATTAAAGTTTTGTGGCAAAATATCCATTCGCTTTGTCACTTCCTCTGCACAATGGTGCTGTAATACGCTATGTGGTTCAATTCTGCAACCTGCACTACATGTACGCAATCTCCTGTATCTTTTGAGCCCCCTGCCTTGCATGGGTCCCCGCATGCACCCTCCTCCCTCCAGCACATTCAACATCAGTATAGACATTCACTGGATGTGCGTCTCCGCACTCCTTTCAAACTCCAACAGCATCGAATTCCAGTCTAAGGAAATCGGTAGTTTGCGTAGACCTCTTCGCTCCTCCCTTTGTAGCTCCTGACCTTCCGCCTTACCCCACCTCACCACCTCATTACTCCAAGACTCCACACTCGGAGGTTTCACCCCCTGCCATTTCATGGCTATCATCCTCTTCGCTAGTAACAGGGCTAGTTCTAAAAACCTAGTGGCCACACTCCTCTTCTTTTCCTTGTGTCCCGACCCCAGAATGATGTATAGTACCGAGTCATATGGTCTACCTGGGGCAACCTCCGCTAGGATGTGGTGGATTGTGGACCAGTAATATCCCAACTTGGGGCAATCCCAGAACATGTGTAGCATACCCGCATCCTCATGGTAACATCTGGGACATTGATTGGACGCCTCAGGGAACATCGCTTGTAGTCTGTGTGGCGTTAGGTATGCTCTATGCACAATCATGAGTTGGATGAATTTGAACTTAGGGTTTCGTGACACCTTCTTGGGGAGCTGTAGTATCCTTGTCCAGTCTCTATCGCTAATGTCTCCGCCTGTATCCCCCTCCCAACGTGTACGAAGTGAGTGCAGCGGAATATGTTTGCTTGTTCTAATACCCTTGGTGATCCACTTTGTCAAGTGGCTGCCTGAGCCCATGAGGTATTGCATAGTGAGCAGGGCCGTCATTTCTGGTTCCATGCCATCCCTTGCCCAGTGTGTGGAAATGTAGTGCGCGACTTGTGCATGTAATAGGAACATCGTCCTCGGTGCCTGGTGGAGTTGCATAAAGTCTGCATGCGTTAGAAGTCTACCCTCCGCAAAGAAGTCCCCCACTTGTGCCACCCCAGCCTCGTGCCATTAGTTCAGCTTGCGTTCTGTGAGTGTTTCGGTTCCCAAGGGGATGCCCAGCAGAGGTATCGTGGGTGCATAAGCCTGACGATTGCCAGTGTACCTTAACGCTGCCCTCCATTGCTGTATTGCGAGTTTAAGCAGGGGGGGGGCGCGACTGTGGTATTTTCGTCTTAGGGAGCAACAACCGGTGTATGTGACCCCTGCTTCTATCCGCCTCTGTCATGTTCAATTCATGCAGGTTACGACCTGCCAGCCAGTAAGCCAGCCATTGGAGCTGGCAAGCGTATCCATACGCCATCATATCAGGCACTCCCAGCCCTCCGCCGTCCGTTGGAAGTTGTAGTTTAGCTAAACTTATTCGCCTCCTGCCCGTGCCCCAAACCAATTCTGTCATCAGTGTGTTCAGTTGCTTAAAGAAGGCCCCGGTCACTTGCACAGGCACATTCGTGAAGTAGTATATCAGTCTGGGTAGGACCACCATTTTCGATATCGCCACTCTACCTGCGACCGACAATGGTAGTATGATCCAAAAACGTATTTGTGGTTTTAACGCATTAAGGGCTCTGCCCAGGTTGCCCTCGAATAGATCTTGGGCATCTCTGTAGATTTGTATACCCAAGTATTTGAAAGTTACTGGCGCTATTTGGATTTGGTAGGGGGCGAATTGTATGTGCGTGGCTAACATGGGCCTGCGAAAACTATACCCATAGGACTTAGACGCGTTAATCGCGAGGCCCGATATCTTCCTGAACCCCTCGAACACTTCCGATAACTGTTCTAGTGGGCCTTCCATGTTGCGCAGGAATAACAAGATGTCGTCTGTATATGCTGAAATGATGTGGCGGGTATTAAGTCGGATTATCCCCATGGCATCCGCCATGGTGCGTGCTTTTTTCATCAGGGGTTCCAGGGCTATGATAAATAATAAGGGCGATAATGAACATCCCTGTCTTGTCCCTTTTGCAATGTCAAGATGGGCTGAGATGCATCTATTAGTCTTAACGCGTGCTGTGGGTAAGTGATATAATAAAGCGATCCATTTCGTATATACCTGCGGAATGCCGAATTTGCCCAGTACAGCCAACATATAATCCCACCTTAGGGAGTCAAAGGCCTGCTTAAGGTCCAGTGATATACATCCTTCGTTATTCCCCCCTCCCTCTCCTTCAGCCATTAGTTGACTCAGTCTCTTTAGGTTAAGTGCGGTGCTCCTACCCGGCACAAATCCGCACTGGTCCGGGTGCATTAGGTCAGGAATATATTGTGACAGTCGAGTTGCCAAAATCTTGCTCAGTATTTTATGTTGAGGAGCGATAAGGGCCTGTAATTCTCTAAGTACAGCGCATCCCTACCTGGCTTCAACAATGATACTATCAGTGCCTGGAGCATCGATGCAGGCAGTCCACCACCTTCCATCGCCTCTTTGTAGAGCGCAAGAAGCTGGGGGGCCAGGACCTCAATGTAAGTCAAATAGAATTCCGCCGGCAGCCCATCCGAGCCCGGTGCTTTGTTCCTCGGCAGTGCTTTTATGGACTGTCTAACTTCCACTAAGGTGATGGGTTTAGCGAGGGCCTGCGTTTGTGTATCTGTCAGTTGGGGAATGCAAATATCAGCTAGGAAGGACTCAAGTTCCGGATCCGACAGTGGCGCGTGCGGACCGTACAGGTCTGCAGAGTATTTCCGGAACATCTCATTTATATCTAATGGGGTCTGCACTATATCTCCATACTGGTCATACACCTTGGGTATAGGGACACTGTCCGGAGTATTACGTGTCATGCGCGCCAGCAACGCCCCAGCCTTGTCGGCCTGCGTATGCACTCTATTTGTATATTCTCTATAATCTATGAGCCATAGCTCTTCCAACAATTCAGCGTATTGTATACGCATCTCCTGCAGCTGCGTAAGGTTACCGTCAGTGCCTGCCGCCTCACCCTCCAGAACCGCCAAGTTTCCCTCCACTGCTCTGTCCTCGTAGAACCTCGCCTGCTCTGTATTGGGGGCGTATATACTGCCCAACACTACACTCGCACCATCTAGTGTACCCCGTACGAATACATAACGCCCATTCCTGTCAACCCGTTTCTCCACTGGTGTAAACGGTACAGTGTTTCGTATCCAGATCGCCGCCCCCCTCGAGAATGCTGAGTATTCTGTGGCATGTAGCTGACCTTTCCATTTGCGGGCTAGTTTCTCTCCTTCCGCCCCATTCAGGTGTGTTTCTTGTAAATATGCTATCTGTGTTTGTCTCCTGTTCAGCTGTGCCCTTACCCTGTGCCGTTTGTGGATCGATCCCAGACCTCTTACATTCCAGGTGCAGAACTGATATTTGTTAGATAATGACATTACTTGTAATCTCCCTTTCCACAGACATCGCCCACGCCTCTTGTGTACTTGTCAGCAAAATGTACATGTTGTGTGCCATACTTGTGTGTAACTCCCCAACTATTAGATCCCCACCCCATAGCTGGTCGGGACCAAACAATACTACCCAACAGGGGTAGGAACTGAATGCAGTCATGCCTTCGCCAGGGGGGGCGTGTGCTCAACCACTCTTTTCTCTGCGGTTAACAGTCAATGTCCTCCGTTGGAGTTCCCCATTATCAACAGTGTCCCTGGTACCTTTACCCACCCACAACACCGGCTCACAATGTCACATATACATCACCATTCCGCTGTCGCTCTGCCGACCTTCACATGTCCTCTGCCATCTGCGCTGTTATGCGTGCAGACCGGTGTAGACTAGCGTCCGTGTCCGACGCCACCGTGCTTGAACTGTCCTGGCTGTTCGACACCGTATCAATGTGCATGTCGTGTGTAGCCAGAGCGGTGGTCGTGAGCAGCACTAAGTCCGCCGAGGTCCCACCTCTGTCCGCCCGAGCATCCCCATCTCTCGATGGCCGCGTCTCCGGCTCCTCAGCCCGGACCGAGGCGTTGCTCCCATGTGTGTACTGCTTCCGTTGTCCCGTGTCCTCGGAATTGTTTCTCGATCTGGGCATTGGCAGTGCCACCTCAATCCATTCAGACGCTTCTTCTGGGTAATCGAAAAAATGGGACTTGCCATCATGAATGATTTTTAGCCGTGCTGGGAAAAACAGTGCGTATTTCATGTTACGCTCTCTCAGAGTACGTTTCACACCCCAGAATGACGCCCTTGCTTTCTGCACTGCTTGTGTAAAGTCCGGGTATATCGAGATCGTTTGGTTTTCATATTTTATCGCCCCGGACTCCCTCGCTGTTTTCAAGATCGTGTCCCTGTCCTTGAAGTGTAGGAGGTGTGCTATTAACGGCCATGGTGGCGCTCCCGGCTTCGGCGGTGTCGATGGCACTCTGTGCGCTCTTTCTACACTATACATTTGGGTGAGGGCCGCGGGGTCCACAAGTGTCTTCAGCCAGTCCTCTACGAACTGAGTCAGGTTGGCCCCTTCGCTGCGTTACGGTACGCCGACGATGCGGATGTTGTTGCGGCGCGAGCGTCCTTCCGCATCGTCCACTCTGTCTCTCAACCCCTTGAGCTGCTTCTCCAAGACCTCCAGGCGTGTGGAATGTTCTGTCTGTTGCGGAATGAGGTCGGTCAGGGCAATTTTATTCTCCGCAACTTTCTCCGCCAGTTTCTTATGGTCGTCCTTCAGTAGGGAGAGACTCGTCGACATTGTGTCAATTCTGGTTTCCAGCGCCTCTCTAGAGGCTCTTATTTCTGTCAGGATAAGGTCCAGCTTCGCATCCTGCGTACTTAACCCCGTTGGAGGGATTATATCTTCATTTGTGGATGCTATATGGTCCCCAGACCCAGTGGATCGCTCCGCTCCATTGTTGACCGGGTCCGGCTGTCGGAGTCTGTTTCGGCCCATTGTGATCTCCGGTTGCACCGCTCGGGCTACCTCCGGGTGACAACCACTGGCCTGTTCGGAGGTGTCTGAGTATTGTGGAGGGCAGTCTTTTTGCTACTAGGGGCCGGTCACACCGTGGATGCGGTCAAATGACGTGTCTGCCACCAGCGGGAGCCACTATGGGTATGCCCGATCCGATCTCGATCTGCTGAGGACCCGGGAACACGAGGCCGATTGCTATCGCGGCCCCTGCATGTGATCTATCAGGGCGTGTGTCCCGTTCCACAGCGAGTCTCAGTTATCGTGCTCCACTTCCTTCGCTGTCGGTATATCAGACCGGGGTCCAGTTTAATGTGCTCTATATCCACCTACACATTGTCATACGTGTCTCACAGACGGTGTGCACCAGTGGTCCGTGGCGCAGTATAGACCCTCGTAGATGGCGGTAACTAGTGTGGCCCAGGGCCTAGCGTGAATCTGCGGTCCATATTCCGGTGTACCTTCGTCCGTGAAGGGCCCCCTCACCATCCGGGATCACAACCTGTGACCATTCCGACCAGGGGTGTCGGCGGCAGTGTGCTCAACGGCCTCCTCGGCGCCCCTGCACTATGTCTGCCCACTACGCCCTTCACGTTCAGCCAGCAACACAGCCAGTTTAAGGGCCCCCTTCCGGATCCTCCCTGTGGTGAGCTCCTCCATGCAGGGGGGGAGGGGAGGGGGGAGGGGGGAGGGACACCCACCCCACTGGTCCTTGGGTCGTCGGGTCAGCGCGGACCGCCACCGGGCTCCCTCTGCTCAGTCGGGCACCCAGTAAGTCCTCCTACCGCCCTTGTCCCCGGGGCGATACGGTCCTCCCCCGACGCCTTGCTGTGTCCCGGATGTGTCCGGCGGGCCGCTCCTCCCTGCTCCCTGCTAACCTTGTGCTGGTGTCCCGCAGGTCTCCGGTGCAGCGTTCGCTGATTCCGGGTCTTGTGGGGGCGCTGGGGCGGCCAGCGCCGTTGATCTCTTACAGCGGCCCGTTCGCGCCTTCCGTAATGGCCGTCCGCGCGCCGCAGCCCCTCCTCCGCCTTTCTGGGAGCGGGTCTCAGATATCGCCGCCAGTGACCCCATCCATCCAGCAGTTGGTTCGACAGGATGTGGGCAACGGTCCGGTGGCGGTCTCCGGCGTCCGCTCCCCAACACACCGCTGTTCACAATCAATCGCGCCGTTAGCCAGCCACTTCCGGTCTGGCGCCGCAGCACTGTGGGTCGCGGCTTTTCCTCGCCTCTTAGGCCTCTCCGCGTTTCCGGGGGCAAAACACCCTTCAGTGGGACCCGGGTGTTCCCACGGATCTCCCGCTTCGTCACCAGCCGCAGAGCGTCTCAGAGGTACCGGGGGTGGGATTTCAGGCCAGAATCAGGATATTTTTCAGTATATTAGGGGTTTTCTTTAGACGGAGCTCACTTAGCCCGCGTCTGGCATGCTCGGCAGCTAGCCACGACCCCCCCGTCCGCCAACAATTACGTATATTTTGCTCTGCCCATGTGGTTTATGCTATTTTTACGTAATTAGAAATAAGTGTTCATCTGTGACCAGAGGTAAAAATATGGGTTTAGTCTGTGCAGGGAGATGAAATCACAATAACTAGGTTGTGTGATTATGGCCCCAGTAGTTTTCTTATCAAAAGTGATCGAAGAATAGAATCTGTGACGTGTTTTCCCAGGTGCGTTATTGTGAGTGGTTAGAACACTTTTGCACTTTAGTAAGGAATATGTGATTTCCGGGAAACAACCTTTACAACGCAACTTTTACAACGAACTACCATTACAACGAGATTTTTACAACGCAAAAACTATTACAACGCATGTTTTTACAACGCATGTTTTTACAACGCAGGTACCTTTACAACGCATACCATTACAACGTAAGTATTGGTAAGTATATAGTTTGTATAGTATTATAGTTTTTGGGTAAAGGGGTATTTTTAGGGTTCAGGGTCAGTTTTCAGTTTTTGGGTAAAGGGGTATTTTTAGGGTTCAGGGTCAGTTTTCAGTTTTTGGGTAAAGGGGTATTTTTAGGGTTCAGGGTCAGTTTTCAGTTTTTGGGTAAAAGGGTATTTTTAGGGTTCAGGGTCAGTTTTCAGTTTTTGGGTAAAGGGGTATTTTTAGGGTTCAGGGTCAGTTTTCAGTTTTTGGGTAAAGGGGTATTTTTAGGGTTCAGGGTCAGTTTTCAGTTTTTGGGTAAAAGGGTATTTTTAGGGTTCAGGGTCAGTTTTCAGTTTTTGGGTAAAGGGGTATTTTTAGGGTTCAGGGTCAGTTTGGGGTTTTTTGGGTAAAGGGGTACAGGATAAATTAAATTAATTAAATTAAATTAAATTAAATTAAATTAAATTAAATTAAAGTAAATTAAATTAAATAAATTAAAATAAATTTAATTAAATTAAATTAATTAAATTAATTAAATTAAATTAATTAAATTAATTAAATTAAATTAATTAAATTAATTAAATTAAATTAATTAAATTAATTATATTAAATTACATTAAATTAATTAAATTAAATTAAATTAATTAAATTTATTATATTAAATTAAATTAAATTAATTAAATTAATTACATTAAATTAATTAAATTAATTAAATTAAATTAAATTAATTAAATTAATTATATTAAATTAATTAAATTAATTACATGAAATTAGATTAATTAAATTAATTTTATTAAATTACATTAAATTAATTAAATTAAATTAAAATTAATTAATTATATTAAATTACATTAAATTAAATTGAATTAATTAAATTAAATTATTTACATTAAATAAATTACATTAAATTAAAATAAATTAAATTAAATTAAATTAATTAAATTAAATTAATTAAATTAATTAAATTAAATTAAATTAAATTTAATTAATTTACATTTAAAAAAATATTATATACTTACTAATATTTACGTTGTAATGGTATGCGTTGTAAAGGCACCTGCGTTGTAAATACCAGCGTTGTAATGGTACTTCGTTGTAATGGTTCCTGCGTTGTAAAAATTGCGTGGTAATGGTAGTCGTTGTAAAAGTATGCGTTGTAATGTCATACATCCGTGAATTCCATATGTTTTTATTACACATGTTTCAAATAACCCATATTATGGGTGACATTTTCTTTTCACCAACATGGCATAAACCTACTCAGTTTAGATACAAGCGGCCACAAAATGCAGGGTACAGTAGATATCTGTGAAGATATCTCTTCAGTCCTGCAGAGTGTAAGTTATTTTTAATATACTGAATTAAGGTTGCAATAAAGGTACTTCTATGAGCTTGAGAGCAGAGATTTTGATAAGTGAGCAGGTTTGCGTTTATTGCCTTGCCTATGTGAGCACTGTGGAGGGATACTGGTGCACCAGTATATAAGCAATGCACTCTGTTTGAAAGGCACACTGAATATTTTAATGTGTGCATTGTAAGGCATCACACACACACACACACAACTACACCCACACACAACCACACACACACAACCACACACACAACCACACCCACAGACACACAACAACCACACACACAACAATCACACACAACCACACACAACAACCACATGCACAACCACAACCACAAACACAAACACACACACAACCACACACACAACCACACACACAACCACACGCAACCACACACACAACCACACACACAACCACACACACACAACCACACACACACACACAACCACACATACAACCACACATACAACTACACAAACAACCATACACACAACCACACACACAACCACACACACACACACACACAACCACACTGTCAGTGCACACTTTCAACAGACACCGTCAGTTGTCAGTGCACGCTTTCGCCGGGCACAAACACCACCAGCCGTCATTGCACGCTTTCACTGGGCAAAAACACCACCAGCCGTAAGTGTACGCTTCCACCAGGTACACAACACCAGCCGCCAGTGCACGCTTCCACCAGGCACACACCACCAGACGTCAGTGCACGCTTTCACCAGGCACACACACACCACCAGCCATCAGTGCACCCTTTCACCAGGCACACACACACCGCCAGCTGTCAGTGCATGCTTTTACCAGGCACACACACACCACCTGCCGTCAGTGCACGCTTTCACCAGGCACACACCCAGCCATCAGTGCACCATCAGTTGTCAGTGCACGCTTTCGCCGGGCACAAACACCACCAGCCGTCATTGCACGCTTCCACCAGGGACACACACCACCAGCCGGCAGTGCACACTTCCACCAGGCACACACACAATTTCTACAGGCACACACACCACCAGCCATCAGTGCACACATCAATTGTTAACGCATCCACAATTAACTATTGTAGCAATCGCAGTATGGCGCACTTTACTTTCAAACATATTCATCTAAAGCGCAGCATGCCACCATTGCTACAAAAATAAATAGACATTTTTTTGGGCCTACAATTTGTATACTTTTTTTTGCAATTGGTGTTGCAATATTTAGCAATGCCAATAGCTCAAACTAAATTAATGCGAGACCTGTTGCATTGCAAATGCTTGTTTCCCATGCAAATAGGTATGTGGCTCTTAATCCAAGTATACTTCTGTTTGCGCAACTGAGTAGTAATATACTATCTTTTCTATAGAAAAAATTATTATTTGGGGTTGACAAGTGTTCACCTCAAAGGCTAAGGCCACAACCTGCTAGACGTCACACAAATTAAATCACAAAGCAGTCAGACGACCATAAAAAGCAATGTGTTATGTATTTGAGCAGTGCATACAGAAGAGTGGCTCACTGGTTAGAGGAGGCAGACCTGGAAGCAGAGGTCAGCCTGGGACCAGGGTTCAATTCCCAGCTCGGCAGGGTCTTGAGTCCTAAAAAAATGTCCATGGACTCGACAATTCTCGCTCCGGTGCCTAATTGATTCATGGGTTCACACTCTGCGACTCTGGGCAATAGATTGCTTAATCTCCACAACGGCCCCTCGCAGCGGGATGCCTGGCTTTCACCTTGCGGATACCCTGCCGGGGTTATCTCACAGGGGAATACCAGGACGTGTTCCCTAAGCAAGCGCTTAGAACCCAGTGGTGATTTGCGCTATATAAATACATTTACATTTACATAATAGAAAAAGTAACTCAAAATACAATGCCACTGCACAAACAATTTTAAAATAAAGAGAGCAATTTTATATGTAAAATATGACCGAAATGACAAAAATTCAATAAGGAGAACCAGAGATATGCTTTTTTAAAGATTTAAGGGAAAACAGCAACAAAATGGACAATGTGCCAATGGTAGTCCATGGAAGTGGTAGACTTGCTCCTAGGTATGATATGAGGCCAGCTACGATGCAGCCCTGGTCAGATACAATTGGATTGGTCCCAGTGAAAGTCTGGAAGTCAAAAAGTTTGAAAATATTTCATGTCTTCTTTCAGAAACGGGCTTGGTCACTTTCTTTAAGAAAAGCATTGATATTTCTTCTATATCTCAATGCAGAAAGGTGCTTTGTCACTTTTTTAAGAGAGAAAACTTCCCTGAGAAGGCTGCCACTAGAATTGTAGTTGCCGCTGTGGAACTGAAGGAAGGATACTTGAAGCAAGTTGGTACAACTAGAGCTTTGGAGATTTCTAACCTGAAACATTTCTAAGTCCCAAGGCAGAATGGGATTTAGTCATTTATGTTCTGAAGTGATGGAAGCCTTGAGCAGGATGAAGATGAAATTAAAGCTGATGCTGTGGAACTGCCAGTCAGTTACTTTTTATCCCCCGTGAAGCTCCAGAGCAAACGTTTTCAAATGTTTCAAAACTTTCTTCTGATGCCCCAGCATCCAAAGCAGTACACTTTTAGGGCATCCAAGACCTCAGAGGAAGGCACTTAGAGACAGCAACAGATCATTTCAGGTCCAATTGCTACTGATAAGAGGGACATTTCTAGGAAAAGGCCTCTTGCAGCTTGTTGTCAAGCTATAGACACACAGAAGGGCAGCCAACTGAACCTTAGAGTTCATATGTTTGTCCTCAGTACAAGGGGGAGCAGCTCCAGTTCTTCAGGGCTCATCTCAGGTCACTGACAGCAGGGCCAGCATCTTCTGTTGTTCTGTAGGGCCAGAATGTGTTCTGAGGATGGTACCTTGGGGTTGCCACATTTATGCCTCCCACTAGCTACTGGATGGGGATGATTCCTAAACATTCCCTAACCGATGGGGTAAAAGAGCATAAGGGAACCCCTACCCACTTTTTCAGCAGTTCCTGGTTGCCCTACTGCAAACAGTCCCCATCTGGGAACTCTCAAAATCCCAGATGGGAACATGTGTGCCCACCCGGCGGTGTGGCAAGGGTAATGAATACCCCTATCTTTCCAGTCCTGCAACATCTCATTGTATTTCAGTTTGGAGGTCACCACCTTGAACTTATTTGCTGCTTTATAACACAGCTGATCATTCAATTGTCAGAAGCCTTCCGCCAAATATTCATCCTTTGACAAGACTACCACCCCCCACCCCCTTGTCAGATTGCCTGATCACTTTGGAGGAATCTTTTTTTAAGTTTTCTAAGGCAGTTACTTGGTCATCAGAGAGATTTCTTCTTGCCTTGTCCTTTGAATGATATCTGATCCCCTTTAGTTCTTTGGTAATACTTCTCTCAAATACTTCCAAGGCATCACAATGTATGTTTGCTGTGAATGTGGACACAGTATCCCTTACGGAGAATTGGTTGGGGCCAAAAGAAATTGCAGTTACTGAGAAAGAATAGGACGGGGAAAAGAATGTGATGAGTAGAAGATTTAAGGAACGTGGTTATAGCACGAAAATAATCAAACAAGCGATAGCCAAAGCAGATACTTTTCGAAGATCTAATCTACTCCACCCTAAACCTAGGACCACTGGTATGAATGGCAGCCAGGTCAGATTTATCACAACTTTTTTGAACCAAGCATAGAGGGTAAGAAAAATCTTCAATCAAAACTGGCACATTTTAAAAAGAAATACTTACCCGAGACACCCCAAATGACATTCAGAAGAAGTAGATCGTTAAAGGATGATTTAAGTCATAACCTTGTAACCTCACAAGGGACGAGGGAGCAAAATCGGAGAGCACAGGTGGCCTCATGTGTTGCATGCGCTGTAATGCATGTGTAAACAGCACCAATTGCACAAAAATTAAGGTACTCAATAGCAAAAGAGAATTTCCAATCAAAGGGAGCTTTTAATGTAATACAGAGTTTTGTATTTATTGTCTTATCTGACTTTGTGGCCAAAAAAGAGGGTGCACACAAGCGAGCAATAAGGCGGAATAATGAACACTACCCAGCGTCTTGTCATTTTAAGGAAATACATAACCAAAATGAGAAAGAGCTAACTTTTGTGGTGTTGGATTCAGTTAAACTGCATGAAAGGGGAGGTCATAAGGAGCGCCAACTTAGGATCCTTGAGTCCAAATATATAATAGATTTTGAAACACTGACACCCTCAGGCTTAAATTCTAGTGAGGAATTTGCCGTTCGTCTTGGCTAAAATACAACTTATTACACACACCTCGAGTATGTATAAATTGTACATATCTCAATGGTGATTGAGGTTGCGTAATAAGACAGCACCGTCTGAGAATTGATAGGAGGAGCTTTTTATAGCTTTTTTTCTGGAATTTTTAAATTATTTTAATCTTATCTCTTTAAAGTTTGTTTATTAAAATTGGAATGTGGTTTTCCAGGTGATTTTTAAGTAAAGTTGTGATTTAATTGTGTAAGTATTTTATCCATAGTCTTCATCATTTTTCTTATGTTTATCTTTTTCTGTGTGTTTACATAGGTAGAGAGCACAATTGAGGTATGAGGAGTAACAAAAAGAACACCGTAATCATAGCAGTGAGATTGCCAGTTCAGCCAATTTAGGAGAAATGACATCGCCACACTATTGACAATACGACAAACAATTTCATTAATTGTTTTAGGTATATAAATGAACTTTCCCCCTCTGTGTTTATAATGCTTTGTGATGTGGATGAGTTTTTGCATTATAATGCCCACATGGGCTAGATAAGAGGGATTGACATCCCTAGAAGTTATGTCTAATGATTGAGTGGGATAAAGTGGTCATTAGGAAAGGTGCTGCTGTGGTTGTTGGCCATCATTATGGGATGCCTCAGTATCATTATGAAAAAAGCAACAATCCATTTAGTGTGAATGCATTGTTAGAATACTCATTTCGGTATCACTGAATTTTGAGTGCATGATCTTGTTTAGAAGTATGCATTTTTGTGGCGTATAACCAGTGAAGTTATTTAAACACTGCTAACAAGGATGATATATAATTTTTTCATCTCAAAATTTTCTGTCTCGTTAATTGCAATTAGGATGATATAATTGTGAAATTGCAATTTAGTCATGTAATGAATTATGTGACAGATCAATAATACAGCATGCTATGGATTTTCATTGCGTTTACTATGTTTAGAAACGCTTGTCAGAAACACCAAGATGGTGAGAATTGTGGTGATCTACTCAAACACTCAGTTAGTCCTCTTTCACTGTTGATGGTTGTATGTGCATGTAACTTGAACAGAAAGCCCTCTAGCCACACCGTGAAGAAGCCAAAAGGAGAAACGCATTGGTGCAGAGGCATTTTTTGCTAATAAATTGTCGAAGCATCCCGGAGAGTCCTCATATTTTCTTAAATTCTGGTAATTGTTGTGGAATATATTTATAATTGTGCTTTGAGAAAGACCTTGGTGGTTGAAATGCGTAAGCTGAATTAAACGTTTGTGACGAAATACCCTTGGAGTGCGGACATTTTTTGCTGGTGTGGCCGTGTCGGCATGCTTTGCATATCTATCTATCTATCTATCTATCTATCTATCTATCTATCTATCTATCTATCTATCTATCTATCTATCTATCTATATATATATATATATATATATATATATATATATATATATATATATATATATATATATATATATATTCCAACCACTCCCGACTTCACTTTAGTAATCGGACTCCGACACAGGAATATTTGCCATTTAGCTTTAGTTTAGCACACCTGCCTTGTTCACAATATATATATATATATATATATATATATATATATATATATATATATATATATATATATATATATATGAAAGAAGCAGTCCCAATTCCGTCAAGTACGGCGGAATATGAAAGGTCTGGACCTCGGAGCTCTCACAAAATGCAGCGAAAATATAGCCAGCAAAGAAATCACAACTCAAGGTGAGTTAGCAGGGAGACGGTTTAATTCATAAGAGATGACGCGTTTCGCTCCACAAGGGTATATATATACATATATAGAGAGAGAGAGATAGGTGGATAGTTAGATAGGATATATAGATATATATGCAAAAAAAAAAAATATATATATATATATATGTGTGTACATGCATATACAAAAAAGCAACTCCTTACTAGTAAGAGGCTCTCCTCAGTTGAACAGATGACGTAGTACCTGGCTGACAGCTCTGTCTCAATGCTGAGCAGATTCCAGGCAGTAGTGCTGCTTGTAAGAATGGGTACTTTTCCAGGTTGCCACACAGCAATGTCTTTCAGGCAAAAAGAGCAGCTGACGTGGACACTGATCTGGTGGAATGTGCCTTAGTCCTTCTTGTCAAAGGCCTGTTAACCTTATCATGACAAAACTGAATTGTCACAGAAACCCATCTAGTGACAGTGGCTTTTGTAACCGCAGTCCCTTCCCTGCCTTGGCCATAGCCAAAAGCAACTGATCAGTCTTTCGAATGTCTTTTGTTCTTTGCAGGTAGAATTTAAGGCATTGCTTAACATCAAGCGCACGCAATACCTGCTCCGCTTGTGTAGATGGATTCAGAAAGAAAGATCTAGTATAACTGGCTCATTAAGATGAAACTGAGATGGAACGTTAGGGATAAAGGTAGGATTAGTTCTGAAAATCACAAAGTCCTCTGTGAACTAAAAAAATAGCTTTTTGATGGCGAATGCCTGTATTTCACTAACCCTCCTTGCTGAGGTGAGAGCCAGGAGGAGCTTTCATGTCAAGAATTTCAATTCAGCTCTATGATTCGGCTCAAATGGCTGTTTCATCAATTGTGCTAGAACCACGTTGAGTTTCCATTCTGGAGGTGGTGTCCGCACTGGAGGGAAGGCGCGGAAAAGACCTTTCATAAATTGTTTCGCCAGACTAGTGGCACAGAGAGAAGGCGCTTGAAGGCCCTTCTGTACCGAGAGATTGAGGCAGGGTGTGCTTTGAAGCGAATGTAAGGCCTGATTTTGCTAAGGAGAGGAGTTATGGCAAAATCTGTTCTGAGGATGCTTGAAATTAATGTACATTGTTTCACTGGTACAAGAAGCAGAACTATTTCCATTTCAGCCTGTACGTTTTATTAGTACTTTCAGCTCTAGACCTTGCGAGGATGTCCCTGCATTCCTGAGACATATTGTTTTCCCTGAACCCCAAGAATTCAGGAGCCAAGCATGCAAGTGAAGCGACCCAGGTTCTGGATGACATGCCTGACCCTTGTTCCTGGTCAGGAGAGATGGTGATGGCTGCAGGTGTATGGGTTTGGTCTCTAAGAGATGGAGAAGTTCTGGGAACCAATGATGCCTGGGCCACCTGGGAGCTAAGAGTTGTATGGGCAGTGCTCCACTTTCATTTTTGTAAGTTCCTAGGGAATCAATGTGATGGGGGAAAGTCGTAGGTGTATTTCCCTGACCAGTGTATCGAAAGGGCATTCCCCCATGCCCCTATGAGAGGGAACCTGCTGGCATACCACTGCTATTTGGCGCTTCCCCTTGTGGCAAAGAGGTCTAGCACTGGTCTTACCCACAGCGCAAACACCCTGCCCACTTGCAGTTGATCGAGTTCCCATTCGTGGCAACTGTCTGTTGCTCGGCTAAGGGCATCTGCCACTGTGTTGTGTAGCCCAGGGACATATTCGGCCTTGTGAGCAATACTATGTTCCATTGTCCAATCCCACCATTCTTGCACATCCTGCAATTGCATGATGTATTTGGTTCCTCCTTGTTTGTTCACGTAGTACATGCTGGTTGTATTGTCTGTATGAACCAGGACGGAGGAACCAGCGATTCTTGGTAAGAAAACTTGCAGGGACAGAAATATGTCTTTGAGCTCTAGACTGTTGATGTGTTTCAGCTTTTCAGAGCTGGACCACTTGCTCTGAATTTGTAGATCTTGCAAGAGTCCTGCCCAGCCCGCCATAGAGAGGCGTCCATTGTTAGAATGAAGTCTGGTGTCAGTTGAAGAGAGGTAAGACCTTTCTAGAGATTTTGCATGTGATACCACTATTGCAGGGCTTCCTTCATGACCGGAGTGACATTTAGCATGTCTTGGAAGGATCACGATGTTTGCAGCCACTGATGTTGAAGCTCCTCCTGAAGAGGATGCATCTTAAGCCTGACCAATGGGACAAGGTGTATTGCAGATGAGCACATGCCTAGGAGCGATTTGTACTTCCTTATGGAAACGGACCATTTTCTTGAGATGGCGAGTGCTAACTGCTGCAGATGGATTTGTCGTTCGCCTGACAGGAAGGCCTTGTCTAGCTTGGAGCCCAGAAACAATATTAATTGGCTGGATAGAAATTATGATTTGCCTAGGTTGAGTGTCAGCCCTAACTGTGGAACAGCTGCAGACATGCCTCTGTAGTCTTGATGACTTCTTGTGCTGTGGGTGCTTTCAGCTGGCAGTCATCCAAGTAGGGAAATACTTGGTGACCTTGAGATCGCAGAGCTGCAACTACTAGGGTGAGGCACTTGGTAAATATCCTTGGTACAGTTTGAGACTGAAATCAAGGACCTTGAATTGGAAGTGGGTACCAGCTACAGTAAACCTGAGAATTTTTGTAAAGTTTTTGATGGATAGGGATGTGAAAATATGGATCTTCCATATTGAGGGAGGTTATGAAATCCCTGGGAATCAATGTGATGGGGGTGGGAGGAGGTGTAGGTGTATATGATAGAGCGCGCGAGGCCACCCGACCAATAGTTTTCGCCGTTTCCGGCTTCAGGGCCCATATACTTTTCAAATCACCATATACATCGATCGGGTGACTTCACGAGCTCTACCAGGTTGGTGTGTGTGTGTTCCCTGCTACCAAATTTCGGTGCACCCGACTTACCATCCACCGATGCGGGTACCTAATGACCACAATGAATCAGGGAGCTAGCTGTAAAGGAAAGGCAGCAAAATACAAACCCAACCAATAACATTCAAATACTGTTTAAATGACCACGGACAACTGGAAGTTTTAAAATGTTTATCTAAAGTTCATTATTTTCTTGCATGAGGTACAATAAAACAAGGCAATCAATAATCAAGATAACATAAATCACATAGGCGTAAAGAAATAATGACAGAGTAATCATCAAAATACTAATAAATTGTAACGAGAAAAGATACTATGCAAGTCAGTATTATCTAAACAGGGATAGCCTAAGTGTGAGTGACTATAGGAGAGCTTATAATGAATAACACGCTTCACTTAAGGTGAAGGGGCCTTTGCACAATCTAGGCAACGAAGTTCTAGACCATATCAGGAAATGACACACTGCTATGCAAAATATAATTTCTAACAAATGAGAAGACATAGGAATAAACTTATGGAAAATATAAATGACTTTCAATAGTTGCGGAAAGGCATGGAAAATATAACATATGCAATGTTGAACTTTATTAAAGCAAAAGTTAGAAATTCAGAAGGTGCAAGAATTTCAAGAGGTTCAGAGCAATATTTACCTAGAAAGGTGTGGAAACCAAACCCTGGCCACGGGTCAGTTAAGGACAGGAAACCCTCAAGGAAGGATACCCCTCAAAGGACAGCAGGTGCAGAATGGACACCAAGGACAGGACAGGATACCCTCGGAAAAGGAATCAGGACAGGACCCTCAGGACAGGACAGCAAACCCTCAGGACAGGACCCTCTTCAGGACAGGACCGGAACCCACAGTTCGGAAGCAACGCCTGCGCTCCACCCGCTCTGCAGCTATCGATCAAGACCCCGATTGGGTCAGCGAACTCCCAGCTAAGTGCTTTGCCAGCACTTTAAGGTTCAGTAGAACCTTAGTCTATGGTCAAATTCGGACAGAGTGCTCCGCAGCGCTCTGTATCTTCAGTCACCTATTGAGTACGATGGGTCAGTGACAGGTCAGCTAAACCAGACAAGTCGGACGGTTCACTAGGTGAACCCAGGGTAGATATACAGTTTGGGGACAGTGTACCACCCCCCAATGTTGCAAAGTGCCAGAATCCCTCAGTTTGGATTGGTCCTAAGGTAGGATTTGGGTAACACACCAATCACAATACACGATTTGAAGCCTTCATTAACATATTTGGGTACCGCCTAGCAGGTTTGGGGTTCCCAGGAGAAACTGTGCAGAAACACAATGACAATTTAACATTGTATCATATGAGGAGCAACATTCGCTGTTCTCGCAGGGCAGAGGTGACTTTCTCAGGAGCATCTCGCCCATCACTGCCAACTGGCTATGTTCCATCAGCCAAGGTCCCTCGTGCTGCCGAATGTCGCACAGGCGCAGAAGGGACCTCCAATATGGCTCTCCTCTCACTCAGACCCCCATTTCCCGCGGTACATGAAAAGTAAGCGAAAACAAATTAATACATAATAATGTCATTATGAAAACACATCACAGGGTTTGTACTTTTAACTCATCATCAAGAAATAAACTTATTGCATCTAAATGTTAGCTACATTGATACGGACACAAGAGCAGTGGCACGAGCAGTACCACATGATAAGCACAGCTATGAATTACGCATGCGCATAACTTTCCCTCCACTTCTGCAGACGCGTCAGGACACGTGAGTGTGGCTGACGCATGCGCAGTAACTAAAATACAAGCGGCGGCCATTTTAGAGGACACAGATTAAATTCATTAGAAATACACATAGGCAAGCGTCATAAACTTTACTCAAACTTAATATAAATGTTAGTAAGACGTACATTTATTACCTTGTTATACATAAACGAGGTTCTTGACTTTGGCAAGCCGCAAAATATGCGAAGCTTTGCTTCATCAATCCCCTCTTTGATGATATTTACTATCATCACAAAATATAATGGAACCAGATGCCAACTTTCTTTCACACCTTATAAAGTTCTATTTCTTCCAGCAACCGTTCTAACTTTTCTCTCTCAGTTTTAGCAGGGTGAGAAGTCTTCACCTTTTTGTATATCTGATCATTCACTTCTTCTAATTCAATCTCATCCACACTTCGTTTCACTCCTCTTGCATTTACCTCGTGCTTTTTGGTGCGCTTGCGGCATTTACAGCATAAGAAAATGGAAAGTATAATAAGACCTATAATACCAATTGGCATCAGAATTTTGAATAATAAGCTTTTACCTATGCTAGCAAGCCAATGACCTACATTTGAGAGACCATCTACCAGTCTCTTCCAGGCACTATCAACCTCGAGTGGTTTGAGTTCCTTTGCCAAATTAGTAATGTTTTTCACATATCTTTTGATCTGTACACTTTTATCCGGAATATAAGTGCAACAATGTTGCGCCTTCAACATCCGGCAGACTCCGCCCTCTTTCGCTAATAAGGTGTCAAGAGCAAGTCGATTTTGTAAAACCATTGATCTGATCGCAACCATTTCGGTATTGACCAGCAGAAATCCATGAGCTGTTTCAGTAGACAGCACATCTACTATAGTAGACAATTTGCAAATTCTGTGAGTGTTCAGAACCACTCCCACTCCAGGTATCAGTGCACTGAAAATACTACCCATAATTTCACCTATACTTTCTCTTTTACTACGCACTAAGCCATTAGTATCTTCATTGCTTCCAGCTTTTCCATTCACATGGTATATTTTCGGGAAGACAATGCCAAAGTAGCAGCTTCCATACCAGTGATCCGGCAATTTGAAATAAGCCTTGTCCCCACAAATATAATAAATTCCAGGAAACACAGGCTCTGACCCATTTTTGAAACCCCATCCTCCAATTACCTTGTAATTATGTTCGCATTCACTGGAACCAATGAAAACATTATTATAATAGCTAGTCTTCTCGCGGTGAAGACATAGCTTGCCTTTCTTTTCAAAATCCAGCAACAGAGCAGGACCCGCTCCACCAGATGAGGTGCCTTCCATGTTCTCTGCCCACTTTGGCTTTTTCTGACTTTCGTCATTAGCCTTCTTTTGAATTTTAATTCTCCTTTTCTCTGCCATGTTCAGGAACATCTTTTCCTGCTCACGCAAAGAACAAGTCAAGTTATCTCTGTGTGCGTCTGCTATGTCAATGTTACCTATAGTCAGAAAGTAGTCTCCCATATATCTTATGGTGTCAGTTTTGGTATGTACAGGATTCAAGTTCCCACGTATAGGAAGTTCAGAAAAGATCACGTCATTGTTAGAGTAATAGTACTGTAACGGTCCTCTTTTATAGAATAAACTAGCTAAAATGCTACAGGAGATTCCATATGTCAATGGCAGATGATGGTATGTCACGCCTTCAGCCACAGAAGTAGGTAGCTTCATGCAGACATAGCAATCTTCAATTTCCATAGTCTCTACATAGTGTATTAACAAGTTTGCGAAAACATTTAAGTGTGTCCTGTTCTTCATTCCATGATAATGTAGTCCTCCCTCATCTGATGCTTCTAATTTCTGTTTTGTTTGTCTCAAAGCTCTCTCATGTCGTGCTACACTCTGTGTTGTTAGCTCCTCATTGTCGGTATTTACAACTTCAGTAGGGACAATGTTAGTATCTTTACTTACAGCAAAGGGAATGAAAATTGTTAATCCTATCCAGATAACTATCAGTACTACTACACTACATATACACACCTTGCAACACGTTTTAAAACGGCTGCAACTAGGTCTACCATTCACTGTTGAATCAGACATTTTGGCTCAGAAGGAGTCTCTCGAACCCCTCTTTTTGGCTTAACACAATTAGCTTACTTTGTGCAAATTCACGGTGGTTCGTCCTCCTCTTCAGCTGAGTACTCTGGGACGGGTTCTCCGTCGCTCACGTCAGTTATATCAAGATCTTCAAGCTCCTCCAAAACCAGTGTCCATTCAGGAGACTTGTACTTTTTGTTTTGTCTTTTTATTCGCTCACTCCTTCTTTTGGAAGAGTCTTCTTCTTGCTCTGCTATCCGAGCACTTCTTCTTGCTTCCGCACGTTTTTCTTCCACTGTCTTTATCCTTAGTCTCAATCTTTTTACAAACCTAGGCTCAAGGTTGTTTCTTTTCTTTAGTCTCTTAGTTGGTACTTGGACTTCACTATCTTTTCTTATTCTCTTTTTCTCTTTATCTTGTGGTAATTCTTCTCCACTTTCTTCTCCTACTTCCCTTATCTGGCTAGTTCCAGGGCTAGCATCAAATTCTTCTGCCTGGTTGCTAATCTGGCCTTGTTCAGGAATATTTTGTTTTTGACTTTCGATTGTCTCTGTTTCTGTTTCGGTTTCCTGAACCCGTTCCTTTAACCCTCTCTGATCCTGTTCAAGCACTTCGATCTCTTGATTTTCTTCTGCTCGAACTATCACTCTATTTCTAGTCTCTCCCTTATCTGCATCAGGTGTTAGCGGTGGTGTATCAAATACCTGTTCTGTCCCTGTCTGACCTTCTCCTTCCTCAGTTTTGATTTGAATCACAAGCGGCTGAGGTTCTTCGCCTGTGCCTTGCTTTTCCTGACTAGTCCACTCTCTACCTTCACTAAGTCGTTCTCTTGTTCTGATAGGATCTTCGGTCAGATCAATCATCGGTATCCATTCTTCTGGCCATATGCTTGGCAGCTCGTCTTCAGCTACTCCTGGCTCAGTTTCCTGGACCTCTTCAGCAGGCTGGATTCTTGGCAGTTCGTAGTCAACTACTCCTGGGCCAACGTCTGCTGTTCCTGCAACCTGACTGGTGCTGGGCTGCTCGTTGTCAGTTGCTTCTGGTCTGGCTCCTTCAGGGTCCTCTGCTGGTTGCCCTTCTTCTTCAAATCCTTTGTCTGGCAATACCTTCTGGGTGTGTCCAGCGTGGATCCACTGGGGAACACCTGCGACTTTCACTGCTGTGGTTGTTACCAGGATTACTTGGCGTTTCTTTCCCCACCTTGGTGCCAGACAGCTTGATCGAGTGTGCTTCTTTATTTTGACCCAGTCTCCTGGAACCAAGCTGTGGAGAGGAGTCGTTGGATTGAGGATGCCGTCGTCTCCAATCTGGCGAGAGATAGAACGCACTTGGTCACCCAATCTTCTGCAGTATTCAAGCACCAAATCATCAGTAATACTCAACAGTTTGCTTCCTGGCACCCATGCTTGTCTCATCACTCTTCCCATAATGATTTCATGGGGACTTAGGCCTGTCTTGCGGTCAGGAACACTTCTCAGTCCCATCAGGACCAGGGGCAGGGCCTTCACCCAGGTCATGCCAGTAGCATCTGTCAGCTTTGCTAGTCTGTTTTTGATAGTTCCATTTACTTGTTCCACTATTCCAGAAGCCTCTGGGTGGTATGCACAGTGCAGTTTCTGCCTTATTCCAAAGGCCTTACAGAGTTCAGCCATTATGTCATTCTGGAAATGTCCACCCTTATCTGATTCAATAATGTATGGTATTCCGAATCTAGGTATCAGTTCTTTTAGTAAACACTTCGCTACTGTCAGTGCGTCACTTTGAGGAGTAGGGTAAGCTTCTACCCATTTTGAAAATACGCAAACAATGACAAGGACATATCGTTTCCCTTCACAACGGGGCATGGTGATGAAACCAACCTGTATCCTTATAAAGGGACCCCCTGATCTCCCAATCCTGCTCAGTTCAACCATTGTCCTCTTGCCTGGGTTCATCTGTTGACATGACAGGCACCTCTGGCAGAGGGACTCTGCTACCTTCCTGAACTTTTTACTGTACCAAGTCTGTTGAAATACCAGAATCATGGCATCCCTACCAATGTGTGATCCTTCATGTATTAATCTTGCCATTGTGCCAAGCAAGTGTCGGGGTAACACAGGCATACCAGTTGGGCCCAAAATCACACCATCCACACGTCTCGGTCTACACCCATCCTCCTTCCATTTCTCTCTTTCTTGCCATGGAGCCGATTCCTGCCACTCTCTCACTTCATCCCACGTAGGCACTTCTTCAAACACCTGAAGCTGGCAGCTGGTTCCTGGCCCCCCTCGTTTTGGATTTACAATATACCGATCTTTAGCACACCATTGGGCCACTCGATCAGCATAATCGTTTCCCAGTGATACTCTGTCCATGCTCCTTTGATGAGCAGCACATTTTACCACTGCCAGTTCTTTGGGTAACTGGATGGCCTCTAAAAGGTCATGAACAACCTTTGCATTCCGAATGGGAGTACCTGAGGAAGTCATGAATTCCCTCTGTAGCCATAATTGGCCAAAGTCATGCACAACGCCATAACAGTACTGACTGTCAGTATACACTGTTATGCGTAAGTCCTTCCCAATTTTGCAAGCCTTTATCATGGCTATCAATTCGGCTACTTGTGCAGACTTGATGTTATATAGGTAACCTGCTTCTTCAATTTTGGTGAAAGACACTACTGCATAAGCAGCACTCAAGCCTCCTAGTTCATGTCTTAGACAGGAACCATCCACAAATAGTTCTTTATCATGCTCAGGCAATGGTACTTCTTTTATGTCTGGGCGTGGTTTAGTACTGAACTCTGTCAGGTCAATACAATCATGTTCATCATCATCCCCACCTTCTATTTCCAAGGGGTCGGGGAGTAAGGTGGCAGGGTTCAGAATACCGCACCTAACAATGCTTACATTTGCTGCACCCACAAGAATCCTCTCGTATTTAGTCAGCCGACTAGGGGTGAGATACTGTGTTTTAGTTCGGGTCAATAGAATTACCACTCCATGTGAAACATACACGGTCACAGGATGTCCCATGACAATGGACTCGCTCTGTTCCAAGCTTGCACAGGTAGCAGCTACTGCTTTCAGACAGCCTGGTAACCCAGCAGCTACTGGGTCCAATGTGGCAGAGAAATAAGCCACAGGCCTTCTGGTCGTGCCATGTTCTTGAGTCAGGACTGACAATGCGCAATTATCGCGAGTGTCACAGAAAAGGGCAAACTCTTTGGAATAATCTGGCATTCCCAACGCAGGGGCTGTACACAGACAGTTTTTCAGTCTTGTGAAAGCCATTAGACTTTCATCGTCCCACTCTACAACATCTGGCATTCCTCTCGTGGTCATTTTTATCAAGGGCCTGGCTAAGGCTGCAAATCCCAGAATCCACTGTCTGCAGTACCCTAATACCCCCAGGAACATTCTGACATCTTTTTGAGTACGGGGCAACTGCATCTTTTGAATTATTCTCACTCTTTCTGATGTGACTTTTCTGACACCCTTTTCTATCTGGTGTCCTAGATATTTCACTGATTTCGCACAGAACTGTAGTTTGTCAGGGGCCACTTTATGCCCTTTCTCACACAGATGATTTAGGAGGGCAATGGTGTCAACTACACAGTCCCTGTGACTTTTAGACGCCAGTAGAAGGTCGTCTATGTACTGTACTAACACAGAGTTCCCAGGTAAGATCAAAGTCTCTAGACATTTTTTCAAGATCTGATTAAAGATAGAGGGGCTCTCTGTATACCCTTGAGGGACCCGGTTCCAACAATACACGTGACCCTCGAAGGCAAATGAGAAAAGAAATTTGCTGTCGGGGTGCAGGGGTATCGAAAAGAATGCATGACATAAATCAATCACAGTGAACCATTCAGCATCCCAAGGAATCTGGTACAATATCACTGCAGGGTTCGGGACAATAGGGCAGCAAGGAACTACAATTTTGTTAACCTTTCTCAGGTCCTGCACTACCCTATACTTGCCACTAGGCTTTTTGATGCCCATAATCGGTGAGTTACATGGGCTGCTCATCACTTCCTGTATGATGTCTCCTTCTAATAATTTTTGTATTTCCAGAGTGACACCTGCTTTCACTTCAGCATTCATTCGGTAAGGCCTAGTGTTAGGATATACTGCATTGTCCTTGATGGCTATCTGTATGGGGTCCACATCTTTCATCAAACCCACATCTTTTCCAGTGAAATCCCACACTTCTGGCTTTACGGCTTCCTGGAGTTCTTGGGGCAAGTCCTGCAGGGTCAATCTTTTAATTTCTGAGTCAGGTCTAAGCAACAATAATTTATAAATGCCGTCTTCATCTGGGGTCTGTATTTCAACACCTTTTGGTGTGCAAAAGATGGTACAGTTCATTTTGCACAGCAAATCACGACCCAGTAGATTCACTGGACTGGTGTCACAGACGACAAATCTATGCATCTGTTTAAAATTTCCAATTGAAATCTCCATTGGTTCGGTAACAGGAGTACTAATCAATTGATTAGATACACCCACTACTTGGATATTTTCTCCCGAGAGGGGTAGGTTTGGAACGTCCACTGTTCTTACAGTAGAACGGGTAGCGCCAGTGTCCAACAGAAAGGTGACATCATTTCCGTCAACCTTTCCTTCAATATATGGTCCAGACTGGTCTACCGGCAAGGAAGCGCCAAGTACGCACTCCTCGTCCTCCCCTCTCAGGCCCCGTCAGTCCTGATCATTACAAAGGAAGGTATCATTCAGCAGATACTGCGAAGTTGCTGTATTTCTGTTCTCCCCGCTTTCCCAAACCTCTATCTCTTCATCTTCTGCCTGTCTTCCCCTGTATACCTGCTTGGGTGCTCGAGGCACCTGAACTGTTTTTACCTGGGGTTGAGTCTTTCTTGGTCTTTCTTTCTGCGTCTGTGGAGTTAAATCAGGAGTTTTTTCATTAGCATCGACTAATTGAGGACACTCGTTTCGCCAGTGTCCAATTTCGCCGCACTGATGGCAGGGAAATTTCTTCATAGCCTCCTCCCTGCTAAATTTGGGCCGGGGCTTTCCTCCACCCCCTCCCCCAGGACCTTTGTTCTCAGCATTTTTAACCATGTTACTCAATTGTTTTTCCTGCTGTTCTGCGAGCTTCACCTGAGCCCACATAACCTTTTCCTTGAGGGCCTTTTTCTTTTCTGCCATCTCATCCTCGCAGTATTTAGCGTACCGCAGGACCTCATCCATTTTCTTAGTATGCCAACAGATCTTATTATCTTTTATCCACTGACAAATTTCAGGTCTTAAACCATTTACAAACCTGTAAATAAAGTGCGTCATATCCTTCAGGTCGATGTTATCAATACCGCTGTATGTTTTAAATACCTGCAATAACCTCTCATAGAAGGAGTGCACTGTCTCGTCCCTTTCCTGTGTTGTCCTATCTATTTTTGTCCAATCAGTTTCCTTTGCGGGCACCTTTTCTTTCAAATGCTGAATTACCTGCTCATATTTTCGCATGACATCCTTTGATGGCTCTCCAGTTTCCTTGTTTCTGGGGTACTCCTCACTGGGCCAGTCTATGGCTATTTTACACTGTGTCCATAAATCTACTGGAACCACAATGTCGAAAAACCCATCCAGGTCTTTCCACAGACATTTTTGTACCTTCACGAACCTTTCCACCTGCCTGTACCAGTCAACTGGTTTCTCTCGTAATTTTGGAAAATCGTTCGTGAAGGACACAATATCCTGCCTAGACCAGGGAACATGCACATATTTCCCTCCTGGAACTTCGCGCATGGGGCATAACTGCTCAGGTTTTTCTACCTCTCTTAAAGCAAACTCAGGAGTCACTTGTCGGGAGCGAACCTCTTCTCTCTTTTTCGCCCACCTGCTTCTCCATCTTTCCACATCTCCCCATTTCTGCAGTACCCCCATTAATTCTTTAATCTGCAACTTCTTCCCTGCCACATTCAGGTGTTCTATATCTTTGTCTGAGAAGTCTGCTCTGTACGGTTTCTGTAAGGGCTTGGATTTTGAGATATCTACCCCCATACTTACTGCTGTTTCGGTCAGTTTTTCGTGGAGCACTCTGGTGTTCCTTGTAAAGCTTTTACATATGAACGACAATTCTTCTTCAGAGTAGGTATTCAATCGATCCAACCCCACATTTCCTGCCATTAATTCTTCTATTTCGACCCTCAGCTTGTAGAGGTCTAAAGGTTTTGTTTGCGGAGTCTGCTTCTCTAATTCACGACTCCAACTCTCAATTTCATCCGGAGTTACCAGAGAGACATTCCTAGTACCTGTTGCTGTTTCTAACTTAATTTCTTTTGTATTAAAAGGGTTATGCCTCTGCTGTATTCCCTTTCCAGTCTGTTTGTTAGGCAATTCCAAGAACGCAACTTCAGACTCGCACTCACTGGACTGATCATCTATGATGATCGGTTCCTGTCTCGGGGTTGCCATGACTGGGGTCATAACTGGAGTAATCGTATTTCCCTGACCATTTCCGTATAACGGGACCACCGGTCCAATAGTTACTGGAATAGTCAATGCCTCAGGACTGGTATTTAACTGGGAGATTTTCTGAATTATTTCTGTCCTTTGTCTAGCTAGAGCCTCTTGCTCCTTTTCCACTAGTACCCTTCTTAAAGTCGTGTCATGTAATATCTGTGGGGTCAATGGAGGAGTAAAACTCGGGGCAGTAGGATGCGTTTCACTTGGTCCTCCCCCATAATTTGGTTTCGGGAATAAAGTTCCAGTATTAAAGGACCTGCGCTCTTCCCCATATGGAGGTTGAACAAAAGGCAGTCCTGAATTCGATGGTTTCTCTTCGCTTTCATACAAGGGTCTGGGAAAAAAGATTTTCGTACGTGAATATTTTTCTTCCTGGCTCGCGGGCACTTTGGGATATATATCCCTTGTTTCCGCCGGTTCGGGTTTTTCAGGATAGGGCAATACTTGACCACCCCCTCCCAGTCCCAGGGACCTGTCTTCTTCCTTTTGGAAGTGGCGTCGGGGAACATCTCCTACACTGGAAGGTCGGGTTCCCTCATTGTAAGGTGGCGGACTTCTGGTACAGATGTCATCTATTAGTTCATCATCTGAATCCCCCAGGGCCCCCCAATGCTTACATTTTTCAGTACTTTTCTCACCCGCTCCAATGTTATGACATGCCGGCATCATGGGAAACAGACCCTCAACAATCATGCTCTGTCTCCACTGTTTCATCCTTTTATCCCTGGACTCCTGTTTCTGCCTGGGGTACCACTTGGTCAAACCCTTGTCCATTCGGGGTCTTTCTCTTTCAAAAGCCTCAATCTCCCATTCCTCTAATGCCTCATACTGCGTTAGTCTCGGTCTGGGATGCAGTTCATTCATTCGGGTTCTTAAATTAAATAAGATCCTACCATTGAAAGTACCATCTAACGGAAAAGCCAATACTCCGTCATCTTTTGTGTACTTCACCCAATTCTCCAACCACACACAGGTATTGTACCCTCGGTCAAACATCATGAATGAGGCGGGAGTATTGGGTGCTGGGACAAGAACACCTTCCCTAGATTTAATCGGTTTGTCCGTTTTAAAATAATTTTTCACCTTACTTACAAGGGACATTTTTCTCTTGGTTCCGTACATAATATCGTATCTATTAGTCTTCCACTGATCCCTTTCAAACCCTAGGTGCCTTGGATCAGGTCGAGTTCCTGTAGTCTGTGAGTGCCACATACGACTTCTGCGCTAACTTTGTTTACAAACTTCCTCCAATCAGAACGCGCTTCAGAAATTCGTGCAACCAATGGGTGCGCGACACTAAATAAGCTCCGCCAATGGGTGCGCGGCCCCTTCGTGAGACAGTTCCCACGCTCCGGCGCTCACCCCTCCTTTACAATTCCAGCTCCGCTACCCGCCCGCTGCTTCTACCAATCCTAGCGCGGCACAGAGTGACGTCAGAGGCGCTTCGCGACTGACTCCCTCCCTTCACAAGGTAACGGAAACTTTCTTTCTTTTAAAGTGCTCAGTGCTTGGTTATTTTACAACGAATACACATTCGCCACAGTGCTCAAGTGTCTAGACAGAGAAAGAATTGTTTTACTGCAAGTAAACTACTTCCATTTACTTTTCACTCGCTGCGGGCAGATCTCTTCCGCCTACCCTTCACTCTAGCTTCGGTGAACCTGTTATTCCCCTAAACTCATCCACTTCTTTCCGGGATATATTCCGAGTTTAAGGTTTCTCAGCGGACCCCTCTGCTTTCACGCTAGCTCCGAGGAACCTGCTACTCTTCCGATGTGACCCTTACTAGGTTACGCCACTATGGGAATTTTGCCAATGAACCCCGTTACTGTCATTTATTCACACATGTATTCAGAAAACCCTAGTTAGTGCTTCCCGGTTATCCTAACCTGCACCTAACTTTCCTCGAACCTGTGACCTCAGGACAATGGATTCTATTCACCACTTGCCCTTTCAATTCCCCGGGGAGTTCGGACAACACGAAACAATTCAGTTTACAAATGCATGGATTAGTACATATAACAATATAAGAACAAGAATAATAACAATACAAAAATTCATGAATTTCAGCAGCGTATTCACAAGAGAGTGATCAGTTCCCTTAGAACAGCCGCTCTTATAGCAGCATTAATATAATAGCAGCTTCCGACTTAACTAGTCCAACTAATCCCTGCCTTACTCTCAACTAGTCCCTAACCATCCTCTAGCTACCAGAAAACTGATAGAGCGCGCGAGGCCACCCGACCAATAGTTTTCGCCGTTTCCGGCTTCAGGGCCCATATACTTTTCAAATCACCATATACATCGATCGGGTGACTTCACGAGCTCTACCAGGTTGGTGTGTGTGTGTTCCCTGCTACCAAATTTCGGTGCACCCGACTTACCATCCACCGATGCGGGTACCTAATGACCACAATGAATCAGGGAGCTAGCTGTAAAGGAAAGGCAGCAAAATACAAACCCAACCAATAACATTCAAATACTGTTTAAATGACCACGGACAACTGGAAGTTTTAAAATGTTTATCTAAAGTTCATTATTTTCTTGCATGAGGTACAATAAAACAAGGCAATCAATAATCAAGATAACATAAATCACATAGGCGTAAAGAAATAATGACAGAGTAATCATCAAAATACTAATAAATTGTAACGAGAAAAGATACTATGCAAGTCAGTATTATCTAACCAGGGATAGCCTAAGTGTGAGTGACTATAGGAGAGCTTATAATGAATAACACGCTTCACTTAAGGTGAAGGGGCCTTTGCACAATCTAGGCAACGAAGTTCTAGACCATATCAGGAAATGACACACTGCTATGCAAAATATAATTTCTAACAAATGAGAAGACATAGGAATAAACTTATGGAAAATATAAATGACTTTCAATAGTTGCGGAAAGGCATGGAAAATATAACATATGCAATGTTGAACTTTATTAAAGCAAAAGTTAGAAATTCAGAAGGTGCAAGAATTTCAAGAGGTTCAGAGCAATATTTACCTAGAAAGGTGTGGAAACCAAACCCTGGCCACGGGTCAGTTAAGGACAGGAAACCCTCAAGGAAGGATACCCCTCAAAGGACAGCAGGTGCAGAATGGACACCCAGGACAGGACAGGATACCCTCGGAAAAGGAATCAGGACAGGACCCTCAGGACAGGACAGCAAACCCTCAGGACAGGACCCTCTTCAGGACAGGACCGGAACCCACAGTTCGGAAGCAACGCCTGCGCTCCACCCGCTCTGCAGCTATCGATCAAGACCCCGATTGGGTCAGCGAACTCCCAGCTAAGTGCTTTGCCAGCACTTTAAGGTTCAGTAGAACCTTAGTCTATGGTCAAATTCGGACAGAGTGCTCCGCAGCGCTCTGTATCTTCAGTCACCTATTGAGTACGATGGGTCAGTGACAGGTCAGCTAAACCAGACAAGTCGGACGGTTCACTAGGTGAACCCAGGGTAGATATACAGTTTGGGGACAGTGTACCACCCCCCAATGTTGCAAAGTGCCAGAATCCCTCAGTTTGGATTGGTCCTAAGGTAGGATTTGGGTAACACACCAATCACAATACACGATTTGAAGCCTTCATTAACATATTTGGGTACCGCCTAGCAGGTTTGGGGTTCCCAGGAGAAACTGTGCAGAAACACAATGACAATTTAACATTGTATCATATGAGGAGCAACATTCGCTGTTCTCGCAGGGCAGAGGTGACTTTCTCAGGAGCATCTCGCCCATCACTGCCAACTGGCTATGTTCCATCAGCCAAGGTCCCTCGTGCTGCCGAATGTCGCACAGGCGCAGAAGGGACCTCCAATATGGCTCTCCTCTCACTCAGACCCCCATTTCCCGCGGTACATGAAAAGTAAGCGAAAACAAATTAATACATAATAATGTCATTATGAAAACACATCACAGGGTTTGTACTTTTAACTCATCATCAAGAAATAAACTTATTGCATCTAAATGTTAGCTACATTGATACGGACACAAGAGCAGTGGCACGAGCAGTACCACATGATAAGCACAGCTATGAATTACGCATGCGCATAACTTTCCCTCCACTTCTGCAGACGCGTCAGGACACGTGAGTGTGGCTGACGCATGCGCAGTAACTAAAATACAAGCGGCGGCCATTTTAGAGGACACGGATTAAATTCATTAGAAATACACATAGGCAAGCGTCATAAACTTTACTCAAACTTAATATAAATGTTAGTAAGACGTACATTTATTACCTTGTTATACATAAACGAGGTTCTTGACTTTGGCAAGCCGCAAAATATGCGAAGCTTTGCTTCATCATATATCCCTGACCAGTGTATCGAAATGGCATTCCCCATGCCCCTGTGAGAGGGAACTTGCTGGCATATGACTGCTATTTGGCGCAGCCCCTTGTGGCAAAGAGGTCTGGCACTGGTCTTAACCAAAACGCAAACACCCTGCCCACTTGCAGTTGATCCAGTTCCCATTCGTGGCAACTGTCTGTTGCTCTGCTGAGGGCATCTGCCACTGTGTTGTGTAGCCCAGGGACATATTCAGCCTTTTGAGCAATACATTGTCCAATCCCACCATTCTTGCACATCCTGCAATAGCGTGATGGATTTGGTTCCTCCTTGTTTGTTCATGTAGTACATGCTGGTTGTATTGTCTGTATGAACCAGGACGGAGGAACCGGCGATCCTTGGTGAGAAAACTTGCAGGGACAGAAATATGTCTTTGAGCTCTAGACTGTTGATGTGTTTCCGTTTTTGAGAGCTGGACCACTTGCCCTGAATTTGTAGATCTTGCAAGAGTCATTCCCAGCCCGCCATAAAGGCATCCATTGTTAGAATGAAGTCTGGTATCAGTTGGAGAAAGGTAAGACCTTTCTAGAGATTTTGCATGTGATACCACTATTGCAGGGCTTCCTTCATGACCGGAGTGACATCTAGCATGTCTTGGAAGGATCACGATGTTTGCAGCCACTGATGTTGAAGCTCCTCCTGAAGAGGACGCATCTTAAGCCTGACCAATGGGACAAGGTGTATTGCAGATGAGCACATGCCTAGGAGCGATTTGTACTTCCTTATGGAAACGGACCATTTTCTTGAGATGGCCAGTGCTAACTGCTGCAGATGGATTTGTCGTTCGCCTGACAGGAAGGCCTTGTCTAGCTTGGAGCCCAGAAACAATATTAACTGGCTGGGAAGAAGTGATGATTTGCCTAGGTTGACTGTCACCCCTAACTGTGGAACAGCTGCAGACAAGCCTCTGTAGTCTTGATGACTTCTTGTGCTGTGGGTGTTTTCAGCTGGCAGTCGTCCAAGTAGGGAAAAACTTGGTGACCTTGAGATCGCAGAGCTGCAACTACTAGGGTGAGGTACTTGGTAAATATCCTTGGTACAGTTTGAGACTGAAATGGAGGACCTTGAATTGGAAGTGGGTACCAGCTACAGTAAACCTGAGAATTATTTTTAATGTTTTTGTTGGATAGGCATGTGAAAATAAGCCTCTTCTATATTGAGGGAGGTTATGAATCCCTGTTGAAGAGACATAGGATTTCGGCCAGTGTTACCATCATGAAAGTTTGCTTCCTCAGGAATTTGTTGAGTTTCTGAGGTTCATTATTAGTCTTCACTACTCTGATTTCTTTTTAATTAAGAAAAAACTAGAAGACAAACCTTGTCCCCTCTGCAGTAAACTGACCTGTTCAATTGCTCCTTGGAAAGCATTACCTTGGCCTCTTTGTGTACTAAGTGAGGATGAGGTGGAGGGGCTCCCCTGGGTGGAGTAGGGGTGGTCTCTCTGTGAACTCCAGGGTATGGCCAAAGGTGACTAGATCCAATACTGATTGGTCCGTGGTTATATCCTTTCACTTTTGGAAATATTTGGAAATTCTCACACCCACACGATGAAGGGAATGGGAAGCTGGCACCAGGTCTCGTTCATTGCTTTCTGCCAGCAACCCCGCCATGGGTAGGTGTTCTCTTGTGGGCCCCCCTGATGAGAGAAACCAGCCGGATGTATGTCAGTACAACGCGATCTAAAAGATCGCGGTACTTGACAACCCGGGCATTACAACGCAAGTCGTTACAACGAATATTATAATTTTATATTCCAACTAGGGGTGGGCATAGTTCGCGAAGTAGCGCTACGCGAAGCTACGCGAAGTGCACTTCGCACTACGCGAACTTCACGTAGCACTACGCGAGCTGCGTAGTAGCATGTTCGCACTGTGCAAGATGTGTTTTCAATGATTGCACAGTGCGGACAAGCATCCGGCACTGTGCAAGCATTGAAAACGCATCTTGCACAGTGCGAGCTGTAGTTTTCTGCTGCTCGAGGAGATTATTACTCGAGCGGCAGCTTTCTCAACGCGAACAGGTAGTTTCTCATTGAGAGCGGTCGCGAGCATGCGCAACCACTCACAATGAGAAACCTGACCTCCTCGCGTTGAGAATCTCGCCGGGATGTCATTTTGCTTGCTCGCGGTCGCGAACATGACGTTCAGGACCGCGAACAAGCAAAAAATGAGCACTGCACTACGCTACGCTGCACTACGCATGTTCGCACTGTGCTACGTGCCGCTCGCGTAGTGCGAAGTTGCAAAAACTTCGCAAACTCCGCGAGCGGAGCGTAGTGCTTCGCCCAGGCCTAATTCCAACACCAGTCCACGTAACAGTAGGGAAGGTGTTGGAATATAAAATTACAACATTCCTTGCCCAACAGCGCCATCCAGCTCAAGTCGTAGTAACGAATTGAGTTGTAATGGCATAGTTGTAAAGGCACTGCGGTGTAAACACTACGTTGTAAACGATGTTTACCGTTGGATCCATTGAAAACCACCTCCGTGTTGGATCCATTGAAAACCACCTCCGTAAGGGGTGAAGTAGCACCTTCTGACTCCTCTAAATGACACTTTCCTGTTCTGCACACTGCCTAATGTTTTTGCTGTGGGTGTATCAGTCTATATTGTCAAAGCGCCTCATCTGTGTGTTTACCAAACAAAGAGTCCCGATCAAAAGCCATATCCAGTATCTTTGTTTGGACCTCCGGCTTGAAGGTGGTGGCTTTAAACCACCCTTGGCACTGTAACACTGCAGCACCCGCTAGCTGCCAAAAACCTGTGTTGGCTATGTCCATCGCACAGTCGATGGCTTCTGATGCTGCACACTCTCCCTCCAGTAGAATTTTCCTGGCTTCTTGCCTTCTGTCTTCTGGAAAAAGGTTTAACATAGAGGCCATGTCAGACCACATCTGATGGTCATACTGGCCAATTATTGCCAATACGTTATTTTCTCTAACTATGGTTGCTGCCATGCTTGAGAAATGTTTCCCCATGATTTCCAATATGCAGCCCTAATTATCAGGCAGAGTTGTGATGGGAGTGGCTGGATTGTTGGAACTTCTCTGTGATGTCTGCGAAATGACTGAATCCGCTCTTGGGTGACCCTTGAGGGAAGATGGAGACTCCTCTGAAGCCCTGAATTTTTTGTCGATCCGAGGAAGCACATGAGATATGGTAACAGGCGTTTTCAAAATTTTCACTCTTTCCTGCCAGATGTAATATATTATGGGAATAGAGCACATAGATGTTCTTGTTTCCTCTTTGAAGTCATACAGGAAGTAGTCTGTTTGCTTCACTGTCTTTGGCAGATGGAACCTGGTGGTTGCTCCCTCCATTAAATCAACAAACTGTCCAATGTCTTTGGGTGGCGAGTGTGCTGGGTGATGTGGAGGAGGAGTGGATATGGGGATGACATACTCATCCCAAGGATCCGTCGGTGGTATTGGATCCGGGATCCCTTCTTCTCTGCTCTCATCTGAGGAAGGCGGACCTTCTCTGGGAGGTGCCTCTACCAGTGGTCGAGGTGTGATCCTAGGTATCGCAGGTGGTGGTAATGTCGTTGTTTGTGTAGAGTCCGACGGAGGAGGTGGTGGTCTGGTTGGTCACCCTGAGGTGGAAACCTCTGCCTGTAATCAGCCAGCATCGCCTGAAGATCCTGGATGAAGGAAGGTGGCAGATGTGATATGTCTCTAGGGATTAGGCTCAGAAAGGAAGCCATAAAGTTGGTAATGATGAGGTGAAACTATATAAGTTTGCTGTTAGTTTTGTTCCTCATCCCCGTAATCATCATCATCTTCTTCCTGACCCTTGACATGTAGCTCGAATGGCTAATGAGCTACACCATATACACTGAGTCCCCTAAATTCAGCAAAGTAGAAGGAGGCAAAGGTGACACCTTACAGAGTGATGTTACTTCCAGCCGTAGAAAGGTTTAGGTAACTAGGGATTTTCATCGTTATTGACGGTGACGTTGATGGTACTGTAGTCATCGGTACTGGAAATTCCTTCGTTGATGGCATCGATGTCAATGGTGTGGGCGTAGGTAGTATTGTAGTTGACTAGTCAACCGTCGACAGGGTCTTCGTTGACGGAATCAAGGTTGTCGGCACTATCATCATTGACTATGCAGTCATCAGCGGTATGCTCACCGTCAATGAGCTCTTTGACTAGCAGTTCCTCGTTAATGGTAGGGGCCTGGTGGGGAGAGGAGTTGGCCTAACGGCTAGGGCGGTCAACCTCAAATCTGTGGAACTGGGTTAGAGTCTCGGCAACGACGCTGAACATATTGTGATTCTGGGCAAATCACTTAATCTCCCCGTGCCTGAACAAAAAATGAATGTGTCCTAATTTAACGCAACTGGTGCTATGTAAAGCGCTCTGATACCCGATACCTTAGGGGCAAGTTTGCGCTATATAATACTCCGTAAATTGAAATAAATAAATAGCTACCGTCGTCATTGTTCCTGCCGCCAACAGCATTGATGATGAGATGTGGTACTTGTAGTCGTCGACAAGTGTGTCAATGATGATTTCTTGTCAGATCTGTGACTCATAGAATCTGAGGAAGAGGCTCAAGGACAGTCATATTCCTTACTCAAAGGTGTAAATGTAAGGATGAGGCAGGCTCTGAGGAGACTTTATGGGTTTTCTCCTTCTTTGAGCTTTTACTCTCTTGGGAGGATATGTGATGTGTCCTGCCCTCTCCAGAGGTATTTTCTTAGGATCTGGCACTTTTGTGAGGCCTTGTAAATCCATCGCTTTTTTTATCTGCCGATGTTCTCTGTTGTTTTGTCGTCTGGAGACATAAAAGTAATCTCCCTTCTCTATCCCCCAGAGGTTTTGAGGAGAAAGTGAGACAAATCTTGCACTGTCTTACCTCATGGTTGGGATGAAGGCGGTATATGCAGTCTTTGTATGGATCATCCACATGAACTCTTTTCCTGCCACAGGTCTTACATGGGCAGAAAAGGGATTTTTTCTCAACATGCTAGTAAAGTTGGTGATTTTCAGGATCAAATCCAGTTGAGATTGAAGAAAAACTGAGTAGAACTCACAGAGACTGCCTTCACGCACGACATGTGGTGAAAATCTGAGGGAAAGTGCCTCTGCTAGGAGTGTTCTAGATGGTGCTGACAGCTGATTGGTCGTATTTAAGATTTTGACATAGATAGGTTTTTAAATTCATGGCCTTGGGCCATTATAACCTATGGTATTTGTTAATTACTGCTTCATTATGTTATCGTGGGACTCCCATCTCAACGATGGGGAATGATACAAGCATGTGAATCTATGAAAGATACCCCACTACTGGATGAAGTATTCTTCCTATTGTTATGAAACTTTCAAAATTTGAACTTAAGCAGAATCTGAAAGCTTGGATGAGCGAGGCAGGAGAACAATGTGAAAGTGTTAAGATGTCAAGTAAAATATTCTTTATTCAATTAAAATTTCATATATCATATATATATATATATATATACATATATATATATATATATCCACCACCAAAACTCTATACATAGAGAGAAGGACTCGCGCTAGGGATAACCAGGGTTTATTTCAGGCAAGGTAACGCGTTTCAACAGTCAAAGCTGTCTTGATCACACAATTTGCCACAAGACACAGAACGTCCATACATAGATATTCGACAGAAACAAAGGACTACACGTTTGATAACTAGTGTTGTCGAATTTGGCGGCCATCTTAACACTGTAAAATATATATACCACATTGGGTTAAACGTATATTACATGCATATTAACATAGAATATGCCCAGAAAATGCTTGACTATAAGCCTATGTATAAGTCTAATGCCTAATATGGGGCAAAATATACATTTTTATATATATACAATTGCTTGGGGTCACATGACTGAGATTCCGATCGACTTAGTGTCATAAGAAATCAAATGTCAGGAACTACTTGAATGAAGGCTGTATGCAGATATCTACTGCAGTGCAGATGATAATGTACATTATTGTATATACATATTTACAATTATTTTTAACCGTCATTCAACTCGATGTCATAGAATTCCCCGAGGTGCTATGTATATACGGCATAGTGCCACCATTGCATTTATATACAATTTATACAGTTATATACAACAAGCTTCCTGGACATGATCCTATAGATATATAGGTAAAGCAGCCAATCTATGTCACTATTACGAATAAACTGTGTCATGAAAAGTGAAAAGTGCAGGTACAATACAAAGTGCAATGTTATATCTACAATTATCTGATGGACAAAAAAGAGACTCAGGTGGAGGGATTAGCCATAGATTCCTGAATTTCATTGTAGCCAGTCTCTTCCACCTAGGAAAATCAGATAAGACTAATCAAACAGTGTTGTGATATGTGAAGCTACAAACAAAATTAATTAAAAATGAAAACAAGGAAACAGATACCAAAGTTTATATGCGACTGCATGAACCTCATCACATATGTGTGCATGGTTTACTCATTTACTCTTTTAGATGAAAGGCTAATTCCTCGTCCAAATTATGGCCATTTGGATACTTAGATTCCATATTAATGATCCATTTTGACTCACGTTTGCGAAGAGCGAGAGTTCTATTTCCTCCTCTTACACCTACGTGAACTTGTTCTAGTGCAAAGAAACTGAGTAGATTGCAGTTCGAATGGTGACACAGTTCGAAATGTCTGGCTATCGGGTAATGGGGATCTTTATTGGTGATAGCTCGCATATGTTCCAATACTCTGTTCTTTACTGCCTTAGTGGTGCTACCCACATATTTCATTTTGCACGGGCATGTTAAGACATAGACACAGAAAGATGACCCACATGTTAGGAATTGGTCAATTTTTTTGGGGGTTGCATAACCAGGGATTGTAACAGTTTTGACCATACTGCTGTTGCGGCAGGCTTTGCAATGCCCACAAGGAAAGAAACCTTTGAGCTGATGTTCGTTAGGATCTTTCGTGGGTGTGATATCATTTCGCACAATGATATCTCTTATGCTCCTGCCTTTCCTGTAGGTGATTTGTGGTCTACGTGGCATGCTTGGGCCGATAAGAGGATCACTAGTAAGTATCTCCCACTTGTCAGCCAGGATTTTGGATATCTGTTTGGAGTTGCTGTTATAAGTAAATACAGCTCGAACAACAGGCTCTTGATCTTTTTTCTCAGATTCCCTTACTGTGTCTGGATTCAGGATAGTAGTGCGATCTACACTCTTTACTCTATCTTTGGCTTTCTTTAGAACCCATTCCGGATATCCTCTATCCTTGAATCTTGATATCATGGTATCCATTTCTGTCTCAAAATCCACAGTGGAACTACAATTTCTCCTCGCCCTCAGCAGCTCCCCATAAGGGATACTCCACTTGAGAGTATCTGGGTGGCTGCTGAGAGCGTGGAGAAGAGTGTTTCCGGCTGTTGCTTTGCGAAAAAGGCTAGTCTTGAGAATACTCCCTTCAGGAGTTATACGTAAGTCCAAAAATTCGATGGATGTACTGCTAATCTGACTTGTCAATTTGATGTTATAATTATTAGTATTGAGGATGTTAATAAATTCAACTGCCTTTGCTTCGCCACCTGTCCAAATAATGAACAGGTCGTCGATATATCTCAACCATACTTTGACCATCGGAAAATATGTGGATATGACTTGATCAGATTTAATCTCCTCCTCCCACTTCCCGAGAAAGAGATTGGCGAAGCTAGGGGCAAAGCATGTGCCCATGGCAGTGCCACGTATCTGTTGGTACAATGAACCATTGAACATAAAAATGTTGCCAATTAGACACATCCTCATCATGTCCAACACCATATTGGTGTGTTCTAAAAATTGTATTGGCCTTTGGTTCAGGTAATGGTGACTAGCTAGTATGCCCTCCTCGTGGTCAATGATGGTATACAGTGAATTAACATCCAATGTTATTAGTACGTCATTAGCATTCCAAACAACATTATCCAATTTACACATAAAATCAGAACTGTCACGCACATATGATGGTAACGCAGTAACATATTCCCTCAAAAAGAAATCAACATATTTTGAGACATTTTCCAATGTACTGCCGATAGAGGACACAATTGGTCTCCCTGGTGGAGACGTGGGGTTCTTGTGCACCTTCGGGAGAAGGTACAGTATGGCTAGTTTGGGGTAGTCTCGTTTTAGGAAGCAATATTCCTCCCATGTTAGCAACCCCAATTCTTCCCAATGTTTTAATTTAGTCCAGGTGTCCACAATACTTCTATTGTATGTGTCTGTGGTTGTAGGTACATAGAAATGTTGATCTTCCAACTGTCTCAGAGCTTCTTTGACATATAAATCTTTAGGCCAGAGGACAATGTTGCCTCCCTTGTCGGCCGGGCGAATCACAATGTCTGTTTCCTTGGCCAAATTAGTCAAAAAAGTTCTTTGTTCTTTGGACAGGTTAAAGTTTCCTTTACTGTTAGAATTTCTTTTTAGCTTGGATAGTGATTGAGTAACAACATCTTGGAAGGTGTCTATATTGTCGTGGGGTAGGATGGGATAGAAAATAGAGCGTGGTTTAAAACCCGTATGTGGAGTTCGATTGGTTGTCATCCCAAGCCCTGTCTCATTAAGACCCTCTTCATCCTCCCCAGTGTCAAGTTGTTGTATACTGCGTATCCCTGGTGCGTCCCCCACTGTGAAGGTGGGAAAAGTACTAGAGACAGTTGCAGATTCAGATATGGTGGTAGTGGGATTTTGTTTGTACAGATAATGCCATTTTTTGAGCTTAACTTTCCTCACAAATTTGTACAGGTCTATTCTAGCATCAGCATAATTAAAGATCTCGGAGGGGCAAAATGTTAAACCAAGACATAATGTACATTTTTCGGAGAAGGTTAAATGTCTGCTACTTAAGTTAATAATAGTTTGGTTTACCGTAGCAGGATCCATTACTCCTTGTTTGTTGAGCTCCTTGTTCTTGTTCCCACGGGCTCCTTTACGTTCTTCTTTGTCTTGTTTTTGTTTCCTTCGTTTCCGTCTTTGTTTGCTCCTCCCCTCCCTCTTCCTCTTCCGCGACCTCTTCCCCGAGGTTTTCCTCTCGTCGGTGGGGAAATGGGGACTGGTTTCGATACTTGGCGGCCCTTCCTTAGGACCTTGAACTCGTCTAAAAAATTGGCTCTTCGTGTTGGAATTGGTCTTTCTGAGATTGAACTTATAGTTGACACTGAGAGATCCGTCTCCGAGCCAGTGGATTCTACCGTAGTGTTTTCATTGTGTGCAGTACCTTCCACTGTTGGCGTCATCTGTGGTGGGAGATCTTCATACAGATAGTCATATTTTGGACTATATGTTAGGATTCTACCTGTTTCGTAATCCAAACAATCTCTATGTAGTTTGCGTTGTTTTCTGATCTTAATATCTTCTTCATGGCGTTCCAATCTAGGCTTGAGGTCCTTCATGAATTTATTTATTAGATCTTGATCAGTGCTTTTGGTTAGTTCTTCCTCTATAGTTTTTATTTCAGTCATAATAACTTCACGGTCCTCCCAGGCATATTTGATCAGGATATTCATCATTACTCGTGACCCATTGGCTGAATTCTCTTGCCAATCTAGCAGCATTTGAGGGTTGAGTGACTCATATGACGGCATGATGTAGATTCGTAGGCCTCTAGGTACCATTTGCTTGTCTACATAATCCTGAAGTGAGATTGCTTCCCACCATTTCGATGTCTCGTTTTTCTGAAGTTTTTCCAATCTTTTGAGTTTAGTTAATAGTGAGGTGTCAGGAGGAATGTCTTTCTTTAGTGGATTGTTTGTACCGGAGCCAGGGGCCCTCGAGAATAGAGCTGCAGCCGCAGCACGGCGTTCTGCTTCCATGTTCAATAAAGGATTAAAATGTGAGTCCTAATGTACCACTGGTACACATGCGTAGTGCTGTATATTCTTTAAGCACCTCTCTGTTGTTAATAAACTCCTGGTTAGTATCCCCCTTCTAGCTAGAAGGTTTCTGTTGCCGGTATTTCATTCGTTTTGATTGTCCTCCGTGTGTTGGCTGGTCCGTGATTCAATAACAACGATAGTCGTGTCATAAAAAATAAATTCAAATACCAACACGGGTAACTGTGGATGTTCGAGGTGTTCAGAAAAGGGGTACTTATTAGTGGAAAACAAGGTGTGGATTCAATCCTCAGGTTGTTGTGTACTGTTAATTTTCTGCCTCCATACGGAGATCACCATATACACAGTACCGGGGCAAACGTCTCCTACAGTGAAGAAGAGAGCAGACGAGCGGGCGCGTCTGTTCCCAAACGAACCCGCCCTCTCCCTCAGCGCACTTCCCCAAAGGGCTAAAGGAGACGTTAACCTACCGGTGTTCTCCAACGATCCTCGACCCCAACGTCACGAATTCCACAGCGTATTTCTCGGACCACAGAGTCAAAATGCCGGCCGGCCGATGGACTTCTCCGTTCAATGCAACACCAGAAAAGACCCGTTGATTCACGAAGTCCGTGGCCCATTCACAGATGGCGAGTCCAACCGAGCGGGACACTCGGTAATTTATCCACCACCAAAACTCTATACATAGAGAGAAGGACTCGCGCTAGGGATAACCAGGGTTTATTTCAGGCAAGGTAACGCGTTTCAACAGTCAAAGCTGTCTTGATCACACAATTTGCCACAAGACACAGAACGTCCATACATAGATATTCGACAGAAACAAAGGACTACACGTTTGATAACTAGTGTTGTCGAATTTGGCGGCCATCTTAACACTGTAAAATATATATACCACATTGGGTTAAACGTATATTACATGCATATTAACATAGAATATGCCCAGAAAATGCTTGACTATAAGCCTATGTATAAGTCTAATGCCTAATATGGGGCAAAATATACATTTTTATATATATACAATTGCTTGGGGTCACATGACTGAGATTCCGATCGACTTAGTGTCATAAGAAATCAAATGTCAGGAACTACTTGAATGAAGGCTGTATGCAGATATCTACTGCAGTGCAGATGATAATGTACATTATTGTATATACATATTTACAATTATTTTTAACCGTCATTCAACTCGATGTCATAGAATTCCCCGAGGTGCTATGTATATACGGCATAGTGCCACCATTGCATTTATATACAATTTATACAGTTATATACAACAAGCTTCCTGGACATGATCCTATAGATATATAGGTAAAGCAGCCAATCTATGTCACTATTACGAATAAACTGTGTCATGAAAAGTGAAAAGTGCAGGTACAATACAAAGTGCAATGTTATATCTACAATTATCTGATGGACAAAAAAGAGACTCAGGTGGAGGGATTAGCCATAGATTCCTGAATTTCATTGTAGCCAGTCTCTTCCACCTAGGAAAATCAGATAAGACTAATCAAACAGTGTTGTGATATGTGAAGCTACAAACAAAATTAATTAAAAATGAAAACAAGGAAACAGATACCAAAGTTTATATGCGACTGCATGAACCTCATCACATATGTGTGCATGGTTTACTCATTTACTCTTTTAGATGAAAGGCTAATTCCTCGTCCAAATTATGGCCATTTGGATACTTAGATTCCATATTAATGATCCATTTTGACTCACGTTTGCGAAGAGCGAGCGTAGGTGTAAGAGGAGGAAATAGAACTCTCGCTCTTCGCAAACGTGAGTCAAAATGGATCATTAATATGGAATCTAAGTATCCAAATGGCCATAATTTGGACGAGGAATTAGCCTTTCATCTAAAAGAGTAAATGAGTAAACCATGCACACATATGTGATGAGGTTCATGCAGTCGCATATAAACTTTGGTATCTGTTTCCTTGTTTTCATTTTTAATTAATTTTGTTTGTAGCTTCACATATCACAACACTGTTTGATTAGTCTTATCTGATTTTCCTAGGTGGAAGAGACTGGCTACAATGAAATTCAGGAATCTATGGCTAATCCCTCCACCTGAGTCTCTTTTTTGTCCATCAGATAATTGTAGATATAACATTGCACTTTGTATTGTACCTGCACTTTTCACTTTTCATGACACAGTTTATTCGTAATAGTGACATAGATTGGCTGCTTTACCTATATATCTATAGGATCATGTCCAGGAAGCTTGTTGTATATAACTGTATAAATTGTATATAAATGCAATGGTGGCACTATGCCGTATATACATAGCACCTCGGGGAATTCTATGACATCGAGTTGAATGACGGTTAAAAATAATTGTAAATATGTATATACAATAATGTACATTATCATCTGCACTGCAGTAGATATCTGCATACAGCCTTCATTCAAGTAGTTCCTGACATTTGATTTCTTATGACACTAAGTCGATCGGAATCTCAGTCATGTGACCCCAAGCAATTGTATATATATAAAAATGTATATTTTGCCCCATATTAGGCATTAGACTTATACATAGGCTTATAGTCAAGCATTTTCTGGGCATATTCTATGTTAATATGCATGTAATATACGTTTAACCCAATGTGGTATATATATTTTACAGTGTTAAGATGGCCGCCAAATTCGACAACACTAGTTATCAAACGTGTAGTCCTTTGTTTCTGTCGAATATCTATGTATGGACGTTCTGTGTCTTGTGGCAAATTGTGTGATCAAGACAGCTTTGACTGTTGAAACGCGTTACCTTGCCTGAAATAAACCCTGGTTATCCCTAGCGCGAGTCCTTCTCTCTATGTATAGAGTTTTGGTGGTGGATAAATTACCGAGTGTCCCGCTCGGTTGGACTCGCCATCTGTGAATGGGCCACGGACTTCGTGAATCAACGGGTCTTTTCTGGTGTTGCATATATATATATATATATACACCTCCTTGTGAGGTAGCTGTTCGCGCTCTACAAATATCAGTATTATTATTATTATTATATATGAACACAAGCAACCAGCTCCCACAGGGTTAACCATGGAAGGAGGCACGGACTCGAGGTAGTCAGGATACAGTATCTGTTTTATTTGATCAAGTCATCCTCAATCCCAAAGATACACGGGAGACGCGTTTCGGCTTGCTGGAAGCCTTTGTCAATCTGTTTGGCACCATAGCACGATCAGTATATATAGCCCATCTCACAAGAATCATTCATGGGCATAAAAGACATACTATCATGCACGTAAATAAAAAGTGACCCTGTGAAAAGTATACATATCTACTATACATAAGTATGCACGATATGATAGGTAAACAACATATAGTAGTGTCTGGACTGCATAGTGCAACTCATAACCTAACACAATATATCGTTATCTTATTGCATGTAGAGAAATATACAAAATTCAGGCCATCCTCTCAGATCGAATTTTTTTTTTACATATGCATGTGTGCCGCCAAACCCCCATTGCGTATTGCCTGTATAATTAAAAAAAGCAAAAATGTTCTGCGTACTTGAAAAGAACTCATGCTGCTAATATTTTCCCCTTCATTAGTCATTTCACGGTAAATTCTAATTTAACATGTCCATACATACTGATAACGGAACCGCCAGCATGCGGCCTCTGACCTCTTCCGTGAAAACAGATGTTCATTTCCACTTAGATCCTGGTCGCAAAGTTAGTGAAAAACTCTGATTCAAATACATTTTCCACAAGACATAGGGACTGGATAAATTACAGCAGCTTCCTCGGGGGCCCAACTAAACATCAGATGTGAATGTTCCACCTGTGTGTTTCCTCCCAGCGTTTGCTTTAAACCCAACGGGACTACCCGTCCCATAATGCAGTTTGCCAATTCTGAAAATAGCGGAGTTACACAGATAAAAAACACAGCACCAAAGTCCGTATTGCATCAGCATATAGTCTTGACGATGTACTAGGATTCAAAAAACAGTGCCATGAACATAGTCAATCTGTTGGGGAAAGAAGCACAGTCTCAATGTCCTAATAGACATGCAGCAAAGTTATGATTTAAATCAGGCACAAGTTCTAGATCAGAGGTCTTCAAACTTTTGGATGCTGAGACCCCCCTGTCAACATTTGGGAATGGGACAAATGAATGTATGATTACTGATGGGCTTGTTTGAGTGAGTTGCATATTGAGCAGTGAGGGGGACAGGTGAGTGAAGTGTCACATGAGTGCAGGATGAGTAATGTGCTTGTGTGACTGCAGGGTGAGGTAGCATACATTCATTGTGATCGCTGTGAGTGCAGGGTTAGCGTGAAAGTGAAGGGCGAGAATGAGTGAGTTGTCTGAATGCAGAGTGCATTCCCAGACACTTGAAGTAACTCAGCATGTTATGGACGGCGGCGTAGGGTTTCAGATCTAAGTTAAACTATTGCTATTTTGGCATTAATCAGGGATTGAGGTTGGAGGAAATAAATAATGTGCTGATCCTCCACCAAACTTCCAGTCCTATGGTTAGGGTTGCCAGCTCATTATTTTGATGGCCCAGACGCTACAAAAATAAGCTGTCACCTAAAGCCATATTTTTAGCACCTATCTGTGCGTATTTCGAACAGCAAATATAAATAGAAACAACTTTTAATTGTGTTCTAAGGCTGCCTCAATGATCCATGACTGATAATTAAAGAGAACAAAGACAGAAAAGTCACATAACGAATGCATACATACTTTTTTATTTATAAGTCTATTTAGTGTCAAAAGGAGGTCTTTGCAGGCTTTTTAAACAAAACACAGCAGGCATTTTTCTTTTGGAAATCCTACTTTATATTCCTTTTCATGAAATGCATTCTAACACTACAGCAGTAAATGTAATATACAAATGTAAGGAATAGGAAGAGTTTGGACACAGGGGGTACTGGAACCAGGAAAAAAACTAAGCCTCTGTAACCAGTTTACAAAGGCATGTAAATATGCAAATCGTCTTTAAAGACCTGTGAACAACTCGGGCCTGCTGGAGATAAGACTCCATACACTGCCCAGCTGAGCCCAGTGGCGTAACAAAATTTGAGGGGGCCTCCCTGTAAGGTGCATGGAGGGGCCCCCGCTCTGGATTCTACCAGGAGCTCTCAAATGAGAGTACCCCCCTGCAACTCAGCCCCCCCGCACCGCCGGGGGCTGCGGGGGGCCTGTGTTATGCCACTGCACCACCATCCTGCAGGCCTGTGCCTCAACCTGGGTGGGACCTCCAGGGTATCTGGGCCTCCCTCTTGCAGATCTCTGCCTCCAGTGGGGCTTCAGCTGGGTGGGACCTCCAGGGTGTCTGGGCCTCCCTCTTGCAGATCTCTGCCTCCAGTGGGGCTTCAGCTGGGTGGGACCTCCAGGGTATCTGGGCCTCCCTCTTGCAGGTCTCTGCCTCCAGTGGGGCTTCAGCTGGGTGGGACCTCCAGGGTATCTGGGCCTCCCTCTTGCAGATCTCTGCCTCCAGTGGGGCTTCAGCTGGGTGGGACCTCCAGGGTATCTGGGCCTCCCTCTTGCAGATCTCTGCCTCCAGTGGGGCTTCAGCTGGGTGGGACCTCCAGGGTATCTGGGCCTCCCTCTTGCAGGTCTCTGCCTCCAGTGGGGCTTCAGCTGGGTGGGACCTCCAGGGTATCTGGGCCTCCCTCTTGCAGGTCTCTGCCTCCAGTGGGGCTTCAGCTGGGTGGGACCTCCAGGGTGTCTGTGCCTCCCTCTTGCAGATCTCTGCCTCCAGTGGGGCTTCAGCTGGGTGGGACCTCCAGGGTGTCTGGGCCTCCCTCTTGCAGATCTCTGCCTCCAGTGGGGCTTCAGCTGGGTGGGACCTCCAGGGTATCTGGGCCTCCCTCTTGCAGATCTCTGCCTCCAGTGGGGCTTCAGCTGGGTGGGACCTCCAGGGTATCTGGGCCTCCTTCCAGCCAGAGTTTATTTCCACTGAGACTGTTCCCAGCTGACTCCAGGCAGTGCTTCTGTGTCACACAGATGCCCTCGGAAGATGCACTCACCCCCAGGGAGTCTCACTGAGGTCCAAAGCACCTGTGCCAGTCGGTGCCAATGTCCCTCTCTCCATCACCTTCTCTGGTTCTTTCCAGATGGACTCAGTTCTATACCCTGGTAGTAGGACAGGCTTGTTGTGCTAGGGCACAATTTGGGCTGCCATTGCTGCGAAGGAGAGCGCCAGAAACCTGTGCTGGCACACTGGCAATAGAGGCTTGTGCATACACTGCAATAGAGGCTTGTGTGTGCCACCATCTCTTCAAGAGCCGGCAAAGGGCCACATTATGACACAATGAATTGCCAATTTGGTTTTGATAAAGAGGGTGAAGCAAGTTCAACTCCACCAATGAGCGGGTGCATGACCCTAGCATGCATAGTGAGTCCCCTGCACTGGTGTATCACGGCAGGTTCGGACTACCAGCCAAGGGCTTCAAAACCCACCTTACAAACCTTTAAAAAAGTAGTGTCTTTCAACTCTAAAATGTAGGAAAATCACCATTGCTGAGTAAGTGACAACTGAAGTGCGCATTCGTGAGTGAAGTACATGTGACTCAGACAGCAGGTACTTTCTTCGCACATTAGGCTATGATTGATATTGTGCTGAAGAAAAATTTGATCAGACCTCCGCAAAAGCCACAAGGAGCAAAAGTTGTGAAAAAGCTGAAAATTGCTTAATGTTGACATTTAGGCACAGCAAATGTGAAAATTCGTCCAAATCATTCAAGACGCCCAAGTGCAGCTGTGCAAATCCTTACTGTCCTGGAACAGGTTTTCCAAAGCGCAGAGGTGCCAGAACAAAGCTGGATGTGGCACAGATCGCATTCATGGCATGAATGCGAGACAAAGGGATTAAAAAATATGAAATAATCAAATCGCAGAAAACAAAATACTAAATGGTGATACAAATAGGTTTCCACTGATAAAAAAATAAATAGGAATTAGCATATGAACTTTAGAAAGGCAATGGAACCACAGCATTCCAGAAAACACTCTGCTGGGAGATGGACTACATTTAAGCTATTACAGCAGTCAACGACTATTAAGGCATGAGAACGAGCAGCATATTAAGTACAAGTTACAGTTGTAGAAATTTATGCGCATTCAGTTCTTTGTTAGACAAGATATATTATTATGGTGATGTTCGGTCTCGAGATCATACCTGGATTGTGCGAGATGTGTTCTACCAGAGAACGGCAGCCACATAATCCTTTCTTATTCACAGGTCATCAATGTAAGAATTGTGGGATGGATATTTTCTTCCTGCATATTCAGTTCTTAATCTCAGTATTGAAGATGCGCAGTCAACAATCTGTCACTAGGGGTGTGTCGTCTCAGTGTTGTTCCGGATGCAGATCAAAATAGAAATTAATACATCTGAATGTATTCTGGTTCCTTAAACTAAAACAAAATGCTATTCTTCGAACATATTCAGGCTGTACTTAAATGATTTACTGGCATGTATCTATTTACTATCTTCTTTGCATAGGATTTCTTCGAAGTCTCCTCCGTTAAGTTTCATGTTCGTTTTGATTGGCCTGCAAAAAAATGGCTAACTAAAGGTGAATTAGCGATCTTGCATCTAAATCTGCTCTTTTAACCCGACTAGTGGTTGCTTTATATTTTTTCCGACATTTGGTCAACAAGGACAGTGGGTGCAGTAGTAGATGAGAGATGTGGAATTGCGGTTGGAAAACGGTTTAAGGTTGTTGGTGAGGTGTCCTGTTCAGCCTGAGGAGGTCGGGGTCAAGTGTCACCATTGTTTGTCAGGATGGAGAAGATGCACGCACGGATTTGCACCTCGGCGGGTACTCAGCCATTACCCCACACCCGAGGCGTCCGGCATTAGCATGAGAATGCAGCTGTTTTGGGTTTCTGGTGGCCCAGCATTCACTGGACTGTGCTGAGCGGGCCCCCTGGAACTTGCCCCCCTCCCACGGGGGCTGCGAGGGGCCTGTGTTACGCCACTGACTGAGCCCCCAGCAGCTCGAGTTGCACTGCAGCAACCCGGGCTGAGACACAGGACGGGGGAAAAGAGGGAGGGCTGAAGCCCTTGAGCCTGGGCGGAATTGTGAATTGGAAGGCGCAACCCCCTTTGCATCGCTCCACGGCCCCCCTGGGGGTCGCACCCCACAGTTTGAAGACCCCCTGTTCTAGATTGAGGGGGACTAATGCACAAAAATAGAATACGCCAAACACACCTCACCGCACGGGCATTGGCCATCCGCGGTGCCCAGTATATATATATATTCAATATTACATGTATAAATATTTTTTTTACCAAAGCCACATTAAACAGCTGAACTCAGTGGACGGGTGCCTCCTTGGGTGCAAGTGGCTGCATGGACATAGATTCTCCACCAAACATTTCACAAAAAGGAACAGGAACACTCAGCAGGTTCATTTTCATTCACTTATTTCAGGCAGACTCGTTTCGACGACACGTTGTCTTTCTCAATGCCATAGTCCATGAATGTTCAAACAATCATTCTTTTTGTGAGTCTACCCTCACTCTCATTGGTTGCTCATAATCCATATATATCTAAACAATGCCCTTTCAAGCATAGAGTGGTGCATAACCTATGGAAAGAAGAAGCAGAGAACTCTGGGTGGTTCCCAAGTTTAGGTGGAGTACAGATCCTATATAGAGCACCTCACAACACCAGTGACACTCTGAATTTTCTCACCTCAAATGTCTGCTTTTCTATCAAGTCTTTTAAGCATATGATTAGCACAGTGCCATCCACGCCGAGATAGAAAGGGTCAAAGTCTCTTGTCATTTCTACAGCAAAGTCTTTAAGCATAGATTTGGCACAGTGCCATCCACGTTTCCTGTAAAATGGCGAAAGCCTTTTATCACTCCAGGCACAGTATTACAGCTATGGACTGGTACAATACCATCCAAGCCAACCTGAAATGAATAAAAGCAACCTCTGATATGTGTTTCACTATCATTATATCTCTTCAGAGAGGTATAACTTTGTCCAGACACAATGGAGCATAAGTCAAAACAAAACCCCTTCAGGCATAGAGTGGTGCATAACTTATCCAAAAAAGAAGCAGCTAACTTTGGGTAGTTCCTAAGTTTAGGTGGGGACCAGCTTCTCTATAGAGTACCCTCCAGCACCAGCGACACTCTGAATTTGGCAGTGCACTACTCCTATGCTATCCTGTGCTAATCATTCCTATGTTGTAGGGCTTATTGCATATACATATATATGCCATAAGCATATTTGTTTTTTTGCCAAGCAGCATATATATATATATATATATATATATATATATGTGAGCAAGGAGCTTTGTGCTCTGAAACGCGTAGTGTTGTCTTGCCCAAGAAATAAACACGCTTGTAAGCAGTTTTAGGTCACTGTGGCCCAGATGTAGGTAATAGCAAATTACCGAATGGTAAATACCGAATTTTACCGATTCGGTATTCACTATTCGGTAATTGCTATGTAGGTAAAATATCCGGTAAAAATACCGAATCTGTAAGATTCGGTAATTACCGATTCTGTAAATTAGCCATTGATTCCTATGGGCCTTGAAGCCCTTAGGATTCAATAGCAAATACCGATTCGGTAATTACCGAATCGGTAAAATTACCGAATTTACAAGGGGGACAGGGTGTCACTTTGACACCCTGTTGCACCCCTGTTTCTGGCTTGTGTGCCATGGGACACACACACATGCCCTTAGGGCATGTCTGTGTGCCACATGGCACAGGTGTACATGCACAGATGTGCATGTACACTAGAATTCGTTATTTACCATGGAATAGTATTCCATGGTAAATAACGATTCGGTAAGGGCCTGTGGCACTGATTACAGTGCCACCTCCATCTTGATGTACAGAATCGGTAAATTTACCGATTCTGTATTTTACTGAATCTGTAAATTTACCGAATCGGTAAATATACCGATTCTGGAAATAAATGCCCCCTACATGTCAAATCCCAAATACCGATCGGTAACAGCCGAAATCGGGCGTTACCAACCGGTAATTGGCAACCTACATCTGGCCCTGTGTGCTTTTTCCTTTGAGGAATATACGATGCATTTTGGAGATTTATATATATATTTAAAATCATCACGTAAACTTAGCTTACATGTGATTATGCTGCTTGGAAAAAACAAATATTCACATTTTTAGAAAACAAAAACATTGCTCACCAAGCCCCATAACTTCGACTCCTAACATGTCAAGCCGGTCCTGTTCAAGGTCGAGGACATCTGCCCAGATGTGCAACAGCTGCTGCCGGGTGCAAAGGAGACCAGGGGTGCAGAGCCTAGAGCGCCGTACTCGCCCACTGAGCACTAGATGCTCCCACAGCGCATAGCCCCTGACCAGGCCTGCCGCATGCTGCCAACATGGGGGAGTTGCGCTTCGCCCAGAAGATGACACCTCTGCCTCACTAAAGAGGGGAAAGAGTTGAACCCTTGCACAGAGCATGTGGGTGGCTCTGCCTGCTTCTGCCATCAGGGCAGACACAGGACGGAGTCAGGAGTCGGACTAGGATGGGAAGGAAAACAGAAGTACATAGGGGCAGGTCAGGAAAGGAAAACCAAAAACAAAGTACAAAAAAACTCACAAGAAACTCATACAGAAACATAAATACACACTGGGAAAGCCAGACCGTAATCAAATGAAGTAAAGAAAAGGTGGGTGTGCTCAGATGGGTCGTCAGATGGGGTGGATTGCGTTGGATGGAATTGAAAAGTTAGACAGAAAAAAGCTGAGCAAGAGCAGGCAAAACAGAATGACCACGTGCTTGTTCACATCATGATGGTGGTTGCTCTGATTTTCAGCTTGGAATGTGCTACCCGAGCTAAATTGCAGTGCGAGCCACGTGTCGTTCATTTTTTGCCCATCTGCAGAACTCTTGGAGAATTTATGTAACTCTGCAGAATTCCATGGATTGAAGCTCAACGAGTTTCACCAAACCCTAATTTTTTTATTGCAACTCCTTTCCTCTGTAAAAAAAAAACCACAGCACTTTTGACAGCAAACAGAGGTATCGTGATTAATGCAAAATAGTCAGCAAACATTAAAAGGAAAAAAACAAGCCAATTGACTTTTCAATGGACAGAGCTCTGACCCGAATCAGTTGCAGCAGGAAATGATAAAATCCATACATTTTGCGATCATAAGATGTATGATCACATTTTCCCATAGGCACAGAATGGGTAAAACTGTTTGATACATCTGGCTCTTAGTTTCTTTCAAGAGAAGTACATGGAACTGGCAACATGTGACAGAAGTAAAACTGATAATAACAAAAAAGCAGAGGCAGAATCTTCTCCTGTGAAGAAGGAATGTGTGGAGAGAGAGAGAGAGAGAGAGAGAGAGAGAGAGAGAGAGAGAGAGAGAGAGAGAGAGGTAGAGATAGAGAGAGAGAGAGAGAGAGAGAGAGAGAGAGAGAGTGGTAGAGAGAGAGAGAGAGAGAGAGAGAGAGAGAGAGAGAGAGAGAGAGAGAGAGAGAGAGAGAGAGAGAGAGAGAGAGAGAGAGAGAGAGAGAGAGAGAGAGAGAGAGAGAGAGTACACTAATAGGAGCCGACTCTACTCGTTCTGAAATGCTGGCATCCCTGTGGCAATCCCAGAAGGATGTCAGGCTCTGCTAGCACTGTTCAGTGGAGATGGGCAGTGTACAACTTGGAGTAACAGAACTACAGTTTTTTACAAACTCCTAAATGACTAATGTCTTGCCCTGTGGCCTCAGCAGATGCCAAATTAGAATGGACAACCACGGTTCTTAACTGTTTCTTAATCGCTTCTTAAAAAGTCATATTGTCTAGATCAAGTTAATATTTTACTATTATGAACAAATACAGACTTCCAGGTCTTTTAATTATTTATTGATGAACTTTACTTTTCCTATTCGTTGTGACGGTACAAATGGAGTAAACGGACGCATTTGGGTGGATTCTAAAAAAAACAATAAGAGGAAATAATGTAAACGAAAACACAGGGCTTAGATAACGCCTGTCTTTTGTACTATGCGTAAATATTTTAGCAATTATTTGATATACGTTTTTTATTAGTGATGCATGTTCACCATTGTAATGATTTTTTATTAATCAAACAATAAAGCATTCCAAAAAAGTGTAAATGTGCAACATTTCTAAGGTTTTAGTGGTCATCATGCAGGTTCAAAGAACACATTGCAATTAATTAATAAAATGCAACAGCGCCTCTTAAGGCACACACGAGCATTTGCATTTTTCTAGCAAACACACAAGCTTTCAGGCACCTTTGCAGGCAAATTCACTAACAGATTCTATGCTGCAAACTATCTTGACACACGTGTATAAGAGTGAAGACAACATGAAGATGTGTTTATACACAGTTACTGCTTCTAATGCAGCTGAAAGAATACAGACCCCCTCTTGAGCTTTCATTGAAGTGGTTATCAGCTGGGAGATCTGAAAGCTATTAACACTTCGAGCTAAAAGCCATCTGCAGTAGGTGGTAGGATTTCCAGCCAATAAAACATGCATTTCCTTAATATGTTGTAAAGTCTCCAGCAATATATTTTTAGCTGGAGTAATTGTAATGCTACAATTTGCCAGACCTTGGATTTCAAAAGCTAAGAAGACCCGGAGAGTTCAGACATAAATCATATTTATTGTATTTACTTATCCACGCTGCATACGTTTCCATGACTACTTACATACCTGAGCATAGCAACACGAGCTGGCCATTAAGGCAAGTAGCTGCTGACGCAGATAACGCTGGGAAGTCGCATCAGAGGCACGTTTCACAGGTGCAACAATACAGCAGTGCAAATTCACTTGCACCGTGTCTCCTGCTCTTCTAATACAGAACTGAAAAACGAATATGTTGTTTACTGAACAATTAAGTGCACGCAATTTTTTAGCATTTGCATAAGTGGAAGTGGATAAATACATTTCATTCACGTTTCTTATGTGAAATATCTGTCTCTGTGTGAAAACCGCGTTGTTCTTCTTTTAACGACAAAAGTAGTAAATATAGTGAAAACCACTTTACTTGTTTTATTAAAGCGTTATTCATGGATAAAGTTTTTTTGTGTTAAAATCTCTAGAACATTTGTGATTTATAAACAATGCTTGTGCTGTATACGTTTGGCCACATGCATCAACCTATTTAGGAACTGCAAACGGTGCGAATCGGTAAAATCGGCCGTTTGCGATTCCTAAATAAGTTTTTGGGATGCATCATACATTTTTGTGAAATTTGCTATTTTTAGTGATTTCCAAAAATGCGAATGCTTTTAAGGAATCGCAAATTTGCGATTCCTTAAAAGCAATGCATGATTGTTTTTCAAATTGCGAATTAGCAATTAGGGGGTGCAAATTACCACGAGGTTGAACCTCGTGGTAATTTGCGAAAAGTTATGAAAATGCTCAAAAATGCATTTTTTAAACTTTCATGTTACAGACACACATGTCCTTAGGACATGTGTGTGTGAAACATGCACTTAAAAATACATTTCAGGTGTGCAGGGGGGTCCTTTGGAACCCCCTCTGCACCCTTGCAATGCATCAAACAAATGGGATTCGCAAAATAAAAAAGTGCAAAACGGCATTGATTCCTATGGGCCTCTAGGCCCATAGGAATCAATGTAATGCCATTCCTTAATTGCGATTCGCAATTAAGGAATCGCAAATACCGAAAATTAAGAAATCCTAAAAACTTTTAGAATTTCTTGATGCATAGGATTTTGCAATTCCTAAATTGCGATTCCTTAATTTTCGCAATTTAGGAAATGGAAAATCCTACATTGATGCATGTGGCCCATAAACCTTTTCCTCCACTTTAGCCCTAGTGCAAAAATCTTTGAGGGTTTTTACTGATTTTTTGCAGAAGCTTTAAAAACATTGCATCGATTTGTTTACCATGAAAAAGGTCTGTGCAAAATTGCCAGGGGGTGGGAATGAATAGGCGTCCTCGCAACTCTTGGTAAGTCTAAGACCTTATATCCCATAATCTGGAGAGACAGCTTTGTGAGCACTTAATATAAACTGAATGTGAACTGCCTTGTTCTTGCTTTGTCCATGTACTTACGACCAGTTTCTTGCTGTTGGTAATTGAATTAAATGAATGTGAAAATGGCAGATAGCTTTTACAAAATGGAGCAAATAAATTTCTGCACGTTATTCCGCCATCATATGGCAATGACAGGGCCACAAAACACTTTTGACTGGTACTGTTGTATATCCTTGCTGGTGAGTTAAAGCACTGCCTTGGACAAACACATGTTACCATCATATTATGAAAGCACGTTTCTGGGGGTGATAATGTGTCACAGGACTGTTTGTGCATGTTTGTTCCGTAGAATATTGCTGTTTTTGTGTGCTTCTCTGTTTTTGTATGCTTCAGTGTTTTATACTCCATCTCTTCAATGTGATGTTGTGTTATACTGTGGCTTTTGTGTTGCATTCTGTTTTGACAGTTTTGTTGTGTTGGGCCCTGTTATGGTTCATTTGATTTATATTGTGGTATGTTCTGGAGTGTTTTTGCTGACAAAGGCATCTGATATCTTTAAAGTTGCAGTGACAAGTAGCCATTGTATGTGATCTATTGTGATAAAGTAGAACTGGTCCAGCTCCTCGTCCATTGAGACACCAGCCAGCCCAAAAAGGAGGCAGAGACTGTCTCTTAACTTAGGACTTGCACTTGCAGAAGGTCACACTTTCTGTGTCAGGGCCCCAGATTTCTAAATCCCTTGTCACATCAGTGAATCACATTGTTACAGGATTGTTTTGGACCTGAATTTACTTATCAGGTCTACATTGCACGGTTCTGTATTAGAACTTTGTTCAACACTTTCTTACTCTTGCAAGGCCCTACGTACTTTCTGGGGCTAAGAAGTATGAGGGTCTTTCAGTTGGTAGGGAGGTAGGTATCAATGATATAGCGTATCCAACCACAGACAAGATTGTGAAACACATCTATCTGCATTGGTTTCCTTGGCGCCCTTAAAAGTGTGTGGTTCAAGGAGTGTTGTTTGTACTTAGGCTTGTGTGGGACATGCAGGGTCAGGTGCAGAGGGTTTGGGTATGTGGTGGTACATGAGGTGCATTAAGTCTTTCGTTGCTTTAACTTGCAGGTGGGAATCATGAAGCCGCTCACGGTAAGGAGAGGAGTGTTACGAAGGGAGTTTGATAGCTATGCTAACCAGTGATGCTACAGAGTGTGGCACAGTTGATGTTAGGTTTGAGGAACCTATGAGACCATTATAGATCTTCCATAACAAAGTGGGTGTTAAGTATCCTTATTTTATTGATTGAAGAAAGGATGTCCTGGCCCATGATTCACCCGTTAGGCAATGCAGAGTGCTTTGACTGTGATGCTTCTATCCATTGGTAACCAGTACAAGGCTTTAGGGCGTGGGCGATCTGGTTGTGTCAACTCAATTTTAGCACTTGCCTTGCTGTAACATTAGTTGCATGGTTCTCATTAGGCATTTTATGAGAACCATGCGGAGCACACTGGCCAAGCTGGGGCAAGGGTAGAGGCCTGAACCCTTTGGTAGAGGCCTTAGGCGAGGGAAACCCTGTATAAAATTCCCATAGTGAAAAATGCATTTTCGTCACTCGGTTCACAGGTAGGTGAGGGATTGGCTGGAATCCATGATCACATCTAGGTTCCTTACTTGTGTGGAAGTGTATGGGGTGCACCAGTTTTACTTAGGTCACATAGTGGTGAGCCATATTTTTGTTGCTCTCCACAAATGAGATGCTTATGAAAAATTAAGCTTCTCATATTTCTGTAACATCCAATTATCTATTGCCCTTAAGCACTGGCTAAGTCCTGATGTGTCCATGTCTGATAGTTTTTCCAGATTTAGAATGATATAGGTGATGTCAGTGTGGTTGTAGCAAGTAAGTTTAAATGTGTTGGCAATTTATGGGACTGAGGACATATAAACATTAAAAAGCAAGGGGGGGATCACAGAGTCCCGAGGGACACCTATGTTTAAGAGTAAACAGTGCTAACCCGAGCAGAAGAAATGTGACGATCTGTGCCCTTTCTAAAAGGAAAGTCTTAATTTAAAAACGGTGTCCCAGATAACAGAATGAATCAGCATTTGGATCAATAGTTAATGGTCCACAATGCTGATGACTGGTGGAGAAGGAGGATGCAGTTATGCCATTAAAATCAACCATACTCTAGTGGTCATTTGATGTTGTAATTAAAGAAGAATCACTATCTTTTCTGGGGTGGAAGACAATTTGTTAGAAAGGAGGTTGTTTTGTTCGATAAAGTCAAAGATTTGTATGAACTTTCCTAGAAAATTTTCATTTGATATTGGTCTGTAATTTGATGTGCCAAGCTAACTCAGTCCTTGCTTCTTAAGTATTAGCTTCATCTAGGAAGTTAGGGAACTCTCCAGTTGAGATGGGCAAATTAATGATTGAAAGCAATCAGAGGAGGATTTGTTTGAATAGTTTTGGTGGCTGTGGGTCTGTTGGAGATCCAACAATGGAGACAGACTTTATCAGTTCGGCTCTGTATTTGATAGGGAATACTATTAATGTATAGAGTTGTGGAAGGGTGGCTTTATAGACTACCATATGTGGAAAGGTGGTGTCACTGACCGTACTCAGTAGTGGAACTGCAGGCTGTTTGCTTTTCCAATGAAATTGCCAGCCAGCAAGTTGAAGAGATCTTGTGTGTAGCTCTCCAGGTTTGGGTTTCTATCTCAGGGCCCAATTCACAAAAGTAATCTGAGACAATATCCTAACTTTACGACTTTCGGTATTCACAAATGGCATTTAGGAGTAGTAAAGTTAGGAATTTGTCTCAGTTAAACTTAAGACCAAAATGTAAGTTTAACTGAGACAAAATCCTATCTTTACTACTCCTAAATGGTCCCTGTGAATACCGAAAGTCGTAAAGTTAGGATTTTGTCTCAGGTTACTTTTGTGAATTGGGCACCTAGTTATCGAATACAGAGATGATTTGGAAGAGCTCCTTAGTTTGGCTTGGAGCATCTGAAATGCGCTGAGTAGAGCTATCTCTCAACTTGTCTGATGAATGTTTTATATATTCTGTGCTGTCTCTGCTGCCTTTCCAGGGTTCAACTTCTGTGTTTTTGTAATTTTAATACGAGTTGAGCCAAAAAGCCTTTTAAATCATATTTTTTGTTTTCTGGGGATTTGAGAGGAACAACTCTTTCAGTATTGCGACAGAGGCTTTGGTAGAGTTTATTAACAACCATCAGGGGATCCAGCAGCCATTTAACAGACAACACAACCAGAAATGTGCCCAGGTGCAGTTTTTATTACAGTTTGCCAAGAGTTTTCATGTTAGAACGTGGTTCGGAAAGGATACGACGGGCAACTTACAATAAAAATTGATGATGTGATGATCATTCTAGGTTGTGGTGTTATTTCACGTTAGGTGATATGATTACATAGAGATTATGGTCTGTGAGTTAATCGGTCAAGAGATCAGTTGCTTGAGGTCAAAAGTAGTGGTGTGCAGAATTCGAATAATGTGCTTCTGAATAATTAAACTAAAGTTTAGCAAAATTTTGCAAAATAACGGGTAATTATGAAAAATGCAAACCTGTGATTTTGTGCTATATTTTAGCATGAAATGCTTCCTTGTGTCAAATTATGCATTTAAACAAAAGTACAGCAAACAACAGCCACTCGCTTTCTGTTCATGGTAAATTTTTACCACGAACAACCCCATTCACAGTTAAGTTTTACCACGAATGACACATAATTATACAAAGTGGTGTAATTTTAGGAATTTCGCATTATAAATGCAAGGCAAAAATCCCAAAATTATGATATTTATGCCGGTGTTCTTTAGATTTTATCCAATCAAAGGCTTCAAGTGGAGAGATAAGCACCGCAGCTGTCAAACAAGGTGTTTGACGCCACCGAGCATGCGTACATTTTAATGGTCATTGAAAGTGTAAGGAAAGGCATACTTGCATGGGGAAGGCCAGTAGATGTGTATGGGAAATGGGGTATCAGTTCTGTGGCCTCGACAAGTAATAGGTCCACAAGTTCCCTTTACTGGGAACCTAGTGCCCCATTGTGGTGCTTGGCTGTCTCAGGGTAGCGAAGTAGAGCAGTACAAGGCATAATCGGGGGAGGTGGTGTGGGCTAGTAATCACCATTCGCTGACACGCAATAAACACACTCAATTAATGTTTGTCCAGTCAGTGCTTTTACTTTAGAAAAAATGAAAAGTACATTTATTTCACACACACTACTTAAAACTACACAATAATTTACAAACATATATAATAGGCAGGCAGATGGAAAGTACCATAGATAACATTGCATATTCACCCATGACCCCCTAATGGGTCATACAAACACATAAGGTAAATCAATTGTATTAATAAAACCTATCAACCTTGATCAGTAATCACTACTGTATCAATAAAGCATTTTTTTTTTATGAACATAATGGGTCTCTGTGTTTTTTATATATTTTCAAACCATGAAAAGGCAATCATAAAACCACCCCTAGAGGGCACCACTTTCTGATAACATAAAATGCCATCATAGATTCACCACCTAGAGAACGCTGTATACAATGTACCTACCTTATACATCTTCAGGCCACAATAAATGCAGCCATAGAACAAGCGCCTAGAGTACTCTACATTTCCAGTTGTAGAGCAGAAGCTTCAGCCTTGGGAGTGCTTTAGAAATTGTGTGAAAAATCCTAGAAGGTCAAGAATTCTATGTTCCCAACAAGGTAGGGTCAGTAAATGTATAACTCCTTGGAGGGGAGCTGCTGCACTTCTGTAGTCCCCCCCATGCTCTCTGCTTAATGTTGGTGAGGACCCTGCCATCCTGGACCACCACAAGGAGCGACGAAGGTGCAAATTAAGTAGCCCCACGGGGTATTATGGGGCTCTCCCTTGCAGAGATCCATGAATATTATATGAGTGCTGCGAGTCTCCTTTCTTTGTTTTTGTTTAGGTGTGACTGGTCCCACTTGGGCACCTCAAGGTCTCCAAACCATTAGGGGTAGCCGAGGGAATCCACCCCTGACTGCTCTGCCAGCTCCCTGCACGGACACAACTTCTGCGTATAGCCGCTGGAGCTGGCAGTTCTCTTTCCCTGCCCTCTTCTTGAGGTATTGGCTGCTTGCTCCCCCCAGACAAGGCCCTGAGAAGAGGGGAAGGCTCACAACTGATGGGGGGGAGTGTGGCGGCACCTCCCTGTCCTCCTCCATCTCTAATGGGGCCTGGAGATGGAATCCCAGGTCATGACTCCATCTCTCCCACTCGGAGAAGTGCAACAGCGCTCCCTCATTCTGTGCACTATGGGGGGTCAGGATGGGGTACCAGTCCCCTTTTCCTGCATATAAGGCCCAGGGGATGGTGTCCCTGCGCGACTGGGGAGTCTGTGGAAGGGGCTCCACGTGTGCCCATCTCTGGAAAAATGAAGGGTCGACCCTTTGTGTTGACCCCCGGCCCCGTGCCCACCCGGAGGTAATCTCAGGAAAGGCAGCAGAACCCCATGCGCTCCATTCAGTGAAAATTTCAAAGGTCACCAATATTCAGAATGCCATAATGCAGGCCCTGTTGGGCTAATTTGGGTGATTTGGACTTATTTTTCTCCTGGTGGTGAGCTCTAGCCACTGGTAGCAGTTTCAGCAGACCTCCTCACCTCCAAAGTTGTATAATCTACAGGGAGCTGGTTCTGCATGCTCCCCATTCCTACCTTCCTCTTGGTCTTTGTCTCTGGATGCAGAAGTCCAGGGCTTTCCCACAACTGGTCCTCAGGGGATTTAAGGGGGCCAGCCTTGGAAAGACCCACTGGTCCTGGATTCAACTAGGGCAGAGTCCTTAGTTCTTTTTGGGCATCCAGGATTTCCTCCTTCCAGTTGTCCATGGCAGCCGCAGGTTCCAGCAGCGAAGAGCACAGAAACACAAACCAAGGAACAGTCTCCCCCATGTGCAATAGTTTTTAAAGGGGATGGAAGGTTCTAGAAATCAGGTACACCCGGCCAAACCTAGGCTGCCACGTCACCTCTCCAACTCTTTCCCAACCCTCCTGCATAGCATGCTGGGACAGTTCAAGATGGCGTCATGCAGGAGACACTAGTCACATCTCCTCTGGAGGCCTCAGCTCCACCCCTCACTGACATCACTTCCGGGACCTTTCCCACTAAATCCTCCAATGGGAGCTGCCTCCTGTGTTGGCTCCCGAGGTCTGGGCTCCCTCCTTTGTTTAGTGGGCTTGGGCTGGCCCGTCCCTGGTACAGCTGATTGATTGATTCAGATCCTTCATCTCCACCCCTTTCTTCCTCAGGAGCAGAGTGAAGCACTGCTAATTGCGCCATTTGTGTGGGGAGGCCTTTGCCCAATGGTACAAGAATGCCTATGTGGGCTCTAGGCAGCTACATTCAAAACCAGCACTAAGGGAAAGGTAGGGGTGCATCATATTCTTGTGAATACAGTTCATCCCTGCATTTGGAAACAGTCAGAGTGCGGCGTTAGCTTTGATATGCTATGATATGATATGATAAATGGGATTTGTAGAGCGCACGTACACCTACGGTTTCTTGGCGCTGGAGTGGGAGGGCTGAGAGGTACATGGCGGGGCAAAACTAGTCGTGAGCTAACGAGAAGAGCCAAGTTTTAAATGATTTTCTGAAGTGAGCGTAGGAGGGAAGAAGGCGGAGTGCTGGGGGGAGGGAGTTCCAAAGGAGTGGAGCCTGGGTAGAGAATCTCAGACCTCCATGTTTCTTATGTCTGAAGGAGCAGGATGTCAGAAGGTTGGAGTTGGAGGAGCGTAAAGCAAGTTGGGGAACATAACGATGTAAGAGGGAGGAATTGAAAGAAGGCCCCTGAGAGGAGAGGGCTTTGTGAATCAGGCAGCCAAGTTTGAAGAGGCTGCGCTGGGCTACAGGGAGCCAATGAAGGTTCTTAAGGAGGGGCTTGGTGTGCCTAGATATTGGTTGGCCATAAATCAGCCTGGCTGCCTGATTCTGGATGAGTTGGAGGCGTTGGGATTGATAAGCAGGTATGCCCACATATAGGGAGTTCGCATAGTCAATGCGAGACATGACTAGTCCCAGAGTGACCTGAACAAGAGCTTTGTGGGAGAGGAGTCTGCTAATTTTCCAAATGCGACGCAGATGGAAGAAGCAGATGGATACAACTGAGTTGATTTGAACCCTCATGGAGAGGTCCTTGCAAATGGTGATGCCTAAGCTCTTGAGTCAACAGGGGAGGGAGAGGGGCCAAGTGAGAGGGGCCAAAAGGAGGAATTCCAGGGGTTGCCATGGGGCCCAGTGAGGACTAACTCGGTCTTGTCGGGGTTGAGTTTAAGCTGATTTAAGTTCATCCAGGAGCTAATGAAGGTCATGACGGAGTGGACGTTTTGTATGGAAGACGGGGAGAGGTCGATGTTAAAGATGAGCTGAATATCGTCAGCGTAATTGAAGACGGTCACAGATTTTTGCTGAAGCTTCGAGATTAGGGGACAAATGTAAGGATTGAAGAGAAGTGGTGAGAGCGAGAAGCCCTGCGGGACTCCACAGGTGAAATGCTTTCCCAACAAGGAGAAGGGGGGGAGGGAAACTGCCTGGACTCGATCCTGGAGGAAGGAGGTGATCCATCTCAGTGGTAGCCCCCGGATGCCGGCGTGCTTGACACGTTCGAGGAGGATAGTATGGTCGACGGTGTCGAATGCCGCCTACAAATCCAGGAGCACCAAAGCCTGAGAGATGTTCTGGTCCGCCCCTTTTCTTAGCTCCTCGTGGACGGCCAGGGCAATTGATTCAGTGGAATGCTGAGGCCTGAAACCAGCTTGGTGAGGATCATGAAAATGGGTAGATTCAACAAAGGTGCTCAGACAGTTAACCACAAAGGCCTCCAGGACTTTACCCAAGTAGGGGAGGAGGGAGATTGGGCGGAAGTTAGAGTGAGTGCGGGGGTCTTCTCCAGGTTTTTTAAGGATGGGTGAAACCACAGCTGTTTTGAAGGAGAGAGGGACCACCCCAAAGGAGAGGGAGTTGTTCAAAAGAAAAAGGGGGGGGCATAGGAATGTTAAGAAAGATCTCCCGACTAATATCGGGGGGGACAGCTATCCTGGGGGGAGCCAGACTTGATTTTCCTAAGAAGAGGGAAGAATGTTTCTTCAGTGAGAGTGGGAAACTTGAGATACTGGGCGGGGTTGGGAGAGGCCACTGTGGAATTCGGTATGGCGGCGACAGTGGGGATGCTAGTTTTAATTGTGGTTATCTTTTCAATAAAATAGCTATTGAGGGAGTCACAGAGGGATTGTGATGGGAGGGATTTAGCAGTGACACGATCAGGTTTTACCAGCTCATCCACGATGGAAAAAATGGTTTTAGATTTACAGTTTGAGCTCATTATTTTTGCAGAGAAATATGCAGATTTGGCCAGGAGAATGGCTGCTTTATAGTCCTATAAGGCCGTAAGGAAGGACATTTTTATAAGGGAGCAGTAGTGAAGCCTCCATTTGCGCTCCATTTGGCGCAGTGCAAGTTTTCTGTCCTTAAGGTCAAAGTTGGGCGTCGTGGGGTCTCTTCCTTTTGAGGTCTTTCAAGGGGGCAAAGTTACATCTCGCCTGAGCCAGCCAGGAGGCGAGAGCTTCAGCCTGCCTATGAGGTGAGCATTGTAGGTCAGTGAGATCAGGAGAGGCGAGAAGGGTGGAAGTGAGGTTCGTGCAGAGGGAGGGAATGTCTACATGTTTCCAGTTTCTGACCATGATGGGAGCAGATGTGTGGATTACAGTGGCGGTCGGCTGGATGATGGAGAGGGAAACAAAGTAGTGGTCGGACCAGGCACACGGGGAGACTCGGAGGTCGAGGATGTCCAGGTTTAGATTCCAGACCTGGTCCAGAGTATGCCCTTTGATGTGGGTGGCGACTTTGATGTGTTCTGAGAAGTTCAGCCCGTTGAGTAAGTCTGTGTATTGTTTGGAGCAGGGGTTTTCATGTGGGTCATGTGGCCAGTATTTGAAATCCCCTATAATGAGGAGTTTGGCGTGGTTGACAGCCAGCTCTGCAGCCAAGTTACTAAAGAACTGGATAAAGTTCGATGAAGGGTTTGGTGGCCTGTAACATGGTACACATGTAAGCCGGAAGTGTTTAGAATGTAGTGTGACTGCTAGGATGTCAGCCAAAGGGGTATAAGGAATCATTAGGGAAGTGAAAATGTGCGAGTCGGAGATGATAGCGGCGACCCCCCCCTATCTTCCCATCAGGTCTATTTGCCTGGAGAATATAATAATTGTCAGGTAGTGCAGCCAGGATGTCTGGCATGGACTCGGACGAGAGCCATGTTTCAGAGAGAAATATTAAGTCGGGTTTGATGGTGTCTAGCAGGTTGAAAATCTCTAGCTGATGCCTGGCTAATGAGCGAGTGTTTAAATACCAGATGAAAAGTTTGGTGGGGGTTGGCTTGGGATAAGTGAGGGGGATGGGGGTCTGAAGGGCACTGGAAGGCGCTGTAGGAGTGTTTGGAACTGTGGAAGCGCGCTAGAAGTCATTTTCACTTTTCCGTTAAAAGGATACTAGCCGTGTCTGTATTCCCTTTGTAGAAACAAAGACGCCGGGAACCGTGTGCAGCCGGTTCACGTAAATCTTCACTTAACCAGGTAAATATAATTGATCCCAGCAAAGAGGTGGCCTATATTTGGTAGATCCTTTCTATAATGACGGCAGTTCCGTTTGCCTTCCCTCTTTTGCAGGCAGAAAGTCGCCGAAAAACGTTGGTAGCCGATGTATCTATAATGACAACATTGCAGGTAAAAATGATGACTCGTGGTCATAGGTAGAGTAGGTTTAGGCCTTTTTAAAGATGGCTAACATAGAACAATAATAGTTGCAACCCTTTTTTCTTTTGTAACCTTAGTAAAAGACGTAAACATCCGTGAGGCTACCACCAATTTAGTGAAACGTGGCCGCTACACCGTTGGTTCTTATCCTGGTAAGAGTGCCATTATATAACAAACGTCCATGGAATATGTGAAATACTAAAGTAGATAGGTAGCCTATGAGCGTACTACTGGTTCATCATGACACATCAGCTGCTGTCCATATCTGTCCACATTTATAACCACTTTTAAATAGCGAAATAAAATAATAAATACATGTATGGTAGCATAGAACAGACTAAAAAGTGTCTATTGTGGGGTTGGACCACTGCAATGAACTTTGATCCTTTTTTGCAGAACCTAATACTCCTCATCCAATTCTGGGAAGTTTGATCAGCTGTATCCGCCCCTATAACGGTTTAAATTCCGGTACTACTAGTTGGTACCACTAGGTAAGCAGACAATAAAATAAAATGCTGAGCTAACTATAGACTGTTTGATATGGCTTTATGTAATATGTAATAAACCAAACGGTATCATCCTATATGGCATATGCCATACAAGATTAATATGGACATTTCAGGATATTTAAATCTGACGGATGACTAAGATACGTAGAATCCCATGCACCTCTTATTATCTTTATCTCTCTTTTCTATCCACCTATGTGGTTTTCTACTCTTTATCAGAAATGCGCGTGTCTAGTAATCTTTTGTTGTAGTGATGTAAATAGTTATCTGTAGAATAGTATACAGATTTGTATATATGTACATAAATGATGTTTCTACATATTAGTAAATTTGTACATTAGTGCCTAGCGGTATTATCAGACCTATGAGATGAGTAACACTAGCCCTGTATATGAATTGACAAAACTTAAATCATAAACGGTTTTTTGCACTGTAAATATAGATTTGTAAATAATTTCAATATATCTTTTACAGAAATACGATGGTACAGTCCTGAGGAAGACACAGTTGTGTCGAAACGCGTAGACAGGAAACCATCTTTTTAATGTATCGTAAATGTACTTGATGAATGTTTATACTTATGCATATGCTATAATGCTGAAATACTTTATCATGTATGTATATTAATGTACCAAAAACTTTTTATCATTCAATTATGTTTTAAAATAGCAATTAAAATGTACCAAATGTGCAAAAACGTTTTTTGATCATTTTTTTCAAATTTTGTTTGGCAAATGCCACTGTTCAGGTGCTAGTGTTCATTGAATATTTGCCTGGGTATTTTACTCACACAAATTGCTTTGCCCTGACCCAGGAATTTGATCCAAATCAGGGGGTCCTTGTTTGCTTCACAGGGGATGGACTCGGACGAGAGCCATGTTTCAGAGAGAAATATTAAGTCGGGTTTGATGGTGTCTAGCAGGTTGAAAATCTCTAGCTGATGCCTGGCTAATGAGCGAGTGTTTAAATACCAGATGAAAAATTTGGTGGGGGTTGGCTTGGGATAAGTGAGGGGGATGGGGGTCTGAAGGGCACTGGAAGGCGCTGTAGGAGTGGGATGGGATGGATCCAACGGGGGTGCAGGCGAGACGTCAGGAGGTAAGGAGTTGATCCCAGTGTTGTGTAGCCTGCTGAAGAGTTCAGTACTGATGGGCCAATTACCTTGGAGGATTCTGAGCTCTGTAGAGGAGTAAGAGAAAGCAAGTTGGGCAGGGGATATGGCCCTAGGCCCCGGCCGGCCGCGCGCAGACGGGCTTGCCTTCGGCGCGCCCACTGCGCGTCAGCGGCGCGCCCGCTGCACACGTCCGCTGCGCAACGGGAAGCACATTGCTATTTAAGGGTAGCGGCACGGCCTGATCGCGGTGCTCTGCCCCCGACTGTGCTGGAATAGAGACTGTCGTCCTGCGTGAGCCTGCGGAATGCGCAGGAGGCTGAGGGGTGCCCAGAGCGAGGAGAAAGTGCAAAGTAGCAATGAGGCAGGTAAAATTCAATTTAAAAAAATGATCGCCAGAAAACACACAATTAAAAAGTGAAGGGCTGGGTATCAGGGGAGCTCACTGGGAGACTGCTGTGCAAATACGTGCCGAGCCTTAAGCATCTGACCAGCTTCACATCATTGAATTTAACATATAGACATCACTGTGGATTCCTGCAGTGGCTGCAACAGTTTCCCATCTTACCTGTTGACCACTGGATAGATGTAAGTGTGCCCAGGTCATCAGTGCTAGTGACAGCATGCCTCTGATGAATAAGTTACACCTGATGCCCTAGGAGGTGTGGCACAACACCAATATTGAGTGCTGTAATTTTTCTGTGTACAATATGTTATAGAAAGCCACACTTCGGCATAGTCATTTGTATACTGTAGTGTGACACTTCCATAAAGAGAGGTGGCAATGGCATCACTTTCGCTAATCGTGCCTTTCGTGGCTTCCTGCCTCTTCCTGGTGCTTGCCTGCATCACCCTATGTTAAGGGGGATTGTTATGTTAAGGGGGGGATTTATAAAGCGCACAGCTACTCATAGAGTGTCCCGGCGCTGAAACAAGAGAAAGATGCAGAGTCACCAAAGGAAGGAAAACATAGTCCTTAAGAGTAAAGTGATCAGCTTGTTTGTTGGAACAGCCAGGTTTTCAGTTTCTTCCTAAAAGCCAGAATATTTGTGGTTTGCCTAAGCGGGAGAGGGAGCTTATTCCAGGATCTGACCACCAGAACCTGAAAGGAACGGCCTCCACAGCGTGCTTTTATAACATTTAGGAGTAGCCATCAGGTGCTGGTGAGCAGACCTAAGGGGTCTGCCAGGAGTATATAATGAAATTCTTTTATGGGTGTAGAGCGCACCCATGCCATGTAGAGCTTTAAAGGCCAGAACCAGGGCTTTGAAAAGTATTCTGCAGCGGACTGGTAACCAGTGCAGTTTCTTCAGATGATGGGTGATCCGGTCTCTGGGACCGAGGCTCAAGACTGCACTCGCTGCCGTATTCTGCGTGACTTGCAATCTGCTAAGCAGGAACTCCGGCAGGCCCAGATAAAGGATGTTGGCATAATCAAGCCTGGAAGTAATAAGAGCCTGTACCACTGTCTTCCTATTTGAAATAGGTAGCAGGAATAGAAACCTGCGAAGTTCCTACCTATAGGATGCCGCCATCCACACTCTCAAAGCACCTGTGTCCTTGGGGAGCCTTTTGTGATCTTTGGGCTCCTACTTGATTCCTCTCATTGGCCATCTGTTCTCCCTTTTTTCCTGCTCGTCTCTTTGCTCCTTCACCAATCCCCCTTTCCTTTTTCTCCCCTGACCTCCCCTGTTTCATCCGGTGGTTTCCTTTACTATCCTGCTTCCTTTCGTATTCGCCTTAATCTTGCTACATCCCCACCTTCCTTCCCACACGAGTTGACCTCAGGCATTCAATGCGAAGAATCCCTGAATGTGGGAAGGAAAAGCAAAGTCAGGAAATTGGAGAGCGTAGATATCTCAGTTTTTTTCAACAATATTTTCAAACAGAGCGGGTATGAATACACACAGTATTGGACCTGAGTTAACAGGGCTGGATATATAGGGATCCTGGTGAGAATCCCTAAAGGAAAGCAAACCTCATCTCTAATCTCCAGAGCTTTGTGGCTTCCACACATCCGGATAGAGGCCCTCTGCTGTCTTCTACCCCTTTTATCCCTAAATAAAAGATTAGGAATGTAAGCCCACACACATGCAAGAAATGTCTAACACCAAGAATACAGGATAGAGCACTCTGAAAAACATGATTACCCCAACATAATTTAAAGTTAGTTGCCACAGTGGAGTCTTCTGCGGTAATGGTCTGTTATGAGTTCTCAAACTGCAATGGGTCCATTGACCAGCATCGATAAACAAATGTTGCTCAATCCACTGTGGCTGTCTGCACAAACAAGCCAAAGTCACCTGCGACAGAGGACAGAGTTCAAAGGGGAGAAAGGGAAATGGAGCCAGGAAACAACAGGTTGGAACTGCTACCATGAAAACCCCTCTTTGAGTAACATTTTCAAATTACCCAGCGACCTCCTCCCCCACAGGTCACTACCAGCTCTTTTCAAAATGGCGGCTATAGCTTTTGACACAAGTCATTCTCGTGCAATTACAAGGACCAGAGATAGATGACACCTGAAAAAAAACAGTAGGCTTGTGTTGGAACTGGCCCTTCTTGCAGGGTCATCCTCAAAATTTTTGCTTCTTCCTCCCTTATTTTTCCTGACCCGTGGCTATTGGCAATAGGACTCTGCGCACTTTACCACTGCTGATCATTGGTAAAGTGCATATGCTCTCTGTGTAAATTATATTGTAATGGGATATACATGATTGGCATATTTGTATCACCATGAAGTCCCTAGTAAAGTGCACTGGGCGTGCCAGGGCTGGTGATGACAAATGCTACTAGTGGGCCTGCAGCACTGATTGTGCAACCCACATGAGTAGCCCTAAAATGGTGTCTCAGGCCTGCCACCGCAGTACCTGTGTGCAGTCTGTGAACTGCCATGTCCTCGTGGTCAGTATCCCCACTGACCAGGCCTAACCCTTCCCTTTTTGCGCACATTGGTCACCCCTATGGAAGGCCCAAAGTACCCCCCTGGGCATGTTGCAGTGCATGTGAAAGGTAGAGCATGTATTGGTGCAGATGACATGCTCCGGTAGTGAATTACAGCCATTTTCGTTTTTCACTATTGTAAGGCTATCTTGCTCCATAGATTAACATGGGGGATGCTGGCTACAGTGGCTACCAGCATTTCTTCAAGAAGGAACAAGATAGGGCATAAGTATCTAGTATCCCTGAACTCAGAATTTAATAACACATCTTTTAGGAAAGGTTGTTTTTAAATCCTGTGTTTGAGAACAGCACTTTTAGAAAGTTGCTGTTCTCTTGTCTGACCCTTCTGTGTGCTGGGCCTGTTTGTGTATTGACTGTCTGGTTTGAGAGTGACAGGGGCTGGGAATTCCCCAGGAGGCTGGCTGAGTCAGCCCTAGGCTGAATGACTGCATTTGCAACCTGAGTGGTGGGAGGAGTTAGCACCTGGGCCTGAATAGGGCTGTGCCTGCCTTCCACAATGCTGGCTCCACCTCCTGCTGGGTGGCTGACGACCCTGCCCCTCACTCTGAAAGGAAAGGAGAAGCCAGGAAAACAAAGTACTCAGGAGACACCCAGAACTGGTTCAGACCGGGCTCAGGGCCCACTTGCACAAAGAGAACAAAGACTTTTATGGGTATAAGTACAGGACCCCTGACAACAGAAAATTAGATCATCCTGGAATCAAGAAGGAACCTCTGCCAAGGAGAAAGATGACTCTGAAGAAGGAAGACTGTTCTGCTGTTGCTCTGCTGGACTGACCTGCTGTTGCTTTGCTGCCAAGGAGAGGGGAAGGACTTTGCTAGTGTGCTGTGTCCCCTGTCTTGAAGGAATCTCCAAGGGCCTGAGTAGAGCTGGCTCCCTGTTCTGAAGTCCCAGGAACAAAAGGACTTCACCCCAAGCTTCAATGAACTCTGCTGAGAGAGTTCTGTCCTTCCTAGAGTGCTTGATCCAGTTGTGGGGCCTCTGGAAGTTGTACCTGTGCTGGGAAGCATGAAACTAAGCTTGAGAGACTTTTGCAATTGAAAAGTGTTGCATCGCTCGCTTGCGGAGCGCCTCCCCGACAGTGCGAGAAGTTTCCCGCCGCTACGAAGGTCGAGATCGTCGCAGCGCCTGACGCCGCTGCCAGAGCCATCGCATCCTTCGTTTGGGGGACGCACCAGACTGGTGGGGAAAACATCGCTGCGAGTGTCGTCGCAGAGCCTGTCGTCGCTGGGTGAGGTCGCCGCACCGCTTGCTTACGGACCGCATCACGTCGCTGCGAATGTCGTCGCAGAAACCATCGCATCAAGGAGCTGCGTGAGAGAGGATCACCGCAGGATCGTGCATCGTCCCCCCGGAGATCGTCGCAGCCCCTTCGAGATCATCGCATCGTGCCTTTGCGAGAACAAACTACGTAAGGAACCTACGCACCGGAATCCATACAAGTGGCCTTCCTCCCCATACAGACCGGATTCGTCGCAACACGCCCGCTGCTGCAGCGGGGTTGTCGCATCACCTCCCCAGGGTCTCAGGAGCAACGCATTGCTTGTTTTCCACCGCACCAGCTACTGCTTTTGGAACTTTGTCGCAACTAAAAGGTACTGTGAGTAAACGTGGCGCAACTGTGAACTTTTCACGCATCTGTGGTTTATTCTATCGCAACCTGAAGAACTTTATCGCAAACCTTAAGAACTCTTTGAAACCATATTCTTGAACTGTGTATGTTGGATTTTTGTCATTTTAGTCTTGTGTAGTTTAGATTAAATACCTTGGCCCTCATTTATGAAGAGCTTGCGCCGGCGGTGCGTCAAGAATAATGGCGCATCGTCGGCGCAACGCATGCGCCATATTTATGAAGTGGCGCATCTCCGACGATGCGCCACTTTTAACCCACTGCGCACGGAAATCCACTGCGTGAAAATGCCCTGCGACACGTAAGTATTAATGTATGCATGGTGGGCGTTACGACGGAGAAACATGCGCAAAAGTGACGCATCCATATTAATGACTCAATCCACTTTTGTCGCATCTGTTGCGGAAAATGCGCATCGTTGCGGTTACGTCAGAATTGGTGCGCCTGCAAAACGGACGCGCAGGAAATGACGCATCGGCACATAGCAAGAGGAGAGGCCACAGTGGACATTGCTGCAACAATCCCCACACCATGGAGGTGGTAATGCTGCGAGTAGCTGCCAGACGGAGACGACTAGCACAAGGAATCCAACCACAACCCCCCGCCCCACAAAACCCCCCCCCCCCAAGGCAACGCCGCAGAAAGGAGCGGTTATTCCGTCAAAGGAGTGTCCTGAGAGGCCTCAGGAATGAGGAGGTCATAAGTCTATTTCGCCTCAAGAAGCAGACCATACTACATCTACTGCGACTCATTGGACCAAGGCTAGAGGTAGGAACCAACAGGCCTACCAACATACCGCCACAGGCAAAGCTCCTGGCTGTGTTGCACATGCTAGCGTCGGGCTCCTTCCAGACAACAGTTGCCAAAGTGGCAGGAATATCCCAGCCAGCTTTCTCATCATTCCTACCAACTGTCCTGGATGCCATCATCCAACTGACACCCCGCTACCTCTGTTTCCCCAACAATCCACAACAGCAGATGGAGATCAAGCAAGGATTCTATGACATAGCAGGCTTACCCCATGTGCTGGGTGCCATTGACTGTACACATGTGCAATTAGTACCTCCGGCAGCAACAGCACATTTGTACATAAATCGCAAACATACATATTCAATCAATGTACAGGCCATTGTGGATCACCGTGGACTATTCACCAATGTGCTGGCAAAATACCCTGGCAGTGTACATGATGCCTTCATACTCCGGAACTGCATCATAAATGACCGCTTCAAGAATGGCCAGTATGGCAATGGCCTACTTGTAGGTAAGCAAAAGAGTATGATACAATGCACCATCCATGCTACCATACTGTTAATATTGCTTCAATTACGCTTTAATGAGGACATGGATGGAATAATGTTGCACTACCATATACATATACATCAATAGAAGGGGCATAATTAATTTAGGTCATGCGCTGCTGGTGCCTAACTTTAAAAAAATTAAAAAGTCAGGCACCAGTGGCGCAAGTCCTTCAAAAAAGAGGGCCAAGGTCATGTAGAGGCATATAGGGAGTCAATGCATGTCCGCCCAAATCTGTGTCCATTTCCCAGCATAACTATGTGCCAAAGGTGTCTTGCATGTGAGTCACTGGGTGTGTTCTCTGCAACATCCATGCCCAATGGACACTGTCAAAATAAATATTACACACAACATATGGCCTGTACTCGACCAGAACCATTACAAGCATTTCATTGTACCTTCTCATTTATTCCATTACAGCTGACCAGGGATATGGCATCCAGCCATGGGTGATGACACCTTATGGAAACCCACAGTCGCCACAGGAAGTAGCGTACAACCAAGCACATTGCAGCACCAGGAACATTGTCGAAAGAACATTTGGTCTGCTCAAGGCCAGGTTTCGGCGCCTGGACAAGTCTGGTGGACGTATGCTGTATTCACCAGAGACAGTGTGCAAATTAATTTTGGCTTGTGCAATACTGCACAACATATGTGTGCTCACAAAAGTCCCCTGGGATGAGGGACCTGAATTAAATCCACAAATGCCGGAGGATGACCAGGAGGACGGCCATGCTCCTGTAAACCAAAGCACAGCAGCAGGCATCCGCAGACGTGCTGACATAGTGCATAATTTTTTTTAACAATGTCAAAAATAACATCCTCAGCATGCATTTTGAGTTTTTGTAAGGATTAATAAAAATACATCATACTACCTTTACTCCCTTGTGTATGATTAGTTTTCTAAAATTTATACTGCAAGTTGAATGACAATCTCATATGTGGAGTACACAATCAATCAATCAATCAAAGCTATTATATAGCGCACTACTCACCTGGAGTGTCTTAAGGCGCTAGGGGAGGGGGGGTCCGCCACTGCTCGAACAGCCATGTCTTCAGCCACTGCCTGAAGGCAAGGTGGTCCTGGGTCAGGCGGAGGTGGGTCGGAGGGAGTTCCAAGTCATGGTGGACAGGTAGGAGAAGGACCTTCCTCCTGTGGTGGCTCTTCGGATGCGGGGGATGCCGGCGAGGGCGTGGACGGTCGATTGAAGCTGGTGTGTGCGAGCGTAGAATTTGAGGCGGATGTTGAGGAATCCTGGGCCTTGGTTGTGTCGGGCTTTGTGTGCGTGGGTGAGGAGACGGAAGGACAATCTCTTCTTGACCGGGTGCCAGTGCAGATCTCTCAGGTTTCCGGAGATGTGGCAGCGATGGGGAATGTCCAAGATGAGTCGTGCTGAGGCATTCTGAAACCGCTGGAGTGTGTAGTGGAGTCTGGCAGTGCTTCCTGCGTAGAGGGAGTTGCTATAGTCCAGTCGGCTGGTGACGAGGGCCTGGGTAACAATCATTCTGGTCTGGGTGGGGATCCACTGGAAGATCTCACGTAGCATGCGCAGGATGTTGAAGCACGACGAGGAGACTGCGTTGACTTGTCTGGTCATGGAGAGGGAGGAGTCCAGGATGAAGGGCAGGTTGCGTGCGTGGTCTGTCGTTTTGGGTGCGCTGGCCAGGGCGGGGGGCCACCAGGAGTCGTCCCAGGTGGAGGGTGAGGATCCCAGGATGAGGACTACTGTCTTGTCCAAGTCCAATTTCAGGCGGCTGTTCTTCATCCACATGGCTACGTCTGTCATCCCTTCGTGTAGGTTGGCTCTGGCGGTGGCGGGGTCGTTGGTAAGGGAGAGGATCAGCTGTGTGTTGTCGGTGTAGGAGATGATCTAGAGGTTGTGTTGGCGTGCGATGGCAGCGAGGGTGTTCATGTAGACGTTGAAGAGGGTTGGGCTGAGCGAGGAGCATTGAGGAATGCCGCAGATGACTGTGGTGGCTACTGATCTGAACGGGGGGAGGCGGACTCTCTGTGTCCTTCCGGCGAGGAACGAGGTGATCCATTCCAGTGCCTTCCCCTGGAGTCCAACGTTGCTGAGGCGCTGCGCTAGGGTACGGTGGCAGACAGGCCATGGAGAGGTCTAGGAGGATGAGGGCCGCTGTGTCTCCACTGTCTAGCAGGGCTGGGATGTCATCGGTGGCTGCGATCAGGGCCCTCTCGGTGCTGTGGTTGGGCCAGACTACGAGAGGTTGAGCAATCCGTTCATCTTGAGGAAGGCGTCCAGTTGCTTGTTGACGGTCTTCTCGATGACTTTAGCTGGAAATGGGAGCAGCGAGATGGGGCATCCCCATTTAGTGGTGCAGAAAATGATAAAACCACAGGTGAAGATGAGCCCACATTATGAAATCACACAGCAGGTAAAAATAAGAAACATTTCTTGTATGTTGCTAAGTCATGTTGGAGGTAATTCAATAATAGGACAAACATTACATTCATTAATATGTTACACAGTGGATGTGAGGCTAAATATGACCATCCATGAAAAAGTACACCTCAGTGCCCACACAGGTTTGCACAATAGAACTAATGTGGCAGGCACATAAATGAAGTAGGTGTATCATACTTCACAATCTCATCCATGCATTCATGACTCTACACACAACAGTGACGTTGGGTCTGCGTACGTCACAATCTGACCCATGCATTCCGGACTCCACGCACAAAAGTCACGTTACACAAGGACCAAAGTGACTTTGGTCAACACATGTCATAGTGTGACTCAGCAGAATTTAGAAACATAAAATATTTACACACAAACATTTTGTGTTCCTGTTGAGACACTTTCACGCTAAGCGTAAACACACATCTTTTGGCCAGCGTCAAAACATACACCACTTAAGATATGCTACAACATTGTCAGATAATAACTGCAATGTGCCATTAATGAAGATAGTGACGCATGCCAATAAAGTCACATCTACATATAACACTGGTCGCACCTTGGGAGTAAAAGATGTCATCAGTCAGCCATGCATCTAATCAATGATGCGACATAATAAAGGTAGTGTCGCATTACAATAATGACGTTTCCACCAGAACTGGTCGCACCTTGAGGGGAAAATATGTCATCAGTCAGCCATGCATCTAATCAATGATGCGACATAATAAAGGTAGTGTCGCATGACAATAATGACGCTTCCACCAGAACTGGTCGCACCTTGAGGGGAAAATATGTCATCAGTCAGCCATGCATCTAATTAATGATGCGACATAATAAAGGTAGTGTCGCATTACAATAATGACGCTTCCACCAGAACTGGTCGCACCTTGAGGGGAAAAGATGTCATCAGTCAGCCATGCATCTAATCAATGATGCGACATAATAAAGGTAGTGTCGCATTACAATAATGACGCTTCCACCAGAACTGGTCGCACCTTGAGGGGAAAATATGTCATCAGTCAGCCATGCATCTAATCAATGATGCGACATAATAAAGGTAGTGTCGCATTACAATAATGACGCTTCCACCAGAACTGGTCGCACCTTGAGGGGAAAATATGTCATCAGTCAGCCATGCATCTAATCAATGATGCAACATAATAAAGGTAGTGTCGCATGACAATAATGACGCTTCCACCAGAACTGGTCGCACCTTGAGGGGAAAATATGTCATCAGTCAGCCATGCATCTAATCAATGATGCGACATAATAAAGGTAGTGTCGCATTACAATAATGACGCTTCCACCAGAACTGGTCGCACCTTGAGGGGAAAAGATGTCATCAGTCAGCCATGCATCTAATCAATGATGCGACATAATAAAGGTAGTGTCGCATTACAATAATGACGCTTCCACCAGAACTGGTCGCACCTTGAGGGGAAAATATGTCATCAGTCAGCCATGCATCTAATCAATGATGCGACATAATAAAGGTAGTGTCGCATTACAATAATGACGCTTCCACCAGAACTGGTCGCACCTTGAGGGGAAAATATGTCATCAGTCAGCCATGCATCTAATCAATGATGCGACATAATAAAGGTAGTGTCGCATTACAATAATGACGCTTCCACCAGAACTGGTCGCACCTTGAGGGGAAAAGATGTCATCAGTCAGCCATGCATCTAATCAATGATGCGACATAATAAAGGTAGTGTCGCATTACAATAATGACGCTTCCACCAGAACTGGTCGCACCTTGAGGGGAAAAGATGTCATCAGTCAGCCATGCATCTAATCAATGATGCGACATAATAAAGGTAGTGTCGCATGACAATAATGACGCTTCCGCCAGAACTGTTCGCACCGTAAGGGGAAATATTTTAACTGTACCATGCTTCAAGTCAACGATGCGACATAATTACGTTTTATTCGCATGCCAATTATGACGCATCACCGGAAACGAGTCGCATCGCAACAGGAAATGATGTAACCAGCCTGCCCTGCCCAAAAACAGGAAGTTATATGATACTTTCGCTTTCTCTTTCACTCCTTTGTAGTCTCTGAGAGGTGTAGGAGTGTGTTTGCAAAGTGCTTGAGAGTTTTGTCCTGTCCTGCAGTTGTTTTACAGTGTGTGTCTTGCTAACTGTGTCCAAATTGTCTCTGTAGTGTTCAGTATTGTCTACCTGTGTGTTGTGTGTAAAGGGGTGTCTGTCTGTTTAGGGGTTTTATTATTCATTAATAGGGGGATTTGTGTTGTTTTAAGGGGTTTTCAAAGTTAGTAATAGGGGGAATAGTGTTCTGTTTAGTGGATTTAAACTATTAGGGGTATTCCTGTGAAAGCCACTATTTTTTTTGTAGCATTCACACAGCGTGGCTTGTGCTTTGTCACAATGTCACCCAGGTCTAGGAACCTCACTGAGCAGGAGTATGGGGGGCTACTGTGGCTGATTGTCCACTACCTCCCTAACATGATTGGGAGTGGAGGCAGGGTACTGCTGGGTTACCCAACCCAAGAAAGGAAGCAGAGGTGGGAGAGGGTCAGGTACCAGATGTTGCGAATATTTGGAGTGGACCGGACCCTCCGACAGTACAAGCATCGGTGGGCTGATGTCATCAACCGTGAGCAGGATCTCCTGGACCACCTTGGAATCGAGGTCGAGGGAACAATTGGTAAGTCAAATGACATTTATTTAATGTATTAACGGGCTGTATTGTAAGGTCAAGCTATTCAATTGTGAAACTACAGGGGTCTCACTGATGATCCCCTTGCAACGCTGTGACATCAGATATAGGGCCATATCTATCAACAAACCCTTTTGGTAATCTAAACTTGAGATTAGCAAGGAATCCATATTTATGATTTGACAAATGGTATGTATTAAGAAAAATTACTATTATTTTAGGAATCCATTAATCTTTCGTATGTGCAACTTTGCATGTTTAGCCTTAGCAATTAAGGGATAATTCCATATGCATTGCCATGGCCCAGGAGGGCCATAGGGAAAATTTAAAATCTATACACTTATTTCAATTCAGCTATTTGCTAATCGACATAAGTGAATTATTACAAGGGTGCAGGGTTGTCTCAAAGACACACTGCTGCAGTCCTCAAAAGTATATGTGTGTGCATATGGTGCACATACATGCCCTATGGCCATGTGTGTGCATCACCTGCCACCTTCCAAAAAGCAAAATTGTGCATGTTGAGAAAAATAAGCACCTTACCATCAACTACAGGTTGGTGTTAATTTGTTAAATATCAAACATAATTAGCCACACAAAAATGCAACATACATAAAGCCAGATTAATGAGGCATGTGTGCCTCTTTGCACCGCTATTGCGTCACTTCATTTGACCAACTGCCGCACAAATAAAGCGCCCTATTCACAACTTCGTAAAGCACAGCGCCATAAGAAGGCGTTCCTGCGCAGGGGGGGGGGGCCTTCCTGCGCAGGAACCCCTCATGAAAGTGGCTGAGTGAAATCTATGAAATTTCACTCATTCACTTTCTGGCCAATGCTGCGTAACAACCCTGCGCCTGCTTGAAGCAGGCGTAGGTATTGACGCAGCATTGTGCAGATGGTGCATCCCCGTGCCTTGCTGGAGCTGCGTTGCGCTTGCGACGCAACTCCAGCAATGGCCCACAATTCCCACACAGATGCCTCGCGCATCTGTGCCGTTTGTTCACCATGGTGTGCTGCTTTATAAATGAAGTCCCCCATAAAAGCACAATCACATACATCTACACAATGCAAACATATTATCGATATGGGACAAGTGTGCAAGTATTTGGCAAATGCCATCTCAATGTGACACCACAAACAAGGGATCACATGTGTGTCATACATGCAGTGGAAGAGTGTTAGAACCTGGGATGCCAGGTCACCTAGGGTAGCCTGGCCTAGGGGTAAGACATGCAATTTCTAGAGGCACAGTGTGAAGGTTGCAGACCACCCAAAAGTAAATTCACGCAATAGCACACAAAAACAACACTACACCAAATATCAGGAAAATAAGTACTGCTGTATAAAAATAATATCTTCTATTCTTTTATGCTTTAGATTTTACAGTTCAGTACTTTACCATCAGTCAGGTGAAATCACAATCCGCTAAAGTTTTGGAAGAGAAACTACTACTCAATATACGCAAAGGCAGATATCATCACAGTATTAGCATTCTTTTTAGCAGAGTCACTGGCATTAAGAATTCACATTACATTACTAGAATTTCTAATAGTTAATTAGGCATAGTTTCTAAATATGATCTATACTCTACAACTGGTCTCAGCAATAGCAATAATACTCTTAAATTACTATGCTAGTTGTTAATTAATTCCAATAGCGCATTACAGTTAAATATGCACCACAACCAGGTCTGGTAGGTAACCCTTCTAATTCCATAGGACAGTTAATTATGCAATATGCTTTCATTTTGGCTTTTCAGACACTCTACTCCATCAGAGGGGGGCAAACTGTCATTGATGGTCAAGAGCCAGGGGTTGATTATGATGTTATACTCCTGACACCCCCACTGGTAACCAGGCTTCTTGAGTCAGTTAGTGTTTAATAATTAAGCCTCTCGTTTGCCAGGCTCTCCTCCCTCCTCCTCTCTCTCAATTATAATCAGTGTAGGGAGGAAGCCAGACGATCAGGAGGCCTGACCAGCTCTCCCACGCTACCCCTCACTCCTCCCTGCTTACTTGTGAGGGTGGCCAGCAGGCGGATCTTCCGCTCACCCCCTGTACCTTTCAGATGCTTCTCTCCTCCTACTCGGCCTCTCCGCCCCCTGTGGAGCAAAACCGAAGCGCTAAACACAGCGCAACAGCCGCTTAACAGGCTGCTCCTCACCACCACGGATCTGACCCTCGGCGCGCAGATCGGTCCCAGCCACTCGCCGAAGCCGCCTCCTCACAGCTCTCCTCAGCGGTGGACGACGACGTTGATTTCCACACCCATGGGCTCCACTGCGCATGCGTGGGGGAAAAGCGACTCCGCACCGGGCCTGCTCAATCCTCGGCCCCTCCTCTCCAGGCAGTCCCCCAATTCAGTGGGGAATTAGCGCGCTGGCGCCGGGCATGAGCACTGCGCTCACTCTCACTCCTGGATTCACCGGACGCCGACACAGAGCGCGACAGGTGCCCCCGGGGTCCCGTTTACGGCGCTGGCCTCACAAGGCTGCCCAGGCTCAAGGGAATCTTCCTCCAGTCTCCAACCACTGGTCAATTAGTAAAGTGTCGGCTCCCTGCCAGTCCTGACACAGGTAAGAGATGCCCAGTGCCACCCAGGTCAAAAGCTTACTTCTTGCCCTCAACAGGGAAAGGGGGGATCAAAGGGGCTTCCACAGAATGAAGCCACAGGGCGCTTTTTCCACTCTAGGACCCCAGCCCTTTTTACTGGACAGTTAACAGGAGCCCTCTTTAGTTCAGTTCCCACCACTGGGCAGAGGACTGCGCTCCACAGCGCCGCTGTCTCCTTATCCTACCTACACCCCACTATTTTGAAGCTAGGGGTCAGTCAGGCGCCCAGGGTCTCCCTTAAACTTCCACAGCGGGGACAGGACAAGGAACCCACTGGAGAAATAGAGAAGTGGAATTATTAGGCTGCTTCCCAGTCCAGGAGTTCAACCCTTACACTAGTCTCCTCCCACCTGCCAGGATAGCCTGTCCTCCAGCTGACTCTCACAGGTAGACAAAAAGGCGGCCCCGCATTCCGCCTTTTATAGGCTGCCCTTCAGTGGTCCAGAATGGACCAGAAGGTTCTGGAATGCCCTATGCTGGTCTATGGGTAAGTTCTGGACTTGGCAGTTAGGGCAGTTGTTAGCCACCATTTTGTGGCTCCAACTTTCCCTGTCAGAACAGGCCTCTGGGCCTGAGGTAAAAGATTATGGGGGGAAAAAGAACACCTATCCCCTTGACCAACACCTATAAAAAGTAGTAGACACAAAAATATTAAGGGTATGAGGGGCAAAAAGGGGACAAAATAAAGAATAATGAGGAGGGACTACGCAAAAAATCCAGACAGGTCTAACAAAGAGTGTGCTTCACATGTGAAGCACTTAGCCAGAGACTGTTGTATGAATCAGGTTGCCTCATGGGATGCATCGTAAGCCAATGTTGAAGATACCACTGACTCTCATGTAATCTCTGTACTATGTTGAAATATGCAACATACGCTGAGAATCTGCTCTATTGTCTTTCCCTTGTAGGTGGTCCACCACCATACACAAGGGGTGAGGTGGAGTCCTTCAAGGATCCTAAGGCCATTGGTGAGTTAGAAATCCTTACTATGTTTGTCTGTATGCTTAAAATGTCTCCTCATGCATGCCAAGTATGCAGACAGTGCCAAATTCATCATTCTTGCATGCAGCATGTTTACACATCACATGTGCATGGAAGTGTGAAGGACTCAATGGCACCATGTGGAAATCCATTTACTTAATGATAAGGGTCACATGTATGAGGTGTTACAGTGTGCAAGGGACACAGTAACAAATCTTGTGCTGCTGTAAGTATCTATCACATAAAATTAGACCACAATCAAACTATACATCTATACCTCCATAGAGCACCATACTCAGGTGTGAGGGTCTGAAGGCACTGAAGGGAGGGGGTGTGCTGCTACTGATGAAATAGGCAGCTCTTGAGTTCTTTCATTAAGGTAAGATGTTCCTGGTCAGTCGTAGTTGTGCGCCAAGGGACTTTCATGTCTTGGTGCCCAGGTATGAGGATGATCTACGTCCAGTGGTGGATGAGTCAATCCTTGGGATGGTGGCCAGTGGGAGGCTGGTGGAGCAGAGTTGGCGGGTAGGATGTGAGAACGAGAGGCGGTTGAGGAGTCATTCTGGGCCCATGTCATGTGTCTGTGTGTGTGTGTGGGTGAGGAGCCATAACGTGATCCTTGTGTTGAAGGTGACCCAGTGTTGGTCAATATGCCCTGTAGAATAGCAGCTGTGGTGAGGGCCGTCGAGGATGAGTTGTGCCGATGCATTTACTATGGGTAGTAATTGTAAGTGAAGTCTGGCAGTGGTTCCTGTGTATAGGGGCTTCCCGTTGTACAATTGGCTGTTGATGAGGGCCTGGGTGACCGTCTCACACGTTCCGGTGGTGATCCACCAGAATATCTATCCGAGCATGTGCAGGGTGTAGAATCATAAGGATGACATGACGTCCACTTGTTTGTTAGTTGTGAGTGAGTAGACCTGGAAGTATCCCAAGTGGGGTGTATGCTCCGTGGGTGTTCTTGCAGTCACCATTGTTGTGGACCAATAGGCGTCGTCCCTGGCGGATGTTGATTTACCAAGAATGAAAACCTCTGTATTGTGTGTCTACAGTATCCGCTGACTGACCTTTTTCCATTCTGCTGCGTCTATCTTTCCTTCATGGAGGTTGTTTTTGTTCGGGGCTGGGTCATGGGTGAGGGACCGTACCAGATGGGTGTCATTCGCATAGGTTTGTATGTTGTGGTGTTGTGTGCATGCAATGGTGGCAAGTGTGCACATGGAGATGTCGAAGAGTGTCATGCAGAGCAAGGAGACTTGGGGTACGTGACAGTCAGTGTATGTAGACCATGGCTACGTGACACATGCTAATTCCAGTACAACATAGACATACCTCCTACAAGTAGGATTTCCTTGTGCCCCATGTGTGTCAGTACTTGCTATTGTTAGAGGGATGCAACAGTGCTGCAAGTCCATCATCAATCAGCACTATAATAATGCAGTTACCTATGCAACTAAAAGGGCTACCGGCAGATTTGACTATTGACATCAGTATTAAATATGCATTGATGTACATGTCTATAAATGGCCATAGCATCATTTATCATGCATTGTCAACTCACATACCAGGCCTTGATGCTGGCCATTATATGACGTCCCCTGTGAAGATGCGTCTAACATGAAAGTGTTGTGCAGTGTGTGTTGTGTAGTGTGAAAATGCAGCACGTATGTACTCCCAAGCAGCACCCCATGTACAAGAGTTAAATGATAGGAGGCGGTGCACAAATCAATTGCAGTGCACACCTGTGTCTTTCCTTGAAACACAATCCTAATTTGGCCATGTTTTGTTTCCATGGTGCATTTGACATGGGTGTAGGCTTGTGCAGCATACAGGGATGATGGTCCATATACCTTGCTATGTATCTGCGTATGAAGAGCACAATTACAATGCCTATACAAACCTTGCCTGCACACAGATGCACAGGCATCATTTTGAGAAGGGGCCTGCATATGTGAATGGCGAGCATTGGGTTCATGGCCAGGACATATGATTTGGAATGCCCCATCTCATATGTATTGAGGCCTTACATGTCATGTAGATTATTTATCATGTTAGGTAGTACGCAATATCACTTAGCATCCCTGTGTATGACCATAGATGATGCCACCATGCTTTTAAATTGATGCCCTGTTAACGATAGCCCCGTGACAAATGTACCGAAGGTTGCATGAATGTGCATGTGTACAGGTGTCAATGTGTTAGTGCAGACTGATGTGGATGTCATTGCTCAATTACAGAAAACATGACACAAGATGAGGAGAGGCAGTATCGCATCCGTCTAGAGAGATACCGCCACATACGGAATGTTGGTCGTTCATTCAGGCAGATGGGACGCCGACATGAGCACTCACGTGCTGATGGAGCATGGAAATCACCAACTCCCACTCCACCATCCAACACGCGGAGCCGGAAGGAAAAGGCCAAAACCTCACACATGCACTCCGGACCACCAACAGGATCATGTGAAGATCAACATCCCCAGATGGACACTGAATCACCTACAGGGAGTGGACCATCAGGCATGCAGACATCAGCACCCTCAACATCAGGTTTGGTAGCACCCCCAGCTGATCTTGCTTCAGGATCTGCTACTCAATCCACTTCTGGACATCCCTCAGATATGACCCCAGTGACAACCACTGCTCACAATTCGCCAACCACCACAGCAGAGGCCCTTCCAACGAGTCCAGGTGGAGGTGCAGTAGGGCAACTTGGACGTACAGCAACAGGGCATGCAGCAGCTCCCCCTGAGATCGACGGTGTGCTCCTGATGGCCAAAATTAACAAGATTGAGGGGCAAATGGAAATGTTTGAAAAAGGCCAAAAGGAACTGACATTGAAGGTTGCGGGCATGCAACTGCAGCTGGCCACCCTGCTGTCCATGGTTGCGGACATGAAGGCCAACATTGAACAAATGGACGAGCAGGAATGAACACATAGTTAACAACTGTGGTCGTTGTCCATGACATGGAATTTCACATGTCAAGTTACGGACCTTGTTATTGTTTACATTTTTTACATAGTATTTAGGATAGTTGTAGTACTTAGGAATAGTGTTAGGATAAGTGTTAAGTTATTAGGAGTGGGTGGGGGTTGATGTATAGTGTATGTTAAATGTATTTTTATATGTATAAAAAAAATATAAAAAAAATATATCATTGTTTAGTTAGGTAGGTTAATTAGTATGTGTTTAGATTAAGTGTATGTATGCCTGATGTGTGATTGTTGAATAGGGGGTGGGGGGTCATCTGTGTGTTGTGTAGTATGTGTGAGGTAGGTATAGGAACAGTTAGACAAGATAAGTGTAGATGTTAGTGCATTAGATTAGATTGGTGTAGGATTTTATAAACATTTTTGAATAGTGTAGTGTAGTTTAGCATTACATTTAAATAGTCTGAACAATTTTTGTTAATAAAACATCTGTTTCAATTACAATCAGTTGTACTTGTAGGCATATGAAGTAGAGAAATCAGCTCTGGATGAGCCTTACCCTTGCTGGCCAAGGAATGTGAACAATGATCTCATAGCTGAGATTACCGTTACATGTTAGCTATTGTAAGCGAAATGTTCATTACCCTATCACTAATTCATACAGGCCAATACTCACCCTTGAGGGACTTTAGGTAATGTGTCTCAGGTGAGCCCATGTGATCAACAATCATGTGTAAAGATTCTGGGACCTCTGTCATGACGTTTTTCCGTAGTGGAGCACAGCAGGCCTTCCTGTAGTGCTACCCTTTTGCAGGCTGAAGTGCAGGACCGTGCCGTATCTGCTAGTTACTGCGCAGTCCTGTTGTTCTCACCAGCACTGTTGCACAATGTCCTGTTCATCGCTAACGCAGTCACCTTTGCACAATGGGGTAAGTGTGTCTGCCTTGCTGTGAACATCAGACTTGTACAGGAACGGACACCTCTCAGTTAATCAATCATCACAACGGCCTCTTCCTCTTACTATGTCTACTGCATTGTGAGGAAAAGGGGAGACAAGGAGAAATCATCATATTTGTCAACATTGAGCCTTCTTCACGCCTGCACTGGGTCTGTGTAATTTCTGGACAGTGCCTCACATTTCATGTTCCTATTACATTTGTGGCAGTGTCAAAAGGCAATGGATGTTGCTGGGAAGGCACCCAGCAACACCCATTGCACGTGCCTGTACCGCAGATCAATGCGTGCAAGGGTTGGATTAGCTGCATGCAGCATTATCCCATGACTATGTGCCTTGGTGATGGATGATGACTGTTAGGCAGGGTTAGGCATCACACAACGTCACAACAAGTGAGGGTCAGATGGCACATGGGCCGTCATTTATTGGGCCACCTGGTATTGAGACTGTACCTCAATGTTTGCAGTGTTTCCCAATGCTGAGGGCCAGTATGACCCACGTCTTTCCTGCAAGTGGAAAAGAAAGCAGGTTTACAGCCTGGCTATGTAGATGCAGGGAAATGTGACCATGGATAGGTCTGTATTGCAGACGTATGTCTTGTGGGCCTAGAAGCAGATTCATTGGTAGAGGTTTGCTGGCCCAGGGTTCTGGCTGACTGTGTAGGTGTGTGTGAGCTCCTTGAGTGTCAGTATATCTGTATGGGTGTGGATGCAGTGGAGCTCCTGTATGTGCAGGCGGAAGTGGTATTATCATGTGAGCCACAGGGAAAGTCTACCTACGGTTGTCTGGACATTCATCTTTTTTGTACAGAGGGTATTTTTGATAATGTTATTGAGGGCTTTCACATTGCACAGGCTGATGATGATGGGTGTGTGGCAGATCCAATCAATGCATCAGTTGGCAATAATTTGGATGCACTTGCAGAGTTAGCAGAGGGTGAAGAAGTATGGTGAGGATACTACTATTATCCGTAATGACGGGGTGAGGGATGTGTTCTGTACAATGTATAGTTTGTGTGGCACATATGAGTGCTGAACTGTTTATCCAGCCCAGGGTACCCCCAGGTATAGTTCCATGTGGTAGTGGTTCTTGGGATTATGAAGAATTTTTTTTGACAACAAATGGAGATGTGTCCAGCTGAGGCACATACTTGTTGGCACATCTCGCATCCATTGTGGTTAGTCGTGTCCTGTAATGTTGGGTACCTTGGTGAGTGAGAGGCAGAGCTGGGTGTATTAGGCGTAGGGTACTATGCAGAGTCCATGTTCACTGATGCCCTCAGCAAGCGGAGCCATGTAGACATAGCAGACAAAGTTACTGAGGGACAGTCCCTGAGGAACTCAGCATCAGTACTCTGTGTGTTCCGCTGTGAAATGTATTAGGCTGAATCATCTGCTCCGGTCTGCAAGGGTGGAGACATTCCAGTGTGGTGTTTTACCTTGCCTCATGCCATAGTGGAGTCTAACTGCTAGTGTGTTGTGGAACATTGTTTCTTGCAATGATGCAATGTATTGTGTATATGGAGTGGCTGTGTGACCTACTTTGCGGATTGTGTGGATGTTGTTGTGGCATGTAGGAGGGACATCTTGATGCCGTTGTTTGTCATGGTGGAGGATTGGGGATGTTCAATGTTCCTATGAACATCAGTGGGTGCATGATGACCCTCTGGTTAAGGATTTAGACTGCATATGTGTGTGGAAAGATGTGCCTGTGGGTCTTCACATCTGTTTGGTCAGCAGGGGTGTAACTGCTAATGTCATGTAGCTCTCAGCATTTGCTATTACTGTGGAGGTGCATGTTCCAATGGTGGAGGCCATGTACTGTCACTGTTTGTGTGCTGTGGGGGATGCAGCCCTGTGGAAGATGTGCTGTGGGCAGGGGTGTGTGGGTGCTCCTTAAAGTATGTCCATCACGGTGTTTGTGATGTGAAACATGTAGCCAAGTGGACACCAGAGGATGGTGTGTAGTGTGGCTTACTTGGGCTAAGGTGTAGTGTGGTATGCCTTGCTTATGTTCATCTAGGTTGACATTCACCTTGATGATCTAGTGGTAGGAGACTGTACCAAGTGTGTATCTAAGGCAATGAGGCATGAGGGCCACAGTCTTTGCAGCAGCACTGAATTATTAGTAGGAATTCATACATGAGACACCATGTGAGTGTTGAATGATGTTGTTTCAATCACTGGTGTGAAGCATGTCCCTATTCCCATGCTTAAGTTAATAATATTGTGTGCTACTCTTCTTACCTTAGGATGTGCCTCTGATGCCAGTCACCTGCTGATGTTTTCCTTTCATACATACATGTGGTATGTCAGATATTTCATCATCACATACATACACCTTGGACTGACCCACAATCATGTTAGCGTGCAAGCATATCTGATGTTCCCCGTCACCCCCTCCTTGTACAAACTTGTAGTGTTACTCATTAGAACTAAAGTCATCATTCGTAATGTTGCACATTTGCTATGCTGTTGTACACACGTTACTACTCACTTTATGAACTTTGCCAGTTGGACTTTGCATGTTGTGGGTGCACATTGATGTAAGTGACACAACTTAGCAATTGGCAAGGTATGACAGGACTATAATGATCAAGGGCCACATACAGTAGGGTTGAGTTTGTACATGCACAGTCCATACATCAACATGACATTTGAGACATGCATGAGTGAGTAGTGTTTTTAATGTGTGAGAAGGGAGTGTCAAAATCATATGTTCACCTCATGGAGGGAGACCGCAGATAATTCATTGTACATCCATTGGCTAGCAGTAATTAGTTGTTCATCATTACTGTGGTACAATGTCAGTTTAATGTGCACCAGACAGTGTATATGTATTGTCCATGTACAATATGTCATGCTAACGCATGGTTCTGCGGAGGACTGGACAATCTTCAGACTGTTCTTCATCAGATGTGTTTGTTGTCACAGCTGATGGTGGACTCAGTGGTGCAGTTGACACGGGAGGCATAGACACATCAGGGGCTGCAGATGTAGATGGGATTGTACCAGCATCATGTTCGATGCCCATCAGGTACCGCATGAATGCACTGAGCATGAGTTGTTGATTTTCAAGCACAGCTGTTACATCATGTTGGTAGTTAGCCAATTTGGTCAGGTAGGCATCCTGTTTAGCATTCATATCTTTAAGGGTGTCCTGAATTTCCTTCAGTGTGTTGGCCACTTCAAGACTGCCACTTGTGTTAGGCATTTGTCTGTGCCTCTGCTGCATGACCTCTGATATCTCATTCATGGCGTGAAACAAAGTACGTGGTGGTGCATCATTGGTGCTTCCAGTTTCCGCATTGCCACTATTGGATGTTAGGCAACGGAGCACTCCCTCTAGGGTGCCTGCCATGCTCTCAATGCCTTTACGCACCTCCTGTGCCAACTGCCCCTGTACATCCACGACACGTTGTTCAAAAATATTCAGCGTGTTTGGCGAGTGGTGAGGCAGAGATGTTGTGGGAGGTGGCGTAGGAGTGCTTCCAGGTTGGGCAAGCGGAGATCCCACTGTGCTGGTTTGCCTTCTGGGGCGGGGAGAGGGAGTCTGTATTGATAGTACGAGGTCCTGGATGACGTCTGTGTCCACACTTGGTACACTTTCCACGGCGTCATCATCGGATTCAAACATAGGTTCCTGCTCATGAGGATGTGTACCATGCTCTGAAATAAAAAATAGATGTATGTTTATGATCATGTCTGACATATGGTGTACAAAAGCACAATTCTCAGTCATCTACCCTTTTTGAGTTTGATGTGTGTCAACATGTCAAAGTTAAAGCTACACATCATCACTCATGTTACCTAAAATGACATGGCATGATTCATTTGATGGATTCTATATGTTTGTCTAAAAACATGGCACATGGCCAGACAGTGCTTGCACACTTGCAACATTCAACTTGAGTGCATGTCCTGATGTCTGTTTTGTTGGTGTATATTGGGGACTCATTCCAGCACAGTAGCAAGTCCAAGTGGCTTTATGCACTCTATATGTGTGCAACAGGTATCAGGCCATAATTACAGAGGATTGGGGACATGGATTTCTTACCATCTCCCATCATCCCACATGTCATAGCCATCACAGCTGTGTTGTTTGTGTGTGGACCATTTCCTGTGTCTTCATGCTAATTACGTTACATTTTGATAATACAGATTGCTCCTGGTATGTTGCTCAACCTACACCCAGCTCCCCCTGTGTGCCCCTGCTGCCGCTGCTGAGTACACACTGGCAGGTGTGCAGTTCCACCATATTAGTGTCCCATTAGTGGCCTCATTACAACTATTTTACACACTGTTTGCACACCATTTGTGTTTCTGTGCCACTGTTCCACCACCCCATGCACACATGCTGCTCCCGCCTACCAGCTGCTCCTCCCTCCCACATCCCCATATGTCCCAAACTGTGCTCGACTGTGCTACTTGCACACCAGAGACACACCTTAAGCAAGCCAGTCTGCTGCCATCTGTGCCTCGACCATGCCCAGCGGCAGGACCCCTTGTGGCCACTAACGCCACTACACCACACTCAAGTACTACGCCGGTACCCTCCATGCACTCAATGCCATCCAACACAACAGTTGTTTCCAGCCCACCACAATAACATACACACGGGACCCTTCTCCTGCCGCACATGCAGCTTCACATGCAAGTGAACCACCAAACCCCCATGGAGTGGACCCAACCACCTCTGATGCATTATCCACAACACCCACTCCACACGAACACAGCCCATGTGGCTCTGGGATGTGCTTGACACCTCCGCCCCAGATGTGTGATCATTAAACTTGAGCTGGTGGGACTAGTCCTCTGCAACCAACATCCCCATAGACATCCCAGACAGCTACAAGTTGAATCGCAGGGATTGCGCTGACTGATTTGGTGTATGGGTCACCCTCGACCACAAGTCCCCCCTCAAGGTCGGCACCCATGCAGACAACACCATCAACACCGCCAACCACCTGCACATACACATCCACACCGACACCCAACACCACCTTCAGAGGACCCTCATGTACAGCACACCAACCCTGTGCTCAGTTTTGCTGCTCCATCAAGGCCCTCCCCAGCACCCACACACTCCCCTCCACGCACCACATCATCCTGTGTGACCTGACCTTACACCTCAAGGACAACAACGACGACAACTCCACCATACTGATCAACGACCTGACCAGACCCGGCTGCAGACTACTCGGGACCAAACCCACGCCGCCAGCCACAAGCTGGACCCCGTCTTCTCAACAGGCACCCACATCACCTCCAACCACACCACTGACCTGCACTCGACCCACCACCGCAGCATCAATTTGACCTTCTATTAATCAACCACACACCACTGCAGAGAACTGCTGCCTCACCAATGCTGGGTAAAAGTAAACGTAGACCAGCTGGTCACACCCCTCAGCCAGGGCCCGAACTACAACCCCACCAACCCAGTCGCCAGTGCCCAAAACACTATGACAGTGTATGTAGGACGGCACCAACACCTTTGCCCCACTCACGTTGCCCTCCAACTGCCACGCCTGCAGCAGAGCCACCCGGTTCACCGACTACCTCCAGACCTACCAAGGCACATGCCGGAAGATGGAGTGAACATGGCTCCATGGACACACACTGCACAACCACACAGTCCACAAGGACGCCACGTGTATACATCACCACCTCAACAGATTGGCAAAATGCTCCTCCTTCCAAACATTTCTGGATACCAATGCACACAACAGCAATGATGTCTTCTGCATCGTTATTGAACAGAGAAACCCATGCGAAAATGTTGTCAACATCCCACCCTCACAAGAAGTGTGGGACTCACTGTCCATCTTCTCACAGCGCACGTTTAGTGCCATCGACGACAGCTTCACCACCACATCCACACCAACTTTGCCAGACTCCACCTCCCCAGCGAGGACCACCAGCCCCAAACGCAGCACATCCTGGTACTACGTCGACAAGGACGCAACACACAAGGTCATGAACTCCGTACACTCTGGATCACCACCAGTACCATCACCACACCACTTATTGTAAAAGGCAGAGGAAGCGATCATACCCCAACTACACAAGTTCATCTACATTTACTTCAATGCAGCAACATTCCATGAAATATGGAGGCACGCCACAAGCAATGCCCTCCTCAAGATGCACAAGTCACACCCCAAGGCCCTCGGGGACTCACCGCCCATCTCCCTGCTCACGTTCCCAACGAAGTTCATCTAGGTAATGAAGAACATGCAATTGTGGCGCCGGCTGGAAGACCCCTACATGTTTCACCCGTCCCAGTCCAGATTCATACGTACATACAGCAGCAAGACAGTCCACATGTCCAGCACAGACAACATCATGCACCAACTAGCCAGCACCAAGTCAGCAGCCCTCTTCCTCCTGGACCGGTCAACCGCCTTTGACACGGTATGCCATCACACTCTGAAGACACACCTCCGAGAATCATGATTCCAATTGAAGGCCCTACACTGAAGAACGTCCTTTCTCTCCCGCAGCACCCAGAGCGTCCAGAGTGTCCAAAACCCATCCATCAAATGGGACGCCCTCAACATCATTTGCGGCTTACCCCAGGGGTCATCCCTCAGCACAACACTGTTCAACATGTACATGTCCCCCTCGTACAGGTGGGCCGCCATCACAGCCTCTACATCATCTCCTACACCAACAACACCCAGCTCATCCTCTCCATCACCAGGGACCCACTCACACCCTCAACAAACCTCGACGAGGGACTGAATTCCCTCACCAAGTGGATGAGGTGCAACAGTATGAAATTGTACTTGGACATGACACAGGGCCTCATCCTTGGACCCACACCCTGAGCCTGGGACGACTCCTGGTGGCCAACCACACTGGGAACAGCAACAACACCCACTGACCATGCACGCAAATTACTATACATCCAGTACTCCTCCCTCTCCATGTCTGAGCAGGTCGACGCCATGTCCTCCTCATGCTACAACTGCCTCCACATGCTATGCTGGATCTACAAGCGGATCCCCACCACAGACTGACATTAGTGTGACGCAGGCGCTGAGCAGCAGCGGACTGGACTACCGCAACGCACTGTACTGAGGATTCCCAAACAAACACCTACAAGTACAGCAACTCATCCAATACACTTACGGCTCATTGATTGTCAACGTCCCACACCGCAGCAACATCTTCCCCCAAATGTGAGACCTACACTGGTTCCCCATCAGCAAGTAGATTAGCTTCAGGCTCCAGACCCAGACGCACAATACACTCCAGTGGCCCGGAGCAGGCTACCTGTACAGCAGACTCAGCTTGTACACCCCCACACGCCAGGTCCACTCCACCAGCCTCCCCCTCACCACTGTCCACCGCATCCTATGACCAACCTCCAGCAGCAGATCCTTGTCCTACCTCGCCGCCAAGACCTTGCACACCCTCCCGGCCCACCTACGGCAGACCCAGGACCTACTCTCCCATTCAGAAGACTCATCATGACCTGTCTCTTTGAGCGGTAGCCGCAGCCCCTTCCCATCAGAGTGGGAGATCCAACAGGTGTTTTTACATGCTGGAAGAGTTGTTCCAAGGACACAGACTTCTGTTATCTCTGATTTATATTTTCAAGCAGCTGTGGTTCATGCAGACTGCAATGTAATGCATTCCACAATGTTGCAGAAAAAAAACCTGCGCAGCCAAAACGCGTCTGCTAGACTCATAGTAGACATCCCGCACCAAGATCACATCACCAGACACCTAAGAGACCTCCACTGGCTCCCCGTCAACAAAATCATTACTTTCCGCCTTCTCACCCATACACACAAGGCCCTTTATGATATAGGACCCAAATGCCTCAACACTCGACTGTCCTTCTACAAACCCACACGCCAACTAAGATCATCCAATCAAGTCCTCGCCGCAGTCCCGCGCATCCAATATTCCACCATGGGGGCCAAATCATTCTCCTTCCTGCCTGCCTAGACCTGGAACTCACTCCCCACCCACCTCCGCCTTACTCAGACCCACATCCCCTTCAGATTAGAACTGAAAACCTGGATATTCGACAAATAATGAACCCCTCCCTCTAGCGCCTTGAGACCCTCCGGGTGAGTAGTGCGCTATTTAAATGCCCGAACTTGAACTTGAACTCCCTGGTACAATACTTTTTGAAGACCCTTCACAGTTCATGACATTGCATGACTACTCTTTCCACTACATGTCTGTAATTGAGCCGGCTACCTTACTTTATGCACTGCACAACATTACCTTCTTTGCACAGTTCCCCTTGTAGGGACTTACCCTGTGTGTCTTGCGGTTCCTCATGCTCTGCACTGTCCTGTCCTGGGACGCCAACCACCAACTCCTCTGGGATGACCGCCGCTACCCGCTCCTCAAGGTCATCCAGCTCTTCCTGTAGTGATGGGCTGCCTCCTCCTGTCACCCCAGCTTCTTTGCGGTTTCTTGCCATCTTCTCTTTTGTCCGGCGCTTTATGTCGTTCCAGCGTTTCTTCAGGTCAATGACTGTCCTCTTAGATTGGGCCACACAGTTGACCTTTGCCAATATGGACAGCCAAATTGCCTCTTTTTTTGATAGTGGCAACTTTGAACTGGCAAAGAGGTGGTGCTGGTGGTCTGTGACCTCATTTATGAGGATGGTGTTCTCCTCAGCGCTGAAATTAATTTTCCTCTTCCTCTTGCCATGGGTTTCTCCCTGTGTTTCAGACTGCGCTTCCTGGGTGCCATGTGGCTGGACATCCTGGCTGCCATGTGGAAGGTCCCCTTGGCTGCTGCTGTGTCCTTCAGGCTCCATGGTAACAATTTTTTCCATTTGCGGGAGAATTGGGTGATGGATGCGTGTATTTTTGGCGTTTTCCAGATTGTGACGCAACGTAAATGTGACGCAGCGATGCGTAAGCTTACGTCAGTTCCGCGATTGCGACTTACGGCACTTTTCCCGCACTTGCGTGACTTTCCGGTACGTCAGGATGCCAGCGTCTGCGTGTCTTTTTTCCGGCTTACGGCATCACTTGCGACATGATGCGCCGTTCCATTAATGTGACGCATTCGCGTCGCAAACTTCTGACGCAGCGCGACGTAAGGAATTGTGGCGCATCCCTGCGCCTGCGCAAGGATGCGTCACTTTTCATAAATGAGGGCCCTTTATTTTTCTAAACTGTTGTGGAGTCACTTTGTGGTGTTTTCACTGTGTTACTGTGAGTGTTGGTACAAATACTTTACACATTGCCTCTGGTTAGCCTAGACTGCTCATGCCAAGGTACCTAGAGGGTGAGCAGGGGTTATCTCAGAGGGTTTCCTCCTTACCCTGACTAGAAGGAAGGGTCTCTATTTGGACTGTGGTACCTACCTCTGCCAACTAGAGACCCCCAGTTCTAACATTGTTGGTCAGCGGTGGGAAATTGAACTTGTATTTGTACTAGACCCACAGTGATTGGTGAACATCACTAGTGTGTGCAGACAACTACGCCACCGCATACTACTGTTTTTTTGGTTGGTTCTATTTTTAATCATAACCCTGAAAGAATCCAAGTATCATGTCTCAGAATGGTAAACCAGCAAGTGATGTTGCAGAACTGGAGTTTGATATTGAAATGTTAAGTGATTACAAAGTAGGTCAACTCAGGCAGTTCTGCAGGAATTTTGGATGCCCCATGAAGCGCTGCTCCAAGAAGGAGGAGCTACAGGAGGCCTTAAGGGCCTGGTGGGAGACCAAAGAGGCTGGGGAGACAGATGGTGTAGAAGTGGATGAGGATGCACAAAGGAATGGTCTCAGGCCACAGGATCTGCCTGTGTCCAGAGCGGCCTCAAGGGCTAGCAGCAACCATTCAGCTAAAAGTTTTTCCCCAGAGGAGTTGGAGGAAACCCAAAGGGCTAGAGATCATAAATTAGAAATGTTGAGGCTTGAAATGAAGATGAAGCAAATGGAAAAAGAAAGGGCGGCGGAGGAGAGCAAACATGCCCGTGCCCTAGAGGAATTGAAATTGACCTTGGCCCATGAATTAAGAATGAGGAAGCTTGAGTTGGAGCTCAAGAGGCGTGAGGCCATGAGGGTCTCAGCTGAAGAAGAAACATGGGTAGCTCAAGAGGTGAGCTTTGCTGAGTTGGAGGTGGAGTCCAGCTCAGATGGTGGCAGCATGATTTTGATATCTAGTGCGGAGAGAAAGGTACAAACACCCAGAGATGTGGCGCCTGACTTGAGGGAGGGGGTCGACATACACCAGGGGGTTCAGGTTTATGATGTATTTCCAGTAGAGTGCAGTGTCCTTGAAGTAGATTGGGGGACTGGCACAGGGGACCATATTCATAGTGGCGGGAGGGACACTCTACTGACTCTAGATGAGAGGTACAGGGAGAGGGGTTCCCCATGTGTTCTGCCTGGTTTCTCAGATTAGATAGAACCAGCTCATCAGAGCCTTACTAACTCAGCCAGAACGTTACCCTCTCCCTCTCCCTAGGACCTATTTCCTAACAGGTAACAACATATATCTACCACCTGAGGACAGGGAATTCCTAAGATGCATACCATGTACCTCCTATAATATCAGCAATCGGCGGCCTCGCGGTCCCATACGAACCCAGACCTCTCTACCCAGACGGCAGTATCAGAATCGGCGGCCTCGCGGTCCCATACGAACCCAGACCTCTCTACCCAGACGGCAGTATCAGAATCGGCGGCCTCGCGGTCCCATACGAACCCAGACCTCTCTACCCAGACGGCAGTAATCGGCGGCCTCGCGGTCCCATACGAACCCAGACCTCTCTACCCAGACGGCAGTATCAGAAGCGGCGGCCTCGCGGTCCCATACGAACCCAGACCTCTCTACCCAGACGGCAGTATCAGAAGCGGCGGCCTCGCGGTCCCATACGAACCCAGACCTCTCTACCCAGACGGCAGTATCAGAATCGGCGGCCTCGCGGTCCCATACGAACCCAGACCTCTCTACCCAGACGGCAGTAATCGGCGGCCACGCGGTCCCATACGAACCCAGACCTCTCTACCCAGACGGCAGTATCAGAATCGGCGGTCTCGCGGTCCCATACGAGCCCAGACCTCTCTACCCAGACGGCAGTATCAGAATCGGCGGCCTCGCGGTCCCATACGAACCCAGACCTCTCTACCCAGACGGCAGTAATCGGCGGCCTCGCGGTCCCATACGAACCCAGACCTCTCTACCCAGACGGCAGTATCAGAAGCGGCGGCCTCGCGGTCCCATACGAACCCAGACCTCTCTACCCAGACGGCAGTATCAGAAGCGGCGGCCTCGCGGTCCCATACGAACCCAGACCTCTCTACCCAGACGGCAGTATCAGAATCGGCGGCCTCGCGGTCCCATACGAACCCAGACCTCTCTACCCAGACGGCAGTATCAGAATCGGCGGCCTCGCGGTCCCATACGAACCCAGACCTCTCTACCCAGACGGCAGTATCAGAATCGGCGGCCTCATGGTCCCATACGAACCCAGACCTCTCTACCCAGACGGCAGTAATCGGCGGCCTCGCGGTCCCATACGAACCCAGACCTCTCTACCCAGACGGCAGTATCAGAAGCAGCGGCCTCGCGGTCCCATACGAACCCAGACCTCTCTACCCAGACGGCAGTATCAGAAGCGGCGGCCTCGCGGTCCCATACGAACCCAGACCTCTCTACCCAGACGGCAGTATCAGAATCGGCGGCCTCGCGGTCCCATACGAACCCAGACCTCTCTACCCAGACGGCAGTAATCGGCGGCCTCGCGGTCCCATACGAACCCAGACCTCTCTACCCAGACGGCAGTATCAGAAGCGGCGGCCTCGCGGTCCCATACGAACCCAGACCTCTCTACCCAGACGGCAGTATCAGAATCGGCGGCCTCGCGGTCCCATACGAACCCAGACCTCTCTACCCAGACGGCAGTAATCGGCGGCCTCGCGGTCCCATACGAACCCAGACCTCTCTACCCAGACGGCAGTAATCGGCGGCCTCGCGGTCCCATACGAACCCAGACCTCTCTACCCAGACGGCAGTTTATCCTATGATTACCATTACATAAAAGGGGTCGGTCTCACTATTCATCAGGGTTATAGAACTACAGTATTCCCGATCACACAACGGTTGCCAATTTGGATAATGTACAACGTATTCTCTAATTCAAGGGGCTCCTCTCTCCCTTATTCAGTTACCACTTACCTGATCAGGGTTAGCATCTGTTCACATAGCAGCATCTGACTAGAAGAATAGGTTACCCTCTCATACAAGAACACGCAGCACATGTCGGTTCACTAAGAACTGGGGTACTTTATTTCTCATTACAATAAACAAACATATAACACCATACTACAACACATAACCTGCAAAGAGAAATGAAAGATTAGGTTGTACACTCTAATAAGAAAGGGTCGACATCACCTTATTAATATGAAGTCTGCACTCAGCAGTCATCTAGGTTCCCTTCTCGTCTGTGGCTTGGCTCGTCTTGAAGTCACACCTCCGCAATTATGGGTACACGGCTGCACCGCTATGCGCTGTTCCCTTCACCCTTCTCCAAGTCACTGGAACCTGCCTCTCATCGGCTACTCTCTTTCCCTGGCTGTTCTGCTAAGAGAGTATCTGTTTCTCGATTCTTCTCCGCCTTTGGAATGGCGTCTGTACTCCCTGGAATAAGTAATAGGTTTGCTACTAACGGCTAGATGCCGCCTACGGACTAACTAACTCCAACTATCTCGGGCTTTCACTAATATAGAAGCGTGTTTCTTCATGGAAAATTCCAGCCAGTAACCTGCCGCCCACCAAATTCTTGTACCTCCCCGTACCAAGGACACGTTCCCAGCCGGCCGGCCTGATGTTGTGTCTTCGGCATGAAGAAAAATACAATCCTTCGACAAGGGCCGGCCTGAACCGGTTCTCTCCAAGCGAACAACACCTCGTAACTAAAACATTACACTTGACCTAGAAGCATCCCAAGCTGCCGGGGCAGAAAGAAAGATGAAGTCTCTCCCGTTTGAGGCCTACCAGGCCCGAATTCAGCATAACTCCATGGAAAGTATAATAATACCCTAACTAAAGGACGGATTATCCCTAATACTAGCGAATCTATCCCCTAGCCTATATGTATAAGCCCTAATCTAAGGAGGAGGATACAGAATTATATCAAAGTGCCTTGTAAATAGGCTCTATCCACTACTCTAACCCTTGCACTGGAATGATAAGAGACTGAAGTCACCATCAATCACCTTTCCTCAACAGAGGGCCGGGAAAATCGAGCAGAACATTTCACCCTTGACTTCAGTCTATTATACATTCATCAAACAGAACTAACATCTGTGGAAGAATAATAGGAAACAAAACTAACTGATCTATGTCTAGTACCAGGTTTGCAGTATTGAAGTAGAGAAGGAATACACTGAATGAAGCAACAGATAGCAATCAGAATGCTAATAGTAATCAAAATACCCCCTAATATTTGACGCAACATATGTAAATCAGGTAGCCAATTGAAGAGCCAGTCAAACCAGCCCTGGTCAATGTGTTTTCTAACTTCTTCCGGCAAGTCATGAAGTTTGTCAATATGAGCCTGAATGGATTTCGTGTGGTCAGACAGGTTAAAACAACAAAGACCCTCAAAATCAGAACAATCATGTCCATGTTTAAGCAAAAGATAATCAATAGCCGCCCGGTTCTGCAAGATGGCTCTACGTTCACCCTGGGCGTCTAATAGTATGTCAGACAGGATCGTAGAAGTATGATTAATGGATTTTACCATCCAGCAGGCCATTTTCCCAATAGACTTGGCATTATAGACCGCCAAGGCAGGAACACCAACAATTGAGATAGCTAAGCTAAGGTATTCAGATTTGGAATATAAATGCATAGACGAATCACAGTCCTCCTGTAGCATTACAGTATCTCGGATCACACGGGAATTTGCATTAGGATGCGAGGAGAACATCAACAAACTCAATCTGGTAATGGCACAAGGGCCTCCGGAAATGTTCGCGGGAATATATGGCCAGGATGTATTACCACAAGAGAAGAGCCAACCAGAGGGTAGCAGCATTGTACGATAATGACTGGGGGTAACCACTAAATTCTTACAAGTCATATTATTTTGAACAGAAGTACATAATTTCGGTGATCTTCGGAAGCACAAAGTCCTTTCATGAGTTGTGAATGAAGTAGCACCTTTCAATTTTAAACGCACACACTCAGAAATAGCATTGAGATCACAAGTAAGGAAAAAACATAAATCACCCTGCGTGATATTATAAGTGATTATCTGGGACTGGATCAGGGGTGTCGAATCGGACAACTCAGTACATAAAGGGCAGTATTCATGTGTAGCAAAATCTCCCAAAAGGACATTAGGACAGGCATTCGATATATTAAAAATATGGGCCAAAGTCTCTAATGAAGCAGGGACAGCAACTAAACAAGTCGCTAGAATGTCAGTCACCGAACGCATCGGTGTTAAACAAAAATGAGGGGCATTAGTCACTCGCTTGGCCAAAGTAGTCCAAAAGTTCGATGACGAGTCCCACGCAGCAAAGGAACGCGGTACTCGGGTTCTCAGATCAGCCCGGGTCGATGGGTTCCCTCCTCTCTCGTCGTAGCAGTCCAAAAGGAGTCCAACGCCGACACATCCTGCAGCAACAGTCCAGAGAATGATCTGAAAGAAAATCAAATACAGGTATTATTCATTCTCGTAGGTAACATTTGTCAGCCGGGACAGCTTCCCAGCTATCTTTCCCTGGTCTCATGACTAGAACAGTATTATCATGACCGGTTGCAATAATCTCAGCTTGTTCAGGGGGATTTTTAGGCGATTGCACCCAAACTCTAGCTCCAGGATTATCCGTGGAACCAAATCCTTTTTGTCCTCGTACAGTTAGCAACGTTGGGGCAGTGCCTTTTGTGATCTCACCACTGAAAACAGGCATTATCAACAATTGAGCAATTCGGTCAGTTTTATAAATCGGTAAATCAACCTCACTGCTATTCAGCAGGAGCACCTTAATCTCTCCCTGATAGTCACTGTCAATGACTCCTCCGAGTACTTGAACACCTTTCACAGCCAGCCCCGATCTAGGGGCGATTAATCCAAAATTTCCAGTGGGTATACAGACACCAACACCGGTTTCAATGATGACTCGATCTTTACTTTTTATAATAGTATCATTCATGGCATGCAGGTCTAGACCTGCTGACCCCGGGGTCGCTCTGCATGGAGCCAGTGCCCCAGGGGTAATTTCCCAGTACATCACAGTGTCACCAATAGAATTGGGCTTTGCATCAACATTCGGAGGGAACAAACGCATCAATGGAGATTCGGCATTTAGAAAGGGACGATTATTCAAAATTAATAAGGCCTGGAACAAATAATCCCTCCAATTCTTATATCTGTCATCGGTTAACTTACGCAGTTGATTTTTCAGCAAACCGTTCAACCTCTCGATCAGGCCCGAGGCCTGTGGATAATATGGTATATGAAATACCCATTCAATATTATTTTCCACACAAAATTCCTGCACCAATCTTCCACGAAAATGGGATGCATTATCAGATTGAATTTGGAATGGGACACCATAATAAAGCATAATCAATTCCAATGTTTTAATGGTATTCACTTGGGTAGCTTGTTTACAGGGGAGGGCCACTAATAGGCCACTGTATGTATCAACAATGGTGCAAATGTATTGACAATTTTTACTCATAGGAAGTGGACCAATATAATCAATTTGCCAAATTTGAGCGGGCAATTTTCCGCGATGTAAATGACCTTTAACAATTTGAGGCACTTTCCGCTGTCTAGCATGCTGACAAATGGGACAATGCAAAATAATGTCTTTGATTAAATCTAAAGGAATATAAATTCCTCGATCAGCGGCCCACCTGCTAGTGGCTTTCTCTCCATAATGTCCTGCTTTCTGGTGGGCCCATTTCGCCAATCCTTCCATATCAGAATCCTGCATGTCCACCAGTGCCTCAGCAATTTTAGATTTCTCATCTGCAATATTATGAAAGAATTTGTCAAGGGAGTCTATTGGGGTATGAGCATCCACATGAAAGATTGTAACAGTACTTTGCGGGAGCATTTCCCAAATCTCTTGCCATAATTCTTTTCCCCACAGTTCTTTTGAATGCAATTCCCAATTATGGGAATGCCAAGTCGGTAACCAAACTGCCAATCCATTGGCAGTAGACCAGGAATCAGTAAAAATATGACATGTGCCAGGTAACTCTTGCTTCAGAACTTGATAAACAGCATAAAGCTCAGCGAATTGGCTGCTCTTTCCCTCACCAGTTGTACTCAGCAACTTTTGTGTGATCGGATTATAGGACACTGCCTTCCAATGTCGTTTTATACCTATGAACCTTGCCGAACCATCCGTAAACCAAACGTGGTTTCTGTCCTCCGGGGACAAATCATCAAATGGCTTACCCCATTTAACAGGGGATTCCTGTACTAAGGGTACGGAACATTCACTCTCCGTCTCAACCGATGGCGCCCGCGCCACCTGCTCATGCAAGGATGCAACTCCCTTTGGTCCCACACGTGCCCTGTCTTGTATGTACCATTTCTACTTAATCACACTCGCCTCCTGAGCGTGTCCAATTCTGTGAGTTTTCGGCGAACTCAAAACCCACTGCATGATAGGAATTTCAGGTCGCAGGACCACATCATGTCCCAAAGTTAATTGCTCGGTATCCACCAGAGCCCAGTAACATGCAAGCAACTGTTTCTCAAAAGGTGTATAACGCTCACCAGCATCGGGTAACTTTTTAGTCCAAAAACCTAACGGTACTTTACTTCTGCCTTGTTTCTGCCACAGACTCCAATTTGCATAAAGGCCTTGTACAGACACATTCAAATCCACATCACCATCGCACACAGGCCATAAATCCAAGGCATACTGAATCGCTTCTTTTGCCAAACTAAACGCATCTTGCTGTGGTTTACCCCATTCAAACGCATTCTTTTTACGAGTGACTCGATACAAGGGGGCCAATATTTGACTCAAATGTGGAATATGCTGGCGCCAAAAACCAAACAAGCCGATGAAGCTTTGGGCTTCTTTCCTATTCCTCGGAACTGCAAAATCAAGAATCTTCTGTTTTACCTGTGGGATCACTTCTCTGTGACCTTCATGCCAATTAATACCCAAAAATTTTACAGTCTGGGATGGACCTTGTAATTTGTCCGGGTTGATTTCCCAACCTTTCTCACGCAAACACTCAAGGATTTTATCTAATTGGGTCTGAACTTCATCTTGTGTTTCACCTTGAATCAGAACGTCATCAATATAATGACATATCTGAATTCTCGAATGTACAGGTACCTCAGCCAAATGCTCTGCCACCAGCCGGTGACATATCGTAGGACTATGCACATAGCCCTGGGGAAGACTTCTAAACGTCATTTGACGTCCGTTCCATGTAAAACAGAATTGTTCCTGGCATTCAGGGGCAATCGGGATTGAAAAGAAAGCATTAGCAATATCAATGGACGCATACCATGTACCTGGATGCTTTTGAATTCTTTCAATTAAAGTAATGATATCCGGTACTGCGACAGTCAAAGGGGGTGTATACCTATTCAATTCTCGATAATCAACAGTCATGCGCCAGGAATTATCACTCTTACGCACGGGCCAAACAGGATTATTCCAAGCAGAAGTAACCGGAGTTATAACTCCTGCATCCACCAAATCCTGAATCGTGGTACTAATTTCTTCATGACCACCTGGAATACGATACTGCTTCTGGCAAACCACTTTTGTCGCCTGGGGAATCTTTATGGGGGACATTCTTAAACGACCAACCCGTACGGGTCTGGATGATATATAATGGTTAGTTCCAAATTGATAACATCCATCATCCAAATGCAAAGTCATTCCTTTCAAAATATCAATTCCAATTATGTACTCTAAGAGTGGCACGACTAATACAGAATATTCTTTTCTAGGAATTCTGCCTATTCTCATTTCAATTGTAGTTTGTACTGCGGGAGTTTCCTTTCCACCTAAACCAGTAATTGTAAAAAATTGGCCTTTAAATTTCTTTGATTTTCCATGAATAAGAGTGGCCTCCGCTCCTGTATCTACCAATGCTCGGGCCCTTTGAATATTACGATGTCTCCAAAAAATTTCAATATCTACATAGGGTCTATTATCTCGGTGAGCCCATCTGTGTACGGGAGCTTGACCTACTTCCTAGTCATTTTTACTGCGTTCTATCATCCAGGACAAATCAGGATAAATGTTCTCGCGTTTCTCAGGTATCAATAAATCATGTTCATATCCATCTCCCTTACGAAATGGATTCCTGTCCTCCGTATTGTACTGTGAATTTCGATCAGAAAATCTGTGTCGATCCTCCCTCCTCCTCAACTCAGGGGACTGATCCCTTTCATCTCTACGTCTGCTGTTAACATAATCATCTCTCCCCCTTTCTCTTTCCCCCTCTCTCTCTCTCTCTCTTCCACGACGAGGGGACGCATCACGTAAATATCGTCGAACATCACGACGATCAGAACGCACACGACGGTAGTCATCACCGCTGTCATCAGAATACTCACGATCGCACTCATTCGTACGCACACGCCGGGCACCCTCCTTTCGGTCTAAACCGCGTTTGCGAAACAAGTCCCACAAACGAGAAGTAGTTTCACCATCAATATCCTCCTTCCTCACACCATCAGCCAAAAGTGCCATAAACATGTCACGTCTAGTAAGCTTATTGTCCCCAGGAGTACGAGTGTCAGACCGGGACTGTCGGTCAGGTTTAAACCAATCACCCAACTCACCGAGCTGGCGTACAGATTCCAGTACCATAGACAACGCGTTACCAGTCTGATTGATCAATAAAGTCATCATGACTTGCTTATAAGCAACCGGGGAAGAACGAATAATGCGATTCCGCACAGAAGACGTCAACAAACCATCAAGCAATCTGTCAGCAGTACTCAGAAAAATCGCAGTTTTCATCACCTCCTCTTTGAGACGTTGTGCAGCATCGCGCAATGTATACCAGGGCTTGTCATTCACAGGCCAGTCAGATTCAGTAGGGTACTTTTGATTACAACCCTCAGTCGCCAACTGAAGCAAACTGATTTGACCACCACCATTATAATTACGAAAATGATCTTGAACAGTAGAATCCGAACTCAAGGAACAAAATTTCAAAGAATCGCCAGCATCCAACATAATGCCAGCAGCGCCCAATTCATAAAGGCGCACCATCCACGTAAGCAAGGTCTCACCGGCGCGCTGTCGAAATCGCTGCAAAATATCACTAATTTCCTGTTGAGTAAAATCCTCCAAAGAATCCAAAGGAATACCGTTCGGATTACCGGGAGCCTGCTGCAACTTCCTACGAAAAACAGGATGTGCAGAGACCGCAGGAAGAGCACCACAAGGAGCCCGATCAGTAAACTTAGGGGAACAATCCGTATGAGAAGTATCAACAGAATGCAAAGAGCGATCGTAGTCGCGGGACTCAACATCTGTAGCACAAGAAGCAGATTTAAAAGCCTGTCCGGAGCGAGAAGACTCGCGATTGTTAAACTCCTCATCCGAGGAACGAGAATCACTCGAATTCCAGATATTACCATCCCATTCATCAGGATTCCAATCCAGTCCGGCTTTCGCAACGACCAGTCGCACTTTCCGTTTAGAAACGCGACCCCGACGATTCTTGTATTTATATCGTGCAATCCTCACAGCCGCCCTTTCAGCGATAGTCTGATACGTTTCAAGTTTGTCGGCAAGCAATTTATTTTGACATCGCAACAAAGTATGATCATTCTGAATTTCAACAAACTTCCGTTCCATTTCCACATGCTCCTTCTGCAATTTCAACAACCTCTCATGTACAAGCCTGTACGCAGACAAGACAATCCAACCTCTGCGCCCTAAAATAGGAAGCTCATCACCCTTCGCTACTGGCACCTTCTGCAAACAGGAAATCACATCAGCCGGCTCCGCCAGCTCCAGACAAGAATTCCAATTTTCACTCAAACCAGTAGAATCAGCCCACTCGCGGGCCAAGGCCTCATAAGGCGTTGAATCCCAGCCGGGAATATCAACAGGCAACTTAAAAACAGATTTCGACTTTTTCAAAAACATCCTGACAAAACAAAAACTATACACACAAATAGAGACAAATAATACACAAACGAAATCACGTACGCGCCGAGTACAAATTGAAAAACAACTACAACGCACACAGGTTTCGTAAACGGTTCGTGACGCCAAATGTTCTGCCTGGTTTCTCAGATTAGATAGAACCAGCTCATCAGAGCCTTACTAACTCAGCCAGAACGTTACCCTCTCCCTCTCCCTAGGACCTATTTCCTAACAGGTAACAACATATATCTACCACCTGAGGACAGGGAATTCCTAAGATGCATACCATGTACCTCCTATAATATCAGCAATCGGCGGCCTCGCGGTCCCATACGAACCCAGACCTCTCTACCCAGACGGCAGTATCAGAATCGGCGGCCTCGCGGTCCCATACGAACCCAGACCTCTCTACCCAGACGGCAGTATCAGAATCGGCGGCCTCGCGGTCCCATACGAACCCAGACCTCTCTACCCAGACGGCAGTAATCGGCGGCCTCGCGGTCCCATACGAACCCAGACCTCTCTACCCAGACGGCAGTATCAGAAGCGGCGGCCTCGCGGTCCCATACGAACCCAGACCTCTCTACCCAGACGGCAGTATCAGAAGCGGCGGCCTCGCGGTCCCATACGAACCCAGACCTCTCTACCCAGATGGCAGTATCAGAATCGGCGGCCTCGCGGTCCCATACGAACCCAGACCTCTCTACCCAGACGGCAGTAATCGGCGGCCTCGCGGTCCCATACGAACCCAGACCTCTCTACCCAGACGGCAGTATCAGAATCGGCGGCCTCGCGGTCCCATACGAACCCAGACCTCTCTACCCAGACGGCAGTATCAGAATCGGCGGCCTCGCGGTCCCATACGAACCCAGACCTCTCTACCCAGACGGCAGTAATCGGCGGCCTCACGGTCCCATACGAACCCAGACCTCTCTACCCAGACGGCAGTAATCGGCGGCCTCGCGGTCCCATACGAACCCAGACCTCTCTACCCAGACGGCAGTATCAGAAGCGGCGGCCTCGCGGTCCCATACGAAACCAGACCTCTCTACCCAGACGGCAGTATCAGAATCGGCGGCCTCGCGGTCCCATACGAACCCAGACCTCTCTACCCAGACGGCAGTAATCGGCGGCCTCGCGGTCCCATACGAACCCAGACCTCTCTACCCAGACGGCAGTATCAGAAGCGGCGGCCTCGCGGTCCCATACGAACCCAGACCTCTCTACCCAGACGGCAGTATCAGAATCGGCGGCCTCACGGTCCCATACGAACCCAGACCTCTCTACCCAGACGGCAGTATCAGAAGCGGCGGCCTCGCGGTCCCATACGAACCCAGACCTCTCTACCCAGACGGCAGTATCAGAATCGGCGGCCTCGCGGTCCCATACGAACCCAGACCTCTCTACCCAGACGGCAGTAATCGGCGGCCTCGCGGTCCCATACGAACCCAGACCTCTCTACCCAGACGGCAGTTTATCCTATGATTACCATTACATAAAAGGGGTCGGTCTCACTATTCATCAGGGTTATAGAACTACAGTATTCCCGATCACACAACGGTTGCCAATTTGGATAATGTACAACGTATTCTCTAATTCAAGGGGCTCCTCTCTCCCTTATTCAGTTACCACTTACCTGATCAGGGTTAGCATCTGTTCACATAGCAGCATCTGACTAGAAGAATAGGTTACCCTCTCATACAAGAACACGCAGCACATGTCGGTTCACTAAGAACTGGGGTACTTTATTTCTCATTACAATAAACAAACATATAACACCATACTACAACACATAACCTGCAAAGAGAAATGAAAGATTAGGTTGTACACTCTAATAAGAAAGGGTCGACATCACCTTATTAATATGAAGTCTGCACTCAGCAGTCATCTAGGTTCCCTTCTCGTCTGTGGCTTGGCTCGTCTTGAAGTCACACCTCCGCAATTACGGGTACACGGCTGCACCGCTATGCGCTGTTCCCTTCACCCTTCTCCAAGTCACTGGAACCTGCCTCTCATAGGCTACTCTCTTTCCCTGGCTGTTCTGCTAAGAGAGTATCTGTTTCTCGATTCTTCTCAGCCTTTGGAATGGCGTCTGTCCTCCCTGGAATAAGTAATAGGTTTGCTACTAACGGCTAGATGCCGCCTACGGACTAACTAACTCCAACTATCTCGGGCTTTCACTAATATAGAAGCGTGTTTCTTCATGGAAAATTCCAGCCAGTAACCTGCCGCCCACCAAATTCTTGTACCTCCCCGTACCAAGGACACGTTCCCAGCCGGCCGGCCTGATGTTGTGTCTTCGGCATGAAGAAAAATACAATCCTTCGACAAGGGCCGGCCTGAACCGGTTCTCTCCAAGCGAACAACACCTCGTAACTAAAACATTACACTTGACCTAGAAGCATCCCAAGCTGCCGGGGCAGAAAGAAAGATGGAGTCTCTCCCGTTTGAGGCCTACCAGGCCCGAATTCAGCATAACTCCATGGAAAGTATAATAATACCCTAACTAAAGGACGGATTATCCCTAATACTAGCGAATCTATCCCCTAGCCTATATGTATAAGCCCTAATCTAAGGAGGAGGATACAGAATTATATCAAAGTGCCTTGTAAATAGGCTCTATCCACTACTCTAACCCTTGCACTGGAATGATAAGAGACTGAAGTCACCATCAATCACCTTTCCTCAACAGAGGGCCGGGAAAATCGAGCAGAACACCATGGTAGAAACCTTGGTATGTGTGTGTGTATGAAGACCAACCAGAAGAGTGTGGGTTGCGTGACAGAGACAGTCAGATACTGTCTTGCCAGTCTCAGGAGAGTGGTGTGGGGTACTTGTGTGAGGCACTGGAGGGTGAGGCAAAGGATAGCTTGGTTAACAACTGTGGGGGGCTGTGTGATTCATTTGTTGGAGAGTATATTTTAAGTCCCTGTTTTCCAGAGCTATGCCAACACCCGGTGGAGTGTGAGTTCTCTGACCCCAGAGAGCTTGCGTTGGAGGTAGACCTCTTGGTGGATTCCAGAGAGTCTGAGGAGGCATTGGGGAGTGATCCCAAAATGAGTGGCTCAGATATCTTCCAGACCTGTGAGGTGGAAGAGGTTCAGTGTAGCCCAGTTAGGTCCCAGTGTAGTGGGAGGGGTGTAGGGGCTCATGTCCGGTCTCAGTGGAGAAGGAATGACTGTGGGACGGTGTGTCTCACGGTGCCCAAAACCCAGTCTCAGGGCCTGGAGGGTTCCTTAAGAGAACACCAGGTTGGGGACTTAGACTGTACTTGTAGGCCATTTAAGGAGGATCTTCTAGTGTCTGTTGAACGGGGAGTGCCTGTAACCAGGCCTCCATCAGTTTTGGCGTCTGGCAGTGCTGCTCCAGTTGGGAGGGTGCAGAAGTCCTGACTGAGGGGTGAGAGGGGGAAGGAATCCCCAGTGGGTCAGGGGCCAGCCAGAAGGGCTGAGTCTCCCAGGAGTGACCATGGTGACACCACTCCTGTCCTGGCGGATCTTCGCGCACTGTCTGATGGACAGGGGTCGGGCGATCTGCGGCAGGCAGACTGTCACAGGACACATGAGTTGTGTGTCACCCTCAAGGGGGTACTATGTGAGTCCCCAGAAGTCCTGGCGTGCCAGGCAAATGCACAACCGCAGGTTTTGGTCCCTGGGTTGGGAGACCAGGTTCAGGATCTGCCTGACCTGGAAGGAAGGACATCTGTAACCAGTGTCTTGACCAATATGGTCCCCAGGGGGGAGGGTGCAGCGCTCTGGAAGGGGGTGCAGAGGGAGGGCGTCCTCGCCTCTGACCCCGGTGCAACCTGAGGGCTTATACCCTAGTGAGGGGGACCAGTTGCTGGAGGGAGGTCCTGAACTGGTAGGAGAGTTGTGTTCCTGGTTGTCTTGGTGGACAGGGTTGCCCCTGGAAGGGGGGCAGGAGTCTCACCCTGGGGGTGGACTGGGCCACACCGTTGTGTTGGCCAGGTGGGTACTGTCTACCAGCATGGGCACATCTGTGAGTGATGTCCTGGTGTGCCAGGCAAGTGTTCCACCGCAGGGGTTGGTCCCTGGGTGGGAAAGCCAGGTTCAGGTGTTGTCTGACCTGGAGGCTTTGGAGCCTAGGTTTGAGGGCCAGGTCCGGGGTGTCCCCCCTGACCTGGAATACCAGTTGCAGGATAGAACCCCTGAACTGGTGGGTGAATGGTGCGGGACACCTGCCACAGGTGCCCTGGCTATTCTAGAAGGGGGTATAGCTCCAGGTGGGAGGGTACAGAGCCCCAAGGAAGAGGAGGACCGAGTGTGGGGAAGCCCACCCCAGCCTCCTGTCCAGCCGATGGATACAGGTCCGGGACTGGTGGGTCAGTGCCAGGATGTCAGACCTGACCTGACAAGAGAGGGAGTGGACAAAGGATGCCAAGCACCTGGGGCTACTGCCCCCACCCGCTGACGCCACAGAGGTTTGAGGGCCCTGAGAGGCGTAAGGCCTGGGTCTCATTCCTGCTCACTGGCGGTGGTCACTGTGGCTTGCTGTCTGTCTGTTGGGACACACCTGTGAGCAAGTTAAGTTTAGGTGCTGCACAGGTGGTGTCCACAAGTGAGGAGAAGGGTTCCACATGGATTGGCATGGTGGACCCTGAGAGTATGGATAGAGTGATCCAACTAGGTTCAGGACGGCGTAGAACAGGAATTGCGCCCTGCTGTTTGGGCCAGTTTCCGTGTTCTATCGCCTTAAGCAGGGAATCCCATTGAGGTATCGTTTGGTCTACCCAGGCTTTAGGCTGGAAGGGGGATGTGTTGGAACTGGCCCTTCTTGCAGGGTCATCCTCAAACTTTTTGCTTCTTCCTCCCTTATTTTTCCTGACCCGTGGCTGTTGGCAATAGGACTCTGCGCACTTTACCACTCCTGATCAGTGCTAAAGTTCATATGCTCTCTGTGTAAATTGTATTGTAATTGGATATACATGATTGGCATATTTGTATCACCATGAAGTCCCTAGTAAAGTGCACTGGGTGTGCCAGGGCTGGTGATGACAAATGCTACTAGTGGGCCTGCAGCACTAATTGTGCCACCCACATGAGTAGCCCTAAAATGGTGTCTCAGGCCTGCCACCGCAGTGCCTGTGTGCAGTCTGTGAACTGCCATGTCCTCCTGGTCAGTGTTCCCACTGACTAGGTCTAACCCTTCCCTTATTGTGCACATTGGTCACCCCTATGGAAGGCCAAAAGTGCCCCTTTGGGCAGGGTGCAGTGTATGTGAAAGGTAGAGCATGTATTGGTGCAGATGACATGCTCCGGTAGTGAATTACAGCCATTTTCATTTTTCACTATTGTAAGGCTATCTTGCTCATTAGATTAACACGGGGGATGCTGGCTACAGTGGCTACCAGCATTTCTTCCCATAGGAACAAGATAGGACATAAGTATCTAGCATCCCTGAACATAGAATTTATTAACACATCTTTTAGGAAAGGTTGTTTTTAAATCCTGTGTTTGAGAACAGCACTTTTAGAAAGTTGCTGTTCTCTTGTCTGACCTTTCTGTGTGCCTTGGCCTGTTTGTGGATTGACTGTCTGGTTTGAGAGTGACAGGGGCTGGGGATTCCCCAGGAGGCTGGCTGAGTCAGCCCTAGGCAGAATGACTGCATTTGCAACCTGAGTGGTGGGAGGAGTTAGCACCTGGGCCTGAATAGGGCTGTGCCTGCCTTCCACAATGCTGGTTCTACCTCCTGCTGGGCGGCTGACGACCCTGCCCCTCACTCTGAAAGGAAAGGAGAAGCCAGGAAAACAAAGTACTCAGGAGAGACGCAGAACTGGTTCAGACCGGTCTCAGGGCCCACTTGCACAAAGAGAACAAAGACTTTTAGGGGTATAATTACAGGACCCCTGACAACAGAAAATTAGATCATCCTGGAATCAAGAAGGAACCTCTGCCAAGGAGAAAGCTGACTCTGAAGAAGGAAGACTGTCCTGCTGTTGCTCTGCTGGACTGACCTGCTGTTGCTTTGCTGCCAAGGAGAGGGGAAGGACTTTGCTAGTGTGCTGTGTCCCCTGTCTTGAAGGAATCTCCAAGGGCCTGAGTAGAGCTGGCTCCCTGTTCTGATCCCAGGAACAAAAGGACTTCACCCCCAGTTTCCCTGAACTCTGCTGAGAGAGTTCTGTCCTTCCTAGAGTGCTTGATCCAGTTGTGGGGCCTCTGGAAGTTGTACCTGTGCTGGGGAGCTTGAAACTAAGCTTGAGAGACTTTTGCAACAGAAAAGTGTTGCATCGCTCGCTTGCGGAGCGCATCCCCGACAGTGCGAGAAGTTTCCCGCCGCTACGAAGGTCGAGATTGTCGCAGCGCCTGAAGCCGCTGCCAGAGCCGTCGCATCCTTCGTATGCAGGACGCACCAGACTGGTGCGGGAAAGTCGAACATCGCTGCGAGTGTCGTCGCAGAGCCTGTCGTCGCTGGGTGAGGTCGCCACACCGCTTGCTTGCGGACCGCATCACGTCGCTGCGAGTGTCGTCGCAGAAACCATCGTATCGAGGAGATGCAAGAGAGAGGATCACCGCTGGATCACGCATCGTCACCCCGGAGATCGTCGCAGCCCCTATGAGATCATCGCATCGTGCCTTTGCGAGAACAAACTTCCTACGGAACCTACGCACCGGAATCCATACAAGTGGCCTTCCTCCCCATACAGACCGGATTCGTCGCAACACGCCCGCTGCTGCAGCGGGGTTGTCGCATCGCCTCCCCAGGGTCTCAGGAGCAACGCATCGCTTGTTTTCCACCGCACCAGCTTCTGCTTTTGGAACTTTGCCGCAACTAAAAGGTACTGTGAGTAAACGTGTTGCAACTGTGAACTTTTCATGCATCTTTGGTTTATTCTATCGCAACCTGAAGAACTTTATCGCAAACCTTAAGAACTCTTTTGAAACCATATTCTTGAACTGTGTATGTTGGATTTTTGTTGTTTTGGTCTTGTGTAGTTTAGATTAAATACCTTTATTTTTTTAAACTGTTGTGGAGTCAGTTTGTGGTGTTTTCACTGTGTTACTGTGAGTGTTGGTACAAATACTTTACACATTGCCTCTGGTTAGCCTAGACTGCTCGTGCCAAGCTACCTAGAGGGTGAGCAGGGGTTATCTCAGAGGGTTTCCTCCTTACCCTGACTAGAAGCAAGGGTCCCTATTTGGACAGTGGTACCTACCTCTGCCAACTAGAGACCCCCAGTTCTAATAGCTTGAAAAATGCAATGACATGGAAAAAACATTTGCCCTACTAGAAAACAAAATAAGCAAAACGCTTTTAAATATTTCCAAATGTTTTTGTTGTGAGACACGGTAGACTCTGCGAAGCAAGAACCCCTTTTGGCTCACTGGAGCTTCTGCTGCAATATTGTTTCAAACAAGTGACCTGAAATAATTGAGGAGAATTTCTAGGAATACGAGGGATACCATTACGGACTGTGTAATCGAGTGTGGAGAAAGCAATCTGTCAGATACTCTGGGGCGCTATGAGATGGATGTGACTAAAGACTCTGTAATCGAGAGCGGAGAAAGCAATCTACTAGATACTCCAGGACACTATGAGAGGGATGCGACTACAGACTGTCTAACCGAGTACAGAGAAGCAATCTACCGGATACAGCTACAGACTATATAATCGAGTGCAGAGAAAGCAATCAATTAAACAATCTAAGGTGCAAACAGAGTGATGCTACTATGGACTGTGTAATCAGTTGAGGAGACGCAATCTACCAGTTAGAGCAAGATGTGTAAAGCATTTTCCCGTTTGCAATGGGCTGGTTCGCGGTTTGCGAACGGGAAAAAGCCTTTTGGGATGTATCATCCCAAAAGGCAATTACAAAATTGGGAATCGCAATTTTTGCGATTAACTTTTTTGCAAATGCATTTAGAGAATCGCAATTTGCGATTCTCTAAATGCAATTCAGGAAGCGCTTTTTAAATTGCGACCCTGATTTAAGGAATCACAATTTGCCACCAACTTCAAGTTAGTGGTAAATTGCAATTCCTTAGAAAATTCCACAACTTTGCATTTTTCTAAGTGCCAAGTGGTGTACGTACATGGCCGTAGGGCATGTATGTGTGCCACTTGTGCACACATGCATATTTCAGGGACGCAACAGGGTGCCCGTTTGGCACCCTTGAAATTGCATGCGCAATTTGCGAGTACCTATTGGGTACTCGCAAATTGCGCATGCAATTCCCATTCATTCCTGTGGGCCTCTAGGCCCATAGGAATTAATGTGAAGGCATTCCTTGATAGTGAATCGCAATTTGCGACTCACTATTAATGAATATGTATGAATCGCACAATATTTGCAGAAACCTACATACATTGCATTTTGCGAGTCTATAATAGCGAACTACGAACTGTCTAACCGAGTATAGCGAAGCAATCTAACTGATATTCTAGGGCACCATGAGAGGGATGCAACTACAGACTATATGATCGAGTGCAGAGAAAGCAATCTATCAAATAATCTAGGCCGCTATGAAAGTGATGCTACTATGGACTGTGTGATTAGTTGAGGAGACACAATCTCCCAGATAAGTTAGTGTGCTATGAGAGGGATGTGACCAAGTCCTGTGTAATGGAGGACTGTGCAATCAAGCGTGGAGGAAGGAATTTACCAGATACTCTTTGGCACTATGAGAAGGATGCAACTATGAAGTGTGCCACCGAGTGTGGAGAAAGCAATCTATGGGGTTCTCTAGGGTGCTATGCGAGGGAAGCAATCTACAGGATAGACGATCTAGGGTGCTATTAGAGCGATGCAACTAACAACTGTGTAACCGACAGCACAGAAAGCCATATGCCAGATACTCCAGGCCACTAACAGAAAGATGCGACTAAGGACTGCGTAATCAACTGCAGATAAAGCAATCTAACGGATACACTAGGGTGCTATGAGAGGGATGAAACTAAGGACTGTGTAATCAAGTGCAGAGAAAGCAATTTACCAGATACTTAAGGTGCTCTGTGGGCCTTGGAAAGAAAATGTCAAACATCAGATTAATTCTCTGTAGACTGGTCCAAGTGTTACAAGAAAGTATAGGAATCAAGATCTTGAAGAAATTAGTGTGGAGGAGGGACTTGGGGGGCGGAGGGGAAGCAGGGCCACATTTTTTGCCAAAAGAAATAAAATATCCTGTAACTGTTTTGTTGGCCTTCCATCTAAGGGTGACCACATCCAATATGCTTGGTTCACCTGCACACTTTAATGATAATTAAACATGTCTTTATTTGATTTCTAAAGTTTAGATTGTTCACTTACCATATCCACAAAAGTTGAGAAGCCTATATTTTTTCATCACTGGTCACTTTAAGTTTCACGCTTTCAGTGCATTGTTGGGGTAGAACTATGTGGCAGTGCTCACCTTCGAAACTTTATTCAGTACGGTTATCTTAGTCCGTAGCCTCACAGGCACAAGTTAAACTAAGAAAAAACTGTTTACTTGTCTGATGTTTCCCTAGTTAAGCTCACTTAAGACCATAGGGCCTTGGCACAAGGAAAGGCTGTAACATATTTTACTTCATCACCTTTTCTGACTCCTTGACCCCTGAAATGTTAGCCTCATGAATATGTTTACATAACTTCTTTTATAGATTTTTCAGTGTTTCATTTTTAAAATAATTTGCACTTTGACTGTGGCATAAATTATTGTATTCCACATTGTGACTGTCATGTGACTTGCATTTCCAAATATACTGCTTTTGTGCCAAAAGCCTCTTTTCCATAGTTCTCAGTGTTCAAAACATGCTGGTGAAACTGAAGGTCCACAAACTCTAGGCCATATTTATGAGAATGTCATAAAACACAGCGTGTCGCCTTGCTGCACTGCGTGACAGGGAAAGGGCAGGAATGCGCTGCATTTAAAATAATACGGTGCATGCCTGCCTTTGTCCATGCAGTGGTGCCCTTTTGGGTGCCTAGTGCCAACGTAAAGGTGCAAGGGTGCCTCCGTTGCATGCAGAATTGTTTTTGTGCAGCAGGAAGGGGCACCTTCTTGCACAAAAACAATCCAGAGAAGCATATTCCTCTTTCTATGTGTGCTGCAGCATGCAGCATCACTACCTTTATGAGGTAGTTATGTATCTATATTTTTATTACTTTAGTCCCACTGGGGGAAAGAAAACCTTCAACTCTCGCCAATACACTACTTTATTTCTCATGTTGTACCTCTTTTAATAAATCCTCTATCTCCACTGTGTGACTAATCCCAAACTTGAATTTACTACTGTGATCCCCTAAATAACACTTTCTAGACTCTTCCATCTTCTATCCCACCGCTACTCCCCTTTACCCTATTCAATCTAACCAACAAACTTGCATGTTCACCACTCAAATTAAAAACGTATTTTTCCTATACTAATCCACCACTAATCCACTTTGGGTTCCGGAGTAGCATGCTATTCACTTAAAAGGGCTTCAATGCCTCATCAGAGGTAGTAAGCGCTATATAGGCAGTATTTAGCATGACTAAAAGACTTTGGCATTGACTACACCAAAAACTCTTGGACTGCAGAGACCTATTGCTGTTGCCAAGGCTTGTTAACTATGTTTGTGCTACAGAAATACCATATGCATAGGTGCACACATACATGTTGCAATGTGATTGCTCATCACCAAAGCTGCCTCCTTTGAGTCTGCACTTGTGGTGATACGTACTGCAATCGACGTGTGTGTGAGTGCCAATCTCACCAGTCTCAGACGTATCGTGCGGCACTTCACAGAGTGATCGAATCCCTACTGCTGCATCTTCAATTTCAACTTTGATGCCATACTCATTGTTGGTTTATACAGTTTCAATCTTGAATCACATTCTGGCATTACCTTCATTTACAGATGGCGAAAATTGGTATCACTGCATAAATGGGGAGAGGATGTAGTCTTACGGCTAGAGCGGTCGACCTCGAAGCTGAGGAACCAGGTTTGAGTCTCGGCAACGATGCTCAACATGCTGTGATTCTGCGCAAATCACCTTATTTCCCTGGGCCTAACAAAAATTAATGCATCCAGCTGTAACAAAACTGGTGCTCATGTAGAGCGCTCTGATATCCGATTTCTCGGGTCTAGTTTGCGCCATATAAAACTTTTTAAAAAAAGTAGTTCCAACTTTCCTGATTCATGTATGACTATTGAACACCATTGTCTGCACCTATGGATTCTCACTGCAGATCAGTTTCAAAATTAAATTAAGTCAGTAAAACAAGAGAAAGATAATCAGTTGCTGCTGCTGATTGTCTGTATATCGGCCACAAATCAGCTTTTTCCATTTTTAATCACTTTTGGATGAATGTTTTGGTTTTGTACAAAGCAGCACAGTCAGGTTAGGCACAAGACTTTTTGCCTAGTTATTTCTTTCATCAATGCACATAGATTTACATCAATATATATTCACAAGGATTATTGCCCTATCAATACTGGGATGATGTGTGCTTTGCATTTTTAGCTTACGTACCCCCATTTTACCAAATGTATTCATGTATTCGTTTATAGATGTGTACTTTATGTAGTATTAATTTCACATCTATCATATGTTTGCATTATTACAGGGTGATAAGACTTCAATTAGTCATATAAGTTGTTTATAATGTGAAATGGTTTTTAGGAAATGAGCAACAGAATGTTTATGCTAATTCTTGCCTTCTACATCATTCATCAAGAAGTTGCGTCTTTTCATAATAAACAGAAGACAGCATTAACCCCTTGCGTGCTTCTGTCAGCCAACGGCTGTCTCGCGCACTACCTTCGTAGTGGTGCACACGTCCGTTGGCCGACACGGCCCCGCCCACTCTGCTGAACCGCCACACCGTGGCGGAATTGCAGCCGCAGTTAAGCGGTTAAGATCTAATACAGACACTTACTCAAAGAGAGACATCTCAGCATTCCATGAGAGGATCCTTTGATCTGTTTCCAGGGTAATCTTCAGTGAAGATCATGAGCTATCACAGTCAGCAGTCGCGACCGGTGCAGGTGAGCACGGTGAAGGGATGTGGCGAGCGCGAGGTAAGTGGTTTTATTTATTTGTTCATCCTATTTTCCCAATTCTGTCCTCTGTCGACTTCCCCACTGCCTGCCCCATTGCCCCACTGCACTTACCTGCATCAGCAACATCTGGGAGCCAGCCTGCATGTTTCACTGCTCTGGAAGGCCTTAATAGAGATAGACTGTGAGCTTTTCAAAGCATAGTAGCCGACTGGACATAATTCTGCTATTCAGCAAAGGTTTTCGGGTTAGATGCCACCTAAGAAACTCTGATGGGCACTTTGGTGCCAAGAAGGTTTACCTAGCATCTAGAAGGGATTGATTGATCATCAAAGACTGGTTTAACAATTTCATGCATTTATTTCATGCATATTATCAAAATCTTGCAATTATTTTCACTATATTTTTTAATACATGCTTTTGTTGCCACTCTTTTGTTTAGTTTTATAGTTACATGTATTCATACAAATTACACTAAAGTAGGGCTTTAATGTTTACTGGAAAATTCTAAATATATTTTGTTGGTTGCTTGCGTATGTCCATCCATGGGGAAAGACTTTTTAAAACTCATTAGGAGGCCGATTCCGATTCGGTAAAATCCCGACCGAATCGTTGTACGGAGCCTTTTCCCCGTACGAATCATACGGAGAACCGTACCCGTACGTACGATGTAGTACGATGTGTACCCAATGCAGTTCTCCATACGATTTGTACCAAAGACCGTACAACTCAATGATCCGTACGAATCGTATTTGGAACACGCAGTACGCGAGGTCTGTACGGTTCGAAGCAGTTTTTTCCGACCCAGCAAGTACGATTTGTGTAGACAGCACTCCGTACGACGCTTTTGCTACGGGAGTTTAAATCGTCCGGAAGACCAGATTTCGTCTCGAGATGCATACGGAACGGACCACCCGTGTACGGTGCGTACACCCCATCATTGCAGGGGTACGGTGCATCGGGGTACGGTGCGTACACCCCAGGATTACAGGGATACGGTGCATATGTCACTGTGCATACCCCCCATGAATGTAGGTGTACGGTGCGTAGGCGTACGGTCCGGATCCCCCAAGGTCATACGTGTATGGTGCGTACACCCCCTGCGTACTCCCCTTGAATTTAGGGGTACGGTGCTTATGCGATAGTGTAGATCTCCATACGAATTACTCATACCTGACGCATCCGTACAAATCGCATCCCCATTCCCCGGTCCGGATCGTACTTGGCGGGTAGTACGGCATGTTTACGATTCGTACAGTTTACTGTGCGGGTCTATGTTGTACGGTCTCACCCTTGACTTTCGTACGGTTCGCGATGATTCGTACGTATTTCGAGCCAACGGATCGTACTATGCGATTCGTACGGATTACTACGATTCGTACGGAAACGGCTACGAATATGAATTGTCGGACGGATTTGTTTCCCGAATCGGAATCGACCCCCCAATGTACACATAATCCTGTAGTCTCACAGAATTAAATATTACAATACTTGCACTATCCACAGGTTGTATGATGGAACAATGAATGCCTTAACCACACATGCCTTCACAACACAAGTGCTACAATGAGCCTACCACTAAAACTCAAGTCTTCACCACGCATGTCTCAACTACGCATATTCTTAGGGATACATTGCATGGACCTTTACCACGCATACCATTACCATGCCTAACCTACCATGCATACCATTACAAAGCATATACTGCAACATAGTAGACAAGCACTGAAAAGACCATTGTTTTTTTTACAAACAATTAAGAAAAAAAATTAAGCAGTACATTAATATTGGCAACACAATTTTTCAAACCTCACTACTAACAGTAATTGGTGGCGAAATACATATTTTATTACATAAACGAGTTTCAAGGTATCCCATTTCCAGAGTAGCCCTTCCTTTATTTTCATTACACATTACAAGTATTCCACTGTGAAAATGTCTGACGTTCTACGTGAGAAACGTGAACAAACATCATGTTTTAAACCCGCCCAAAAAAATACATATGCTGTCACAATCAAACAAAAATTCTGCCAACAACATATTTTCATTTAAGTTATGGAACACCACACAAAAAACATATATAAACAGCCAGCCACGGTTTTGAGGTCAGTGGTACAGTAAGTTCCCTCATCACAACCCACACCAATAGGAGTGGAGAAATGCCAGCCACAGCCACGTAGGCATGTAATCAAGTAAAACGGTTCAATATTAATACTAGAAAAAGAAATCCCAGAACATGTATTTAGTCAGTTTAAAAAAAATATTTGGTGGACTTTGAAAATGATTATTACAGTGGACTACTCGAGTTCCCTTAGTTGTTCCACAAAGAACACAAAGTGCCTCATTACATCTGCCGAGCACCACAGCGGAATGGAACCGCTGGACCGGAGATCGGCGGTTCCAAATGCACAATTTGGATGCAACCACCCTATGGGTGGTCAGAAACCTCAATTTTCCAATGGCAGCTTGTTTTGGTGGGCAGAAAAGGCAGGCAGCACAAGCTGCCATTGCGAAAGGGATGTTTGGAAACATCCCTGCATGGTGTGTCAGGCACGTCACAGTGCCTGCCACACGGTGGAGGGATTACCACCAGGTCCCATGGCTGAGGGCCAAGGGGGAAGGAGGCTCTGCTAGGGGCCCACAAAACCAGTTTCCGATAGACTTTCCATGTTGGAAAGGCTGTTGGAAACATGAATCATAATCCGCACCGTGGTGCCTGACCAGGCACTGCCTCCTATTGGGGAATATGATTCAGACTGATACTCCGTGAGGCTCCTTCGGAAGAAGAGCGGAATCCCCCGCTGGCTTCCCTCTGACCGCCACCATTGTATTACAGCGGTTGGAAGGAAACCATTGATGTCGGGCAGAAAGCCTCCCATCAGCTGTCAATGGGCTTTCCGCCCAACATCGAAATTGTGCCGCAATTATTCCAATACTGCTAAATTTTATGTGTTTTCTGCAATTTTTAACAAAATGTGCCACCAAAAATTTGTATGTCAACAGAACAGTTCCTTGACATTGGGGCCGTGATCCGGGGTCAGGCTTCTATCCCTACAATGGGGTGGTGCCTACGCAGGCACTGCTATAGGGATTAGGATGTCCCTTTCCCTCAGCCTTTACCTGGCAGTCTGACCGCCATGTAAAGACAGATGGAAACGGAGGAACCCCATCCTCCGTGGGCCACTGCTAAGTGGCCTGGGGCAGGGGTAGTGCCTCCCACACATCCATGCACCGTGTTCTAGGCACCAGATGGTGCTTGGCACACAGTGCATGGATGTACACAAAGTGTCTTTTTCTACAGCGTATTGGGCTGAGGCCCTTTTCCTGGGCCGAAGCACAAGCAGCTGTGGAAAATGGCATTACACAACCGCCTACTTGGCGGTCCTATCTCATCGGGCAGGTAGGACCACCAACACATTGTTGGACAGACACTTGCCCGTGGCTATGTCCAACCACCATCATAATGAGGGCTTAAAATGTCTATTAATCCTAACCCAAATATTTAGTTTTGAGCCAAAAGAGATAACAACAGTAACATTTCTAAATTCAACAGGGAATTGAAAGACTTTTTTTCCTCACAGAGCACAGTAATTAACAATGAGTTTTTTCTTTCTCTTACCTGGTAAAACAACAAAAGTAAAAAATGCATAAAAATAATAAAAACAAATAGTGTTATATTTATCTGTTTTTGACAGATCTAACAGCAATGGCATCAGCTCGCCAGGCTACTTTTGTGAATTTCAAGAAGAGGCAACAGATTATTAAAGTATGGTGGCTATCTCTAATTTAAGGCAAGGTTGACTGAACCCAGCAGTCATTGGAGGTACATGCAATATTTCTCTTCCCCTTGCACTGGTAGATCGGTTACTCTGGAAGAAGATACAGTTGCTAAGACAACTGAACATAACCATTCCCCCTCTGCAATGGGAATTGAAGTATGTGGAATTGTACAGCAAATTAAACAACTAGCACACACCTCCAATAAACTCTCTGGTTCGGTTTTGAATCAAATAGCCCAAATCATTCCCATACAAGTTGCTCTTAGCATGTACACCATACCAAACCATAGGAGAATGGTACAGAGGCACAACTAGCAAGTAATTCCCATTGAGTAACCCCCCCAAATCTATCAAGATATTAACACACCCCTCAATTAACTGTGACATTTTCTGAAAAACCTTTCCTCCTGCATGACAAGGAAAACCCTCAGAAAAGAATCTTAGGGGACTATTACGATGGAGGTTGGTAAGCCTCCGACCTACGGTCGGAAGCTTTCCTACCCCCATCATCAGTTTAATTCATGACTGGCTGGTTATGTATCAGATGGTCGGAACTGAAACAGGACGGTCATTCCGGCTGACTTCAGACGGGCTCAAGGAGCCCGTCAGGCCAGTTGGAACAGGCTCGTAATCCCAAAAGGCTGGCCTTTCCACCCTTGGTATTACGATGCACGGTTTCTGGCAGGATTCCATACCAACCTGTCCGACATTTAAACCAGGTTGGGAAGCGTGTTTGGGGGCCACCAGCAGGCCCCCTATGTGTGCAGCCTCCGGTTGGGGGCCGAGGGGGCACCTATGTTATGGCCGTAATGCATGCTCTCATAGGGGAATGTCAGAATGCGACCAAACAGTGTTCGCTCGCATCCAAATGAGGGAGGCGGGACCGCAATTCTGCCTGACATCATAATCGCCCCTCTTAACTTTTAGCACAACCCTTAACCTAGTTACCATGGAGAATAGTCAAATTTGGATGATGGATGGAACATTTAAGTCAACACCCCATCCATTCTCCCAAATATACAGTAATCATTATAAATAACACAAGTGTTCCGGGCAGTGGCTTTCGTACTGGCTAGCATGGCGTAATCTGCATGAGATAGATTATACCCCCACTGACATATAAAGAGGAGGACTCCACACGCTACTTCTGCCAGCAGCTCGTATAACGATCTATGCCCTACCACTCCTACGCACAGCACTAGAGTACTGGAAAAAGGCCGTCCATTACACGCGAAGTTGCCCCGCGTACTCGGATAACTTGCCACTCCTAGGCATCCCTACTCCTACTGGCCTACTTACTAAGCAGCGTCTCCTAGCCTGGATGGAGGGGGGTCGCCACAGTGGGCGCACTGTTCGATGATGGCACCCTCATGGATCATGGCAATGTCGTACGATGTCATGGGGTCTCCGACAAACTATATCTTACGCACGCTGCACTCATACAATATGTGAAGAAACACTGGGCCTCACGCAGGATGGCACGTGCGTGACATGAACTGGTCTACATGATCTACCTGATGGGAGATGGCCGCCACCTTACTAAATGGCTATACAAAGGTATTACAGCACACACTAGAGTACCCCTGACAGACTTGCGCAACAGATGGTCTGCAGACCTTGCTACGGAATTAACAGACAAGGTCCTCAAAAACCCCAAGAAAATCCCGTGCAACCCTAAGTTTAAATGTATCCAATACATAGTCATACACAAGGCATATCTCACCCCTCATAGAATGCAATGCATATACCCCGCCACACACCACCAATGTCCCAGGTGCAGGTTGGAAGATGCAGACTTTATCCACATGCTCTGGATGCGCCCAAAGTTGGCATCATACTGGTTGGAGGTGGCCACCATAATTAGAACCATGGCTGGGATCCCCTTCCTAGATACCCCTGCCATTTGCCTATTAGGGCTGACCCGCCATCCCAAAGTACAGAAAGTGCAGTTTCGCTTTATTGACCTAGCATTGCTACTGGCCAAACACTCCCTCACAATGCGATGGAAGTCCATTACACCACCAACACTCTATAGCTGGCATGGAGAGGTGGTGAGATGGAGCAGCGCTGAAAGTGCGGCGATCCGACGAGAGGAAGCCAGGGGCCTGAGCAAGAAGTTATTCTCCCTTGAGTGGGATACCATTTTAGAAGCGTTCAAAGCCCTTGCGCCGTGACCAGTCCTTACAGCGCAGGCGCAATAGACACCCGACTGCCCCACCCTGCATTGACCAACATAGTAAATGAGCAATAAGCCCTGCTGGTCTACCACTACAAAAGTTGAAATGGTAACTATGAATCTTGGAGCATTGTCGGTCATGGAGGGGGCAGTTAATGGAATATCCCACTGTAAAGTACAAGGTGGAACGCGGCCAGGAAAAGTTGGGTTAAGGGGGGGAGGGATAGCTTCTTTGTTACATTACATATACCTATTTGTCAAATGTTGTTAGTATAGCAGTGCAGTTCGTTAGGTACCGATTAAGGCTTCATCTGGACATCGCAGATTGCCGCTCACGGCTGCGCAAAGAACTAAAATGTCTTAATGCACATATATGAACACATGTATTCTTGGTAATTGTTTATATGGTAATGGCTGCTCATTGTAGTCTGACAAATGAAAGAGTGAAAAATCTAATAACATATGTTTTAAAAAAACACAAGTGTTCTGTTAGCGTATGTCTTACTCCCTGAAAAGCAATCCTCAACTTACATGGAGTTTTTAACAGTGATCAAATCCAAAGCAATGAATAGAAGTACTTGAAAAGTGATCATTGATTTTGAGTTGACAATAATTAATATTGCCACAAAACTGTCCCCTGGTAACCAAATTCAAGGATGGTTTTGTTTCACTATTCATATTGGCAAAAACAACAACAACAACAACAAAAAACATCCTTAGCTGTGGATAACTTGACAAGCAGTAAACCGCAGTATGAGTTGAGAAAATCAACTGTGTCATGCTTTGTAGCACCTAACAGTGTGTATGAGTTCTACACTTCAATCGCAGGCGGAAGCCCAGGTTTTCCATTGAATGGTGGAACCTCTATACGACCACAATTCCTTCAACAAATCCATTGGCAAACATCATCCAAACCTATATAATTTCTTGGAAATATTCAGAAGAAACAAAGCTTCCAAGAAATTACACTTTGCCAATCACTGTCAGGTAGCCTGGACCTGAGTGTTCAGAAAAAGTAAAGAAATGTCCGAAAGGCTATTGGGTAAAATTCAACAATTTTTTTGATGGTGGCTTCAGACCACCTAGACATTCTTACTTACATATCACATTTATATCCCTACTAACAACGACCTACATTACTTGCTAGTTTTAAAACCTCACTACAATTCAGTACATATTTTTGCATTTTTGTGATCATATGTGAGCCTTAGCAAGGCACAGCAGTGGGAACGCCATTGCACATTTCTGCAGGACATGGACTGTCAAGCCCTTGTCCTGCAGGAACTGTGGGTGCATGCATACCGGTGGGGCACACCATGTGCGTCCTTGCATGCATCCCCTGGCGCAGAGGCAGCAAGGGGCCCTGTAAGGCCCCCTTTGCTTCCTCACCGCCACACTTTCATGGCAGGCTCACTGCCATGAAAACCGTGGTGGTGAGGGAACTCCTAATATGCTTGGCAGTGCCAGATGGCTGCAAGACTATCATGGGTCCCTGGCCGCAGCAGCGGTCCCATGGTGGTCCGACCGCCCAACTAGTAAAAGGGCGGTTGGACTATCGGTGTGGCAGTATCTGCACCGCCATCATGGGTTTGGTGGCTCATCAGACTGCCAAACTCAAAATAGGGCCCTAAGTTCTTATGGAGAGCGTTTTTAAACTTTCACTTGGATTCTTGAATGGACACGTATTTAAAGATGCCATCCTGTGAATGATGTCACGATAGCTCAAAACTCCAGCAGGCGTCATCTACAAAGTAACATGCTTGGATGCTTATTGATGGTGATGCGGGACTGGGCAAGGGGAACAGTTCTTTTCTTTTCAACAGATGGCCCCTTGAAGAACTGTAGTGAGGAACACCCAAGGTGATATAAATATCGGGTAAGTGCATAAAAAGAGTACCGCCTCATCCATCTTCTACTCCCAGCCATTACTTTTAGTTCATGAGGAAGTGCTTTGTAATTTTTGGAGATAATTTCAAAGGGCAGGTGAGACCAACTAGACAGACAGTGGTCAGGATACACCACCGAAAAACTAAAAGTCAACAAATTGGTCACTTTTGCATTACTTCAAGTGAAATACTGAGGAAACATAGATAGCACGTTCAGGAAAGGCTCTGATGGCGGAACAGCATCGTTGCAAGAACAACTGTTTGGCCCCATCCGGCAGAACAGCCACTAGTGATTAAACATTACAGCATTATATCTGGAGAAAGCACAGTGGAAAACACAGATTTCTTGATTTCACAGGAATTTTTGAATGTTTTAAAATGTTCGCAGATTTTTTAAACAATAAAAACTCATTGCATGCTTTATACATTGTCAAAACGACCTGATTATTGTGTATCTTTGAATGAATTGAATACAAAACGTAATTATTTTGCAGTTTTGCACAATGCAATCTTGGTCCAGTGGTTGTCAAGCGTTTTGCAATCACCCTGCCAAGTTACAAGATTAGAGGTAAAAGGACAGCAATCGATTTCTATGTGAACGTGGCATAGGAAAACAGCACATTTAACGGTGCGTGTAATGCAGCAATCAAATCCAGGGAATGTACTCGGTAATTTAGAGGCACAAAACTGGTCACCAGGATGTCCTAATTCAGCTGCTTACTCTTTGATGAAGGCCTAATCGAAGTTCAAGACGTCGGGGATGAAATACAGACGACGCTTCAAAGGAAAGGATAATTGAATCAAAAGACAGTGGGATACACTACTCACTGGAACAGCAGGAGTAAAAAAACAGGCCTGACTTTACAGCCACATTAATATTCTGCAAAAGGTGAAGAAAAGAATGAGGGGTCAGCAGGACCAAGGAGGTGTGGTTGTCATGGTATCTTTCAACATTCAGTGCCTGGATACCCTCAGCGGTGACAAGAAGCGCTCTACAAATCTACTGGTTGATTGAACATAGGTGAGCAACAGGGCTGGGACTGGCTCAAGTTTTGTTATAAAGACAGCTCAAGTGAGATGCAGGCTGTGCTGAACAGTGGAGCACCTGCAGTGTGAATCTGCAAGGGGAGCACCCGGCCAGTGTCACAAAGTCACCAGTTGGAAGAGCTTTTTTATCCACTATGGATATCCACGTGTGTGCTCTTGGGGTAACAAACACTCAAAAGGGATATTCGGCAAGGCGTGGGGGAGTTCAGATACCACAGAATTAAACTACAGCGAGGAGACAAAGAGCAACATGTGAAGGGGACAAAAATGTTGACATGAAGGCAAAGAAAGAAAGACTATAGAGACCCTTCAGTTTTAATTTGATTACTTTTTGAACATTCAAGTATGTTGCAACTAAATTGCCATCATGTCTACTGATGTCTTGCAATTTCCAGATTTTGTCTCCTTTTGTAAAAATAATCTGGCCAGTTGCCAATTATAGCACATGAATCTCATTAACAAGGAGACACACTGAAGAGTCTTAGCCACACACAGGAAAATCGGTCTTACCTATTTAAGATCCACACAGCATGGAGGGAAAACCAGTGGCAAAGCAGAAATAGAGCCAGTATATAAATAACCAAGCATTGAATTTATGATTCTCTGCTAGAACACGAGGCTGAGGAAGGTAGCAGGATGTCTCAGGGAGTACGGAAGGTGAATCTGCCACAATACATAGAACCTCTGAGGTCACCAAAAGCTTTAAAAGAATAAAACCACCAGGCCTGGGCGTAGTTCGTGGAGTTTTGCTACGCGAAACTCTGCAAAGTTACAAAAAAACTCTGCAAAGTGCAGTTTGTGCTCGTATTCCTGCTGCTCGTGTAGAAATTCTACCTGAGTGGTAGCTCGCGAGCAGGGATAAAAACTCTGCTGCACATTGCAAAGCGGAGTTTTCTGCACTCCCTGAACTCTGCAGAGTGCGAAGTGCAGAAAACTCTGTAAACTCCAAAAACTGAGCGAAGTTCTCCACCCAGGCCTAAAAACCACTAGCCAAAAGGGAAAACCCAAGATGGAAAGATAAACAGCCATCTCATGGACAAGGTCCTGGATACAACTTGAGCGTACTAGGTCCAAGACTACACAGTAATAAAACATTGCACATGTTAATGGACAACGCCATTCAATACATCACTAAAGTGATCGAAGAAACCTCAGAAGTGAAACACACACTTACAGGTGGAAGGAAAAGAACATTCACCACTGGATGTCACATCCTTGGAAGCAACATCCATTTCCAATGTAGACCCTGGCAAGGTACAACGGGTAAACAAAACACGTGGGATGTAAAAAAAAAACCCTACTTCTCTCTCTATGGAGCATGTGTCCCAGTTGGTTCCTCACAGAGTCCAGACAGAGGAGTAAACACTCTCTAATTGTGAAGGACTTTACAAAAGCATGACTCAGAGAAAAAACAGAAGACAAATGGCACCCGGACACCCAAGAAATCCTAGGAAACTAGAAACGTTCAGAGTAGTACAATGGTGCAACAAAAGCGGGGACAAGTATTTTTGATGGGGCTTGCAGATACAATCTATTAATTCCCATCTCCCAATTTGCATGCAAGAGTGAGATTTACTGGCGGTGATATCATGGTACTTTTAAGTACCCTCTCATTTGTCCCTCTGACAGACCTCTATAACCATTACATTGCAGCTGGGGTCCACAGACACCTCCGGAGCCTGAACCAATAGGGCCATAAGGTGGGGAAGGTAACAAAACCCAGATCTTTATTCTAAGGAACAGCCCTGGGAGTCCACAGCGATGAGGCGTCCAAGCATAGCAGAACTGGTGTAGTATCAAGGTGCATGTAGGCAGTCACCTGAAGTGTAAGAGCATGGAGCAGCAGGTGGACATTACAATGTCCTTATACCGCACCAAAGTCAGGAATGGGGGGCAAAAACCCCACTCTTCCAATGGTGCCAAAGAATCCTTGCCGTGGGCAAGATGGAGAACCCGAACAGCTTTCAGCTCAAAGTCATCAGAAAGATGAGCAACAACTCTACTTATTGGACACAGAATGCAAAGTACAATCAAAACCATCTAACTCAGGCAACCTGGACACCCTGAGTGTTGTACAAACTTAAAGTATCAGATATATCCAGAGCCAGTGTGGACCAATGCTCCACCGGACAATGCGACTTGGACCACAAGAAAGGCCTTAAAGGAGGGTGTTACATAATGATTTCACAAGATTAGTGTGATTATAAATGCAGACTTGATTGGTCAAAACTCATCAAGAGGGTGGGCCCTAGCAAAGACTGTCCTACTGGACACACAAGACTGCTGTATAAGACCCGCGCCTCAACACAACCGGGGATGGGGAAGATGGACTCTGGGTGGATGGTACACCAAATCACATGCCAACTTGAGTCAGAGAGGTGGGTATAGATATGCCACTGTGACCACGACACAGCAAAAGCTGCGACTAAAACAACAATGAAGCAGGTAACCTTCTATAAATTTGCTTTTTTTCAATGTCATTTGTTTTTTTAATTTGATAAAATCACAATCTGTGGCATCTTATACAGGCCATAGCTAGACCACACCAGACAAAAGCCGACTTGCCATTAATCTATGTGTGCTAATGTGCAGCTGGCTAACTATGTCAGCTACTTTAGGTCTGGTCGCCCTCTCGTTCAGGCTTCCACATCCCTCCCTATTAGCATCACTAATGATAAACAAGTTTCTCAAGCTGCAGATCCTCCCTCCAGATCACCAGGTAAACAAATGTTGTTCACTCATATGCCTTTCTGTACAGCTCATGTCCTCGGGGCCTACCACTGTGCAAGGGCATCCTGCCTGGGCAGCTCAAGCCTCCCTCCATGAGGCTCTGGGGCAAGGGAGCAGTCAGAAAATTAAAATTCCCCCCACTTTGAATGAAATCACTGATCTCACCAAGCAAGGGAATCAGGTGTGTCTAACCCTCCCCAGAGGAGCTCCCTTGTCTCTTCCATCCAAGCATCTGCCCATTCATCCTTTCACCCTTCCATACACTATTTCACCTTTACTGTCTGTCATGCATTCATTCTTTCATACATCATTTAAACATATCCATCCATCCATCCAATCATGCTTTCACCCATTCATCCATCTCTTTACTCAGTCATCTTTCCACTTTTTTATTCACCTATTTATCCCTTTACTATGCCATCCTTTCACCTCTCCACCCACCTATCCATGCATTTCTTTACTCTGCCATCCTTTCACCCACCCATCCATCTATCCATTCACTCACTCATCCATCCATCACTTTACTCAACCATCCTTCCATCTGTCCATCCACCTATTCATTCGCTCTTTCACCTATTCGTCCATCTACCCACTCCTTCATCCAATCATCCATCTACCCACTAACCCATCCACCCTTCCTTCCTTTCATCCTCCCTTCCATTCTTTAGACTTTCCCTCTTTCCCTTTTTTATTTACCCTTCTTTCGTTCCTCCTTGCTCCTGCTTGCTCTTCTTATGACTTTGTAGTCCTTTATAGCGCCAATGATGAGCTTTTATCTGCGGAGTCGCAGACAGCCGAGGCACTAAAGAACTCCACCCCCGCTGCTAAATCGGGGGTTCACTGCGCCCCTGCTCGGGAGGCTTCCAGTACACTCCAGCACGCACTGCATAACTGGCATGGGATGAAGCACAGGTCAACAAACTGGGATCCAGTAGCAATGGAGGGTGGAGGGTCAAACGGAAGAACAGAACACATCCAACATCTGGGTCTAATGGCTCAGTGGAATAATGTGTCCACTGCAGGGGTCTATATTCGACCTCATGGTCACAGGTTTAAATCCCGGTGGGTCAACTCAGCCTTTTATCCTTCTGAGGTCAATAAAATGAGTACCGTTGGGTAACTATAAACATCTGTTATTTAGCGCCAAGATACCCTTGGATTAACGTGCGCTTTACAAATACACGTTATATTATCTTAACCTATGTGGCCCTATAGGAATGGGAGCTCCCAACCCTGCATGCAGCATTCTCAGCAGTGACATCAAAGCAACAGAAAAGTGAGTTTGATAACGTGAGGGACAAAGGTAAGGGCGGGGGTACGTTACGCTATACTGCTGGTGATCATGGTAAAGAAGGATGCCTGTGAGCTGCACAGGTGTGGGCCAAATGTTTTTCTCTGGTGCGGCCAATTGACCACAGAATTGGCGGGTCGTAGCCTCCCAGGGGCAAGCCCCTTCCTGAGTAGGTGCAGTTTTGTAAGAAATACATTATCTCAGTGGCAAAACAATAGCCCATGCAGCCAGGGCAGGCGCTAGGCATGGGCAGTGTGGGCAGCTGCCCAGGGCCTCGTGGTCAGCGAAAAAACAGGGGGCCTGCTTCACTGTGAAAGGCCACACTTTCACAGTTTGCCCACCTGCTCCTCCAGGACCACCTGCCCCACACAATTGCATTACAAATTCGAGATGTCTTGACCTTGCTGGTCAGGGCGTGGTGGCATTCTTTGGGGTGCAGGGGTGGGAGGAAAGAACAAACAGATTGGAGCCTCTGTTAAGTACCGGTCATTCAAGGCATTTTGTTGCTAGGTGACCGAAGGCCCCTTTGTTTCAAGGACCGGCCAGACACAGGTAAGGAGAGGTGGGTGAGGGGAGGAAGGAACAGCCAGATCAACTGGCTTTTGTTAACCTTTGCATCACCCATGTGAATCTGAATTTCAAATGAATGTAGAACTGCCTGCTGGTGGTAGGGCAGTGCGTTACTGCTTCGAGGCCCAGTGGAGGACCCCCCCTTCCCTGGGCCTCGAAGCACTGGAGCAAGCTGCAAGGTCCAGGTATGGGGGGCCCCTTCCCTGGGCCTTGTAGCCATTACTCCCTCTTTCCTCTCCTTTCCTTTATTTGTTCCTCTGTGGAATTGATACAAAAAAGAAAAACACTTTTGCTAGAAATGTCTTTGGTAGACATTTTTCTATTCCAAATTGCAGCCTCAGGATGCAGAGAAACAAAAATAACTAAATAAAGCAAGACGGAGTGGGTGACAAAGTGGCCAGATCGATTTTATTCAGACCCAAAACAAATTAGCGTCACTTTCCAGAGGTTACCAGGAAAGCACCACTTTTGTTATCTCAGCTTTCTTTGAACAACATAATTTACCCGGGTAGGGAAGTGCACCATTCCTGGATGTACTGCAATACCTGGTTGATGGGTGGATTGGAAAATAAAAGGTGTACCGTGGCTCTGTGTTTACGAATGCAGTCTTTTTAAACCATACTGCTTACGTTTTGTATGGATGTAAGTAATGGACATTGAAATGGGTCTCTTCTGTGCCCTGTAGTCATGACCTTAACTTTTCAGGCAAAAGCACTCACTGATTTCTGAATAATAAGTGCAAAAGCGTTAAAGTAACCATGTTGTTCCTTCTAACATTTAACATGTGCTACATGATCTTGCGTTCCCATGAGTGTTTGCTAGTTCCAGGATATTGTTACTTTTTTTTTTTAGGCAGCATATTACTCTTGTCTAGTGCATAATTTGAACTGAGTCACATCCAGGTGTTTATAGCGGGGCACAATTCAGTTGTATTTGAAGGCAGTGCGAGTTGCTCTCAGTAGGATGTGACACCATTGTCAGAGCTGACGAATTTGGGACTGGGGAGCCAGGATCCACCCACCTGACTACTCTTCTGAGGGAGCACATTCCAATGCCAGACCTTAGAAGGCCCGGAAAGACTTTAGGAGCCCTAGTGTCTTAGCACCAGTAGGGGGACCCTAGTGGTGGCAAGTGCGGGTAAACCTTGAAGGCCTGACCACCAAAATCGCTACTGAAGTTCACTTCCTGTTTTGCGGGCAGGCCTATGAAGCAGCAAGCACCCCCTAGAGCGACAGTGACTCTCTCACTGAGGGCACAGGACCCTTGAACAGGGAGGCTCTAGGGTGGTGCGACCGGTGAGCTTGCACCGAGCGCCGACTTCAGGTGGGGGCGTCATGATTGCAAGTATATTATGTTTTTTAAAACATCTGTTACCTCCTTCCTGGCCTTCAGAAATTTTCGCCAACAATAAAAATGTCATGATAACTCTGGTAATTTATGTTCTTCCTAGAAAGAGATGGAGTTTGTCAGGTGGAAGTTTTGACTCGTGAAAAGGTAGCGCAGAGGGTTAATGTGCCTGCTGTAAAGGACATGAACCATGCAGATCACAAAGTGCACATAATGTAAATAGGTCAGTGGGTTACTGATTTTGTCAGTGAGATCCTTTTGTTACTTGCAGTTTATAAGTCAAAATCCTAACACTGAACAGTGAGCTAATAACTGTCATTTTAGAGCTGCATGCAAACTGCAAGGTATAAATGATAGCACTATGTTTTTTCCCTATTCTTTGATTAACCTAATGTTGCAAAAAGGGTTCCTTTAGATTGAAATCAATTCTGGTTATTAAAGAGAACCCTCAAACATGGTATTACGTTCGACATTTCGAGTTTGTGTTTCTCCAGACCAATCACTATTAAACTATGCTGCCTACAAGTATGATTGTCATATGGCCCCTACACATTGTAGTGTTTTGCCATAGTAAAATTTCCTATACAGTGATTTACACAGGTATGATTGCTTGTTTCTGTATAATGTGTGTGATTTAAAGTGCTTTGACACCCTACACTGGTATGAGCAGCGTTGTAGGTCAAATTAAATGCATCTGAGCGAGAATGTGGTTATGGAGACTTGAAGGGCACTGTTAAAGAGTGGTAGTCAGGGAATCTGTGGCAGAGGTGGTCATTGTTGCACAGGGATCCACCATCACTAAAGCCGGTCACTACCACTTCCTACAGTTCTAACACCAAATCAAAAATGTTGATTTGAAAAACCCTTGAATCTGCAGCATACTTTCAAGTCAATGTATGATTTAGTAGTGGTCTCCGTTGTTCTAATTCCTTTTTTTAAATTTCTGTGCAATCTTTATTTGTTTGCAATGGTGTCTTGTATTTTTGTATTATATGTGTTGTGTTTTTGCACCTAACATAATTCTGCCGAGTAAGGAGCCCACACACAAAAAAGATTGTCCTACAAGTCTTAGCATGTGCGTGTGGAATACTGGTGAGAGGATTTACGTTAAAACAAATTACTAAGTATTAATGTCATCCTAAGGTGGCACAATAATGGCACAGAAAGATAACAGAGCCTTTTGAAATTTACGATTATATCAATGGGGTGAGGAGTTTCTCTTGTTTAATTTTATATTTTGAATGATTCTGCCCCTTATTACCTCAACAGGATCTCTCTGCTTTAGGAGACAGAACTGGAATGTTTATTATGCATTCATCTGGAAACAATCAATTAACATAGAGTAAAAAATATGCATCTTTGTGAGACCTGCAGCTATCTTTTTCATCCAATGTGACAGATGTAATCCATTTAATACAGTTTTAAAATATATGGAATTATTTCACTTGCATATTTCTTTTTGTCCATTTTACTGATATCCACATTATGTCTCTTCAGTGATGCCCAAAAAGTTCACTAGTTCTGCGATGTCACTTTCTGTGATGTCACTTCTTGTGATGTTACATGCAAATTTGAGGGGCCTCACATCTTGACTTTCGCCCGGGGCCCCAGAAGTACTAGAACCGGCCCTGCTTGCAGGGCAGGGGGCCCCATCCAGGACTAGGCACGGGTGGCCAATGAGAGCTCCTGACTGGGTCTGGAGCGAGGGGCCCACCTCAAGTTTTGTTACGCCACTGCATTATCTTCCTACTAAACGAATGACAGCCATCAAGTGATCTGTACGTGGACATGAGAAAGGAATATGAAACTGTGCTTTTCTGCTTGAATCATCCCCACGGAAACTGTGGTACAGTAAATGTAAATGTGTGTTGGACTTGTAAAGCGCACGGCTGCCCGTGAGCGTCCCAGCGCTGAAGACCGCTGGGGAACCCATCCTGGCTTTCCCTGTGAGATGGTCCCTTCTGGGTATCTCCAAGGTGAAACCAGGCATCCCCAGCGTCTGTGGGGGGCCGTTGTAGAGATGAGGCAAGCTTAATGCCCAGAGTTGCCGAGTGTGATCCCTGGTTAGAGTAGGCACCGAGGCGAGAATTGTCGAATCCGCTGACCCTGGTCCACGACCCTGCCGCGTCGGGAATTGAACCCTGGTCCCGGACCGTTCTCTGCTTCCGGGTCTGCCGCCTCTAACCAGTGAGCCACACCTCTCCACAGTGGTGTGGCTAAGCCATGTGCCGCCCGTGGTGGTCCCTGCGTTTGCTGCCCGCAGCATGTAAGAGTGGGGGGGTGATAGCGATTCTCACGACAGCCGCAGGTAAGGGGCGGTGCTGCCGATTCCCGCAACGGCCGGCCACAGATAAGAGCAGGGGAGGACGCTGCCCCGAAAACTCATGACGCCCGTGGCGGACCACCGCCACCCCGCCCCCCCTTGCTACGCCACTGCTGTAGTTCAAATGTAGAACACATAAAGGTGTTGACAGTCAACTTTGCAGAGCCCCCTCTTTGGAAGTCTGTAGCAAATGTTATTGATTTCAAGCGCCTGAATACCCTCAAGGGTGATTAGCTGCGCTATAGAAATAGACTGATTGATTGATTTATTGCTTTTCAGTTGCCTGTTTGTGTGTGTTTTACTGATCTGATGAATTGCTTTTGTTTGGGTGTTGGGCCTCCCCTGGAATACTTTTGTTTGTCAAATGAGGAAAGGCCAATGATTCAACATGTACGTGTTCCATAGAGAATTGCACAGATGCATTTGAATGCCTCAATTTCGCGCAATAGACTTCTTTGTCCCTTTTGACATTAAAGCGCAGTCATTTTTGTCGTGAAGTATTTCTCAAAACGTGATTTGCATTATATTTATTTATGTATTCATAAATAATTTTTATAATGTGTCAAAAGAGTACTTTGCAAGTCAGTTCTATAAAGCAAAGTACTGACATATAGCACAATACATTGGCACTAGGTGTAAAATTGGAGAGGGGAGGAGCTATTGCCCAGTGTCTGATTTGCAGAATTTCTGACTTGGAAACTTGTTCTCCAGTCCCGGCTCGCCACTTGACCTAACAGTGTGATCTCTTCCCTTCAAACTGCCTAATTTTCTTTGACTGTCAAATTTTGGCTCACATCTAAGTAATTCAGTTTTGAGGGTGCGCCATGCATAAACACACATTGGTAAAACCGGTAGTTCTCAACTGCAAAAATCACTTGAATTTGCCAGTGGAACAAGCACCTTGAACCGATATTCGAGGCACTTGGACTCAGGTGCAGGCTTGCGTTACTCTGTAGGCTCCGCCCCCAAACTTAAGGTCAGCCCACATATAGATTGGTGGGGGGGGCCACTAGGTACTCTGTTGTCGCTGCGACAGAGTTCCCTTCCCGTCTGTCACTAAGTAAGCTGGGCGTAAACGTTAGGTACTTGTGTTTATGAATACACTAAATAATAAAATTAATTCTCTAATACTTGTCATTTTCATAGCATACAATAGAAAATGATTTTTGTCACTTAGTAAATTGAATGTATTACTACCCTGCCGAACCCAATTTACTAACCTGCGAATAAGAAAAAAAGGTTATAACTTGCAAGATTTCAAAGGTATGCCTTACAGCATAAATGGAGCGTTTTGACATTGTATTTATTATATTTGAGGCTCTTATATAGGGCTGCACTACCTACAGGGTGTCTGAAAGCTTCACAAAGGCAAGAAGCCTACTTGAAGGCGCCAGGTGTTACAAAACAAACCAAAGTGATTTTAACTTATCAACAAGGATTTGTGCTAGGGTCGTTAGTGGCGGTGGGTTAAGAGGTTAGGATAGAAATTAGCACAGGGAAAGTACCGTCCGCTCCATCGCGCTCTTCCTGCTTCTGCAACAGGCTCCCAGACTGCACTGCGACCAATCATGACTCTGCATGAAAGCAGCATCAGGATTGGCCTGAGCACTGGGACTTTGCGCTCCCAGGCAGACCGGGAGTCTGTGCCTGCTCTCTCCTTCCCAAGCAACGCAGCTGGGGCTGGAGAAAGCTTCACTGCGTATGAGGGTTTGGCCGGCTGGAGACGGGTGGCCAAACCCTCATGCACAGTGAAGGGGGTGCCCACAACTCCCCCCACCACAGTGTCATCCCCCCTGAACCCACCCCCAGGACTCATCATAGTCCTGTGGGTGGGTCCAGGGGGATTCAAATAAAAGAATAATAAAAACAGGTTCAAAATTTTATTTGTGGATGGTGGCAAAGGGTGGCGCTCTTCTGCCCTAATGGGAGGACCGCTGCTGCTAGCTAGCTGCTGGTTCTGTAGTCTTTGTAACCCAGTCATGACTTTCTTGAGGAGTCCAGTGCAGTTCTGTTTGAGCCTAGTGAACTCCTAGTCTTAAGGAATAGAAATCTCAGCCGGATTAAACCCAGATCTGTTGACTGGGTGTGAGTGTTTGATTGGTTCAGGTGCTCCGTCCATCACCACCCCCTTTTGTACCAAATTGTTCGCCATAAGTTGGCAGGGTATGCTCAGACGTGAGTCCCTTGCTCACTTTGCCAATGGATTCAAGCAAGCCGGGCTGAAGACGGCTGAAATGCCAGAAACCGGTCCTAGGAAGTTTGTTTCCGGTCCAGGGAAGGCATGGCTTGGCAGTTCGGGCTGGACTGTTCCCATGAGGCACAGGAACAGACTGATTTGCATATGGCCATGTTGGAACTGGGGTGGCAGAGTGGGCTTAAGAATGGTGATGGATTAAACCAAGATCTGTTGACTGGGGGTGGGTGTTTGATTGGTTCAGATGCTCCTTCCATCACCACCCCCTTTTGTACAGATTTTCAGAATGGCCAACAAATATGAAAATGAACTCAAATACAGTCTATGTACATCTTCCTCACACACATTCATTGCACATATCCTGTAAACCTCACTGTATTTTAGTATACAGAGGGTCAAGGAGCCCATCCTATTTAATTCACCCCCTCCCTTGGTCAATAAACACTTCTTCCCCATCGCTTGTCAGAGCTATTTTCCTTCCGCGCTCCAGCACTGCATGGACTTTCCACACCATCTTTCACTGCTTCTCATTGTGTGAGTGTGTAGCGTTCTGGGATCCATTTATAATGCCTGGAAAGAGCCGCTCAATGACATTCGATTTTCCCACAGAAACGTGTATTTATCACAGTTGCGCATTGCCTGTAATGAATAGCGGGGTATGATATCTCGCGGGCCATCTGTGACAGACAGGCTGGGCTGGATTGGTGGTAAGCAATTGAAAGCTGGTGCTTGCAGCTGTGTTGAGATAAAATCCAGTCGGATGTCTGCACAACTGAGATCCCTCTGTGGAAATGTATGAAGATCTGTAATATCTGACATTTTGGCAATTGCAAGGGGTCAAAATAAATGCTGGAAATAACTTTATCATTGTCATCGCTCAAGCAGGAAATGGCACATCTCTGTTGCTCACTGGTATTCACGCTGACTGGGCACAATTTCAGCCCTGTATATTACATTTCATATTTGCAGCTGTACCCGATATGCCAGGGAGCCTCAAACAACATTGTAGTCTTTCCTCCACTTGTCTTGTGCAACAGCTTTTTAAATCACCAACTTAATGGTTTTCCTCATCACAGTCCTTACAAAATGAGGTGAATAAAATACTGGAGGCAGACAACTCATTTGCCTTGATAAAAGCGTTACATCATTCTACCCACACCGCACACTCTCTAAGTTGCAACTCTCTTTATTTTTTTTTAAATAAAACGAGATGCTTTATTTTTTTTAGAGTTTTATATAGCGCGAACTAGACCCGAGACATCGGGTATCAGTGCGCTTTAGATGAGCACCAGTTTCGTTACAGAAGAACACATTCATTTTATTGATTTGCCCAGAATCACAAGATGTTGAGCGTCATTGCCGAGACTCGAACCCGGTTCCCCAGCTTTGAGGTCTCCCGCTCTAGCCGTAAGGTTTCTGGGTCAATATAAAAATATCCAAGACTGATTCAATCATCCTGTTTAGTGTATCTCCTCTGTTGGCGGTTCACTGGTACTCCCTTCAACTGGGCCTCAAGTAAGTTTTGTTTTTGTTGCTGAATGTTGTCACTGACAGGCATGTACTTGCATTCCAAAGTACCGAGGCCCAGGAGCATAATTTCCCTGGGTCCTACTATATGACACAGACAGTGCCTGGGGATGGGGCTAGTGACAATGGGTATGTGCACCTATTTTCAGTGACCCCCCAGGCCTGGAAAGGCCACAGACTCTTGTGCGACCCCCTCTGTAATACTGATAGTGCTGATGCTATCTTAAGAGGGCATTCCCTCATTTGTATTTTGTGGGTAACAAGGACCCCCTGATTTGGATCGTGCTCCTGGGTCAGGGAAAACAATTTTTGTGCAAAGGTAACAACCCAGGCAGACAATTAAGGACAAGCGAAGGCTATTGAAAGAGACATATGATCATAAACAATTCATTAAAAACTCATAAAGAAGCAATAGACTGTAGTGATATCAAAAGGGAGTGATTTTTAATATAATTATAAAAAATATATATATATAAAAGAGGATACATCCGGTACAATAAAGAAATTATTATTACATGATATAAATCGATATGGGTTGATTCAAATAATGCATATCAAACAAACATATCAGTGCATATAAAATTATTTCTTAAAACTAATATCTCCAATATGGAAAGTGTATAAGGTAATTATATTAAAAATCACTCCCTTTTGATATCACTACAGTCTATTGCTTCTTTATGAGTTTTTAATGAATTGTTTATGATCATATGTCTCTTTCAATAGCCTTCGCTTGTCCTTAATTGTCTGCCTGGGTTGTTACCTTTGCACAAAAATTCCCTCATTTGTATCCATTTAAGATGTCTGGAAAGAGCCACAAGGCCCCTGGGGGAATAACCCCATACATACGGGGAGAGGAGTTGACCTAACAGCTAGGGCGGTCGACCTCGAATCTGGAGAACCGGGTTCGAGTTTCGGCAATGACGCTGAACATCCTGTGATTCTGGGCAAATCACGTAATCTCCCCGTGCCTAACAAAAATGAATGTGTCCTCATGTAACGCAACTGGTGCTATGTAAAGCGCTCTGATACCTTATACTTTCGGGTCAAGTTTGTGTTATATAAATCTCTGTAAAAAAACAAAATAAAAATATAGGGGAAATTTTACCTCTGCTCCACATTATTTTATGGATGTGAAAGCATAGGCTGTCATAAGGCAAACTGATTGTGAACTGCAAAAAAGTGATGCACATTTGTTGGGGGCAGGGGGCAAAAGGTATGTGTGCCTGTTTTCTGCCTCCCCAGGCCCTGATGTATTACAGAAGAGGCTACACACTCTTGTGCGACCCATTCTGTACTACTGATAGCATTGATGCTATCTTAATAGGGCATTCCCTCTTCTGAATGCAGGTGTGACCCCATCGAAATGTGGGAAACACTTTGCCTCTGTGTCCGCACCATATTATGGACACAGAAGCAGAGGCCATCAGGAAGCACACTGACTATGTACTACAAAACCGTGATGCTCAGTGAGTGCAGCCCCAAATGCATTCCTGTGGATTGGTCAAAGTGAGTCCCATGGACCTCCCAGAAATCCCCCTTTGTTAAAAAGACAACATTGCTGCCTGCACAGAGAAAGTCAGATCAGTTGTTCCAAATAGCTGGTCCACCTTTCATTAATGAGCTGCCTCCACAGCAGGTCGAGTTTGTGGCTACCCAGGGATTGTGCATTATATTTATATGTAATTGGGCACACTGTCCCTGTTTGCACCTGGTACACCTAGTTAATGATCTGCTTTGGCACAAGCAAGGACAGTGCACTCTGTCTATAAAACAAGCCCAAGTGGTGTGCTTGCCTGTGCCCCTGATGCAGGACTGGAGGGATCCCAAGACATTTTCTAGTCACCGTTTGGCAATAGTTAAATGAAAAATTATTGCATTTACCCACCACCTGACAGCTTCGACTCAATTGGTGAAAGTAGGAGAAGGATGCTCTCTGACCTCTGCGATTCTTCATGCTCCACCTGCTGCCCGTAAGCGTTGTTCAGAGTTTCCATGTTAGGGTTTGACAATACTAGGATAAAAATGTAAATCTGTATTTGTAAAGCCCGAACTACTCACCCTTACGGGTCTCAAAGCGCTGGGGGCCGTTGTGGAAATTAAGTGAGCTATTGCCCAGAGTCACATGGTGCTGACCTGAGCTGCTGCCAGAGCCGGGGATCGAACCGTGAACCCTGTGCTCTGAAGTCAGCTGCCCTGGCCCCTGCACCACACCTCTCCACTCGTGACCTATGGTGGCAAAGCTCAGGTACACTGGCTACCATAGATTGCATAGTACAAGGATGAAGATAACAACGGAGAAGCTCTGGGATAACAAAGCCTGACAGATCATGGTGGTCACAGGTGCTCCCATCCAGGAGCAAGGCCAGATTGGATCTGATGAGCAGCCCTGGAGGCAAGCGAGGCTGACTTGATACAGGTCGGTCCTTTGAGAGGGAGGGTGCGCCCGCCAATCACCCTTGAGAAGCAATGTAACAAGAATGGTGCATAGTAGAGCACAACGTCCAATTATATTGGCAAAAGGAGTAAAAGGATTTGCATAATGTTTTGAACAGTACATAAAAAAATATTAAAATACCTTAGGGTCACAGAACTCAGGAGCATTATTTCTGCTTAATGATAGAATCATCTAAGCACATATAGAAAGATTATGTGCACACCCAAAAAAAATTACTGAGTGGTAGGTAAGTGTTTGTGCCACAAGAGAGTCATTGTTTCTCTGATAGAGTGTGTTCCATCAGAAAAATTACTCATATTCAAATTCCTTTGACTAGACAAGACAACTAGGGAAATACAGAGTGGTGTGACTAGAGTAGATACCTCCCATTTTCTTAATGGTAAGGCCATGCACATTTCTGTTGAGCCTGCTCTTATGGCACCCCAGAAAGCTTACAGAGGGGTTAGTTGTCCAATAAATGCTCCCAAAACAATGTTGTCAAAATGTTCACTAAGTTGTAATGCCCAAGGAATGTAGCAAGACACTTGCCCCGAGATATGCATTTTTAAAAGTGTAGGGACTTGTAGGGTGGTATGTGCATTGAATGTATGACGTTACAGCGCATACATTTACAATGCATGCACTTACAATGCAGTTTTTACATCGCAACATCCACTACAACGCATTCCATTACATAGCATGACACCACATCTCATATCAAAAAAACTACCTTTACCACTCATTCCATTACATTGCATACTACCTTTACAACGCACACCATTACAATGCATACCATTACATTGCATTTAAGGTAAGTATTGGATAGTATAGGGGTAAAAATTACTATTCTAACTCCAGGGGATGCAACAGTAGGGCAAGTGTTGCTTAGTGTTGGGGTAAACATTACTATTCTAACTCCAGGGGGTGCAATAGTAGGGTAAGTGTTGGATAGAGTTGGGGTTAAAATTACTATTCTAACTCCAGGGGATGCAACAGTAGGGCAAGTGTTGCTTAGTGTTGGGGTAAACATTACTATTCTAACTCCAGGGGGTGCAATAGTAGGGTAAGTGTTGGATAGAGTTGGGGTTAAAATTACTATTCTAACTCCAGGGGGTGCAACTGTAGGGTAAGTGTTGGCTAGTATAGGGGTACTATGCGTTGTAATGATATACGTTGTAATAGTATGCGTTGTAATGCCTGCGTTGTAGTGACATGCGATGTAGTGTCATGAGTTGTAATGGTATGCGTTGTAATGCCTGCGTTGTAGTGACATACGTTGTAAAGGATGTTGTGATATAATGACTGTGTTGTAAAGGTTGTTTACCATGGGCATTCACATTCAAGGCGGCAAATGCACAACTAAAACCCTCCAGCAAGATTTTCTAAATCTCACAACAGTGGCAGCTATTTTGGGTGCGGTACTATTTAAATCACACCCAAAAATAAAATCTTGCCTTTTATTGAGTTGCTCTTGCCTGGAGATGCTCCTTGTGTTATGTTCGATGATTCAGCAGTGGACAGCTCCTTCCAGCTGCTGAGCTTTGTTGCTGCTGAGATTTCAGCACTGGACAGCTCCTGTGGTTTCTTGTTGTGGATTGTCCACTCCGGTGTGCCTCAGATTCCTGTTAAAGAAGAGAAAGACTGAGTCATTCTATCAGCTGCAAATAGGTAGGCTGTAAGTGCCTAATAATGTGAAGCTGAGAATTCAAGTCTCAAGAACCCCAAAATTAAAGCAATTCAGAGTGAGTCAAGCTGCTGATGCAGATGAAAGTGCAAATCTAGTTGCAAGTGAAGAAGATTTAGCCATAGTCCCAATATAATCTTAAAATGAGACTGTGCATCTAGGAGACAAAATTTGCCCGAATGTGTGGGAAGAAACAAAAGATTACACTTTGAGACTCAAACGCCAGAGAGCCAGAGACAACTGAAGTGGACTTTGAAAACACTGAAAGTGAATCACCTGCACCCAAAAGACAAACAAGATAGAGAGTGCCAAACAGAAACATGCATCTCCTGTGTGTACCTATTTAGACTAAGCCTCTGCAGATGAAGAATCATACGTATACATCAATATTTTACAAATTGCTGTAGTCCCCCTTAAGGAAAAATCATCTTGAACTATTAAAAAAGCGAAAGGTGTTGAATGAATTTTGAACAGAAATTTGTGCTGAACACTACACATGAGAGACTTCACAATTAGAGTTTGTTTTGATTTGTACCTTAGGTATCCTGTTGAAGATAGGGTTTTTTTTAACTTTTTTTATTTTGTCAATGAACTGAACATTTGAATGAATTCAAGTTTGATTCCTAATTTTGTACCTTTCAAGTTGATTTTTTTTTTTTACATTTTTGCTCAGTAAAAGGATGATGAAGAGCAGTTAAAGTTGCTGCAAATCTTTTGTATATTCTCGTTGACAATGATAATAATGATTTTAATTGGACCATCTATTCTCTACAGTTAAATATGTTTAATTGGCCCATTTCTTCAGTTAGTTATGTTTCACTATAAGTTGAGTGGTAACCAATACACACAATAATATAAAAGATATGAAGTTACACATAGAGATAGGTCTATAGCTAATTTTAGGGAGAATTTATACTCAAATGTATTAGAGGAGCACTCTAGCATTATGAATGTGACAAAGAGTTCTGTTTGTACCAATTTACCAATCCCAGTGGCGGAGGGGGACCAAAATAGACCCGAGGATACATTTTGTACTAAGGAAGTAGTGTTAAATACAAAAGAACATGAACAGTTTTGCTTGGCAAATGTGTTGTTCCTGTGCTCGTGCAGTAAGATGTGTGTGCTAAATTACTTATAGTAATGCGAACAGGCAGAGTAGCATTATTTTTGGTAATTTTACACCAAATAATATATGAAATCACCAAAATGTATTCAATTACTGTGACATAATTTACATTTTGAGCAAGACTAATTAAAAGAGTCCATTCTATTGCAGCGACGTAAAAAAACATGTTTTCACCACCTTGGATATATTTAGCTCTCTAAGGGGGTCATTAGGATGGCGGGCGGACTTTGCCCGCCCGCCATCCTCGTGCAAAATGGGACCGCCTGCCATAGGAGCGGGGGTCCCCCCTTGAGCATTAGGATGCGCCCGCCACACAGGCGGGCGCATCCTTTATTTTTACCATTGCGGCGGGCGGTGCAGAAAGCGCCGCCCGCCGCAATGGTAAAAATGCACGTTGTGCATTTGAAAGCACAACATGGCAGGCACTGCGCGGTGCCTGCCATGTTGCACTTTGAAATGTGGGGGGGTACCATAGGTACCCCCTATGTGCACCCCCCCACCCCCCAGACTCCCAGGGGGCCCGCAACGGGCCCCCACAGGGAGTCTTCGCATGCCTTTCCGTGGCGGCATTGCCGCCACGGAAACGCATGTCAGGAAGGGCATCCTAATATGGCTGGTGGTGTCTGATAGACACCGACACCATATTATTCCTTTTCCACCCCGGCCGCAAGGCGACCGGGCGGAAAAGCGGCGGACGGTCTTCCCGTCCGACGAGGTCCCCCCCGCCATCCTAATATGGCAGGGAGTCTTTAGTGCAACGATGGCGGGCGGATTGCCCCCGCCAGGCTGGCGGTGGCTACCGCCAGCCCGGCGGGGGCAATCCGCCCGACATCGTAATGGGCCCCTAAGTCTAAAAAAACAGGCCCAGGGTTTGTAATATTCCCTGGTTGCCAGCTGACTCACGGCCCTAATAGTGCAGCTAGTCACCATAGCAAATGAGAGGAAATTGCGATTTACCCCCTCTCTGCCAACCAAAACTATGCCCAAAAGAATCCATAGGGATGCTGTAGCCCCCAAGGTGGCGGAAAGAAGAAAGGCTGTTGGAGCTCGGGGAATGGGATAAAACTCTAGGCCACGGTGGGCCGCCAATGTTTATATTGCTTTTGGGTAGTGAGCTTTCTGTGTATTCGATGTTCTTTGGTCGTGCTCCTATTGTGTTAAATACTCAGTGAGAAAAAAGTCTGAACAGTTCTTTGTGTAAGAGTTTCCTATGTCAGAAGTGACTGGGCTCTGATTGAGGGTTTTCTGGGCTTCACCCCCAGGGATATGCCTTTTTGTTTCATCTACTGAATAATCGTTGATGGATCAGGTGAGTGTATGATTATGTGTGATTTTTGGCTATGATGCGGTGAGAGTTTATTTTCTTCTTATATTCTGGGCATTTGTTTTAGTCGGCCTTGTGGTCAGTGCAAATAAAACTGAGTTTGACCCTGGCTTCAACTAGAAGCCAATGCAAAACTTTCAGGGTGGGCTTCGAGTAGACACTTTTTTTTCTGGTTCTGTAGTCATTGTAACCTGGCTAGTAGTTGATTGGGAGCCCAATGTAGGTCTACTCAAGCCTAGTGAACTTCTAGTCTTAGCAAGTAGTACATCCAAGTAAGATTTTCAGAATGGCCAACACATATAAACATATCCCAAATACAGTACATGTAGGTCTGCCTCACACACATTCATTGCAAACATTCTGTGAACCTCACTGTGTTTTAGTATACAGAGGTTCAATGAGCCCACCCTATTTAATCCAGCTCCATAGTTTTCACCCCCTCCCTTGGTCTCCATAAACACTTTTCTCCCCCATCGCTTGTCAGAGCTATTTTCCTTCCGCGCTCCAGCAGTGCATGGACTTTCAAGACTATCTTTCACTGTTTCTCACTGTGTGAATGTGCAGCCTTCTGGGGTCCATTTATAACGCGTGGAATGAGCCGCTCAATGACATTTGATTTTCCCTCAGAAATGTGTATTTATCGCAGCCGCCCATTGCCGGTAATGGTTAGCGGGGTCTGATATCCCGCTGGCCATCTGTGACAGACAGGCTGTGGGGATTGGTGGTAAGAAATTGAATGGCAGTGCTTGCAGCTGTGTTGAGATAATATCCAATTGGAAGTCTGCACAACTGAGATCCCTCTGTGGAAATGTATCAAGAGTTGTAATATGTGACATTATGGCAAGTGCAAAGGTTCAAAATAAATGCCTGCAATAATTCCATCATTGCCATCTCTCAAGCCACATATGGCTTGTCGCTGCGGCTTACGGATACTCCCTCTGACTGGGCACAATTTCTGCCCTGCGTGGTAAATCTCCTATTTGCAGCTGTACCCGGTACTCCAGGGTATCTCAAACAAGATTGTAGTCTTTTCTCTCCATATCATGTGTGACAGATTTATAAATGATCAAATCGTCCCTTATGCTCGCCACAGTCCTCACCAAGGGGGTCATTAGGATGATGGGTGGACTTTGTCCGCCCGCCATCCTGTCAGTATTTGGGACCGCCCGCCATAAGGGTGGGGGTCCCGTGGGGGGTATTAGGATGTGCCCGCCACAGTGGCGGGCACATCCTGTATTTTTAGCATTGTGGTGGGCTGTGCTCTCTGCACCGCCCGCCACAATGCTAAAAATGCATTTCAGCATTTGCTTTAACATAGCGGCAGGCACCGCGTGGTGCCTGCCGTTTTGTTCATGCAAATGAAGGGGGGTACCACAGGTACCCCCCATGTGCACCCCCATCTATACTTTACTCGGCCCCCAGAGTGAAGACCGCATGCCTTTCCGTGGAGGCATCGCCGCTGCGGAAAGGCAACTAAATACAAGCATCATAATATGGCTGGGGGTGTCTGATAGACACCGCCACCATATTATTCCTTTTCCACCCAGCCGCAAGGCGACCGGGGCGGAAAAGCGGCGGACGGTCTTTCCGTCCGCCGAGGTCCCCCCCGCCATACTAATATGGCGGGGGGGAAACCAGCGTGGATGTCGGGTGGATTGCACCCGGCAGACTGGCGGTGGCTACCGCCAGCCTGGCGGGGGCAATCCGCCCGACAGCATAATGGCCCACCAAATGAGGTAAATCACATGCCGGAGGCAGCCAACTCATTTGCCTTGTTAAACACAAAAATAATTCTCCCCGCAATCCTTACTTTCCATCTCTCTTTGTTCTTGTTCTTTAAAGTAGTGATGCTTCTAGATCAATATAAGTATATAAGAATATCCAGGACTCACTCAAACATCCTCTTTAGCGTATCCTCTCTGTAAGTGATTTCCGGTGTCCCCTTCAGCCTGGCCTTGAGTACGTTTTGTTGTGTTTGTTGAATGTTATTTCTGACACTCATGTCCTTTCATTCCAAAGTAGGTAGGCCTTGGAGCATCAGATCTTTGGTTTTCAGGTGCTGTCCTATGCAGAAGACACTCAAATTATTGTGTCGATAAACGAACAGTGTACCTTTGGTGGCAGACAGGTTTAGTAACTCTATGGCCAGCAGTAGCGGCTCCTGGAGGGAGTGCTGTGGACGGTGGGGTGGGGCGGGGGAGGAGCACGATGGGGGGGTAGTAAACTCTGGCATATGGCAGATCGGAGTTAGGTAAATAAATAAATAAAACAAATTAAATTATGCACATTTTACACTGGCCCACAGTGCCAAAGGGCACAGAGACAAGAAATCACTACCATTAGGTCATATTAAAAGGCAAACGGTTCAGGGGTGAACCTGCCAAAAGGGCCAAGTCTAACACAACCCCCTTCCAGCCAAAACGCAGGGCTGACCAATCACCACTGTGATGGGATTCCCTGCTTGTGGTGATAGAAACCAGACGTGGGCCCGCACTGCAGGGACACCCTCCGGTTCTACGCCAGGTGGTTACACAAAACCAAAAAAAAACTCAGGCCCAACTAGGCTACCCCACCGGTGCTCCTTAGTTGTCCATGGCCAGGACCAGGCCCTAGGCCACACAGATAACACTGGGCCTTGTCAATCCACAGAGTGGGGAGTAGTAACCCCTGGCATACAATAGCCATTTTCCATTCCCCTTCTCAGTGTAGTTCCCAACTACCACTGATCCTTCAACCTAGAATCCGAACCCTCAGGCTGACCAGAGGTCACCGGCAAGAGTGCCCCACCCAACCTCTACTTATGGGGTTCGGCACCCTCCCAGGGGAATCACCCACCTGAACACAACTCTTCCACCAGATCAGGACCTCTCTCCATCAACTGGTCTACCACCTGGGATCAACATTCACCGGATGCACAGGGGTCAGAGGTGAGGTAATCCCTCCCTCTGCACCCCCTTCTAGAGTTTTGCACCCTCCCACTGTAGAACAGGGTCCCTCCACTTAAGGTAGGCCCCAGCTGCTCTCACGGTAGTACTACAACACTCAGCCAAGGACCCTAAAGATCCCTGCTAGGCCCGCACCACCCCTTCTGGGAAACACAGGATCTCTTCAATTAAGATGAGCCCCACCTGTGTTCACAGGGGTACCCCTAGAAGGCAAACCGGCCAGGACACTGGTTACCATTGCCCTTCCATCCAGGACAGGAAAACACCTGAACCTGGCTCCCCAACCCAGGGACGCTACCCTTTGGTCAGATGCCCGGCGAACCAGGACTTCACGAGGGTGACACATAACTGATGTGTTGTGTGACAGTCTGACTGGCGCAGATCTCACAACCTCCTTTCCAACTGACACTGTGTGCAGATCCCCCAGGACAGAAGTGGCATCACCAAGGCCAATCATTGGTGACACTGCCCTTCTAGCTGGCCCCTGACCCACTGGTTCCCACTGGGGACTCTTTCCCCCTCTCACTCCTCGATCTGGACTTCAGCACCCTCCCAACTGGAGCGGTACCGCCAGACACCAGAACTAATGGAGCCCTGCTTACAGAGGCTCCACGTTCTCTAAACACTGGGAGATCCTCCTCAAGTGGCCTAACAGTACAGCCTAGGCTCCCAACCTGGTGTTCCCTAAAGAAACCATCCAGGCCCTGAGACAGGGTTTCAGGCACATGGAGACACGCAGCCCCACCCACTCCTTCTCCTCAGAGACAGGACGTGGGTCCCTACACCGGGACCTAGCTGGGCTACTCTGAACCTCTTCCACCACTCTGGGCTGGAAGACACCTAAGCCACTCCTTTTGGAATCGCTCCCCAATGCAAGCTCCTTCTTTCAGAGAGCTCACACCCAATCACAAAGCAAGCTCTTTATTTCAGAAAACTCACACTCACTCATCCAGTGCAACACACCATTCATCCACACCCCCCCAGACCGGTGAGTCAATATCTACAGTCCCTGAATCTCAACCTGCACCCCTCTTACTGAGCACCAGGTACCATACTCTGGGAACGGACGGGGAATACATGCACTGGACACACTTTAGCTGCCACCACTGGATCCCACCCTTCTGGTGAATCCAGAAAACTCACACTGCACTTAGGGGATGATCTACCCTCCTGAGCTAGGGACTCCATACCAATTAAGTCCCCACTGTAGGCAAACCCAGGAACCAGCGCAATGGCTCAAGAGCAGTCTCTCCTCCAGATTCTCTGGTTTCTGTCCTTGGCAGGACACCCAACTCATAGTGCACAATAAACACACAACCAAAGAAATGACATTCAGAACAAACTTAGAAACAATAATCCCTTTCCATGTGACTATCTAAAATGCAGAGTTTTGTAGTGAAGCCAGTTGTCGCTGTGGTACTGCACAAACACAAGTCCTAATCCCTCCGCTGCTCACCAATGTTAGAAATGGGATCTCTAGTTGGCTAAGGCTTGCGCCAAAGCCAGGCAGAGACCACCACTCTAGTCAGGGCAAGGGAGTTACACGCGAAGATAACCCCTGCTCTCCCTATTGGTAGCATGGCACGAGTAGTCAGGCTTATCCCGGAGGCAATGTGTAAAGCATTTGCGCATGCACACAACAGCAACAACATCCCAGGCACACTACAAAAGGAACTCCACACAAGGTTATATCAAAAATAGCCTTTGTATTCTCAAAACACATTAGAATTGTAAACACATAATGTACACTTTGCCAACTGGCACTGGGCAATATTTACAAGGGATTATGTGCACCTGACAGGGCCACGTGGACCTCTGCTAGAACCATCACAAAGCGAACTTGGTAAAAGTAAAATAGATCATAAAACGTACAACCAGTAAACACTGGTAATCACTGTACTTTGCATCAGTCTGTGACATAAACTACATTATGCACAGTATCACACCAGTCTAAATACATTAGACCCTAACCATCTAAGTAAACCTCACATTAGGTGAGTAAATCACAGAGAACATAATCTCACTCACATAAACCATGATACGCAGAACAACCTCATAATCATAAACCATATTTAGAGGTATCAAACAGGGCGCGTAAAACATACTATACACAATACATTTCCTAGCACCAAAAGCATAGTTAGCACACAAATCACCTTAGCACATAAATCACATTAGGGCCTGGCGCCCTATAAATGTAACCATCCCCCTGGCCAACCGGCCATCTCAAATAGGGGGCTCAAATGCCCTATGTCCACAAAGTCAGGGCTGCTGCCTAGGCAGCGAAGGTCAAGGGTGCGCCACTGCACACAACCTAAACGTTGCAGCTGCCCACTGCTTGCTGGGCAGCTGAGAACCATAACATGGGGGTCTAAACTATGCAGCTGACACTAAGTGCTGCGCAGCTGGGAAAGGCCTGGCACCTCGGTGCCCCTTCTGTCCCTCTTAGGGGCTTTCTCAAGAGTTGTGCCTAAATGGTGCAGCTGCCCACTACTTGCTTGGCAGCTGTAGAAGGTAGAATGTGAATGGGGCATGGGCTCTCAGTGGCCCTGGAAATCAGTGTGCCCCACGTTGGAACAATCTGGCTCTGAAAGTAAGCATGTCCCCCAAGGAGCGCACTGGCTCCGAAACTAATTATGCGCCCCTCATAGAAAATAATTCACCCCCTAACACTGAGGCATCTCACAGGCGAAAGACACAGGCCTCTCTGGCCCCTTTTAACTACCCTTGGCAACAAAGGAAAAGGCATGGTGCCCTCACTGGCACCTCATGGGGCTCTTTAAAACAATTACTGCCCCATTGTTAGAGCGGCCCACTGAGCACACGGGCCGCTCTTACTCTGTGCCCTCACTGGCACCACATCCGTCGTCCTACTCACCGGCTCTGTCGGGGAGGCTCTCTCTCCATGGAGGCGGCGGAGGCAGGCACCGGCAATGTGCCTCGCACCCTCTCTGCAAGCAATAGGCGGCGGCGCTTGCGGGGCTCTCTCTCCTCACGAGAGCCCTGCCTTCTTCATGCGCCAGGTTTCACCCGGTCCCCCGTCTCGGGACCGGGACTTGTAGACGGAGCCTGCGAGGCTCCGGGACTTCCTTCTCCTGCCCGTGCTTCTGGCTGCACTCGTCACTTCCGTCCGGCGGCCCCGCCCACAGTCAGGCGGGCCGCAGTCCGGTTATTCCTTCGGTTGGCGGCAAATGAGGGGTAGGCTCACCCAAAAAGTGAAAAAATAAAACTGGAATGCAGGGTGGGCACCCACTAGCGCTAGGGCTTCCATAAGCGGGGTGCGTACCCGCAGTAGTCTCGCCTCAAAAACGAAGATGCAGGGTGGGCACCTGTGCACCCAAGAACAACCAATAAGCAGGGTGGGCACCCACAAGGCACAAGAGGAGCGGGGAGTCCCTACGAGGGGGAATCCCTCAGCCCGGGCTGCAGCGCCACGCTGCTCAGCCCCCAGACTCCCAAGGCAACATCAAACCTTGGCAAAAGCAAGAACAAAGGGAACAAGGTCCAGAAAGTCCTGGGCATCAAAGATGGAACAAAACAGCTCCCAGCAAGGGAAAGTCCTTCAGGCATCCAGGGGCAGGGCAGGGCCCAGGGAGGCAAGCCTTCCCCTGGGCCCCAGCAGCAGCACGCCCCTGGTAGTTTCAAGTAAAAAACAAGAACATCTTCATTGGGTCACAGCCTCTTATTTATACAGTAAAATCCCTTTGTGACACAGCACAGGGCTAGGAGAGAACCAGTCACAACTGGTTCAGGAGCACTTGAGCACTTTGTTTTGCTTAGCTCCTCTCCTCTATTCACAGGCCAGGGACATCAGACGCACCACAGGGGGTGGAGCCAGCATTATGGAGGGGAGGCCCAGCCCTATTCAGGTCCCAGGTGCAACTCCTCCCTCCCTTCTACATGCAGATCTCCCTATTCACCACCGGGCAGACCCATCCTGGCTCCTGGAGTCAAGCACACCAGCCAGCCCCTGTCAATCACAAGCCAGACATACAATGCACAGAAATGCCAACTTCTAAAAGTATCACTTCTTCACTAGTCACAATAAATCTGCGCACGCCATTGCACAGGAGAAGTGTGGCTCACTGGTTAGAGGAGGCAGACCTGGAAGCAGAGGTCAGCCAGGGACCAGGGTTCAATTCCTGGCTAGGCGGGGTCTTGAGTCCTAAAATGTCCATGGACTTGACAATTCTCGCTCCGGTGCCTACTCGATTCACGGGTTCACACTCTGCGACTCTGGGCAATAGCTTGCTTAATCGCCACAACGGCCCCTCGCGGTGGGATGCCTGGCTTTCACCTTGCGGATACCCTGCCGGGGTTATCTCACAGGGGAATACCAGGATGGGTTCCCTAAGCAAGCGCTTAGAAACCGCTTGGTGATTTGCGCTATATAAATTCCTGTACATTTACATTTACATTCTCACGAGTTCGCATATACCAAACTCGCCCCTGCACCCCTCTCACATCACCATGGACACACATATCCCCCCATGCATTCCTATGGAAGGGCAGGCCAATCTCACCACATGCACTCAGAGAGCGAAGGCACTTTACACTGGCCCATAGTGCAAAGTGCGCAGAGACCAGAAATCACTACTATTAGGTCATATTAAAAGGCAAAAAGTTCAGGGGTAAACCTGACAAAAGGGCCAAGTCCAACAGTAACAAAGCAAATTACATTGTAAGTCGCAAATCTCTTTGTCAACATTCTGATTCCTTATGAATTGCAAGAAAAAGGGGGAGAAAATGTCAATGGCTACTTCACAGATTATCATGCCAACCTATTCAATATACAGTGGCCATTTTAGTGGTCTCAAAGTATTGGGAAGCGCCTGACTGTTCTTGTTAGTATATAACCATGTGCATGGTAAACAGATGAGATGACCGCTATAGGCATACCTTTGTCCAGTGGAAAACTGCATGTTACCCTGTTGTCAATCAGGGTGGTGGAGTTGGTGTCATTGTTGTTCTCGAGGTGGTAGTTCAGGTCCCCGAAGAGGATGTAGTCCGTGGAGGCGAGGGCGTGAGTGCTGATGAAGTCAGCGACGGAATTGCTGAACTGTTGTCAGGGTCCGGGGGTTTGTAGATGAGGGTTCCTCTGAGGGTGGTGTTGGGGTCGGTGTGGTTCTGGAAGTGCAGGTGTTCGGCGGTGCTGAGGGTGTCGTCAGTGTTGGTTGAGACTCTGAGAGTGTTCCTGTGGATGATGGCGATTCCTTCATTGCCCAATTTTCTTCAATGTCTAGTGGGTAAACTCCCACTCTGCCCCATTGGAGGCGTAAAGACAACTGGGCATGTTCTGGGGTAGGAGAAGGCACGATACATAGGTGAGCTACCCCGTCCAGCATTCCCAATCGTCTCCCAATAAAAATAGCTATACACATGAATCTATTGTTCCTTTTGGAGGATTAGTTATTGTCTGAACGAGAGTCAGGGAAAAGAAAGTGTGCCATGAAATCCAAAGAGAGATCATTCCCTGGTAAACTATTGCACAATAGCCCTTTAATTAGTTGGTATCTCATTTAATTCAGAAGTTTACAAATGCTTTTAGCAAAGTGCTTTTTTTCAGATTGCAGTTTTTTTGCATGTAGATTTTATACTGAAAGCAAAAACTATCAGTCTTCGGTCCAGGCTTCTGCATATAATGAGAGAGCTTCTAAAGTATTCTCAAATTGTTACATTTTCAAACATTCACTTTCAGGACTGGCCCTGAAAGTAAAGGTTTTGCATTAATGAATAATTTATGCTATTTGGAACCATTTATGCATATAAATAAACAACTTTCTTTAGTGACAATCATTACACAGATCTGTGCTGTACACTGTCTGCCGAAGGGGTTTGTGCTTCAGGGGGTTGGGCCTGCCTTATCCATTAAACAAAGTAAACCTGACATCATGTTTCCTGTGGCCACAAACAATATGTCCTGGGCGCTGGCTGATGGGAGTTCCACATCTCTGATACAAGAATAAGGGTGGGCAAAGTATGACCAAATGTTTAATCTCAAAGTTCATTGCAGTAAAAACATGGGCCTCTGCTAAAAATGCATTTTTGACACATGGAAGCAATACGTGCTCGGTTACACTCTAAATAATTTAACATTTATGTGTTAAGCAGTGAGATTATACAGTGCAAGAACTGTTTAAAGCAACAATAATGCTACATTTAGTTAAGGGAAAAAGTAAAGAGCATCTAAAGTGATGACGTTTTGATCATTGACGAGCTATGGGTGGGCCATATCCTAAATAATTAAGCCTTAAGCATATTTTTGAGGTTGCCATAGCTACTGTTTCCCATGATAGATCATGCATCTTACATTTTTTTAATTTTATACCACTATTGGATATATTCCTGTCAGATGTTACTGACATAGGGACTTTACATGATTGAACCAGAAGGTCCCTTGAAATTAATATGAGTTGTATTTATGATCAATGATACAAGTGAAATGGTCCAACAAGACCTAGACAGATTGAAGGTTCTCGGAGGAGTTACTGGGCCCTATTTCCAAGCACCTTGGGCCACCCGTATGTCACTTTTCCCATGTTAAAAATGACGCAAAAGTGGCACAAGCGGCTTGTACATAAGCCCCACTGGATTTAGTGGGTTAAGTGTTGGAGCTGTGGTGTACGGTAACCACGGATTAGGGACTTACTTGGTGCTGAGAATGGGAGGGGTCCAAACTATTGTAAAAGTGAAATGGAGCATATCAGTACTAAATAAAACAGCACTGTACCCAAACATTAATGAAAATGAGTAATTAAATACTATGGAAATTAACACCTCCAGCACTCTCTATTAACCCTTATGAAGCTGAAGATTAGCAGCTGCAGCAATTGGTGCAGCCAGATCATTGGCCGTTTATTCTGTATCTTCTATTGTGGAATATAACAAACCTTCCCTGCCCTCAGAACTTCCAACTATATTAAAAGCAGGCACACTGAACTGCGTTCTGTGCAGGCCCAGAAATAAACGTAGGCAAATCACAGTCCTTGAACCTGCTGATGCTGTTAAATCTCAAGCATGCATGAGGCAATGTGCCCCTAAGCAGCAACCAACATAAGATCAGTAAAGTTACATTTCAAGGAAATAAATTCTCATGAGTCAGAAATAAAATGAAATCCATGAAGGTGAAATACAGAAGGAGAAAAGTGGTTGTATAATATATCAGTATAGAGAATTAGCATAAGGCTCAGTCAATTGTAGCAGTAAGTGGGTAAACAACCTTTACAACGAAACTTTTACAACGACCTACCATTACAACGCAACTTTTACAATGCAAACTATTACAACGCATTGCTCTGGGGGGCGCTCTAGGATAGGGAATAGGTTAATTTACTATCCAATAACCTTCCCTACTATCCACGGGGACTGGAGTTGGAATAGTAAATTAAACTATTCACTATCCAGCGCCTAAAAGCATTATGCGTTGTAATGGTATGCGTTGTAAAAACCGCGTTGTAAAGGTAGGCGTTGTAAAAGTATGCGTTGTAACGTCATACATCCCAGTAAGTGACATGAAGTCAAGGCAAAACTACTTTTAGTCCAAATAATGAAGTAATCTGGCAAAGGTTCAGCCCCAATGATGTGGTTCAAGGACTCTTCTCTACCCTATATTACATCAACCTTTATAGGCAAATTTACAATAGAAGTGAAAGTCAGTATCGGGCAACCAAATGTATCAATAAATTGACAACTCACAATACAGATTATACAACGTCATCTAATACCATGATTCTCACACTAGCCCCTAAATTGAATATTTATGTGCCCTGTTCTAAGCTGATGTCCTTAGATGTGACAAATCAAATTAACTACAAAACATTAGAATGCCTCCAAGGGAATATCTGGTAGAGCCTTGAAAGTAGCAAAAGCCTTTGTCCGTGTTTCATTGAGTACAGCATGTCACTACAAAACATCATGAGGGCACATTTTGATTATGTGGTGAACAGGGGAATGAAAACAAACATTATAGCTGCAACAGAACAAGATGGAGACAAGGCCTAGTTTTGGCCTAGTTGTGTCAAGCATAGTAAAATACAGTTCTATTAAGTGCAGAATTTTTATTTTAGTGCATAAATGTACATAATGTTTGGCACACGTTTCATTAAAACAAAACCAGCCCTTACAACTCCCAGAAAGGATTGAACACCTATTGAACCACTAAGCGCCCAAAAGTTATTGGAAAGGAGTGATAATAATTTCACTTTACAGATGTGGCTTAATGGATTACCAGATATACACAATTGCCTATATTCATCTTATGAACTGCCAACAATTCACCTGAAATATAGCATCATAATTTTTTGACTGGTATTTAAGGCTATCTATAAAACACGATGCGGTCATTCAATCAATCAATCAATCAATCAATCAGTCCATTTATAGAGCGCGCTACTCACCCGTGAGGGTCTCAAGGCGCTCATAACTGACTGTTCTAAATCTAGCAAAGGCTTTCAACACAGTTCATGGAGCAACACTTTGGAAGAAATTAATGTTTTGGAGTCACACCAAATCTACTGATGCTATGCAATGTAACACCCCTGGGCACTACCGCTTCATTGTGGTAGACAGTAGGGGCCAGATGTAGGTATCCAAATACTGGTCGGTAACGGCCGATTTCGACCGTTACCGACCGGTATTTGGCTTTTGAGATGTAGGGGGCATCTGATTTACAGAATCGGTAAATTTACAGATTCGGTAAATATATAGAATCGGTAAAATACCGAATCGGTAAATTTACCGATTCTGTAAATCCATATGTAGGTGGCACTTCACAGAGTGCCACAGGCCCTTTAGGAGTCGGTATTTACCACCCAATCCTATTGGGTGGTAAAATACCGATTTCAGGTGTACATGCACATCTGTGCATGTACACCTATGCCATGTGACACACAGACATGCCCTTAGGGCATGTATGTGTGCCACATGGCACACAAGCCTGCATTTGGGGTGCTACAGGGTGTCAAAGTGACACCCCGTTCCCCCTGCCAGGATTCGGTATTTACGGTATTTCCCTTTGATTCCTATGGGCTGCAAAGCCCATAGGAATCAATGGGAAATACCGATTTGGTATTTACCGAATCGGTAAATACAATTGTGTTTTAGAAATTACCTACATCTGCCTCCTTCTAATTTACCAATTCATAAAAACCGAATCGGTAAAATTCGGTATTTATGAGTCGGTAAATTAGATTTACCTACATCTGGGCCCTAGTCTCTGAATCTTTCTCTGATGGGCCACGTTGTTCCCTTGTATTTCAGCTCTTTATCCAGCTTCTTGTTGAATTTGAATCTACCAATTAATGTCCTTTTGGAGTTTATTAAACCGATTTAATTAAACCTATTATCACTCATTACATCATACAAACAATTCTGCTATGCACACTCTTGGCATTATGGGTCTGCTATGTCAACTGAATGAAGCATTTGTTTGTTTTGATAGGAATCGAGTTCGTTTTAACCTACATGAGACAAGTGTTTTTGGCAGATGCAGCCACCACTGGTATATAGGAGATTTGGACGTTGGAAGTGTAGATAGACAAACGTTTCTGGGCTTGATTTTCACTATAAGACAGGTGGGGTAAGCACTTGTAGAGGGTCTGGCAGCAACTAAGGGTGGGGGGATTTAGAATTCCACCCAAATAGTGCTGGACTGCATCTGGTACATTAATCTGGCAAAATATCATGCCATACTATGGTTTATGATGTGCACCATAAGAACACAGACAGAGAGGGCTGATTTATTCCCACTTTTAACTGTTCTTTCCTCGCTTACAACAGAAGGTACTAGTTTGCTCTTCTGCTAACAGTAAGTGGGTAATAAACACCCTTGAAGCATGTTAGAGCCTTGCAAGTAGCACCTGTTACTTGCCATTTGAAACATCATGCACCAAGCGCTATTAGTTGTTGAGTGATGGGGCTGAGAAACCTTTTGTACAATAATCAAAAATGTGCATTATTATTAATAATATGCAGGATAGTAGTCTGCACACAATTTCACAAGTGCCCACTGGCATGAAAATAGTGTCTTTAACACAAGTTTGCCTTGATCTGTTAAAGTGCATTTTCTTTGCTTATGCTATCTAAGCCTCAGCTAGGCCTCAACACCATCTTGTTCAAAACGGATATCACACTCACTGTTATGATTTCTGCTCCATGTAGTCAAGCAAATCATAATGATTAATTGCCGAATGATGCAGATTCTCAAGCATGGGCTCATTAATGTAACATTTCTCCAGGGATTTCCCGATTGCACGCACATTGCATTTATTCACAATGGTTCACTGTTGTTTATGAAACTTGTTTGCTTACACTGTAAATGTGGGTGTACTTGTAAAGCGCACTGTGACTCCAAGAAGTATCCTGGCACTGAAGACCGCTGGGGAACCCGTCCTGGTTTTCCCCGTGAGATGGTCCCTTTCTGGGTATCTCCAAGGTGAAACCAGGCATCCCCGGCATCTGTGGGGGGCCGTTGTAGAGATGAGGCAAGCTTAATGCCCAGAGTTGCCGAGTGTGTTCCCTGGTTAGAGTAGGCACCGAGGCGAGAATTATCGAGTCCATTTTGACCCTGGTCCACGACCCTGCCGCGTCGGGAATTGAACCCTGGTCCCGGGCCGTTCTCTGCTTACGGGTCTGCCGCCTCTAACCAGTGAGCCACACCACTCCACATTGGGTCAGAGGCGGCCCAATTAATATTCATACAGTGGTATAGTGCTTAAATGGTAGAGCTGAATGAGGATTTTAAAGTCCTTATTCTGATTTGCTGAAAATGTGTTTTTTTTGCTCACATCACAATGATTCTACACTTTACATGTTGTTCTATGGAGAAATTTCCTATGCAACCCTCAAATTTGGGGGGGGTGACAGTTGATTTTTGGGTGCTACTATGGATGAAGTTCGATTTCTTATTGATTTTGCTGCACATTTGAGACTTAGGGCCTAATTTTGAGTTTGGCAGAGAAGTTACTTCGTCACAAGCGTGACAGGTTTCCCATTCGCCCTATTACAAGTGGCATTGGATGTAATGCATTTGCATTATGGTGGACGGGACATCCGTCATGTTTGTGATGGAGTAGCTCATCCATCAAACTCTAAATCAGGTCCTTAGTCTATTTTTATGTCTCCTATCATTCTGTATTTTCCTATGACTTAGAGCCTTCATGGCAATGACTTTACATATTTAAATGAGGTTTATTGCATCTGCACTTTGCTATTTGTGTATTGTATCTTTAACATTTTTATATTAAACCTTCATAAAATTCTAATTCTGCCCTAGAACTCGCTTACTGAGTTGACCCTTTCTTATTTGACTGTATTTTTTGATATGACAATTTTTATCTTATCTTGGGACAAATTACCTCATAAAATAGAGGTGAACACCGTTGCTGATCCACCCAACCCTTGCGGATGCTTTTGCGGCGGTGTTTGAGGTTCAGAATTCTAGTGTTATAACACACCCAAAGGGCTTTATGGTGGAAGAAAGATGGGACTTTAGCTGCTAGGGTGCTTTATTCAGGGCCACGGTGGAGCTGCTCAGGTCACTCTTTTATATGGTTTGGGTCTGGGATTCTTGTCTAAATATAAGACTGCATAAACAGGGCAAAGGAGTGTTGTTCATGTTGTCTGTTGAAGCTACTTTCTCTATAGATCATTATTTTTATGGCAAACACATAACTTAGGAAGTTAAAGCATTTGTCTATGTTCTTTCAGGTCATGTATTTTATATTGTGTATTTTCTACAATAGGGATGCTTAGTAAATTATCTTACTACTAGCATCTTCACAAAAACTTTAAAAATAATAATTTTGCCTTTTTGCCAAATAGCTTGGAGGATAAAACTGCAAAGCAAATTATTGTAATTGTAATTTGTAATTGTTATTTATAGAGCGCATTATCACCTACAGGCCTCTAAGCGCTATGAGAGAGAGCACCTATCCAAGAAAATGGGGAGATGTCAACTGTTAGATTACGAAAGGCTTCCGAAAAAAGAACTGTCTTCAACACTTCCTAAATGGGAGGAGGGCCTGTTCCTTATGTACATTCTCCGGCAGGTTGTTCCAGATTTGGGGGATGCATGTTGAGAAGGCTCTTCTTCCTATGGAAGACAAGCTGAAGCGGGGGCAGACCAGTAGGCTTGCCTCCGCAGACCGAAGCACCCTACTAGGAATGTAGTTGACTAAGCGGTCTTTGATATATCTTGGGCTTGGCCATAAATGGCTTTGTGTGCAATGCAGAGGCCTTTCAACGTAGTTCTCTGCCTGACCGGAAGCCAGTGCAGCTGACGTAGCAGGGGGGGGGGTGGCTTGAGCTCGTCTGGGCACTCTGAAAATTAATCTGGCCGCATCATTCAAAATAACCTGCAGTCTGGCCAGCAGTTGTCACGGGAGGCCAATATACAAGGAGTTGCCATAGTCCAGTCGCGACAGTATCATCGCTGATAATGTATTTTTTCATTCTATCTCACTGTTTATTCTTCCCCTCATTTCTGTTAAGAGAGCTACCATTTGGGATGCTGTGCTGCAGTGAGCCGTCAGAATAAAATGGATGCCTTTATCCAGTCAACAGTATCTCAAATTAGGTTGCCACAAATTGGCAATGGCTGCCACATTAACAATGTGCTGACTGCAGCCAGTGGAAGCTGCTCAGACTCCTGCTAGTGTCCATACCACATGTGGGAGCCAAACCCCAATATTTGGTATCCCCAAAATTCTTAACAAAATAATTTGGCTCCGAATTCTCTCATTGATCTAGTGGTTTGAGACTGCGCTCCTTATCAGGGAAACCACAATTTAGCAGAGTTAAACAGAATAAAATATTAGACACGTAAAGGACTGAGTTTTAGATCAAGAACGGAGCTAAAGGATGAATTTTTACTGAATAGTTAAGAATGTGGAACACGCTTTCTAGCAAATGATGTATATCACTAATGCATTGATGTCATACACTTGCTTGCCGGGGGGGGGGGGGGGGGGATAGCTTTGCAACGAGACACTGATTGGGAAGAGAGATGAGCAGGAGAAGTTGAATAAAATACAAGAACATTTCATCTATTTCAAAATAATGATGTACTACATAAAAATGTGGCATAACTATTCATTGCATTTAATTACGCTCTGGGTGACCTGGGTACCTTGTTTCAGGTGCAACTACATTAGTTTATCGGTTATGACTCTATGCATTATAAGCGGAAACTATGCATTGTAGGTGATTGTCCATCTATGCCGGGCGGGCACATTGGCGTTTTCTTATTTGTGTGACATACCACGCCGCCCTACCTCCGGGTTGTGGGCTGAATGGCTGTGTACGATATCCTGCCCAGATTTTATGTTCAATGATGCGCCTGGTGTACTGGCTGTCCTGATCTGAGACCTACTTTTTGAATCCGCAATAAAAATTTCTTTAAAAAAAAAAAAATGACTCTATGCATTATTAAAACTCAAATATTTCCAAAATAATTTTCACACAATATTTGGACTTTTTGCATATTTCGGAAAATGCTATATCACACATCCCAGACCTTAACCACTTTGTGCAGCAGAGCATTGTCTTCATGTCACCTGCCTGCTTAATTTTCTTGCCCAGCATAACAAGTCACCATTGCTACCTTAGAGTTTACCTCACCACTTCAGAACTTGACGTCTGACATAACTCCGCACACCCCGCTCATTCCACTGCTGCACACCATTGCTCTACTTCCACCAATACAGACTTTTTTTAAACTCTTTTTATTGACATTTTATCATTATGCTTAACAGTTTAGTGGGAAACTTTCAATACAGATTCTGCATACTGTGAATATCATAGATTTTATACCAGTAAGAGTGGACAAACATTAGGTCCCCTTAAAGCTCTGTTTCTGGAATCAGTATGCTGTTGAGCTCCATTTGTCTGTAAGTCACAAACTGTATGCTGATTTGTCCCTTTTGTGTTGACCTGTTGAGTTGGTGATATAGACAACTACGAGTTGGGCCTAAAGACTGTATGGAACATAACTCAACAATAAGAGTAACTAGAACTGGGATTCACTGCATGGGAAATGACTCACTATAGTGAGGGCTGGGAGGCCAAGAAGCTGGTGTCAGTTGTAGTGCAGGGCATGGGGCGCGGGTGCCCATGCATGTTGTGTAAGATACTGGTCACTTTCTGGTTATGAGCTATCCTCGGTCAGGGGTCGCTGCGAAGGGGCGGCGCGTGGTATGCTTTTGCGGGATGCCCCTGTGGCTGGCTGTGGGGTGGCCTGTTCATGCGGGTCTTACGCTGCATGGTGCTTGGATGTATGGAGCAATGTCGCCCATTGCATGGAGATGTGATGCTTACGCATACCCCGCAGCTCTTCAGAGCGAAGCAACTCCTCCTCTGCAGCCCCCACTTACTTAATGCACCTCTCCAGGTCTCAATTGGTATCCCTTACAGGGCTCTCCAGTGCATGGCTATGCATCTTTTGGCAAGCAGGATCACCAGAATGGCAAAGCGTGTCTCTACTTACTGTTGCTTGTGCACCTGGTGATACTTAGCGCACAGGCCTCCCATGTATTAAGATCTGTGAGACACGTGACCTCTAGTAAGGTGGCATGAATCATAGCCCAGTATGAGTGGAGCGCTGGACAACCCCAAAACATGTGGATAAAGGACACATCTGGTTCTGGACATCTATGGCATGTAAAGCGCGTGTCAGGGTAATAGCATTGGAGGCGTTCAGGGGTGAGGTATGCTTGGGGGATAAAATATGATATTGTATGTTTTTGAACCGGTAGTTTCGGGACACCTTTTTCGGGAACTTCAAGGCTCGTTCCCATTCTTTGTCATGAAGGGGCCTCTGAAATTCCTCCTGCCATTTGTCACGGTGAGGGGTGAGGGAAATTGCGCACAGTTTGTGCACCGCTTTATATAACCATTTCACTAAGTGACGTCCCGGACCCATCTGCAAGATTGTATGTAGTACTGGATGTGTGGGCAGCTCCGACTTGATAGCATGCCACATTCGACAACAATCGACCAGTAGTTGTCTATGTGTGAGAAATTGTCCATTGGGAAGGCCAGTGTCGGTGACTAGTTCCGCGAAGGTTTGCAATTGCCCCTTCACAAATAGGGCCCCCGCTTCAGTGACTACACGGTCTGTCCATATGCGCATCGCACGCTCTGTGTAGTGTGACCGACCTCTAGGGAAGCCTACCAGTGGAAGTATGGGGCAATACATGGGAACAGTTCACCTCATTATGTGTATGCGTTTCAGGCATGTACGCATCACTCTCATCTGGAGAGGGCAGTCTTGAATGGGCTTGGCGCCTGGCATCAACATGCGGTGTATGCTGGGAGCTGTGATCTGTCTCATCAAGGTATGCGTTTCTGGCATCGCACGTCCGGCTGTCCAGCGTGATACCCATTGTAACTGGGCTGCCAGGAAATATGCCTCGAAAGAGGGTGCACCCAAGCCCCCTTGATCCATAGCTACCTGTATTTGACTAGGGCTATTCGTCTCCTGATCCCCAGATCAATGACACTAGAAGGGCGTCCAGCTTTCTGAAGAAGGAGCGAGGAGGGACCACCAGTAAATTGGCAAAGAGGTATAGTCACCGTGGCACTAGGATCATCTTGGCCACTGCAATTTTCCCTATGGGAGCCAGTGGGAGTTCCTTCCGGAAGTTCACTGAAGACCTAGCCCCAGCCAGCGCCCTTCGATAATTCCCTTCGTATACGTCCTGAGGCAAGTGATAGAGCCTAACGCCAAGGTAGCAGACTGCATCCGTGCTCCATGGTACCTGTAGGCCACCTATTAGAAGGTGCTGAGGCGTGATGTCCCTCGAGAGTGGGTATATTGTGGACTTAGTCCAATTCACCTTAAGCCCTGCCACCCCACCCTCTCAAAGTCTCGCAGGGTGTCCAGAATAGGAGCGAGGTCTGATGTGATGACGCGAACATAAATAAGCACATGGTCGGTATACAGTGACACTGCGTGGACTGTACCCATGACAGGTATACCCCATGACTCTCCTTCGCTGCAAAGGCGGATCGCGAGTGGCTCCATCGCTATCGCAAAGAGCAGGGGGGAAAGCTGACAGCCCTGCCTAGTGCCCCTGAGGATTGGGGTTGAAGACGACGTGTACGGCCCCATCTTTACTCTGGAGGACAGAATAGTGCATAAGAGCTTGGTATATGCCATTCTTCCAATACAGACTTAAGCCCACTATTGCAGACTGTGTGGTTATCCTCACTGTGAATGTTGTGCTTGACGTAGTCTGCTCAAGAAGTTGTGCCACAGCAACAGTTTTCTCTCTGTAAAAGCTCCAACTCCTACAAAAAAAGTTATTCATTTCACACCACCTCAATTGTTTTTGAAATCCAAGCTCTATCTACATTGCTTCTAGGCTATTCACTTTTTTGCCTTTAAACTTCGCATTTATATACTATTGTTACCATTTCTTCTGGAACATCTAAAGCAGACAGAGTTGCAAATTCAAACTCCATTATTTTTAGAAATCCCTGGTGAAACTATTAACAAATCGGAAGCTTGGTATAATTTATTTAGCAACTATCTAATGGCCATTGAACAACTTCCACTTAGTGCTGAAAAAGAAAGCTTTTCTTGCTGAATTTACATGGCAAGGAAGCTTGGCATGTTTTAAGCACCTTCCTAGATGCTCTCGTCTACCAGCTGGAAGAGACTATGATGATGTTCTTAAAGCCACTGATCGCCTAAAACTACATTTTAATTTATATGACCAGCAAAAACCTAACGGAGAGACACAAATGGTATACCAAATATCAGCTATCTGACAAACAAATTGATCCCTGCATGGGAGTTTTAAAAAATGCAGCCTCTCAACGCAATTTTGATGGCACTATATTGACTTAAACATAAGAAATAAAATAGTTGATAATTGCTATAATATGAAAATTCATGGACAACTGCTAACGAACCCAGAAACCGGTCCCAGGATGCTTGTTTCCGGTTCAGGGAAGACCTGGCTTGGCAGTTCGGGCTGGACTGTTCCCATGAGGCACAGGGTCAAGACTGATTTGCATATGGCCATGTCTAAACTGGGGTGGCTTGGTAAGCAAAATAACAATGGATTAAACCCAGGTCTGTGACGGGGGTAAATGTTTTGCCATTGCGCAACATTCCATCCATCATCTTGTTTGTTTTGCTGTTCACCCTATGTGGGAAGGGTATGCCCAGACGTGGGACCTGTGCTCACTAAGCCACTAGAGTCAAGCTATCCTGGCTAATGAGGGGTGAAACCCCAAAACCGGTACTAGGATGCTTGTTTTCAGTTCAGGGAAGACCTGGCCTGGCAGTTCAGGCTGGACTGTTCCCATGGGGCACAGGGTCAAGACTGATTTGCATATGGCTGGGTTCAAACTGGAATGGCATGGTGAGAAAAGAAAAGGATGGATTTAGGCCCAGATTTCTGTACTGGGGTGAATTTATGACATTGTTCTGCATTCTGTCCATCAACTGTTGTTTTTGCAACTGCTTAGGCATTGAAATCCATCATTTGATGAACCCATGCACATTGCCAAAAGTGTTTAATTGTCCATATTTTCTGCAAATGAAAATGCTGACCTTAAACAAAATTATGGAGGTATTTGTTCATGGCAGGATATCTGCTTAAAAGATGGACGATAAAACTAAAAAGAGATACTAGTTTTCCAACAGGTGGAGTTGCTATTGTTGGAGATTTAGATCTTCTGCTGCCAACTTTAAGAACTGCCCAGCATCGGGCACGGAATGCTATAAGTGTAAAAAATAGGCGATTTTGATAAAGTCTGTAGCTATTCTAGTGTGAACTGCAACAGAAATTTAAATATGGTACAAGATTTTAACAAAATTGATTTCGATGTTATGGTTAAAAGGTTTAAGTGTAGAACACAATAATGATGTGAAAGAAGAAAATAAGAAGCAACACTTTTATGGTATTGATGAAGAACCTATTGCACCTTCAGTATGTCAGTATGTGGCCATTGTGATTGGCGATATAGTCATTAAAGTATAGCTGATTTTGGTTCTCCAGCGGTAGAGTTCGGTACATCGCGCTGCGCGTGCTGATTTTTAGCACTGGGAGTTTGTCCCGTGCTGTAAAAGCAGCGCGAAGAGCACCACATTGCATGCCAGAGGGTGCTGCTTCTTTCTGCCACTTAATTAGACTTTCTGCTCGAGCGGCAGGTTTCTCAATGTGAGCAGCAGCTTTCTCAGCGCGAGCAGTAGCGACCTGCCGTGACCGCACACATTGAGAAATTTCACCAGGAGGTGGACCAGTGCTCAATTTTCTCGCTCAAACTCACTAATGTAACGTTTTCTGATACACTGTGCTCCAAGTGAAGAGTGCAGAGTGGGCATGAACTCTAACAGTGGAGTGTTTACTGACCAATCCTAGTTGTTTCTGTTCTAATTGAAGTAATATAAATATGGAAGAGTCTGAAGATTAACCTTTTTCATATAGAGGGAACGCCATAAGTATGATTGGATTTTTCATTTCCTCAATTGAAGAAGATAGACACATTTCTGTAGACATATATATGGCACACAACGGACAACACTTGCTGGGTTGTAAGCATCAAGGAAATCTTGGAATGACCGTGAGGCTAGGTACTCTTAAGTTCCGCATCTTCATTGCCACCCAAGACAAGAATCTGATAACGAATTTAGATTAATTTATGAATGTGTTTAGAAAGCATTATGGATGTGTCAAAGGTTTCACATATCTCATTAAACTTAAGGAAGATGTCATTCATGTGTGTCTTTGGTGATATGCGACAGGTTGTGATGAAAATCCACTCAATCCCCAGCATGTACGACTGCCTGAACCAAAGCAAAACCAAACATCAGAAGGAAAGTGGAATGGGATGCTAAGCAAGAGAGAAACGAATAACGTTCCAAGGTCTTCTGTGACACCACATTCTCTCGTCTCGCGTCAAGTATCACAGCGATGGTAATCTTCAACACTCTGATAAAGGACTGTCTCTGTATGCAACAAACCAGCATACATGACTTTAGTAACAATACTTAGCATATCTAGCTTTGCTAATATGAAAAGGATAATTGGGGGGAAACAGATACGAAAATTTTGGTCAGGACTTAATATTGGATGATGTGATTGAACACGTTGTGAAGGCGTGTTTCATGATCCTTGCAATTCAGGCGTAGAGAGAGTGCGATTAATCCTACCTTCTTCCATTATAGGTGGTCCTACTCCCTATATCACCATTGAGGAAAGTAGGAAACACCTAATTTTGAAAAATGGGGAGAGGAGATGTGGGATTAGTGAGAGAGAGAACTCTTGTTTCCAGCAGAATGATTGTTAGAAGACCTGGATTGGACTGTCAAAGATACATATTGCACAGCATCACAGAGGCACTATTCGACTCATTGTCAAGAGAGAAAATAGAAGACAGTGAGTTTCAAATAACAGAAAAAGGATTCTTATAACAGGTAAGGACTACAGAAATACTCAAGGCAGCTTACCTGGTGAGAGGTCAAACACAGAAACTCTCCTGAAAACCGAAGATGAGTAGCACTCCATTCCATTGGAAAGCTGTATCCTTTCAGCCAAGCCAAAATCTGAAGCTAGGTCAAATAAAGGCTCCTAGTTGACCAACCCAAATCACAAAGGATAACTGGAGCAAGGTCAAAATCCATCAGCAAAGTCAAAATAGCAAGCTTTATTCTTAAACAAATACAGGGGTCAGTGCAAGGATGTGGGAGAAGAGAGGCCAAGGGAGCCGAAAAAGAGGAAAAACAACAAAGGTTTGGGAATGGATTTACAGATGAGAACTGTAGCAACTACAGAGGTGGTCAAAACAACTGATGTTGCCACACCTGGAAACACAACAATGATGGACAGAATGTGGATCAATGTCACACATTCACCCCAGTCCAAAGATCTGGGCCCAAATCCATCGTTTTTCCACTCCACACCACCCTGGGTTAGACAATGGCGATATGCAAATCAGCGCTGACCCTGTGCCCCATGGGAACAGTCCAGTCCGAACTACAAAAGCCATGTCCTTCCCAGAACGGAAACAAGCATCCGAGGACCGGCCCGGTTTCGAGGTAACACCTCTCATCAGCCCGGCTAGCTTGATTCCAGTGGTGTGGAGTGCCTGGGACTCACGTCTGAGCATCCCCAGTACACTTAGAGCGGTAACTGCAAACACAACAATGATGGACAGAATGTGGATCAATGTCACACATTCACCCCAGTCCAAAGATCTGGGCCCAAATCCATTGTTTTTCCACTCCACACCACCCTCGGTTAGACAATGGCGATATGCAAATCAGCGCTGACCCTGTGCCCCATGGGAACAGTCCAGTCCGAACTACAAAAGCCATGTCCTTCCCAGAACGGAAACAAGCATCCGAGGACCGGCCCGGTTTCGAGGTAACACCTCTCATCAGCCCGGCTAGCTTGATTCCAGTGGTGTGGAGTGCCTGGGACTCACGTCTGAGCATCCCCAGTACACTTAGAGCGGTAACTGCAAACACAACAATGATGGACAGAATGTGGATCAATGTCACACATTCACCCCAGTCCAAAGATCTGGGCCCAAATCCATCGTTTTTCCACTCCACACCACCCTGGGTTAGACAATGGTGATATGCAAATCAGCGCTGACCCTGTGCCCCATGGGAACAGTCCAGTCCGAACTACAAAAGCCATGTCCTTCCCAGAACGGAAACAAGCATCCGAGGACCGGCACGGTTTCGAGGTAACACCTCTCATCAGCCCGGCTAGCTTGATTCCAGTGGTGTGGAGTGCCTGGGACTCACGTCTGAGCATCCCCAGTACACTTAGAGCGGTAACTGCAAACACAACAATGATGGACAGAATGTGGATCAATGTCACACATTCACCCCAGTCCAAAGATCTGGGCCCAAATCCATCGTTTTTCCACTCCACACCACCCTGGGTTAGACAATGGCGATATGCAAATCAGCGCTGACCCTGTGCCCCATGGGAACAGTCCAGTCCGAACTACAAAAGCCATGTCCTTCCCAGAACGGAAACAAACATCCGAGGACCGGCCCGGTTTCGAGGTAACACCTCTCATCAGCCCGGCTAGCTTGATTCCAGTGGTGTGGAGTGCCTGGGACTCACGTCTGAGCATCCCCAGTACACTTAGAGCGGTAACTGCAAACACAACAATGATGGACAGAATGTGGATCAATGTCACACATTCACCCCAGTCCAAAGATCTGGGCCCAAATCCATCGTTTTTCCACTCCACACCACCCTGGGTTAGACAATGGCGATATGCAAATCAGCGCTGACCCTGTGCCCCATGGGAACAGTCCAGTCCGAACTACAAAAGCCATGTCCTTCCCAGAACGGAAACAAGCATCCGAGGACCGGCCCGGTTTCGAGGTAACACCTCTCATCAGCCTAGGATGGATTTAGGCCCAGATTTCTGTACTGGGGTGAATGTGTGACATTGATCCACATTCTGCCCATCATTGTTGTTTTTGCAGTAACCGCTCTAAGTGTACTGGGGATGCTCAGACGTGAGTCCCAGGCACTCCACACCACTGGAAGCAAGCTAGCCGGGCTGATGAGAGGTGTTACCTCGAAACCGGGCCGGTCCTCGGATGCTTGTTTCCGTTCTGGGAAGGACATGGCTTTTGTAGTTCGGACTGGACTGTTCCCATGGGGCACAGGGTCAGCGCTGATTTGCATATCGCCATTGTCTAACCCAGGGTGGTGTGGAGTGGAAAAACGATGGATTTGGGCCCAGATCTTTTGACTGGGGTGAATGTGTGACATTGATCCACATTCTGTCCATCATTGTTGTTTTTGCAGTTGCCACACCTGGGGCATATTTAAGAGAGGCTTGGGTCAGCCTTTCATCATGTAGTGTGACGCAAAGGCAGCGCAAACAGTAAGTCATATTTAAAAAATGACACATCTCCCAAAAATGTGTCGTTTTTTAAGGTATGCATTGGGCAAAAGTTGTGCTGAATGCAGTTGTGTGACAAATTATTTAATATATGCAATGTAAGCATTCCCCCACAAAATCTGACTCAACTGTAATGCAGTGGTATTTATGGGTGTAGCACTGCATCACGCATCGAAGGGTAGCACAATGTAAAAGCTGGAAATACACCAGAAATGCTGGACATGGGCAAAACAGCATAGGAAATAAAGCAGTGGCTGTAGTATGAAAACATCAACATCACAAAACACTTTGGCAAGCTCAACCACGCCATGGAGGTTGTCATACTGCAACTTGAAGTAGCGAGGAGACCACCACCACGTAGGCAGTGAAGGAGGGAACGTGTTTTCTGGCAGGTCATATCGCTCATTCACCTCAGGGAGGAGGAGGTCATACCATTCCATAGAGTCAAGAGGAAGTCCATCATGGAGTTGCTGGAGAAGATTGGACCTAGTCTCCAGTCACCAACTGCAAGGCCCAATAACATTCTACTATGTGCCACATTGGTGGCTGTCCTCCACATGCTAGCATCAGGTTCCTTAAAAGTCTCAACAGCAAGATTGGCAAGAATTTCACAGGGAGTATTTTCTGCCTTTTTCCTATCTGTTTTGGATGCCATCATCAAACTCGCACCCCAGTACCTTCTCTTTCCCAAAACTGCACAAAAACAACTGGATATCAAGCAAGGTTTCAACACCATAGCTGGGTATCCTAATGTCCTTTGTGCAATTGATTGCACACATGTGCAATTGGTGCCCACTGTTGTAACATTCCACCTGTACAGAAACTGCAAGCACACGTACGCCATCAATCTCAATGCCATAGTATACCATCAGGGAAAGTTTATTAATGTGCTGGCAACTATCCTGGGAGTGTACATGTTGCGTATATCATCTGCCATTGTACCATCAATGAACGGTTTCAGAATGGCACATATCGGAATGGCCTACTTATTGGTAAGAAATACACATTATACTAACTAAAGGCCTGATTACGATCTTGACGGATGAGATACCCCGTCTCAAGCATGATGGCTATCCTGTCCGCCATATTACAAGTTCCATAGGATAAAATTGAATTTTAATTTTGAAGAAGATGGTGTAACCTGTCCGCCAAGTTAGTGATCAGGCTCTTAGAAGTTGTAATGTGTGACATAATAGCCATCTCTGTGTTTGTGTATGGATCTTGTGTCATCGATCAATCATTCAATCTAGATTAATATAGTGCTGCCAAACACAAGATAGGGTATTCAGGCAATTGCAGTTCCCGAAAGGCTCATTTGAACAGCCAGGTCTTAGGGCCCTTTGGAATTTCGGAAGTGAGTTGATAGTCCTGAGCTGCATGGAGAGGCTGTTCCCGGTCTCCCCTGTGATGTAGGAGGAGGAGCGTCCTGGACTTCTGCTTCAGTGGATGTAGGAAGTGTGGGCAAGTGAAAAGGAAGCATAGCATAGTGTTCTTGATGGTTGGTATAAGTTCAGGTGGTGGTTAATGTAGGTGGGCCTTTGGCTGTGTCGAGCTATATGTGCATGGGTCAGCAGCTTAAATTGGCATCTCCTCTGCATGAGGAGCCAGTGGAGTTGCCTAAGGTGTGGTGTGATGTGGGTTTGTCTGGGGAGGTCAAGGACAATTCTAGCTGCAGTGTTCTGTATGGTCGGAAGTATCTGTGGGTGTGGGGCGAATCCTATGTAGAGAGCACTGCTATTATCTAGTTGGAGGGGGAAAATCGCTGTACTCGACATTGCAATTAAACTATAAACTACATTATTTCACAACAAAGGTTGCAATCCAATGTTACTATACAAAGCTGCAACAAAACATGATATAAAAAATCAAAACATATTACCACCTAACTAGAGTGCCTGTCCTATGAGTGTCATAAATATGTTCCCGCTGATTGTGCCGCACGTGCGGAGGGCTGACCACCAGAGTCCTGCTATGATGGATACTGCATTGGGAGTAAAATGAGAGAGGTGCCCTACAGTGCAGGTGCCGGATTATGTGTAGGTGTGATCGGACCAGGCCGGGAATGTGGGGCTACTATATCTATCCACCACGCCTGCATATGTGTAACCGAACACTCTGCTGGCGTGCGTGCCTTAGTATAGATGGTCGGGATGTGTCTGTTGCATCATCCGGTTGCAACGTCAGTACCACTACCATATCATCCGTGGTCATTAGAATCACGTAGGCTAGCTTAGATAATAGTTACATAATGCTGCCAGTCTACAGGTTGCGTCCGAGTCGTTGGGCATAGGAGCTGGATCGTTGGACGTGTTTGGCTACCAGGGCACGCCGGAGGGTGTTCAACCAGTGTCTAGTGGAAGGCTCTCTCTGGGGATTTCCAAGCCATGGCCAAACAACTTTTGGCCAGAACCAGCACCAGATCAATAAATTTGCTGATGTTCTTGTGACATGCATTCTGTTTTGTGATGCCTAGCAAGTAGTGTGCGCCCGTAACGTCCTATCATAATCAAGCTTGGGAAATTGAGGAAGTTCTGGGAAGTTTTAAAAATTGACTCAGACTTAAAAAAAACAGTTAGAGACAATCCCTCAGTGACATTTGAAAGAGCAAGATCTCTAAACGACACTTTAAGCCATAGCTTGGTTAATACTAGCATAGATACCAGTGAGATCCAGAGTGTTAATACCTACAGCAGCTGTAAGGCCAGCAAATACAGTCTGAACTGCAAAACTATCGAGCTGGCGGAGGATCAACAACCATATAAGATCTCTAAACATTTCACATGAAATACTGATAATATGGTCTATACACTCAGCTGTCCATGTAACACATTTTACATAGGAAGCACTATTCATAAAAAAAAGTGTTCTTGAACATATGGGGGGCAATCAAAATGGAAGATAAATAATATCCTATTGCCTGACACTTTACAGCACCACATAATCTGAACACTAATTTACTCAAAGTCTGTGTCCTCAAAAAAGTTCAGATCAGAGAGCGAGGTAGAAATAGAGTTCAGGAATTAAGGAGATTAAATTCCAAACTAATCATCAGGTATAATACTCTCCACCCAGTGGGTTTAAATCTGGACGAGGAATTGGCTGTACACCTTGGCTAAATATAGTTAACAGTAGGTCCTCTTGACATCAGTCCTCCCTTAGGAGGCTGATCAATTTTAGGTTGATGTTTTTAAATTAGATAATATGTTTTTCATGATTTCTATTTTAACAAGTGTTCTTTTTCTGATTTTTTGCAGATTTTTGAAATCCAGAACGTAGGAGAGCTAACTTTATCTGACTACTGGTGCACAGTATGAATAAATACTAGAACTTGTGATAGTGTACAATTGGATCAATACCCACTTGGACTGAATTGTAAAGTTGTTACTTGGTGCCAAGGGTTTGGCAAATATATTGGTATAAATCTGTATGCATAAACATGCATTTGCAAAGAGATTATATATTTTTTTGGTGATGGTGAGCTTCTATACCGGACAAATTGATGTAATTTATATATTAATTTCCACACCAGTATGTATTCAATGTTAATCATGTAATGTTGAACCTTACAACAAATCAGCAAAATCTGTTTTCTATGTTTATAACTGTCACATATCACATGAGGTGTTTTCTTTAAAAAGAAACGGAAGTGGTGAGCACCCTAACCCGTGATCAAGGAGGAGATAGCTTCGAAACACGTTAAGTCCTTATTTCTGTAAGAAATTATATAAAGCACGCCTTTACACATTTTGAGCCGCAGTACTGTTTTTACTAAGCGGAAGTGTAATACACTTCTGCATCGGTAACAGGATTTGTTGGATGTTTAGGGGTTTGCTACCCCGCCACGCAGCTCAGCGTAAGAAGTGGCTTGGGATTTAGCGATTTGTGTTTGGTTGGATACACACACACACACACACTCACATATATTATATATATATATATAAATATATATATATATATATATATATATATATATACACATATATATATACATATATACATATATATATATATATATATATATATATATATATATATATATATATATATATATATACACTTCCTCTCAAATGCCCTGAGCTTTGCAAAGGTCACACAAAGCAGCTCTTTACCATCCGGTTTAGAAGCCTCGAGGCTGCTTGCAGTTTTTTGGATCCATTTCTTTTCTTGGTTCCTTGCTTAATTCCCCGACGTGTTTCGAGGCAGAACGCCTCTTCCTCTTGGGGGCTGCACAGAAAAAATGAATGCCTCACCAGTTTTGTCTCACTGATTATTTTATTGAGAACATCGCCTCCATGGGCGTGGCACACAGTTGCCCAATGGCATGATGGTCCGTGTAGTTCTTGGGGTGAGTCTTATATAAAAGTTCATGCAAGAGCTGCTTTGTGTGACCTTTGCAAAGCTCAGGTCATTTGAGAGGAAGATTAAGCACACGGCAGTCCTGGCCGTGGCAGAGGAGCACCATTTCCGATAACTATATGGAAAGGCAGCCCCCAAGAGGAAGAGGCGTTCTGCCTCGAAACGCGTCGGGGAATTAAGCAAGGAACCAAGAAAAGAAATGGATCCAAAAAACTGCTCCAAAAAACTGCAAGCAGCCTCGAGGCTTCTAAACCGGATGGTAAAGAGCTGCTTTGTGTGACCTTTGCTTAGCATCAGTATGAGTGTTTGTATGGTTTGGTGGGGGTATTACTTAGCACATAGATGCAGAATGACTGACTCTCTGTTTGTATGTGTTTTGAAGACAGCATATGTGCAGGACTGTATGAGTGGAGGAGTGTGTATATGTGTGTGTTAGTGAGTGAATGACTGTCTCACTAGTGTGTTTATCAGTAACTACATATGTTTTAATCTAGTATATGTGAAGATTGATGTATATAAGTGAGTATATGTGAGAGTGAGGAATTGTAAGAGTTCCTGTTTAAATTAGTATGTGTTTCTATAAGTGATTGTTTAAGAGAGTAAGTATGTGTAAGTTTCCTTAGAAGTAAAGTGGTAGTGTGTGTATAGCTGTATATGCAAATAAATGGATGTTCAATAGTTTATTTGCATGTGTGAGTATGTGTGAGAGTATCTTTAGGATGACTGTCGGTGTGTAAGAGGATGTTTAGGTGTATCACTTCATATGAAGAGTGAGTATATGTATGAGTGACTATATAGAACTGTTGGTGAATGAGTGCATGAGTATATAGATGGTGGAATAATTGAATTGGTTGTTGTAACTGGTAAGGCTATCTCCATTTTTTTGAAAATGTTAGTTTTTATTTTTGAATATGTGTTTCAAGGGTTACATTTCAGTGAAAGGAGGTCTGTCACTCTGTCACAAGGATGGTGTCATCAGTGATGTCATGAGTGATGTCACTGACCATGTCATGAGTGATGTAATATGTGACGTCATCATCAGTGCATTGCACGCGCAAGTTATAGTGAGTCCAACTAACTATAACGTGGGAATTTCAATGGTTTTATGCGAGTAACATTTCCAGCTGACTATAACTGGTGTGAAACCTATAGTTTTTTCAGTGAATTAATAGGTTTTTTAAATACTAATTCCTAACTATAACTGGTGTGAAACCTATGGTTTTTTCAGTGAATTTCATAGGTTTTTTAAATGCTAATTCCTAACTATAACTGGTGTGAAACCTATGGTTTTTTCAGTGAATTTCAAAGGTTTTGTAAATGCTAATTCCTAACTATATATAGGGCCTCAAACCTATGAAATGTAATATTTTTTATAATGAATCCTATATTGTATATTTATATAATACTATTTTTTTATTAAATACGTTTAAAAAAAAAAAAAATTGCCGTGGATCGCTCCCGGGGCGCGTACCGGGGAGTGCCCCGGTCAGCGCAATTTTGCGGCACGCCCGGGGCGTGTACCGGGGAGCGTCCCGTTACCGCTATTGCCGCGAACGAAAACATCCTCGTGACGTATCGCGTAGCCGCGTCCGCGTGATACGTACGGCGTAAGCGCGCCCGGAAGCACCCACGCGCATACGAACGCGCAACGTAAACATCCAACGTGCTTACGCGACGAACCCCGGGGGCGCGTAGCATAAGCGCGTCGGGTCATGTGACCTGAAAATAACCCTTTTTATTGGTGCAGAACAGTTTTGGTTTCCAAATGATGAAAGCCCGGGTCATGTGACCTGAAAATAACACTATTCATTGGGCCAGGACATTTTTTTTTTCCAAATGATGGAAGCCCCCACCTTTTTTCCTTATTCGGACTTTGTCCTTTGACTGAGGAAGACCTGTTTGGAGATCTGTGACTAATATTTTGTACTTTAAAATGGCTACAGTAGCAGCAGCAGCTGGAGCATCTGCACCACCACCACCACCAAGAGGACCACCACAACATCACATTGGTAGTCAAGAAGAAGAAGAGGAGGAGGAGGAGGAGGAGGAGGAGGAGGGGAGTAGGACATTCCTGCCAGAAGACAATACCCTGTATAGGCCAAAGCAGCACATTGTATGGGAGTTTTTTTCCATCCCAGAGGGCAAGAAGAAAGTGAATGCGCCAAAGGTGACTTGCCAAATCTGTGGCTCTGAACTTTCAAGGGGGAACCCTAATAAGAAATATTCATTTGGCAATAACACCATGATTTGGCACATGCAGCGCAAGCATCCCAACAACTATGCTGCGGCGGAGTGGGAGAACTGGCCAGTAACCCTCCCCAATCTTCACCCAGCACCTCCAAAAGAAAGCAACCCACTCCATCGGGACCAGAGACAAGGGAGATGGTCCCAAACATACAACCACAGTTTGGTGAATTCGAGATCACTTGTATTTTTTGTGGTAAGACCATCACCTATGGTGAGCAGAGCATAAAGCTCATCAACCGTGCTGGTGATAACCACAATTGCCCCAAAAAAAACATAATTTTTTCCTTATTTTTCTTTGCTCCAGTTGAGCCATTTACAATTCCCTGTTTTTTGTTTCTCCCCATAAAAATAACCAAAAAAATATAAAATAGTTCATAACAGCCAAAAAAAGTACAAAATGTTCAAAAAAACATAAAGAAAATATAAAACAACAAAAAGAAGAAAAAAAACAGTTCTTTTTAGAACTACCTCCAATTTATAAAAAAAGGCTACATTTTAAAAAAAATCTGTCATTCATTTTTCCCCATGGTACGCTCCCCGGTACGCTCCCCGGAGCGCGTACCGGGCTATCCCCCCGCGAAAATCGGAAATAATAATTTTTGCCCCGCGAAGCCCTTTTATGGCCCCCACATCAAACCTATGGGGTCAGGGGGGGTCTACCCTGCCCCCTTTTGGTCATTTCCCCCTTTGTTTTTGCCACCTCTTGTGTCTCGATCCTACTGAGACACAAGATGGCGGCCGCTCCGGACTGTTTGGAATGTTGACAGACACCCGAGAGCCAATCAGCTTTCTGGGAGCAAACTCGCGTAGCGCGCTGGTACGCGCCCCGGTGTGCGTACCGGGGCGTGCTTATAGATATATATATATTTTTTAACCTAAATTACTCAAAATCCTCTGGAGCACATATCTTGAGACATAGCAAAGGCACATCGGGCTACCAGTCCCTACAATTTTGCCAAGTTTCGTGGGAATCCATTCAGCGGTTCGGGCTAAAAGTGAGTCCAACCACCCTATGGAAATTAACATGGGGAAAACACGTTTTGGGACCCCGTTTTATCTCGGCCCCCGCTTGACGAATCCCCCCCAAACTTTCGGGGAAGGAGCGGAGCGGAGCTGGCCATTTTCTTGGAGAAATTCAGCCAATTCCCTCAATCAACGCCAAAGTTATTCCCAATAGAATGTTGCATATTTCCTATGGAAACTAGGTCCTAACTATAACTACCTACTGGCAACCGCCAGTAGGTAATATATATATATATATATATATATATATATATATATATATATATACATATATATATATATATATATATATTTTTTTTTTTTTTTTGGGTGCATTGTGGTCTTGTAACAGGATCGCTCTCCAGCGGGTGCCGGCGTTGGGCCAGACCAATGGCCAAAAAACATTTTTGGTACAAAGGACGCCGCACACAGCAACTTCAGTTCACAGATTTATTTCAGTGCCCAGTCTAACATCAACGCATTTCAGCCTGACGGCCTTGCTCAATAAATCTGTGAACTGAAGTTGCTGTGTGCGGCGTGCTTTGTACCAAAAAAAAAGAAAAATAAATATATCTATATATATATTCCCACGTTATAGTTAGTTGGACTCACTATAACTTGCACGTCTGCAATGCACTGCTGATGACGTCACATATTGCATCACTCATGACAGTGTTTTTTTAAAAAAAATTGATTGGTTAACTGGCTTATTAAGTGTATCTTAGTGAATACATTTATTAGCGAGTAATGTTTAAATATTTAAATATATGCATGAGTGATGTAATATGTGACGTCATCAGCAGTGCATTGCAGACGTGCAAGTTATAGTGAGTCCAAATAACTATAACGTGGGAATTTCAATGGTTTTATGCGAGTAAAATTTCCAGCTAACTATAACTGGTGTGAAACCTATGGTTTTTTCAGTGAATTTCAAAGGTTTTTTAAATGCTAATTCCTAACTATAACTGGTGTGTAACCTATGTTTTTTTCAGTGAATATATATATATATATAACATTTCTATGGTATAATGAAACCCCTCATTTTGTTCCTTTTCAAATTAAATGTATTAAGTGTTACCACTTTATTCCAATCAAGATGACTTCAGGTGTGCCATACTTTTGTCATAAGTAAGACTGTTAGCGCTCTAGTTGTTCTTTAGAACACTCTGGGACATTCTGTCACTGGGCCTATAGTTGGGCTGCATCTGGCTGATATTTGGGCTACATTTGTTTTTTTTTGTCTCTGGTGGCCATCTTTGGGCTACATTGGGCTACATTGGGCTACATTGGGCTACATTTGGGCTCTAACATATATATAGCCCAATGTAGCCCAATATATATTTTTCAAAGTTAGTTTTCGTAAAAACCACTGGAGCATATATCTTGAGACATAGCAAAGGCACATCGGGCTACCAGTCCCTACAATTTTGCCAAGTTTTGTGGAAATCCATTCAGCAGTTCGAGCTAAAAGTGAGTCCAACCGCCCTATGGAAAACTCAATGTTAAAAACACGTTTTTGGGACCCCCCTTTTTTCTCGGCCCCCGCTTGACGAAACCCCCCCAAACTTTCAGGCAACGCTCAGAAACCAAATGTGCCATTTTCCTGAAAATGTCAGCCAATTCCGTCCATCAACGCCAAAGTTATTTAACATAGAATTTTCAGAAATCCCTATTCAAAAAAATCCTAACTATATATACCAACTGGCGACCGCCAGTAGGTAATATATATATATATATATATATATATATATATATATATATATATATATATATACATATATATATATGTGAGTATATGTGAGAGTGAGGAATTGTAAGGGTTCCTGTTTAAATTAGTATGTGTTTCTATAAGTGATTGTTTAAGAGAGTAAGTATGTGTAAGTTTCCTTAGAAGTAAAGTGGTAGTGTGTGTATAGCTGTATATGCAAATAAATGGATGTTCAATAGTTTATTTGCATGTGTGAGTATGTGTGAGAGTATCTTTAGGATGACTGTCGGTGTGTAAGAGGATGTTTAGGTGTATCACTTTATATGAAGAGTGAGTATATGTATGAGTGACTATATAGAACTGTTGGTGAATGAGTGCATGAGTATATAGATGGTGGAATAATTGAATTGGTTGTTGTAACTGGTATGGCTATCTCCATTTTTTTGAAAATGTTAGTTTTTATTTTTGAATATGTGTTTCAAGGGTTACATTTCAGTGAAAGGAGGTCTGTCACTCTGTCACAAGGATGGTGTCATCAGTGATGTCATGAGTGATGTCACTGACCATGTCATGAGTGATGTAATATGTGACGTCATCATCAGTGCATTGCACGCGCAAGTTATAGTGAGTCCAACTAACTATAACGTGGGAATTTCAATGGTTTTATGCGAGTAACATTTCCAGCTGACTATAACTGGTGTGAAACCTATAGTTTTTTCAGTAAATTAATAGGTTTTTTAAATACTAATTCCTAACTATAACTGGTGTGAAACCTATGGTTTTTTCAGTGAATTTCATAGGTTTTTTAAATGCTAATTCCTAACTATAACTGGTGTGTAACCTATGGTTTTTTCAGTGAATTTCAAAGGTTTTGTAAATGCTAATTCCTAACTATATATAGGGCCTCAAACCTATGAAATGTAATATTTTTTATAATGAATCCTATATTATATATTTATATAATACTATTTTTTTATTAAATACGTTTTGTTTTTTTTTAAATTGCCGTGGATCGCTCCCGGGGCGCGTACCGGGGAGTGCCCTGGTCAGCGCAATTTTGCAGCACGCCCCGGGGCGTGTACCGGGGAGCGTCCCGTTACCGCTATTGCCGCGAACGAAAACATCCTCGTGACGTATCGCGTATCCGCGTCCGCGTGATACGTACGGCGTAAGCGCGCCCGGAAGCACCCACCCGCATACGAACGCGCTACGTAAGCGCCCCGGGGCGTGCCCCGGGGCGCGCCAAAACATCATCGTGCCGTATCGCGTAGCCGCGTCCGCGTGATATGCACGGCGTAAGCGCACCCGGAAGCACTCGAGCGCATACGATCGCGCAACGTAAACATCCGACGCGCTTACGCGACGCGCCCCGGGGGCGCGTAGCATAAGCGCGTCGGGTCATGTGACCTGAAAATAACACTTTTTATTGGTGCAGAACAGTTTTGGTTTCCAAATGATGAAAGCCCGGGTCATGTGACCTGAAAATAACACTTTTCATTGGGCCAGGACATTTTTTTTTTCCAAATGATGGAAGCCCCCACCTTTTTTCCTTATTCGGACTTTGTCCTTTGACTGAGGAAGACCTGTTTGGAGATCTGTGACTAATATTTTGTACTTTAAAATGGCTACAGTAGCAGCAGCAGCTGGAGCATTGGCACCACCACCACCACCAAGAGGACCACCACAACATCACATTGGTAGTCAAGAAGAAGAAGAGGAGGAGGAGGAGGAGGAGGAGGAGGAGGGGAGTAGGACATTCCTGCCAGAAGACAATACCCTGTATAGGCCAAAGCAGCATATTGTATGGGAGTTTTTTTCCATCCCAGAGGGCAAGAAGAAAGTGAATGCGCCAAAGGTGACTTGCCAAATCTGTGGCTCTGAACTTTCAAGGGGGAACCCTAATAAGAAATATTCATTTGGCAATAACACCATGATTCGGCACATGCAGCGCAAGCATCCCAACAACTATGCTGCGGCAGAGGTGAGAGAACTGGCCAGTAACCCTCCCCAATCTTCACCCAGCACCTCCAAAAGAAAGCAACCCACTCCATCGGGACCAGAGACAAGGGAGATGGTCCCAAACATACAACCACAGTTTGGTGAATTCGAGATCACTTGTGTTTTTTGTGGTAAGACCATCACCTATGGTGAGCAGAGCATAAAGCTCATCAACCGTGCTGGTGATAACCACAATTGCCCCAAAAAAACATAATTTTTTCCTTATTTTTCTTTGCTCCAGTTGAGCCGTTTACAATTCCCTGTTTTTTGTTTCTCCCCATAAAAATAACCAAAAAAATATAAAATAGTTCATAAAAGCCAAAAAAAGTACAAAATGTTCAAAAAAACATTAAAAAAAATATAAAACAACAAAAAGAAGAAAAAAAACAGTTCTTTTTAGAACTACCTCCAATTTATAAAACAAGGCTACATTTTAAAAAAAATCTGTCATTCATTTTTCCCCATGGTACGCTCCCCGGTACGCTCCCCGGTGCGCGTACCGGGCTATCCCCCCGCGAAAATCGAAAATAATAATTTTTGCCCCGCGAAGCCCTTTTATGGCCCCCACATCAAACCTATGGGGTCAGGGGGGGTCTACCCTGCCCCCTTTTCGTCATTTCCCCCTTTGTTTTTGCCACCTCTTGTGTCTCGATCCTACCGAGACGTAAGATGGCGGCCGCTCCGGACTGTTTGGAATGTTGACAGACACCCGAGAGCCAATCAGCTTTCTGCGAGCAAACTCGCGTAGCGCGCTGGTACGCGCCCCGGTGTGCATACCGGGGCGTGCTTATAGATATATATATTTTTTTTAACCTACATTACTCAAAATCCTCTGGAGCACATATCTTGAGACATAGCAAAGGCACATCGGGCTACCAGTCCCTACAATTTTGCCAAGTTTCGTGGGAATCCATTCAGCGGTTCGGGCTAAAAGTGAGTCCAACCACCCTATGGAAATTAACATGAGGAAAACACGTTTTGGGACCCCGTTTTATCTCGGCCCCCGCTTGACGAATCCCACCCAAACTTTCGGGGAAGGAGCGGAGCGGAGCTGGCCATTTTCTTGGAGAAATTCAGCCAATTCCGTCAATCAACGCCAAAGTTATTCCCAATAGAATGTTGCATATTTCCTATGGAAACTAGGTCCTAACTATAACTACCTACTGGCAACCGCCAGTAGGTGATATATATATATATATATATATATATATATACATATATATATATATATATATATATATATATATATATATATATATATATATATTTCTTTTTGGTGCAGTGTGGTCTTGTAACAGGATCGCTCTCCAGCGGGTGCCGGCGTTGGGCCAGACCAATGGCCAAAAAACATTTTTGGTACAAAGGACGCCGCACACAGCAACTTCAGTTCACAGATTTATTTCAGTGCCCAGTCTAACATCAACGCATTTCAGCCTGACGGCCTTGCTCAATAAATCTGTGAACTGAAGTTGCTGTGTGCGGCGTGCTTTGTACCAAAAAAAAAGAAAAAGAAATATATCTATATATATATTCCCACGTTATAGTTAGTTGAACTCACTATAACTTGCACATCTGCAATGCACTGCTGATGACGTCACATATTACATCACTCATGACAGTGTTTTTAAATGGATTGGTTAACTGGCTTATTAAGTGTATCTTAGTGAATACATATATTAGCGAGTAATGTTTAAATATTTAAATATATGCATGAGTGATGTAATATGTGACGTCATCAGCAGTGCATTGCAGACGTGCAAGTTATAGTGAGTCCAACTAACTATAACGTGGGAATTTCAATGGTTTTATGCGAGTAAAATTTCAAGCTAACTGTAACTGGTGTGAAACCTATGGTTTTTTCAGTGAATTTCAAAGGTTTTTTAAATGCTAATTCCTAACTATAACTGGTGTGTAACCTATGGTTTTTTCAGTGAATATATATATATATATATAACATTTCTATGGCATAATGAAACCCCTCATTTTGTTCCTTTTCAAATTAAATGTATTAAGTGTTACCACTTTATTCCAATCAAGATGACTTCAGGTGTGCCATACTTTTGTCATAAGTAAGACTGTTAGCGTTCTAGTTGTTCTTTAGAACACTCTGGGACATTCTGTCATTGGGCTATAGTTGGGCTACATCTGGCTGATATTTGGGCTACATTTGGGCTCTTTTGTCTCTGGTGGCCATCTTGGGAGACTGCATATCAGAATTTTTTTAATGAAATATAAGAGGATTTGTGGTCACTCAAAATGTGCCCTAATTTTTCTTTCTTCAGCACTAATCATAATTTCTATGGCAAAATGAACCCCCTCATTTTGTTCCTTTGCAAATTAAATGTTTTAAGTGTTAACACTTTATTCCAATCAAGATGACTTCAGGTGTGCCATACTTTTGTCATAAGTAAGACTGTTAGCGCTCTAGTTGTTCTTTAGAACACTCTGGGACATTCTGTCACTGGGCCTATAGTTGGGCTACATCTGGCTGATATTTGGGCTACATTTGTTTTTTTTTGTCTCTGGTGGCCACCTTTGGGCTACATTGGGCTACATTGGGCTACATTGGGCTACATTTGGGCTCTAACATATATATAGCCCAATGTAGCCCAATATATATTTTTCAAAGTTAGTTTTCGTAAAAACCACTGGAGCATATATCTTGAGACATAGCAAAGGCACATCGGGCTACCAGTCCCTACAATTTTGCCAAGTTTTGTGGAAATCCATTCAGCCGTTCGAGCTAAAAGTGAGTCCAACCGCCCTATGGAAAACTTAATGTTAAAAACACGTTTTGGGACCCCCCTTTTTTCTCGGCCCCCGCTTGACGACACCCCCCCAAACTTTTAGGGGACGCTCAGAAACAAAATGTGCCATTTTCCTGAAAATTTCAGCCAATTCCGTCCATCAACGCCAAAGTTATTCAACATAGAATTTTCAGAAATCCCTATTCAAAAAAATCCTAACTATATATACCTACTGGCGAGTGCCAGTAGGTTATATATATATATATATATATATATATATATATATATATATATATATATATATATATATATATATATATATATATTAAAGCTCATTTTTCCTCCAAGTATCGTAAGAGAAAATAAGGTGGGGGGCTCACGCAAGACTTTTATTTGGCAAACCAAGGAACAAACGTTTCGGCGCGGAGCCTTCTCCTGTGTTATTCATGTAATCATAAGACAGTGTTTATAAAGCATTTGTTCAAAAACGGGCAGTGAAATGAAAAAGGGACCAATTGCCTCTAACAAATTCAAGCGACATTTTGGAGAGGTTAACCATTTACATTGCTGCTTATACAGATTAGTCTATACATTTTGTAGATAGTATTTAAGCTGTGATCACAACGTGAACCATATAAAGCGCTTAGATGCGCTAAAGTATTCCGCATAATGTTTGTATAAATTTAGTCATGTTGCGGACCCCGTCATCCTAATGACCCCCTTCGTTTCAATGTTCAGTAGTATGATCTCCTCTTCATAATTCATGCATCTTCCACGCAGTACTGCAGACTATAATTGAACGGGTCGCCTGGGTGAGAGGAAGTACTGGAGAGGCATGTAACCAGAGGTGCCACCTGTATTCACTATTCCAGTTGCGTTGTGTAGTAGTTAGTTATGCCATGTAATTGAAAGCATTGGGTTTGACATTGTTTCTATTGGTTGGTTGTTGAGTTATGAGTTCTTGCCCCCGCACTACCACCGTCAAAAGCGGGTAACTGCTTCTGAGGGACAGTCGAGTGGGGAACGTGGCCCAGTTTACATAGCCCTGGTAGGACCGGTTCTATGACACAAGTGGCAAACAACCTCAGCTACCATGTTTGGGAGACAGTATCCCCAGTCTACTCTGCAGCCCCCTGAACGTCATCTAACTAGGACCGCTGTTTCAACTAAAAACTAAGAGGAATGGGCAAAATGCTACAGGGATGAACCATTAGCAGACATTCTACAGTCAAACACACATCCTGGAGACAGCAATCAATCTCTTATATTGTTACATGTACCCAATGATTGACAATGTCCAGCAATGAGTGAGACTGAGTTCCAGTGCGTGAAGCCAGCTTCCAGTGAGATTCAATGTCAGTATGTTAAAGTCAGTCCCTACAAACAGCTTTGTATCCTCTACAGATTACAGTGGGCTGTAGGTCCACCCTTTGCTCATGATTCAGTGGTTTTCATGTCTACCTCAGTTCCCTCATCCTGATTCAGTGACTTTCCTCACTATTTTTGTGTTTGTTTCACCCAATGAGCATTTTGTTCACATCATGTTTTGATTCCATGACTTGTGTTCTTTCGCGATGGATTTAGGCCCAGATCTCTGTACTGGGGCGAATGTTTGACATTGTTCTGCATTCTGTCCATCAATTGTTCTTTTTGCATTTGTCACCCCGAGTGGGACGGGTATGCTCAGACGTGAGTCTCGAGCTCTCCATGTCACTGGAATCACGCTATTTTGGCTGATGAGGGGTGAAAGCCCGAAACTGATCCTAGGGAGGGCCTGGCCTGTCAGTTCGGGCTGGACTGTTCCCATTGGGCGCAGGGTCATTACTGATTTTCATATGGCTGGGTCCAAACTGGAATGGCATGGTGAGCAAAAAAGCGAGCATAGCAGCGCATGAGGAAATATTTTTCCCCTCTCACTGAAGATTTTGACCCACTCCTTTCCTGGTTGGATTCTCTTTATTAAAATTAGATACCCCTACCCCCACTTGCCTCCGCAGACCCTTTGCGCTATGAATGCCTACCACTGCTGTTTCAGAGGGCAGCCAGTTAAAAATGTTTTTAACCATTGGAGGACTGCTGCATGAGAGTGGGCAGGCACAAGCATGCAAAGCTGCGGACAGTGAAGAGATGAAAATTAATTCACAGATGGCAACCATGCATGCACACTGCACCTTTCAGTGAATGTGTTTGTTTGTTTTTTGAAGGAAAAACATTCCAAGATAACCGCTGCAACTACGAGAAAAAAAGTTGATTGACAAAGTCGATAGGTTTCACCAGTGAGATTAATTAGTGTAGCTAATGAGAATGGAGATGTTTGCCACAGCTGGGTCTGAGAAAAAAATATTTCGTAGGTGTGAGAAATGATAATGAATTTTTAATATGTACCAATTTTTCTAAATATTGAAGAATTTGGAGAACCAGGCTTAAATCTGATTTTCGTATTTGCTATAACCCAAATTATTAAATGGATGTATGCTTTCTAAAGCCAGAGTGAGAGGGTGCAAGACTGAACATGGCAGATACTAAGTCTTCTTTAGGACCCTTTGATCCCTCTTTAGTTAGTCATCCATTGTCCTATGCAAACACTATTGGCAGGTGGTCACTGCCAGGCAGAGCCATTTCTCTTCGAGTCTGACAGGTCGGTATTTAAAGAAAGATGCTTCAAGGAGAAGAAGGATTGTCGATGGAGACTGGAATGTAAGGTGAGTCAGTAATCTGCGTGTGAGATGAGAGGTGCTTACTCATGCTGGCTTCCAGCAAGCCATTATGTGCTTCTACTCTCTCTCTCTCTCTCTCTCTCTCTTCTCCCTCTCTCTCTCTCTCTCTCTCTTGCGCGCGCTCTCTCTCTCTCTCCCTCTCTCTCTCTGTCCCTCTCTCTCTCTCTCTCTCTGTCCCTCTCTCTCTCTTCTCTCTCTCTCTCTCTCTCTCTCTCTCTCTCTCTCTCTCTCTCTCTCTCTCCCTCTCTCTCTCTCTCTCTCTCTCTCTCTCTCTCTCTCTCTCTCTCTCTCTCTCTCTCTCTCTCTCTCCCTCTCTCTCTGTCTCTCTCTCCCTCTCTCTCTCTCTTCTCCCTCTCTCTCTCTCTCTCTCTCTCTCTCTCTCGCTCTCTCTTGTGCGCTCTCTCTCTCTCTGCCTTTCTCTTTCTGTTGTCTTTTAACTGATGGCTCTCCAGTGTCTCAAGACAGCTCGCGTTCATCTGCACAAGCAGAGGTACCAAAATAACATATTCCGTTAACCCGTTCCATGCTGAAGATGGCCGGGGCCATCCCGCGTGACGGTGGGCATATGCGGGGGATGGCCAGGGGCCATCCAAACCCCGCCCACTGATTAAAATGCGTGCACCGCAGCGGAATACGCGCCACAATCAATGGGTTAGACAATGCTCCAGGATATTTCTGAATAATGTTAGCTCCATTTTCGATAAGATCGCGATACCGGTAATTGTGTTAATGGCAAATGATAATCATGATGTTTCTGTGATATCACTCTGTATAAAGGGTCAGATGTAGCACTTTTTTGTGTTTGCAAACAGGCTGATTTACAGTGAGGTTCCGTGGTTTACGGGACCGGACTCCATTTTGTTTACGTTGCTCGAGACGCCATTTTATGTTGCCATCACGTAGGCCTAGGTAGCAAACGAACGAACGAAGTCGCATGGGCCTCGTTGTCCATGTATATATTAATAGGCCCCTTTTCGATTTGCGAGTGAGCTGCAAAGATGCTGACCCCGTCACCTGAAACTGACCTTTTTCGAAGCCAGTTTTTTCTAGCTGATCGTTGTCTGAGTTCCCAATCAATGTTCAGGATATCGTTAGTTTTTAGTGTTCTTGCACATATCTTATCCTACTCAACATCCGAATTGTTTCTTTCCTTTACGACTTTTCATTACATGGGTAGTGCTTTCAATTATGGGTTTGTCCGGCTTGTGGTAATCAAATTTGGGACGGTCCTAATAATTAACTTGTGGGTTGGTACGATGTAAAGTGAGCTTTTTGGAATGTAATAATGTATGTAAAATGTATTCTATTGGTCAGAATTTGCCGCAGTGGGTGTGCATTTGTAATGGGCTAAAATTGTCAATATAAGGTGATGTCTTGCTCTACAAAAATTGAGCAGTTTCCCGAGTCGTACACCGTGTTGTAGTGCTTGGTTCACTGTTACCAGCTGCAGCTAATAAATTGATCTCTGACGCCAACCAGAAGTATTCCGTGTCTCTGTAGTCTAAGGAACTCAAAGACTTCGGGTGTGTCCCTGTCACCGCTGGGTTCTAAGAAAACCCTGTTCTTCAGTTGGCGCCCAACGTTGGGCGACTTCAGCGGTACCGGTCCAAGCCTGAGGATCGTGAGGAGCCACGTGAGGAAATTCTGGAGGAAGGCCGCCACTTCATCGACCCCTGTATGCCGACGTGGACCGAAAGTCTTTGCTGCGAGGCCTCCTGCTTTCCGATGGCTACGAAGGACTGCTGCCCTGACTGTCGCCCTGTCTTGGACCCTTGATTGATCCTTTGTAGAGCAAGACGATAGACGGTCTTCTGGCGGCGTGACAGATACTTTGGTTAAGTATAAGTGGGTCGCTCCCACGACTTTGTTTGGTTCTTCGTTTGGTTTGATTCGGATGCAGCAGCAATCGAAGCCGAGGGGCTCGTATATTTGCGAGTGTATCGATAATTGATAACCCCATGAAGTTTGAAGCTGGATTAGTGAGCTATAAGATTCCTTGTCTTAGCAAAATTAGGAAATGGTTTAGTTGTGGTTGCAACAGGGATTCCCGATTGGAGGATCCGTGTCCGATACCTCCAGTTGGAACTCCAACTTATGAGCTCTATTCAAAACACGGAGTGGGTCCTATTACTTATAATGAAGTGTGGGTCCGCTATACTAAAAAAGATGGTGTCTTATGATGGCCCCAACATGGTAGTTTTGAATTAAATATTTTAGATAATCTGGAAGTTGCGCTACTTAAGAAGAAAGCCAGGCCGGCAATGTTTGACTCTTTCCGCCTCTGGCGAAAGGAAGCCAAACAGCGAGAAATTAAGCAAGCAAAAAGAGATAGGAAAGATAAGAATATGTCAATACTACAAGCTGCTAGGCAGTTTAAAGCAGACGAGGAAGATCGAGTGAGTGAAGTTTCAGATAGACAGCGTTGCATGGCCATAGATAAATGTTATCCGGCCTTGCCGTCTCCTCCTCCGAAAGTGATGGAAGACCTTGAAAAAGATCCTTTGATGTCTATAGACCACCGGGCCCCACCTCTAAATTCACAGAGGAATTCTTAGAGATAGCCCATGCTCTGGTTGCAAGCTCCGCTAACTTTACGATCTTGGGGGACTTAAACCTCCATTTTGACTCCATCTCGGATCCGACCATCAGTAATTATTTAGCGGACCTAACAGCCTTGCAGCTGACCCCTCTTATACAATCCTCTACTCACTCTGCTGGCCACCTACTCGACCCGGTTTTCACTAATATTCTGGAAGCCAAAGCTGATCCTCCTAAACCCATGGGGTGGACTGACCAATTCCTTGTCACATTTGTGATACCGGCCGCTACTCAACCCAACAGGGCGTCGCCCGCCTCCTGCCTTAAACGGCCCTGGCACAAACTCCAAAATATGGATTTTCCTGCCAGTTTAGGAGAACCTAATTTCGAAATCACGAACGACATTAACACGTCATATGCCGCCTTTCAGGAATGGATCACCAAAGGACTCGATACTATCATACCAGTTAAATGGACTAGAGGACGGAGCACCCCCTCTAACCCATGGTATGACGAGAACTTTAAAAAATCTTAGAAAGGAATGCAAAAGAGCGGAACGTTACTGGAGGAAAGAATATAGGGACAAGGACAAAGCTTCTTACTTGGCCACACTCAAGCTATATCATAAAGCTATACGCACTGTTCGCGCATCCTTCTATGCCAAAGAAATTGATTCCAGCCCCAACCCCACGAAAACTATTTTCAAACTGGTCCAAAAACTACAAAATGGCGGCAACCCTGCCTCGTGTATTTCCTCCACTCAGCAGTGCGAGGACCTCGCCACTTTTTTTACAGAAAAGGTGAGGAAGATCTACAACACCTTCTCACAAAACCCCTCTGCCCGCACTAGCTCTCCCTACTTCTCCTTCAAAGGCCCCGGGCTCACCTGTCTGCCGGCTATCTCCCATGAGGACCTAGCTAAATTTTGCAGAAAGGTGAAATCCGGTGCCCCCTCAGATCCCATGAGACCAGCCCATTTTCTGGGTGCTCTGGACTTTTTTCTGCCCTCTTTGGCCACGCTCCTTAATCTCTCCTTTTCATCGGCCACAGTACCCATATGTTGGAAACAGGCCTGGGTCACTCCCATTATTAAAAAACCCACTCTAGACCCCACAAAGCCGGAGAACTACAGGCCCGTCTCACTGCTCCCCTGGGTGTCCAAACTTGCAGAAGCCCATGCGAACACCGTACTCACTGGCCATATGGCCGAAAATAACATCTTGGACCCCTCCCAACACGGGTTTAGGCCTGGACACAGTACGGAGTCCGCCCTTCTTTCCACCACCGAACACCTCCGGAGAATTATGGACACCGGTCAGAGTGCTGCGCTGATACTGCTCGATCTCAGCGCAGCCTTTGACACGGTCTCCCATGATATCCTACTGAGCCGCCTGGAAAGCATTGGGATCAGTGATCGGGCACTTGAATGGTTCCGATCGTTCCTCACGAGCAGATCCTTTCGTGTGTCAGCCCCTCCATTTATCTCCCAGTCTCACGCTATTGGCCAAGGAGTCCCACAGGGCTCTGCCCTCAGTCCATCCCTTTTTAATTTGTATATGCAGCCTCTTGCGGCAGTGGCCAAAGAATGGGATCTCACGCTGGTGTCGTACGCCGACGACACACAGCTGGTAATCACCCTCACTGAGGTGCCCTCTACCTCTGCTACAAAATTTAGGGATGGGCTGGCCGCAGTTGCCAACTGGATGACTGAAAATTGCCTACAACTGAATGCAGGGAAAACCGAGGTGTTACTCCTGGGCAAGAACCCCAGCTGCTGGAATGACCACTGGTGGCCCCCCTTGCTGGGCCCCATCCCCCCTCCCAAATCTCTGGTTAAAAACTTAGGAGTATGGCTGGATTCCGCGCTGAACTACCAAACTCACACCAAAAAGGTAGCAGCTACATGCATTGGGCTGCTGAGAAGCCTCAATCCCATTCTAGGCTTCTTTGACCCCAAAACACGGCAGCTCATTGTCCAATCCACCATCCTGGCCCGACTGGATTATGCGAGCGTCCTATTATTAGGCGCTAACAAAGCCGAGACAACCAGGTTTCAGCGAATTCAGAATTCTGCGGCCAGGGCAATTGTAGGCCTTCCCAGAAGGTGCTCTGTTAGAGCCACCATACAGAGACTCCACTGGCTTCCTGTGGAAGCCCGCATTCAATTTAAGGCCCTCACCACTGCTTTCAAAATCCTTAAAACGGAGGGCCCCGAACTCCTCCGATCGCTGCTAACTTCTTACACCCCCCAACGCAATCTTCGTTCCATGGGTCAACACTTAGTAGTGGTCCCCCGCACAAAGCTCTGCCGTATCGGGGTTCTGAACTGGGATGGTGCAGTGAGCTAAAAAACGGTGATGGATCAAGCCCTGATCTTTTGACTGGGTAGGAGTGTTCTGCTTAATTCAGATGCTCTGTCCATCACCACCCCCTTTATGAATCTGCCGTATCGGGGGTCGCTCCTTCAGACTTCTGGGAGCAAAACTATGGAACTCCCTGCCCCTCCACATCCGCCGCCTCGACAACCTATCCGCTTTCCGCAAAGCAATAAAAACTCACCTCTTTCCACGTCTGTAAGCCTCTACTCTCCCTACCCTCCCCCCAGTAGGTTGTGCTATGGTTCTCAGCGCCGGGACGCCCCGTTGCTGGGGCAGCTGACGCGCTCAACAAACCTATAACATAACATAACATAACATTTACTGAGATTGCCACCTTCTTATGTGCAGGGTGCTACTGTGCCTCCATTACCCCCGGTTGTTCCACCCTTTGTTGTTCAACCTCCTGCTGTTGTTCAGCCACCTGGTGCTCCACAGATGCTTTTGCCTCCTACTGTGCAACCCACTCTAGGGTCGCAAGCTTTGCTTCTAGCTTTGCCTCAAACTCCTTTGCCTTCTGCTTCTGCATCTCAGACTCCTACTGTTCCTGTTCCTCCTTTGTCTCAAGATTTTAACTTTCCTGTTTTTACGCCTACTTCTTCTCCTTCTGCTCGAAAACGAATGACTGAGACTGTTGCTAATCTGTTGTCTCCATTGTTTGGGTCACTGAGTATGACCCCTGTTTCGGAACGTAAGCAGAGTCGTAGTCAGTTTCCTAGTTCCGAAGAGCGAGCAGTGTTGGATTTGTTGGCTCGTAGATGGATTTTAAATGTTTCCAGGTATAATTTGCCATCAGTTATAGATGTTTTCTTTCAGTGGGAGCCACCTAAGCAGAGGTAAGTTTTTAATGTAATGTGTGCCTTTTTGAGGCAGGAATGGGAAGATAATGAGTTGGGTCCGATTCCGCAGGAAGTGCTCGATGTTCAGTCAGAGTTTGCTAAAGGGACGATAGTGGAATCTGATGTTACAGATGCTGTAGAGACAATACTTGCCTTCAGGGTCTAGGTTACCGCCTCAGCCATTATATGAACCTGATCCTTCTGTTAGGAGGAAAGTGAAGCAGTATCCTATGAGAGAAGTTCCCCCTGTATGGAGAGAGGCAGTTGCTGCTAATGTTAATCAGGGTATTCAGGCCGTAGAGGCCCATTTCCAGCGAGTGTGGGTACATGTTCCTTGGAAGCGAGCAGAGGTCTTAGCGCTTAAGCAGACCTTACCTGACCCTCGTAAGAATCCTGCTGGTTATTACAAGGAGTTGAAGCATGTATTATGAATTTAGCTGACATAGATATGTTGATGGGTAATGTAGTTCCGCAACCTTTGTGGGCGAAGATTCGTCATGAGAATCATGCGGCAGAATTAGGTGATACATGGAAAAATATTGTTGCCGCAGATGGTAGACAGGTGGGAGGTGCTAAACCTGAGCCTTTAGTTGCAGAATTACCTGGTAGAATTATTAATCTAATGAAAACTATGATGCCTGCTTTACGAGTGAATTGGGATAAGCTAGCAGCATGCAAGCAAAAGAAAGATGAGTGCATGTCCAATATCTTCACAAGGTTTGAAGAGACGTTTATCAATCATAGTGGTCAGGACATGAGTACGGAAGGTGGGCAAAGATTGTTTGTGACAAATTTGTCTTTAATTTGCTCCCAGAGCTTTCTAATAAGCTAAAAGACTCTGAGAGTTCATGGGCTGTTTCTTCGTCGGGCCAGATATTGGCTACTGCCCAATATTATGAGAATAGGGATAAAGATGAGAAGGATAAGGTAGAAAAGAAGACTAAGGAATTAAAGACGAAAGTTCTTTTGCAGCAAGCTTATCCGCCTCGTCAGAATCAGCCTCAGTTCCAGCAACCTCCACAGTTTCAGAGATTGTTACAGAAGCCTGAGCCCTATGCTCAGCGATTCTTTCCTGGTCCTAATCAGTGTGCTTATTGCAGAGAGGAAGGTCATTTCAAGAATAATTGCCCAGCTTTGTTACAGCGTGCGAATGGTGTATCTGGTCAGAGAGGTCATGGTAGTTTCCAGCAAGCTCCTAGGGGTAGGGGACGTGGTATGTTACCCCAGAATAAGCGTTCCTCTTCCCTTCAGAATTCTGCGAATTATTTTGACAGACAGAATGTTCCGAGTGGTCAGTCTGCACAGTACTATGTTGACGATTATTATGTTGAGAATGAGAGTGCTAGTTATAATGATAGCTAGGACAGCCATGGGCAAAGAGAGGGAGTAGTGTCAGTTCCAGTAGATCAGAGTGGACCTTATGTTGAAGTGACTACATCAGGTGTGACAGAACCTTTTCTTTTGGAAACTGGTGCGACGAAGAGTTCTATCATGCACTCTAAACTTCCTGGCGCACCTTTGTCTGGCTTGACCAATGTTTCCGTAGGATTTTCAGGCGCCCCAGTTTGTAACCCAATTTCTAATCCTTTGCCCCTTTCTATTGACCCTTGTAAATTGGAAACTCCTCTTATTCTAACGACTGGTTGTAATGAGAATCTGTTGGGATTGGACTTGCTGAAAAGATTGTATGCGACATTACATTGTTCTCCTTCGGGAGTACACCTTACCTTAGGTAAGAGAGTGATTGCTCCGATGTATTTGTCTAAAGATTGTCTTCCACTGGAATTGCGTTCTCTTCCTGATACACTTTGAGCTACAGGTCCGAATGATGTTGGTCTTTTTCAGATTCCGCCCTATGTTGTTACCCTCAAATCGAATGCTAGGCTACCTCGTATTCCGCAGTATAAAATATCGAGCGATGGTGAGAGAGCTCTTTTAGCGATTATCTATGATTTGGTTGAGAAGGGTGTAGTTGAAGAAACGAGAGGTAATGTGTGCAACAGTCCTGCTTTGCCTGTCCTTAAGCGTACTGATGCTTCTCAGCCACCTTTGTATCGGTTTGTGATCGATCTCCGGGAAGTAAATAAGATTGTGGTGCCACAGTTTCCTGTTGTCCCGGATATCACTGCTTTGTTGACTCTGATTCCTGCTTCGGCAGCCTGGTTTTCTGTGATTGACCTAAAGAATGCTTTCTTTAGTATTCCGATTGCTGAAGTGAGTAGAGATATTTTTGGCTTCTCTTTAGGAGGACGAAGCTTCCGGTTTAAGAGAGCTCCCCAAGGTTATTGTGAAAGTCCCTCCATCTATAGTCAGGCGTTGAAAACTCAGCTTGATAGTTTTATGTTACCTACTGGTGCTACTCTTATCCAGTACGTTGATGATTTGTTGGTTGCTGCTGATGACGAAGAGATTTGTAAAAAGGCTACTCTTTCTTTGTTACGACATTTGTCTGATCTTCACCATTAAGTGTCACCTTCAAAGTTACAGTATTGCCGACAAGAAGTAACCTACTTAGGTCATTTCTTGTCGAAGGAGGGAAGAAGGTTGACCCCAGAACGAATTCAAGCAATTGCGCAAATGACTGTAACGTCCACACAGAGAGAAGTGCGTGCTTTCTTAGGTATCACCTCGTATTGTAGACAGTGGATCCCTAATTTCTCCCTGCTAGCGAAACCTCTGTTGGCGCTGACTCTTAAAGATACTCCGTATCCTCTTCCTTGGTCTGATGAGTGTCAGAAAAGTTTTTCTGAATTACGCGATGCATTGTGTTCGGCTCCGGTGTTGGGTACTCCGGACTACAGTAAGCCTTTTACGTTGTATGTGCACGAGAAGGAAGGTTGTGCATTGTCAGTTTTGACACAGAGATTTGGAGACAAATTATTATTATTATTATTTTTAAAAATAGCACTCACCTAGCTCTCCTTGCACACGAATTACTGTCTGCAAGCACTCCTACCCAGCGGATTTCAGCGCTGAGAGGGAGATCTCGTGGGCCATTTCCAGCCGCTATCACCCACGCTGAAACTAGGGACACGCCCACCTTGAGGCCACGCCCCCTGCAATCGAGCATAAAAACGCGCTGAATTGCTAGCGCGTCAGATAACTTGGACCCTCCTGAGGCTCAGCCGGGAGTAGCTACGATCGCGCACTGCACTTTTTAAACTTGTTGTTGTTTTTAAAAATAGCACTCACCTAGCTCTCCTTGCACACGAATTACTGTCTGCAAGCACTCCTACCCAGCGGATTTCAGCGCTGAGAGGGAAATCTCGTGGGCCATTTCCAGCCGCCATCACCCACGCTGAAACTAGGGACACGCCCACCTTGAGGCCACGCCCCCTCTCCCCCTCCCTGTCCCATAAACATGTGCATTTACTGGAAGCGCAGCGGACGAGCGCAGCGGGCGCGACGATTGCGCGCCGAAGGCGCGCATAAAGCAAGCTCGTCTGCGCTCGTCCACGCCGAGTCCGGGCCTAGGGCCATACCCCCTATAACTCAGTCATCAGAGCCTAGATATTACAGTGCTGAAACCCTCCACAGCCTCAGGCCCCCTGCCATCTTCTGCACTTAGCATATCTATCGCGCTGACGCCATGCCACAAGCCTGTCCCAAATGCAAGTCTCCCCTCAAACCCAAACTAACCGCTGAACTCACTCACGACTTTCGTATGTTCTTATTGAACTGCCGCTCCCTGCCGAAACACAGGGCCGAAATTGCTCTCTTAATAGAGGAACATACGCCAGACATATTGTTTCTGACGGAAACTTGGCTTACCTCTGAGTCCGACCCCGCCCTAGTAGACGCCCTCCCACCAGGCTTCCAAATCATTCGGCAAGACCGACCTAAACGGAGAGGAGGAGGCCTGGCAATTATTCATAAGGAAAAGTTCTACTGCCGAGTTACCTCTGAAACCATCCCTGACTGTGAGAGCCTTGCTTTTAACATCGATCTCTCACCTAATAGCTGCTTCTCAGGTACCCTTATCTACCGCCCCCCTGACCCCTCGAAGCAGTTCCACGAATGCCTACCTTCGAGTGTGGCCGAACGCTTCAGCACCACGTCCAATTTTACCTTGCTAGGCGATTTTAATCTTTACTTCGATTCCTTATTAGACCACACAGCCTCTACCTTGGCAGACGACCTAGCAGCCCTGCAACTCACCCAACGCGTTAAGACTTCCACTCATGTCAAGGGCCACTTGTTGGACCCTGTTTTCAGCAACTGTGCTGATCTCCTAGCCGGACCGCCAATTCCACTGCCCTGGACAGATCACTCCCTGGTCCCCATTAGTTGGACATCACTCAAGCCCTCGCCGACTGTACCCACCACTAGGTTCATGCGAGGTTGGTCCCGCCTCTCAGTTGACAACTGGTCTATTAAACTGGCCAGCAATCAACCCCTCGATAACGAGGACCCTGGCCTAGCCAACCAGGCTTACGTGAACTGGATTACTCAAACCCTAGATGCCACACTCCCAAAAAGCAAAATCACGCTGAAGTGCCCCCACAAAACTGCCCCCTGGTACACGGAGGCTCTCAGGGATAAGAAACGCCAATGCAGGAAAATGGAAAGACGATGGCGTACAGATTACTCGGTAGATAATAAAACCCTTTACCGAGAATCCATCAGTGAATATAAAGCACAAGTAAAAGCGGCCCAGGCTACATACTTTTCCAACAGAATACTGCTTGCTAAATCAAAACCTAAAGAAATTTTCCAAATCGTGAAAAAATTAACGAAACCTTCCCCCAGCCTGCAGGCTACAAAATCCACCACCCACTGCAATAACGTTGCTGAGTTCTTCCACCAGAAAGTGAACACTATCTACTCAGCTTTCCCCCCTAGAGACATCACTTCCTCAGCCCAATCCAATAAAGCCACAGCTCCCCCCCTCCTCAGCCTCAATCCATCCTGACTCACTTTCCCCCCTAGACCTGGCAACCCTTGAATCTATAGCTCGGAAAGTAAAATCCGGATCCCCTGACGACCCAGCCCCGCCAGACATAATAATGGCAGCCTTCCAGATCATTCTGCCTACAATCAGGGAGGTATTAAACGCATCCATCACCACCGGCACTGTCCCGACTGTCTGGAAGCAGGCCATGGTCAGATCATTATTGAAGAAACCCAATCTAGACCCGACTGACCTGGGCAACTATCGACCCATCTCCCTGCTCCCATGGGTGAGCAAGATCCTGGAAAAATATATAAATCTCCAGCTGGTAAACTTTTTAGAAGATCACCATTTACTAGACCCCACCCAGACGGGCTTCAGACCTAAACACGGGACCGAGACCGCCCTCCTCATGGTCACCGAGGAATCCAGAAAAATCCTGGCTCAAGGAGGATCAGTGGCAGTGATCCTCCTTGACCTCAGCGCGGCATTTGACACGGTCAGCCATGACACCTTGCTGCACCGTATGTCTTGCGCCGGGATTAAGGACGAAGCCTGGTTGTGGTTTAAGTCCTTTCTAGAGGACAGATCCTTTTGAGTCTTCGAGGGTGAGTCTGTGTCCACCAGTAGACCTTTGAAGTGCGGAGTCCCTCAGGGCTCCTCTTTAAGCCCCGCACTTTTCAACCTGTATATGAGGCCACTGGCTGAGGTCGTCCGCCCTTTTGGGGTCAAGATTATCTCTTATGCGGACGACACGCAGCTGGTGGTCTCACTGGCGCAAGATGCCAACCTGCCTGCGTCAGGTGGGCTTAGAGAATGCCTAGAAGAAGTGAAGACCTGGATGTCCTCATCATCCCTCAAACTGAATGGGGACAAGATGGAGCTGATGCTCCTAGGCCCCCCGGATCTCTGCTTCTCCAACTCTCTGTGGCCCCCTTGTCTAGGCCCCCCTCCAACCCCAAAAGACAACATCAAAAGCCTCGGGGTTTGGTTGGACAGATCCATGTCTTTTAACGTTCAGGCCACAAAACTCTCAGCCACCTGTTTTGGCCTCATGAGCATGCTAAAGAAAATCTTCCCCCTCCTTCCCATGGAGGCCAAACAGGTGGCTATACAGGGGTTAATACAGTCACGCCTTGATTTCAATAACGTGCTCTACCTCGGCGCCCCAGAGTACACCCTGCGCAGACTCCAGACAGTGCAGAACTAAGCAGCCCGCATACTGCTCGAGCTCCCTCGCAGACAATCAGTGAGGGCCGGCCTGGTCAGCCTCCACTGGCTACCGGTGCGCCAGAGAGTTCTTTTCAAGGCAATGTGTATAGCCCATCAGGCCTTCTGGGACACAGGTCCCAGGATTACCCGTGACTTAGTCACCCACTACCTTCCCAGCAGAAACCTCCGCTCCAGCCAGACCTTCCTAGCATTGGCCCCTAGAATAAAAAGGACCAGATCTGGTGGCAGGACGTTTGCCTACAATGCATCTAGGACCTGGAACACCCTGCCCCTGCATCTCAGAGCTAATCCCAATTTCTCTGCGTTTCGCAAACAGTTAAAAACCTTCCTTTTTAACCTACCCCATTAACCTCAGCTAGCCTCCCTTATAGGTCCCTTGCAGATCCTGGTTATTTTAGCGCTTGGACGCCTCCGGGCAGCAATTCGCGCTTTATAAATCTACATCCATTTCCATTTCCATTTCCAGACAAGCAACGTCCATGTGCGTATTTTTCAGCGACGTTAGATCCAGTAGCTAAAGCGTTGCCGAGTTGTTTGAGAGCTACAGCGGCAGCGGCTGTTTCTATCCGACAGTCTGCTGGTTTGGTATTGGATAATACGTTGATTGTGATGGTCCCACATGCAGTGGATACCTTATTGAACAGAACTAAGACACAGCACCTTACTAGTGCACGTCTGTCAGGGTACAAGTTGACACTTTTAGCTAGTCATGTTCACATCAGAAGATGTAATGTGTTGAATCCAGCTACGTTGTTACCGATCTCTACAGAGACGGATGCTCAAGAACAGCATGATTGCTTCCTTCGAACAGAGGAAGAAACGAAGGCTAGGATCGATCTTAAAGATACTCCTCTTGAGAATGTTGATGGTACTTTATGGGTAGATGGTTCGTGTTTCAAGCTTCCGAATGGTGAGACGACTGCGGCATATGCTGTCACAACTTTACATGCAGTTGTTGAAACAGCGAGCATAGCACAGAATTCAGCTCAAGCAGCGGAGCTAATTGCATTGACACAAGCGTGTGTATTGTCAGAAGGAAAGCGAGTGAATGTATATACCGATAGTCAGTATGCGTTTGGTGTTGCCCATAGTGTTGGATGTTTGTAGAGAGGGAGAGGATTCCTGACTTCCCATGGCACAAAGATTCAGCATGGGCAGTTAGTGAATGAACTTCTGGAATCTCTTACTCTCCCAAAGCAGATTGCAATTGTGAAGTGTAGTGCGCATAAGAAAGTTGTGGACGATGTAGGTCAAGGGAATGCGTTTGCAGATGAAGTTGCGAAGGAAACAGCGAGAGACATGATGAGCCGTATGTATGTGGCAGGTCCTGCAAGATGGGTTGTGGAAAGAGGAATGTGTGAAGACACAAAAGAAAGTGTGAAGATGATTCAGGCTGAAGCTACGGAAAAAGAAGTGAGTACGTGGAGAGAAACTACTGGTATGTTGGATCCGACAGGTTGTTGGGTTGAGTTGTCAGAACACCAGCGATGGTTGTTGCCTGATGCATATGTGCTCCCAGTGGTTACTATGGCTCATGGAATGGCTCATATCAGTGCAAAAGGGATATGTAAGTTGTTGGCTCCAGTATGGCAGAATGCTGGAATTCCAAAATGTGCTGAGAACGTGGTGAAGCATTGCATGATTTGTTTGAAGTATAATCCTGGCAAGGGAACTCCAACTCCAGCTGGTCATTTCGCTCCTCCGACGTATCCGTTTGAAGTGATACAGTTAGATTACATACACATGGAGAGATGCAACAATTTGAAGTATGTCCTTGTGGCTGTTTGCGCCTTTTCCAGATGGATAGAGGCCTACCCCCTAAAGGATAATACTGCCTTGTCTACAGCCAAGGTTTTGCTCAAAGAGTATTTCCCTAGGTATGGTTTGCCGAGAATTGTATGGTCGGACAATGGGAGTGAATTTGTGGGTCAAGTTATGAAGAAAGTGTGTGCTGCAATAGGGATAAGTCAAAAGTTCTATGCTGTGAATCACCCCCAGTCGGCTGGACTTGTTGAATGTTATAACGGCACACTAAAGCTGAAAATAGCTAAAATTCAAGCGAGCACTGGTCTTATATGGCCAGATGCCTTGCCGTTGGCTCTTTTGTCAACAAGGACAACTGTGCATTCTCATGTGGGACTTAGCCCATACGAAATAGTGTTTGGTCGTCCAGCGAATGTTTGGAGTGTGCCTCGCCCCAAATAATATAGTGACCTTGAGTACCCTATGTTGGTGGATTACTTACATGGCCTGACTGCTAAATTACGTGTTCTCTACCAACAGGTCTATGACAGTTTGCTGACAGCTACTACAGATCCGGGGCACATTATCCAACCTGGTGATTCAGTACTCATCAAAAACTTTCAGCGATCCAAGAACTTGGAACCGAGATGGACTGGACCTTTTCTGGTGTTGTTGGTCACTAGGACTGCTGTTAGAGTAGCTGGTAAAAAGAATTGGGTGCATGCCACCCATACTAAGAAAGTTCCTTTGCCCTTACCGTATGACAAGTGGGTGAGGGATGGAATAGCTGACTCGGAATGCAAAAAGGTTCCCAGATTCGTGCCTTTTAGTGATGCACATTTGACATGGACTCAGTCAGAACGCGAGGATGATGATGTTCTGCAAGCTGCTGTGCCTCCGTCCTTGAGAATCGACACGACGAATCCGGAACTCCTCTTTAAGGATCAGACTGTGCCTGGCAAAGAACGCTACAATTTGAGATCGAAAAAGGCTTTTGAAACGGACTAATAAAGTTGAATTTTTTTTAATGTAGTGAAATACACCTTGTCAGATCAAGAGACTTTTTTTACCTTTTTCGAGTCACCATCCGGACTCAGCTGCAGGGTCAGCCTTAAGGGGTGAGCCGCGTATTGACACAAGGTCTGCGGTTCAGGGTCGTTAGTGCGATCTTGGCGCACACTTAAGTGAAAAAGGTAACAGCCGTGAGCAGCACGTTAGAGGATGAGTCTTTTTATGGGGAGCAACAAAATGTCACTTATCCAAGGACTCCTGCGTTGGGGTGGGATAGATTCTGGGATTTTAACCCTAAACGGGGGCAGGACATAAGGCATAACTCAGTGGCCCATTATCCCCTTTTACCACAGCAAAATTCTTTTGTTGAACCTCTCCAGTTATTTAATCGCTATGCCCCATTGTCCTTCATGGATCAGAATGATTGACTCGCTCCTACAGAAGATTACAATATTGAGGGTTCTTTACCTGTCCCTGGACTCCTAGACCTAAAAATCACAAGTAACAGGGTTTGTAGTATCTTGAGCTGGAATGTCGCTGGTATTAGTTCGAAAATTAGTAATAAGAACTGGTTGGAAATGGTTAATTCAAACGACATTCTTGTATTTCAGGAGACTTGGGAGACGTCCGACGGATTTGTTCTAGACGGCTTTTCCCATTTCTCTGTACCTGCTGTATCTAGCACATCTGGAAGGGCAAAGGGAGGCTTGGCTATATATATTTCCCTAGATGTCCAAGGAAAGCCAAGACAGATTAAAACTAACTCAACAAATATATTAGCGGTTGAATTAACAACATTTAACTCACAGCCTATTTTATTAGTTAATTTTTATAATTCCCCTGTCAGTCAAATGTTCAACGAGCATTTGGTAACTCTTGAGGATTTCTTGTCTACCCACAGCGAGAATAGTGCCCACGGCTTTGATGTGATTCTCATGGGAGATTATAACATCCACCCATGCAACTTGGATTGCCGTGAGGAATATGAGGATTTTTCCCCCTTCCTCTGTATTCCGCACTTTGAACACTCACCGCGTGGGGAGGCTTTGGAATCACTCTTAGCAACTTTTAACCTTTATGAATTTTCTAGTAGCAATAGAGGCTTGAGGTTACCAACATTTGTGGGTAACAACTCTGGCACAATAGTAAATTATATTTTTTTGTCGCCTAGTATTTTGTCTGAGGTTTCAACCTATAAGGTAGAAACCTCAGTCTTCAGTGACCACAACCCAGTAATTTTAGAGATTTTATCCCAGGGAGTTCTGGGAAAGAGAGAGGCTGCAGTTTTATGTGCGACCAACTTAGTCCTGGGAGACCAGAACCGCAGGCTGAAGTGTGACCAAGTCACCCCAATCACTTTTATACAGGACACTTTGTCCAAAGTTGAGGGTGAGGTTGCAATCTGCCTGGATAATAATAACCCGCCTATTACCCTGATAGAAGCATTTAACACCATTTGTAGCCAGGTTAATCTAGATCTGACTGTAAGGAAAAAGGCCCGGATATGTAGGGGCAAAAAATGGTTTGATTCAGATTGTTCAAAGGCCCACTCAACTCTCCTGAAGGCTTTAAAAATTGAGCCAAGAGATAAAGCACAGATAGCGTCGCTAAGGAAAAATTATAATGACGCTATCAGGAAGAGAAAAACAGAGATTAAAAAGGAGGCCTGGAACGACTTGTTGTCGCCCGACATACAGAGAGACAGCTCAAAATTCTGGGCGATAATAAATCATCCTTTTTTTGTGGATCTAGACAAGCAGAGAGCAGATTGCATCATACCGGACGAACAGTGGGTCACACACTTCAGTAATATCTATAGTTGTCCTGATAATATCCCAGGCTGTGGATCACAATCCACACAAGCAGCTCCTCTTATTTCCCCTTTTAGCATAGAAGAGGTAAAAAAAAGCGATCAGCGATACACATTCTAAAAAGGCTCCGGGCCCCGATGGGGTTCCCGCAGACTTTTTTAAGAGCGCTCCTGAATTAAGCGCCAAAATTCTTACTAACATTTTTAATGCCACAAGAGATTTTGTTTTCCCTATCAGCTGGTCAAAGTCTACCATTATACCGATTTTTAAAAAGGGTCAAAGAACAGATCCAGCCTGTTATAGGCCAATTTCCCTAATCGATTCTAGCATCAAGATCTTGGGAAGAGTCCTTTTAGGAAGACTGACCCAGCTTTTAGAAGGGAAGGGCATTTTATCGAATGCACAATATGGCTTTAGAGCCAAAAGAGGAACCTTAGATCAGTGTTTTAATCTAGAACTGATCATAAGCAAATATGTAACTGCCAAGGGGGGCTCTCTGTACATGGCCTTTATGGACCTCTCCTCAGCTTTTGACTTGGTCAACAGGGCTAAGCTGTGGGGGGTCCTTTTGGCCATGGGCATTGATGCCCCCCTGGTGGGGTACCTTGCAGAGTTACATAGAGACCTCAAGACGTCGGTCAGAGTGACCAGGGAAGGAAGATGCACCTGCCACTTTGAATCAGGGAGAGGGGTTAGGCAAGGATGTATCCTTGCACCCCTTCTCTTTACACTCTATATAAATGGTCTTGAGGCAGTTTTGGCAGTGTCCCATATTGACATCCCGCGCGCAGGAGAGATAAAGATACCTGTCCTCCTGTACGCGGATGACGCTGTCCTCTTAGCACGCTCTGGAGTGGCAAACTCCTCTCAGCCTTTGGGGATTTCATATCCTCGCTGGACATGAAAACTAATGCAGAAAAATCCCATGTAATGATAGCAGGAGCCGCAGGCAGGAAAAGAAAGACTAAAACTTTCTTCTGTGCTGGGAAGGAGGTTGGGAGAGTCCCATCTTTCCCCTACTTAGGCGTGATCTTTGATGAAAAAGGCAAGTGGGGCCCCCAGCTTTTGGCTAAAAGCAACGCAGTAGCAAGAGCGGCTGCTGGGCTGCTTGGGTTTGCTAAAAAGCTCGGTGCTCGCCCCATGGAAAGCATTATAAAGGTCTATAAATCCAAATGTTTGTCGGTTGCTCAATACGGCTCTGTTATCTGGGGGCATACCAACCACGAGCATGACAAAATTCAGAAAGTAGAAAACAAATTCTTGAGAACCCTGCTTTCTGTCCCCCAGTCAACTTCTACATATATAATACATACAGAGCTTGGTCTGGGCTACATTACCGACATTTTGAAGGCAGCCCCAGTTATTGGTTGGTTGAAAGTGTGGCTCAATCAGGAGCTTACTCTAAACCACCATATTTTTAAAGATTGTTTAGCCCTGGACAAAGCACATAATATTCCATGGTTAAAATATGTTAAGACGCAGTTAACTCTAGCGGGCCGATCTGAACTTTTTTCCTCCCCACATTTGATAAATTCGGAAGACGTAAAGATAGTCAAAAATCTTTTGACTGACTGTTATGTCCTGGAGAGGGAAGCCATAGAGTTGAACAAACCTACGGTGAGGAAACATTGCATGATAACATCTGTTCTAGGTATGGAACCATATCTTTTTTTAGTACATAAACCTTACCACCGTTTCCTCCTAACAAGATTTCGTCTTGATTTAATTCCTTTTATTCTGGGCAATTTTAAAAAATGGACTAGACCTGAAAATGCTGATCCATGTGATTGCGATCATTTTTCTATTCAAGACACGACCCATTTTATCCTGTTCTGTGGCCACTACAAAGAGAGTAGAAAAAAATTCTTGCTGCCTATATTGTGCAATATGGGTTTTACACAGGTAAAACCAGCTATGCTGTTCCTGCAACTCTTACCTAATTTAAAAGTGGCATTCCATGTTGCTAGTTTTTTGGTTGCCGGTGCACGTATAAATAAGCATCGTTTTAATATTAGGCACTCTGTCCCTGATTAATGTTTACCCTCTATATCTTATCGATTTTATATTTTTAAAGATTATTGCATAAATTTATTCTGTATAATGTGTTTTTAGGGTTTTTTAAACAAACTTCTGATTTATATTATTATGTGTCATGATGAAATGTTCCCGTGTATTGCTCGCTCTTTTATGATTTTAATTAATCGAATAAAGAAAATTTGACTGACTGAGTCCGACAAGGGTGTTAAAAGATTTAATCTCAGAGCGAAAATGTGTACATTGATCCGTAACAGATGTTTTTTGATAATGTGTTTTCTAATGCTTCTGAATATTACGATAGCTTGTGTGGGTTGGGGTTTCTATGTCACACAACAGACGCTTGCATCTACCTCCCAACCTACTCTTTCTTTTCCTACTGTTTCCCCACTTGAGTTTCATACGTTGCCTGAACATGAACAGACACGAAGATTAGAATTTGTGAACAATTCGTTTATACAGATAATACATCAGCATCAGCTAGTTGTGAATACCACGAATTGTTGGGTGTGTGGTCTTATGCCGCATACGACTGATAAGGGAATGCCTTATTTGGTTTTGCCTTTTTCGCCTAATGGGTCAGTATGGGCACTCCAGTCAATGTTTATCTATGCGAATGAAGCATCTCCTGTACGTTCCGTCAAAGATAATGTGAGTAATATGCCTTGATACAGGGAATAGTAGATATGGTCAGAGAAATTGATACATATAATGCTATCCCTAAAGATGAAGTACGAGCATATGTTGGTTGGAACAAAACGAGATATAGCATTAGTTTGACAGAGAAAGAGAGACAGAAAAGGTCTCCTCTATTTGGATCGTACCCCACCAAGGTCATCTTTGTCTGCAAGGCAATGGTCAGAATCCGAGAGCTCAGTTTGGTAAGAGTGTGTGCGTTCACACCTATGTTTATACGTCCCAGAAATCTCCACCGTTTGTGCCAGCCAAAGGCACGTATTTTGTTTGTTATGATAGAGCGTATACATGGTTGCCTTCTGATTTTTCAGGCACATGTTATGTGGCGTTTTTGCTTCCCCCTACATATACAGCTGCTTTTAACTACCATAAGGCAAGATATGGTAGAGGTGTTATCGATGTGAAAGACACTGCTGCAAAAGAAGTTGTAGACTTCTTTAAGGGTTTCCTGCCCTTTTGGGTTCCTATGGCTAATAGTAGGACTATTCATCAGCTTACGAGAGTGGTCGTGGCCACTATCAATGAGACTGCAGGTGCTCTTAGCAATATTACAGCTGAACTTCAAGCGGATCGCCTTATGACATTACAGAACCGCTTTGCTTTAGATATTATACTCGCAGATAGAGGTGGAGTATGTAAATTGATCGGGTCTAGTTGCTGCATTTTCATACTAGATAATGCCCCGACACTGTACCAGGCCATCTTGAGGTTACATAAGTCCGCTGAGTCTATACATGTAGACGAAGGGAACTGGTCGTTGATAGGATGGTTTTGGGGACTGCTGTCCAAATGGGGGTGGAAGATGCTAACGTTCCTTGGTATGGCTTTAGCGATCCTTTTCTCGTGTTGCTTATGCATTCAGTGTGGTCCCGCCATTTGTGGCCTTTGTGCTACGATCTGTGTGAGAAGACCTGTGCCAAGAGAAGTGAAGGATAATAAGATGATGTTACAGCAACAGCTTGATGACCTGATGAGAATAGATATAGACCTGGATTCAGATTGACATGGGTTTAGGTCATTGCCTACGTAATGGCAAAAGGAGGTCTGAGGTTCCGTGGTTTACGGGACCGGATTCCATTTTGTTTACGTTGCTCGAGACGCCATTTTATGTTGCCCTCACGTAGGCCTAGGTAGTAAACGAACGAACGAAGTCGCATGGGCCTCGTTGTCCATGTACATATTAATAGGCTCCTTTTCGATTTGCGAGTGAGCTGCAAAGATGCTGACCCCATCACCAGAAACGGACCCTTTTCGAAGCCATTTTTTTGTAGCTGATCATTGTCTGAGTTCCCAATCAATGTTCAGGATATCGTTAGTTTTTAGTGTTCTTGCACATATCTTATCCTACTCAACATCTGAATTGTTTCTTTCCTTTACGACTTTTCATTACATGGGTAGTGCTTTCAATTATGGGTTTGTCCGGCTTGTGGTAATCGAATTTGGGACAGTCCTAATAATTAACTTGTGGGTTGGTACGATGTAAAGTGAGCCTTTTGGAATGTAATAATGTATGTAAAATGTATTCTATTGGTCAGAATTTGCCGTAGTGGGTGTGCATTTGTAATGGGCTGAAATTGTCAATATAAGGTGATGTCTTGCTCTACAAAAATTGAGCAGTTTCCTGAGTCGTACACCGTGTTGTATTGCTTGGTTCACTGTTACTAGCTGCAGCTAATAAATTGATCTCTGACGCCAACCAGAAGTATTCCGTGTCTCTGTAGTCTAAGACGGGATTAACTCGAAGACTTCGGCTGTGTCCCTGGCACCGCTGGGTTCTAAGAAAACCCGGTTCTTCAACAGAATCAGCCTGTTTCCGACCACAAAAAAGCATTTTGGTATGTATGAAACCCAATCTGCGATTCGGTAATGGTATCGTATCCCAATTAGGGTTTGAGACCAAATATTGATTCAATATTCGGAAGGGGGCACGGCGTCCCTTCCAAATAACTAATCGGAATCGTATGTATGAATGTTTGCGACTGAATTGCTGTTACAAAACACTAATAATTTACGTACTACAAATGTGTAGTGGCAGCCCATATGCAAACAGGAAGGGGTCTGGACCACTTTCCCGCACTGGTCCACAGGGCCACTAGATCTTCTTAAACAAGGACAAGAAAAAGAAAAAAAGTTTTCTTTGTAAACACTGTCTTCTTTAAGAGAAATGTTCTGCATTTGTTTAAAAGGTTTGCTTTATTTAAAAAACTATCACAGACATGGTGTTTTTCTGACCCAAGCAGGCCACCATCCCTGTGATGGCGCTGACACATACTGGCATATGCATCAACGTTCGTAAATACCAGTCGGTAATACCGAAAAATAACGAATCGCTAATATGAACATGCAAACCGCGATGCATCAAAGTAATCGGTAAAAAATACCGAGTCGGTAATAATCGCTAATAAAGAACGAGTAAACGCCAGCGCGAGTAACAAAAACCGTAATCGGAAATACCGAGTCGGTATTACCGGATCCGGTAATAGCGGAATCGGTAATACCGAAAACGGGAAAATAACGCGACGCTTCGGAAGCAGGCTGATGACATCACAACCAGGAAGTAGGACACCCACGCTGCATTCAGTGTCCGGAGTTGCACAGAGGAGGAGGCAGAGCTCAGGAGCTGAGGTCCCACACTGAACCAGAAGCAAGCAGGAAAAAGGTAGCAGGACAGGATGGAGAAGGAGGCCCCCCAGCATGGAAAGGACACATCCCGAAAGCGAAAACGAAAGTTTTCAGATAAGGAGCTGGAAATCCTCATACAGAGTGTGAGCAGCAACCATGATCGCATATTTGGCAAGTTGTCGCTTAAGGTGCCAGAGGCAGAAAAAAGGAAGATGTGGCTGCGCATCATGGACAAGGTGAATGCCTGCGGAGTCACCCACCGCAGCATCGACGACCTCAAAAAACGATGGTACGACCTGCGTAAGAGGGCCAAGGAGAAGATTGCGCAGAGGGTCAGGGATGCTGCTGGCACAGGAGGGGGACCATCAAACGTGACGCCTAACACTGACCTGGAGGATCTAGTGGAGGCCACCATAGAACGTGAAGCTGTTGTGGGGGTCACAAGTCTGGACACCTCAGGTGCTGCGGAAGGAGGACAAGGTAAGAGGCATGCCAGCGTAACGATGCAGCGTGTACGTAGTCCCTGCCCACTCCCCCATGCCAGACCCAGTGCACATGTAGCGTTGCCCTACACACACACCCTCACCACTGTGTTGCACCATGGGAGATGTAGTCAATACATGAATGGGTGCATGCCTGAGCCCAGAGATGAATACAGCTGCCAAGGGTCAAATGTCAGTCAACAAAAGTAATTTATTGTGAGATGCCACAGCTATTGTCACATACCATACCATGATATTAACTATGCACTGTTTCACACACAGATGCATCCCCCATCGATTCAGACGACAGTGGCCACCTTGTCATCTCAGAGACGCCAGTGTTGTCAGAAGCGGAGTGCTCAGAGGGAGCTGAAGTCATGTCCTCCCCTTCACCACCACGCCGGACAACACCTCCACCGTCCTCCCGGCCGAAGCAACCACCACCGCCACCGTCCTCCCGGCCGAAGCAACCACCACCGCCACCGTCCTCCCGGCCGAAGCAACCACCACCGCCACCGTCCTCCCGGCCGAAGCAACCACCACCACCACCATCCTCCCAGTCCAAGACACCACCACCACCACCCTCGCGGACCAAGACACCACCACCACCAGTGCTGCCCACTCCGCAGAGCCACAGAGCAGATGTTGCCGCCCTGTCCGTGATGGAGTCAGATCAATCTTCATCACACCCAAATGTTCCACGCCAGGCTGTCGTCACTCCAACCAGCCACACTGCAGGCCGACAGCGCATCAGGCAGAGGGTTGTGTCCCCGGGTCGGGCTGCTGCAAGACCGGTCGATCTGTCCGGAGGGTACGGAGTAGTGGAGGCCCGGATGCTGCGTGTCCAGCGCCTGCAGGGGAGACACATGGGTGCCATGAAACTCAGCATGACACAACTATGCAACAAACTAGGCTACATGACTGCCGCAGTGCGTGAGCACACCACTGCCGTATCTGCGGGCAACAAAGACATCAAGCTGTGCCTGCAAGAACTGACACGTGCCATACTCGCAGGCCAAAGGAGTGAGCGCCGGCGTCACAGGCAGGTCATGCTGGCAGTGAATACCACAAACAAGGCCATCAATAAGATGTGCAACAGCACGGCTGTGCTGTCACGCAGGTCCGTGTCCCTGCAAGTGGATCTTGGTCATTTATGTGGGGATGTGGCAAAGGCCCTTGAGAGGGTGACCACTGCAGTGGAGCAACTGCAGCCAGGGTCAGCCAGTGTCAGCAGTCTGGGGGCGGAAGAGGGGAGTGAGGCAGCCTCCAGTGTCAGCAGCGTCTCCCTGCCGGACACCAGCGTGAGGAGGCGCAGTGGCCGCAGTGCAACTGCCACTGACTCCCATCGTGTACAACCCGAGGAGTCACAGGACAAGAGACTGGGGGTACGCGGCAAACGGAAGTAAACATGTGGCATAGTCACACTGTCCTTGGTGAGGTAACCATGGACAGACCAAAGTGCCTCACGCGCCACCTGTTCTGAGAAGGGACATTGCTAGTTTTTTTCGCTGCGGCAGCAGCTTGTTTGTGTTACGTTTTTCTGCACCAGTCAGGTGTCCATGCCCATTAAACCCTTGCAAAACTGATCCTGTTGTCAAGTCACTCTCTTACCTGTCTCAGAAATGATTACGTGTGATGTATGCCCGTCTCCTTTGCCCTTCAGCTGTGTTGGGCACATGTGCCTGTTGGTGTTGTGGGGGGGGTTGCTGGGCACGCAGTTCTTCCTCTCCCTCCACCTCTATGTGTATCCCCATGCGCGTGGCGATGTTGTGCAGGATGGCACACACAGCAATTATCTGGCAGCAGGTCACTGGGTCGTACTGCAAAGCACCTCCAGTCTTGTGCAGTATTCGGAAGCGGCTCTTCAGGATGCCGAATGTTCGCTCAACCACATTCCTAGTACTGATGTGTGCCCTGTTGTAGCGCTGCTCTTGCGGGGTAGCTGGGTTGAGATAGGGCGTGAGGAGATATTCACGCAATGCGTATGCGCTGTCACCTGCAGGATGGGGAGAGAATGGTAATCAGCATTAATGGAATTATACATGTGGGGAAGGAGTGGATGGGGAGTACGATGATGCAGCTATTTGTACCTAGTAGGTGTCCCTCTCCGAATTCTCCGTTGATCAGGCGCCTGTGGAGGCCACAGTGACGGAAAATGTAGGCGTCATGTGTGCTCCCGGGAAATTGGGCTACAATGTCGGTAATGATCAACTTGGCATTGCACACCACCTGAACATTTATTGAATGATACGATTTCCGGTTGCGGTAAATGTATTCGGTGGCTGATGGAGGACAGATGGGGACATGCGTGCAGTCGACACACCCGATGACATGGGGGAATTGTGCCACCTGGTAGAATTCCCGTTTGGTGCGGGTTAGCTGCTGGGGGGTTCTGGGGAAGGTGATGTGGCGATTGAGAAATGTCAGCATGGCCTCTAGAAACCGGTGGAAAAAGCGTGATAAGGCACTTTGCGACACGCCTCCTGTCTCAGCTATTACCCCCTGGAAGCTTCCAGATGCAAGCAGGTGCAGGCAGCATAGCACCTGCACATGGGCAGGTATGGCGTTGGTCCGACGGGTCTCGTGCTGCAGTAAGGGTGTCAGGTCTGCTATTAGGTGCATTATCATGGCACGGTTCAGTCTGTACTTGACGTACACCTGTTCCTCGGTCTGCCCCAGCAAAGTGATGCGAACCCTGAAGATCCTGTCCTGTATCATCCTCCTGCGCTGGGCCTGGGCGTTGATCCTCCACCTCCTAGCAAGCACGTACAGGGCAGCCATTTTGGTGTACATGTGGGGTTTCCCAGGGCATTTATGAAGGGTAACTGATTGTCAGCACCTGCTGATGGGGTTTAAATTTTTTTTTCTGTCCTTCTGTTAACTTTACCTCCTGATTGTGATTCCCCTTATTTTGCTCATGCTAAATAGCGATTTTGGGGATTTCCGGTATTAGCGACTGTTCATGCATACCATTTCCATTCGTTATTGCCTATTCGGTATTTCCGAACTATTGCTTTGTGGTTCGGTATTTCCGAATGTCTGTTTAACGATTCGGTAATTTACCGCGGGGCCATTTAGCGGTTCTTTATTTTTTTCCGATTTTCGGTTTGATGCATTGCAATTTATGGTTTTGCGGTCGGTATCGGCCTGTTTTTCCGAATCGCTGTTTTACCGGGAGGTATTTCCGTTGATGCATATGCCTGATAGTGAGTTACAAGTTGCCACCTGCCTCATTAATAGTCATGAGGTAGGTTGAACTGTGAGCCACTAGGAATTTCTAACTGCAAATTAAAACATTCATAGATTAGGAATTGCGATCTCCAACTTGTGATTCACTAAAGTTCTCAATTTGGAAATCGCAATTACTAATCTTGATAAATAAGGCCCATAGTTTTAAAAAGGGGCTATTCTGCATGTTTTTTCACATTTAAAGGTGGAGTGGTATCACCCACTTTTCTGCTAGTGCTAAAATGTTTTCTCTGCAGTTAAGCACTAGTCTCTAATTTCTTGATATTGATATTGTAATGTTTAAATAGCGAAATCGTGCTGAATACACAATTATTTATACTTCAAACATTCACAAAACGATGGTGTTTTACTATCAGCCCTGAGGAAACAGCTCGAATGCAGTGAAAACACTTTGCACCTATTTGTTGCTTGAGCGACAAAGAGTATGCAAAAGGTTTTGATGTCAGGCTGTATTACAGGAAGATTTTGACCCGGATAAAAATGAAGTCAAATGAAGCTGAATGATTTTGATGCCATCAGAACCGCAGCCTCAATCTACTGATAACACTAGATGTGATCAGTCCTTCGCCTATGCTGCACAAGGTCACTGTCAGTATCCTTCACAGGGACCACACACTCAAAAACCCAGAAGTGAAGAGCAGGTTGTGGGCTGCTCAGTTACTTGCTGGTCATCACCCCTCCCCCAGACTAGCACAGTCTTTATGCAGGAGTTACAATGGATATCAAGGTAAAACCCCAGCAGGTGAAAGGGCACCATGTCTATTTCAGATGCATGATTTAAGCCTAACGTATGACAAATAATTGCTGGCATTGAATTCTGCATCTTCTTTGGGTGTTCTATGCTGCATAGTACTGTGATTGTCCGTCGGTAACGTGTGTCTGGTGTCCTCCAACCAGTGATTTGAGGTGGCCCACGTGGACACGTGGGGGTGCAAAGTTGATAAGCGTAACTCTAATACACTATGTAAAGATTTGCAATGAGTTTTTTCTTTTAAATGTGAACTTACCTATTTTGCATAAAAAGAAAAGAAAAACCATTTCAATTAATAGGATGCAAAAACAACAATTTGAATCTGCCGTTTGCTTAAGAAATTTTTTCCAAAGAAGGAATGAGAGAAAAAGTTCAAAACTGTATAAATTCTTGAAGCCCTAAAAACCTGAACGTTACCCAATTCTTCTGTTCGGATAGCAGTTGCCCAACCCTGGACCTTAAAGATCAGCTTGATAGCATAATGTAAGGTAACATTACATAATACCACATTACATAACACAACATACCGTAACAACATGAGTTTCGAAGCCGAGTTAAGCCTGCCCTTCAGGTACACAGTTTTGAGCTCCAGTTTCACACAGTTCCACTTTTGGCACAGACAGTTTCTTGTTTTTTCCTAAACTCTCCTCATTAACAGACATCTTCTTTTCAATCCTCATCTGTTCCGGCCCATTACCTTCGCCCTTTTCAAATCTCACATCAAAAAAAGTCACATTTTCACTCGCGCTTTCCTCCAGAAACAACGTAAGTTGGAAACGTCAGCCCGCTAATTCCCAGCTTTTAAATTCAGTTTCGCGCACTTAACCTAATTGCATCACATTACGGGCAAATACTTGATTGCACCATTTAAGGATAAAAAGGGAGATGAAAGCACAATTACCAAAGCATTTCAACATTTGTATGAAATACAAAAGTATGTACTGCGAAGTGATAAAGAGAATGACGGAATCAAAACAGTCATTAGAGAGTAGACGCAACTCTCCCAGGTGTGCTGGTTTATAAAGTGAAAATACAAGCAGAGGCTGAAGAACAGGAACAGAAGGCCAGATGTGTTATTGACCGGCTCGTGCGGCGGGCACTGTGCCAGCACAGCGCCTGCCATGCCACCTGGCCAAATCTTGGCACTGTGTGAAATGCTCCTGTCGGGCGCAACACAAGGCGGCTTTCACAAGCCACAATCAGGCCTGCCAGCTCACACGGCACTGCCATGTGACACGTGGTTTCATGCGTCATCTTATGGCCACATGGTGAGAGGTACACTCGCACAGTGAGCTGGAAACCCTTGCACAGAAGGAGTATACATCTTCGGTGTGATTCCCGTTTAGGTATTTTATGCACTCACTCGGAAGTACCTAAATGCACAAAGGGATTCGGTTGACGTAGCATGAAAGTCGTAAGACACAAAGAAACATCAAGAAAGTCAGGACTGGAGGGCGCTCCTTCTCATATCTGGCAGCTAAGAAATGGAATGAACTTCCCCTGGATTTACGGCTCACATCTAAATACCTGGCGTTCCGGAAGAAATTAAAAACCCATCTGTTCCCCAAAAACTAATATCCACCTGTTTTTGCCCCCCCAGCAGACTATCCGACTTTTTCGTTATTAGCGCCTTGATATCCCTCGGGATGAGTGTAGCGCTCTATAAATAAATAAATAAATACATAAAGGAGGGAGCAAGGACTTGTCCCTGATTAATATTCACAAACAACCTGGACGGACCCACTAGTAGATCGGAAAGTGAAGACGACTAGTATAAATGTTGGAGTGCCAGGAACCACTTAGGTTTGTAAGAAGAACCCTCACCCACCAACCTAGTTGGTGGCATGTTTCATCATTGGGTTCCCAACTGGGTGGCCGAATGCTACCCAGATGTTCTTCAACGCCTGAGTTACAGCGGAGCGTTTTTTTTTTTGTTTTAGTGTGAGTGGTGCTCAAAAGGTGGTGAAATTAAAAATATCTCTGGGATTCCTTGCTGACTAATTTTATAATCCCAGCGGCCCAGGATATGATTAAAAAGAAGAGGGATAAAGAGAAGACTAGTCATTAGTCTTCATTATCCTACTGGTCAACATGTTTCAGCCTCGGAAAAATTTTGGGGAGGCTTTCTTCAGGACCAAACAGCATGAAATAGTGCCGCTCGAGGCTTTGAACTGTGGTGAACTCTTTCCTCTTTTTCATCTGACAGCCAGCTACACTTACCGGGACCAGCGTCGACTTGGGGCTCTGTTCCCTTCCTAACGCGGCACTGCGAGGACCAGGCTGCCCAGCGCCAAAGACACCGGCTGCACCTGGGTCCTCTTCCCGCTCCACCCCCCAGCATTACAAAGCGCCTCACGGCCCCCGCTTCGCGGGGGCCGCTCGAGGCTTTGAACTGTGGTGAACTCTTTCCTCTTTTTCATCTGACAGCCAGCTACACTTACCGGGACCAGCGTCGACTTGGGGCTCTGTTCCCTTCCTGACGCGGGACTGCGAGGACCAGGCTGCCCATCGCCAAAGACACCGGCTGCACCTGGGTCCTCTTCCCGCTCCGACCCCCTCCGACCCCCAGCATTACAAAGCGCCTCACGGCCCCCGCTTTGCGGGAGCCGCTCGAGGCTTTGAACGGTGGTGAACTCTTTCCTCTTTTGCATCTGACAGCCAGCTACACTTACCGGGACCAGCGTCGACTTGGGGCTCTGTTCCCTTCCTAACGCGGGACTGCGAGGACCAGGCTGCCCAGCGCCAAAGACACCGGCTGCACCTGGGTCCTCTTCCCGCTCCGCCCCCTCAGCACTCCCTATTTAGGAATTACCTATGTACGCGCAAGCGGGACGCGCGCGGGCGAAGCCCGGGCAAAGGGCGGGCCATCTAAGGCCCTCCAAGGTCGCTCAAGGCCGGGCCGGGCCCCCCCTCTTTTTTCTGGCATCCTATTCGTTATCTGTAGATATCTGTACTTCCTCAAAAAGTTTTATGGTACACAGGTACGATTGTGATTTTTACCTAAAAGTGTGGGTTGGTTGTGGTTAAAGTTATCATGTCTTTGCGGTCTGGAAAAAATCACAATGTTGCAATTCCTACTTCTGCCGGGGTGGTTACAGGTACCCTGGATCACTTCTTTAATAGAGCTTCCACCATTCTTGAAAAGGAGATTGCCTTTGTAGAAAAGCGTCTCTCTTTGGATTTAATAACGGAGAAACGATCCTCCCTAGGTCGCATAGGGTCGACGGTTTCTCCGGCGCATACAAATGTTGTAGGGGACGAAATTAGGTTGGTGGATGTTGGGGATGTTTCAGATAGTTTGAGTACAAACTTATTTTCCCTGAGCTTGTCCCCTATAGTGGTAATGCTGGTTTGCATAATTCCCCAGGGTTAGTTATTTTATCTTCCCCCTCTTTGACCCAGGGGTCCCCAGTTAGGACGAAACCCAACAGTAAGAAAAGAAGGGGTAGCTCTCTGAAGGGCCGTCATGCCAAACAACAAAAGAAGTTCTTAAACCTGGCCCGACAGTTGCTGCTCAACTCCCTACTTCTTCAAGGGCAGATACAGAAGTTATTAGCCCCCCTGATTGTCCTACTGTTGTTGAGGGTGACCTCCTGGGGAAAATCGAATTTTTGATGAAATCTCTGATGCTGCCGCTCCTAGAGAGAACTAGGATGATTAATTCCAAGTTAGATCAGATTGAAAAGCAGGTCGGAGAAAATTCACTTTTATTAGCTGACCTTGCCAAGGGTAATGTCCCAATTAACTCCCCGGACATCACCATAAAGGAAATGGGTCACAGTACTACTGCTAGGGTGGTTGCTGAGGACTCTAGAAAAAACCCAGAAAATAAACCAAACACATCACTGCCAAAATCCTACCCGAAGAAACAAGTAGGCATACTGAGGCTTGGTGGGAAGGCGACAGACTCGGCATCTGCACCGCAGCCTGTATAGAGTGGCCGACTAGCAGATAGAAGGCCTAATAGGCAATTGCACCAGGATAAGGTGGTTCGTAAAGACCAACTCCCCAGTTTAAACCTTCCCCCAGAGGCAGCACCCTACACAATTGTCTTAGTGGGGGTACGAACCCTAGGGGCAGGAAAAACAGAATTTTATAGGGAACTGAATAATAAGGTGGTTTTCTGGTTAAATAGGAATAGAACTCTCCCCCCTTCACTGAACACAGAGATTTTGGGTGTTAGAAGGGTGCACTGGGTGGGTAACAACCCCAAAGATCTCAAAGGGGATTGTATTCTAGTGAATTTTAGGGACACATGGGTGGTAGACCATATTCAAAGAGAACCTAGATTTGGCAGAGAGGGGGATATTCAATCCCTGGGCCTTGATTATTTTTACCCAGGGGTTATGAATAATGGATGTCATAATTCTCATTCTATCCCCCGACAGAGAGGACTCTGGGGAGCTAATCCATCTCACAGGTTAATGCACCCTTTCCCAGTGTATAATAGGTTTAATCCCCTAACAGATCTGGAGGGTGTAGATTGACTCCCCAAACTAGTTGGTGAGACTAATGATGATGACAGTCAAGTAGGAGTATTGGACTGTCCCCCGGATAGCAACAGTGAGGATACTAAACATCTAAGTGGATCTAGTAGCCCAATTACAACCCAGGCACTACCCTCTCGGGCTCTAAACGGGGCAAAGAATAATAGCCAAAGAGTAAATGGAGAACTAGGTCCCCTGTCAATTGTTTCCTGGAATCTGGCAGGGATATTAAACAAACTTGACTTGCCTGAATGGGGGTCATTTATTGACATGCAAGATGTGTGCCTATTCCAGGAAACTTGGGCCAGGGAAGATTATTGGCGCACTGGTTTTGCCTCATTTTCAATCCAGGCAAAATGGGGCGGGAAGGGACGCCCGTCTGGCGGACTACTCATTTGGGTGGGTTCACACTTAGGATGTTCTGTAAGGACTCTTGAGACAAACTCTGCGGATATCCAAAGTGTTGTATTGGAATGGCCAAATGCGGCTACACTAGTATTAGTCAATGTATATTCAAGACCAACAGGCGTAACTAATGTCTCAGGAACAATTGAGGATTTATCCCTCTTCCTTGGTACCATCCCCCAAGGCACTTCATATCTGGTAGGGGGTGACTTTAATTGTCAATTCGAGCCGCTGCCAGCCTTTTTGGAGGGTACCACATTGGAAGAGGATGATCAATGGGATATACCACCTGTAGGGGGCCCGACAGTGAAGTCCTGGACGCCGCTGGCTACCCAAATTATTGCCCTGACTCTTACTAACTCTATAAGGGCCTGCAATGGGCGGGTCAGTGGGGATATCCCACCGAAACCCACTTTTAACAAACTGGGGCAGGAATCACGCTTAGATTATATCTTTGTGGAGATGCGTGACTGGGCCACGGTAAGGAGCTTTCAGGTAACCCCACGTGATGAAAGCGACCACAATGCGCTGACCCTGAAATTCCTGGTGCCCGGCACTATCACTGAGAACCAGATGGCTAATACCTCCCCGGACCCTAGAGCGATCCTATCTAGCGATAGACGCAGAATTAGATGGGCTAAAGTCATAGGGAATCCAGAAGCCATCTCCCGGCTTTATGCCACAATAGTCCCGGTTTTAGAAAGAGTTGAAGAATTTACTTCACTATGCCCGTCTGTGGTGAAACACAATAAACTCGGGGACCTTCACTTGGATCTTACAAGCGCATTAGCGGAGGTATTGAACCCGCGAGTATTGAAAAAGAATACCAAGCCGTTGAAAGCCTCATGGTACAATACAGCCTGTAGGAAGGCCAAAGCCGAACTCCTCGAGGCCATGAAGCAAAGGGGTAACACCGTGCTGATTAGGGCTAAGAGGAATGAATATAAATACGTAATCCAAACCGCCAAGATTGAGTGGGATAATGAAAACTGGTCTGAAATGGTGGGTGCCCTTAACTTTAGAGATGCCCGGAAATTTTGGCAGATCGTTAAAAATGGTTCTGTGGATCCAACACCAGCACTTCTGTACCCTATATTCACAGGCTAGCACAGATCACGTAGAAGACACAGGTAATCCAGTGATAGGCCCTAGCCCTTTAGTGGCCCAAGTAGAATTTACTGTGGCAGAGGTTGGTGCCGCAATTGCCAAACTCGCAGCGGAGAAAGCTCCGGGTTTGGACAAGCTTCTGGGAGACTTGTTTAGACATGAATCAACTGTCTGGGCCCCATATCTACAGGTCGTATTTAACTCAATCTTGGGTGGGATGGAGGTTCCTAGTACTTGGCTGGGGGCAGAGATTGTACCTATCTTCAAGAAGGGCTCTCCTCTGCTCCCAGCCAACTACAGGCCTATCAGCCTCATAGACGTCCCACAAAAGGTCTTTGCAAGACTGATCTTGGACCGTTTACTAGAGTGGATGCTTGATCATTCAGTCCTGAGCCCTTATCAAGCAGGGTTCAGGAAGAAAGTCTCTACCATAGATCAAATTTTTCGTTTGGCCCTTTTATATTGGAAAACGGTAAAGTTGGAGGGTGGCAGCCGCTATACCGTTTTCGTAGATCTACGGGCGGCTTTTGATCTCGTACCCCGCAGAAAACTCTGGTCTGTCTTATCCAATATGGGGGTACCGCAACACCTTCTAAATATGATTGTTCGTTTACATACGGATAATTATGCGCAGGTCAGATGCGGCCGGGATGGTTCTCTATCTAATAGATTCCCCGTTGACAGGGGGGTAAGACAGGGCTGTGTGCTGGCACCGACCCTGTTTTGCCTCTATGTCAACGGGGTAATCGCCCATTTAAAAGGGGTAGAGGACGGCGATGCCCCCAGACTTGCTGGCAGCAGGGTGCCGGCGATTATGTTCGCGGACGACACCCTGCTGCTGTCTAAATCACCTCTGGGGATTCAACGAGTCCTCAAGGGATTCAAGGTATTCTGTGGAAATCATGGCCTTGAGATTAATACTCTGAAGACCAAATACATGATTTTTAATCCCCCCATCAAAAACACGTCCCAACCCATGGTGCAAATAGGCTGGAAAGGGTCAGAACCTTTGAATATCTAGGGGTGACTCTAAATGAGAATATGTCCTGGGGTCACCATCAAATAAAGTCTCAGCTTAAACTGGCTCAACTGGCGGGAGGAGTTGTTAGCCTTATAAATAAAAACAAATCTACTGTCAAGGCGATCGGTCCCCCATTAGAGATATATAGAGCACAGGCCAGGGGAGCGGTTATGTACGGTAGTGAACTCTGGGGCCACATGTGCAAACATGAGATGGTGGCAACTGAGAACAAATTTATCAGGCAGCTTTTATCACTCCCCCCTAGTACCCCTCTGTTGCCGATGAGGCTTGATCTGGGATTAAGGCCACTTGATGAAGATCTGGGTGCTAGGCCCCTAACCTTTTGGCGCAGAGTATGGACTACACTAGAGTTGGCAAATTACAGGTCCGAGCTGCAGGAAATCCTGACCTGCACGATTGTAGGGAATATCCCCTGGTTTCAATACATAAAAAATGAGCTTGTGCGCCTGGGACTAGCTAATTTATGGTTTCATCCTGCGATTGCTTGCCCCATGGTTTCCCGAAAGCAGTTGCTTTCACTGTACCATGAAAGTAAAATCGTGGCATATAGACAGGGCATACAGTCTGGTACTCTGACCGATTCCTTCTTAAAGATCAAGGACATTTATAAGTTGGAGGGAATCCTAGATGTCATATTTCCAACTAACACCAGGAAACTGTACCTACAGTGGAGGTACGGAAGTCTACCAATCCGCGCCTTCACTAGTAAATGGACTGAGCCCTCCCTGAGCCATTGCCCTGGGTGCAACCATGAGCAGGACACTGAGCTGCACATATTGTTTTTTTGTCGAACTTATGAGCAGGCAAGAAGGCATTGGATTGTACCGGCCTGTAAAAACCTGGGCTTCACCCACTGTCTCCAGGCATATAGGGTTCTTAAAACGGATCTTTCTGGCATGGTTGTGTTTGCGGTAGCCAAATATCTGGAAACCTTCTGGCAGAAGAGAAGATGTTTACTATCCAGGGCTCCAGAATAAGTGTTTAATTTTAATAAATATCAACATCCAATGAGCTTTTCTACAATTTTATTGTTTTTATGGACTAACCAAGACTGCTTGTATGATGGTATGATGTTATGTATTAAGGAATCATGCTGCTGCTTTTATGATCTCTGATTAACTGTCCATGATGTAATTAACTGTTTTATATTGTACAATAGTTGTGTTTTATCTTTTATGGCAAATGTTGCTGAAATAAAGATGTTGATGATGATGATGATGAAAATAGTGAAATGGTGGCAAAAATAAGCCACGTGTATTTTTTGCAGCACACGCGCTAAGGTGTGCTGTGCATGCAGTGGTGTGACCGTATTTACGGACCCACTGGTTGATTTTAAAACATGTAAGGCAAGGAAGGAAAATGGCCCCTTTAACTGCTATTGGGGTAGTAAAAGGTAGCAATTATCAGGGTTCAATGGGCCCATCAGGGCACTCGGCCCCAGTGCGACTGCCCCTGCCTCGCCATTGGTAGCTAGGCCCCTGGATAACACACGTGTTTGGAAAACAGACAAATTGCGATAAAATGTGCCATTTGAATACATGCTATTATTGAAGGGAGAAGGATCCCAATACCTACAGAGGTGCCACAATGCATAATGGACTTTAATGGAAGAACGTACTGGTTCAAGGGTCCTTGCCTTCTCCCACATTCCAGGAAGCTGCAGCTCATATATTGGACCTGTGCCTCACAGACAGCTCCCACTTTGCAAAGTCTCACTGACAGACAGTGGCATTCGGGGAGCTTTCAATGTAGAATGGCTCAAGCCATTATACATTTCCTTGTTAATTACACGGAAAGGTGAGCATGTTTGCCCATCTTGCTGTGAATCACAAGGAATTGCAATGAATGCTGACATTGTGAGCTGCAAAGACAATTTATGAATTATTACTTCCTGAACAGAGCAGTAAACTTTCAATTCCTTGTTACCATTCAACCAAGTGCAAAGTACATACATTTCCATGCAATTTGCAAGAACACAGAAGACCTTTGCAACCTGCATTTACTATACCAACATTTTCCGCCTTCTGACGCAGCCGGGAGCTAGACAGCATTAAAAACTATCTTTCAAAAATGAAAAAAAATAAAAAATGTGCACCTAAAAAAACAAAACAAAAAAAAAACTAGCTTTCAGCATCGCATACGGTCATTCCCCAACTCTGGTGCTCCTCAGACCAGCACCTCTTCATGACGTACCATCCACAAGCTTTGGGGGTCATCCACTGCATCACCCCTCGAGTACTGCCATTAATTTCTAGCCCCATTTTAAGAGCAGGATGCCTACTTACTTTCACCACCCTCTCCGGATTCCACCAGTCCCTACCACTCACTAAGTCAGCCTTACCAGATACCACCCCAGGATCCTGGTTCACACTTTCTACTCTCCAGGGATTCTTGATGCGTGAAATACCCCCATCTATTTCTCATTTTTCACATTCTTGTTATCAAAAGAAAAAAGCATTCCGTTTCTTTTAGACATCACTTACTTTGTTTCTGATAACTTCCCATCCAGACATATCAACACTCCTTTCAGGCTACTTCATCATATACAACAAGGCTTGTATCCCTGACCAATCACCGGCACTTTCTCTTTTGAAACTGCTGACACACAATGCTGTATTCATGTGTCACTCTCAGAGAGTGGCTCAGACGTCACACACTCATGCTGCATTGTGCTTACACATTGAGTCTTGCTCTCCCTCCATTCAGTCTGTGCTCAATGTTGCTGCCCCATGTACGAATCTTTTCACTCTTTTTTTACTGCATCGACCTTTCTTAGGAACCACAGCAAGCACTTAACATAGTGACTATTGAGGCCTGGAGAGTTCAGGGTGACGACCACGGTCAGTCTATTGGGGCTGAGGGGCCACGACCCGCCACCTTTTACCCCTCAATAACAGTGTCCGTCAGGCTGGACAAAGGTCAGCCTGACAGACACTATTCACTTTCTGGTTAGGCAGCCAGAAGCCAGACGTGCGCTCAATGCGCAGGTTCCTGGCTGCGTGAGGTGAACTTTGCTGGGCTGAGGAAGTCACAGCTCCTGTGGGCGTGACCACTTCAGCTTAGCAAAGGTCCCTGAGGCCCCCCCAGTGGTTAGGAGTAGTGTCACTGATTGCTCGCACCTGTACACTTCTGTTTTAAGCCCTGAAGCACCCAGGGTCGGGTGTCAAACACTGACACTTCATCACAGAGTGGGGTGGAGTCGGCAGTCTCACTGACCTCATTCCACTCTGTGATGACGTAGGGACTGCTGCCTTCCCTCATTGTCTGACCTCATGGTCAGTGAACGAGGGAAGGCAGCACAATCAGACTATGAGGGAAGGCAGCAGTCCCAAGCCTCCTGGGATCCCCAAGGAAGAGCTGCAAGTAAGTGTGTGTGTTTTTTCCTAAATTATTGTTTGATGCGTCCATGCATGTATGAATTTTTGGTAAAAAGTATTGTGAATGAATTTGTTTGTGTGCGCGCATGTGAATGGATGGCTGTGAGTGTGTGTGTGTGTACGTGTGTGTGTGTCCAGTCCGCCCCGTCTCTCCTAATCTTACCGACCGCCACTACAGAGTGAGTCAATCCTCTACAATAATATGATTTTGATATCTACTGTAGCAGAGATAACACCCTGAGACCCGAAATAACAAACATTTCCCTCTGTGTTTGCGTCAGAGAAGTGACGCAAACCTGTGCAAAATTCTTTTTTTAGATTTACATTCCAGCTCAAAACTTGTTTTGCGCTGGAAACTTGACCAAAAGTAACTCAAAGCAGTGCAAAGCGCTGCTTTGTGTTACTCTACATCAAGTGAGCATTACATGGGTGGTACATGAGCATTCCCATGCAACCACTCATGGTTTTTTATGAAAAACCTTATCAATTAACAAGGATACAGGGGTTTGTGTCAAAAAGCGCCACTTGAAAGCAGGCGTTAAAAAAGGAAATGTTTTTATTTCTCCTAACTTTGCATGTGTGCTGTTCAGTGCAAATGCTAAGTGGGAAAAGTTTTAAAGTTTGTTTAGGCACAGAATTTTGTACTAGAAAGGTACCTTCCAGCACAAAACCTATGCAAGGTTGACGCAGATACCTTTGCACTATGTAGCAAAGGAGTATATGTGGCACTCAGCAGCATAATTGTGCACCAGTGCCAGGGAGAGAGGAGCAGAGAGCCATATCTTTGTAGAAACACTTTCCTGCACTCTCTCTCTTACACAACGCAGTGAAGCATATTTGGGTACTGTGCTGCCTTTTCTGAAAGTTTTCGTAATCTGGGCTCTCATGCAAAGTTACAGAAAGCGGCAGCTGAAGCCTTTAGATCACATGGCAACAACACACAGAGCCACTCTCTATTTGAAGGAGAGATGTTAAACACACAAGGGCCGGTTCACAAAGGGTGTGGCTGGGGCCCGCACTTGTGGTGGGACTTCCGCAATGGATAACTGCAGTACAGAGGTCCCGCCACCAGTACGGGACCTCTGCCATAAGCGTGGGCCCCTCCTGCCATGACTGCGAGGCTTCTGCTATGAGTGTGAAGTCCCTTTGTGAATCGGGCCCTCAATGGATATAAAAAAAAAGGGTTGTGAGAAGAACTTGAGTACTTATAGCTGAATTATTCACCTTAGAACCAGAGTCTTGCGATTTTACCATGGCACAAAAATAAATAATGTGAATCAAAGCTAATACATTGTTTCTCTCTATAAAAGGGGGATTTAATAAATAAAAAGAGAAGCGAGACATTAAAAGAGCAGAAAGCTTATACAATTATTAGATTATATTCTTAGGCTGGAAAGTATGATTCTGCAATAAAAGGCTGAAATAATCAGCAGAAAGAAACTCTTGCAGTTTTTAGTGAACTTTTTTTATTCTAGATTCACCACTTAGCGACCTGTCAATGAATAGGGGCCATATGTATCAACATACCCTTTTGCGATTTCTTAATAGCGATTTTTAAGGAATCGCTATTTAGAAATCGCAAAATGGTATGTATGTAGAAAATTGCTTTTTTTTGCGATTTCTTAACAATCCTTAATTTTGCTAATCGCAATTAAGGAATAATTTCCCATTCATTTCTATGGGCCAGGAGGCCCATAGGAATGAATGTGAAATCATTCACAATTTGCGATTCGCAATTTGCTAATCGCAAATTGAGAATAATTTCAAGGGTGCAGGGGTGTCTCAAGAACACCCTGCTGCACCCCTGAAAATGACATGTGTGTGCATATGGCGCACATATATGCCCTAAGGGCATGTATGAGCGTCACATGGCACCTTTGGATTCTTAAAAAGATGCTTTTTTAAGAGAATTCGCAACTTACCACCAACTAGAAGTTGGTGATAATTTGCGATTCCTTAAGGGCATTTTGGAATGTTTTTTTCCTTGATACATTGCTTTTAAGGAATCGCAAAATATGCGATTCCTTAAATGCTATCGCAAAATAAGGAATGGCAAATTTTGCGATTCCTTATTTTGCACCCAAATTGTTTCATACATACCATTTTGCGAAAATGGGTTCACAAACGCCAAAATTCTGCGAATTTCGGCATTTGCGAACCCATTTGGCCTTGATACATATGGCCCTCGGTACCTAATTCTATTACTAATAATTTAACAAACAGATTTTCTATTTTTGATTAAGTTAAGAGAATGAGATTGTCAGACAAAGCCGCAATGAGGAAACAACAAATTATAGACAAGGATGAAGAACTCAGTATCACAAAAAAAGAGTTTTGAAAAACGTCAAAAAGAAGAACAGAGGAGTGAAAACCTGATCCGAATGGAACACCATTACACTGAGTATATTACATTCCATATTCAATGAATGAAAAATAATGAAATATACTTAATAAAGGTTTGAATTTTTCTCCAAAAACACATGTTGATTTGTTTGGTCTGAAGGGAGGTTAGCTAAAATTGTGAGAAAGCAGAAGTTAAATAAGGATTTGAGCTTTTACCATCAAATTAGCAATATCTTGCGCAATAAAAGGAACTGAATTGCCAAGACAATCCTGTGACATATGGGAGCAATGTTAATTATTTAAAGGTATGTTTACAATTAAAGATATATAAAAAATACTTAAGTAACTTTTGAAGTATTATTGTGTTTTTAATAAATAGCATTTCTAACAAATGTTTAACATCATAACATTTGGTATAGAGCAGTTTGGACGTTTAGATTTAGAGGTCATTGGGGCAGATGGGCAGAGTCATGTGAGACAACCATGAAATATATGTGCAGTGCTCTGGTGGCAGAAATAAAACCATGTAGAAGAATGTCATCATTTGGAGTTACTGAAGTACCTTAACTGTATTGATAGATTTGCACTACTGCCAATAAGAACTGAAGATAACAAGTGTTATCATTATCCTATTTATGTTACACAATGTGTTGACCTTCAGAGGGAGAGATGGATGTCCAAGTATGCCTTGTCAGGAATAAAACTCATTCTATCCATATAAATAACCTCATGCAATGATATCATGAAGATATCATTGTATATGTCAGAAACCCTAAAATTAGCAACAGATTACTGAAAATGCTACATATACTGAAAGCATAAGATCTCAGGCTCCCTTTGGAGAAGTGTGAATTATTGGGCAGAGGTGTAGAATATATAAACAAGATATTATTAGAAGAAACCACAGGCATTGAGTTTTCTAAACATGAAGCAATTCTGAGTTGACAAGGACACCTCCAACTTCTTGGGATTCTGTCTATGGTGCCTCAGGCTTGTTTTAGGATTCACAAGTTATGAAGACCACAGACTGATTTGACAAAATGTTAACAGCCTGATAGGAAGAAAGTGAAATGTGGTAAGAAATCTGGAAGGCTATTAAGTTTGCAAGTCTTTTGGTTCCTGGTGCACTGTAAAATGTCAACTATCATTTCAAATACTTTATATTAAAAAAAGTGAATTACCATACATTATTTACATTAATACTACTCAAGTTATTCCAGGTGCTGTATTGTATGAAGTACAGGAAAGGAAACAGAACCAAGTCCTTTTCCTGTAGGTGTGTCTGAATCAAAAGAAAATTCCCAACTCATACACAAATGGGCCACAACTGAAAGGTTTCATGGCCATGGCTTTGGAGAAAGATTTGCTGGGAGACCTAAACACATACCAGAAACATCCACACTTAAGAAAGCCACATTCGATGCAACTGGTCACATATGGTTTGCTACTTTGCGCGTGCCGACTTTTCAGTTACAGCATTTTATACAAGAAGTGTCTCGAAACTGAGGATTTATGAAAGTGAACATAAAGTTTTCCACTCCCCTCCATTGCACGTTATAAAAAGGGTTTTCCATGACTTTTCCAACTTCCGGCACCAGTTATGCCAGCTTCATTCAGCCGTAAGTTCAGAAGTGTAGAGAAGTATGGCCAGGGTATTGAATATGTTTGTGAAGACCACCAGCACAATGTTATGAAGATTCACCTTATTTACCAGGACTTCTCTCCAGGGAACATACATACTGTCACAATCGAGGGAAAATACATATGCTTAGCATATCTAGTGCACTAATATGGTTCATAGAAAATATTCATTTTAATTTACCTTGGTGAATCAGGTTGTGGGCCTTATTTAGATGAGGGCACAATTAAAAACTGAATTGTTTATTTCTGCAATTTCTAGCATTTTCAAAAGTGCTAATTGTGCCTGCCTAATTACATAGAAAGCCAGCCCAAAATCCACCCACAGGGTCTGCCAGTATGACACCATTTGTACCAGGAGTTGGCACAACATGAGGTAAAGTGCAGATTGTGACTTATTTCGAGACCCACCGAGAAACTGGAAGCCTGTCAATAGTTTATTAACCACAGAAACACATTTATCCCCCATGAGAAGAAAGAAAATGTTATGCTAACTGTGCAACCACTTTTAAATCTACCTGTCTTCCTTCATGCAGAAATGTACACCAGTCACAATCCATGTAAAAAGTTAAAATAAAATAAAAGAAAGTAGGTTTTCAAAAAATATTGGAAGTAAAAGAAAATAAGTTGTGGGTAACGTATGTCTATTGAAAATACAAAAATGTAGAGTTGGAAAATGCATATTTACCACTATGTTTGTTAATAGTACATAGATTTACACCAACTGTATAGGAGGATACACACTGAAGGCTTTACCTTGCCAACCCTCTCCACAATTTCAACTTACCCTATTCCTTTCACCATCACTAACATCATCCATTACTCTAAACCTAGACCTCAACGTAAACCAAACCCTTAACTCCAACTCAAACTGTTAAGCTGTTCTTAAGGCTAGCCCTAACCCTGAACCTAAGCCTTACACCAAGCTTAAAACTAATCCTAAAGTCCAACCTAACCATATTGCCTTCCCTTACATATTCACTGGCTCTAGTACTAAACTTTAGCCAGCACACAAAGTTACCCTAACCGTAACCCAATCCATCAATCTACCCCTAACATTTAACCTAATCTTAACTGTGGTCCTATCTGTACACTAGGTGTAACCTGTAGACCTCATCTGACATGATCCCTCAAACCAAACCTTAGCACATACTATCCTTAACCTAACCTCAAAACACAACCTAAACCTAACCCTGTAGCTTTCCCTACCCCATCCCTTTCTTCAATTATAACTCATGCATTTTTTACAGCTGCTTTTGTTATTTTGTGTAGACTACTTGTTTGTAGTCTACCATTTTGCTTTTGAATTTCTTGTCTCACCTTTTTTGTTGCTCTACCTTTTTAATTCTAATGCTACGCTCTTAAAAGTATGTATCACATAAATACTGTTGGGAACCTCAGTAGTCAAGGATTCACAGAAAGACTCCTAGGATTCTTTGTGCATTCCTAAAATGTGGGAAATGTGTTTGAAATATAGATGGAAATCTAGGGGAGAATAGTTCTAATATCACTTCCTTCACTCTTGTGAAGTAGGCTGACATATCCATATAGCGAGACAAAGATGCAGCCTCAAGTTGACACCTAGTTGTAGTATTGAATTATTGCAAAAGGCTTGAAAAATTATTTTTGTCAAGTGAAAGGAGAACACTCCAGTAAGCAACTTTATTTAATCTTACTCATTGTTTTTAGGTGTCACCAACAAACCGCTTTGGCTGTCTGAAACACCTCATACACTACATGCAAGAAGTGGAATAGAGAGAGTGGGCTTTGGGTTACCCATCTTCCGCCATTGGCCCTGATGGTGTAACCACTTCCATCCCTCATTCCCTTCATCCATGTTTCTTTGGTGTTCTTACTCCCCCCCACTCGGTCCCTTCTCTTCCTTATTGAGTTTCTTCACTTTCTCACTTCTCCTCTCTTTTCACTCTCTCACTTTCTCTCTGTCAGATTGTAAAATACAGCTAGTTTCAAATTACAAGTGTCTGGCAATACATTTGAATTTTAGGGGCGAAATACTCTAATTTATAGAGGAGTTTCACTTACAGCCTTGTAAATTACATAAACTATCATTGACATACTTTTCTGGGACATAAAGAACAACTAAAACTCATCGGACTATGAAAGTAATTATGCAAGTTTTTGCTGAAGCCACACCCTCTCTATGATTGTTGTTTTTTTCCACTTTGAACAAAAGACATTCAAGGGCATCTGTTCATAATTATTTGGTATAAAGAGATTTGTGGGGGGCAATAGAAGATGTCTGCTGGACCTTTACTAACTCCCTAAATGTACTGCAGCCTGTTGAATAAGAACTTGTGTCTGACTCTAGTGACCTCTAGTAACAGCCTAAGATACTGCAGCCTGCTACAGCAAAAACTAGTTTCTGATGGGAGACACCTCTACTGCCAGACAAAGAGACTGCAGCCTGCATCAGGATAGTATCAATTGCTGTTTTTAAAATTCTGAGCTCATGAGAATACCATATCTGGCTGATGTGCTTCTTTGAGCTTTCAGTTTATTTTAACTCTTGTACCTTTGACAGGTGAAGAGTTCAAATCACCTATTTGTTGTAATGAGTATGCAAATTGAATAACCAAAGGTGATCAGTCTGGCTTGTATTTTCATTAACAATTTGATTTACTCACTTTCAAAAAGCTTGTTTAAAAAGAGCAAGAGCTATTGGTTTTTCCAATACTTGTTTAAAAAGAGTCTTCAGTTGGATGCACTTAAATATGATATGCCTAAGCCATCTTTAAACTTACTTGACTGTGTCCAAATGTGAGGACAAATCTGTTTTCACATAAGCAAGTGGGAAATCAGGCCATGGTTGCATTGCTCTCTGATGCTCAAGCAGTGGAAAAGTATTGCGAGAAGGTGTTCAATATTTACTCCGAACTGAACATCACCAGCTACATGACTAAATTAAATTAAGGTTCCATTTAGTGTGTAAGTGCTGTCTGAATGTTCATGAAATCACTGTTAGGTGAATGTGCATTATTTATTTGGCAATGTCAGCTGGGTTTGCACACTTAGGGGGTCATTAGCATGGCGGGCGAACTTTGTCTGCCCACCATACCCCCGGGAAATGGGACCGCCCCCAATGCATGCGGCGGTCCCGCAACTACAATTAGGATGTGCCTGCCACACTGGCGGTCGCATCCAGCATTTTTAACATTGGCGTGGGCGGTGCTAAAAGCACCCTCCACCGCAATGCCAAAAAAGCAAGTTGTGCATTTCAATGCACAACATGACAGGCACCGCGTGGTGCCTGCCACGTTGTACATTGAAATGCAAGGGGTACAATAGGTACCCCCCATGTGCACCCCCCACCCCCCAGAATCCCTGGGGGCCCGCTACAGGACCCCAATGAAGAGGACCGCATGCCACCACGGACAGTCAAAACTCTGCATGCATCTTAATATGGATGGCAGTGTCTACCAGACATCGTCACCATATTAACAGCTTTTCCACCCAGTCGACTCATCGACTGGGCGGTAAACCGGCGGACGGTCTTTCCGTCCGCCGGGGTCCCCCCCGCCATAGTCATATGGCGGGGGGAATTTGAATGCAGGCGGGTGAAAATGTCAGGCGGATCGCCACCGCCATGAGGGTGATGGCGATCCGCCCGACATACTAATGATGCCCTAAATATGGATGAGTTGAAGAGGCAGCTTTTAGCTCAGTTTTCGAAAATACCTTTCACTTTTATATACAGTATAAATAAAAAGATGGTAAAAGTAAGAGAATTGATTTTCAAGCCGAGCAATAAATCCTAGTGGAGATAGTTACTCCCCTTTAATGACTGACAGGTCCTCAAATCCTTCATAATCTATATAAACACATGAAAATTCATCTATATGGAATTATACTCGACAGTCAATGATACCAGCTCTATTGTTATGGTCTCAGTTACCATTGGAAAAGTGTTTTTGGTTTGCTTATAACGTTAGCATGCTTAACAAATCAGCAAAAAACATTCCAACCAAATATCGTGGCTGACTGCTACGTTTTGGTACGTCAGCTGTTGTGGAGTCTATTGGTTTGGAGAGGGTGGAGGATTAATTAACAAGGAGCTGGGCAAAACAAAGTGCTCCAAATCTCCTCTAAACCAGTTCTGACTGGTATCCCCATGCCCTGTGCAGTGACATAAAGGGAAAAGGGCATATCAATATAGGGGCTGCAACCCCAAGTTTGTTGTTGTTCTCTTGACTTGAGAGGAGGCATGCTGCTGCCGGGCTCCGAGAGGGACCGCCACAGGGGACTGCCTCCCTGATGGAAGGCCCTGTGAGCTGGCCTGCCTAGGTCTCAGCCCTTTGCCCCCCTTCCATAGACTTTGGCCTCTAGGGCCCTGTGAGCATTTTACTTTTATTTCTTAAAAGCGCTCCCTGCAGCTGAGGAGGAGCACTTCTATCTTCTACTTTGCAGCGTAGAGCTGTGATCCCTTTGAGAGGAAAACCCAGTGGAGGGATTCCCCCTTAATGTTGATTATTGATGCAGGTGCCCACCCCGCGTTGTCCGCCCGATGATGCTTTGCGAAGCCGTAACCCACCCGGCATCGCCGCATTCGTTTATTTCTGGCAGGAGCCCACCCCGCATTCTTGTCCTATCGAGCGGTTGCCCACCCCGCATATGGTGCTAGTGAATTGCGGCGGGTGCCCATCCCACTTTGTGCCGTTACTAGGGAGGGAGCCTACCCCTCATTGCCACCAAGGAGGAAGGGAAAGTTGCTGAATCACCGCTGCAGCCCAGGCGAAAAAAGGAAGTCAGGCCAAGTTGCCTGGCATTGGGCAGGACATGCACAGGAAGTCCTGCCTGCCGCCGAAAAAGTCGCCGGAGCCTCGCGGGCTCTACAACAAAGTCCCGGGTCCCAGGAGGGGGGCCGGGTGAAGAGGAAGCCAGCGTGTGGGAAGCAGGGCTCCCATGACCGGTGAGAAACATAAAGTCTCCCCAGCAAGGGAGAAGGCCAGTGACGAGCTGCCTTAAAGGAGAAGGCACCAGAGGCAGAGTTCCTCCCGCAGACCAGGTGAGTGTTCCAATGCCCGGGGGCGCTGTGGGGCTTGGGGCCAAGGGGCTCTGTGCGCACTTAGTGCCAAGGTCAGCACTAGAGGAGTCTTGTGGGCTCCAATGGCGGTGCTTCAGCTTCCCCCCAACTGACAGAGGGGGAGGAAGGTCACAGAGATTGTCATATGTTTGCTGATGGTGCATAGCGAGGCCCATTGTCGAAGCCTGAGTGGTCCCACTATCGCGGGCCACTCCTACGAGGGGGCATGTTTTGTATTAAGAGCCAGAGTGCTCCAGCGATGAGCTATCTGTTTTTATGGGTCCCAGTGTGGGTCCCCAGGGCCAGTGGTGCCCAGGCCTTTCTCTCAGTCACAGCTGCCCAGCAAGTAATGGGCTGCTGCATTGTTTAGGCCACAGTGCTTTGGGGGCATGTCTTTCTTGAAGTTAGGAGGGAGATGCACTCCTTTGCCCCCTTTCCGTCACAGCTGCACAGCACTTAGTGCCAGCTGCACTGTTTAGGTTTGCGCAATGGCACAATTGGATTTCGCTGCTAGGCAGCAGTCCTGGCATTCTGGACACAGGGTGGTTGAGCCCCTTTTGAGATGGCCATTTGGCCAGGGGGACTGGGAGGTTTGTAGTGCGCCAGGCACTAATGTGATTTATGTCTACTATGGTCTTTATTAGGAGACTATGTGCTAAATGTGATTTATGTGGTGCAAGGAAATGTGATTCATGTAGTATGATTTACTCACCCTGTTTTGATCCCTCTAAATGTGGTTCTTACGATTATGAGGTTGTTTTGCATATCATGGTTTATGCTAGTGAGCTTATGTTCCACTGTGAGATTTATGCCCCTAATGTGAGTTATGCTTAGGAGGTTAGGGTCTAATGCGTTTAGACTTATGAGATGATTGCATAATGTGTTTATGCTGGTGAGGTTGGCGCAGAATGTAATTCGCGCCTAATGTGATGCTGTGCATAATGTTGTTTATGTTACAGGCTGATGCTAAGTACAGTGATTACAAGTGGTTACTGGTTGTATGTTTAAGAGATGTATTACTTTTACTAAGTTCGCTTTGTGATGGTTCTGACAGTGATCCAGTGAGCGCTGTCAGGTGTAAATAATCCCTTGTAGATGTGACCTAGTGCCAGGTGGCATCATGTATATTATGTGTTTACTATTCTAATGTGTTATGAGAGTACAAAGGCTATTTTTGATATAACCTTGTGTAGAGTACCTTTTGTAGTGTGCCTGGGATGCTGTTGCTGTGTGCGTGCGCAAATGCTTTACACATTGCCTCCGGGAAAAGCCTGACTGCTCTTGCCAAGCATCCAAGTGGGTGAGCAGGGGTTATCTTTGGCGTGAAACTCCTTTACCCTGACTATTGTGGTGGTCTCTGCCTGGCTTTGGTGCAAGACATAGCCAACCAGAGATCCCATTTCTAACAAGGAACATTTAAATAAAGTCCAAAAAACTTAAAACATGTTAAAAAATAATATATTTATTCATTACATATAATACAAATTCTACCCTAAACATTGAACTTCAACAACAAATTTAATTGATTAGAAAAAATAATATACTAATGGAAACATGTTAATATTAAATTATCAAATACAATTGAAAACTAACGCAATTAATGAATATAAAATAAACAGGCTGATCACACAAACAATTGAAAATCAATGAATCAGTTAATAAATTTACAATAATCTATTATCAGTTAAAAAAGTTAATTACATAAAAAATGATTGCACATTAAAACGGCAATTTACATTTAGAAAAATGTCCCACTCTAATTACCTACAAATCCAACATTCTGCTAACAAATAAATAATTGTGAAATAAGTATCAAAATAACATTCTAATGAAAATGTACAAACTATATTAAAAGTAATGAAACACAAATGCAATTTAAATACTAATAACATCAGGTGCATCTGTTACAGGGAAGAGGGGTGGGGTAGTGGAAAGTTGGCATGTGACAGAATAGGGAAAATAAGAAAAATAAATAAATACAACGACTTACCTTGCACTTGCCACATCACCAAGTGCAAGGCAAGTAGTTTTATTTATTTTATTTTCCCTATCCTGTCATATGTCAAGCCCCCCCGGCCTAGCCCCACCACCCACCTGCTCTTACCTGTACCAGCCGCGACTGAAAACTTATAATACTAAAATGATGATTAGTTATCAAACTAATTAAAAACTGATATTATACACAACTACATTAAATATACAGCTATATTAAAAAAAATATTACAAATAACCAAAGTACAATATTCTTACCTTTTAGATTCTGTCCCACAATATTTTTACATCACAATGTTTTTGATCCGATATTTGTGAACCATGGTATTTTTTTTTACAATATTTTGTCAGAATACCATAGTAACACTCCACAAACCCGTTAACTCTCCATCTATTTGTTGTACTTTAGGGCACATGCATCAAGCATTTTACCGGTCGCAAACGGAACGATTTGCAGTGACCGGTAAAATGCAATGAAACAAAAAACATTCGCAAAATAGGTAATCACACATTTTTGCGATTATCTAAATTGCGAAAGCATTTGGAATCGCAAATTACCATCAACTTCAAGTTGATGGTAATTTGCAATTCCTTTGAAAAATGAAAATAAATGCATTTTTTAAAGTGATTTGTGGTACACACACATGCTCGCAGGGCATGTGTGTGCACCACAAGTTCATACTTACCTGTTTTGGGGGTCATTAAGATGGCCTTTTGGCCCCCTTGCACCCTTGAAATAGCATGCGCAATTTGCGAATACCTATTTGGTACTCGCAAATTGAGAATGCAATCCCATTCATTCCTATGGGCCTCTAGGCCCATAAGAATGAATTGGAAGCCATTCCTTAATTGCAAATCGTAATTTGCGATTCACAATTAAAGAATATGTAGGAATCGCTATTATTTTAGCAAAACCTACATGCATAGGCAATTGCAATTCATTAATAGCGATTCCTTGATAATTGCTGTTAAGGAATCGCAATTGCCTAGCTTGATGCAAGGGATGTATGTCGTTACAACGCATGCTATTACAACGCATGCCTTTACGATGCAAGTTTTACAAAGCAAGTCGTTACAACGACTTGCTTTGGGGGGTGCTGGATAGTGAATAGTTTAATTTACTATTCCAACTCAGGTCCTCGTGGATGGTAGGGAAGGTGTTGGATAGTAAATTAAAACTATTCCCTATCCTAGAGCGCCCCCCAGCGCAATGCGTTGTAATGACTTGCGTTGAAATGGTTGCGTCGTAATGGTAGTGCGTTGTAACAGTTGCGTTGTAAAGGATGTTTCCCTGATGCAAGTGCCCCTTTATCTTAGTATAATGCTCCTCTGCCTTTTGACTATGTTCGCGCTATAAAAATATCACACACATACATAATACATATTTATATGGTTTCAAAATCAACATTCTACTTCATTCTGTGTCATTATTGCACAACAGTGCAGATTCGGTGGAGAATTCTTACTTATTATTCATTATCATTAACCTCTCAGCATTTGAAGCTGACAGGCGGGTTCTTTTGTACTTGGTGATAGCCCCAGCTCCACTAGAACTTATTTGGAAGCTATGCTGCTGGTAGAGCATTAAAAGATATTTGGTTGTAGGGTGCCTAACTCTGACTACTCTTTTATTTTATCAGGCATCTACAAAATTGTCTGTTCATCTGCAACTCTCTGTTTATGTTTATGTGTATTGGATATGCATGTGCACAAGGTAAAACCCATATACTTCTATGGGTGGAATAATATAATCCATATCCTTGGCTTGTAATTTGAATGGTGGCAGGATGGTTGGTTTAGGCTACACTGATCATGTCCAACCATGTTGACTCGACAGAAAAGATAGAAGGTTAGGAAGGCTCAGACTATGGTTAAAGTTATGTGGAGACTGTCTGATGCCATGACTGGGAGGTTGATGTTGCATTCAATAGCATGTGTGGACAGGATGTGGTGCATCAACCAGAGCTGCCGATTTGGGAGCTGGGGATCCGAGTTCGTGTCTCGGCTCAACATCCTGTGATTCTGGGAAAGTCACTCAATCTTCCTATGCCCATGGAGGGTGCCTGGAACCCCTCACGAATGATTTGCAGCGCGATATAAATCTACACATTTAATTAACTCTACAAATCTATGTGCGTTGGCAGAAAATTGGGGTCAGAGAGATGATGATTTATTGGGTGCGGAAAAGATTGTCTTGTCTTTTTCCTTGAACTGTATCACACATTAGGCTTAAAATATTCGCCTGAATAGTTTGTTTCAAAGGCAAGGGGAGCAGCTCAGAAGCATTAGTGCCCTTATGTTTGCACTTGTTTGGAGTTGCTTGTTCTTCAGTGTTTAAATTTGAGTGAGGATAGGATCAACGGTGTCTCAAGTTAGTGAGAAGTTTCTGATGGTAAATTTATTTATTTATGTATTTATTTAAAGAGTTTTATATAGCGCTGGCTAGACCCGAAGGTATCAGAGTGCTTTACATTAGGTTCCACAATGTAACAGAAAATGCTAACAATTACACATTATGTAAAAAAATAAGCAATACATTGAGAGGGGAGAGAAGGAGAGACATAAATAGTGGAGGGGGAAGGGGAAGTGTGAAGAGGGAGGATGAGGGAAGAGATGACAGGAGAGATGAAAGGAAGTCTGTCTAAAGACCGACTGGGTAGGTGACGTCCAATGAGGGAATCCACGGCCCGTCTCCCCTTTAGCTAAACCAGGTAGCTCCATCGGGCATCAGTCAAAAATAGCTACGTCTCAATTGACGAAGGACAAGTGAGGGCAAAGGTCAGTAGCTGGAAAGAGGAGAAGAGTAGAGCGGAGAGGGGTAGGGGGAAGGGAGGAGGAGGGAGATAAGGTCAGGAGAGAGGCAGGAGGGTTTGCCCAATGACCGGCTGGGAAGGTGATGGTCAAGGAGGGAATACATAGCCCATATCCCCTTTAGCTCGCGAGGTAGCTCCACCAGGCATCAGTCAAAATGGCTACTTGGTTCATGCTATGTACCGGAAGAGTTGAGGAAGAGGGTTCCTCACAGGGTCTGACTGGCGATGGCAAACCCCTTCAGGATAGTGCTCTTCTTCTGTGCCGGAAAGTGGTGATCCTGTGGCCGTTCTGTAATTGGCATTGTGGTGATTTGTTTCTTGAGAGCCATGATCTTGTTGCAGGCAGAGCTTCTAAATTCAATGCATCTGGACTCAAGTTGATAGGGTAAGAGCAAAGGATTTCCACTATAGTATGTTGAAAGGGTTGTTAGGTCGGTTCCATACATTATCAAGTCTGTAGTGTATGTTCCTTAGCTATATGCAGAAACGTTAGCTAGCTGGATTTTGAGGTGTTAAGGCTTGCTTTCTTCATTTTTGTTCCTCAATTCTCAGAGTTTGCCTTTACATATTGACTTGTTGAGAGCACCAGTGGGGGAGTTTTCTTTGCTCTTTTAACTTATTCAAAGGGAGTGTAAGAAGAATCATTGAAGTTCATAATTCTTGGAAAAAGGAGATAGGATCTGTATAGTATCGAATTTCAAAAGACCACAGTGCCTTAAAAACTGTTGGGACAATATTTGTATGTGATTTAGATTATTTCTGATTTTAGTGATTTCCTATGTGAGAGGACTTTATTGAAAGACAAAAGAGTTGTATGGGCAGTTGAACCAGGCATTACGGAGAAAATGGTTTTGGGTTTGTACAGTCCCTTTGCCTTTGATGATGAAGTTAAGGATTTAGCCTTTTCACTGAGTGGCTTCGGGGTGTGAATGAGTTAAGTTTCATTCAGAAAGGCTCACATTTGAGTGGTGCTTTTTATTCTTTCCTTTATTTAAAACATACATTAAAAATGACAACCCAGTAACCAAAAACAATCAAAATAATTGCTGAACTAATCACATGCAAAAGAAGTCTAGTTAACAAAAGGAAAACCACAATTAATTTTACAGGGATACAAATAGAAGAGAGGCCAACAATCAAAGTTGCTGATGTCCAAGCCAGAGGAGAGAAGAGAGAATGTTACACTGCATAACAGAAGGAAGAATAAGCCTAACTGAAATAAGTGTGCATGTATGTAGTAAACATTAAGCAATATGTTTATTATACATAATCTTAACAACCACTTAGATCAACTTATATCTGAATATAGAACTTAAAAAATGCCTTTATTATTTTTTTTACTACAAATACATCAAATTTTTTCTACATTTAATTGAAATTTTAAAATGAGAAAAATTCAAACGAACCTACAAGTCGAAAATGTAAATGTTATTCAAAATAATAGAAATACAATAAACATACCATATACAAAATATCCAAACATTCCACTAAATCATTTTATAATAATTGTATTTTATTTACGAATCCCAAAATGTCAACTAAACCATGTTACGCAACACCTCAAAAGATAAACTTTATTAACCCATATGGATAACATTTATTGCAAAGAGAACACTGAGAACAAACACAGACTGGAAGTGCACTAAGTATTATTCAAATAGATTCTATGGCTGAGCCATCCCAATTATGGAAGACGTTGGAAATGAAAGAGTGCACGACCAGCCTCACGCAATCACAGAGATAGAAAATAAAAACACAATCCAATACTTAAAAGAAGCCTCAGCAGTTCGACAGCTCATCCTAGAACAGTTGTATCAGATCATGCCCCCAGAATAACCTCCGGGCTAGCTGGCCAGGTGTAGCTGTCCATTGGGGCTGAGGGGCCACGCCCCTCCACCTTTCACCCCACATGAACAGTGTCTGTCAGGCTGAACAAAGGTCAGCCTGCAGACACTGTTCACGTTCAGGTGAGGCAGCCAGGAGCCAGACATGCACATTTAGTGCAGGCTCCTGACTGCCTGACCTGAACTTTGCTGGGTGAGGAAGTCACAACTCCTGTGGGCATGATGTCCTCAGCTCAGCAAAGGTCCCTGAGGCCCTCCCCTCAGTGACGAGGGGTAGCGTCACTGATTGCCTCGCACCTGGGCGCTTCAGTTTTAAGTACTGACACGCCCAGGGTCGAGTGTCAATCAGTGACACTTCATCACAGAGTGGGGTGGAGTCAGCAGTCTCACTGACCCCATCCCACTCTGTGATGACATTGGGGCTGCTGCTACAGAAGTCCCAAACCTCCTGGAACCTCCGAGGCAGAGCTGGCTGCAGGTAAGTGTTTATTTTTCTTTTAAACTGTTTGGTTCGTGTGTCTGTGTATGTATGCATGTTTGGTGAAGAGTGTTGTGAATGGATGTGTTTGTGTGCATGTATGTAAGAATGTTTGGTGAAGAGTGTTGTGAGTGGATGTGTTTGTGTGCATGTATGCATGAATGTTTGGTGAAGAGTGTTGTGAGTGGATGCGTTTGTGTGCATGTATGCATGAATGTTTGGTGAAGAGTGTTGTGAGTGGATGTGTTTGTGTGCATGTATGCATGAATGTTTGGTGAAGAGTGTTGTGAGTGGATGTGTTTGTGTGCATGTATGCATGAATGTTTGGTGAAGAGTGTTGTGAGTGGATGCGTTTGTGTGCATGTATGCATGAATGTTTGGTGAAGAGTGTTGTGAGTGGATGCGTTTGTGTGCATGTATGCATGAATGTTTGGTGAAGAGTGTTGTGAGTGGATGCGTTTGTGTGCATGTATGCATGAATGTTTGGTGAAGAGTGTTGTGAGTGGATGTGTTTGTGTGCATGTATGCATGAATGTTTGGTGAAGAGTGTTGTGAGTGGATGCGTTTGTGTGCATGTATGCATGAATGTTTGGTGAAGAGTGTTGTGAGTGGATGAGTTTGTGTGCATGTATGCATGAATGTTTGGTGAAGAGTGTTGTGAGTGGATGAGTTTGTGTGCATGTATGCATGAATGTTTGGTGAAGAGTGTTGTGAGTGGATGCGTTTGTGTGCATGTATGCATGAATGTTTGGTGAAGAGTGTTGTGAGTGGATGCGTTTGTGTGCATGTATGCATGAATGTTTGGTGAAGAGTGTTGTGAGTGGATGCGTTTGTGTGCATGTATGCATGAATGTTTGGTGAAGAGTGTTGTGAGTGGATGCGTTTGTGTGCATGTATGTAAGAATGTTTGGTGAAGAGTGTTGTGAGTGGATGCGTTTGTGTGCATGTATGTAAGAATGTTTGGTGAAGAGTGTTGTGAGTGGATGCGTTTGTGTGCATGTGTGCATGAATGTTTGGTGAAGAGTGTTGTGAGTGGATGCGTTTGTGTGCATGTATGCATGAATGTTTGGTGAAGAGTGTTGTGAGTGGATGCGTTTGTGTGCATGTATGCATGAATGTTTGGTGAAGAGTGTTGTGAGTGGATGCGTTTGTGTGCATGTATGCATGAATGTTTGGTGAAGAGTGTTGTGAGTGGATGCGTTTGTGTGCATGTATGCATGAATGTTTGGTGAAGAGTGTTGTGAGTGGATGCGTTTGTGTGCATGTATGCATGAATGTTTGGTGAAGAGTGTTGTGAGTGGATGCGTTTGTGTGCATGTATGTAAGAATGTTTGGTGAAGAGTGTTGTGAGTGGATGCGTTTGTGTGCATGTATGCATGAATGTTTGGTGAAGAGTGTTGTGAGTGGATGCGTTTGTGTGCATGTATGTAAGAATGTTTGGTGAAGAGTGTTGTGAGTGGATGCGTTTGTGTGCATGTATGCATGAATGTTTGGTGAAGAGTGTTGTGAGTGGATGCGTTTGTGTGCATGTATGCATGAATGTTTGGTGAAGAGTGTTGTGAGTGGATGCGTTTGTGTGCATGTATGCATGAATGTTTGGTGAAGAGTGTTGTGAGTGGATGTGTTTGTGTGCATGTATGCATGAATGTTTGGTGAAGAGTGTTGTGAGTGGATGCGTTTGTGTGCATGTATGCATGAATGTTTGGTGAAGAGTGTTGTGAGTGGATGCGTTTGTGTGCATGTATGCATGAATGTTTGGTGAAGAGTGTTGTGAGTGGATGCGTTTGTGTGCATGTATGCATGAATGTTTGGTGAAGAGTGTTGTGAGTGGATGTGTTTGTGTGCGTGTGTGTTGGAATACATTGCTTTGAGTGTTATGTGTATGTGTGCGTGTGCGTGAGTATGTCTCGTCCTCCCCCACCATCCATAACTTACCGGCCGCCACTGTAGCTGGCCAAATGACAGTGATCCCAAACTATGAAGGAGCCATTGGAAGAAAAAGAAGACTATAGAGGCCACTCCAGCACCCAAAACCGCCACCTTCCTTTTACCTATAACATGCAGCAAAAAAGGAAGCAGAGGCAACCTCAGAATTTAAAATAAATGTATAGATGCCAACACATGAACATTGAGTTAAGACCAAAGAAAAGTAGCAGTCAAGATGCCCACTTATGCTTTACAAATACTTAACCAACAAGGATGTGTATAAATCATTTGGGGGCATATTATCAAAGAACAGCATTAAATAGCGCTGAGCGGGCTTAGCGAGGATTTGCCTAACGCCGGCTATCGCCGGATCAGATCGCCGAGATATCGCGTAATTTACAACGCTTATCTCCACTGCAATGTAAAATCCAGCATGGTCGCGAAATGCAGGATTATCGCTGCGAATCCAGCGATAATCCTGCAGCAAAAGAGGAATACTTGATAATAGGAAGATGTGGATTTAGCCACTCAATCCACCTCCCATCTAAAATATATGTTAGTCAGGAAAAAAGCACATGTACAATAACGGCGATAACCGTTGTTAGCGCGTCTTTAAATATCGCTAAGGGTGTCCTGGGCCATATTGTAAATACGGCGAAGGACAGTTAGCGATAATTTCCCATCTGTTTTCCAGGGGAACGCCTACTTTGAATCTCATTAGAGATGCAAAGCGAGGCATTCACAAAACAGGAGCAGAATCAAGGAAACACACGCTAGCGTGTCCTTGTAAATAATGCGATAATATTGTCGCCGCTTCTCGTCCGAAAACTGACTCTAAAGCAGCGATAATATCATCGCCGCACCTTGATAATATGCCCCATGGAAAGTGCGTAACTTAAATTGAGGAGCAAAACTAGTGTTCAAGGCATGAAAATAATACAATAAGCAATTCATAATGTACCATAAATCTTCTGTATTATCTAACTACCTGTCATACACGTGAATGTCTCAGAATGCAAATAACTGTGTAAATAATACATTTGAATGCCTTATCATATCAATGTTTACAATGGAGACACAAAGACACTGAATGTATTGTGAGTTCTGTTATACTAAACATAGACTGTGGATACTGTCAGCAACAATAATATGGAAACAATAATAACATTGTATTCTTCCCTTCATTTATTGCATTTGTAGTGCTGTCATAGTTAAGAATCCATCTGCATTCGCCATTGTTCAGTAACAATTGTAAATCATCATCTCTGGCTGTTTTAACCACAAGTTCAATAACTTGCAAATGATTATCAACAAAGCGGGTAGCCAGTGGGCCAGTGATGCTTTTACATTTAATTCTTTTTTATGCTGTTACAGCCTACTCTTAATTTTCTGTGTAGTTTGACCAATAAAGATCTAGGGGTCCATTAGGATGGCGGGCGGATTGCCCCCGCCAGGCAGGCGGTAGCCACCGCCGGCCTGGCAGGGGCAATCCGCCCGCCATCCTGACTCAAAACACCCCTGCCATATTATGATGGCATGGTTGGCCGCAGCGGAAAAGGGTTTATATGGTGGCGGTGTCTATTAGACAGCGCCAGCCATATTAGGATAGGCATTTCTGAATGCCTTTCCGTGGCGGCAATGCTGCCACGGAAAGGCATGCGGAGTCCCCCTGCGGGGGCCCGTTGCGGGCCTCCAGGGACTCCGTGGGGGTGGTGGGTGCACATGGGGGGTACCTATGGTACCCCCGCATTTCAATGCACAACATGACAGGCACCTCGCGGTGCCTGTCATGTTGTGCATTGAAATGCACAACGTGCATTTTTAGCATTGCGGCGGGCGGTGCTTTCAGCACCGCCCGCCGCAATGCTACAAATGCGGGAAGTGCCCGCCACTGTGGCGGGCGCATCATAATATGTAGAACGGGATCCCCGCACTTATGGCTGGTGGTCACATACACCGGTAGGATGACGGGCGGACAAAGTCCGCCCGTCATCCTAATGGACCCCCAAGTGTTGAAGACACCACAACATGGCATAAATAACATTGCCAGATTTGCAATTAGAGAAATGTTTTGGCAGCCTTCGACTGTATTAACTGAGCTGAGGACTGGATTGAGCCGGGGTTCTTGGGGTGGACCAGGCACTTGTTTCTTTTATGAGAGACCTACATAGAGGCCTAACAGGGCTGTAAGATATGGATCTGACTGGAGATTCTCCCAGCCCTTTAAACTAAAAAAAGGCGTTCGATAGGGCTGCATTCTGGTTTCTTTTTAATTTATCATGTACATAAATTGGCTGGAAGAGGTGCTCATTGGTATTGGTTCCGATGTCCCAAAGGTTGGTGGAAGAGCTATTCGAGTACTTTTATATGCCGACAATGCAGTTTTAATTGCTCATACAGCTATTAGCCTCCAACGACTTTTAGATACACACATCTACTTTATGAATAGCTTGGATTTATCCACAAATTTTAAGAAATCACATTTTATGGTGGCAAGCCTCAAGAACACAAAATCATGTAATCTCTCAACATAGGGTAAGGTTTTATCCAAAGTGGAACATTTTTCTTATCTGAGTTACTCAATTCGGGTCTCAGCTGGAAACCCCTACTCAGAAAAAATTAAAAGATTTTACAAAGAGCCATCTTGGGCTATCCGGTTTTGCCTGACGCATTAGGTATGAGCCCCCCAAAATCCTATTAGATATATACAAGGCTAAATGAGTTCTGATGGCCACCTTTGACTGTGAAATCTGGGGGTATGCTAATCTTGATCGCACCAAGGTAATAGACAACAAGTTTTTGAGAAACCTACTGGACGTTGGCCAAGGAGGTCCGACTGAAATTATTCATGAAGAATTGGGCATGTCCTTTATTGCAGATTTTATCTGTGTTCGTTCCCTTTTATTGTGGTATTCAGTATGGCATAAGGAGGAGTTACATTTTAATAGATTTATACTCCAGGATTGTTAGCTTTTAGATAATGTAGACTAAATCCCATGGCACAATAAGTTACAAAATCTTTTCATGAACTACGGTGACAAAGTCTGTCTATCAACCCCAGGGACATTGTGAAAAGCTATCCTGCATGGGCTAAACAGGCTTTCTCCAAAAGGGTGGCTGCTGAACTGGAGAATTCTGCTTTAACAAAGCAGACCATGCGCAAGTATGTCCTGGTCAAATCTGTCAATGGGATAGAGCCCGACTGCCTTCTGAACATGCCCAACAGGCAACGTCACCATCTGACATTTCATAGGTTGGACATTTTTCACTAGCTTTTGTTTCTGTAGGGGGGCCGGCATAAACCATCTAATTTGCTTTTTTGTGCCTGTGATAACATCTCGATTTGTGACACCATGCATGTATTATTTGTTTGCCATACGTTTTCTAATCTTCGACATAAGTACATCAAGCCTCTTCTAATTTCTGCACATTTCAGACAAATTAGACCTGCATATTTCTTCTTACAGTTGAAAGCAACACCTAAATTGGGCTTTCTTTAATATCACATGTTCTTTCCAGTGTTCTATCAGTAAGCTGTTAAGTATTGAATGTCAAGAACTAATTCTTCTTAATGATGGTAATTTTAGTATTTGTATGCTTTTAAGTATCCGTTTTATGTATTGATGTATGTTTTTTTACTATATTTCTATTTAATGCATTTTTTTTTTTTTGATTTCAAGAAGGTTTTATTGAGAAAGAAAATTATACAAATAGTAAAACCAGATACAATATAAGTGATACATTCAGCCACAAGCTGAAAAAATACCAACCGGAGCCCAACTTGATAAGTGAGTACAATATTTGCGAATAAGATACAAAAGAAATCAAGGAGAAATAAAGTATCTGATCCAATATAGGGCTTCCGTGAACAAAAACAAACCGTATCACTATCTGATTTAGGAATGGGGACAAGGGAGGGAACAGAAGAATGGAAAGAGAAGTAGAAAGGCAAAGAAAATAGTAGCAAAAAAGATGAAAGGGAAGAGAGGACAGGAAAGCAGAAACAAGAAAAAGAAGGATTCCCACAGGACTAAACAATCTAGAACAAAGAACAGATAATAATTAGACAGACAGAGCAACAGGGAACTGAGGGACTAACCCTTTCGAGGAAAGTTCCATATAATCATCCAAAGCAGTCCAGACCCCTTTAGAAATGGAAGGCGTTAGGTGTGCTAGATCGACCGAGGTGTGGGCACTGCGTAAAAAGGATATCCATGCCCACCACGTATGGTAAGAGACAGACGAAAAGGATTTCCATTCCATAAGAATGATTTTAACCGCAACAGTCAAAAGAAGATCTAGTAGCTGTAATTCCAAAGGGTCCAAAGGAAGAGGGGTAGGAGCAGCCAAGGGACCTAATAAAACTAAGGGAAAGGAGAGATGAAGCTCAATGTTAAAAATAAGAGATAAGTGTTTCTGAATGAGATCCCAAAAAGGTTTAAGTAGGGAGCAGTGATAAAACATATGGGGAAAATCCCCAGCCTCCAAACCGCAACTCCAGCATAGATCATCCTCTTTAAGGTTGAGCGAGTGAAGACGTACAGGCGACCAGTGGAGGAGATTGATCGAGAAAAACTTGGATTGCATAAGGGAGGGAGCTATTTTATTACGAAGAGATAGTGTACCAATGGATTGCCAAGCTTCGGATGATATATGGTCCGTGATATTATGATCAAAATGACGTGACCATTTTTGTTGGACAATCGTCTGATCAGGAAGCGAAGTAGTAGACAAAAATTTATATATTTTAGAGGCAACATGACCAGATTTGATCCAGATGTGGAACAGCGAAATGGTGGAGGAAGAGGGGTGAAGACGGACTTTAGAGACGGCAACCTTGATTTTAAGAAAGGTATAAAAGTCGAGATTTGTCAAAGAGTGTGTGTGCGCCAAGGAAGAGAACGGTAAGGGGTCCCCGGAGGCATTATACAGATGCTGAACAAGAGAGATACCCTTTGCTGCCCAATATGCCATGAGGGTGGGAGAAATATTTAGCTTGATTTTGGAGTTTCTCCAAATAGAAGACCATCTAGTTTTATGCAGAGGAATGGCCATCTTCCTATCTAATTTCTTGACCGCAGTAATTGTATCAAGAATAATAGACCATGAAAACAGAATATGCAAAGACGATGTAGTACAAAAAGAGGCAAGAGGTAAAGGTGATGCCAAATCTTGTTCGACGAGCAACCAAGAGGGAACATGACGAGATGGAGGAGCAAACCACAACGCTCCTTGAGAAGCCAAGAAAGCTGTTTGGTACTTCTCCCAATCAGGAAAATTACAACCTCCCATATCACAGGGTCGACGCAAATATTTGTATGCTAAACGAGCTCGTTTGCCATTCCATAGGAATTTAGATGTTATAGCATCAATATCCCGAAAGAAGGAAACAGACAATTTAAGCGGGAGCATGGAGGAAACAAAATTAATGATCGGCGTGATCATCATTTTCAGAGTTTGTAGGCGACCCCACCATGAGATATGTTTTGGAGACCATGTATCCAACAGACTACGGACCTTGAGGAGAGTCTGAGATACATTATAAGCCACAGTGGCATGAAGAGTAGAGCAGAAATAAATTCCCAGATATTTGAGATGTTTAGATTGCCACTTAAAACCAGCCAAACCCATATGAGCAGGAAAACAATAGGCATTTAAAGGGAACATCTCCGTCTTATCCTTATTTAGGGTGTAACCCGAGACCTTTGAAAACAAGGAGATGGTGTCAGAGATAGCAGGGATGGCCAAGGCGATATCGTCCGAGAAAATTAGAACATCGTCCGCGTAAGCGGCAGTTTTAAGACAATGAGGGCCAAAAGAAAAACCTTTTACATCAGGGTGTAAGTCAATCAACCGGAGAAGAGGATCAATAGATAATAAGAATAAGAGAGGAGACAAGGGACATCCCTGTCTCGTGCCTTGACGAAGATTAAAAAACGAAGACGTAGCACCATTAACTCTAATATTAGCTTTAGGTTGGGAATATAGGGACATTAGCATATTAATGAAAGAGTCTCCGAGGTTATGTGCGCATAAGACAGCTCGAAGGAATGGCCAAGAAACCTTGTCGAAGGCCTTTTCCGCATCAAGGGCCAAGGCCGCCGCAGGGAGATGCGATCGCTTGGCAGCACCGATAATATGACAAAAAGTGCGTATATTATCCCTTGCTAGACGACCTTTTACAAAACCAGTTTGGGAAGGATGCACCAGATGGGGAATAAAGGATTCTAACCGTTTAGCTAGGATTTTAGCAAAAATCTTTGCTTCCATGTTTAGGAGGGAAATAGGGCGAAAGTTTTTAGGATCCGAATGATCTTTCCCCTCTTTTGGAATCACAACAATGGTGGCTTCAGCAGCCGAACCAGAAACAGAACCATTCTGAACAAAAGAATTAAAAACCGATTGTAACTTAGGTACAAGCGAAGGAAGAAATGTTTTATAAAACAATATTGGATAGCCATCAGGGCCAGGGGCTTTACCAGAACGTGTGGCCTGAATAGCAGACACTATTTCAGCAGAAGAGATAGGGTTATTTAGAATAGAGCGATCTTCCTCAGAGACTGACTGAATCGGAATTGATTTTAAAAAATCTTGACATTGGGCAAAAGAGGATTGGTTAGAAGGAGTATACAATTTATTATAGAAGTCGCGAAAAACTTCAAGTATTTCTTCTGTTTGGAATTTTTTAGAACCGGTGTGGTCCGTAATAGAAGAGATTTGTGAGGACTTAAAGGAACAATCTTGAAATTTTAACGTAGCAGCTAGAAGTTTCCCAGCCCTATTCTTTAATAGTAGCTTCTTGGACTTTTGCGCTTGGACACCAATATGAGCCCTTTTAGTAACAATTGTATTATATTTGTACTTGAGGAATTTTAATTGTTGTAAGCAAGACGGATTCTTAGTATGCCGGAAGGAGGCTTCAAGAGTTTTGATTTCAGAAGATAAATCTGTAAGTTCTTTTTTAATCGATGAGTTACGCTTGGACATACATTTGATAACCTGACCCCGGAACGTGCATTTAAAAGAGTCCCATAAAACGATCGGAGAAGAGACAGAACCTTCATTTTCACGGAAAAAAGTATCTATTGCTGTAGAAAATTCAGCAACCTGGGAAGAATCATATAGGACTTCAGTATTTAATCTCCATGAACGAGAACGTGGTTTAGGGGCAAAAGATGAGAGCGTAAAACTGACCGCGGCATGATCAGAGACCACAATAGGGTGTATAAGCGGATCGTAAGAAGATGAGAGAAGAGAAGAATGAACTAGGAGATAGTCAATACGAGAGAAGGAAGAGTGAGGTGAAGAGAAGAAAGAAAAATCAATACCAGTGGGATTATGAAGGCGCCAGATATCCTGAAGATGAGAGATGGAACACATGTTAAGCATTTGTTTATGGGATTTTGGAGGACGAAACTGAAATGAAGAATTCCTATCTAAGAGAGGATCCATTGGTAAATTAAAATCGCCACCAACAATGAGGTTACCAGCATGCGGGGTGTTATTCAAGGTGTTGGTAATGGCCTTCCAAAAAGTGGGATCATCAACATTCGGAGCATAGATATTCATAACATATAAATCATGCTGACCATTCGACAATTTAGACAACAACCACCGACCCTCAGAATCATGATTAGAAGAAATTATTGATAAACCAGAGGTCTTCGAGATTAAAGTAACAACCCCATTCCGTTTGCCTGAGGCATCAGAACAAGAAACATCCGAAACCCAATCCTTCTTTAGAAACAAGGCTTCTCTAATAGTGATCTTGGACTCTTGAAAAAGAACCAAATCTGCAGAGAGAGACTTACAATAGTCCAAAATTTTCGACCTCTTCACCGGATGATTCAACCCCTTAACATTGAGGGATAACACATTTAAGCCTGGCATGAAGAAAGAGAGGGGTAAACAGAAGACGACACTGATAGCAGAAAGAGAAAATACGTCATAAAGACAAGGGACCAACCATGGAACAAAAGAAAGACAGTGGGAGCGTGCCTGTGGGAGGACCAGGAGAAAAAAAGAGAAAGAAGAGATGATAAGAGAATAGAAAAGAGAGAGAAAAGATGTAGAAGGGAAGGTCTAAAAAAGACCCACATCATGCAAGGGAGAACGTGGAAAAAGCGAGCAAGGGCCCCGAACAAGGAGCAATATTGGGTAAAAACAGTAGCCCAATTCTAAAATATAACAGCTGATAGCAGGAAAAACAGAAAGGTAATAAGGAACAAATACTGTCGGAAAACATCATTACAATGGAAAGAATAAAATTGATAACGAAAAAAGAGCTACATTGCAATATAAGGTAAAAGAACCATCTAGCGAAGGGGCTAGCTAGGATATGTCACAGTAATATAATAAATAGCAACCACAAACTCATAGGAGAAAAAGCCAGAATAGTATATAACCTTGACGTGAATAAAATACAAATCGTAAAAGCTAACCACATATTTAAAGAACAAAGTCTAGCAACATATGTCATTACTATGAAGTTAAATTATAAAGGAAAAAAAATAGAGATGTATGAAAAAGAAACTAGCAAAAGACAGCACCGTAGATGAGTAGAGAGAGAAAGAATAGAAATAAAGGAACCAGAGAAAGAAATATCAAACCTAATACTGAAGAGAACTATATCAAATACAATATACTAATATCTTAGCAGTATAAATATGTATAAAGAATAAGATTAGTAGGAGAAGTAAGAACACAGTAAATATAGAAGGTACATCCGAACCATTAGATAAATGCAAGGCATATAATATATTCATAGGAAAAGATCACATCATAAATGAAGAAAAGGCATAACTGTATAGGATAAGAGTAAGAAAGTCAGATATATAAGAAAGAAAGTAGGACTGTAAGGTAGCAGAAAAGGAGAAAAAGAGGAAAAATGATAGATAAAAAGAAAGAGAAAAAAGACACGTACTAGAAAAAGGAAAGAAATGTTAGAGAAGTGGAGAGGAGGAACAGAGAAGGACGACAGCAAGAACTAACAAAGCTAGAATGTGGATATGAGTACAATACAAGATAAGAAAACAGTTGAGAGCCAAAAAGTGTTCACATAGAAAAAGAAACATACGAAGAAGAGAGAAAATCGAGAATAACATGAAGAAAAAGAAGAACAGAGTAAGCACGAACAAAGCAAGAAGGAGAGACCGGCAAAGAAGCCAACTGGAGAGTGATCAGAAGCAGGCCTTCAGACAGAAACAACCAGAAACAAACAAGAAACAGTTCAAGTTCCCGAAGAACCAGGAGTCTGCGAAGTTGCTCTTTGGATTTCCATCTCTATCTCCAACTGGTTGTCCAGGAATGTAGCCAAGTCCGTTGGTTCATCGAAGATTCTAGTGCGACCTTTATGAGTGATGCGAAATTTTGAAGGACCAGCAAAAGAAAAAGGAATTCCCATTTCAGACAGACGTTTCCGCAGATTCAGGAAGCCCTTTCGCCTTATAACTGTGTCTCTGGCAAAGTCTTGTGAAATGGAGATGCGATGACCATCCCAGCTGACTTGTTTAACTTTCCGCATATGAGAGAGAATCAACTCAGTGTGCTGATGTCGTAAGGGCTTAAAAATAATTGCTCTTGGCTGGGTAGCTGCCTTAGGTCGAAACGTTGGAACACGGTGTGCTCTTTCAATCTCAAACTCTCTGTGGAAGGAGATTTGTAAAGTGTCCGGGATCCAATGAGATAAAAACTCTATCATAGAAGAAGAAGCTTTCTCCGAATCCTCCGGAACACCAAAAATACGCAGATTAGACCTACGATTACGGTCCTCCTGCTCAGTGAGATCTCTGCGCAATGCCGCCATTGAGCGCTCCAAGTGGGTGAGAGATCTGGACTGCTTGTGCATACCATCCTCAGCAGAACTAAGTCGTGATTCTGCGGCTGACACACGAAGAGATAGGGCTTTAAAGTCATTTCTGATAGCAGAGACCTCCACTTGTAACAAGTCTGTGTTAGTTTTAGTTGACTGCGCAATATCATGTACTTCGTTAAGGCGCGCCAAAATGGTATCCAACGTGGAAGCAGTGTCTGCCTTAGAAGACTCGGGCGACGGAGAGAGTGACTTGAGTCTTTTCAACGACGAGCCCACATCTTTTAAGTCTTTGGCGGTCGAAGACCGATTCATATTTGCAGCTGTGAGGTAGAATACTGCAAGAGTACCACTTGAGATAAATAGGAACACAGGAATTGCGCAAAATGACACAGAGAAATCTAAATAGGCGCCCACGCCAATGTGTGCCAGGATATTTTAGCAGCAAAGGAATGTGCAGAGCAGGGAAACACAATATTAGAATAGTAGGAAAAAAATGTCGACACCTTGTATGACAGAAGCGCACTGAGAAATAAACAGCACGTCAGCAGCTTAAAAACCAGCCAAGCAGCAATGAAATAATGAAAAAAAGACACAAATGTTACCAGTAATAAGCCTCATGGAAGGAGCGCACTAGGAAGCCAGGCGGCACTGCAAAATTGTATCCATAGCGGCGCCTCTGAGGTAAAATGACCGGAACGTCAATAGCGGGAAAATGGCGGCCGCTCGTCAGGAATGCGAGCGCTTGTGAAGAGTGCGGCGGAATTCATAGAGCCGGAGAACCAACACACAGGAAAATAGCCTCAGTCAACTCTCTTCATGTTCCGCTGGAAAGGTGTGCCTTTTCCGCGAAGAAGGGCAGCCAGAAGCGGAGAAAATCGCTCAACGGGCCGAACTCGCCACGGAGCTCAAGCGCAACCCGCCATGTAGAAGCGGCGCGCAAGCCACGCCCCCTATTTAATGCATTTTTAACAGATGTATGCCTTTTTATATATACTGTTGTTACTTAATGAGACGTACGCTTTTATTATTTTATCAAAAATCGAATAAAGTTTAATGATGATGGTGTGGTTTCACCAATAAAGATCAAGGGGTCCATTACGATGTCGGGCGGTTTGCCTCCGCCAGGCTGGCGGTGGCCACCGCCGGCCTGGCGGAGGCAAACCGCCCGACATCGCAAGCCCAAATCCCCTCCGCCAGATTAGGATGGCGGAGGGGAAGGTGGCGGTGAAAAACACCGCCCGCCTGTTTTCCGCCCCGGTCGCCTTGCGGCCGGGGCGGAAAACCTGTAACATGGTGACGTTGTCTGTAAGAGACCGCCCGCCATATTACAATGGGATGTGAGGCAAGCCTTTCTGTGGCGGCAATGCCGCCACGGAAAGGCAGGCGGTCTTCACTCTGGGGGCCCCCTGCGGGCCCCCAGAGTGAAGAACAGTAGGGGGGTGCACACGGGGGGTACCTGTGGTACCCCCCCTGCATTTGCATAATGAAAGCGGCAGGCACCGCGCGGTGCCTGCCGCTTTCAATATGCAAATGGTGAAAAGCATTTTCAGCATTGTGGCGGGCGATGCAGAGAGCCCCAGGTATAATGTATGCAAGGGGGGAGTATTAACGCAAGAAAGCGTCATAGAAGTGACGCAGTGAAATCTATAAGATTTTACTGCGCCATTTCTTGGACGCTATTGTGTCAAAATCTTACTCCTGCCTCATGGCAGGCGTAAGACTGACGCAGGCACTAACAACATGGGACTTGCCCATGTGAAAGTACACATTGCTGGAGTTGTGTCACTTTTGTGACACATTCCAACAATGCGTCACTTTTGCGCCTACAGATACGTCAGAAATACTGACGTATCTGTAACTCCTTGCGACATGATGCGTCATACTGTAGATATAACGCATCATTAGTGTCGCAGGGTGAGCGCAGTGAAAAGTGATGCATCGCTGTTTTCGCGCAGCGATGCGCCACTTTTCATAAATGAGGCCCTATATTGGTAGTTATAAAGTATTTTATTTTGTCCCCACAGTCCAGCTAAGTTTTTTGCTTTATTTTTCTAAACTCTTGCATGAACTAAGAGGTTCCTCAAAGTTCTCCCTTTCTTGGATAAAAATGAAGGGAGACTATTGATCAAAGCAGTCAACTGAATTAGTCTCCAGCATTTTTATTGATTCTAACCAGTGTATTACTAAGTGAGCAAAAACTAGTGACACAATACATTTCTGTTGGTTTCTCTCTTTTCTATGGGAATTAACAAATATTTCCGTTGCGACTACCAGGCTCTTTGTTATGCTCTCCTGAGTAATTTTCTTGTATAAGCTCTGGCCAAGAGTTGTTACTGAATGCTTCAGGCTCTCAGAAGTAGTCCTGAATCAATTTACAATTCCTTGAAATAGAGAGGTGCTTTACCGTATGGGAATCTATCCCAGAGTGCTTTTGGATGGGTTTCAGGAATAGTGATAATTTGTTCTGTGTTCCATCGGATTAGGGAACAATGCTGAGCCAAGGAGACTATCAAAAGTGATTATTGTGAGGTCAAGGAAGACAATGGAAGCCTTGCTGTAGTTGGAAGGAAGAGATACGTTTGGTATATGGCTATTGTCTATGCTCCAATGTTATGATTACTGTTGACAACTTGATTTGATTTGATTTAATATTTCTAAAGCGCGCGAATGCCCATGGGTGTCTTGGCGCTGTTTCCAATGTGAAAGAAAATCTGGCCATGCATGCTTTGTCTAGACGTTAAAAAGCCAAGTTTTTAAGACTTTCCTGAAGTGCATCAACGAGGGGCTACATTTTATTGTGATAGGTAAAAGATTCCAATCCTTGGCAGTCTGATGCAGAAAGCTTCTCCCTCCCCACCTTACCTGCTTGATTTTGGGAATTTGCAGAGTTTTTAAGAGGACTGACCTCAGATTTCTAGCCGGTATGTACCATTTCATGTAGGTTCTTAGAAACTGTGGTCCCGTCCCATGTAAGGCTTTATAGGCCAGACACAATGATGTAAACCTGATCCTTTTCCCCATGGGGAGCCAGTGGAGACTACTCAATCTATGACCAACTCGCTCAGATCTAGGAACTTTGATCTAACAACTGGTATTAATTTCTGAGAAAGTACATTTATTAATTGTTTGAGTTAATAACTCTTATGAATATTGCAGGGAAACATTGGGGCATATGTACTAGAGAAGTGGCGGAGCATGGCGTTAACCTCCGTGGCTTAACGCCATGCTCCGATACTTTAGAATTGCAGGGCTACCGCATATTTACAACAATATGGTGCAGATATGCGTATCCCCCTGCGCTACATTTAGTAGTCTAGCGCAAACGCAGGCACCCTTGCACCATGGTGCAAGTGTGCCTGTGTTGAGGGGAAGATTGTTTATGCGCAGGAAGGTCTCGTAGTGTAGTATAAAAGTAATAATACCAATAATACTTTAGATGAATAGTTTGCAGTCAATTTGTATTGTATATCATGCATCAAAGCAATGGAGAGTTATGGCACAGTGATCAGAAAAATGTTTGTGCAAAAGTTGAAGAGAAATGAGGATGCAAGTAGATGCTATGTACAAGTGGTGACCAACAATTCTAAGTCAGGACCGGAGGCAAGAATTAGGCTTTTCTTTCCTTGCTTTTATTCAACAGGAGCCATTCAAAGATTACGTAACACAACTTCATTTCCAATCAGTGCTTGGGAAAAACAACAAACAGTAATCCACCAATCAGTGCAACTCCCATCGTTCAACAGGTCCTGTTGACGCTCTGTAGCCCTCTTTCTTTGCTTCTCCACAGCCTACAGATAAGTGTGATCTCTTCTCTCTTAAAACACTGATGTGTGATGACTATTATTGGTGTTATATGACATGTAGTCGGGGATTTTCCGATGTCGCGTATTCCCGCTTAGGTGGGGGGAGCCTATCAGCGGGTAGATTGGCCCAGCGTTGTTCTATGCGGGAATGAATTCCACTTCTTCGTGGCTGCTCTCAACAGGCTCTTTATGCGCGGTGCAGTCTTCTGACCAATAGGGGGCCCGCACATCTAGCTCTATTCGCGCCCAGCGCGTCTTACCTCCCAGGCCGCCGGCGAGTCATTTCACTACACCTGAAATAGACATGCACTGAAAATCCACTTGCTTTTATGACAAGGCTTCAACCCTTACTGCCCTAATGATGGAAGTCATCATCAGGGCAAAGAGTTTGACAGAGCATCTGATGACTAAAGGGATACTGGACATTAAACAACAGCACTGCCAATTGGAGCAAATGGCATCCAAACAGCAAGTGGTGGAAGCATTCTGTGGAGAAAACATGTTCTGCGGTTTTGAAAGAAGGAGAAAGTAACATTCAAATAACTGTGAGTCATTGTATACATGTCATATGAGATAGAGGAGGGTGGTACAACTATCTATGTGGTGTAACAAGTATTCAACTCCATTTTGTCTGGGTAAGCCTGAGATGTGGCATTGTGGCATTGTGCACCAGCTAGTGGCTTTCCCAATCATGATGTCTTGTCCTTCTGATCAGACCCTATGTCCATGTGATGGATGAAATCAGCAAAGCGTAAAGCGCTTTCTATTGTTTTGTAAATTTTACAAGTCTTTTAGGAGTTTTTACATAGAACCTATTTTATCAGATCATATAAAGCACCTATGAAAATGTGATTGCACTATGCGAACCCTTTGTGTGTTACAGTGTGGCCCTTTTTATTCTGAAAGCTTTTCATGTAAGGAAAAGCCTTTTGTAGTAGCTAGCCCTTGATCTTAAACTCTCTTTGTATGGTTTTCATCTAATGGATATAAAATGGATTCATTTTATTGAGATGTCAATGTTTGGGGGTATTTTATGCAAATGTACTATTATGGCTGTTTTAACTCGCTGAATAAAGGGGCATATTATCAAGGACGGGCAATACATTATCACTGCTTTTATCGGCAGGAAACTGCCGATAAAGTGGCGATAATGGGCTTGATAATGTGCTCTATGGAATTCCTATCGAAGCTCATGTTATATGTGAAGACATCTAACATGGGCTTCGATAGGAATTCATAGAGCATATTATCAAGCCCATTATCGCCACTTTATCGGCAGTTTCCTGCCGATAAAAGCGGCAATAATGTATCGCCCGTCCTTGATAATATGCCCCAAAGTTTATGAACTGAACTATCAACGAAAGCCTCATGTGAGGAAAACCTTAATCCATGCGGAGATTTCCAAAGGATAAATCAAAGAGACACCCAGTGAATGAAAAGACCCAAACCAGAGGCATTTCATGCATTTTGAATTGACTGGAAAGTAGCAAAAATCGTTTTTTTGCCTGTAGTGTGTCTGGCAAAAAATGGTTTTACAGAGCCAAAGTGAGGAGGAAATAGCGTTTAGTAGCATGCACAAATAATATGCGTAAATAGAGTTTTTTCTGTGGGCACCCACTTGATTGGTGCTGTAGCATATACATTGAGAAGGAAAGGCAGGTTCTCTTGGCAGAGGGAGAAAATTGTCGAACTGAATATCACCTACATCAATATTGTGGCACACTAAGAGCGAGGACAGGATAACGAGGGCCACTATATTGAAAGGTAAGTGCATATAGGGAAGTATAGACTTACTATTCCAAACTCCACACATGTAGGTATATATATGTAGAGTAATTAAAGAAAATCTAAACTTAGATACCAGTTGATATTTTATTTTCTATATTCTGTCCTTGATAGTGTCCCATAGATATTGTTGAATCGATATTCAGGGGGCATACCAATAGAGAGAAATTAGCAAAGGCTGATTTTCCTCTTTTTAGCTTTGGTCACAAAGTTACCTAACGACGCTCATAAAGCTTTCTGTACAGCAACATGTTAACAGATGCCCAGTAGAATGCACATGCAATGTGCCGAACACGCATGTCAAAAATCGCCACTGTTGAAAACATTCCCTTGGGCGCCTATGAAATGGAGTGGCGATCACCTTCAGTTAAGCTCATGGAATGGCTCTTACTCTTGCTTTTAGAATGAATTGCCTTTCAGGATAGAAAAACCATTTGCAAAAAGTGAGAGTTTACCCAAATGGGCCAAATTATTACTGCACCAACTGTTTCAGTGTCATCCCTCCTCTCAGACATGTATCCTGCCCTGTCACAATGCACAGATTTATGTAAACAAACAAATCATAATTGTGTTAGAATGTCTGCTGGTGGGAGAACATGTCCATGCATTCTGATTCTGTTTATCCAAATCAACATTTTCTGTAAGTGCCTAGGCAACTGCTTGCACCAGCCTTCTATGATGGGTGTACTGTTCACATAAGGGAATCTGTAAGATAATGTAACTAAACACTTTTAAGTTGACTTCAAATTTCTCACTCTTTTTATGTTTAGAAGTATTTTATTTTATGTTGAGTTCTGTCATGTATAATGTTCTTTGACATCAAATGGCATGTGCAATCAGCTAATGGGCCGTGGTGGCCACTTCTCTTCTACGTCTGAAGTCCCCTTGAATAATAGCCAATACCTTCCTCTTCCACCTAACTACATCCATTGCCACATGGAGGTCAACAACTTCACAGGAATCCGCAGCATAGAGATGGGCAGGGAAGTGTGCAGGGAAGACAGACCTGCCACCTTGCCATTGCTCTAGGCACACTGTCTCCCTCTACTCATAGCCAAATTCTCTGTTTCTGCCCCTTTTCCCCCCTGACGTTGATCTGCTAACCAAATCCTAAAAGCTTCCAAAATCAATACACTGGCAGGAGAAATAAGCATGCTCCATTTTTATAACCCCCTATCAACTTTTCCTCCAAGGTTTTCACACACTCTCTATCCTATTACTCCAACAATCATACAAGGAGCGGGTACAGCTCAATGGAAGAAAATATTGTTATAGTAATTGCATTTATATAGCACTTACTCCCTCTGACGAGGCGTCAAAGCGCTTTTCGTCGAGTAGCATTCACTCAGAACCCCAACAAGGATTAGTGGCAGATTACTATAGCGAAATATGAGTGGTGGAGTCTAGAAAGTGTTCTTTGGGAGATCATATGTTTGATGGAATCTAGAGGGCCATTAACAACTAATATACGCCTTGGCAGCAAGATATTTGCTATATTAGCAACCAAGTTTATAATGCTTACATTTACTGCTGCTGTTTTCCTGAACTCTGGGTTTAGTGGCTGGGACATGAAGCAGGCAGACAGTGAGAGTGTTTATTTGTCTGTGGTGGGGGTGACAAGGTAATAGCATTATTGCACACATAATGTCAGACTTTAATAGCTGTTAATTGTCCATGCCTTGATTATGTTCCTTTGCCCATGTATGCAAAGTGAGTAATTAATAGTGCTTAGTCACTAATAACACCCTTAAAAGAAGACAGTCTTACTTAATTGATTGATTTTACTGCAAATGCTTCAGTTTATAAAATATTTCAAATTTGAAAACAGGGCACATTCATAAAGGCAAGAGTACAGGAAGTAGTAATGCATAATACTCTTTCACATGATCTTACATTCCTTTGTGAAACATCAACCTCCCTATTAGAAAAGATGTACAGAAGACTAATTGCATATGAATATTCTCTTTATTTGTTTTGCGGACAACCTCAGAAATGTAAGAGTACTACAAGAGTACTGCTCCATGCATTCCAAAATGCCTTTGTAACTAGTCCCAATAAATCTAAACCTGAAGAAAATAATATCACAATATATAGAAGTAACCAGACTTGGCGAGCCATTTCTTCTTATGAATGCCTTCTTTTCCTTCATGTCCTGTCTAATAACCCCTGTTCACCAAACACCACTCTCTCCATTACATTCACTCTGTTCCTTTCAATAACTCTTTAACCTCTGTGACTGTGAAGCTGGAGAGAAAAATAACTTCAGTGGTGCTGACTAGATATATTATATCCCTATCTCTGTGACATCTCTGTGCTTCCCCTAACCCTTCTCTGTCTTCCTTTTGCCCCTCCTCCCTCCATCCTGGAAGAATGATGTAAAACTGAGAGACCGGGTGTTATATACGGTCAAGTGCTGCTGTGTATTAACTTTCTTGCCTCAAAGCCGTGGATCAGTGGATGACATGGAGCAATCTCAAATTGAATGCTTCCAAAATGGAAATACTCACATGTGGCGATAGGAAAAATTATGACCCACTCACCACCTGGCCTGATGATCTGGGCACACCGCCTAAAGTATCTAAGGAAGTAAGAAACATCTGAATTACCATGAACTCCAAGATCAAGGTTCGTTACCATAATAACTCTGCGATGTATCTTCCCCCACCTTGGATTCCCATACAGGTTCCAGGCTACTATCTCTCTTGATCTGTCTAAACTTGATTACGCCAATAGCCTCTACCACGGATCATCTTTAACAACCATGAAAAGACTACAATGGATTCAGAGCTCGGCTGCCAGACTACTTTTACAAATAAAGCCACAAGCCCACATTTCCCCTGCCTTGAAGGCCTTACATTGGTTACCGGTTGCCAGAAGATCGACATTCAAGCTGCTTTGTATCAGCCACAAAGCGATGCATGGAACAGAACCACTTTTCATCTTTTCGCCTTTCTTGGAATAAAATCACCAAATACTTTAAAAAGAGGAACCTCTGCTCTAGATTGGCACATCGCCTCAAAATCCCACCATAAAAAAACATAGATGGAACATCCCTCTCTGTTTAATCAGCCAAATTATGGAACTCTTTACCCCCAAAGATAAGATCCACAGATAACTACCTTATCTTCTGAAGATACTCAAGAGTTGGCTCTTCCCCACACAGCCATCATACTCAAACATAAATATACAATACATCCCTCTGTATATAGCATTTATTTTAACTATAGATGTGTACCTACATATGTGTTTGCTCTACCTTCACTCTCTGACTCATCCCAAACCCCATTCTACTGCTATGATTCCCAAAATACCCCTTTCTAGACTCTTACCACCTCTACCCCTCCTTGCATCATCTCAAACCTCTTTTACTATTCAGATCTCCCAAACAAGCCTTTCTAAACCATTACCTCTGACTCGTCCCCCTCCACCTAACCTTTACTCATCCCAAACCTCCTCCGACTGCTATAAGCGCCAAACAGAAAACGCTTTCTAGACCCTTCCCTCTTCTATCCCTCCACGATCCTTTTCAATCCATTTCACAGAATAACATGTCCAACACTCACATTAATTTCATATTTCCATATACTAATTCCCCACTAATCCTGTTTGGGTTCCGGATCAGCATGCTACTCACAGAAAAGTACTTGGACATTCCATCAGGGGGAGTAAGCACTATATAAACACAAACCCTTCCCTCTTCTATCCCTCCCCTATCATTTTTCAATTCAAATAACAAACTCACATGCCCACTGCTCAAATTATTTTCATATCTCCCTAAACTAATTCACCACTAATCCTTTTTGGGTTCCAGAGTAGCGTGCTACTCGCCGACAAATGCTTCGACATCTCATCAGGGGTAGTAAGCGTCGTATAAATGCAAATACAATTTCAGTTACAATTCATATTGATGATTCGCCATCTCCCCTTGTTATCACCCTTATCCGTATTTTCCTTACCTGTTCGTCATTCCTTGAGTTCCTGTGTGCGTGGAACCCCGTGTGCGGTCTTTAGAACGTTGAGGGTGGTGGTTGGGTTAGAACGGTTGAGGGAGGAGTTCGAGTGGTGACGTGTGCTGAAGTTTAATAAATGCTTTAACCTACTCGAGGCTCCTGTGTTTCCAACACCAGGACTGTGCGCATTGCAGGCATCAGTGAAAAGGAAGGTAGCCTGCGACTGGGAGATCTTTATCCGCCGCCATGTTCTTTAGATCTTTGATAGTCCCATCAGCCCTCTCTATTCATACACAAGCCCACATGCCTGTCATCTTGTGGCCTCCAGACACATTAGCAAAGGCATGTCTCCATTAGAGCATGAACAGACTGACAATGGCCTTCACTTCCCACTGATCATATATCAACACAACAAACTTACTGTAGCCGACTGACGCCTCTTGACATGGGAACAACAGCTCCGTATCCTGCGGCGCGCGCGCGCACCCTGCGTGGCCCAGCGGGACGTTTTCAAATCCCTGGCCTGCAGTGAATTCTCATCACCAGCAGTGTTTTAAGAGCTGAGCTGCCTCACTGAGCTTCATGGAGAATGACAATTATTCATTGCAGCACAAACATTCCAGACAAAACTCCCGGCTAATGTCTGCTCCTCTTCCTCTAGACCCCCTGGGGCTTACAGCTGAGGACAGACACCCAGACGCCTTCCTTCAGAGCACGATAGCTGCGATTTACACTATGACTCTACCCTGTGGGTTTCATGTTTGCAAATAAATACATTAAACTAGGGAAAAGACAATGCTTTGAAAGACAGTGCTCGATTTTGGGTGAAGGTAATGCCAGTGAATTGCATACATTTAGTTAAACTTTTTTTCGTTTCAGCTTTTGGAGTGTATTGAGATTATGCATAGGGATGTGCAAAGTTTGCAAAGTGTTTTCTGGTAAACTAAGAACATTGCACGTTAAAAACTACGAAAAATAGGTAGGTTATGAAGGTTATGTAGGTTATGAAGCTCAAAGTAGTTGAGCTTTAGAATGAAAATCTTGTTCACAAATATTTTGCATAGAAGTGTAATTTGTGTTGATTGACTTGTGAGAAAAAACTAAGGAAGGTATGCACTGGTGCACACAATGCTAATGAGTAACTGGCATAACACGTACTCACAAGAGTAATCTAAGCTAGATATACACTTGCACACAAACTACTACTGAGTTACCAGTCTGAAACATTTCAGTGTACTTGTGGGAAAAAGTGAGCGTTCGCACAAACTAACCCTTGAGAGCAAACCACGCTAATGCGCATGCTCACAAAAGCTAGTAAACTCAGGGCCTGATTTAGATTTTGGTGGATGGGTCACAAAGCATGACGCTGTATGAAAAGTGTATTTTTGCAGCGACACAGTCCACTCAGATACAGTTTGTTGTTCTATTGACACAGTCTGTTTGGCATGCCTTTGTTGATGATGCAACACAGTCGGCTTGGGCACATTTAATTGATACTAGGCCTGGGCGGTAAATTTTGTTCCGCTTGCGGAATTTGCGATATTTTGATATATTTGCGTTTAAATGTCAAAACTTTCACAATCTGCCACAAAACAAAAGTATCTTCTTGTTTGTGCTTTATAAATGCGTTGTCGTGCGCTGACGAGTTTTCCTATCCGTTCGTGTGCACCACGAGATGTTGGATTGTTGGTAACCGGTCGCACTATCCCGCGCGAGTTTGCGATCGCGACACGTCATTCGACCTGGAACAGGAAATCGGCATCACAAGCAAGATGGCTGCGCCCATTAGCTACCGCATGGGCAAGTTGGGGATACATTTTCCCGGGAGCACACAAAAACACATCGCGAATGGGTGGGAAAAGCAATCTCCGCACCTTAGCGAAAGTTTCGCGTGCTCGCGGAGATTTTGAGCAATTTCGCGATAATTTGCGAAAGTCAATTTTGCAAATTCCGCCCACCCCTAATTGATACATCATCACAGTCCATTCAAGCACATTTTGTTAATGCAGCATCACAGGCCTTTGGAACATGACTGGAACTGCTAGTCCTGAGAAACTACATTGATATTCTCCTTACCAGGGCCGGACTGGCTACCGGGCAGTTTGAAATGCTGCCGAGCTGCTGCCTGATTTTACTGCAGTGTGGGTTGATTTCGTCAATGGAGACCTGCGTGTGCTTCGAAATACTGAAAGCAAAACGGATTTCGTTTAGCTCACGCAGGTCCCCATTAACGAAATCAGTCCCCAGCTCAGCAGCATTCCTACCTGCCCGGTAGCCAGTCCGGCCCTGCTCCTTACCATGCGGATCACTCTCCTTGTGCAAGGGTTTTTACGTTGGGATGGAAAGTTCTAGAAGCCAGGCATCCATAGCCAATCCTAGGGTGCCACATCATCACTCCACCGCTGTCCCAACCCTCCTGCATATCTTTATGGGATGCTTAAAGATGGCGACTTCTTTCTTTTCATGTTTATAAAAAGTAATTTGCTTTAAGGGATGCTGCCGTAGAGTTTGTTTGCGTTGTAAAGCCTGGATTCTTTCGATGCTCTTGTGGTATCTCCCCCATGTTCAAGAGACAGAAGTTGGTGTTTTGAGTAATGACCAAAGCCTACAGGGTGAAGGAAATGTCAGAGTAGAGTGGCAGCCCAAGATTCATTACTTTGTCCCCCATTGGCACACTGCTCTGACACACTATGAGTTTCTTGGTGTTCCCATACCCAGGAGTTACAAGTTCAGGAACACTGACACTGATTTATTAGGTGCACCATTTCATACTGCTGCTGAAAAAGGCAAAGCACAGCCCCCACCTGACCCCCTGCAGTAGCCTGGCGGAAGCATACTATACCCCACTCCTCACTCTCCCAAATCCATCTGCTCGCATTTCTGGACTGTGCAGAAAAGGACTTGGGATAGCCAGGATGTTGGACCTGGCCCTTTTTGGCAGGTTCACCCCAAAACTTTTTTGCTTTTGCCTAGCCTGTTTCTGTGTCCTGGTGTTAGTGATTTTAGGTCTCTGCGCACTTTTTCACTGTGGTACAGTGTAAAGTGCGTGAGCTCTCTGTGTATGTGAGGTGAGTGACCTGCCTTCCCATAGGAATGCATGGGGAATATGTGGGACCATGGTAGTTCCTGATGTGTGGGGAGTGCAGGGTCGAGTTTGGTATGTGCGAACTCGTGAGATTGAAGGCTGCGTAATGATGTATGCGGCATGAATGTGTCTAGTGTGGAAGTGCCACTTCTAGACATGGGTGTGCGTGTGTAGTGAGTGTGCTGACACGTGATTGGCTGGAGCCTGGCTCCAGGATGTCTGGATGGGTCTGCCCAGTGGTGAGTGTTGAGACTAGCATGCTGATGTGAGGGGAGGGGTGCACCTGGGTCCGGAATAGGCCTGGGCTTTCCCCACACAATGCTGGCTCCGCCCCCTGTGGTGCGACTGATGACCCTAACCTGACTAGTGAATGGGAGGGTTGGCTGAGCTCATCAAGGGGGCTCCCAAACCAGCTGCGCCTGGTTTTCCTCCCACCCTGCACCTTTAGACAAAGGAATTCGCTGTATAAAAAGGGGCTGTGTCCCCTTACAAAATGTTCTTGTTTCCAACTTGAATCCTGCCAGGGGCGTGCTGCTGCTTGGGCCCAGGGAAGGCTTGCCTCCCTGGGCCCTGCCCAGTCCCTGGATACCTGATGGACTGCTGATGTCCTGGACTCTGGAGACCTTTTACTGGGTCCCCTTTGCTTCACTTTGCTGCTGGACCTTGCTTGTAGCGCTAGGGGAGCGCTTTATTTTTGACAGACACCTTCTTTTGCCTGATAGCACTTGGGAGCACTTTTTGCTTTATTTGGAGCGTTTCTTTGCCCCGCATTTTGCGTGGGGAAAAGCCGGTGCCCACGCGGCATTTGCCCAGGATTGCCGATCGTAGCGAGTGTCACCTCGCGTTATATTTAAATTTGAGAGGGAGCCTACCCCTCGTTTGCCGGAAAATCACCACCGCTGCCCGGAGCCTGAAGCCGACGGAGAATCTGCCGTCTCTTGCCAGGGCCATGGAGAGAGAAACCGAAGGAGCTGAGCCCTGATTGGCTCAGAAAAACAAGCCCCCTCAGCAGGGCCACGCTGGGATTGGCTCTAGCCGCCCGGGAGTCCCGCCGCGTCATTGAAGCGCCCTATTGCCATTGGTTCCGCTGCCAGTGAGCGCCGCAGCATCATCACGAGGCCTCGCGGCCATTGGTCCGGCTGCGAGGGCTTCCTCTGAGGTTGGTGAACTGCGCCGGAGGCCGGGGAGTGAAAAGAAGGTGCCTGCCTCGCTGGAGAGCCTCGCTGAACAGCCCGGTGAGTTCGCAAGCCTGATAGGTACCTTGATAGTGCCGGTCCAAGCCCGGCCGGTGTCCTGAGCGGCCCCCGCCTGAAGGGGAGGGTCGCTCCAATGATGGGGGGGACTAATTGTCGAAAGAGCCTGTGTGGCTCTACTCTGGCCATACGTGTGAGAAGGGGCCCGTGGTCCCAGTGAGGGCCCGTGGTGGTTCCCAGAGCGGACCCGCCGTAGCGGTCCGCTCCAACATGCCCCCAGTTGTTTTAGACTCCCGGTTAGCAGGGATCCCCTGCACAGAGACTGTGAGTGCTCATCCAATGTCTTGGGGCATATTTGATTTAGAGCCCTGAGAGGCTCCTGGGCAGTTGATGATTTTGAGTCCCCAGAGGGGGGACTCCAACGAAGGGACCATATTTGTTTTAGGAGCCTGAGAGGCTCAAGGGCATGTTTTGTGTCAGGGCCTGTGTGGCCCCAACGTGGGCTAGGTTTCTTTGAAAGGCCCAGGTTCTTGTCCCCATATTCTGCCTCATTATGATGTTAGAGCCAGAGGGCTCCAAGGTGCCCAGTGGATTTCAGAGCCTGTGTGGCTCCAGCAGTGGGCGCAGTTTGTCCCAAGGGCCATTGAGAGCCCATGTCGCAGTTTTGTCTCCAGCTGCCCAGCAATTAGTGGTCAGCTGCACCGTTTAGGCGCCAAGGGAGAGAGAGTCCCTGTGTGGGACAGAGATGGCACAGTGGTGCCAGGCCTGCTACAGCTGCGCAGCACTTAGTGCCAGGTGCAACGTTTAGGCCCTGTTGTGATTCTCAGCTGCCCAGCAATTAGTGGGCAGCTTCAACGTTTAGGTTTGCACCGGTGGCGCACCCCTGACTGGCGCTGCATTGGCAGCACGCCCTGACATTCTGGACACAGGGCTTTTTTAGTCCCCTTGTTGGATGGCCAGTTGGCCAGGGGGCTGGTATGTGGTTATTGCGTATTGTGAATTTACTATGTTTAGGATAGTAATTGCCTAAGGTGATGTTTGCGCAATGTGATTATGAGGTTATTTTACTTATGTAGGTTTATGCTAGTGAGCTATTTTCACTGTGAGTTACGCCTCTAGATATGATTTATTCTTAGGAGGCAGAGTCTAATGTGTTTAGAATAGTGAGGAGATTGCCTACTGTATTTTTACCGGTTAGGCCCAAATGTGAGTTATGCGTAATGTGCTATGCCATTATGCCTGTGACACCTCTGAATGTGGTTTATGCATTATGTGTCTTACCTACACCTCTGAATGTTTTTATGCATCATGTGTTTTCCTTCCCTACACCTCTGAATGTTGCAATGCATCATGTGTAATGTGTTCTTACCTATAATTGTTCTTTTGTGCTACACTTATTCTAAGTTCTAGAAGTGCTATTTCTAAAAGTGCTGATTCTGACAGTGGTCCAGGTGGCCCTGTCTTGTAAATAATCCCTTGTGAATATTGCCTGTGCCAGTTGGCACAATGTACATGTGTGACTTCTATCTGATGTGTTTTGACAATGCAAAAGTTATTTTTATATAACCTTGTGCGGAGTTCCTTTTGTGGTGTGCCTAGGATGTTGTTGCTGTTGTGTGCGTGCGCAAATGCTTTACACATTGCCTCCGGGATAAGCCTGTCTGCTCGTGCCAAGCTACCAAGGGGGTGAGCAGGGTTATCTTGGCGTGTGACTCCCTTGACCTGACTAGAATGGTGGTTTCTGCCTGACTTTGGCGTCAGCCTTAGCCTACCAGAAATCCCAGTTCTAACACAGGACCACACAGTTATTCCGCATTCGTGGAAGAAAAACCCACAATGGTGGGATGCAGACGCGGAGATACGTTTAGATTTCGTAAATATAACTCTATTATCTCCTAAATCTAGCATCTCATAATGAGGGGCTTTATGTGTGGATTTTGATACTGCTCCAAATGGGAAACGGCCACTACAACGCGGCCGTTTCCACGGAAACATTAACCACGCATGCATTACAACGCATGCGTGGTTACCAGGAAAGCCTTTACCACGCATACCTTTACTATGAGGTACGTAGTAAAGGCATGTGTGGTAAAGGCTAACATAAAAAAGGGGGCTTGGGGGGGTCTCCCCCCCAAATAAAAAGAAACTCACCTAAAGTCACTCGGCGTCGTTTAAGAGGAAACGGAAAGAAACCCGCTTCCTCTTAACGACGTATGACGTCACCACGAACAATTAGAGGAAAAGGTTGTTCGTTGAAATAGCATTCCGTTGTAACGCATGCGTGGTAAAGGCATGCGTTGCAACGGAATTCGTTGTGATAACATACAACCCTCCAAATTCTTGTGGCCTTGCAAAGGGCAAGGGGACATCAGTTGCCCATTCCATCCCCAGACCCTCATTTTTAATCCCAATATATGTGTTTTTGCCTTCGTGGCCCCTGTAATCTGTGTTTCGTTGGACCTCTTTGGCCAGCAGCCGCCTTGTGCTATTTCTCAGGAGTCCATTCAAAGTGCCATAATGCATTGCAGAGTCACTTCATGGAGGAGAAGGAAGTTGGGCTACAGAGGTAACAAATCAATGTTGTGATGGGCATTTATTTAATCATTATTAACCGTGCTTCTGCAGTGGTACCTTTCTCCACTGACTGCACTCCAGCATCACTGCAAGGCATTGCTCATTCACCAGCTGGCCTGCAGGTTCAACTGCAGTCTCACCAAGACATATGCAAGCATACATTTAGTATATGTTAAAACACCAGCGGCTGAAGTAAAAGTTATTGAATTGTGGAAGGATACCTTCTACCGCCTGGGACCAGTTTGCTATTTCAGGGATATGTGAGCTGGGGCTGGCGTCCTATCTCGCAATTCACAGATAACAAACGCAACAAATTATTCAACTGTACATAATAATAATTATGCAATTTAGCTTGTTCAGGGATTGATTGCTTAGGCTAATTATGTGATTATTTCCACCTTGCCTAAAAGTCATTAAGAGATTCAGGTTTCCTCCAGGTACAAGAAACGAAGGCCAGCCAGCTGTTCAGGGCTGAAACTAGCTCTGCACAGGACGCCTGGCCCGATTATCACCAGTCACCATGGCGATCTGATTCCTTCTCTGTATCCTTCCGCATAATTATCATTGTCAACCTTCGGGACTAGATCACCTCTCTGTACCATCGGCCTGAATATTATACGGATCACCTTGGGGACATGCTTTCCTCTCTGTATCCATCCGCATGATTAGTACTGGCCACCTTAGGGACTAGATTATCTCTCTGTATCCATCCGCATGATTACCACCGGTCACCTTGAACACCTGGCGTCTTCTCTGTGTCCAGTTGCATGAGGCTGTCCCCACCCTCATAGTAATAAGTGCTACAATCAAAACGGTCCAAATAATGTCCCTTATGGCTGTTGTAATGAAACCCTTTGCTAGATTTACCTTAAGAACAAGGTTATTCTAAGTGCCCAAACTACATGGCAGGCAGCCTGGATGTAACAGGTATGTCAACTGCGGGGCTTTAAGTGAGCCGGGTCCTGCCGGTGCTCAGCAACAGCTGATATTACAAGCAGGTGCTGAGAGGGTCCCTATAGGGCTCTCCGTTTTTGCCCTCACCATCAGGGTGAAAAAAACGTAACTCTGTGGCAATGCCACCCTTCACTGCCTTTGATGTAACGTCAAAGAGACTCGTTATAGTACTTTCACAGTCCCACCATTTCAGAATGGAAGCATTTTCAATATGCTATACTAGGAAGCCATAGTTGTGGCATATTAATCTTATGCAACTAATAACCATTAGCAAAGTCAATAGTCCTGGCTTGTTTTAGGTCTAATGTTTACTGGTTGATAGGTTGCCCAGGGCCAAAAACTGCCCGGAAGGAGGGCCATGTATCTTCTCAAACACAAGGAGATGATGGATGGAGCGCTGAAACTTTTCAAACACTCATCCACAGTCAAAGCTCTGGGTTGAATCCATCATCGTTCTTTATCTCACTCCACCACCCCAGTGCAGACCCAGCTATATGCGAATCAGTCTTGACCCTGTGCCAGTGCCTCATGGGAACAGTCCAGCCCAGGTCTTCCTTGAACCAGAAACAAGCATCCTGGGGTCAGTTTCTGGGTAACACCCTTCATCAGCCAGACTAGTTTGAATCCAGTGGCAAAGTGAGCAAGGGACCCACGTCTGTTAGGGCGAACAAAGCAAACACAAGGAGATGATGGACGGAGCACTGAAACTTTTCAGACACTCACCTCCAGTCACAGATCTGGGTTGAAATCAACATCGTTCTTTAGCTCACTTCGCCACCTCAGTTCAGACCCAGCTATATGCAAACCAGCCTTGACCCAGTGCCTCGTGGGAACAGTCTAGCCCAATCTGCCAAGCCAGGTCTTCCCTGAACCGGAAACAAGCATCCTGGAACCAGTTTCTGGGTAACACCCTTCATCAGCCTGACTAGCTTAAATCCAGTGGCAAAGTGAGCAAGGGACCCACATCTGGGCATACCCTGCCAACTTAGGGCGAACAAAGCAAACACAAGGAGATGATGGACGGAGCACTGTAGCTTTTCAGACATTCACCCCCAGTCACAGATCTGGGTTGAATCCATCACCGTTTTTTAGCTCACTTCGCCACCTCAGTTCAGACCCACCTATATGTAAAGCAGTCTTGACCCTGTGTCTCATGGGAACAGTCCAGCACGAACTGCTAAGCCAGGTCTTCCCTGAACCGGAAACAAGCATCCTTGGAACGGTTTCTGGGTAACACCCTTCATCAGCCAGACTAGCTTGAATCCAGTGACAAAGTGAGCAAGGGACCCAGTCTGTTAAGGCAAACAAAGCAAACACAAGGAGATGATGGACGGAGCGCTGAAACTTTTCAGACACTCACCCCCAGTGACAGATCTGGGTTGAATCCATCGTCATTCTTTAGCTTATGTAAAGCTGCAGAAACAGAATTAAAGTGAAAGACTATCTGATACCAGGCAGAAAATCCTGAACTAGAATAACTAAGTTTCTTAACTGTAATTCAGATCATACAGTTTACTGTTTACAGTGCCCATGTGGTAAACAATACGTGGGAAGCACGATCCACCCTACGAAAAAAAGAATTCTTGAGCATCTTCGGGCAATCAACAACAAGGATCAGAATTATCCTGTTAGCCGGCACTTTGAGATGGAACATAACAGTGACAGCAATCTATTAAAATTATTTTGCCTAGATCAAGTAGAGAAATCAGAAAGGGTGGAGACAGAGTGAAGAAATTACGGACCCTGGAATCAAAGTATATAATTAAACTGCAGCGTAAGACACCAAGGGGTTAAACAATGAAGAGGAGATGTGGGTCCAGATAGGTTAAATGCAAAAAGAACGAGATAGGTGATGACAGGAATCAACAGAATTATAAATAGCAAATAGGTCAGAATAATAGCTCCCTGTCCAACTAAGAAGAGTATACGAGAAAGAATCTCATATTTGCTAACTATAGGCCCATTCAGGGCGTGATTTAAGTGAGTACCGATTAAAGTCACATAGATGGCAAATTATGAGAGTGTACCTCATTGCTGCTAGCAAGCCCATGCAGGGCAGGATTGAAAGAATTAGGTGGCAGATCAATTGAATTGTTCGAATCGATTGGAGAGAACTGAGAGACATATTTGATAACTTTTGAGCTACAGACAAGATTTAACGATGCCGTAGAATCGAAATGATTGAGCCTCTCCTTTTTCTGTTGTGGCTTTATAACACAACAAAAATTGTGCCAAACCAACTAAGTTTTTTCCAAATTTCAGAATGAGATGTAAATATATATTTACATAATAAGCGCTATAATGGTGAATGTGTGATTCAAACTTGAAATTATCACCACGATATAATATGTAAATAAGATAGAATCAAATGTATATATGTACACAATGATCAATTCACAATGCCTGCCGCATAACGAGTGATTTCGTTTTTTTTCTGAACACAAAGACACTTTCTATGTCACTGATTGTTGAACACTTGAATAGCACAACTTTATTTAAACACGGAATGAAAATGTATTATTGACACTGAGTAAGGCAGTTACGCTGAAACGTGCTTGTTGATTCATCTTTGGACACAAAGAATAAAATAATTAATTCAAAAAGACTTATAGCTCCAGAGTGCGCTCTTTTAGATAAGCGGTTCTCAAGATCAAAGAATCGTTGTTACGAAATAATTCACTACTCCACTATACGCTGAGCGAGCACCCATGGCGTGAGGAGCGATGGCTGGTGGATTGGAGTGTTGCGATATATCTATATCTATATATATGGGTAGTTTCAAGATTAGGTGCAAAGCAGTTCCTGTATGGAGCACTCTCAACACCAGCGACACTCTAGATCGGCTCACCTCAAATGTCTGCTTTTCTATCAAAGTCTTTAAGTGTAGGATTAGCACAGTGCTATCCACATCGAGATTGAAATGGACAAAGTATTTTCCCATTGCTACAGCAAAGTTTTTAAGCATAGGACTAGCACAGTGCTGTCCTTGCCGAGCTGTAAAATAACAAAAGCCATTCATCACTCCAGGTACAACATTACAGCTTTGAATTGGTAAAATACCAACCTCTGCTACAGAACCTGTCACCGAGGCGGAGGCAAGTGTTCGAGCTTCAGTGGGCATAGAGTTGGCCATACTAGCGGACGAAGTGAGTACTCGGGAACTTGGTCTCATATCAAATCCATCTGATTTAGCGAATATGTCGCAACATCAAGTGCTAGTACAGGATAGAGGGGCTACGGGTTCACCTGAGGGAAACTGTTTTTTCTTTCTCATTGAACGAGGACTCAGACTCGTTGCTTTCAAGTGTAGGAAGCTCATCTGGGGTAAGATTCTGTAGATAGTTCATCCATCCAGAAAGGCACCCAGCCGAAAAGGAGGTCTAAAGTAAAAACAAAGTTGCTTGAGAGTCCCTCTAATACCGGGACCGCCAGGAAGCTTGTCTGGGACTATTCAGCTACATCACAAATGTACCAAGACAATGGCAATACAAACAAACAATCGGGGCAGAATACATCAAATAGTCCCCCTCAGCCTCAGCCTACATCACTGGATCTTCTCTATACCACGTTGAAGCAAATGCTGGGTGAAGCCAGGATAGAGTTGTAGTGCCAAGCAGGCAACTAAAAAGATACAAAGCTCCCTGAGGAAAATGAACAAATTGGAGGAAGACATGGCAGATAGGGTTGCCCATGTGGAGGAAAGAACAGGAAGACTGGAGGATGATGTCAGCAGATGGCAAACTTTTAAACAAGCACAAGAGAAAGCAGTCGAGGACGTCCAGTGGAAGCTGGAGGATTTTGAGAAACGCCAGTGGCGGAATAACATAAGGCTGCTGGGGGTGGCCGAAGGGGGTGGAAGGGCAGGATGTCAGGCTGTTTGTAGTCAACCTCTTGAAGGGCGCTTTCCCTGAGATGGCTTTTTGGAATTGGGAGAACGAGGTACAGAGAGTGCACCGGTTCCCTCTGACTCAAAGGAAAGGCTATGGGGCATCCCAGGTCAAAACGACTAGGGCAATCTTGGTCTATGTGGGTAATTGTCTTCTTAGATAAGAAGTCATGGATAAGGCAATGCCCGAGTCTAGGCGTACATTTAACTATATTACATTCTTTGCCTGACCTGACTTCTGCCATGTGACTGTAGAAAGAAGGTGGAGGCTAAGACAATTGATAGCTCCTTTTCAGGGTCTTGACTCTGAGGCTTATTTGTTGTACCCTGCAAGGCTTAAGGTGATCACTAAAGGGCAGGTTAGAATGTTTTCCCCGAGGTTAAGGCCCAACAGTATATGGACAGTCTTTTTTTTTTTTTTAAACATTTGGGGAGGGAACGTCCATAGATCCTCCATCCCAGAGCCCATCCCCCAGATCTGACACAGAAAGGGATGGTGACCGTGTGGTCTATCTCCCTGAGACTTTTGTAGAACCTGGAGACCCCATCTCCCTGGAACACACTTAACTTTAAAGGGAGGAGGGTAAGTGGCCCCTCTTCCTAAGAATTAAAATTCCCTTAGGGACTCCATCCCCCAGGGCCAGCTCAAGTAGTCTGTCCCGGGGAGCCCACCCCTGGGAAAAAGTAGTTTCCAAGCCTTCACCTATGCGAGCAAGGAAACATATGTTTGCTCCCACGTGGCAGGAGCATTCTAAATCTCCCACTAGGTGGGAGCAGACATTCCTTTCCTGCCTGCAGTAGTGCAGGCAGTGAAGGCAATTCTGCTTCCTGTCCATGAGTGATTTAAACATGCTCCCGCTGGCTGAGAACAGGTTTCTGTTCTGTCTCCCTGGCTACACTCCTGCAGAACACATATTGCTCACACCTGGAGGGAGCAAATAGAAAACAGATACTCCTGTCAGGAAGAAAAAATGCCAGCTTCTGTAGCATGCAGGGAGCTGGCCGGGATTGCAGGAGCAATGGGGTTCCCCTCGCAGCCTCCAACATGGTGATTGGTGGGTGCCCTAGGTATGCACTGGGGCATACACCTATAATTTAGAAATGCCCCGGGGATGGGGTACCCCGGGCCAAAACTGAATTGGGGAGGGGGGGGCGGCATGGCCCCCTCCCCTTTATAATAACATGGGTAACAAGATACAAAGATACAAAAATATTTGTATATCGCGAGAGTCCATTGTTCCCAATTTTGAGAAATAGAGCATTCTTAGTTGTTATTGTTATTGTTATTGTTAGTGAGGTTTTATATCGCGCCTAATCACCTGCAGGTCTCTAAGCGCCTGGAAAGATGGTAGTAAACAATAACTTAGCAAGATGGAAGCTGGATTATACTGTGCTCATGCTTTTGCTGAACAGAAATGTTTTTAAGCTCTTCCTGAATCGTAGTAGATTCCCTTCCCGGCGCAGCATCTCCGGCAACCTGTTCCATAGCTGGGGAACTAGCACTGAAAAGGCTCTCCTTCCCTTGGTCACTAGCCTGTAGCGAGGACAGACCAGTAATTGGGAGTCTGAGGATCGAAGTGTTCTCATAGGGCAATAAAGTTGCAAGCGATCTTTAATGTAGGTTGGGGCTTTGCCATAGATTGCCCTATGGGCCGTGCATAGGTTCTTAAATTCCACTCTTTCTTTAATGGGGAGCCAGTGCAAACTTTGTAGTAGGGGAGTGGCTTTAGATCTCCTCGGTAGCCTGAAGATCAACCGGGCAGCGTCATTCATTATGACCTGAAGTCTACTGGTCAGGGTTTTGGGTAAGCCAAGGTAAAGGGCATTACCGTAATCAATTCTGGAGATGATGGTGGCCGCTACTATTGATCGCATCATGGATTGTGAGAGGACAGGAGTTAACTTCCGCAGTTGCCTAATGATGTTTGTGCAACTTCCCACAACCGCAGAGATCTGAGGGGCCATTGACAGATCATCATCCAGTTTGATCCCCAGGCTCTTTACAGACGGGCTTGGTTTTGGAGCAGGGCCCAACTCTGTGGGCCAATAGAGATCACACCAAGGTGAGGCAGTAGATGGAATCACTAGTACCTCAGTCTTATCAGGGTTAATTTTTAGCAGGTTATCCGTCATCCATTGCACTATGAACCGCAAGATGTTCTGAGCTTGGAATTGTGCGGCCGTAGTGTCATCGACACTTAACAGTAATTGTGTGTCGTCCGCGTAGTTAAAGACTTTACAGCCCATAGTAGCCAAAGAAGCAATCAATGGTTGCAGGTAGAGATTAAATAGAAGCGGGGACAGGGCGGACCCCTGTGGCACCCCGCACTCTAAAATCCCCATCTCAGATGTTTCATCCCCCAGTTGTATCTTTTGGGTCCTTCCTATAAGGAATGATTGCAACCATTGAAAGGCCAGGCCCTTAATCCCAAAGTCCTTCAGTCTATCCAAAAGCAAGGCATGGCTGACAGTATCGAACGCCGCTGATAGGTCCAGCAAAATCAGGGCGCTCGGTTTCTTGCAGTCAGCCATGCCTCTTAGTTCATCCAACACCGAGAGCATCACCAACTCGGTGCTGTGATGAGCTCGGAAACCTGCCTGTCGCTCATGGAGTAGATGGTGAGTTTCCAAATAGAGGGACAGGGACTTTAATACATGCTGCTCAAGAACTTTTGAGAGGAAAGGCAACTGGGAAATAGGTCTGTAGTTCTTTAACACCGCAGGATCTGATCCAGGCTTTTTCAATAGGGGTCTTACACGCGCCTCCTTAAGCTCAACCGGTAGGTACCCCGTATCTAAAGATCTGTTGAGGAAGGAGATGATATATTCCTCCAACAAGGGGCGCGCAACACGGAAGATCTCAGGTGGGCATGGATCAGCTGGGGAGCCAGATTTAATTTTACTCATCAGCTGTTCTAGAGTCAGTACATCCATCTCTGGAAATATTTCAAGGGAACAGTCGGTCACGATCTCAGGTGCTGATGTTATAGCAGTCCCCAATACCACCCCGTTCTTTATCTCCTGGATGATGATCTTCACCTTTTCTAAAAAGTAAGCCTGAAAGGTGTTACAGTCAATAGGGGCCCTGGAGTTATCTTTTTTTTGCTCAATTCTGCCAGTATTTTAAAGGTCTCTTTCTGAATATTCGCTGCCTTACTTAGGCGGGACTCAAAGTGGTCTGCTTTAGCTTGGGTCATAAGGTTTTTATATTGTTGGAGGGAGGCTTTATAGAGTTTCCTGTCAGTGTCCTGCTTGGTTTTCCTCCATACTCTTTCCAGAGCTCTAAGCTTCCTTTTTATTTCCCTTAAGGCTGGCGTAAACCAGGGAGCCCCTTTACCGGATCGCTTTATTTGCTGCGTTCTCACCGACGCTATTTGGTCAATGGCCTGGGTCATGCTCCTAGTTAGATCAGAGTATTCACGGTCCAGGCTGCGTCCCAGATCAGCGGCCTGGGATGTTACCGGGAGCGCCTTAGTCAGGGATGCTAGATCAACCTCGGCCCATTTCCGAGTTTTCCTGATACCAGGCGGACAGCTGGTAATACATCCTTTAATGCGGGCCTCACAGGATATCAGGTGGTGGTCAGACCAGATGCAAGGGGCTACGTCTTTAAGGGTTAAACTGGCATCTGTGGTCCACACAAGGTCAAGAGTGTGGCCTTTTTCGTGTGTGGGAACATCCACAATTTGTTGCCCCAGGGACTTTTTTCCCTTGAGCTAATTTATTCCCACAGAAGACACACTCCTGCTGGATTAGTGCCCCAGGGACTTTTTTCCCTTGAGCTAATTTATTCCCACAGAAGACACACTCCTGCTGGAGAGAGCTCTCTGATTGGCTGCTTACAAATGAAGGAAAATGCAGCAGGCAGCCATTACAGAGCTCAGGGACATAGTACCAGGTAATAAACTTAAAATAAAAAATGTACATCACTGGAACAGCAAACAGGGAATTCTGAGTTAGAAATATCAGAATTGAACGGGTAACGGTACACAGAGCTCTCGCACGTCGAAAGTCAAACAGCGCCAAAAGGAGGTCACACATGAGAGCACGAAACTCGCTTAGCCCAGCGCAACTGGAAGTGGCAAAGAAGCTAGATTGGGACTACTCGGCCACATCGCAGATCTACCGGGAAGGGATAGGCGCCGGTTCCCATCAGTCTAATCAGGCGCAACATCAAAATTCTAATTTTGATCTGCTATTCACAACCTTAAAGCAGATGCAGAGTGAAGCGAGAGCTGAAGGGCGTAGAGCTAGGCATGCTAATAAAAAAATACAGGGGTCTTTGCGAAAAGTTAATAAACTGTATGCAGATATGGCTGGGAGAGTCACGGAGGTTGAGGAAAGGACTGGGAAGCTGGAAGATGTAGTCGCAAAGCTCCAGGAGGATAAACAGGAGCATGATAAAACAGCATCAGATGTCCTCTGGAAACTTGAAGAGTTTGAAAACAGGCAACGGCGTAACAACATAAGACTGCTAGGAATTGAAGAAGGGAAGGAGGGTCAGGACATCCGGGCATTCGTGGTGGAGCTGCTCAGAGGAGCATTCCCTGAGTTAATTAAATGGGACTGGGAAAACGAGGTCCAACAAGTCCATTGGTTCCCTCTGGTGCAGAAGAGGGGGACCACATCGGGCAAACCGAGGGCGATTTTGTTATATGTAGGCAACTTCTTGTTAAGAGAAGAATTAATGAGTAAGGCAAAGCCAGAGGCTAAACGAACCTACAAAGATGTAACTTTCTTTACCCGACCTGACTTTTGTCACACCACCGTTGAAAGACGGTGGCGGATGAGACAATTAATAACTCCATTCCAAAACGCCAGGTGTGAAGCCTATTTGATGTTCCCATCCCGCCTCAAAGTAGGGGTTAACGGGCAGTTCAGGGTGTTTTATTCTGTACCTCGCTTCTCTGAAGGAGAGTAGAGGGCAGAATTGCCAGCTGTTGGCTTTGAAACAAGTTAACCGAAAGGCACAACATTAGAGTGAGATGATTTAGCAGATAAATTCTAGCACAAGCCGGGGATATAAGGTGATAAAATGATGTAATAACAGGGTCAGCACACGAGAAGTAGGTAGCATGTATGGCAAATAAAGAGGAGAGGGGGGAGACACCCTGGGGTCCAGGCTGTCATATATAGGTCAGGATTGACCTATTTGCCAGTAAGGGGGGGGCATGCAAGGGTGGGGTGTCTGGGGAGGGGGAGGGAGGGGAGAAGGGGTACAGGGCACGACAGAGTAAAAAATGCACGGGTGGATTAGAGTGGGTGTGGGAAGGAGTTGGTACATTTTGCACAATGGTAACTAGGAAAACAGTAATTGAAGGGAAATCAGTTCAAATCGTTGTTGGGGACGAAACTCTTCCTTGGATCCATGGTTTTGTGAGCAGTAATTCATTTAGAAGCAGTAAATGGTTGTTCAATTGGTAACTTGGAATGTTAGCGGCCTGAATGAACGTAAAAAAAGGCAAAGGATTGCAGTATCACTAAGACAGATGAATGTGGACTTTATATTGTTACAAGAAACTCATGTTATGGCTTCACAGGGTTACCTCTTGGACTAACTAGGTTTTCAGGTCTTAGCATACTCAAAACAAGGCTCGAAGAATAGAGGTGTTGCTATATTAGCAAAGAGCAGGAATGTGATAACTAGAAGGAAACTTGAGGACCAATGGGGTAGGTGGGCGTTAGTCGAGTGTCTCCTGGAGGGGGAGTGGACTACACTAGGGGTCATTTATGGCTCAACGGAGGATGATCCGGAGGTCTTTGAGTTTCTAGACAGTGAGCTGGCGGCTTGGGCTCCTCGCGTTATTCTGGGGGGGGGATTTTAATATCAATGGAGCGGATGGGTTAGGGGTAGGATCTTTTGGGAGGTATCAGGGGAGGAAAAAAAGAGTCCATCGAGCAATAGGGGAAATGGTAAGAAATAACATGCTCTCTGATGTGTGGGGGAAAACAAAACCTGGTGATAAAGGGTTTACGTACTACTCTGCCCCTCATCAGATATGTGTAAGACTGGACTATTTCCTCGTCTCCAATTTACTGATCTCTTGTGCGAAGATGGAGAGACTCCCTCGAATATTTAGTGATCATAATCCCTTGATATTAAGTATAGATGCATCAATAAGGAGTAGGAAAGAGAGAGTTTGGACATTTGAAAGAGGGCTCCTGCAGGATCAAAAGTATATACAGCACATGTCACAATGGATTAAAGATTATTTTGAAATTAATTGGGGTAGTGCAGCTGCAGGAGTAGTCTGGGACGCCTTTAAGGCGGGAGTGCGCGGGGAGACCCTAAGTTTCAACACTTTTAAACATAAACAGGAGCAGACTAGGAATAAAGATTTGGCTAGGGCAGTAATGGATGCGGAAGAGGAGCTTAATCATTGTGTTTTAACAGGGGTCCCGTTAGACTCTGTTCTCATAAAGATAGCGAAGGCAAAAATGGAGGTGGAAGAGGACATCGCAAATAAGGCAGCTAAGATCTTTATGATTAAAATGGAGAGATGTCACGAGTATAGTGAAACAGTTGGGAGAACATTAGCCATACGCACAAGGCAAAAGGTTGCTTCAGGGGAGGTAAGGGAAATTAAGGATACAGCAGGTAGACTTCATACAGACGCGGACGAAATACGGGAGGTGTTTATACAGTTTTATGCCACACTGTACGATGATCAGCAAGGCCGAGACCCTGAGGAAATAGGGGTATATTTGGAGGACATTCCGGTGGGACGGCTGACGGATATAGAAGCAGAAGGACTGGAAGTATTGGTAGATTTAGAAGAGATTCAAGTCGCCATATCAAATCTCCCTCCTGGAAAAGCGTCAGGTCCAGACCAAATCCCAATTGAATTTTATAAGGGATTTTGGGATGTACTCTGTGAGGATATGGTTACAACGATGCTGAAGGCGCAGGCAGGGGACTCTATACCAGGGTCATGGGGAGGTGCCAACATTGTTATAATTTTAAAGAAGGGGAAACCAGCTACTGAACCTGGATCATACAGGCCGATCACACTTATGAATTCTGACACAAAAATATTTTCTAAATCATTAGCAACAAGATTCGCTCAAATAATAGGTACCCTTGTGAGCACTAATCAACATGGTTTTATTCCACGTAGGGGTATGACTCACCATACACGCAAGGTTATTACGTTATTTGATGCCACAGAGGTCGCAGGAGACCCGATGGCAGTGATGTTATTAGATGCAGAGAAAACCTTTGATCGGGTCTCCTGGGATTATCTGTGGCATATTTTAAAAAGATCAGGCTTTAGAAACGGATTCATTAAGGCAATCCAAGTACTATATACAGACCCGAGGGCTGCAATTCAGATCAACGCAGGATCAACCCGCCCTCTTCAAATAAGGAGAGGCCCATGTTTCCCGCTGCTATTTGCGATGTATATGGACCCGTTTATCCGAAGAATAGAGAGGTCTGAGAGGATTCCCCCGCTGCATACACGTATGGGGCAATGCAAGGTGCTCGCATATGCCGATGATGTGGCAGTAATAACACCCAACCTCACAGAGGCGATAATCCAGGTGGAGATCGAGGCCTTTAGATTTGGCCAGGTCTCAGGATATGCATTGAACACCACTAAGACGCAGATAATAAAAAAACAATATGCGGTCTGTTTTGATCATCGAGTGGTGCAGGTATAGTATACTCGGGGGTAACTATCACTTCTGACTTAGGCACTTTAGTGGAGAAAAATATATCACAATAATGGCTAAAGTCAGAAAGGACCTGGACAGGCTAGAGAATTTGCACCTCTCAATTGTGGGACGCACCAACATTGTAAAGATGATGGTTTTGCCTACGTTTTTATACATCTTCAGAGCAATTCCACTGCTGTTTAAATCCAAATGGCTTAAGGGATGTGAGCACATGATTAACAGATTTATATGGGCCAAGGGAAAGACGAGGAGAGCTCTTAGATATATGGCATTGCCTTGAGATAGGGGAGGCTGGTCGTTACCAGACCTAAAGCTTTACTATTGGGCTGCGGCATTGCAATATATGGCAGCCCTTTTAGGGGGAGCAGAAGCAGAGGGGCGAGATGAGTTTGGGTCGCTTGCAATATATGGTTTAGTCATGGGGGCAGAAGCGGAGAATTTGTTTTTGAAGCACACTGACTTTAGTTATTTTAAAAGGACACAGTTTAAGACAATTTTGGCTGCGCATAGTATTTGGAAAGCGTTTGCAAAGAGCTTTGGACTTGGCAAGTACAATGCTTATACTAGGCTGAGTGCTAACCCTACTCTCCCTTTAGATATATTTTCGGGGTCGGTCTTTGGAGAATGGGGGAGGAAGGGGATAAGGATGATTAGCGATGTTATGGGTACACAAGGAATGTTTAAATTCTCAGAGTTACAGACGAAGTACGGGCTAGTCAAGACATTTCTTTAAATTTCTACAAGTGAGAAGTCATTTTGATATAAAGAGGGGGGGACCGGTAGGGTTTGGCAGAATCCCAATTATGGATATTATACAAGCAGGCTTGGATTGCACAATCAGGAGGCTTTATTCTGAACTGATAAAAGCAAAGCAGGATGATATGGATAGGATGGCTGAGAAATGGGCGACCAAGCTAGAAATAGGAGAAGAGTGCTTTCATTTATCATTAGAGCTGGGGCAGAGTATTTTGTGTTCTGCATCTCACCAGGCGCAACATTATAAAACTGTCTACCACCTATACTATACCCCTGCGAGAATTGCACAATGGGGAGGGACTTCGGGAATTAACTGCCCTAGATGTGGAAGCGTTAAGGCTGATCTAGCACTCATCTTTGCGACATGTACACACCTGCAATCAACACAAAAAGATATTGAGATTTTCCTTAGTAGAGTGTTAGGGCGGGAGATTATTTTGACTCCTTCGATGATATTGCTTGGCATTAACAACAATGATAGGCAGATGAAGGGGGGATACTTTATATTTGTTGCAATGGCAGTCCTGAGGATATGTATAGCTTCAGCTTGGTTAGATACTACACCTCCGACATACCATCAATGGTTAGCTAGATTACTGTCGATATATAATCTAGAAACTGCAATTTACGCTAGAAAGGGGAAAAAAGGGAGAAAGCTAGGGGAGCAAATTTGGGACCCGATTAGGCAATGGAAAGAAGAAGGTAGTCTGTAGATTGGGATTCGGCATGCTGTGTATGGTTTTGCTCTCTTCTTTTGCAGGTTGTTTTGGGAAAGCCGCACCTGATGCTTGGTTTTGTTTTTCTTTCTACTTTTTGTTACTATGTTTATTATACAATAGAATAATGCAGAATGTGATGATTATTGTAACTAACTTGTGCGAAACGCGTATGTTTGTATAACATCTTCTTTATACATGTCGTGTCCTGTATATGTACCATAAAAATGGAGAAAAATTCTTAATAAAAATATTTTTTTTTAAAAAATAATTACAAGGGTGCCGGATTGGGATACCCTAACCCCCTGGCCCATTGGGGGCAGGCTAAAATAAATTGTCCTTTTTAGGTTGAGCATTCAAGACTTCTTGTATATACTTTAGTATATACTTATATGTGTATGTACTTTGTGGGCTCTGGAGATCAGCCCTAGGACTTGTCTGATTTTGCTTAGGGACTTTTTTTGCTGTTCAACTGCTTCTATTTAACTGTCCTGATAGAAAATGACCAGCACACGTCAGTAAAATACCAGAATTGCTTTCTGCTGAGGGGTTTTCTTTTTAAATGTTTTTGGCAACTGCCTCTATTTAACTTTCTTGATAGAAAACGACCAGTAGAGGTTAGTAAAATACCAGAACCACTTTAGCATTCTCTAGATTCCAGTCCATAGAAATTGTCTTCCACAAGCACCCGTAGACAATAATATTTTTTTCAAATCTTGTATTTTCAGTGATATGACCACTGAAGGCTCTGCTTTTATATTAAAAACAGAGATTTGGACTATACCATTTCCCACTGAAAGGCAATATTTCTCTCCATGTGTTCCCATACCTGGCGTGTCACACAGTTTGGTGCTTACTTTCCCTCCATGTTAAAGAACAGTAGGTGTTTCAGCACCCAGGCTAATGTGCTGCATATAAGGTCCCAAAGGCGAGACCGAATGCATTGCAAATGCTTGTTTAAAAAAAGATGCGACCAGCAAGACGTCTGTGAAATTGCGGCATGTGAAAAAGGAAATGACGTCCACTGGCTGCCGTGAATTACAAAGGGGAGTGGGGCATGCAGCATCCCTTCCCACGCCTCATAGCATGGAGCCAACGTATAAACAAAAGGGAAGGGGCATTTGTTCCCCCTCCGTAGGCCATGGGAACCGTGGCCAAAAAACATATTAGGAACGGAGGTGCCAATCCCGAGCAATAAATGGGCCCCATTCCCCCCGGGACCATCACTTAAATATTGGGAAGGGGGTGCACAAGGCCCCCTCCCTGAGCCTTAATGTGCCCTGGGAAACCCAACTCCAAGGGTTGATCTAAAATTTAAGAGGAGGGAGGTGTGCAGCCCTCCTCCCTTAGCCCGTTAAATGCCGCGGGGACTACATTCCCCGGGCCAGCTCAAATACTGTGTCCTGGGGAACCCACCACCGGAATGCAGTAGTTTTCCTGCATCTAAGGTGCAGGCAGGGAAACACATGTCTTCTCCCATGTCTTCTCCCACCTGGCCGGAGCATTTTTAAAGCTCCCACCATATGGGAGCAGACATGCCTTCCCTGTTCTCAGGAAAGTGGGCAGAGAAGGCATGTCTGCACCCATTTGGCGGGAGCTTTAAACATTCTTCCGCCGGGTGTATGCACAATTTTGTTACTCTGCCTACACTCTTTTGGGCAGGGAAACACATATTGCTCCAGCCTGCTGGGAGAAAATAATAATAATTGCTCCCGCAAGATAAGGAGCAATGCCAGCTCCTGCACCACTCAAGATGGCTGCATGCGGAGTGCTGAGTCCATGACTATGTTGAGGTCCACCCATGGACACCTCTGGGTCTGCTGATGACATTGAAAGCCTCCAGGGGGAATGCCTTTTGGCTTTCATTATGGGTGGTCAATGTGAATGAGTGGTTGCAAAGCAGGATGCAACCAATCATTCACCAGGAACATTCCGGAAATGCCTGAATGTGTTCCAAGTATCTTTCCTTTAAATTTGTAGGCAAACAAAATTGCTGCCCCTCCTTCTTCTTGTTGCTAGTAGAAAACAATTGTCTGGAAAACCACTGTGATCCAAGATGAGTCCAGTCACACCTAGGAGGGTAGGCAGATAACACAATCTGATTCAGATACTTTCAGCATGGTGAGGAGCACAAGCAGTTTAGCAGGTGCATTAAGGCCCCTTACATTAAAGTTTAGGATTTTTATAATGTGTGTGGTAGATTGTGTTACCTGTTGTCCCCAATGGGGTCTACTGAATATTGGTGTTAGGGCACTGTGTGCTTCTAGATAGGGGAACATAAGAACAGAAAGAGAGTAACAATTAAAAAAAGACCTACACTCCCCCCACCTTGGAATTCCCAACAATTATTAACTATGAACCAGAATTCCAGTCCGTATGGTCTATATGTGTGTCCGAGAAAGGGTGTCCGCCTCCTATGCTCTGGGCCAGCCCGCCATTATTTTTATGGCAAAATTGACCACCTCCAAATGTCTCTGCCATTGACCCTCAAGAAAATGACACCCAGATGTCACAAAACAGATTTCTACTTTTACCTCCAGGGTGGGTGTACTAACAGTTGTAGTTTGGACTCAGTGAGGGGATCACATTTCCCCCCTGTTTCGTCGGAGTGCAGCTTAACTATCATGGCCTCCCTATGCCCCTGAATCTTGTCCCATGAAAGTCTAAGGGAGGACTGCTTGAGTGGAATTGCTGACTAGCGCCCCTACTTACTTTCCAGTCTATCCCTCCGGAATTGGCAGGCATTGTGTGGGATGTCACTCATCAGCGGTCTGGCAGATCTTGTGCTTCATCTAAAGTACATATGGTATTTAGTGCCAGATGTAGGTAATCCCAGTTTACCGATTCTTAAATACCGAATCATACCGATTCGGTATTTCAGAATCGGAAAACGGGATGTAGGTAAATAATCGGTAAAAGTTACAGATTCGGTAATTAAGAATTCAGTAAATAAGGATTCCGAATTTTTTGATTCGGTAGATTACCGACTCGTATTTACCGATTCAGTAGTATTTTGAATCCTACATCTCATTTTACAAATACCGGTCCGTAACGGCCGAAATTACTGATTTTCGGCCATTACCGACCGGTATTTGGCTACCTACATCTGGCCCTTAGTGTCTTGTTCAGGTTTAAGATCAAACCAAACGGATGTCCCCTGCAATATGACATGCCTTTCTCAGTGAAGTAGGTGACCACTGGCCAAAATCGCAGAGCCTCTGCAGGCTAATTGGGGACAGCTCTTGAAACAGATGAAGAGTGCACCTTCAAATGTGATTGAGGTCATGGAACGTGCCACCGTCATGATTGCCTCTTCTAGCTGAAAATAGTGAACACTTGAGTATATCAGCAGAGAGGTTAAGGGAGTGACAATGCCACCCATTCAATGTGTCCTGTTAAGTTGTATGTTTCCCAGGTGAGGTGAGGTAATATGTAATGGAAGAGGCGTTTGACAAAGCCCTCCATGTTACCCTTTTCAGCATCATGCGGTACCCCTCTAATTCTAATGTTTGATCTATGGCATCTATTCTCAAGATCTTTGAGGTGGCTCTAAAGGTCAGTGCTTTCGTCACAGATCTCGAATACTTCTTTTTGGAAGGATTCTAGTTCTTCCTCCCATGCATCTCCTGTGTTTCTTAATGTGGAGTTCATCTGACCTAGTTCCTCAGGTCATACCTCACAGCTTTTATCTCCTTGACAACACCCTCTCAAAGTGCTACAATGTCCCCTCAGTGTTTGCCAAATAGTTCCTCCATGAATGTATGGATCAGAGGTGCCTCAGCCATGGGTTGAGGGGGCCTTTGTGGTGAGAGATACTCAGTCTCCCCTCCACCCTCTGTAGACTTTAGGTGCATCTATTTTCTCCGTTGCGTCCTTCTGTAGTATCTCCTTTAAGGTGGAGTACTTTTTTTGTGAGGCCATGCTCGGGGTGGGGTGGCCAGTGCTTAATTTGTAAACGAATAAGGGTCTGGGTTCTTGCAGGCAGGCCACTGCAGCTTGCACCACACATTGCCCCTGCCAGCGCTGGCATTGACAAACACAGCTACAAAGATTCACACTCTTACAAGTGTGACAATTCATACTACGGCAGACCCCCAAATCTATAAAGATGGCTTGGGAGGCAGGTATTTGTCATTGTAAATGTAAATTTAACTAATAAACAGCTGTTGTTGTGCTCATACCTAAATTAACTAGACAGTGCCACCATGTGGCAGACTGTCATAAGCCCCGCTGCTGGCAATTAGGTGCCGAACACAGGAAACCACAGGCTCAAGTTAAGCATTGGGTGTGACTGACTGACTATGAAGACGGGCAGCAGTGTAGTTCATCTCTCAAACTGTAGGAGTCTGTTGTAACCTATATTATGTTTATCTGGTTACTTTCTGATATCTTCTCCCTAGCTGCTCAGCCAGTGTGAATGCGATGCATGGAATGTTGGTGTGATGGTCTTCAATGGAATATTTGGTTGCTTGGATGGTTGAATGTGACAGTTGGGGTATGGGCTGAGCAGCAGGCAGACTGGTCCAGGTGGGGCTGCATCTCTACAACTCATCTACCTGTAAGTGAACTTAATAAATCTACATAAAACTACATCTTGGCTACAGACTTCATCACCACAGATTCAAGCCGAGCGATGTATTCAGTGACGGTCCTCTGGTTATCAACCAGTATCAGAATATGCACTAAAACAGCTGGCCATCCCACACAGATGTAGAGTCTGGTTTTGACACTGCTTCCCTAAGTGCTGCATGATCCTGCCAGCAGGAGGACTAGATGCGTAGGGAGCTATTTGACTTGCGGTCAGGTTATGTAAGTCATGAAAGCAGCTGTAGTGGAGGCACTCTTTAGTTACCAGGAAAAGCTCAAACCAGCTCTGTAGTGTGTCAGTATTGGTCCGTTGAATGTCTGTACTGCTCATTGGTGGCACTCGACCCCTGTGACCCCAATCTTAATTTAAGTTATGCTTATGAGTGTGTTACCTGCATTGAGGGGCCAATTGGCTGATTGCATGTGTTTTTGCGGGACAGTCGCCTCTGATCTCAGTCTCCAATAGTGGTCTCTTGCAGGGCCCACCAATATCACATGTAATAGTCCACAGTATGGCAAGGGCACCTAGCGCGGCTGGAGTCCACCTTTGGTGTTCCGCCTCCACCTTAGGTGGAATGTGTGAAGCTCAGCATGGGTGGGGGTCAGGCACTTATTCCCCCTGTAATTATGAGCCCATGAGCTGAGGTCATCCGTAGGAGGCCAGGTCAGGCTAGGGGCCCAGCACTACCCTCCTCAAACACAAGGGCTCCCAGTTGCCCCAACCTTGCCACTCTCTGCCTGTTTTGGATAGAAGAGGGGCAATGCACATTTCCTCCCCAGTGCCCCTCTGCTCAAGGAGAGTGTCCTAGGTGCTCCAGCAGCTCATCTCTGTGGTTGTCTTTGCAAAGGCTCCTGGACATCCACTCCGATGGGTGCCCTCCGACATCAGCCAAGGGCCACTATCCATCTGTGTTGTAGCAACTTTTCGGCAACCGCACCAGTCGGGCCCCCTGCCAGGTACAGTAAGGTTGCCAGCAAGAGGGCTGATTTAGGCATGGGCCAATTATGTCACTTGCCCCTAGGCTGTGGCTAGATCCCGTCCATGCCGCTACCTCAGCTGCGATGCACCTGAGGCCCACCTCCTTAGGCTCTAGATTCCATTTTCAAGCAACACAGACTCAGACATCTCCTCAGGACACTGTTACTGGCAGCTGCTGCAGACTGATGTGCCCGCAGAGTGGTTCACTGTATCCCCCTCTCTGATCCGGCACTTCAGGCCCTATGGATGCCTGGATGATGGCTGGTGATGGCTTCACTGGCAGGCCTGTGGCTGAGTGAGAGGGAGGAGCTTTTACTCTTTCATCTTGGCAGCCGCGGCCCGTTCACGTAAGAGCGGTGGGGCCAGGTTGAGGGGAATTTCAAAAGACCGCGATGATGGAAAATTAATTATTTATTTAATTTTCTCTCATGGTCATCTGTCGAATGCCCCCCCAATCTGGCCCCACCATCCCACCGCTCTTACCTGGATGGGCCGCGGCTGCATCTTTGACACGCCCTATAATATATTTTTAAAGCGAAAATCTGAATATAGCTAATGATAGAAATCTCAAACAAAGATCTATCACCCTTTGAAGTCTGCTTCTCAGACTACCCATCCATCCTCTATTGCATAATACTGCCTTAATTTTTTATTTAATTGAAGCTGAATTTGGAGGTGGAGGAAGCTATCTGAAGACAGAAGTAATATTTCAAGTTATTAGATTTGTGCTCCTTTAGGTAAAGAGACCCTCCGAATAAGTTGCTTTATTTATTCAGTAGTTGTGTCTCCCTCCATTAACATGCCCTTGCATCAGAATAATTTTAATTGTGAGGTAAATATAAAGAAATGATAAAGTATGTTTACAAATATATATTTATTCTCTATAAACTTTTTCTCCTATTAAAGAGTGCATCCAAAGGTAATTAATTCAAGCATATTTCAAAGTGAGTAACATTATAAATTAGACAGAAAAACAAAGCAACTATTTCTCAAGATAGTGAAACTGTCAAGGAGTACACAATTTTCCCAGACTAGGAACATTAAAAAATATAAAATACAAAGACATTGAAATTAATATTTTACAGGACTTCTATTTTTCAGGAGCTCATACCAGCAAAGCGGAAAGCCACTTTCATGTACACGCTCAGCCTTCTGCACAGGAAAGTGAATGATTCTAAAACTGCCTTCTCCCACAGCGTTTCTACCACTGCAGACATTTTCTGTGAGCTAGGTTAGCGCTCTAGTTCTTTATTAGAACTGTGGATCTAGGTAATCACAAACAGCCTTTAGGGGAAGGGGTAGTGCAGCTCTGCCAAGGTGTCACTCATTGCGGGTGAGAGTCATGCAATTGTATATCTGTCCCACACTGAAATCTTAAATCACGCATACCATAGCTCCTCAAAGCTCAGCAACAGTCACTGAAAACATGCAGCTGTTTTAGTTTATTTGATAGCCCTCAGTTTAGGATTAGCACTTTCCACTTTGCGTACGCTCCTGCGGCACAGTGCCACCGGGTAGAGAAGTGGTTGCCAATGGTTACTGTGTCGCATCAGTGGGCTGTTTTGTAGAGAGCCGCATGCTGTCTCCTCTGTGTTAACTGGAGCCGACACATGGCTGGGCCAACCAGTGCGGTCAGCGTCAGTGTTGGTTAGGGCTGTCAATGTCGGTCTTGGTCTGGACTGGAGTAAGATGCAGGGACTGTAGAGATCTCTACCACCAACCGAATCATCTCCTGGAAAGGAAACTAGAAATTGATGGTGGCTCCAGATCCCATGTATGTAAGGAAAGGACAATGCATTCTGTGTCAGGCACCCTGGAGGCCCACCCGTAGGGAGATTGCCACAATCCATCCTTACAAGTGCACGTAAGTACCAGGCAGCTAGGTGGCAATGGTGCAGTGAGTGGAAGAGTGAGTAGCATCATTTTAGTTGAATTCAATTTGTAACGTTAAGACTTGCACTGCTGGAATCTCTCCTCTCCATGGGGCTTTGGTGGAGGAGGGCAGCTGGCTCTTATAAGGGTCTTTTACAACTTACAATGAGGAATAAATGCAATCTTCTTTCCGTCCAGTGCATTGACTGATCCCGGACAGTTCAATGATAGAATATCAATGCCCAAAATATCCCCATACACAAATATTTTTTTTTTTTTTTTTTGTTCAAAAACCTTTATTCGAGCAAGCAAAGGAAAATACAAGAATGGGCCTACAACCTCACGGGCTGGCCGCTAATAGTAAGGCATAATGGAAGAAGCAGAAAATCACTTCCGAGGTCAGGCGAAAATCAGTCATCAAGCATTACTCCAAGCATAGTACAGAGCATATTAAGTTTCCGTTTTATACATGAAAACAACGAACATTAAGAAAGGCGAATGCACAGTAATCAGGGTCAGCCCAAAGAGCGGAGGGGACGGTACAAAGTCAGGGGGGGGGGGAGCAGCGGGGAGAACCGGAAAATCACAGAGCAGTATGAAAAGGGTTCGGGAACGCCAGCCTAGGGAGGTAGGGTAACATCAGTAGTGCCAATCATGGGAGGGGTACAGATATCTCCACGATATTCATTCCACTGGCCCCAAATCTTCGTCCACACCCTGGGTCTGCCCCTGGCCACATATACCGTCTTCTCACGAAACATGGACCAGTCCATGTTATCCTCCCATTTCGAGACCTCAGGGGGTCTTGACGCGCCCCAGAGTTGCGCAATGTCCCGTTTCGCAATCATGTATCCCAGGGTAGCCCATCTAGTCTGGGCCACAGAGTAGTCGGTGGGTTCCCATACATTCAACAGACAGCGTCGTGGTTCCGGCCGCAAGGCAACACCCGTCACAGCAGTCATCACCGCAAGCACATCAGTCCAGTAGGCCGCAACCAGTGGGCACTCCCAAAGAATATGTAAAAAAGTAGCACTCGACCCACAACCACGCTTACAGAACCCATCCGGGGAAAAGCCCATTGTCACCAGACGCGGACCAGTGACATATACCCGATGAAGGATTTTAAGTTGAACCAAACGGAGACGGGCAGGGATGGCTACCTCTTTCGGAGAAGAGAGCGCCGATTGCCAATCCTCGTCGTCCAATTCCAACCCATCGCCGACCCAAACCTCCCGCAGTCGGACCAATAAGTCCGCTCGGATATTGATTAGTTTCTTATAGATCAGGGAAATGGTGCTATCAGGCAGGTGGCCATCAAGGACACGATCCTCGAGGGGGGAAGACTCGGGCAGGGTCTCATCAGGAGTCAGGACCGAGGCGAGGGCGTGTCGGACCTGCAAATAGCGAAAAAATTCTCTACCATTCAAACCGTATTCCGCCTGAAGGGCCTGGAATGACTTCACACTACCTTTCGAACAGACATCACCCACCTTACATATCCCAATCATATCCCAGCGGTCAAAGCCCTTAGTAGACCAGAGACACCCCAGACGTTCAGAGGCATAAAGCGGCGTCGCCAGCGTCATTCGATCCTCCCATCCCAAACTCACATTCGTGGCTCGCCACACGGTGACTGCAGTCCTGGACGGGCCCACAAGATGGCGCCCGGCCGATCTAGAATAAAGCGCTCTATTAAAGTCCCCACCCGGCAGCTGGAGTCTATCCATCTCAAAGGCAGGATTACGATCCGGCGAAAACATCACGTGATTAATGGCAGACAACTGGGAAGCCCAATAATATCTCTTGATGTCGGGGAGCGCCATGCCCCCGTCATACCAAGGGATGGTGAGTTTCGCGAGGGCAATACGTGGACGCCCGTCCCAGATCAATTGCCTTTGAAGACTCTCGATCTCCTGGAAATAGGTCTTGGGGATGTCGTCATAAGAATTCTGGAGTGCATAAAGGAACCGCGGCAAGGACATCATTTTAAACAGAGCCGCCCTGCCCAGAGGGGACAAAGGGAGCTTGCGCCAACGGGCCACGTCCAGTCGCAATCTAAGCAACGGGGGGAGGAGATTCCGCTCAAATCGGAGTGAGGAGTCCAACGTAATGAAGATCCCTAAATACTTGAAGCCAGACTGGACCACCTGAATAGGAAGTCTGCTCGGCAATGGGGGCAAAACACCCGAAAGAACATATACGCAGGACTTGGCCCAATTAATAACGAGGCCTGAGTTGGCACCAAAGGAAGTAAGAACATCAAATAAAACTGTCAGAGATTTATGCGGAGAGGTGAGATATAAGAGAATGTCATCCGCGTAAAGGGAGACGCGGTCCTCAAAGTTCGGTGACCAACGGATCCCTTTAAGCGAGGGCTCCCATCGAAGCCATGCAGCCAACGGTTCCAAGGCAAGTGCAAAAAGCAACGGAGACAAGGGGCAACCCTGACGGGTTCCCCTGCCAAGACCGAACGGGGCCGAAACTCTACCGTTCACCACCACTTGTGCCAAGGGTTCAGTATACAATAACTTCACCCAACCGATAAACTCAGGCCCGAAACCGAATTTCTCAAGAGCCGCCCAAAGATAAGGCCATTCCACAGTGTCAAAAGCCATCGAGGCATCTAACGATGCCAAAATGGCCGGCTCCGTCAAAAGCCCCGCCCTCGCAATCGCACCGTGGAGACGACGTAGGTTGAGAGCTGTATTGCGATGCGGGATAAATCCGGATTGATCCGGATGGACCAAGTCAGTAATGACCGTCAAGAGACGGGTCGCAAGGAGCTTAGCCAATACCTTGGGCTCAACATTCAGCAGGGATATGGGTCTATAAGATGAACAAAGGTCCCGCGGTTTACCCTCCTTGGGGAGGACAACTATAGTGGCTAGACGCTGATCATAAGGGAGAATACCCCGTTCCCGGGACTCCAGAAACATGGCACGAAGATAGGGCGCCAGTCTGTCGGGACGTAGCTTGTACAGTTCAATTGGCAACCCGTTCGGGCCCAATGCTTTGCCCGAACGGAGTGAACGGACGGCAGTAGTTATCTCATCAATAGTAAAGGGGGACTCCAACGCTACACGATCCAAATCGGAAACACAGGGCAGAGCTATATCGCGCAACAGAAGGCGAGAGTCAACCACATCCCTCACAGACACAGGGGAATAAACCACACGAAAATATTCAGCAAAACATTCAACAATTCCAATCGGGTCCGTCACACTCGCACCACACGATGACTGAATCACGGGCACCACACGATTAGCTCTCTCCTTCTTATCCAACCATGCCAGTAACTTACCCGCTTTGTCCCCAACATCATACAAACGACCCTGTTGCTCTCGAAACATCATTTTAGCAGCATCCGTGACCATAGACTTATAGGCAAATTGTTTCAGACCCAGGGCGTGGAGCTTCGCAGACGTGACACCCGATTCCAAAGCAGCATCCAGAGCAGAAATCTCTCCCTCCAGGTCCACCACCTCCCGATTCCTCGCCTTCTTAGCTTCAACAATAAGGGAGAGGGCCTGCCCACGAATCACCGTCTTAAAGGCCTCCCACAGGGACACCGCAGAGGAGACCGACCCCTCGTTATCCAGAAAATATGCGTCTAAGGACTTAATCAAAAGGCTGCGGGTCTCGGGGGAGGTAAGGTACCATGGGTTGATGGGAGCCACCCGGCCCACCGCCTCCACTCCAATTCCAAAACGGAGCCAGAGCGGAGAGTGGTCAGAAATGCCCCTGGGGAGGTGTACAATCTCACGCACCGCTGGCGACTGAGCCGCAGGCATCAGGAAATAATCCAGTCTAGACAGACTCCCATGGGCCCCAGAGTGGAAAGTGTATTGAAGTTGAGTAGGATGCATAAGCCTCCAGCAATCCACCAAGCCAAATGTGTCCAAAAACCCACCCAACCACTGATGGGCCACAGGAGTATCCCTAGGGGGGTGACGATCGTGTAGACCAGAGAACACAGAATTAAAATCACCAGCCATAAAGAGAGTACTATCAGGGAGGTCCAACAACACACGGCCCAAATCGGAAAAGGTAGAAGTCTGTAGGCCGGGGGGCACGTAAACAGTAAAGAAGGAGAGGGCACGACCCTCATAGCAACCTACAAGGACAGCATATCGCCCCCGATCATCCAGAATCACATCATCAATAGCCAGGGGGAGGGAAGCCCGAACAAGGATGCCCACACCCCTAGAACCCGAGGTAAACCCCGAATGTGCAGCGAGGCGATAGCCCCACCTATTCATCGCATGACAAACATTGCCCACCAAATGAGTCTCCTGCAGGAAAACAATATCTGGAGATAAACGTCGTATGCATTTCAACACCACACTCCGCTTGATACGATCCCCCAGACCGTTAACGTTCCACGAAATAAATCTCAACCCGCTACCCCCCATCCCACCCAGCAACGACAACACCCCCCACCAATGAGCACGACACAAGAAACATCATCAAATACAGGATAGAGTCGCCTTGAGAACAGAACACACAAACAACGAACTTCCCAACTGCCCACCCCCCAACAAACAAGAAAACACCCCCCACCCTGCACCCCTGCAAAAAGCTAAAAAGCCACCCCAACCTGCAGTGTGCCTGTCGCCCAAGAACCCCTATTCTACACAAAGACCCCGGAGGAGGAAAGGCTTCGTCCCACCCGCCACCCCGAGCGAGACCAACAACGAGGAGAAACACACATAACAAATCACTTAGACAGTAGAGGAACGTAGGCATATAATCCTGGAAAGAGTCACGCAAAACAAGGTCCCAGGCTTGGACGAATCGTTCAGCTCTCGACACCACCCTCAGCACCGCCCGGGTGGGCAGCGGACTCAGTCTCAGGAGATCGAGCAGGCAGAGAGTCCAGCCAGTCATTCACAGCATCCGGCCGATCAAAGAAAAAAGTTTGGTCATTGTACTCAACCCGCAGCCTGGTCGGGAAAAGCATAGCGTAGCGCAACCCCATGTCCCTAAGACGCTTCTTGGCACCACGAAAGCCCATCCGCTGCTTCTGGACCTGTTGGGAAAAGTCCGGATAAAAGTTCACTGTGGCATTCTCAAAGGCCACCGGGCCCTTCACACGTGATGCTTGCAGGATAGCGTCCCGATCCCTATAGTGGAAAAGTTTTGCAACAATAGGCCTCGGCGGGGCACCCGGCTTACCCTGGCCCCCCGGAACACGATGTGCACGCTCCACTGTGAAAAATGTACTCAGTCCAGATGGAGAGAGGTGGTTTTGGATCAGGTCCTCAACTAGGAGATCAACCGAATGGGGTTCTGGATTCTCCGGAACACCAACCACGCGAACATTACAGCGACGTGCCCTGTTCTCAAAGTCTTCCAAGCGCCGGGTCATGAAATCGTTCACCCTACGGAGATTGCCAATCTCCGTCTGTATCTCCGAGACGTCTTCCGTGAGGCTGGATGACTTGAGGTCCAATGATTTCACCTTCTCATTGGTTTTTGATAGATCGGCTCGAATTAAGTTCACATCAATGGCCACAGTGTCAATTTTGTGGGCCAGGGTTTCGTATTGTTGGCCTATCGTCTCCCTCATGCCAGAAATGGCGCCCATGATGTCCTGCAGGGAAGGCTCCGTTGACGTGTCCACGATGTGGTCAGACGCGCTGGGACCGGGCAGGGCAGCTCCGGGGGACCCCTTCGAGTGGGTATAACGGTCCATGACGTTAGATTGGACCGGTCCCCCGCGCAGAGGCGTCTTCGTCTTCCGTGTCTCCCGGTCCCCTCTGCCCGCCATTTCGGAGACTGCGTCACAAGGAGATTCACCAGGTCCGACGTACCGGTCACCAGAAAGTGAGGCCTCGGGACCAAGGGGCCGCAACAAGGGTGTCACCGGGGTAGAGCCAGCCAAATAGGAGAATAGGCCAGGCAAAGGTCAGACCGCCGTCTCGTGCCCCGGACCCAGCCCTGGCCAGACTCTCTCGCTGTTGTCTCGGTCTGAGGCAGAATCGAAACCGAAACTTAAGAGGGGGACCCTCAAGTCCAATCCCCCTACCGTTGTTGTTCAACTCCAAGACGGCCACTGAGCCTCACCCAGTCCCGGGCGCACCACAAGGGCGGAGCTCAAAAGTTCGAAGCACCGTAACTCCGGCACCCGGTGTCAAAATAAAATTCCAAAAGGTCCAGGTAGAGCAGCCCAACGTCCACTACACAAATCCTCGTACAAAATCAGGATTAATTCAGGATATTACGCCGGGAGTGGCGGGGGTCCGGGGAGCGCTGTGCTCACGCGGCCATCTCGGATGCCTGCCAAGCTCCTCCCCATACACAAATATTGAGTTATAAATATCGATGTCAAAAATATCAACATCCTATATCTATAACCGTAGGCATAAAAACCTCACACCAAAAAATTGATGTAAAAAATATCGATTTTTTTATATACATAAAAAATAATATTAAATATATTAAATAATAAAATTAAGTGAAAACAATTATTTGGATTTAATATACATTTTAACAAATATAAGAAATACATGTAATTAAAAAAATATATATTTACTTTAAAACAATTAATAAACTATTAATTTTAATTAATTTTTACATTCTATAAATATTTAAAATTTTACAAATATATATATATATATATATATATACATACACACCTATAACATAAAATCTAATGAAAATAACATTATATTATAAATTAAAACTTTAACATTTCTAATAGTCTTTAAACTTACATTTTTCATTCCATTCAGTGCAACATTAGGGAAAGTGATAGCAAAGGTGTAAAAATAACTAGTCCCACTCCAGTGAGTGCAACATTAGGGAAAACATTGGCTAGTAGAGGGGTATAAATTACCATTCCCACTCCAGTGAGTGGAACAGTAGGGAAAGTGTAGGATAGCGGAGGGGTAAACATTACTATTCCCACTTCAGTGAGTGCAACAGTAGGAAAAGTGTTGGATAGTGGAGGGGTAAAACGTAATATTCCAACTCCATAGAGTGAAACAGTAGGGAAAATGTTGGATAGCGGAGGGGTAAAAATTACTATTCCCACTCCAGTGAGTGCAAAAGTAGGGAAAGTGTTGGATAGCGGAGAGGTAAAACTTACTATTCCACTGCAGTGAGTGCAACAGTAGGGAAACTGTTGGATAGCGGAGGGGAAAAATTACTATTCCCACTCCAGTGAGTGCAACAATAGGGAAAGTATTGGATAGCGGAGGATTAAAAATTACTATTCCCACACCAGTAAGAGCTACAGTAGGGAAAGTGTTGGATAGTGGAGGGGTAAAAATTACTATTCCCATTGGAGTCAATTCAAAATTAAAAACAAAATATCAACTACAACACAAAAGGTTTTAAAAAAGAAAACAAAAAAAAGATATAAAAATATAAACAATTTACAAAAGATAGAAACATATTATAATGTTCAAAAGATGGAAACATTTAAAAATAATTTACAAATAACTATTTTTAATAGACATTACTATTATTCATCAAAAACATTTATTATTGCATAAATGTAATCTTTTTATTTCCTACCCTACCACACAATTCACTACACACATCTAAATTAAAAAAACATGTACCTCCATAATTAAGATAATTAATTATCAATTAAAGAAATATTATTAATTAAAAAAATAATTAAAACAGATAACAATTAATTTACTCCCCAAACCTTACCCCTATAAAACCAAAACCCGCACGTAAAATAAAAATAAACAATTACCATAAATATTTATGAATTGGTTAATTTATATTAATGATCAACTAATTATTAATTAATTAAGCATATATTACTTTCCACCCTCTACCCCAAGAAACACCACAACCCACACCTAAAAATCATTACACAATTTCCATAACTAATTGTACATTAGTAAATTAATATCAATTAAAAACAACTTATTAATTAATTTGAAAGAATTCACTTACCAACCTTTACCACTATAAACCCCACAACTCACATCTTAAATTAATTACACAATTGCCATATTTAAGTTTTAATTAATTAATTAATTAGCATTAAATAACAAATAAGTATTAATTAATTATAAATAAAATACTTCTCACCCTATTCCTCTATAAACATCACCACCTGCTCCTAAAAAAATAATACAATTAACATAATTAAGTACCAATTCATTCATTAATATTTTTTGACAAGCAATTAATACATAATTAATAATAAATTAAGTCCCAAAATTAACACTATAAAATATAAATTAAATAAATGTGAATAAATAACAAATATTAATATATGTATTATAATTAAATTACTTCCCATCCTATTCCCCAAACCCACTACAGAACTAAAAAACGCAAAATTAAGTTAAAATAAAATGTATAACTACTAAAAATGTAACACATATTTTAAAAAACAAAAGCAATAATTATACAAAAAAATGGGTCACATACTTTATACATACTAAAATATATAACACTAAGGGCCTGATTCTGATGCGGGTTGGAAAGCTTCCCGACCGAATCGGTTTGGAAATGGTTTCAGACCCCCTCGGATCGGAAGAGTCCGACCGACGGAGTATGATGCATCCGGATGCTTCCAGATACGATTTGGTTGGACTCCCATTGACTTCAATGGGAGCATATGTTCCTAACCGCATCATAATTGGACCCTGGGTCAGAAGGACACGTTCCTGATCCAATTTGGAAGGAGCAAATGCCATTAGGAGGCCTTCCTAACCGCATCAGAATCAGGCCCTAGGTGGGAATGCTTTCATAACCGCATCAGAATCAGACCCTAATTAAAACATCGATATTTTCAACAACTATATTTTTGCAAACGATATTAATGACAGATATTTTCAAAAACTATATTTCTTACCTTCAAGTCAATATTCTTGACCACGATATTATTGCTGTTGATATTTCTTCATCACGATATTTCCAACTCAATATTTGTGTATGTCGACATTTCAAACTCAATATTTTGTCTGTGCACCAACCAGGCCACTTGAAGGGTCCTCCTGCATGCACCAGAAAAATTTCATTGCTCCTTTCTCTCTGGGTTTTATGCATGAGTAGCTGAAGTAGTCAAGGATTTTCTATGCATTCAGGTATTTGTAGTCATGTTTGTTCCATCAAACAATCAGAACTGCAAGTACCAGAAGGAACAACCTGGACTGAATTGGTTTCACCCTCTGATGATTTTCTTCAGGGACATTCACTTGTCGGAAAAATGGCAAGAAGTGAGCCTAGGGAGGGGACACTCCTCTAGAGGAGCACCAGGATTTGCCCTGGGAGCCTGCCTTCCTCTGACATAAATTATCCCCCCCACCCCTCAAATAGATAAGGGGCTACTGTACCTTCCAACACATCTCCAGTTCAGGGACTGCAGTTATCAAAGGAATGGAATGGAGGGAGTACAGGGGAGGTCATCCTGCCAGAAGCCGGCCACGGCTTTTCATATGGAACTGATTATGTACTCGTGAGATGGTCACTCAGTGCAGGTTTATTTAAGATAGGTCTTGACAGTCACTCACTGCCAGTCCCAATCCAAACTTCTCCATCTGTACATGAGCTGGCACAGACTTGAAGTACTACCTGATGAGCAAAAGAACGGTGGATTAAACCCAGATCTTTGTGACTGGGATGAATGTTTACATTGTTCAGCATTCCGTCCATCATTTGTTCCTTTAACTTTCTAAAAGAGGCATTATCAGATTTATAACTTAAAATCTATCTTCACCATTAAAGAGGGTTTTATTTCGAGACCAAATTAGATATTAATAAATAATTTTCACAACATAGCAATAATATTTCATCTGCTAAGTAATTAATTGGATTATTGTGTTAATTATTTATTTGTTTTAGTCATTCATTTGGATATGAATTAATTATAATATGTAAATGTTTTACTTAACAGGTTTTTTCTTCATATTTGATGTGTATTGATATTCTTTCTGATATTAATTTTTTTGGGATTGGAATCTTAAGGTAATAGGGTGGAAATTATTTTCTATCAAGTTTTACACATTTGTAATTGATACAATTAGTTCATATATATTTTTGTATAATATTATATGCTAATTTTCTGTTTTTAGTTTTTAATAGTATATGTAAATTATATAATGTTTAAAATATGTTTGTTTATGCTAGAGTAGAAATTATTTTTCTCACTCCCCCAAAATCCAACACTTACCATATTGCTACTTCTCTTCTCAATGGAAATAGTAAATCTAACCCCCTCAAACCAAAAATGTTCCTACTATTGCTGAGGTTGGAGTGGTCATACTAATTCTGGCCTGCTGTGCCTACTGTTGCTTGTGTTGCAGTGGGAATTGTCAGTCTAACTCCTTCAAAGTCAAACACTTTCAATACTGTTGCTCAGGTTGGAGTGGGCATGGTAAATCTGAGCCCTCCAAAGTTGAACACTTTCTGTACTGTCGCTTACGTTGCAGTAGGAATAGTAAATCAAACCCCTCAAAAGTCCAGCATTTTCCCTACTGTTGCTGAGTTTTGAATAGTAAATTTGACCCGTCTAGAATCCAACACTGCCCCTTCTGTTGCATATGTCAGAGTGGGGATAATCTTTCTAACCCCTGTAAACTCCAAAGCTTTCCCTAGTAATGTTTACATTGGAGTGGAAATAGTAAACCTAACCCTGTCAAAGTTTAACAATTTCTCAACTGTTGCTTATATTGGAGTGAGAACAGCAAATGTGACACATACAAAGTCCAATACTTATCCTACTGTTAGTCGTGTTGGAGCAGGAGTAGGGAATTCTACCACTCCAAGTCTAATTTGTAATCAGATGTTTCAAGTTGTTCTAATATATATTTTGTTTTGATATTTATTTTAAAGTAAACATTTTTTTTGAGTGATTTTATTATTCTTTTTTGTTGATAATTAATATTTTCCCAAAATAATTGTTATCTAGTTTTTGTAATTATAATGAATTTGTATTAGTATTTTTATTATTTATGTTTAATAAGTTTTAAAAATATTATTTTACAATCATTTTAAAGTACATACTTTTATTTTATGTTTGCAAGTTATTCATTTTGTAATATATTTTTATATTTTAGGTACTATTTCTTAAATGTTTTTTTTTATTGATATATGTTAAAAATTTAATAGAGTGTACAATAGTTATAATTCAATATACTGACCCATTTTTTGACGATATTGTCTTTTCCAGTTTTGTTGTTCACATTTTTGACATTACAAACAAGGCATGCAAAGTCAATATTTGTGTCTTCAATACTTTTGTGGCTATAATTTTGTCACCAATATTTTTGTTAGCAATATTTTATCAGACAACCGATCCAAATTGTGCCCTGCTGTGTGTGTAGGTTCAATAACACACTATGCAAAGGCAAATGTGTGGTGAACATGTAGTAAGCTACCACAGTCCACGTCCAAGTAGTGTAGATTGAAATCCCTCAAGATGAGGAGATTGGAGGAAAACAACGCCATCATGCTGATAAACTCCAGGAAGGTCTCCACCATTCTTCCCCAGCATCATGAGGGCGGTAGTGAAGAATGGTAGAGACGAATTAAGCCTGGAGTGGAGCGTTTCTCTGACAAGGTCTTGGGGAGGGAATGATTTGCACTGTATTTGGAGAGATGTTAAACTGCTCTCAGAAGAGTACCGAGACATCCACTGCCTCGTTTGGTCTGCCGGTCACTCTCAGAATCCTGAAATCAGGTGGGATGGCAATCGCCAGAGTTGGGTTGGAAGCACTATGCTACTGGTTTCATTTAGACATAGTCCAGGGGTGTGTGAAATCCAGGGTTCAAGGGGGTTTGTCAGCATTTAAAGCCTCAATGCCAAGAGCTCACACGGGCAGCATGACTACTGCCAGAGGCCATCTATTGGCGCTGTAGGGTTCTAACAAAGGCTCCCTCAAGTTAGATCATTTTGGTTTATTGGAATGGCAGCCTGCTACAATAAATGCCCAGATTTAGTGCAGATGGGTACAGACGGATTTGCCTTTGGTATGCCTTTGGTTCTCCATCTGCACTCCACGGTTCCATGACAAAACCACACATCCCTAAACCACGCATGTCTTAACCAGGCAGTCTTTACAATGACCACGTCTTTACTACACAGCGTTGTTCAGCTTGCGGGGAAACGGCACATGTGCTAAAATCTGCAGTGTAAAGGCCATTTCCCGCACTCCACCTACATGCATCTGCTGTGCAGCTGCTCATATCTGTGTCGGTACCCTGCTGCGCAGCAGCCGCATCTGTGTAGGTGCCTACCACTCTACACATCTTGGCACCCAGAATCTAGAGCTTGCAAAGAAAGCAGAGTGCATCTCTACTCCTAGTAGTAGCAATAGTAATGGACCACCTAGCTAAGAAGAAAAGCAAACCTCCACCAAATGAGAGTACAATAAAAAAGCTCAGGATATAGGAGAGGAGAAGTGTAAGGTAAGCTGAAACCAACAATCATACACAGTCCACCGTGTGGAACAACTCCGCTCCAGGCACCCACCAAGCCAAGTCACTCATAACGGCCAAAACAAGAAAAGCACAACAGCCTAAACAAGGAGAAAAATGATTGCCAAAGCACTTCCAACAGAGACAGCAGAGTCATCTGGTAACAGTCTCCTAACTGTGATGGTCTTGAATACTTTGGCCTTGACAAAGACCATCAGCATGGCCCCCTGGCACCCGCTGCCAGGCTGGATTATAACAACAAGCACAAGCGCCACTCAAAATAATTCTACCTCAAGTTACTTGAACACAGAAACAGTTCATGTGTAATTTCCATGTATAGAAATGCATCTTTTACTTCATGAAAGAAAATGTTTGACCTAACTTTGCTGTCCTTTCCTCCTTACATCTCCTTCTCTATCAAAACCTAACCAGCAAGAGGGTAATCACATTTATAACAATGTACTAACAACTTATGCCAATTGTGATCCACCCTGCAACAGTATTGATGATTGTATACAGTATATAAAAATAATAATGAAAAAAAAGAAGTGATGGGATGAACTTACAATAATAGAGGGAATGGGAAAGTGGAAGGAGGAAGGAACAAAGCAGAGGGACAGAAGATGAGGCATGGATAGAGAAGGAGGGCATGAGAAAAAAGAGGTAGACATATGGGAAATGGAAAGAAAAAGGAAATTGAATCGGAGGCATAGGGCAGATGGGGAGTGAAGTGAAGATGGGGCAGATGGGGATGGTGAAGAAGAGAGACACAGTTGGACACAGTGAAGAAGTGGAAGACAGGGAGACAGGTGGAGATATGGAGAGGGAGGCAAATGTGGGAAACTGAAATGGAGGGAGAAAGAAGCAGAGAAAGGGGGGATGAGATAAGTAGGGAGTAGAGGAAGATACAATATGTAGAAGGTAGACTGGGTGACGAAGAAAGTGGCAGAGAGGGTGGGGAAGAGGAAAAGAACATAGGAGAAAGAGAGATGAGAAAGATCGAGTGAGTAAGAGGGAAAGAGATTAAAGAGAGTTGAAGGAAGAGAAACAGGAGAGAATCACCAAATGGAAGAAATAGTCAATACATAGTCTCAAGTAGTGGTGTAAAAACGTTTTTTTATTGTGCCGAAATCAGGGAATTGGTGTAAAAACTTAACTGGCCACCTTGCTTACTATGCACCATTGGACCAAAATGTTCCAAGGAAATCCTTATGGGAGGTTTGAAAACTTTCTGGAGGCCACTGGCGGACCTTCCACTATGATCCCCAAAACTCTGTAGAAGCTGTGTACACATCCCTGCATGCATGCAGGCAATTTCATGCAAAATGATAATGTTAATATTGGTAAGGAGACACTCTAGGGGCAGGTACCTTGAGCTCCAGCCGCTTCTACGATGGAAAGGTGTACCAACTTACCAAGCATCCTATCGTGACCAGGGACACTGCTTCCATAGACGTCCCAAGGAAACCCACTAGTTTGGGTTGGCCATCAGACCGCTTAATGTAGCGTAATGTTCCCCACCACTCCCCGCCAACAGTTAAATACATCCGTGAAATACCAGGGAGCAGAAACCAGCCTCATCTTTCGACATTTACATTCACCTAATATATTTACAATGACACACTGATGCCCACTTATTACCTGTAAATAGGGGCAACTTTAGCAGACCTTAGCGGCAGCAAGATATCACAGCAAGCAACAAGAACTCTGGCCACAAGGGCCAGAGGATGGGCAGGTGCAACATGACTACTGCCACCCATCTCCTCCAATGCCCCACCCCATAAAGTACCAAGCCGCCGTTGCAGTGGCAGGACGAGTGCCACTGCGACCCAGCCTTTCTATAGCAGACGGAGAACGAAAGCTCTGCCAGCGGTAAACCAGGGCTTCCCTTGACTCTAAATGCTGAGCAGAAACTTCAGGGTTGTCAGAGTGGGAGGCCCACCAGTCTACAGTGTTCACTTCAACCCTCCAAACCCTAAATGAGGCACTTCATTTCTTCTCACTTCTAATGACAGGCAATAATAAACAGTACATGCATGGCCTTTGGGAGGAATTTGGAAAGTTCTCCCCCATGGTTGTCCACTTTTTAAATTCTCTGGTCTTTCACATTGACTTCAACCTCAGATCTAAGATCCACATAGCACACAAAACAAAGAATGCCTGGCCCTGGCAGCCTCTGCTCTACAAGGTGAAGTGTTTCCTTCCAGGAACAAACTTCAAGGAAGAAGTACCATCACTGGTAATGTCCTCTCTGAACTGCGTCATCCTAGAGTCAATCCTGGCCCTACTGAGGAACAGTGTGGTATTTTGCAAATGGACCTATGTACAATAGTTCGGTTTACAAAATACTAAATCGAAGTGGATCGCACTTGACCTGACTCATGAATATTAATGAGGTAGGTTGTAAAATGCAACCCACTATGATTCGCTGAAATGACAGGGATGGTGGCCTGCTGAGGTTAGCAGATTACCATGTCTGTGATTTCTTTTAAATAAAGCAATTTTTATAAAATGTAAACGGAGCCTGTTTTCCTTAACCCCTTCACTTCGATGGCTATTCCGCCGCAGTGCTAAGGGGGCGGGGCGACCGCGCGGCGTGCGCATGCTGGTGACGGAACCGTTCCGTCACCAGCCGCGGTTGCGCTGTGCTCATGACGGAGCGGTTCCGTCACGGCCCCGCCCGCTCAATGGAACGCTCAGCGCAGGCGCGGAATCCGCGCCACGCAGGCGTGCCGAGCGGGCCGTGACGGAACCGCTCCGTCATCAGCACAGCTCGACCGCAGCTGATGACGGAGTGGTTCCGTCACCAGCAGGGGAGGGGTTAAAAGAAAACGGGATGCATTTAGAATAGAAAAAAAAAACTTAACAAACATTTTTAAGACTAGGCAATAGTTCGTAGGACCACTGCCTACTTACAAAAAATCGGGGCAATATTTACAAAAGGGACCCTTTGGGCCTCTTCCAGTATGCTAATGGGCTACCATTACGTTTGTGTAGTTGGTAAAATATTGATATTTTGTGACCTGATTTTGGTCGCAAAACATTAATACATCCAATTCCGAATCGCTGTTTGGATGGGATGCCCTAAACATGCCCCTTCAAAATAATGATATGGTATGTAGCCGCAAATCCACACTGCGATTCAATATGATGTTACCATTTCACATTTTGGTACATACCAAAAAGCCATTTCGTAGTCACAAAGTGTACAATTTTGTGATTCAGACACTTTGCGACTGCAAAAATGCATTAGTGCATCTGGCCTTAAGAGAAATCTACTAGTGCCCAATTACTGCCAGGGTACACATCCTCGTGCTTTCCCCATCACTGATGATGGGATTGCAGATTTAGGCAGAAGACTGACACATTGCCAAACAAGCAGAACATCACGCTCCAGCGCCCGTGGCCAAGGACATCCTTACAAGGTAAAGAGCCAATGAGGAGGCCGGTGCCTGGAAGCATCAGCGATGGACCCGTGGCATTCCACTGCAGTGACCCGGCTGCAAGAGCACGAGCGCGCAATCAGAGCGGACTGACTGCCAGGCTTCTCTCAAGAAACCCCTTTGAACCTTTGCAATCAGTCAGACATCTGCGTATGCGTTCTGTGCGGATTCCTGGACGTCAGTGCCAGAACGGAGACGTGACATCTGCTGGCACATCAGCTAGGATTAGAATAAGAGTGATATACCATGCCATTAAAAGAGTGATATACCATGCCATTAAAAGAGTGATATACCATGCCATTAAATATTGTAAAAAATAAGACAGCACACAAAGCATAAGATAACAACCTGAAATTAAACATATCGGTAGGCATGCAGTCAGCGGCCGTGACGTATACAGAAGTATATGTGTAATGTGTGCAAATGCCATAAAATACAGACAGATAAGGGCTCATTTACAGCTGCTGCCAAGAGCAGAAGACGTTCCATCCTCCCAAATCCTGCCCCGCCCCTCCTCCTTCAGAGAGAAGAAATCAGCTTTGTCTCAGAGAGCAGAGAAGTTGCTGTCTGAGCTGTCGAAAGCCCCCACCCTCAGTGAGCCACGGACATTGGTGGGTGATTTGACATCAAAAGGGCCACCCAACATAGGTCAGGGCTTCTGAGGTCATGTCTGCCATCGTTTTTGGTCTGGCTTGAGAGCACAGTTGTCTTCAAGATATGTTGTTACCAATTGTCTAAACTACACATAGAGTGGGCTACAGTGGCGTAACGAACCTTGAGGGGGCCCCCCTGCAGGGTACGTGAATGGGCCCCCTCTGGACTCAATCTAGAGCTCCCCAGCAGAAGTGCGGTGCTGACGGGGCCCCCTGGAGGGTGAGCCCCCCCCCCCCCCCCCGCACTGCAGGGGCTGCAGGGGCCTGTGTTACACCCCTGGACTGGGCTAGGGCTCTGCGCAACCGAGTATACTCTCTGAGCCCGATTCACAGAACTAACATAAGACAAAATCCTAAACTTACTACCATTTTGGTATTCACAGAAGGCACTTACTCATTTTGGTATTCACAGAAGGCACTTACTCATTTCGGTATTCACAGAAGTTAGGAGTCCTAAATGCTTTCTGTGAATACTGAAAGTCTTAAAGTTAGGATTTTTCTCAGTTTAGGAGTAGTAAAGTTAGGACTCCTAACTTTAGGACTCTGAAATGCTTTCTGTGAATACCGAAAGTCTTAAAGTTAGGATTTTTCTCAGTTTAGGAGTCCTAAAGTTAGGAGTCCTAACTACTCCTAAGCTGAGAAAAATCCTAACTTTAAGACTTTCGGTATTGACAGAAGGCATTTAGGAGTCCTAAAGTTAGGACTCCTAACTTCTGTGTATATCGAAATGAGTCAGTGACTTCTGTGAAAACCAAAATGGTAGTATTTTAGGATTTTGTCTTAAGTTAGTTCTGTGAATCGGGCCCTTGCACCCTATTATATTGTCTCTTATGGTGAATCTTTCCACCGATATTTATAATGCATTTAGGACTATTTTACATCCTAAAGGTAAGAATTATCACATGTTAAATGTATCATCTCATAGATGCAGTGTACAAAGAAAACAGTTGTTTGTTCTCGCACAGCCCCAAGCTTTTTAAATATTTTTTTCTCAGGACTCATAAGGCAAGACAGACCTGTTGCCTTTGCCAAAGCTTTTTTCCTGCCTGGGGCTGACATTCTCAGCATGGTTATCTCATCTACGAAAAAACAACCCGTGTCCCCCATGAGATGGGGGGAAACTCCCAACTTATCAGGGACATGTGTTTAACATTTTTTAAAGCAAAATGCCCACCATGACAGCAGCAGCAATTTTGGAAAAAATTACCCATGGATCAGGCTGGGAAGTTGCGATATGGTGGGCTGGCCCCTGCTGGGTCTGCAGACGCGTGGCCACTGCCGGCATGGAACAGGCTGGGAAGTCGCAATATGGTGGGCTGGCCCCTGCTGGGTCTGCAGAGGCGTGGCCACTGCCGGCATGGAACAGGCTGGGAAGTCGCGATATGGTGGGCCGGCCCCTGCTGGGTCTGCAGAGGCGTGGCCACTGCCAGCATGGAACAGGCTGGGAAGTCGCGATCTGGTGGGCCGACCCCTGCTGGGTCTGCAGAGGCAAAGCAACTGCCAGCATGGAACAGGCTGGGAAGTCGCGATCTGGTGGGCCGGCCCCTGCTGGGTCTGCAGAGGCGTGGCCACTGCCGGCATGGAACAGGCTGGAAAGTCGCGATATGGTGGGCTGGCCCCTGCTGGGTCTGCAGAGGCAAAGCAACTGCCGGCATGGAACAGGCTGGGAAGTTGCAATATGGTGGGCTGCCCCCTACTGTGTCTGCAAAGGCGTGGCCACTGTTGGCATGGAACAGGCTGGGAAGTCGCAATATGGTGGGCCGGACCCTGCTGGGTCTCCAGAAGCGTGGCCACTGTCGGCATAGCAACTTAGCTGACCTCTATTCTAGTCTGAATGAGTTTCTTAGAAAGCTGACTTATAATGACAAATGGGTCTTTCACTTACTAGACTTTCATTTGTGCCATGCACCTATGTGTAGGTAGAATGAGATGAGTTAAAAATGGGAATAATTGAAGGCATTTATTTTGGTAAAGGTATGCTTAAAGTATTTTTCAAATGAGTACAGTTACCTTGGCTAATAATTTACCATGTTAACTTGGGACGGCTAGTTATGGGTTATTGACAGACTTTTGTTTATATCAATTACGGTTTGTTTTTAATCACTGTTTCTTGCTTCTCTTAACAGGATCATATGATTTAGGCTGCTTGGAGAAAATTTAGACCCCTTCTTTATTTTTACCCTGGTGTACTTTTATTCTTTTTTGTTTGTTATGTTTTCTTTAGATCCTGCATGTAAATGTTTAATTTCTACCCTGTGGTCTACTCTCTTTCAATGTATTATTGCTCTTTGTTGACTTCAGAAGCAAAATTGATCATCTGTACTTATTGCTGCAGTAACTAAACCATATCTTCTGTGTTATAAAGCATTCTATGAAGTGTTTAAGTGGGAAAATAATCATTTTTGGTGCCCACAGTAATGCCCAGAAGCCTGCAGCGTGAGCTAAGAATATCGGGGTGTTGAATACCGAGGTGCATAGTTGATTCCACCTCATACCTCTTTCAGCCTTACTTTTTATCTCACTCTTTCAGGTTCTTTTTCCCCTTTATCGCTGTTTTTCTGGCTTACTCCTCCTCCTTCTTTCCCCTTTGTGTTCTTTTCTCTCTCTTGTTCTGGGTGAAAGTCTGATGAGGAAAAATAAGTGCCAGTGGAGGCCACCTGCAGCCACTGGCTAAAATTAAGCACTGTTTCAGAGGCGAATGTAGGATATATTTAATTAAAGGGTGTTCAACATATGACATGGAGGTCCTAACCCTTGCCATATTTCAGGCTCACCCCAAACCTGATGAGCTCTGTTTAGATTATTTCTATGTATATTTAGGGGGTATACTGAAAATTCAGCAGGGATTCACCGTCTTGGACCTACTGTTGTCTAAACTACGACTTTGGCATAGTTCTACAAGGTTTGCTTTCCTACCCACAGAAGACACGAGTGAACTTAGTTCAATGCAGCTGCGCCGTATGTGAAAGACAGGTTATTGTAGCCTTGCAGAACCCTACCCAATACCCTGTTGAAGTATAGTTATTGCTTTTTGGTTACTAACAATCCCTCTAAGGGGCTTAGGAGCACTTTGTTAACAGAAACAAATCTATTTTGTTATTCACAACATCACACACACACACACACACTGTACTAAGAAGAATAGACACTTTTAAATACTAAACAGCGACCTCCATTGTCTGAAGATGGCGACGGAGCCTACTTAAAATGGAGCCGGACGACTCGGAACTTAGAGTCTTTATGTCACTACATTGGACACTTGTGCCTTAACCATGGGAGTTGTGTATGTCTGTATGTGAGAGTATTGCCTATTAAGAACTATCGGGCACATGCATCATTGTAGGATTTTGCACTTCCTAAATTGCGAAAATTAAGGAATCGCAATTTAGGAATTGCAAAATCCTATGCATCAAGAAATCCTAAAAGTTTTTAGGATTTCTTAATTTTCGGAAATTGCGATTCCTTAATTGCGAATCGCAATTAAGGAATGGCATTACATTGATTCCTATGGGCCTAGAGGCCCATAGGAATCAATGCCGTTTTGCTTTTTTTTTTTTGCACTCGCAATGTGTTGATGTATTGCAAGGGTGCAGAGGGGGCTCCAAAGGACCCCCCCTGCACCCCTGAAATGTATTTTAAAGTGCATGTTTCACACACACATGTCCTAAGGACATGTGTGTCTGTAACATGAAAGTTTAAAAAATGCATTTTTTTGCTTTTTTAAAGATTTTCGCAAATTAACACGAGGGTCAACCTAATGTTAATTTCCACTTCCTATTTCAAAATTTGCAATTTCTACAAAAATGATGCATTGCATTTAAGGAATCGCACAAATGCGATTCCTTAAATGCATTCGCATTTTTAGGAAATACAAAAAATAGCGAGTTTTGAAACTCTGTTTCATGCATCCCAAAAACATATTTAGGAAGCGCAAACGGCCGAATTTACCGATTCGCACCGTTTGCACTTCCTAAATAGGTTGATGCATGTGCCCGTATGCTTTTACAATTATACCAGTAAAACTTTCTAGTGAGAATCATTTCTAGGGTGATAAACTACTTATTAAAATAGAGTTGATTTTCAATTACAGCATATTACTAAAACTGTGTCTAACATAATCTCCTTCCGTGAGAGGCCTGCAGCAAAAGTAGGCTATACTTTGCAAAGTTGGCATCCTCCCATATTCCCTGTCTCAAAGGTCTAATTAGGTCCTCTGTAGATACGTCTTTTAAACTGACTCGCTCCTGTGCTCAGTAAATGATCAAACATTATAGACCATAAATTGTCCTAAAATGATTACAGCAAAATATATAAATATGTCAACTCTTGAAGAGTTTCTTGTTGTGTAAGACCTGCAATTGTTAAGTAGGGCACTATGCCGCGACCTTCATAAGTTCTTCATTAGTGACTATGATGCTATAGGACAGGTAGGGTTCACCCACATGTCTTTATTATTCAGTGCAAAGCGCACTGCTGATCCAGTATCTGCACTGTACAGCGGCAAAACTTAATGATCATCCTCAAACAGTGCCTGGGAAATCAAATAGGCTTGGGCGGATGAAATATTCATTTAATAGATCAAATATTGTCTTACAACTGTGTGATCAATTAAGCTCACTTCTTACTGAAAAGGCAAAATAACTCAATCTGTATGTCCAGTACTTGATAAAATTAACCTCACGGCTGGTGCTTAATGAACTGCAAGGTTGGAGCTTGATAAACTGCACGACTGGTGCTTAATAAACTGCACGGCTGGTGCTGAATAAACTGCAAGGCTGGTGCTAGTTAAACTGCATGGCTGGTGCTTAATACACTGCACGGCTGGTGCTTAATAAACTGCAAGGCTGGTGCTAGTTAAACTGCAAGGCTGGTGCTTAATAAACTGCAAGGCTGGTGCTTAATAAACTGCAAGGCTGGTGCTTAATAAACTGCAAGGCTGGTGCTTGATAAACTGCACGGCTGGTGCTTGATAAACTGCACGAGTGGTGCTTAATAACCTGCAAGGCTGGTGCTAGATAAACTGCACAACTGGTGCTTAATAAACTACATGAGTGGTGCTTAATAAACTGCAAGGCTGGTGCTAGATAAACTGCATGACTGGTGCTTAATTAACTGCACGACTGGTGCTTTATAAACTGCCCGACTGGTGCTTAATAAACTGCACAAGTCGTGCTTAATAAACTGCAATGCTGGTGCTTAATAAACTGCAAGGCTGGTGCTAGATAAACTGCACGGCTGGTGCTTAATAAACTGCAAGGCTGGTTCTTAATAAACTGCAAGGCTGGTGCTAGATAAACTGCACGGCTGGTGCTTAATAAACTGCAAGGCTGGTTCTTAATAAACTGCAAGGCTGGTGCTTAATAAACTGCAAGGCTGGTGCTTGATAAACTGCAAGGCTGGTGTTGGGCTGGTGCTTGATAAACTGCAAGGCTGGTGATTGATAAACTGCAAGGCTGGTGTTGGGCTGGTGTTTGTTAAACTGCAAGGCTGGTGCTTGATAAACTGCACGGCTGGTGCTTAATAAACTGCAAGACTGGTGCTATATAAACTGCACGACTGGTGCTTAATAAACTGCACTAGTGGTGCTTAATAACCTGCAAGGCTGGTGCTAGATAAACTGCATGACTGGTGCTTAATTAACTGCACGACTGGTGCTTTATAAACTGCCCGACTGGTGCTTAATAAACTGCACGAGTCGTGCTTAATAAACTGCAAGGCTGGTGCTAGATCAACTGCACGGCTGGTGCTTAATAAACTGCAAGGCTGGTGCTAGATAAACTGCATGACTGGTACTTAATAAACTGCAAGGCTCGTGCTAGATAAACTGCACGACTGGTGCTTAATAAACTGCACGACTGGTGCTAGATAAACTGCACGACTGGTGCTTAATAAACTGCAAGGCTGGTGCTAGTTAAACTGCATGGTTGGTGCTTAATAAACTGCAAGGCTGGTGCTTAATAAACTGCAAGGCTGGTGCTTAATAAACTGCAAGGCTGGTGCTTGATAAACTGCACGGTGGGTGCTTGATAAACTGCACGAGTGGTGCTTAATAAACTGCCAGGCTGGTGCTAGATAAACTGCACGGCTGGTGCTTAATAAACTGCAAGGCTGGTGCTAGATAAACTGCACAACTGGTGCTTAATAAACTGCATGAGTGGTGCTTAATAAACTGCAAGGCTGGTGCAATACAAAACGGCGTTCCGTAGTTATAAAAAATCTATCCAGACAACTAAAGCTGCTTTCTACGAGGTCCGTATAAATAAGGCGAATAATGTTCAAAAGGAAACATTCAAAATTCTGAAAGAACTAACAAAAAGAGCCCAAGACGCAGAAAGCAGCATAGACTGTGACACCTTCCAGAAATATTTTCTGGATAAGGTTGACATTATCAGGCGTGAAATAAAAAGCACGGGGTGCAGTTTAATTGAGCAGCACATCGATTTAAAGCCAACGGTTAGCTGCTTATTATCATTTCCCCCCATGGATCCACTAACCCTTGAGTCACTGATGAGAAAGACGAAATCCGGCTCCCCAGCAGATCCATGCCCCCCAAGCATTTTTTGCTTGGCAGGCCAAATCCTAGAGAACCATATTCTAGCCACACTTAATAAATCCCTGAGTACTGGCAGGCTCCCAACTGGCTTCAAGGAAGCTCGTGTAAGACCACTGTTAAAAAAAGTGGGGGGAGATCCTAATGCTTTAAAAAACTATCGACCCATATCCCAGCTGCCCTTCCTGTCTAAAGTACTCGAACAGCATGTACTTAAATCTCTGTCAAGCTATCTGGAGTCTAACCATCTACTCCATGAGAGGCAGGCAGGCTTTCGTGCACACCACAGCACCGAGTTGGTCATGCTCTCGGTGCTGGATGAGCTCAGAAGGATGGCTGACAGTAAAAGACCGAGTGCCCTGATTTTGTTAGACCTATCGGCGGCGTTCGATACTGTCAGCCACCCCATCCTGCTGAACAGGCTGGCTGGGTTTGGGATCCAGGGTCTAGCCCTTCGGTGGCTGGAATCATTTCTATCTGGGAGAACGCAGAGAATCCAGATGGGAGATAGTGTATCAGGAGTGGGAAGTCTGACTTGTGGCGTCCCCCAGGGCTCAGCACTATCCCCACTCCTGTTTAACATATATCTACAGCCCCTGATTAACACACTAGCGGGAATGGGCTGTCGAGTATTCAATTATGCTGATGACACACAGCTGCTGCTGGGCATAGATGATACAACACATGCCCAGTTGCACGCGCAAGATATACTCCGATACACGGTCCACTGGATGTCCATCAACCAGCTCAAAATCAACCCGGAAAAGACAGAGGTGCTGATAATACCATCTAAATGCACCTCCTGGAGCGATATGTACTGGCCCCAGGAGCTGGGCCCAACCCCACAGCCGGCAGCCACGGTTAAAAGTCTGGGCATTAAACTGGACAGCGGCCTCTCAATGACCAACCAGGTTTCCACCGTGGTTGGCACTTGTACAGGTCTTCTAAGCCAGCTGCGTAAACTGGTCCCTCTTCTCTCCCAGTCGATGCTACGTACAGTGGTCTCGGCCACTATAGTGTCAAGACTTGATTACGGCAATGCGCTCTACCTAGGCCTGCCAAAAATACTAACAAACAGACTTCAGGTAGTCTTAAATGACGCCGCGAGACTTATCTTCAATCTCCCGCGGAGAACGCATGCCTCTCCACTATTAAAAGATCTACATTGGCTACCAACTGGACAGAGGTCTGTTTTCAAAGGCCTCTGCATAGCCCACAAAGCCATTTACGGGAAGGCCCCGACCTACATCAAGGAACGGATCGAGATATACAGACCGGAAAGAAATCTCAGGTCCTCTGATGCCAAACTCCTTGTATGTCCTCGTTTTAAGCTGGCCACAATGGGAGGGAGATCTTTTTCGGTTGTATTACCGAAGCTTTGGAATGCCCTGCCTGAAACACTCCGAAAGGAGGAGAATCTACTCCGCTTCAGGAAAGCCTTGAAGACCAGCTTGTTCCGAACAGCACTTAGTCCAGCTTAGGCACTCCACCCCTTCTCTTTCTCGGTTGTTATGTTCTGTGGTCAAAGCGCCCTGAGACCTGTAGGTGACCCGGCGCTATATAAACCCATAATAACAAAAATAACAAAATAGATAAACTGCATGACTGGTGCTTAATTAACTGCACGACTGGTGCTTTATAAACTGCCCGACTGGTGCTTAATAAACTGCACGAGTCGTGCTTAATAAACTGCAAGGCTGGTGCTTAATAAACTGCAAGGCTGGTGCTAGATAAACTGCACGGCTGGTGCTTAATAAACTGCAAGCCTGGTGCTTAATAAATTGCAAGGCTGGTGCTTAATAAACTGCAAGGCTGGTGCTAGATAAACTGCACGGCTGGTGCTTAATAAACTGCAAGGCTGGTGCTTAATAAACTGCACGAGTGGTGCTTAATAACCTTCAAGGCTGGTGCTAGATAAACTGCATGACTGGTGCTTAATTAACTGCACGAGTCGTGCTTAATAAACTGCAAGGCTGGTGCTAGATCAACTGCACGGCTGGTGCTTAATAAATTGCAAGGCTGGTGCTAGATAAACTGCATGACTGGTACTTAATAAACTGCAAGGCTCGTGCTAGATAAACTGCACGACTGGTGCTTAATAAACTGCATGACTGGTGCTAGATAAACTGCACGACTGGTGCTTAATAAACTGCATGGCTGGTGCTAGGAAACTGCATGACTGGTGCTTAATAAACTGCACGGCTGGTGCTTAATGAACTGCACGAGTGGTGCTTAATAAACTGCAAGGCTGGTGCTAGCTAAACTGCACGGCTGGTGCTTAATAAACTGCAAGGCTGGTGCTTAATAAACTGCACGGCTGGTGCTTAATAAACTGCAAGGTTGGGGCTTAATAAACTGCCCGACTGGTGCTTAATAAACTGCACGAGTGGTGCTTAATAAACTGCACGGCTGGCGCTTAATAAACTGCACGAGTGGTGCTTAATAAACTGCAAGGCTGGTGCTTAATAAACTGCAAGGTTGGTGCTAGATAAACTGCACGGTTGGTGCTTGAAAAACTGCAAGGCTGGTGCTTAATAAACTGCAAGGTTGGGGCTTAATAAACTGCACAACTGGTGCTTAATAAACTGCACGAGTGGTGCTTAATAAACTGCACGAGTGGTGCTTAATAAACTGCACGGCTGGTGCTTAATAAACTGCAAGGCTGGTGCTTAATAAACTGCAAGGTTGGGGCTTAATAAACTGCACGACTGGTGCTTAATAAACTGCACGAGTGGTGCTTAATAAACTGCACGACTGGTGCTTAATAAACTGCACGAGTGGTGCTTAATAAACTGCACGACTGGTGCTTAATAAACTGCACGAGTGGTGCTTAATAAGCTGCACGGCTGGTGCTTAATAAACTGCAAGGCTGGTGCTAGTTAAACTGCATGGCTGGTGCTTAATACACTGCACGGCTGGTGCTTAATAAACTGCAAGGCTGGTGCTAGTTAAACTGCAAGGCTGGTGCTTAATAAACTGCAAGGCTGGTCTTAATAAACTGCAAGGCTGGTGCTTAATAAACTGCAAGGCTGGTGCTTGATAAACTGCACGGCTGGTGCTTGATAAACTGCACGAGTGGTGCTTAATAACCTGCAAGGCTGGTGCTAGATAAACTGCACAACTGGTGCTTAATAAACTACATGAGTGGTGCTTAATAAACTGCAAGGCTGGTGCTAGATAAACTGCATGACTGGTGCTTAATTAACTGCACGACTGGTGCTTTATAAACTGCCCGACTGGTGCTTAATAAACTGCACGAGTCGTGCTTAATAAACTGCAAGGCTGGTGCTTAATAAACTGCAAGGCTGGTGCTAGATAAACTGCACGGCTGGTGCTTAATAAACTGCAAGGCTGGTGCTTAATAAACTGCAAGGCTGGTGCTTAATAAACTGCAAGGCTGGTGCTTGATAAACTGCATGGCTGGTGTTGGGCTGGTGCTTGATAAACTGCAAGGCTGGTGATTGATAAACTGCAAGGCTGGTGTTGGGCTGGTGTTTGTTAAACTGCAAGGCTGGTGCTTAATAAACTGCACTAGTGGTGCTTAATAACCTGCAAGGCTGGTGCTAGATAAACTACATGACTGGTGCTTAATTAACTGCACGACTGGTGCTTTATAAACTGCCCGACTGGTGCTTAATAAACTGCACGAGTCGTGCTTAATAAACTGCAAGGCTGGTGCTAGATCAACTGCACGGCTGGTGCTTAATAAACTGCAAGGCTGGTGCTAGATAAACTGCATGACTGGTACTTAATAAACTGCAAGGCTCGTGCTAGATAAACTGCACGACTGGTGCTTAATAAACTGCACGACTGGTGCTAGATAAACTGCACGACTGGTGCTTAATAAACTGCAAGGCTGGTGCTAGTTAAACTGCATGGTTGGTGCTTAATAAACTGCAAGGCTGGTGCTTAATAAACTGCAAGGCTGGTGCTTAACAAACTGCAAGGCTGGTGCTTGATAAACTGCACGGCTGGTGCTTGATAAACTGCATGAGTGGTGCTTAATAAACTGCAAAGCTGGTGCTAGATAAACTGCACGGCTGGTGCTTAATAAACTGCAAGGCTGGTGCTAGATAAACTGCACAACTGGTGCTTAATAAACTGCATGAGTGGTGCTTAATAAACTGCAAGGCTGGTGCTAGATAAACTGCATGACTGGTGCTTAATTAACTGCACGACTGGTGCTTTATAAACTGCCCGACTGGTGCTTAATAAACTGCACGAGTCGTGCTTAATAAACTGCAAGGCTGGTGCTTAATAAACTGCAAGGCTGGTGCTAGATAAACTGTACGGCTGGTGCTTAATAAACTGCAAGGCTGGTGCTTAATAAACTGCAAGGCTGGTGCTTAATAACCTTCAAGGCTGGTGTTAGATAAACTGCATGACTGGTGCTTAATTAACTGCACGAGTCGTGCTTAATAAACTGCAAGGCTGGTGCTAGATCAACTGCACGGCTGGTGCTTAATAAACTGCAAGGCTGGTGCTAGATAAACTGCATGACTGGTACTTAATAAACTGCAAGGCTCGTGCTAGATAAACTGCACGACTGGTGCTTAATAAACTGCATGACTGGTGCTTAATAAACTGCATGGCTGGTGCTAGAAAACTGCGTGACTGGTGCTTAATAAACTGCACGGCTGGTGCTTAATGAACTGCACGAGTGGTGCTTAATAAACTGCAAGGCTGGTGCTTAATAAACTGCAAGGTTGGGGCTTAATAAACTGCCCGACTGGTGCTTAATAAACTGCACGAGTGGTGCTTAATAAACTGCACGGCTGGTGCTTAATAAACTGCACGGCTGGTGCTTAATAAACTGCACGAGTGGTGCTTAATAAACTGCAAGGCTGGTGCTTAATAAACTGCAAGGTTGGTGCTAGATAAACTGCACGGCTGGTGCTTGAAAAACTGCAAGGCTGGTGCTTAATAAACTGCAAGGTTGGTGCTAGATAAACTGCAAGGCTGGTGCTTAATAAACTGCAAGGCTGGTGCTTAATAAACTGCACGAGTGGTGCTTAATAACCTTCAAGGCTGGTGTTAGATAAACTGCATGACTGGTGCTTAATTAACTGCACGAGTCGTGCTTAATAAACTGCAAGGCTGGTGCTAGATCAACTGCACGGCTGGTGCTTAATAAACTGCAAGGCTGGTGCTAGATAAACTGCATGACTGGTACTTAATAAACTGCAAGGCTCGTGCTAGATAAACTGCACGACTGGTGCCTAATAAACTGCATGACTGGTGCTTAATAAACTGCATGGCTGGTGCTAGAAAACTGCGTGACTGGTGCTTAATAAACTGCACGGCTGGTGCTTAATGAACTGCACGAGTGGTGCTTAATAAACTGCAAGGCTGGTGCTTAATAAACTGCAAGGTTGGGGCTTAATAAACTGCCCGACTGGTGCTTAATAAACTGCACGAGTGGTGCTTAATAAACTGCACGGCTGGTGCTTAATAAACTGCACGGCTGGTGCTTAATAAACTGCACGAGTGGTGCTTAATAAACTGCAAGGCTGGTGCTTAATAAACTGCAAGGTTGGTGCTAGATAAACTGCACGGCTGGTGCTTGAAAAACTGCAAGGCTGGTGCTTAATAAACTGCAAGGTTGGTGCTAGATAAACTGCAAGGCTGGTGCTTAATAAACTGCAAGGTTGGGGCTTAATAAACTGCACGACTGGTGCTTAATAAACTGCACAACTGGTGCTTAATAAACTGCACGAGTGGTGCTTAATAAACTGCACGAGTGGTGCTTAATAAACTGCACGACTGGTGCTTAATAAACTGCACGAGTGGTGCTTAATAAACTGCACGACTGGTGCTTAATAAACTGCACGAGTGGTGCTTAATAAACTGCACGGCTGGTGCTTAAATGTGCCCATGGATGTGTTGAGTTGTAACGTGTACTATATTGCAGCAGTCAGTGCCATTTTGTAGCATCAAAAACATATTTGAATTTTGGAGCCAGAGGGAAAGTGCAACTATTGTATTATGAACTATATGAACATTCATGTTTGCTGCTGTAGATAGTTTTCACTGCAGCCCAAAGAAAAGGGACTTATCCTCATGGCAACGTCCTGCAATCCTTAGACAACATGAGCTCTGAGCTCCTCAGGATGTTGTTGATAAAGGATGAGTGGTATCTTCTGCTTGGATAGCACAAAGCAGTCTTTGTTGTCGCTCCTTCAATAACCAGGTCAGATCCACATGGTTCATCTGTCCCCAGACTCTTTGATGACTTATGACTGAACCTACTTCTAAAATCAGTATGTTTATCATCCACTCCTAACACACACGGTTCATTGCTTCTTTGTCAACAACAGTCAGTCTCTTAATACTTTAGACAATACATCAGATCTTTATCCACGGTTTCCTGACTGAATATCGAGCTTTTATTATTGACGAGACAAATATTTCATCAGAAATAATGACTGCCACAATATACAGGTTTACTATGCGTCACTCCACATATATGTACCTTGATGATATATAATGTACAACACCTCCACAAGAACAGATTGGGGTCCACAGCTCAGTAGGATGCTACAATGTATTGGTAATTACAGGATCCACTTCCATCCACTCTCATCACTACGTGCTCACAGTACCAAGTTTAGAATAGCTTTCATTTTTAACCACTTCCGTGCTAATGACGGAACCGCTCCGTCATCAGCCGCGGTAGCGCTGTGCTGATGACGGAGCAGTTCCGTCATGGCCCGCCCCATGCGCCTGCGCGGCGCGTTCTATTGAGCCGGCGGGGCCATGACGGAACCGCTTCGTCATGAGCACAGCTCAACCGAGGCTGGTGACGGAGCGGTTCCGTCACCAGCATGGGTGCGCCGCGCGGCCCCCCCACCCCCTTAGCGCTGTGGTGGAATAGCCGCCGCAGCGAAGGTGTTAAAGTGACGCAGTGCGACCAACACAAGTAAAAGGCTTTTCATATTTCCTAATTGACAGTGAAAATAGTCACTCTATGAAATCTTCATCTCATTTGATTTGAATAATAAATAATAATAATTTCTATTTGTAAAGCGCAAAAATATCACCCCTTAATGTTTCAATCCACTGGGTCCATCAGGGAGATTAAGTGAGTCATATGATGCTGAGCTGAGCTGCCGCCAGCGATCAAACCGTGAGCCCCACACACTGGAGTCAGCCGCTCTGGCCGCTGAGCCACACCTCTCCCATAACAATTATGGGTTAGTACTTATTATGCCTGACTGGGCTAATTAAAAGAAGTCTTTGTGTATCAATTACAAAGTGTGATGACTACTCAAAGTGACTAGTGACATCAAACTAAGGGAGGAACTTTTGTATGTTATCTACTCAAAATGGTAAAAAAAAACTTTTAGGAAATCATTGTCTGGTTAAGTGAAAGTTTTGTACGTGCATCTTCCCTAGTGTGCTACGTAAAAGTCCCCTTTGATCAAAACAAACAATCAATAATCAAATATCAATTGCTGCTGCAATCATTGTATTTTCGGATGTATGACGTTACAACGCATACTTTCACAACGCATACCATTACAACAAAACTTTTACAACGCAGGATCCATTACAACGCATGGCAATTCAACGCATGCCATTACAACGTAGCTGATATTACAACGCATGCCATTACAGCGTAAGTATGGGTAAGTATTTTTTTTTTATGAATGGGAATGTAATAGTAGTGTAAGTGTTGGATAGTGTAGGGGTTAAAATTACTATTCTAACTCCAGGGGGGCATAATAGTAGGGTAAGTGTTGGATAGTGTGGGGGTTAAAATTACTATTCTAACTCCAGGGGGCCGTAATTGTAGTGTAAGTGTTGGATGATGAAGGGGTTAAAATTAAATTAAATACTTACCCATACTTACGTTGTAATGGCATGCGTTGTAATAGCAGCTGCGTTGTAATGGCATGCGTTGTAATGGCATGCGTTGTAATGGGGCATGCGTTGTAATAGTTTTGTTGTAATGGTAGTGCGTTGTTATAGTTGCGTTGTAAAGGATGTTTCCCGTTATTTTCTACCTCCTCCTCTTGCCAGCACAACTACCTCTTAGTTCAAGGTTGTTGCTTCTTATCTTCTCTAAGACAACATGATGTGTTCGTAAATGTTTTGGCTACTTAATACTTTGTCCTTGTTATGGTGATTCTGGAACACAGCTTCATCCATTGGTCAGGATGTGGATGGTAGACCTCCCTCTTCAGAATTTCATCACTAGGTCACAATTTATGCATTAATGTAAAATCTGGGTATTAATGCCTGGATTTTGTACCTGTGTCTGCATGCAACATGCAAATATCAAATCTTTTCACTTCGCCAAATCCTATAATCTTTGTGTTAAAAAAATGATTTTTTAAAAGCACCATCACTAGCAATGCCAATAGACTGCCAGTCAAGGCCAGACCTACTGACTCTGCCATTGCTTGTCTTTTGGTTTGACTAAGCTAGTGTTTCATTCTTTTTCCGAACGCCACTAAATGTTTGTAGTTTCTGTCTGTGCTTAAGCTCAGAATCAGTGGAAACTCAAAAGCAAATGTTTGCAAGCCACATTACAAATACCTAGGTTTGGCTGGAGGATTGCGATATTGCATGTTACAGCACAGTATTTTTTTTAACGTTTCTTTATTCTCTTCCATCATGACACTGCAGACAAGTCAGAACTGTACCCTGTTATTCAAACATATGTGCCAAAGGGCCTGAGATCCTATACTCACATATCAGAATAGAAACCCTCACCTCTACATACCTATCTACCCAGGGGCTATTTCCAGCAGTGCTTAATTTGAGCCAGTGGCTTCTGGTGCTCGGCACCGGCACTTCATTGTCGAGACCAGCTCGTAGACAGTCTGCCACATGATGGCGCTGTTTGTCCTATTTAGAGATCGGCACAACAGTTGTTAATTAATTTATTATTGTTTAAAAATGAATAATTTCTGCCGCCCAAGCCATTTTTTTTTATAGCTTTGGGGGGCTGGAATATCCTATAGTGTCACATTTGTAGGAGGTTGATAGTTAGTAGTTGTGCTGGTTTTCTCTTAAGCAGTGCTTGTAGGGGCGATGGGCGATTCAAGCTGCATTGGTCTCCTGACGATGGCCCTAGCAGTTATTTACAGGAGGATTCCATTAACTGTTCAGCATACTTCTCCAATTATTCATTGCAGCACACTATGGGCCATATGTAGGTAGCCAAATACCGGTCGGTAATGGAGAAATTCGTTAAATTTCACCGTTACCGACCGGTAAATAGGCATGCGCGATGAAGGGAACGATTCAGGAAAAAAGAATCGTAAATACCGATTCCTCATCATCAAATCAGAATCTACCGATTCATAAATACCGAATCGGATAATACCGATTCGGAAAATAAGAAACGCTAAAAACGATAAAAGAGATGTAGGAAAAACCGTTAAATAAGAAATCCATGAAATTCGGTATTTAAGAGTCGGTAATTACAATTACCATGGATTGAAAGCAGGTGGTAACCAGGTGCAGGCCATAAAACAGGCCCCAAAATGCAACAGTGTGATCAGAATGGTGGCTTTCTATATGATAGTAAGGCGGCTACGGCTACAGGCAGAAGGAGTGAGGATTTGGAGACGGGAGGAGCAAGTCTACAGACAGCGGATCACACTCTTCCAACTAACTGAGGCAGAGATCCATGAACGGTACAGGCTACACCCCCACATCATCCTGGACTTGATAAGGTACCTGCACCCACTCCTGGAGCACCCAACACCAAGGGCGTACGCCATACCACCACATGAGCAGGTGCTCTGTAGCCTACACCTACTTGCATCTGGCAGTTACCAAGGGGTGGTAGCTGCAGTAGGTTGGGTGTCCCAGAGCTGCCTGTCCCGTTTCTTCAGGAAGTTCCTGGAGGCCATGATGCAGAGAATGCATCATTACATCAGCTTCCCTGACACACATGCGGAACTGCTGAAGACCAAGACTGACTTTTACCAAATGGCACACTTCCCACATGTCATCGGCTGTATTGATGGCACACACATCCCAATCTGCCCACCTGCAGCCACTGAGTACATCTACAGGAACAGAAAGTCCACCCACTCCATAAATGTGCAGGTAATCTGTGATGCTGCCAACATAATCACAGACATTGTGGCCAAATTCCCTGGAAGCACCCACGACTCCTACATCTTCCAGAACAGTGGGATCTGCACACGCCTGGCAGCGGGGAATTCGGAGAAGGATACCTGCTAGGTAAAACACTGTGACAAACCCTGATAGATACTGCAGATGTAGGTGTTGTTGTGCATGTGATTAATGGCTCTCTCTTTTCCACATAGGCGATAGCGCATATGCCGTCCGCTCATTCATCCTCACTTCCTACCTGAACCCATCAATCCCGAGTGAGAGACGATACAACGTGGCACACAAATCTACAAGCAACGTTGTGGAGCGTACCTTTGGGCTGTTAAAAAGCAGGTTCCGCTGCCGCCACAAAAGCGGAGGCGCAGCGTCAGTATTCACCCCTCATCTGCTGTAAAATCATTGCAACTTGCGCAATGCTGCACAACCTTGCCACTAGGAAAGGAACAGCAGTAGAATTAACAGATATTGAGGATGATGATGATGAATTTGCACGGCCTGAGCCCAACACAGCAGGAGTGGCGCCAGCAACAGATGGGAGACAAAGACGGGCAGAGAACACACACAACTATTTCTAAGTAAGAAAGGAGACACAGCCAGTTGTTGTATGTGCACGATGTAGTTTTAATATCTTGGCACTACGCCAGTACACAAAGGCCCAAATGTGCCAGTCCAATTGTTGCCATCCATTAGGGAAGTCCTGGGTTACTTCACCCATTCCAGTTCAGGGAGAGTGGGCAGCATCAGTTTCTGCGGGCACGCCCACCGGTGCTGGATGCCATTGGCTGGCTGTCCTCACTGGCTGTGTGGGCAGTGGTAGCCACATGCTGCCTGCTGCTCCTCTGGGTGTCAGTAACAGGGGGGTCATGCTGTTCCTACTGGTGGTCTCCTTGCACTCCCCCACATCCAGAGCACCAGTATTTGCCGACTGAGCAGTCAGCAGCACCTCAACTGCACTTGTCACCCTCACAAGGCCCCTGGAAACTTCACTGCTGCTGTGTGGCAGTCTCTCCTGCATGTTGACGCAGCGCCTGCAGAGCAGGGAAGTGGCAGTGGCTAGGCGGTTCACTGCCCTTGTGTGTTGTTCAGACCTCTTCCTCTCCCTGCGCCTTGTTGCCCTGTCTTCGTACAGCTTGCTACACAGCAGAAGCACTGACTGGGACATGTCCCGCATGCCCGCAGCCATCTCTCTCATTCCCTCCGCCATTGAGCTGATGCCCTTATCAATGTTTTTTACATTTTCACTTAGGTGCTTCATCTGTCGTTGGACCGACTGGATGGCCTTCTCCTGCATGCGCTGCACCTTTACCATACTTGCCTCCAGACCGCAGAAGACACCATGACCCTCGCCATGTTGGTTTGGACTGCTGTCCCTGGCCCTGCGGCGTCTGACACCTGTGTGGGCCCCCTCGGCTGTGGACTGCTGATGAGCATTGCTGTCCTCAACTGCCACGGTTGATGTGTCACCCCCCACCGTGTGTTCTGCGGAAGACTCCATTTCCCGGAGTGTGCCCACAACATGCCTCCTGGTTCTTTGCACTGCAGGTGTTGCTGCAGCCGGTGACTCTACCAGTTGAGGTGAGGACAGGAGTAGTGGTGAGGCCAGCAGCTCTGGGGAGGCCAGCAGCTGTGGTGACGCTGGCAGGTGTGGCGAGGCTGGCAGTGTTGGTGATGCCGCTGTTGCTTGTGTGGTGTGCCCTGCACTGGTACTCACCTCCTGTGTGCCTTCCCTCCGGGGTGCACTACCTTCCTTGTCCTTGGGACGCCTGAGAGATGTCTCGCCTGTGGACAGAAAATCGAACATTAGCTCTGTGGTCCTGCAGCCCTGCTTATAAAATTAAATTCTCATCTCTGACACACTGTCACAATTGCCTCAGCTTCCTCATCACTGATGTGTGTCGCATGCCTTGTTGTTTGGTGTGTTGTCTGACATGGTAGGTTTCTCACTGACTACATCTCCCATAATGCATTGCTGGTGTATACTAAAACCTGTACTGGAGTGGGGTTCACACTGCCACATTGGGGAAGGGGAAATGGAAGGGGAAGGGGTGGGGGTGATTGCTGTGCATGCTTCTTACCTTTTTTGGTGGCAGCTCGGCTGAGCTGTCTGCATCCCCAATCCCACAGATGCTGTCTGGCTCTATGGTGGACTCCACCAGCTCCTCAAGCTCAGTCAGGGCAGGTGCCCTGATCCTCCCTCCTCCTGTCTGCCTCACTAGTTTCTGGAGCTCAGCCATTTTTCTCTTTGTCATGCTCCGGAGGTCATACCACCTCTTCTTGAGGTCGTCGATGTCCCGTGGGGTCACTCCAATGGAATTCACCTTGGTTTGTATAGCCAGCCAAATTTCCTTTTGGCAGATTCTGCCACCTGCAGGGACTGCTTGCCAAACAACTTGTGGTGTTCCTTCACTACCTCCTCCACAAGGACCTGCAGCTCCATGGTGCTGAATTTCACCTTCCTCCTTCTCTCTGCTCCTTCCCTTTCAGTGTCCTTGCTTGACATCGTGCTGTTTTCCTGGAGTAAGTATCCCAGTGTCTAAAGGGCTCTGCTCTGCTCTCCCAGCCTCTCCAGCAGCTTCAGATTGAGTGCACCTGCATGAGTGTGGCCACTTCCTGGTTGGGACCTGACCTCAGGACACCCCGCGCCGTGCGGCCCTCCAGCTGTAGGCGTGCCCGTGCCCCCTCGCTGCTGCTTGCTGTGCCGTCCTTTTTGCCCCCTGTGACCTGATTGTCTCTTTGCTGCTCGTTGTGCCGTCTTTTTTGTCCCCTGTGCCCTGATTGTCTCCTTGGTCTGTTTTACTCTGCATCCCTGCCTGGTGTGACCCCCATGCCGTACTTTTGGCCCCCTGTGACCTGATTGTCTCTTTGCTGCTCGTTGTGCCATCTTTTTTGCCCCCTGTGCCCTGATTGCTTCTTAGTTCTGTTTTACTCGGTATCCCTGCCTGGTGCGACCCCCCCGCTCCCCGCTTCCCGCCGCCGTGACATTGCGGCCCCACCCCCTCTCCTTCTGTGTCCTCCCCGCTCCCGCCTCCCAGCTGCTCCTCCCTCGCTCCGCCCCCCCACTCTCCATTTATGGCAGAGTCCGCACGTACGCGCAGCGGGTGCGCCGATTGTGCGCCAAAGGCAAGCCCGTCTGCGCACGTCCGCACCTTGACCGCGCCCAGCGCCAGACCCCCTAGACGCCAGCCAACCTGCCGGACCTACGACGCGCCACCCTCAACGCACTCAACACCGGCCAGATCCCCGGCTGCTACCGAGCCACCCCAAGATGCACCCACGGACCCTTCACCTGCCTATCCTGCAAGTTTTCCTGCATCCAGACCTGTACCGCACCGCCAAGCCGAGCTCCAGCAGCAACCACCTGAAGTGCATCCATCTCAACACCCGCTCCGTCCACAGACACGCCGTGGAACTCTGGAACCTGCTCGACACCACATTGCCAGACGTCGCCTTCCTCACGGAAACATGGATGAACACCTCCTCAGCACCCGACATCGCCATCGCCATCCCGGACGGATACAAGATCACCCGGAGGGACCGCGTCAACCAGACAGGGGGAGGCATCGCCATCGTCCACAAGAACACCATCCACGTCACGACCAACTCAGACGACTCCCTCACAACCGCCGAACATCTTCACTTCCAGATACACACCAACCCCAAGACCACTCTCCGAGGCACCCTCATCTACAGACCCCCAGGACCCCGCACACAATTCAGCAAAGACATCGCAGACTTCATCAGCCCACACGCCCTCCCCTCTGCTGACTACATCCTTCTAGGGGACCTCAACTTCCACCTGGAGAACAACAACGACAACAACACCACCACCCTGCTGGACAACCTCTCCAACCTCGGACTCAAGCAACTGGTGAACACCCTCACCCACTACGCCGGACACACGCTTGACCCAGTCTTCTCCTCCAGAAAGTACATCTCCTTCAGCCACGCCACCGGACTCCACTGGACAGACCACAGCTGCGTCCACTTCAGGTTCAGAAACGCCACGACCCACCATCATCCGTGACAGGCTCCCCGCAGGAGCTGGAACAAGATCACCACCGACCAGCTGACCACATCACTGAGCCAGAACCCTCCCGCCAGCTCAACAGACCCCAACCAAGCAGCCAACAACCTCACACAGTGGATCACCAACTGCGCGGACAACCTCGCACCTCTGAAAAACCATCCCAGCAGGCCCAGCAGCAAGAAAAGCCTCCTGTTTCAACAACAGCCTCAAGAGCTCCAAGAAGAACTGCCGTACCCTCGAGAAAGCCTGGCGAAAAAATCCGACTACAGACAACGTGACTGCCCTCAAGCACGCCACCCGCAAACACCACCAGCTGGTCCACACCACCAAGAAGACAGCATTCAAGGAACGACTCGACAACAACGCACCCAACAGCAAGGAACTCTTCAGCATCGTCAAAGAGCTCTCCAACCCCAGCGCCGGAAACAACGACATCACTCCATCACAAGACCTCTGCGACTCCCTCGCCTCGTTCTTCCACAGCAAGATCGCCGACATACACAACAGCTTTGGCGCTCAGACAACGCACCCAGCCACCGATCCAATGCCCCTCACCACCACCCTCCGAGCCTGGACTCCGGTCAGCACCGAAGACACCATCCACATGATGAACACCATCCACACCGGATCACCAACCGACCCATGCCCCCACCACATCTTCAACAAGGCCGACTCCGTCATCGCACCCCAACTCCGGGGCATCATCAACCGCTCGTTCAGCACCGCCACCTTCCCAGAGAGCTGGAAGCATGCCGAACTCAGCGCCCTCCTGAAGAAACCTTCAGCAGTCCCCACCGACCTCAAGAACTACCGCCCCATCTCGCTCCTCCCTTTTCCTGCCAAAGTCATCGAGAAGACCGTCAACAGACAGCTTGCCGCCTTCCTTGAGACGAACGGATCCCTCGACCACTCGCAGTCCGGCTTCCGAGCCAACCACAGCACCGAGACCACCCTCATCGCAGCCACTGATGACATCCGAGCCCTGCTCGACAACGGGGAAACAGCGGCCCTCATCCTCCAGGACCTCTCCGCAGCATTCGATACTGTCTGCCACCACACCCTAGTGCAGCGCCTCAGCAACATCGGAATCCAAGAGAAGGCACTAGAGTGGATCATCTCGTTCCTCGCCGGAAGAACCCAGAGAGTCCACCTCCCCCCATTCAGATCCAAGGCCACCGAAGTCATCTGCGGCGTACCACAAGGATCATCACTCAGCCCCACCCTCTTCAACGTCTACATGACTACGGCCCCTCGTGGCGGGATGCCTGGCTTTCACCTTGTGGATACCCTGCCGGGGTATCTCACAGGGGAATACCAGGACGGGTTCCCTAAGCAAGCGCCTTGATGCCTTCGGGTGATACGTGCGCTATATAAGTCGCAATACATGAGCCCCCTCGCAGCCATCGCACGCACACACAACCTCAACATCATCTCCTACGCCGACGACACCCAGCTGATCCTCTCCCTCACCAACGACCCAGCCACCGCCAGAACCAACCTGCACGAAGGGATGAAAGACGTAGCCGAGTGGATGATGAACAGCCGCCTGAAACTGAACTCAGACAAGACGGAAGTCCTCATCCTCGGATCATCACCCTCTGCCTGGGAGGACTCCTGGTGGCCCCCTGCCCTGGGCAGCGCACCCAAACCAACGGACCACGCACGCAACCTGGGCTTCATCCTGGACTCCTCCCTCTCAATGACCAGACAAGTCAACGCCGTCTCATCATCATGTTTCAACATCCTACGCATGCTCCGAAAGATCTTCCGATGGATCCCCACCGAAACCAGGAAGTCGGTCACTCAAGCACTCGTCACCAGCCGACTGGACTACGGAAACACCCTCTACACCGGAACCACAGCCAAACTCCAGAAAAGACTCCAACGCATCCAGAACGGCTCCGCAGGACTCATCCTGGACATCTCCCGACACAGCCACATCTCCGGACACCTGAGAGACCTGCACCGGCTCCCCGTCAGCAAGAGAATTACGTTCCGACTCCTCACCCACGCACACAAGGCCCTCCATGACCTGGGCCCCAGATTCCTTAACAACCGCCTCACCTTCTACACCCGCACCCGACAGCTGCGATCAACCAACCACGCCTTTGCCGCCGTTCCGCGTATTCGAAGAGCCACCATGGGAGGAAGATCCTTCTCCTACCTGGCAGCCAAGACGTGGAACTCCCTCCCCATCAACCTCCGTCTGACCCAAGAACACCTCTCCTTCAGGAAGCAACTCAAGACCTGGCTGTTCGAACAGTAGTGGACCCCCCTCCCTCAAGCACCTTGAGACCCTCCGGGTGAGCAGCGCGCAATACAAATTTCTTGATTGATTGATTGATTGATTGATTGGAGGTTGGGTGGTTGCACCGGATTGGCTGATTCCTTAATTGTTTATTTTTTGGAATTACCGAATCGGTATTTACCTAATCGGATTTAACAGAATCAGATTTTACCAATTAGGTTTTAACCGCATGCGTGCGGCATGATTCCCCCCCGTACGCTGGATTTTGCGAAAGCGCACTTTACATGACGAGCTGGGCTCGTCATGAGCGTGCGAGGAGGCTACCTCATGACGAGCCCAGCTCGTCATGAGCGTCGAAGGGGTTAACTGATCGGTGTTGGGGATTCGGTATTTCTTTACCGATTCGGTAAATATTACCAAATGTTTACCTTCATCCCAAATACCGAATTTTTATTTCCGATTCGGTAACATTCGGTAATAATTGGTATTTAAGATTCGGTATTTGGGATTTACCTACATATGGCCCTAGTATCCTGCCTTAGATTCGTTCAATCTTGGATGTTAAATAACTTCCTGAAGCTAAATCCCACAAAGATAGAATTTATCTTTTTTGCCAACAGCACCAAACAACCCTTTATTAACGCCTGGCTCTCCAGCTTAAACCTAGAAGGCTTCGCCCAGCAGCTGATCTACCATGCAAAATCTCTGAGATTCACACAGATCTCTAATTCAAGCAACACATCACCATGAAGACCATGCCAGCTTGGTACCAACCCTCCCTTTTGAAGAACATAAAGATGTCTCTTTTAGGAAATTACTTTAGAACAAATGTGCAGGCCTTAGCCCTCTTCATCTGGATGAAGGCAACACCCTGCTCAGTAGTGTCTCTAACAGTACCCTAGCAGCCCAAGAGGGTACTTACAAGCAGTGGTACAGCTCATAAAGAGCTCAAATACATTCTCCCACATCACCCCATGTTAAATTACCTACACTGGTCCCCCCTTTCAACTTTAAGACCATAATTTGTAAAACAATTAACAACAAAACCCCAGTTTACCAGGCCAACAGCTTGGCCTTGTCTGTAGACAGCACTATACCAGGAATCTGGATATTACCAGCCTGGAAATGAAACATTGCAAGAAGCAAAAAGACAGAAGGTAATTCAATTGGAATAGCATCACTACTGACATCAGATCAGCACCGACTCTCCTACAGTTCAGAACAAGCATTTGCAATGCAATAGGTCTCATATTTTAGACACTTTGACCAATTGATATTGTAAATGACAATGCCTTTTATTATTGCAGGTTTTTTTAAACACATAAATAAAAGGTATTGTCATTTACAATGCCAATAGCTCAACATTTCACAATTGTGAGACCTATTGCGTTGTACATGCATGTTTTCTTGGCTACTTGCACAAGTGATTGTAAACTTAAAAACGGAGGAAGGCATGCCACTCAATTGTGGATGCAAGATCAGTTTTCAAAGTCAACATATGAACATGATTTAAGCCAAGCCTCTAATTGTGTTGACCACGCTCCTTCAACTGGTTTACCATACCCCTTTTAGAGGCTCCCAGTTTTTTCAAACCACTAAAAACCCTGGTTATATGTACAATAAATCACTGCAAGTAATACAACTGTGGCAAGATGCTGGTCGCATAGCTGTCAAGGTTTCAGATTGCTGTGTGTGACATTTTAATAATTTTAGAGTAATTATGAGTGACATTTGAATGACTATGAGTGACACTGTCTCGTGAGCAAAATTAGGCAATTAAGAGGAGGGAAACAATAATATCAGAAAATGCACACATTTGAGGAACGAGGATCTAAGTTAACTGCTGCAAAACATAATAAATATAAACGACTTCCATTGATCAGACTCTAGCTAAAATTGCGGAAATTAGATAAAGCAGCTTGGAAGTGGTTAAAAATGTCATTATAATCAGCTGAGTGACTCGCAGTCTCACTCAACAGCCACCAGTGACCTGAGCTGTAACACAACTGAAAAACAAAGCAGAGACCTACTGTGTAAGTGACAGGGGTACAGGCAAACTCAGAATAAGTCTAGAATGGAGTGCATTTGCAAGTAGGTGTCTGGGTAGGCACATGATTGAGATGAGCAACACTTCACACATAGAACTAAGCTTTCAGGTATTTTTGCACTCTCTGTTTTTATTAGTTTAAATGGTTAAAGTTCTCTGCAGTTTAAAATGCCCTAATAAATCGAAAATAATCCGTGGCACTTAATTTGACGTCCCGAATAAACATGGCACACTTTATTCTTTTTAATAAGAAGCTCTATTAAATATTGGTTCGCTAAGGGAGTGGGGTTTGCTGTGCTGTGCTTGCTGCCCTGACTCGGGCAGACTGAGTGTTTCTGAATACGTGAAAGATCAGCCGTGGCCTTCATGTGCTGCTTCTTATCTCTTTTCCTCTACTTGTGAGGAAGAGAGTGACGCTCTGAACAAACAAGGAGGCCCAATGAGGGGGTGGGTGGGGGGCTCCTTTACCAAGCAATAACAAGCATTTACAATGCAATAGGTCTCGCAGCATTCAAGTTTGAGCTATTGGCATTGTATATTACAATGTGTTGCATTAATTTGTTATCAAACTCTGAATTGTTTTATAAAGATGATTTGCAAACTGTCAAATGTTGCTGAATAGTAAGCAACGGTGTGAATAATATTGTTTGCTGGTCATCCTTGGGTACCAGAGTACTTCACTTGAGGCAGAGGTATTATCTTTAGACTACAGGTGCCGGTGCCGCTTGAGCTAGAAACAGGGCCAGCCACTCACTACTCTGCACTCACTACTCACTACTCTGCACTCACTACTCACTACTCTGCACTCACTACTCACTACTCTGCACTCACTACTCACTACTCTGCACTCACTACTCTGCTCACTACTCAGCACTCACTACTCACTACTCTACTCACTACTCTACTCACTACTCACTACTCTGCACTCACTACTCACTACTCTACTCACTACTCACTACTCTACTCACTACTCTGCACTCACTACTCACTACTCTGCACTCACTACTCACTACTCTACTCACTACTCACTACTCTGCACTCACGACTCACTACTCTGCACTCACTACTCTACTCACTACTCACTACTCTGCACTCACTACTCACTACTCTACTCACTACTCACTACTCTACTCACTACTCTACTCACTACTCACTACTCTGCACTCACTACTCACTACTCTACTCACTACTCACTACTCTACTAACTACTCTACTCACTACTCACTATGCTGCACTCACTACTCACTACTCTACTCAATACTCACTACTCTACTCACTACTCTACTCACTACTCTACTCACTACTCTACTCACTACTCACTACTCACTACTCTACTCACTACTCTACTCACTACTCTACTCACTACTCATACTCACTACTCTGCACTCACTACCCACTACTCTACTCACTACTCACTACTCTACTCACTAATCACTACTCTACTCACTACTCACTACTCTGCACTCACTACTCTACTCACTACTCTACTCACTACTTACTACTCACTACTCTACTCACTACTCTACTCACTACTCTACTCACTACTCTGCACTCACTACTCACTACTCTACTCACTACTCTACTCACTACTCTACTCACTACTCACTACTCTTCTCACTACTCTACTCACTACTCACTACACTCCTCACTACTCTGCTCTCACTACTCACTACTCTGCACTCACTACTCACTACTCTACTCACTACTCACTACTCTGCACTCAATACTCTGCACTCACTACTCACTACTCTACTCACTACTCTACTCACTACTCTGCACTCACTACTCTACTCACTATTCACTACTCTACTCACTACTCACTACTTTACTACTCTACTCACTACTCACTACTCACTACTCTACTCACTACTCTACGCACTACTCACTACTCTACCCACTACTCACTACTCTACTCACTACTCTACTCACTACTCTACTCACTACTCACTACTCTACTCACTACTCACTACTCTACCCACTACTCACTACTCTACTCACTACTCACTACTCTACTCACTCCTCACTACTCAATACTCTTCTCACTACTCACTACTCTACTCACTACTCACTACTCTACTCACTACTCTACTCACTACTCTGCACTCACTACTCACTACTCTACTCACTACTCACTACTCTGATCACTACTCACTACTCTACTCACTACTCACTACTCTAGTCACTACTCACTACTCACTACTCTACTCACTACTCACTACTCTACTCACTACTCTACTCACTACTCACTAATCAACTCACTACTCACTACTCACTACTCAACTCACTACTCACTACTCTACTCACTACTCACTACTCTGCACTCACTACTCTACTCACTACTCTACTCACTACTCACTACTATACTCACTACTCTACTCACTACTCTACTCTACTCACTACTCACTACTCACTACTCTGCACTCACTACTCAACTCACTACTCACTACTCACTACTCAACTCACTACTCACTACTCTACTCACTACTCTGCACTCACTACTCTACTCACTACTCTACTCACTACTATACTCACTACTCTACTCACTACTCACTACTCTACTCTACTCACTACTCACTACTCTGCACTCACTACTCTGCACTCACTACTCTGCACTCACTACTCTGCACTCACTACTCACTACTCTGCACACTCACTCTGCACTCACTACTCACTACTATGCACTCTCTACTCTGCACTCACTACTCACTACTCTGCACTCACTACTCACTACTCTGCACACTCACTCTGCACTCACTACTCTGCACACTCACTCTGCACTCACTACTCTGCACTCTCAACACTCACTCTGCACTCACTACTCTGCACACTCACTCTGCACTCACTACTCTGCACTCTGAACACTCACTCTGCACTCACTACTCTGCACACTCACTCTGCACTCACTACTCTGCACTCACTACTCTGCACTGTGAACACTCACTCTGCACTCACTACTCTGCACTCACTACTCTGCACACTCACTCTGCACTCACTACTCTGCACACTCACTCTGCACTCACTACTCTGCCCTCACTACTCACTACTCTGCACTCACTACTCTGCACTCACTACTCACTACTCTGCACACTCACTCTGCACTCACTACTCTGCACACTCACTCTGCACTCACTACTCTGCACTCACTACTCTGCACGCTGGACACTCACTCTGCACTCACTACTTTGCACTCACTGCACACTCACAGCAGCATTGAAAAACAAGGGTTTGCCATTATTAATATAGTTCACTGCAATAACCTACTTTTCTTAGCCTTTGACATGTACTTTACTAAGAACCGGCATGTTAATAAATATATAAATACGTGCGACGGAAATAAAGCCGCATTGAAAAACAAATAACTCTTACTGCCCCCGGAATTCCGCCGCGGCCGCACCGGAAGTCAGGCAAGGTCGCCTGTGACGGGGGCGGAGCCGCGTCCGGACCGGAAGAGGAGGCAGGCGGAGGAAATGCGTCGAGCGGCCCGGGGCTCCTGTGAGCGGTGGAGAGCCCCGGGGCCGACAACAGGAGGTTGCGCATGTGTTGCGGGGCTCCTTTGACCAAGAGGGAGCCCCGCGAAAGGAGCTGCCAAGAGCCGCAGCGTCAACTCTGCCTGCCCGTGCTGAGAGCGGAGTACCCCAGATTGCCACAGTAAGTTTAAAAGGAGGGAGGGAGGGGGGGGGCGGTGCACTCGTGTGTGTGTGTGTGTGTGCGTGCGCGTGTGTGTATGTGTGGGGGGCGTTCTGTATGTATGTGCGTGCGTGTGCGCTTGTGTGTGTGTTTCTGTGTATGCGCATGCGTGTGTTGTGTGAGAGCTTCGCGCAGCGCTCGTACTTGTGCGCGTGCCAGTTTCGAATCGCCTGCGCGCGGCCAGGAGTGTCTCCTGGGAAGCACACATGCCGACAAAAGGTTCTCGGCGGAGACGTGCTTCGCGCGGCTAGCCGAGACCTAAAAAACGTTTCCAGTCGCTTCAGAGACCCGCGGCCTCTCCCAAGGTTCCACCGAGGTGAAATAACCGAGATACGGCAGAAGAGCTGCACGTGGGGGTAGGGGTTGAGTCAGCATCTCAGCTTAGAGCACACAGGCTCTCTCTCCCACTGAGCACGACCAGCAAAGTGATAGAAAGTTTCACTAACCTCACAGAAGAAGGGCCCTCCACCTCCAGTCTGTCCAGGCGGCCTCGGTGTCATTGACTTCTCTCCGTCAGCTACAGTAATGCATGTTTGAACGGGGGCGGTAAAACAATACCTTCTAGCATGTGGTGCCCGAGCCGATGCATGCAAGCGGACCGGTGCCGTAGTTATAAGCAACGCTACCTTTAAAGATGATGACATGCTGCGCTGCCCGCAAACTATCCAGTTGCATTGAGCGCACAAAATAAACTGCGCATGCTTCCACAGTGACGTCCCACCGTGATGACATCAGCCTGCCAGTAAGAACCGAGCCGTGGCAGTTACATTAAATCATGATCGATTGTAGCAGCTAAACTAAAGCTGCCTGCAGCCTTAGCTTAGCTGAACCCCAAGCCTGCTGGAGCAGTGCTGCCACAGACTCTCAGTATTAGTCAGGCTTGAAAGTGACAACCTCAAATACTGGTAAAACACTCCGCTTTTAAATACGCTGATTTGCGTGACAATCCTTTCACATGCGGTAATGCTGTAATGTACCTTAAAATGCGTTAGTGCCACACCGGATGTGTGACACTTGGCAGAGCTGTGGTCGGGCCAGTCTCTATCAAATGACAACTTACAGCGTAACTGCTACAATGTAGTGTTCTGTGCAAAAAGAAAGATGATAGAGCACGGAATTAAACAACATGGTCCTAAAGTCAAAGATAGTCAGTTCCGAGTAACTCAGCTACCGTGATAAGGGTTTGTCGCTGCCTTTCTCGGGTACAAATCGTACAGGACTCTCTTTTTGATGTACGGAGGGGAGCAACTGTTGTGTTCCTAACATCGCACGCTGGTGACGCCACAGGCGTGCAACGTTGGGTCATGTGACCTGTTAGAATAAAGAGGGGCCCGCACGCACGCACGCCAGTTGGGCGCGGCGCGGAGAGCCATAAAGATATTCCAGTGTCCGCTTCTCATTATTGCACGGCCACGTGTCAGGCCTAGAAACCCCCAGGTGCCCCCTGAGTGTAGGATCCCAGCTGATGTCCCTAGGGTCACCCCGTATCCCCACAACACAACAACTGGCGACGAGGGTGGTTGCCGAACCTTCGCTGCGTGTGGGTGGCGCCCGCCTCCCTGTGCGGCAGCCGCGAGCGTGTGTCCCTGCTCGCGGTGCTCGTGCCACACGGCTGCCCGCACCTCGTGCGAGCACACGGACTTCGTGCCCGGCCTCGAGGGCGAGAAGGTGAGCTGTATCCCCCCCCTGGTGCCCCGCCCGCCGCCTGACTCTTTGGCCCCGAGGCCCTGCCGGGCGCACCGCTGCTCCGCTCCCGCAGCCGGCCACCGCCTTTGCCCTGCCGCAGTGCCCTCTGGCCAGCGCCGCACCCGGCTTCTTCGCCGGTGCGTGAAACGCGCTCTCGTCTGAGCCCAGCACGGCCGGAGTTCCGCGCCTGCACCGTGCTCTGCCATCTCCCACGCATCGCGCGGACGCAACGGTTCTGCCTTGGCAGGCGGACGCCTGTGTGTGTGGAGGAGACAAGGATCGAGCGCGCCTTTCCTTCAGCTGTTTCTGGGGGGGGAGCACCGGTATCCACGACCACCCCTCACCTCCCCACTCTCAAGAACTGGGGGCAGGCCCCAGCAGTAGGGCACACAATCAAGGGGGCACTGCACAAGGAGGAATCCACAGGGACATCTTTCACCTGGCAATAATCAACGGACCGCCAATCACACAGTGCCCCACACTTCGCCTATCGTGCCATGGCCACGATTCCACCAATTGAACCCTTCGTGGTGGAAGGATCCCCCTCCTCATTGGCACCCAAGTGGAAAGAATGGGTGGATAGACTCCTAGTATTCTTCGAAGCTACGAAAGTACACAAAGAACAGAAGAGAGCCATGGTGCTCCATCTAGGTGGCAAAGATGTGCACTCCATTGCCAGAACACTCACAGAGGCCACTCCCAAGACTCACCACACACTCATCAATGCCCTGAATGCATATTTTGAACCCATGGCCAACCAGGACTATGAGAGATTTGTATTCAGGCAAGCGCGACAGTTGTCCGAGGAGTCGTTGGACATGTATCACACCAGGCTCAAGCGACTGGCACTGTCCTGTGGATTTGCGGATGCCACTGAGGAGATACGAGGTCAAATCATTCAAGGGTGTGCCTCGGCAAAGTTGAGAGAATGCATCCTGAAAGAGTCTGGTAAGCCGCTAGCCGACATCCTGACCCTTGGTCGCACAAAGGAGCTGTCCAAAGCAAGGGCTGCCCACATGGAAGCAGCTCTACAGGCACCAGTCAAGGCCGAACCCGTCAACAAGCTCCAAGTCCGCTCCCCGACTAAGTGGAACAAGAAACCCGCCAAGACCCAAGCAGGAGTGCCTGGTTTTCCCTGTGGATACTGCGGAGGCCCGAATCATCCAGCGCCAGAATGCCCAGCGCGAGGGAAGCGATGCTCAGAGTGTGGTAAGCTCAACCACTTTGAAAAGGTATGCCGCTCGAAGAAATTCCGCAAGCCCCGACAAGTAGTAAACACAGTGCCGGAGGGTGATCAGAGTCAGAGTGACATGGACGATGATGAGGATGAAGAAAAGACGGTGCACAAGGTACACATGATCGGCACAGCTGCTCGTCGAACCAGGAAACTCCCACAATGCCCACTCAGAGTGGCTGAGCAGGAAATCATGGCGGTAGTTGATACTTGAGCCACCATCAATCTCATGAGCGCAGCCCTCTACAGGACCATGACTCGACCTCCAAGTCTGAGCCCTTCGCCCATCCCCGTCTTTGCATACGGTCAGGAAACGCCCCTCAAAATTCGAGGAAAGTTCCGGACAACCATCAACCATGGTGACAGAACAATCAACGCGAACATATTCGTGTCGGAAGATGGGCAAGGCATGCTACTGGGATGCCGGGCTGCTGAAGACCTCGGAGTAGTCACCTTTGCATTTGGCTTCATGAAGAGTCGGTGCAACTCATAATGGACTTCGCGGACATCTTCAAGGGCATAGGCCGTTTTACCGGTCGTGAAATACACTTACACGTGGACCCGACAGTACAGCCAGTAGCCTTGCGACATCGTCGCATTGCTTTCCATCTCAGGCCCCTGGTGGAAGAAGAACTCAGGAAGCTGGAGGCGGCTGGCATCATTGAAAAAGTCACAGGTCCTACTCCATGGGTATCACCCATCATGGTAACGAAGAAGCCGAAACAACCAGGAGCTGTTCGGATCTGTGTGGACATGCGCCTCCCCAATGCTGCTATCAAGAGGGAACGCCATATTACACCCACCATTGACGATCTCATTGGAGAAATGGCAGGAGCTTGCTGGTTCTCGAAACTGGATCTTAGATCGGGATACCATCAACTGGTATTGCACAAAGAATCGAGGAACATAACGACATTTTCGACTCACATCGGCCTCAGGAGGTATACTCGACCCAGTTTTGGAGTCTCCAGTGCAGCGGAAGTGTTCCAGAATGTAATCCAAGAACTGATTGCGAATATTCCAGGGGTGATCAATGTCAGTGATGACATTATGATACATGCTCGCACCATTGGGGAACACAACCAACGACTGGCCCAAGTCTTCCGAAGACTGAGAGAGGCTAGACCAACCCTACACAGAGAAAAATGTGAATTCCTGCGGCGGAAAATAGGGTTTTTCGGATACACATTCTCAGCAGATGGGGTCCACCCGGACCCAGAGAAGGTCAAAGATGTCAAAAATACCAAACCTCCCACCACTGTCACTGAAGTCCGCAGTTTCTTGGGGATGGTCAACTACTGTGGCCGATTCATTAGGGACCTCGCCAATCTCACGCTCCCCTTGAGAGAGCTCACGAAGGACTCCACACCGTGGACATGGGGACCGGAGCAAGAAAAGGCTTTCGAGAGCATCAAAGCAGCTCTCTCGGACACTACCACCCTAGCCTTCTTTGACCCCAGCAACATCACACTGGTGGCGGTGGATGCTGGCCCTGCAGGACTGGGTGCAGTACTGATGCAGAAACAACGAGATGAAATGGACTGGATGCCGGTGGCGTTTGCCAGTAGGTCACTCACGGACACGGAACAACGCTACTCACAAATTGAAAAAGAGGCCATAGCAATACATTGGGGCTGCAGACATTTTCATCTCTATCTGTATGGCAAACCATTCACTGTCGTCACAGATCACAAGCCATTGGTAGCACTATTCTCGGGAACCTCTACGAAACCACCACCCCGAATAGAAAAATGGATGCTGCAACTACAGGAATACAATTGCAACATTGAATATCAACCTGGAGCCCGAAATCCGGCAGACTATCTATCACGACACCCACGGGCCTCCACCCCTGAAGAAATGGAGGAGGCTGAAGACACGGAAGCCTATGTCCAGTGTGTCACCGCACGGTCATGTCCACGCTCCCTCTCGGTAGGTGATGTGGTGGAGGCCACCCTTCAAGATGTTTGCCTACAAAGGGCCAGAGAAGCCATTCAGAAAGGTAACTGGCATCGCGCAAAGGAGAGCTGGAAGGCACTCACACCGGAAGCCCAACGAATAATGGAGAGTCTACACCATGTAAAGGATGACCTAAATGAAGACAACACTGGGTGCCTACTACGAGGACACAGGCTGGTAATACCCTCAGCCCTAACTGAGCAAGTGGTTCAACTGGCCCATGTTGGTCACCAAGGAATGGTCAAGACCAAAGCACGACTGAGAGCAAAGGTGTGGTTCCCCCTCATGGATGAACTAGTGGAGAAGATGGTGAGATCCTGTGCGGCCTGCCAGGTCACGGGGGATGCTCCGCGGGAGGCTCCATTCCTGGTGGCGCCCCGGCCTCAACAACCGTGGGAACGAGTCAGCATGGATTTTGGCAGTCTTCCGGATGGGCGACATACCTTAGTCGTAATTGATGATCACTCAAAATATCCGGAGGTCGAAATCATAACCAACACAAGTGCAGCAGAAGTAATACCCAAACTGGAAAAGATCATAGCCGCTCATGGAGTAATACGGGAACTACGGACTGATAATGGACCACCGTTTCAAGGCAGAGAATTAGCCAACTACTTGAGCTCCCTAGGCACGAGACATCGCCGGATAACTCCCCGCTGGCCGCAAGCTAATGGAGAAGCCGAACGCTTCATGAGAACTTTAAACAAGGTAATCAGGATCGCCCATGACAAAGGACAGTCAGTGGAAATGGCTATATTCACATTCCTACGAAGTTACAGACAAACACCTCATACCACCACTGGGGTGGCTCCGGCCCACATTCTCATGGGACGAGTAGTGACTGATTCCATTCCCCATCATCCAAGGTGGACACCGAAGACGACGGATGAAGACAAGATCGCAAGAAGCAGACAGAAAGCCTATGCCCAAGTCAGCAAGAGACGGAGAGCAATAGCAGTAAAGGTCCACCGAGGAGATCTGGTGCTATTAAAGAACAGAGTAACCAGTGAAAAATTCAGGCTGACCTATGAACGAGGACCCTGGCGAGTAATCAGTGTAAGAGGCACCCGCATAGTAGCTACCAGAGGAAGGGAGATAGTAACCAGGAATGTGTCACATTTCAAGCATTTTCATCAGGAACTGGACCTGAGATCAACCCCACACACACCCTCAGTGCACAAGGCCGACACCAGCCCCGCCTGTCAAGATCCAACGACCAACCTTGAGGACTCTGGGAGAAACGTCAGTCCCGAGGACTCCAGCAGTAGTGGAGACGAGAGAACAAGCACCGCTGAAAATCAGGAAGTCTTCGATGCTGCAACCGACAGTCCTCAACCTACCGTCTGGACCAGTGAAGACATCACCCCGAGGCGAGGGAGGTCACAATACAGCTTGAGAAGAAACCCAGAGCCCTCCTGTCGGCTGAGAGATCACCTCATGTAAGACTGTTCTGATTATAAGTGTGCTAGTCTGTAAAAGTCTAGTGCTAATTACCCGTCTGGGACGGTGATCTGAAGCATCTCACGCAGAGACTGTCAATCATGCCGTATCAAGTTGAACTGTTGAAGTTTTTGTTTTTCTTTCATGTTTTAGGAGGAATGTTGTGTTCCTAACATCGCACGCTGGTGACGCCACAGGCGTGCAACGTTGGGTCATGTGACCTGTTAGAATAAAGAGGGGCCCCGCACGCACGCACGCCAATTGGGCGCGGCGCGGAGAGCCATAAAGATATTCCAGTGTCCGCTTCTCATTATTGCACGGCCACGTGTCAGGCCTAGAAACCCCCAGGTGCCCCCTGAGTGTAGGATCCCAGCTGATGTCCCTAGGGTCACCCCGTGTCCCCACAACACAACAGCAACTAAGTGCCCTAAGTAACCCTTGTCCGCTGCTTTTAACACACTTACTTCATTACAGAAAGCAAGCAAGCCGTTGATCTTCTAGTACCACTTCTTGATCAACCCGGAACCGGAATCGTTTTTTTTCCCAGCAACAACAACAACTCGAATACTTGGAGTGTCACACTCCCGAAGCCTCCATGTTTAAACTGTTGACAGTATAAACCTGCTTAGGTAGAAGCTAAGAAAGACTGGATGTGCCTGCTTACATGTAAAACTTTCACTTTCTGCCCAACCATCACCAGGCTGCTTCGGTGACCCGTGCCTAAGTAAAGTGAAAGCATGCATTGTGCGCTCCGTATACAAGTAGCACCCGCCAATGTCCTGCAAGTGCTGTGTGTGCAGGTGGGCAGCGGCTATTAAAGTGAAAACATGCATTGTGCGCTCCGTATACAAGTAGCACCCGCCAATGTCCTGCAAGTGCTGTGTGTGCAGGTGGGCAGCGGCTATTAAAGTGAAAACATGCATTGTGCGCTCCGTATACAAGTAGCACCCGCCAATGTCCCGCAAGTGCTGTGTGTGCAGGTGGGCAGCGGCTATTAAAGTGAAAGCATGCATCGGGTGCTCCGTATAAAAGTAGCGGCAGTCCCACGAGTGCTGTGTGGGCGGGCTGCGAATTCAAGTGTCGCCATTGTCCCACATTATTCATTAAAACAAATAGTGCTCACAGACATCCCGTGTAACAACCGAAGTAAAAGGGCCAGTCATTATGGGTGGTAAAAAATGCAGATAAGACGGTACAAAGGAGGGACTAACAAGCCTACATACGAATCAGAAGCAAGCATTTATGAAGGACAATGACACAGCCAATGACAAATATGTGCGGAAAGTGGGAGGGGCTTCCAATGCATACCAAATACTGCATGCCTTGCAGAGCGAGCAGAGCATGCGCACTGCCCTTAGGCTCGACCTAAACAGGCAGAAGACACTCCTCTTCAAGGAGCACTGCCTCTGACCTCACAGTCTGCCCTTCACCTTCCCTCAGTAACTGTATTTTTCTGGGGGCCTTGAACCCTTTCATTAATCGTTTGCTCTTGAGCTGGGTGTGTACTCTGCAAACACAAAAATGTCCACATATACAGGAATGACTTAGCTAATGTCTAAAGATTTTTTTTCTACATGCCAGTTTCTTTTTAACATGCATAATTGCAGTCTTTAAGCTGTAGTTAGTCAAGCCACATTAGTGGCCCTAATGTCAACTTATGAGTGGTATAAACATATGCTACAACCCACATGTTACATCTAATTTTAATGCCACTGGGACACTTTCCTATACCAATTGTATGTGGCCTTACTTGAAAGTTAAATAGCAAATTGGTTTGTCCAATTCTTCTTCATGTTTTAGAGACGGGGCACATGCACTGTGAGACTGAGTGCCAGTCTCACTGTGCCTGGAGTCAAAATTTCGGCAAAGTCTTAACTGAAAAGTGGGGGACCATTCAAAAAGATGTACTTTCTCACATTCACTATTGAAGCCCTGGTGCATTCTGGTAGTTTCAGTTCAGAACTTATTTACAATTGCATTTTCCATGTTCTTGCATTTGTAATATATCTGATGAAGACACAAACATTTTCGATTATTTATAGCTCAATATAATGTGCTTGTCTCCTTACTGATGTCAATGCAACTGCTGTTATTAAGGTTAATCATTATAAACAGTAAAACTTCAATGATATATGGTGCACATGCATTGGCTCAGATGGCTCTCACATGATGGAACCCCATGCAATAATTAGCATGTGTTGTTCACTAAGTGGTCCCGGTGCATTCTGGTAAGTGGAGTTCACAATTTGTTTGCAGGTTTGGATTTTGTTTGCTGTCTTTGTAGTTGATAGATACCTTGAAACACATCTTGCCACAAGTGTTTTGTGGTTCTTAATGTTCATGAAAATGCTAATATATATTTTTTTGTTAAGGCGGTGATGTCTTGATAGTACATTAAACCCAGTTCATAGCCACTTGCTCTGGAAGTCCTAAAAACAAACAACATCACACAAGGCAAAAAACAGACCAAGCTAACTTACAACTTCAGTTGAGTGTGATTTTCAGTTTGAACAACAATGACTACCCTGTTTAAGCTATATCAAGGTCACAAGGTTGTACTACTAAACCTAGTTAAGTATAGATTTACTACTCTTATCTCGACATCTACATACCTTGAAGATATATATATTGACAAGGTACATATATGTGGTGTTAGATATAGAAAACCTAGATTTACTTTCCTGTTGATATTTTTTTTCAATATTTTGCTCTCAATATTGTGTCCCATCTAAATTCTGGTGTCAATATTAAAGGTGCACACGGGTTACAACAATCTGGCTTCAATGCACACCAATGCAGAACATTAGAACTCCCGCTTGAAAAAGTAGAACGGCCAGTTCAAAAGGACTGAGTCACTGCAGGCATGGGAGACTGAAAAATAAATGCAACATTGTGATTACTAAGTCTGGGGCAAGAAACCGTGCTTCAGCCAGGTGGTGTCAAACCGTGATAAATATGTGTCATTGGAATGCACTGTAGATGAGTCTATGCAGATACTGTGTCAGAACCCATAGAACTGATAGAGGAATAACAAAATTGCTGGAATAAAATGTCACCAATTACATTTATAGCCACGTCCTCTTCGGTTCTGATCACAGTTATACTAGCAGCACGGTGGAAAGACTCATACCCACCAAGTTTCAAATGTGGTTAGCAAGTCTTCTCGGCGTCTTTAATCAGGAGAGTGCCATTTATGCTACCAGAGGGCTAAGGTCTGCTATGCGTGGCATGGCGATCTGGCAACCCATCACTAATTGGAAGAGGAGGCTCTGTCCAGGGTGATAATGACTTACTTCTAAATGGCTCTTTTTTTTTTCCCCTCTTCTATTTATTTATTATTTACTTTTTTTTATATATTTTACTTACCCGCTCAATATGAGAATGAAAATGAATCATATATGAAAGTAATTGTTTATTGTACAATATTATTGTATTTCTATTCATTTTCTTGTTGTTTGTACCTGTTTTACCTGGTTCTGACAAATAAAAAGAAAAAAAAAGGATTAACAAAATTGCTGGAATAAAATGTCACCAATTACATTTATAGCCACGTCCTCTTCGGTTCTGATCACAGTTATCATTTTAGCATTACAAATCAAGGTAACATCAAATGGTAACCTGGCAAAGAAAACACATCCCTGTTAAACAGAACACATGCGAGTAGGCCTGTTCAGTAGACTGTTGCTACAGCAGAGGTCAAACTGTCAGCAGTCCAGAGCAGAAAAACTAGGGGAACAAGTAAAAAAGATGGATTTACACACATAGTTAATTGTTTTATGGTTTTATTTTTAATCATCTTGAAGTCATTGTGTATTTTTAGAATCACTTGAAGTCAGAAAGCCCTAACCTTGAACTCAGGATTCTATGGGAGTGATGTATTCATCCCTGGCTCTCCACCTCCACCAGTGACAACATATAAAAATAAAGTGAAGGCCAGTAGAAATTAGAGGGAAAGGGGAACGGGATACGAGAAAAAACAACTCGTCATTTGTGAGGGCATCGGGGTCTGCAGGTCACAGTGGGTATCTAAAGGAAAGAGGAGATACTGCCAAAGATAATAATTCCAACTGCGAAAGGATATATCTTAGCTGCATCTTATTGTCACCATTTCACTATATTCTGATACAAAACATGCTATTCCTGAAACTAAAGTATACAATAGATGAGTATCTTGCATATACGTTCATCAACACTGTTCCCTTTTTAGTTAGATTGCTCCTGCAGGCTACCTAACAATACACTCTCAGTGAAGATAAACCCAGTTACTAGCTTGCGTTAATTCTGCAGTTCCCATCACTGACAAATAATGTATTACTTATTAACAAATCCTAATACCTTAAGCATGAACATATACACATGTTGTGTGTTACATACCCAGACATTAAAATGCTTATAGTAACAGGATCTAAATTCCACATTTAAATGCAATAATCTTCAAATTATGTTTGCTATGCTTAAAGTCACCTTTTCAAAAATAGTTCAGCGTTTGTTTTCTCAACACAACTTGATTTTTAGAAGACGTTTTCCTTTTGAAAGAAAATCCTGAATTCATATGGCAAGGTCCTGGCTGCAGCAATATTTAATTTCAATTGTATGTATTGCTTTAAACCTCGATGGAGATCAACAATTTAAAAAAAAATGCATACTCAATGTGATTTTCATAAAATATTCACCAATAAAACATGATAATAGATATGTTCCTTTTAAAATGTAGATAAAAAAGATTTCAAGAATGTATACGTATTATAACAAACAGTTTTCCGGTTGCAACAACATTGATTCAGAACTGCCTAGTAATGATGCTTTGAAACATGCAGACAAACGTGAAAGTTCATTAATTGCTGGAAAAGGTAGTTAATCTTTGGGGCCAGTTGCATAGTGCATTCTTCATACATGCACAGTCTTACACTAGAAAGTGCTAACACTCTATAGAGTATGCCAGTCATTCCCTCTCTAAATATGGACTCAGTACGAGTACTTCTGGAGTACTGCACCCTACACCCACCTGAGCGTTAGCGGTAAGCCACACCTCCTGACATTCCTCCTGACACTTGAGACCAGTGAGGCCACATCTGCACTCCATTCCAACATTTGAGCCAGATGCCCTCATTCTATGTAATTCCCACCCCCAAAAACATCCTCCAATCCCCCATGCTCAGGTTTGATCACACTGAAAAGCAAAACAGACCGGCCAAGAACATGCAGTCTTTCACAACAAATAGATCTGCCTCTTCTTTGTAGCTGACACCTCCATTCAGAAGACCCCTCAATTTAAGCCCATCCTCATCAGTTCAAGTAGGATGCTTGCACCCTGGCTCGTGCCAATTTTGAATAGTAGGATAAGAAATTCAAATGCTTTAGGGAGCAGCAAAAGCTTCAGCACCAAATGGGACTTAGATAACGATAAAGCGTGCACCAAAAGAACCTGTGTGGGGCATTCTCACATTGAGGTTGTCAAGAGAAATTCAGTACAGATGGGAAACATCCTTTACAACGCGGATGTTACCCCGCACTACAGTTACAACGCGTCTTTTACAACGCAAGTCGTAACCACGACTTGCGCTGGAGGGCGCTCAAGGACAAGGAATAGTAGATTTACTATTCCAACACCTTCCCTACCGTACGTAGGCTGGTGTTGGAATAGTAAATTTAACTATTCTAAGTCCAGCACCCCTACAGCGCAAGTCGTGGTAATGACTTGCGCTGTATAAATGCGTTGTAACGGTACGCGTGGTAATACCACGCGTTGTACCGTCATACATCCGTACACACGGTACAAGAGTGTGACCAAAAGATACCACTACCACTGAAGAGCATAGCAGTGAGACCAGTTTCACTAGAAGCTATCCACAAGTGACTGCAATTATGAAGCACAATAGAACTTGACAGGTGTGGGATTCAGATGTCACATTTCACAACAAGAAACAATAGTAATACTTTGCCACTAGATACACTGACAAGTGTGACTTTTCTGCGATTCGGACAAAAAATAAAGAGTCTCCAGAAAGCAACATGGGCAAACATCTTTGACAGATCCTTGCCCTAAAACAAGACACCTGGAATGTGAATTGAGGTTAAATAACTCTAATGTGATTGTCAGTGAAGAAGTGCCTCAATCAAATCTGAGTACACAAGAATATCACCGATAAATCTCCACAGACCTCCAGTAATATTACAGAATAGGACATTGTCTCGAAGCCGAGCCATTGAAAGAATCACAGGCAGACCAAGGACACACTCTGACCTCCAAGATGGGCACATGCATGGGTTGAGATTCCATCAACTCTGTATTATGGAAAATGTGTTCAGGGTATGGGCCAATGATTTGGTGATGGATGGCTGTAAGGTACAGAACCTATGGGTTCTGATCGACAATAAGCTTACCTTTAGGCCCCAAGTTAATGCAATGACGTCATCCATCCACTTTACATTGAAAATAATCCGGAAGATCCTCCCTTTTTTACCTGATGGGTGCAAGAAAACAGTGGTGACCGCCCTGGTTTTATCTCGCCTTGATTACTGCAACAGCCTATTTCTCAATGCCCAACAGGGGCTTCTTAACAAATTACAGGCCTTGCAAAACTCAGCAGCTCATCTCCTCACAGGCCTACCAAAGTTTGAATCTGTGTCCCAGGAATTGGTGAAGCTGCATTGTCTTCCAGTGCGGAAACAGATCTCTTTTAAAACCCTGGGCATAGTTTTCAAGGCCCTTCGTGGTCTTGGCCCGTCGTTTCTAAAACAGCATTTTCAATGGTACTGCCGGGTAGACATCTTAGGTCAGCTAATCTGGGGCTGATCGTGACCCCTCGGATAAGGAGAGCGCGCTGGGGAGGCAGGAGCTTCATCTTGGGGGCAGCTAGGACTTGGAATGCTCTCCCCTTGGCTCTTAGACAGATCACAGATTTAATGACCCGCAAAAGTCTGAAAACATGGCTTTTCGTACATTAAGCCTCAGGCTTAGGCGAGGGGAGCTATCATTCTAGCGCCAGGACACTGTTTGGTAACAGTGCGCTCTATAAATGTTATAAATAAATAAATAATGTACTGGAGAAAAGGCTAAGACATGACAACTGCATGACATAGCCATGTGTGAGGATACCAGTCAGAGGATATCTGTCATGGCTCCTATTGACAATCGAGGCATGTATCAGACAGGTGAGTGGTCAGTGGAAAACCTTGCTTGCTTCACTAATGGAATTGTAAAGGGATATTCCTCAGATGCACAGACACATGGTGGCAACAATCTCTATAAACTATGTGGCTGTGTTTCTGTACAGCAGATCAGCAGATGTGATTGCACTCTGGTGTTTCGAAGTGGCCACTATTCTAGTCCAAGAAAGTATACAGTGTTTGAAATAGATATGATGCAAGACAGTACTATTTATAGAACTGCCATCCTCTGATCATCTTCCTTCTTTAGCTCTAATAACTGCAGACCTTTCCCAATCACACCTCACCAGTGCAGATGTATTTGAGAATAAGTTATGCTGGTGTCTCTAAGCAGAACTAGATAACTAGACTTTAGGAGAAAGATGCAATAATATTGATGTGAAGTGAGACTGAGCTCCCACAAAGCCCAAACAATCTACTCCATAAAGGTGAGGTGAATTCTGTGACAAATAACAGCTCAAGCAGTAGGGCCTTCTTCTGAGAAAATGGAGGCGATAAGTGTGTAACTAATAGTCCAACAACAATACAGTTAAGAAATAAGGGGCCAGATGTACAAAGCTTTTTTGCGTGCCCAAATGGGTTTTAGACCCGTTTGCGCCCTCAAAAAACCTGTGGCCCATGTACTAATCCTATTTTGAGAGTCGCAAATCAATTTGCGACTTGAAAAATAGGATTAGCGACTCGCTATTAGGAAGGGGCATTCCAAGGGCGTCCCTTCCTAATAGCAACTCCTTGAGCTACAAGAATGTTTTGCGACCACATTTAAGGAAATGGGCTGTAATTACAATAAAACGCTTTATTTAAAAACAGTCCCAGACATGGAGGTATGCTGACCCCAGCAGGCCACCATGCTAGGGAGTGCCTGCCGCTCCTAATGGGGTCGCAAATTGTGACAGCCTCATTAATATGCATGAGGCATACAATTTGCGACCCCATTGGGAATCGTTAACAGTGTCTCAGACACTGTTGTGCATCCCATTTTAGCGAATCCCAAATTGCGAGTCACAAATATGACACAATTTGCAGAGCACTGTTCAGTCTTCCAAACTCTGCCCATTTCAGTTCAGGCTCCCGGTTTCAGAGGAAACCACCTCCTCCCATTGGCCAACACTTGGTCTAAGCCTCCTGCAGAGTATTGTTCCGCTAGGCCTTTTGGGCTTCTCTTTTGTGTGGGAAAAATGCAACACAATCTATTCAGCCACATTTATCCTTAAGTGGCAGACCTCTGAGTTTCCTCTCTGCCATCCTGGGCATTGTGTGGCTAACCTTTGAAGAATCAGCAGGAATACAAAATCATCAAAAGAAGTGGATGTGGTTCAGTCCCAAACAGAAATGGTTATGCCGTTTGCAGTGGTCCATTGAAGAGCTCAGGAATAATACATCTTTCATATTATAAATGCCATAAGTGTACTAGATTATACATCAAGTGTTACCATTTTAATGCCACAATACATAGCAGATGATGTTTTCCATATAAGAGGATTCGAGGAATATATGTGATCTAAAAATCACATTTTTAGCTTTAGAAGTAGCAGGAATTAATGTATGATTCTCTCCAACATTGTATCTCTACTTTGAGCAGAAGACTGCTATCTTACAAGACTGGCAGTCATTATAATTTGTAAATAAACAAAAAGCTTTACTTTTCAACTGGTTTGATTAATTTAGGCAAACTTTTAATTAATCCAGTGTAATTTACGTAATTTGGGGGATTTTGCATTACACGAAATTCCCAAACTTTCTGCTATTCACCCACTTTGCGTTATTACGCAAAATTAGCTGTAAAATGTATAGTGAAATGCACTGTGAACTTTACGTGAGCAGTTGTTATTTGCAGTGCTTTTGTGAAAGGCATCCTAGCGTGAAGATTTGACCCAAGGACACATTTTGCGCAAAAATACAGTGCAAAATTACAGATTTCTATTATGTGCAAATATGTGTAATTTCACATAATTCTTGGGAATTTCAGGTAATTGCACAAGAGATACTTACACAGATTTCGCACACCATGGGGCCGATTCCGATTCAAGAAAAACCGCTCCAAATAGCCGTTCGGAGCCTTTTTCCCGTATGAATCGTACCCTGCAACGTCCCCCGTACGTAAAACGAAGCACGATTCGTACCAGGAGCCGTACTCCGTACGAGTCGTACAGAGACCGTACGACTCTAATCTCCGTACGATTCTCCCTCGGAACCCGCTGTACGCGACATCTGTACGGTTTGCGGCTGGTTTTTACGACCCAGCAAGTACGATACGTGTCGGGTACGCACCGTATGACCCTTTTTCTATGGGAGCTGAAAACAGCCGTAAAAGCAGAGTTCGCACCGAAACAGGTACGGAATGGCCCCCGGGTACAGTGCATACCCCCCATGATCACAGGGGTACGGTGCGTACCCCTGCGATCATGGGGGTACGCACCGTACCCCATGTACGATTGGTATACGCACCGTACCCCATGTACGATGGGTGTACGCACCGTACGTGTTCATGAAGCCCTCACCCACCAACCTGGTTGGTGGCAGGCTTCATCATCGGACCCACCCAGTGACACCTAATGTGTCCCGGGTGTGCTGCGATGCCTGGTTACAGCGGAGCTGGTATTTTACTGAGAGTGCTGTGTGAGGTGCAAAATGAAGTGTGAGTTAAAACGGCTTGGCGAGGGTCCCAGTACCCGAGGGTAAATTAAATTTTAATAACTGGACCCCCGTCAGCGATTAATATAAGGCTTGGGGATGTTTAAGGGAGGCAAATTACTACCTCCAACATCCATCAGTTGGTCGACATGTTTCAGCCAGTGCCTTAAACTAAATCTGGCTTTCCTCAGGACCTTTTAAAAATAGAGTGTAGTGCAGGTTAAAAAGGAGTGTAATCCAGGCTATGTGTTACACTCACTAAGGTGTTTCTCTAAGTGTGAGAGGGGGAATTCCCTTCTCATATATGCGCTTAGATTTTGCAGCCAATGCTTCCAGTAGTGAAGCGGTAAGGGGTTGACCAGCTTTTCTGGTCAGAGCCTTGTACCTGTTGCACCGTCCTCGTACGGATTCACGGAATACGGATCGTACTACGCGACTCGGACGGACAGGTACGATTCGTACGGAGAGGGCTCCGGATACAAATCGTACGGACAGTTTTTCCCCGAATCGGAATCGACCCCCATATGTCCAGAGCAAAAACCCATGTGAGAAACACAGAAAATAGACTTTTCTTCTTAATAATATCCATTTATATAAACATTTATCTTGGCATTAACCTTAAGCAGCTCTAATCTACTTCTGCTTGCAACTAGCTTTACCTTTAATCCCTTCAAATACTACCTCTCTCTACCCCAAAGGGCACGGGTACAGACCTTGCCAGCAATGTGCATCTGTAACCATTTACATGACTTTCAACCGCCTCCATTTCTAGGTCCTTGGTTCATCACTGCCACCCTGGTCAATGAGGTGCCTCATTCACTCTCTCCTAATCATGTGTAGGCACACCATACTGGTTGTATGACACCATGACAAGAAAAACAATATTGACATACACAAATATTAATAAAAAATTTAGGAAACATAAATACTAAGACCCTACACATAATCAGCAAACATACAAATATTTATATCTAAAATACAATATGATAAACAAAAATAAAGAAATGAAAAATATTACTTATATGTTAAAATTGCAACATAACAACAATCATGAAAAACAAAATATCAAACACCAGAGAATCAACATAATTCTAAATAAAACACACAATATTACATTACCTGCATACATACATATAAAATAACTCAAAATAAAGTTAATATACTTTAAAAAAATAACGAAAACACTAATTAGTATTTACCTTGAATGGTATAAAAAGAAATTCAAGCTAGTCTCCAACCAACCGATCAAAATAAACTTAAAAACATTTAACAAATGACAACATGTTTTTAAGTAATACACAGTATAAACAGGCAATAAATACGCGCAATATAAAAGGCTTCTAAAAAAATTGCAGCGGGACAGCATCACTCCATTGGAATGCAAAGCTGTATAAAATGACTGCAACACTTCAGCAAATCACTTAAGACTACAAATAAAGTAAGTTTAACACTTAATGAAAGCTACCAAAATTATTAAATAAATAACATTATTCTAAGATAACAAATAATTAAAATGATGCTACATGTTTATTTCTCTAAATTACATGTGTAGCCTCTATAAGAAGGAAAAACACAAAAAGCAAAAGAAAATAATGACAGACACCAAATTACTCGAACTTAAAAAAGACCACATGTAAAGAATGTATTGCAACTAAGAATTAAAGTAACATTAAAGTAAATATAACAATTTCTAGCATTTAAAAAAATATCAAACCCCAATTTAATTTTGGATTAAAAATCCACACCTGACAAAATGTTCCTCTCCACAGACAACATACGAAAGCTGGGTCAAAAAAACACCATAGAGACCTGCAATGTAAAGTTCTACAGCTAAAACAAAGGAAATCAAAAATCAAGATTGTAAGTAAAATTTGCACCTGCAATATAAAAAAGTTAAAATTAATATATCATTACCTAATATTTTCTTATATAATTAATATATATTTACTGTACTACAGAACCAACAGATAAAATATCAGAAACAGCAAAATACATCAAATCCCAAAAAGAGAAGCGGGTATTGAATTAAAGAGAATATATTTATAGTAAGGAGAGCATTATCAATGGGAAAACTCAAAGGAACTGCACTAAATATTATTCTGGTGCATCTATGGCAGAGCTACCACTGAAAATGAAATGATTGAAGACATTAGGGAGCATAATTATTCTCCTATTATAAATTAAATGGAGATCAGAAATATTTCACAGGATCTAAAAGAGGACAGTAAGAGCTCACAAGAGGCAACAGAATGACACTTAAAAATATTTTCCTAAACATTCCTGAAAAATGGAAAGGCCAACTCCCTAGCATACAAATCCCAGTTAATTGTAAGAACACATAGCACACCCAGAGAAACAGCACTAAAATATATGCACATCAAAAGGTCACACTTTTGCTACATGACAACCAAAATATTTATTAAAAAAGCATTCATGCTACCAGTGCCAACTTACGAACCTTAAAACAATATAACACATGGCTTATGGATGGCACTTTTAAGTGGTGCCTTCTACCATGGTAAACATCCTTTACAACGCAACTTTTACCACGCAGTGCCTTTACGACTCAACTATTACAACGCATGTCATTACAACACATTGCGCTGGGGGGCGCTCTAGGATAGGGAATAGATTTAATTTACTATCCAACACCTTCCCTACTATCCACGGGGATTGGAGTTGGAATAGTAAATTAAACTATTCACTATCCAGCACCCCTAAGCGCTATGCGTTGTAACAGCATGCGTTGTAAAAACTGCGTCGTAACAGCATGCGTGGTAAAAGCATGCGTTGTAATGTCATACATCCTCTACCATTCACTCAAATATGCAAAATACATGGTCAGTGTCAAAATAAAAATATCTCATTGGTGTATGCACCTATACCTAACAAACTAAATGCAACTTATAATGAAATTATAACACATAAAAACAACACACTAACAACTATAAACCACAAACAAAATCATAGATTTTGAACAGTCCATGATTTCGCCCATACTTGAAATCTATCCACGTTATGCAACTCAGGTGTGCTTCTACTGCTTTAAAAAGAGCATGTGAAAGCACCTCCAAAAATCAACCCTAAGCATATAATTTGCAACTAATCTGGAATTTGCTCCAAAAATAAAAAGCTAATAGCTTTACCATATGTCCCTGTAATAGAAGTCACTAGTCACTATAACATGATACAGTCCACTGCAGTACCGCTTTCACCACCAGCCATTCACCTACATCATGTAGTTGGTGGAAAGCAGCTGCCAAAGGGTAAATTAACAGTTGGCTTTCTGACGAGCCGTCCGTAGCTGTTTTACGATGTCTCTGATGGGCCGGCGTCGGACTTTCTGACGGCAGAGAATGTTTTTTCATATTTGTCGATGCATGTGTGTATATTCTGACTGCACAAGGGTTGAATGCACGCATATTCATGACGCATGTGAAAACATTCCAACTACCCACTTCTAGAGTCTGGACCATATGTGCCCAGTGGGTAATGGGTAAATACTACAAAACAGACTTACCTGGATTTCGGTGCCTGAAGGGTCATTTTCTTAGGGGTTAAAATGCTGCTGTGAAGGGGGGTCCTGGAGGAAGGGATACATAATGGAGACAGATGTAAAAAAACGAAATAGGTGAGTATGCACCCCAAATCTTTTCTTTGCAATGACTCTAAGCAGGGTGCCTCACTGACATGGTCGGCTCTTCGGAAAGCCATCTCTTAATTCAGACAGTGGAAAAACTTCTCTGTACCACCATATGACAGCTGCTTTCCTTTGACCAATGCTGCGGCGGTTGGTGAATGGCTGTCGATGGTGATGGTGATCCGGCAGTCTTTCATTCTGAAATCTGACAACTTTGTAATACGACAGCCGGACCGCTTAGTCGGCGGCAGTAAATCTGACGCCGACTCGACTGTGGCAGTAGGACCGCCAAACTCATAATCAGGCTCTAAGTCTTTTTCCTTGACTAAAAAACATAAAATACATCCAGCTGAAAATATACTCAGAATGCCAAATAAAAGCTTGTGAAGTAAAAACCTTGTACATCCACCAAAATACACTAAAGGGACGATTACTATGTGGCCCGGAAGGCTCCGACCGACGGTCGTAGCCTTCAGAGCTGCATCATAATAGGCTGGTCAGATTCCTTTCTGACAACCCCATTTTGATGGAGGTGGTCGTAAGGAATCCGACCGTGATTCCGGCTGGCTTCCTTCCACCAGCCGGAATACGGCAAGTAATCTCAAAGGCGGGCCTTTCCGCTCTTGAGATTACAATGACGGTGGCTGACATATTTGCCATGCCGGTCTGTCCGACATGGAAACCATGTTGGAAAGTGACTTTGGGGGCCTACAGCAGGGCCCCCTTTGGTGCACGGCCTCTGGTTGGAGGCCTAGGGGGCATTTGTGGTGCCCACTCTTGATCCCTACATCTTGTGGCAGGCACCTTCAGGTACCTGCCGCGGAGTGCAGGGATGAACCACACCTCCTATTTCACCATGAGACCATGCTTTATGGCCGGTTTATGGCCGGAATGCATGCTGCCATTGTAAAATGTAGAAATGCGATGGAACATTGTTTGGTCGCATCCTAATGAGGCGGTCGGGAACGACAACCAGGTATTGGGTGGACTCATGACCGATCCGGCGTCGGGCAGAAGTGACATCGTAATGAGGGCCTGAAAACCATGGTACAATTTAAAAACAATACAAAAACATTAAAATCAGTCTCAAACACAAAAACACACTTTAAATACAAGTATTACATTACACAATAAGGCCTTGTGCTATACCGTACACTAATACATAGTACACAAAATAAAAATAGACGAAAACAATTTCCAATTACAAATGCCAGCCTAAGTCTAAACACCTGGCCCCACAACTAAACCACTTTAAAATAAGATTAAAGTAGTCTTACCTGAACTGGGTGGTCAGCAAAAGGGAAACTGTGACTGCAAGCTCTGGGAAAAGTCAATAATTATGAAGAAAGACAACAAAATCAAATAACACTTTTTAAGACAATAAATAAAATGGAAAAAACATTAATAATGATTCTTATGTTTGACAAAATGTACAGAAATGTTTTATGTAAAAAAAATATTCAAAAGTACTGATATAAATATATAGCCATTTTTTAGTACGCTTTAAATATAAACATGTTTAAAAAGCATAAATACTGAAAAGAAAGGCAAGTTTGTTAAAAGTTATTGTACTCTGTGTTTAAATTGTATAACCCAAAGAGGTATGTAAACTACAACAATATCATATATGCAATTACAAAAATTAATGTAACAGTTTTTTTTCTTGGAAATAAAAAAAATCCAAGAAGTGTCATAATTACTGACAAATGATGTACAGTAAAAGATTATATATGTTAAAAAACGTATTTAAAAATGTATATAACAGTGCAAACTTAACATTGGAAAAACCAGTGAACTTTGGGGTTTCAGATTTACTATCCTCACTCCAATCTTAACAACATTGGGAAAAAAAGAATTACCAAATATCACACATTTATTATATGCATTACACTACAATGATAAAATTACAGAAAGACAAAAAACTAAAAAGTTCCCAAAAAACTCACAAAGAAAAAAAAAGTATTGGAATACTTACCAAAATATGAAATAAATAGGACAGATTTACTATAAATATAAAATGAATAACTATCATAATAAAAAAAATAGAACAATTTAATAAATATAAAATTAAACATCATAAATGTAACATTTCCAATACAGAAAATTGCAAAAACACCTTTAATAAAACCCTACTCAGTGTGTATTCGATTACAGTAAGCAGGTGACTCCCAAATGTTCCTTGAATTCCCATGTGAGCTGACAGGGGCATGTGATGTGCTTCTACGTATATGCACCAGGGCTTGGCTTGGGCCAATCTTCTATGCTTGGTGATTGTTCCATGTTCTCTCATGTCAATTATTTAACCATTGTGTTCTCAGTAGCTGTGCTGCTGGGCCTAGCAGGGTATCTGTTGTTCAACCTTGGGTGAGTGTTGTCTGTTGAAGGGACTGTTTGTAGTTTTAGCAAGTCATACAGTAGTCTTGCCATCAGAGGCTCAGTGTTTCTCCTGCAAACGCCTCAATATGGAATAATCCAACCATGAGCACATTGATGATCTTCCCAACAAAGCGTTGTGTCTGAATGTGCCCTATCATTCACTCATTCGCTAGGTTATAGCAACTGTATGATGCTATCCACTTCCTCATGTGGATAGAAATAGGTTGTATGAGTGACTGGAGTATGTTGTAGAGTTGCCATGTGTTTTGTGCATGTGTAATCCACTCACCAAGGAAGACCCAGTTACAGAGTCATTTTCTTGCCAAGACATTGCCATTTATGCTGGCAGTATTATGTTGTGAAGTATTTAGAGTTTGTGATGAAGTGTGGGTGGCATCACATACCAAGTACATGTTTAAACTGGTGAACTATTTCTCCTTGCTATGCTGGCCGTGTGTACTGTTCTCCCAAGCAAGAAGACATGTTCTACCCTATGGGACTTGTTGTCACTGGATCAGGATCCTCAAGAACACTACCCTCCAAAAGCCTACCATCCGGCAGTACCAAATCCAGACGTAATTTTACAGAATATTGTTATGGCCAGGCAAGGGGAGTAGTGTTTTGGGAGACCCAGAGGGGAATAAGATCTGGACCACGATGCTATTGCAGGTTACTACAGGGTAAAGAAACAAGTTAACAACAGGTATAGCACATTTTGATTGAATAATTACCGTATTTTCTCCTGAAGATACTTAGGGGCCTATTATGATGTCGGTTGGAGCTTCCTCTGACCTACACGGTGGCGGAAACAGCACCGATCGACCTCCGGTTGGCGGTCCCGACCTCCGAAATATGATGCGGCCCAACAAGGTGAGGTCGCATTCTCCCTTTTCTCTATGGAAGCTTCTGTTACGGCTTTAAACCAGCCATAACACAAGCTCCCATTGAGAAATAGGAGGTTGTGTTAATCCCTGTACCCCGTGACAGGCACCTCAAGGCGCCTGCCACAAGGTGCAGGGATTAACAGGGGCCTCTGCCCCCAAACGGAGGCCACACTTCTAGGGCCCCCCAAGCAAGCTTTTCGACAGGGTTTTGTCAGAAAGGCAGGCACGGAAACCCTGTCATAAGCCATGCATCGTAATACGGACGGCGTAAAAAGCCGTCCATATGGATTACGGGTTGGTTTCTTGAGCCCGTCGGAAGCCAGCCGGAATGACCGGACGGTTTTAATTCCGAGCAGCCATATCATAATCAGTCGGTCAGAATTGAAACCAATGATGTCAGTTGTAAAGTCTCCGACCAACATCGTAATTGGCCCCTAAGTGTTTAAATTCTGCTTTTTAGGGTGATGTCTATCTTGTTGATATTTTGAGATGTTCAAAGCTTCACACTCCTCTGGTCTGTAAAATTACGCACATCAAAGTTTTCCAAATCAAGTAGGAATTCCAATGAAGTTCTGTTTCCAATGATATTGCTCACATACTTGAACTCTTGACTAAATGACAAACTTGCATGGCACACTTTTCAAAACACAAATGCATTGCTGCTCAGTTTGGTTAATGTGTATGTGACACACAGCGACGGCCCGTGTAGGGCGTTCCACTGGGCGGTGGCGGGGGAGGGGAAGGGTGGGGGAGTGTAAAATACGGGAAACGGACGATTACAGGTAAGTAACGTAAAAAAGAAATAAAACAAATTTCGTTGCGCGCACTGCAACGCCTAATGCGATGCAGTGCGCGCAACAAAATTTGTTTTATTTATTTTTTACGTTACTTACCTGTAATCGTCGTTTTCCCGTATTTTACATCCCCCCACCCTGCCGCTCCCCGCCCCATCTCACCGCCCGGTGGAACGCCCTACACGGGCCGTCGCTGGTGACACATCTTTCTTTATTGCACAAAATTATTTTTTTTAAATCGCTTGTTTAAAGGTTCCAAAGACTGATGAATGAAAGCTTTCTAGGTTGCTTCAGCTTCTGTGATTAGAAAACGAAAGATGTTTTTCAAAGCACCAGCAGATTCTACACCTTCACCTCAAACAAATGTTTCCCTATTCATGTTTTGGAGTCATAAGACACTTCTTACAACATGAGGGGTGCACTTCTGGAATAATCACTCTCTTCCAAGTTTTCAAATAACTGAAGGGGTCCTGTAGGTCCCCGTTTAGACCAAGATGGCCACCAATTTCACTTAATTTTGCAAGATCACGCTAAAATTGTGTCCAACACTACTACCACCACTTAGGAACAGTCCTTAATTTGTAAAAAATATAAGTGACAGGGCCCTCGTTAGGAGGACACCGCAGCTTGCACTATATTTTGTCACTGTCAAAACTGCCAATTGCAGTACCTACACGAATCCTAACCATCACACTGTTACAAGTGTGACAATTCATACTGTTTGAGGTCCATAATGTCATAAGAATGACTTAGGTGGAATGTATTAGCTGTTTACAATGTATATTGAATTAGTAAACAACTGTTGTTCTGCTCATTTTTAAATTAAAAAAAAACAGCACCATTATGTGGCAGGTGTCAATTGCCTGTTCTGGCAATTAAGTGCCGGTGCCTAGCAACGGAAACCACGGCTCAAATTAATCACTGCTTGGGAGACATGCACGCGCCCATACAACAGACCAGTGAGGCACTTCACACCTATGTTCCCTATCGGGGCAAGAGGGGAACAAGTGCTAAGTTTGCCATGTAAGCAAGTTCCAGGCTGAGGTTACATGGGCACAAGCACAAATAATCTATGCACAATGGGAGAGCCCAGGTGCCTTAAACGACCAGAGTGTGCTAGTGAAAAGCCACACTACCTTGTAGACAGATGGTTGTGAGATGCTTACTGTGTTTTAATGACTACATTCAAGGACCGGTGGTGCTGAAAACAATTTCAGAGAGGGGGTGTTGCCATCAATGTTACAGTTAAATGCATGTAAGGACAACCGGGTAGCTATCAGAATCTGGGTGTGTTACATATATAATTGTGTATATCAAATCCTAGGCAATCAATACAAGAAACCGTGGAACAGGTATGTAAGGGAAGACACAGAAGGAACAATAATATTCTAAAAACACAATATTTTTAATGAATCCATTATAACAATTCGTACGTGTCTCTAATCATACTAAATACATACATTTTTTAATAAACATACATAAAATAAAAACAAGTACAATTTCAATAAACAATAACATATATTACTATAGTGGCAATAATGTGATCGACGCGCGTTTCGGCGTATGAGGAACGCCTTCTTCAGGAGCACACAAATTTCTGAAACACATAATAAACAGCAAAAAAATATAAAACTTCAATAATTACACGGTACTTAATATTACATCAAATGTTAAAATCAATTCTATTCTTTATAATCATCATTTCTCTTAAAACATTTCCTACTAGCAACCCTTACATACAAATGACTGTCCCCATCAAAAATGCACAATATATAATTGGTATACAAACAACCTTCGTACTAAGGTCTTTGAGCAATCAAATCTGACTCCATGGGGTATGTTACATATATAATTGCAAGATGTTTCTGTATGATTTGTTTTTACAACTAAGTTCTCTTCTTGGTTAGGAGTTCAAAGAATACCTTTAACACATTGTGTATTGACTTACAAAAAACACACCACTGAGTTAAATCAGTCTGTATTTATGTATACAAAGTAAAAGATGCATCACATATGGATGTTCCACAAGGTGAAAAATGGTGAAGTGCTTGTGATAGCGAGGTCACAACAAAATAAATGCACAACATGTAATACATAAATAATAGTTTGTAAACTATTTTGTACACAATCAGTAGGGCAAACAGCCAGTCCTTATTCTGCCCCTTAACAGTCAGCCTGCATCAAGCTCATGATTTATTTTATTGTCGACCCATTTATGTAGGATTTGGAGCGGGGTCTTCATCAGTAATACAGAGGGGGATAAACCCTCTAAACCATTGAATGGTGGGTGAAGGTACATGTCTCTAGGTCTTTGTGCGCTAGGCAAACAGGAATGAGATCATCCGCTGATATAGGTATCCGAGTCAATGGACCTTGAAGATACACTACACTTGTTTTTTTTGTTTAGTGCTGGTTGGTCCAACTTGGTTATTTAGTAAAAGAAAATGATCCCTGGAGATAAATCACATACACTTCCACCCTAGAAAAATTTACCCAATCGGTTCTATGTTACCTCTAGTCACCACAAAACTGCCCAATACTACTTATCATTGGCACACAAATTAAACCCCAAACAGAAATGTAATGCTTACACAGTTTTATTTAAAAAGAGTTTTTCTCCTCTCATATATATGTTAAAAATCTCGGAAAAATCCGTAGATGAACACAAAAACAATAAATTAAAAATCCAAGTTCATACAGTACAGTATCATTTGTCAACATATTAAATCACTAAAAAACATAGACCCGAAAGAGAAAACATTCATAAATGTCTGTTCAAAATTAATATGATCCAAATACAATACATAATATACGAGAGGTCTTTAGTAGAAAGATTTATTTCTTAACAAAAATGTGCCTTGTTTGGATTCTTAGTTGGCACAAGCGTCAACGTGTTTCGGTGGTATATTGACTTTATAAACAGAAACCACCTTCTTCAGGACAAAAACTGATAAAGGGTCACTTTTCTCCACATTATAGAGATTATATCATAAAGGATGTGGGATCATACTGATCAAAAGAAATTCTTGTTATCCTGTCGTAGATCCTTCTTTTTATTGGGTCTCCGGATTTATCGTTCATTTCCTCAATCCTTTCTTCTCTTATTTAACGTGCCTTGCCTTATGCTTTTCCTTTTTTTCCCTTTTTAGGCGGCACCCAGGATGAGTGGCACAATTTAAAACACATATGGCAACTTCAATATGACAGTTATGGCACGTATGTAGAGTTCGTAGGGATGTGGGAGTCTTAATCTACCCGCATCTCATTAAAAAAAACGTAGACTTTTGATGCGTCTATCCAGGTGTTTCACAATACTAGCAATCTCAGTGTGACGGTGTCTTATCTTCCCATTTTGGCATGTGTTTTAATTACTATATTCAAAGACCAGTGGTGCTGGAACAAATTTCAGAGAGGGGGTGTTGCCATCAATGGCACAGTTAAATAAATGTAAGGACAACAGGGTAACTTTCAGAATCTGGGTATGTTACATATATAATTGCAAGATATTTCTGTATGATTTGTTTTTAAAACTAAGTTTCTCTTCTTGGTCAGGAGTTCAAAGAATACCTTTAACACACACAATCAGTAGGGCAAACAGTCAATCCTTATTCTGCCCCTTAGCAGTCAACCTGCATCAAGCTCATGATTTATTTTATTGTCGACCCATTTATGTAGGATTTGGAGCAGGGTCTTCATCAGTACTACAGAGGGGGATAAACCCTTAAAACCATTGAATGGTGGGTGAAGGTACATGTCTCTGGGCCTTTGTGCGATAGGCAAACAGGAATGAGACCATCCGCTGATATAGGTATCCGAGTCAATGGACCTTGAAGGTACACTACACTTGTTTTTTTTGGTTGGTGCTGGTTGGCCCAACTTGGTTATTTGCCTCATTGAAAGGATCCTGACTTCCTAAAAAAGTTTCTAAGTCAAAATGTAGAGGACTACACTGGGATTAACACCATGAACACCCCGACGAAGATGCCTTTTTGGGCCACGACTTTGGACTACGCCCACTCTGAGTTATCCTGCCTTTGACATTGAGAGCCTCAAATTTATCGCTGGGGCCAAGGCTGCCACGAGGTCCCACGCTTCACCCGACTGCAATCAATGAGTCCCTCTTTGGATCCAGCTGGCACCCCAATCTGTCAATGACCTTGGTGATGAGGACTTTTCTCCAGAAAAAAATACTAAGTCAGAAGGTAAACTGTCCATCGGTATGAACCTGGGCCTTATATCCAGACCATACTCCATCGCTGTCACCCTTAACTTTTGACTTTGACCTAGTCTTGTGTGACCAGATAACTGCGGTTGGAGCTTTGTGCTTTTTGGCTCTAGAAACATCTAAAACTTTGAAAAATCATATCTCCAGCTCTATCTGTTCATTAAAATTTCTCTATTTTTATCAATTTGAGTGAGAATTTTATTGTGTTAGGTTTTCCACCTTCTAACTGTTTTGCTACCGATACATTCTTTACCCATTTCTCCTTGGTTAAGCCTGCCTGCTCTGTGCTACTGCTACCAAGGGATGAGCTGAGGTTTAAATAATTGAAACCTAACTGGCCTGGACCTAGTAAGGAATAGTGCTGTTATTACTTGAAGAGGACTACCATCCACCTCAACTAGTAATCCACTTTCTCACAATTAGGCGCACCATGTTCATGACCCATAGGCATTCTGCCTTGCAAGCATCTGCCTCTTGTGCCACATGACGCAGCCAGTCGGCCCATCCCTTTCAGAGGTTCTCGTCTACTCTATGTTGGCCCCAGGCACAATCCCCCCCCTCAGCCTGCTCCATTGGCACCCTTTCTACTGATCGCTGCCAGCAATCTCTGTGAAAAGCTGTAGAACTCAGTCTTGGACAGTCATGCTTTGTGGAGCTCAGTAAGGGCAATATTCCCCAACAGGTGTGGTCCTACCTAGAACCTTATTACCTGTGTGCTGTCCTCCTGAGGTGTTGCGTGAGTGGGCATGCCAGGCGGGGCTGAGTTTACTTGAAGAGATGGTCTTTAATGAGCTTGACTATAACAACATACTCCACAGTGGGTGGCTTAGGACATGTGTTTTCAGGGGTTTCATGTTGTTGATATTGGCTTTGCGTTTAATGTTGACGCTGTTGAAGGTCCACAGGTTGACGCCACAGTGAGGTTTGTGCGTTGATGTTGATGTGGTTGGTGCCTCCAATTGGAGGCAATTTCTCCCCTCAAAGTTTGCTCTGCTTTGTTCGTTTTAGACATGTGAACCATGTTTAAACTTGCTGTGTTAACTTTGCTAATAAATGTAAATTTAGTAGTAGTGTAACCTCCCCCCCTTTCTTTTGTTTGATGATGTATTTGCTGATGGGCTACCCTGTGAGCGCTATAGTGTGTTGAGCTGGGATTGGGCTGATTTGGGTGTGCAGTGTTTCTATTCTGTTTGTGTTGCTTGGTTTGCGTCTCTCTGGGCTCACGGATATTGTGGAGATTTCCCTCGAGCTCTTTATTCTGGTTGGATGGCACTGGGCTTTTAAAGGTATGCAGTAATTCTGCTCCATGTTGGTTGGTTGCTTGCTTGGGCCGCCTGAGCCCCCAGGTGTTGTTTGCTGGGAGTAGGAACATATCTCTGTTATTTTGCCCTCTTTCCATATTCCCTTTTGTGGTGGATCTTGATCTGGAATATTTCCAGTGGTGCCTGCTCTGGCTGAAGTTAAGCTTTGTCGAGGGCAAGGAATTATGTGACCTGGTTTGGGCTAGTGTGCTTTCTTGCATGTTTGTTTGGATGCTGTCTTTTTGATGCTGTCCATGTTTCTTGTTACACCTATGTGATGCCTCTCTAGTTTTCCAGTATTTGAGAAAAGAAAATGCCCCCCACTTATTTATCAAAAAAGCTCTTACTTATGAGCAACACATCCACTCGGATTAGATATGTTTGGTATGTTTATTTATACCATGAATTCAACCATCAATTCAGAAAATTCTATACATTTCATGTCAGACAAAGAACACCAAATAATTAACTAAATTTTGAAACATACAAAAAGAAGAAAATCACAAATACTTCTACTATACACAACAAAGCATGACATTAATTTTAGAAAACAGATCACTAAAGTCAATAAATGAAAACTTCTTTTCACAGTAATGAACAAAGTCACAAATGAAAGGAGATATCACAATACATCAATTGTTGCACAACACTCGTTTTTTTAGGGGTCGTGTTATTTATATATAATGGATGCCTGTTATTTCTATCCCCTTTCTTGCCGACGCGTTTCGAACTTCGTACATCAGTTACGAGTTCTCTTCAGGGCCTTGTTATTACTATATGCCTGTGTGTAGAAAGGAAAAGCTATTTAAAATCCAATCTTGGGTCTCATCTCCTAAGATCACTTAGAGTCTACTACAATTTTTGAAGAAGCCGATTTACCTGGGCAGTGGCCGGGTTTATCCTATGTCTTGTTCTGGGTCATTGAAATTTCAGTCTAAAAAACGTTAAAGAACCAGTTTTAGAGTCAAATACCAGTATTCACCCTGCAATCACATCGCACAGACGTCACAAGACATACCTTTAAAGTAGTCTTAGGTACGGCGGGGCATCTCCCTATGGCTCGGGGAAGCTTCAGTCACCTGGGAGGGGCGAGGACGGAGTCAATACAAGCAGATTGAATCTATACAGAGGCCAAAGCAGGTGTTTGCGGGGCTTCTCTTACCTCGTAAGGTGCCCCCTGGGCTTCGGGAGTGTTTCACTTTGTGCCTTAGATTGTTCGGTTAGTTTTCCGTCACTGATCAATCATGCCGCGTTAATGACTCACAATTATTCTCCGGTCACATAAGCTGTAGGGAAAAGGGAGGATTGGTATTTCATGTTGCCTCTACAAAGCAGCCCGTCTAAGTTGGGCGTGTGGAGTCTACGCTCACCTCTCGCTCAGCAGTTCGCTTTCCAAATGACTCAATGTCGAGGGCGGCGGTGAGACAGCCCCGAGACTAAATATGGTCACATGACCTTAGGTATTCTGGGAGTTGTAGTTCTAGTTACTCACGTGCATCGTCCTCAAATTCCCCATTCCTCAAGGTGGGACCATGTGGCCTCACGGAGTCCTACGCGACTTGTGCTTCATAATCTGGACACCTCGGACAGAGTGTTTAATCCGTTTTGCGCGCTATTGAATTTTAGGATCAGATACGCCTCTTTCCTTAACAGGGTCTCCTCTATATCAATCGGGCCTTTGTTGCCTGATGGCGCTATTGTACAAAGTACGGTCCATTTGAAATCCGTTTCACTGTGCTCTAGGTCAAGAAAGTGTTGGACCATGGGGGCGCTTAACACCTTCTTTTTTATGCGCGACCTGTGTTGGGTAATGCGACTGTTGATCTGTTGTGTCGTTTTTCCTATGTAGAGTTTCTGGCATGCGCAGGTGATAGCATATATCACGTTGCGTGTTCTACAGTTAGAGAATCCGTTGTTTTTATATTTGACACCCCGATGTTCGAATTCAGACCCTTCGATTGTGGACTCACATGATATGCAGTTTCCACATCTATGGTGGCCTACTATTGGCTTGAGGCCCCATATTGACACGAGATCACTTTTGGGCTTGGGGGTCATCACATCGGCTCTAATGATACTTTGGCCAATACTCTTATTCTTCTTATAGGCAAATATCGGTCGCGGAAACGGACATTCAAGTCCTTCCAATAGATGCCAATTTTTCAGAACCATTTGCCTTACTTTATGTGTGTCTGGCCCGAAGGTTGACACACATACCAGTTTGTCCATTTCTGGCTTAACTGTTCGTTCAAGTAAGCACTCCCTTGGAGTATGGCGTGCCCTTTTCTTTGAATTATTCAGTAATTTCTTGGGGTACCCTCTGTTCTTCATTTCTTCACAAAACCTAGTTGCATGTCTCTCGTACTCGCTCACTTCCGAGCAATTTCTTCGAATCCGAAGAAGTTGCCCGTAGGGCAAATTGTCCCTAAGACTTCTTGGATGAGCACTCCGGTGGTGAAGAATGGTATTAGTGTCTGTCTTTTTTCGAAAAAGGCTCGATCTCAGGTGTCCGTCCACACATGTTATTTCTAAGTCTAGAAACGTCATTCTTTGGTTGCTGGACTCCAGTGAGAACTTAATGTCCCGATGTTTTTCATTAATCCATGTGTGGAAGGACATCAACTCTGTGTGGCTCCCCTGCCACAGGAGCCACACGTCGTCGATGTATCTCCACCATTGTTTGATATGTTTATCATATGGATTGTTGGAGTAGATAAATTTATTCTCATACTCCGCCATGTAGAGTATGGCCATCTCCGGCGCATAGGGACAGCCCATGGCCGTACCTTTAACCTGCATGTAGAATCGATCATTGAACCTAAAATAGTTCTTTTTGAGAGTGATTTCTGCCAGTTTCAAAATGAACGAGGTTGGGACCTGGTGGGGCCTATCCCTCTTATCAAGATATAGTTCCAACACTTCAAGAGCTTCGTCTTGGGGTATCTGGGTGTACAAGGACGTAACGTCCATTGTCACCATTAGTTCTGTCGTTTGGTCGAATGGGGTGTCCTCAATTTTCACCAAAAAATCAGTGGTGTCCTGCTTTGGCCTCTGTATAGATTCAATCTGCTTGTATTGACTCCGTCCTCGCCCCTCCCAGGTGACTGAAGCTTCCCCGAGCCATAGGGAGATGCCCCGCCGTACCTAAGACTACTTTAAAGGTATGTCTTGTGACGTCTGTGCGATGTGATTGCAGGGTGAATACTGGTATTTGACTCTAAAACTGGTTCTTTAACGTTTTTTAGACTGAAATTTCAATGACCCAGAACAAGACATAGGATAAACCCGGCCACTGCCCAGGTAAATCGGCTTCTTCAAAAATTGTAGTAGACTCTAAGTGATCTTAGGAGATGAGACCCAAGATTGGATTTTAAATAGCTTTTCCTTTCTACACACAGGCATATAGTAATAACAAGGCCCTGAAGAGAACTCGTAACTGATGTACGAAGTTCGAAACGCGTCGGCAAGAAAGGGGATAGAAATAACAGGCATCCATTATATATAAATAACACGACCCCTAAAAAAACGAGTGTTGTGCAACAATTGATGTATTGTGATATCTCCTTTCATTTGTGACTTTGTTCATTACTGTGAAAAGAAGTTTTCATTTATTGACTTTAGTGATCTGTTTTCTAAAATTAATGTCATGCTTTGTTGTGTATAGTAGAAGTATTTGTGATTTTCTTCTTTTTGTATGTTTCAAAATTTAGTTAATTATTTGGTGTTCTTTGTCTGACATGAAATGTATAGAATTTTCTGAATTGATGGTTGAATTCATGGTATAAATAAACATACCAAACATATCTAATCCGAGTGGATGTGTTGCTCATAAGTAAGAGCTTTTTTGATAAATAAGTGGGGGGCATTTTCTTTTCTCAAATACTATAGCTAAGGTCCAGCCTCTCCACTTGCTAAGGACCTAACTCCTTCACTTAAACAAGTCTCTAGTTTTCCAGACATACTTTTTGCTGTGGGTGTGGCTTCCTTAGTTTTTCTGGTTTGGGTATTGTGGCTTTCTTTATCGAATTTGCACCTCACTGCCCCTTTTTGTGACGTAAAAATTGGGAGTGTTGTGCCTCAGTAGCACCATGTCCGCTTTTTTGCTGGTTCTGTATAAGAAAATACGTTGTGCTCCGGTCTGGCCCTGCAACCTGTTCTGGTTTGGATTTCTTATGCCTTTATGCCCTCTTGTGGGCATGCTGACCTCATTTCCTGTTGAGTATTGCTGGCCCTGTATTCCATAGTCCCTATTCCTATCGCCTACCCCTGCCCCAGTAATGTCCTGGGACTGGGTTCAGTGGGGAGTGGCCTCCTCGGATTGTCCTTTTGCCACTCCTGGTGTCTGTGGCTTTAAGTGGTTTCATTTGCCACAGATCTGGGTGCCTTCGCGTTGAAGGTATGCTACAGATTGCCCTGGGACTTCTCAGAAGAGGGCCGGGTAGCCCTCTGGTCCCCTAATGTCTTTTTGCTCTGCTTTTTTCTGATATCTACTTCTGCAAAGGGTATTGATGCCTTCTTGAGGGGACCTTTCTGGCCCCACCCCTTTTTAGAAGCTTTGTGTGTGTGTGTACATCTTAATTTTCTATATGTTATTTTATGTCCTCAGGATATCTGAGGCCTTGGATTGCTTCCTGTTCGCATGAATCTTGCTACTTATTTGACAATCTCCCCTTTGTTGGCACCCTTCTCAGTGCTCTCAGGGAGTCTGGTTATGCCTGGTTGCTGCCATGGGCAGGGTCTCGGGGGTGTGGTTCAGGGCTTGTCTTCCTCGTTTCTTTCTGTGTGCTACAGGTGGGTAACTCTACTCCATTCGCGTGACACGTGTCCTTTGCACGATGGATGCTTCGCATCTCATTTGCCTGGTGCCCTTGTTTCTTTCAGGACTTGGGTTTCTGGGTTTGTCATCTCTTGTCCAATCCAGCCTAGCTCTGGTTTATTGTTTTTCTTCTCTCACTGCTATGTTTGTCTATGGATTGTTAGGGATGTTGTTGTTGGCCTTCGAGTGGTCATTTTGTTGCTGACCTGATGCCCCTGCAGTCTCCTGCCTATTGGCTGTGGAAGGTGTTTCTGAGGGAGTATGTGGATCTGCAGTAAATTTAAGATATGCCCCGCGGTAGCCTACATCATTTCTTTTGTGTAGCAGAGTTTGATTTTTTGGTGCTGCCTGTGGTCCTTCTTGTTCTGTGGTGCTTTCTTGTTGTTTTTTTTTTTTTGGGAGTTAGCTTTACCTTATGGTCCAGTCTTTTGGTTCTCAACGGGGCCTGCGGCTTATGCGACTATGGTGGTTACTCAGTTCTTTCTGGTCCTGGATTCATGTTGGATCTGATGTTTAGGTTGTAGAGTGCCACGGGATGTTTTTTCTGGTTGGTTCATTTTCTCTTATTGACCGCTGCCCTTCTTTAAATAAAATTTACTTGCAGGCTTCCTGCAGTGGTGTAACAAAACTTAAGGGAGCCCCCTGCAAAGTGCACAAATGCCCCCACCCCACCCACCACCTACCACTTTTGCCATAGGGCCCCCTGGAGCTTAGGGGACCCGCCGCACCAGCAGGGGCTTATGATATGCCATGTTTGTGCCTCCTCTGCTCGTTTCTTGCTCTGTTTTGCCTTTTCTGCTTGCATGTCTGCCCTCTGTTTTGCCTTTAACTACTTGCTTTTTTGCCCTCTGTTTTGTCTTTCCTACTCGTTATTCAGCCCTTTGTCTTGCCATTTCTGCACGTTTTTCTGCCCTATGTTTTGGCTTTCTGTTCTTTTTTCTGTCCTCTGTTTTGCCCTCTTCTGCTTTATTTTGCCTTTCTGTTCATTTTTCTGCCCTCTGTTTTGCCTTTTTCTGCTAATTTTTCTGCACACTTTCTGCTCATTTGTATGATCATTTTCATGCCCTCTGTTTTGCCTTTTCTGCTCATTTTCCTACCCTATGTTTGGCCTTTTTTCATGCTTTGCCCTCCTCTGCTCTGTTTTGCCTTCCTGCTCATTTTTATGCCCTCTGTTTTGCCTTGCCTGCTCTTTTATCTGCCTTCTATTTTGCCTTTTTTGCTCACTTGTTTTTTTGCCCTCTGTTTTGCCTTTTTCTGCTCATTTCTTCCCTCTTCCTGCCTCAAGACCTGGCTTTTCGAAGGAGACCTCGCATCCCTGCGTCCAGACGTCCCCATGGTTGACAGTGCCACACTCTACAAATGCTGATTGATAGATTAAGTAAAGAATTAAAAGGGGGAGATAGTAATATTTACTATGACGGTGAGAGATTAAACTTCTTGATCACATCAAGCAGGTTGACCGCTTTAAACTGTTGAATATGGTAGTGACATGCAGTGTTTATTTATTCAGGATTGTTGTAACTCATGTCTACATTGCCTTTTGGTTGCGTCAGAACTTGTTTGAGCCTTTCATTCACCAAGAAGGGCGAACGTAACAATCCAGCATGTTACAGGCCCATCTCCCTCCTGGACTCCTTGGGGAAAGTCGCTGGTCGGCTGATCCTGGACTTGGTACCGTCGAGCAGGCATTGAACCTCGCCCTTCTGATTGGTAAATATGTGGGGTCTAAAGGTGGCAACCTGTATTTAGTCTATGTTGACCTTAGCGCAGCATTCGACTGTGTTAATCACTCAAAGTTGTGGTCCATTCTCAGAGAACTGGGGGTAGATCCCCCTCTCATCCAATTTCTCCGTGAGCTCTACTCAGACGCCACTGCATGTGTCAGATATGGTATTGACGGTGAATTACCTCCATCATTTCCCGTCAATAAAGGTGTTAGACAGGGCTGCGTCCTGGCTCCCTTCTTATTCAACCTATACACCAACGGGTTGGAAGTGGCCATGCTTGAAGGGAGTCAGGACCTTCCATCCATCAATCTCCGCCCTATTCCCGCTCTGTTATACGCGGATGATTCTGTAATTCTAGCCAGAACTCTAAACCAGTTACAAAGACAGTTAAATAAATACTGTCAATGTATGCTTTCTTTAGGCCTAAAAGTAAATAAAAACAAAACCTTCGCTATGCATATCGGCCCCAGGGCGAAGAACTCCAAACCAGTTCTTATTGATAAAGTTAGGCTGGAACGCACCAGGGAATACCCCTACTTAGGAATCCTAGTGGATGACAGATTATCCTGGAGACAAGCCACGATAAGTAAAAAGCTACTCTTTCAGAGAGCAACCTCAGCTCTAGTTTCCTTCTCAAGGAAACTGGGTAAACCTGCCCCAGTAGAGTTGCTAAAAATCACGCAAAATGCCATAGCGTAGCAACCTACGGCGCAGGGGTTTGGGGTTATGCTCCTGCCGAAACCTTGCAGACGGTTCAGAACGGGTTTCTGAAAAATCTATTGGCATTACCCCAAAGTGCTCCAATATACGGTTGCCACATCGAGTTGGGCATTGACTATTTGACAGATACCATCAGATGCCATCCGATCCTGTTGTGGCACCGCATTTGGACCAAACAACAATGCCATTTAACACGTTCACTAATATCCGACTGCTTGGCTCTGGCAAACTGGAACAAAATCCCAAGGCTTTTGTATGTCTCTAATTTCCTCAAGGACCTGAATTGTACAACTTACTTCTTAGAACCTACTAAAATTCCAGATATTTCCAGGAAAGACTTGAAAAAACTATGTTTAACCCATCTCAGAGAACTTCGTCTTTCCCAAGAAGTAAGCAAACCTTCAAATGCACAAATTTTATTGGTAAAGACTGCCCTGGGCATCCAACCATACTTAACATTCTACCTCACAAATTATGAAAAATATGTTTTGACTAGGTTCCGATTTAATACTTTTTTCCGTTTAGTTACTTTTCCTAAAGAACAGGACTGGTCACAAATTTTATTGAAATGTCCTTGTGATAGTATATCATCTCAGTCTACAATGCATGTAACGTTGTTTTGTAGATTCTACAAGCTCCCTCGTAAGCGCTGGATTATCCCTTTACTTCGAAAAATGAGCTTGAGAACATGGCGTCCTGCTTACTTGGCACTGCAGTTTTTGGATTCCCAATACATTGCCAAATGCATAGCTTGTTTTTTAAAATCATGTCTAAAAATCCGCTGTAAACTATGAGTCCTTGTACATTTGATTTCCTGTTCAAATATTTTTAATGAACTACTTTTAACTATGGTTTTTATGACAATAGTTTTCATCTGTATAAGACAATTACATTTTTAATGAATTGTAATACTTTATTGCTGTACTTTTTATGGTTTCGCTATGATGCAACCGAATAAAAGTTTTTATGATGATGATGATGTAAAGAATTAAAAGGGGGAGATAGTAATATTTATTATGATGGTGAGAGATTAAACTTCTTGATCACATCAAGCAGGTTGACCGCTTTAAACTGTTGAATATGGTAGTGACGTGCAGTGTTTATTTATTCAGGATTGATGTAACTCATGTCTACATTGCCTTTTGGTTGCGTCAGAACTTGTTTGAGCCTTTCATTCACCAGTGCCCTAATATTCCTAAGACCCTGGCAAACAAACCTTCTAGACACCGACCTCTACCTTATGGACATACTCATAAACGATGGTATCAAAACAATACCATGTGAAAGTAAGAACACCTACAGTATATCACATCACACATGGTGGGCATGGCATGCTTTATAATTGAGGTCCCTCACACCTGTTGTGCTTGATTCTTATTCATGGTTTTAAACATGCTAGACAATTTTATTACTGCACCGATTTCTCTGTTTTTAATTCATGGTCTTCACGCACCTGATTGGGCCTGTGTAGTTTTACCTGTTCTGCTGCAGCTTCACTGTGCCGTTTGCGTGCAGGGAAACTCTGCCTCACTTTCAGTTTGGCTCAGACTGCAGGTTGCGGTCTAACCTTTTGTATTGCCTTTTGTACTTCCTAGGAATGTACAGGGGGACGTGGGCGCGCAGTGGGTGCACCGCTGGCATGCTGAAAATGCACCAAAAGCTAGCCTGTCTGCGCCGCTCATGCCTGGACTGCTGCGCCAAAATCCCCGGCTATTTTTTTCCTGGTGGGTCTAACATTTTTACATACAAGAAAAACTAGCTCTTAACTTTGTGCAGCAGTGCCCCACAATGCTTTGCACTATAGGGTTCAACAAATTATGTCACAATCATACCTGTAGATGTGTCTCATGTAGTTTTATGGTCTCTCCACGGATTTCCCCCCCTTTACACTTTTTCTACTGCGTCTATCATAGCTGAAGATTCTCCTCCTGGACTACATCCTGTGAAGGGTCTTTTGATTAACCGCTTCCGTGCGGCGCCGATTCCGCCCCTGTGCTGGACATTCCAGAACAGGGTGCGGTCATGACGGAACCGTTCCGTCATCAGCACAGCTCAGCCGTGACTGATGACGGAACGGTTCCGTCACAAGCATCGAAGGGGTTAATGCTCATTCCCTCATTCAAAACAAAGTCGTGGTTGCAGAATTCATTGTATCATATGACCCAGATTGGGTCTTGTTGGACCTGGCCCTTTTTGCAGGGTCATCCCTGAAATTTTTGCATTCCTCCTGTTTTTTGTCTGACCTGTTGTTGGCTGTTTTATGACTCTGGGCACTTTACCACTGCTGATCAGTGCTAAAGTGCATATGCTCTCCCTATTGTAAATTGATGTATGGATTAGTGACTCCATGATTGGCTGGTTTGGTTAACTTGTCAGAACCTAGTACCGTGCACTGAGTGTGCCCAGGGCTTGTAAATCAAATGCTGCTGGTGGGCTTCCAGCACTGGTTGTGCCACCCACAGAAGCAGCCTGTAAAAGTGTGTATCAGGTCTGTCATCACAGGGCCTGTGTGCAGTCTGGTACTTCCATGCTGACTGGGCAAGTGCACCCACTTGCCAGTCCCTAAACCTTCCCTTTTCTGCATATTAGTCACCCCTATGGTAGGCCTAAGTGCAGGGTGCATTGTAGGTAAAAAGTAGGACAAGCCCTGATGTGTGTGGCATGTCCTAATAGTGAATTGCAGCCATTTTCGTTTTTCACTATTGCAAGGCTACCTGTTTCCCATAGGCCAGAATGGGCAGTTAGATTATTAGATTTTATAATCCAAACTGACTCATGGAACTAGGTAGAAATTTTAGTTTAGTATGCCTGAACTCAGAATGATAAAATACATCTTTTAGTGAAGTTGGTTTTAACATTCTGTGTTTGAAAATACCACTTTTAGAAAGTAGGTATTTTCTTGTCTAACCATCCAATGCTGCCTCTGTTAGGTTGTGTATACCTTGTCTGGAGTTTGAGTGACAGGGGCTGGGGGATTCCAGGAGACAGGGCGAGTCAGCACAGGGCTGAATAGAGAGATCTGCATGTAGATGGGTGGGAGGAGTTGCACCTGGGACCTGAATAGGGTTGTGCCTGCCTTCCACAATGCCGGATCCACCCCCTGTGGTGCGTGCCTGCCCTGTGAAAGGAAAGAAGGAGTCATGTAAACAGAATGCTCCAGGACTGACCAGAACTGGTTTGGACTAGGTAAAGGTCTCTCTGCCTTCAGAGAACAAAGAGAAACTGTGTATAAAAGAGAGGACCCAAACCCCAGAACTTTAGATCACTTTTGGACAACAACAAGAAACCTTTGCTGAGGAGTGGAACCAAAGAGACTGAGGAGAGACTATCCCTAAGCTGAAGTGCTGCTTGGGGGATTGGCTTGCAGTGGTTACCTGACTGCCAAAGAAAGGCGAAAGGACTTTGTAAGCACTTTATTCAACTTGTGAAGGATCTCCAAGGGCTTGAGAACAGAGCTTGACTCATGCTGAAGTCTCAGGGACAACAGACTTTACCCACCAGCTCCCCAAGAGTTCTTGTGAAGTACCTGCAGTTGTGCTGGACTTTTTGAGGACTTGCGTGTTACAAGGAGCTGGAAGCGCAACTCAAGAACAGGAAGCGTGTCGCCGAACTGCCGCTGCCGTTTCACAACACGAAGTACCTCACATCGCTGGAGAAGAGGATCGACGTCGCAGCAGACGCCGCCGCATCACCAGGAAGCGTGTCGCAGAAGAATCGTTGAGTCATTGCAGGTCCACCTCGCATCGTCAGGAGAAGAGGATTGACATTGCAGCAGACGCCGCAGCATCACTGGGAAGCATGTCGCAGGGCCTGTCGCGGCTCATTGCCGGAGAAGAGAATCCACGTCGCAGCAGACGCCGCTGCATCACCGGGAAGAGTGTTGCAAGGCCTGCCGCAGCTTGCATCGTTGTGGAAGCAACCAGCATCGCCAGGAGAGAGGATCGACGTCGCAGCAGACGCCGCCGCATCACTGGGAAGCATGTCGCAGGGCCTGTCACGGCTCGCATCATGTAAAGCATCTCCCATCGCCGGTGGAAGAGGATCGACGTCGCCACAGACGCCGCCGCATCACCGGGAAGCGTGTCGTATCAAGAAGAAAAGTGCCATCTTTGTTTCTTTGCACCAGATCTTCAACGTATCACCGTCCTTGCGTGTAAGGGACTACCGCATCACCTTTCCTGCAACACTTTTGTTGCCCTGCGTGTCGCATCTTAAGGTTCATTGATTCAAGGTGTCTCATTTTAAGATCTAAAGAGAACTAAGCTAATTTAACCATTTGAAGTACAGTATTGTGGATTTTTGTCGTTTGTGGTCTTGTGATAAGTCTATATAAAGAATACTTATTTTTTATATAAAACCAGTGTGGTGTCCATCTGTAGTGTTGTCAAATGATTACTGTATGTGCTCACAAATGCTTTACACACTGCTTCTGAGATAAGCCTGTCTGCTCATGCCAAGCTACCAAGGGGGTGAGCAGGGGTTATTTTAGGAGGGTACCCCCTTATCCTGACTAGAGGCCAGGGTCCGTAATTGTCACAAGTTACCTGTGCCAACTAGAGACAACCAAATCTAACAGGTCTTTATTGCTGAAACTTGGGCTAAGTAATCCTGCGGCCCTGACCTGGTGGACGCTGTCCAGCCTGTTTTTCCTTCCTTAAGCAGGACAAGTTGGGAAGAGCGGGAGGCGGCCTGACTATCATCTTTAAAACCTCCTATACCTGGCTTATTGAGCAATTGTCTTGCTCTTTTTTTTGTAAAGCCTTACATATCTGCGTTAAGATCATTTCCATCTGCTCATTTACTGGGATTCTGGTCTTCCTTTACATCAGAGTTTTTACATCTGGTGGAACCTAATTTGGGTAGGCACTGCATTACCCTTAAGGGGGATTTTAATTTTCACCTGGAGGACAAGAAGTGTAAAGACTCGGGCCACACATTAGATGGTATTTTTTCCAACGACACTCGTCTTAAGGTTCTATAGGTGTTGCCATTAACCTGGCCTGACCAGTATGCTGTCTCTTTTCTGTTGGCTGAATATCACTTCCAAACAAATTCCAACTACCATACTACTAAAACCTTTAAATTAAATTGGAAGGGGCTGTCGGAAGATGCTCTGTCTCAAGCTCTGAATGAGGGTGGTTGGGTAAGCCATGACAATGCAAATTTAGCGTCTGCTGAATTTGAGTCATGGCGTATGTCATCTGCTAATACTGTTGCTCCCATTAAGGAGATTCCTATAAGATGGAAGCTACCTACCTCTCCACAATTCTCTGGGAAGCTCAAAGTTTTAAGACACGCCTGTAGGCACCAAGAAAGGGTCTGGTGTAAAAGCGATGACCTGCTGGAGAAACACCTTTACAGGTCTCCTATTAAAGATTACAAAGCAGCTATCAAAGAAGAGAAATCACCCTTCTGCACTAACAAAATGGTGTCTGTCAAACCCTCTAGAGAGCTTTTTAATTTGATCAATTTTCTCTTTATACCCCTGCCTCTGCCACCATAGAGGGTACTCAAGAATTTTGTGATAGGCTGGCGAGCTATTTTCAGACCAAAATGTTAAACATCTACAGAGAACTGGATTTATTTAATGCATACTCCGGTATTTCAGTGTGTGAGAATGCACATGGGGTTAATACATCTTTAGAGTCTGAAGGATGGGTTGTTAAACAGATGGTGGGACTTTCGAGTTTCTCTTGCCTGTCTCTGGAGCAAGTTGAGGCTTATCTTCTCAGTCTATATTTGGGCTCTCCTTTCGAACCATGCCTTGCTAAAATCCAGCAGTTAGTTGCAAACTACTATCAATAAATCTATCAGCTCTGGTATCTACCCTGAATTGTGGAATAGAGCAGTCATTTAGTCTCTCCTAAAACAAACCTCGCCTGGATCCTACTGATCTGAAGAAATACAGGCCCATCTCTCTTCAGCCTACGCCACCTAAAATCTTGGAGAAACACCTCAACTGATGGCTTATCTGGAGGAGTATGAACTTCTAGATTCCTCTCAATTTGGTTTCAGAACCAATCTTGGGACAGAAGTTGCTCTGATCTCGGCTATCTGTAATACCCGCGTGTTTCTTGATGCAGGGCAGGCTGCCGCATCGATCCTATTGGATCTCTCTGCAACTTTTGATACAAATTCTCCTGCTTTGCTGGCTGACCGGCTGCAGACCCTGGGGGTCTCTGGGTCAGCACTAGATCTGTTAGCCTCTTTTTTGAAGGACAAGTTGCAGACGGTTTTCACGAACCAATTCAGTTCTGAGCTCATCCCTACGCCATGTGGGGGTACCTCAGGGCTCTTCCCTGAACCTGACTTTGTTTAATCTTTGTGTATCACCCGTCGCTAAGTTGATACGTCTTTTGGATTGCAGACCCTATCCTATGCAGATGACACTCAAATTACACTGTCCATCACCAAGGAAATTGAGGCCACGGCTGACAACTTTAAGAATTGCATTCAAGCAGTAGCGACTTGGATGGGTTCAGTTCTCCCGGTCGAGACGCCATTCTGTGCGTTACCTCGAGGGAATCAAGGAGCCCTGCCGTCTATCTTCGGGCAGGGAGATCTTTTAAAACATTGTTATTGGTCCAAATCGCCTAACCGTATTCAACACTCTTCACCACAAGTCCAACGAGGAGCTTGATTTTATTTCTTTGGATCTTGAAACAGAATAGAAGTGGAAGACACCCTTTCCAACAGGAAGAGATGATCGAATCTCCAAGACTAACTACATAATATCCAGAACGAATGTAGTAGAGATGATATAAAATCTACAGAGTGTAAATTTATCAGCCTTAGCATAGCCTGCTACAACGCTTTAAAGAGATTACAAACAAGAACCTCAAGTCACAGTGCACTATCTCCACTTCAGTGCTACTTAAATTCACGTGGCAACTCCAGAAGAAGGCGCTGGTCGCCGAAACGCGCGTAGAGAAATATTGTGCCACCTTTTTAACTACTTTGACATTGTTTATATTTGTTGACTGTTTTTAATCTAATTGTCTCCACATTATGTGCAAATTACTGTATAAGGAATTCTATATATAATGCACCACTCATGAATTTTTACTTTGTGAATTTCTTGACCAATCTTCATTCGAATTTGTTTTATGCCATTGCTCATTGTGTTTTTTAATTTTGATAATAAAATACTGACTTTATAATAATTGGCAGCCTGTGTCCTTCTACATCAATTTATGTCCCTATATACTTCAAGTTGCCTAGGTTGTTTTTTGTCAAATGAGATTCTTTCCCTGACCTAGGAACTAGATTATCTATGTCTTCAGGGGGTCCTTGCTAAATATACAGCGACTTGGATGGGTACCAATTACCTAAGACTGAATATGGACAAGACTGAGGTCTTGATTTTTGGCAACCAGCCCTCCATCTGGAATAATTCCTGATGGCCAGAAAGACCGGGGATTTTGCCTACCCTGGCAGACTCTGTCAAATATATTGGTGTATTAGTGGATACCAAGTTATCATTCGACCTCCAGGTTAACCGCACGGTTTTCACTTGTTTCTGGCCTATCAGGATTTTGAGGAAGGTGTTCCCTTTTTTCTCTCTGGAAGCCCACATGCAGGTATTTCTGGTCTTCATTTCTTCCAAGCTAAACTACTGCAATGCACTTTATTTGGGGATCAATGAATCACTAACTGCTAAACTTCAGTCAATTCAAAATACGTCCGCGAGACTGATACTTGAAATTCCCAAATGCCAATCAACCTCAGGGGGGACCTCCAAATTGCACTGGCTACCTGTTAAAAAGCGCACTTCCTTTAAGACCTTATGCATTGTTCACAGGGCGATGCTAAATATCCGCCCTAGAGTACCGACTAAGATGTTTCAGTGATACACACCTGCCAGACATCTTCAGTCAGCTAGCTACAATCTTGTAGTCGTGCCTAAATTTAGGAAGACCAGGTGGGGGGCAAGGGCTCTTTCCATCACGTTGATGCCACTTTTGGTATTTGTGCACTTTATAAATTTCTGTCATTTAATTTAATTTCATCAAGAGTTCAGAAAACGTTCTATCCGATAATAATGACACTACCAGGCTCTCCAAACCTTTATGGAACAAGTTAGACTTTTTTTTCTTTTAGTTTTATATAGCTTAAACTAGAGCCGAAGGGATCAGAGCACTTTACATGAGCACCAGTCGCACTACAAACAGACACATTCATTTTTGTTAGGCACTGGGTAGATAAAGAGATTTGCCCAGAATCACAGGATGCTGTGCACCCCTGTTGAGACTCGAACAAGGTTCCTGTGCTTCGAGGTCGACCGCACTAACCATTAGGCCACATCCTCTACTTACAAAAGATCACACCTCCATAGACACCCATACAAACCACAGCATCCTCACTGAATACGGAACCTTTAGAATCCATGAAGTCCCCACCCCCTTAGCCCCCTCTTCTTCACTCGTCCCTACATCTCCTCCACCCCTATTTTCTCCTCTCTTGCCTTTCTTGTGTGTTGAGCTCTCCATAACTCTCAATTTTCTTCTTCTATCTATTGATCTTGTTCATCTTTGTACTTCCTTCTGAGGGATAATAAGCATATGACAATGTGCTAACTACATTCATCAAACGAGTTAATAATAACTAATAAATAGGATGAACTGTCGCTACCATATTCAATATTATTGGAATGTTTCAAAATATCTCTTCATGTATGTCAACGAATTCCCATGATCTTAGTATAATATATTATATCTTATAAAAACCAATACAACTTTGGAAATTAAAAAAGAAATATGAAATATGCTTTGTATAAAACCCTAAACCGATGACTTCCGGTTGAGAATTCGATCAATAATCCGTCAAATCGACCAATCTTAAATGAAATCATAGAATCCGACACAATTTTGGTGACTCTTTAGTCATTTACACTAATTCATTAGTCTCAAACCAAACCCATATGCAATTTGTACCTTTTTGAGCATTACTGCTCCTTAAAAAGAGAGATAATGGGAAGTGCCCATGCAAAGCAAACACAAGGAGATGATGGACGGAGTGCTGAAACTTTTCAGACACTCACTCCCAGTCACAGATCTGGGTTGAATCCATCATCGTTCTTTAGCTCACTTTGACACCCCAGTTCAGACACAGCCATATGCAAATCAGTGTTGACCATGTGCCTCATGGGAACAGTCCAGCCTGAACTGCCAAGCCATGTCTTCACTGAAACGCAAACAAGCATCCTGGGACCGGTTTCTGGCTGACAGCCGTCATCAGCCAGACTAGCTTGAATCCAGTGGCAAAGTGAGCAAGGGACCCACGTTTGGGCTGATGACGGCTGATTAGCCAGAAACCGGTCCCAGGATGCTTGTTTCCAGTCCAGGGAAGACATGGCTTGGCAGTTCGGGCTGGACTGTTCCCATGAGGCACAGGATCAGACTGTTTTGCATATGGCCATGTCTGAACTGGGGTGGTAGAGTGAGCTAAAGAATGATGATGGATTAAACCCAGATCAGTTGACTGGGGGTGAGTGCTTGCAATGTTCAACACTCCATCCATCATCCCCTTTGGTTTGGCTTTTAAGTGCCCATGCAAGACAGAAAAGATGGTCCTGCTACAAGGTGAAACTAGTGCAAGAAACCTAGCACACTGCACCACATCTTTTGTCTCACTCTGCAAATCAAGCACTACAACACTTCAATCACCCAATGAAAATGCAACGTATGTTGGGTGTTTATTCAATGAACTTTCATTACCACTGTAACATTTTAATGTTGTTCCAATGAAAGCAATGTTTGAAAGTTGTTTTCCACTCGGCTTGCAAGGGAATATATTTTGCTAATAGTTCTGCAGAACCCATCTCTAATCCATATTAAAATCAAAGTCATAAATTTGACATGAGCTATGACCATTGTTGGCAAATGGCTAGCACATTCTAAAATCCCAGAGCACACCCTTCTCAGAGGCAGGTGCGCATAACATTCAGCAGGAAGTGTAGGCATTCACTCACAGGGGGCAGGCATTCACTCACATGCCTACTTGATACAGGAAAAGCTGCTTGCAGTTCACGAATTTGATGGTGTTGAATTTTGAACTTTAATGACTGCTATCCGGAACAATAATATCTAAAGTGTGATTTAAGGTTTAAGGCCAAGAAAGGTTCATTAATTGTGTTTGTCATGCATCTCTCTTTTGAGCTATTGTATTATCAGTTTGTTAAAAGCAGAGCTTAAAATAGAAACTAACCATGACGTGTTTAAGACACACATTGAAGTAATGCTGGCAGTAATTAACGAAATGAACAGTCTTTCCCTGAGAAGCCCCGCGTTGCTAACACTGCGCCACATCCCGCAGAAATGTTGACAACATGCTTGACTGAAGCAAGAAGCAAGTCTGTTTGCATCTGCTGCAGGCAGTGGCGTAACGAAGTACGAAACTTCCGGGTTGGGGGGGGGGGCTGCAAAGTGCATGAAGGGAAGGCCCCGCGCTCCAGACCCAATCAAGCGCTCTCGGGCCTGCCCGTGCACGGTACTCGGGTGGGGACCCCTGGAGTTCGCCACTCCCACTGCGGGGAGTATTGTTAAGCCACTGACCCATAAACTCCATTTCCTTTCGGCATGTGCGTGTGCCTGTCTCCAGGTTGTGGGCACACCTCATGATGTAAGCACTCGGGCAAGAAAGAATCATCAAAGTTCGGTGATTACCGGTGGGTAAGTAACTGCAGCGTCACTCCAGTGAGCCACCAGAGAGGTTAACCATACACCTCCCATCCACGACTCACTGACTGGTCCCAGTTATCACACTGAACTCTTCTGTCACTGCCATGTGAACATAGCAACTCGAGTATACATTTGAGTGAAATATTTCTGTTCTGTAAATAAGTTAGGTATATTTGAGGCCCTGAAAGGGGGGAGATGCGTTAAAAGCCAGTGTGTGAGTGAGCCAGAGATGTGAAGTTGTCCTTTGTCCATGTTTGTTAGTGTTTTCAATAGATTGTGGTGTTTATTGTAGTTTTGCTCTCTCTGAAATCTTCTTGGGGCTCCGTGTGCCAGAACCCAGATACATCCTCGTGGCTGGGTGAGGGCCTCCCCCTGACGTGGGGCAGCTCGAGCTCGGGTGCGTGCGCTCCGTGATGATATATTTAGTGCCGCAGTGAGGCAAGGTGAGCGGCACTCAATGTCACCGGGTGAGACTTGCAGGACCGTGGACAGCGGCGGCCCCTGCCCGGGGTGCGCGTCACCAGCAGGGCTCGGGGTAACCCCCTGCGGGCAGCTGCACCAGAGCACACAGTGCGCTGCGCATCCTCCCCGGGCTGCAGCCGGCCCATGTGCGCCTTTGATCAATGCAGCCTTGGAATTGATTAGCAGGTTGACCCGAGTTTTTCTCTCTCTCCCCCCTCGCTCTCTCCCTCCCTCCCTCTCACACTCCAGGCTCCCAGGCACACATGCTGCCTTCCTCTCTCTCCCACCCGCCCCTGAACGCTTCGCCAGGCTGCGCTCGGATCTGTTACCGCAGCATCCTCAGACACCCTCTCCCGGCGCTGGCTGGGGTGGGGGGAGGCAGAGAGGCAGCTCCTAGCAGCCGGTTCCGTTACCAGGCGGCGCTGCACCGGAGTGAGGCAGAGGGAGCGCCCCCCACCCTCCCACCTCCCCCGGGGTCTCCCCTCACCGTGGCGGCACCGGTCCCAGCCCTCACCCGCTGCTAGGGCGGCGGGAGGATGAGGAGAGATGGGCCAGGCGTGCGGACACTCCATCCTGTGCCGGAGCCAGCAGTACCAGACGCCCGCATCTGACATGTGAGTGTCCCCGGAGGGGGTGGGGGGCGCCTGAGCAGAGTTTGAGAGCCGGTCCCCCGCTTGCAGCGCACATGGCACCGGGGATGCAGCGGCTGGGGAGGAGAGAGTGGGGCACAGCTGGGCGTGGGCAGCGCTGAGAGATAGACAAGGGATGAATGCATGGCATATTGAACATATGAAGCTAGCGCTGCGCACTCTGTGAGAAAGAAGCGTGGGAGGCAGAGAGTACTTCGGTGAACTTTGACCCGAGTGTCAGGGTGTGGAAGGGGCTCTGATGGAAGTACAGCGCCTGTCTCCGCTCTCCAGGTGGGCTCCAGCACCCGGCGTCTTATTGTATTGTATTGTAATTGCATTTATATAGCGCTTACTACCCCCCGGCGAGGCGTCGAAGCGCTTTTTCGGCGAGTAGCACGCTACTCCGGGACCCATAGAGGATTAGTGTTGAATTAGTATACTGAAACATGCAAGTACATTTTAAGCGGTGGATAGGTTAGTCAGTTATTTGGATTTGGAATGATAGCAGAAGGATATATTGTTGTGTGATATGTTACGGTATCATGTTTCTTGTGTTATGCTATGTTATAGCATAGCATGCATGCTCTGATTTGCTATATGTTGTACCATTGCACGGTATACGCATTATACTCAGCTACACTTATATCATAGCATGGCAAGGTACGTTGTGTCACGTTCTGGCATATTAGCTATGCAAGTTTATGCTTTGTAATATGGTATGACGCGGTGAGTTGTGCTATGCTAGATACGGTGTGTAGCCACGTGATTCATATTATGACAGGCGGTACTGTGCGTTATATAATGCTATGTGGTGGTCCTATGCGTATATACTGTCTGATGCTTATGTTCTGGCGTGTTGTAAACATATTCTGACATGCTCTGGTACCCTGTTCTTTGACTTGTGCGCGAGCAGAGCAGCAAACCCCTCTGGCGCAACCTTTGTGAACGCCTCGTGTGATCTTGCGCACTCTGTGTAAGCACTTGAGATGTGTTGGGCGGCTGCTGTAGCTGAGTCGGAGTGGAAATGTTATCGGAATGGGCGCCCACGTGTTGCCCCCGGGGAGTTGCGGGTGGGGGGCGGGTCCTCAGAGGGCCCTTTGGGGCCAGTCATAGTCTATGCTCACCAGAGCCCTCCTGAGTTTATTTCCCAAACTCAGCCTGTCTGCGCTCTGTCACCATCTGCCAAGCAAGTGATGCGGGCTGTCTCTGCCAGCTGCGCGGAGAACCAGCCCCCGCCAGCCCCTCCCCATTGCAGGCACCGCACCCCGGGGGTCCACTCCTCGCGCCTACTCTGCAGGGTGCGTCTTTGCCCCAGTGCCGGGACCATGGCTCTGTGCCCAGCGGCTCTTTCGGGGGTGGGAGGGAGCCGGGCTCGACTCGGGTACCAGCAGCGCCCGCACCTGGCCGGGGGCTGGCAGGGAGCGCGCGCGGCAACACATGGCACCAGCCATGGAGGGAGGCAGCGGGTACCTCTGCAATACATGGCACCAGACACAGGGCATCTCTGCAACACATGGCACCAGCAGCAGCCAGCGGGCATCTCTGCATCACATGGCACCAGCTCAGACAGCGGGCATCTCTGCAACACATGTCACCAGCCACAGACACAGGGCATCTCTGCAACACATGGCACCAGCAGCAGCCAGCGGGCATCTCTGCATCACATGGCACCAGCTCAGACAGCGGGCATCTCTGCAACACATGTCACCAGCCACAGACACAGGGCATCTCTGCAACACATGGCACCGGCAACAGACAGCGGGCATCTCTGCAACACATGTCACCAGCTCAGACAGCGGGCATCACACATGGCACCAGCCACAAACAGCGGGCATCTCTGCAACACATGGCACCAGCCACAGGCAGCGGGCATCTCTCAGTGCAACACATGGCACCAGCCACAGGCAGCGGGCACCACACATGGCACGAGCCACAGACAGCGGGCACCACACATGGCACGAGCCACAGACAGCGGGCATCTCTTCAACACACGGCACCAGCCACAGACAGTGGGCATCTCTTCAACACTAGGCACCAGCCACGGAGGGAGACAGCGGGCATCCCCGGACCCTTGTCCCTGCAGTCTCCCCTAGACCACTCTTACCTGCCACTGGCAGGCCCGCCTTCTCCATCACACCCCCTGGGAAGGGCTGTAGCCGGCAAAGGGGTGGAGTGAAAGCTGGGCACACTGGCAAAAGGGATGTTCTCTACGCGGAAGTGAACGCTTCACAAAGAGGGGGCAAGGCGACATAGTTAGTGGCTGAAACAGATCACAGGAAAGGAGACAGAAATCCGGGGCACACAACACGTGTCTGGATTAAATACTTTTATGTGCAGTTTGCATATATTAGCATAAATGAACATAAAAGGGATGAGGGTGAGAGAAACACAAAGAAAAGAGCAGACACTAAATATATCGAGAATAAAGGACAATATAAAGAACTAAATAGAAAGAAGAATAAAGAAAGAAGAGAAAGATTTGGGGCAAAAAATAAAGATCGCAAGACCGATAGGGAAAAAAGGGCCTTTACATTCAAGGGAAGAAAGTGGAAAAAGAAATTAACAAAGAGCAAAACAGAAGAAGGGATAGAATTAGACGGAGAAAGAACATTAAAATAACCAATGTAAGGAGGATAAAACAAAAGTAAGAGAACTGGAAAAGAAACAGGAAGCGAGAAAGCAAGAACCAGACAATAACAAGCAACACACGAAAAGGCAATGAGGGAGATAAAGAGGAAAGAAAGATGGAGTAAAAAAACAAAAACATAAAGAAAGAAAGAGTAGTGCGGTAGAAAGAAGGACAGATTTTGGGAAAGGAAATTCCAGAAGATAGGGAGACGTTGACTAAATGAAGAACGAGTCGGGCCCCCTGTAAAGTGTATGAGTAGGCACAGTATTACACTGCAACCTCAAACACCAGCGTGATGCATTGCTGCCTGTGCATTCACCCTTCGTACTACACACATCTCAAGACAGTATGTCAGTATGTGCAACATGTGAACAAAAGGAAAACTAAACGGGCGGCCAGAGGGGGTGACGGGCCACGTGTGAGGTGACAGGGGTCAGGCAGAGAAGGAGAGACGGAGAAAGTGAGAGAGACAAAGGTGGGAACCCGTTCAAAGAGCTGTTTTTGCGAGAGAGGCGACGTGTCTCAGGGCGGAGGTACACAATCTATGCTGCTGCTTGCTATCATGACGCCCGACGATGTGTGCTCTTGGCCCCAGCCGGCCGCCGTCCCCTCTCACCCGAGGGTTCAATACGCTGCAGGGAGCAGAATTGCCACAGCACACGTGGAAGGAGGCGCCTCGAGCCGGGAGATGCTGCTGTCTAGGGGTGTCACGCATTCTTTTCTTGTGCAGTTTCTTATTCGGTGGGGGGGCATTTCTTCTGGCTTGTCCTTGTGCTTGCATCCAGCCCCCAACCCCTCTCCAACCCCTTTAAGAATTTTGCAGTGTACCACCCTATTTCAACCCTGGTCATTGCTCCAGTTTACATGCATAGGGGAGGGAGGGGTTGGGGTGGGTGGGTCGTCACCCGTGATCCCTGGGGGTAAACAGTTTACAACCAACACAGATAAAGTACGGGTAGAGTTAGATGCTGCTGCCTTTTCCAGCAGAGAGTGACATTGGGCATTTCTGAGTGCTTGGCCCTGCTGGCACGCGGACACATGGTGGGTTTCCCAGCCTGATAGCCGCCACTCAAAGGATATATGTATCCTGTCCCCTTTTAAGCCGATATAGTAACAAAAGTGTGATACACAATGTATACATCATCACTGTGAACCTGATAAAATCAACATTTCCATGTTTACAAAGTGTTTAAAGTGAGTTTGTGCACAGATTCCACAGTATTGTCACCCTGGGATGCTGGGAGCTCCAGTAAAGGCCCTGGAGTGGCAGAGGGCCAATAACGACTGGTATAGCCCTTCTGCGCCAGCACTGCATTTCTTACATTTCTGCTCCCCCTTGCTTAGTTTAAAACATTCTATCCTAAGTAGAAACAACATGCAGAACCTAAAAACCCTGAAATTCACCAGTTACGGTGAGCAGCACAAACCATGACTCACATCCCCCTATGACCACATTTGCAAGTCAGTATTGGAGGAGTGTTTGAGGGGGTTTGGTGTAGATCCAATAAGGAAAAGTTGGTGAACACCTGTTTGCTGCCATTCACCACAGTTACATTCGTTTTCACCCTTTAAATGCGCACAGGTTTTTCTCTGGGCAGAAGCAGGGGTAAAAGTCTCTCCAGGGTGGGAATGTGGTGGAAGTGAAACGCCCACAAAAGAGACTGGGATGTAGTGGGAGGGGCCTTCCATGTGGAATAATATTTAAATGTGCACATCTGCGTATGCATTATATTGATAAATACAACATTGTGAACCTGTAAGATTTCTGCAAGCAGAGAACTTACTCCCTTACGTACTTTCAGTATTCTTCAACTTTTTATAGCTTTCCTTGACAGTTTTAAGAATTTTTTGAGAATTCAAAAAAAGTTAGATGCTTATTTCAAACATAAATATAATTCTAAAGGAGAAAAAAATCAAACTTCTTTAAATGTTTGTGACTCTATGACAAAATCAGCGGCCCCCCTTGCTTCTGTGAACCAATGGTCTGCTAAAACCTTCACACTCACTAGTGGGAGGCTGGGGCACATTACTTTGTGGCAGCAGCAAGGCTGCTGTTTGCCTTTGTGGCAGCATTCAGAGATGGTCTGTGTGTCAGTAGGCACTTGGTTGTAGGAGCTGGTGGTAGGGGGTACTTTCCTGTGTATGGTAGAAGGCAGACATTAGTACTTTGAAAGACTTCTCTGTTCCACGTGCCATTCTTTGACACTCTGACCAAGCAGATAAAAGCACAGATACTGGTGCAAGACCCCCCCTCCCCTTCACTGTACTGCTCGCCACCACCACTTCCATCCTACAGATCACGAACACCTCAGCAGATTAAAGTTAAAGCCCTCTGCACACCACTTACTCCAGCCACACCACTCACGTCCACACCTCTAACCAGTGCTTAATTTGTAAAATATTAATTGCCAGGGCTCTGTCCAGGAGGCCACTGCAGCTTGCCCCTGTGACTGCTGCCAAAACTACTACTAACCATCTCTCTCACAAGTAAATGCAACAGATCCGATTATTCCTGGTCTCCAAAACTAAAGGAATGGCTGGGGAGGCAGGTATTAGTAATTTTTGTATGTATATTGTTTTCCTAAACAGCTGTTATACTGCTCATCTCTAAATTACATGAGCAGCGCCACCTTGTGGCAGACTACCCTAAGTGTGGTGTTGACAATTAGGTACTGGTGCCAAGCACCGAAAACCAATTAAGTGCAGGTGCTCGGCACCGGAAAGCTCCGGCTCAAATTAAGCACTGCCTCTAAGACCTCATGTCTCACCTCCAGCACATCACACACTTTTTGTTAATCCAGTTTGCAATTATCTTTAGCTTAGCCTTAAAACAGCTCTGGTCCTTCTTGAAAACTAAATCCTGGCAAAAAGTGGATTTAAATTGTACTTGACACTGGAAAATGTTATTTTATTATATGACAATGTGAGCATATCTGTAATACATTTTCTAGCATGATGTCATTCATTATATTAATGTAGGTATGACATTTTATTTAGTACGTTTAAAAGATAACACACTGAGAAAAGTGGTATTGAAATTTAGGCTAGGCCTGTTACTTTGAAAAAGCGGTAACTAGGGATACATGTATTTAGTGATGTATAGATGTAATTACAATTATAAAGTGTATGAGACAGTAATCAGTTTTTTATTTGCCAGAAATGGATGAATTTATGCAAAAAGTTGCAGAGACAGATATTTTTTGGGGACATCAAACTAAGCTATGATTAATTTATTTAAGCTTGAAGATTATGATATTAGAAATGCAGTGGAACGTTATGTACATGGTAAAAAAAATTAAAGATACGGAGAAAAGATGAAATTGAAAGCTGTGTTTTAAAGGTTAGGATGTCCAGTCATATGCTTTATTTGTTGATAATGGGTTTAATATGCTGTGTAATGGTGTAAAGCAGTGGTTCTTAATCTGTGGTTCAAGGACCCCTTGGAGTCTGATGGGGCATTTTCGGGGCCACCAAATGTTTTACTAAATTAAAAAGTATTACAATTGATGAGTTAAAATTTATAAAGTACATACAAATAAAGAAGCAGAATTTAAAATGTGATTTTTTTTCCTTTATTTGATTGTGAATTAAACAACATATTTCAATATTTGAGCATTTGTTTGGTATATACTTGTTTTTGTATTTTGGTGTATTGTTTTGAGGTTCAAATCATAGAAATTGCTTTAGTGAGGGGTCTCCAGCTTCCAATAATGTCTCAGTGGCGGGTCCCTGGATTCCATTAATGATTCAGTGGAGGCCACAGAAGTCACACCGTTAGGAACAGCAGGTGTAAAGCACTGGTACGCTATGTGACAAATGAATCACTAGCAAATAAAAATGTAATTAAAAAAACAACAATGCAGTTTTACGCTCTCCCTATCACTAATAACCACCTTTGAGAGTTTGAAATTCTGTATTTAACCTGATTATTTTGAAAGTTCAGTCACTCCCATTTGATCAGTTCTTTAAGACACCTAATTTTTCATCAATTTGCAATCGTTTTCAGTCTATAATTTCTGTAATTTGAGGAATAAAAAACATTTGATCCAGTACGTCCCTTATTGACCACTCTTGGATCCTGGTAGTGGCAGGATCAGCGCAATACCTCAACTCTCCGATGATCAACATTTCTAAATGTAACCACATAGTCCCGCTAAAGTTAATGGCCTGGTGTTTTTCACAAGTATTACGTATTTTGGTACAAAGCTATTACTAGAAAAACAAACTCATTTTAATAATGTTGAAGAAGCTATTTGGCTTTAAAGACTTTTTATAGAGACCAAAAACATTTGCAGCTAGCTTTTATCTGGCTTTCAAATATATGTATTATGAATTTCTGTGATGTTAAACCACATGTTATAATTTTGTAAAACAGCTTTTATCGGTTTTAATTAACTACTGTGATAAACTTTTTTTTACTAACTAGAGGCCAACCACTTTTTAATGAAACTAATAAAACTAGCTGATTATTAATAAACAACATACTATTTATATATTCATTATGGTCAAACGAAGTTTTTAAGGCCTAGAATCTTGAGAAAGCATGTGAGGCCAGATGTACGACCCTTATTTGCGGCCGCAAACGGGAGAATGTCCCGTTTGCGGCTGCAAATAAGGGTAATAGCATGCACAAATGCTATTTTGTGAGTCACTGACTAGCAAAATAGCATTTGCGACTCTCGCTATTAGGAAGGATCCCACAGAGGGCCCGATTGACAGTAATTATTTGAATCCGCTGCGTGTTTTTACCTGCAGTTTGCAGGGGACTGGTGCCACTAGTCCAGGTGAGTCAGAGAGTGCTTCTGGCTTCCACATGATCCCTCTCCTTGGAAGTGCCAAGTTTTTGTCAAGAACAAGGGTCATTCATTCAATTCCAAGTCTAGTCCCACAGGAACAAAGTATCCCTCTGTTGCTATGGTAATGTGGGCAAAGTCCTATTGTCAGCAATACAGGTCTCCTCTTGGTCCTTCCTTGATGCAAGTTGTTCAGATCTGAGGTTCTGGTATTGGAGGGAGGGGTCCCTTAAATCCTGGATTTAGGGGGGTTAAGGGTCCAGACCCTAGTAGTTAATAGGCAGCTAGACTTGCAGCTAATCCACCCCTGATGTGACCACCTCTAGGGGTGTAGGTCACCTTTTCTACCCAGAACCTATATTCTGTCATTCCTAAAGATGGCGTAAATCAAATTGTGGTGTCAAGACCAGGCTGCTCCCCCTGGAGGTGTTGCTTGCCTTCTTTGGGTGTACACCTCCCGGGATAGCTAATTTCCCGCCTGCCTCGGCACAAATGTGCCTGGGGCAGGGGGAGGCTGGTTCCTCCACTGGGAGTCAGCCCGATGTATATCAGAGGGAGTGCATCCTTTTAAGCTCACTGCCTTGATGTGACACTTCACAAGCCTGCTTGGATGGAGGGATGTGTTACTTTCATTCCTGCCTAAGCCTTTGTTCCTAACTCCTGGATGTGATCACACTGCATGGCAGTAGGTCAGAATCCTCTCTTGGTGGCAGCTGGTGTGAGAACGGGTGGGCTGGTCAGCCAGAAGACAGAGAAGCTGGGCAACCAGGTGGGCAACCTCTAAGGTGCCACCTGGGTACATGCCATATCACCCAGGGCACAAGGACTGTGTCAGGGGTGAAAAGGCATGTTGTTTGATACCAAACATGACATATTTTAGTGGTGCCATAATGGAGCTGCCAATCTTGAGAGTGCCCGGTTGGCAGTCCATGTTATACTATGGACCGGTAACACTTACTGTAGTTTCCAAGGGGAGCATCACTACAGGGACGTATAGGCTTGTATACACTTATATGTCCCCACCTTTAATATGCTGCACCTTGCCTCCTGGGCTGAGGAGGCCTACATTAGGGGTGTGTGACATATAGCAAAGTGCATTTGCCACACACAGTCGAGTTCAAGCAGTTTGCTGCTCCTGCAGTCTGCAATGGCAGGCATGCTGTCAGTAGTTTGTTTGGGTCACCCAGGGTGGCATAAATCTGTGCTGCAGTCCTGGGGCCCCCTTTACCACCTATGCCCTGGATACCTCTGTACCATATACTAGGAACTTATAAGGGGGATAAAGTTCTTGCCAATTGGGACTGCCAATTCACACATATCAATTTTGGGGAAATAGCATTGGTACTGGGGCCTGGTTAGGTGGCTTCAGTGCACTGTCAGAGTAGAAAAAACAGCATTTAGTAGTCTGATGGGGGGGAGAGGGTTTGGGAGTTGGGGTCGGGGGTGGGGGGAGTGGGGATGCATCTGAAAAGATCTCTGTTTTCTTATGTACCCTGACTATGCAAAGACTGTAGAATTGATGCAGCGGTTGAAGACACATGCAAGTGGTACCCCAGGCATTACAAAGAGGTAGAACAGATTCAGCAGTCGAAGAGCTCATCCAAGGGGTACCCCCAGCCCAAGCAGAGTACATACGTGCTTTCAGTGGCGGCTCGCATAGGGCGTGCTGTGGGCGGTGAGGTGAGGCGGGGGAGGTAGAAAACTTAGAAATAAGACGGAACGGAGGAACGTAATAATTACTTCCCTCCATTCCATCGTATGTCTGTGTTTGCTGCCCCTTACCCTGCCCCACCCCCACCCCACGTCACCGCCCCACAGCATGCCCTATGCGAGCCGCCACTGCTTGCTTTATAGTCAGAATTCAAATGTGAAGTTGAAAAGATTTCAGTTCCATAATACTTAGGCTCCTAAAATAAGGCAAATGGTTTCATCAATTGTAAATGTTGATCCAGCACCACTCAATTTTAAAAGGAAATTAAAGTGTAGTGTATTCCTGATCACTGTCAGCCAGGGGGTCGAGGACAGTACCAGCTCTGCCTAGAATGCAATTAATATTAGCCTTAGCTTAAATCAGAGATCGAAGATGAAATTCTCATTTAGTTCTTTTGTTAAATGAGTTCAGCGCAGCGATCTTTAATGCTGTCAAGGGGCGGAGACGGCGCGGCCCAATCAAAGGCAAAGACCTGGCACCAAAAGTAACATTTCCTACAAAGTACAGTCTTATTATTCATCAAAGCACACGATTGTGCTGCCAGTGTCTGGCATGGGGCATCTGTCCATAGCTTCATCCTTGTTCCCTCCCTCCCACTCTTTAACTCTCACTTTCTCTCTCACCCTGATTGTTTCTCTCTCACTCTTTCACTCACTCGCACTCTATCATTGTCCCTCACAATTTTCTTTCTTTATCACTATTGAACTCTCACCCTCTGCATCCATCCATCTATCCATCAATCCGTCCATCCATCCACCCAACCGACCCCTCCCTCCATCCGTTCGCCTGTCCATCTGTCCGTCTGTCCGTCTGTCCGTCTGTCCGTCTGTCTGTCTGTCTGTCTGTCTGTCTGCCTGCCTGTAGTAATTTTCACTAAAAGGTCTTCTTAAATCAAATATGATAGGAGTAAATTAAATAATTTAAAAAGGCTGCCAGATTCAAAGATGCAGGAAGGTATTAGACGCTCTCAAATGCTACTTTGCTGGTGTAGGGCTTGTTTTTCTGTTCAGTGCCTATTGTTCTTTTAGCATCGTTTTTTTTGCGGCACACCCTTACGCCTGTTGAGGGTTGTACTTTTACGTTAATGGGTTTTTGAAAACTGAATTACCCTTTTCCCCAAACTGGATGGGAGGAATCAGTAGTGTGTAGAACTCATTCCTTTCCACTAGAAGTCAGTTCCTGTGAATCACTGCTACCACATCACCTGCTTTACCCCTCACCCATAGAGATTCAGGGCTGCCAACCACCATGCCAGTAGGTACAGGAACTGCTGATTAATCTGGCATCGGAGGGATAGCCGTTCACCAACATGCTGATCTCACCCTGACATCAGATATCTCAGACGTTTTTGCGGAACCTGGCTCAAGTGGGTCCCAGCAAAAAGAACAAATGATGGACAGAATGCAGAACAATGTCATCCATTCACCCCAGTACAGAGATCTGGGCCTAAATCCATCGTGTTTCTGCTCCCCAAGCGATTCCAGTTTTAACCCAGCCATATGCAAATCAGTCTTGACCCTGTGTCCAATGGGAACAGTCCAGCCCGAACTGCCAGGCCAGGTCCTGCCTGGACTGGAAATAAGCATCCTAGGAATCGTTTCGGGGTTTCACCCCATCATCAGCCAGGATAGCTTGACTCCAGTGGCATGGAGAGCACGGGACCCATGTCAGGGGGTATACAACGGTTAGCACGCATTTTTTACAACGCGGTACTGTTACCACGCTACTTTTACCACGCAAGTCGTTACAACGACTTGCGCTGGGGGGCGCTCCAGGATAGTAAATATTTTAATTTACTATCCAACTCCTTTCCCTAGAGTCCACGGGGACTGGAGTTGGAATAGTAAATAAAAAAATTTACTATCCAGGGCCCCTCCACGCAAGTCGTTGTAACGACTTGCGTGGTAAAAGTAGCGTTGTAATGGTACGCGTTGTAAAAGTACGCGTGGTACCGTCATACATCCATGTCAGGGCATACCCGTCCCATTGCATTTGGTCAAGACCAAGGTTCCATTTTCTGGAAATTATCGCTCTAACATGTATTTTTGGTTAGATGATCTAGCGCCACTGGAGACACACCCAAAGTTGATACACAGTGCCCTTGAACGTGTAAAAGGTTCCAACATTATTCTGCATGTTCCCATTGAACAATGTTCAAAATGCAGTGAATTTTTCTTAACAGGTGACCATCTTTACAAATGTGAAAAATCCTATTAAAAAGTAGGTTTGATGGAGGAAAACAATGTAGATGCTGGTTTTCTTGCAGTGATTTTTGCGTTTTGCAGGAGAAACCTCCATCATAACATTTGTGGTGATTTCACTTTTTGCAAAGATGATAAAATTCAACTTCATCAAGTTTAAAAGTTGTCTTCTTTGCAGAGCATTGGTGGTAGAATTACACCTTACACACTTTACACACTCCTCGACACAGACTTCTGTAGTGTTTACACCCTGAGAAAAATCAAACGGAAAATCTCCAGAGAAATTTAAATTGGAAATACAAATACTAGTGCTAACTCACACAGACTGAAGACATACAAATCTGGGGTGAACCTCACTTTATCGATTGCACCGACTCCATTTGGAAGCCAAGATTGACTTCACATATGGTTCCTTATCCTCCACAATACACCGAGGGCTTCAGATGGTTCACATAAGACCAAGAGCAAATCAAGGCTGCTAGGGGAGTGCTGAAAGCAAAATACTCAAAAACTGCAAATCTGGCCTTTTTATGTGTAGCTGCAACACTCTGGAACTCTGAATGAATTTATCATGATCTCACCCATGCTTATTTAGATCCACTGAACTACTCAAAACATCTCTCTTTAAGTCTTTTCGCATATAGTACTAGGGGTGATCTCCCTGCCCTTAACATCTCACTTTTGTGTTAATCTCTCTTTAAGCACTGAAGTCAGATGTATCTCCATCCTGATGGACATAAAGTGCCCTGATGCCTCTCCGCCTGGTTACACTGATAAACAAAAATGAAAGAAATCTTCATATTTTTGCCAATGTCCATAGACAATCTGCCAAAGGTGGGCTCATAGAGAACATATCTGCGTACACTTTCTGTCTTGGTAAGGTTTTATAAAGTGAAAATTATTTCACAATGTGTAGGAAATATGTGGATAAACTTTGTGATGGTGAAGGTGAACTTAAACCAGGGCACTGAGCGAACTTTGTGAAAATCAAAAATTGCCATCTTTGCACTACTTTATCAGCGTTAGCAGAACTTTGCACAGCTCTACAAGTCATGGTGCCGAGGCCAATAGTCGGAGGGGACCTGTTGTAACTACAGCCCTTGGATTGTAACTCAAAGGGTCACCCTGCATCAGGGGTCTTCAAACTGTGGGGCACGACCCCCCAGGAGGGCCGTGGAGTGATATAAAGGGGGTCGCGTATTTCCCAGTTACATTTCTGCCTAGTATTATTAATTTTTCCATTTGTAGTACGCAACTGTTTCCAAAAGGTGTTTTAGGGACATATAGCCATCTGCTGCCTGATGGTAAATGAGCAACACACAGACGGGGAAGGAGAACCAGCCAAATGGCGTAACCTACAGAGCGTAGAGCCAGGATAATAGATTCTTGGTGGAGCGAAGCAAAGGAGGGTGCAAGTTCCATAACTGTGCGGCCTGCACCAAAACAGCAAGATCGAAAATTTGTGCTTTCCTGAATTAGGGAACAATAAGGAGATTGACACAGGCCAAGAGGAGCATATGGGTCAGATTGTACAATAAACTGACCCGTATGACCGGTAAGGGGAGATGAGATGGTGAGAGGAGCCAGGGTGAGAGAGGACAGCAAGGTAGTGAGAGTATTCAATTTAAGAGGTCAGGGATGAAGAGAGACGTGAAGTGCCAAAGGAAAGTGCGGAAACACAAGAGGAGAGGTAAGTCTGAGTGAAAGGTGAGGGCACAGAGGAGAGCTACTGTTAAACTGTTAGAGAAGATCGCTGAGAGATGATCTGTGACCTAAAAAGATGATGTGACATGGATGAGGGACAGCAGCGATAGGGGAAGAGAGGGAGTACTGGGGTGGGTGCTGATCAGTGCTTAATTTGTAATAAAACGTGTGCCAGGGACCTCGCCAGTAGGACACTGAAACTTTAACCACCCACCCATTGCCTTGCTTGTGCAGCCAATGACAATACCTATGCAACTACCTACCATAACACTTATACAAGTGTGACTATCCAGACTATTTAAAGCCCTAAAAGCTATAAGAATGGCATGGGTGTCGGGAGTTTATCCTTTTTAATGTATTTTGAATTAATAAACAGCTGTTCTGCTCATCTCTAAATTACACAGACAGAGCCACCATGTAGTAGACTGTCACAGTGCCAGTGTGCACAATTAGGTGCCTGTGCGGAGCACCGGAAACCACCTGCTCAAATTAAGCACTGGTGCTGGGGTAACAGGGGAGAGGAACGTTGGTGCAAGAATGTGTGGAAGAATAAAGAGGAGATATAAAAGATAAACAGGGGACTAGAGAGGTGTAAGATACAAATAGACAGAAATTTGAAGGGAGAGACTTGAGGTGAATGAGAAGTGCTGAGGGGCCAGAAAGGTGACGAGGCCAGAGAGGCCATGAGATAAATGTAGGAGACAGTTAGAGATGAGGGCAGTGAAAAGACAGAATGTCAAGAGGCGATTAAAGGTGAAGTGAGAGGTTTAATGGGTAGAGTACAGAAGTTGTAAAAAGGGGTGAAAGAAAATGGCCTGCAAAGTGAGAGAGGGATCCGGGATTGAGAGAGGAGAGAGGGTAGGAAGGGAGGTGGTGAGAAGAAAGAGGCGTGGGTAAACTGCTTACCTCAGCACAAGACCGCCAGGGTTTTAAGGGACCCCTCTTGCTCCCGGCCAGGGCCAGTTGAGCTTTTAATGTGGCAGCATGTATTCCTGCTGAGTTGAAGGCCCTTCACAAAGGTTGACTACACATCTTTGTTGTTTATTGCTGTATTTTGGTTATAAACTGGTACTGATGATGAGATGAAATCGTTGCTCAGTGTTACTGTGTGTAAAAATGTTGAAAATAATGAAGCAATGCAATCCCAACATATACGGCATCACATAGCAATATTAAAATTTTCTTACCACACACTTTAGTCGAGCCTGCTGCATAATTTGGTCCTCGCCTGCCTCATAATTCCAGTAGCCCTGCCTATAGGTTTAGAAATATTTGTCAGGAGGGGGTCCTTACGCCTGAAAATGTTGACAGGGGGGTCTCGGCATCCAAAAGTTTGAATACCTCTGCCCCTCAGGTGTTGCACTCTCATATTCTAGAGTGAAACTTTCATAGAACTACGGAAGAGATTTTGGCCTCGTTTACAGGGATTTGGCATAGAGCAGCTCAGCAAGTAAGCTTGCTGAACTGCCCTGCACCAAAGTGAAAAGGCAGGAATGGACATATTTATCCAATGCAGTGCATTCCGGTCTTGTCTCCCTGTGCTGGCATCTTTTCAGCAACCTAGCACCAACGCAGCCACCCTGGCACCATGGAGCAAAGTTGCCTGTGTTTTCAGAAGGATTGCTTTTGCACAAAATCCATTCAGAGGTGTTTTACTCTTTCTAGGTGTCACATAGTGCAGCACACTTAGAAAGGGGAAAAAACAGGAGAAATAAAGATATTCCTCCTTGTAACACCTCACCTCGGGAGTCGTAACATTTTGGTTTGCACGGTCTTGTAAATCTGAGGCAGAATCAACCATGGGTTTTGCGTGAGAACGCCCACCACAACGCCCATGTAACGCCTCCCGAGCGCAGAGTAAGTCAAGGCAGCGACTTGCGCTGCCTTTGGTTACTCCATATCTATCAGGACATTCAAAGCCACGTAAAGTGGCTGTACGTGGCCTCATAGATATGATTTCAAGGTTTGCGCCTCCGGAGCATCACAATAAATGACGCTCCGGCAGCTCGAGGGGCTCATAATTATGCTCCTCTGTATTTATTGCATCCAACCTTCTGCTTTGATACTAACCTCACTAAACAGGAAAATGGCCAAAATGTTAGAGATAGAAATTGTGCAGAAATTGAAAATTCGGTCTAGATGCAAATAGTACATGAAGCCGTGCATAGAGGCTATAACATCAGGATCAGTAATTAGAATGGAAAATTCTTGTCCCTAATAGAATTGGAAGTTCCCTTTGTGATAGCTAGGAAATGTTATATTCTGCGTAAATATGAATTCGCTCTTTTCCCCTCATGACCCATTACCTGCTGAATAATTTGTTTAATTTACTGAGAGACAATGTTGCTCAGGGAGTGTATGTGCCATCATTTAGTGTCATGGGAGTTAAGCGTTTTTATGTCTAAGAAACAAAACTAAACAGACCAGACAGAATGATTCCACCTCTATTATAATTTAGTACAGATGCAGTTCTCGAAGCAGATGTTCAGAAGAATCTTAAAATGTGCATCTCCCTATAACACCCAAAGGGGCATTTTATCAAGCACGGCGTTAAAATTATCGCCGCTTTAGCGGCAGAAAACTGCCGCTAAAGCAGCGATAATGGGCTTGAGAATATGCCCTTGAGAATTCCAATAGAAGCCCAGGCCCATTATCGCCGCTTTAGCAGCCGTTTTCTGCCGCTAAAGAGGCAATAATTTTAACGCCGTTTCTTGATAATATGCCCTCATATTTTTTAAATCCTATAGTACCCCGTAATGAAATGTACTATTTTGTGCTTCAGGGCAATTTTTTAAATGGAAAGGGATGCCTATAATTTCTTCATAATTTGACCTTTCTTTCTGTGAAATTTATATAAACCTGCAGCAGTAGCGGCCGGTGGTGGGAGTGCTGCGGGATGGTGAGACGGGGCGGGGGTGGAGCACAGTGGGGGGTAGTAAACAATGGAATATGGCCCAATGGAGGTAAGTAAACAAATAAATAAATAAAACAAATTTCATTGCGCGCGCTGCATCACATTTGGCAATGCAGCGCGCGCAATGAAATTTGTTTTATTTACTTACTTATTTACTTACTTATTTACTTTACCTCTGTTCGGCCGTATGTCGTTGTTTACTAACCCTCACCCTGCTCCTTCCCCGCCCCGCTGCACCGCCCCACAGCACTCCCACAGCCGGCTGCTACTGTAAACCTGTTGCATCCTTCAATCTCCCAATCAATGATGGTCGTGCAGCAACCTTCTTAGAGACCAAGGCCCTCATTATGAGTTGCATGTCACTGACAGGGTGCAAATTTCACACTTGCAACGAATGCCACAGTGCGGTAACACCCCACCAGCACTGTGCAATAATGAGTAACTCTCCCCTGAATGGGGAATGCTCCTTATTGCCAAAACATAAATGCCCAGGTAGAGGCATGGGCGGAGGCTAGGCTGCTTCATGTAATTCTCAGTGTTCCTGCACCCGGGAAAACTGTGCAGGAAGCCCTAGACACACTTTAATATAGCCTTATAGCCCGCCGTAGAGGGCTATACCGGCTATTAAAGGCTCTCTCCAGCGTTAAAGGCCAGATCCGAAGGCGAGGGCCTTTAACAAGGGAGAGGGAATTTAATAGCTGGTATAGCCCAGCTACGAAGGGCTATAAGGCTATTAGAACATTCTGCCACTAGAGGGCAGAATGTTCTAACAAAAAAGAACAAAGCTTAATGGGAGCGTGAGGGGATTGGAATCCCCTCAGGCTCCCTGAAACATTGGAATTGGAATGTTGGAGCTCCGGGCTTATACCAGCCATTATAAGCCCGGAGCACTCCATTGTTTTCAATGGAACTCCCAACATTCCAATGTTCTAATATCCATTGGTCTGCAATTTCCCCTCCCTTGAACACAATACTAATTGTTGTGTTTGCAGGGGGTGCACTGGTGCCTCTTTTACACTGAGGTAGTGCTCATCTTTGTTACTCTCTATGCTCCCAAGAACATCCTCTCCACCCTTTGTTTTTTTTGTCTCCCATGTGCCTATAATCTTTCCACTGCTCTCCTAGAAAATCTTCTACAGCATTCCCCCTTCACCCCCCAATTGTCTTTTATAGCTGTTTTTAAGTTGTACAGCTGCCTAGCAGATCCTGCATGGTGACCCGTGTGCGTTTGTCATTGATTCATCTACAACTGGGGCAGTATATCAGACAGGGGTGTCCAACATAAGTCCAGGAAGACTTATGCCATGAAAAACTTTCAGAACAACACTGACAATGTAATTGATGCTCATTCAGATCAATTTAATGTCATTCTATATTATGGCAATATTCCTAAAATCTGGCATTGCTCTGTCCATTTTGGACTAGTGTTGGACACCCCTATTCACGTTTTTGAGCACTGGGGGCCAGGTCTTATATTAGTTTGTAGAATATTCCTCCTTTAAGGACTGATGTATGCAGAATCCCGTTTGCAATTTTCTAATTGCGAATTTTATCACTTCGCAATTAGGAAATCACAAACGGTAATGTACAAATGTGTGTCACACATATTTAGCGATTTCTTATGTGGTCGCAATAGACCTACCTCATTAATATTCATGAGTAGTGCGCATTTTGTGCTCCATTGGGAAAACGCTAACAACAGAGGGATGATCATCTGCTGGGGACAGCAGACCACCATGTCTGCAATTGTTTTTCATTGAAGCTCTTTTTTTAAAATGCAGCCTGTTGTCCTTAAAGGAAAAAAGGGTTGCGTTTCAAAAATAAAAATGAAAAGTTTTCTTCTAATTTTTTAAGAGTATTCAGTAGTCGACCACTGTCTGCTCTCAGAAATGTTTGTACTACAATTCCCAAAGGGGAAGGGTCCGTTTTGGATCCCGTAGCATTTGCGAAGGGTTTCCACCAACTTGAAAGTTGTGGCAAAATGCGAATGTTTTGCGACTGCATTTTATTAGCAAAATATTCTTGCAGACTGCTGCAATTCGGTATTAGGAAGGGATGCCCTAAACACGCCCCTTCCTCACACCGAACTGCGAAACCTATTTGCGATTTGGAAATAGGTTCCTGAATCGCAAATCTGGTTTGGTACATCATAAAATGTTTTTTTCTCGTCTGCGAATCAGGACATTTGCTAGCAGAAAAAAGCTTTGTACATTTGTCCCTTAGTTCCTTTCTGTTTTCATCTTGCCTTAGGGTTTACACTGATTTGTTGCTTCTCAAGTTGTTTGAGGGAAAGGATCCTTACAGCATTGATGATTATAGTTAAGGCTTCTGGTTTTTGGTATTTATTTTTTGACATTTCCATCTATATTTATTTTTTGCTACTTTTATCTGTATTTATCCATATTTATTTTGGGGTTTGCTCTAGTTGGCATATGTCCACATTTATTTAACCAATAAATATGCACTCATGCTTCAATGCCTGATAGATTTCAGTGATATGAGCACCCACAGAAGATAAATCCAAGCACTTATATGAAAATATGGCAATGTCAGTATCGACCATCTGTATATCAACTGCTGTTTAAGTCTCTTTAGTAAAATGTGTTTCTTGTTTACCCCCTTTCCTATCAATCCACACAGCTATTGGCCTGGTAGTCATGGCAGAGAGTATTTAGAATCACTCAAAAAGCAACCCAATTCCAGCATAGAAACCACACTTATTCATATTTCAAAGCTTTTTCACATTGTGTGCAGCACATATGCAATGGGGGAAAAGTTAGGATAAATTATAACATATCTCCTTGTTAGAGCCTGCTACGACGAGGTGTTATTTTTGGTACAAGCCCTGTCCGCCATTGTTATTAGATAGAGCTTTGCGTCAAAACCATGGGTGGCAACGTGGGAATGCACAGGTGCCACCCAGGGGACGTCCTTTTGATGAAAAGTAACACAAAGCAGCGCATGGTGCTATTTGTGTTGCTTTTAGAACTACAGTCCAAGAAAAAAAAACATTTTGCACTAAAAGGTAAATAATTTACCAACACTTTGTGCCAGTTTGCATCACTTTTTGTGACTTTCTACGGGTGCAAAGTACTGATAAATCTTCTGCCATTTTTGTATTTTGCAAACAGTTTAAAATCACACAATTTTGCAATTGTTCCCACAAATATGCAGGGGAAAAAGTCCCCCAAACTTTATGTGAAGGAGCTGTGATGGAGTCTCTTGCTCACAATACCGGCCTCTTTGTTCCGCGTTATTTGAATGCATGCGCGGAATTGCAGGACCTAGTTTCTGCAAATTTTGTGAGCAATGGGCATCAATGTGCAAAATGTGTTTAGGGTCACAAACAGCAGGTTTGGACTGTGCATGTAAAAAGGTGTTTTTTTAACAGGTGCACACCCCATTTAGAAGTCTGTAAACAGGATTGCTACTCCATAAGGAATTGCTTTTTGGAAGGGGCGGATTGTACATACACATCCCTTCCAAATAGCAATTCATGAGGAGACGGATCTATGTTTTGCAACTGAAATCTGGTTGCAAAGTATTGAAAATATATTGACTCTATTTTGGTGTTGTAAGACATTTGCAAATGGGAAGTAGTCCTCATGTGGCCCCTTCGCCTTTGTGAATTAAAAAAAAGTTTGTGGAGGAGTAGGCAGTATCTGGAGGGCCACTGCAAGCTCTCAAACAAATGTTTTAAAACAGGAAACTAAAATAAATGCAGCCCCCTTTCCTTTAAGACAAATGTGCTGCATTTAAAAAGTTTACTTTATTTAAATGTGATCACAGACATGGTGGTATGCTGACCCAGTGGGCCACCACTCCTGTGATGGCGTCCAACCTTAGTAAGACACATTGTGAGTATTTCACAAGTATCATCTTTTACCTTTTGATCACTGATTAGATCAAGGGAAGTGACATGATCACACAGCCCAATGAAATCGCAGGTAGTGGATGATATAAATCCTATAACAAGTGTAAAATAAATTGGGATACTATACTGCACGGTTTCCAGATGAGCTGTCGATAGCATGAGAATCCTCACGATAAGTAACCCCAACAGAGATGAGAATAGAAGAGTCCTGGCTGGAAGATGTGCATTGCACCTACTTTTGCCATGGGCGAGGGCCAGAGGTGCTCCAGTCGCGTCAAGTTCCTCCCGTTATTATTGTTTTTCCCAGTTCCTTCCTCTTCCACCTCCTACTACTCACAAGTTAAAGCAGGAAAGATACGCTGCTAATACCGTGAAGAGGCAACCCCGACCACCGTCATCTCTCGCTGCGTGCTCTCGATCACGGCGTGTCTAGCAAGGCTACCTTGGCACGACAATACATGACAAATGACTTCATATTTCACTATACTAATTTTCAACACTAATCCTTTATGGGTTCCGTGACTAACATAGCCACCACTTAAAATTTACTTGCACGTTTCACTATACTAATTCAACACTAATCCTCTATGGGTCCCGGAGTAGCGTGCTACTCGCTGAAAAAGTGCTTTGACGCCTCGTCTGGGGTAGTAAGCGCTATACAAATACAATTACAATACAATACAATACATGTGGATACATAGTTGCTATTGTAGTGGGAAGTGTACTGTTGATGAGATGACACAAGAAACATGGTAGAATATTGGGTATCTGGATCTGTAATGATGATCCTTTGAACCTGTGCCGTTTTAATATGTTAAAAAAAATAAAAACAGATATAAAAAAAAAAAATGTGAAATAAAAAAAGTTTGAATAGCTGTCACACAGAATGTTGTCAAAGACATAGGAGTTCAAGAATGGGTCAAATTTTTAACCCTGATGACCTCTTGATGAACTTCCTGCTTTCCGTTCCTGAGCCAATCATTATGTCCTGTCTGATTTTTGCAGTGGAGGGGTGAGGAGGATGAGGGTATGCATAAAAGAGTGGTATATCACTGTGCCTATATGGGATAGACACTCTGAAGGATTTTCATTGGAAAGATGAAAGTTTGAGGAGCACCCGCGTTGCTATGGAAACCAGGAGGGCCACGCTCACGACCCCTGGCAAGCTCTAAAGGGCACCCATGGATTTCTTGAAATCGTTTTTATTCATCTTGTGTGGGTCAAACCGTAACACGCTCCTGCCGCCCTTTTGTTTCTTGTGTCGCGGCTTCACCACACGAATTATGCATAATTATATTGATGGTTTATAAGACATATCAGGTTTTATCTGAACTAATGATTCAATCTGCCTACTGATCATGAAACCTCTTATTATACTAGTTACATTTCATAGAATCATTTCCTCTCGGAGTTTCCTAAGAAATCTGCAGAACCTTCAGTGCAAAAGAGACCCTGTGGGATATTCGCCTGAGGGTTTCTGGAAGAGTTCATGTGGAGTTTAAGTTACCTTTGATAAAAAATGCAGATTTGCTCAAAATGTTTAGCACTGTAGAATATGCCATTCTTTTAAACAATCTATGAAAAGTTCCGAAACTTTTTGGAAAATGCATGGACCCGCATTTAGATGCCTTTGGTAAATGTGTGATATTATCACAAATTGGTAATCGAATCATTGCACCAAGTTACTGCGAATATAACTTTGAATGTGAATTAATTTCTGAAAACTTTCAGCCTGATTCATGAAGCGAAATAGCGCCCGCAATGGCTGCGAAAACGCAATTGCGGGTGCAAAACACGGAATCGGCATTCAAGTACGAAATAGCAAAATCGCTAAAAAATAATAGCGATCGGAATAGCGATTACGCTGTAATAGTCGCAGACTCCGGGAAGTCGAGCAATAGCGATACGGAAATAGCGACCAACCACGGAATCTGCGAATTGAATAGCGAAACGCAATATTGTCTCAATCGGCATTCATGAAAGAAATACATTAGCGAAAAAGCGCTAAATCGCACGTTTGCGTGGCGCAATTTAAGGACAACTCAAAGCAGGTGGTAACCATAAAAGCCATGATTAACCAAAATTTGAAAAACTGTTAGCCAATCACCAACAGGTCCAGGCCTGACCAATCACACATAAGGACATTCAGCAGCAGCATTAGGCGTTCCACAATGCCTGGGATGTACATGGTGGTGAGGCGGCGAAGGCTACAGCGAGCAGCACGGAGGAGACGCATGAGGCAGGCAAGGATTTACCGGCAGCGGGTCACCTTGCTGGGCCAAACCAGAGAACAGATTTATGCAAAATACAGGCTGAATGGGGAAATGATCACCTGGCTGATACAAGAACTCGACCCCATCATGCAGCACCCAACATGGCGAAACAATTCTGTGCCCACACATGTGCAGGTATTGTGCAGCCTGCACCTCCTGGCCTCCGGCAGTTTCCAGGGCATAGTAGCCGCTGCTGGGGGGATATCCCAGCCCACCATGTCACGCTGCCTCCACACTTTTGTTGACGCCATGCTCAGCCAGCTCCACCGGCACATCACATTTCCCACGAGCCAACAGGAATTGGACCTGACAAAACTACAATTTTATAATGTTGCCCATTTTCCCCATGTCCTCGGCTGCATAGACTGTACCCACGTCGCCATCTGCCCACCAGCTGGCACGGAGTATATGTACCGCAACAGGAAGTCCTACCACTCCCTCAACATACAGATGGTCTGCAATGCCAAGACCATCATCACTGACATTGTGGCCCAGTACCCAGGGAGTACCCATGACTCCTTCATCTTCAGGCACAGCGGACTCCACACACGACTGATCAGGGGAGAGTTTGGGGAAGGACACCTACTTGGTAAGTACACTTTGTCGACAATGTCACATTGCTATGAAGTAACTGCGCTGCACAGGCAATCAACATCTGCTCCTCTCATTCAGGTGACAGTGGCTACGCCCTACGGGAATACCTCCTGACCCCTTACCTCAACCCTGCCACACCTCAGCAACGCCGCTACAATGTTGCGCACATCCGGACAAGGAACTGTATTGAAAGGACATTTGGCCTGCTCAAGAGCAGGTTCCGTATACTGCACAAGACAGGTGGGGCCATGTATTACAGTCCTGCAGCGTGCTGCCGCATTGTGGCTGTCTGTGCAATGCTTCATAACATTGCAACCAAGCGCCGGATACCAGTTGACATATCAGGCAGTGAATCTGAGGGGGACGACCGGCCACCAGCTCATGCGCACCATGCACGCGGGGAGAACCCAGCTGAAGGCCACAGACGTCGCAACCACATCACAGCTAACAATTTCTAGCCCACCCCCTTCCCCCACCCCACATATCACAATTGCATGCAAAATGTAATGATTACACAAGGCGAATGTGTGCAGCAAAATAAATGTATTTGTTTGATTCACAAGAAAAAAGGGTCATGGTAACAACTATTTACAAAATGCAGTATTCCTGCATACTGCATGAGACGGTTCATGGCAGGCTTAGCTTCAGCCTGCGCCTGTGTCCCTGACACAATGTCATTGGCGCCTCCGGCGCACAATTCCCAGGCGTCTGTGAGGCTCTTCCTCATCCTGGGCAGCTGTACCAGGCGTAGCCCTGGTGCTGCGCCTAGGTGGGGGGGCCTGCGTGGCAGAGTGGCTGCTGACACTCGAGGCACCCTCACTCGCATCGTCTCCCCCCACAATGGCCGGTAGCACAGGTGCATGCAGTGCGGTGACGGTGGTGGTCAAGTGCTCCAGCACCCGGGTAATGTCCTCGCAGCACTGGACCAGTTGGTGCTGCTGGGTCAACGAGCGCCGCGCCAGCTGGGTGGTGGCATTTGCTGACACATAATTGGAGCAACTATAGGTGGACAGGCGGCTCAGCAGCTGGTGGTGGCGCCTGCTTGCAACACTGCGGTGCTTCACCAGCGCTGCAGTATTGTCCTCCATAGCCGCCGTCATGCGGTCCATGGCCGCCGTCATGCGGTCCATCCGCTCGCCGACTCCCGCCACATTGCGGCCAATCTTATGCAGCTGGAGCTGGATGGCTCCTTGCTGCTGCGACTGGCACTGGTGTATTCGGAGCATGCGCCGCTCCACGCTCATGCAGGCATGGAGATGCCCATTGCCCCTCCTGCTGTTGGGCCGCTGTGTAGCGGATGTGGCTGGCCCAGATCTTGTTGGACGTGCTGCAGGTGTTGTAGCAGCTGGTGTTGCAGGTGCGGCAGGCACTGGAGGCACATTGGTGGGGGCTCTGGTGTTGGCAGCCGGTGGGCCTGCAGATGTTGCAGCAGGTAAGGTGGGGGGCCTGGTCTTGGCAGCCGGTGGGCCTGCAGATGTTGCAGCAGGTACGGTGGGGGGCCTGGTCTTGGCAGCCGGTGGGCCTGCAGATGTTGCAGCAGGTAAGGTGGGGGCTCTGGTCTTGGCAGCCGGTGGGCCTGCAGATGTTGCAGCAGGTAAGGTGGGGGCTCTGGTCTTGGCAGCCGGTGGGCCTGCAGATGTTGCAGCAGGTAAGGTGGGGGCTCTGGTCTTGGCAGCCGGTGGGCCTGCAGATGTTGCAGCAGGTACGGTGGGGGGCCTGGCTGCTGGTGTTTGCGCAGCGGCAGGGGCTGGTGGCTGGGTATCGGGTAGGGATTCCTCCTCCTGGGCCTCCTCATCGATCAGCAGCCTCTCGCTGTCACTGCTATCATCCGCACCTGTGAGGGTAAGTGGATACTCATTAGGTGCATGTGACTGTCAGACGTGCAGATGTTACATGCATGCTGGGTGTCATTCCCTGGATGGCTGTGGATTTGCGCACTTTGGAACCTTTCTGGCCGCATTGTGGTACTACTACATTGTGGACATACTACGTCTCCCACAATGCTTCAGGGCATTTCCTGATGCACAACATAGGCATGACTAAGGGCCAATGAGTGAGCCTATTTGGTCAGGGGCGGTCATAGGGGACAGGGTCGCAGTCGCATGCCACTTACCTTGGGTGTCTTGGGTGGGGCGGGAGGAGTCCAGAGGGGTCACGCCAACACACGCCTCCCTCTCCAAGGTGTCCTCTACCTGGTCCTCCAGGGGGGTGTTGGGTGGGACAGTCGGTCCACCACCTCCGGTGCCTGATGCCTCACCAAGGCGCTCCGCCACCCTCTCCTTGGCACGCCCCCGGAGGTCGTACCACCGCTTTTTCAGCTCCTCCAACGACCTGTCCGCAACGCCCACAGAGTTAACGCTGGAGGCAATCCCCACCCAGATCCTCCGCTTCTCCTGCTCTGGGACCCTCCTTGAGTTGGCACCAAACAGCTGGTCGTGGTTGGCCACCACCCCTTCTATAAGGTTCTCCAGCTCCTGCTCGGAGAACTTTAGTTTGCGCTTGCGGCCAGCGCTGGTGCTGGGGCCAGGGAGAGGTTCGTCGGACATGGCGGTCGCAATTTCGGCAGAATCGGGAGTCGCTAACGGAGGTTTAGCGGCAGCTTTCCGTCGTCAACACTCCAATGATAGCGTCACTGTGGTGTTTGGGGGTGGGATTTGGCTGCTTCCTGGTTGTGATGTCATCACGGTGCTCGGAATGCGTCTTCCGGTTTTCCAGATCCCGCGAGAATGCGACTCGCAATCCCGATCGCACGGGATTGTGAGTCGCAATCACGTGCGATCGGGATTGCGAGTCGCAATCCCGATCGCAGGTGGCCGGAAATAGCGATTTTTCTGCGTTTTTTGTAGGTCGCTAACGGCTTTAGCGAGTCGCTATTTTTTTCCCGAAAAGTACATGAATGCCGTTTTGCGTTTCCTCAATAGCGAGTCGCTATTAATCGCTATTAGGGACACGCAAAACGGCCCGTACATGAATCAGGCTGTTTGTTTCTGGCTGGCTAATGGGATAGATTTCCCAAGAGTTAATGGGTTACTAATGCACTATTACTGAATTGTAAGTGTGGTAATACCACGTGGTTTCAAAAGACAGAAGTGAGTTAAATCTGTGCTAATCTGTTTACCGCACAATTAACCCTACTTGTGCGTGCATCCATGTTCCCAGGGCTTTAAGTGGGCCGGGTCTCACCAGTGCTGAGCACTGGCAGTTTTTTAAAGGGGGGCTCGAAACGGGTCTCTTTCGTGCTCTGTTTTGTGCCCAGGCACAGGCGTTCCGTTTTTTCCCATACTGCAGTGACAGCAGGCACATTGTTGTGAGCGTGCTCGCACTGCTCACTTCTCACTAGCGGAAAAGTTACGTCATGACGTCATGCCAGGGGAGCGTTGTAGGGGAAGGGAAATCCTTTAAAGAGGGTCATATTCTCTCTGAATTTCCTTCTCTTTTTTAAACTCTGGAGCAGCAACATTGTGGTGGTGTCACCGGGGCTTTAAGTGGAAGTTTTTCTATACTATATACAAGCCATAGTTTCTGCTTATTTATGTTATGCAACTAACAACCATTGACACAGTCAATAGTCCTGACTTGTTGTAGGTATGATGTTACTTGTTGTATTATGTATCAGGATGAAATGACAGAAACAGCAAAATACAAGTCGGGTGGCACACTAGGCTAATCACAGATTTTTAGTTTAAGTGTTTTAAGCCATGCCCTTATTTACATTGGCCACTCCCCTTTATGAGACCCCCAGTTTTTTCAACCCACTTAAAGCCCTCCATGATCCCCCAAACTGGGGTCATAGTCGGTAAGCATGGCGGCTCAGCACTTAACTGTGAGCCTTTGACTCAAAATCCCAGCGGTGTAATCCGGACCTATGCTGGTGATTGAGCGCTTTACATATAAACATGAGGACAAGGAACAAGAGATACATGTGGTGGGGAGAGGATGTGGCCTTACGTCCAGAGCTGCCAACTTCGGAACTGAGGAACCAGGTTTGATTCTCAGCGTCAGCTCAGCATCCTGTGATTCTGGGCAAATCACTTAATCTCTTTTTGCCCAAAAACATGCATGTAACCTTATGTTGTGTAATTGATGCTCATCTAAAAACTCCAAAACATTCAGGTCGAGTTTGTGTACATGAAAACTGCAACAACAACAAAAATTGAGCGCGAGGCGGAGACACTAATAAGGTATTTACTACACAGGAAGTCATGCATGGTCAATCAAGGTGAAGAAATATTTCCAGATTAATTATGCAGATTCTAGGGTAAATAACCAAGTCAGGTGAGTCTGCTGCAAGGAAGTCTCCCTTTGAGTAGGGTTAGTGTGGGTTCAGGGATTGTCTGAACAGTGTTTGAGCTGTCTCTTAAACCCAAAGCCAGGTATCAGCTTTCTATGGCCAATAGGTAGAGAGTTTCATGGTTCCCTTTCTAAATAAGATTTCCCAGACCTCTGGGTCCTCCTGAGATGGTCAGTAGGTCTGCGAAATGGATGGAACCAGTATTTAAAAAGCCAACAGGTCTCACCTTGAGGGCTAATTGGCTTTGCCAATGGTTTTTAACGAAGCTGCACAGCATTCCTGATGCTGGGTAACATAGCTAAAGCAGAACCCCCCCCAAAAAAGGCACTGTGATGATCTCGGGTAATTTCTTTTTATTTACCAATCCAAGTTGGGTCAGTAAAAAGAATACACACACACACAAAAGTATATATATTTTTACATAGCAGGTGGGGGTAAGCAACACAGAGGGCACAGGGGAGAGGGGACCAACATGAAGGGGTGGTGGTAGGGAAGCAACACAGAGGGCGGGGAGAGGTTTAAGCAACATGGAGCGCGCAGGCATGGGGAAGCAAGATAGAGAGTGGGAAAGAAGTACACAGCAGGGGTGAGGGCGAACAGGCTGAAGGGCGGTGGGAAGTCCAGGTAGAAGCGTAGAGGCGAGAAAGAAATCGGGGTGAAGCACACAAAGTGAACGCAACATGGGGGGGGAGAAGCACACAGTCATGAGAGAGCAGCACAGAGCACGACAAAGCAGGAAATAGAATTACATGAGGGAGATACCTGGAAAACATATGCACTCACTCTTATTGAGGGCTTAACCAAAACAGAAAAAAAGTAGTGCATGAAACGTAAGCGCTGGACAGACACAAGTAATAGGGCCACGTTCAATGTGTTCTCAGTCCACCAGCGCTTAATTTGAGCCGGTGGTTTCCGGTGCTTGGCACCGGAACTTAAATCTCAACACAAGGACATATGACAGTCTGCCACATGGTGGCGCTGTATATCTAATCTAGGAAGGAGTCCAACAACAGTTGTTTATTTGGTCAATATACAGTAAAAATGACTAATACCTGCCGCCCAAGCCATTCTTATAGCACCGGGAGCCTGAAATAGTCTGAATTGTCACACTTGTAGGAGTGATGGTTAGCAGTTGTGTTGGTACTGTCATTGGCAATGCTGACAGTGGCAATATGAGTCGCAAGTTGCATTTGTCCCCTGACGAGGGCACTGACACTGATGTTTTTTTTTACAAATTAAGCATTGCAGTCCACTGTAAGCTGGCAGGTATTTTCGCGAACAAACAGCTTGTGGGGGGGGGGGGAATTAAAATTAAATCATTCGCGGGTCTCATTTTCCAGGTCCTCTGACAAATACACACAACACCTCAAAAAACATTTTAGAAAACATAAGAAACCTGTAATAAGTATCAGCAGCCTGTAATTTTTGCATAGTAGCAATTCGACATCATGGTTTCCATAGCAATATACAGTAATATTCAGAAAAGTCTGTGGAGAGGCTGAAGCGCTGTGTAAAGATGAGACTTTTTCAGAGGTATTAATGGTGGTAAAAGGGGGGCTGCGCTCCTTTAATATTCAAAGTGAACCAGAGGGTCGTCCCTCCATATGTTGGTGAATATTCACAACCATGGTGTTTCACATTGGTTCTGCAAGAGCCAGAGCATAACTTGACACTTTTCAAAGCCTTTGGATTATAATAATATGTGTATGTAGGAATGTAGGAAGAAATTCAAGTAGTTGACTGAAATTTCAGCAATTACATCAAGTGATAATAAAACTGATCTTAGGCTGCCCTTTTTTAAATGAAGTTATTTCCCTGGCATGTGTTTGTTAATCCTTGTATTTGAATAATGCAGCATCACTGTAACTATGTTAGTGGAGGAATAGAGTAGTTCATGTAATATTAATCTCAGCCTGGTTTATTAGTAAATCAAGAAAGAAGGCTTTTTATGAGCCTAAAATGCCAGACAATATTGGTTGCTTGTTTAGTTTATTACATTTGGGGGTTTGTAAAGAAATACTGTGCAAGGTGCTTGGGGTAGGGGTGTGGACCTTGTGACAGTGGGTTTACAGTACAATACACCCAGTGGCGGCTCGTCCGCTAAGACAGAGGAGCGTTGCCCCACTGCTTTGCAGCAGTGAAATAAAGGAAACACAAAAGGATAATAACTTGTTATTATTGTCATTTTATGTTGGCCTGCTGCGGCAGCTTTGCGGGTGGCCAGTGCTGCTCTGCTTACAGAGCAGGGCAGGGGAGGAGTGGTTTGCACTCACTACGTGTGCATGACTGTTTGGCAGGTCCTGAACCTGAGAGATAGACCTGCTGTTCGAGGACTGAGGTTGTTTGTATGCATCACCTGTGGGACACCTCTGCTGTCCGGGGCCTCAGTCTCTAAACTTTGCAATCTAAGCGACTTATTTACAGGCCCCTTGCGCCACCAGTGCGCCACTTTTTCCCATTTTAAAAGTGACGGACGGGCGGCCGAAGGGGCTTGTAAATAAGCCCCTAAGTATCATCTATTCTGTGTGTTGCCAGCGCATCAAATGACATTTAACTAAGGGACAGCTAAGCTAGTTGGAACCTTAACGTGTCAACCCTTTTTGAGTCATGCTGTCTATTCCCAATGTCTATACATTCTGCATTTCTTGAGGTGTAGCTCTGCTGTGTAAGGCCTGAGATTCTAATGCCTGTGAACCAGGCAATGTATCTGTACAGTCTAAAAGTTAACACCAGTTGGGACTAGAATAAAATTCAGACTGGGCTTTTTAACCTACACAGCAGATCAACTCAAGATACCATCTTATTTAGCCAACCTCTTTAAATTACCCAGGGCTGGCACAGACTCAGACAGTGCACCTGTATATGCTAAAAAATGTACTGTGCTTGGCGCATTGGTGAACCATTGGGCAAACTAACAGTTCGCTCCTGTGCTGCGAACCACACATTAGTGAAAGACAGGGTTGGGATTTGGAAATTCTCTCATTATAGGTGATTTTGGCCTAATTTAAAGAGAGGTGCAGCCTCTAGAAGGGCTTCGCTTGGATAAGTCGGACCAGTGGTGGGACTTCCTGAATGCCCAGCTGTATAGCAACAAATGTTATTCACTGCTTGTCTGCTCTTAGACCAACCCTAAAGTGGTAGCTGGCAATGTAGTTGCTCCTGCTGAACCCCCAGCACCTTTTACCCGGAAGCAGTACTTCAGGTCTGATCTAAAACAAATGGTTTTGGCTTCAGGATTATGACCTGCAGCAGGCCGGACAGCCTGAACTTCTCTTCGGGTGCCGAAACATCATTCACCTTCACTAAGGTCTACATTTCCCATTATTCCGACTTCATTCAAAATGTTTATGCTTTGGAGAATATTTTCCTAATTATAGCTTTCTCTAATTTCCTTTAAAGTTATTGTTAGGTGTGTTTCACAGTGAGCATCAAAATAGGTGCAATCTTATGATAATATTTCCAGTGTAGCCAAGCACATGACCAGATTATGCAAAGTACCCATAGGGCGCTAACATTCCAAGATGTGCTATCAATACCATGAATAAGAGTGGGCTGGTGTTTTTGCCTACACACTAGGGGGCTTATTTACAAGCACCTTGCGCTACAGGCATGTCACTTTTTCCCATCTTAAAAGTGACGCAGAGCGGCACAAGGGGCTTGTAAATAAGCCCATAGGATATTACCATACGTAATAAGATCTGCGCACCCTTCGTTAAATTTAAGAAGGTCAAAACTTCCGGAATTTAACATGAAGAAAAAGAGCCTGGTATCTACTGTGACATGCGGCTTTTGGTGCATCCATGTTATTCCCCAACAACTTGCAAGTATGCAAAATAGCAGCTACATGCAAATAAACTAATATCTGCACTTTTTATGTGATCCAGGGTCTGGAGACAATAGTATCACCATGACTGGGCCGGTGGGGCTCTAATCTTATAAAAAGAAATCTAAAATGTATTCTTGTAGGCTTAAAATCACGTTTTAAGTGAATCTTTGACTTTTTGGGGAATTCTCAACTGTTTATATACAAACTCATGGGACGTTGAGACTTTTACAGGTTCACAGGAGCACTGACAACCATAAATGTTTCCATATTTCAAAATATACATATTTCACAAGCAGATTGCTCTTTTCAACTGGTGAATATATTTTCACAATGGAGAAATTCCTTCCCCTGCAGTGACCAGCTTCTCAGGTGTACCTTCCCCTCCCCTCATGTCAGAATGTAATACGTTCTCCTACTAATAAATCTCTGACCATTTTCAGGGTCGATTATGCACAAACGGGCCAGTTTGTGGGTGTTCACCGACTTTCACAGGTGTCTCCAGCCAAGAATATGTTAATTCACCTCGGTTAGCAGGTCCCTGGGACCACGTTTCCTCAATGCAATTCTGCCATACAGGTGGAATTTACCAGACATTCATTTACGACTACGAAAAGCACATTCTTTGCACCAATAATGTATGTTTTAATAGCTCAATATAAAGGCATTAGTGTATTTACATACAAATCTGTCCTGTAATGTTTCGAGGTCTGCTGAGCGAGCCAACATGCAACTGTCACATGTGCGATGAAAGATGCATAAGATCGGTGGGTCAAAGGTCACTCTTCACAGGAAGGACTTCCTGTTCGCAGGCGTTCCTACTGTGTGCTGGGATGCTTTTCGTGAACACGCCTTTTCTGCTACTGTCCCACGCCTGTGGAATGCTCTCCCAGCTGATTTCCGGCTGCCTGCTGGTTTGTTTTCATTCCTTCCTGCCTTGAAACCTTATTTCCCTGGACCATCCTCTTCCCGTTCATTTACTTTACATACACTGCATTAAGCATCTGCTGACCAAGCTCAGTCTACACTTCTTCCTTTCGAGTGCAATTTTATTTGTATGATACTTTAACCCTATTGCAGTTTCAGTGCCTGTTGTTTGCATATCTAATTTCAAATGTGCAGAATTAGTAATTCGATTTATGTACAGTGTTCCCCTACCCTTTGGGCATGGCTCAGCATAACTAATATCCTAAATTAATTTTTTAAAAAATCACCTATTTTTATGTGCAGTTTTATATAGTGTGAACTCGACCCGAAGGTATCAGAGCGCTTTACATGAGCACCAGTTACGTTACAGACGGACACATTCATTTTGATAGGCATAGGGAGATTAAGTGATTTGTCCAGAATCACAGGATGTTGAGCGTCCCTGCCGAGGCTTAAACCCGGTATCCCAGATTTGAGGTCGACCACTCTAGCCGTTAGGCCACATCTTCCTCCAAGCTGTTGCTGCTCTTGATGCTTCTCCCCCATTTTTCTCAGCGTGGTCTCCCTCTGCTAATGTCTAGCAGCAAAGGGCAGAAATGTATGCCAAACAAGGGCTTTAAATAAAATGAAAAAAGTGGGCTGTCTCTGAAAAGGGTTGGCTTACAAAGTGTCACTATCAATCCTTTCTAAGGGGCATGGCTTACATAATTAAGGGTGTGACTTAAACATGTAAACCAAATTTTTTTTACTTCCCATAGGGTGCCACCTGACCTGTATTTAGGTCCTCTCTGAACTTTGCAGTTAATACATCCTGCTACTCAATAAAACAACTGGCATTCTCCTAAAACAATCCAAGACTGTTGGCTTTGCCAATGGTTGTTAGCAGTTTTAAAAAATTGAGGTAAATGAGTAACAAAGATTTTGTTTTAAATAATTAATGTTGAAAATGTTTAAAGCCCAAAAATATAAGGCTGTGATTTAAAAAGTTAAACATTACTAAAGTCTGTGGAAGTTGTCTTCCGACTGTCTCAATCACTCCGCTTCCCTTCCCACCACTTTGCTCTGCAGTTTATGTTAGACACTTACACCCTCTTTCCCCCACATATTTCTCTCTACTTATTTCTGAAATCCATTATCTGCATCTCTCATATCTTTCCTCTGCAGAGCCCTCTTTGCACTCTCTCCTGCATGTACTTCCTGTAACCTCCTTCTCTTCACCACCATACAAACACACAAAGCACTCACTCATATACACCGCATTTTCTTTTACTTTCACCTTGTCGATATTTTGATAAATTTGAACCTTTTTCACACACTTTTTCAGAATCACAATTGCAACTGCCTATTCGCCCTGCAGAGGCCAAAGATTTAACCTCATCCGTGCTCATGACGAGCTCAGCTCGTCATGAGGCACGGTTTTGCTGTGCTCATGACGAGCTGAGCTCGTCATGACCCACGCAGCGATAATTCCCCCTCTGTGCTGAGCGTTCTATCAAAACGGGCGTGGTAGTGACGAGCTCAGCTCGTCATGAGCACAGCGACACCATGCTGCGTGAAGAGCTGAGCTCGTCACGAGCACCGGGGCGCTGCACGACCCCCCTCCCACCAGCACAGGGGAATTAGCCTAGCAGGGAAGGGGTTAATGGCCAATGTTTCTGATCACTTTTCTGACCCACTGACACTGTGAGAAACTCGTAACCAGGTCCAGTCTAGCTGTACCGGGCATCGGGTGTTTTACAGGTGAGCTGGCAGGGTGGGGGTCGTTTTTTGCAGCTGGTGGGGCTGGTTTTGTTTCTAGGGGCTTGGACAACCTTATTCCCTGCGTGCACTGCTTCAACACTTTACAAACAAACAATGCAAAACAAATGGTTTTAAAGTTTGCATTGGTTGTAGCAGTTGTTTGATTTCCACCCCCGGCTTCTGCTGGGTCGCCGGGTGAAACGTTGACTAAGGCAAAGGGAGGGAAGGGGTCTGCAGTGCAGATGCTTGGCTTAGAGAGTCCAATACATGGATGATTAGCACACAAACAGTGTATCATGAAGTGGCCATTGCAATGTATTTCAGCTTAGTATATTAATTTATACCATTATATTGAGTGGCAACTGTTAGAACTGATTCTGATCATGAACTTAGAAACATTCCCGCCCCCACCACCAACACCACTGCCATGACAATGATATTAGTGAATCAAGATGGAATCCAGTTGTCCTTTGCTCCATATATGTGGCTTAGTATGTTCCTACAGATGGAGTTACATTACAGTCTATTGTGTTTGTGCAGTGCACACCCTTTACTTGTGTATTTAAAGGTTCTCTCATGTGATGAGGAAGGAAAAGAAGGCACCGTGAAATAAGCAAATACCTAGAATCACACAATGTGGTCAAATGGAAGCCAGGATTGATGCAGGTTTTCCTGTTTTCAGGTTGTGCAATTCAACTCCTACATGGGTATTTCTTTTTTGCTCGAATTTTATATTAAAGAATAATACGTTGTCTACAATCTATACAAAAGAAGCGTGTGAGTCATCCAAATAATGACAGCGTTCCAAGCAGTGCCCTCATATATCGTCCATTCTCTGTGTATCCAACCAAGAAAATCCCAAGGGAGTCTTGTTTAATTGGGAAGCCAATTCCAAATGTATAATTCAATCCAATTTTTCAACACAAAGGTACATTATCCAATTTATTCCGCTAACGAGTTTCGTCCTAAGCGGACATCATCAGGGCTTCTAATATCATGATAATCAAAAGACTTTAAATTCCATGTCTTGGGCCCATCCTTCTTCTAGTATCAATCTTTGTTTATTGAAAACGTCAATTACGTTCCACTCTACCTTCGAGCGCATCTCCAACACGGCCCTTCTTTCGTACAGCGTCATCCACTTTGCTTGCCACCCTCACCGTCAGTTTGTGTATTATTAAATATTACTTTGTCTTTAATTCTTTGAGGCACTAAACCAGTGCACTGCGTTAAAAACATCTAGGCAATTCAAGTTTCATTCATTGAGCCATGCAGCCATGTCTGCAAACTCCACAAATCCATTCTATGATCGAACAAGGTTTTATAAGGTTTGCTACATCAACAGGACCAACTCGCTTGGTCATCTGACCCATTCAGCATCTATGCCTTGGACGGATAATGCTGGATTATTTGTGACTCTTGGAGATACGTATATTATGTTGCCCTGTTCTTGTTTTCCATCTTGTAATGCTATGGCAACGATGAATCCTTCTTATAATCCTATGTCTTGTGAAGAGCTCTGATACCCCTGGGTCTGGTCAGAGTAATATAAAACTCTCAAATAAATATAATGTAAAATGTGTTGTAGTAAAGCGCACCATAGTTGCATTTTATTTTTTATTCTTGGGGGGAGAATCCCTCGCAAATCTCTTTTGCAGTGGTCAGGCTCGCTCGCTGTGCTCGCTCACTGTGTGCAGTACGAGGACTGGTCTGACAAAATTTGCCCGAGCTGGCTGTGGTTGCCTTCTGGCCCTGCTTGCACTGCCCTCAGTCTCAGCTCCAGAGCACTCAATCTTGGCCGGTTATGAACACCTGGGGATCCCTAAGTTTGAAGTATGCACTATAACACAATAATATGCTGCATGGAGAAAAAAACTACAGAAACCTATCCTAGAAAAAATAAATACTCTAATGGAATGCAACGTTACGTAACCCATGCGAAAAATAACCTGGGACCACATCGCTGACCTATATCGCCTGATCATTTTTTATATTCTTTGTCCAGAAAGCGACCAGTATTTTTTGCCTCTAAAGTTAAGGACAATAATTAGGGCCCGACAGAGACCCGTTTCAACGTCCGTTTGTAATTGCTGCTGGGTTTGAAACCTGGAGGGACCCGGCCCATTTAAAGTCCTGATGTCAAACGAGCTCAGTTTATTGTGTGTGTTTTTAAAGAATTGCTGACAAGTATTTTGTACATATATATCATACATGGAGGTTTGCAATACTTGTATAAAGGCATCTACTTGTTTTCCCCATTGCTATAGACCTATGACATCCTTAATCTCATTAAATGAGAAAACAACATTATCACCAGGGACGTAGCTTCGGAGGGGAGGGGGTGGGGTGTTACACTCCTTAATAAATGTATTTTGTGGTAAATAGTTGGGTGCAGGTGCTTTCAGTTGGGTATGGTGAGGTGTCTGCCGTATTTCACCAGGAATGTTTACATACACAGACAAAAACGCACACACACTATCTCCCTCTCTTTCTTTGGAAAGACTTAAAAATGTTGGTTATTTCACAAAATAGTGTCCTTTCTCTCACTTAGTAACCCTATCAATCTGCATTCCTCTCCCTTTCCGCTGCCCCTTAAGCTCCTCTCGTGCACCCTGCTTGCCATATATTGTATTTTAACATTATGTGCCAGCGTGAGTGTCGGGAAATCTGAACCCCTCCCCCCCCCCCCCCCCGCCAATCTTACTGACCAAGATATGCCCTCATTATTACTCTACTAGGCAGATGGCCAAGGTATGGTCAGACAGGCAGGAAATGCAGACTATTGAATTTAGAGCATGGATAACAAGTAAAATAGATGCCACGGCTCGAAAGAGATTAAAATGTGACACCTCGTAAAGTTTTCGCCAGGATGGTTTACAACTATGTCTACAGGGGGAGACAAAAATCTTCCCTCTTGTAGCCATGCAATTTGTCAAAGTAATAAAACATGATGTCTTAGCAGTGGGTGGCCGGTGGAGTTCAGGGGAGTCAATATGGGAGGCGGGGGAGGTTTTAATAAAGAGAGAGCGGTCAGGAAAGGTAAAGCAAGGAGAAAGGAGTCCCTTATGGTTAGCCAATACAAGTCCTGATAGCAACAATGGAAAGTTGCAACGTATCCAATCAAAACACGGTCAGGCCAAAATGCTCAAGAGCAGGGAACTGAAACAGATGAGAGACTTCCAACCAGGAGGAATGGGCAGCCACTCTAAGTGCCTGAATACAAGTTTGGTGAAGCTGCGCCGGGCCCATCCCGCCGCTGCACCGCCAAACCCGTGAGCGGGTTGTCCTCCTGATTACGAGTGTTTCTTATGTCTGGCGGGCTTTTTTTGTTCCCACGGTGGTGTCTCGGAAAATCGGCACCGCGATGGGTATGGCAAAAACAATTCCTGCATGGAATGGACTATAAAGTCCATGCTGTGCAGAAACTAGTGTGCATCCACATGGTGTGAGGCACCAGGGGGCCCTGTAGAGTCCCCATTGTTTTGTCTCTGCCACGGTTTTTATGGAGGATGAACTGCCAAGAAAACCATGGCGCAGAGGAAACTTGTAATATGCTTGGCAGGACTGTGGTGGTGCCGCCAAGCATAGTGCTGCCTCTTCACTGCTGCACCACCATCAGGGACCGGCAGTTTCCTTGAGGCTATGGTGGGGCGACAGCGGTCCGATCGTCCTAATTGTAATACGGTGGTCGAAAAACGGCCACTGCCGTGCCCCCTTGAGTCTGGCGGTCCGTGGACCACCAGACTCGTAATCGAGCCCTAAGTCTGCATTGTAAGGAAGAGGTCTCCTGCCAACAGACTACTAAAGCTGTCTGTAGGAGAGACCTATAGATCTCTAGGAGCACTTGGATAATGATGTGGGCAGGTTTTGTAAAGGACAAAGAATTCCTGCTATACCTACAAAAGTCTACCACAAATCATCTGGAAGTGCAAGATGTTATGAGGGAACTCAACCTTCGGTCATTCCTCTCTATCAGGCTCATGCATCATTGTAGTCATTTGCGATTTCTTAATTGCGAATTTTAAGGAATCGCAATTAAGAAATCGCAAATGCCTATGCATGTAGAAATCGCTGAAAAATTTGCGATGTCTAAACATTCCTTAATTGCGACTCGCAAATTGCGAGTCGCAATTAAGGAATCCTTCCCCATTCATTCCTATGGGCCTAGAGGCCCATAGGAATGAATGGGAAGACATTCTCATTTTGCGAATCGCAATTAGCGATTCGCAAATGGAGAATGCGATTTCAAGGGTGCAGGGGTGTCCAAAGGACACCCTGTTGCACCCCTGAAATTGATATGTGCACCCATGTTACGCACACACATGCCCCAGGGGCATGTGTGTGCGTAACATGGGACTTTCAAAAATGCACTTTGATGCTTTTTTCAAAAAAATCGCAATTTACCATCACCTCACATGTCATGGTAAATTGCGATTCTTAATTACAAAATCGCAAATCTTTTTACTTTCTTGCATTGCATTTAAGGAATCGCAAATTGCGATTCCTTAAATGCAATCCCAATTTAAGAAATAGCAAATTTTGCGATTTCTTAAATTGCGCGGGGCTACTTGTTTCATGCATTCCAAAAGCAATTTTTGCGATCACAAACGGCCGATTTTTGCAATTCGCACTGTTTGCGATCGCAAAATGCTTTGATGCAATGTCCCTGTTAATGTTCAACTTAATGGCAGGCTTTATTTAAAAGCGCTTGTCGTGACTTCTGTGCTGTGAGGTTTTATCTCAGTGCTTGGAATTAACAACTTTTGATTAAGTTTGATGAATGAATGATCATTCAGAGGCAGATATGTGTCATCAGTATGCAGTGAACATTTTTCATATTTTGCTTAAAGTTGCAATGTGCTCTTGACCTGGTAGGTGCTTATGTAAAATATCAATGTCTACGTCAAGAATTTTCCTAATACTCGAATAAGCACCTTCTGGAGTGATTTCATACATTTGTCTCCATTTTATGTCTTTCCTTGCCCCAAGATGAACCTTTTACCTGACAGAGATACTTTGAGGGCTGTACTACATACAGTAGAAACATCACACTAGCCTATCATGCTTTATGGGGCAGTAATCACCCTAAACTAAACAACTTAAACTATGGAAAGGCTTATCACCAGTGTGGATTGGTACGGAAAGGGGGTAGCCGGGGCGTTTCTCCTTCACTTCTCTTCCCGGCAGCAGGAAGCACACAGGCTCCCCTAAGCCAATCACGACGCTGCTGTCACCAGCATGACAGCAGTGTCATGATTGGTCTGAGTGACCTGGTTCCGCGCTCAGGCAGGGAGTGGGAGCCTGTGCATGTTCTCCCCCCAGGCTGTGCAATACAGCCAGGTGGAGAACATGCTAAGTAAATGTAAATGTAAATGTGGTATACTTGTAAAGCGCACAGCTGCCCCAGCAACGGGGCGTCCCGGCGCTGTATAAATCTGGGGAACCCGTCCTGGCTTTCCCTGTGGGATGGTCCCTTGCTGGGAGTCCCCAAGGTGGAGCCAGGCATCCCTGGAATTGGTGGGGCCGTTGTGGAGATTAGGCAAGCTGATGCCCAGAGTTGCCGAGTGGAACCCCTGATTAGAGTAAGCACCGAAGCGAGAATTATCGAGTCCGCTGACCAAGGTCCACGACCCTGCCGCGTTGGGAATTGAACCCTGGTCCCGGGCTGACTTCTGCTCTCAGGCCTGCCGCCTCTAACCAGTGAGCCACACTACTCCACTTGCGCATGACTGTTTGGCAGGCCCAAGACGGTTGGCCAAACCATCACGCAGTGCACCAATTACTCCTCCCCCTTCTGGCTGTGATGACAGCCCCGCCCATCCCAATACTGGGTTCAGCACAGAAAATTAAAAATACCATAATATAATGTGATTATCATTTTATTTTTCCTTTTTTGCAGTTCCGAAAAGCAGTGAGACGGCGCTCCTCCGCCTTAACTGAGGAGCCGCCGCTGACTATCATGGGGAAGGCTCAATGCTAGATTTCCATAGCCATGAACTTGCTGGCCAGTAGCGACGGAGACACTGATTTATCCTGAAGGGTGTAATCAGATTCCGCGCTCAGGCCGGGAAACCCAGAATTACACTGCTGATTGCAGCGCCACTATTCGGATCTCACCAATAGAGCGCTGTCGACCACTTATGGCTCGTCGGGAAATCTGCATTTATTTTAGGGGTGAATATGTCATGGCGGGCAAATGCAATAGGCAAATGCAATAAAAGTTAAGTGGAACACATCTGTTGGGATGAAATTCAGATAAATGCAGGATTGCATGGGTAGGCCTGTGAAATGAAAATGGTTTTGTTTACACAGCACAGCCTGCGACCGTGCTTCAATGATGCCGGCTGCAAGGGAGACCAGTGAGAGGGATGCTCACTACTAACATCCGTGTCAGTTGCATGTCATGAGTTTTAATCACAGCAAGGCTAGCTCAGCCTTACATCCTTCCAAGGTTGGTAAATTGAGTCCTAATAAATTCAGCATGTGTAACATGTCATATTTATAGCGCTTAGAAATGGCAGCAGGGTGGTATAAAGCACTATATGGAAAGCCAGTTATTATTATTACCTGTAACAAACATTCAGGCCCATAGAACGGAAATGTCAGTGTAGAATGGGCAATTTTCTGTGGCTTTGTGGAGGTGGGTTGTGTGGGATGTATGACGTTACAACGCATACTTTTACACCGTATACCTTTACAATGCATTTTTTACAACGCAACATCCATTACAACGCATTCCATTACAACGCATGCCATTACAACTAATTTTTAAAAACTACCTTCACAACGCATTCCATTACAACGCATACTACCTTTACAATGCATACCATTACAACGCATAACATTACATTGCATGTATGGTAAGTATTGGATAGTGTAGGGGTAAAAATTACTATTCGAACTCCAGGGGGGTGCAACAGTAGGGTAAGTGTTGGATAGTGTAGGGGTAAAAATTACTACTCTAACTCCAGGGGGTGCAACAGTAGGGTAAGTGTTGGATAGTGTAGGGGTAAAAATTACTATTCTAACTCCAGGGGGTGCAACAGTAGGGTAAGTGTTGGATAGTGTAGGGGTAAAAATTACTATTCTAACTCCAGGGGGTGCAACAGTAGGGTAAGTGTTGGATAGTGTAGGGGTAAAAATTACTATTCTAACTCCAGGGGGTGCAACAGTAGGGTAAGTGTTGGATAGTGTAGGGGTAAAAATTACTATTCTAACTCCAGGGGGTGCAACAATAGGGTAAGTGTTGGAAAGTGTAAGGGTACTATGCGTTGTAATTTTATGCGTTGTAATGGTATGCGTTGTAATGACATGCATTGTAGTGGTATGCGTTGTAGTGTCATGCGTTGTAATGGTTGCGTTGTAATGGCATGCGATGTAATGGTAGTGCGTTGTAAAAGTTGCATTGTAAAGGTTGTTTCCTGTTGTGTGGAATGCTATGAAAGATCACAGTGACAATGTCACACCTCCACCAGCGAGACACAGTTGCATGTGGTGTACCCTACACAAATGAAGCCCACCCCCTGACCGCACTGACGTTATGATCCATGGTGCTATTACAAAGCGCGTAAAAACAGCCAACGAGCCACATGTTACACACATGTGCAGGAGGCATCTGCAAAGAGTGAGGTCTTCAAAGACAAGCTAACTGGTTGTGTGGGGGGGTGGGCACAGCCTTGCCATCCCAGGGCTTGGCGTGGCACAATCAACTCAAGCCCCAAAAGGCAGCATACTCCTGGGAGGTAGAAAGGTTCAAGAGGCCTCTTCTAGAACATGGGTGGGTGGAGAGGGATTTATTTTACTATTTACTACAGAGATGAGAAATGTTATCTGTAAGAATGATGTGAAATCTTGATGTTCACAACTCATAATGAATCCAATGTAGCTCTGTATTGATGGCTGTGAGCATTGTAGAGGGGACACCGTGGAGCATGGTTTAGGGGTACAAAGACATGGTGCCTGCATGGATTCCAAGCAGTCAGCAAAGAAAGGTCCCTGGTTGGATGACTGGAGTCAGCAATCCACCTGCTGTTAAACGTTGGCATTCACATCTGCAAACATCACCTGTGTTGGCTTTCTGAACTTCATGGACTCCAAAACGGATATTCAACAGCTGTGGCATTCCTACCGTGAGACACACATATAATTCTGGACAAAATAAGTGCTATATTTAATTTATTATACATGGGAGCCAGCAAATCCTGCATAACAGCCTCTAAGTTTCTTATTACAGGTGACTGGTGATGTCTCTAGTCACCTGTAACAAAAAAATTATGTCGCTGCTGATAGTTATAAGGTATTACAGTTGACTTCTAATATTAAAATGTCTGCTGCCAGCAGCCCGGGTGAAGGACAGGCTACTGAGCATAATTTAAGCTACAAGGAAAACAGAAACTGGATTTGCCTTCTTCTGATATGTTTTCCTAAAAAGAAAAAGTGATCAGCAGAAAGGAGATATTTATGGCAACATTTTTATTCTGTATGCGCTACAGGTCATTTCAAGAAAGACAGAACCTCTGCATGTTTCTAGGCATTAGGAAGTACAACGTTTGTTTTTTATCTCACTTACATTTAACGGATTCTAAAATCATTAAAAAAAAAATGAGTTTTTTGTTGTGTTTAATTTTGGACTACAAATTCTGCTTTTATTCTTTTTGTCTGCAATGATCTTGAAAGAGAATGCTATTGAAAATGTAAGCAGCTTGAGGAAAGGGTGATGCCATGACCGTGTACTGTAAGAATAAAATACCTTCTGCTATACCTTAAAAGGATATTGCAAGTCACTGTGGAGTAAAGGGACCTCATAAAGGAACTCCCAAGTGACATCCAATGTCTTGTAATCTAATAATGTACAGCAGGATGCACTTTACCCAAATTCCAGTCTAGAAATGAATGATTCCAAATTCAGACTTTTGCTCAGTGGTGCAATCATGTACTCTCTTATTTAGGACAGATCACATAAACTCTGCCTTCCTGAAGACCACTCTTAGGGGCCCATTAGGATGACGGGAGGACTTTGTCCGCCCACCATCCCACAGTAGAAAGGGACCGCCGGCCATAAGGCCGGGGGTCCCGTGCCTGCAATTAGGATGCGCCCGCCACAGTAGCGGGCGCATCCAGCATTCCTGACATTGTGCCGGGCGGTGCACTCAGCACCGCCCGCCACAATGCCAGGAAGGCATGCTGTGCACTTCCATGCACAACATGGCAGGCACCGTGCGGTGCCTGCCATGTTGTGCATGGAACTATGTGCACCCCCCCCCCCCCCCCCGGAGTCCCTGGGGGCCTGCAACGGGCCCCCAAAGCAGACTCCGCATGCCTTTTGCATGTAAAATGCCCATACTAATATGGCTGGCGGTGTCTTATAGACACCGCCACCATATAGAGCCCTTTCCTGCATGGTTGCAAGGCAACCGGGGCGGAAAAGCGGCGGACGGTCTTTCTGTCCACCACGGGCCCCCCAGCCATAATAATATGGCGGGGGGTCATTCCAGCACGAATGGCAGGCGGATCGCCCCCACCACGCCTGCCTGGCGGGGGCGATCCGCCCACCATCCTAATGGACCCCTTAATGTTTGTATGGGGAATGATTGTCTCCATACAAGGGTTCGCCCTGGTCTCCTCAGAACTCCTAAAGTGGCCTGCCAACCCTGCAAGGCCATAAGAACTCACACCTGATTTCACATTCCTTCACACAAGTTTCCCTCATTGTCCTTATTCTCATCTGTGCTCATTAACCATTCCACTGGGCTATTAACCCTAAAATTTGAGTTCATTTTTCCTTTATCAGCAGTGGGTGGTAGCAAGAAATGGAATGCTAAATATAGTATCTTGAATTTAAATCCATAGGTTAACAATAAACACAGTGTTAATTAAATACTCGTCTATTTTAATTCCCCGGTGACTCAATCTAGTGTTTATTATTAAATTCATGGTATACGTAAAACTGCCTTACCATTCACAAAGTATACAGTGTGTTTCAAATCATTCTCACCCAACAATGTGGAAGGGCGAGATTTTGATCGATACCTCATCACTATTGATCCAAACCTCGATCTGGTCGACTGAACCTTTGTTGCCTGTCTTGGAGGATGAAAGTGCCCCTGTACCAAACCAGTTCACCCAATAAAGTACTCTGCTCCCAAAGATCACAAACAACTTCTAGCTTTCAAAAGTTTATTGTAAAGATATGATAAGCTGCAAATACAGGCATCTCAGAATGAGATTCACGAGATACACAGGTCCAATTACATACATGTGCTCTCGGAAAGCCCTCAGACGAGCAACGGAAATCACTAACACAAGTTCTAAGAATAATAAAGCTATCAGCATTGACGCATATCTCTCCTTCATTTAAGTTGGAGGAAAACGCACAGGTTAGGCTGTCCCTACCCTGCTCTAGATGGTATCCCTACTTAACCAAATCCCAACCTAACAAAGGTGTCAGCAGTGAATGACCCCCAAGGGAAGTCACTCACTCTAAGTCTCTTGGTGAAAACCTATAGTTCTCCAGTCATGACCCCTCTCTGCCTACCCATCAGCTCTCTAAAGGGTCCTCAGGCATCTGCTCTAACTCCACCCAGGGGTGCTGTCCCTAATACAAAACAGTCAACAACAATTGAGACGCCCCTTGCGAGACGCCCCTCACGTGGTGTAGCTTCTGGCTTTTTCCATGATGCTTTGTATTGGGCCTCATACGTTAGAGTTGACCTTGCTTCTCAGACTCTTCTCCGGCCCGCTGATACCCCTTAAACATTCCGGAACCCTCCTCCATGTCTGGGCCGCCTACTGAACAGACCTCTATTCATTCATTTATAATTGGATCCCCCCTTTCCTTGCAGACAGACATCTACTGCCAAGAACCCAACTCTCATAGACTTCCAAAAAGGCCTGCAACATTTCTTGGCCCAGACATGTACGTGTAAATCAATGTTAAAACATTTCAGGCCTATAATATTTCTCATCATGATTATAGCATTCAACTTCTTCATTAATTAAAGCATGTTAATACTCTTATTCTATTATTCAGTAAACATCTCTATAAATCATGGCCCATTTAATGCAATGACCAAAACATTAATACAATCTATGTCGTGAAAAGAAACATCTTCCCTTTTAGCTCTGGCCCTGAGGCCTACCACATTCTGCGTTTAACCACATACCATCTTACATTTTAACAGCTACACGACATGGATTCAGAAATAATCACATCTACTAAAATCATATAGTGTCACACATTTCTGTATTAGTTCCACTTCTACTTAAATCTCTACATTAGCTATACATTCAGAATATAATTACAGATACTATTAGCACTCATGGCATTTCTCCTCATGATTTGTGCTTACTACAGGTAAGTGTGATGCACTCATACATTTAGGTCAGTTTGCGCTCTCTCAGTTCCCCCCTTTGATGACCTCTCGGGGTCATCACTAACATTTAAACTGCAGTTATTGGTAGCATAACTTGTCTCTGTGCTTCCAGAGCCCTCAGACTCCTGTACTGATTATCTTGTATGGCAGCCAATCTCTGCAGCTGTTCTCTTTGGGCCCTTTCTGACCTTCTTGCTCTGTACCATTTGAATACCCTCACCAATCCCCACAATATAATCCCACAGATCAATATTATGATGACAGGTTTTAGTATATACCACACAAAGCTTTTGCCTAAGGTGGAAATCCACCCTCCAACTTCACTCATTCCGTGGCCCACCTTTTCCCAGACATTTTCTCTACTCAAGTCTTCGATCTCCTTGTGAATACTAGTTATGTTCCTAATAACTTTCTCAAGGGGTTTTGAATTGTCTGGAATGTAAGTGCAGCATTCCTGGACCTTCAAAGCCTTACAGACTCCGCCCTCTTTTGCTAGTAGGACATCTAACGCAAGACGGTTCTGAAGAACCATAGCCCTTATCGATTGCATCTCTCCTTCTACCAGCATTAAGGACTGAGCAGTGCTGGCAGACAACCTGTCGACAACTGTTGCCAGTCGTCTGATTTTAACATCATTAAGGATTACCCCCAAAAGAGGGAACATAGCTCCAAAGACATCTCCAACCATTTCTGCATCTCCTATATCTCTCCTTCCCCTCGATGATGTCTTGCCCTCAATGATTACTAAGTCTTGTGCATGATATATTTTGGGGAAGACAATTGCTAAGTAACATGATCCATACCAGTTGTCAGGTAGTCTCACATAAGCATTTCTTCCACATACAAAATACACATTTGGAATCACTTGCATTCCCTTCAGGAAATCTTTAGTATAGTACTCTAGATTGAAAGCATGTTCACAGTCAACTTCTCCCACGTATACATTTTCATAATACGTTTTGGCTCGGTGAAGACATAGCTTTCCTCTCTGTGTCTTATCTAAAGCTATTGGACCACTACTACCCTTTCTCTTGTGTGCCTTCTCTTCCTCGGTCCAATCTGTTTTCCATTGTCCTGATTTTTTCAAAATCTTTTGTCTCCTGTAACGATCATCTACCTGCCCTATGAACTTCTTCTCGACTTCTGACACCTTGCATGTCAGGTTATTCCTACGGGCATGTGAAGTATCTAAGGTAATCCAAGGAATGAAGAACTTGGCCAATCTGTCTTCACTCTTCCAGTAGTCCCATTTGTTCATCTGCTTATAATTTGGGACTTCTGGCAATACTGAATCATAATTGGAGAAATAGTATTCGAAACTATCTCTCTCATAAAATATACTAAGCAATAAGCTACATGTAATGCCATATGTCAGCGGGAGGTGATGGTATCTAATGCCCTCATCTACAGACGCCGGCAACTGCATGCAGACGTAACAATCCTTAACCTCCATGGCATCCACGTATTCATATAAGAGTTTAGCATAAGCATTTGACCTAAAGTCTCCTTGGGACTCATCTACGTGTAACCTACGGGCCTCTGCAGCTAATAACGCTTTCTCTTGTGTGTTTTCTCTTTTCTCACCAGCAACAGTAGGTGTAAGCGTTTCTACAGAATTCACATCAGTTACCTTTGCCTCTTCCTCATGTCCCTTTACATAAGAAATTGTTACCACTAAAGCTATTAATATTATCACTCCTACTATTAGTGTACCTATTATACATTTAGCTCTGCGGTTCTGGGTGCCGGCCTCCATTTCGTCAGACAATATGGCTCTCTCTTATCTTAGCAAAAAGTTCTTTTCCTCTTTTTCCTTTACAGTCTCTTTTTAATCCTTTTGTCTTTAGAATCCACACAACTGGAAGCTGACAACCTTCTTCGCAAAAGTCCTTTAACAGTTCAATAAAGACAACCCTAGCCCTTCTCCATCAACTCAAGGGAGGTTCCCTAAAATTCTCTGCTTCCTGGGCGCTAGGTAATCTTCTTTTTTTCTGTTCACTTTATTTACAAAGTCCTTTAACAGTCTACTATCAAGCCTGTGCCTGCAGCTTCAATAGCATAGTTCAGTATTTCCAAACGAAGATTGTGCTCTTCATGTGCTGTTATCGTTGTACCAAAGTCGGGGAATTGCAATTCTGAAAGGAACATGTGTTTTAACTTGCTGAGGCGGGGAGGTCTGGGGAGCATGAATGTTAGTGACCCTTCTTGTTCGACTCCGGGTACCAACAGTCGTATTTCCACGGTGATAATGGGCTCAGAACTGGACACCACCACCGCTCGGATCCTCCCCGTCTCCGGTTTCACAGACATTTGTCGCCAGATATGTCCACTCAGGTGTGGAGTATCTTCTGTTAGGCACACGCACTCTTCTTGACCTCCTTCGGTCGGGTGCTTCAGCGCCCTGAGCACCTTCTTCTGGGTCTGAGTCTTCTGATATCGGAGGAAGGGTTATCTCTGGAGTTGACCTCAGGCTAGAGCTCCTTCTTTGCGGCCAATTAGCTTCTCCACGTGCCCTTCTACTCCTTCTCCTTCTTGTCTGTTCTCGCTCTCTGTCAGACCTGTCAGTGTCTGACTCGTACTCCCAGCTACTTTCTCCTTCTGTAGCGTCTTCTGTTTCGCTGTTGTACTGACCGTCCTCAGCTTGGTCAGACTCGTTCCCTGCTTCCGCTGGCACCTCTACAGCTTGGCTAGCCCCCTCTATGGCTTCTCGGTCCTCTTCTGGACGTCTATCCGAGAGAGGAGCTGTTTCTTCCCGAGGTGCTGGAACCCTTCGCGTATGTGACGCGTGGATCCAATTGGGCAGGCCTCCCACCTTCACAGCTGTGTTCGTGATCAGGATGATCTGGAAGGGCCCACGCCAACGAACATCCAAGCAGCTTCTTCTCACATGTTTTTTCACCAGGACCCAGTCCCCAGGGTACAGGTCATGGCACGGGCCCTGGCACGCTGGAACCTCGGCAGCCTGCACCTGAAGGGACACAGAACGAATGGCGTCAGACAGCCCCTTACAATAGTCCAGGATCATATCATCGGTGATATTTAACAGTGCAGTAGTTGGGACAGATGGCAGCCTCATTGCTCTCCCCATTAACACCTCATGTGGGGATAACCCCGTTCTTCTGTCTGGGGTACTACGAAGGCTCATGAGAACCAATGGCAGGGCGTCAGGCCAACTCAGGGTCGTTGAGGAACAAACTTTGGCTATTCTGGCCTTGATCGTGCCATTGATCTGCTCCACAATTCCTGAGGCTTCTGGTCGGTAACTGCAATGCAACTTCTGATCAATATTCAGAGCTGCGCAAATCATTTTCACAAGCTCGCTGTTAAAATGTGTTCCCCTATCTGATTCCAAAAAGGCCGGCACCCCGAAGCGCGGAATGAGTTCCCTGAGCAGTAACTTGGCCACTGTGAGGGTGTCGCACCTACGTGTAGGGTATGCCTCAACCCATCTGGAGAACACACAAACAACCACCAGGACATAGCGGAGGCGGTTGCACCTTGGCATGAATCGCAAACCACAAACTGGTGCTCATCGCTGTACTTCCCTATTTTCACCTGTACCGGTTCTGTCAATTGGCTGGTTATTCTCCTGTTTGCGACCCCCACCACCTGTATGGTCTCTCCAGACATGGGCAGGTCTGGAACTGCAGCTGATCTGATCGTGGATCTAGTGGCTCCTGTGTCCACCAGAAATGTCGTAGGGCACCCTGCTACTTCTGCTTCCACATAGGGTCCCCTCTGGTCCACTTCCAAGGCTGCCCCGAGGGTGCAGTCTTCTCTCTCTACTCTCTGTCCGGTTAATGGGTCCACATAATAGCACTCTTCCCCTTCTACAAACAGGGGCATTTGTCTATAGGTCTTACCCATAGACCCTACTCGAGGAGGTTGCGGGAACTGGGCTCGGGGAGGAGCCCCCCCCCCTTTGAGCACCTTTCCTTGGTATGGCGTCACCCCTCTGGTAGGCGCGCTCTGGACCTCTTCCTCCTCTATCTCTTGCTCTCCTATCTCTACATTGTAGGGGCACTCGCGTTTCCAATGCCCCACCTCGTTACACTGGTGGCACCTAGTCGTTTTCTTCAAGGCAGCTATATCTATTCTAGGTCTAAAGGTGGAACTCTCCTCATTGCCCTTGTTCTGACTGTACTGCTTCTTTCCTCCTGTACCTGTTCCTTGCTGCTGTTGCTGCTGTCCCCCCTTTCCTGCTGCCTGCATCTGTACCACCATCAACTTTTCTTTTAATTTCTTAGCCTTGGAGTCTATCTCATCACAGCAGTACCTAGCATATCTCAGTATTTCGTCTAGGGGTTTACTTTGCCAACAAATCGAGTGTTGCTGAATCATTAAACTAATATCCGGTCTCAATCCCAGGACGAACTTGGACACAAATTGCCCTATGTCTTTTGGATCCATTACATCCAAGCCGCTATACTGTTTAAACGCCTTCAGCAATCTCTCGTAATATTCGTGGACTGTCTCTTTGGGTTCCTGTCTTGTTCGGTCTATTCTGACCCAATCTATGTCTTGCATTGGCACTTTCTCTTTCAGCCAAGTCATCACTCTCTCGAATTTTGCCATCACAATCTCGGACGGCCCATTAGTCTTAGCATCTCTCTCTGGCTCCGTTATGGGCCACTCAGCGCTAACCTTGCATGCTGTCCACAGATCTCCTGGTACTACAATGTCAAACAGCGTGTTCAGATCTATCCATAGGACCTTTGAGATTTTTACAAATCTCTCCACTTGCTTGTACCACTCCACTGGGTTTTCCCGTAATTTGGGGAAGGAGGTGGTAAAAGCAGCTAAATCTCCTCTACTCCAAGGGACATGTACATAGTTCCCATTTGCGACTTCACGCAAAGGGTAAGCTTCTATTCCCTGCTGTCCTCCTGGTGTCATACCAAGCGTGCTTCTCCTGCCGGTCCCTTTCTTGGACCACCTCTCTTCCCACTTATCTAGTGCCCTCCATGTCCTTATTCCAGTGATCAGTTCCCTTATGTGTGTTTTCAGCCCAATCGTTCTCCTCTCATCTAGGTCTCGATCTGTATAATGTAGCCTGTGGTTACCCTGTAATGCTTTGGTTCTTGACAAGTCCACCATATATTTGCCTGCTAGTTCGACTAACTTCTCATGGACTGCTCTCGCTTTTCGGGTAATGTCCTTTGCCATATACAGTATTTCATCCTGTTCATACATTTCCATTCTTTCTAAAGGCAGGGTACCATCTACCATATCATCCAGGTCTGACCTTAAACTGGCGACATCGAGTCTCTTGGCTTTTATCTCAGCTCGCAATACGTCTTTCGAAGGGGGCTCACTGGTCTCCCTACCATCCCAACTTCGAGCTCTACGTTTGGTCTCGGGAGAGTTAATGAGTGGTCTCCCTTGCTCCCATCTCTCCAGGTCCCATGCTCGGCCATCCGATCTTGGAAGGTGATGGAACACGGGCCTGTTACCCCTACTCTTGCTCTGCCCACTCTCTTCTTCTTCTCTCCTCTCACCGCACACCTCTCTGTTATTTTCCCTCTGGTCGCTACTCTCTCTTTGCCTAGTATCGCTCAGTATCCGATACGATCCTTCCTGGTTCCCCATATTCCCTGGGCTGCGCTCATTTCCGTCATCACAGGGACTATGGTGCGACCTCTCACAACTCCCATTCAGTTCTCTGGTGCCGGGCACACAGTGTGGACACTTAAAGCTGTTTCTGTACTCTTGCGCTCTCCTCTCCTCTTCACTGAGTATTGGGCGCGCCACCCCTCCACTCCCGGGGCCCCCGTTTTCCAGGTCTGTTCTATCTCCCCTCCGGGCCCAATGGGTGACTCCCCTACTCTCTCTCTCTCTACAGTCCCACTCCGGGCTGCTCTCCCCAGCCCCGCAGTGAGTCCGAGCTCGGCTGTCCTGACTTTCCCTTTCAGCTTCCGCAGCTATGATGCTCTTTTGAGCCTTCACTGCCTCATCCCACTGCTTCATGTACTCATTTAGCTCTTGAAAGGATTTTCGTCCAGATCCCCTCAGATCCATTGGCCATCTAGGGCCCCCAGGATCTCCTCCTGGGTCCCCTGCTGTGTGCATCGGGGTGCTCCACTCTCTCGGTATCGGCATCTGACTTGGGGAATTGATCGTATCGTTCCTTCTTGCCTTCTCTGCTCTTTCTCTTTCCTTCCGTACCCGTTCTTCCCCTCTTGCTCTCTCTTGGTCATATATCGATATTATAGGACCTATGGTAACAGGTACCTGTAGTGCATCTGGTAATGCGTAGGATGTGGCGCTTTCCGTTTCCGGCGCTCTTTGTACCACAAACCTCCCGACTACCTGTTGCACCTGACTAGGCTGGGACAGCTCTTTCTTTGCCTCAGGATCCCACTCTGAACTGGGAAGCGGTCTATGCTCTCCTGTATTGCTCCCCTTTTCTCCTTCAGTATGCTCGACCTCTCCCCCTGCTCTATTATACGGGGGTGGCCTGTCTGTCAATAATCTGTTTATCAGGCTGTCCTCTGTTTCGCTCTCATCATCTTCTTCTAGGGGGCTTTTATTTACGGGTACCTCTAACACTGGGTACAGTTTATTTACTTCCAAGTTATGCACTCTCCATCTCTTAGCATCCGCATCCCACCTGGCATCCTGCACTGCCCTTACCGATCGTTTCACCCTTTCTTGTCGTCTGTTCATATTCTTTTCATGCGCTGCCCTAACCCATGCTTCAAGAGCTTCAAACTGGGTCGGTCTAGGCAAGGGTCTCATTGAGGTCATGACTGATTTTAATCGATGTAACACCTCTAATCTGAACGTCCCGTACTTCGGGAACGTCAGTTCCTCATTTCCTTCAGTAATCTTACTCCACTCTGATATCCAAAGGATCGTATGCAGCCCAACATTCACTGCCATATAACGAGCTGGCGTACCCTCCGGCGGGGCTTCTTCCCCTTCATACGATCCCCGCTTCTCTTTTTTAAACACCGCTTTCAGCCATTTAAAACACTTCATAATTATGCGCACAATATCCAGCCTCGCTACTCTGTTTACTTCCTGATGACAATCCACCAATCCTGTCGCGGCTTTGCTAACTTGGCCTATCGCAGCGCGGTCTTTCTCCGGTCAGCCAATCACGTCGCGACCCTGTCTGACGTCTTTGCTAGCTGGCCTATCACAGCGCGGTCTTTCTCCGGTCGGCCAATCTCGTCGCGACACTTTCTGACGTCACTTTTCTCCGCTTCGCAGCAGCACCCCTCCTTTCTCAACTCGTCTCCCGGTTATGCATGCGTCCCATTCATACACCGAAAAATGACTACTTCCGACCAAGCGGTCACTTCTCTCGACTGTACGTCCACAGTCTATATGTAATTGTCAACACAACTGACGAAATGTATCGTCTCTCTGATAGGTTGCTTACACACACAGTAACTTCCGACCAGCGTCCGTTACTCACGCACTCACTCTTACGGTCCCCCTATCTCGGTCTTTCGGGTGATCAATGGTACCTCATGACCCCCTTCACACTAGTTGACGATTACTCTGGGTGTCCGATACACCCGAACCACTTAAGCTCTCCTTGAACTTAAGATTTCCACCGGTTGCGCGCGCTCACAACCTGTTCCACAGTCACTCTACAGACATTCAACTCCGCCAGACATTACAACATAGATACAATACAAAACACCGCAATCTAACACGCATAACCCTTTATACTCACTCTCGACCGATACTGCTGCTTTTTCTGTCTCACGTCATCCGGATCTTCTTCAGCGGGCGGTTCTTCCGATCATCGATCTCTAGGGGCCTTGGGGTAAGCTAACCTGGCCTAGGTCACCGTCCTCAAGAAGGCAACCATCCTCTATAGCTACCAACTGGAAGGGCGAGATTTTGATCGATACCTCATCACTATTGATCCAAACCTCGATCTGGTCGACTGAACCTTTGTTGCCTGTCTTGGAGGATGAAAGTGCCCCTGTACCAAACCAGTTCACCCAATAAAGTACTCTGCTCCCAAAGATCACAAACAACTTCTAGCTTTCAAAAGTTTATTGTAAAGATATGATAAGCTGCAAATACAGGCATCTCAGAATGAGATTCACGAGATACACAGGTCCAATTACATACATGTGCTCTCGGAAAGCCCTCAGACGAGCAACGGAAATCACTAACACAAGTTCTAAGAATAATAAAGCTATCAGCATTGACGCATATCTCTCCTTCATTTAAGTTGGAGGAAAACGCACAGGTTAGGCTGTCCCTACCCTGCTCTAGATGGTATCCCTACTTAACCAAATCCCAACCTAACAAAGGTGTCAGCAGTGAATGACCCCCAAGGGAAGTCACTCACTCTAAGTCTCTTGGTGAAAACCTATAGTTCTCCAGTCATGACCCCTCTCTGCCTACCCATCAGCTCTCTAAAGGGTCCTCAGGCATCTGCTCTAACTCCACCCAGGGGTGCTGTCCCTAATACAAAACAGTCAACAACAATTGAGACGCCCCTTGCGAGACGCCCCTCACGTGGTGTAGCTTCTGGCTTTTTCCATGATGCTTTGTATTGGGCCTCATACGTTAGAGTTGACCTTGCTTCTCAGACTCTTCTCCGGCCCGCTGATACCCCTTAAACATTCCGGAACCCTCCTCCATGTCTGGGCCGCCTACTGAACAGACCTCTATTCATTCATTTATAATTGGATCCCCCCTTTCCTTGCAGACAGACATCTACTGCCAAGAACCCAACTCTCATAGACTTCCAAAAAGGCCTGCAACATTTCTTGGCCCAGACATGTACGTGTAAATCAATGTTAAAACATTTCAGGCCTATAATATTTCTCATCATGATTATAGCATTCAACTTCTTCATTAATTAAAGCATGTTAATACTCTTATTCTATTATTCAGTAAACATCTCTATAAATCATGGCCCATTTAATGCAATGACCAAAACATTAATACAATCTATGTCGTGAAAAGAAACATCTTCCCTTTTAGCTCTGGCCCTGAGGCCTACCACATTCTGCGTTTAACCACATACCATCTTACATTTTAACAGCTACACGACATGGATTCAGAAATAATCACATCTACTAAAATCATATAGTGTCACACATTTCTGTATTAGTTCCACTTCTACTTAAATCTCTACATTAGCTATACATTCAGAATATAATTACAGATACTATTAGCACTCATGGCATTTCTCCTCATGATTTGTGCTTACTACAGGTAAGTGTGATGCACTCATACATTTAGGTCAGTTTGCGCTCTCTCAAATGTTTCTGCATTTCAGGGCTCACAGGCTTCGTTTTCAGGAAATACTCTGTGTTACAGGTGGAAGAGGTATGACACAGCGGCCAGGGTGCCTTACTGAATCGCCGATCCCCGGCTCTGGCGGCAGGTCAGCCCAGCACCAAGTGACTCTGACCGATAGCTCTCCTAATCTTCCCGAGGGCCCCCAGCTCTGGGAAAACACTGAGGAGGTAGCTGTGCGCTTTAAAAATTCAAGGTTATTATTATTACAAGTAATCCTATTATAGATTTCCCCAAGTGGTAAACAATGACTGATATCTGTCAATATAACCCAAAAAATCACTGCAAATCCCACTTACACTCAAAACAATAATAAACAATGAAAACACCCCAAGCTGATTTGACGTAAATAACGTGAATGATCTTCAATAGTCATCTCAAACACATCGTTCAAAACATGCCAACAGACACAGTGTTAGCAATCCTGCTTAAATTCCCCTTTCAGTGGCACTAAATCTAAATCCAAATCCGGTATATGTAAAGCGCGAACTACTCGCCCCTGAGGTTCTCAAGGCGCTGGGGTCCATCGGGGGGGGGGGGATTAAGTGAGCTATTGCCCAGAGTCACATGGTGCTGAGCTGTCCCCGGTGATCGAACCGTGAGCCCCGTGCTCCACAGTCAGCCACCCTGGCCGCTGCGCCACACCTCTCCTACATTTTCAATCTCCTTGCATACACCTTCTTCAGTTTATTTTACTGTCTCCTTGAGAAGCCACCTTCATGTCCCAAACATCATCATAGCAAGGTCCAAATCTTTCCTTACTTGAGTAAATGTTTCTGAAAAAAGGGTAAACTTTCTACAAATTCTCCTTAAGTGTTCAATCCTGGGTCATCAGAGACAGTGCCGTTAGCAGGGTGATGCAGGCGACTGTCCTCCAGCTGAAAACTTGAGTTTGTTTGGACATCTGAACAGGGATCTAGAGGCATCCGGGCATTCAGGTGTGCACCTACCCAGCTGCCCCGGTGGCCATGCCGCAATAGGACGCGCACTTTGCTATGCCGGAAGTGCAGGGACAATAGCTCTGCGTCACTGCAACATGAATGTTGTGTTACAGATTCCTTGATCCCCATTGCTGTATCATGACCACTCTGCAGAGCAGCTGAAATGAACTTTGTGCCTGTTTTCAACCTAATCCCTGCTGTGCACAGCAGACCATGATCTAAATGTACTAAAGCAATCCTCTCCCACCAAATCTAAGACTAATACCAGGGGCTGTCTTCCATAAAGTGCCCTAGGGGTGCAACGGGCATTTGCATCCGCTTTGCGTGGTCCTGAGGTGCTTTGGTATTACAGAAGGGGCCACAGATGCTTGTGCAGGCCCTTCTGTAATATCAACAGCGCTGGCACACATAACGCACCAGTGTTATCTTCAAGGGTACGTTCACTCATTTACATGGAGCCGTGTCCCACGCAAATGAGGGGAGCCCTTTGCCTCTCCTCCCACCCCGTATTTCCAACATGGGCGCAGAGGCAAAGAAGCCCTCGGGAGGCACACTCACAGTGCACCCCCTGATGGCAGTCCTCTAGCACAGGGAAAGGGGTAGAATGGACCCACCCAGACATCCCCTTGCAGGCGGGTACAGTCACTGACTGCACCCGGCTGCAAGGGGATCTCTAATCCCCTTCAAAAGTGCAGGTGTGTTACCGCCTGCACTGTGAAAACACAGAGCAGCTGTAAAGCGGCCGCTCTGTTTTTGATCTGAACGCGATGCCCCCGGGGCAGTACAAGTTCACAGCTGCCCTGCGGGCAGTGCATTCATCGTAATAGGGTGCACTTTCATTATTTATGCCAGGCGCACCTATTGAAAGGTGCATCCGGTGCAAACAATGAAAATGCGCTTTATGTGTAATATGGCCCTGGTGTCCCGACAACCTCCCTCACCACTCTCAAGACAAACCACCCCTCTAGCACCCAATGTAACGAAATACCTGGGGCCCTAGAACGTATAGTGTGCACTTTCCCTGTTTGTGCCATGCACCTTCAAACAGTGGCGCGTGTGCAAATAGAGAGAGTGCACCCTATTAGGTTGAAGATGCTGCCCTTAGGGCTGCTGTGAACTCGTGCTGCCTTGGGGGAAGCGCATTAAAGTCAAATACGGAATGGCTGCTTCAAAGCCTGTCCATGTTTCACTGTGCAGCCTGCACCCACCTGCACTTTAAAAAGGGATTAGAGATCCCCTTGCAGGCGGGTGAAATGATAGTGCGCCACCTTTTTGCAGCACACTGTCAATGCGCATCCTGACAGCTTCTTTACCTCTGCACCCGTGTCTATAAGCAGCATGGGTGCAGAGGTAAAGAGACTCCCTCATTTGCATGGGGCCACACCCTCATGGAGATAAGGCAGCGCCCTCTTGAGATAACATTTGCGCCAACGCTATCTGTATTACGGAATGGCTGCACAAGAATCTGCGGTCTCTTCTGTAATAACAAAGGGACCCAGGAGTGCCCCAAGTGGGTGCAAACACCTGTTGTGCCCCCGGGCACTTCTAGAATAAGGCCCCTGGTGACATTCTGGTCTCCACACCACTGGAGTCAAGCTATCCAGGCTGATGAAGGCTGATAGCCAGAAACCGGTCCTTGGATGCTTGATTCCGGTCTGGGAAAGACATGGCTTGGTAGTTCGGACTGGACTGTTCCCATGAGGCACAGGGTCAGAGCTGATTTGCATATAGCCATTGTCTGACATAGGGTGGTGTGGAGTGCAAAAAAACGATGGATTTAGGCCCAGATCTTTGTACTGGGGTGAATGTAAGACATTGTTCTACATTCTGTCCATCAACTGTGGGTTTTGACATTCTGGTCTCACACCACCGTCATGGAAAACCACCCTTCACCCATCCAATGTAGCAAAAATTATTGTCGTCCTGCCAATGCCCCACACCACCCTCAGGAGAAGCTCCATATCACCCAACCCTTGTAACAAAAAACCTGGCATCCTCTGCAATACCCTTCAATCTACTTTCTCCAATACAAAGAAAAGTCCCTGGCATCTGGGCGTCAGCATCTTCCCTTCCCCAAGTGGTGCTGTCTGCTCTTGATCTGAGAGGGAGAACCAGCATTGAGATGGCAGTGGCTCTGTGAGGGCATGGACTTCTTAAGAGTTTTGGGGGCCCTGGGCCAATCATATTTTTGGGGGCCCCTGTTCAGAACAGCTTTGTATTTATGTGGCCTGTTCACTGGCACTGCACAGGCACACTCGTACACATTCTAAATGTGTTTCCATCTAATATTCAGTGCTTGTGGTGTGCATTTTCAATATTGTAATATGGTAGCAGCTCACTAATATTATTGCACATCATCTCCATGATTCACTGCCACTTTGCGTAAGTTACGTCCTGTTTTGATTTAAAAGGAACTTTTTGTTATAGGCTTTGCATGGCCTTGAAACACATGAGCACAGCATTTCTCTGCAAAATGTCTGTAATAGACTCCCACACATTACTTGATTAAAAAAACAAAATAAGAGAACAGCAGTAATAAAGTGCCCAGAGTCCTACAACCATCAACACCAGGTCCGAAAAATACCAGGGGAAGGCAACAAGTTCAGGGATGACCCTTCAGAAAGGGCCACGTCCAACAAAGGGGTATTTATCATAATCTAGTTTTACATATCATTTGAGGTCATCAGGGCAGGAGTGTAACAGAGCCTGATCTATCAGCCCCCCCCCCCCCCGAAAGGCTGGGCCCTGGGCCAGAGCCCACTTTGCCCATGCCTATAAACATTTCCGTGTGAGAGCCTCCTTTTCACTGCCAGCATTGGCCATCACAGACCTGCAGTTAACAGGCAAAGCCACTGAGTTTCCCATGTCCTTGTGCAACTAGTCAGCACAACCCAGTTCTTCTCTAGAATTCTGGGACTTGCAGTCCTGGTTTTTTAGTGGGTTCACTAGGATACAAGTCCCAGAATTCTAAGATAAATAAAGTGGCCGGCCTAACTAGTTATGCATGGAACTGGGAAATGTGGCACCTATGAACGGGTGAGAAAGAGGTTGGTGGTGATACAACATTATTCAACCACCTCCCTCTGGCCTCTGAAATCCTGGGGAAGCATCAGACCAGTGTTACCAGAGCACTGGCCTTCATGCTTGGTGTCTCACTGCCCTGACATCCAAGAAGTGAATAAACAGGTTTTTAATCCAGTGATAATACTGTGGGCACTGAGACCCTTTAAAATTGTATGGCACAATATGTCACCTTAACAGGACACCCGCGGGCTGATGAATCTGAGACGGTGTTTAACCCCAGTTTCATGAGGCAATGTGTCGCAGAGATGAGGCAAATCTCAAAATAGCGCAGGACAAACTAGTTACATGATCAACAGCAACCAATTATGAACCAATTATGAATGAATAGGGTACAGTGAGCTAGCAGAAGGTCCCTGGCGAAGAAACATTATTGTGACAATGATGGAATGTTTTCATGGGCAACAGCAGGAACCACCTCAATGAAAATAAACAAACATGACTCTGCTTGACTGTGTCCTGCAGGACTGATGAACAGTGTGCATGCACAGTGAAGCCCTCCATTTTGAAAAAGATGGAATCCAGACCTAAATTGAGGCCTAGTTAACAATAGTAAGAAAAACACAATTATATGTTATGGGAACATCGTTAAAAAAAAGTGCAATAGTATCACATCGGTGGGCACATATAAATTCAAGCGTAGTTAATAATGCACAAAAATATAAAATGCTCATAAACTTCAACAAAGTTAGTGATTGTCAGTGACTTACCAGTCAACTATCCCTGACAGCACCACCGGGGTTCCCATCCCCTCTAAACTTGAAATGTAGGCCAACCACAGAAGTTAGTGGCGTGGTTCTGATTGGCTGGGGCGGTCTCAGCATTCCATTCATGGCGCCAGCACTGTTGCAGGAGATGCAGTTAGGTTCGAGGCCCTAGTGATTTAAATACATCTGCATATCTTGTGAATCTTGTTTAAAGCTGGAGCAGAGCTCTGGGAGAGAGTGATGTGTCAGCAGTTTTGACGATGCCCGTTTCTAATTTGTCGAGGCTGCTCTGTAATTAACTGCAGGACGGATGCGCGGGCGCGCGGAGCTGTGTGTTTGGAATCCGGAAGACATCTTCCTAAGTGATGAACAGAGCACAGAGGTGTCTAATTGAAATGCTCCTACCTGTAACTTAAAAGCTGCTCTGCACACAGGATTTCACGCTGTTCTAACTTCCTAGACAATATTCAGAGTGTCTACAAAGCTGCTTTGACGTCTCACAGCTGCCTTTTTCTCTCTCGTTTCATTTACGCTTTGGTAGAGAGTCAAAGGCTTTTCCATGTGTGAAGTAAGCTCATGTTTTTTATGTTATGTTACCTTTTTGATGTTTCCTTATATTATTAGCGTTTGTAAAAATCACGTCAGGGTGTCGAAGCGCCGTAAAGTCTTGGCGCTCTTTCCATTGGCACCTGGGACTTCTCTGTAACCAGAGTCACGTTAGTGTGCTGTTACTCAGGGGTGTAACTCAGGCCGTGCTGTGGGTAGGGTGGGTCAGAAGGGCTACACGTCCGGCGGCCTCGACCTTTCAGGGGGTGGCCCGCCATTTCAGGGGGGGCCCACCCCATTCAGCCCAATGTCAATGCATATCTGCAAGATATGGGAGATTCAGGGCCCCCTCGTCACATTCTGCAGGGGGTCCCATCATTTTGCATTACGCCACTTGTGTTACTGGTCCGATTCACATAGGTTGTCACTGTTAGTAGGTGAGTGTTCCTTCTGGACAAAAGTTTCTGTGCAAATAACATTTTTTTTTTAAACTGGGTATATGTTTACACAGGAGTGTGACCTGGGTGCTAAATGATGGAAGCAATACAAACAAACACTTTTGCACCCAATGTACCCATCTTATCACCCTTTTAACAGTGCTTCTCACATTCACTTATCACCAGTTGCACGCTGATGGTGAGTGCTTGTGCAAATAATGAGGGTGAACAACCTTTACAACGCAACTTTTACAACGTAGTGCCTTTACAACACGGTATTTACAACGCAAACCATTACAACGCATTGCGCTGGGGGGCGCTCTAGGATAGGGAATAGATTTAATTTACTATCCAACACCTCCCCTACTATCCACGGGGACTGGAGTTGGAATAGTAAATTAAACTATTCACTATCCAGCACCCCAAAGCGCTATGCGTTGTAAAGGCATGCGTTGTAAATACCGTGTTGTAAAGGCATGCGTGGTAAAAGCATGCGTTGTAATGTCATACATCCATAATGAGCGGCTGCCATTTAATTCTGACCGGAGGAAATGATAAAATAGGTGTTACATAGGCCTGGGTGGAGAACTTTGCTCAGTTTGCGAAGTTTTCTGCACTCCGCACTCCGTGGAGTGCAGAGATCTCCGTTTCACAATGTGCAGCAGAGTTTTTTACCCGCTCGCGAGATCGCGAACAGTAAGTATGCGATTTGCTGCTTGGGTAGAATTTCTACCCCAGTGGCAGGAATACCAGCACAAACTGCAGTTCGCACTGCACTCTGCCACTTGCGGAACTTCACAGAGTTTTTTTGTAACTTCGCGGAGTTCCGCGTATCAAAACTCTGCGAACTACGCCCAGGCCGACTTACACTGTTTACATCCGATTTAGCAGCTACCCCTGGGTCAAAATGACACATATGTGCCTGATCCTGTTAGGAATCTGTGTAATGTGGGGATCACTGAAAGAATATCGACTACCACAATATCGAGTACCCAAAATATCGAGGAGAAAATATCTACTACAAAAATATCGAGTTTGTATGTACAAACAGGTAAGTACAAAAATATCGACTACAAAATATCGTTTACAAAAATATCGTTGTAAAAAATATCGACTTTACTAAAAACAATGTTTAATTACATTAATATAAAAATTTAATTACTAAAATATAATTAACAATACTTAAAATAACTTTTAATAATTAAATATTTAATGAAAGTAAAAAAAAAATATTTTTTTAATCATATTTCTTAAAACATATATATATAGTAACAAAATTTAATTAAATAATAGGCAATATTGTATATGTACCCCAAAAACCCAAAACTGACCCTGAACCCTAAAAATACCCCTTTACCCAAAAACTAAAAACTGACCCTGAACCCTAAAAATACCCCTTTACCCAAAAACTAAAAACTGACCCTGAACCTTAAAAATACCCCTTTACCCAAAAACTAAAAACTGACCCTGAACCCTAAAAATACCCCTTTACCCAAAAACTGAAAACTGACCCTGAACCCTAAAAATACCCCTTTACCCAAAAACTGAAAACTGACCCTGAACCCTAAAAATACCCCTTTACCCAAAAACTGAAAACTGACCCTGAACCCTAAAAATACCCCTTTACCCAAAAACTGAAAACTGACCCTGAACCCTAAAAATACCCCTTTACCCAAAAACTAAAAATTGACCCTGAACCCTAAAAATACCCCTTTACCCAAAAACTGAAAACTGACCCTGAACCCTAAAAATACCCCTTTACCCAAAAACTGAAAACTGACCCTGAACCCTAAAAATACCCCTTTACCCAAAAACTGAAAACTGACCCTGAACCCTAAAAATACCCCTTTACCCAAAAACTGAAAACTGACCCTGAACCCTAAAAATACCCCTTTACCCAAAAACTAAAAACTGACCCTGAACCCTAAAAATACCCCTTTCATTTAACATAATTACCAATTAATCAATTAAATAAAATTAATTACCAATTACATTTTAATTAATTAACAAATATTCTTTAATTAACAATTAATTAAATATTACTACCAATTATTAAATTAACATATTTAATTAATTATAATTAAATTACTTCCCACCCTATTCCCCTATAAACCCACAACCCGCTAGAGAAAATACATTATTTTAATTGACATAATTAGCAATTAATCAATGAAATAAAATTAATTACCAATTAAATTTTAAATAATTAACATATATTATTTAATTACCAATTAATTAATTATTACTACCAATTAATAAATTTACATATTTAATTAATTATAATTAAATTACTTCCCACCCTATTCCCCTATAAACCCACAACCCGCTACAGAATTAAATTACACAATAATTAAAAAAATAATTAAAAATAATTATAAAATAAATTGACACTTTTCACACATATTATAACATAAACACACTATAAATAATTAAATATTATTTAAAAAACTATATTTTTTACTATCTAGATTATATACTTGGATATTTTCACTGTCTATATTATTTACAGTCGATATTACTTCACTTACCTTAAAAACGATATTTTGGCTGTCGATATTCTGTCTAGTCGATATTTTCTCCAAACGATATTTAAAACTCGATATTCTGTCCAGACGATATTTTGGAGTCGATATTATGTCTGTGCACCGTAATGTGTGCATGTGTGCGCTTGTGTGCGCGTGAATGCATGTGCACAAACAACAGGTGTTTCAGAAGCTAATGGTCAATTTGGCTAAGGCATTTATGAGTATTGAAACTAAAACTGCATGAGTACTCTTTTACATACTCTGACATGCGTTTGTGAATGGACCTCAACAAGTCCCACTCCATATTAGTAGAAATGCAAAGAGGGCACAGTCACTTATATTTCTACTAATTAGATATGAATGGTCCCATTTGATTTGCTTAGTACGCCCATTTTAGATGCTTTGGGGACAATTTATTAAAGGATGTAAGAGGCTGCAAAAGATTACTACAGGACTACTGCTTTATGTGCTAAAAAATTCCTTTGTGATGAGCCCCCTTACGGTTGCAGGCCTTTGTCATTTATTTTTTTATGTAGGTAAAAATGCTGAACAGTTGTCCGTGGCTTGGCCCGACGAATCTGTTCTGTTGAGTGCCGTTGCCAATTCCATAGCCTCAATGAACGGCAGAAATAAGGCATAATGGAGATATATAGTCATTTACACATTCCTAATATGTGCATGTTTCTCAAACACAATTCACATGCTCAAGTGTGCACTAAGGGCCAGATGTACAACAATTTTTTTGAGTCCGCAAACGGTAGATCGTCCCGTTTGCATCTGCAAAAAACTTTCCAGACATGTACAAATGCTATTTTGCGAGACACTAAAATAGCATTTGCGACTCTTGCTATTAGGAAGGGGATCCCTTCATAATAGCAAGTCAACATGCCATGTACTGTTATTTTGCAACCGCCTTTCTGGCCGGATAAACCTCGCAGTTTACCACGTACTTCAAGTAGGTGGCAAACCAATCGCAAACGGGAAGGGTTCCCCAGGGGACCCCTTCCCCTGTGTGAATGGGTGCGTAAATATTTTTTAAGGGCAGGCGGTGAAAAGTTTCTTTTTTCTTTTTTAAATGCAGCCCGTTTGCAAGGAAAACGGGCTGCATTAAAAAAAAACTGCTTTATTTAAAAGAAGTCCCAGACATGGTGGTCTGCTGACCCCAGCAGGCTGCCATCCCTGGGAATGCTAGCCATTCCCAACTAGCCATTCCCAATGGGGTCGCAAATTGCGACAGCCTCCTTGATATTCATGAGGCATGCATTTTGCAACCCCATTGGGAATTGCAAACAGTGTCTGAGACACTGCTGTACATTCAGTTTAGCGATTCACAAATAGCGAGTTGCAATTTTGCGCGATTGGTGACTCGCTAAACTTAATGGCCGTACATCTGGCCCAAAATGTGTATTACATGGATTACTTTAAGGTTTCATCTCAGTAAGCCTAGGTATAAAAATTGGAAATCCTCTACCTTGGGAGCAGATTTAAAATATTTTAAGAGATTAAAATAGGTTTGCTGGATTTCCCCAGGAAATCTACAAGTTCTTGATCTCTTGGAGTGGAATGTGTAGAATTCACTCCTTTCAATGTTTTACCTAGTGAGAAATTGTACATGCATAAATATGACACGGATGTGCTTTTTGCCCAAACCGAAAAGCAATTCCAGGGTGAGAGACTAGCTGCAAAATAAATATGAACCTCTCAAATAACAGATAACAGTACAATACTGCCATTTCTGTTTCTCTGGATTATGGTTGGAATTTTAAAGTCATAGGGGTCTATTCGCAAACTATGTTTTGTAGTATGTTTGTAGTACTTCAGTAGTACTGCAAAATACTGTTCACAAACATACGTGCGGAGGTTACGCCTCCGCCTCTCCTATCTGCTCCTGTATGGAACTCTCTGCTCCTACTGTGGAACCGCTGCACACGTGAGTAAATATTTTAGTAGTCAATGTGGGCGGGGCAGGGGGTGCCTGGAAAATGGGGAATACTTATGACTAAAGGGAAAGGGATTACAGAGGAGTAACAATGGGTTTAGCAAGGCTAAGTAGAGGTTTAAAGTAGGTCATGCAACCAAATAAGCACATTGCCATTCACAAACTGCCCTTCTAAAGTTACTACAAACAAACAGCACAAAACAAAGTAGTAAATTACTCCAGCTCAGATCTGAAGTAAGTTCAGCACCACACATAGCCAACAACTAGTACTTTAACACCCTCCTACAGAAATCAATGGAGGTGTGGACTTCAAATCAAATCCCGTAGGAAAAATATTTAAATTAAAATATTACAACGTTAATATTATAGATAAATATTATTTTTAGGTAAAACTACACATTTGTCAATTCATTATAAAATATCTTAACCTTTTAAATTAATATAAGATTAACATTTAAAAATATATAATCAAATTACTTTTAATTAATTCTGTATATTCCTCTTAATAATTATTAGTACATAATAATAATTGTTTTATTTTGGGTGGGAATTAATTTTTTTATTTAAACCTGAGAAAGATTATTTTAGTTAAATGAAATATATTTTAATTATTTTAATTCTTTATTCACAATTAAGTTAATAGTGCTGAATACTTTTTTTTGTTACACATTTAAAATAAATATAAAACATTAATGTACACTGATACTCAACATAAAAAAAGTTTACTTTTTTTTCCCAAAGTTTGATAAACTGCTTACTTTTCCTTGGGTTTTACCATAGGAAGTCTCTGCAGTTGAGGTGGAGACCTCCATAGTGGAAACTATAAGGAAAATGTAAAATATTTAATAAATCTGTAAAACAGAAAGTATTTTTAGGTTACATTAAATTGTATCTATAATTGTTGGTCATGCATGGTGCTGACCTTGCTACTTTTTCTTTTGTGGCAGTAGTAACTTACACTTGTAAGTTCAACTCCACGCCTTTTTCAGAGTGTAAGTCCACACGTTTGAGTAACGTTGCACTCAGATTTATGAAAAGCCCAAAGTAGTAAAGTTACCCAAAAGTTTAAGAGCTCAGCAAAAAAGGAAATAAATAACTGAATAAATGGTTCCCCAAAATACATTTTTAATATTATGGATGACTTTCATAATCTTGGAAACATTAGAAAGTCCATCCACTAAATAGCCATTCTTTGTACAAATATTCCATGTGATTCATATCACATTAGTAGGAAACAGAAACTTCCTGTCCCCTGGCCTGACAACATTTAAACATTTTTACCATATGAGAGGAAAGGATCCGGGCCTTGGAGGGGTACGGCTTTATGCCTCATACTCTTGTGAGGCTTTTCTACCCCATTACCCCAGTCACCCCAAAGAATACAACTGATGTCCTGCAGAGTTTTTACCCCCTATAATGGACATCGGCTGCGCTGAAACTCCAGACACCAGCTAGAAACCCACTGTATTCAAGGGTTTCAGCAAACCTTTTGATCAGTCATGTGATATTGGCTCCTCACTGACTGACCATGTGAAAGGGGGGACGATAAGATGCTATATGCAGCGTAGCCGCAGTCCGTGCAGGTAACAGCGGTGGGGCCGGTGGGGGGATTCCAATAGACGATGCAGAGGGAAAATTAATTATTTATTTAATTTTCCCTCTGCATCGTCCCTCAAAATCCCCCCCACCGGCCCCACCGCTGTTACCTGCACGGACCGCAGCTGCTGCAGCGGCACTGTGCATGTTGGTAGGTCTATGTCCCCCTTGAAGCTCTGTTACCCTTGGTTACTGATTCCCTTCTGTTAGCTATGTTAGTGATGGCCCTAATTCGAATACCTATCACAGATTGGGTTTTTAATAGCAATTCCCTAGAGTAAATGTTTAGGATACTGAGAAGATTGGAGGCTACCTGATGCATTTAAACAATTTTTAGCCAACCTAAAGACTGCTTCCATTTTTCTGGAAACAGTCAATGACTCATCAAGGGGTTGTTTACTGTTCATTTTACCCAAGAATACAACACTGACTCATCTAGTTAATAAGCCATCCTTACACTCAGATAACTAAGCCAGTTTGTGGTCTATCCCTGGAAGCACAGTCATGGGCAAGATGCTTGGGAAGATAGTCATCAACAAATGACAACATTCACAGACGCTGTTGAAATATTGGACACTGTTAAACCCCCAATTCTGCGAGCTTGCTTACATGCGGCCACCATTGGTTCCATGCCTAGGGCACGGATAAGTCCTTTTTAACTGAACTTCTCCAGTCAGTGCAATTGCAACTTGACTCGTCGCCACTTCAGGCTCTCACCAGTGAAATCCTACAGACCTCAGTACTTTCTCCACAATTGCTCAATATATTTATATTCAGCCCTTATTGTACATCACCCTTAGGTTTATTCTGAATCTTTATGATTAGGCTGACCATGGTGAGGCTATAGGCCTGGAAAGAATATTAGTGATGAACTGTTGAGCTTTCTGGAACTTGAAAGCTGGTTATCTGCCTAGGACCTCAAGAATAAGCTCTTAAAACATTTTGTGGAGATCATATTCTGTTAGACACATCAGCTTTGGTTGGGGAATTGTTGACCTATCTCACTTTGCAAGTCCCTAGGTCCTTGGACACCATAAAGAATCTGGGGCTGTTCTTGGATGGAGGTCTTTTGTTTGCCCCCCGTCAAAGGAGGTGGCACTAAAGCTCTGGGTTTACCTTTGTACACAAAGCACTACACGCATTACCGCTCCTGTAGCCTTAATTGGTTCCTTATAAACTTACAATACTAGTGGTTACCCTGGACTCCCTGACAATTTTCTGAAAATATGCAAGTGAGATTGGCAGCAGCCCAGATCTATATCATTAGCCATGACATGTCTCAGTTACTATGGCACTGAATAGGCTGGCTTGACCTCCGATTCAGCTGAAGTTCCAGTTTCAGGGCCAGAAGTATGACCCTTTTTTGCGGCCGCAAATGGGAGAACCTCCCGTTTGCGGCCACAAAAAAGGTTAATAGCATGTACAAATGCTAAATTAGCATTTGCAACTTTTGCTATTAGGAAGGGGCATCCTTTCCTAATAGCGAGTCAACAGGCTATGTACTAGTGTTTTGCGACTGCATTTGTGGCCGCAAAACACTTGCAGTTTACCACCTACTTTAAGTAGGTGGTAAACCACTCGCAATGGGGAGGGGGTCCCTAGGGTACCCCTTCACCTTTGTGATTATGTTGGAAAATGTTTTTTAAGAGCAGGCAGTGGTCCCAGAGACCACTGCCTGCCCTTAAAAAAAGGAAACTGAAAAGTTTCATTTGTCTTTTTTAAATGCAGCCCGTTTTCTTTTAAGGAAAAAGGGCTTCATTTAAAAAAAACTGCTTTATTAAAACAGCAGTCCCAGACATGGTGGTCTGCTGAGCCCAGCAGACCACCATCCCTGCGAGGACCTCTCATTCCCAATGGGCTTGCAAATTGCGAGAGGCTCATTAATATTCATGAGCCTCGCAATTTGCGACCCCATTGGGAATCGCAAACAGTGTAAAACACACTGTTGTACATAGAAAATAGCACTTCGCAAATTGCGAGTCGCATATGACTCGCAATTTGCGATGCGCTATTTTGCATGTCGCACATCTGACCCTAAATCTCTATGTAGTGTCAATCACACACTTTATGAATGTATTCTCTTCTTCTCAAGATTCAGTTCCAAAATTGATTCTAGTTTTATTATTGCAAGGATTGGGCGAGACCGGAAAGAAAGATGCTTCCTGTGAGTTCTAGGACCAAACCTCTAGCAAGTTTGACTTCTTTGTTTGCAAACCATGACATCTTTCCTTAGTATTGGAAAATCACTGATAGCAGTTTTGTGTTGGGGCGCTCGAGTATTCTAGCTTGGTTCACCCAGATCAGTTCCACCAGCTGCAGGATGCATTATCGATTGATTGTCTGCTTTAGAGGCAATATATAGCATGCTTAGCTTGTCATAGCATAACAGAACGAAGCATGGGCCACTGAAGGGCCTGCAAAAATCCAGAGAAAACATATTCTCCTCTGCATTTGTCAGGAATTGGAACCGGCCTGTGCTTTATCACCTTCTGCAATGTCTTCCAGGGCAAGCTTCCCTCAGATCTGTCTAAGGTAGGAAAGCCTATCCCACGTCGGCCTAGGAGCACTGCCCGTAAGAGGGAGAACAGGTCCCTGAGCCCCAATGTAGAAGGCCTGCCTGGCTGAGAGTAGCTTTCCACTCTATCCCACAAAATGACATCCAGCATCAGACTGCGGTGGTTCGGCTACCTCTCCCTGGAGCTATTTGATCCTCTCGATTGCTCTGCAACAAGGTGGCTTGACTAACCTGCCCTTGTGGAATCCTTAGTGGATGCAGTTTGAATCCTCAATGCTTGTGAAGCTTGAATTGCACAAAACAAATAGGTCCTAAGGTAACTTCCTTCACAACCCTTCAAACTCCAGCCAATCATGTCCACTTGCAAGCCGGCTTCATGGCTTTCCTCTTCATGCTGAACAGACTCAGCAACGCGTTGTCATTTTTCTGATTTTTAGTGTGTGTTCTATCCCTGTCAGTTGGAGTTCCTGTCAGCAGCTGGGGGGCTGAGCTTGTTACATCCTAGCTCTTGGTGGGGTTCCCAAACTTGTAAGTTGATTAGGATATTGTGAGAGCTGCACTAAGGCACTCGTGAGAATCTGGGCACTCTTCCCCTGCCAAGTCAATTTCTTACACTTGCAGTGCCTAGATAGATTAATGAAGACATTGGTGTCCAATTTGCTTATTGTACATTTACATCTCATGATCGAGGAGTATGTTCACGACATTTTATCTAAACATCTCTTAATATTTTTAAATCTTTAGGTGTTGCTTAATTTTGTTTTTAGGTCTGGTGTTAGGACATTTTGATTTTACTAAAATTGTATATATAATATGGGTACTGATAGGGGTATTCAACCAGTTTTCTACATCAATTGATTTGTTGCTGTGTCATTTACATTTGTGTTCCGCCCACCACAGTATAGAAAATAGAGCAATGGGTCAGTCCCTCTGAGCCATTGGCTAACTCTACTGTGAGTGACAGCATTCTGCCTTTTCACAAGGAGCTCATCCAAACACTAAGGGCCTCATTACGATGAGACGCAGAAAGCCTCCGATCACAGGTCTCATCGCGGGTTTCACTGTCGATTGCCGCATTACGATGCAGGCAGATGGAAGTGAAAGTGGCTGGTCTGGATTCCGATGGGCTCAAGAAGCCTGTTGCCCATTCAAAGGCCTGGCCGTAATCCCTATGGACGGTGATTCCGCCATAGGGATTACGATGTCGGTTTCCGTCAGGCTTTTCATGTCGGGCTTTCCGACATGGAAAATCTGTCGGAAAGCAGCATTGGGGGCCCCTAGCAGGGCCTCTTTCACCCTTGGGGACCGAGATGGCACCTATGGTGCCCCCTGTTAATCCCTGCACCGTGTGGCAAAACTGGCCACCACCATTCCAGCCTCCCAGGAAAGTGACCGATGATCACTACGGCCAGTCCGGCCCTGATGATAACCATTTCAAGTTCATGGACAGATTTCAAGGTCATAATGTAGGAGGTTTGACTCACTACGTTCATCAAGTGATGAAGCATCTAAGGGCATAGCAGACAATGATACCTGAGAAACAAAAACATTCAATTGCATAATGTAGTACAGAATTCAGTACACAGCTACACTGGCTGCCTTTGAGAAGCCGTATTAAATTTAAAGCGTTATGTATAGCTTACAAGGCTATCCACAACCATGGACCGCTATACTTAAGACAAGCCTTTCGCCCGCTGGAACATCCTAGGATACTACGCTCATCCTCGGCTCACCTGCTAACAGTCCCCCGTACTAGGAGGGTCAACTGGGGAGACAAACGCTTCACGGTTGGCACAGCCAAATTATGGAACACACTTCCCCTCCACATCAAATGTGCTCCAACCCTGCTCAACTTCAGAAAAAATCTGAAAACTTGGCTGTTCTCAGCCTAAAATCTCACCCTCCCGCCAGAGAGTTCAGCAACTTAGCGCCGAGACACCTTCGGGTATTTGCGCGCTTTAAAAATCGATAAAATAAATAAATAAATGAAGGTGAGCAGCTAGAAGGAGAGAGTAAGGTGGTCCTACTGTACCACTGATATCCGAACCCCAGAATATAGTAGACCCAGAATAATGAAGACAGATTATTGAGGGACAACATATCAAAAGATCAGTGCATATAAGGAAGTACCAATTAAGTATTCCTAACTACAGATCTATGTACTTGAACATTTATATACAACATTGGTACAGAAATGTGGAGTTAGGGTTAGAAATTCTAGAGTTTCGATCTTTTGTCCTCGGTATTGTGTCCCATTGATATTCTGGCATCGATATTGAGGGTGCGCACCCTATGAAACTCTAGAAGCTTGAGCCTGCTTAGAAGGTGGTATTTATATCTTGTTTGAAAACAGAGATTGATGCACCTCCTGATTTGTGCTGTAAGAGCATTGAAGATCTTGAATGGAAGACCCCACAATGCGAGAATGAACCTTTCAGGGTACAAGTCTTTTGAAATCTTGATGTGTCGATATTCAGCAGTGCATGTCTCCAAAGGACGCTTTCTGCGTCAGACATGTCGTTTCTGACATATGAGATCATGAGACGGTTTGCTGGAACTGGAACAGAAGTTTCGAGGGGGTAGAGGAAATCAAGGACAGGAGTCATTAAACCATGACCAAAACCAAGGCAGAGAAAAGCAGGGAAGGGGGAAAGAAGGACTAGAAAGATAAGGCTACAGAGGCAAAGGGAGAAAGCAGAGATGAAAAAGAATCTCCAAGAATGGGATAAAGAGAACAGGAAGCATAGGGCACTGGAATAAAGGGCAGTGGGGTAATCAAGACCAGGCAGCCTTGTAATTCCAAAGAAAGCTGAATTAATTTACTTCTAATTAAGCAGTAACTGTGCCAAGTATCTACGTCTTCCCTAGGCTTACTACCCTTTGACCTCAGGGGTTACTCTACCAATCCTGCCCTCTTTACAGAGACACTCCCAAAGTGGCACTGGAGAGCTGAAGATGGAACAGTGCCCTTTCATATGCACACACTGAACACAATTTTTTTTATAGCTTGGTACGTTACAGATAACATTTTGGCAGTGTACATCCATGTTCCATAGAAATACACATTTACATTGGAATGTCCCAAGTTGTTAGTAAGGTTATCGCGAAATAGCAGAAAACCACTCCACAAAAGCACATCATCACCTGTGGGAACTTTGGTTGCCAAATATTATCTACTATTCCGTTGTGGTGCACCTAGGGTGCATTATTGCGACCTTACCCAAAATCTCAGTACCATCCCATAAGCCACTTTCCTGCCTTGGTAGTATAGTAGTACATCATATAACTTTAAAACAAAAGTAACAAGTAACCACATATATATTGGCGCCATTCCATCCAGTAGCAGCATACTGCATGTCAAAGCAGTGGTTGAAGTGGAAGGGATCTGGGGGGCATGGCCTGCCCATTCGTTTTTTAATTTAGGAAAAAAGTTCCCTAATTTTTTGAGGAGACAGGCATCCTGGGACGGTTAATTCAGAGAGCCGAAATGCTTCAGCTGAAGTGAAAGGCAGAGAGTCTCCTGTGCCGTAAACCGAGGGAGGGGCAGAAAGCTAGCAAAGCCTTCTTGCCAGGGTGCCTGCTTCCCTGAAACAAATGAAAATGTGGCAACTGGTCAATCCGCAAACGTAAAGGCTGCTTGGAACTGGGTATTAGTTTTAATTGAAGGGTTCACTTTAAACTTCCTGATGACACACATTTATTCTGTTTGAGTGGTATTGCTTCGGAGTTACCAGATGAGCTGTGAAGTGTGTGCTATTAACCCTTTCCATGCTGATGACGGAACCGCTCTGTCATCAGCTGCGGTTGGGCTGTGCTGATGACGGAGCGGTTCCGTCATGGCCCCGCCGCCGCGCCTGCGCGGCGCTGATTTCGCGCCTGCTCGGTGCGTTCTATTGAGCGGGCGGGCCATGACGGAACCGCTCCGTCACGAGCACAGCTCAACCGCGGCTGGTGACGGAGCGGTTCCGTCACCAGCATGCGGAATAGCAGCCGCAGCGATGCGGTTAAAAGACAGCTATTTTACTGTGTCCGTGCTCATCTGTTCCACTTCTTTAACTGTGCTGTACTAATTTGTTCTATGTAGTCAACTGTATTCTCTTGCGCATTTTGTATTACATGGATTTTACCTGTGTCGCATGTATTTCTGAATGTATGCCTCTTTTTTATTTCTAACTAATAAAAACTACTTGAACAAAAAAAAAAGACAGCTATTTTATATATAGTTATCTAAAGGTGAAAGACTGAAAAAAAGTTGCTGAATATATTGTTGTTTTAGCCCCGCCTTTGACTTTGCCCCCACGCTCACTCACCCCACCCCCATTACACGCAGGATCACAGTTCCCATACTTTTTTTTAATGCGCTTCGACCCCGTGTCAAAGAATTATACATTTTTCAAAGAGGGGCATATGGGACAACTGCGTAGTAGTTAACCTACCCAGCCAAATGTTTGCATCGTAGTGTTGGTTAGCAGGTAACTGCTTTCACTTCTTAAAGTTACCACTGGGAATTATTTCTGGTACTCCACCTCGAAAACTCATGCTTTCGACTGACGACCCAACATCAGGTGGAATTGCTTCTACCAGGGACTCCCATGCCTAGCCAATTCCATGTTCCTTTGCCTCTTTTAACCTCGCCAATTAAAAATATACTCTTGTATTTTGTCCATTTGAGAAGGTCATTTGTCCAGTGGCCAAAAGTCAGGCCCTTTGATTACTTCCACTTTAGTGTAATTTGAAACTTGGCCCGGTCACTAAATCGAGTTGTGAGTTTATGTTTTGAGGGAAGGGAGTACTTTCCCAGGAGGACATATGTCCCTGTGTGTGCAACCATTAGTAAATGCAACAACATCAACCCAGTGCTCTAAAAGCCTACCACAAGCCCAAACCATGGGCAACGTTTCGGCTCCCACCGCACCACACCTAGGTTACGCTGCTTGTGTACGAGGAAGCAAGGACGAACCGGCATAGAAGGCAATCTGGCAGTGCCCATTGAGCTGGTCTGATGGGTCAGTGCAGGGGCGGCCTTAGGCATGTGCAAGCTGTGCACCTGCACAGGGCCACCAAACCCCAGGGCCACCACGCCAATATATATCCTTAATATAATAATCCTCTGAGGATAGATACATATTTGCTTGGTGCCCCCTGTCAGGGATTTGGCAGCCTCCGGCTTTGTTCCACTTCAAAACACCCTGACCCCCCCCCTCTTCACGGGCCTCCGTGCTCCGCCCTGCCCGGACCCCCTCTTCTGGGGCCCCCTACCTACGCTCACTGCCCAGGGCCGCCATGAGCCTAGAGCCGCCCCTTGTCAGTGTGTGGGTCGGTGTTTTGGTTGGTTCTGTTTTATGATCTGCTGCGCTGGTTTTTACTGTAGATTTCCCTGATGTTAAAACAAGCATTGCTAGAGCAAGCTCAAATCCAAGCATCAGGGCCGGACTGGCCGTAGCGTGCACCGGGCGTTTACCCAGTGGGCCGTCAGTGTGGAGGGTGGTTTTGGACCCCTGGGGGGCATTTTTTGATACCAGGGGCCCCCTGTAACAAAAGCAGCTGCAGTGTTTTCCATGCACACTCTCCTCCCCTCTCCCCCCCTCAACCCCCCCAAGGCCGGTCCGCCTCAATTGCCAGGGCCGGTTTGCATTCCCAGTCCGGCCCTGGCAAGCATTCGTCCACATCTTGCCAAACCCCTACACAGCCTGTCTTTACAAGTTCAGAACTGCCCTAATTTGCAAACCAAATTCATTAATTGGGGCTACATTTATTTTGGTGCCAGGCCCATTTTCTGCCCCAGTCCACGCTGGCGGCAATAATTTGTTTATCTTTCCTGGTGTGAAGGACTTTCATATGCACACATTACACAAAAATGAGGCATAGGCCAGTACGTTTGCACAGAGTGCTGGCTGCATAATATCAGTTTTATGATTATCCATATGAAAACCAATGAAAATAACCAGCTCACAGCAGACAAATGGGCCTATTAGAATTCTTTCTCGAATTAAATATTTAAACGTGCAATAGCAGCAAGGGGTGGGAAAGCTGAGATGTTTACTTTATTTCAGATGTCTTTCTGCAATGATACACATCAACTATTGCCCTCTCTAAGATTTCCACCGCTGCTGCAGCAGAAACAGGCAATAACGAAAGATATTTCAATAACAGCCATTTATGCAGTGCCCACCCAAGGCAGACCTGTCACCCAGCAGTTTGTAAATAGGAGATGATGTTAGCCCTGCAAGGATTTGAACCTCTGTCCTGCTGGGTACACATATATGTCTGCCTCAGGGTATCTTCCAAGTAATCTAATTTAGGAAGCCATCTTCAGATGTAACCCCTTAGCTGTTTCTGCCTCCTTTTGCTGTCTATGGCCCAAGCAAAGCAGGAACAGCCTCCCTCTCACATATCAGCTTGCAGCATATTAATTGCATTTAGTTCTCTTTGGATTCCCCTTACCTCCTGTAACCGGATAATGCCTGCCTCTGGATACCCCGAACACTTAAGGACCGCCTGGCCTCAGAGCTTGCATTATGCATTAGTTCCAGCATTGATTTCCACCCTCGCCTCTGTGATGTTACTGGTTTCCTTTGCTTTGCAGGATGCCAGAATCTAAATGCATTTCTTGTCTCCATTGGCTAGGCACAATGCAACCCAAAGAATTTTTTTTATTTTAGATGAAAAAAAAGATTTCCAGGAATTCCTTTCAGTCCTCAGCAGACTTCCCCTAAACTCCGACAGGCGCATCATATTGGATTAGTCAAGCTTGTTTTCCACCGTCATATGCAAATCTTCTCTCATTAGGAATTGCTTTGTAGTCTGGGGTCTTTTTGAAACTCCCTGGACGTGAGTGACGCTGCAAAAGGTGCATGTCCTCCTAAAACAGGCAGATGGTTGTGTTTCCTGTTGTGTTATTTACTGGGTGTGCACAAGGAGATGGTCATATTTTCTTACATATGTATCCTTCTAATGCTTTTGCTATGATTTTATATTTACAATGTATTTCTATACAAAATATATTGTTTATGTTATATTTTAAATCGCGTTAGTGCATTGTAATTTCATTTATTTAGCGCTTACTACCCCTGGCGAGGCATGTTATGTTATATTTATATTATTCCATATCATTTACGGAACCATCATGCGATTTCTTTAATTTCTTTTAATTTATGTATGATTTTTATGTTGCGCTCATGTTATCTCCAGGGGTTGTCAGTGCGCTGTACAGTTAATACAACAAGACCAGAAGCTCTGAGAAATACAAAATACATATTAAAATATAGAAAAAGTCAGTTTTCTTTTTTAGTTTGGATTATTTCGGGGGTTTTTTTTGTTTGTTTTTTAGGTTTATTATTTAGGTTGGATTATTGTGTCTACATTGTTTCTTTGTATAGTTTTCTCTGTAGTATTGTGCTTTATATTATGTCTGTTTTGTATACTAATTGTTTGGAAAACAACCGATAAAAACTTTTGAACACAAAATATAGAAAAAGTAATAAGCATAGAAACTTCTGTTATGCTTGCTGCAAGGTGAAAGAAACAAGGCGCGCTGTGGCAATGGGGTAAGGGTTCATGAAAAGGAACATCGGCAGTCAGGAGTTGCTAAGGTGATGAGTAAAGGGATAATGATACAGGCACAGGTGGGGACTAAATAATAGAGGCTTCCCTTTTTACAAAGTGAGACAATATGTAATTATTCTGGGTGCTCCCAGTTTCCAACACATTAGTGCAAAGACATCTTGCTAGGTTCCTGTATGAGACTAGTGTGTCAAGAGTTACAATGGTGGGCAGGGCTGGTGCAGGGTGTTTTGCCACCCGAAGTGAAATGAATAGATGCCACAGGACTCTCTCACATCACTCCAACTCTCCATCCCAAATCAAACCTCACACCACCGTTACCACAACTTTTCCAGGGCAGGGCCTGTTACACCGCCTTAAGCGACAGTATGTGGACCTGAAGCACCGGGGCGGGCGTGACGTGTGTGTCCTGGACTGTGTGTGGTGGTAAGCCAAAGTAGGAGAGCATGGGGTGAACATTACTCCCTCCTTCCCTGCCTTGTGTGTGAGAGCAGATAGCCTACACTCCTTGATATAGGACTGCTGATGCTGAAGGGCACTGCACAGCTAATTTTGGGTAAGGCCAGTGCTTAATTTGAGCCGGTGTTTTCTGGTGGGCACCAGCACTGAATCATCAACACCGGTGCTTTTCATGAGCACCAGTTAAGGACACATTACTTTGTGGGGAGATTAAGTGTCCAGATTCTGTTCAACCGATGCCGAGACTCGAGCCTGGTTCCCCAGCACCAAAGTCGGCAGCTCTGGCCATTACGACACAACTTCTACTAACTTTAATAGTGAGTGTTTAAGGCGGCGCTAACAGGAGAAATGAGCTCGTGCAAGCTGCCTCCTGACGAGAGCCCAGGCACTTATTTTTTTCACAAATTAGCCACCGGGTTACGCTCTAGCCCAATCTGTTTTTTTTATGGTGCCTTGTGATGTTGTATTGTGCAATTGAGCATGGGGGCAAATCATGTTTGCCTCAGCTTCTATTACACGAGCAGCTTAACTGGTGCACATTTTTATACCAGAGCAGATTGCTGAACACCAAGTCCACAGCGCTTTTAAGTTGTCTCATACCGGAGGTAAACTGCTCATCCCCTTTGCGGGGCCTATATGCAAAGGCAGATTCAGTCCTAAGCATAACGGGAGCAGGGTCAAGATTGATTTGCTTATGGCTGGATCTAAATTGGAATGGCATGGTGAGCAAAAAAAACTATGGATTTAGGTCCAGATCTCTGTACTGGGGCGAATGTTCAGCATTATGTCCTTCAATTGTTATTTTTGCACTAAGCATAATGCTACCTGCCAAGAAGTCATAAATGGATTCCTGGCATGCATAAACCTTTCTATGGATGTGGAGGTCTCTGCCATGAGAGCAGAGTTTTTTGCACTCGTAAATCCCACTCAAGGGATTCGAAAGTGGATGTTCCCCGGTGTGTTGAGCCTCAGAAGTTTGTGAATGCCAACAAATAAAAATGCTCGTTTTGGTCCCAAACTCTTCACTTTTACCCTTTCTACCCTGGGAAGGGTTGGATGTTTAGCACAGGCAAGGGTTGGTGTAAACCCATTCCCAAGGTAGAAAGGGAAACGGATCAACCTCCAATCTGACGGGGGTGTAGTGAAAGAGTTTCTCCAATGGGAACAATATTTTTGCTGCAGAGAAAACAAATGAAAAAGAAACAATTGATGGACAGAATGCTGGATAATGCAAATATTCACCCCAAGTCACAAGGATCTGGGTTAAACCCATCATTCTTTTGCTCACCACACCACCCCAGTTTGGACCCAGCCATATGCAAATCAGTCTTGACCCTGTTCCTTGTAGGAACAGTCCAGCCCAAACTGCCAAGCCAGGTCCTCCCTGGACCGGAAGCAAGCATCCTAGGGCCGGTTTAAGGGCATCACCCTTCATCAGCCAGGCTACAGAAAACAAAATCAAAAAAGGTCATTTGCACATGGGTGGTTCTTGTCATCTGTACAGAGGGGCTCCTCTACCGAGAACTCCACATAGAACGAACAATATCCTGATTGGAAAATTACACGATTTTTCATGGAATCCACATTGCACAACTTTCCATGCAGATTCCAATAGGACTTTAATAACACAAGGTAGTAAAAAAGTAAATAGATGAGTGTGGTTGTATAACTTTGCTTGTGAATATGGCCCAATGTTTCTTCATAGCATTGTAGTATTGAAGTTATAGGTGTGGAAAAACAAAACCCAACATCCAGAGTGCAAGTTAGGCAATCAAACTAAATGTGGTACCCATGGATGGCATGGTTTAACTCAAAAGCTCTGGTATTTTAAACGAAAGACAACAGTGGAAAATTCCCAAGAAAACAGCACCTAGTCAAAATTTCTCCCAGATTTTTCTTTTGGGCCCACCCTCTGGTACATGGGGTGGTATGTGTGCACACTCCAAAAACACCCACTGTTACAGTGTAGGTTCAAAACATGAACTAAGAAGGTTTAAAAAAGGACAAGGTGCACCACTTAAACGTTTTTAGAAACTGTTATCTCTAGTGGGGTAAACAGCAATGATCACAATCAAGTATTTCTTGTATTCTTGGGAGTTCTTTATTCAATTCAGTTGAAAAAAGGTTATACACAGGATCTACAGCCGACGCGTTTCGTCCTCAAGGGACTTCTTCAGGGCTGTTACAATAAAGACAATATACAAGACATACAATTAAAACTTAAGACATAAATCTTTTAAAAAGCAACTAGGCTAGTACATGAAATGCCAGGCTTCAACAACAGTACCTCACAAGAATTGATTCTAGTACAGATCCTATATTTTCAATACCAACACGATTGGGTGTGTCTAGAACCAACTTAAAGAATATATTGTACAGAAAATTGATAACACACTTCTTTCAAAGTATTGTGATTGGGAGAGAACAACCTCATTATTTAAGCTTTTATGTTTGGTTACACAATAAAGCAAATTATCAATTCTAATCCATACTTACAGTATTGACATCTTACACCATGTACATAAAAGAAAACATTACTATTTTAAAATATCGAACATCTAACTAGTTCTTGCATATCATTTTCCATGTCAGCATGACCCTCTATAATTGGTTGCCCCATACCCTAGGTTCAATGGTCACCATGAGAGTCTCAGGACTAAAAGAACCCCAAATTACAGAAGAGCGGAAATTTAGGGAAAGAAACTAACAAAAGTGTATGTGATATAAACCAGCAATCATACCAAGAAAATCACTAACGATGATGTCCCTGGATCCTCTCACGTAGTTAAAGGATGCGTAAGTTTATCCATGAAGTTATGTAGTGGACCAGTGGCATCTGTGAGTGATTAACGAGAAGTCATTAGTAAAAGAGCAGCTGAGGGACAGATAAGCCACATGTAAAGACATTTCCAGAAGCCACAGGTGAATCAAATGGCTTAGGTGGAATTGGGAAGGTCTGACCTACCACGTTTTTCGGACACCTGTCCGTTTAGGATTCTGTCCCGGCAGATCACTTAGCCAAAGTCGACTACAACCGAATCACACCCGTAATATGAGGTGTTGGATTTTGTATGTTCTAGCCACCTATAGGATAATCAAGAGTTTAGAATAAGAATTTTTAAAAGCAAATTTCCTATTGACATAAACCAAAAACTGGTGCTTTCTTAGTTTTCAAGAGGATTTGCTAGGTGTAAAGCTGAAAAAATAAGGGGCAGAATTATGACACTTACATCCAAAAATAAGGATAATGATCCAGTAACAGTGGAAACCAGGGTAGATAGATAGTGGGGACCTCCGTCTGTCATCTGTGAACAGCAAGGAAATAGATAATGTAAACCTTATTTAATCCTAAATGTCAGAGCGAAGGGCCCAAAGTAAATTCCATCGCCACCCTTGTTTAACATGCCAATGTGTGGCAAGCCAACTGTAGTATATAGCTACATCTCCGTTAATGTTACTGAACAGACAGATATTTCTTACCTACTAGTATCTTCTTATTAACTAGTATCTTCTTATTGTAGAAGGAAAGTGTAGCAGTTCTATTGCCAAGAAACTCTAAGGAAAGAAGAATTAAATTGTTGTCTTGAGTGAGAGAAGAGGAACCTTAAGAACATTCCTTTTTATTATCTATAAGGCATCTCATCAGGAAATAGTCCTTTGTCTACATGGATTAATGAGGGAAAGGACAAAAGATTTATATCCCTTTCCCTAGTTTGATAGAAATACCTAACAGGCGTGGTGAAAACAACAATAAGGAAAGAAGCAAGACCCATATCAATCTACCAAGCAAAATGAAGATGTAATTGTATACCTAAAGTTATCTGTGGGGCTCCAGGAATTAGGAGTCCTCTATTTAGTCTATGAAAGTGTCCCCTTTACCTTAATAAAGTGACCTGCAGCATCCCCTGGTCCCCTCGGTGATCGATAAAGCAGCTTGCAAAACGACGTCCTCCCCCTTCAAATAACGGCAGAATACTAACCTATTCTGCTGGGTTTATATACTATAATAAATTGTTCTCTAATTCCCTGCACCTGGTTTCAATTTGTGAACAAAGTCGGCGCAAATCGCGGTAGCCAAGTTGTATGAGTGTTCGGTTGTAGTGTTAAACTACCAAACGAAGCTACGTGGCCGCCATGTTGTGTAGGATCGGGGAATTCCATATGAGGTCAGACCCAGGGTTTCTCGTGATGCCTTAGATTAACAAAACAAGTTTCCATATGGAAAACCATAAGTTCAGCACACAAATCTTTAATTTGTTATTCGGATCGAAACGAGAAAGAGGCATTTGCCGCGATAATCCTCGATGTTGCATTCGCACGCGGCAGCCATTTACGTTTGGGCAAATGTGTTGTGAAAAAATACTATCAGGTGTGATTGTTTAAATTGTAGCTGTTTACTTAAGAAAACCCCAAAAAAGGAAAAATGTATGATAAGTTAATTGTAATATATAGAGACAAAGACGAAAGCGTCCTTAGCGACAATCCCCGAAATTGTCTCAAAGCGCGGCGGCCATTTTGGTTTGGGCAAAAGAAATATCAAGGTAAATCTATTCATGGCGGCCATTACGGTTTGGGCTGGTGTATTTATAAGAAAGAAACGGCGATCTGTCCTTTTTATCCTTTTTAAGAGCTGCTATGGCATTTCCAAGTTAAAAAAGTGAAAGGCAAATTGACATAAATAATAAGAGTCATTCTTCTTCCATATGTGATTTTAGTAAAAGCTATATGGATGGTTTAGTCTACGTAACAGCAATGATTTCTCACAATTCTATAAATACAAAAATAATAATATGGCTGTGGGTATCCCTATTTCTCCAAAACTTTCTTAAGACAATGGGCCGTATTGTCAAAAACATGGCTATCATGGGTCATTATAGTTCTATGGTGCAAACATGGCGTGGTGGCCACCAGGGTAAGAATCTAATTGGGGGAATAGTTTTCTAGGTATATATTTTCAAATATAAAAAGGACTCAGGGTAGGGAGAGAGATGAAAAAGTGACCCGTGGGATTCCCCCAAAAAAACATCATCCTTGAAATAATGGACATCCTGTTGTATAATCACCCCGTGTGGTATAAGAGATGGCAAAACAAATATGCAAGAACAATATGCTACAAATAAATCTTGTCATATATTTTACAAAATGCAAATTTTTTTAAAATATATTTTTTTTTTTACAAAAGAACAAACATTAGTTAATACCAAAATACAGATAATAGATGATGTGTGAACAGGGTATATAATACAGAACATATTGATTTGATTGTCAGATGTAAACAGCCACTAGAGGAGGATACATGTATTTGGTCTTCGTGTTATAATTTGTCTTGATGTTCAGAAATTAGAGTTTCAGGGAAACATTAATATTGACACATAAGTATTAAGAATAAAGTTTGCAGTTATTCATTAATCTCATTATGAGACCTATGGAATGAGGTAGTGCATTTCATCGTCATAATTATGTCCCAGTTCCACACTCCTCATTCTACATATCCACTCTGCTTCACATTTTCTTAAAGCTAGAGTCCGGTCACCTCCTCGCGGGTTCGGGGGGACATGGTCAATCCCCATGAACCATAGTGTGTCCTCTGGCTTATGTTTGTCCTGCATGTGGAATGTCATCGCATATTTGTTGTGATCATTATTGCGATGAGCCCTGACATGTTCCTGAATCCTCTGCTTCAGAGGTCGTTTCGTGCTGCCTACGTAGATTTTATCACATGGGCAGCCTATGATGTACACTACAAAAGTTGTGTTACAGTTTATGAGGTGCTTGATTTTATGTGTCTTCTTTGTATTGAAACAAAAGGTTTTCGTTTTGTCCCTTCCCAGACTACATACATTGCAGCTTCTGCATGTGAAGAACCCCACAGTTTTTGGTGGGAGCCAACATGGTTTCTGTTTTTCAGTGGTCACCAAACTGGGACATAAAATGTTCCTCAAGTTGTGGCCTCGCCTATAGATGATTTTAGGTTTAGGTGGAAGATCATTTTTGATACTTGAGATCTCTGTCAAGAGGTGCCAATGTTTCCTTAGGGTATTATACACCCCGCTGTTTTCATCAGTGAATTTTGTAGAGAAAGCCAAGGGAAATTTGTTGTCTACTCTCGGAGCCCTGTTTTCCAATGTAATTTCCCTAGTTACTTTGGCTACTCTTGCCTTTACCTTATTGAGTATCTTCTGGGGGTAACCTCTTTGACGGAAACGTTCTTAGGTATCCCTGATGTTTGTCTGAAAACTATCTTCGGTGCTACAGTTTCTTCGCATCCTCAACATTTCGCCATATGGTATGTTGTTGATCACATGTCGAGGATGTGAACTTTTAAAGTGCAGCATGCTGTTGCATGCAGTACTTTTCCTATGTGTTTTGCTGTTAATCATGTTGTTCTCAATGAAAAAGGTTATATCCAGAAAGTCAATTTGTTGTCCACTGTATTCCATGGTCAGTTTTACATTGTACGGGTTATCATTCAAAAAGTCAAAGTATGTCAACAGCTCCGGGGCAGGCCCATTCCACAACATAATCACGTCGTCAATGTACCTGCCCCAGAAAATGATGTAATCCGACCACCTAGCCGAGTGACGGCCCCAGGCATGCTCCCGCTCAAACCAGCCCATGAATAGGCCGGCGTAAGCGGGAGCAAACCTGGAACCCATCGCCGTACCCTGTATCTGTTGAAACCATGTTGAATCATGGAGGAAAAAGTTTTTAGACAATATGATCTCTGTCATCTCCATAAGTACCTCATTATGCAATCTGTGATCTGCGGTCCTTTGTCCTAAGAAGAAGGCCAAAGCTCTCATACCGAATTCCTTTTTAATGCAAGTATATAAACTTGTCACGTCCATTGTTACAAATAGCATGTTCTCAGACCATGTCAAATTTTGGAATTTTGACAGGATGTCCTTTGAGTCCCTAATGTAAGCTGGTAAGTTCTGGACAAAGGGTTGAATGTATGTGTCGACGTATTGTGACAATCTCTCTGTAGGGGAATTGATGCCTGCAATAATCGGACGGCCCGGTGGAAAGGGGCCGCCCTTGTGGATCTTCAGAAGAATATATATACAAGGCGAGCTTGGTGCTGTTACAGCCAGATACCTGTATTCTTCCTCACTGATCAATCCTATTTCTCGCCAGTCTGACAGTTTCAAGTTTATGTGGGCAGTGAGGTTGCCCACAGGATTTTCCACCAATTTCTTGTAACAGTCAGTATCCGATAGTTGACGTTCAATTTCACTCATATAGTCAGATTTTCTCATGAGGACAATATTACCCCCTTTATCCGCTTCGCGGATGACTATAGAGTTATCAGACCTTAAGTTTTTGAGGGCAGTTAGTTCCTGTGGTGTGAGATTTTGATTTTTACCACTACGACTGATCGGGGAATCTATCAGTTTATGGAATCCTGTAGTGACTCTTTTCTTAACCCCTTCGACGCTCATGACGAGCTCAGCTCGTCATGGAGTTTCCATTGACTTCAATGGAAATTACATTGGAGCACAGGCTCAGCATCCAATTAAAAATGTCTATGTTGGGGTGGGTGCCTACAGGTACAAAATTTGATTTAGGTTTAAGACCACTGGATTTGGTTACATTTTCCGACACATCCAACTCATTGCAAATAACATCTGTATCAATAGAAGTTTCAAGTTCAATCGTTATTAGTGATTGTAACAAGTTTATTTCGTTCACAGTGTATGGGGTCACAGTATTTACATCATTGCAAGAGTCATTTTTCTTAACAGGGTTTCTAGCAAAATGATCTTTTAGTTTCAGAGTGCGAACAAACTTACATAAGTCAACCAGTATTTCAATATCATCCCCTGTTTGATTCGGACCAAAGCCCAGTCCCATTTCAAGTACAGATTTTTCATCATGGGAAAGACATTTATCTGAGAGATTCACAATAATAGACTCATTTGTGCTTCCTCTATCTGTCCCAATTTTGATGTTATTATCTCTTAGTTCTTGTTGGACCTTGTCCTCTTCGCAATAGTTGCCGCATTTGAGTTCTTGCCTCTGTTTTGATCTCTTCCAACTGCGCCTCCCCCCTCCTTGTTTTGAGTCTTTTGGCCTTGTTCCTAGCCTCACCCTCTCCATTTCCACTAAAAAAGGGTTCTGACCTGGTCTTGTCTCTCCTGTTGCTGCGGGTGCTGGAACCTCGTTTGAGAGCGAGCTAGCAGTGGAAGATAAAGATGTTAGACTACTCACTGATGTTAGATCGGGGGTCTCCTCTCTCTGTCTTTTACCATCCCCCGGTACCTTGATGTTATCAAATTTATGAGAGAAGGTATATATTCGTCCCTCCTTATAATCTTTGTCGTCCTTTTAATTTTCTTCATTTTTTTGTCACGAAGATAAAGTTGGTGATTCTCAAGGATGCTGTCTAGTATATCATAGTTCTTTTTGATGATGTCTTTTAAAGGGGATGTCTCAATATCCTTTTCTAAATCTTCTATCTCTTTTTTGAGTTTTTTCCCCCTTGATCTCAGAATTTCTTTTCTATTGAAAGAAGTGTGTTATCAATTTTCTGTACAATATATTCTTTAAGTTGGTTCTAGACATACCCAATCGTGTTGGTATTGAAAATATAGGATCTGTACTAGAATCAATTCTTGTGAGGTACTGTTGTTGAAGCCTGGCATTTCATGTACTAGCCTAGTTGCTTTTTAAAAGATTTATGTCTTAAGTTTTAATTGTATGTCTTGTATATTGTCTTTTTTGTAACAGCCCTGAAGAAGTCCCTTGAGGACGAAACGCGTCGGCTGTAGATCCTGTGTATAACCTTTTTTCAAAAGCTCTGGTACCTAGGCTGCTGTAAACACAATAAGAGGTGTGTTAGGCAACAGGACACAGTGCAACTGTTCTTAAGGAGATGCTAGCAACAGGCTGTGCATTGGATCATACAGTAGACGCAACCCTCGTCGGTTATCAGCATACTTTGCAGTTTGATGATTTTCCTTCAACACGTCACACTAATCTTTCTTCCATCCCCAGGCGTATTTCTCAAATTGCTAACTCTGGAACCACTGAAGATAACATATTACAGATAAATGTGTCATGGCCGAGTATTACTAGCCTTCAGATCATTCCAGCCTTCATGACCGGACTGGCTATTCTATCATCTGGCATTTCCTCTGTAGGCTGCGGGCTACGGGGCAGCTTCCAGAGCTGCATGGGCTACCAAGACCCAACCGTGCACCCACGACCCCACTCTAGTTGCATAATTCTGAAGAGTTCGACTTTCTGAACACTGGTTTCCAGTCTACTTTTGTTAGTTTCCTATTCGTGATAAGGCCCACCGAGTCCCAGTTTAATGCTGTCCTTTGAGGTTGCCCGAACAGCCGGAAAGGTTCTAAAACTTCACCCACTTGCTACATTTACCAGTCTACGGCAAAATATATTCCTTGTCAGACTCCCCTCAAAACACCTTTCCATAGACTCCAATCTACCCAGCAGTAGTAGGAGCATAGACATCTGATGTCTGGCTGGCAAATGTACAGAGATGTTATCCAAGCCCAACTTTATCCATGAGATCAAGAGAAATTTCTTCTTCACCCCTACCTACAGGCTCAGTTTTAAGCCAGGTAGCAGGAGTATGATCCTGTCCACCTGGGACATTGTAGCTTTAACTACTAATTCTTATCAGGTTCTTGCTTTGAGCCTTCTGAACCTCTCTGCAATCTGTGATTCTGTGGATCACGTTGTTCTGCTTTGCAAGCAACAAAGTTTCACGTGTGGCATCTAAATAACTCTATTCTGTACTCCCTCTGTACTGTAGACTTCTGTACTGTGAGATCTCAAAGGGATCGGCTTTTTATACTCGGCTTCATAACAATGCCATCTACCACTACCCCCCTTATGATTGGCCTTAATACCACAGTCAATGTCAGTGGCCTAATGAGCATTATTTGATTTTAAATGCAGGTGCTGTGCCATCTCCTACTGTCTCACTACTCTGCCACTTCTCCCCATCCTGATTTTGATTCTGTATCCTGTGAAACCTATGCACGCGTTGGTGTAAGTACGGTATAGCATCCCAAATATGGAGATGTAATATCTGGCCTCTCAGCTACAACATGCAGCTCATTGGCTGTCAGATGGGGAGAATTGGGAGAAGACACTACTGGCTAATGAGACACGTGGTACCACTCGCTCACAGTTGTTGCTTTCGGGGGGACAGCATGGGGCACCGGTCTCGTACCTCATTAAGGATACAGCGTCTCTTTGAGAGAGAGCCGTCAAGTTGTTGGCGGGTGGAGCCACCTTTGTACGGGAATTTACCTTCTGGGACATGTCAGCTTGTCATACGCTTGTGGACTCAGTAGATGTTTCTGCTTAGCTTGGAGGTGGATGCGAGATCATTGGGTACTTGTATCCCAACGAGGACTTTATTACTTTTGAGGCGGCTAAGGAAGCCTTTGGGCTAGGGAATGGCCTATTCCTAACGTATACCAGTGTTGCTGTCATGACCCAGGAAATATGGCCTATGCTTCCAGCTGCACCAGTTGTGAGGAACAATTAGTAAAATGTAAAGTGTCCCTGAGCCAACAAGGAGGTGCAGTTTTAAGATTTCTAAATAAAATTGATGATTGCTTAGTCAAACCGGCGCTAACCACCCATAAATCAGTTTTGACAGCAAGTATGTATGGTGCAGAACTGTGGGGCTATAAGAAGATCCCGGCCTTACAAACCATAGAGAACTCAGTTTTGTGACAAATGCTCCATTTAGGCCCAGGATCACAATTGGCAACATTGAGATTAGAATTGGGCAGCAGATCATACAGCCCAACCCTATTCTGGCAGCCTACTGGAAAGCCTTCAAGGACTTATTAAGGAGCAGGAAGTTCGCCTCCTTACCATGGCTTGAATGTGTTAAAAACACTCTCACTGCAAATAGGTGCGAACATTTATGGCTGAAATCCAAGCAGCTGGAAAAGGATGCTTTATTAATGGCAAAAAACTATTCTGGTACCATGCAAAGTTAGAGGATGTGACTGGGAAAAAAACTCTATATGATACTTATCTGAATTAGGAATAAGAGCCTGGATTTGAACCTTATATCAATATGATCTTTCCTGTAGAATAAAGATCTCTATACATCCAACTCAGAGTTGGCACTATGCAAGTATCGCTAAAAATATGGTCAAAGACTACCGACAACATTTCGGACATCAGTAACTGCGCCCTGGGAGGCCCTGAAACAACTGCTCGTTTTATGCTTTTATGTTCCCACACCTAGCACCACAGAAGGCATTTTTTACATCCCTTGTTCAAAAATTCAACTTACGGTTCTGCAAGGAAGTCCTCAAACTACGCTACAGGACAGACTCAAGGTAAATATACCTTGTGGCGGCGGCTTATATTTACTCAGCATGGAGAGTAAGAAGATCTCACCTGAGATGTGCCAGGATTATCTGGCGACTGCAGGGTATAGATGCTTCTTGGGTGGAAATTATGAATATTACAGTTAAACTGTGAGTAATTTATTTAACATTACAGTGATTTATCTGCTGTGAGGCTATAACACAAACTAGGGTCTTGTAAGATTGCCCTACTCTATATGAGTTGTATTTTTCTAATTGCCTTGAGTGCAGCATGGACTAATTTAAACATATCTGTATTGTAACAAATCCTCATTAATTCACACTTTATAAAATGATAATGCATGTTTTATTGTGTGGCTATTTTGCTGAAACAATAATGGTGATACAATAGAATTTCACTTCCTTCTCAATGGCCATTATGTTCACCCCTCTCATTGTAAAATCCATGAGCCTAACCCTACTCCTCAATGTTGAATTTATTGTAATAAATCCTATCTTCATGCGTAAATATCTGCAGATCCATATTCTGTAATCAAGATTTGCCATTTAGGCCTGCAGATTGTTTTTGAGCTCCTAAGTATTAACAAATAACCAGTCATATTAAAAATAAGGACAAACACTGATTTGTGAGTTAAAGACAACTCTGTGCAGGTAACAACCACATTGCTCAGTGATGTGATGAGATCTTCCATCCTATTTAGGTCTGACCTAAAGATAACTTTAGCTACTTTGTCAGCCTCATGTTTTTCAAACAAAAAATATGTAAATAAATGAGTGCTTTAATCTGCCCCATTGACACTGGTCAAGCAAATGTCAGTCAAATGATGCTCCCTTTCACCACAGCACAAAGTAAAGGCAAATGAGTCAGCCCACTTCAGCAATTGGTTACCTTCACTTTGAATTACTGTATTTTACCCTTGCACAGGTATACGCCTACAAAAAAGATTGGCTCGAGTGTGAAAAATGTGAGACACTTGTATTTGCCAGGAACTACTCATTACGATGTAGTCTGGACTGCAACCAATGGAATGTCATTTACGGTCCGAGCTGCATCGCCTGCTGCAGTCCAACCGACGCATTAGGGCATGTGGTCGGAAGCAGCAGTTGGAGGGACTGACCAACACCTTCCGACAGGCTCATGGAACACGCCGGTCAGTCGGGAACCTCCTCATAATCCCTTACGAAAGGTGTTTCCGACATAGGGATTATAATGTCGGTTTCCAACAGCCTTTCCATGTCAGCCTTTCCGACATGGGAAGGCTGTCAAAAAGCAACATTGAAGGCCCATATCAGAGCCAGCTTCCCCCTTGCATCTAGGCCTGGGGGCCACCTAAGGTGGTCCTGTGAAAATCACCTGCACTGTATGCCACACGGTGCAGGGATTTTCACAAACTCCCATTTCTAGACGGTTCCTGCCCACTGCACAAGCTCCCATTTAGAAATAGGAGTTTGTGACTGCACCATGTGTGGTCGCATCATAATCAGGTGCGCGGAACCGCCAACCTATTTCTGTCAGAGACAACTCCGACCGACATTCCAATCAGGGTCTTAGTGCAGAAAGGAGCGATCAACTATTTCCATAACAATCTAGACGTTTCTTTAAAGTTGCCAATGTTGACTCATCATCATAAATCAGCCTTGGCATATTAATTTATCCTATAGAAAATGAGAATACATCATTGGAGTAGCAATAGAGTATTTACATATTTCAAGGTTGAAGTTGCACCCTCCCCTCAGAGGTTTATGAATGCATGATAAGTAATTGCATCTGGCTCTGGAAGGACACCTATTAATAACTTGAGAGATTACAGCTTTGTGAAGACTTAAAGAAATTAGATCTAACTCGGGAGGGGCAGCTGTTAACCACTTGATGTGTCTGTGTTTTTGTGTGGGAAAAAACAAATGCTTTTCTTTTTTTACCTATTGTTGTACTCAAATGACATTGATGTTTATAGCAAGTCACATCATAGTACATTGGACCAGGACAGCCATGCATTATAAAAAGCAAATGTAACTTACTGGCACCCATCTATGGATGCACTCAAAAACTTTTTCCTAAGATTAAAGCTAAATGTACATACCCAGAGCTGCTATTTCTTATTTACAGTTGGGTGCCATCACAAATCTTGCTGAGTAATCAATGCGTTTATTGGAAGTTGCAATATTGACTAATTGTCATAAACCAAAGAGGCAATAGTGTATATGCAAATTTCTAGCTAGAAACCATTTGAAGTACTTCCATTTTGTTATGAACTTCAGATTTTCACACCTGATGCAAGAGAGACATCTAGTAAGGACTCTCCACATATCCATCAGTTTGACAAGATTTAAAGTTACGGCCCTTGAAAATTCCAATGACTGGCAGTCACTATTTATATTAGTGTGTCATCACACATGTTGCATAATAGACATGACATTTACTGAAAGTTGCAATATTGAGGAGGATCCACTCGAGGTAATGAGGAGTACTGGTAAGTAAAGAAGACATTACCTCCTCATATAGTCGTCATCGTCACAATCATTACACAGTGACAGTGAGGAAATCAGAAGCCAGAGACAAAAGAATGATTTGCACTGACATAAATGTAATAGAAAACAAATTACTGTGCAGCATTGGCCAAAACCAAATGACCAAACTTACAGGCCAAAATCCAATTGACAGTGCTTCACAAAGGTATCAAAGGAGCAACCCTACATATTTCCTGGTTAGACCTGCTTTTCCACCTAGGATGCCGAGATCGATGTAGTGGATCAGCCCCGGACAGAAGAAGGTGGCACCAGGTCAAAAAAAGCGTAAGCCTGACATATAGCTTGTCGTACCCACCGACCCAAGGTAGAAGTCGTCCCCTTTTTGTCTTTATGAACATTCCCATAGGAGCCAACTGGACACCGAGAAAGGCAGAAATCCTCAGTATGCTGTAAATAACACAATAAACAGCGCTTAACATCAACGGAGGATAGAACCCCGCTGGAACCAGTTCCTTAAATACAGGAAAAATCACCCCTTGCTGCAAATTCAGTTTGGAGCTGACTGTAGGAAGAAACCCTGGATCAGGACGGAGAACAACCCTATCTGGAAAAAACTCTGAGATAAGGGAAAGAGATGACTAATGCCCCAAGCTTGCCTAACCAACAAGCGGAAGTAATAGCCATTAAAAAAAAAAACTTGACTGACAATCACATAGGAGAGCAAGGGGTAGATTTACAAGCCCCTTGTGCCTCCTTTCACCGCCATTGCGTCACTTAGTTTGATGCAACAATGGCGCAAACAAAGTGGCCAATCTACAACGTGACGCATCTAGGGAGATAAGTTACGTTGTAAAGCCCTGCGTCACATTATACCTGGCCCAGATAGAATGCATGTAGGGTGGGTGTTCCCACGCAAAAAGCCATGTAGAACTGGTGTAGTGAAATTAACAACATTTCACTGCGTCACTCTACGCCTTCACTACATCAATCCCTACGCCTGCTCAGACTAGGCGTAAGGAATAATGCAGGGCTTTTTGTATGAGACTCACCTATCTGTTGTGGCACATTGCTGGAGTTGTGTCCCTTTCATGAACAACTCCAGCAATGCGTCACTTTTGTGCATACAGATGCATCAGTGCAGTGCACGTAACGAAATTCATTTTATTTATTTATATGTTTACTTACCTGTTAAAGTCCGTAATCCATACATTACTACCCCCCACCCTGCTCCTCCCCCTCCCCACGTCACCGCCCTGCAGTTACACCTACTACCGGCCGTGGCTGTGTGATTCGAGTGCTTGGCTAAGTGGTGATTTATTCTCCAACTAATAATAATAAAATGCAAGGCACAACCGAAAGGCTTATCAATTTAAAAAAAACATCACCAGTAAAATGGCCACCTCAGTGATTTTTTGTTATGTTTGAAATGCTAGCACATGGTAGCCACATGCTTTCTTTTTCCTTTATTTGTGTAGAATATGTTTGCAATAAAAAACAATTACCTGTTACACAGTATGCTACGGTCACACTTACTGGCTTCGACAAAGCTTACTCACAGGGGCAGCAGGAAAAAAGTATTGGCTATGTTTTTTTATAAGGTCTCTGTATAGATTTATTTTATAAATAGTTTCATAATACTTCCACTGCTCATGTAGGAATTGTAAGAACTGTTAAAGAATCTCCTGCAGTCAGAGGTGAACAATGAATTAGAATCTTGTTTTCAACACATCATTTGCAGCATTTGCTGCATCACAGGGGTTGGATGGCCTTTAACCCCTTCCATGCTGATGACGGCCCCCGTCCGTCATGCAACACTGTGGGCATGTGCTGATGACGGCTGGGGGCCGTCATGATCCCGCCCACTCTTTAGAAGTGGCGCAGAATCGAGGCCACGCCCAAGGGGTTAACATGACCTGGTTATTGTGCTGGCAGCCAGCTGCATCAAAGCCTCAGGAGCCTGCCGCCTCCAGCGCTTAGTTTGTAAAAGAAAGAGTGCTGGTGCCCGAAGCTCTGCTCAGAAGCCAGCGGAGTGTGCAATTAAACGTTGGTGCACCAGATACCAAGGCTGGTAGTCTAAAACCACCTCATGCCTCCTATATCCACTACCAGACACCTCCTGCCCCTTAATCTCTCTCTTCTAGGTTCCTGCTTTCTCTCTTTGTGATGGTTTTCTATCTTTCTCTTCCTCCATCTTTCAGACTTGTGTGTATTTCCCTCTCTTGCTCTCTGTAAATATCTGAGTGGAAAAATAAGTGCAGCTCTCCAAAAATAAGCTCTGGTGGCCCCAACCGGCAACCACCGACACAAATTAACCACCTCCGCCTAACTGCATGTACCACCAATTGCCACAGCACTCCCTGTAACTTGGGTTCACTCAAAATGAACAATGCAATATAAACATGCTTTATTGAAATAAGTATTCTGGGAACTGAGCTGTGCACTGAGCACTGCATCCTTCGCTCCTGTAGATACATGTCTGGCACTCGGTGGTGGTGGTGCTTGCAGACGAATTTATACATGGCAGGCTTTAAGGTAGTGCAACTGGTGTGGCCACACTGGGTGTTGAGCTGAAAGGGGGGGCACTGACCTCAGGGGGGGGCTGTGTTTAGCAATTACATATGATTTAAAAGCACCTGCTGCAGAGTTTCTTGTGGGTCCAGCTTTCAGGCAGCAATAAAAATGTCAAGATAACTCCAGTGATTAATGTTTCTGCTAGAGACAGAGATTAGAGTTTTGCCTAGTGGCAGATTTGACTTGCATTAAAGTAGCTCAGAGGGTAAATATGCCTGCTACAAAGAACAGATCTGTATTTTTTATGTGGACAGCTGAGTGGATTAGTAAAGCCAGCAGGGGCAGCTCCTCTGCTTTTGCAGAGGAGCGTCGCCCTCCACCCCCCCTGCTGCCAGCAGCTTCAAAAGTAAAAAAAAGTGATAATAAAACAAGTTCAGGCTGGCCAAACCCACATGCGCACTGAGCTGTTTCCATCCCGAGCTGCGTTGCAGGGTTGGAGACAGCAGGCTAGGGCTCCCAGTCTCCCTGGGAGCTCAAATCAAGGGTGCTCAGGCCAATCCTGGGGCTGCTCTCATGCATGAGAGCAGCTTCAGGATTGGCTGCAGGGGAGGCCATGAGCCTATGCATGCAGTGGAGCCAAGAGAGGAGCAGAAAAACGGCGATGCGGCAGGCTGTAGGTTCGTTACTTTTTCCATATTTTTCTTCTTTCTTTCTTGCCCCCCTCCACACTCCTGCTCCCACCCCGCCCCGGCACTCTACATTAACGCCGGCTACTGAAAGCCAGCCTTTACCAGCGCTTTAAAGTAAATGAAATGTATGTGAGAGAGGGGCTATCGGGAGATGTGGGGCCCTTTTGCTGGGTGGTAGTGATGGAATCCGAGGCAGAGGTCATGGGGGGGGCAAAAAAGACCAGCATTAAAGCAAGCCCTGTATGCATGCTCAGAATCTCAAAGTGGGATACAGCGCACAATGTTTGGGCTGCTTGTGGAATTGTCATCTACCCCTGGGTGTCAAGGAAGTATTTCAGCCACTGCTGTGAGTTGGAGACTCCATCCCAGATTGGCAATGTACCGACTGTGAGCTGTTGAGAATTGTGGGGGATACGCGACTCAGAGCAGACAGCCATGCCGCCATGTTTCGACACCACAGCATGGTGGTTTTGCTTGGAGTTTGAGTTGCAGACACAACAGGTGTCACTAAAGCTGCTACAGTGGATGCTGTGAAGTGTGATGTGAAGCTGACAGCTCAACAAAGTGACTGTGTTAACCAAGAAATGTGAATTACAGGTTCCCTATGCAAAATATAGCTTGAGTTCTGTTTGTGTTCAGCTGGGATAAGTATCATGCTATTATTAGCTGGCAGGTGGATGTGAGCTTTGTGTTGCCACAAATACTAGTGCTGTGTAGAAGGTGACCAAGGAGGATCTTTCCCTATTCACCTCTTTATCCCAGGTCAAGCATGAGGATGTGTGGGCTTGTTTGACCAATGCTGTGTGTTTGCGGCAGTGTGAGATGCAACAAGTGCATCAAGCACACTGCTGCTGATTTACGTTTGTTTTATCTCCTCTTGAGTGCTGCTCTTCTCTCCATGTTGATCTTCCTAATATATCACTGATCATTTTTAAAACACTCAAAGTGTGTTTGAATGTCTTTCTCTTCAACATTATGCAAAGTATTTGCCTTTTCTTCCTCAGCAGAGTTGCCTTACTGTGTATTCTTAAACAAGGTTCCATGCGCTTTGCATTATTTTTTAGCTATCTTTATGGCCTGTCCGTGTGTGTTTACTCACTGTGTCGCATTATACCTATCCTCAATTCTTCATTCACCTTCTATGTGTCCTCTTTCTGGCCCAGGGTCAGCTTCTTCAGCCTCTCTCTACAGATCATTTACTTCCCTTCGCCTCCAAAGTTTGGAACAAACTTTCTCCCCATATTAGATGTGCTTCTACCCTACCAGATGTGAAGGAACCTATAAAAGGCTGGCCTTTTGTAGCATTTAATTAGGCCTGGTTCTGTGACTGCATGCTGATATATAATAATTGTTTTCCAGGTTTGTGTACCACTTGCTATTGTTTGGTGCTTTGTATAATAAATAAATGGAAATACATGCCTTAAATGCGCATTCAATGCTGTTTCCTACCTCAATGTTTGTGCGGACACTGATTTTGGGTGAGTCTCCCTCAAAAACAAGTCTGAAAAGGCATAAATTCTTATCCTGACAGTGCAGTGCAGTGTATATTGAATGCACATTCTTGGATTTATATTGTTTCAACTAAATATTTGCAGCCTTGAGAACACCCCAGGCCTAAGTCACTTGTTTTTAGTCCACTCCTAAATTGTCTGCGCCTAATCAATTCCATGCAGAATCATGAAACCTGAAGAAAATGTTAGAAATGTCTAATATACCATATTGGTGTGGAATAATTTTGGACAAATAACTATTTCACTGAAAATTACAGTGTATGAGTAAGTTTACAATTAGAATTTTGAGATTACAGTGACTGCATTCAAACCTAGGCGCGATAATGATAACAACAGTTCATTGGCTGTGGAATCCATACAGCTGATCGCCTTATTTTCAGCATCGTGCAGGACTCAGCAAGGTATTTCGGGCCTGATGTACGACCATAGCATTTTGCGACTCGCAAATTGCGATGTACAACAGTGTTTGAGACACTGTTAGCGATTCCCAATAGGGTCGCAAATTGCATGCCCATGAATATTAATGAGGCTGTCGCAATTTGTGACCCCATTGGGAATAGCTAGCACTCCCAGGTATGGTGGCCTGCTGAGGACAGCAGACCTCCATGTCTGGGACAGCTTTTAAATAAGCCATTTTTTTAATGAAGCCAGTTTGCCTTAAAGAAAAACGGGATGGATTTAAAAAATAAAAATATAACTTTTCATTTTCTAACGGCAGGCAGTGGTCCCTAGAACCACTGCCTTCCCTTAAAAAAAATAATTGTGCATGCATTCCCAAAGGGGAAGGGGTCCCCGTTTTCAAGTGCTTTACCACCCTTCTGAGAAGGGTGGTAAACTGTGAGTGTTTTGCGACCGCAATTGAGTTGCAAAATATTCTTACATAGCTTTTGGAGTCGCTATTAGGAAGGGAACCCCCATTCCTAATAGAGAGTCACTAAACCCTATTTTCTGAGTCGCACATTGTTTGTGACTCGCAAAATAGGTTTGGTACATAGGCCACATGTTTTTTTGCTGTCGCAAGCGGGCCTAAAACCCCTTTCCGGCTGCAGAAAACAGTCACACATCTGGCCCTTCATGTTTAGCTGATATCTGCTCCCAGCTTCAGCTGCCTCTTGCTTTGCTTTCCCCACTTATGAAGATTGATTTTTCCTTTTCCTTATAGTGCTTTCAGTGACTTTCCTTAAAGGAGTTGATGTGTTGCATGCTGCACAGCAAGATTCAATTTCTGTTAGTAGACAGATGTGTGCTGTGAAGTGAGAGCAATAATGATTAGAAAGTAGCTGAAGTGATCTAATGGGAAGCAAACAAAGACTAGATCCTCTGTTTTCCTGAATATTCTTGTTACACAATGGGCCAGATGAATCAAGCATTCTGTGAATTGGGCCACTTGCGACCGGAAAAATGCATTTTGGTATGTATCATTCCCAAATTGTGATTCGGTTTCATGTTATCAAATGGCAATTTGAATTGCAAATACATACCGATTTGGTATTAGGAAGGAGTGTGTTTAGGGCGTCCCTTCCTAATACCGAATCGCAGCAGTATGTAATAATGTTTAGCAAGCGAAATGCCGTCGCTAAACATTTGCATGTTTACGGCCAATTTCAAGTAGGTGGTAACCCATTCGGGACCCCTTCTCCTTTGTGAATGATTGCAAAAACGCGTTTTTTAAGAGCAGGCCTACTCTTAAAAAATGAAAAAGAAAACTTTGTATTTTTTTTTTTTTACGCATTCCGTTTTTCTTTAAGGAAAACTGACTACATTTTTTGAAAATGATTGCTTTATTAAGAAGCAGTTGCAGACATGATGGTCTGCTGACCTCAGCAGGCCCCCATCCCTGCGATTTTAGAGATTCCTAATGAGTCGCATATTGTGACCTATTCGCAGAGATTCACAATTAGGTAATCACTATTCCTATTATCGATACATCCGGCCGTAAGTTTTGTAAACTAAATATACAACATAAAAAGCAATTAGCTGCAAACATCCCCCTCGCTTAAAGAAGCTACATGAAGATTTACCCCCCACTTGTAAGTTGGTTGCAAAGGTACCCCTTGTGTCACTTTCTTTGTTCTTAAAGTTCACTGTTGCTTTACAGCAAGATTCACACTTCAGAAAAGAACGTTCTTTTGTAACTATACTAACATGTCACAGGCCAAAAAGTGTGAGGTTGTTTACAAAGTAAATTAAGGGACAGTAGTACTTACTTTGTCTAGAATATGCTGACTTCGTTGCTAGAAGTTGTTGCCTCCTTTTTGTGCTCTCTACCATCCCTACACCTGGATTCAAGGCGAGGTTGAGTATATGTGTCTATCGACCCTTCCCTCTCTATGTCCTGATTCAGTTTCTATGGCTTCGCCGTTGAGACAGCAGACACACCTCAGAGTGTATGCAGTGGGGGTCTTGTTTTTAATCATACCTATAGTGCCGGGCCATGGTCCAACTCTGGTTCAGAACTTCTGTGTCACACTTTCTGGTTTCTATGCCAGCAAATTGACCTACTTCTCCTTTACTTGTTCTCTGCTTCTCTGTGGCCGCCATGTTGTATGAGCAATCGTTTTGCAAACACCCCCTTCATCTTTGTGATGTCATGGTCTCTCTACATCTCTTTTTGGTGTACCATCCAATTCCCACCTCAAAGCTGCATCGTGTTTTGGGGGGAGAGCCACACCGTGTAGTACCATAGTCTGACACCACAATTATAATGGCTGACACGGAGTTCAACAGCTACCCATACGTTGCATGGTATTGATTGCATATGCTTCAATTGCATCATTTCAGTGAAGAGGATGCGTTTTGCATTCACAAATAACCATGAGACCTTCCAAAACAATGTCTTAATAGCTCAACTTTTTAAACACATTCTCTAGAAACAAATTACATGAAATCTGAAATCAGAAGAATCCTCTCACCCTCAAAGAAATCAAATCAATTAGAAAAAATGCAAAATGATTTCACTTTATGCATTCTATTCATAGTCGCACTTGAACACTTTGTAATTGTCCTTGAATAATAAGGAAACTTTAGAACCCTCAGGCTCTATAAGGCCTTTGTTTTACAAATTCGAACATTCTTCCCCCTAGCTGCAGAATGTTCTAATAGCCTTAGAACCCTCTGTAGCAGCTCTACCGCCCATCAAAGACCCGCTCCCTTGTTAAAGGCCTGATCCCAAATGCTGGAGTGGGCTTCAATGGCCTGTAGAGCCTGTTACGTTGGGCTCTAAGGCTATAACATTTCCCTGGCTGTAAGGGATACATTTGTAAGGACTTGAAAAAAATCAATTGTGTTCCTTATTTTAGTCCGCAGCATATTGGCAACCGAGTCCTTGATTGGCTCATTGATCAAATGTGTCTCCTGCTTCTTGGTTGATTTACTTCTGAACAGAAGCTGAGGTCAGGAGTAAAACAATTGAATCTCAGAGCGGGAGAGCCAGGGCTGACTCCCCAGGCCGTGAAGAATGAAGGCCTCCTGGATTAACCTAGGTGTCGCGCTGTGTCACTATGTCACTCTCTTGGAAATTTATCCGGTAACAATCCCGGCCTCCCTTACGACAACAAGATGAAATAAGCACCTGATAGATGACAACCTTTTCCCAGTGTAACGAGCAGGTCTAGGATGCGGCTTCCATCAATGTCCACTTCAACCAGTCCAGTCGGTAGTACGAGAACATCGCTTCTTGAAAAACCAGTCTCCCATGATATACATTACTATAGCCGTAGGGTGTACTTACACTTTGTGCTGGATTTGCAATACTTCTGTGATGCAGACCCAGTGCAAACCATTGTGGCCAATGTGGTGGTATTTACTTGAAAACAGCAATTATGATTTGTGTTGGAAAGTTGTTCAAAGTAGCACAGAGTAGCTCTATGTACTCTGCTCCACGTTCTACTGTACGTCAGGTAGGGGTACAAGTACGTTCCCATGACACCCCTCATTGGTTTTGACTGAAATCCCAATCTACTAACAATTGTGCAGAGGAGTTTGCACCAAAACCTTTCTCCTCCTCGAGGCAGGCATAAAGAAGGAGAAAGTTTTTCATTTCTCCATACATTTCAAACTTTGCATGTGTGCTGCCCTGTACAGAACACAGACAAAGTGGGGAAAGTATAAAGCATTTTTTTGTACTGAAAGGATTCTCTTCCAGTACAAAGCCTATGCTTGACAAAACACAAACATCCTTGCCCTGTGGAGCGAGAGAGTGTGCATTGGTGCATGGCAGCCTAAAGTGGGGCAACATTGGGGGAGAGAAAAATAGCATCACTTCTAAGTAGACATGGAGCTGTTCTTCACTCCCCCTTTGAGGCAACTCACTCCAGCAGCTTTGGTTGCTGTGCTGTGTTGCACCACATTTTATCACATTTCCCCCTGAGTGTCCACCGACATTGCCTCCTGAGTAAGCCTTAGACTGGTCTGCGTTGCTACCCTGACAGACAAGAGATAAAAAAAGTTGGTCTTCAGTTTGGATCAAATAGTAGAAAGGGTCCAGGAGAACAGAGGCAAATAACCCCAGTTTTAAAATAGTGGCCCTTCAACCCCTGATTACCCGGGGACCCCTTGAACTGCTTGTCAGTATGCCTTTTCACAGGCCTAGATTTACCCTTTAAAAACTGTTTCTTTAGATAACTCTTTAAACATACCTCTCAGTGGCAGCGTTGAAATATAAAACCTAGGGGCATATTACCAAGCCTGGCGATATTAGATTATCGCTGCTTTAGCAGCCGTTTTCGGCCGCTAAGCGGCAATAATTTTATCGCCCTATTAGCAAGCTGTCGCTAACTGATGTTAGCGACAGCTTTGAGGCGATAGCGAGCGGTTTGGGGCCCGCTTTGCATGTCAGCGATATTTATCGCTAATGACATGCAAAGTGGGCGTACCCAACCTGTTAGCAACTGCAAGCAGTCGCTAACATCGCTATCGCCTATTATCAGCGCAGGCGTAGCGATGGAAATATTCGCGCTAAGCGCGAATATCTCCAAAACCTAACGCCTGCTCAGACCAGATCTTAGCCTGTATATCCAATGGGAGGTGGATATTCAGGCTAAGACACTGTCAGCGATAATGCCTGAATATCGCTGGATTACCAGCGATATTCACGCATTTCTCCGCTATCGCCAGATATTTTATCGCTTTAGAGATAAAAGTTGCTAATAGCACGTTATCTCTGCGATAATATCTGGCGATGCTTGGCGATAAAAAAAAACTTGCTAAGCCCATTTACCGATAAATATTGCTAGTTGTTGGTAATATGCCCCCAAGAGTTTAAATGTAAGTTTGAAGGTTGATTTGATAGTAGCAATGTCTTCTAGAGTTCAGAATCCACTCAGCTCTGGGTTGCATGGATGATAAGGGGCCAAGCAGCTGGGTGCGCATCAGCAGCCATGTTTTTTACCATAGAGGTCCATGTGATGCAGTTTCCTGTCATCATTTGGATGAGCAGGGAAGGTTGCATGTCAGTACTAAATGGAAAGATTTGAATCAGGGTATTTAAACATGAATAAAGTTCTCCGCCTTTCTTTTCTTGTAAAGTGGTTTCCCAGCAGTTTGTGGTACTGGCTGCAGATGTGTGCAGGCATACACTGCTGTGACGTGTGGGAACCTAGCCATGGGTTAGAACTAGACCTTGAAGTAATTTTAATTACGCTGGAGTAATCAGTGTAATTTAGGTGATACCACATTCCTCTTTGATGCTAAATTATCGACAATAAAATGATCATGCACCCTCACGTAATTAAGAATAACTTGGAACAAAAAGTGTTGTGAGAGCACATTTAGTGAGCTTGAGAGATTTTTTGCCATGCTGTTAGTGTTCTGTTGCATTTAGTGTTATTTTCTTAGCACAAAATGTATCCTCGCATGCGTTTGGGAATCAAGGGTGTTTTTTGTGCTAAGGAACTAGAGCTAAATGCCAGAAGTATGTTTGGAGAATATCCTACCCCAAGTGTACTTTTAGTGAGCGTGAGTGGCTGCTCGCGCTGCTATTCATATTTATTTTATTCATTTATTTATTTTATTTAAAGAGTTTTATATAGCGCTGGCTATACCCGAAGGTATCAGAGCGCTTTACATAAGAATCAACAATGTAACAGAAAAAAATCAACAATTACACAATCCATCAAAAAATAGGCAATACTTTCGGAGAGGACAGAAAGGAGAGGGAAAAGTAGTGGAGGGGGCAGGAGAGGTGAGAAAGGGAGGATAAGGGAAGAGACAACAAGGAGAGACGAAGGAAGTCTGTCTAAAGACCGTCTGGGTAGGTGACGACCAAGGAGGGAATCCACGGCCCATCTCCCCTATAGCTAAACCAGGTACCTCCATCGTACATCAGACAAAATAGTGCAGTCTCAATACATTGACAGAGGAGAGGTGGAGAGACATAAATAGAGGGAAGATGCCGGAAGAGACGACTAAACCAGGTAGCTCCATCGGGCATCAGACAAAATAGCTAGATCTCAATTGACGTGGGAAAGTTCACAGATAAACAGGGTGGGGACTAAAGTCCAGGACAGGTGAAGGCAAAGGTCAGTAGCAGGAAAGTGGAGAAGAGTAGAGCGGGGAGGGGTAGGGGGTAGGGGGAAGAGGTTAGGAGAAAAGGTCAGGAGAGACGCAGGAGGGTTTGTTGTGGCTGTCATTTTAGGCAGGTACAGGCACTAATTCAGGAGCAATCCCTGTGTGGGGAGACTACATCGCAGCTTTGTTGTCTCACGTGTCCCTGTAGGTTCTGAAAACTCACTGCATACCACTGTAGTTTCCTAGCACAAAATGCAACCTCGCTGGCATTTTGGATGTGAGGACCATCTTGCGATAAGAAAATAACGCAAAATTCAAAATTATTGTTCTCACCAAAATTTTAGGTAATTCCGTGCGATTACCCGACACGATATTCCTTAACCCCTAAATAGAACCCCATAGTGTCAGTGCATCTTGAGGTGTTGTTTTGCAAAGGAACCTGAAGTGGTCACTCACACCTTTGAGTACCAGCAAACTCCTGCTGCAAAATATGATAGAAGGAGATGCCCGCTGCCATGATGAGTGACACATGAGCTGATGCAGATGTAGGCAAGTGCTGTATTGGCACACCTTCAGGGAGTTGTAGTGGCTCTGAGTAGGAACTGATGTCCCTGATAATATCTGATGTGTACAGACAATTACCCTGATCTGATTAAGCAAAAAACACACCCTCAAATGGTAAAAACCATCAATGCAGCCATCCTTTCAGAGATTTTAATCCATGCTAAATGATGAAAAAAACAGGTTTACCTTTGTGACCGCCAATCAGAATCTGATTTAAAAGAGATTAAAAACACATCTTGGATGATAACTGGGTGCATGTAAAGTATTTGATCGCGGTTTAATGTTGTTTTCACAGAGCTCGAGAATAATGACAAATCCATCACTGAATTACATTCTCCATTTATTCTCAGGCAGAGATTATTTTACTTGGGTCCAGAATCAATACGCTGCCGCACTGCACACCTGTATAATAAAACATTCATATACACCCACAGCGTATGCCAATGTTACGAGACTCGCTTGAGCAGCAGCTACACTCCTAGGGTTTGGTTCAAAACTGCTCTGATACTCACAATGCCTAGACCTGGAAATTGGCGAGGTCAGTCATTGAGGAAGGTCCAGCACCCTGACCGCCATGTTCTTCCTCTCCTTATTGGGCGCTTCAGTTCACATGGCCAATTGCCTACATGCATTTTTGCGGGCTCTGTGGCCTCACGTTCCTGGAGGTCCCGCCCTCTGTAGAGGTTATTTTGCGGGGCCCAATTTTGTTCAACATCCAGTGTTTCTGGGCACAATGGCACCTCACTTAATATCCCTACCCAAAATAAAAATTAATTTGATCTTGTGCAATGTAGGTGGTGCTCATGTAATAGCTCCAATGACTTTGGACCGGGTTCACGCTAAATAAAAATCCATTCAGGAATGTGGGCCTTATTTTTGGGAGTGTCCGGCCTACATGTGATCCCAATCCGACCCGGGAAATTACATTTGGGTCCACGAATCCCTGAAGGCAAAGTACTGCTGATGAAGACCCCAACATGGACTTTGGACCCTTGTGAACTGAGTGTACTCCTCATCGATCGCCGTACGTCCTGGAGCAGACAGCCTCTCCGTCATACTCTTCGTGTCTCCAATGCGCCCATGCTGTGGGGGAACCAACCAATGTTGGAAGAATTTTCTCCGGCCGGTGCAATTTGACAAAAGAAAACAGGCTGTGCAACGTCATGAAGTTGCACATTTTTTGACCTTTGCAAAACTGCAATTATGCACACTTCTAGGGCTAATTGGAATAGGAAGCATATAAAGCAAAACAGAGAATGAAATGTATGTCATCTAACAATATGAGTAGTCAATTAAATATCTACTGGAAAAAGGACCTAAAACATACTTACTACAACCCTACACTTAATAAATGACTACATGGAACATGCCTTAGAGAGAAAGTAACTAAAATCAGCAAGATATCTACGTTGCACGTTCAGATTTGGACATTAGCATAAAAGTGTGACTAAAAGCATGAAAAGTGAAGGAATATCCCATACAATAAACGTATTTGCTGCTGAGTAGGTTGGTAGCAGCATTTAAGCACCATTAGCCTAAAGGGGTGTTGTGCTGCCTGTGACAGCCAATCAGAATCTGATTTAAAAGAGATAAAACACATATTTTATGATAACTAGGTCCACGTGCAGCATTTGATTGCAAGCTAATGTCGCTTTCACAGGCCTCCAGAATAATGACAAATCCATCAGTGAATTACATTCTCCATTGAGTGGTTTTACTGGGATCCAGATTCAATGCACTGTGTCGCGTGTAGAATAACACATTTATACTTGGTCTGATCATTTAGCTGTCCCTTTCACCTTAGATATGGCTGATACAGTAACTAGATCTCTGACAGGAAAACTGGGGCCATCTCGGAATTGGGGGAAGGTCAGCATTCCAGAACTTAACAAACTACTGATCAAAACTCTTCCGTCTATTGAGGCATCGATTACTGTTCTTGATGATGTTACGAAACTTTGGCTTACTAATGCTGTAGAACGGGCGTTACCAATGACGTCTAAGTCTTCAGTCATACATCATCCTCCTGCTCCATGGTACTCGGAACAACTTAAGTGTCTTCGCTCACAATGTAAGATCCTGGAGCCAAAATGGAGAAAAGGCTACTCTCCTTCCCGTAAAATCACATATAAAGAAGCCTTAAAAAAGTACCATAACAGCTGCAAAACGGCTAAAGCAAATTACACCACGAGAACAGTGACTGATGCACAAAACTGCCCTAAGGTATTATTCTCTGTCGTGAAAAAATTGACCGGTGCAAATTCCACTCCCCCTCCCCCGGCTCTTGATGCCGCACAATGCCAATCCTTGGCAGATTATTTTGTAAAGAAAGTGGATCTTATCTATGACCACTTTTCTCCATGTTCTGAGACCACTTTCATCTCTCCTAACATGGCCAAGGAATTAGTGAATGCAACCTCTGATGCCACCATCACTATCTGGCAGCCGCTAGACACCATTTCTTTTGTGTCCTGTCTAAACAGCGTGCGTTCTGGCTCCCCACAGGATGTGCTCCCGGCCAAAATCTTAAAACAATTGGATCCCCTTACCCATCCCATTTTTATTAAGCTACTAAACACCTCTCTGAGCGAGGCCCAGGTCCCTCAACCTTGGAAACACGCCATGGTGGTACCTTTACTAAAAAAATCAGGAGCTGATTCTTCCAACCCTGCCAACTTTCGCCCGATATCCCTGCTGCCAATCTTCTCGAAGATATTGGAGAGACACATTAATTCACAGCTCTCTAAACTGGTCGAAAACACCGCCTTTCTCCACCCTTCTCAGTCGGGTTTCCGGCCTAGGCACTCAACTGAGACAGCACTCCTGGGGGTAACGGAGAGTCTGAGGCACGGTGTCGACCAAGGTAACACTATGGCGCTCATCCTGTTGGATTTGAGCGCAGCGTTCGACACCGTGTCACACTCCATCCTTATTGACTCTCTGAAATCTCTAGGAGTAGGTGGCCAGGCCTTGGCCTGGCTGGTGTCTTTCCTTAACGACCGAAGTTTCCAAGTGTTCTCTCCTAAAGCAGCATCCACCATCTGTCCTTCTACCCGCGGTGTCCCTCAAGGCTCAATCCTTAGTCCCTTATTATTTAATATTTATGTTAAACCCTTGGCATCCATTGTAGAACAGGCGGGACTTACCCTGTTTTCGTACGCTGATGATACCCAGATTGTCTTCTCCCTATCAGGGAGAGACGAGAACAACATCTCCGCACTCAAGTCAGGCCTAACTCTTGTGGCCGATTGGATGCGGAGAAACTGTCTCAAACTGAATGGGGAGAAGACTGAGGTGGTCATCCTGGGCCGGAATAAACATCTCTGGGGGCCCAGCCACTGGCCCATTGAATTGGGTACCGCGCCAACTCCTTCCACCGCTGTCCGCAACCTGGGTGTTATCATAGATGATAGATTATCTATGCGACAACAGGCCACTAAGGTTGCGGCCATCTGTTTTTCAACGTTACGGTGGCTCCACAAGATCCTATGGATGCTCCCTCTTCCATCCCGCAGAACTGTAGTCCAGGCGCTCGTAACATCTCGCCTGGACTATGGCAATGTCCTTTATCTGGGTGCAGACAAAGCCACCTTACAGGTGCTACAGGTAGTGCAAAATGCAGCTGCACGCCTTCTTAAGAATGTTCCCAGACGCTCCTCAGCCAAGGCCGCCTTACATGACCTTCACTGGTTGAGTATCCCTGAACGTATCAAATTCAAGGCACTCTGCTATATGTTCAAGGTTAAGCAAGGCAGTGCCCCAGCCTACCTCCAAAAGCTGATAACACCCTATAAACCCTTACGGCCATTAAGGTCATCAGACATGGGAAATTTTACCATGCCAAGATGGAAGCTGACAAAGATGGGAGGTCGCTCCTTTTCCACTCTAGGACCTAAATATTGGAACTCACTCCCTTTGGCTCTAAAATTAGAGACCAATTTGTTTCGCTTCCGTAAGGCCTTAAAGACACTGCTTTTTACTCAACGTGCCTAATAGTCTGCTGTAGCTCAAATCAGGTGAAGTTGCCTCCTTCTTCTTTAGTCTATCCCTTGCGCCGGGAAACCCACTGTGGGTAGCTGTGCGCGATATAAGCTTAAGAAAATAAAATAAATAAATAAATAAATATCCACACACAGTGTATGCACTCTCTCTTTACAGGCTGATAATTGGCTCCTTTAAACTTAGTGTCAAAGGTGAATGCTGTGCCCCCCAACTCTCTTGTTCCTCTCGTACACTGCCCCCCTTCTGTGTGTCTGCATTCTGTGCATCTGTACTATCACTTCCGGACTAAGAACATTTGCAGTCCTGGCAACATGTTCAAAGCATCCATCCATCCACCCATCCACCCATCCACCCATCCATCCATCCACCCACCCATCCGTCCATCTATCCATCCATTCTTTGTTACAGTCCTCTCTCTTTCTCTCCTCCTTCTCTTTCTCTCCCCCTCTCTCTCCTTCTTGCTCTGATCTCCCGCTTGCCAGGTGCTTTTTGGCTTGGGGTATGGGGAGGCTGGAGAAAGTACCAGAGGTACCAGCCGCATCTCTGGGCCTTCAAACACCGGCCTCCAGTGACCTCGGACCCCCGGGGAATTGCCCGATGGGATAAATGGCTTGCATGTGGCCTCTGCCTGTTCCTATATGACCCGTGCACCTCTGTGAGGCGGGGCTGCACCTCCTCTTAAAAAAAGTTTAAATGAGAAAATAACACACCAGACATGGCTTTGTTTTCAGGAAAAATGTAAAGTATTAAATTAACTGACATACCAATAGCGACTGAACAAATGTGTTTTATAGGTACTCGCTAAAAGTGCCTCCCACTTTGATTCACAGGTGAAAACAAACTCACAACTTAAAAGTGATTGGCAGGGCAAGTCCAGTTTTCAATTGGACAGTCAAGCTCTTCAAACATTGAAATGATTCTGACAGTGTCTAAATGGCAATTAAGTCCTGCAGTGATTTATTTTTCATGGAATCACCACACATACATACTTTAGCTTGCTTTTTTGTTCCAAATATTGTATTACTTTCTTAAAGATCAAGTAAAACAATAAGCATACATAATTAGCATACATGTCTGAGGCCCAATAGTATACAGGTATGACAGGGAAGATATGTGCTACTATCTTCTTAATCTTGTACGTATGGGATTAGAGATTGAGCGTAATCAGCCATAGAACATTTGCTTTAATATTTCCAAAGGGAAATACATTTAGTTTAGGCTGCAAAACAACAGACCAGGTTGCTAACATAAACTCAGCTTAGTTTGAGCACGATGAAGCTGAATGGGGTATATAAAGACAACGAGAATCAGGACCAAAGAGATGAAGGGATGTCATACATAAAGTGCTGTGGGCACAACAGATGTTCTTGCCTGCTTTCTGTCTCCTGGGGCACTTTGAGATTACAGAAGATCGACAGATGCTTGTGCAGCCCTTTCTGTGATACAGATCATGCTGGTGAACTTCCAAGGAGGCGTTCCCTCATTTGTATGTGCGCATGTTCCCATGCAAATGAGGAAACACTTTGCCTGTATGCTCACGCCGTATCAGTGCAGAGGTACATAAGCTGTCGAGAGGCCCGCTGTGCACTACAAAGAATTGACGCACAGTCAGTGCACCTCACGAGAGCGACACTTGCAAGGGAAAGAGGGTCCTCTGGTCTCCACGTATTTCTGCAGGTAGGTGTAATCACTGACTGCACCGTCTACATGCAGTGAGTGATTACACCTGACTGCCTGCAGCGCGGGTAACGAATTTCGTTACGCGCGCTGCATCACATTTGGCGATGCAGCGCGGGTAACAACATTTGTTTTATTTATTTTTGCGGTACTTACCTGACATTGTCCATATCCCGCATTTTACAACCCCCCACCCTGCCCCTCCTCTGCCTGATGTCACCGCCCGGTGTAACGCCCTGCACGAGCCGTGGCTGTCTACATGGGTACATCTGCGCTCCTTCGAAAAGCAGGCTATCCCGCCGCCTGCAGAGGGAATGGTCGTTCAGATGCATCAAACAGCTGGTCTGCCTTTCACTAATGTGCTACTCCCATGACAGGTGTGAGTTGCAGATGGGTTTAGGGCTGGTCACTAACTATAACAGGGTGCCCCGTCCCATTCTGTGCTCGACTTACACATTTAAACGAGCGCCGTATCGATCACGCGGACACAAGAGTCCCAATTAATTATAAAAATACCTCCCTTGCTAACATCAAGAAAGGGAGACCTTTTTGCTCTATGTCCTTTGTCGCCTTACTAAACAGCCTGAATTGCTGCTCAGTAATCGAAAAACATGTAGCCTAACATTAGCCCCCCGCAGGCCCTGCGGTGCGGGGGTGGTCCTTGAGCTCCAGGAGGGCCCCCATCAGCAGTGCCCATGGGCAGCGTGCCCTGGCCTGAGAGCTCCTGACTGGGGTCGGGTGTGGCTTCCATGTACTTTGCAGGGCGGCCCCCTCAAGTTTCGTTACGCCACTGCCTTCTGAGCAGAGTGAGAGGCAAACCCGGCAAACCTTTACACACACGTTCGCAGTTACAGCGTTTCCTGGCTCTGTGGTGACACTGGAACAGACAACACTGTATAAGCTGTTGGGGTATGGCCCCTTTCATCTTTCACCCGGTGAGATAACCAAGAAGGAATTGAGGGATTGGGATCTAATTAAACAACGGAAGTCCAGTCCGGAGCCCTCCCCATTTTTCCCCACCTCCCCTCAACTTCTGGTATACGTCAACCAGGGTTCCCTCCATACATATATCTGACACATAACATCTGCCTGTGTGCCCTTGGACATCCAAGACACCTCCTAGTTCATCGAAAACTAGAATGTAAATGTAAATCCGTATTTGTAAAGCGCAAACTACTCACCCTTACGGATCTCATGGCACTGGGGGCCGTCGTGGAAATTAAGTGAGCTATTGACCAGAGTCACATGGTGCTGAGCTGAGCTGCTGCCGGAGCTGGGGATTGAACCGTGAACTATGTGCTCCGAAGTCAGCTGCCCTGGCCGCTGCACCACACCTCTACACTAATGAGATTGAGAGGGCCTGGTAGGGATCCGTCTCAAGCCTTACTGTTGGTCTCGCCCAAAAACAGCTTCAGCTTTTTGTCGTCAAAAGACCTATTGGTGGCAAACTGCCAGGTCAGCCCACTTCAACCTTTGACTTATTTGCTTCTGTTTCTTCCAGCCATTGGCTTGAGACATCATCAATGTCATCTTAGAGCAGTTCATTGTCTTCTAGAAGTCTCGCTAAATTATACCCACTGTTTTTTGGCTGTTTTTCTGTGTCCCCCTGCCTCCTATTGAATGATTGCATTGCAGCGGACAAGGGTCTTTTGATTTCACTACCCTTCGCTGCTTGATACTCCCCCAGGTCTCGTATTTACGGCATGAGTCTGCGCACTGGTGCTCTCTCTGCGCGCTATTTGCGCATGCACATGCAGCCACCTTTGAATTTTTTTGTCGTAAATTATGCTAAAGGAAACAGCCATTGGCAAAGCCAGAAACTCTTTGGTCACACCAAACACTGGCTTTACAAATGTTTGTTCAGAAATGTCAGTGCTGAGCCCCTGCAAGATCTGACCTACTTAAAGTCTGGGGAAACAGTTGACCCAGTTTAAGCCAAGCTTTCATTTACTATAGAGTTCTCCATGGATGGGCGTTATCTGTGGCTCTGCAGCTCTATGCTCCCATATTACGGCACATAACAGACTCACATGTCCACCACTCAAATTAACCTAATAATACACCAGTGCACATCCAAAAGAGAGTCACTTTTATCCCTTGTGCGATTTAGCACTATCTTATCACTCAATGTCCTTTATCAGAAGCGACATCCAATAGCCATATGGTGTTGGTAATTCAATCTTTATTTCTCAATCATCAATGATCCACAGCCGACGCGCGTTTCGCCCCGTTCGGGCTTTCTCAAGGCTCTTAAGTTGTGTATTGCACACAGTTCCTTTTTGTGTATATCGCTGGTGTGTCCAAACAACCTGTATTTCCTAGATAGCCGTGTCACTATTCTGTAGTTATCAATCTTATTGCCACCACGAGGTGTAGTATGTAGGTCTTCCGCCCACTAACGATGTTATGGAACCATGATACATTCCATTTCTCCTTGAAATCAACAGTGGTCCGTTCTAAATGCCATCCCTGCAATCCGGCTGCAATTTCCACTCAAATTAACTTCATAGTTCCCTATACTAATTCACCACTAATCGTTTTTGTGTTCCAGAGTAGTGTGCTACTCTCCGAAACGCACCTCAATACCTCATCAAGGGTAGCAAATGCTTAAAAAATGCTAACTTTTTTCCTCTTCTATCCCTCCACTATACTTTTCAATTCAAATAAAAAACTCACATGTCCACTGCTCAAATTATTTCATTTTTTCCTATACTAAATCACCACTAATCCTTTTTGCGTTCCAGAGTAGTGTGCTACTCACCGAAAAGCGGTTTGACGCCTCGTCAGGGGTAGTAAGCACTATATAAATGCAATTACAATTACGAATGTTAGTAACACTCAGGGTGGAGGAGACCATGGCCAGTTCTTAGCACACAAACATGAAAGGCCAATCAGCCTGACTGATCACGTGATTATGGGCCATGTGCTGCTGCAAAGTACACATATCATGTGATCTTATCAGAAGTGGTATTATGCTAATCGTGTGCTGAAAAAATTGTGACCTTCACTTAAATATTTTAACTTATTTGTGAAAAATATAACCTGGCCAATGATTTCACATCTCTTCATTCTTTACCTTGCCTGGAATAGTAACACGTGTAGCCCGGTACGCCGGCAAGATGACTCAGTGAGTTAAACTCGCCTGGCTAGACCTGCTGCTAGCTGTAGGCCTCGGGTTCGAATCTGAGCAGAGACAATATAACATTGCACCATTCCCAGCTCAGTAAATAAATTACCATTAAATTAGATGGTAGTCTCACCTGCAATTGAAAGCGCTTAGAAAAGACAGCGTGATAAGGCACTTAGAAAAGACCGAATTACCTCAGGAAGTATAGAAATCAGGAAACTATTGGCCATTAAACGCGGTTGTTGGTTATATTCGAAATTCAAGCACAGTAATGCTTATTTGTGTCATACTTTGAATATAGTGTCACTAATTCAAAAAGTTTTGTCAAGACGTTGTATACCTGTGTCTGGAAAAACTCCCAGTGCACTCTAGTGCATATTATGTTTCATTCAGAAAAGTGTGATGTTTTTCATCACTGTAACATACGTGTGCATGGTGCCCACAAGCAATTCGAACATTACATACATGTAAAGCTGGGCTTGGAGACAACTGGACGGAATGCAATGTCAGCATCCTTCCCACCCTAACAGTAGTGACACTTCAAGTATGCAGATACAACCGGGCATGCACCCCTTTCTTTGCCATTATTTTATACCCACAAAGGTAAGAGCACTCAGGTTCAGAGAGTGATGACGTGCCCGCTCAGTTAAATGCTTTACCTTAGGTATAGGAGGATGCTCCTTGCATTTAAAGGTTCTTTTATATTACAAAACAAAGACAAGTTATAAAAAAAAGTCTACAATTTTACAAACCCAAACCATTCAGGTAAAGTTGTGAAAGCAGGTACACGTCACCCTGGCATGGAAATATACTGTGATGCATACCCTGTGTACTATTCGAAGGGGAATCCACCTATATAGCCATAAATCTGCAATCTTTGCACGTAGTGTACAGGCCTCAATCTTTACTTTCTGGGCTCTGCACACTTAGCCTCCTCTGTAAACACCCCTCCCTCCTCAGAGTAATCGACACTGGGGTACTGGTTAATGGATGAATACAAGTGGGACCCCTAGGGTACCTTAAGAAATGAGTAGGTACCCAGAGACGTTTTAAAACATGGGCAAAGTGGGCTTTGGGCCAGGCCCCCGCCTTTCAGGGGGCCCCCTGATAGAGCCAGCTCTGTTCTGCAGAGAGTTTTGCCCTGATGACCTTGAATAATTCTTACACAGATGTTGGCAAATAGCATTTTCCTTTCATTTATATTTAACCTGGGCAATGTGTGCGAGTCTCTTGCAGACATTTTGCAGACAAAGTTTGTGTTTTTGCTTCATGCAACATCCATAAAATAAAAATTCTACTCCAAACAGGATCTCAGACATGAGAGATGGGAAGATGTCACAGGGATTATTTGCAGTAGTACTGGTAAGCTGCTGCTGTGTTCACTATCACATCACTATCCCTGAATATTAACTATAAACACATTTAGAATTTGAACCAGTGTGTCTGTGCGCTGTTTGTGATCTGGCCGCAGAGCACACGAGAAAGCTGAAACTGGATCATAAATTCAAAGTTGATCCTAAATACGTTTAGCCCAGGGCCCCCAAAATCCTTAACCCCTTCGCTGTGGCGGCTATTCCGCCGCAGCGCTAAGGGGGAGGCGGGGCCGTGCGGCCGTCCCCTGCTCGTGACAGAACCGCTCCGTCACGGGCCTCGGGTGAGCTGTGCTCGTGACGGAACGGCTCCGTCACGAGCATGGGAGGGGTTAAGATGTCCCTGTAGCTACCAGGAAATCGAAATCTTATATCATTTTATTCCCAATTTTTCCACCTGAAGATTTCTTCTGCTTGGAACACGTGAAATGTCTGAAGTGGAGTTACTGGGCTAGTGGTAAGTCCACCAGCCTTATAATTCCGATGGGACTGGTAACAGGAGAAGGGAAGTTTCAGTGGTTCTGAGTACAGACTGGCACCCCCTGATGTGCATGGACTGCTGCTGTGTGCACCACAGAGATGTGCTCTCGATCAACAGTCCTGGCTATTTGGGATTATGACCAGGGACGGCTCCTCTGCAATGGCGGAGGAGCGTCGCCCCACTGGCTCAGTGCCAGCAGCTGAACAATAAAATGATATTCTATCATCGTTTTAGCAGCCAGAGTGTGCATGGATGGTGGGGCCCTTCCCTCTGGGAGGTGTAGGAGGACTGGTTTGTGCATGTGTAGTCGGCCGGCCGTCTCAGGTTCTGCTTTGATGCTAAACTAAACAGTCACACTTTTAAATGTGATGCTCATTAGTCCTTTTTGCAGCATGTTTCCTATTCATCACGCTGTAATAGGTATGGGCCCTGAATATCGAAGCTAGAATATTGAGGTATACAAATATCAAGGAACAGAGGGAGCATTGAATAATATATATCTCTAAGGTACATAGATGTGGAGTTAAGAATACATTACTGTATTCAAGATGATGTGGTTGAAAACCCAAAACTTTGGGGCATATTTACAAGGAGTTAATCCCACCAAAACGTTACGTGTTCCAATGTTTCGATGGCATTAAGTCCTTCTCCTTATTTACAAGGCGGCGTTAGGCCACCTTGTAAAAAATGCCCCATTCATGCAGCACTTAGGGTGAAAGGGGCATACAATGGATGTTGCTGTTGGCGTTCTGCCACACACCCATTGCTTTTTGACATTGCCCCATATTTACAAGGTGTATGGGAACGCCCAAAATATTGCATGGGGCACCTGGTCTTAAGCAGGCGATATAAGGAGAAATGTTTAGTTTCTCCTCGTATTTTGCTCTTTCCGTGTGTGCTGTATTCTGCAGCACACCTAGGAACAGCAAATCACCTTCCTGCACATAAACAATCACCCCTGCAGCGGAGGCACTCCTGCAATATGGCGCAAGGGTGCCTGCGCTAGACAGCATCTTTAGCGCTAGGGTAAACAAAGGGGTGCGCTGTATCCTTGTTAATATGCCGCAACCCTGCATTTTGAACTGACTGAGTGCAGCGTTACCAATTTTGACATAACACCGTGTCCCGCCTGTTTCTAGTAAATATGCCCCTTTCTGTTTTAAGCTGTACTTTAAATTTAGGAGTAAGCGTAATAAATATATTTACAAAAAAAGTGCAATCTAATGAAAGGTTGACTGCAATTTACGCTACATTCCCGAGCACCATAACATCGGACCTCTATATATAAAATGTAAAAACTTTTTTTTTCCCAGCGATATCTGAAACTATTAGTATCAGTTCACATACTGAAAGAGTGAAAAATGAGTCATGGCTCTACTCTCAGCTCTGTGATGGGCTCCCTCACGTGTCTAGTCTTGTTCAACCAGATCACATTAAGAAGGACTGGTGTGTCTTTGCAGTGTACAAATATTACCCACAACCAGTCTTCACCATAAGGTGTCACTGCCTAAGGTGTCAAAAAGTCGATAACACTCTCTATGTGCTATTGCTGCATTATCTACTGGAGATGTTTCCATGGCAGCAGCTAGGGAAAATAGTCCAAAGTCATATCATGGGCAGGCCCCCTCCTATTTCAAGAAAAATCTGAGGTGGTATACACCTTGCAAGACACTGCGTACAAGAGCTGAAAAATATGGTGGTACCTCCTTTTAAGCATGTATCCTGGGGTGGAGGAAGTTTTTCAGGTCCACTGCCCTACATTGGGATTGTCTTCCCCTTGAACTGAAAATAGCTCCTTCTCTTGGTGTTTTCAGATAGTCTCTGAAAACTTGGCTTTTTGTACAGAAATAGAAAGGCATGGGTCATCTATTCTTGTCTTACTTATGGCCTCCATGCCTCCGGGTGATTGCTTGTGCTGAATAACTATTTTCATTCATTCAAGAGATAGGTATGGCTGCCTTTGTGCTACATGTCTTCAAAAATAGATCACCGCCGCATAGAGGCCGACTCCGATGGCGATGATTATTTCACTGGGTATCAGGTAAGAAGCATAAGGACCCTATTATGCAGAACTGAGTAGGCACATAAGATGCATAAGGCCCCAATTGTGCAAGGCCCAGTAGGGTACTATTGTCATTGAAAGGATGTCTTCTCATTTGGACATTATGATAGGACCCCTGACCACAGTGATGACCACCCCATGTGGAGGCACCAGTCGCGGCTCCTCGAGGGAGTGCTGCGGGCGGTAGGGCGGGGCGGGGGAGGGGCGGGTGGGTTGTAGTAAACTCCAAATGCCGCCGAACGGAGTTGAGTAAATAAATAAATAAATAAAACAAATAACATTGCGCGCGCCGCGGCGCCAAATCGGCAATGCAGCGCGCATTGTAATTTGTTTTATTTATTTATTTCTTTACTCACCTCCGGTCGGCCGCATTCTGGAGTTTACTACCCACCACCCTGCCCCTCAACCGCCCCGCCGCCCCGCCGCCCCGCAGCACTCCCTTGAGGAGCCGCTACTGGGAAGCCCGCTGACCTGATAGTGAGAAGAGCCAAGGGTTACTGTGGCTCCCTCGAGAACTCACAGCATCATAAACGCTGTGTCATTTTAAATATTTTGAGGTTCTAGGGCACAAAATATTTTGGGGCCTCGACTCGAAACAACTTTTATTCCCCATTTTCTGCTAACTCAAGCCCCGTGATGTAAAGTAATATTGAATGCTTTGTTAAAGATTAAGATAAAGAAATAGAAGTGAGGTAGATAGAGAGTTTACTTTCCCAGGGAGCCCTTGGACGGTTGTGATCCTGGGCAGTTACAACTTTGCGTACGGGTTAACACCTCTCTGCATAAACAGTTTACATGTCTCTAGTTTTGCGTCACACATGTACCACGTTGCGTGGTGTAAACGTTACGCAGCCCGTTCATAAATAACCCCGTAATCTTCAAATAAAATGAAAACCAAAAGAATTCGATTTTTAGGCCATCCATCTTTTTATTGCTTCAAGGCACTGGATGATTTTGTTGGATAACATTGTGGTGTTGTCACAGTGATAATAAAGGTTGGCCTCAGCCTGTTCGATAGATTGGTACAATGAAGTAGTCGGAGTTATTTTTTGAACATGAGAACAATGTCCCTAATTTTCAAACGTTTAGGTTTAATAGTATTCTATTGAGATGGGTGATACTGTCAGTAAACTGACTTCAAGGCCATCATGGCTGCTGGTGTTAAAAACATTCAGAGTGGTGAAGATGGAGGGTGGCTGAAGCCTGCTCTGCCCTGTGATCTCGTGTGTGACCTTTTGACCGACTAACAGGCTAGGACAATTTCAGTCCTGTGTATGGGGGTCAACACAAAGCCATTATGAATCTAAGGGTATGTTTAAAATATTGGTCTGGCCACCCAAATACAATTTTGGTGGAGGAAGCCCCTCTGCTGTACCTCCAGTGGTTGGGCTGCCAAATCCAAAGTTGTCCCCCCAAAGCAACTTCCGCTTACATGGCAAGAGCCGCTTTGGGGGGAAATGATTCATGGTAGCCATACACACGTACATTTTGTCAATTATGAGGTTTTCATAAGGTAGACTACCTAAGTAAGAGTCGATGTCCATGAATTATACAATGAGTGTGCCCATATGCAGAAAGTTTTCTCCCAACAGGTGGAAACATTTGGAAGGTTTTCCTGTCTTGGACTATCATGGCTTCCATGTCTCAAGTGTAAACAGTGTCATAGAGCTTTAAGTAATAATAGTTCCTAGGCAACTGAATACCTGTCTGGAGTCAGGTTTATCACATACAATTGATACACAGAACCTCAGTGTTCAATATTTGGGCACTCCATTTCACGTATTCTGGTTACCCTTTTCCTTTATTTTCATCACGGGATACTATTTGGTTTCTCTCATACTCGTTTCTTCTCTTTTTCAGTTTCTATGCTATACTGTGTTCTTTTCTTCTATTCACATTTTGAGTTTACTCTCCATAAGTTTATCCTCCCTTGAGTGGTTTTGAAGCAAACACCAGGGTATATTTCTATATTCCCTCGAGTTTTCCTGCTCTGTGGTATTTGATGTAACACCACAGTCCATTCCCCTCTCCTCTTGTACCTTATGTTATCTTTTAACAGCCTCAGTGTACTTTATTGTCATATATATATTATGTCTATTCATGTGCATATTTTTCTTATATTTAGAAATTCAAGTGGAGCTCCTGAATAAGGGGTATGTTACGCCGAAACGCGCGTAGAGATTGTCACCTTATCTACTTCATTTTCTGAAACCCTTGTAACATTTTATCTTCGGATGTTGATATTATTGTTTTTTTTATGATTTGATGAAATATTTGTTATGTATTGTCAGTTCATGATATGTATGTGACATTGAAATTGTTTTATAATTTTATATGCAACAATAAAATGATTTTTTTTTAAATTTCTTTGTTTGTTAGTACACGGAGGTTCTGTGTATCAATTGTATGTGATAAACCTGACTCTAGACAGGTATTCAGTTGCCTAGGAACTATTATTTCTTAAAGTATTGTTGCCCTGTCCTAGGAACACTAACTAGCCTCAGGAGGTCCCTTTTACCTTTTTGAACAGTATCATAGAGACCATCCTTCACTAGGCGCCCCCTACGATGCCATGCCCAAGTCACAAAGACCACTAGTAGGTTGTTCCCAATGCCGGAACAGGTGCTGGCTCTGCCATTAGGAACATCACCTTTCCACACACCGAAGGAGGAGGGGAAATACTGGAGTGGGTGGTCGAGCATCCACCATTGTTTTAGAAAAGCCTCCACACAATCGTTTAAGTTGAATAAGTAAGTCTTATGGAGCCTCAAACATCCAACAAAAAGAAATGAGTGCAAATAGATCTACATTGAAGTCACAGAAGTTGGGTCTTTTTCAGGGAGCCGTAGCAGAATGTTCTGGTCCTTCATAAATAGTTTTTTTCTATGTCCAGAGTTTTTCTACCAAATCTAGCAGGATAGCATCCTTGAAATAAAGTCCTCAGACCGTGGCGCCTCAGACTGTGTCCAGGTCTGTAGCTTGAATCAGGGTTCTCATAACTCCTATTCCAGGTCCTCAATTAATGTTCGGGCCCATGGGTGGACTGGAGAGAGTCAACAAGTTCTTCTATATCAGTATCTTCTGTAACCCCGGCAAAAGGAATGAGTTTCCACAAGGACAGGCGGGCTTTTATGGCGAGCCGTTGATCCCATTTCCCCTGAGGATCCACTGGAGATAACTCTCTCTGATAGGAAGGCAGGAATGAGTAGGTACAGCAGGCAAATGCATCTTCTCTTCAGCTCAAGGTAGATTCTCCATTGTTTTTTAAAGGGTAAACCAGTTAGTCGTGGTTGACAAGGCACAACACACCCAATGGAATTTCCAGGCTTACCATTTGAGTTTTGCAGCCAAGTGATGCACTTCTCTTACAGGGTATGTGCTTTTGTGGCTCTACAACTATGCACAGGGTTTGCAGAGTCTCTTGATTCACTCTCGGTTGACCCTAATTGCCAACCCCACGAGGGTTTCCTCCACTTTAGCCTGCTCAGTGTGTGGCAGGCAAGACCAAAAAGTGGTTTCCACGACTCCAGCTGAGCTGAGCCTCTTCCCCTTGGAACAGTAGCCATATTAAGAGCCCTTTCTCATCTGTTAGTAACAACAGTGCACTTTTCTCCTTCCAAATTGACCACAAACAATTTCCACTTGAGACTGAAAGTGGAAATAATTGTGCTTTCTGAAATATTTGCCAGGAGTTCAAGACCCCCACATCCTTATTGGTACAGAGATGGTTGGTGGGGCTGGCTTAGAATATGTTCCACTTGGCATAGGCCATATTATGGTAGAAAAATATACATTTACATGATAAAACTATGCATTTCAGGAGATTAAAATCAATCCTTGTGCCTTTTTTAAAAATTTTAATTACCAGACCTTTAGAAAAGTTCACTTTAAATGGGAAGAACCTCCCTACATGGACTTTCTTGACACTAAGATCACCCTGAAAGGATATTGAAGGAATGAATAAAAAGAAAGCAGTGTGGTAGATTTGTCTAAGGATGCTATGGTGATAGAAAAGATACAGGTGTTTGTATGTTCAGATGATTAGATGCATCTCTGAGATACAAACCAGATAATGTGAAGGTGTCAACACTTTCTCCCCCGCCTTCCCTCTCCGACCATACACTATGCCGATGCGCCGCTTCCCCTTTAACAGCTGCGATTGCTCAACCTAGACACTGCTTCAATTACAGAGCTGGGAAAGGACAGCAAACAAATAATCAATCAGTAGAGATCATTAGGAAGCCTGAATCAAAACTGGATAAAAGCTTCCCTCGACGATGTCGCGGAAGACTAATAACCAGAGGATTCAATTGAAACTCGTGTTATCGTTCTGGCTGGTGCCGCGCGTAGCGGGGATTTGCATGGCACGCTGCACCTGCTCGCAGTCACACTGAGTAGCGTATTATTAATGGCACATGGCGGCATTAACCCGCTTTTTATGCACTACAAGCACTACTTCATGCTGAATGCAAGGAAGCCTGAGCGGAGAGGGGAGCTCAGCCTTGTAAATTATTCTTTAATGAGCCCATGCTTGAACACCTGCAAATGAAGAGAGGTGAAACTGGGCATGCAATGGACCTTTTATCTGGGAACTCTATTCCTACCTTTGGCTTTGTTGAAGCTCTTGGTGCAATTCTAAGTCTTCCGCAGTGAATCGGTTTACTCAGTTGCCTGCCTTCAGTGAGTCATTTGTTTGAAGCCACATGAGGGGAAGAATTGGCCAACGCGGTGAATGGCATAGATGTGATGTATTCAAGGTGGAGTGCTAACCAGAGCATTAAGATGGATGCCCTCTAAAATACTGTATCATCATTTGAACTCATAAAGGCCCAATTCCAAGGCTTTTCTGTGCGTGTGATGTAACCCTGGAATACTCCTCACTTACTAGTGACTTTCCATGTGAAAGCCATTTATTTATTTTATTTAGAAAGTTTTATATAGCGCAAACATGACCTTTACGGGTATCAGGGCGCTTTACAATGATCAAGGCTACATCTATAAGAATAACAACATCATGAAGGAGGGAAAGGTGTGGTAGACTCTCCTACAGAGCAAATCACCGGTTCTAGGTGGACAGCAATCAGTAAAACAGAGTAAGAACATGTTTGTGCGAAACAAGCATGCATGCCGGCAAGGGATAGATCATTTCTGGAATATAGTTCATGCATTCACGGCATAGATATGTTCATCAGTATCCTTTTGACTTCTTTCTTGAATGAGACAGTTGAAAGATTCATTCTGATTTCAGGGGGAAGGGCGATCTAGATTCTTGTGGCCATGACTGAGAAGGTTTGGATGTACGTTTACTTTTTTATGACATTTTTCATGGAAGAATACGTTGTGAAGGGACCCATGACTTCTTAAATTATTGTTACATTATTGCATATTTCAGCATGCCTTTTATGTATTAAGAGTGGGACCTTAACACCATACCAAAGCACCAATAAATCAATTTCGTGCTACCAAAATTGTTTTTGTGAATTTGCACATACAAAAAATGCTTTCTTTTGCACCTAGAAAAATCACTGTGCAGCTGTTGTCTATTACTTCCCAATCGCTGCTTCAATAGGTACCCACAGGATGGAAAGTTGCCCTCGAATGAAAAATCTTGAAAGTTACACACCAAAGCCCTATTCACAATAGGTGGAGAAGTCTTGATTTTTTGTGGAGTAGATTCAATTGGAATATGAGCCACAATCATCCGGTAGAAGCATATAAAATGGGTAAAATCCTGTGAACCAAACATTGCATTTCTGAACATGATTAGCCCAGGACCTTGTGTTCCTAATGTGCATGACCTACCGTGTGATTTGAAGGGTGCACAGATCTTTGGACTCAACACTCAACATGCTGAACTTAACCCCTTCGCCGTGGGGCTAAAAACCCCGCGGTGTGGGGGGGAGGGGGGCCGCGCGCGGCGCCGTGATTCTCGTGACGAGCTTAGCTCTTCATGCAGCACAGTGGGGCTGTGCTCATGACGAGCTCAGCTCGTCATGACTCTGCCCGCTCAATGGAACGCCCCGCACAGGAGGGGAATTATCCGTAGGTGGGCGTTCTGCTGCAGTTATGACGAGCTCAGCTCGTCATGAGCACAGCTCCACTGTGCCTCATGACGAGCTGAGCTCGTCATGTTCGCCGAAGGAGTTAATGAAAGGACAGAACGGACACTACCATTTCTCGTGGTTTATGATGCTCTGTAAATCCTGCAATGAGATCACAACTGGGTTATGACCACAAGTGAGGTGCTATTGGCCCTCTGGACAGGCCCGGACTGGCCGTTGCGGGCACCGGGCAATCCCCCGGTGCGCCGCAAGGGTAGGGGCCGGTTTTGGGCCCCTGGGGGCTGTTTTTGTTACAGGGCCATTTTTGCAGCATTGCCAGGGCCGAAAATCGGCCCTGGCAAAGAGCGCGGTCGCACCCCCAACCCCCCCATGCGGTGGGGGGGCCGGCAAAGCACTTTGCCAGGGCTGGTTTTGGTTCCCAGTCCAGCCCTGCCTCTAGATTTGATGGTAGAGCCAGCCACAAGGGTCAGAGTCACAGCCACGCTGCCGAGTCTCACACCCAGTTTGAATACGTGATCAGGGGTCACTAATCTGGATCACCACTAGACCACTATGGATGATTTATTTCACTCTTGTGGCAGTGTATGAACATATTGAGGGCCATACAGTGCCCCAAATAGTATAGTATTAGTAAATTAACTCTGAATTGATTATTGGAACATTATTTAATTTGAATATCAGGAAAGATGGCGCCAGGCAACTGGAATATTAAGGTGCATTAAGGCATGGACAAAGTGGGCAATTGCCCATGGCCCCCAATCTTTAAAGGGTCCCCCATGGAAGTTGATTTCTCCCTGCATCACCACTATTGCTCTATATCAATCTCTCTCCTCTCTAGTTTAATTGCCAGGATATTTAGGGCCTGAGCATGACACATTTGATCTTTTTGTGTATGCTTGAGTTCCTGCAACTATCTTCAGTTAGCACAAAATAAAAGAAAAAGAAAACTTTTTCCAAACGGTGAGCCTCAAAATATGAGTCGCACAGGGTCCCAAAAATCATCAAAATACACTGCTCAATGCAGAGAGAAATAGCTTCAACCACATTTCTCCTATCTTGGGAGAGTTACAAGGGTTCCCATTAGAGGTATGGATGAAGTTCAACGTTTGCTGTCCCACTTTCAACACTCCACATTGTGGCTGACACAGGATCTGTTGTATTTATTAGAGGGTTTGAGGCAATCTTTCTCATACCCTAAATTCAGATCCTCAAAAGCCCTGAAAAAGTCATTCTGTGGTCCTCCATCAAGTTATTGGAACTCTCTGCCACTTCAGCTGAGTGTAGCAGCTAACATGACTAACATGCTATTGTTTAGAGAAGGCAAGAATTCCCACTTATTCTGTTATACTCTGTGAATTACTGATGCCTGAATGGAAACTGGATATCTGCTACTTGTCACATGATATTCTTCACTGTTTCCTTTCTCCATCTCTCCCCTCTTCCCCTTCTTCTTCTACGCACAGTTTGCTTCACCCCGCTCCTCTGCCTTTTACCCTTCTCCGACTGCCTCTCTGTTTCACGCATTACTTCTGTTTCTCTGTATTGCATATATTGCTTAATGTAAAGCACCATAATGTTACCACATTGACTGGGTCCTATATAAATCTGCTAAATAAATAAATAAATCAGTCCACACACAGATACATACATCTGTAAGTAGGATGTCAAACCCTTGCCCTATAAGTATACTGGGAGGTAAGTGTGTGTGTATATATGTTTGTGTGTGTGTGTATATATATATATACATATATATTTATATATATATATGTGAGTATGTGTTGACTACTCTTAACTCACATGTATGTGCCTTGATAATCTATATGTTTTAGATACTTACACAGCACAGTCATCACTGCTAAAAGTATCTGAGACTATTATAATATCACAGGATAACAGACTGAATTGCCGTGCTGATTTTATTAGCTATTTTGGCAGCATTCGGTACAGTCTCTCTTGCAAATATTGGCAACAGTGGGTATTGGTGGCAATGCCTTAAACAGGATACACTCTTTTCTTTCCAACAGACAACAAGCAGTGGCCATCTCTAATTTTTTGCTAAAGAACAAAATACTACAATTTGGAATCCAGTAGGGATCCCCCTTGAGTCTTTTATTGTTATATGTCTGCATGACCCCTATGGCCAATTTGATATTTGGGATTTTAGTAATATCCTATCTTATGACACCAATTGGTCCGCTGTCTGGATCAGACCACGATCAAATAAGATCAGAGTTTCAAAGGATGTCTCAGCCGGGGTGAATGAACCTTAAATGTAATGCAGAAAAGACGGAATTACTCCTATATGGAGCTAACAATAACTTTGTAGCCAATGACTGGTAGCCAAAGTAACTCCCGCCTCCATCCCCTCCAGCAAAGCACTGTAGAAATCTAGGAGTCAAATTTGACTCTCAATCGTCTTTTCGTCCACAAATTCTCTCAGTTACTGAAACCAGCCTCTCAGTACTGTGTTGATTTAGAAAAGTCAAGATTTGCTACCACGGGAATCCCAAAAGTCGTAGTCCACGGTCTATTTCCCTCACGAATTGATCTTGTAAATAGCCTCTATCTCAGCCGACCAAAATACCCCGCCAACCGACTGAGGATGGTTCAGAATGCAGCAGCACGAATGGTACTGAAACTTCCCACCTTACACAGATGAGAGCTCACCTAAAGCACGTGCACAAGCTCCCTGTGCACGAAGGGATGCTTTCTGAAGCTCTGACACTCATGCACAGCGCTTACAATGGGTCAGGCCCGAAACATCTCAGAGCCCGACTTAAACATTATGTCACCAACCGATGCTTGAGATCGTCCAACATGAACCGCCTACATATCCCCAAGTTTAATAGCCCATGAGTAGGAGGTAGGTCTTTTTGATCTTGATTTATGGTACCTCTTTCAAGGCTGTTTGTGCTTTACAAAGGCCATTTATTCATTCATTGCTTCGTTTATTCATTCATTCTGGAACGCACATGAAACAGAGTATTACATCTATACTTGCCCATGTATTTTTACTTTTGCAATATTTTGGTTCTGGATATTTAGGGCACAATATTTTTGTAGGACAATATTTCTGTCTTTAAAATTCTGACACAGAACCAACACAGCATTAAAAGCAATAGTGAGAATCAACATTCACCTTCATGTCTGCTTCAGTGCTTATTTTATCCATCTTTGGGTTAAGGACTTTCATCATGGCTTGCTTTTGAGGTCTAGGTGGCTGACATAGTTCACATTCCAGGGGAGCAGTCAAGTATGCGTTTCAGGAGGTGTGTGTCCTAGATACATCACCATCACCATGGGTCGGATGTACTAAGCATATCATTAATAGTAGATGCTCCAATTTGGCATTTACGGCTGTTAAAATGCTTATTGTTATGCACTAATAACATTTTAGGGTTCAGGAAAGTTTTTACAACTCCTAAAAAGGGATTCGTATATATACCAGTTTGGTATCTGGAAGGGGTATGTTGTAATCCATTCTCAAAACAATGACATTTTACCAACTCCTGAAAGTAGGTGGGAATCCATTCACAAAAGGGAGGAGGTTCCCTTCCCATGTCCAAATTCAAAATCAAAGTTTGCTGAAGTTAAAGGAGATGTAGCCTACCAGGCAGAGCTGCTGACGTTAGCACTGGCAAATCAGGTTTGATTCCCAGTGTCAGCTCTAAATCCTGTGATTCTGGGCAAATAAGTTAATCTCCCTGTGCCTAAAAAAGAAAAGAAAACTGTTCTTGTGTAATGTAACCAGGTGCTTCGGTAAAGCACTCTGATTCATTTAAACCAAGTGTGCACTACATAAACTTGCACACAAAAAAGTCGACCATAGCCAACACTTAAACAAAAAACAATGTAAAGGCTGCTGTCCCAACACAGTCAAGTTTCCTTTATAAGAAAAACAGGCTGCATTTAAAATAAAAGACTGCTATATTAAAAAGCAACCCCTTACATGTGGGTCTCCTGGCTCCTGCAGGCCACCAATCCTGGGACAGACTCCAATTATAGAGAGCAGAAATTTGGGATTCACATCATTAATATAAATGAAGTAAGTCTAATTCCGACCACTACAATCCTGAATTTTAAGAAATAATCTTCTAGTATATAGGTCAATTCTTAAAAATTCTTTACTGTTTGCAAATTGCTGACAGTATTTTGTGGACAATAAATAGTACATCTGGCCCAATATTATATATTATGCCTGCTAGTGAGGTGTTAGTTGGCAACCGCCTTGATAGACCTCTTTGCACTAAAATTTATTTTCTGGTACTACTTATTTTGAGAGAACAGTACATCTAGGGAGGATTATAGTTCCATGCTTATTTCTTCCTCTAACTCTCTTCTTACGGTTGTGTTGGTACTTGGACAAAAATATTTTGTTTGGGCAGCCACTGCCCGTGGAGGGAGTTTCGGTGGGGCGGAGAGGCGGGGCGGGGGGTGCTAAAAACCGGGGTATGGATAATGGAAGGTAAGTAAACAATTTAATAAATAAAACAAATTTCGTAGTGCACCCTGCATCACATTAATTACATTGTTTACTTACCTTCAATTATCCATACTCCGTTTTTTAGCACCCCCCAACCTGCCCCTCCCCCACCCCGCCTCTCTGCCCCACCGAAACACCCTCCACGGGCCGCGGCTGTGTTTGGGATACTTTAAGAAGCCAGTTCAGGAAGTTCAGCACTGTTGTTTGTTCCACTTCTAGACATGTTTCATATTTACTTCGTTTGTAAACATAGATTTTCTGCTTCCTTTAGAGATTTTCTCTTTTCCCTACAACCACATGGGACAAGTGAATCCAGACATTTAAATTTATGAGTGATTAACCATATCATTTTTAATGTTTTACATGTTATAGAAATTATTGTCCATTTCGGATCCAATATTTTAAATATGTTTCATTTCTGATTCGTAATTTTTTTGTAGTTTTTATTTCCAATTATCTTTTTAAGTTCATAGTTCACATTTCATACACACTGTCGGAGTTTGGAGAATGGAGCAGCCTCACCACATCACTGCCAAGGCAGCAACTCCTTTGCAAAACCAACATGATCAACGTTTTTAGCAATGCCAAAAATGGGACGATTCCTATTGAAGTTTTGGTTAAACTTGAATGTTTCCTTCCTTTATATCAGTGTCTGCTTTCTATTGTACTTAGTTTGTAAGAAAAGAAGTGCCAAAGGCCCTCCTCAGCAGTCCACTGCATCTTACACCACCCATTGCCCCTGCCAGTGACAGTACCAACTCAACTTCTATCCATTGCACTCCTATAAGTGTGACAATTCAGACCATTCCAGGCCGCCAAAGCTATGAGAATGGCTCAGGCAACAGGCATTAGTCATTGTAAAGGTTTATTTAATAATACACAACTGATGTGTGTTCATCTTTAAATTAGACAAACAGCTCCACCTTGTGGCAGACCGTCATAAGTACCAGTGTTGGCAATTAAGGGAGGATGCCCAGCATCTGAAACCACAGGCTCAATTTAAGCATTGGTAAAACTTGCAGCTACTAACAAGCGTGAACACCTCCTGTGTGGAAAGCTGTAGTAGGGGGGATGTGAACAATGGTTGGATAGGGGTTTGTGATTGCCCACAAGCTCAAAGGTTTCTGCGCATTCTCAGGCTCTTAATGCAAACCACGCCCTGATCCTCCCACTCACCACCCTTTGCATGGGGTGTCCTACAGTGTAATTGTTTTGTGGAACAAAATTATGCAGTTGTAAATTCATTTACTCCGTTTAGGCATCATTTTGTGGATACCCTACAGATTGAAAAAAGTAAAAATATTCATTTTCGGCATTAAGCTGAAAATGGCTTTGTGAATCTGACTGATGGTCTGACTAAGGTCGGCAGGTTTCTCTTTTTTGTAAAGGAGGTGAACTTGCCTCTGGCTTCCACACAAAAAACAACAAAAAAAGCAAAAGGCTGGCCTTTAATTCCAGCACAAGAAGAGGCAATGGAATTGGCTGTCTGTAGCCAACATGCTCCCAGAGTGGTCAGGGGGTAGAGGAGGAGGCGGGGGCTCACGACAGGGACCCATCGATGCCTCTACAGGCAAGAGAACAGGAGTCTGAAAGAAGGACTAGTACATCTTAAGAGATGCTGTAATTGCACCAATGAGAGGCCTGGGATTTCTCACTATCTATTTGACAATAAAATGAATTGATTATTCGTCAGACCTGCCAGATGTGAAAGTAGCTAACCCAGCCTCATTCATCATGAGAGGTGGGAGAGCCGAGAGGGCTGAAGACAAATATAGCCCTGTACGTCATTTACAAGGTGCATTAATATACAGTCTGCATTGATTGGCCTGCCCTTCTGTCTCCCTCTCTGTGCCTGCAGGTTCTCTGTTGATAAGCTGTTCTTCAGTATAGAGGCGTCCTGAATTGTTAAAGCCTGAATCATTTACAGTTCATCTGCTGCGGCAACATTATATTTGTTTAACCCGTTGGCTGCTGCCGTCGGCCATTGGCCGACGGCAGCACTACCTCGCTGGTGCTGCCGTCGGCCAATGGCCGACGCGACTGCGCCCGTTTTTTAAAACGGCCGCACTGCCGCAAAAAAGCGGAAGCAGCCAACGGGTTAAAACATGTGGGTGAGATGGAAGCATTACCTCGCTGGTGCTGCCGTCGGCCAATGGCCGACGCGACCGCGCCCGTTTTTTAAAACGCCCGCTCTGCCGCAAAAAAGCGGAAGCAGCCAACGGGTTAAAACATGTGGGTGAGATGGACTCTGGCACAAAATACTCAATTTGTAAAAATATATGTGCGGGGGCTCTCGTCAGGAGGCAGCTTGCACCAGCCCATTTCTCCTGTTAGCTCCGCCTAAAACACAACCAACTACTAATCATGAAAGTGAGGAAAGGATGTGGCGAAATGGCCAGAGCAGCCGACTTTGGAGCTGGGAACCAGGTTGGAGTCTCAGCGTCGGCTCAACATCCTGTGATTCTGGGCAAATCACTTAATCTTCCTGTGCCTACCATTAGTTAATGTTTCCTTAACTGGTGCTCTTGACAATTGTCGGTGTTGATGGTTAAGTGTTGGTGCTGTGCGCCGGAAACCACCCTCTCAAATTAAGCACTGAAAATACCTACTAATCGCCATCATTTCCACTATGTTGCTGCAAAGAGATTTCATATTTTAGGCAATCACATTTTGACAAAGCTGGACCGTAAATGTTTACTTGAACTACACTACCACAGTTTCACTCTGATATTAAGAAAATATGTAGGTCTCTGTCCTTGGAAATGGTGCATCTGTTCTTTTTTTATGTTCAATGTGGTGTAGTGACATAGACATCATGCTCTGTGTGAGGCCAGGGAGCTGTTGGGAGTTACAAACTTAAGGTGAAATATGGCTCCCTTTCTTAAGAGCACCATATTTCCAGTCCTGGGCTTTTCTGTACCAAATCATTGTTTATAACTAAGGCTCCCAGTTTTATGGTATTTTTTTTTTACATTTTCCACTGTATTTATCCATATTTATTTTGTTGCCATCTTATTGGTACTTATCCATATATATATTGTGTTTAGAGAACAGAAGAGGTGATAACTCATATATTTCCATATTTAATTAATGGATAAACGTTCACTGAAACCTTGATGCCTGTCAGCTTTTAGCACATTACACAGCCAAAATATAATAAAATAATAAACCCACATGAAAAAAGAGTAATAGCACACATACATGTTGAGATATGTAATCATTTAAGCAAATCTCATTCAGCTTTCTAACCCCCCATGCTGCTAATACGTACAGCTATTGGCCTGAAATCCATTGATCTCAGCATGGAAAGTCACTCAAAAGAAGCCAATTAATCAGTCTTTTTCCACTTTGAAAAATAAATAAATACAGATAGGAAACACAATGTTTACTGTCTATATGTAGCTGTAAAAATCAGTAAAAACGGAAAACATGAAACCTTATTATAAATAAGGGCATGTTACTTTCTGGAATTTGTTGTTTCCTTTTAAAATGGGAAGCATGGGTTCTAAAATGATATCTTGCAAAGAGGCACTCATTAAAAAGCTACGCCTGGCTGAAGGTGTCACACACGGCATGACCCCGCTGGACAGCTACAGGACCATCTCTGTGTTCAAAACTGCAGACGCTCGATTACTTTGTCCTCGCCTTTGACCAGGAACAACTGGGGCATATTACCAAGGGCCTTATCGCCGCTTTAGTGGGAATTTTTCCCGCTAAAGCGGCGATAATAATTTTGCCCTATTACCTAGCTGTCGCTAACACCAGTTAGCGACAGCTAGTAGGAGATAGCGATCATCTTGGGGCCCACTTTGCATGTCAGCGATGTTTATTGCTAAGACATGCAAAGTGGGCGTGCCAAGATGTTAGGGACTATAAACAGTCGCTAACATCGCTATCTCCTATTACCTACAAAGGCGTACTTTTGGAAATATTTGCGCTAAGCGCGAATATCTCCAAAAGCTAACGCCTGCCCAGAGCAGTTCTTAGCCATGTTATCAAATGGTGGGTGGATAACATGGCTAAGAGCATTAGCTCGGTAATGCATGAATATCGCTGACTTTCCAGCGATATTCATCCATTACGGACGATTTTTATCGCTTTTGAGATAAACCTTGATAATAGCAAGGTTTATCTGCAATACAAATCGTCGGAGCTCGGCGATAATAATATTGCCGCTAACCGTGTTACGCGATAAATATTGCTTCATCCTTGTAATATGCCCCACAGTCTTCTAAGGATACTCTTCACAACTTTTCATCCTTCCATGTATTAAAGCGGTCTTCTAAGGGTCATAAGGTGCCCACCTCAGGGCCGGTTTTAGGGTACTGCGACCTGTGCAGCTGGCGCTGAGCTCGTGCTGCACTGCGTTTAGAAATAACATCTGTGTTTAAAAGTACCAGCTGCAGAGTTCTTTGTGTGTCCAGCACTTTTCAGGCAACAATAAACAATGTCAAGATCACTCTGGTGGTTAATCTTACTTCAGGTGTTTTGTTTATGGCAGTATTAACTTATAATAAAGTAGCGCAGAGGGTTATTATGCCTGCTGAAGAGACCGAGTACCACGTTGATCACAGAAATGTACTTTATGTGTTAGATCAGTGGGCTACTGCTTTTGTCACAGATATCCTTTTGTTACTTGCAGTTCATACTTTCATACTTTACAATTCTAATATAGCACAGTGACATATGAGGTTTTATAAAAGAACTGCATGCAAACTGCATGGTATAGGTTGGAACTTTGTGTTTTTCGCCAGTGTTTCATTATCCTAATGTTGCTAAAAAGGGTTTGATTAAGCAGAAATCGTTTTTTATTAGCAAAGCCAACCCCAACCACTGTGGTACGTTTTAAATCCTGTGTTTGTGCACTCTTAAAACATACTGCCTACTGATATGAATGACAAGCAATTCCTACATTTCGTAATTCTCATTGTCTTATGTAATATTTTCTATACACTGATTTACACACGTATGATGCATTGTCTCTATATAATGTGTTTGTAATGTAAAGTGCTCTGATACCCTACACTGGTATGAGTAGCGCTATATAACAAATGAAATGCATGTGAGAGAGGGACTATAGAGCGATGAGGAGCACTGTTGGTAGGTGGCAGTGACGGAATCCGTGGAGAAGGAGTGTCAGGCGTCACCAGCGCTAAAGCCAGTCCTGGCCCACCTGCACTAACCAAATTTAGGAAACCGCTCAAAATGAGGAATGGGTGGAGTTTTAAGCTGTGCACTTGAAGTTAGGCAAAGTTAGCAAACATAATTTTGCCTAGTTTGTAATGTATTATGACTGCCACATTCACCCGAATTTTTCTGCTGGAGGTGTTTTCAGAATAAAATACATTTTTACAGGAGTTTTCTTGAAAAACTGTTTTGTGAATGAATTCCTATAAAGAAGTTGTTTTTTGCAATGTTTTTCTCTGGCAAACCTACATTTAATTGAAACTTTCTCTTGATAGTTCATAGTTGAATAAGATTACAAACTTCGCAAAAAAACTTCACAAATTTGAGAAGGATAAATCTTGGAAATCCTAAAAATTTAATTTTCTCAGGCTTCATATATGACCTTTCTGCTCACCTGAGTAAGTTATGCAATAACAATTGGGCAGTGTGAGCATTACAATAATCTAATTTTTAAAAATCTGATATTGGCAGAAATACATTTCACCGTCATTCTCCTTACAAATTGAGGGCCGACTTGGCACCTTTACCTGTTGCCATTTTGTAAGTAGTAGAGAAGAGACAATTGAATGGGATCACTGACATAATATCGACCTCACAAATATCGAGATACAAAAATATCGAGTCAAAAATATCGATTGACAAAATATCGACTCCCTATATTCAAACAGGTAAGTACCAAAATATCGACTCAAAAATATCGACTTACAAAAATATACTGTCAAAATATCGATTTTTTTAAATGTCTTAAAATTAAGTTAAAACTAATATAGTAATAAATATATTTAATATAAACTTAGAAATAATTATTAAAAAAATTTAATTTTAATAAATAATTTATATAATTAAAAAAATTATATCACCAAAATATTACATATATATATATATATATATATATATATATATATATATATATATATATATATATATATATATATATATAACATATTATTAAATAAACATATATAACATTTTTAGCGTAGCATAGAAAATGGTTAAAATTTATTGTTACAACTATAGTGAGTTCAACATCAGCAAAAGTGTTGGATAGCGTAGAGGTAAAATTTACTATTCCCACTCCAGTGGGTGCAACAGTAGGGAAAGCGCTGGATAGCGTAGGGGGTAAAATTACTATTCCCACTCCAGGGATGTATGACGTTACAAAGCATACTTTTACAACGCCTACCATTCCAACAAAACTTTTACAACGCAAAAACTTTTACAACGCATACATTTACAACGCAAGATTTTACAACGCATATACCTTTAAAACGCATCCCATTACAACGTAAGTATTGGTAAGTATATAATAATTTTGTGAATATAAATTAATTAAAAATATTATAATATAATTTAATTGTATTTAATTTTATTTAATAAATTTAATTTAAATGTAATTTTACTTTATTTTTACAAAGTACCCCTGTACCCCAAAAACCCAAAACTGACCCTGAACCCTAAAAATACCCCTTTACCCAAAAACTGAAAACTGACCCTGAACCCTAAAAATACCCCTTTACCCAAAAACTGAAAACTGACCCTGAACCCTAAAAATGACCCTTTACCCCAAAAAACTGAAAACTGACCCTGAACCCTAAAAATACCCCTTTACCCAAAAACTGAAAACTGACCCTGAACCCTAAAAATACCCCTTTACCCAAAAACTGAAAACTGCCCATGAACCCTAAAAATACCCCTTTACCCCAAAAAACTGAAAACTGACCCTGAACCCTAAAAATACCCCTTTACCCAAAAACTGAAAACTGACCCTGAACCCTAAAAATACCCCTTTACCCAAAAACTGAAAACTGACCCTGAACCCTAAAAATACCCCTTTACCCCAAAAACTGAAAACTGACCCTGAACCCTAAAAATACCCCTTTACCCCAAAAACTGAAAACTGACCCTGAACCCTAAAAATACCCTTTTACCCAAAAACTGAAAACTGACCCTGAACCCTAAAAATACCCCTTTACCCAAAAACTCAAACATATAACATTTTAAAAATAATCATATACTTACCAATACTTACGTTGTAATGGTATGCGTTGTAAAGGTATCTGCGTTGTAAAAACATGCTTTGTAAATGTAAGCGTTGTAAAAGTTTTTGCGTTGTAAAAGTTTCGTTGTAATGGTAGTGCATAGTAAAAGTTGTGTTGTAAACGTTGCATACCCACTCCAGTGGGTGCAACAGTAGGGAAAGTGTTGGATAGCGTAGGGGTTAAAATTACTATTCCAACTTCAGAGAGTGCAATAGTAGGGAAAGTAAATACTTCACAAATAGATATAAATAACATAAATAGTAATACCAATTACAAATAATTAAAATATTTTACAAGTGTATAAAATATATTAAATATTTATTTATAAATACAAAATAAAAGTATTTAATTATAAAAATTGCCTACTCATACTAATTAATTACCTATTAACAATAAATTAATTTACAATTTAAAAATGAATCAATTAATTTTAATTAAAAATTATATTTTAATTTATTTCCTATTAATAATTAATTAACAATTAATTCAAAATAAATACCAATAAATTAAATGACATATTTAATTAATCAGAATTAAATTACTTCCCACCCTATTCCCCTATAAACCAACAACCCGCTACAGAAAATAAATTAATGAAATTAATATATTTATCAAGTAATCAATTAAAATTATTTACCAATTATATTTTAATTAATTACCAATTATTATTTAAGTAACAATTAATTCTAAATAATTAACAATGAATTAATTAACATATTTAATTAATTATAATTAAATTACTTCCCACCCTATTCCCCTATAAACCCACCACCCGCTACAGAAAATAATTTAATAAAATTACCTTATTTATAAATTAATCAATTTTAATTAATTACCAATTATATTTTAATTAATAACCAATTATTAATTAATTACAAATTATTTCTAAATAAATATCAGTAAATAAATAAACTTAATTCCCACCCTATTCCCCTATAAACCCACAGCCCGCTTCAGAAAATAAATTACCAAAATTAAAATATTTATCAATTAATAAATTATAATTAATTACCAATTATATTTTAATTAATTACAATTAATAATTATTTAACAATTAATTCTAAATAAATATCAATACATAAATTAACATATTTAATTAATTATAATTAAATTACTTCCCACCCTATTCCCCTATAAACCCACAGCCCGCTTCAGAAAATAAATTACCAAAATTAAAATATTTATCAATTAATAAATTATAATTAATTACCAATTATATTTTAATTAATTACCAATTAATAATTATTTAACAATTAATTCTAAATAAATATCAATACATAAATTAACATATTTAATTAATTAAAATTAAATTACTTCCCACCCTATTCCCCTATAAACCCACAGCCCGCTTCAGAAAATAAATTACCAAAATTAAAATATTTATCAATTAATAAATTATAATTAATTACCAATTATATTTTAATTAATTACCAATTAATATTTATTTAACAATTAATTCTAAATAAATATCAATACATAAATTAACATATTTAATTAATTATAATTAAATTACTTCCCACCCTATTCCCCTATAAACCCACAACCCGCTACAGAATAATATTACACAAAAAATTCAAAATATTATTAACTTACCTTAAATTGGATATTTTTGTTGTCTATATTATGTCTAGTCGATATTATGTCCATTCTATATTTTTGATTCGATATTATGTCCATTCTATTCGATATACATTTTTTCTAGTCGATATTTTTGTTGTCTATATTATGTCTAGTCGATATTTTGTCCATTCTATACTTTTTTACTCGATATTCTGTCCAGTCGAAATAAAAAACTCGATATTATGACTGCCCACCAATTGAATGATTTCTGATGAAACAGTGTATCACCTCTGGTATCACTCTTGTTGCCCTTCTGTAACATTGTGTCAGTCAGAAGCCAATAACAGCAGGGTTCTGCTTTGGCAACTGGAGGTTGAATTGAATGTTCCACCCAGTGGCGGCTCCTCCGCTATGGCGGAGAAGCATCGCCCCACTGCTTTTAAGCAGTGCAAAGTAAAGGAAACATAAAATGATAATAACTTTAAGTTATTATCATTTTATGCTTCATGCTGCTTTGTGAGAGGGCGGGTGGATGGGGCTGCTCTGCTCATGGAGCAGGGGAGGCCTCTCGGGCAGCCCAAAACAGTCATGTGCACTTTCCCTGTTCTCCATAAAGGCTGCATTACAGCCTGCATGGAGAACATGCCCAGGCCCCCACTTCCTGGCAGAGTGTCGAACCAGGTTGCTCAGACCAATCACTACACTGCATTGCAGTGTTGTGATTGGTCAGAGGAGCCTGGGTGCTTACCAATCACAAAGCTGCATTGCAGTTTTGTGATTGGTCAGGGAAGCCTGGTTGTGCTTCCTGTGCCTCAAGTCCGACAAAGAGAGCAGGAGCAGAGATGCTGGACCCGGTGCGGCAAGGTAAGTGCATTCCCGTACCCACCCTACCACCTGTAGAACTATCCGGCCGCCACTGTTCCGCCCTCACTTTGAAGGTCCTTACAGGTAGTTTAATTGGGGAGTAGCTTTCAAATAATGTGGTAATTATCATGCAATATATTGGTTCACGATAAACTGTCTTAAAATGCCATCTTTTTGAGGAACCAGTTTTACGTGAATTACAACCATAAATGTACAACCTCGTGCGCTGTAATAGTACAGAATAGAAATGGACAGAAGAAATCATTCATCCGCTTGAGGTCAGGACACATGTTACGTTCCATACTGGTTAGTGGATGGTATGTGGTAAGTGGGACATGACAATGTTATTACCAACATGTATGGGCGCCTTTTGGGGAGCAGCCAAATCCTCGCATTGGGTAGATAAAGTCCACTTGGACTCTTCCATCTCTCACTGCGTTGGTGCCCCAGCGGACACCGCCTTGATTAAACCCAGCTAAAGGCGGGAGCTATTTTTGCTAGTCTCTCAGTCGTCGTCAAAGGCATTGTCATTGCAAAAAGCGATAAAAAACCAGTGGCGCACCTCGTTTGTACAGTACAGGCTGCATCAAATGAGGTCTTCTAAGACGCATGCACTAACAGTGTGCTTCACTGTTGGGATTTTCATGCTAGCAAGTAAACCACACACTTTGCCAATCAGCAGTAGCCACTGCTATGGGGCAGTAGTGGTGGGGAGGGGGTAAAAAAGGAAAGAAAAAAAATTTAAGGAAAAATTCAACTTACCTGCTGGCCACCACTTCTCATCTGTCCTCTTCTCCTTCCGTCGATGCAGTAAGAGGAAGCACCCAGGCTTACAGACTCCCCTAGCCAATCACAATGCTGCTGATAACAGCATCATAAATCGTCTGAGTGCCATGGTTCGGCACTCAGATGGGGACTGGGAGCCTGAGTATTTTCTCCACCCAGGCTGTGCAACACAATCCAGTGGAGAACATGCCAAGTGCGCATGATGGTTTGGCCGGCCCAATACCGCCAGCTAAACCGTCATGCGCACTTAGAGAGTGCCTACGACACCTCCCTCTTTTCTGTGAGCAGTTCAGGCCATCCCGCCCCTACAGAGAAGTACTGAAAAATATGCTGTTATCATAATTTCCTTTTTTTCTGTGGGGCGATGCTCCTTGGCCTTAGTGGAGGAGCCGCCCCTGCCTATCCTTCTCATTGCCATAGAACAACATTCTAAATACGTATGCTGTCAACATCGGTGACAATCACATTATGATCTCATAAAAACTGTTGCCAGGTGGATTCATTGTTTTTTCCTCATTTCTATATCTCATTTCTTTGTATCAGATTTGTTTCAGTGCTCCTCATTGTACTATGCGTGCTGGCTCGCGTGATCTTTTCGCATGCAACATTCCCATTATGATCTCATAAAAAAAATGCTGCAGGGTAAATGAATTGTGTTTCCTCATTCCAGTGTTTCCATTGTATATGTCGGGTCTGATTAGCGCTCCCCGGTGTGGTACGCACAACATTGCGAAGCAGCTTTTCATCAAGATTTGCATTCAGGCGACATTCACATTATGATCTCATAAAAATCTATTCCCGGGTAAATTAATTGTGCTTCCTCATTTCTGCATCTAGATTGTATGTGCCAGGTCTATTTCACTACTCCTCATTGGTGTATGTGCAACATTCCAAATATGCATGCTGTTGACATCTGCACGCTTGCAACTTTCCCATTATGACCTCATAAAGCAACTGTTGTTTGGGTAAAAAAAATTATAATGCTTAGTTTTTACATCTCCCTTCTATGTGTCACATCTGTTTCTGGAATCCTCAGAGGCAGATTTTTTTAAAATACACGCAAAGCAGGGCAGCCCCCAAAGAGGCTGCGCTGCGTTGTGTGACAGGGAGGGAGCAGGAGAGCACTATATCTTCAGAGATATGGCTCTCTCCTCCCCTCTCTGTAGCGCCGGTGTTGATTTCAGCTGCAGAGCGCCACGCACGCACTTTAGTGCCATAGCGCTACGGTGTGTGCATAAGTCTAGCATAGGTTTTGTACAGGAAGGGTGCTCTTCCTGTACAAGATACCATGCCTAGACAAGTTTACAAGCTTATTCCACTTTGTATGTGTGCTACACAGTGAACCGCGCGTGCAAAGTCGGAAATGAAAGAAGAAATAAAAAACATTTCTCCTGTTAGCACCTCCTTTGAAGTGGCGTTAACGTTTGGTGCTAAAACATCTACAATTCTTTATAGATAGGGTTTTGCATCAAAAGGCATGGGAGATTGCAATAGAATGCCCATGTACTACCCATTTAACGCCCCCTTGGTGCTAAGTAACGCAAAGCAGTGCTTTGTGCTGCTTTGCACTACTTTTAGGGTACTTTCCAGAACTAAACATGTTTTGCACTGGAAAGTATATTCCCCTGAAAACTTTTTGTGTTGGTTAGCATCACCTTTGTGACGCTAACTCACCGCAAAATGTTTGAAAATCTACCGCTCGCTCGGTGTTGCATGCGCAACATTCTACCTCCGCTTCCTGTAAACATCCGCTTGCACGCACCTATCCCATCAGGGCCGCGTGTAAAACTGCTCCTGTGTAATTACAGAGCACAGCATTGCTTTCTGTAAGCCTGGTGTTTCACAGGAGGCCATATAACAGCTAAACCTTTCACTTACCGCAGCAGATAATGAAACATTGGAGGGATGCGCCGTCGTAAATGTGTCAGGCGAGCCTGAAATACTCCTCAATTTCAAAGAGTGACAAAACCTGAAAAGCACTTAGGAGCTCCTCTTGGGGCAAGAGAGGGCCCATTCTCATTTTGGGGAAGAGCGTGGCTGCTACTTGCAAGAATATAGCTCTCTGGTGGGCCATTGTCAATGTGACTGTGTTTTTTTTAAAAGTATGCCACTAATAACATATACTGAAGCTCCAGGTGTGCACCTCTATCCAGGCAGTTGGGGAAGCAATACATCTTAGACGCTATTCCTAGCATTTATATTCATAACAGGTCTCTTTATTGTGATTGAGTCCTACACACTGCATATCTTCTACAGCATGCACTGGTTAATCCGCTATATAAGGTGAGTGTTGGACCTGCCAGTTCTGCAGGGTCACCCCAGATTTTTTCCTTCATTTCCTGAACCCGTTGTTGCTGCCATGGAGATGCACTTTAATTCTGCCAATCAGTGGTAAGATGCTTTTTCTCTCTTCCCTAAATATGGTAAAGTCGGTATACACCTAATTGGCTCCGTTTAATTTACGTGTAAGTCTCTAGTATATGGTACTGCCTGTACCCAGGGCCTGTAAATTAAATGCTGTGAGTGAAATGCAGCACTCTTTGTCTCACTTAATAATGTAGCACTGCAAGCCATGCCCGCAGGCCTGCCGCTGCAGCCTTATGTGTAGTTTTAAACTGTCATTTACGTTGTCAATGGGCATGGAATGAATGCTTACACACAGAAACCATATCTACTTAAACGTCTTGAGGCTATAGGCGTCCGGGGCAAAGCCTTGAGCTGGCTGACCGACTTTCTAACTAGCAGGACACAAACAATCAACCTTGGTTCCTACCGTTCCCAGACCACCTCAGTCACCAAGGGGCTTCCACAGGGCTCTTGTTTGAGCCCCACGCTTTTCAATATCTATGTTACCCCCTTGGCAGGGCTGCTGAGGAAATTAGGCTTTCTTTCCATCTCATACGCCGATGACACGCAACTCCACCTTACCTGTGACAAATCAAACCCACATATACAGGACATCTTCTCGGAAGGTAGGAAAGGCATCCCACAGTGGATGAAGGATAACTTTCTCCAATTGAACACTGAAAAATCAGAGATAATGCTGTTCGGAGAAGCAAACTTGAGATGGTCCCCCAATTGGTGGCCTGGGGAATTAGGACCAGCCCCACCCCCTAAGCAGACATCGAAAAACCTAGGAGTGCTATTTGACCAGGAACTAACGTTAGAGGAACATGTAAACATCACAGCCAGGACTTGTTTTCATACCCTCAGCATCCTCCGAAGAGTTTTTCCTTTGCTACCATCAGTAACCCGTAAAACCTTAACCCAGGCACTAGTCATCAGTCACCTCGATTATTGTAATGCTCTGCTGATCTCTGCTGAGGAAAAATCCCTAAACAAACTTCAGGTAGTACAGAACACTGCTGCCCGCCTAGTGAGCAACGCCCCTCCCAGAACACCCTCTACTCCCCTTCTTCGTAAACGTCTCTGGCTCCCAATAAAAAAGAGAATTAAATTCAAAATCTGCTGTATGGTGTACAAATCATTACATAGCATGAGCCCTAGCTACCTTGCCCAAAAGTTGACCAGATATACCCCGGACAGGCCTCTCAGATCCAGCCATCAATCACTTCTTTGTACTCCCCGTATTAAACTGGCACGTATAGGAGGCAAAGCTTTCTCCCATCTGGCCCCTCCGTGCTGGAACCAACTCCCCATGCAGATGCGCCAGTTTGCAAATTTCTTGAACTTCAGGAAACTTCTGAAAACTGAACTGTTCTAGTCTTCCTTGGTATGACCAGCAGTCTGAGCGCAGAGATACCCCGTATGGGGTGAATGAGGCGCTATATAAGATACATAAATAAATAAATAAATATCAAAGCTGTCAGTGAAATGTGTGCTTTAAATATTGGACAATTTGAAAAATGGCATGGCACTGTGTGCTTTAAGCTGTCAATGTAGAATTCAATGTATGCTTTACAAAGGGGAGCAGTCTGGTGCTTGTCGGCCGCTATTTACCAGGGTGAGGGGAGGAGGTGGCAGGGGGGTTGCAAATTAAAATAGGAATGAATTTTTAAAAACACTTACCTTCAGCCCGGCTACATGGCCGACCGCCCGCCTCTTAGTCCATTCGATTCTTGGAACCAGGAACCAGGAAGTAACTAGGCTCATGGCTCCCTCAGCCAATCACAACACTGCAAAGCAGCGTTGTGATTGGTCTGATCACAGTGATTTGGTGCTCATACTGGGAATGGGGGCCTGGGCATGTTCTCCACCCAGGCTGTAATGTAACCTGCATGGAAAACAGGGAAAGTTCACATGACCGAAAGGGCTCCGACCATAACAGTCATGCGCACTTTAGAGTGGAGCAACCACTCCTCCTTCTGGCCCCTGTTCTTGCAGTCCAGTCCCGCCCTGCACCAGGAAACAGAGTTTTTTTCTTATAATAACGCTGTTTATTATCATTTTTGTTTTCCAGTGGGTCGGCGCTCCTCCACCTTAGTGGAAGAGCCACCACTGGTCTGGTGGAAACTGCATGGATTGGAATCTTTACCTGCAGGAACTTTGCAGAAGCTTTCATTGCAATGTATATATCCTACTTTAAAGCAGTCGAAACAAAGAAAGGCGGATAGCTTGAATTTATCTCAGGAATCAGATTGGGCTACATTTCACTCCATCTTTTTTTAGATCTTCGGTGACATTACCGACAGGCAACAATCTATGTAAGTCAATCTTCATGATGCCTTAAAGGGAAAGTCCTGCACAAAGGGTAAAGCCCCATAATTGTTAGCACCCTTTATTACTGGAGCAATGGTCATATGTTTTAGAAATACCCTGGTATATGATGGCATCCATTCTGATGGTGTTTTATTTTTGGTACAGAAGTTTTGTTGGGTTGTTAAGTGGCACAGGAAGACCAATTGGCATCAAGAATAGGCACACTACTTGAAACTGCAGCTATTGCTCCTGGCATAGGGGTTTGCTATCCTTTCAAATACAGCATAAAGTAATATATAGGCACTGTTTACGTGGCACGAATGTATTTGCATGTTCGGTACCCACTGTTTTATATCGGCAGACAAGGTTCTCTTAGCCAATGCATGATTTGCTGCTCTGTAGAAAATGGTATCCCTGGGTGTCATGCAGAGTCAGAGGCATTTGAGCAGTGCATCAGTTCACTTTCAGAGCTACCTGTGAAACCCAGGGCTTTCCAGCCAATATAGCTTCAGAGCTGAGCTGTAAATACAACGTTTGGCCTCAATTTTTCTCCAATTGTCTTTGGGCGAGAGCATCAAGCCTCCGCTTGCTCGCTGTGTCGGTAGCTTTTGATTACCAGTCAGGCCCTGCTTAGTCTGTAGTTCACCTGTCCCTGTGTCTGGGGCCACGTCACTCTATTTTTATCTCCTCTGTTGCACTTCCTTTCAGAACCCTCCTCTCCACTGAATGCTTCACTTTCTCTCTGGTCAGTCTACATTACTGACCTTTTCCCTCCAGTTTGGAATGTACATTTAGCTTTGACCTACCATGTCTATTCCCTCGCCTCTCTTTGTCCCTCCATCACTTCTTCTGATCGTCCCACAATCTACCTGCGTCGTCACATAAACTTCGGTTCTCTTTACGTCAATGCCCCTAAATAAAGATATAGATGTATTCTGTTGCACAAGAACGTGCCACGCACGATCATCGAACAGCACATTGAGCTGAAATTGCTAACATGCATCCAACACCATCTAATTATGAAATCAATTGCCTATTACTGCACCCAAGTGCGCTCGTTATTTCTTACCTATCATTATGAGGAGCAGCCACTGACCATAGTAGAGAGTGTGCATTTACTATTCTAACTCTGCACACACTTCCAGAATGGGGTCGGTTATAAAATGGACCGAAGCAAAAATAACCACCCTTTAACTTTTTTGATACACTCACTTGTAAGTACCTAAAAAGGCTGTGGAGACCGGTTCTCATGGAGCATAGTCCTCACAAAGATAGTGTGTGGTTCTGTCAGTGTTTCAGGGTTTACCAACGCTACGAGGACCAACCTGGTCCTTATGGCGTATCTTGAAACACACACACACCCATGGTTGACACATTTCCCGATGAATGCGCATACCAATTTACAATACCCATAGCATATCTTTTACATGCCAAATGCTGGGTGTTGGAAACTGTAGCGGTCTAGTGTTTCACGGGTCTCGGCTGAGACCCAGAAACACCAACACACATTGTATCACCTTCTGGCCAGGCGTGGCCAGAAGGCTATAAATAAATGGACGGTCGTCGCTCGTGGCTTCCGGTCCGACCATCCCTCCAATACTGAGTGTGTGTCATTTTCTTATGAGCGCCCCCCCCCCAGCATCCCTTACCGGTAGCCCCCAGTGTGTCCCCCAGCTCCCTTACACTGGCGACGAGGATGGGATGCGTTGCGTGACGGTGACCGAACCCTGGCTGCGGAGCGGGGAGATCCTGGCTGCTCCGGCGTGGTCCTGACGCCGCGTGGTGCCGTCTGTGGAGCTGTACTGGTCGGCGAGGTTCCGGTAAGCAGCGTGTGCAGAGCTGCATCAGGACCGGAGTGTACAGTGGGGTCGGGAGCGTGAGGAAAGTCCCAGCGGCCGCAACGGAGGTGCGCGCATGCGCAGTGAGTTGAGGCCTGAGGCCTGGTTCCAAGGCGGAGATACGAGGGAAGGCCCCGGCTGTGGCGGGAGGCGGCAGTGCGATTGCAGAGGACACGGTGAGGAGCCCGTGTGAGCGCACGGCTCTGGAAGACGGCGAAAGGTGTCAAGCCTGTCTTATCGTCGAGAGGAAAACAAACAAGCATTGGCAAAAAAAAAAAATAGAAGAACAAGAAAATCGAAAAGGCATAGACAATGTATGTGAAAACATGAGACTGTGGCTGGTGAATATAAATACATCGAGCCTAAGTGGTCAGGAAATTAGTGGGTGGCGCAAGGAGAGACTTTGTAACAGCGCCGGATAAGGCCAGAGAGAGAGGGCGGCAAGGCGCCAACAGCCACATCAAGCGCCACGTGCTCCCTGACATCGAGGCCAAGAGTAACTGCACAGGCCTAAAATACGACAAGTATGTCGGTGCAACAGGATGCAGCCAACGCGGGAGGGGCACAACAAGTGGTGGCCCCAGCACAGAGAGTGGGACCAGCAGGGCAACAAGCAGTAGGAGCAGTGATCCAGCAGTCACCACATGCCCAGATCAACCCCATTCCCCCATTTAGTGCGCTGGCAGACCCCGGCACAGCAGCGCCACGTTGGGGGGTGTGGCTTAGTCGCCTGAACAACTACTTCACAGCGACGAGGGAAAAAGACAATGAGGTAAAAAGGTCCCTGCTTCTGCATTTTGGGGGCGATGAGCTCTACAAGTTGTTCTTACATCTGCCTAACACTGGAGCAGCAACAGATTGCGATGGCGCAGTCCAGGCCCTGAATGCGCATTTCGATCCGCAGTTGAATCCCCACTATGAAAGGTTCAAGTTCAGACAGTCTCAGCAAAGGGAAGGGGAAACTATGGATGCGTTTTATGCCCGACTGAGAGAGCTAATAAGCACATGCCCGGATGACGATCAGGATAAAGAAGTAACAGCGCAATTAATACAAGGATGCAAGAACAAACACCTAAGGACATTAATTTTGAGGCAGCCGCGCATAACGCTAGACGAGATACTAATGCTAGCCCGTTCACACGAGCTATCTGATGCACGAGCCGCAGCAATGGAGTCGGCCATCAACCCGTCGGCAGCTTCAGAAGTGGCAGTCAAGACAGAGAGAGTCGATGCAGTACGGAGTTCTAACCGAGGGGGCCGAGGAAGATGGCCGGCCAGGACACAGAGACGGACACAATGTAGTTCCTGTGGGTATGAAGAGCACAACCAAGACAACTGCCCAGCATGTGGCAAAACGTGTGATAAGTGTGGAGGAAGCAACCACTTTGCCAGTGTATGCAGAGGCGGGGCAAGAGGATCATCTCAAGGACAAAGAGCAGAGGGGAGGAAACCACCAACCAAAGCGGTCCGGCAGCTAGCGCTAGAGGACACACGAGAGAATTACTTGATGAGAGGAAACAGGGTGACATCTCGCCACCCGAACCGTCTGGAGGACTCATCAACAGAGGACGAGGATGAATGCTACTATGTCTCTTTTGTAAATGAACTCAAAAGGCGGCGTCGGCCCCAACCAAAGTGCCAGATCCAGATCGACGGGTCGACGGTGACAGGAATCATAGACACTGGCGCCACGATTAATGTCATGGGCATCCAGCATTACAACGCACTGAGACCAAAGCCCCAGTTAGTACAGTCGAAAGCACGAATCCTCACCTATGGAAGCACGACGCCACTACCCTTGAAAGGGACGATGACAGTACAGGTCAAAGCCGAGGATCAGGAACTGACTACGACATTTCATGTAATTGATAGAGAGGCAGACCTGTTAGTTGGCAGTCACACGGCAGAGGACCTCAAGTTGATTGCTTTCGCCAACGCAGTCATGGAACTACACACAGAGGAGATCCTCCAATTGTTCCCGTCACTGTTCCAAGCTACATATCGACAAGGCTGTCCCAGTTTTGGAGAATACACAACGAGCTAAGTAGGGCGAATAATGGGCTGATACTCAGAGGTATGAGAGTAGTAATTCCACGCACTCTGCAAGAACGAGCAACCATACTTGCTCATGAAGGGCATCAAGGGACAAAACGGATGAAGGCGAGAATGCGCGAAAAGGTGTGGTTTCCTCATATGGAGGAAAAGGTGGATGAACTGGTAAAGAACTGTCGGGCTTGTCAAGTAACCAGTCTTCCAGAGGCGCCAGCACCCATCATAACGGAAGAACCACCCCCGGCACCCTGGACATGGGTCAGTCTCAATTTTGGGAGCTTCCCAGACGGGAGAGTGACTGTAGTGCTAGTCGACAGTTACACGAAATACCCAGTGGTAGAGGTTGCACAATCGACAAGTTTCGTGAACATACAACCAATACTTAGTAAAACATTTGCGATGTTTGGCATCCCGCAGGTGTTGAAAACAGATAATGGACCCCCATTTCAAGGACATGAGTTCAAAGAGTTCCTGCAAGGTCTGGGGATAACACACCGCAGAATCACACCTCAGTGGCCTCAAGCCAATGGGGAGGCAGAGCGGTTCATGAGGACAGTGAATAAGACTCTGAGGATTGCACTGGTAGAGGGGGCAGATCCAGAAGCAGCTTTACAGCTATTCTTGAGGGAATACCAAAGCACCCCACACGGAACCACCCAGAGGTCCCCGTGGGCGTTGATGTTTGTGGGGCCCAGGCACGATTTGCTACCAACAGCAGAGAACTGGACGCAAGAGCCATACTCACCAGCTCAGGCTCATGAGAGAAGGAGGAAAACAAACGAAAAGGCAAGCCACAAAAGGCGGGCGCAGGATAGAATACTAGCCCCTGGTGATGAGGTGCTGGTAAGAACGCGTCGCCCAGGCGGAAAATTTAGGACCCCATATGAAGTGGAGCCCTGGACGGTCAAGGCAACCAAAGGCACAGCTGTGACCGCACGGAAGAACGGCGAAGAAATCACCAGGAATATTTCATGGTTTAAACGGATTCCATCTGACGACAATCATGAAGAAGGTGAAGGACCTGCCGCTGAACTGACTAACCAATCTGACGAGGGGCACGTGTCCCATGAGAGTGAGGAGGATACCAACAATCCCTCATCCCCGGGTAGAAGAGAACACAGTCCTGTAATCACCCGAGGGAGAAGCTATCACAACTTGAGACCGAATCCCAGACCCAACCGGATGCTGGCAGACTTTGCGTGCTGACTCTGCAATGCTGTGGAAAAGGAAAGAACATTGAACACTAACTTGGGAAGGGGTGTAGCGGTCTAGTGTTTCACGGGTCTCGGCTGAGACCCGGAAACACCAACGCACATTGTATCACCTTCTGGCCAGGCGTGGCCAGAAGGCTATAAATAAATGGACGGTTGTCGCTCGTGGCTTCCGGTCCGACCATCCCTCCAATACTGAGTGTGTGTCATTTTCTTATGAGCGCTCCCCCCCCAGCATCCCTTACCGGTAGCCCCCAGTGTGTCCCCCAGCTCCCTTACAGAAACCTCTGTACTCTCTGAAAGCCGTCCCCCCAACCTCTGAACTACAGGAAGCACTACAGTACCCAGGGCCTTAAGAGGGCCGGGTCTCAGCGGTGCTGATCACGGCAGTTTTTTAAAGAGGACCACAAACCGAGTCTTTATCGGGCTCTGTTTTGTGCCCTGGCACAGGTGTTCCATTTTTTTCTGAACTGCGGTGACAACAGGCGCATCAATGTGCCCGTGTTCACACTGCTCCCTTCTCACTAGTGGAGAAGTTACGGCATGACGTCATGCCAGGTCAGCTTTGTAGGGGAAGGGAAATCCTTTAAAGAGAGTCATTTTCTCTCTGGATTTCCCTTCTCTTTTTGAAGCTCAGGAGCAGCAACATTGTGGTGGTGTCACCAGGGTTTTAAGTGGAAGCTTTTTCAGTATTATATACAAGCCATAGTTGCTGCTTAGTTATTCTATGCAACTAACAACCATTGGCGAAGGTATGATGTTACTTGTTGTATCATATATCTGGATGCATTGACAAAAACAGTAAAATGCAAGTCGGGCAGCACACTATGCTAAGCACAGATTTTTAACTTACGTGTTTTCAAGCCACGCCCTGAATTACATTGGAAACACCCCTTTGAGAGACCCCCCAGTTTTATCATCCCACTTAAAGTACTGATAGTACCATACAGAGGTGATTGTGTGCAATAAGAATGCAGATATCCCGCATAACACAACACAATGGGTACGATTTCCAAAGATTTTAGTATCTCTTACCCATGGATTACCATTGAATTCCAGGAGTAAACCGGGAGTACTACAAGAATAAAGTCCTGATTTAGATCTTGGTGGACGGGTTACACCATCACAACGGTGACGGACATCCTATCCGCCGAAATATAAATCCCATAGGATACAACAGGAGTTAGGCGGATGGGGTATCCATCACGCTTCCAGGCCCTGCAGATAGCTTACCGTCTCGCTACCTGTTTCGGCTATACTTGCTCTTTATTACTGTAATTAGTAATTGCTCTCCGGGCACCTGATTGACCCGTTTGACCCCCAGCAGTTTTGGCAGCCTTTGGACTCTCCCGCGTCTGCCGGCAGGGAGGCGGGAGGCGGACGCTGGCTGAGCGGAAGGACACAGCTGCCCAGATCCGTCTGTCTCGACTTCAGAGCGACCGATTAATTAGCTCCCTGATGGGGGAAGGGGCTAATTGCTGCGGAGAGGTTTACGGTAAATAATTCATGCTGTCCTCGCATGGTGCACGCCTGTATTGATTGCTACAAACGCCGCCGCCCTGCCAGGCTCCTCTGCCCAACTGGGGCTCGGTTGTTGTTGTAGTGTGGAAGTGAAGCCTGCCTGTCATTCCACTCTTCATGATGGTGGCTGCTTGGTGTAACCTGCACGCGTGCCACATATGTAGCACTATATGCGCCAAATTTGCGTCATTTTTAACATGGGAAAAGTGACACAAAAGTGGCGCAAGAAGCTTAAAAATGTGCCCCTATAAATTTAGCACCATAACGCATTTTGTAAGGGGGTCCTAATTCACTCTTTATGTTTGTTTTGCTGCAGGAAAACTCCTTTTCATGTTTTATGTGTGCCAACGAAATAAAAAATATGAATCTTTGCTGCTGCAAAACACCACTCACAGATGAAAATATAATGCACCAAAATATCACACTATCTCAATATGTAATTTGCTCCCTGCTTTACTATCAACGCCCCTTGGGTTTAAAGTTTTGACCTCTGCAGCGACACCTCTAGGAGAAACATTAGGGAGCTTTACAGCGCCTTGATATCCTCTAGGGGATGAGTGTTGCGTTCTATAAGTGCATAAAATAAATAAAAATAAATGTGCTGCAATATCACACTTTGGGGCAATTTAGCCCCACCTGGGCAGTTCATGGAGCTAGGCCTTAGCCGTGCCAGAGCCATCACCTGCTGTCTAGGTTACCAGGTAAAGGGCCAGATGTTCTAATTAACCAGCTGCAAATAATAGTCGGGATTACAGCGCCTCGACGGACCTGCAGCTCTCCTACTCCAGCGCCTTGAGACCTTTACAGGTGAGTAGTCATGCTCTACAAGAACCTGATTTATTGATTGGCACTCTGTGCGACCTGCTCTGATTTTGGAATGCAACCTTTGTACTGTGTATGTACACAGTACCTACATACTGATAGGTCACGTTGCAAAATACCAGTCTCGCAAGGTCACAAAAAGACATGTTAAATGAATATTAAATAGGTAGGACCCTGGGTGATTGGCTGCAAACACAGAGACGGTGGCCTGCAAGGCATCTCACACCACCACACCTGTACACTCTGAAATGGGAAACTTTTATTTGTAAAGTAGCAGATGTTTTTAAAGGAACTGGTGCAGTTCTTAAAAAAACACATCATGGCCTCATTGCTTTTAAAATCTGTTTCCACCTACTTTGAGAAGTCGGTAAGATTTCTAAGGTTCGTGACTGCACTTGTGGTTGCGAACCATTGGGACATTTTATTGTGATTTGCAATCAGAAGGGGAAAGGCTTTTCTGAATAACACATGGGTTTAGTAAATAAGAAAATGTGATTTTGCTGTTGCCCTGTAGATTATTTAATCACAGGGCTTGTAATAGCTAAATACTCTAGTACATCTGGCCCAAAGTCCGATACAACACACTTAGTTGTCCCTTTTATAAAGCTATTTTAGGATTTTGATGTAGCAGTCTTATAAGATTGTAAACCAGATGCTATTCTCATATTCAATATCAAAGTTGTAAAGGACATTTTTTGATTGTAAATCAAAAGTCCATAGAACAGAATTGTGGGAAATTTCAAATGTCGCTCACCCATGCTTTCGTGAACGTTGTCCCGACCTTTGATGTTCCCAAATAAAATAAACAGTCAATTTTTAAGAGACAATTGTATTGAAAGTCATATTTCAAAGCACCTCATTACAAGTTATGCAGGGAAAATGGAGCGGTAATAACAGACCTGACGGCGGCTAATGGGTGGTATTACCACTGGATATCCAGATGATTATGATATCTGGACCCCCAGAATTACCAGGTTGTTTAAGAGATGGTTTGCCAATTTAGGGGCCCTTTTTGTGTGGCCAGTCTACAGAAAAATGTGCTTAAATGCCACTCCACAGAGCTCGTAATGAGGGGCTTAATTGGTAAACCCACACATTTAGTATATATTCTTGACAACAGCCAAGTTTTTGCACTTTTTAAAGAAAGTTTTTAAATAAAATGTAGTCCTGGGAAAGTCAGAAGGCTTTTAACTGAGAACGCAGGGACCTGGTTGATGGTAGGGGGGGTGGGGGTGGGGGGATGCAGCAATACCTGATTGCAATGGTGTCCTTTGATGTTATGTGAAATAATGTGGTGTTTGTGGCATGGCACTGTATTTTGTTACATTATGTCATTTTATGGTCTATTTGTATAGTGAATTTCCACCCCTTCAGGGTTTCAAAGGCACTGCTGATACCACACAGTGAAGATACTGACCAAGGCCATGGTGACACCTAACTCCAAGGCATCATAGACATTTTTTCCAATCCAGAACATTTCACCTACAAATGACTGGCCTCAGGTGGGATAGTATAATTAGCTCAATGAAAGAAAACACACACTTCATCAGCCAGAAAACATTAGGATGACACTCACCAGCCCTGGGCTGGAAACTGTGTTCGTAATGACATGGAGTGAGATGGTCACCCTAATCAAGACATAGATTGATGATGGAAAAAACAGGTTCTAAGCTTTCCAGATCTTAATGTTTTTAGTAAGCCTGGGCGGAGTTTGCGGAGTTCCTCCAAGCTACGTGGAGTACCGCGAGTGGCAGAGTGGTTACCTCACGCCGTTCGCAATGATTCTTTGTGGTGGGTCCCACGATGTAAAATCAGCACAAACAGAATCTCGCACAGTGCAAGAGGGTGCAGCTTCTTTCTTGTGCTCTTGTAGAATTTCTACTCGAGCAGCAGCTTCCTCAACGCCAATGGAAGGTTTCTCAACACAAGCGGTAGGGACCATCTGCGACCGCCCGCAGTAAGAAATCCCGCAGGGAAGTGGTCTAGCATTGGATATTCCTCACTCTCCAACTTAACGTTGGCGGGTGCTTGCGAGGAAAAAACTCTGCTCTGCTACGCATTTTTTGGAACTCCACGAGGTCTGTGAAGTTCAGCGTGAGAAAAACTCTGCGAACGGAGAGGAGTTCACCGCCCAGGCTTAGTTATCAGTTATTAGTCCTGAAGATAGGGTCAAAAAGTTCCAAAGTAGGGGATGTATGTCACTACAACGCACATTTTTACAACGCATACCTTTACAACACATTTTTTACAACGCAACATCCATTACAACGCATTCCATTACAACGTATGCCATTACAACGAAAATTAAAAAACTACATTTACAACGCATTCCATTACAACGCATAAATGACATTGCATGTTTTGGTAAGTATTGGATAGTGTAGGGGTAAAATTTACTATTCTAACTCCAGGGGGTGCAACAGTAGGGTAAGTGTTGGATAGTGTAGGGGTAGAAATTACTATTCTAACTCCAGGGGGTGCAACAGTAGGGTAAGTGTTGGATAGTGTAGGGGTAAAAATTACTATTCTAACTCCAGGGGGTGCAACAGTAGGGTAAGTGTTGGATGGTAATGTTATGCATTGTAATGGTATGCGTTGTAATGACTGCATTGTAAAGACATGCGTTGTAGTGGTGTGCGTTGTAGTGTCATGCGTTGTAATGGTTGCGTTGTAATGGCATGCGTTGTAATGGATGTTGCGTTGTAAAAGTTTCGTTGTAATGGTAGTGTGTTGTAAAAGTTGCGTTGTAAAGGTTGTTTCCCAAAGTGGGATGTCACTTTTAGATTGTGTACCAGTGAGACCAACATGATAATGGGAAGAAAGCACTGGGAAAACTTCTTTTTTTTTTCCTTTTTGATTTCTGTAATTTTTTATTGTAGAAAAAAAATATATATACATGGAGCATAACATATACATGGGTGGAAGAAAGAAAGAAGAAGAGGAAAGAGAAAGAAGAGAATCTCAGCTCCTGGAGCAAGGATGTTTTTGTCAAACCTTTTTGTCTTGAACAGGGAAAGATAGTTGAAGAGAAATGAACGACATCAAAATCTGTATGACCAGTCAGTCTAATAAGCAATGGCTTTGTTTGAGATGGTTAAATGTTTCAAATGTTAGCAGAATTCTACCTTGCAGTGATATTCCAGACTGGATAAAGGCATGGGACGGATTAAATTGGTGGACCCATAGATAACCTGATCTGTGGAATTTGACTAGGAGGAAACACATGAGGAAGAAGCCTGGTGTGACAAGAGAACAAATGTTGAAGTAAGAGAGACATCTGAGCCACTCAAAATGCAAAGGTTCTGAACTACCGTACCACAGTGGTCACCAGATATAGGCCCCCAGAGGGTGGATGAATGCTATGGTTAGGAATATCTCTGACTTGGTTGGATTAAGTTTGAAGAAGTGTTGTTTATTCACCAGTGAATTACTGTGACCACGGATCAATGAACAGATTTTAAAGTTAGGACTCTAATCTCTCCTCTTCAGTTGATTAAAGTGGATATCAGTAAAGTTGAATGGCAAGTCATCTCAAATATTAGTCAAATAACTCTTGAATCACTTTATAACCCTGGGATATGCCCAGCTCGATTGGATATCTTGTTGACGAAGAAAGGTGTTAAAGCCACTTACTGGAAGTTGCCACATTGAAAAGAGTTTATCAAACTCACAAGAAAGCACAGTGACCACATTTGGGTGACATTGAAGCAAAGTGTAAAGTCAACAATATTCAAGGGTGCACATAGACACAATTGAATCAAGCTTCTGACACTGTTGCGATACACCGTCATCGAACACCGAACGGACGGCGCTGTTAGGGTTTATTCACAAACTAATCCTGCCTTGAATGGGTCTAAGATCTTTCACATTTCTGCATATAGTTGGAGCAGCTCTGTGATGGATCATTCCAATAATCTGGCTAGTTTTGGAAACATAGACATGGGATAGAAATGTTCTAGGTCAACACTACCCACACAAGGTCTATTGAAGATGCGCATCACTGCTATTTCATTGAACACTGATGAGACCTATACAATGTACTGAGATGTTAAGCAGAGGTCTCAGACAATGTCTAGGCCTTTTTTGAAGCTTAAGAACATTTTTCGAATTAATTATCTGAACAACAAAAGAAGTTGTTGAGTTGATTTATACAAAAAAACTCATAAAATATAATAATAATTATAACAGAAAAACAGTATGCCAGTGTAGGCAATACTATTAATGTTTAATTATTTAAAACATTGCCAAATAACATAATAATATTTAACAAGGAAAAAAAATATTTTAAGAATATAATAATAAAAGCCAAAACATTATAATAAAAATGGAAAAGAAAGGAAAAGAGCCACATGGAAAGATATGGCTAGTCTGTTAAATAGTGTAATGTGACATGGTTCGCAGGGTGAACTGGAGCCCCTACTGGAGGTAAAATGTTTGTCAAACTTCACAGGTTCTGCCTAGGAAATTGTGGTCAAAGATTCTGTGTACTACGAGTCTTGAAAATTGCCATTATTGGGAGTAAATGATTCCCTAGCAACACAAGTTGCTGTCAAAGGCTGGGTGAGTTGGAAAGTTCCAAATATCCTTTTAGCAAAGAAAAGGCCCGGTGGTGTTTCACTTCACAACCTGGAATTTCTGGAATGGAGCACAGAAGCTTCAGGACAATGAATGAAACAAAGATTGGATAGCGCCAATCTTCCAGAGGGAAAACATGGAAACCAAGAGGAAACACCTGTGGTCAGGTATGCAATTCCTGAGAGCACCTGTGAGAAAGATTATTACAAAATAAATGGAGAAATACTAGCTGAAGAACCGAGGCAACACACTGAAATTTGCAAGGCTAAGAATTCTTAAAATTCAGTCTTCATATATATGTAAATGTAAATGTAAATGTAAATGTACAGGAATTTATATAGCGCAAATCACCGAGCAGTTTCTAAGCGCTTGCTTAGGGAACCCGTCCTGGTATTCCCCTGTGAGATAACCCCGGAAGGGTATCCGCAAGGTGAAAGCCAGGCATCCCGCCGCGAGGGGCCGTTGTGGAGATTAAGCAAGCTATTGCCCAGAGTCGCAGAGTGTGAACCCGTGAATCGAGTAGGCACCGGAGCGAGAATTGTCGAGTCCATGGACATTTTAGGACTCAAGACCCTGCCGAGCCGGGAATTGAACCCTGGTCCCGGGCTAACCTCTGCTTCTAGGTCTGCCTCCTCTAACCAGTGAGCCACACATAAAAGGTGATTGAAAAACCTGCAAGAAAAAACAACAGGCACACAGTAAGTAATCTGTCTCATGTTTGTACAGTAATTAACAATAAAGAAGTAATAAGAAACAAGGTTTTCACCTCAAAGACAAAAACCCAGATAGAGGATCAATGGAAAAAAAAGAAGGAAGTCAGAATTCCCAGATTCCCAAAAAAGTCAGAGGAACGGGAAGACAAGTCAGAACCAGGAGTACCACTGCGGTGCTAAAGAGATCGGAACACCGCCATCTAACCGGGAAATCACTTTCCAAAGACTAACCCATTGGAACGGAGCCACAAAATCTTAAACTTACTACACTTACTCATTTTGGTATTCACAGAAGGCACTTACTCATTTCGGTATTCACAGAAGTTTGGAGTCCTAACTTTAGGACTCCTAAATACCTTCTGTGAATACCGAAAGTCTTAAAGGTAGGATTTTTCTCAGTTTAGGAGTAGTAAAGTTAGGACTCCTAACTATAGGACTCCTACACTGAGAAAAATCCTAACTTTAAGACTTTCGGTATTCACAGAAGGCATTCAGGAGTCCTAAAGTTAGGAGTCCTAACTTTACTACTCCTAAACTGAGAAAAATCCTAACTTTAAGACTTTCGGTATTCACAGAAGGCATTTAGGAGTCCTAAAGTTAGGAGTCCTAACTTTACTACTCCTAAACTGAGAAAAATCCTAACTTTAAGACTTTCGGTATTCACAGAAGGCATTTAGGAGTCTTAAAGTTAGGACTCCTAACTTCTGTGAATACCGAAATGAGTAAGTGCCTTCTGTGAATACCGAAATGGTAGTAAGTTTAGGATTTTGTCTTAAGTTAGTTCTGTGAATCGGCCCCAGAGAACATAGAGGCACAGGGTTTTCAACCAAGAAGGGACTGATCAGCCGCACACTGCAGCCATTTGCTGCGATCAGCCATCACGTTACATCTTAAAATCAAATCAAGCTTCAACTTTGGTAATAGTGTGGAGCAGAGAACTTTCAGGGTTCACGTCTGCCTTCTGCGGCTTACCTATTGAGCTGGCTTCTGGAAAAGCTGGTTGCAAGTGTTTGCATCCATAGGGTATCTCTTTGTCGGAGTGCACGGGCATTGCGGCGGGATTCACCGCAAAGCCTGTGCAGAGCATGGATTCTGCACTTAAGAGTTTGAGCAAATTTCTGCCAAGCGTAATTCTTGCAAAACTGCGTGAGATTGATTCACAGGCTTGTGCAAATGTTAAATGAATCACCTCTGTGGTTTTTTTATGCAAGGTCAGTCTTGGGGGTAGGTGCGCATATGTGACTCAAGCTAAGCTGTGCTTTTATGAGTAATGAATGACACATTCTTTCAGGTGTCATGAGGAAGGCGAGAAAAGAATGTAATTCCCACCTCTACATATGTATGTAATTGTTTCCTATGGCATGCAAACTAGACGTTACGGTTGTACTGCAATATTTGTGTTTGCAACAGCAACATGTTTTGAAATGCATCTTTTATTCCAGGCAGCAGGCAGTCCTAGCTCTGTTCTTTCTCTGTGCTCTGCTCAGTATGCAGGTACAATAATAATGACACTGACCAGCAATATTATCTCATTTTCTATCCTCTGAGAGGCAATTATACCAAAGACTGATGGTGTTTACTTACCTACAGCAGTGGTTACTGTTCTCAGCCAATACATTAAGACAGATCAGCAAAGAACACAGCGATCAAATGATTCAATTTAAGTTTCTGCAGCTCAGAATTGAGATGAAAACCTTTTACAGTTGCACTTGTTAGCAGAAAGTGAACAAAGTCATGATGTGTTCACTCTTTTGTTGTGTTTGGTTGGTTTTGGCACATTGGCCTTCACCTCTCCGGTTACAAGAATTTTCTGTGACCCTAGGATTCAGCCCCATCAGGGAAGGTGCTGGATTTCTCATCCGAGAAGCTGTTGCCCACTTCTCACACTCTCTTGTCATACTGAAGTAACTCCCTAAAGACGATGGGGCATATTAGCAAGGGCCAGATCGCCGCCTTATCTGCACTTTTTGCAGATAAAGCAGGGATTTTTTTATCGCCCAATTACCAAGCTGTCGCTAACAGCAGTTAGCGACAGCTTCCAGGCGATAGTGACCGGTTTGGGGCCCGCTTTGCATGTCAGCGATATTTATCTCTAATGACATGCAAAGTGGGGTAACCCAAACTGGTAGTGACTGAAAGCAGTCGCTAACACAGCTATCGCCTTTTAGCAATACCCGCAACGTGATGAACAAATGCGCGCTAACCGCGATTAGCGCCAAGATTTTGCACCTGGTAAAAACCTGACTTAGCCATAATAGTCAATCGGAGGTGGATTCTACGACTAAAACCCCACCTGCCTATTAGCGAGATTTTCCTTAGCGATAGGATTTTTATTGCTGGAAATCTCACTTTAAAGATGGGATTCGCCGCTATCGCTGGATTTTTTATCGCCGTGGAGATAAACGTTGGTAATACTGCATTATCTCTGCGATAAAAACCAGCGATAGGAGGCTATAAAAAAAATCACGCTAAGCGCGGTTTGTGATAATTATCGCAAGTTGTTGCTAATATGCCCCTTTGTTCGAAATCCATGGTAATCGTGTGATGGGAATACTGCATCCAGTATTGCCAATACAAAACAATTCCAAGTAATTCCCCATAGTCAAGACCGGGGAATAACATGTAGAAATCAGTGCTAATGCACCGATTACCACCACATATATCCCATAAGTCTCCCCATTTTTCCTGTGACAAATTCCTCCAGGTTTCATCTGGAGACTTTGTGTCCAGAAAAAAAGTAGTGATACTGAATATCATACTTGGTATTGTTGCATGACTTCTAATATTGATTTAGGCATAAACTCTGGTTTGAGTTTCAGTTTACTGCACAATGTACATTGGATCTTTGCCCTTTCATCTTGCGGGACATTTAATTGTATCCACATATTTGTCATCTTGTATTATCAGTGTGGCTTCCTTGGTGTCATTCCTGGTTCGAGAGCAGTCATTCTGATTTCTTTATAACGTGTGTCTAGGGTAACATCACTATTGTACCAGTAGCATCAAACAAATAAATATATGCATAGTGGTTCTGAGTCGCAACCTTTGCACTTTTGAATCAAAGTATTTGGCAATGAAAATGCCTTAATAAAATTGCTCCTTTTATATCTCTTTAAATATGCATGTAGTGGCTTAGCTGTCACCTTTGTTTATAATTTCAACTGCTGTGTCATTTTCTGGGATCAAGAAGGAACAATTATCTTTAATACACAAATAGTACATTAAGGGCGAGGAAATATCTACTCAAGGAACAAAAGAAAATTGAGTGCAAAAGGTGACTTTCAGTGTATTGACAACAATTGGCCATTTTACTCCTATTTCATTGTGAAATTCAGGTTTCTAATTTGATTCTTAGATTGGATCTCCTTGCTTGCTGGACTCCTTTCATATTTTATAAATCGTAAATGCAAACCATACAAGATTTTTCTTCTATGTTTTATTTCTTTGCTACATAGATTTTATTATGTGGCAGTTAAGGCTCTCTTCATTTTTTTATAGATTTTTCTGTATTTGCATCTTTGAATCATCCCCCCTTTCTCAGGGCAGGGACACATAAACTCCACACCTTCATCTGACTGGACTTCCACCACCAATTTTCTTGATTACTAGGTAAAAGTTGTTTTCCCGTATTCATAGGTACATTTATACAGGCTATTAGGTTACAATAATTAGTTTATTTTAGCCATTGTTTTGTCTTAGCTGAACTCATTCCCTGAGCAACTGGAAAGTATTTTCATAAAAAATCAAAAAACATCCTAAAACTTTACAACCTTTGATATGAATGTAGTGTGAGAAGCTAGTCAATAAATAAGCATGTTTCTTTAGTCCTTGTCTTTGATTTGTCCTTACTACATTTCATTTGTCTTCTGCTGTCTCACATGGTCAGATTCACCTTTTTTATATCCTTTCAACTTTTCTACTAATAAAGATAAGCAATATAATAATATTTAACAAGCTGTTCAATGTGTGCTTCCTGGGGTACCTTCAAAGCAATACATGTCTAATGTTACTTTATAGTTGATTAATAAAAGATGGAAAAAGATAACTGTGAGTCGTAAACACCTCATTGTCTTTTCACAGTTATTTAAGTTATTAGGTGTTCCATTGAGCAAAATGTCTGTTTGGGAAGCAGGCGGGAAAGTAAGTGATAAAATATAGCCTTAGAGCCTGCCGTAGCAGGCTCTACCGGCCATTAAAAGCCCACTCCAGCGTTCAAGACCCGAGTCGAAGGCGAGGGCCTTTAACAAGGGAGCGGGCCTTTACTGATCAGAAGAGCCTGCTACAGAGGGCTCTAAGGCTATTAGAACATTCTGCCCCTAGAGGGAAGAATGTTCTAATTTGTAAGACAAAGGTCTCAAGGAGCCCAAGGAGGTTCAATTCACCTTGTTCTCCATGAGCCCTTTGTTCACAGCAATAGCTGTGAGCAAACATTGGAATGTTGTTGCTCCTGGCTTCTACCCGCCATTAGAAGCCCGAAGCACTCTATTGTTTACTATGGAGATCCCAACATTTCAATGTTCTAATATAGGAATATATGTGAAATTAGATTAGGATAATGAGTAGGCAATTTACTGGTGTTGTCATTAAGCATTGGCATTCTAGGGCCTAGTGTAAGATTGAATTAAAAATAGACAGCCAATGCACTGGGACTCGTATACAAAGGCATGTAAGGGTATTTGATTTGATTTGATTTGATTTGAAAAGAATTTATTGAGCGCGGCTAACACCATTAGGTTTCTTGGCGCTGTGCTGGGACGTGGTGAAAATAAATGAAGAGGAAACAGAATCTAAGAATACGAAATAGTAAAAAGGAAGGTTTTAAGAAGTGATCTAAAGCCAGAATATGAAGGTGCCAGTCTAAGGGAAAGAGGAAGGGAGTTCCAAAAGGATGGGGCCAAAAGAGAAAACCTCAGGCCCCCGTGTTTTTTCCTCTTGAACCTAGGGACGGATAGCAGGGCCATTTGGGATGAACGTAAGGTACGGGACGGAGTGTAAGAATGAAGAAGAGAGGAGATAAAAGAGGGACCTAAACCAGAGAGAGACTTATAAATGGTGCAACCTAACTTGAATTGGCAGCGGGCGGAAACCGGCAGCCAATGAAGACTCTTTAAGAGTGGACGGACGTGCTGATCTCTGGGCTGGTGAAAAATCAGGCGAGCAGCCTGATTTTGTATCAGCTGGAGTCTTCTCTGTAGGTACTCAGGAATACCGACGTATAGCGCGTTGGCATAGTCGAGTCGACTGATCACTAACGCCAGGAGTGCTAACGTGAGCGCTTCGGTGGTAAGAAGGCGGGATATTTTCCGGAGTTTCCTGAGTTGGAAGTGGCTGGCGGACACCACTGCACTGATCTGGGGAGTGATTGAAAGATCATTGCTGATAATGACACCCAGACTTTTGGCAGAGTAGACTGGAGAGGGAGGGCTTCCAAGACTGGCAGGCCAGATGGAAGGTTGCCATGGGTTGGAAGCTCCCCCGACAAGAATTAGTTCAGTCTTGTCGGGGTTGAGCTTCAGGTGATTTAAGCTCATCCAGTCACTGATGAAGCAGAGTGTATTTTGAAAAATAGAGATGGAATCCTCAGAAGAATCAATATTAAAAATCAATTGGATATCGTCCGCGTAGTTGAACGCGATAACGTTCAACCCGCGGAGAGCACGGAGTAACGGGGCCAAATACAAATTAAAAAGAAGAGGGGATAATGAAGAGCCCTGAGGAACACCACAGGACAGCTCAACCTGAGTGGCAGAGAACTGAGACAGCCTGACAGCTTGTTGTCGTCCCGTCAAAAAGGACTGAACCCAGTCAAGGGCGGTCCCTCGGATGCCGGCCTCCTCGACACGGTCGACCAGGATCCCATGGTCGACCGTGTCGAAGGCAGCCGATAAGTCCAGAAGGACCAGGGCTTGTTGGGTGTTAACATCAGCCCCTCTGCGCAATTCATCCATCACGGAGAGAATGACAGCCTCCGTTGAATGCGCAGGTCTAAACCCTGCCTGCTTAGAATCTAAGACACACGAGTCCTCGATGAAGGAACTGAGTGTGTGGGTCACGTGCGATTCCAGAACTTTGCTGAGGAAGGGGAGAAGGGATATAGGGCGGTAGTTGCTCAGAATGGAGGGGTCTGCTGAAGGTTTTTTTAGAATGGCAACCACCTCGGCTTGTTTGAAAGAGCAGGGGACAGCCCCCGTGACCAAAGAGCTATTTATGAGGGCCAGGGGGGGCTCAGGACAGGAGATGAAAGCTGCTCGAAGAACCGAGGGAGGACAGCAATCACGAGGAGAGCCAGAAGAAATTTTGTGCAGAAGCGAAAGAAAAGTAGCCATCGGGATGGGGGGAATAGCAGTAAGAGTGTGAGAGTTGGAGTATTTAGAGGGCTCAGAGGTTAGGGAGTGAGCAGGTAAGGTTTGAGCAGCAATACTAGATTTAATTTTTGCTATTTTTTCAATAAAAAAAACATTCAAGGAATCGCACAGGGTTTGGGAGGGAAGTGGCCCTAATGTAAGTCTGGCTGGGTTAGATAGTTCTTCCACAATGGCAAATATGTCCTTCGACTTATTTGTAGAATCCATAATTTTAGTGGAAAAATAAGTGGATTTAGCAAGAGCTATAGCGATTTTATACTTTTTCAGTGAAGAGGAGAATACCTCCTCATTCTCAGGGGAGTAACCTCGACGCCAACGTCGTTCTGCTTGGCGGAGGCCTAATTTAAGGGCTCTCAGGTCCTCGGTGAACCACCTTTGAGCATCGTGGCAGCGTCTGGCTCTGACTAATTTTAGCGGAGCTACTGCATCAGCGGCGGAGGTGAGCCAGCGAGTGAGGTTTAGTGACTGGGTGTCAATAGAGGCAGGTGAGTCGGGGGTAGAAGGAGCAGAGGAGCTAAGAATAGAATGAAAAGTATTTAGGTCTGACCTATTCCAATTGCGGGCCAGGAAGTTCGTCTCTTGAGGCTTAACGGTGGGGCAGGGAATCCCTAGCGTAAATGTGATTAAAAAATGGTCTGACCACAAGCATGGCAGGATGAGGGGAGCTGAAATGTCCAAGCCAGATGACCACACCTGATCTAGGATGTGCCCTTTTGAGTGCGTGGGCGAATAGATATGCTGAGTGCAATTCAGACCTGACATGAGGTCCGTAAAGGCTAATGAACTGGGAGATTCGTGGGGGTCCAAAGGCCAGTAATTAAAGTCGCCTAAGACCTATATGTTAGAATTGTTAATGGAGAGCTGGGCGATGAGGTCCCCAAACTGAGCAGGAAAGTTGGGCATGGATGAGGGAGGACGGTAGGTCAGAGCACATATAAGAGAGGATCCTGGCAGTTCCAATCGGATTACCAGGCAGTCTACTGAGGGGATGCTGGTAGTGGGCACTATGGAGAAGCGAATCGGGTGCTTAAAAAGAGCGGCAACTCCCCCTCCGACTTTGCCGGAGGCACGATTAACTTGTAGTATGTGATAACCGGGGGGGGGGTGGCAGCCAAGATATCGGGGGCAGAGTCGTCAGTTAACCAGGTCTCGGTCAAAAATAGGATGTCGGGTTGTTCTGACTCCAGAAGATGAAAAATGTCGAGTTGGTGACTGACCAGAGACCGGGTATTAAGATAAAAAACTGAGAGGGAATGATGGGGAGGTTTTGTCAATAAGTGGGGACCAGGTCTGGGGTCCGAAATCAGGGGCCTTGAGATGGTGTATGGCCGTGTTATTTCGGGAAAAGAGCTGCGGGTGGTAAGCAGGCCTAAAGAGACCAACCTGGTAACAGACTCAGGTGGAGGAAGCGCAGGATTGTGACATGCAACGAGTGATGCGCGGGTGTACGTGAGTAGAGGGACAGAGTGACGCGCCCCTAGCCCCGGTCGGCCGCGGACGGGCGCAGACGGGCTTAACTCAGGCGCAACTCCGGCGCGCCTACGACGCGCCCACTGCGCTCGTCCGCTGCGCTGACACATGGGGCCGTTAAAATAGGAGGATGGCGAGGGGGTGTGGCGAGGCTCTAGCTCGAGCCAACCCGTTACAAGATGGCGGCCGCTGGGAAGCCCGTTAGGCGGGGCGACCACAGCCGGCGGCCAGGCATTCAAAGAGAACTCCTGTAGTACTCTTTGTGTACTCTTATATGTTGTTGTAAATTGACCCAAAAACATTTAAAAAAGGGAATAAAAAAGAAATATTAAGGATATATTCATTAACAATTATTGCAAAATGTTGCACTTTTATTTACAGGGATTTGAACATTTTGGGACCAATTCACAAAGGCATCTAAGAATATTTAAAAAGTACTCTTGTAGTATTCCTTGGCATAATCATAAATGCTTTTGATTGGGCCCTCTGTTTGCAGAGTCAGGTCCTCCATTTGAGCAGAAGAGTGCTGCTTGCTAGATAAAATGTCCATCTATGCCCCAGAATTGAAAAATTAAATGATAACATAGTTGGTTTCTTACTATTTTATTTCTCATTATAATCCCGTCCTGACGCTCGCTGTGTAACAGCAGCAAGGAGGAGGGTGTGCTGCCTCACCACTTTTCAAAGTGTGCATGTCTTTTTGGCCAGCCAGACACTCGCCCTTTGAAACCTCTGAAGACAGCTGGGTTAGAGAAAGTGCAGGGCTCCAGTGTCCTTGGGAGAGGTGAGTGAGGCCGCTCCCTCCAATCAGGGCGCTGCTCTCACAGCATGAGAGCAGCACCGGGATTGGTTAAGGCCCTTCTCAAGGGCTCGTGCTGCAGGATAGAGACATGTAGGGAGGAAGGGGTCGAATTCGGACGTGTCACAGGATAGTGTTTTTTATTTTTTATTTTCACCGACCACCCATTTGCCTGCCTCACCACTTTCCATTGAGGCCAGCCGCCTGTGTCTGTTTGCATAGTAATCCTACACTGATTGCTTGGTTGAGCAGTGAAGAAATACTCTTAGATGAGATCTATGATTGGTCCCATATGCAGTGAAGATGTACTCTGGGTTGTGATCTATGATTGGTCCCAGATGCAGTGAAGATGTACTCTGGGTTGTGATCTATGATTGGTCCCAGATGCAGTGAAGACATACTCTTGGCTGTGACCTATGATTGGCCGCAGAAGCAGCAAAGACATACTCTGGGATGTGATCTATGATTGATCCCAGATGCAGTCAAGACATACTCTTAGATGTGATCTATGATTGGTCCCAGATGCAGTGAAGATGTACTCTGGGTTGTGATCTATGATTGGTCCCAGATGCAGTGAAGATGTACTCTTGGATGTGATCTATGATTGGTCCCAGATGCAGTGAAGACATACTCTTGGATGTGACCTATGATTGGATGCAGAAGCAGCGAAGACATACTCTTGGTTGTGATCTATGATTGGTCCCAGATGCAGTGAAGACGTACTCTTGGGTGTGATATATGGATGGTCCCAGATGCAGTGAAGACATACTCTTGGGTGTGATATATGGATGGTCCCAGATGCAGTGAAGACATACTCTTGGATGTGACCTATGATTGGCCGCAGAGGCAGCGAAGACATACTCTTGGATGTGATCTGTGATTGGTCCCAGATGCAGTGAAGACATACTCTTGGGTGTGATATATGGATGGTCCCAGATGCACAATGATCTATAACAATGAGTGTCAACGTGGAGCGTGATTTGTTTTAAAGAAAAATAGCTGCACTGTATTTCAGTTAAAAAATTTAGGAAGTTAAAATAAGGAGTAACTAAACAAGTACCTTGTAACCTGTCACCTCAAGAGCTTCAGCTCAAGCTGACTATTTCAACCCAAAGGCACTTGAATGTGAACCAAAGTAGAACAGTGTGTGCACCAGGACTGGGAAGGGACTCGGCATCTGTGACAGCAACTCAGCACCTGGAGATAGAAGAAAGCCGCCCCATCTGTTGTGGACTGATAAAGCACAGAGACAATACATTTGTAGAGATTTGCTTTCCAAGTCGTGTACTTAATTGTATGCATCTCTGTCACTGCGGATGACACAGCCTCCCAGCAGGAGAGGAGAGACAGTAATTGAATAGAAAAGCACTTACAGGAGGCATGGAATGGTCCCACTGCAGCAGGAGCTATTTGTCACAGCCTACACCAGTGTAAGAGTGGATGTTCTGTAAAGTAAAGAGAGGCCTGAGGATCTGGGCATGGATCACAAAGCTCGCCTTTGTTTTGGGATTCAGTCCTATTGCCTGTCGCTCTGTTACATGTATCGCAAAGCTCGCTTTTGTTTGGAGATTCAGTCCCATTGTCTGTCGCTCTGTTACATATATTGCAAAACTTGCCTTTGTTTGGGGATTCAGGTCTATTGTTTGTCGCTAAGTTACATCTATCACAAAGCTCGCCCTTGTTTGGGGATTCAGTCCTATTGTCTGTCGCTCTGTTACATTAATGACAAAGCTCAACCTTGTTTGGGGATTCAGTCCTATTGTCTGTCGCTCTGTTACATGCATCGCAACGCTCGTCTTTGTTTGGGGATTCAGTCCTATTGTCTGTCGCTCTCACACATATATCACAAAGCTCGCCTTTGTTTGGGGATTCAGTCCTATTGTCCGTCGCTCTGTTACATATATCACAAAGCTCGCTTTTGTTTGGAGATTCAGTCCCATTGTCTGTCGCTCTGTGACCTATATTGCAAAACTCACCTTTGTTTGGGGATTCAGTTCTATTGTCTGTCGCTCAGTTACATCTATTGCAAAGCTCGCCCTTGTTTGGGGATTCAGTCCTATTGTCTGTCGCTCTGTTACATTATTGACAAAGCTCGCCTTTGTTTGGAAGTTCAGTCCTATTGTCTGTCGCTCTGTTACATATATGACAAAGCTCGCCCTTGTTTGGGGATTCAGTCCTAATGTCTGTCGATCAGTTGCTCTGTTACATATATCGCAAAGCTCGCCTTTGTTTGGGGATTCAGTCCTATTGTCTGTTCTCTACTACACATATCGCAAAGTGTGCCTTTGTTTGTAGATTCAGTCCTATTGTCTGTCGCTCTATTACACGTATCGCAAAGCTTGCCTTTGTTTGGGGATTCAGTCCTATTGTCTGTTGCTCTGTTACATATGTCACAAAGCTCGCTTTTGATTCAGTCCTATTGTCTGTCGCTGTTAAATATATCACAAAGCTCGCCTTTGTTTGAGGATTCAGTCCTATTGTCTGTCGCTCTGTTACATATATCGCAAAGCTCGCTTTTATTTGGAGATTCAGTCCTATTGTCTGTCACTCTGTTACATATATCGCAAAACCCGCCTTTGTTTGGGGATTCAGTTCTATTGCCAGTCGCTCTGTTACATATATCACAAAGCTCGCTTTTGTTTGGAAATTCAGTCCTATTGTCTGTCGCTCTGTTACATATATCGCAAAGCTCGCCTTTGTTTGGGGATTCAGTTGTATTGTCTGTCGCTCTGTTACATATATGACAAAGCTCGCCCTTGTTTGGGGATTCAGCCCTAATGTCTGTCGATCAGTTACATATATCACAAAGCTCGCCTTTGTTTGGCAGTTCAGTCCTATTGTCTGTCGCTCTGTTACATATATGACAAAGCTCGCCCTTGTTTGGGGATTCAGTCCTAATGTCTGTCGCTCAGTTACATCTATTACAAAGCTCGACCTTGTTTGGGGATTCAGTCCTATTGTCTGTCGCTCTGTTACATATATCACAAAGCTCGCCTTTGTTTGGGGATTCAGTCCTAATGTCTGTCGATCAGTTGATCTGTTACATACATCGCATGGCTCGCCCTTGTTTGGTGATTCAGTCCTATTGTCCGTCCTCTATAACACATATCGCAAAGTTTGCCTTTGTTTGGAGATTCAGTCCTATTGTCTGTTGCTCTGTTACACGTATCGCAAAGCTCGCCTTTGTTTGGGGATTCAGTCCTATTGTCTGTCGCTCTGTTACATATATCGCAAATCTCGCCTTTGTTTGGGGATTCAGCTCTATGGTCTGTCGCTCTGTTACATGTATTGCAAAATTCACCTACATTAAAAAAACTGAGAGTCAAATACATAAATCATTTATGTTTTTATGTTCCACTTAGGTACACAAACGGTGTCATTTACAAGTATAAATTCTCTTTTGAAATTAATAAAATGTGAATATACCCTTTTAATTTGTTTATCTCACACCGTGTCACCATTATAGTGCAATACAACATGGCAATATTTTTTTCTGAATCCTAAAACTATGTAAATCTACTCAAAACTGAGATAGTAAGCTTACTGCTGCACATTTAGAATTTTCTTGGGTAAAGAATGTATTGCAAAGCTTTTGTTTGGGGAGAGGAGTTGGCCTAATGGCTAGAGTGGTCTTCCTTGAATCTGGGGACCTGGGTTCGAGTCTCTGCAACGAAGCTGAACATCTTGTGATTCTGGGTAAATCACTTAATCTCCCTGTGCCTAGCAAAAAATGGCTGTGTCCTCATGTAATGCAACTGGTGCTATGTAAAGCGCTCTGATACCCGATTCGGGTCAAGTTCACGCTATATAGAACTCCGTTAAATAAAAAGCATGCCTCTTTTTTAAGTCTGACTTCACAGTGCATCTGTCTGGAAGATGAATTGTTACCAGTTCTTAAAAATAAACACAGAGGGGGCTTTGGTTCCGCCCATAGGAGCATTATGCTCTCACCTCTTGATATTGGCTGTTTGGTACATCATTCCACCTTCCAGGAAATGCTTTGAATGGAAATACGTGAGAGGCCCCTTTACATCTATAAACGTCACTCAATCATCACGTTGTTTGTCACATTCAATGCCTTATCTCCCACATGCATTCTGTATAGAGATCAATCTTTTTAGTTGCTTTTACCGGTATTGACAAAGCCAGTAGGGCAGCTTCTACAGTGATCAACAGCATTTGTGCTAGTAACATGTGTAAACTTCTTATGCGAATGGCAGTGTTTACCTGCATTGGACAATAATGAAAGACCCATTGGCTTTGCCAATGCTTGCTGTACAGATAGCTGTATGTCAGGGCAAATTTTGCTATAGAAATTTTTGTATTGTTAAAGCCAACTTTCACATGCACCTTCATAAGGCAATGACTATTCTTATGACTATCATCGGGGTTCAGTGGAAATATATAACTATGAAAAATAGACTACAAACACAAAAAGTTAAAAACTACAAATTATAAACTGCAAACATTTTGACCTTATGGTAATACCTCCCCCCCAATTATTGATGCTTTAATATTGATTTTCTGCTGAGTGAGTGTTATCCATAGAGTGTACTGCTAGTGATGACCTACAAAAGTTCACTACGATGCAGCGGGGAGCAATGTAGACAGATATATCAGTGCATAATTTGAGCTGGTGGTTTCCGGTGCTCAGCCCCGACACTTAATTGCCAGTACCAGCGCTGATGACAGTCTGTCACATGGTGGCGCTGTCTATTTATTTCGGTATTAGCACAACAGCAGTTGTTTATTCATCCAACTTACATTTACAATGACTAACGGCTGCATTCCAAGTCATTCTTACAGCGTTATGGGCCTGGAATACTCTGAATTGTGATGGTTAGTTGTTGTGTTGGCACTGTCATTGGCAGCACTGTCAGGGGCAATGGATGGTGCAAGCTGTAGTGTTCTCCTGACAAGGGCCCTGCCACTATTTTTTTTATTACAAATTACGCCCTTAATTTAAGCCAGTGGTTGCAGGTAGGGTCCACCGACCTCCATTTTTTGGGAACTTATTTTTCTTCATTGGACTTTGACCAAAGCAAGAAGCAGAAAAACACAGAGAGGGGGAGATGGAGGAAGAGAAAGATGGAAAAACAGTGGCAAAGGAAGAAAACATCTTGGAAGGTTGACATAAACGAGGAAGGAAGATCTGGTGGTGGATTAAAGAGGGAAGAGATGGAATCAACACCATGCAGCCTGGTATTCGCCACCCCTGACATTCTATAATTCCGTCCTTGGCCTTCTGAACAAAACTTTTGGACTGGCACTTATTCTTTTACAAATTAAGCACTGGAGACACGCGTTCACTGCGGTCATATCAAGGGAGCTTGGTGGTAAGTGTTGAACCAGGGTTGGGTAGTAACACTTGTGGATGTGCACCTAGATGGCTCTGACTTTGCTTCCCAAATAACACTGTGGGGGGAGTTTGCTCATCGGTGGCTGTTGATGCGTAAATGTTGAGTGAACTATTGCAAAACATGGAAGGTTCAACGCTGCTTCACTTTCACTCCATGCACCAATCTATACTCTGACTACGAGAAATTCATGTTTTTTTTGGCAAATTAAAAAAATATCAGAATAAAACTGCTGGTACATAAATTATATTCTGTTTGTTTGGTTCACAAATAGCAAGTGTGGTGAAAAACCACCATTTGACCGGCCATGGCCGTTCATTCAACCAGATGACTTGGAAAGCACCACTACTCACCTGTAAGTGTCTCAAGGGTAAACAGCGTTTACCACACATGCGAGACAATGCATGCCATTACAACGCGGTCGTTACATCGACTGCGTTGTAACATTGCATACCATTACAACGCATGGCGGAACAATGACTTGCGTAGTAGGGGGCAGATGGTGTTGAATTTAAAATCCAACCCCTTCCGTACTGCTGCACAGACAGGAGTTTGAATAGTAAATTATACTAATCCAACATCCGGCACCCCCTACAGCAAGTCGTTGCTCTGACTTGAGTTGTAAAGGTATGCGATGTAACGATGCGGTCGTTGTAACTGGCGCATTATAATGGCATACGTTGTAAGCGCATGCGGACTAACATGCCATATTCGTCTCAAGGTGCTGGGGGGGAGGGAGACAAATAGCTGGCCCGCCGAAGGCGCTGCGTTCATGTTTGTGTCCTTTGGACATTGACATCACTTAGTGGTTACCAAGTGTAGCAACTGCTGCCGGTGGACAAGGGGTCTTGAAAACTGCTCCTCTGTCTTGGGGTCTTTGCACGGGCGCTGATAAAAACGACCCAGGCTATAGGATGGCTGTGAAGTTACTTGACTCTTAGGGTAAAGAAAGGTCAGAGAAGCCTGCAGAAAACATGGATTCTGGATGTAGCAGAACAGCCAGATAGGTATTTTCTGTGCACAACAGAAAACTTTTAGCTTTTAGAAAAAACTTTTCGTTAATAGCATGCTTTACCGGCTGTCTGATGTAAACAGAATTTTCCATCAAACTCATATCATAAGCAGAGCATGAAGATGACTTTTAGCGCTCACATGTACAGAGCAGATGGCCAGGATGCAAGCAGCGATGATAAATACAGGGTGGAAAACCCATTTCAGTCTTAATGCTGGTACTTCAGCAGAGATGGCAGCTTTGGAGCAGGGAACAGGACATTATTCATAATTGGGACCTGGGGTATTTGGAGCTATGGATCCAGAGATGCAGAAGGAATCCATTTCTTAGCAGTGGAATGAGAGCCCATTCTCAGCATGACCCCCACAATAACAATCGCTTCTCAAATGCCCCTCACCTTAACAATTGCCCCTCAGATACCCGCACAATAACAATTTACTTTTTAAATTAATCTGGTTGACCACTTAATTTGGATGGGGAGGTGCTTTCGCTGCTTTTTTCAAAAAGTCTTTTGGACATATACGTCGTCTCTCACTTTAAATATAAAAGTCTTTCGGAAACATAGCTCGTCTCTCACAAAAAATAAAAATCTTTGGGAAATATACATCGACCCACATAAATTATCAGTTATAACTCTGGCAATTATACGTCCCCTCTCACATAAAATAAAAAAGTCTTTCGGAAACACATCGTCTCTCGCAAAAATAAAAAATCTTTGGGAAATATACCTCACCGCTCACATAAAATATAAATCTTTGGCAAACATACCTCGCCTCTCACATAAAATGTACATTTCTCTCACATAAAACATAAAATATTTGGGGCAATATTCCTCGACTCTCATAAAATATAAATAAAATATAAATCTTTTGGGAAACATGCCTCGAGTCTTACATACATCTCTGGGAAATAATACTTCGCTTCTCACATAGAATTGTGCGGGAAAGTATATCTTGCTACTACCAGTAAGTTTGACGTCTTCACAGACTATCACCATCGTTGACCCAAAACTTCACTCAAATAGACTGATTCCCTCATCTTTGTTTTTTTATCGACATTGCTGATAGGGTAAGTGTGCTGCGGGGCCTTCGAGGCCGGAGTCTGCCTTTGATTCCTGCCGACCTTGGGAGCCCTGCACTGGCCAGCCATGCGCTGTTTTTGCACCTCGGTGGTTCGCCGCTGCGCGCGCGGTGTTAACCCCCCGGGCTGACCAGACGGCCGGAAGCGCCGCAGCCGTCAGGGCCGCGAGACGGGTTGAGTGACACTGACTGCGCCGACTTCAGAGCAGGGCGATGAAAAGATGATGAATACATTCCGGTGTTTATGAGTGACACTTTAATAAAGTGTACAGGCCCGGTGACAGCAGCGCCGCGTGCCTGCCCTGGAGATGAGCGGCGCCGGCAGCCTTTGTGCCCGGCTCCTGCTCGGGAGCGCTGTGTGACATTATGCAGAAAAGGCAATATGTGCTGGGAGATAAGGCGAAGGCCTGTTTCCCAGTGCTGGGGCCGCCATCTTCTCAAAGTAATGCATGCTGGAGGCGCAGGCTATTTATTAGACTGAAATAGAACATATTTGTAAGTGGTGCAATGGGCATTGCAGGCTAACAACCCTTTTAGAGGCCACGTTATCACAGTGACCTATGGGAGAGGGTGGTGGGGGACTCTATGGAGGGCTGCGCAGGCCGATTTAGTAGGAGGCTGACAGGTACAAACAGGTGCACATGAAGAAAGGTTTTTGAGTAGAGAGATTTTCCAGAATATGCCAGATTCACAGATATTCCAGGACATGCCAGATTCACATATATGCCAGGATAGGCCAGATTCACAGATATTCCAGGATATGCCAGATTCACAGATATTCCAGGATATGCCAGATTCACAGATATTCCATGATATGCCAGATTTACAGATATTCCAGGATATGCTAGATTCACAGATATTCCAGGATATGCCAGATCCACATATATTCCAGGCCATGCCAGATTCACATATATGCCAGGATATGCCAGATTCACAGATATTCCAGGATATGCCAGATTCACAGATATTCCAGGATATGCTAGATTCACAGATATTCCAGGATATGCCAGATTCACATATATTCCAGGATATGCCAGATTCACAGATATTCCAGGATATGCCAGATTTACAGATATTCCAGGATATGCCAGATTCACAGATATTCCAGGATATGCCAGATTCACAGATATTCCAGAACATGCCAGATTCACATATATTCCAGGCCATGCCAGATTCACATATATGCCAGGATATGCCAGATTCACAGATATTCCAGGATATGCCAGATTCACAGATATTCCAGGATATGCTAGATTCACAGATATTCCAGGATATGCCAGATTCACATATATTCCAGGATACGCCAGATTCACAGATATTCCAGGATATGCCAGATTCACATATATGCCAGGATATGCCAGATTCACAGATATTCCGGGATATGCCAGATTCACAGATATTCCAGGATATGCTAGATTCACAGATATTCCAGGATATGCCAGATTCACATATATTCCAGGACATGCCAGATTCACATATATGCCAGGATATGCCAGATTCACAGATATTCCAGGACATGCCAGATTCACATATATGCCAGGATAGGCCAGATTCACAGATATTCCAGGATATGCCAGATTCACAGATATTCCAGGATATGCCAGATTTACAGATATTCCAGGATATGCCAGATTCACAGATATTTAGGCCAGGGCGAAGCACTACGCTCCGCTCGCGGAGTTTGCAAAGTTTTTGCAACTTCGCACTACGCGAGCGGCACGTAGCACAGTGCGAACATGCGTAGTGCAGCGTAGCGTAGTGCAGTGCTCATTTTTTGCTTGTTCGCGGTCCTGAACGTCATGTTCGCGACCGCGAGCAAGCAAAATGACATCCCGGCGAGATTCTCAACGCGAGGAGGTCAGGTTTCTCATTGTGAGTGGTTGCGCATGCTCGCGACCGCTCTCAATGAGAAACTACCCGTTCGCGTTGAGAAAGCTGCCGCTCGAGTAATAATCTCCTCGAGCAGCAGAAAACTACAGCTCGCACTGTGCAAGATGCGTTTTCAATGCTTGCACAGTGCCGGATGCTTGTCCGCACTGTGCAATCATTGAAAACGCATCTTGCACAGTGCGAACATGCTACTACGCAGCTCACGTAGTGCTACGTGAAGTTCGCGTAGTGCGAAGTGCACTTCGCGTAGCTTCGCGTAGCGCTACTTCGCGAACTACGCCCACCCCTACGAGATATTCCAGGATATGCCAGATTCACAGATTTTCCAGGATATGCCAGATTCACAGATATTCCAAGATATGCCAGATTCACAGATATTCCAGGATATGCCAGATTCACAGATATTCCAGGATATGCCAGATTCACAGATATTCCAGGATATGCCAGATTCACAGATTTTCCAGGATATGCCAGATTCACAGATATTCCAAGATATGCCAGATTCACAGATATTCCAGGATATGCCAGATTCACAGATATTCCAGGACATGCCAGATTCACATATATGCCAGGATAGGCCAGATTCACAGATATTCCAGGATATGCCAGATTCACAGATATTCCAGGATATGCCAGATTTACAGATATTCCAGGATATGCCAGATTCACAGATATTCCAAGATATGTCAGATTCACAGATATTCCAAGATATGCCAGATTCACATATATTCAAGGCCATGCCAGATTCACATATATGCCAGGATATGCCAGATTCACAGATATTCCAGGATATGCCAGATTCACAGATATTCCAGGATATGCCAGATTCAGAGATATTCCAGGATATGCCAGATTCACATATATTCCAGGACATGCCAGATTCACATATATGCCAGGATATGCCAGATTCACAGATATTCCAGGATATGCCAGATTCACATATATGCCAGGATAGGCCAGATTCACAGATATTCCAGGATATGCCAGATTCACAGATATTCCAGGATATGCCAGATTTACAGATATTCCAGGATATGCCAGATTCACAGATATTCCAGGATATGCCAGATTCACAGATTTTCCAGGATATGCCAGATTCACATATATTCCAAGATATGCCAGATTCACATATATTCCAGGATATGCCAGATTCACATATATTCCAGGATAGGCCAGATTCACATATATTCCAGGATATGCCAGATTCACAGATATTCCAGGATATGCCAGATTCACATATATTCCAGGATAGGCCAGATTAACATATATTCCAGGATATGCCAGATTCACATATATTCCAGGATATGCCAGATTCACATATATTCCAGGATAGGCCAGATTCACAGATATTCCAGGATAGGCCAAATTCGCAGATATTCCAGGATATGCCAGATTCACAGATATTCCAGGATATGCCAGATTTACAGATACTGCTGGGGTAGAGGCTTTCGATGAAGTACACACCAGGGTTACAGAGGTGCCCCAGGGGTGTGACATGTGTTTGCATCTGCTTTACGTGCCCCTGGGGCACTTTGGTATTACAGAAGGGGCCGCTGGCGTTTGAGCGTTCCCTTCTGTAATATCGATAGTGCTGGCGCACTGGGAGGACAAGCGCTAACATCAAAGGGCGTTCCCTCATTTGCATTGGGGCGCGGCCCCATGTAAATGAGGGAATCCCGTTGCGTTTGTGTCCGCGCCGTATTATAGATGCAGGTACAGAGGCAAAGAAGTTGTCAGGAGGTGCACGGCAAGTGCGCCACCTAAAAGGTGGCCTGATGTCAGTGAGCCCCCTGATAGAAGCCCTCTGAAGATGAGAAAATGTGGTACTCTGGATCCCCAGACATCCCCTTGCAGGCCCGTGAAGTCACTCACTGCTCCCGCCTCCAAGGGGAGCTCTCTCCCCTCTTAAACGTGCAGTCGGATTGCCGTCTGCACAGTGAAACACAGAGCGACTTCAAAGCAGCTGCTCCGTTTCTTGCCTAGGGGCAGCAAATTCATCCTAATACAGCACATTTTCCTTGTTTGCACCGGGTTCACCTTTTAATTGCAAAAGTAAAATGCGCCTTATGTATGAAACGCCCCCGCCCAATATTGTATCAATTATGCATGAGCTAAGATGCAAGCAAGCAAAATGGCCTATTTGATAACTGTTGTATTGTAAAATACAGCAATTATCAGGGTTCAGTCGGTCCCTTAGGTCTCTGGGCCCCGGTGCTGCTGCACAGACATTAACTAAACCCCTTACCACTCCCCACCCAGGTAGTACTTGCAATATCCTCCAGCAAAAGAGGAAGCCCCTCCTGGGAACTCCGCTGTCTTTGGTCGCTCTCTTTTTTTTAGAAATGTTTACCAGTAGCAGACCAGGGCACTATTATATTTTTTAACCCCACCACTATAAGGTGGTCTAATTTTGATTTTCCTTAGAGGGCCATCACCTGTCACTGGATCATGTTGTGGTCTGGAAGAAATAGCTTCTTGTGCTTTTCCAAACATAAGGCTAGACATTTAGAGGCTAACTCATAAACTCTTTTATAAGTATGGGAGGCACTACTAAAGAATTAGGGGCAGATGTATCAAGAGTTTTTTTGTCGCAAACGCTGCGAATCGCAAAATAGCAGCGTTTGCGACAAAAAAACGGGAACTGGTATGTATCATGCAAAAAGCCTCGCAATATTAAGGAATCGCAAATTTTGCGATTCCTTAATATTGCGTAAGCATTTAAGAAATCGCAAATTGCGATTTCTTAAATGCAATGTATCAACCATTGAAAAATTGCGAATTTAGGCTAAGAAATCGCAAATTACCACCAACTTGTAGTTGGTGGTAATTTGCCATTTCTTTTACAAATGCACTTTGTATGTGCGCGATATGCACACACATGTCATTTTCAGGGGTGCAGCAGGGTGTTCTTGAGACACCCCTGCACCCTTGAAATTATTCTCAATTTGCGATTAGCAATTTGCTAATCACAATGAAGGAATTTTAAGAAATCGCTAAAAAAGCGAATTTCTACATTTTGCGATTTCTAAATAGCGATTCCTTAAAAATCGCAATTTAGAAATTGTAAAAGGAATGTTGATGCATCTGGCCCTTACTCTTTTACTGTATGCTCTTCCATGCTTTTGTGAATCGGCCCTGAAACGTTCAACTCCCTAGAAGTAAAAAGAGCACAATCTTTTCAACTTGTTCAAATTCAATATGAATATTCTCTCATTTGTCCTATTTTATTGCCATTTCAGATATTTTAGGGGCAATTCCCAAAGGCATGTAAGAGTATGCATAAATTGTACAGCAGGAGTATTACACGCCTTTATGAGTGGGCCCCTTTGATATCAGTACTCAGAAGTGGAGCAATTCGTGGTTCAACACTCTCAGTCAGAAGCCACTCCTCAAAGCTCACGGGGACCGCTCTTGGCGTCAAAAATGAACTTATGTAGCAGACAACACACTGTGCAACGCTTTTTATGTACAGATATCCCGGCACTCAAAAGTAACTTTTCTTATCTATATTTGATCAAAGCAAAATACTTTGTATATTCTCCAAATATCACTGGCAGTAAACAAGTTTAGGTTCTCAAAATTGAATGATGTTTAATTCAAAGATATATTTAAAACATCACAATTCAATTGAATAGCTTTCAAATATAGATAAGAAAAGTTACTTTTGAGTGCCGGGATATCTGTACAAAAATATTGTGCCTCACGGTAAATGCTTTGGCAGGACCTGTGGACTTTAGCATCTAGGTAGTAGGGTGCAAATTTATCCTGAGTGGCACCAACTCCAAAATGATACTTTGAGATTAACTGACTTTGAATATTATACTTTTTGACCCAATCTGATCTTACACAAGCTTGAGGTGCGCTTCCCTTGCATTACTTCCAGTAAGTGTTGTTACACTGTGCAACGCCTCAGCCATTCCCAGCCCAGCCCAAGTCAATCATATCTGTAGAGATCTCCAAGACTGTGGGAACCTGCGAAGAACACACGTAGAAGAACACACATATCATCCCACACGCATGCACATTTTGTCTGATCTACTGACTGCCAGATGATTAATTAATTAATTAATTAATTGAGGGTTTTTAAAGCGCTAGAATCGACTCCCGAAGGAGTATCTCTGCGCTGTAGACCGCTGGGGAACCCGTCCTGGCTTTCCCTGTGAGATGGTCCCTACTGGGTTTCTCCAAGCTGAAACCAGGCATCAGGCGTATGTGGGGGGCCGTTGTGGAGATAAGGCAAGCTAATGCCCAGAGTTGCCGAGTGTGATCCCTGGTTAGAGTAGGCACCGAGGCGAGAATTATCGAGTCCGCTGACCCTGGTCCACGACCCTGCCGCGTCGGGAATTGAACCCTGGTCCCGGGCCGCCTCTAACCAGTGAGCCACACCACTCCACATGATGAGGCACTAGACAAAATCTGGGGTAAGTCATTGAGGTGGGCAGCATTGCAAGCAAGCGATCGGTCTTCTGCTTTAATAGGATATATATAGAGCAGGGTCGTGTCCTACTTTGGTTCGAGGTCAGAATGTGGACAGGTAGATATCCTGGAAGAATGGTCTCAATGTGGGGGATATTTACAAGAAAATTTCAGAGCATGGTGTTATGCCAAATTCGTCAATGCCGCGCTCTGACAATTTCAATACGCAGGGATGTGCCGTATTTGCAAAAATGGTGCAAGGGTGTCTGTGTTAAAAGCAGGATTTTGTTTTTTTCAAGGAAGGTTAACTTTCCTGCTAAAAAACCCCCCTAAAAAGCAATTTACTCATTCTATGTGTGATGCAAAATGCATCACACAGAAAAAGAAAGTAACTAGGAGAAATAAAAATATTTTTTCTCTTTACACCATCCTCGGGTAGTCCCCCCCCCATTTTGGAACAAACCTAGGTTTATAGACTTTAGTAAATCTGGGTTTGCTTCAAAATCCATGGGTTAATGTATAGAAATGCCCATGCTCCAGCCATGGAATGCCTCCCCGTTGCAAGACATGCACTGCTTTGCGTTACTTTTTTACTAAGCTATATATGCAACTCAAGTCGGGCTTTGCGTGGCTTAGTAAATCCCGACATACATTTTGCTTAAGGGCTGCTTCAAAATGAGTGGGTAAACCCAATCCAAAATGTTAGCAAATCTGGCCCTACATGTATGCAGTTTAGCCCGTTGGCTGCTTCCGCGATTTCGCGGCAGTGCGGCCATTTTAAAAAACGGGCACGGTCGCGTCGGCCATTGGCTGACAGCAGCACCAGCGAGGTAGTGCTGCCGTCCGCCAATGCCCGATGGCAGCATGGAAGGGGTTAAAGAGGAGATTTCATCTGTTGGTATCGACAGCTGCAAAACGTAAACATATATTTGTCTCTTTCCCTGTTTTTCCACTTCACTTTATATCTCACCTGGTTTGACGGTGCACAAGGGTTACCAGGGGTCTGGCGGTGGACATTTGTCCACGAGGGTGGCTCCCGCCCAGTAATGCACATACTGACCACACCACAGGTCGAGGTGACTGTAGACTTTCTCGAACAGCCTCAGTCCAGGAGGAAGCAGGAAGTGGTCCTGATGACAATGACTGCCGCCAAGACCAAGTAGTCTTAGTGAGACAGAAAGGCATCACTCTCTCTGTTCTGTGCAGCCTTCCTTTGTTAAGAGAGTGCCTACAACCGATCGTGATTGTCAGTCTTCTTTATAAGGGGGTGTCTCACCAGTTTTGCATCAAGTGTGCCACAGGCACTATTCTGAGCAAGCAAAATGGATCCTGTCTCATTGATTGGGTAGTAAAAGACAGTCACAACTGGGGTGCAGTGGGCTCTGGTGCTACTGCACCTGCTTCATCCTTGAACGCAGGGCTTCAAGTGGGCTGGGTCCTGCCAGTGCTTATCATCAGCAGTTCTGAAAAGCAGGTGCTGAGGCAGGTCCCTGTTGGCTCTCCATTTTTGCCCTCACCCTCAGGGTGAAAAAAAATCTTAACTCTGCAGCAGAACCACCCGTCACTGACTTTGATGTAACTTCAAAGAGACTCGTTACGGTTCTTTCAGAGTGTTATCATTTCAGAACTGAAGCATTTTCAATATTATATACAAAGAAGCCATAGCTGTTGCTTATGTGGCTTATGCAACTAACAACCATTGACAAAGCCAATAGTCCTGGTTTATTGTATGTTTTATGTTACTTGTTGTATTATATATCTGGATGTAGAGACAGAAACTGCAAAATACCAGTCACATTATGTTAAGCACAGATTTTTAGCTTATGTAATTTTAGGCCACACCCTTAATTACATAGGCCACGCCCCTTTAGGAGACCCACCCCACCCTCCAGTTTTTTTCATCTAAATTAAAGCCTTGCCAGACCTTTGCATGTGTTTCATGCTTGAGATTTGGTGATCTTTCAGGTACATTTACAGTGCTGGATAGATGACTCATGACTGCTCCCCCACACTACCAGCCTAACGTAAACATTGTTTATGATAAGCAAGCAGCCTGGATGCACTGATTTGTTCACAACCTTTAAACACCCACAGTGTTTACAGTGCCGTGCTCAGATGAGTGAAAATGCAGAGCCTAAAGAGATGCAAATGTGTGCGGATGGCAGCGCGGCGTGCACAGTGTGAACCCCGCTTCTTCCAACGCCGCTCTTGGCACATCTGATGCAGTGTTCACACTTACGGCTCTGGTATGTGATGTTAAATAGAACAAGGCTGCTCAACTGTTTCTATCAGGACTAGATTTATGTAGAGAAAAAGAAGAGATGCTCGTAGCTGAAGCAGCATCTCTCTGTCTGTCAATATACACCTGTCTTTCTAATTGTCTGATTACCTGAATACCTTCCTGCACATAAACAATCAATAATGGTGATTTTCTCTTTCTATGTGTGCTGCCGAATGCAGCATACACGGAAAGAGCAAAAAACAATCAGACATTAATAATTTCCCCTTGTATCGCCATTCTAAGACTAGTTATTCAATGGCCTTAGTTTTTGGCGCAGCCTCAGCCTTGTAAATCTGGGGCAATGTAAAAAAGGAATGGGTGTTGTGGTGGTAAGCCCATAGCAACACCCATTGCACACCCCTTTGCTGCAAAGTGCTGCGGCGGAAAGAGGCATATTTACAAGGTCACGCTCATCCACCTACGGCAGACCCAAGGCCTGCTGACCTTCAGAAGACTCCTCAAGACCTGGCTTTTCGAGCAGTAGCAGCATTCCCCTCCCCAGTGCCTTGAGACCCTCACGGGTAAGTAGTGCGCTTTAAAAATGTATTGATTGATTGATTGATTGAGCCAAGTTAAGTGGCTTAGCGCCACCTTGTAAATATGGGGAATGCTACTGTGCCACCGGAGCATCATAAAAAGTGACGCTCTGGTGGTGATAGCGGCTTGTAAATATGCCTCAAAGTCTGTCTTTCCACCTGCTCTTGGAGTTTGAGGAAAGTGATGCAGGTGTAAAAGACTAGTTTGTCATTGTAAATGGGCCAGAGTTCACACAGGGGCTGTGCTCAATTCTCGCCATGCTGGGGCAAAGGTGGTACCCCATAGGTTTTGTCCACACTGGGCTGGGCACAAAGCTAGGCCTTTGGTCTTACCCTGCACTTAAATCGTGCTGGGCACTTTGAAGAGTGTGAAAAGTGGTTTATGTCCGTACTAGGGATTGACACCGGGCAGAGCCTTTGCCCAGCCCACACCTGTTGGTGCCAGATTGGTTTCAGTGGTGAGGTGACATATAATGTTGTGAACGACATCATTGCAGGTGCTATGTGTCATGTCATGAGTGACGTTGCATCTGAGGTTGTAACTATTGCTTTGATTAAAGTTACAGTAGCATTGCTAACCATAACTAGTGAGTTTGACTGTTTTTTTAAGTGGAACAATGTAAATGCAACCGTGGGACTGCTTTACTCAGAAAAGTGAGCAAAGATTACTTACACTGTCCCTTCATGAATATCGATTTACTTATAATTCAACTGCATTCAATAAATGTTGCAGCTATTCAAGACAACAGGGAAAAGAAGAGGAAGGACACTAGAAACTAACAGCAGTTTCAGGTACAGAGTACAAAGTGAGGAAAGGTGGAAAAAATAGTGCCGCAGGCTCCAGTTCATGGGGTTAAGTCATTCAGTCAGTTAACTCATTCCAGAGAGAAGCTTCCCTTGTTCTGGAATTCCCTCAGCCTTGACACGTACTTGTGGGATAGCTCCTGGTGCAGTGCGTCTCTTAAACACAAAGCGGCATGGTTTGCGTGTGGATGCCTTCACTTGGCTCTCTTTTGCCGACGACACTCAGCTCGTCATCTCACCCACGCAAGATTCTGGAGACAGACCTTCTCAGTTGAGATTGCCTAACTGCTGTTGCTGATTGGATGCCCCTTCATTGTTTGAAGTTGAATGGTGGCAAGACCGAAGTGATGGGGGTGGGGAACCAACCCAACTGATGGTCCACTACGTGGGGACCAGACACATGGGGCCCTTTTCCATCCCCTAAGCTCATAGTGGAAATCTGGGCTTCTGGCTGGATCATAATCTAGGCATGGACATCAAATCAAGACTCACAGAATGCTGCTTTGGTCTTTTGAGGTGTCTCAAGAGCATGGTATGGTTCCTTCCACCCGCCACCCAAAACAGCGTGGTCCAGGACATTGTCACTTCTCGCCAGGAGTACGGAATTGTTTTGTATGCGGGTATCACAGATGCTTCAGGGAGTTCTTCAAAAAACACAAAATGCTGCTGCCTGCCTTTTTATGCATGGAGCAAAGTATCATTCCATTTCCTTCCATCTCGAAGACCCGCATTGGTCGCCGGTTTATGGACGTATTAAATTTGAGGCTCTCTGCTTTGCATACCGTGCCTTTACAAACACAGGCCCACACTATCTCAAGCACCGGCTTCAGCCATATATCCCCTCTCAGGCCCTCCAGTCCTGCAAGCTCTGCAGGCCTATGTTCCTAAAATCTAGAGTCTCCACCAGAGTCCAACCAAGTTACTTTCAAGAAGCAGTTGAAGTCACCCATGCATTTTTTGAAGCTTTGCTCCTGGGCGGCTTCATAGCACTGGAACAGCTTGCTGGGCAGCCATGAGCTCCACAAATCAGAAACAGAAACATAATGTATCCATTAACTTATCATTTAGGAGCAATTGTCTTTCACCTTTTTCTTTCTACTAGACCGGGGACACATTACTTGTTCACTAGCTTTATGTTTGACATCTTGTTTTCTTGGCTGATGTATACAACTCCATGCTTCCTCTTGTAATTCCCAAGGAAGGTCACCTCAAGGTCAATGGAAGGCCTTTGCGTCAATTCTTTAGATGCAGTGGTGTTATCGAGTATGCAAAAGGTCTCCAATTTTCTGTCATTAATAATTGATTCTAATATATAAAGGAAAAGTGCTTTCCGAGGTCTCCTCCTGAGAGGTGAGTCGTCATCTGGCAGTGTTTGCAACCTTACAAAGTACAAGAAAGGCGATGAGGGAATTGTGTGTCCGACCTGCAGGGATGGGTAATCAAAAGAGCTGTGAGGAGGTCACTACAGGTGAGGTCAGAGGTGGGGCTTCATTATTTATATGACCTACTAGCAGTTGTTGAGAATAAAGGGGCATATTAGCAAGAACCTCGTTAAAATTATCACCAATGGAAGCCCAGGTTTGATGTCCTGCACATTTAGCCTGGGCTTCTATTGGAATTCTATAACGCATGTTAGCAAGCCCATTATCGCCATTTTAGCAGCAGTTTCCTGCCGCTAAAACGGCGATAATTTAAACAAAATTCTTGCTAATATGCCCCCAAATTCTTCAGTTTTAAGCATTGTCACGTGGGTAGCGATATGATAGGCTCAGTCGATTCCACACTCGCATTTAGATCTTGCATTAAAAGCAATGCAGATTCATCGACTTTTAACTGAATAAACAGGGATTAGGCTCACAGCTGGATATCTATTTAGCTTTAGTATTGATTTTATTTTTCTTGAGCACACACATTAACTATAAACAGATCTCCGGAGTCTAGACAAACCATAAAACCACTTGCATTTTTAGGGCTTATTTAAAAATGGCAGCTTATCCTTGGCCTCTGTGACAGTTGTGATTTCTTCTTCTTTTGTTGTCTATTTGCACTATTGCCATTAAAATTGTGTGCTGTCATCTGCAATCCATGATTCTGTGATCCATAACTTGTCTAACCCCTCACTTTGAATAAACCCGTGAATTACAAACCTGCTTTTTACGGCCTACCAGCCATAGTGCTCCTTCCTGTTGGTCTTTTTTTAATTTTGCACCGGTGAGCTCTTCCTCTGTAGTGTTTATCCCAGATCAGCTCGAGGATCCCTCTGTATTTTTCAAATTGCTAATTAGCAGATGCCTAAGAGGTTGTGTTCCTTTCTCGATTCCATTGATTGGCGGGAGTTGGGACACAGCACTTGAGACAGGGTAGGATCTGGAATGCTCTCCCTCCAGAAACTAGACTTATCTCATCCACTGCATCCTTCAAAACAGAAGTCAAATCGATCCTCCTGGCTAAATTCACTTGAACATAAACGCTGCAAATTCTGTTTGCCTGTTGGTCTCTCCCTGGTATTACTCTGCCTGAATCGACCACACAATCACATTTTATTACCTTGCACTGTTCGCTAAGTTTGCACAAATTGCCTTATGAAGTTTTCTTTCCTATTGTCCACTTTTCATATGTATGTAAAGCCCTCTGATATCGGTTAAGGATCCTGTTCGTGCTATACAAAACTCTGAAAATAAATAAATAAATAAATAAGTAAAAGCACAGATTCTGTTAAAATCATAATAAAAGTTAGGGATGAGCCCCAATACTTTCCTTTGTGTCCTGTCCTGGTCAATCATCAACAGGCGCGCCTGCTGTGTTTACCAGACAAAGCTATCGATCAGCACATGGGGCATTGAAATAAGAGTAAGTAAATATTAGCCGGCTAGTGAAAAGCCACCTCCAGAGATTACAAGCATCAAGGTCAATGATGCATCTCCAGTGAGGTCTTTCCCACGCGCCCCTCTTGCAGAACCGCCACTTATCGCAGGAGCTGCAGAGAGGGCAGGTTCAAGCCGTCCCGCAGTCACGTGACTTGAGGCGGGTGTGGGGGCAGCAGTCACCTTCACGAAGGCAGGTCACAGATAGAATATGTGAAGCAAAAGAAAGTTGTGCCCAAGCCAGAGGTGGCTTTGCAACACTTGCCTGGCACTGTAAAAGATGCCTCCTTGGGCATTCATTGGTTGAGTGCAGATGCATTCATTGGATTACTTCTGGTGGCTTTGCCCCTGCAGGATGAATGACACTGGTGTACGCAGCAAGATGAGCGGGATGTCCTGCGGAGTTTTGGCAATGGTCCAGCGGTCACACCTTGCTCCAGATGAAATAAAGGCCAATGCACAGCAGGTGGGCTGTGACTTCAAAGTTCCCTTCGTCATGCAGCGTTAACAGCCTAGCCCAACTGAATATCAGAAACAAGGCTCACCAGCTATACTTTAAGTCTAAGTATAATGTTGAGCTGCCTGCCAAACATTTAGAAGAAATGTGGTTTAGGTGCAGAAAGAGCACATATTTCACTTGTGGTAAAGGTAACACAGACCAGGGCAGGCGAGGCTTTCAGAGTTGTGGTTGTAGTTTAGCGGTGCTGTCTTGTGCTCTTCCCATTTTCCTTGAGTTGACCTGATAGACTCTTGAGTCCACTGAAAATGCTCCAATTCTTTGTTGCCCAACCAGAAGAGCTCCACTGGCCAGGGACGGTACCCAAAATGGACTTCTGTCTCACCACCAGGTTCCGGGGAGAGATCTGGCGGTGGTGATTGAATCTGGTGCAGAGGCACCTTCATGTACCCCTGGTGGATGGTCCACCGACTGAAGAATATCTGTTCAGTCCCCCATAACTGGACTCACCTACTTCCCCGGAGTTTGTGCACGGGTCAGGGTATCTGATGCACAACACAAGTATAATGCGTGTCAGATACATAAGAGTTGGGGGGCGGAGATGAGTGAAGTTATACTCTGAGTCTGGCGAATCAAAGTGCAGAGAAGGTGTAGTTAGGCAGAAAGAAGTGACGTACCTAACATTCTTTCTGGATACAAACAACACGTCAACATGGATCCTGACTTCGGTGAAGATTCGTGATTCCAGACTTCGTGGTTCGAGGCGTCGTTGAAAAGTCGTGGATCGTTGTTAAGACTTCGTTGTAGATGTAAGTCGATGTTTAAACTTCGTTGTATAGGCTGTTTCCCGCGTGTCAGATTGTTTAGTACTTCCCTTCCCCTCCATGGATCAATACATGCCTTTCACGCGTTGTCTAGGAAACTAGATTATGAACATGGCGTCTTGATCAAACTTGGCTCTCACCCATGCCTATAATGTCATCAATACTGCCCATCCACTGGCAATGTTGAGGATTTGTCGGCGCCCTGATACCCCTAAGAGTGACAATGTTGTGCTTTTAAATTCTGTTTGATTGATATTTCTGAGGGAGCTTTGGAGCACTAAGGGATATTTGTAAGCAGGGCTTTGGAAGTTCCTGTTTCCTACCAAGGTTGGGACTAAGCCAGAGACATAGAGCTCTGCTGCCATTCGCTGCCCTGAGAATTGAGGGATGGGACTGCCCGAGGACGAGAGGAGCGTCCTTGACATGGAGCAGTGCCCCGGTGACTGAGATCGGCATGGAGGACGCCTTGAGTTCCAGGCATTGCCCTGCAGTCGTGAGCCTGAGGCGACTGAACACGAACAAACAGAATCACATTTGTGATGTTTGAGAGCGAAGGCAGCACTGGTGCATAGTGGTGAACCCTCACCTCCACTTGATACGCTTGGGATTGTGAGAGCTCATGCTGCCCTTTATGAAGCCAAAGGAATACCTAATGGCCTTCATCCCAGGTCCTTGGTATCTCATTGGCCAAGGATGTTCATTTCAATTCTAGAACTACTTCAATCATCAGTGTTTGACATGTAGTATCATAGGTATTACACTTGAAGGGACAGGAGGACCCTTCCCCCACAAACAGGTTTTTGAGTTTTTGTTGAGATCCTGTGGGTCAGGTGGATGGTCTGGATCCGACCACTGCCCTGCCCTGGTCACTGGAAGATTTCAACGTTGAGTAGCTCTTTGAAAAGTACTACTATAGTTTGATTCCCAAAGGGAACCTCCACTCTATGCTAAATCCATAAATCCATTCCCGGTGCCAGTTTTTTCGGTGCCGAAATAGTGGCTTTTTAAACTAGTTGGATTTGTTAATGGTGCCCCTGAAATGTGTCCATTGCCCAAGTCACCAACACCATATGCCCAATGAGGATGCTATGTGGACACTAGAAACTAAGAATTTAGGGTCAGTTTCTATTGTGAACCAGTATCCACAATTCCCTTGGGTTCAAGATCCTAGTACGTGTGTTGGTGGCGGGTTCTGAGGTATGCGTGCCCTTTGGCATGCTCTCAGGTGTGGGTTAAAATTCACTGAGCCTTGGTCTCCTTTCTTAGGCCCATGGCTCATGAAACATTAGGGCAAAGTCCAAACAAATCAGAATCATTGAAAAACTTTAATCTCAATCCCATGCATAACATTCTCCATGGATATCAGTTTTAATTTGATTTCCATGCTTTATCGTGTAACCAGTATGAACAATTTGGAGGGTTATCAGAATGTGCTAAAGTCATCTTGTTTTAACAGACTGTTCCCAGCCTTAAGTTGCCAAATGTACCTATCTGTAAATAATGTTGTATTCATTTTGAAAGTGATAGCTGAATGGATGTTTTGTTTAATATGTGTCATTACTGTGTCATTCTGTATGTGAGTTCCAAAGCCTAGGCTGATCGGCATAGATACCCCTCGAAAATTGAAGTGTGCAAAGGAAGTATCTTTGTTATCCAGTTGGAGAGCAGCGGTACCCAAAGTCCCGGGAAAACAGTGCTAAATAATACTCACATTGTATAATGCCCAGTAATGTCTGACTACCCCAAGAGCAGAAGGAAAGCCTGACATAGGTACCATACCTCACTATCGAACTCACATCTCTAAAAAGTGTCTCCTTTAAATCCAGATGTTACCATGATCTTTTCTGCATCAGTTAAATTTGTAGAGGATACGTTTGCTCATGGTAACTACACCTGCCACCTCCTTATCCCCTCCCACCACAGCACTTTGGGGTGCCAGAACTGTGGCTTGTTGTGCTTTAGAAATACCTATAGTAAAAAAGTAACTGTTGTAGTTGTTTGTTGTTGATAAAGCCCAATACGTTTGAGAACTGGATAAATGCTTTGCGTTCCTAAACTAATCTGAAATTTGAGCACAGCAGGAGGGTCTCAGTGTGTAGGGGGTTCTGTCCCAGTGCATCCTCTCACTCTAGACAGAATTTAGGTATGGATGGGTTGTCACCAAAATGCCATACGTGTAGGAGGGGCCTCACTTGCTCTTCCACCATCGAGGACCCTGTAGGGTGACCCGTTCTTCCGCCGATAGCTCCTTAGGAGCATCATTTGTTCTTGATGCCTTCGTGGTCCCTGTCAGAGGTATCATCATACAAGAAAGGCATAGAAACTGCTGCCCCTAACTGGCCTCCATGGTTGTAGGGCTCATGTTATTTCTCTGACCTCCCATGGGGCACCATCCACTATCCACAGCACAATCTCATGATGATCCTTGTGTGGTCTCAAAATCAGGGCCAGTTGGAGCAGATATGCACTCAGGACCAGCTTTTGTGATCAGATGGCATTGCAAAAGACCAGCGCAGAGAGAGGAAGAGCCCCTGTGTATGGAATGCTGTCTCATGCATGGAATGCTGTCTCATGCATGGAATGTTGTCTCATGCATGGAATGATGTCTCATGCATGGAATGATGTCTCATGCATGGAATGTTGTCTCATGCACGGAATGATGTCTCATGCATGGAATGTTGTCTTATGCACGGAATGATGTCTCATGCATGGAATGTTGTCTCATGCATGGAATGTTGTCTCGTGCATGGAATGATTTCTCATGCATGGAATGTTGTCTTACGCATGGACTGTTGTCTCATGCATGGAATGTTGTTTCATGCACGGAATGATGTCTCATGCATGGAATGATGTCTCATGCATGGACTGTTGTCTCATGCATGGACTGTTGTCTCATGCATGGACTGTTGTCTCATGCATGGAATGTTGAGTCATGCATGGAATGTTGAGTCATATATGCCAGTTCTGTTCCTGCAAGTATATCTGCTGGCCCATCAAGCTCAGGAAGGCCTTTGATGAAATACGTAATATATCTATAAGGCCTCTATGTCTCTTGCTCTGCTTATTTATTTATATATTTGGGAAATTTGCAAAGCGCTGTGGTTTGCCTTTCAGTTACTTCAGAGTGCCTATAGATAAGGAAGTGCAGTTTCATGAGTGGAAGGGAAAGGTTCAATGTCTAATCGTGTATGGTCAGTAACTATGTTGGAAATCCTTCGGTCGTGAACTCTTTTGTGTGACAAGTTCGATTGAAGCCAAAGCTGAAAAGTTCAGTTTTCAGGCGTTTCCTGAGTCCTTCTTTTCCAGCTCACAGGCATGGATCAGGGGTATTGCGAACCCTCTTTGCACAGCCAAATACCTGTCTCCATGTTTCATTCGCTTGGAGGATCATTGGTTGATCCAATGGGAAGGTATTGAGTGGCTTTGCGGATACTGCAAAGGGCCTTTCAATTTAATCCTGGTAGAAAGCTGTGTGCTCCCAGTTGGTTTGATATGTCTCCCTTTGCAGGGTTTAAGGTACATTCTTCCTCCCTGGTCCTGAAGTCTCTACAGTCTGGCAATGACTTTTTTCAGAAGACCAAAACAGATGATTTTACAATAGTCAAGACACGGCAGGGCAAGACTGCTCGACACCGGTTTCTCAGTCGAGTGCGAATGAGCAAGAGGATGATCCAGAGAGGCGAGTTGCTCATTCACAACCTTTGCCACAGCTTAGACTTGGAGGGTAAAAATGAGCCAACTGTTGAAAGGGATTCCCATGTTTCTTACTTTGGGGTGGTGGAGGCAGGCAAGTGGTGGTAAGCTGAGTTTGGGTTGTACGGTGGACGAGTATCGCCGTCTTGACGCCGTTCTTGTACATGAAGCGCACCTTCACCAGTAGAGCACACACCCCGGAGCAATGCTGCTTTGGTGATCTTGGTTGTTGTCCAAGTGGAAGTGGATTTGTGTATCCTCAGTGTACATATGGAGGTTCACATGGTACTATCTAAGGATGGCTGCATCCTACAGTTAACACTCCTTTAACACACCCAGTTCCAAAAATGTTTGCTGTCCAAAGCAAACCAATGTGGATGTGCAAAAGAGAAGCATTCGCGAGGGTTTGGCAAGAAGGGCGCACTTTGCATTTATTTATACGAAAATAATCTACACTGGGTTTCCGCAGTTAAAAATCTACTTTCTAGCAGCCAAAAATATGTACCTGCTCACCAACCATTTGCAGGTAGATTCCGATCCTGAAAACATATGCAGATTTTCTCTTGGCATACAAAGCGATGGGTGCGTTTCTAGGGTAGGGACGCAAGTGAGACATTATTAGCACCCACGGATAAAATAAAATAAGTGCACCTGCATTGCAGCATAACCTGGGCACTTCAAGTCTGTGTATATGTCACAGTACTGCATGAGAAACTTCTTAAACATTGCAGTACTATTGGATACGTAAGACCTGTGTAGATTGTCATGTGCACGCCTTGAAATCTCCCCGAGCCCCCTAAAAGTTGGACACTATCTCTAAATGAAAGAGTAAATCTATCAGAGTCCATTTCCAGCCTTTCCCCCTGAAGTGTAATTCATGAGACCCTTAGAGAGCATTAGGATTTTCTCTAAATTCAAAGTTGTGGGGAATATATAGGAAATTGTGAGTTACAAATGTTCCCCCTCTTGCACTCTCCTTTCAAGTCCAGCCACAGCCTGTGTAGGTAAGAGCAGTGGGCGGTAGGGTCAGGTGGGGGGAGGTTCGAGAGATGACCACATCGGAATATTATTTTAATTTTCCCTCTGCGTCGTCTCTCAAAATCCCCCTCCACCCGGTTCCAACGCCCCTACGGTCTTACCCGCATGGGCCGTGGCTATTGACGTCACTTAGTTTGTGAGGACGCGTCTTGGCGGCTTCCCTTGAAGTTGAATAGGTTCCATCATGCACGTGGTCTCTTCCAACAGGTGTAAACACGTGCAACGAATTTTCAGCAGGACATTCATTGACTGGAACAAACCTCTTATTTATTGGAACTGCAGATATATAAAAAATAAATCAATACCTTATACTGGGTATATCGAATTTTATCTAAAAGTAACAGTGCACTGCAAGTGGCTACAACTTCCCTGGGGTCTTATGAAAGCTTTTTCTTCTACGCTGAAGATTTATATCTAAAGATACAGGATAACTCTCGGATCCAGTCTCCTCCCCAGAGACGGCTGCTGGGAAATCCATGCGCACGTGCGCTGTGGGCCAGAGGCCAAGGCTGATGCATGCAGGGACTGCAGATGCAAGATGGCGGGAAGTGAAGCGCTGCGGCTGCAGGGGTAGTGCGCAGCACGTGAGTGGGAACCAAAAGAAGCCCTGGTAAGGATGTTCACCCCTGCTCGCTTTCTCACCTCCGTCTATCCCTCTCTCTTTCCATTCATCCAGTCTCTGTTTCTCTCCTTGCTCTCTTGTCTCTCTCTTTCTCTCTCTCATGAAGCCCTCCTGTGCCTCCATCAATTCACCTCTAGGAGCTGGAGAAAGGGACAGAGGCAGCAGCAGGCCCTGGGCCTTTAAAAACTAGCCTCCAAAACAGTACCTAATTTGTAAAATAATAAGTGCCATGGCCCTTGTCAGGAGACTACAGAAGCTTGCACCACCCATGGCAATGACAATTCAGACTTTTTATACATTAAACATGAGGAATACTTGCCACCCAAGCTATATTTTATAGCTTTGGGTGGCAAGAATTAGTCATTTTTAATGTATATAGAATTATTAAACAACTTTTGTTGTGTTCACCACAAAATTGGACAAACAGCACCACCATGTGGCTGGCTGTCATAAGTCTCGGTCTTGACAATTAAGTGCAGGTGCCAAGCACTGGAAACCACTGGCTCAAATTAAACACTGGTTCAAAGACTATAGCGCCCCCGGGGAAATACCCAGTGGGCTTAATTTGCTTAGGGGATCCTCTCGTTTTGGAACAAACCAGCCTCGTTTCTTCTCCCCAGCTCACCTATGAGGTTTAGGACTGTTCGGATGATGCTACAGTCACTTGTGACTGTGTGGGGTCAATGTCATGGACAGGATCAGGAGGGCACTGCAAACCAGAATAATAACTGTAAATGAAAGGGAAAGAAGAGCAGGCAAGCAGTGGCGGCTCCTCCACTATGGCTGAGGAGCATTGGTCACCCCACTGCTTTTAAGCAGTGCGAAGAAGAAACATAAAATGATAATAACTTTGAGTTATTACCATTTTATGCTTTGTGCTGCTTTGCGGGTGGGCTGGTAGCCGGGCTGCTATGCTGTCGGAGCAGGGCAGGGGAGGAGTGGCCGGGCTCACTTCTAAGTATGCAATAACTATTTGGTCAGCCCTCTCTGGCCGCCCAAACCAGTCATGCGCACTTTCCCTGTTCTCCATGCAGCATTACAGCCTGCATGGAGAACATGCCCAGGCCCCCCTTCCCTGGTTGTGCGGCGAACCAGGACTCTTAAAACCAATCACAACGCTGCACTGCAGCTTTGTGATTGGTCAGGGGAACCTGGGCGCTTACCAATTACAATGCTGCATTGCTGTGTTGTGATTGTTCAGTGGGACCTGCTTCCTGTTCCACGAGGAGAGCAGGAGCAGAGACATGGGACCCGGTGGCTAGGTATTTCAAAAAAATATTTGACACCCCATGTGACCCCCCACACGCCCCCGCTCACGCCCCACATGACCCGCCCGCCCCCGGAAGCCATACCGGCCACCACTGCAGGCAAGTTAACCACATGAGTATGAGAAATGAGGGCCTAGAGAGTAGAGACTGAAGTTGTTCCGCATAGTAAACTAGGTAAGAGTAGATTTGTTGTTATGTTGAGTCTCTTGCAGTGGGGAGGGAGTGTACTGAGGGAGCAGTGGAGGGATATACAGTGAAGAAGGAGAGAAGCTGCATGAAATACATGCATCTTGATAACTAGCTCTTACTTTATGTGGAGGGAATGTAGCCTAAGGGGTTCACGTTTTAGTAGTTGTACAAACAGGCAAATGTGTGGTTGGCTAAGATTCAAGAAAGGAAATGGGATACGACGCAGTAACTTACATCAAACATAAGAGGATAAATGTAGCAAGCAAAGAGATTATTTACAGCTGGAGGCGTGCAGTCAATGAGGGGTTTCCTTTTGCTACCACTAATCTTAGAGGTCATGGGACCGGCTGCAGGAAGAGAAAGAGCCTTGTTTTTTTCTGGAGTTTGCACACTTTGCCATTTTCCAAGCAAATGAAATGAAATGAAATGAAATGAAATGAAAAATTGCATTTGTATAGCGCATAACTGCCCTAGGGCCTCGCAGCGCTTGAAGATAAAATGGTTTAGCGCAGGCTCGGGGCAGATCAGCAGGATTTAGCAAACAAATGCGTTTTCAAGGCCTTTCTGAATGAGAGGAGGTTGCTATTTCCTCGGATGGCAAAGGGGAGGGCATTCCAAAGTCTGGTCGCCGAATGGGAAAAAGAGCGGCCACCCCAACGGGCTTTGTTAATTTTAGAGGAGGTGGCCAGCTGCAAGGTACCAGACCGAAGGGGGCGTGCTGGGACATAAGGCGTGACCAAAGGGTGCAGAATCGCTGGGCCTACACGGTGAAAGGATTTGTGCATAATGCACAAAGCTTTAAACTGCACTCTGGCAGCCATTGGGAGCCAGTGGAGGTCTTTCAGAGCCTTCCTCGCCGACTGCCGACGGGAGAGATTGAACAGTAGGCGGGCCGCACTGTTTTGTGTGACCTGAAGCCTCTGCAGTACCGAAGCCGGTGCTCCTAGGTAGAGAGCATTCCCATAATCCAGGCGAGAGAGAATCAGGGCCTGGACCATGGTCCTCCTCGCCTGGAAAGGGAGCAAAGGGAGCACCCGCCGGAGCATCCTCATTAGTCCAAAGCAAGTGGCGGCAGTCTTAGTAGCCTGGACCGAGAAATCAAGGGCGGTGTCAAGCCAGATCCCGAGGCTCTTTATCTGGGACTTGGGGGCAGGAGGAGCGCCAAGACATGGTGGCCAGACGGGTGCAAGAGCAGACGGGGAGGGATTTCCGAGTAGAATGATGTCTGTCTTCTCCCCGTTAAGCTTCAAACAGGAGGCTTGCATCCATCTGGCAACAGCCTCTAGACAGGGGCCTAAGGTGTCGGATGATCCATCTGCGTGGTCTAACGAGACCACAAGCTGCGTGTCATCCGCGTAGGTGACTATACGCACACCAAAGGGATGGACTATCCTGTCCAGAGGTTCCATGTAGGCGTTAAAGAGGGTCGGGCTCAGGGAGGAGCCCTGAGGTACCCCACACCTGAGAGGGTGTTTGGGAGAGACTATCTCACCCTCGAAGACCTGGAAAAAGCGCTCACTCAGAAAGGAGGTAAGCCAGTCTAGAGCCGCGCCCGACACGCCCATGCCCGCCAGTCGGTGTAATAGCGTGGCATGGTTCACCGTGTCGAACGCGGCGCTAAGGTCTAACAGGATAATGGCCACCTTTCCTCCCCGATCCAAAGTCGTTCTTGCTTCCTCTGTAACCGCTAACATAGCGGTTTCTGTGCCATGTTGAGGGCGAAAACCTGTCTGGGAGGCACGCAACAGACAGTTGGACTCCAAATAGTCTGTTAAGATATTGTTGGCGTGCCTCTCCAGCAGTTTACTCAGCCAGGGGAGCAACGAAATGGGGCGATAGTTGGACAAGTTGCTCTGGTCCAGGGAGGGCTTCTTGAGAAGCGCCCTCACCATGGCGCACTTCCAGGGGAGTGGGACCGACCTGGCCACGATGGAGGTGTTTAAGGCTTCCAGGATGACAGGACGAATAACGTCCAGTGCCTTGACAAGGATCCGGGGGGGTGCCGGGTCATTGGGAGACCCGGAAGAAACTTTAGAAATTAATCTATCCAGGCTGCCGGCATCAAGAAGCGGAATTATATCCAGTTTGCAGAGAGCCGGAGAATCAGCTGGCTTAGATGGGACGGAGGGGGCGTTGACCGTAGGATTACTAAAAGAAGAGTATATGGTCGAAATTTTCTTGGAGAAGAAGGCAGCTAGCTCATTACAGCGGTCTTGTGCCCCTTCAGCAGTAGGACGCTCAGCCGGGGGTGAAATAAGGGACTTGGCTATCCTAAAGATTTCCCTAGGCGCGTTGGCTGCAGCACTAATTTTCCCTTCGTAGAAGGAGGTTTGCGCCAATTTAATCTCTGATTTATAGAGCCTTATTGCGGACCTATAATCATCTTTCCTAGACAGAGAATGGTCCTTCCTCCACGCTCTCTCTAGTTTGCGGCAGTCAAGCTTTAATAACCTCAGAGCAGGAGTGTACCAGGGTGCAACTTTAGGTCTTCTGATGAGTTTACAGGGGCGTTTGGGAAGAACTCGGTCTAGGGTGCTGGAGATCCAGTGATCAAAGTTGCTAGAAGCAGAGGCAGGGGTCAAGGCCCTTCTCGGGGGGTCTTGAGTGAGAGCCAATGTCCAGTCGGTGAGGGGAAGTGAGGACCATTTCCTGCCCATGTACTTGGTAGAGGCCTCACGGGGGGAACAGGAGTTAGAAAGCCAGGTGAACGGTATCAAAAAATGATCAGTCCAAGGCAGTGGAACAGGGGACTCTACATTAAGGTTGGTATTACTGTATATGTGATCAAGGAGATGTCCCTTCTTGTGGGTCGCCTGATGGCCTCTCTGGCAGAGGTCTAACGCTTGCATGTTGGCACGCAAGTTATTAGCTGCCATATCCTGGGGGTCATCTGAATGGATGTTAAAATCCCCAAGCAGGGTGAGGTTAGATGAGGTCAAGACTGCGTTGGCAGTGAGATCAGTAATTTGAGTGATAAAATTATTCAGGGAACCCGGTGGGCGGTAGAGTAAAATACCAGAAAAAGTGGTGGTAGGGGAGAGATCAAGTGCAAAGTGTAAGCTCTCGCAAGTCAGCAGGGAATTAGGAGTGACCCGACACTTAAAGCTGTCCCTGTATATAATTGCTAGGCCTCCGCCTCTCCCCGATTGGCGGTCGAGGCGCTTAAGTGTGTAGCCTGGAGGTGTGGCCCATATTAAGGACGGGTCGTTGTCAATCTGAAGCCAAGTTTCCGTTAAAAATAGGGCGTCAGGATTAAGCTCATCGATCAACAGATGCAGCTCTGTGAAATGTTTGGGTAGCGACCGGCAATTAAGGAGATACATTCTCCAAGTCTCTCCCAAAGGGAGGGAGTCGCTATATGGGCGGGAGGTGCTCCATGTACAATGTTTACAGTGATGGTCGATATTAGCTGGGGAGACAGAATGGCAACAGGAAAGACTGACGGGGGGACGTAAGGAGTGTAACCTCGTGGAGTTATAGGCAGTTCGAGTACCCACCATGGTGCCGGTCACCACCCCAGACCCGGGCCAGCGAGAAGCGTCTGGACGCAGACTGGCTTCTCTTTGGCGCCTCTTCGGCGCGTATACGGCGCTACCGCTGCGCGTCACCGCTGCGCGGGGTGGGAAGAGGTCATATAGATTAGGCGAGGGTGGAGACTAGCCCGTCAACCTCCCCAAGATGGCTGCCCAGGATGGGACAACCAGGAAGTGGTGTCGCTTAAGCCTCCCTCCACACAATCAGCACAGGCTGTGGTGGACCGGGGAGTAGCGACCAGAAAACAAGTAAGAGCACAGAAATGTAATTTTAAAAACACATATTCTCACAGCAATAGGTTTTTAAAATTGTTAAAACGAAATAGCAGCTTGCAGAAGTGTAATTTTAAAAACACATATTCTCACATCAATAGGTTTTTAAAATTGTTAAAAACGAAATAGCAGCTTGCAGAAATCCTGGTCACATTCAAGCGCTAGCGCTATGATCTTCGTTTGGTAGGTGATCGTGCGCGCAATATTCCCGCCCTAAAATAGTGAGGGCGAGGGGGGAGACTAGCCCGTCAACCTCCCCAAGATGGCTGCCCAGGATGGGACAACCAGGAAGTGGTGTCGCTTAAGCCTCCCTCCACACAATCAGCACAGGCTGTGGTGGACCGGGGAGTAGCGACCAGAAAACAAGTAAGAGCACAGAAATGTAATTTTAAAAACACATATTCTCACAGCAATAGGTTTTTAAAATTGTTAAAACGAAATAGCAGCTTGCAGAAGTGTAATTTTAAAAACACATATTCTCACATCAATAGGTTTTTAAAATTGTTAAAAACGAAATAGCAGCTTGCAGAAATCCTGGTCACATTCAAGCGCTAGCGCTATGATCTTCGTTTGGTAGGTGATCAATACTAAATACTAAACAGGGAGGGCAAAGGACATGACAGAGGGTTAACTTTGTGATGTCAAATTAAAATTTGTTCAAAATATTTTTTGCCCTGGGTCCCAAAAACCTTAAGATGACACTGTGACTTTTGCATTTGCACTGGTATGTGCAAGTGTGCATCATACACATGAATTAAAGAAAGAGAAATATTAAGACAATCTGGTATACAAGCAATTTTTCCTGCTTCCACTCACAAACCCAGTTCTGACCAACCCCTAAATAATTAATACAATCAAGCTGTGTTTAAGGAGGTGGTACATATAGGTGACGTGATAAAACTAGGGCCCTTCAGTAAATTCACTGTATGCCATGTGCAATCACACATGCACACGTGAACCTATATGGAAATGAGAATCATAAACCAATCCAGTGAAGTAACTAGGAAATATCTGAATTGTTCAAGCGATGGACACAAGCATAAGAGGTGTGTGATTACTATCCAATCACGATCGCTGCCTTGTAAAATGGCAAATCGTAATTCTGACGCCAAAACCTGGCTCCTTTGTCAGCGGTTCACAAACACGACCATTCACCATCCTAGTGATCGTGAACACTAAAGGCAGCGGAAAATCATATTGCGCAACAGAAATATTGCATGCTATAGAATATCATGGTTCCCCCAAATCAGAATGCAGGGATGCGTCAAGATTGTATTTGGAAATACATGAAATACTTCGGGAGTAGTGCAAGGATTCTGTCTACTCAACATTCATAAAACCAATGCAGTGGCTAATTGAACTTTAACCTTACAGTAAAACTACAGAGGAACACTGGAGTGTCTTAGAAATCTATGGTTTAGAGGTAGGCGGTTAATGTCTCTTAAACTATGGCTATCTCACATCCTAGGGGTCTAACACCTCATGGTCAGATGCTCCACATTCAGGAGAACCAGTTCAGATGATAGTCTGAATTTAAGGACATCAAGGGTGGGTTCACAGGACAAGTTGGCAGAGAAGGGAAGCACAGACCCTTCTGACACAGCCCAACCAGGTGCTGCATCTCAATAACAAAACTCAGTCATTGTAACAACAAAAAGTCAGTTTAAGAATGGTGTGAACTCAACAGGCGGTTGACTGACAGAATATCGACATCTAAAATATCCCCTTACCAAAATATTGTGTCATGAATATTGATGTGAAAAACAATTAGAACCCATACGACTAGATAGATGCTGAGTATATTCCTCTGCATATATAACTCTTGGGGCTATCCCGACTCTCTATGATGCAGATTGTACAAAAAAAATCAAAAAGGAGAACAACAAAAGAATACACAGAATCACCTCAGGATAGTTCGTATCCCATCAATACACAATCATGTGCCCAGTGTAATCATCTGGGGTCCCAGACAGTCCTTAACTACCTCTCTTGGTAATCAGAGAGAGTAGAAAAAGAGTTGTATCCTTCTGTGTGACTCTTTACAGAAGGAAAAAACAAATAGGATTGTGTCAAAAGAGCATGGGTGATTTGAGAATTTTTTAATGAGCAGTGCAAAAGGATTGTGAAAAAGTGTTCGTTATAAAGGGATAAACCATAGAGACTGTATACTACCCGATTTCGCAGTATCTCATATGTTTTCCTATTAAAATCAATGTGAGAAGTGAAAAAATAGAAAAGGAACAGTTAGGGATTTTTCACGGATGTATGACGTTACAACGCATACTTTTACATTGCATGCCTTTACAACGCGGTATTTACAACGAATACCATTACAACGCATAGTACTTTTAGGCGCTGGATAGTGATTTATTTAATTTACTATTCCAACTCCAGTCCCCGTGGATAGTAGGGAAGGTGTTGGATAGTAAATTAAATATATTCCCTATCCTAGAGCGCCCCCCAGCGCAATGCGTTGTAATGGTTTGCGTTGTAAAAGTTGCGTCGTAAAGGCACTGCGTGGTAAAAGTTGCGTTGTAAAGGTTGTTTCCCATTTTTCACTGTTCCCACGGTCGACATGTTTCAGCCACATGGAAATAGTCTTCCTGGCTTTCTTCAGGACCTACAAATATTTTTTCTGTTACTGCAATTACTAAAAAACAGGAAAAAAAACATACATACAGTATTACTGCTGTTGTATTTTTGTTCTGACCCTTGATGATAGCATGATGACTGAGCAGCATCTAGGGAAAAAAATAATGAGTAAACATAGCATGTCTTTATCTCCCAATGCTTTCTAAAATAATGGCACCTACACATTATTCACTGTACTAATAATTCTATCAGCATGAAAAGGCTTACCATTGCTGTTCAAGGGGTTAGCCTCACCTCACTCGGCACCAGCTCAAGTATTAGTTAGAGGCCCGCTCTAAAAAGAAAAATCCAAAACAACACTTGTTTATGGAAGCATCATTGATGTCTTTTTATCCTCCAGCAACCTGAAAATTAATAAAAATAACTAAAACAAAATTGTGTCTACCGTTGAAAGTCCAGCCACCATCACAAAGAAGATTAGTGTATACCTTGCATCTACTATTGATGTACATCAGTAGGTTATTATTATACTGTCCCAGAAATAAAGGAACAGGGACATCAAATGGCCACCACTAGAGCTGATACTAACCATGGGGGCCTTTCCACCTACGTGTTTGCTGGCACAGGCTAAAGGCCCCATATATACAGAATCCGCATAACAGATCTGTCTATATACAATAATAAATCCTTTGTGGATTCATTAACCAGCGTATCTTCATACATGCCCATTCTTAATACATTCATATGGGACACAAAGGGGCCCATTCGGATGGCGGGCGGATAGCCCCCGCCAGGCTGGCGGTAGCCACCGCCAGCCTGGCGGGGGCAATCTGCCCGCCATCCGCACCTAAATTCCCCCGCCATTCTAATATGGCGGGGGGAATTTAGGTGCGGATGGCGGGGACCGCGGCGGACGGAAAGACCTTCCACTGCTTTTCCGCCCCGGTCGCCTTGCGGCCTGGGCGGAAAAGGTTTAATATGGTGGTGGTGTCAATTAGACACCGCCAGCCATATTAGAATTGCCCAAAACAGATGCCTTTCCGTGGCGGCGATGCCACCACGGAAAGGCATGCGGTCTTCACTTCGGGGGCCCCCTGCGGGCCCCCGGAGTGAAGGACAGGTGGGGGTGCACACGGGGGTACCCGTGGTACCCCCTTGCATTTACATTAACAAAGCGGCAGGCACCGCATGATTATATATGTATAAATATGCCAATAACATAAAATCTATTAAAAAACAAACCATTCACATTAAATTAAAACATTAAACTATTTAAAAATCTTTAAATGTAATTTTTCTAACAAATAATAATTAAACAATTTAATATTTAAAATAAACAAACCATTATAATGTAAATTATAACAATAAAAAACAAATTATTACATTTAATACACATACTATTCCCACTACAATTTAAACAAAACTATGCAAACTGTTAAAGTAAATATACAAAACAAATTATGACTCCCACTCACACGCAACAAATAAATATTAAAACTAGATAAAAATAAAATGTACAAATCTCCCTCCAAAGAATGCAGCATTACTAAAAGTGATACATTGCACTTTCCATTCCAGCCTATACAACACCAGGGAAACTGTCAAAGAGCAGAGGGGTAAAATTCACTATTCTCAATCCACTGAGTGTAACAGTGGAGAAAGTGTTGAATTGCGGAGGGATAAAATTATCTATTCCCACTCCAGTCAGTACAACAGTTGGGAAAGTGTTGGATTGCGGAGGCTTAAAAATTACTGGTCCCACTCCAGTGAGTGCAACAGTAGGGAAAGTGTTGGATAGCAGAGGGATAAAATGTACTAGTCCCACTCCAGTCAGTACAACGGTAGGGAAAGTGTTGGATTTGGGAGGGGCAAAAATTATTATTCCTCCTATTATTATCACTTTCCACCCTATTCCCCTATCAATCCAGAACCCGCTACTGAAGTAAATAACGCAACATTTAATTAAAATAAAATTGATAGCTACTAAAAATGTAACACATATATTAAAAAACATAAACAATACTTATACAAAATACATCACATACAGTTAAAATAAATACTAAAATACATAACACCAATTAAAACATTGATATTTTAAATAACTATAGTTTTTCAAACTATATTAATTACTTCTATATTTTAAAAATCGATATTACTTACCTTAAAGTCGATATTCTTGTCCACGATAGTTTTGTTGTCGATATTTCTGTGGCACGATATTTACAACTAGATAATTGTGTCAGTCAATATTACAAACTCAATGTTTTTTCTAAATACCCTTGACAGGCAGCGTTACACTCTGCTTAACTGAATCCTAGGCACTATGGCCTCCATTAGGATGGTGGGTGGACTTTGCTTGCCCGCCACCCTCGCGGAAAATGGGACCGCCCGCGAGCTGAGCGGCAGTCCCGCACTGCATATTAGGATGCGCCCGCCACAGTGGCGGGCGCATCATGCATTTTTAACATTGTGGCGGGCGGTGTTCGCAGCACCGCCCGCCACAATGCTAAAAATGCATGTATGCATTTGCATGCACAAGGCGGCAGGCACCGCACGGTGCCTGCCGCATTGTGTATGCAAATGCAGGGGGTACCACAGGTACCCCAATGTGCACCCCCCCCCGCCCCTTCACCATGGGGGCCTGCAGGGGACCCCCGAAGTGAAGACCGCATGCCTTTCCATGGCGGCAATGCCGCCACGGAAAGGCATCTGTTTAAGCCCATCATAATATGGCTGGTGGTGTCTAATAGACACCGCCACCATATTAAACGTTTTCCGCACAGTCGCAAGGCGACCGAGGCGGAAAAGCGGCGGACGGTCTTTCCGTCTGCCGCGGTCCTCCCCGCCATCCTAATATGGCGGGGGGAATTTAGGTGCAGATGGCGGGCGGATTACCCCCACCAGGCTGGCGGTGGCTACCGCCAGCCTGGCGAGGGCAATCCGCCCACCATCCTAATGGGCCCCTATGTGTATCTCAGACTGTGGGTTCATTAGGCTGGCTGTGGGCTTCCTTGAAGTCAGCAGCAACATGGTAGACATACAGAGTTTTAAGAGTTTACACCAGCACCAGGAGCAGGGTCCATGCACGTCTCTTGTTGAAGAAGATGTCCAGTATGCAGGAGCGGACCTCCAACTTGTATTTCCAAGCCCTGGCAGTTAATCATCTATCAATTCTTTACAGCTCAACATCCAGCCAAGTTAGGGGTGGAGGTTACCTCTTTGGACAGGGTGTGTAGCTTGGTCAGTAACATAGGGTGGGTGTAAGCTCCAGAGTTCCCAACAATAATGCTGGCATATCTTGTTAAAAAATAATATGAGAAGCAGGACATAAGGAGGGCGTATGAGGCAGTGGGAAGAAAGAGGAGTGTGGATTGTTAGGGGTGCTTAAAAAACAATTGCTTTCAGAGTGACCATGTTTTAAGGCAGAGACAAGACAGAGGTTTTGTTTTTGTCAGTGAAGGCATGTAAAAATCCAGGCTGAAATCCGACTGACACCTGACCATACCCGACTGAAAGCACCTGTACCAAATTATTTACTGCAGAATATTTTTTTAGAGTGGTGTAACACCATAAACACCCTGCACCCTGAAGCTACAACCCTGGCTGAGTGACAAAATGGCTACCAGGAAACTACAGAATGCACTGTCATGGTGACTACCTGTGTGTGGCTGGCCAGGTCCGGACGCCAGTTGGTGGCTATGGTATGAAACCTTGTGCGTTCCCCACCAGACTATCTTGGAGACAAAAGAAAAGGCGAGAAAGAAGTGACGGTGGTCCGTCTTTGGTGTTCTCTTCAGACAGCATCCCCATCAGAAAACGCAATCATGTTTGATCAGCTAAAGTTAATCCTGTTTGCTGGTGCATCACCAGTATGTGCAAAATATCTTACATGTGTACAAGCTCCAATGGTTAGAATTGTTATTGACAAATCAATGCAGAGCATTTCCAGTCATGCAAAAAACAAACTTGATGGGACCCTCACCTGCCCTTGGCACTGGGTTCAATTAAATAGGGGGCCTTTAGGCATCTCCCAGGGATTAGCTTCTGCCCCTCAAAATCTATGATTAATACCAGTAGCCAGGGCTTATGTAGAGAAGCAAACACAAGTAGATGATGGACGGAGCTCTGAAACTTTTCAGACACTCACCCCCAGTCACAGATCTGAGTTGAATCCATCATTGTTCTTTAGCTCACTTCAACACCTCAATTCAGACCCAGCTATATGCAAATCAGTCTTGACCCTGTGCCTCATGTAAACAGTCCAGCCCGAACTGCCAAGCAAGTTCTTCCCTGAACAGGAAACAAGCATCCTGGGACAGGTTTCTGGGTAACACCCTTCTTCAGCCAGGCTAGCTTGAAACCAGTGGCAAAGTGAGCAAGGAACCCACGTCTGGGCATACCCTGCCAACTTAGGGCGAACAAAGCAAACACAAGTAGATGATGGACGGATCGCTAAAACTTTTCAGACACTCACCCCAGACACAGATCTGGGTTGAATCCATCATCATTATTTAGCTCACTTCACCACCTCAATTCAGACCCAGCTATATGCAAATCAGTCTTGACCCTGTGCCTCATGGGAACAGTCCAGCCCGAACTGCCAAGCAAGTTCTTCCCTGAACAGGAAACAAGCATCCTGGGACAGGTGTCTGGGTAACACCCTTCTTCAGCCAGGCTAGCTTGAAACCAGGGGCAAAGTGAGCAAGGCACCCACGTCTGGGCATACCCTGCCAACTTAGGGCGAACAAAGCAAACACAAGTAGATGATGGATGGATCGCTGAAACTTTTCAGACACCTACCCTGAGTCACAGATCCCCTTTGGTTTTGCTTATGTAGAGAAGGCCAATAAGAATCCCCAACCCCTCAAGAGAACAAGGGGGAGCCAAAGGAAATTCATTCAAAGTTGGGGCACCGTGGGTCTGTGTGGGTTTGAGTGGGTCCGAGGAGTAGCAGAGCTACAGTTTGCGGGGTCCATCATGAGCAGCGACCCTTTGAACATGGTTCTAAGAATTCTAAGGGACACATGTAAAACATGACAAGGAGTTTGTAGTTACTCATGTGGTTAGTGACTTTTATCCATACATACCTTGTAGGTTTTTATAAAGTTCCTATACATGCATTTTCCTGTATTGTAAGAGTAGCGTAATGGGGCTAGCAAGGAAAATAAGGCACAGGAAGATAACCTTGATTACAAGGTTCAGATTATGGTGCTGGCCTTCTCCTATACTCGTAAGGGTAACAGATTATGTTATGAAAGTGGTTCGCAATATAATGTGTTACTCTAGTCTATTTTAATAAATGCAAGATACAAGTTTTGGGATAAGAAGCAATCAATGGAACATCACTGGTACACTAATCCTGATAGCCTTACTGGCTTCATCTTGCCACCCTGACCCCCCCTTCACCCCCACTCCCCACCAATGGACTTCTGACAAACTCCTTGGTGTAAAGTTGAAGCATTGTGGGCTGACATAGAGATGATCATAGGGTCACTTTTTGTTTAAATAGCACCCCTGGTAATGACCATCTAACACAAACAAAGAGGATTTTTCTTGGACAAATGTAGCTTTTCTTCCTGAGTGTACACGCCTGGCCTTACCTGCACTCTTTAGCGTTCAATATTTAGGAAAAAGATTTCCTTTTAAAATGAGATTTGTTAAAAATAACTTTCTTTAGAGAAGAGATCAAACATTCAGTGAGCACAATTGAATAGAGATTTTGTCTAGATCCGAACATTTCCATCCTAACAATGAAATCTTAAGTATCTCTCTAAGGAAGGAAACTCAACCATCGCAAGGTTTGAGGTGTTAATAGGTAATTGAAAAGTTTTCTTAGCGCCCACACAGGATGGCCTTTTAGAACAAAATGTGAACAGGATCTAAGCTCCCACAAGCAAATTTTCCAAGCACCCCGGAACACCGCAAAAAACTGTGCAGACATCAAGGAGAAGAGCGTTTGATTGGCATCTCCCTGTGACCTCGTCCTGCAATACCCTTTTGATAATGGGCGCCTCCGTCTACAAAAGAAACAGAGCAGGTTCCAAGCGAAAAGTGTAACATTTTAATAGGATTATTTTAAAGTAGTGATGTATCATCTGGAATATATTCTACAGAGTATCTATGGACTCATTTCCAAGAGACTCAGGGGCCTATTAGGATGGCGGACTGACCTGCGTCCGTCCGCTACCCCAGAGGTGGAGGGACCGTCCGCAGGGGCAGCTGCGGTCCCTCCGTGCAAATTAGGATGTGACCGCCACCCTGGCGGTCACATCCTGTATTTATAACATTGCGGCGGGTCCTGCTTGAAGCAGCGCCCGCCGCAAGGTTAAAATTGCATGCTTTGCATATGCATGCACAAAGCGGCAGGCACCGCGCAGTGCCTGCCGCTTTGTGCATGCATATGCAGGGGGGTACCATTGGTACCCCCCATGTGTCCCCCCACCCCTCAACATTATGGGGGCTCGCAACGGGCCCCCTGAAGCAAAGGTGCACATGCTTTTTGACGGCGGAAAATCCGCCGTCGAAAAGCATGTTTCCTCACCCTTCGTAATTTGGCTGGCGGTGTCTCGCAGACACCGCCACCAAATTGCAGACAACATACCGCGGATCAGCGGTGGACGGACTTGCCGTCCGCGGCTGATAACACCGCCATCCTAATGTGGCTGGTGGTGTTTTGGAGGTCCGCAGCGGTGAATCCGCATCCTCCGGGCCGGCGGTGGCTTCCGCCGGCCCGGAGGATGCGGATTCACCGCAATTCTAATAGGCCCCATAGTTACCGCAATGAGAGGAAAAAGGGGGCTCTGCTGAAAGCATTGACGCTTTGCTGTTCAGGCACCATGTTCAATGCACCCACCCAGCAAAGTTTTTTTTGTATTTCAAAACAAACTGTACTGGAGGTTCATTAAACCTATTTCTTGTTAAGGACACTAGTTTCCCTGCAGTCCTAAACAGGAGAAAATTACATTGGACTGTCCACCCTCAAAAGAGAAGATTGTCTGAAGTCCATCAAGTGATGGCCCAGTGCCAGTCAGGTCAGTGGTTAACCTTTTCCATGCGTCGGACGCCCCACGGCCGTCCGACATCACGGTGGGCGTCTGCAGAGGACGGCTGGGGGGCGTCCGATCTGGGCACGCATCAGATTCGGCTTTACCCCGGCAGAATGTGTGCCGCGGGGAAACGGTTAAATGTTTCTGTTGGCAGGGCCACTGTGGGAAGCATGGTTGTTGTCCCAACTCTTAGACGAACAGGGAACTGTGAGTTTGGTGGACAGGAGACTCCGCCAGGTTTTTGGTGAAATACTTGTCCGCAATCCTCAAAATAAGCCTCTGGGACAAGAAAAGCATAATGAGAAAACTTGCTGACAAAGGGGGTACCATTGTGGTCCTTAACAAATAAGACTACATTAATGAAGGACTCCTGCAGATCTATGATGAAGAGTGATATCACAAGTTCAGAGCAGACACAAACAAGCATTGGCATAGCCAATAGGTCTCACCTGTGGGACCTTATAAGTGTTTAGTCATGCAACAGTTGATGTTGTTGCACCATGGATCTTGTGCTGCATAACTTAATACTTATAAGGTCCCAGAAGCAATACCTATTGGCTATGCCAATGCTTGTTCAAAAGGGTGCTGACCACAGCAAGCAGCACTGCCGGGATGGCAGGCACGCAGCTTGCAATTTCTTCGAGGAACAGGGACATTGTAGCCTCTCACTGTATGTAACATAGGGAATGGCGTTACTGAAAGGCAAAGTAGCAGCACGTAAAAAAAAAGACACCAGTTGCACACCCTTGCCACACCCCTTCGCAACAGTGACCCTTTCCCCAGCTCCCTGCCATGGATGCTTTAAGACCTGCATTTAAACAAACAAGCAGTGCTCTTATTTAATGAGTAACTCACTCAGTTGTAGCATGTAGCTGCCGCCCTTCACACACACAGCTTTTCACTCCTGCAGCCATTCCACGCAGACATGCACACTCCTTCAGCTCTTTAGGCACACCACTACAGTCGATTGCGGGCACCATTGCACATCCATTTCCACAGTTCTTTGCCCAAAGTCAAGACGACAGGTATAGCCATGTACAAACAGGGGTGCGCACTCCTTCAGCCTTTTCAACACACTTTTGGAGCCCTTTAAGTACACATAGTAACTATTACACACACACTTATAATAATCTAGTAACCCCTTGGCTGCGGGTGTTATTCCCCTGCTGTGCTGGGGGGGGGGCACGCACAACACCCCGGTGCTCATGACGAGCTGAGCTCGTCATGAGCCATGGTGCTCGTGTGGTCATGACGAGCTGAGCTCGTCACGGCCACACCCGTTTGTGTGGAACGCTCAGCACAGGGGGGGAATTAGCCCTGTGTGCCAGCGTTGGAACTGTTATGACGAGCTGAGCTCGTCATGAGCACACGAGCACCGTGGCTCATGGCGAGCTGAGCTCGTCATGAGCATAGGAGGGGTTAATTAACCCTTTACTCAATGACATGTACTTCTACATTTTTACACACACCTTAGCCCTGAATCGCGTTCCCCTACAGTCATTTGCTCACACTCATGTACATCTATGCAATCATCTCCCCGTAGGTATATACCTGGCCCAAGAAACACACTCTTTACTTATAAACAGTGGCTGCTGTACACTGGCACACCAACCCCTTTGCCCACCTTTCTCATTTTCGCTCACAGCTTTTCTCCCCTACATTACTTACCCACACTTCTTTAAAAAAAAAACAGTTCTTGCCCCTACACACTCCTCCTTCCCAATGCCCAGTCTCCCATACTCCGCGCACCAATCAATCATGTACCATCCACCACACCTTCCATCCCTGACCCTCCTGCACACATCCTTCACCCTGCCAAGGCATTTCACTTCAGAGCAGGAAGCAGAACTAGGACCTCTCAGGCGGCAGCAAGCGGCACAGGACCCCTCTGTAAACCCCCCAGCACAGGAATTATGTACCTCTCGTCACTGCCCCAAACTACAGAAGTAGCAGACAACGTATAGTCTCTCACATAGCACTGTGTTGCCTCAAGTCTCCTAACAGCAACAAAAAGGCTGCACAAGAGTCCTGTGCACAGGATCAGCTCGTGGGCACAATGTATCTCCTAGTATGGCACGTACAGACCTCAAGTTATATGGCTCACTGCTCCCCATAAACACTCCACTGACACACAATGGGGGCACAAGCACTAATCAGCTCCGTGACAGTAAATTGACATTTGTGCACAATATCCTCTTTTAATTATGTTCCCCACATGTTATATAATGTGGTCTCTTAGTACGTGCCCAACAGTCCTTACGTGAATGTAGACACAGGCACCACACTGGTCGCTCTGCAGGTTACATGCAGTGCCGCCTGCAGCACCCACCCTTTAGTTCACAAGCTTACAACAGTTCGCCACCTTGTACTGTATGTACAGACCACACGCCTCCGCGGCTGCCCTCCTTTCTGTAAATGAGGTGTCAGTGTCGGCTATTCCAATACTTTCCCTGAATTTTCCACGCAAAGCACAGTAAAAGCCACGGAGGTACACCACCTATGGGTTACACAATGTACATGCACATGCATTGCTAAGTTCTATATATGTTTCCAAACAATACCCTCACAGTTTAACTGTTCTCGATGTATGCTGCATTCAATCACAACCCTGTGCAGCATGGGGTGTGCATGAAGCCCACTGCTTACACTGTATACGACTAATTGCTATACGCATTTTCCGCGTCACACACTTTTAATCAACATCCTTCCCAAATTGCAGATTTGGTTTTATAAGTTACATGAAGCACCCTATTCGTAGACACCATGTGTAGCTGCCATCTCCCTCTTGTATGGTGCATGCAGCTCTCCCCTACCCCACCGACGTTCAATGAAGTTTCCATTTTCGACCGTGGGCAATTCTTCTGCCTGACCCAGACCCTGTACATATTGTTGCGCAGCCATGCACTGTCCAGTCTCCTCTTCTATGCCGATACAATGTAAACTCGTTCAAGTGCACACACACAATTCACGAGTAGCCATATATTGCACACATGCGCCCACTCTTTTCCCAGTTAAAAACAAAATTGTGCATGCACCCTGCAGAGAACCATCTCCTTCTCTGTGTCGATGTCGATGTGAAGAGGTGATAAAAGGTTGACATGTGAGGGGCGTCAAAAGGAGATGACTACTCTGAAATGTGAGTAGTGAGGGGCGGGAAGAAGAAACATATACAGATGCGAATGGTGAGAGAAGAAAAGCTGGGCAGATGAGGGCTCAGGATCAGGGGGCCCATTGGAGAGCAGTGTTCTGTGTCAGGGGAAAAGTGTATGAAAGGGGTGTAGGGAGAAGCACTGACAAATGTGAGTAGTGCAGAAAGAACAAGATGGCGGTTGCCAGTTCAGGTGGGCGGGGCAAAAAGTAGACAAGGCGGTAACCCAAAAGCCAGATTTTCAATCATGCACCAGCGTTTAACATAAACGATGACGCATGCAAAGTGAAAACAAGGGCGGAGCTTAAGGTCCCTTCCGAAACTGTATTGATTATGAAAGGCCCTCGCAAGGGGAGGTCAGCGCATGCGCGCTGCTAACGCCAGGCGAGACCTAAAAAGCAACTGTAGAGGACATCTCACAGCTTCCAGAGAAAGGCTGAACAGAAGGATGGACTGGCTCCAAAGAGATCAAGTACTCAAGGAACATGGCCTCGATGACCCCTATACTATAGCTGCTGCTCAAAATTCGCTTAAAGACTCTAACAATCCCAGAGGGAGACCCAGAGTCTCTGTCAGGGACTCCGTTTTGGAAGCGTATCCAAATATATTGACTTTTTCCTGAAACCATTTTCCAGCACTAGAAAATCCTATATTTAGGACACTGGAGTCTACCAGCAGGGTAGAGGGTTCACCTTTGACAAACAAAACACATATTTTGGTCATAGTCAGTGTGGTTCCTCTCTCCACCAACATTTCACAAGGCGAGGCACCTGAAGTAATTCATAGCTATCTTGGTAAAAGAGAATTTAGAATGTATTTGTTAATTGTACAATTAATAAAAATTATTACAATGACACATCGCAAACACATAAAATTGAGCATACACAACAAAACCTGAAGTTAAACTTAAGACTTCTCCTAAGTATAAACGATGTTAACAGATCCCCGCAGTGGCGTACCTGGGGGGCGGCGGAAGTGAGCAAGTCGTGTCTGTCGACTACTACCAGCCCCCTGCCCCCCGCAGAACTAGTCGTCCCCCCACCATCCCGCGCTCCCCCACCCTGCCCGGGAACAAGTCATCCGTCGGTCACCTCCCCCCCCCTTCTCTTAACTGCACCAGGCGGAAAACTTAGGGTCCGACCTTGGTGGCAGTAGGTCTAGCTACGCCACTGGAACCCCGGTAATCAAAATGTAGGCTTCAGCCCTCACCCAAATGACATACACAATAAAAGGGACCAGCTAATGGAAAAAAGACATGAAATGCTGCAAAAGCTACGAAAAACAGATTCTGAAGTAAAAAGGGAGCCCTCTTCAAATTTTAAATTGTGATTATTTAAAGTGCTATCAGAGCAATACGTTACCGTACCTAAGGTGGGGACCCGCATGACAGGACTATAAAAACAATTTAAAGTGCTATAAGTTCAACACAGTACCATACCTAACGGAGGGAGGATGGAAGTCTACCCAGCTTTGTTTTTCGGTGCACCAACATTTAATATTTCTGACAGCGGGCTTCCAAGAAGAGCTGTGGACAGTGGCACTCATTCTTTTGCAAATTATGCACTACTGACACCTCCACCATCTGTTAGGACTGGACTGCCAAATTCTTACACCAAACTTTGCAATACAGAGAAGTAGAGAGGACTTCTACAAGGAAGTGCCAAAACGAGCACGAGGGCACAATAGACACCCATCTCTGTCTGTATTGTGATAGAGATGTCCCAATGGCTCAATAACCTAAACTATCCTCGACAATCCATTTTCAGGCCCCTCCTCAATATTATCAACCATCGATCTAGCACATCGGTTTCACTTCCGCATCCCACAAGAAATTAATGGACACAACTGTACCCTCTGTATTTTCAACACAAGGATGGTAGGCCTTGATGACATGGTTGCCACTCCATTTTCAACATATAAAGTTTTAAAAAGAAATCACACCATAATCCACTATTCAATTTTCCCTAGATAGACAGCACCATGTCCCTGTGCTGAAGAGATCCCAAAATAGAGGAGGACAAAACACGTCAACACCACTTTTCCATGGATGTGGACCTCTGAAAACAAAATACATGAGGCTTTTAAAGCTAATCATAAAAGGGGATTCAGCCCAAAGCTACCACACTTTTCACTTATCGAATCTGCGGAAAATTTTGGGACTGCTAACATTTTATTTTCTGAAAAGTAAATATATATTCACCTCTACCTCCAATGAACCCAAGACTGGTGTTATATTGAAATCCATGATAATGGTCCTTAATGTAAAACAAAAACTAAGGATGGGTGTTATGAAAAAAAACAATGTTAGCTTAGTTGTTAGTCAAAGACGTTTACTTTAATACCACCAATATACTCTAATTAAAAATCCTTTTTCACATGAGCACTACTTTTTAGTCACTGGTGACAGATTTTTGCAATTCTTACTTTTGATTTGAATTGCATTAAACAATGAGTGATTCGTTGAGTATGTGAATCCTGAAAATACTCAACATTAGTGATATGTTTTTAATTAGTACTTGTATGTTTGCTCCCATGCACTACTCTATAAAAATTGATGTATTGCATTAATGTGCTTTATTGATTGTTATTCTTCAAGCAAACTGATTTATGCTATTTGTTTTCTAAACCATCTAAACAAAAAGCAACTGAGACATTTTGTTTATCTGATACAATTTTATATTTGAAGTAGATGATAAAACAGGAATCCAGTGTAGCGTACGAAGATGCCTGAAGATGATGTTCCTACATACAATCTGGCAGGACAGTCCTGGACTAACTAGAATCTGTTTTTTGAGATAGGTGGAAGGCTGCGATAAAGAGAGCCACAGTAGTCCAGGCTAGACAAACTCACTACTTGGACTACAGATGTTCTCTGTTCGATTCCAGGAGGGATTATACTTTAGATAGTAGGCGGAAATAATGTACACAAGTAGAAATTACTTTATTAATTACTGTCAATAAAGAGAGGTGACAATCAAAAATGACTCCGAAGATTTGTGCTGATTTGACCGGTGTAGCTAATTATTGCAATTTGTTTGGCTATCAACTTGAGGCCCACGTAGAAGCAGATCCTCCAAAATGGAGTACCTTGGTCTTGTCTCCATTCAATTTTAGGGAGTTGGCCATCATCCATGAAGCCACTGCAGACATGCATAACCTAAAATTTTCTGAGGTGGATTAGATCTCTTCAGTAAATGTGATGATAATCTGAAAATCATGAGTGTTTGAGACAAGATGGAGGCCAAAGGATTTGATCAGTTAGCTAGCAGAAAAACATAAAGATTAAATACAAGGGGGCTCAGGGATGAGCTTGGAGGAACATTACACCTAAGAGAGCATGATGAAGAGCAGAAGGAAGAGAATTTCAGAGCCTGAGTAGAAGTAAGAAAGAAGTGAACTAAGTTAGCACTTTGCCTTGAATACCCAGGAAACATAATTGGTGCAAGAGTGTATAAAATGATATTGTAAAAAATTGGGTTACTGGTTGAGGTGAGTGAAACCCTACTCAAGCAACGACCATGATCTTGGTCAGAGTGAGGTACAAACAAACTTCAAATTGACCCATACTCAGTCCTCTGGTAGCTTGACACAGAGCAGTCAGGCTTAACCTAGGCGATGTGTAAAGTATTTATGCAGCACTTAAAACAGTAATAAAGTGAAACACTTAAAACAGTAATAAAATGATAAAACAACATATATAAGACAAGACTAAAACAACAAAAATCCAATCAGTAGACCCGGATATGTGCAATTTGAAAAATGTCTGTGAAAATAGCACCAAAAAAGCACACAGCACCACCTGTGGATATGTGGCCGCACTGGACTGGGACAAAATCTTGACTCACCGCTACCTCCTTGATCTAATGTGACCTGCAATGTCTCAAAGATCGACAGAAGAGCATATTCCGTAGTATGTAAGGATCTAAAACCTGTTTGTGAAGGTTTAAGCATAGAAGATCATTCAAAGTATTGAGAAATTTACTGATTGATCTTGCCATCCAAAAGTTTATTTGGGATTGGCAGTAAAGACGTGGGTCGAAAATTACTTTGAAAAGAAGGATCTGTTCAAAAGGTGGTTTTTCAAAAGATGAACCAGTAGGCCTTGTTTTTAAGTTGACGGAACTACAGCAGAAGATACAGGCAGGTTGCATAAGGAAGGACAAACAGGTGTCACTTCTTTGGGTGCCAAATATAAATTATGAGTGGGATCTAAAGTGAACTGGTCTGAATGAGTTGTCGGTCTTAGAAATAAATAGTGGTTTGAACTGAGAGGAATAACCCAAATTATGTGACAGTTCAGTCTGAATAGTGGTGTAGTCATTTAAGTCAATTGGAGTGCAAGGTAAATTATATTATTTGCCGATCCTGTGGTTACCGAGTGCCATAGCTACTTGGCCAACACCCAACACAATGGTAGAAAACATGTAAGCAACAGAAAGATGAACATTTCATTCCAATTCACTATAAAATTAACATACTGATCTTCGGTATAAACACCTACGCATGGGACCACAGCTGGGGGTCTGCTGAACATGGTCCTACACCCACAGCGATCTACCATGCGCAAAAACTTGGCATCATCTTTGACAGCCAACTGACCATAAAATGACAAGTCAACTCAGTCGCCTCTTCCTGCTTCCACACAGTTTGCAGGCTCTGCAGAATCTTCAGATGGATCCCAACCACCACCAAAAAACGTCACCAGCCGCCTCGACTACAGCAACGCCCTCTACACCGGCATCTCCACCCAGCTCCTCAGAAGGCTGCAGACCATACAGAACACTGGAACCAGACTCATCCTCGACCTCTTCAAAGAACCCACATCATCCCCCACCCATGAGACCTCCACTGGCTCCCTACTCAGAAGAGATACCAATTCACACATGCCTACAAAGCTCTTCATAAACTAGGACCTGCCTACATCAACCATTGACTGAACTTCCACCAACCTGCTAGACACCTGCGCTCCTTTTCACTCACCCTTGCACACCCCCCTCATTCGTCGCAGCAGTGGCCGCTCCTCCTCCTACATCGCTGCCAAGACCTGGAAGGATCTTCCCCTCCAGCTCCGTACATGCCCCTCGCTGGCAGACTTCAGAAAGAGAAAAAAGACCTGGCTCTTCGATGGAGACACAGTGCCCAGATAACCCTAGGAGTTACAGTGTTGTGCTTTACAAATGCAGTTTGATTGATTGACACTGCTATGCAGGAACAAATGGCTCACATGCACCAGCAACTTCAGATAGTACTTTTAATTTTCAAAAATGGTCTCATTTTGGATTTGGTGGAGCGTGAGTACAGCAGACAATTGGCAGGTCTTACGTCCCATCTAACCGTAGACTGCCTTATCTCACTTAGAGTTGGGGGTACTACTCATTACACACTGGTTTAGCCTCTCCTGCTGCAGCAACATAATTTATTGCACTGGGAGCTCCACTGTATTTAGGGGGATCTTCCGAATAGAGATGTTGGCCAGCCAAGGTCTAACATGCCAGTCGTGGCTTGACCAAGGTAAGGAAACACAAAATGGCAATTTTTTGCTTTGCTTTTTAGAATGCCCCATTCTAGAATGTGTATCTGAAAAGAAAAAAGAATGTTTAGTGGGGTGTTACAACTTGGCGGATCGCTCAGCATGTACGTTTAACGAAAGTGCATCTGCCACGCGGTTGGGTATGCGTTTGGCAAAGAGATCCCCACCATGCAAGGGTCGATAAGTGAGGCGGGACCGGCGACTGCCCCATTTTCTACATCAACCTCAATGGCTTTAAGCAAACGCAAGTGGGTCTGATGATTCATATTGGGCTCCACCCCCTTACCAACGTCACCTGCGCTTCAGAAAAGGGTTAACAATTTAATATTAAATGTCAGTGGAGATGATAAGCTGAATAAAGGCAAATGTTTACTAACATGATTACTGATTTACTACAGACCAGGTTAAAGCCTGTGCTCTAGTGATGCAATTTATTATGTTGTGTCTCGGTCTCCTTCTGGGGTGTGCTCTTCTCTTTGTTACTCTGTGGAGGAGGATGTGCCTCTTCTTTTGTAGCAAGGAGTAATCTCATGTGCACTTTTCCCACTGCTCTTGCTCTGTGACTGTGCGTTGTGTTTTGAGGTGTGTGTCTGTGCGCTGTGTACACTTTCTATGAGGGTTTATTGATGAGGATTGGGCTGTGGTGAACTGTGCTGTGATTCCACCATCAAAAGTACTTTGAGGACATTCTCAGCTTTAAGTAACTCACTTATTTTCAGTGTCGCTGATACTTTTTGTAGTTATTTTCTCAAAGATTTCTGACACTGGTCTCACCTACATCATTTGCTCTGGTTTCTAATTGCTCTGGATTTATTTGTGGGTGGGTGTGTTGGCACATATGCTTTTGTTATGATTATAACTTTTTCTCTCATGAATTGTTTGTGTGAATACAATCCCAGTGTTTTTCCTGGCCAGTTTGATGTCACACTTGCTTGAATGGTGTAATGTCCGGCGGGTTGTGAGCGTCATCATGAAGTAACATTACTCACTGTAGTTAGCTTCCTACTTGGCTATTACTGTGTAATTATCTCCTTCCATCTTTGCTAAAAGCGTGTTTATTTCTTCTGATTGCACTATTAATTTGATATTATATATGGATTATGCCTCTCATCCATATGGCTCATGCTTGCTTGCAGCAGATGGAAACTCCCGAGCTGCCCGTTTCCTGTTGATCCTTTACATTAAGCCCAGATTGACTAGCATTTGAGGCAGTGAACTGCGTCAAATGGAGAGAGCAGGAATGCGCCATAATTACTATCATATGGCACATTCGTGCTCTCTCTCCCCGTTGGCCAAGAGCCAATACAGGTATCATTGCGCCATGGTGCAAGGATGTCTGTGTTAAAGTCAGGTTGGTTTTCTGAAAGAAAAAACACCTTCCTACACAAAAACAATACCCAGAGTCATTTTCCTCTTTCTGTATGTGCTGCAGAAATAACGGGGAGAAATAAACATATTTCCCCTCATTACGCCTCACCTGGAAAAGCGTAGGCTTTTGTTTCATTCCCATGTCTACTAGGCTTAGTAAATCTGGGATTGCGCCAAATACCATCGGTGAGTGGGTAGGAACACCCACGCTCCTGCCATGAAATGCCTTCCCCACGCAGGATAGCACAAGGCAGCAACTTAAATCAATCAATCAGGGTTCCTATAGAGCATGACTACTCACCCGTGAGGGTCGCAAGGCACTGGGGGGCAGTGGGGGTTCTGCAGTTCAGTCGAAGAGCAAGGTCTTGAGGTCCTTCCTGAATTGAGGCAGTGACAGTGATTGCCTGAGATGCAGAGTAGAGAGTTCCAGGTCTTCGCAGCGAGGTAGGAGAAGGATTTTCATCCAGCAAGAGCCAGATGGGCGGTGCGGAGGTGTCTGGTCGGTGTGTATAAGGAGAGGCAGTGGTCGTGGTATTCGGGTCCCGGGTCGTGCAGGGCTTTATCGGTGTGCGTGAGGAGCCTGAAGGTGATTCTTTTGTTGATTGGGAGCCACTGGACGTCTCTCAGGTGACCGGAGATGTGACTTTGGAAGGGGATGTCCAGGATAAGTCTGACAGTTATTTTGGGGATTTTGAGACATGTCGGCGTGGAGTGCGTTGCCATAGTCGAGCTTGCTGCTGACAAGTGCCTTGGTGACCATTCTTCTGGACTCGATGGGGATCCCTTTGAAGATCTTTCTGAGCAGGTGGAGTGCCTGGAAGCAAGAGGACAATACAGCGTTGATTTGGCGGTTCACATAGAGCAAGGAGCCGAGCATGAGGCAGAGGTTGCGTGCATGGTCTGTGGGTGTGAGGGGTTCTGAGTGCTCCAGACCAGCAACTTGCACTGCCTTCCATTACTCCAGATGTACGATGCCATGTAGAGCCACACAATGTTCTCTGCCTATCAAAGTAAATCTAACTTAAGGGCTTCCGTTGCCTTGTGTCGCCTTGCTTGACACAAGGGCAATGCAAACCCTTCATAAATATGGGCCCAGGACTGAACATGGTCTTTTGGGTGATCCTTGGTTGCTACTACATTCCAATGTCTGCTTTCAGTTGTTGTCAGAGCTCTGGTGAGATGCAGACCGTGCTTCTAGTCTAATTGCCTTTTAAATGCAAGCAGAAACACATTCTTCATCTGAGTCCCTCCACAAGCGTCCCTGGTTCTTCATCTCATGAAACTCCCTGCTTCCATTCCTCCCTCCCGTGACGGCACTTTAGCTACATCCCATTCTTTTCTCTGAAAATGGTGGTCCCAAAATTAAATCCCAATTTCTGCCTCCCTTAAACCCAGACAGTGACAAGCTGCATTGCCCTCCTCTTACCTAGTGAGAGGAGCTGGATGAATGTGGGAGATGCATTTTATTGTAACGGCAGAGGTAGATTTCGGTTGGACAAGAAAACTAACAGGTAAATATTGCATAGAAGCTAGTGTTGAAAGTGACACATCCTGGTGATAACCCCAACCATGGGGAAATATGGCTTATTCAGATGTGCTAAGCAAACACAAGGAGATGATGGACGGAGCCCTGAAACTTTTCAGACACTTACCCCCAGTCACAGATCTGGGTTAAATCCATCATCGTTCTTTAGTTCACTTCACCACCTCAGTTCACACCCAGCTATATGCATCTCAGTCTTGACCCTGTGCCTCATGGGAACAGCCAAGCCATGTCTTCCCTGGACCGGAAACAAGCATCTTGGGACCGGTTTCGGGGTGACACCCCTCATCAGCCAGGCAAGCTTGAATCCAGTGGCAAAGTGAGCAAGAGACCCATGTCTGGGCATACCCTGCCAACTTAGGGCGAACAAAGCAAACAGAAGGTAACGGTGGACGGACAACTGATCATATTGTTTATACCACAAATCAAGAGATTTCTCTGTGGCGACCCTCTTGGATATTACGTTTGACCAACCAGGTTCTCTTCCACCACGAAAACCTATGTATTGTTATGAGCGTGAAAACTGTCATCTACTGAGAAAGAGGTAGCAAGGTATGAAAAGTACAGTTGTCTCCCAGGGCTTAATGTTCCGTAATGTGTTCTTTATGAAGTCATCTCACAGCCATATTTCACCAACCGATGAAAATTGATTGCATAGCACTTAAACCTAGGCCTGCATGGTCTGTTAATTTCTTTTTCAAAGGAAAATCTCTTTCACCGTAGCCCTTCATTTATCACTCAGGAATCACTGCCGTAGAAAGCTAAGTGCATGCTACCTGCAAAACTGTGCTCTATCTCTAGAATTAATAGAAGGGCCAAGGAATGAATGTCGAAGTACCATAAATAGATCTTAGAGAGCAGAACAAGTAAATTACAAATTTTGCAATAACACATCCTTGTGCCACCCAAAGCTCTTCCAGAATCTGCATTATGTAAAAAATTACAATTATTTACACATGAGTGTTTTATCCCTTTCTCATGTTGGCATATAGCATTATGAACAATTTATTCATGAAGGGTAAACCTAAAAACCTCTAATTTCACTTGTTGCCCATTGTTAGCTGCAATTTGATGAAAACACATTTTTCAAGGTACCTACCCTAAAATTAACATGCAACAGAAAGAAACCTAGGGCATATTTATCAAAGAGTTGCATCACTTTAGAACCACAAAAAGAATACGATTTATCTTGCGTGGTTTGATAAATCCAGAGTAACGCAATGCAGCGTAAATCACTGCGTTGTGTTACTCTGCCACAGGTAGGATTTTCATGCGTGAAGCGTGGGTGTTCAATGTGCCAAAACTGCTATGCCTCCCCAAGTGAGACGTAACGAGGAGAAATATGTTTATTTCTCCTCGTTTTTTTGCTGCAGGGGATTGTTTTTGTGCATAGCTGCATGGCCTTGCCGCAGGCCATACCAGGCAGCCAACCCCCGTCACACAAGGCCGAAGTTGGATGCCTATGGGGGGTGGGTGGGGGGGGGGGGTTGGCCTCACATGACCAAAGGCCATGTGCGGTGAGAGTTGGGTTAACATAAGGGAATTTAATGTTACTAAACATTTTTTTTAAACTTAGAAATTCAAGGTTTTTTGATTCTATTTCCTAACTATAACATCCATGTAACCGTTGGTTTTTCAATGAATATAAATATATATATATATATATATATATTCACTGAAAAAACCATAGGTTATAGACCATATATAGTTAGGAATTAGCATTTACAAAACCTTGAAAATTCACTGAAAAAACCATAGGTTATAGACCATATATAGTTAGGAATTAGCATTTAAAAAACCTTATTTTACTCACACAAAACCATTGAAATTCCATATATAGTTAGTTGCACTAACTATATATTGCGCACCCGCAATCCACTGCTGATGATGTCACATATTACATCATTCATGACATGGTCAGTGACATCACTGATGACATCACTGATGACATCTCAAATGACATCACTGATGACATCACTGATGACAACATCCAGTGACTATGTTTCTGTAAAGTTAAAATATGTCTTACATATTGAAGAATGAGTGGATGTATAAGTGTCTGGACGAAGGATTTAGTAGGTGCATGACTGAATGTATGAGTGAGTGATTAAATGTGTCTCACTGAGTGCATGGGTTAGTGACTAAACTGTCTTAATTTGTGCATCATTATGTCTGTTGTTCTGTAAACTGCTGCATGTGTTGATCAGTAGCTATATGAGTAACTATATGGGTTATTGATTGATTGCCCAAGTATTTGCATGGGAGACTGAGTGTGTGTGTGGCTGGATGGGAGGTGTGTGACTCTGTACAGATCAATGTGTACTTGTATCAATGATTGTATAAGAGAGTAAGTATGTGTTAGTATATGGTTGAAAACGTAAGGTGCTCTATGTTTAACTGTATAGAGTAGAAAATGGAAGTGTGATTGATTCTTTACAGGACTGACTAGGTGTGTGAGTAACTCCATGGATGAGTGGCAGAGTGTGAGTGTCTGTATAGGTGTATGAGTGCATATGATAGTGTTGTAAAGATGAGTGATTGTATGTATGAATGATAGTATGGGTGAATGAGTGAAGGTGTGTGTAGACGTAGGAATCAGTGAGTGCGTATGTAGTAACTAGTATTGGTGTGTCAATGGTTTCAAAAATTATACTCTGTTTTTAACACTGGGTGAAACAGAGGTTATATTAAAATGTGAGGAGATGCATTGTATTGTCACATGAATGATATCATCAGTGATGTGATCATTGATGTCAAGTGAGATGTCATCAGTGATGTCATTTGAGATGTCATCAGTGATGTCATCAGTGATGTCACTGACCATGTCATGAATGATGTAATATGTGACATCATCAGCAGTGGATTGCGGGTGCGCAATATATAGTTAGTGCAACTAACTATATATGGAATTTCAATGGTTTTGTGTGAGTAAAATAAGGTTTTTTAAATGCTAATTCCTAACTATATATGGTCTATAACCTATGGTTTTTTCAGTGAATTTTCAAGGTTTTGTAAATGCTAATTCCTAACTATATATGGTCTATAACCTATGGTTTTTTCAGTGAATTTCAATGGTTTTTTAATAGCAAATATCATAAGCTGTCGAATGTCAAGTACGTGGTAAGAATTTTTTTTTCCGTGTTTATGCACACTGATCTGCTTTGATTGCTGCCCCCCACCCCTCATTTCTATTAGGAGTACTCTCTCTTTGCAGATAGTGAAGGGTAGTTAACGCAGCCCTTTCCCCCTTTGTAATCCGTCGTGCCTGCTTCTCTCTCCATTTGATTGATTGTTCTCTTTGGTTCATTCTCTATTTACAAACAAGCACAGAGTCGCAATACTCTGTTTAGTCTTTGCAGATAGCGAAAAATCGTGTAAAAAAACAAAAGGAATCGAGCAAAATCAGTAGGCCACTAATGGGATCTCTTTTGACCTCGCTAAAATAGAAACATTAGGAACAACCTGTTGAAAATAGCAATGCGTATGTATATAAGCGGCGTTCATTTGTGTTCACAGTACCCCTTGTTGATTGTTTCAATCGAGCATTGAATTGTTCGAAGTTAATTCTCTTAACGATCTTCTCTACCTGCAAACGAGGAAGAATAGGAATATTCTATCTCCCTTTGCAGATAGTGAAGGGTAGGTAACGCAAGCCTTTAACACGTCGTACCTATTTCATTCCTCATTGATTGATTGATTGTCCGAACATTGACTGTTTGGGAATTAGTTCTTTTTGGAGGTATTCCCTGTTTGCAAATAAACGTAGGAAAATCTTTGCAAGTAGTGAAAGGGTACGTAATGCGGACCGTTCTCCCCCGTTGTAATCTGTCATGCCTATCTACTCCCCACTGATTGATGCACCTTTTTCACCCGGACCATTTACTAGAGATACGTCATCTGGCCCGACCAGAGAGCACCCCTAGTGAAAAGGACATATGCAATAATAACGAAGTGATCACTGTATCCTGTTAACAGAAACTTTACCATGAAACAACCTGGAAAGAAAAAAATAGGAAAACGAAAATCAGTAGGCCACTGATGAACATGAACTTTTATTAAACAACGAACAAAGAAACGATAACATAACGTAATGATAAAACCTATTAATGTCCTAGAAACAAGAAAACGTTAAAATATGCCAGTGGTGAGAGACCAGAAAAACAGTAAGAGAAACCAAATCACCCCTCGCTGTCCCACCGCCTGCCACGCCAAAAAAATCGATAGACTAGGGAAAATGCAAGTCAGTAGAACATCCACCCCCACTCTGGAAACTTCCAAGGTGGGGCAGGGTTCCGGCTACGCCCAGCCGGGAGCAGCCCATATAAGGCAGGTCCTGCTGCCACGCCTCGGCCAGGAGATCCTAACGTAGGGTGTAGCCGGAGGAGAGGCCGAGACCAGCGGGACCCGGCCAGGGGATTGCCTTTACAACGCTGAACAGTTGCAGGGGGGGGGGAATGTCTCCTCGACCCTCCCCTCTCTCTCCCAGTCCGGCCGCGGTGGCCCTTGAGAGTTGCAGGTAGTCCCGCCACATGCTCTTCCGGTCCGACCACCAACGGTCGGGGGGCCGAGGCCGACGGGATCCGGCTGCAGCCGATAAACCAAGAAACCCGTTCATGGGGCCAGAGCCAGGGGCGTCCGGCCGACATCCACCGGAAGCCCGGCCCAAAGACGGACGGGACACTTCTTTCTTTTATAATGGCTGCGACAACACTGGAGGGGGATGTCTTGCACATGCCTCCGACCCCCCCCTCGTCCTCATCGCCTGGTCCGGCCATAACAAATCTCAAGCGAGACGCCGTGGGGTGCACTGGGAGGGAGAGACGGTGCGAACAGGCCTCTCCCGCCTCCCCAGGTGGAGGCTTCCCAGCTGCACCCTCAGCGCTCCAGGCGGTGGCATCCTAACAACTACAGTGCTGCACAGTTTCGGAACGACCTAGATAACGGTTCTTCCACTGTGGCCATGCTGCAACGTCTCGCCCGGCAGGGTGGAGCCCGTCCGCTCATGTGACCCCGCGATCGCCGGTAGCTGCCGAACTCTCAAAATGGCGGTCGACCTGGCAAGAGCGGGCCCAACATAAAGAAATGGCCCGGTCACTGGTTGACTCCACCACCGTAGTCCTCCACAACCTTGAAGATTCTAGAGGAGCCGCGGGAGTCTCCGACCCCCGATGGGGAATGACTGCCATGATCGCCCGTGGAGTGACGAAACTGTATCCGCGGGACGTCGGCGCTCCCATGCTGGCGCCAGCCTCACTTTGAATTACTACAATCCTGCAGACCTTACTTCCGGTGAAAGCACAGTGTGACCCGGTAGGAAAAATTATTGCACCCCCTCCCCTTTTTGACTGATAGTTCAAACCACCGATCCTTTCCTTTGCCCTTTTAACGGAACTTTGGACTGCCTCCCCCTCTTTTACATTTTCTAGAGAAAACAAAACATTAACCACTACATTAGCATAGCAGTTGACACCAGAACTGTTTTCAAATTGAAAACCAACAACATCTTCAACAGAATCCTTTTTGTTTCTGCTGTGACCCTGCTACAGCACAGGCATTGTCCCCAGCAGTAATTCTGCAATGCCGGTAAGAATAGCTGTGGTGCCTACTGGACTCACTCACCCCCGCGGCGCCCCACGCCGTTTTTTGCTGGGCGGCAACTTACTAGACATCACCTTCGTGCCATCTAGATTTCAGCGCGTTCTGCTGCCTTGGAACTATTCGCACAACAGACCGCTACTGACAAGAATATTTCATTATTGGTGCTGTCAATTTCAATAAATCTATTGGATAATTAAAAAGAAATTGCCACGGTCTCTTCGTTGTTTAAATGTTTTTACTGTTTTTGTTTTGTTGTATATATTTATATGTTATTAAAGTTTTATATTCCTACTACTTTGTTGGAGTGCTATATATTTTTAATGTGACACATAATTGTAAAAACTTTGATGTACAAAGAGTCATTCCTGGAATCTTCCGCTTCAGGCTCGGTCCCCTCCCCAATCACAATACAGGATGGTTTTCAGATAGTAGGAACGCGTGTGCTGTGACGGATCACATCGGGTGTGGGCCTTGATCTACTATAACTCCTTTGAAGAGGGGTGATTCTTTACAGCTGGGGCCATAAACTACATCTGCAGGGCTAGCTGATAGCCTAGGACCGGCCTGGACATTCGGACACAGAGGAAGAGGAGTGTCAGAGGGTGCGGTAGTGAATAGGGCGAAAGGGAGGTGTCGGGCGGGCACAGAGTGTGATTCTCAGGGAAGAGCAGCGCAGATGGGGGAAGGTTTATTGCCCATGCATAAGACAGAGAGCGGTGGTGACCAGTGCCTGGGGGAGATGCTTACGAGGGTGAGGAGCCATGCTATGAATCGACAGCGTGCAGTGGGTCTGGTCAAGACATCTAAAATGGCTGCCGTGCACGACAAAAGTGTGGCATTTCAAAAAAGGCAAGATGGCGCAGACAATGTTTTTCAACACTTCCTCATTTCCTTCGAATCGAACGTTAACAGACGTTGGGGCATATTACCAAAGTTAAGCGATATTTATCGCTAACGATGCTTACCAACCAATTTTTTACCACTAAGCATCGTCAGAAATTATCGAAGATAAACCTTACTATTATCAAGGTTTATCGCAAATGCGATAATAAACGGCCGCAATGCATGAATATCGCTAAAAACTCAGCGATATTCATGCATTACCGAGCTAATACTCTTAGCCATGTTATCCACCTCCCATTGGATAACATGGCTAAGAACTGCTCAGGGCAGGTGTTACTTTTTGGAGATATTCGCGCTTACCGCGAATATCTCCAAAAGTTGGTAATAGGAGATAGATATCTTGCATGTTGTAATGCAAGTTATTGTGGTATATGGAACTCATACCATAATCTCTCAGGAAAGCAGAAACTGATCCTTTTGGGACCGCCTAAAAAGGCCTAGGGGGTGAGGAGTACTCTACTTTGCCCCCTTTTCACGTTCCAAACTATTTTATTTTACTCTCTTCTGTAATTACACAAAATACCAGCGATAAGATGCATCGGAGACACACAGTGAGAGAAAGGAGGCCGGAGATGAAGAAGACATGTCAAATACACATTGGAGATAATATAGTGGCAGAAGGGAAGTAAATATGAGTAAACTTACCATGTAACATAAAAATGTTGCACTCTATACTATAAGTCTCATTTTATACTACAATCACTTCGCTACAACCTCATAAATTAAAAATAAAAATGAATAATGTCTCAAACAATTTTTGATTTCTAAATATAAATTTATTCTTCAGAATTTTCTAAATTTGAAAGAACTAGTAACATGTCCTCATCAGTAATTTCCTCTTCAATCATCTCATCTGGAATCTCCTCATTAAAAGTCTGCAATGATGATTCTTGTAACTCTATGGTCTCCAAACACTCGATAAATTCGCCATCAAGAGATTGATCAAAAAAATCATTCAAGTCATCTCCTCCTTCTGACAATATTTCATTATTGGTGCTGTCAATTTCAATCAATGTAGTGGAATCATTCAAGTCATCTCCTCGTGACAATATTTCATTATTGGTGCTCTCAATTTCAATCAATGTAGTGGAATCATTCAAGTCATCTCCTCCTTGTGACAATATTTCATTATTGGTGCTGTCCATTTCAATCAATCTAATGGAATCATACAAGCCATCTCCTCCTTGTGACAATATTTCATTATTGGTGCTCTCAATTTCAATCAATGTAGTGGAATCATTCAAGTCATCTCCTTGTGACAATATTTCATTCTTGGTGCTGTCCATTTCAATCAATCTAATGGAATCATACAAGTCATGTCCTCCTTGTGACAATATTTCATTATTGGTGCTCTCAATTTCAATCAATGTAGTGGACAATTCAAAAGAAATTGCCACGGTCTCTTCATTGTGAGCCATTTTATTTTGAAATTGCTTGCTGTAAATTGCAGAAAAAAATAATCACTTTCATTTATCGTCTTTAGTAATACATAATATAAAACTAACTTTATCAAGTATTTAGTATAACAGAAGGACTGCAAATAAATAACAGAAAACATTTTTCAAATTATCTTCAAGTGTACAACATAGTTCCCCATACAAATTAACAACTCACCTTTTTAAAAGTAGCAGAAGTGTTAGTACTGTGTAAATCAAACACCAGAAATTCACCACCAAAAATTCCTCACAAATGTACCTCAGACAGTAGTATCACAAAATGGCTGTGGTTTCCTCTCATTTGACATATATACATAACCAATTAACTTTCATCACACACAAATACAAAACCAAAGTAACATTTTAATTGGTTCTAAATTTCAACACTTTCAAATGTGTTTTCCCCATGCAATTTTCCATAGGACATTTACATACGTCTACAGCCTGAATGGCTGAACGGAATTACACCAAACTTGGCAAAATGGTACATCAAACCTAAGAGGTCAGGAAGGATCTACTATGCCCCCTTATGGTCATTTCCCCCTTCGCTTTGGCCTCCTCTTGTCTCTCAATCCTACCGAGGGACAAGATGGCGGCCGCTACGGACTGTTTGGAATGTTGACAGACGCCGGAGAACCAATCAGCTTCGCAAAGCTCCGTAACGCGAAAAGTACGCGAAGCGGAGCGCTGTTACAGATATATATCTTTTTTTCAACGGTAATTTCTCAAAATCCACTGGAGCACATATATTGAGACCTAGCAAAGGCACATCGGGCTACCAGTCCCTAATATTTTGCCAAGTTTCGTGCAAATCCATTCAGCCGTTCGATTATTATTATTTTGTTTTTTTTTTGCCCCGCGGGGCCCTTTTAAAACCTCCACATCAAACCTAGGGGGTCAGCGAGGATCTACTATGCCCCCTTATAGTTATTTCCCCCTTTGTTTTGACCTCCTCTTGTCTCTCGATCCTACCGAGAGACAAGATGGCGGCCGCTACGGACTGTTTGGAATGTTGACAGACGCCGGAGAACCAATCAGCTTCGCTTCACAAAGCTCCGTTGCGCGAAAAGTCCGCGAACCAGAGCGCTAACCGGTCCGCTGTTACAGATATATATCTTTTTTTAAACGTTAATTTCTCAAAATCCACTGGAGCACATATATTGAGACCTACAAAAGGCACATCGGGCTACCAGTCCCTACAATTTTGCCAAGTTTCGTGCAAATCCATTCAGCCGTTCGGGCTAAAAGTGAGGCCAACCGCCCTATGGAAAACTCAATGTTAAAAACACGTTTTGGGACCCCCCTTTTTTCTCGGCCCCCACTGGACGAACCCCCCCCAAATTTTCAAGGGCTGCTCAGAAACAAAATGTGCCATTTTCCTGAAAATTTCAGCCGATTCCGTCCACAAACGCCAAAGTTATTAGACATAGAATTTTCAAAAAACCCATAGAGAAAAAATCCTAACTATATATACCTACTGGCGACCGCCAGTAGGTAATATATATATATATATATATATATATATATATATATATATATGTGTGTGTGTGTGTGTGTATATATATATATATATATATATATATATATATATATATATATATATATATATATATACATTACAGCTCCACACATCCACGGACTGTCCATCCAAGGAAAGCAGCACATACAGGGGGTAGTTCCACTGCAAGTTTATTCGAGGAACTAAACAGCATATATATATATATATATTTATTTATATACATATATATATATGATATTGATATACATATTATATATTATATATATATATCATATATATATATCACACATACATATATATATATAGACATACACAAGTATGTATATAATCCTAACACATAACAGAACAAACTACACCATCTTACACACAAGTTCAGTATCTTAAAAGAACATCTTCCAACAGCAATGACAATAACGCTTTAACCAACAGAGTTGTTAGATTTCATCTTGAATTCCTGTTAAGCTCTAAGCCTTTGCTGCTTCAGGCAGCTGTGCTTCCTGATAGCTCAATGGTCTTTCATCCTCATTACTGCTAATCAGCGGTAGCAGGGCAGAGGTTCAGCTAATGTGTTTGCCTACCACAGTGTGCAGTGGGCTTGTTCTGCAAGGAGATTTTCCATCAGTGACAGGATAGAAATCTTAAGCACCAGCCAAAGGATTTAGACATTGGATTTCTGCAGCTTGTGATAAATTTCATTAAAGAAGGACTTCAAGGAGAATGCAGCCCGGCTTCTGGCTTGTTTGTGGTATCGAGAGTGCGAGAGAATCAGAGGCAGACAGACAGACGGAAAGGCTGATGGATTAGATAGATAGATAGATAGATAGATAGATAGATAGATAGACAGACAGACAGACAGACAGACAGACAGACAGACAGATAGATAGATAGATAGATAGATAGATAGATAGATAGATAGATAGATAGATAGATAGATAGATAGATAGATAGATAGATAGATAGATAGATAGATAGATAGATAGATAGATAGATAGATAGATAGATAGATAGATAGATAGATGGATGGATCAATCAATCAATCAATCATAGACATTTATAGAGCGCTCAACTTACCTGGAGGGTCTCAAGGCGCTAGGGGGAGGGGGGTGCTGCTACTGCCCGAACAGCCAGGTCTTGAGCTTCTTCCTGAAGGCGAGGTGGTCTTGGGTCAGGCGCAGGTCGGTCGGGAGGGAGTTCCAGGTCTTGGCGGCCAGGTAGGAGAAGGACCTTCCTCCTGTTGTCGTTCTTCGGATGCGGGGGACGGCGGCGAGGGCGTGACTGGCTGATCGGAGGTGTCGTTTGGGATCGTAGAAGTTGATGCGGGTGTTGAGGTAGCTCGGGCCTTGATCGTGGAGGGCTTTGTGTGCGTGGGTGAGGAGACGGAAGGTGATTCTCTTGTTGACCGGGAGCCAGTGCAGATCTCTCAGGTGTCCGGAGATGTGGCTGCGGCGGGGGATGTCCAGGATGAGTCGTACTGAGGCGTTCTGGATCCGTTGGAGTCTCTTCTGGAGCTTGGCGGTGGTTCCGGCGTAGAGGGCGTTGCCGTAGTCCAGTCGGCTGGTGACGAGTGCCTGGGTGACAGTCTTCCTGGTCTCGGTGGGGATCCACCGGAAGATCTTCCGTAGCATGCGCAGGATGTTGAAGCACGACGAGGAGACGGCGTTGACTTGCCTGGTCATGGAGAGGGAGGAGTCCAGGATGAAGCCCAGGTTGCGTGCGTGGTCTGTCGGTTTGGGTGCGGTGCCCAGGGCGGGGGGCCACCAGGAGTCATCCCAGGCGGAGGGCGAGGATCCCAGGATGAGGACTTCCGTCTTGTCCGAGTTCAGCTTCAGGCGGCTGGTCGACATCCACTCGGCTACCTCTTTCATTCCTTCGTGAAGGTTGGCTCTGGCGGCGGCGGGGTCGTTGGTCAGGGAGAGGATCAGCTGGGTGTCGTCGGCGTAGGAGATGATGTTCAGGTTGTGTTGGCGTGCGATGGCCGCGAGGGGGCTCATGTAGACGTTGAAGAGGGTTGGGCTCAGCGAGGATCCTTGGGGTACGCCGCAGATGACTTCGGTGGCCTTTGAGTTGTGCGGTGGTAGGCGGACTCTCTGGGTCCTTCCGTCAAGGAAGGAGGTGATCCATTCCAGTGCCTTCTCCTGGATTCCGACGTTGTAGAGGCGCTGCACTAGGGTGCGGTGGCAGACGGTGTCGAAGGCCGCGGAGAGGTCTAGGAGGATGAGGGCCGCTGTTTCTCCGTTGTCCATCAGGGTTCGGATGTCATCGGTGGCAGCGATGAGGGCGGTCTCGGTGCTGTGATTGGCTCGGAAGCCAGACTGTGAGGGGTGGAGGGATCCGTTCGTCTCGAGGAATGCGGCCAGTTGCTTGTTGACGGTCTTCTCGATGACTTTGGCCGGAAACGGGAGCAGCGAGATGGGGCGGTAATTCTTGAGTTCGGTGGGGTCCGCTGTTGGTTTCTTGAGTAGAGCGCTGAGTTCGGCGTGCTTCCAGCTCTCCGGGAAGGTGGCGGTGGTGAAGGAGGTGTTGATGATGTCCCGTAGGTGGGGTGCGATGACAGCGTCGGCCTTGTTGAAGACGTGGTGAGGGCAGGGGTCGGTCGGTGATCCGGAGTGGATGGAGTTCATCATGCGGACGGTGTCTTCGGTGCTGATCGGGGTCCAGGCGCGGAGGGTGGTGGTGGGGGGCCTTGGTTCGGTCGTGTCGGACGTGGCGTTCGTCGGTTGGGTGTTGAAGCTGTTGGATGGATGGATGGATGGATGGATGGATGGATGGATGGATGGACGGACGGACGGACGGACGGACGGACGGACGGACGGACGGACGGACGGACATAGATAGATAGATAGATAGATAGATAGATAGATAGATAGATAGATAGATAGATAGATAGATAGATAGATAGATAGATAGATAGATAGATAGATAGATAGATAGATAGATAGATAGCTAGATAGATAGATAGATGGATGGATGGATGGACGGACGGACGGACGGACGGACGGACGGACGGACGGACGGACGGACGGACGGATGGATTAAGGTGCCAGTAGGGAGGTAGACATAGGGGGTGTGAGAAGTTGAAAAGACATGTGTTCTGCATTTTCCGGAATGTGTTTACAGTGATTCCATTTTTAAAACATTGAGACAAAAGGGGGCAGTTTTAGCAGCCATGTGCCGTAAAGGACATTTGGCAGTGATACAGAAGTGGCAACTTCAGTTAGGAAAGTCTATATAAAAATGAACCAGGAAATTTGAGGGGCACCAAACACATATAACAGAACAGTCTAGGACGTATCCTCTTAATTTATGTTTACATTCAAGCAAGGTCCACAATTATTCATACAACATAAGTGTGGTGCCAAATATGAACTCTCCAGCAATGATATGGCAATTAAAGAAGCTGGGTTGTGGATTGCCTTCTGAAGACAAAGAAGGCTTAGTATCTAAGAGTAACATAACTGATGTGAAGAAATCAACAATTAACAAGTATTTGACATTGAACCTAAGGCAAGAGGAGAAACTAGGACACTTCATCAAATAAATATCAAGTTTAAGAAACAATATGAGAGCTGTGAGTTGGTTACACTTCATCAAATAAATATTAAGTTTAAGAAACAATATGAGAGCTGTGAATTGGTAAAAAATAGATGGGATTGACCATGTCCACAGATCAAGGTGAATCAGCCTAAAAGCATCAACAATTGCTACAAAACGTGTTTTCTGTCTTGCATGAAGAATTTTGATATTTCCTGATTAAAGAAATAAATCAAGAATTAGGAAGACATGTTCTACTATTCAATTAAATATGTTAGGTGCCTCCTGACTTTCCATTTTTTTTTCAAATGTGAGTAATTATAAACTTTTGGGTGACCTAGTGTAGGGGAGTAGGCACCCGGTCCACCCATATCCCTACCATACCAATGCATGTTCTAATATTTTACTATATTAAAACAAGCTATGGTTATAGTTATTTGTGTAGGTGCAAGTCTGTAATAAGCAACAAAACAGTTCAAACTTGCAAAGTAGTTATTTGAATAGGTTTCATTGAAATAGAGTACTGGGAGTGTGTTTTGAAATTTATGAAGGTAAGTAATGGGTATGTATCAATTGTGAATTGCTTGCTGATTGCAGCAGTCTAGAAAGCGGTACTTACAATGCTCTGTTAGCACAGCCAGTAGGCTAAGCTAAGCTTGGTTAAAGCCAGTTTGTTATCTGCCTACTTGGCCAACATCCCAATGAATGAAAAAGATGACTTATGTCTGACTCCAAATTAAAATATGAAAGCAGTCCAGCTCAATCAGGGTGGGTGAGGATGAAAGCATCCTCAGCAGGCATATCATGGGTGAAGAGTTGGAAAAGCAGTTGTTATGTGGAAATGCTATTGAAGGCCTTGTTACATGGCTACATGTTAACATCTGGTAGGAGTTGTGTAGCTCTCGGGTTTAAACTCTGTATTTAATAGGATCAGTAAAAGGAAGCAGGGCATTATTTATAACATTCTAGGTGTCTCCTATCTGAACTCTTCAATGGATCATGTTATGGTGAAGAATAAACAAGAAAATGGAAATGCCTGGCATCTGCCTATAAACTATAGCTCATGTAGGCTTTCCATCCTGCATACCTGTTCTTTAACAATTTGAAAACACAGAGGGCCTCATTTACAAAAAGTATGTCATGGTGCGAGAGTGCCTGCGCCGCGGGGATGAATGTTTTTGTGCAGGAAGATAGGCTTCCTGCAAAAAACACATTAATTGATGGCATTTTCCTCTTTCTATGTGTGCTGCAGAATGCACCAAAGTATTTCTCCTTGTCGCGCCACTCGTAGGATTCTGACGCATACCAAGGTTTACGAGTCCTCATAAATCTGGTAATGAGTCAGAATCCATGCGTGTTGCGTGGGAACACCCACAGCAGCACCCATGGAACGCCCCTTTCCCGCAGAGTAATGCGTGAAGAGGGGGACATATTTGCAAGGCCATGGAAAACCACACAGGGTGACTTTACGTGGCCTTGTAAATATGGACAGACACACTGTGCGCAGGTGCATAAAAAAAATGACCCACCGGCGGCGCAGAGGTCGTGTAAACTTTAGTTTCTTACCATACCACTAAAATCCAGTCTGTAAATGAAAATGAAGCGGAAGTATTTGTTGGTCACCTTCAGACCCCATGGATTTTTAGAAAATAAATCTGTATCCCCATAAAACCTTGTTTGACGCAGGCCTTGATTGTAAGGAATCTGATCTTTACTATATAATGTGTGTTGTAGTCACACAACCCTATCAACCTACTGCTATTAACAGTAATCAAATATTTTCATCTATTAACATTTTCTGTATTTGAGAATATCCTTTACATATTTTTTCTTTGAGTTTAATACTTCACTTACCAAAAGAAGCAACATGAAAGGTGTGTCAAACTATGGTGTTAAAAGATGGAAATAGACCATTAAGAAATGACCTACAAGCTCAAGGTGCAACAGGAAATTTAATGAAACATGACTTTTGTTACAGGAATCTATACTCAAGGTTAGAAGTTATGCAAATGATCTCAGCACAGGATTCCATTTGTACCCGTAAATACCAGACAAGCCTATATCAGCCTCATACAGTACACCAGCAACAATAGATAAGACAAAATACATCCTGTAGGAACCTACAGGAGGACGGTGAGAGGTCATTTCTTTGTTCCGAAGATCCCACAACTGATGCCCTTTGAATCAATCATCATTCATCATTGATAACTTTATTTCGGTCAATGGAGACCATAAAAGCACAGAACAATAAGTACATAAAAACAAAGAAGTTTAAAACAATAAATTAGATGTACGTTAAAACTTGAAGCTAAAATTTAATTAAATTTGATCATTATCAAGCTAAACAGTACATTTGATAAAATTAAGAGAGAAGCAGAAATGTTATAGAAGACTTCTCCTTCTACGCCATTGAATCAATCAATTCTAAAGTCTTGGTCTTAGATTACTGTCATATGCGTTGGATAGAATCAGAAATTACAGTCATAGTTATAATTTTCAATAACTCCTCACAGCGACTATAAGAAATTCATTGAGTTTGTTCTCGGTGTCACCGCTGGATACCAGCAAGGATGCATGCACACCAGAATGTATCTGCGATAAACCTGCCACGCTATGTTAGGGATTATTTACAAGGCTCGTCTGCCTCACAACAGCTACTTAAAACCCCTAACAGGCATTTCAACACTAAGGCTACAGGAGTGAAGCAGATTAATTTGTTTTGCCTTTGGAATTGAAATTAAAAATTCAATCAAATAGGCATCATACTGTTTTCAACAATATGAGTTTCTTCTTTTTAACAGTTGCTGATAAGTTTGCCAAACTATGAAGTACATGATAACTATATTGACATACAAAGTGCAAAGCCATCTTTGAAAGGCGAATTTGTGTTTTATTGCCATAGCTCATCATAGTCGATTTTGCGAACCATAGCAGTGAACTGCTACATGAGTAAGCTACTCACGGATAACAGCATCAAGATTCACCAATATGCCACTGATAGACAACTCTATTTGAACGTCTCCAGTGTTCAAGATTTACAATGCCTCAAACACTGTCTGCACTTCATCCTGACCTGGAAGTTCAGTCCTGTCTGAAGCTCAACCCAGCCAAGACAGAATTCCTGTTACTTTCTAAGAGCAACCAGCAAGACATGAAATGAGATGAACCTTAACTCACACATGAAAGGGAAGAGGGTCTACGCACTACTCTACCACCCCGAACCCCTTGAAGCAAAACCTGTATATACAAAAAGGGGTGGAGAGGAAAAAGAAACTCATACAGAAGCGTTTAAACAGTGACACACAAGTGTATTGTGAAAAACTGCCCTCACTCACACACAATGTGTGTGACATGCTTCATCATCGGGTCTGCTCCGACGCTCAGGCGTAGCCACGCACTGAGCGGAGCAAAGGGAGGGGAAACATAAAATACAGAAACAAAACTCAATACAAACAATTAAACGTGACAACAGAGTTCACGATACAATATAACAAACCAGGACTGGGTACAGTGATAGAACAAAAATTGCAGTAGGGAATAGTGAAGTTAAAACTGGCTCCTGGATACCTGGTGAAACTTTAATGATAGGTTCCAAGGTCAGGATTAAAAGTACCGGATGGTAGTGCTGAGGTAGGATATTAGGACCCCCTAACGCCTCTCCTTTACTGCTACAGTCACATGACATGAACCTTGACAGATTTGAACCCTAACTTTCATTGAAAGCCAAGCTATGTGGATTCACCCTGGAGACCATCTAACCCTCAAGGATCAGATTGGCAGAGAAACTGAAATGCCCTGGTACCTGCTCTCAGTTCTAAAGAAAGTGATATCACGTTTTTGGGATGCTGCTTTAGAACTACTGTTCAAGCCTTTGCACATCTGGATGGTGGTAAAGCCCTGCTCCATGACCTTCCAGACTCCAAGCAGGCACCTCTTAAGGTCATCCTACATGCTGTTTCACATCTTACTCAAGGCCTGAACGAATATGACCGCATCACCACCATCCTGATGGAACTCCATTGGCTCCCCTTGCTGCCCCGCACCATCTTCAAAACAAGCGGCCTCATTTACAAAGCATCATGAGCAGCACTCCCACTTAGTTTGCAGTTATACAGCAACGCTGGTGGCTCTTGGACCGCCTGAAGCTAGGACACCATCAGATTGCAGAATGAGAAACGTAAAAAAGTAATAAAGAAGTCAGAAGGCCTTTATCTTAAATGCAAAGAGGATCTGGAACAATATCCCTGCTCCAACACTGCTCCAATTTAGGAAAATACATACCCCTTGAAAGAAACATATATCACAAAGTAGTAACAATCCACAAATCAGCTACCTTGCACGCCACTCGTTTGAATGAATGTCTTCGTTCGACCCGGTACAATGGTCCAATGCCTTCTTGCTGTACAAATACCACATCCATAAATACACAATCTAGTAACTAAGCAACTCCTGATAGATTTTTAAGTGATACATTTATTAAGTGCTGTGGGTCCCAATTCTATTTATAGGCATAGTTTCCAACAATTTATTCAAAACATGTCTGCGGTCTGGTGGTTTCTTTTCACTTACATAATATTTATTCACATTATGTACAGATGCTGATAGTAGTCCACTGCACGACATGAATGATGCAGCTAGCTCCTTGGGGGAGCCATTGTTTGAGGCCAAGCAGGTGTACCTGTTATTGTATGCCTGATCCTCAGTGGTGGCTCGCATAGGGCCTGCTGCGGGGTGGCGAGGCGAGACAGGGGAGGGGCCAGGGTGGGGAGGGGGAGTAGTAAATTCGGACATACAATGGAACGGAGGAAAGCCTTTCCTCCGTTCTGTTGTATGTCCGAGTTTACTACCCACCATGCCCACCACCTCGCAGCACGCCCTATACGAGCCGCCACTGTTGATCCTGGGTACCATCTGTGTGGCAGTGAATGGTTATGCAAAGTGCAGTACTAACCCAATTACTGAACGGTAATGTTCATTATTCCGAGTGTAGTCTTCCTCGCCACATGCGTTCCCATCCCTCCCTTCCCTATTTGGCTATCAGCTTCATGTTGTTGGTTGCTGAGGCTTGGTACTTGAACAGGAAGTGGGGTGGGTTGTTGCTCCTCTTGTATTGGGTCAGGGGTGAAGGAGGTCGGCCATGTTAGGGAGGGATGGGAGGACTAGAGCGCTAATTTGCTTGGAGGATACTGTTGGGGAGCTGAAGCTCACTACGTTAGTCATGTGGTGAGGAAAACGTACAAGGAGGTAATTATCACACTGATAATGTAACACAGAGGCAGCAAATGGGTAATAAGAGCAGATCAGGCTGTAAAAGGAAGTTAGGGGTTAAAGCATCTCACAGCAATCGCCTGTTCCAAAAGTGCAGCATCACTTACTATAAAAGCCACTTTCTTTTAAACCCTCCACTCAGCCCCTTCACAAGCAAGAAGGCAATCGAGTTTCAGAAGCACCTTTAATCAGCAGTATGCCTTTTTCTTTTTATTTTGGGAGATGCATTTACGATTGCTCTCTGCCAGTTGGACTGCACCTACAGAAAGAGTCTGCTATTTAGAAACACGTCACCACAACTTCATGGAAGAAGGCTGTCTGAGAGGGAAAGCGAGCAGAGGCGATGGGAGGTGGGCGGAGGAGAGACATGATGAAGATGGAGAGAGACAAAGAGAGCTGGAGAGGTACAGAGAGAGATAAAGAGGTACAGAGAATGAGAGATTGAGAGTCAGGGTGACAGGGAATTAAAAGTAAGAGGCAGATGCAGACAAGGAGAGAGAGAACTGGATGATAAGGAAAAAAGTAATGATAAGATTATAAGAACGTGAGAGGAATAGAGGAGTTTAAAGAGCAAGGGGCGGATACAGAGAGAGAGAGAGAGAGAGGCAAAGGGAATGTGTGAGATGGTGAGAGAGAGAGAAAGAATACGAGTGAAAAAGAGGTACCAAGGATGAAAGGCAGAGAGGGATGTGTGTCTGAGAGTGCGTGTGTGTTTGCATGTAAGGGAGGGTGAATTTCAGTTGCGACTCCTCCACTAAGGCACAGGGTATTGTCCCGTTGCTTTAACCCCTTGCCTGCGCATGTTGGAACCACGCCGTCATGAGCCATGGGAGGCGTTTGCTCATGACGGCATGGTTCTGTCATACTGCAGCCGCTCCGCCCACGCGGCACTAATTCCCCGTCTGTGCGGGCGAATTAGTGAGTGAGCGGGCGGGGCCGTGACAAAACCACGCCGTCATGAGCACACACCGCCCGTGGCTGATGACGACGTGGTTCTGTCATGAGCGTGGAAGCGCCACGCTCACTCCCCACCCCCCAGCACCGCGGCGGAATTCGCGCCGCGGCCAATGGGTTAAAAGCAGTGCAAAGGAAAAATAAAATGATATTAAAAAATAAAATAACAAGGGAACATTATTATTATTTTATTTTTAGTATTGAACCTGCAGTTGCAGCCAGCTTAGGTTAGGGCGTGGTTGGATCGGCTCCTGTGACTCAGAGAAAGGAGGAGTGGTTGCTGTACCTTAAGTTAGCATGACAGTTTGGCCGGCTGCCTCGGGCCGGCCAAACCGTCATGCTCACTGAGCATGTTCTCCACCAGCTGTATTGCACAACGTGGGTGGAGCGCATGTACAGTCTCCCAGTCCCTCTCTGAGCACCGAACAACGGCGCTCAGACCAATCACAACTCCGCTGTAACGCAGCATCGTGATTGGATAGGGGGGTCTGGGAGCCTTTGTGCTTCCTGGTTTCTGCATCGGAGAAGAGGTGATGGCTGGCCCTAGCGACCAGTTGGCGAGTTTTCTTTTTTATATATTTATTTTTTTCTACCCCCATACCTTCCCCCACAACAGTTCCCTACCAGCTGCCACTGGTGAATTGAGACAATTGCAAAGGCCATTTGGTATGGCATTGGCCGCACACCATTTAACTTTGGTTTGTTAGCGAATGGTTGTTGTAAACAATTTTTGCAAAAAACATTCAAAGACAGCCGCATTTGTATTAAGTAACCTGCACGTCTCCTACAGTCAGTCTGGCAGTCTGCCGAAGTCAGCAGAGCTCAGGTACACTTTAACAGCACCCTGGGCAGTCGCTAACAAATACAATTCTCTCCACTTCTTTATCTTTTTTCTCTTTGTTCATATTCAATAGATTGTCCCGGTCATAGACCCGGGCCCTCTTAAGGGACTGTTTAATAAGTTTCCTTGGATACCCTCTATCCTGTAGTTTTTTGCCCATGATGTCAGAGTGATAGTAGAAGTCCTTTAGTGATGTACAATTACGTCGCATCCTTAAAAATTCGCCAAAGGGAATATTGTTTTTTCTGGGATGACTGCTATTATATAGTAAAAGAGTGTTCTTGTCCGTGGGCTTGGTAAACAATTCAACATGCAATTCACCCTCCACGCATTTTAACCTAATGTCAAGAAACTCTACACTAGATTTACTATAATTTGCTGTAAATTTAAGGCTACTGTCACCTAGGTTTAACCATTCGATAAATTATTTAAACATGCTGCTGGATTCAGATGAGAGCATCCTAAGCTCCCCCCTGAGATATACAATGCATGCAGTGATTTAGTCAGGTCTCTCTTGCTCTAGCTAAACTGAAAAGACTTGTTGGAAGAGGAGGGGTTCATTGTGCTATTAAGGGTACTCAAGCTAACATTGAACCGGGTTAGTTCCATAGGGAAGGGACGATATTTAGGGTGCTTTGTTTTGCAATATATTTGGATACAATATTGATTGCATTATGTGTGACTTGAAACTATATAGTGTTTATACTTTACAGTAGGATAAGGTGACAATGATAACAATGTTTGGCATTTTCATTGTGCGTCACTGTAGCAGAGCACTCATTGCCATAGCATTTCCATTGTGGTCCCTCGTAGGAAAGCACTCATTGCCATGGCATTTTCATCAAGGTCCCTGGTAGTAAAGCACTCATTGGCGTGGTGTTTTCATTGTGGTCCACTGTAGAGAAACGCTCACTGCCATGGCATTTTTTTCGTGGCCCCCTGTAGCAAAGAACTCATTGACATAGAGTTTCACTTGTGGTCCCCGGTAGCAAAGCACTGATTGCTATGTCTTTTCATTATGCTCCTCTGTAGCAAACCACGCACTGCTGTGGCATTTTCATTGTGGTCCCATGTAGCAAAGCACTCATTGCCTTAGCATTTTCAATGTGGTCCAATATAGTAACGTACTCGTTGCCATGGCGTTTTCATTGTGGTCCCCTGTAGTAAAGCCCTCATTGCTATGTCTTTTCATTATGCTCCTCTGTAGCAAACCACGCACTGCTGTGGCATTTTCATTGTGGTCCCATGTAGCAAAGCACTCATTGCCTTAGCATTTTCAATGTGGTCCAATATAGTAACGTACTCGTTGCCATGGCGTTTTCATTGTGGTCCCCGGTAGAAAAGCACTCACTGCCATGGTGTTTTCATTGTGGATCCTGGTAGATGAGCACTCACTGCCATGGCATTTTCATTGTGGTCCCCGGTAGCAAAGCACTCATTGCCTTGGTGTTTTCATCATGGTCCCTGGTAGTAAAGTACTAATTGCCATGACGTTTTCATTGTGGTCATCTATAACAAAGGACTCATTGCCATGGCATTTCCATCACGGTCCCCTGTAGCAAGGCACTAATTGCTGTGGCATTTTAATCGTGGTCCCTGGTAGGAAAGCACTGATTGCCATGGCATTTTCATTGTGGTCCTCTGCAGTAAAGCATTCATTGCCATGGCAGTTTCATCATAGTCACCGGTAGGAAAGCATTCATTGCCAAGTCATTTTTATCCTGCTCCTCTGTAGCAAAGCACTCAGTGCTGTGGCATTTTCATAGTGGTCCCCTGTAGCAAAGCACTCATTGCCATGGTGTTTTCATTGTGGTCTCCGGTAACAAAGCATCATTGCCATGGAGTTTTCTTGGTAGTCCCCTGCAGTAAAGCACTCATTGCCATGGCATTGTCATTGTGGTCCCCGGTAGCAAAGTACACATTGCCATGCCGTTTTCATTGTGGGCACCAGTAGGAAAGCACTCATTGCCATGACATTTTCATTGTGGTCCCCAGTAGGACAGCACTCAGTGCCATGGCATTTTCATCATGGTCCCCGGTAGCAAAGCAGTCATTGCCATGGCATTTTCATTATGGTCCCCGTTAGGAAAGCACTCATTGCCATGGCATCTTCGTTGTGGTCCCCTGTAATAGAGCACTCATTGCCATGGCATTTTCATCATGGTCCCATGTTATAAATCAGTCATTGCCATGGCGTTTTCATTGTGGTCCCCGGTAACAAAGCATCATTGCCATGGAGTTTTCTTCGTAGTCCCCTGCAGTAAAGCACTCATTGCCATGGCATTGTCATCGTGGTTCCCGGTAGCAAAGTACACATTGCCATGCCATTTTCATTGTGGTCCCCAGTAGTAAAGCACTCATTGCCATGACATTTTTATCGTGGTCCCCAGTAGGACAGCACTCATTGCTGTGGCATTTCCATCACGGTACCCTGTAGCAAGGCACTCATTGCTGTGGCATTTTAATCGGGGTCCCTGGTAGGCAAGCACTGATTGCCATGGCATTATCATCGTGGTCTCGTGTAGCAAATCACTCATTGCCATGGTGTTTTCATTGTGGTCTCCGGTAACAAAGCATCATTGCCATGGAGTTTTCTTGGTAGTCCCCTGCAGTAAAGCACTCATTGCCATGGCATTGTCATTGTGGTCCCCGGTAGCAAAGTACACATTGCCATGCCGTTTTCATTGTGGGCACCAGTAGGAAAGCACTCATTGCCATGACATTTTCATTGTGGTCCCCAGTAGGACAGCACTCAGTGCCATGGCATTTTCATCATGGTCCCCGGTAGCAAAGCAGTCATTGCCATGGCATTTTCATTATGGTCCCCGTTAGGAAAGCACTCATTGCCATGGCATCTTCGTTGTGGTCCCCTGTAATAGAGCACTCATTGCCATGGCATTTTCATCATGGTCCCATGTTATAAATCAGTCATTGCCATGGCGTTTTCATTGTGGTCCCCGGTAACAAAGCATCATTGCCATGGAGTTTTCTTCGTAGTCCCCTGCAGTAAAGCACTCATTGCCATGGCATTGTCATCGTGGTCCCCGGTAGCAAAGTACACATTGCCATGCCATTTTCATTGTGGTCCCCAGTAGTAAAGCACTCATTGCCATGACATTTTTATCGTGGTCCCCAGTAGGACAGCACTCATTGCTGTGGCATTTCCATCACGGTCCCCTGTAGCAAGGCACTCATTGCTGTGGCATTTTAATCGGGGTCCCTGGTAGGCAAGCACTGATTGCCATGGCATTTTCATTGTGGTCCTCTGTAGTAAAGCACTCATTGCCATGGCAGTTTCATCATAGTCACCGGTAGGAAAGCATTCATTGCCATGTCATTTTCATCCTGCGCCTCTGTAGCAAAGCACTCACTGCTGTGGCATTTTCTTAGTAGTCCCCTGTATCAAAGCAGTCATTGCCATGGCATTTTCATTTTGGTCCCCGTTAGGAAAGCACTCATTGCCATGGCATCTTCGTTGTGGTCCCCTGTAATAGAGCACTTATTGCCATGGCATTATCATCATGGTCCCCTGTTATAAAGCACTCATTGCCATGACATTTTCATCATGGTCTCGTGTAGCAAATCACTCATTGCCATGGTGTTTTAATTGTGGTCCCTGGTAACAAAGCATCATTGCCATGGAGTTTTCTTCGTAGTCCCCTGCAGTAAAGCACTCATTGCCATGGCATTGTCATTGTGGTGCACGTTAGCAAAGTACACATTGCCATGCTGTTTTTATCGTGGTCCCCAGTAGTAAAGCACTCATTGCAATGACATTTTCATTGTGGGCACCAGTAGGAAAGCACTCATTGCCATGACGTTTTCATTGTGGTCGCCAGTAGGACAGCACTCATTGCCATGGCATTTTCATCATGGTCCCCGGTGGCAAAGCAGTCATTGTCATGGCATTTTCATTATAGTCCCTGTTAGGAAAGCACTCATTGCCATGGCATCTTCGTTGTGGTCCCCTGTAATAGAGCACTCATTGCCATGACATTTTCACCATGGTCTCGTGTAGCAAATCACTCATTGCCATGGTGTTTTCATCGTGGTCCCCGGTAACAAAGCATCATTGCCGTGGAGTTTTCTCCGTAATCCCCTGCAGTAAAGCACTCATTGCCATGGCATTGTGGTCCCCGGTAGCAAAGTACACATTGCCATGCCGTTTTCATTGTGGTCCCCAGTAGTAAAGCACTCATTGCCATGACATTTTCATCATGGTCCCCAGTAGGACAGCACTCATTGCCATGGCATTTCCATCATGGTCCCCTGCAGTAAGCATGGGTGGATTTTGCAAATTGGCAATCCGCGAACTTGCGTATTTACGGATTCGCAATCCGCAAAATCCGCGCACTCTCGCGAATTTGCGGATTTTCCTTTTTTTTGTGTTCGCAAGGATTTCTGCCAGTTCGCGAGGGTTCTCTGCCAGTTCGCAATTGCGAACTTACTTGTCGGCTCGCAACGGCCGCGACTATGTTGTTTCTACATCTGGTTCATCATCACAGGTTCACAGCACCCTCTGTTTCACCACTGCCACCCTCTGGTACACCCATGCCACCCTCTGGTACATCACTGCCACCCTCTGGTTGGTTTATCACTGTAGATTATGGGGGTGAAAAAAAGCAAGCACACCTGCCCTGCTTCAACTGACATGAATTAATTTGAGGTTGATTAATGTGTCACTGAATTTAAACTTCCAGTCTGGCTGGCACCTGCTTCCTTATCTGTAATTTGCTTTCTGTTGCAGTGCAAAAAAAATTTCACAGGACCTTTGTGGCCTATAGTTGCAAGTAGGCAACTGAACTCTGAAAGGGCCCCTCAGGAAGCACTACAGGGAATGGTTACAAATGATAAGATTGAACTTTTGCACCTGCTGAGTGTTTTCAGTTTTGTCTGTAATTGCTTTCTGTTGCAGTGTAATTTTTTAACAGGACCTTTGTTGTATACTTGTAGCTATTCTCTGAGCCTGCTGTGAGGGTCAGAGCCGGGTCATAGAATAGTTGCAAGTAGGCAAATGAACTCTGAAGGGGCCCCTCAGGAAACACTACAGGGAATGGTTACTAATGATAAGATTGAACTTTTGCACCTGCTGAGTGCTTTCAGTGTTGCAAAAATCCAAATATCCAGCAGCATCCACAAAAAGTAATCCTTCCAGGTCAAGATCCAAATCAAAGTGACCAGCACATGAAGAAAGCACTGGGAGGAGCCTGGTGGACAGGAACAGGAAGTTGGAGACTGTGGGCCACTTCCTTCCTCCCACCCCCACCCCCCAAAATGGACTCCTTGCAAAGAAAAAGTGCAGGCAAATGTCAACCTGAGGAGTTATTCTGATACAAATCATAATTTTCAAGGTTTATGCTGCCTGCTGGTGGATTTCTTGTGCGAAATTGCAAATTTTGCGATCTCGCAATTGCGAGATTGTCGCTGCCCGCCGCATCTACATGTTCGCAAGTGTTTACTCCCGCGAAATTGTATAGTATTCTAGTTGGCAAGTGCGACCAAGCAAAAAATCCGCTTCGCACGGATTTTACGAATTTTCGGCAAGTTCGCGGATTGCGAATTTACCCAAAATCCGCAAAATCCGCGAGCGGAACGGATTTTACGCCCATGCTTACCCTGCAGCAAGACACTCATTGCTGTGGCATTTTCATTGTGGGCACCAGTAGGAAAGCACTCATTGCCATGACATTTTCATTGTGGTCCCCAGTAGGACAGCACTCATTGCCATGACATTTTCATCATGGTCCCCGGTAGCAAGGCACTCATTGCCATGGCATCTTCGTTGTGGTCCCCTGTAATAGAGCACTCATTGCCATGGCATTGTCATCATGGTCCCCCTTAGTATAACACTCATTGCCATGGCATTTTCATCGTGGTCTCCTGTTATAAAGCACTCCTTGCCATGGGGTTTTCATCATGGTCCACAGTATCAAAGCGGTCATTGCCATGGCTTTTTCTTTCTTCATGGCCCCCTGTAGCAAAGCACTCATTACCGTGGCTTTTTGATTGTGGTCCCCTGTAGAAAGCCCTCATTGACATGGCATTTTCATTGTGTCCCTCTGCAGCAAAGCCCTAATTGCCATGGCATTTTCATTGTGTCCCTCTGTAGCAAAGCACTCATTGCCATGGCGTTTTCTTCGTGGCCCCCTGTAGCAAAGCACTCATTGCCATGGCATTTCACCACGGTCCTCCCTAGTTAAGCACATGTTGCCATGACAGCTTCCTAAATAACTACATAAATACCTTGCATAATTTTCTGCAGCGGGTTTCTAAATGAATCAATGTATAAAATGCATGCATTGCCATGACTGCTTCCTCAATGACCCCTATAAGCTGAGCACATAATAAATGCATACAGAGAGCAGTATATACACTGACGTGGCAATGTCATTTTTACAGTCCACTGAGATTTAGATTCAGAGCTTCGAAATCTATTCCGATAGGTCCTGCTTGTGCCTTCAGAATAGGAAAATAATAATAATTTATATTTGACACACACTTTTTTCCCATTGGCACATTGATTAATTGCTGTGGCGGATGTACAGAATATCTATTAACACATTAGTGTGTTTATGTTCAATTTCCCAAGCCATTAAACAAGTGACTACACTCTGCAGCCATTTTTTCTGTAATAACTTTACAATATATTTCCAAAACTGTTCACATTTAATTTCTCAGATGCCTCGTTTTTCTTACTTGTCTTATTAATGCACCTTTAAAAGAATGTGGTAGGCAAGGTGCCACCATGGGGTGAGCACCGGGATCTGTAGTTGCAAGCACGGCTGACTTTAGCGCTGGTGGCGCTCCGTGCGACAATCTTTTTTGGCGCCCCACCCATGATCTCCTCCTCGGATTCCCTCGCTACCACCGAGCAAAAGTGACCTGCTCTCTCCATAGCTCCTTTCTCACGTACATTTGATTTGTTTTAAGGCACTGGTATAGGCTGGCTTTACTAATCTACTCAGCTTTCCACATAACATTCAGATCGGTTCTTTGCAGCAGGCATATTAACCCTCTGCGCTAGTTTCTGGCGAGGTCCAGGGAAGGCATGGCTTAGCAGTTCGGGCTGGACTGTTCCCATAAGGCACAAGGTCAGACAGATTTGCACATGGCCATGTCTGAACTGGGGTGGCAGAGTGGGATAAAGAACTGTGATGGATTAAACCCAGATCTTTTGACTGGGTGTGAGTGTTTGATTGGTTCAGATGCTCCGTCCATCACCACCCCCTTTTGTACCGCTTTGTTCGCCATAAGTTGGCAGGGTATGCTCAGACGTGAGTCCCTTGCTCACTTTTCCACTAGATTCAAGTAAGCCTGGCTGAAGACGGCTGAAATGCCAGAAACTGGTCCTAGGAAGCTTTTTTCTGGTCCAGGGAAGGCATGACTTGGCAGTTCGGGCCGGACTGTTCCCATGAGGCACAGGGTCAGACTGATTTGGATATGGCAATGTCTGAACTGGGGTGGCAGAGTGGGCTAAAGAGCGGTGATGGATTAAACCCAGATTTTTTGACTGGGTGTGAGTGTTTGATTGGTTCAGATGCTCCGTCCATCACCACCCCCTTTTGTACCGCTTTGTTCACCATAAGTTGGCAGGGTATGCTCGGACCAGACGTGAGACCCTTGCTCACTTTGCCACTGGATTCAAGTAAGCCTGGCTGAAGACGGCTGGAATGCCAGAAACTGGTCCTAGGAAGCTTGTTTCCAGTCCAGGGAAGGCATGGCTTGGCAGTTCGGGCTGGACTGTTCCCATGAGGCACAGGGTCAGACTGATTTGCATATGGCCATGTCTGAACTGGGGTGGCAGAGTGGGCTAAAGAACGGTGATGGATTAAACCCAGATCTTTTGACTGGGTGTGAGTGTCTGGTTGGTTCAGATGCTCCGTCCATCACCACCCCCTTTTGTACCGCTTTGTTCACCATAAGTTGGCAGGGTATGCTCGGACCAGACGTGAGACCCTTGCTCACTTTGCCACTGGATTCAAGTAAGCCTGGCTGAAGACGGCTGGAATGCCAGAAACTGGTCCTAGGAAGCTTGTTTCCAGTCCAGGGAAGGCATGGCTTGGCAGTTCGGGCTGGACTGTTCCCATGAGGCACAGGGTCAGACTGATTTGCATATGGCCATGTCTGAACTGGGGTGGCAGAGTGGGCTAAAGAACGGTGATGGATTAAACCCAGATCTTTTGACTGGGTGTGAGTGTCTGGTTGGTTCAGATGCTCCGTCCATCACCACCCCCTTTTGTACCGCTAATTTCTGGTGAGGCAAAACGCCCTAGACAAAACTCAGATCCCTCTCTTTAGCAGCAGCATTAGGGAACTCTGCAGAAGGTTCTTTTAAATCGTAAGTTATTGCTAAGCACAGCGTTCCCCCCCCCCAGGTCATTCACCCATCCTCCAGGTCAGCGCCTAGTGCAGCTGCACCAGCCGCACTGCCCTAAAATCAGCACTAGATGCAACTTGTAAGTCCTCAAAAGCAATACTATTATTCCTTGATGATAACCTTGTTATTATCAATAAATGGATCAAAAAACAATTATTCATAGCAGTGTGGTCAGAACAGTGTTTAACCAAAGTGATTAACCACTGTTGTGACGTCACTGGTGGAGAAGCGCTCGCTTTCCCTTTGTTCCGGTGCCACGCCTGGGTCTTTGGAGACCTGAATGCAGCAGCGGAATGGCGGTTGGCAGACTTATCCACCTTCTTCCTAGGGTGACAAACATCCCGGATTTGCCCTGACAGTACCGGTTTTTCAAGGACTGTCCTGGCGTCCCAAAACTTTTTCTTAAAACAAAGATATGTCCCAGTTTTGAGAGAGGGGCAGGTGAGCATAATCATTAATTGGTGTGGTACAGGGAAATGTAGCGGTTTAAAGAGCTCTCTGATCGAAAAACTAAACAAGTTTAATTGCTTAAAAAGCTGCCTGCTGTGCTGCTGCGCCTCATTCATGCAGCACAGCAGGATTTAATGAGAGGTGAACAGATGTTCAAGCGCCCCAAGCCAGAATCATTAGCAGCCTGCTCCTGAGTCTCTTCACAGGAGGGAAGGAAGTAAAAAAAAAACATATATATATATATATATATATATATATATATATATATATACATATATATATATATATATATATATATATATATATATCCCACAAGCGAGTGCAAAGCACCCGCGGCGCCTTTCCCAGCCGCTTAGTGAAGGCGGTCCTTTGCGAGGCAGGCAGCCTCTTTAAATCTCAGAAGAATCGTGTTACCTCAACTAAAACACGAATGCAAAGGACACACCAGAAGTCTGTGCAGCAATCAGGGAGATTTAATTCTTCGATGGTCTTACAGGCAAAACAACTCGGCGCGTTTCAGTGCTAGCGCACCTTAGTCATGAGTAATGCATCTACCAGTCCCAGCATTTTTTAAATACCACGTGACACTTGTGAAAAAGTGAAAACAGACTCATGTGCTCAACCGAGCGCATGTCACATTGTGTGCTAAATGAATAAATATGTGCAGAACCGCTCATTTTAAATAAACAAATGATCTGATGAAAACAAATATCTGCTTAAATGAATTAATACATATAAGCAACATGTTTTAAAGAGACATTTACGAATATGCATACGCTGGTAAATAACCTGCTTAGAATATAAAGCGGAATGTACCACCAGTTATTCTATTTACAAACTCAAGCCCAAGTGGGCAAAGTCTAATTCACTGCTGTGTGCAGAAAAAATGATAATAATAAATAACGGTACTCGTCGCTCATCTAGCCCAAGTGGGCTATGTTGTGTACTATCTCAAAAGTTCATTCATTCATGAGCAGCAAATGTCATTGTGATTCAGATTCCTTTCTTCATGTCTAGCGGTTCTCATCTACAGTGAAAAATAAAATGAAATGAAATACAAAGTGTCACTTCAGTCCTAAAAAAATATATAAAAAACATAGCACATAGATCAACAAACATTCAACATAAAATATGTACTACAGCTATCTTGGCTCTGCAGCATCTACGCGACTCTGGATCTGACATTGGATAAGCATATACTTACTAACCTAGATGGACGGCTAGCTCTTCATCAAAATTGTGGTCAGAGGGGGTCAGAGTCCTATATTGTATAATCATTTTAGACTCAAGTCTGCGGAGTTCTTTAAGTCTATTGCCTCCACGTACGTCTGCTTTAACATAGTCCAAGACCACAAAACTTAACAAGTTTGTGTTCTGTCCGTGATGACTACGGAAGTGGCGTGCTACGGGATATGCTTTGTCACAGTTCTTTATTGCACGGAGGTGCTCAAGAATCCGAAATTTAGCTTTGTGGATGGTACTACCCACGTAGGCAAGACCACATGGACAGAACAATGCATATACTGCATAATCTGTATTGCATGATGTGTGTTTTCTGATAACAAATGGCTGACTTTCTGCTGATAGAATGCACTGTTTTTTGTTCTTACTATTCTTGCAAGCTTTACAGCTTCTGCAAGGGTAAAAACCTTGGATCCCAGTAGTTCCTTTCTTTTCTGATTCGACTGCTCTACAGAGCATGTCTCTCAGTGATTTTGCTCTTTTGTATGTAATCTGGGGATTCTGTCCTACGCAGTCAATCAGATCTTTATCAGTTCTGAGAACGGGCCAGAATTTTTTCAGACAATTACGTACTGCATGTGTTTGTTTGTTGTACATGGTTACGACCCTAAGTATTTGATCTTTCTCTTCTTCGCTCTCTCCTACTACTTTGAGTGTTTTATCTATAAGCAGGGATTCTCTTGAGTGTAGAGCTACTTTTGCAATAGCCTTACTGACTGTTTTCTTAGTGTAACCTCGTTGAATAAATCGTTCAGTCATGATCTTGGATTCTGTTTCAAACTTCTCTTTCGTGCTACAGTTGCGCTTGGCTCTAAGGAACTCACCCAGAGGAATACTCTCGATGAGTGCTACCGAGTGACAGCTGTCAGCGTGCAACAGACTATTACCTGCTGTGCTCTTCCTAAACAGGGAACTCTCAATCTTACCATTTTCAACAAATACATTGAGATCAAGAAATTCAATCATGTTTCTGGACCAGTGAGAAGTAAGGTGGAGATTAAAGCTGTTGTTATTCAATTCAAGTACAAAATCTTTCGCCTCCTCCTCTGTCCCTCTCCATATACAGAAAATGTCGTCTATGTATCTAATGTACATTGGAACTTTATCTTTAAATGTTGCTAGTTTACTTACTACTTCCTCTTCCCATAGGCCCATGTAGAGACCTGCAAATGATGGAGCAAAACAGGTCCCCATTGATGTACCAAGGGTCTGATGGAAGATCTTATTATCAAAGAGGAAGTAGTTTTGTTTCAGACATATAGATATCATCTCTAACAACATCTCTGTGTGGGCTAAGTATGAGGCTGACCTGTTGCTTAAGAAATGCCTACATGCGTCTATACCTTTGTCATGAGGTATGCATGTGTATAAACTTGTCACATCCATTGTCAACAAAGAGTATTCGTCTTTCCATACAACACCATCAAGTCAACGCAGAAAGTCACCAGTGTCTTTCACATATGAGGGTATTTTTTGTACCAAACCTTGAAGAAAATAGTCCACGTATCTGGACATATTTTCCAAAAAACTATATATATATATCCAAACAAAAAGAATTCTTGTCAATAAAAGAATCCACTCGAGCCCAGTAACTGGATGCAGCGTGTTGGTTTATTTAGAACATGCAGCAAGTCAAATACCCGACGCGTTTCGGTGCCAAAAGCACCTTGGTCAGAGGTCAGGAAATGTTTGTGCAATCGACATACAAATAGTGCAGTGATAGAAATTAAAGTGGAACTACACGTTCCTGCATTACCATTTTGGCATCCATCTTGGAATGGTTTTGTTCAACTATGACATTTAATGAACAATAAAGTTTGTTTAAACTTCTTTCGAAATTACATTTTGTATAGAAAATAAATCATAAATACAAAATGAAAATTTGTCAATCATATTAACGAAATAACAACATATCAATGATAACGCTTATCTTTGGCGTATATAAACTGATCATGTTCTAAAATAAACCAACACGCTGCATCCAGTTACTGGGCTCGAGTGGATTCTTTTATTTACAAGAATTCTGTTTGTTTGGATTGTAAAAGGTCGCGACCTCTTCTCGAGTCCGCCGCCATCAAGAGGCAAAGAGACTCGCGCAAAGTGTTGTTTCTTATATATATATATATATATATATATATTAACGATGCAGAAATCCAAAAGAAAACAAGGAATTGAAGCGAGCCCACAAGGTAGTTGTAGCAGGTACGTTTATTCCTGGCAAAAAAGATATATATATATATATATATATATATATATATATATATATATATATATATATATATATATATATATATATATATATATATATATATATATATATATATATATATATATTCAGTTTTCACCCAGCATAACAAAGGTTGCGCCAATGCACTCCAGTCCAAAAAATCGCCAATAATCCAATTGCGTGTTCCAAGGGTCATTTATTTAATTCAATTCCAGCATGATAAATCAGGTATGGAAAGACAGCCCCAACGCGTTTCAGCGAATACTCGCCTTGATCACGGGTGGGTTGTATGACAAATTGAAAACAATAAATAAAGTTTCAGTGACAATCAATCTTGTGTGATTTCCATGCCAAAGTGTGGCTGCGGTATATTGATGACTTGTTTATTGTCTGGGACGGCCCGTGGGCCTTGGCTGAGCTCTTCATACAGGACCTCAATAAAAACAATCTCAATCTTATCTTTGAAGGTAAAATTAGTAACCAGATGATGGTATTTCTTGACCTATCAATTGAAGTATCCAATAATAAACTGGCGATGAAACTGTTTCGCAAGGATACTGCTGGGAATACACTGCTACATGCAGAAAGCGGCCACCCTAAATCATTGATCCGCAGTATTCCCTTTGGCGAGTTCCTCCGGGCTAGGAGAAACTGCAGCACAGATCAAGATTTTAACCTTGAGGATGAATGTATGAAAGAGCGATTCAAAGAAAGAGGCTATAAACCTAAAGTCATTGATGAGGCATTCCAGAAAGCCAGTAAGATCAGCCATGCTTCATTGCTGAATCCCCAGGAAAAAGATGCCAAACAAGATAATGAAGTGGTCAGGTTCATTTCTACGTACCATTCAAAATCCTGGAAGGTTCAGAGTATCCTCAAAAGACATTGGAATGTCCTCAAGACGGAACCTATGTTGGCAGACGTTCTGGGAGACATTCCAAATATGTCATATCGAAAGGCAGATTCACTGAGAGATAAACTCAGCAAAAATGATGTAAGTACCAACAAATCCAGGAACAGTAACATTCAGGGTTTTTTTACCTGCATGAAATGCAAGGCATGCAAACACAGCACCAATGTCAAAAAGGTATTTTTTCCCGTAGAAGAAAAGGAGAAAAGTATTGGTAAACATCTCACCTGTTTATCTGAGTATTGTATCTATATCCTTGTCTGCCCCTGTTCTAAAAAATATGTCGGGAGCACTATGTTCCCAGCCAAAAAAACGGGTTTTAGAACATATAAGGGCTATTCAAAATAAAGATCAAACCTCACCCGTTGCCCGACATTTTAAAGAATGCCAAAACAGCAATCGCAATCTTTTAAAATTCTTTGTGATTGACAAACTACCTCCCATGAAAAGAGGTGGGGACAAAATTCGTAAGTTGTGGCAACTTGAAAACAGGTATATTATAGATCTAGATACTTTGATTCCTGGTGGCCTCAATTCTGAAGAGGAAATGATCTGGCATCTCGGGGAATTACATCTCAATACTAACTTGCCATTGTTTACCTACTGTCTATGTTAACTTTCCTAATAGTACACATCCAATTTTAAGTGGGATGTATACAACTGAGTCCCCTACCTTATACTCCCGCTGTTTTTAATTGTTAACTTTAATTAGTTGTTGTAATGCACTTTGATTTTTTAAGTTCGTTTGGTATACTAATGCACTGTTATGGACTAAGAACCAGAGGCCTATATTTGATGGACTAGGTGTATTGGTGTTGAGTCTGATTGGCCCATTTTTTCCATTTTTTTCCTTTTTTGCCTAGGTATTTATGAAGGAGCCACATACCAGAAAAATGTTGAGTCCCTATCTAAGCATCGAACATGGAGAACATTGGTTCTGTGCCAGAAAGATATATATATTTTTCTCTCACTTGGGATGTACTAACAAAAAGCTTTCTAAAAGTTTTCAATGGCTTTGCATTGTCTTGTAATTTATGACCACTGTTTTGATTATCCTCCCACGTGGGTTACACACAAGTATACTGCATTTACAAGATTAATAAGATTAATCTTATCTTCAGTTGGCCACAATACATACGTCATTTATTTACGTTAATTTAGTATACTATTCAATATGCGAGCCTTCTAAATTGCATGTTCTGCTTATATGTCATTACTGGGACAAGCTCATGGGCATTTATCCGTAACATATTTGTTATTATGAAAATATGTGGCATCATGTTATTTTGGAGGGCAATATGTAATTCGCCAGCTAGTATTGATCAGCAACTGGTAATCTAGAACTAGCTCGCGCTAACTACACCGCTACAAGATGGCCCCCGTATATTCTGGTCTGAGTCCTTTACTTATTTTCACACATGGGAAATCACACGAGATTGATTGTCACTGAAACTTTATTTATTGTTTTCAATTTGTCATACAACCCACCCGTGATCAAGGCGAGTTTTCGCTGAAACGCGTTGGGGCTGTTGTTCCATACCTGATTTATCATGCTGGAATTGAATTAAATAAATCACCCTTGGAACACGCAATTGGATTATTGGTGATCTTTTGGACTGGAGTGCATTGGCGCAACCTTTGTTGTGCTGGGTGAAAACTGAATATTGAAACGGGGTAACCTCTAACCCTGTGATGCACCGCTGTCACAGTGTCCCGGTGTTCTTTGGAGGAAGTGGAAACGAATATATATATATACATATATATTTGCATAATTTATTCGTCACTCTATGCCTGAAAGGGTGGGATTGCACAGACCATGTAGCAGGAGGCATGGGTATTTATGTCAGCTGGGTAAGTGTTTGTAGAGAGTGGTAGGTTTGGTGGCATGCAGCAAGGTAAGTTTTTGGTAGTTTCTTTGAAGAGGGCATAGGTGGAGGGAAGGTGGTAAGATGCCAGGTGCTTTTTTACATGAAGACAAGAAGGGGAGGGTTTTTCAAGAGGATGGTGGGGACAGATGGTGAGACGACAAGTATTTATTTTTGAGTTTGGGGGGTATTTCGAGGGTGGTGAGGATGCGTGATTGGAAGGCAGAATTAAAAAAAAGAATTGGGTTGTTAAGTAAAGCTCTCCTATTACTACTCTACTGGAGTGAATGATTTGGGGGACCGTACACGACATCAAATAAAAAATGTGCAAAATGTAAATTGCTGGGATGTTTTCAACCTGAGGGTTTTAAGTGACATCATAGAGAGCTTGCTCTTCGCGCTCGTCTATTTGATGTCAGCCAGACCCCTCAGTAAAAAATAGCCCTGTAATTCACAATTTCCTATCTATAATTCTGTATTTTAAATTGTATATTTTCTGCAGTTTGCACAGTATTTACAATATCACTTTTCACTATGTCTTGGGAGGGGGGATTCAAACCATTAGATAGTAAAATGCGGTCAGATTTTGAGGACATGGACAATGAATATGTATAAGACACATTGACATATAATGAATTTCAGTAGATATATTTTCATATTTTTAGCTCCTTTTGAAAGCTAAGTGTATTTTATTATTTGAATGGTGGTCTAGACAGGCACTCATTTTTATGGTCTGGCTTGACAGCACAGCTGTTGCCAGACAATTATGTGAGCATCAGTAGAGAGGGACTTTGCCTCCACCCACATGTTGGGATCTAGGAGTTTTGTTTGGCCAAAAGTTGTGTGTTTTCACCAAAAAGTGCTTGCCTTCCACATGGCAGTGAAATATTTTTTTGTCCAGCTGCCGGTGCTTGTACTTTCAGGGCCACACCCATGACATTGTAATATTAATAAAGTGTCTTGGATAACTAGATAAGTTATGTTGATTTTTTCTGGCAGCGGCACAGATGGAAGGAGGGCAGTCATTAACCTGCATGAATGTTGAGGTCTGGCTTGACAGTGCAACTTTCACTTAACCTTTTAACCTACACCAATATTACTCTACAGTTCTTTGCTTCCACACAAATCCTTATCCAGACGCATGCTATTTACTTATAATGCTTCACATACCATAAAACATTGATTTAAGGCAAGACCTATTGGCATTGCCAATGCTTGTTTAAGACCCAGAGTAGCCCTGCATTTCACCAACGTGTGCTCCGTATTTAATGGAACTGTTGAAAAGTAGTCAGACTCTCTAAAAATGTTCACAATTCCAATTAATTTCTGTGGATAGTGGTGGGAAAGGTGCAGGATTCGGATGAGTCCCATACAGGAATTAAACTCAGGTTAGTAACACAGTAATTTCATTTACATTTTGATGGTAAACTATTTTCAAATGAAGAATGTGCAGGCACATGCATCAATATTGCTTTTTCCGATTCCTTAATTGCGAGAAATAAGGAATCGCAATTAAGGAATCGCAAAATGCAATGCATCAAGAAATCGTTAAAAAAATTGCGATTTCTTAATATTCCTTAATTACGAGTCGCAATTAAGGAATACCTCCCCATTCATTCCTAGGGGCCTAGAGGCCCATAGGAATGAATGGGAAGACATTCTCAATTTGCGATTAGCAATTAGCGAATCGCAAATTTAGAATGCGATTTCAAGGGTGCAGGGGTGTCCAAAGGACACCCTGTTGCACCCCTGAAATCAATCTGTGCACATATGCTGTGCACACACATGCCCTAAGGGCATGTCTGTGCACAATATGAAACTTTGAAAAATGCACAAAAGTGCATTTTTCAAAGTTTTCGCAAATTACCATGAGGTTTAACCTCATGGTAATTTGCTCCCTCTAATGTGCGAAATCGCAATTTTTTAAAGTTTCATGCATTGCATTCAAGGAATCGCAAAACGTGATTCCGTAAATGCTATCGCAATTTGAGAATTCGCAAATATTTGTGAATTCTCAAATTGTGAGGGCCTTCATGCATCCCAAAAGCAGATTTTGCGATCGCAAACGGCCGATTATTGCGATTCGCACCGTTTGCGATCGCAAAATCCTTTGATGCATGTGCCTGGTGCTTCCTTATCTGAGCGACTCTCGCTCACTGATGCCTAAATTTGCAAAACAAGGGGGCTTATTTACAAGCCCCTTGCGCCACTTTTGCGTCATTTTTAACATGGGAAAAAGTGACGTACGGGTGGCGCTAGGGACTTGTAAATAAGCCCCAAGAGGTATTGAAAGCACAGATCATATTTGCAGGCAGGCGGCCAAGGTGCAGCTGAGCTTGGATGGGGCACTTTGCGTTCAATCCAGCCCTTTTCAAGAGCTCTAGAAAGATTCTAACATTTACCTCAGACATTTACCTCTGCCTTGTGAGCGACAGAAGAACCGCGACCTCAGTAACGCTGTCACAGTAAGAGCGGCCACTTACAGCGCTGTATTTCATCCCACGTCAACAAAAAACACAGGTAGGTTGAATCCTGGAAGGTTTCTCAGCAAGAACAGGCGTCAAAGTGAATCGTTAGGGGCGCAAGGGCAGACGCTGCTGTCATCAATACTTGGCAGCTCTTTATTATCTATTTTTAATGAGTTATTTATAGCTCACAGCCACCAAAAGAATCAAAGTCAAGCCACCCTGTCCGACTCCAGCTTCAGTATCTCCTTACCCACAAAACCAGTTCACATTTGCAGATTTGCTCACATCATCTTAAAGGAAGGTGCAGTGATTCATTTCTGCCGGTGGTCCGAATTGGCACTCAATTTTTAGGACACCACATACGAATACAAGACCTAGACCTGTTTAGGCACATGAAAACCTATCCTTCTATTGATGGGTATACCAGTTTTTGCAACAATATTGCAAAGAACAACTCCCTTGTCTTTAATTAGTTGGGGTAGTCGGTATAGCCCTGGATTGTGCCTTTTTTATCATACGCCTGTTCCAAAAAAATCAATTCAGTTGTGAGACATAAACACTTATACACCTTAGTGTCATCCGTGTAACATAAATGACAAAAAAATGTGAGTGAGAGCGAGAAAACACCTCACGGGCGCACCACCAACGGGAACCTGGCAGGTACTCACCAGGGTTGCCCTGTTATCATCATTGGTGTTTTCAAGCTCAGAAAGGAAAAGAGAAAGTGTCCAGAACACAAAGGATTTGTGTAAAGAAAATATGCAGTGAAAAAGGAAGATCAAAAATAGTGATCTACAAAGAATCCAACAATGTGTAAAAACACATAACACACGACAACACAAATAAATCACTTTATTCTTTTTCTTGTGTTGGGTGTGGGGATCTAAAAATAGTAAGTGGGGTCACTACCTATCCAACCACCACTACTATTGTACTTGCCTTTTGTACTCAATTTTTAGGAGCAGGACATATTTTGAATAAGAGCTTAATTTGTGCCGGTGTTTGGCGGTGCTTAGCGCCAGCACTTGTTTCCAAACACCAGCTCTTATTTATGAGAGTCAACCACATGGTGGCGGTGTCTAATTAGGAACAGAGCTCATAATTGTGAAAGTGTGTTCAATATAAGAAAATAATAAAACGCAGGGGGTAAGCTAGCCCTACAGCTAGAGGTGACCTGTGAATACCTCGGGACTGACACTTATAATTTTATCAAATTAAGAACTGTCAGACTTTTACAGAAAAGAGAAAGGCAAAAAGGGAAAGATGAAGGAAGAGAAAGGAAACAGTAACAAATGAAGAAAGATGGGGCAATTGAAAATAAACCTGCAAGAGCGGGGTAAGACACTGCAAGAGCAGTGGAAAAAAAAAGTCACAAGGTGGAATCCAGATGTGGATTTTTGCAACCCTGATGTTCAGCAGCGCTGACCCAGCTTCTAAGGAGAAACTTTACACCCCTGCACTTGTTTTGTTCGCAAATTAAGCACGTGGACCATGGCAGCATTGACCTGGGTTTAACCCCATCTCTTAGACCTGTCCCCTCCTTCTTTGGGTCTATTAATTCCATTGTGCCTTTCAATTCTAAAAAAAAGCGATGGTGGCCATGATATATAAAAGCATTCTCCGCTACATCCACGTTTTTCTACCCACGTTCCTCTTTCGAAAGTTTAGGTTAGGTCTTTCAATCTTTAAAATGTAATTTCATTTGCATCCTTTAATGTCAGCAGTTCTCTAACTTTGTTTTGCCACATCATACTCCTGCGAAGAAAAAAATGTAATCTACCCCCCTCCCAGAATGGCAAATATATATTTTCCACAATTGTGCATAAAAATGTAAATGTTGCAATTATGTTGAGGTATATCTTTTAAAAAGGCAATCAAATCCATGCCTGCTAATATGCTATCCGCAGTCTGGTTTTCCTGAAGCATAAAAGTAATAACAGTGGTATCCTTTATCAAAGTGTAGAGTGGGGACTTAAAGGACCCCTCCACCCCTGTTGACACTCACCCACAGCCAGGATATGAATGACAAATGATCTTGTTGACGGTCCATAACAGGGAGGCTCTCTACCGCTCTGTTTTGTCCGTCTCTACTTGGCCAGTTGCTGGTGCCCCTGTTGAGACCAACTGATGCCCATACTGGGGGCCTACCCCTAGCAAGTTGAAGATCTCTGTTACATGGGGCTGGTGGAGGAGTAAAGTTACCACATATACATTGAATTAATGTAATCTGATATCTTTATAATCCTACATAACTTCAATCGTCACTGGTGCAAAAGAAAAAGTCTCACCAATTTCTTAAATGCCAGTTAAATCACTCAACACTTCCCCAACCCACTCACAGAGTAAAGAAACTAGGGGTGGGCGGAACTCGCAGAATTTTACTCCATGGAATTCTGTAGAGTTACATAAAAATTCAACGAGATGCAACAGAGATCCGACAACAGGTGGAAATAGGCGGGTTGCGCTGCTCGGTCTGTCATTTAGCACCAGTAGCATGTTCTGCAGTGGAAGATCAGTGTGGATGGCACGTGTTGTGCCAGAGGGCACAGCTACTTGAGCTGATTTTGCCACCTCTCAAGTAGATTTGCTACTTGAGTGGCAGTCTTCTGACCATGAACGGTCGCGACTGCCCGCATTAGAAAAAGCTTGCTGGACGGCCTCCTAGCGAACAGAAATCCCTCTATGGGATGCCAAATCTTGCTTGCACTCACCAACTTACCATTCTGAAGCCATGCGCGAGAAAAAAATCAGCTTCTGTGAATTGTATTGAGCTTCAAGGGGTCAAATGATTTCTATGAACAATAAAGCAAACACCAGCATTCAACACCAGAAAGGGAACCAAGATCAATTGTCAAAAAAACATCCAAACAAAGAGCACCTACCACTCGGCGACAACTGAAGAAAGACAATCAAATGTACTAGCAAAAGTAGCGTACCTTGTGGTCTAAACAGATGAAACCAGCAATCAACCAAATAAAAATAGTTGAATGCAGATGCAAATGAAACGCTAAACAGAGGGCAACCAATCTTCACCAATGCACCGATAATTTGCTATATGTTCCTTGACAAAAAACACAAAACCATGACTGATTTCTGTACTCAGTATGTGACACTCAAATCTATCTTAGAAGACAATAGCAATGTTCACTGGTTTAGACTCAATAGTTGAAGAAGGAATGAAAATACCTTACCTCCATGAGAACAATCAGTTATTACTCTTACCTTCTATCAGCCACCATGTTCTAACCTGACTTCGGTGGCATCCCCCACTCTGACCCTACAATGAATCCCTGTTACAAGACTTACCCTGCAGCCCAAAGGCAGGCCAAGTAAGACCCCCAATCAAAATACCTTCCTTGAAGTTCTCTAACGCTCATAATATCCTCCTCACCACAATCATTCTTTTACTAAGACAATATTCATTTCCCCAACAAATACATTTTGTACATCACAGCAATTATCTACAGTGAGGAACTGATTTGCTGGTTGGTTCACTCATTACTTTGGCCACGTCTACTTTGCTTAAAACCTCTGTTGTACTTTCCCTCCTACCTCTTTACCCCACCCACTTTCCCCTTTACGCACCATGTATCCCTTCTCGTTGCTCTCTTATTGTTTTTCTCATTGAGACCTAGCCACTTGACTGATGCCCTGTGAAGCTACCTGATAGCTATAGAGGAGATGGGCTGTGGACTTCCCCCTCGGCCGTCACCTACCCAGCCGGAGTTTGGGCAAACTCTCCTTCGTCTCTTCATCCATCCATCCTTTCTCCCTCCTACACCTTTACCCACCCCCTTACCCTTCTAAGCTTCATTCACTCCGTCTTCCGACGCTCTTGAAATGTTTTCTCGTAACCGATGTAACTTGTAACTGATGTAATTTTGTAACTTTTGGTTCCTTATGTAAAGCGCTCTGATACCTCCGGGTCTAGCCAGCGCTATATAAAACTCAAATAAATAAAAAAATAAAAACTTACCCCTGACTACTGCCTAAATTGACAGTCATTTGTACCTGACCAATACTGAGACTTCACCCTCACCGACTAACCATTACTTCGACATAAGAATTCTTTCTGTCTGACAATCACTTCAGCTTGATTATTGCTTGGCCCTGACCATTACTTAGGGTTCACCCCCATCTTGACTGACCATTACCTCAACTTGACAATTACTTCATCCTGACCATTACCTACATTTGAACTTTACATCGTCCTCATCGTTATCTTCGACCTGACCATTGCTACTGATTTTCTAGAACCACTGACAGCATGAAAAATACATACAAATTCTCATCAATTAGGCACAAATTTCACGTATATTTAACAGAGCAAAGACATGCTGCTTATTCTGTTATCATTGTGCTGCATCACAACACATACTATCATACAACTCACACACATTTAGACAGAACTTCTAACACATCCAACTCAGCTCAATTCTGCCTTTAGATTTTAAGGCACCCAATAACACTAGTTACTAGGTATACTTGTACACAAACACACAAACACACACACACACACATATACTTCTGCATTACAATGCACTTGTCTACTATCCTATCAGATGCATAATCAATTCAGTACCGCCATCTGTCGTGACCATGAAACACCAAGAAACTCTGCTGATGACTCACTGAAGTTCACCCAAGATAGAAACATGCTCTGTCACACCACTGATAACACATCTGCACAGGCCAAATCAGTCTGGTCTACAATGGTCACCTCAGAGCTTCCTATTAAAAAAATGATCCTTTTTTAAATCCCTGGTCCTTGTTCATAAAGCTCTGCACGCTACTGGAGACGGTTATCTGAGAAAGAGGATTCGTGATTATGTCCCTTCCAGAAACCTACTTTCCTCCTCCAAGCGATTGGCTGGAGTTCCTAAAATTTGCTGAAACAGAATTGGCGGCAGGTTCATTTAGTATCTGGGGTCAATCGCCTGGAATAGACTCCCTCAGGAGCTACGCCCCACAAGTGAACTTTCCACCTTTAAGATAAAATTTAAAACATGGCTCTTTCAACAAGCTTAACAGGATGATTGGTGTTCTGCAGGTAACCTTGATTTTGGCGCCGGGACACTCTTTGGTGTAGCTGTGCACTATATAAATCTTGTATCATCATCAGAGCTATTTCAAAATGTCACCCTTTAACTACCAAAAGTGCTTCCATTCTATTGACATATTCTGTGCTAGACAGTTGCCAGTAACCCAAGATAATGTCAACAAATGGCCTTTGATCGCCAGTTGGATTGGTCTACATTGAGAAGAGTAAATTGGCCTAGTTAAATTAAGGGCATAATTAAGAGGTAACAATCAACGAACATAAAGGCCAAGTCAAAGTAGACAGAGCTGAGGTATTAATGTACAGACACAGGTTGCGGATGTCAATTTTATGAAAACAAGAAAACTGTCAGGATTTAAAGAGCTGTCTGACACACAGTGGTAGATCTCAGAGTTGCGGGAAAGGGATGAATGAGCTATTGGGTGCAAGCAGTGTCCATCATGCCGTCAGAGTTAGGGATGTGGGAAGATGGCCTATCCTTGCACAATTTGATTTGATTTGAAAAGTTTTATAAAGCGCGAACAAGACCCTTACGGGTATCAGAGCACTGTACAGATGTGCTGAAAGCACGAATAAAACCAAGCACAAAGTTACAAAAGGTGCAGCTTAGTCGACAAAACGAAAACCAAAGGGGGAAACAATCAAAGTCAGGGGTTGGAGAGATGGCCTGCCCGAACATTATCAGAATTACCCTAGAGCAAGATACCCATTTAACAGACAAGCGTACAATAAATCGAAAAAACTGTGTAAAATAAGGGTCATATTGGTAGACAGAGCATGAGAACAGGCTGATGATGTCAGTGTTCACTCAAGAATAGCCGTTTGACCTGTTTCTCGAAAGAAGCGTGGAAGGATTTGACGTGATCTCAGGAAGTAGAGCATTCCATATTTAGGAGCAAGACCGGTGAAGGTCCGATTGTAAGATCTTTTCTTTTCGGATTTGGGAGGTTTCAAAAGTAGGGTGGACGTACTTCTTAAGATCTGACAAGAGCCTGATAGTTCAAGCTTGTTTGCTATGTTGTGATGTAAGCTTTATGCATCAAGCAAGCTATCTCGAAACATATCCTAGCTTCAAAAGGTCGGATGAAATGTAATGTTTTCTAGAGCCAGCAATGAGCCTGGCCAAATGCATTTAGAGTAGCTCTGAGCGGGGCAAGGCTAGCTTTGGGAAGCCCAGCAAGGGTCACCAAACCATATTCTAGAGGAGAGATAACAAGGGATTGTACAGCAGGACTAATGTCTTCGGGAGTCAGGAAAGCCTTGATTTTCTATTTTTAAACATTGTAAGCTTTGTACAGTGTGAAATTTGCAAAAAAGGGAGACTTCTCCACTGACCGTTTGTGGTAGTGTTAAAATATTACACTACCACTCAAGGACCCAAGGGTCCACTGTCTGCTCTGAGCCCCTCCTGGAAATCCCCCTTGGAAATGTCTGACATTGAAAGTGAGTGATACCCTCTTGTTGACGGCCTTTGTTGCGTGTACTGTACGCCACCATCAATTCCCTGCCTCCACTTCAGCATGTGAATTTAAGAGAAAGATGTTGGCTGACATTAAAAAAACAAAAGTGAAGGCTCAAGGAGAGGGATTTGGAGGTTTGGGATGGAACCACCAAGACAAAAAGGCATCTCAAGGGAACAACCTTAAAAATAATAATAAAAGAAAACAAGGGAGGTGGGCTTTAGAAAAAGAATCAGTACATGCCTCTCCCCAAAAACGACATAGAAGGCATCACCTTTTCCGAAAATAGAAAAACGAGCCAAAGGTAGTGCAAAAAATAAAAACAAGGTATATGGAGGTGGACAGGGTGAGATTAAAAAAACCCAGCAACCTCAGCATGCGAAATTCACCAACGAAGAGTGTGTGTTGGGAAGTCTGGGTGGTGCGGGCAGGTTGAGTTGACTCAGCATAGCTTCTCCAGATTCCTCCTTATTCAGAAAACTCACACTTTCTCGATTTCATCCAGCTTGCAGTTGGTGTAAACATGCACGAGTTACCAACATATCTGCTCCCTAGAATCCAGTGCACACATCTGAGCTAGGTAATTGCATGGTGCCTGAGTCATGAGGGAGGAGTAATGACTCTAATAAAAAAACCTAATGATGCATATTATTGGGTGACACTCCAGCGAGCACCCTTTTCCCACCCACACATCCGCTCCGGATGTAGTAAATATTCACTTGACCCATTGAACAGCGACTTGAGTCCCCGACAAGAGGTAGGAAAGTGCTATAGAAATGCTACAATACAATAAATTCATTGGACCTGAGCACCCATCGTGTTGTTAATTAGGGCATTTCGCGAGCAGCGAGGAGGCTAGAGACGCGCCAATAACAATATGGGTAAATGAGACGGAGAGTGAGGGAGAGGTTAATGGAGACCAGAGAGCTCTTGTTTCAGGACAACGGTCTATTATTCTCCCTGGTTAGAGAAGCTGTAGAGAGCCTTTTTCTGTGGAGGATCCTTTTTGGTTGTCCTACTCTTTTCTAAGAGGGAAGTATTTAAAATGCCAATGCAAATTATTACCTACTGCACTGCATAGTGGCTTAATGTTAAGAAATCTGAAGATTTGCATAGATGTGAATAGGTGAATGCATCTGCGATAGTGTGCATGTCAACTAGAGTTAGCGTAACACGCGCAAATCAGTGTAGCGTAATCACAAAATATTACCTGCAAATTCTATGAGATTAGGCATAATTACACAAGAAGAGTAATTCTGCATTTAGCGCTATTTCTTAGCACAAAAATGCCTCCTCAGATCCAAAATGGGTGCGATAATGCACTTTGTCATAAGAAATAGCACGAAATGCAACAGAACACGAACAGCGCATGTGAGCAGACATTTTTTGTCATTAAATGGGCTCTTGGGGTAGGATTTTCCCCTATCTTACTCTTTACAGTTAGCGCTATTTGCTTTGCACAAAATGATGCATTTTGCTGTAAGCAAATAGCGCTAAATACAATAAGATTCGAATAATGAGCCTAAAAGTGCTCTCATGGTAAGAATTTCCCCTCCAAATTACTCATAATTATGTGAGCAGGAGTAATTGCGTAATTATTGCTAGTTCCACGTCAAAGAGTAACGTGAAATTACCGGCATTACTGTGATACTCCAGCAAAATTGAAATTCCACCCGGGCCTAAAGTCAACATATTCGTTTGTGTTTCAGCGATATTTTCCATTGATTTCTATGTCAGATATTTACTTAACGATATATGTCATCATGGTACGTAGATGTGGAGCTAAGAATAGTAAATATATACCTATCTTTACAATATTTTCGTAGTTGAGGTCCTGGCTATGATCTTTGCACAATTTACAGAACTTGGGGTCGCATGCATGCATGCCTGTCTGCATACCATGCTCACAAGTGTGTGCATACATGTGCATGTACCTCTTTGTGCCTGAATCTTCATGTGTATGTGTGTGCAGCCTCTGAAAACACAGTTACGATGAATAAAGAGTGACATCTCAGTGCCTTGCGTAGAGAGGTGTGTTAAAGGGCAAAACATTTCACTCCGATCACTGAATCCATGTAGCAGAATCAATGGTAACCATGGCTAATGTCCTATCACCCCCTTATGGTCATTGCCTCCAAGTTGGAAGTCTCTTTTCAAGATGGTAAGTTAATGTTATGTACAACAAGTAGTTTCCAGTGATTTCCGTCCTAGAGGTTGCTGTACTACTAGTATTTTTACTTTTTGCTGAATTTTTGTGCCATCAGTGCAACTTTTTAAGTGTTTTTAGGGCGTCAATATGTGGCCACTTCACAGCGCTTGGGTGTCGGCTGATGTGGTTAGATCCGCTCCTGCATTGTTAAAGTGCGCATTAAAGTGCTGGTGGGGGGAAGGAGGAGAAGGCGCGTACAAACTCACTCCAAGGGTCTTGGCCTCAAGCGCTTGGATGGAAAGGCTGCATTTTCTGTTGTCCGTTCTTCAGGGAGGGGTTGTTGAAATTGGCCGGTCTGCAACTTCTTCCTGAATACTGAGGTGCAAAGTCCAAGTATATGGCAATATCCAAGGGGATGATGCTTAACTGGTTGTGATGAAGTATCTTAGACCACAAAGATACCAAAGAGATGGGGTTTTAAAATGCCCTACAAAATGACCGGTGTATCTGATGGTTAACTTTTGTAGAGCTGTAGGTTGTCAACATTTTATGCTGAGAACCCTTTTTTTAAAGCTTCATCCTGAAGAAGAACCCCCCTTACGTTTTCTCATAATTTGTGAATGACAAACGTACTCTTTCGTGACCGTCGTGTGCCCAACAAGGTGGATCCTTTGGGCTTCCTTAGGACAGCACTAGTTCCAAAGCTCAAAGACCACTGGTCTTGATTAGGGAGGCCTAGATACAACATACTTGTGTTTACTTCATTATATCTCATTATTCGCAGACCCTTGAGGCTCAGGTGGGACAGTCCCACCTCCCATCCCCATCCATGCCGCAAGACATCGCTAGTGCATTTACTCTGGCTTTGTTTGTGGAGGGTCAGTCGACGAAATACCTGTTTTTGTCCTAGGATGTCTTGTAAATAACCCAGCATTTGTAAAGCGCGAACTAATCACCCCTAAGGGTCTCAAGGCGCTGGAGGCTGTCTGGAAGTTTAAGCGAGCTATTGCCCAGAGTCACATGGTGCTGCCCTGACCTGCCGTCAGCGCCAGGGATCAACCCGTGAGTCCCGTGTTCCGGAGTCAGCTGCCCTGGCCTCTGCGCCATACCTCTTCCTCCATTTACCCGTGAGGGTCATCTGCGACTGTTCCATCTCTATCACCTCCACACACATCTTTAACCTGCTTAAGACCTCATTTAAATTTATTGAACATTAAAGATCTGGCTATTAATTGACATCAATTTTCTGCTCACAGGTAGTCTTAAACTCTTTCCATACAGTTGCATGAGTAACTATGTGCATCAAGCTGGTGATGCTTCAATCATTCTTTATTTGTGAGTGCATTCATTCAGTCTTTGCTGGTGGATGCCTGTGTGCTGGCTGAAATGCCACACATGGCCATGTCTTGAAGCCCTCGGCCATCCGCCACCTGTCAATGGCTTTGGCGGTTTCACGCGCGACCCTGGCAGGATCCTGACTTCGCTCCCATCCGCGGATCCGGGAGTTGCTAGGAGACAGTTGTTTCACAGTTCTGCTCCCGGCCTGTGTTTTCAGCAGTGATCTAAAAATAAAAGAGTGTTGCTTTGTTCAGCAGGTGGCCTGTGCCTATTGATCACCTGGCAGATTAGACAAAGCGAGGTGTTCCTGGCTTAGAATGCATTGCATTGATCCTAATGAGGTGGGCGTCCATGGGGCCTCCGCTTGCCGCAGGTCGCAAATTAATCCTTGAGCTCCAAATTAACACTCAGGGGGCATTATTGAGTTTGTTAGAGTGATAAATCCCAGATCATTGCCAAGGGACCGGTGCAGTAATGTATGCTACAGGCACTGGTGGGACGTGTTTTTGAGCTTGTTTGAAACAAGTTGGCATTTCTGAGCCACAAGTGGCGGCTGTGTGTAGAATGCCAATAAAAGTCTTGAGGGGTTGGAGGGGGGTGTCATGCTTACTTCCCAGATCATTAGACATGGCCATGCTCCAGCCATGTTTACACAACTTCATGCCTCAGAAGTTGATGGCTGTGCTTGTAATGCACAAGCAGGAGAATTACTGTGACTACTGGTGTTGTGTGACATGTTTGTTTTTCCCTTCCTAGTGATGTCATCTCGCGGCTTACCCTACTTCAATTGGGTGCACATGATGCGGTCCAAAGCCTTGTCTACTGGCAAGTGCAGAGTTCCATGCTTCTTTGCAGGACTTAAAGGTTCTCTATATGCCAATGGGCCATTAAACCTGCAATAAGATATCTGCATGGACTTTCAGAAGTCTGGGGCTGGCAATATGTTGGGTTGCGCAATGCTCATCAATCAGCAGCCATGCTTTTTTAATACGTACATTTATCGCAGTACACTCCAGGGTGAGTTTTACATTTCTCAGCATCCCCCTTTGTAAGAACTGGGACCGCCAGTTCTCCGGGGGGGTAGAATGGCTCGAGCAGGAAGGCGGTCAGGGGCTTATGTGTAAAGCAGCCACTTAACACACACACACAATAAAACATACAGTGGCGCAATAATGGAGACCACACTAGGTGTTGTATTTGAAAAATCAAGATCTTTTATATAGGCTTTCAATCAGAGCAAGGCATTGGTAATTCATTAGCATTTCAAATAAGCATTTCATTAAGACATTTCATGTATCATGTGCAGATTGCATTTCTTTTGAAGAGTAAGCATTTCAGTAAGGCTTTGCATTAAAATTACAGCTAGTTCATCTATGCAATGAAACGTTAACTGACCCCGCCTGTCACATCAAACTCTTTGACAGGTAAAGGGGTAATGGTATAAACCTGGAGGATCCTACAAGAAGCGACAATTATAATGCATTTAAATAACACATCAAACCTCTCATGGTCGCTTCTCCTAGAAAGGAATGAAACATATCAGCAAGTACTTTTCAGGTTAACAAAGAACTTCAAAGAACACAGCCTTTAGTCATTTGTGACAAGCCTTTCTTCTTGTGAATGTGGGTCGGCTGCGACCCAGGTCAGATCATCAGAATACTAAGGAAGCCCACCTCTGCAAGAAAATTCAGTACACTGAAGTGAATCTCCCTTCCATTTCCGGCTTGTACATATGGTGCACTAGGAGCAAATCAGGCTTGTGAATACAGTGCACGTTAAACACTTCAGGCTTGTAAATACGATTCATGAAGAATAATTCAGGCTGGTAATTATGCAGCACGTTGAATAATGCAGGCTGGTAACTTTGTAGGCAAAACGATTAAATGAGGCACATTCAGAACAGGGGGGCCAACAGGACCCAGTCACAGTTAACCCCGGGGGAGGGCGACCTCGGGCTTCACTTGGCCTACCGCCCTCCTCCCCAGGGGGTTACCTCACTTCTTCGGCCCTCCGGGGCCCTTGCGCAGACTCAGGGGACTGGAGTAGGAGCTCCAGCGCGTCGGGGGCCTCACCCGTCCCTGTACGACGCGGGGGCAGTTCAGGAGCCCTGGCGCTGGGGCGAGGCTGGATACGCGTATGGGTACAACCGGAGGAGGCTCTCAAGCTCCACGGCCCCCTCCGCCTCGATCTTACGATTCCCTTGAAGGTAGGCAGGGGCGCGGGGCAGTAGCCAATCGCTGCCTGGCTTAGGCGGGGGCGCGGCCGATGACGCGGTCGTGTCTCCCGTCACGTGATGAGGGACCAAGGCGGCTTCAGGCCTAGCACGGCCTGTCAGTTTCGATGCGGCGGCCCTCTTCTGGCACCGGGGGCCGCCGAGGGGGTCAGGCCAAAGCGGCGCTCCAGCCAGAGGGTACTTCCAGGCCCAGCACGGCCTATTAAGAATTCCGGCGGCCCTCTCCTGGCATTCGGGGGCCGCCGAGGGGGGATACACGCTCCCTCTGAGGAGATTCCTGCGGTGAGTTGGCCGGGCTATTGGCGCTTCAGTGCACAGCGCGGTGACGGCGGGTAGCGCTTGGGAGCTCTTCTCAGCGCTAGGTGCCGGCAGGGCAGGGAGGCAATTTCGATGATCCCTGACAGGGCAGGCAGCCTCAAACACTGCGCTGGGCAGGAGGGCAAATTACAGCGCTCCACAAGTTAGTCATTCAGAACTGTGGCAGGATGGGGCAAATTATAGCGCTTATCACACAGTTCAGTCAGGGGAAGACAGATAGGCCTAGCTGAAGGCAGGGGATGCGCAGGGCAGCTCAGTCCAGTACCTTGTCTCATGAAGTAAGTCTCTTGGCGCTTGGATGATTCTGCGCCCTTGGTTGCTTGTTGCTTGAAGTTACAGAAGAGGGGGGGAAATGAGTTGAGGGCCTGAAGAATTTCTCCTCAGTCACTGCAGATGGGCCCTGGGGTTCCCTACCACTGGGCCAGATCAGGGGGATAGCTTTGGACACCTCACTGAGCTTAAGAGGCAGCACCTAAATCCTGTCACTCCCAGTAGCATAGGTTCCTCACTAGGCCCTCCCGCCTAAAACTCCTGCGTGGGTTCCCCAGGTCAGTGATGCCCCAACTGACTAGAAAGTTTCCCTCCTTTTCCTTATATAGAGTCAGTTGGCAGTGGCAGTTGGTACCTCCCCTATTCTGGAAGGTTCCAGGAGCTTCCCCACTCTAACTATGGACAGGGGCTGGGTGGCTGGTGTTGTAACAATGTATGGGGACCCAGCCTGCTCCTGGCAACTAGGGTGCTACACTAAAAAAACCACGCTGCAGTAGCAGGGGCCAGTGGCAGCCATGTTGAAAGTAGAGAGCACCTGCACCCTAACACAGGTTAGCTGTAAAAAGGTGCCCGAAGACCTAAGAACCAACAAAAAATAGGTGGAAAAAATGAGGCCAGGGCGAAAAGTCACGGGGAAAGATCACCCTAAGGCTGACAGGTCTAACATGCGTCCCCCCCCAGCTGAAAGTGGGGAGAGCTACCCAACCTCTAGGGAGTTCTCGTCACTAAGGCGGAAAAACCGGGAGAGACCGTCAGCATTGGCGTGGTCAGCTCCGGGCCGATGTTCCACCCTAAAGTCCATCCCCTGTAGGGAAATAGACCACCTTAGCAACTTTGGGTTTTCGCCTCTCATTTGCATGAGCCAGCGAAGGGGTCGGTGGTCGGTTTGAACCAGGGAGTGAGAGCCAAAGAGGTATGGCCTCAACTTCTTCAAAGCCCAGACCACAGCAAAGGCTTCTCGCTCGATGGTACTCCATCGCCGTTCCCAAGGAAGGAGTCTTCGGGAGATGAAGGCCACAGGTTGGTCTTGACCATCATCATTGAGTTGCGACAGCACGGCGCCTACGCCATGCTCTGAGGCATCTGTCTGCACGATGAATTCTTTTTGGAAGTCCGGAGTGGCCAGCACCGGAGCAGTGCACATCGCGCGCTTCAGTGTTTCAAATGCCTCCTGGCAAGCAGCCGTCCAGATGACCTGACGGGGCTGCTTTTTGGACGTCAACTCAGTCAAGGGGGCCACAATGGTACCATACCCCTTGACGAATCTGCGGTAATAGCCAGTGAGGCCGAAGAAAGCTTGGACCTCAGTCTGAGTTTTGGGGGATTCCCAGGCCATGATGGTCTCAATCTTGGCCTGGAGGGGTTGCACCTTACCTCCACCCACCAAGTGTCCTAGGTACACGACAGAGCCCTGTCCAATCTGGCACTTGCTAGCCTTGATGGTCAAGCCAGCACGTTGTAACGCCCGCACCACCTCCTGGAGATGTTGCAGATGGTCCTCCCAGGTGCTACTGAAGACAGCTGTGACATCCAGGTAAGCTGCTGAGAAGGACTCCAGGCCAGATAATACCTGGTTCACCAACCGCTGGAAGGTGGCCGGAGCATTCTTGAGCCCGAAGGGCATCACCCTAAATTGAAAGTGACCCTCAGGGGTGGAGAATGCTGTCTTCTCCTTTGCTTCATCGGCCATGGCAATCTGCCAGTACCCTGATGTCAAGTCGATGGTGCTGAGGTACTTGGCTGCTCCCAGCCGGTCAATCAGCTCGTCTGCCCGTGGTATCGGGTGAGCATCTGTCTTGGTGACAGAGTTCAACCCCCGATAATCCACACAGAACCGAAGTTCTGGTGTTGTGCCCGGTGGAGCCTCTTTTGGCACCAGAACGACCGGACTAGCCCATGGGCTGCTGGAGGGCTCGATTACTCCCAGCTCCAGCATCTTGGTCACCTCACCCTGGATGCTGTTCTTTACTTTGTCGGACAGCCGGTAAGACTTTGTTTTCACTGGCGGACTGTCCCCTGTGTCCACATCATGGGTACACAGATGCGTAACTCCAGGCGTGAGGGAGAACAACGAGGCATGCTGCGCCAAAACCTGGCGGCAGTCTCTCTGTTGTTCTGGGGTCAAAGATGGAGAGAGGACAACTCCCTCTACTGTACCATCCTTCTCCTGAGCCGCTAGAAGGTCAGGAAGAGGCTCACTTTCCTCCTCCTCGCTCCCATCCGTCACCATGAGGAGAGCAAGCTCCGATCGCTCATGATGAGGCTTCAGGCGGTTGACGTGGAGCGCCCGGTGGGGCTGTCGGGGGGTCTTCAAGTCCACGACATAGGTGGTTTGGCCTTTCCACTCCATGATCTCATATGGACCACTCCACCGGTCCTGGAGGGCGCTAAGCTCCCCAGGCTCCATTACCCACACCTTCTGTCCAGTGTCCAACTCCACCGTCTGAGCGTTGTGGTCATACCACTCCTTCATGACGGCTTGGCTAGCCTCCAGATTGTCTGAGGCTTCCTTCCACAGCTTAGCCATCTGGCTGCGGAATGCCAGCATATAGTTGACAACATCCCGGGGAAGCTTCTTCGAAGTCTTCTCTCAACTCTCTTTGACCAGACTGAGGGGTCCCCTAACGGGGTGACCATAGAGCAATTCGAAGGGGCTGAACTCAACTCCCTTCTGTGGTACCTCGCGGTACGAGAACAGCAAGCAAGGGAGGATGTCCCATTTCCCCCTCAGGTCTTGTGGCAGACTCCGGATCATTCCCTTCAAGGTCTTGTTGAAGCGCTCCACGAGCCCGTTAGTCTGGGGGTGGTAAGGAGTGGAGAACCGATAGGTCACTCCGCACTCCTTCCACATGGCCTGCATGTAGGCTGACATGAAATTTGTGCCCCTGTCCGACACCACGACCTTGGGGAATCCCACTCGAGTGAATATCCCCATTAGGGCCCGCGCCACTACAGGTGCAGTAACGGTCCTCAGAGGGATGGCCTCCGGGTACCGAGTGGCGTGGTCCACTAACACCAGAATGAACCGATGTCCCGCAGAGGTCGGAGGGTCCAACGGCCCAACGATGTCAATACCAACCCGCTCGAAAGGGGTCCCGACCACTGGGAGTGGTTCCAATGGGGCCTTCAATTTGGTCCCAGTCTTGCCACTGGCCTGGCAAGTCTTGCAGGTCTTGCAATAAGTGTCAGAGGCAACTCTCATCCTAGGCCAATAAAAATGTGGGACTAGCCTCGCAAAGGTCTTGTCCTGGCCCAGGTGTCCGGCTAGAGGTATCTCATGCGCCAGTTCCATCAAAAAGGCTCGGTAGCACTGGGGGACCACTAGGGCCCTCGAGGATCCATGCACCGGAACCCTTGGCTCACTGTACAGGAGGCCCTCCTCCCAATACACGTGGTAGTTGCCGGTCTCCTTGTTCATTACTTGGGCTTCGGCCTGTCGCCGCATGCCTTCAAGCGTGGGGCACTCCTTTTGCGCCCGACAGAATTCCTCCCGGGTAGGACCTCCTTCCACATGCCACTCGGCAAGGGTTGGCAAATCTCCTACGGGAACGACATCCACCTCCACGGACTCCCGGGTTACCTCCGCGGGCTCCCCATCCATCACACGGGATGTGTCCTCCACAACACTCTCCTCTGGACCGACAGTGGGTTGGGCCGTTGTCTCAGGCTCCAACCCGGATTGAGTTCCTTGCCGGGCAGCCGTGGACCGCGTGACTACGCACGTCCACCCTGGTAATCCCAGCATCTCAGTGTGGGCCTTAAACTCCACTTCCTTCCAGGCGGTATGTTCGAGGTCATTACCGAGCAGACAGTCCACAGGCAAGGCAGGGCTGATCGCAACTCTCAACGGGCCTGACACTCCTCCCCATTCAAAGGGAACTTGAGCCACGGGATAGTAGCTCATTCTGCCGTCAGCCAATACGGCCGGATGGTACACATCAGGAACAACCTGCTCAGGGGACACCAGCCGCCGCACTACAGTGGTCATGCTGGCTCCTGTGTCCCTCAGAGCGTCCACCTCCTCCCCATTGACCTTCACTCTCTGCTGGTACTTAGCAGTATTCGATGGTAAGGGCGTCACTGGGACCATATCCTTATCTCCAAGTGAAACCAGGGTCAAGCCTGTCCACTCCCCTTCCCTATCTAGGGGCAGCTCCAACCCAAGAGCTATACTAGCCACCCCGGGACTCTTGCCACCAGTGGGGGCTGGGGGTCGTTTGCGACACTGGGAATCTCCCTTGTAGTGTCCGACCTCTCCGCACTCATAGCACCGGACCACTTTTGGCTGCTGACTCTTGTCAGGGTAAGTGGGTTTTGGGGGACGGTTCTGTGGTGGGGTACCTACTACTTTCCCAAACGGTCTAGTTTGTGGGCCTCGTGAGAACTCTGGGGCATATTACCAACAACTAGCGATAATTTTTGTCTCTAACTTGTTTAGAGACAAAAATTATCGCCGCACATCGGCGATTTTTATCGCAGATAAACCTTGCTATTAGCAAGGTTTATCGCAAATGCGATAAAAAACGGCCGCAATGCATGAATATCGCTGAAAAGTCAGCGATATTCATGCATTATCGAGCAAATGCTCTTAGCCATGTTATCCACCTCCCATTGGATAACATGGTGAAGAACTGCTCAGGGCAGGTGTTAGCTTTTGGAGATATTCGCGCTTAGCGCGAATATCTCCAAAAGTTGGTAATAGGAGATAGCGATGTTAGCGACTGTTTCCAGTCGCTAACATCTTGGCACGCCCACTTTGCATGTCATTAGTGATAAATATCACTGACATGCAAAGCGGGGCCCAAGATGGTCGCTATCTCCTATTAGCTGTCACTAACTGGTGTTAGCGACAGCTTGGTAATAGGGAGATAATTTTATCTCCGCTTTCTTGGCTTTTAAAGCCAAAAAAGCGGAGATAAACCCCCTTGATAATATGCCCCTCTGTTCTTTTATCACCACCCTCTTTCTTCTGAGGGGTGCCCTGTCCGCCTTTCGGGCCATCTCCCCCGGGGCCCTTGTGTGACACCCGGGTGCTAACCCAAATATCCGCCTCCTCCGCGAGCTCACGGGAATCAGTAAGCTTGCGGTCCACCAAATGTTGGCGCAACTCCGGAAAACACTTATCCAAGAGGTGCTCTCTCAAAAAAAGGTTATACAGACTCTCAAAATCACTCACCTCACTGCCACGCACCCAACCATCCAGAGCCTTTCGAGCATACTCAAAAAAATCCACCCAATTCTGCGTGGACAGCTTATGGCTGCCACGAAACCTCTGGCGATACCTTTCAGGGGTGAGGCCAAAATATTTGATAAGTGCCTCCTTCATGGGGGAATACCTAAACTGGTCTGCCTTCTCCAAATACAGGAGTGAGTCCCTGACATCAGGAGGTATATACCGGTACAAACCACCTCCCCAATGTTTCTCAGGCACCCCATGGGCAATCAAGGCCACTTCATACGCCTCCAACCACCTGGCAATGTCATCCCCCTTGGTGAAGCTCGCTATCACCTCCTTGGGTAACCAGAATCTGGGCTCCTGCTGAGCCTCTGGTCCGCTGCCACCATTAGGACTTCCTGGCGCACTCAACTGCAATGCTTGTAGCTCCATTTCCTTGTGCCGCAGCTCGTGCGCTAGCTTCTTTTCCTCCAAAGCAAACTGCCTATCTTCCCTTTCTCTCTCCTTCTAGTGCTCCAATCTAGCAAGTTCCCACTTCAATCGCCTCTCTTCCCTCCTGTCTTCGTACTCCTGCGGTGACACACTCTCCCTAGATACATTGCTCCCTGCCCTGGCACATGGTCCTGGCAACACATTATCTGATACGTCAATGTTGAGCAAACCTGGGTCTTCCTGAGTGTCCACCTCCCCGTGTGTGACCTGTTCCCCATCCTCTTCTTCCTCTGGGTGGGCCTCTACCCATGCCCTTAAGGCGGTACGGAGCTCTTCTTTAACAGCTCTCGTCCCCACAGGCACCCCCATCCCCTGACAAAACTCCCTTAACTGCACTGCCGTGTACTTATCAAGGTCAGCCAGCTGGAACTCCATTTTATCGGGTGAGGACCTAGATAACCTGGAAGAAAAATTCTAAGACGTGGGCAACAATACTCGTTCAACACACTTTGATGCAGGCTAGACAGTGGTGAGCAATTGGGTTTGCTTGCAGCACGATAGGTGTCCAATTAATTGCAGCACACCCCGTTTCACTGGAGGGTGTTAAGTAGCTACAGGTCCTGGATCCCACCGCTCGGCACCAATGTAAGAACTGGGACCGCCAGTTCTCCGGGGGCTAGCATGGCTCGAGCAGGAAGGCGGCCAGGGGCTTATGTGTAAAGCAGCCACTTAACACACACACCCAATAAAACATACAGTGGCACAATAATGGAGACCACACTAGGTGTTGTATTTGAAAAATCAAGATCTTTTATATAGGCTTTCAATCAGAGCAAGGCATTGGTAATTCATTAGCATTTCAAATAAGCATTTCATTAAGACATTTCATGTATCATGTGCAGATTGCATTTCTTTTGAAGAGTAAGCATTTCAGTAAGGCTTTGCATTAAAATTACAGCTAGTTCATCTATGCAATGAAACGTTAACTGACCCCGCCTGTCACATCAAACTCTTTGACAGGTAAAGGGGTAATGGTATAAACCTGGAGGATCCTACAAGAAGCGACAATTATAATGCATTTAAATAACACATCAAACCTCTCATGGTCGCTTCTCCTAGAAAGGAATGAAACATATCAGCAAGTACTTTTCAGGTTAACAAAGAACTTCAAAGAACACAGCCTTTAGTCATTTGTGACAAGCCTTTCTTCTTGTGAATGTGGGTCGGCTGCGACCCAGGTCAGATCATCAGAATACTAAGGAAGCCCACCTCTGCAAGAAAATTCAGTACACTGAAGTGAATCTCCCTTCCATTTCCGGCTTGTACATATGGTGCACTAGGAGCAAATCAGGCTTGTGAATACAGTGCACGTTAAACACTTCAGGCTTGTAAATACGATTCATGAAGAATAATTCAGGCTGGTAATTATGCAGCACGTTGAATAATGCAGGCTGGTAACTTTGTAGGCAAAACGATTAAATGAGGCACATTCAGAACAGGGGGGCCAACAGGACCCAGTCACAGTTAACCCCGGGGGAGGGGCGACCTCGGGCCTCACTTGGCCTACCGCCCTCCTCCCCAGGGGGTTACCTCACTTCTTTGGCCCTCCGGGGCCCTTGCGCAGACTCAGGGGACTGGAGTAGGAGCTCCAGCGCGTCCGGGGCCTCACCCGTCCCTGTACGATGCGGGGGCAGTTCAGGAGCCCTGGCGCTGGGGCGAGGCTGGATACGCGTATGGGGACAACCGGAGGAGGCTCTCAAGCTCCACGGCCCCCTCCGCCTCGATCTTAGGATTCCCTTGAAGGTAGGCAGGGGCGCGGGGCAGTAGCCAATCGCTGCCTGGCTTAGGCGGGGGCGCGGCCGATGACGCGGTCGCGTCTCCCGTCACGTGATGAGGGACCAAGGCGGCTTCAGGACTAGCGCGGCCTGTCAGTTTCGATGCGGCGGCCCTCTTCTGGCACCGGGGGCCGCCGAGGGGGGTCAGGCCAAAGCGGCGCTCCAGCCAGAGGGTACTTCCAGGCCCAGCGCGGCCTATTAAGAATTCCGGCGGCCCTCTCCTGGCATACGGGGGCCGCCAGGGGGGGGATACACGCTCCCTCTGAGGAGATTCCTGCGGTGAGTTGGCCGGGCTATTGGCGCTTCAGTGCACAGCGCGGTGACGGCGGGTAGCGCTTGGGAGCTCTTCTCAGCGCTAGGTGCCGGCAGGGCAGGGAGGCAATTTCGATGATCCCTGACAGGGCAGGCAGCCTCAAACACAGCGCTGGGCAGGAGGGCAAATTACAGCGCTCCACAAGTTAGTCATTCAGAACTGTGGCAGGATGGGGCAAAATATAGCGCTTATCACACAGTTCAGTCAGGGGAAGACAGATAGGCCTAGCTGAAGGCAGGGGATGCGCAGGGCAGCTCAGTCCAGTACCTTGTCTCATGAAGTAAGTCTCTTGGCGCTTGGATGATTCTGCGCCCTTGGTTGCTTGTTGCTTGAAGTTACAGAAGAGGGGGGGAAATGAGTTGAGGGCCTGAAGAATTTCTCCTCAGTCACTGCAGATGGGCCCTGGGGTTCCCTACCACTGGGCCAGATCAGGGGGATAGCTTTGGACACCTCACTGAGCTTAAGAGGCAGCACCTAAATCCTGTCACTCCCAGTAGTATAGGTTCCTCACTAGGCCCTCCCGCCTAAAACTCCTGCGTGGGTTCCCCAGGTCAGTGATGCCCCAACTGACTAGAAAGTTTCCCTCCTTTTCCTTATATAGAGTCAGTTGGCAGTGGCAGTTGGTACCTCCCCTATTCTGGAAGGTTCCAGGAGCTTCCCCACTCTAACTATGGACAGGGGCTGGGTGGCTGGTGTTGCAACAATGTATGGGGACCCAGCCTGCTCCTGGCAACTAGAGTGCTACACTAAAAAAAACACGCTGCAGTAGCAGGGGCCAGTGGCAGCCATGTTGAAAGTAGAGAGCACCTGCACCCTAACACAGGTTAGCTGTAAAAAGGTGCCCGAAGACCTAAGAACCAACAAAAAATAGGTGGAAAAAATGAGGCCAGGGCGAAAAGTCACAGGGAAAGATCACCCTAAGGCTGACAGGTCTAACACCCTTGTTATAAGTTCCAACCTGCAGTGCAATCCCCACAGGTGTCAAAGCCTTGGACATCCACTCTACTCATCAAGTGAACTCGTTTGCAAGAATTTTTTTTAAAAAAGCACTTGAAGCTTCGAAAGCGCTGATGACATGGATAAAGCCTGGATAAAGCATCACTTTTAAATGCAGTTCCTGTGTGTTAATATCTGGCAGCTACCCACCATGAGACAATTTTAGTACAACATAATACCACGACTCAACTTAACAAAGGTACTTCACTGATGTCACAGACTAAACTAGAAGTGCTCTGATACCTTTATCTAGTCTCTCCAACTCAACTCCCACCTTTTCACCATTCTCAACCAGCGGCGGCTCCTCTGCAATGGCGAAGGAGCGTCGCCCCACTGCCTGGCTCACAGCCAGCTAATGAAAAATAAAACGTTATTATGGCATTGCTTTATTTTTCATTTGCCAGCTCTGAGACAGCACTGTAGGGAGGGGTGGGCCTGAGGTGTGTGAGGGGGAAGGAGGAGTGCTATGTGCACTCCCTAAGTGTGTATATGTACTTGGCCGGACGTCTCAGGCTGGCCAAACACACATGCACACTTAGGTTTTTCCAGCCCGGCTGCATTGAACAATCAGGCTTGAGAAACCCCCACAGTCTCCCTGGTCTGAGCAGAGTGTCTTTCCATCCGCTCAGGCCACTCCCTGCGCTGCTCTGCAGCATGGGGATTGGATGGGAGTCTGTCCCATGAGCTGATGGGACCAGGAAGAAGGCAGGAGGCACGACGCGGGAGGCGGCCAGCGGCTTCAGGTACATTTAAAAAATATATATTATTACTAATACCCCCATGTAACCCCCCTTCGCCCATGCTCACCCTCCTGTGCACCACCTCCCGCGATCAATCCACCCGCCCACAACCCTTTATTTGTGGCAGCCACCACTGTTCTCAACAGGAGCATCTTCCTCAATCTCCCAGTTTTAGAAATTGGAGTTGTAGCAGCCAGCGGCGCTGATGAGTCTCTCTTGACCAAGGACAAGACCATGAATGAAACAGGTGAATCAATTCGGCAGGCTGAGGACAGCAGGTGGCAGGGTGTGACATGTATACAAAAGAGACCTATAAAAGCTTATGCATGGTATATTATATTTGACGGTAACATCAACAACGCTTTGTAAACATATTTATTTGAGCAGTGGCTCAGAGAACCAGTTAGTAACTACTATAGCATAAAAAATCAAAGAAAATATGGCCTTTCCTCAACTTCTGATGGCAACACAGGAAGCCTCGAATGTGGCCCTACCCAACAATGCTCCACCTAGATCTGGCACTTCTTGTTCTAGAGAGTGGGACGTGAATATTGTTGGCTTTTATGTCTCCACTGTACATATCTCTGGACGCCAGCCTCCTCAAAGTCCAGTACATCGAATTCTAATAGAATATTATGGATAGACAGTCCAACTTTTGAGAAGTGTCGACTGGGAACCTCCGTTATCAGACTATCTACTGGTCCAAAGAGGTTGACTCAAACGGTAAGCCTGCCACGATATCTACTCTTGTGCTCTGGGCTGCGAAAGTACTAGAATATATTCCAGCTATGTTGTAGCCAACTAGACAATGTGTAACAAATGCTTCCACCAGAGCTCAATTGCCTGGAACTTTGTAAATAGACACCAGAGCAAGAATTGAGACCCAGGTGTGACTCAACCCATAAGCAAGATAATGGTGTTTGGAGTCCTGTCTCTGCCCTTGAGTGTGCTAGGAAAATATCTGAGTCTCAACCTCTACAGCACTGCCGAGGTTAAGGCTTGGCTACTACCCCTTGCAATCCTACAAGACTGAAGTATGAAAAGAGAATACATCTGCTAACCACTTCTGTTATCTACTTGGAAGGCAGTTGTACCTGAGGCCCCAGGATATGATTGGGGCACATATCACAGATACTGCCCAGTAAACAATTTCTATCCCAGACCACACCCCCCTAACAAAATCTTGAATGAATAATTAATGGAGAAGTATATATTGTTTCTATTCTATCAGCGCTTTCAAATCCAGGCCAAGTACTTTAAGCAGAGACAGGAACATCAGAAGAATATGGCAAAATTGAAGATGTGAATTAGTGCTAGCCCAGGGCAGCCGCTACTCGCTTCCTGGAACTGCCCTTTCTACCCCTGGTCCTATGGTTCACGAAAGCAGTGGCCAGAACAGAAGGAGGATTCTATAAATCATGCTTACCTTCTGTAGTTCCTCCTCTCTGGCCTGTCTCAACAGCATAGAGGAAGCTGCTGGGGGAGTAGGAGGCAGAAAAGTGTTCAAACCTGTGATATCACCAAAGCTGAAGGTCCTTGTTGTCACTTCCGCTACCCCTGGCATTTTGGTGAATCGACATCCATGGCTTGATGAGGTTTTCTGTAAGACATAAGGTTTTGGTCTTAGGCACAGGAATCTGAGTGTGTACTTGAGCTCTGGTAAATGAAAGTGTCCACTAGTACAAACTTTGCTAATCTTAGGGAACATCATTCATTTAGAGATGCTGGACCAGAGATGCAGAATAGACTGGAAGGATGGCAGCCTTTTCTTCAAAATTGTTTAACCTATCTGCAAACTGCAGACTGCAGCATAACAGCTGGAAATGTAGTCTGCGCCTCAGAAATGGCCAATACAGATTCTTTTTAGGGGATTGACAAAGTTGACCCGACTTAGCCAGTTTTTATTTTTACATTTTCTGACTTTGAGAATTCCACAAATTTGGCAATGATTTCTATTTTTTTTTTAAACAGATGTAATATCCTGGGATTAGCTAGATTTGCAGGAACAGAATTCTACCCATCTAAGGGGCTCATTATGATGGAGGATTTTCCGCATCCTCCGGGCCGGCGGAAGCCACCGCCGGCCCGGAGGATGCGGAAAATCCTCTGCGGACCTACCAAAGACCCACATTAGGATGGCTGGTGGGTCCTGGTTTCGGTACGCCGCTTTTCCGCCGCGGTTGGCTTAAAACCGCGGCGGAAAAGTTGTAACATGCCTGGCGGTGTCTATCACACACCGCCAGCCATATTAGGATGGCGTAAAAGAGATGCTTTTCCACGGCGGCTTTTCCGCCGTGGAAAAGCATGTGTAACTCCACTGCGGGGGCCCGTTGCGGGCCCCCTGGGTGAAGGGGGAGTGGGGGGTGCACATGGGGGGTACCTATGGTACCCCCCTGCATTTGTATGCAGTAATCGGCAGGCACCGCACGGTGCCTGCCGCTTTCAGCATACAAATGCAATGTATGCATTTTTACCATTGCGGCGGGTGCAACTTGAAGCCGCATCCGCAGCAATGGTAAAAATAGGGGATGTGACCGCCAGGGTGGCGGTCACATCCTAATTGGACAGGAGGGAACTCCGCAGGCCATGCGGAGGTTCCCTCCTCCACTATGGTCGCGGACGGACTCAAGTCCGTCCGCGATCATAATGAGCCCCTTACTGTTAGCTAAAAAAAATTACTCCTGTAAAAATTATTTGAAGGTAAAATCTGCCACAAGGAAAGTTTTTGAGTAAGTTGAACAAAGTTGCCAAAAGTTCAAACTTTGCAAAGTTTTTTACTTCATATATCTTCTCAGCAAAGTTCTTATTCCACACACATTTATTTTCGATCCAATACAAATTCTTGCACTAACAGCTAAATGAGATTGTGAGAGGAAAGAAGGAATTAGTGTGCACGAGGGCAACTCCTCAGTTCTTACATCCTACAAGATACATCAACAGCACGCCCATGGGTGGATGTGTTGGGACAGTGTTAAACCTCAATTTCATGAGGCAATATGTCTCGAGACTAGGCATCACACATCAGAACAAAAATATAGCCAATTAAATAAGGACAGACTCAACAAGTGAGCTCTAGGGCAAAATTAGAACATTTTATAAAGATGTATTACATAAAGTCAGAGGCGCAGTACAAGAAATTGTAAATGCAAATGCATAAAGTCAATGACATAATGGCTCTCAGAGATAGGTCAATACCGAATATGGAGCACAATTAGAAAAAATCAAAGTCTCACATGGGCAGCATAATCAGTAAGAAATTGGACAGCATCCTTGGTGGCATTGGAAAGAAATCAGGCTCACCCCCAAAATCGAGGGTTCATATAGTTCTCATAGACTTACATTGAAAGTGCCAAATTATTGTGGTGTGAGCAAAAGAGTTATCATTTCAGCACATCAGAGCACAGTTCTATTAAACGTCACATTGCCTTGCAATCTACGCACTATCCTGCTACAAGAATATTGATTCAGTCTCTCTATGCTAATATCATCTAGAGATGGTAGGACAAACTAGTTACAAATCAACAGTTCACTTTTGTGAAGAACAACGTCAATGGAAATAAACAAACATGATTCTGCTTGACTGTGTGCTGCAGTAACAATAAAAAGTGAATTTACAGGGCTAGACGTCCATTTTGAACAAGATGGTGGTGAGGCCTTGCAGAGAGCTAATTAACAAAAACCAGGAAAAGACACTTTAGCATGTCATAATGAATTAGTTTCAATAGCAATAGCATAATATATGTAGACATATGTAACATCCGCTGTAAACCCACACTTTGCACAATATTAATAACACACAATTTTCTAAATGCTCAAACACGTTTACACTGTTGTGTAATCCTGAATACACTAAAGATATTTTGTGACATTGTTTATTTGATGCTTGTAGAACCCAAGGTGACCCCCCAGGGCCATGCCTTGGCTAGACTAAGGATAAAGGATTATTGGAGGCTGTTCTTTAACACCTGAACTTGATTTTTTTCTAAAGTTCTGAAATGTTGCTACTTGTTTGTCCTTGTTTTTTTCTGAGCCTCACAAATCGCATTAACCCCAGGCTCGGATTTGGCAGCTGTGATCTCGAAGTGTTTAATTATGCGGCTCTGTAAACACGCTTCTCTTATTATCGGGGCCGTGTTGTGCATTTCTAAAGCCCCATATATTTCACACCTGTAATGCGCGTCAATAGCCCAACTTCAATTAGCACCTGTTCTTTTCTTCTCCAGCTACACCTTTGGCGGAGGATCCTTTGTGGGCGACCAGCAAGGGAGAATCTCCACAGGTTCCCTTGGCAACATGGGCTGTGCCTCTCTCTTGTGTGTCTAAAGTTTTAATCTTGAAATTGTTTCCAAAAATAACTAGAACGCAGCATGTTTTAAGAGCCCTTGGGCACTGCTGTAAATTTGCAGACGCCGCTGTCCTCCAAATAACAAAATTTCGTATTTTCGATTAAGAGAATCTGAGTCTTCCCGCAGGAGGGACAGGGCACTGGGCAGGGCAGTCAGTAGCCGGGTGAATTTGGGGGTGGGGGATGGGGCTTGAATGATAGTATCAAAATGACCAGGGCTGGCCTAGGGGTGTCTGGATGAATGAGTATTTTGAAGGACTAGCCATGGTCTGCAGTGGCCATAGGAACATAGGGGCATATTATCAAGCAGGGCGATAGGCGATAATTCTATCGCCCTATTAGCAAGCTGTCGCTAACTGATGTTAGTGACAGCTTTTAGGTGATAGCGAGCGGTTTGGGGCCCGCTTTGCATGTCAGCGATGTTTATCGCTAATGACATGCAAAGTGGGCGTACCCAACCAGTTAGCGACTGAAAGCAGTCGCTAGCGTCCCTATCGCCTATTAGCAAGGCAGGCGTAGCGATGGAAATATTGGCGAATATCTCCAAATACTAACGTCTGCTCAGACCAGTTCTTAGCCATGATATCCAATGGGAAGTGGATAACATGGCTAAGAGCATTCCGTCACTAATGCGTGAATATCGCTGTATTCTCAGCGATATTCACGCATTTCGTCGCTATCGCTGGATATTTTAGCACAATGGAGAAAAACGTTGCTAATATCATGTTTTCTCCGCTAACATATCCAGCGATAGGCAGCAATTAAAAAAAATGCGCTAAGCGCATTTTTCGATAAATATCGCTATTCCTTGGTAATATGCCCCATAGGGCCTCATTTATTACAAAATGGCGCAGGGTGGTGCTGCAAGACATTTAGCTGCGTCGGACTGCATCATTTTAAAAGCATAGGGATGCTTTGAATTAACAACAATACAATAGGACCCGGATCCCCCAGCATAGCCCCGCCTCCCCCTTTGAGCAAAAGTACCCCACAGTTAAATCAACCAAAGAGATTTGTGTGGGTTCAAAAACGACCAAGTTTAATATCAACATTTCATAAACATGACAAGGCAAATCAACTGCATACTTCAAAATTACAACACACATTTAATATTGACTTTCATGATTTGCAAGATTATTATCCCCCCAGCACCAAGGGGCCTCCTGTCTCGCATCCCTCAAACTGAGTTGTCCACGCAGGTGCAGCACGCCTGCGCCCTTGAGCAGTGGGCCCCCACCTCTGATCCTTGTCCGCCGTTACCAGGGCCCACCCCCCGACCACCAGGCTGCCCAGGGACCCAGGAGGCTCGTAATCTGTCGCCCTAGCCTCCCCAGCCGGTGGTCACTTTTTCCCGGGAGAGCTTACCGTCTCTCCCCTCAGTGCTGGCCTCGGGAGTATGCAAGGCGGACTCCCCTCCATTCTGTAAGTCAATGTCACTGTTCGCAGGTCTCTTTACCGCCACAAGGGTGTCCAAGGCCTTCGGGTCTGACACCCTCCCCGCCTGCGTACTGTATGAAAAAAGATCAAAAGTCCCTTGATTCATGTATCCGTGCCCAAGTCAGATAAATGCACTCCCTCGTGATGATACATTGCGTCCCCAGAGATCACTCTGTGTGAGATGTGACATAAGCGGCCCTTCACTGAGCGCAACTATGTCCACCCCTGTCAAGCCGCCTCTCTGCCACGTTCAAGGGTCTCGCCCGCACTCCAGGGCCCCGCGTTCTGCGTGATATCCTGGTGGACCAGGCGATTCTGGCCAATGGGAAAATTCGCCCTTAACTAAGTAAATTCTGTCAGCAACTGCGATCATTGTGATACCTCACCTCACCGATAACTCTTCAGTGTGGAATGTGACGCGAGCTGCCCTTCGCTGAGCACAACCCGGTCCCTTTCCCCTTGACCGCTTCACTGCGACATTCCAGGCTCATGGCCCCCCTCTGGGTCCATCCTTGTGATACATCATCTCACCGGAAAACATCTGGTGTGGAATGTGACGCGAGCAGCCCTTCACCGAGCTCAACCCGGCCCATTCCTCCTTGAGCCTCCTCACCGAGACATTTTCAGACTCTTGGCTGAGCCCAGGGGCCCTCTGCCCTGCTTGGTATCATACCTGACCATCGCATTCGGCCAAGGGCAAGACCCTTCCCAGCTCGGCAAACTCCGTTAACGGCCCCTCTCTGACCGTCGGGGGAGAATGCCCCAGTTCTCTACCACCGTGGCAGGGCACCCTAATGAACAGGAGAGAAATGGAAAAGTCAGGCACAGTCATGACCAAATTGCAAACATCTTTCAGCAGCCACCCAGGCTTGATATGACAGCGAAACCAGCCGACCACCAGTATCCCATTTTGATCATAGTGTTAGATGATGAGCCTGCCCTTGCTGCTAAGGCTGCCGCCCCAATTCTAAATGAATCAACTGAGGCCGTCGGTTCTTAGTACAAGCCATCTGTTGCTTAAAACGTATAAATCACATATCATGATTATATACCGGCTATGAGTCAGTTCATTACTCTACTAGCCATATCATTGACTGGCGTAGTGAGAGCCATAGACTAGAAAAAGTAATCAAAGTGTAATCTTTACTTTGAGCAGCAGGTACGATCGAGGGTGGAAAGGACAAAGCTTAAGCTGATTTTAAAGCCACCAGCTGTCTGTATGTAGTTATATATGTACACATGCATGTTTGTATGTAGTGTTTATACAGTGGGAACTTAGTCAAATGGCAGCAAAGCGCTGCATGGGATTAAAGGCAAAGATTTAATCAACAGAGAGATCGAAGGGGTAGCTTGGGTCTAAATTGGCCGTGGACTTTTACCTTGAATTGTATTGTAATTGCATTTATATAGCGCTTACTACCGCTGACGAGGCTTCAAACTGCTTTTTTTTGCGAGTAACATGCTACTTCGGAACCCATAAAGGATTAGTGGTGAATTAGTATAGTGAAATACGAAAGTAATTTGAGTGGTGGATAGGTTAGTCAGTTATTTGGATTGAGAAGGATCGTGGAGGGATAGAAGACGGAAAAGGTTTGCATTTATACAGTGTTTGCTACCCTTGAAGAGGTGTTTACGCACTTTTTGGTGAGTAGCACACTACTCCGGAACCCAAAACAGGATTAGTGAGAATTAGTATACTGAAATAAGAAGTAATTTGAGGGGTGGATATGTTAGTCTGTTATTTGGATTGAGAAGGATAGTGGAGGGATAGAAAAGGGAAAAGGTTTACATTTATATAGCACTTACTACTCCTGACGAGGCTTCAAAGTGCTTTTTTTGTCGAGTAACATGCTACTTCGGAACCCATAAAGGATTAGTGGTGAATTAGTATAGTGAAATATGAAAGTAATTTGAGTGGTGGATATGTTAGTCTGTTATTTGGATTGAGAAGGATAGTGGAGGGATAAAAAGGGAAAAGGTTTGCATTTATATAGCGCTTGCTACCCCTGATGAGATGTTTAAGTGCTTTTTGGTGAGTAGCACGCTACTCTGGAACCCAAACAGGATTAGGGCAATTAGTATAGGGAAATATGCAATTAATCTGAGTGGTGGATATGTTAGTCTGCTAATTGGATTGAATAGTGGAGAGATAAAAGAGGGAAGGGTCAATTTCTTTTTTTTTTATGGAGTTGATAGCCGTAGAAGGTGGTTTGGGATGAGTAAAGGGGGGGTGCAGGGGAGTTAGTATAGTGAAATATGAAATTAATTTGAATGGTGGACATGTTAGTCTGTAATAGGGATTAAAAAGGAATAGTAAAGGGATTGAAGAGGGAAGAAGGGACAGAAGAGTACAGGGTCTAAAATTATGATTTTTTTTCATGATGTAGTGTTCTTACCTACTATAATTACCCAGTTGTAATAGAAAGATGTAACAGGTCAGAAACGGACACACTCCAAGGAGTAGGGTGAAAGAGGACACACCCAGAAGCATAGGAGGGTGAGTGTGGGTCAAGGCACGCTGGCAGGAGGCTGGGCAGCATAATGGACTTTACACACCAGATGTGGGCATGGACGTTTTCCATGACTCTGGCTGCACAGAAAGATGGGAGAAGACATGTTAAATTGCAGGGCCGAGAATGACCCCTCATCAGCTGCTAAAGAGTTTTAAGGGTGTCTCCCTAAGTCACTCAACAGTCAAGAAACCTAGAGGCCATGAGTCAGAAACAGTAAAACAGGAATCCGAAGCACCAGGTATGCCTATTCATGCCCACCCATACATTTACAAGCACCTCTTCCCTACCGACTTCTAAGTTCTAGCTAGGAAATTAAGCGCTGGACATTTATGTGGGTGAGTGACCTAAGGTGCTTAGCGCTAAGGTAAACCTCCCATAGTAACCTGGTCAGAGATCCACCACAAGGGACAACCAAATATTTCTCACAAGTACCATTGAGCCTCCTGTTTGGATACAAAGGCTATATAATGAAGAGTTTATGCTTTGGAAGTGTTTGCAAAAATGCAGTATTGCTGTAAGAGAGACAGAAGAACAGCTGCAGAATAGAAACATATACTAGCCAAACCCATGTAGTAGAAATAGAGGGAGGTTTACTACCAGCCAAAGGATTGAGGACTATTGTCAAAAATAGTCCTATGAGGGATAAAAATCCTGAAATGCATTTGGCTGCCAATAGGTTACAAACAACCAAAGAAAATCCAACATTAACAATAGAACCAGAAGTTTATTACAAATGTTTAAATGGGTGTTGTGACTGCCAAACTGTGGAACAGCCAACCACTGTGTCTGCGGCTGACTGAATCTGAATCTCTGTTCCGGCGCAACTTAAAAACCTGGCTGTTCTCCAACCTCTAGCTGTGCTAGACATCCCTGCTGCTCTTAGTCCATAGCCCGGGACACCCCTGTTGGGGGTAGCCGTGTGCTTCATAAGCTTCAAAAATAAAATAATAAATAAATAAATAATAATGAGCTGATTCAAATGGCCATGATTGGAAAGTTGAGCCTGATATCAGAGGTTGGTAGAGTAACACTGCAGCTGGTGGGGCTCCGATGGTTCTCACGAGAAGGCAGTTTTTGGATAGATGCATGCTGATTCTATCTGGTGATGTTGTAGGATTTCATATGTATGCTGGGTCTTTTGGTACTGGAAACTCTACAGCATGCTCAAAGAGATACTGCCCCTTATGCTTCAGTGGCTGTTGTGTACACAGGTGTAGTTGTACTAAACAATTGGTATTCTGCCATTTTCAAAGCAAACACAAGGAGGTGATGGACGGAGCGCTGAAACTTTTCAGACACTCACCCCCAGTCACAGATCTGGGTTGAATCCATGATCATTCTTTAACTCACTTCCCCACCTCAGTTCAGACCCAGCAATATGCGAATCAGTCTTGACCCTGTGCCTCATGGGAACAGTCCAGCTCGAACTGCCAAGCCAGGTCTTCCCTGAACCAGAAACACACATCCTGGGACTGGTTTATGGGTAACACCCTTCATCAGCCAGGCTAGCTTGAATCCAGTGGCAAAGTGAGCAAGGGACCCACATCTGGGCATGCCCTGCCAACTTAGGGCGAACAAAGCAAACACAACGAGATGATAGATGGGGTGCTGAAACTTTTCAAACACTCACCCCCAGTCACAGATCTGGGTTGAATCCATCATCATTCTTTAGCTCACTTCCCCACCTCAGTTCAGACCCAGCGATATGCGAATCAGTCTTGACCCTGTGCCTCATGGGAACAGTCCAGCTCGAACTGCCAAGCCAGGTCTTCCCTGAACCAGAAACAAGCATCCTGGAACCGGTTTCGGAGTAACACCCCTCATTAGCCAGGCTAGCTTGAATCCAGTGGCAAAGTGAGCAAGGGACCCACGTCTGGGCATGCCCTGCCAACTTAGGGCGAACAAAGCAAGCACAAGGAGATGATGGATGGCCCACTTCGCCACCTCAGTTCAGACCCAGCTATATGTCTATCAGTCTTGACCCTGTGCCTCATGGGAACAGTCCAGCCCGAACTGCCAAGCCAGGTCTTCCCTGAACCCAAAAAAACTTTCGATATTTTCTCTCGATACTCTGTTCATGATATTAGTGCATTACAATATTTTTAGCCTCGATATTCCATAGCACAATCATGTCTCTACATTAGCTTACTCCCACATCAACATCAAAGTAGCTTACTTAAAATCTAATAAAACTTCCCTTCCGGGCACTCGCTTCTTTTAGCTGACATCCTGAGTATTAACAAAGGGGAGCTGATGTTTCAGGTAACAACTATTTGTCTTTTTCTTCAGTGTGGCCAGCACCTTTTTTTCCTGTGATCGGTGCTTAATTTGAGCCGGCGGTTGCGGGTGGAGCCACTGCCACTCATTTGTGGAGACCGGAACTTATTTTTCATCATCAGACATTGACCCAGAGCAAGAGAGAGAAAAACGCACAATGGGGAAAGAAGAAGGAAGAGAAAGACGAAACCACAAAGTAAGAAAAAAGCAGGAACCTGCAACCATGAGATAAAGGGGCAAGGAGTGTCTGATGGTGGATTAAAGACGCATGGGGTGGAATCAAGACCCCTTGTATTAGGCACTCTGACATTCAAAAGCATCGGACTCTGGCTTCTGAGAAAAAATGCAGGCCTTGACACCTAATCGTTTACAAATTAAGCATTGCCTTTGGTGAAGCTGCCGAGTGTAAGGGCCCATACTTTGTGTTTGGATCTTGCAAGGAGTGTTCCCTGTAAGAACAAATTGCTCTTTATCTAATAATGTTGAATGATTCTTTGCAGCCCGATGTTGTCATCTGCACAAGAATTCATCTAAATCTGTTTAAGTAATTTATGGACAGCAGCGCTAAACTATAAAATCAAATTCATGAGTTTCAATGCAAATTATACCTCATAACCTGTATAATATTCACTGACCTAGTTAGGAATTCATGAATTTAAGCATTTAATTGACAGAGGTTAAATATGATACATTTGCCGCTGAGCATCAAGTGAATAACTTTGTCTGCCTAGAATGAACACAATTGCCAAATGATTGTATGAGAATATCATCCACAGATATACCATCTGACATCAATATAGCATCCTTCTGTCAGGAGACACAATGATCAGAAGAGGGACTAGACAGGGGTGTCCACTGTCCCCACTACTGTTCGCGGTGGCGAGATGCTGGTGAGCTGGATCAGGAGAGATGCTTAGATTGGGCCCTGTATTGGTACTCGGGATGGGAGGAAGTAATATCTCTCTATGTAGATGACATGTTACTATACCTCGTGGAGCCACCCATTCCCTAAGACGGGTGCTGGAAATCCTACAGGTGTATGGGGAATATACTGGGTTACGCATTAATTGGGGGAAATCCGTATTATACCCCCTGACAGAGAGGCGTCCTCTGATGCAGAGTCCCCTGCTCCTTTCTACCTTTGCCAATATTTATAATGTAAACAAAATTGCAAAGGTTTTAATTGATTATGCAAATAAATATAAATTTAAGTTAAGCCGGCTCCGGTGGGAACCGGAAGGGTTTAGGTACTTAGGGATCTTTGTCATGTCAAACGTGAGTGTATTTTTTCTGGCCAATCTGGGTCTGGAGCAGTAGAAACAGGACGTTGGCCATTGGCAACACCTTCCCCGGTACCTCCTAGGTCGGGCCGAGCAGTGAAAAATCATTTATCTCCCGAAGTTCTTATATGTTTTTCAAAACATTCCTGATGCTGTACCTATGCTGTACCAGATAGGTTCTTTAAACAGGTGCACAGGGTTACACAAACTCTGCTCTGGGATGGGAAGCCCCTAGGAAAACTTTAAAACATTGACCAGAAAGGTGGTGGATGGGGACATTGCCTTGCCAGGATTAAACCTGTACTACTGGCAAGCACAATTAGTAGTGACGAACAACTGGATGTTTTCAGAACTGGTAGAGCCCTGCCTAATGGCGGAGAGGACAGTTATGGATTCCTTGGAACACGTGCTACCTATCTGGGCGGAAGGTGCTGGGGGGCCTACCTGTGCCAACAACACAAGTACTCATGGTGTGGCGGAGGGCTGAGAGGCTCCTGGGTTAGAGGGGACAGAAAAAGCTGGCGACCCCTCTGTGGAAGGCAGAGGCACTGAGGGAATTAAGGAATATTGAGGTTTATAGAAAATGGGACATCCTGGTAAATTCAATGGTGGGGGATGTGTTTCAAGATGGAGGCTGATCACTTTCCAGGAACTATAAACATAATATGAGATGTCAAGCAGCCAATACCTCGGGTACCTCGAGATGCAACACATATTCAAGAGATATGGTCGCCTATTGGCTGACCAGCCGGAGAAATTCCCGCTAGAATAAAGGTGCTATTAGCCCCCTTGCATAGGCATGCTATTTCCTTGGTCTATACCACTACTCTTGGCGCGCAGACTCCCAGACCTGACCTCTCTTATTGACCAGTGGGAAAGAGATCTGGGAATCTTGGAGGATGACACCTGGAGCTAGGCCATTTGATATCCACGCGAGGTGGGGATAAGGGCTGGGTTTCGTTTGGTCAAAATAAAACTTCTCCACGGGCTGTACCTTACGAGGGAAGGCCTATATTGATTGGGACAATGTGATTTAGGCCTCTGTCGTAGAGGGTGCGGGCAACGAGGGATGCTGCTCCACAGACTGTAGTAATGCCCGCTTGTACAGAACTTCTGGCACCGGGCGGAGTCGAGGATATCGGAGGCAGTGGAGACCAGTGTTAGCTTAACCCCACAACAGGTGGCATTGGGTATATGGGGGAGCAGAACCTAGAGAAATATACCCTTCTTTTTTGCAATGTGGCCCTAGCTGTGGTCCTGCCAACACTGCAGGAGATGGAATCGAGTCTCAATTGGTGCATGAGAACAGAGGAACTGGTTTATAGCTCTAGAGAACGCCCCCGGAAGCTTGAACGCATTTGGAATCCATGGCGGGAAATGGGAGACAGTGGTTGAGGGACAAGTGCCTCTAGCGAGGGAGCTTTTGGGCCAAAAAGAGTTTGAGATGACCCAGATGGAGGAACTGGACAGCTGCCCTGAGAAGCTCGGGCTGAACCTTACCCCTGGAGATGGATGAGGGAACCCTTAGTTTAGGTAGTGATTCTGGTAAGAAGTGGATCTAGTGGATTGCCAATGTGTGATATATAATGCTCCGTACTACTGTCAGCTGTCAGGTTTTGGTGGGTGGGGGGGGTTATTGTTAGGCTATGGGGAGGATCATATGACTATGTATAATTTGTTGACAATGCAATGCTTCTGTCGTACTAAATGTTTTATATTGACAAAACGCCAATAAAATGTTCTTTCAGAAAATAGAAAATATTGCTTCCTTGATATTGTGTAAAATAATATTATATTGTGTGTACACTTTCCATTATACACTCCAATACATCAATATTTTTTTGAATGATGTTTAAGACACAAACACAATATTTATGTCAGTCGGTATCTTGCCAAAGATGTTTTTGTACCACACCGCCACAACTGATCACTAACATATGGGAATCAACAATATTGTGTAACAGAAATATCATGTCAAAAATATACTTTAGAAAATATTAATTTCCTATCCTTATAAATGGTAAGTAACAAAATATCGAGAAACAAAAAAATTTTCATAGTAGTATCATTAAAAAATACTGTTTATATATATACATATATATATATATATATATATTGTGATCAAGCCTCGGCTGAGGTGAAACGCGTCATGGCGACTGGTGGGCTGTTAATTCTTTATGAATAAAACTCACTGACAGCAGAGCACGGAGTTTGTGGCTTTATTCTAATTCCGTTTACTACTGGGCGTGGTGTGGCTATACTGTGCCCTGTTGTTTCGGACTCAGCGCAATATATATATATATATATATATATATATATATATATATATATATATATATATATATATATATATATATATATATATAGTTAAAGTAGTAATTCATAAAAATGTCATATATACCCTCAATATAATGTAAATTAGAAAAATCTCACTAATTGAAAAAAAATTAACAATTCAACATAAATTAAATTATGAAACAAATAAAATAAAAAAACACATTTACCAGAAATATTGTAAAACAAATAAAAATATTAAAAATACAAAAAAATACAAATTATAAAACCATATTTTAAAAAATTTAACCAATATTAGGAAATGTATTGTAGTCTGCTAATAATAGAAATACTGTTCCTACTCCAGTATGTGCAACAGTAGAGAAAGAATTGGACTACAGATGGGTAAACCTTACGAATCCCACTCCTGTCTGTGCAAGAGTAGGGAAAGCACTGGACTTCGGAGGAGTAAGATCTACTCTTCGCTCTCCAGTCTGTGCAACAGTAGGGAATACATTGGACTTCAGAGGGGTAAGATTTACTATTCCCACTCCAGTCCAAGCAACAGTAGGTAAGCTACTTCACTTCAAACACATAACATACTTGAATAAACCAATGAATTTAGAAAAATATAATACTCTAAATATAAACATTATTACTTAACATAAAATATATATAAGAATTACAAAGATAAACAACAATTATCCAATTTTCATAAAAAAACAATGCCTGTTTAACTATTTCTTAACTAAGTCCCACTTTATACCCCTACAAACAACCCACACCTTAAATATAATGAAACTAAATAAGTATAACACAATTTACTTAATTTAAAAACAATTACATAATTCATTAACAATTAATAGTAAAGTATTATTAATTAACTTCTCACCCTACAGCCCTGAAAACCCAACAGCCCACACCTAAAATATACTAAAATATATAATTGTTACACTATTTACATTATTATAAATCAATTAGGTATCTAATTATGCAGTAATGATTATTACTTTGTAATTATTATTCAATTAACTTCCCACCATATACTCCTACAAACCTAGCAACCCGCAGCTAAAATATAACTAAAATAAATCAAAATTATATAGTACACATAATTCATTAAGGAATACAACATTATTAATTAATTGTAAATACATTTCTACTAAATTAACTGCTCATCCTATACCCCTACAAACCCAGCAGTCTGCACCTAAGATATAACTAAGATACATGATCCTTACACAATATACAAAATTAATAATCAGTGAAATAACTAATAATAATAATGAAACATTAATTGTTATTTAATTATTACCTAATTAACTTCACTCCTTATTCCCCTAAAATATAGCACCCCACATCAAAAATATAATAAATCAATATTACATAATATACATAATAAAAATCAATTACATGCGTACAAATTATTACTAATTACTAATTAATTATTGCTTAAATAACTTCCCACCCCCTACAAATGCAACAACCCACTACAACAGTATAAATTTCTATTAAGAATCAAATAAAAAATTCTAAATCACATAGAATTACAAACTATATTAAAAAAATGTTAACAATTTTACAAACAACAACATATAAATTAATATATAAACTAAAACATTAAATTAATTAAAGAACTATACTCTTCACAAATACATTATTGAAAACCATATTTTAACAACAAAATTCTTAACAACAACATTACATACCTGAAAAATGTATATTCTGGACAACTATATGCCTGCATTAAGTACATTTTTGCATTACAATATTTTTTGGGGGGGTCTTTTTTTCTCACGATATTTACAACTTGATATTTTGTCCAAATACCACTACAGCATGGCAGCTGAATAGAAATACCTTATCTTTTCACCTCCTCTTTAAAGAAGTGTCTTTTATATAAAATTGCAGTGCTTACGTGCACATAAGGTAGGGGGAACTCCTTCAAGGAGTGTGCTCTGCACATTTAAAGTGCTGCACACAGGTTGAGGGAGGAATGTGGACATCAGACCTTCATGGATTCCACAAATCAGGGTTCAGTGAACAGCATGTGGACTACTAGTAGAGCAAACAATAATAATCTGCTCTGAAATGCCTGCCCTAAGTGGAAGAGGCCTTAGAATGCTGACTACCAGTGGCCCACTGGCTGGTGGAAAACAGGCAAATGGCTTACAAATAGAGAAGATGTAGCATAAAGGCCAGAGCCACCCCACTCGAAATTGAAAATAAGGTTGGAGTCCTGGTGTTGGCTCAACATCTGCGATTCTGGGCAAATTATGTAGGGCCAAATGTACAAAAATTAGGAATGACAATTTCCAAATCGTGATTTCGAATTCACTAAAGAATAAATCTTACAATAGCGGTTACCAGTGGGGTCGCAAATCGACCTACCTCATAAATATTAATAATGTAGGTTGCAATTTGTGACCCACTAGGAGTAGCTACCATCAGAGGAATGCTGACCACAATGTCTGTGATTGCTTTTAAATAAATGCTTGAAGGAAAACGGGATGTGTTTTAAAACAAGAAAATTAAACATTTCAGTTTCATTTTTTAAGAGCAAGCAGTGGTCTATCACTGCCCGCTCTTAAAAAATATTTTCTTTTATTTTCTCAAAGGGGAATGGGTCTCTTGGGTTACCACTTTTGAGGAGGTGGTAAAATATTAATGTTTTGCGACTGGAACTCAGTCGCAAAACATTAATACGTACCACCACAATTCAGTATTTTGACGGGACGCCCGAAACACGAAAATGGCAAACCCGAATTGCAAAACCAAATTGAGATTCAACAACAGGCAACTGAATCCCAATTTGTCTTTTGTACATTTCAATTTTATTTCTTGTAGTCACAAACGGCCCAGTCAGGTTATTTACGACCTCCCAAAACGTTTTTGTACGTGAGACCCTTGATCTCTGTGCGCCTAAAAAAAAGAGTAGTCTGACCATGTGTAAAGTAACTGATGCTCATGTACAGCACTCTGATACGTTTGGGCCATGTTGGCGCTATATGAAACTGAAAACAAAACGAAAAGTGAGGTTCCAGCACTGGAAACCCAGAGGTTTCCTCAACTGTAAATGAGTTGTAGGAATGGAGACAAAGGTAAAATGGGACGTCCATTTATCCCAGTGATTTATAGCAGACGTCACATTACGACCCACCTCTAAAATGGGACCCTTAATCTGTGCCTAGAAAAAGCAATGTCCCTGCTCAGAGCTTTTTTCAAAAATAGCATTCAAAGCGCTCAAAATTTCAAACAAAGTACTTATAATATGTGTCACAAACATTGTCAAGTCTCTTCAATTTTTATGTCTGAGGATCTATTTCAAGTAATCTTTTGTCTGCATTTGTGAATTTGGTCAGTTTGTCAAGAATGAAAATTGTTCTCTCCTCTTAGAATACCTCCTTTTTGTGGTAAATTACTATTTCTAGGTCTGGCTGGAAAGAAAAGCTATTTTAAACCTATTGTTACCAATACTTTAAAATATAAGTAGAAGAGGATTTGACTATACCGATAGGAGTCATTCTCACTGGCCGCCTGCTGTTGGCTGTTTGATCAATCAGTTCACCCCTAGGCAGTACTTGCATTGCAACTCACGAGCGAGTGTTTCACCTCTTAAAAGCTCACTGAATCACACATTCAATTCCTTAAATTATATATGCATTGTGTGCAATTTTGTGTTCTATTTTTCCACTGAAATGCTTTTTTAAATGTTTTACTCAGAACTCAAAATTCAATCCAGAACTTTTGCCTTTGCTTGTTTTTATTTTCCAATCTGTGAGATTTGTAGGTTGTTTTCCTACTGATTCAATTTTGTGGCAAATGAATTCAGGTGGCACATGAGTGATAGGTGCATTTTGCTTGAAGAAGTGGGTGACGAGCCTGGCGGGATGGTCCTTTTGGTAACTACTGCCAGGTTTTCTTTTTTATAGAACCTTTGTGAATTTATATGAACATCTTGGCAAATTCGCAAAGGTTGCAAATGTCATTGCTTTTCTATTTCTGCACAAAAGAGCGAAAACAGAATTTTTCTCCAAGGCTTTGCCCCTCTGCAGCTCAAACCTTTATTAAAGCTAAACTTACATACAGTTATTCTGCATAAATTTGTCAGCTCTGCTGGGTTCGATTCGAGTGATAATTATCTCGCTATGCAGCGAAAATTATTTTGCAGTAGGGTGAAAATTATCCTGTGATGTTGAAAAAACCTTTGCTCAGACGAAATAGTCCTAGCCTAATCTGCATTTTGCCAGTTAGTTTAATGTCAGCAGGTCAAATATAATTGTATTCATATAACTACATTTGCAATCATTAATATCATTCAAAGAAAAAGACTGTTAACATGTTCATTAAAATATTTTTAATCATAGTCATTACTGACTTTGGCACTTATCATTTCTTTCAAAAACCTCTGAAACTTCAAAGTATCCTGTTTTTGATCTTGAATAGATCTTGAATGAAGATCATGCATTGTATGTTACAAAAGGTATTGATGCCTTACGGTAGGCTTAGAGCCCGCCCATTTGTTACCATTGGTTGGATTCTTTGTCATTTTCATTTGCTTGCTTCATTAGCATGTGTCCGCTTTCTTTCCTGATCTTGGGCCTCATTTATGAGAAATGACGCATCGCTGCGTGAAAACAGCGATGCGTCACTTCTCAGTGCGTACTCCTTGCGACATACCTGATGCGTCATATTTAATGTATGACGCATCATGTCGCAAGGAGTTACAGATACGTCAGTATTTCTGACGTATCTGTAAGCGCAAAAGTGACGCATTGTTGGAGTGTGTCACAATAGTGACGCAACTCCAGCAATGCATCCTTTCACATGGGAAAGCCCCATGTGAAAGAGCCTGCATCAGTCTTACGCCTGTTGTGAGGCAGGCGCAAGATTCTGACGCAACAGCGTCCTAAAAGTCACGCAGTGAAATCTCATAGATTTCACTGCGTCACTATTACGAGGCCTTTTGCGGGGGAACGACCCCTCTGCATACATTATACCTGATGCAGGCATAATGTAGCGCAGGGGTTTACAAAGTGACGCATCTGCATAGATGCGTCACTTTGTAAATAGTGCGCAACAGGAGGCATGTTTTTCGCCGCCGATGCGTCACAAAAAGTGACGCAACGGAAGCGCAAAACTGACGCAAGGGCTCATAAATGAGGCCCCTTGTGTTTCTCCCCTTCCTGGAGTACGGACGCATTACTGAGGGTCAGATTACGAGTTTGGTGGTATGGGAGCAGGCCACCACACCACTGCCCGCTCTCACACCACCAGACAAGGCCACCACCTGCCACATTATGAGGACTATCATGGTCTGTCCCGCAGCGGTGCAGTTTAAAGAGTAATATGTGCACGCTCCTGAATGGCATGGACTGCGATTCTTTTACATGCTGTGTAACTGTATGTAGCAAGCTCCAAACTCTGCGGCTGACCCTTGGTTCAGCACATCAATCCCTGTTCAATAAGTATACATTTCCTGTGCACTACACTTCCGAGTCTGCCGCAGTTGGGCTCCACTGGAATTCAGACAAGAAAGTTTACGAAAAATGGAAGGTGCACCAGGAAAAAGGTGTCCAAACGTAAATAAGGAAGTCCTTTGGAATACTTTTATTCTTTATGATAAGACATGAAGTCAGGTATCCGCCAACGTGTTTCGTTCTTTACAAAAGAACTTCTTCAGGGCAAGATTGGTAATTAGCAGCAGTTCTGTCAAGTTCAAAACATGGAGGGATATTGGATGAATCCCTACTGATAACTCCTCAATAGTAGTTCCAAAGCATTGATTGTAGTTATGGCATTCTCATTCCGTTGTATGATGCATAAAATATCTTTTAGGAAGTCTCATCTGGAGGCCTCACAATCGGAGATCCAGTCGATTAGTTCCAGCCCAGACTATCAGCCGTCTCCTGAGAACTTCAAAGGCAATTTAGGCTACGCAACAAGCTCGTCTGATAGTCTGGGCTGGAACTAATCAACATACACAGCAACACATAGTAGAATGGTTGAGACCTTACAAGTAATACTTCCCCAGCTGTGTTTTTTTGTGATCTGCATAGGATCTGGCCGTGGTGTGTTAAAACATGGCCTCGACTTCTACTGAATGATAGGAGTTTTTCAATTATGTGTATGGGAAATGCCACCTGCTGAATGGAAATTTGGAAAAGTGAATCACCTTGTTTTCTGTACAATTTGTTTGCCTAATAATAGCCTCGTTCTGACTCTCGGGGTTCTTCTCAAATGACTTCATGTGTTTGCAGTGGCAGCTACCACAGAATATTAGGGGTGGGGTGGTTGAAAAAATAATACAATTTCACCTTCCTAGCTGCCGCTCACCACCCCTCCTCCATCCTCTTATGCTGAGGCATGGACGCAAACAGGCTCCCAGACTCCTCTAAGCCAATCACTGTGCTGCTGTCACAAGCATGGCAGCAGCGTCCTGATTGGTCTGAGTGGCCAGGTTCAGCAGAGTGGGAGCCTGTACATGTTCTCCTGTGCAATACAGTCGGGTAGAGAAATGCTAAGTGCGCATGTCTGTTTGGCCGGCCCAAGATGGCCGGCCAAACCATAATGCGCACTTGAGTGCACCAAGCACCCCTCTCCCTGGTGGCTGTGACGACAGCCCAGCCCCACCCAGCCCATAAAGTAAGCAAAACTGCCTCAGCACAGAAAAATGAAATGATAATAACTTTTTGTTATTAGCATTTTTTTTTGTCCTGCTCAAAGAGAAGAGGCGCAGCGCTCCTCCATCTTAACAGAGGAGCCGCCGCTGTGAGTTTCCTGGCAGAACACAATTTAGGGACAAAATCTGACCCAATTGAAGTTGGGCTCTGTCTGTTTGATCTTCTGCTAAGGGTCCTTGAAAGAGACAGAGGTACTAACCTCCTTTAAGGATAATGCAGCAAGGCCCCTGATGTCAGTGAAAGATCATCAGCACCAACTTTATGTCCAGGGCAGCAGTGGCGGGCACAGGTAAGCGTGGTGGGGCTGTGGGACAGGGCACAGCGGGGGGGGGGGGGGAGCCGACAAACAATGGAATAGGTATTATTTATTGATTCAGAAATTCAAGCTCTAAATCATGTATTATTTGTATGTACAAAATTGCAAAGTGCTAGGAGAGTGCTCTTAAAGCCATTTTTTATCAAATGTAATATTCACTCTTCCCAGGAAGCGCGATCTCTGGTTCTGTCTCCCCCAAATGAAATGGTTTGTCATAAGATATATACATTTTTAAAAACATTTTTGTCTATTTATGAATAAAAAAATGTATTGTAGTTTTATTCCAATGTTATATTATGTGAGCTGGTTGGAATCTTGATTGTCTTATGTAGTTATTGTACTATTTGCACATTATACAATACGCTCGATATAAGAATTACCCTTGGAATGTAGCGATGTATAAGAAAGAATGTTGTACTATATGTAAACGATACAGAAAAGGGGGTGGTGATGAACAGAGTGTCTGAATTAAGCAGACCACTCTTACCCAGTCCAAAGATCAGGGCTTGATCCATCACCGTTATTTATCTCACTGCCCCATCCCAGCTCAGAACCTGGCTATATGCAAATTAGTCTGTCCCTGGCCCAGTGCATCATGGGAACAGGGCAGACCAAACTACCAAGCCAATTCTTCACCAGAAAGGAGACAAGCTACCGGGGACCGGTTTCTGGCATTTCAGCCTCTTCGGCCCGGCTTGCTTGAATCCTGATGGAGCAGTGAGAAAGGGACTCATGTCTGACTATACCCTGCCACACCTATAGTGGCCAAAAACGATACAGAAAAGGGGGTGGTGATGAACAGAGTGTCTGAATTAAGCAGACCACTCTTACCCAGTCCAAAGATCAGGGCTTGATCCATCACCGTTATTTATCTCACTGCCCCATCCCAGCTCAGAACCTGGCTATATGCAAATTAGTCTGTCCCTGGCCCAGTGCATCATGGGAACAGGGCAGACCAAACTACCAAGCCAATTCTTCACCAGAAAGGAGACAAGCTACCGGGGACCGGTTTCTGGCATTTCAGCCTCTTCGGCCCGGCTTGCTTGAATCCTGATGGAGCAGTGAGAAAGGGACTCATGTCTGAGTATACCCTGCCACACCTATAGTGGCCAAAAACGATACAGAAAAGGGGGTGGTGATGAACAGAGTGTCTGAATTAAGCAGACCACTCTTACCCAGTCCAAAGATCAGGGCTTGATCCATCACCGTTATTTATCTCACTGCTCCATCCCAGCTCAGAACCTGGCTATATGCAAATTAGTCTGTCCCTGGCCCAGTGCATCATGGGAACAGGGCAGACCAAACTACCAAGCCAATTCTTCACCAGAAAGGAGACAAGCTACCGGGGACCGGTTTCTGGCATTTCAGCCTCTTCGGCCCGGCTTGCTTGAATCCTGATGGAGCAGTGAGAAAGGGACTCATGTCTGAGTATACCCTGCCACACCTATAGTGGCCAAAAACGATACAGAAAAGGGGGTGGTGATGAACAGAGTGTCTGAATTAAGCAGACCACTCTTACCCAGTCCAAAGATCAGGGCTTGATCCATCACCGTTATTTATCTCACTGCCCCATCCCAGCTCAGAACCTGGCTATATGCAAATTAGTCTGTCCCTGGCCCAGTGCATCATGGGAACAGGGCAGACCAAACTACCAAGCCAATTCTTCACCAGAAAGGAGACAAGCTACCGGGGACCGGTTTCTGGCATTTCAGCCTCTTCGGCCCGGCTTGCTTGAATCCTGATGGAGCAAAAACGGTGTTGGATCTAGCACTGATTTCTTGACTGGGTGAGAGTACTCTGCTTAATTCAGAGACTCTGTCCATCACCACCCCTTGTTGTAAATAATTTTGTCCACCCTAAGCGTGGAAGGGTATACTCAGATGTGAGTCCCTTGCTCATTGCACCATCAGGATTCAAGCAAGCCGGGCCGAAGACGCCTGAAATGGCAGAAACCGGTCCCCGGAAGCTTGTTTCCTTCCCAGTGTAAGAATTGGCTTTTGTAGTCTGGTCTGCCCTGTTCCCATGATGCACTGGGCCAGGGACAGACTAATTTGTATACAGCCAGGTTCTGAAACTGGGATGGTGCAATGAGCTAAAAAACGGTATTGGATCTAGCCCTGATTCCTTGACTGGGTGAGAGTACTCTGCTTAATTCAGAGACTCTGTCCATCACCACCCCTTGTTGTAAATAATTTTGTCCACCCTAAGCGTGGAAGGGTATACTCAGATGTGAGTCCCTTGCTCATTGCACCATCAGGATTCAAGCAAGCCGGGCCGAAGACGCCTGAAATGGCAGAAACCGGTCCCCGGAAGCTTGTTTCCTTCCCAGTGTAAGAATTGGCTTTTGTAGTCTGGTCTGCCCTGTTCCCATGATGCACTGGGCCAGGGACAGACTAATTTGCATACAGCCAGGTTCTGAAACTGGGATGGTGCAATGAGCTAAAAAACGGTGTTGGATCTAGCCCTGATTTCTTGACTGGGTGAGAGTACTCTGCTTAATTCAGAGACTCTGTCCATCACCACCCATTGTTGTAAATAATTTTGTCCACCCTAAGCGTGGAAGGGTATACTCAGATGTGAGTCCCTTGCTCATTGCACCATCAGGATTCAAGCAAGCCGGGCCGAAGACGCCTGAAATGGCAGAAACCGGTCCCCGGAAGCTTGTTTCCTTCCCAGTGTAAGAATTGGCTTTTGTAGTCTGGTCTGCCCTGTTCCCATGATGCACTGGGCCAGGGACAGACTAATTTGCATACAGCCAGGTTCTGAAACTGGGATGGTGCAATGAGCTAAAAAACGGTGTTGGATCTAGCCCTGATTTCTTGACTGGGTGAGAGTACTCTGCTTAATTCAGAGACTCTGTCCATCACCACCCCTTGTTGTAAATAGTACTATATGTAAAGGCCTGTGCTGGCCGCGCCTGTGAACAGCGATTATGCAATGGAAAAATTCATGCATAAAATATTCCTGGACCTTTTCTTTTAACATGCAATTTATTGGTATATGTCTACTGTATTAATATGAGTTATTCAATAGCGCAAGATAGCAATGTATAGGAAAGAATTTTGTACTATATGTAAAGTTTGTCTCTTTTTTAAATTTATTCATGTGTTTTTGTGGACCTCAGTAGGAGTTTCAAACCAAAATAAACAAATTGAATTGAATTGATTTAATTATACCTTTAAGCAAATTAAGTTAATACATATTTAGCTATCTGAAGATGTGCTAATAAACTCTTGAGTCTGACAAACTAATAGAATATACGGGAGATAACTGGGCAGTGACATGTCCAAAGGGAAAACTTCTTAGGCACTGAGAGGCCCTCTTAGGATTGTGCTAGATCAGCCAGGCGCGGCCGGCAGAGGTAACAGCAGTGGGGCAGGAGGGGGGAGGGAGGAAGGGAGTTGACAGACGACGGTATAGGGAAAGTAAAATAAAAAAATACAAAAAACACTTACCTTGTGCTCGCAGCATTGCTGAGTCGGCGATGCGGCAAGCGCAAAGTAAGTGGTTTTATATTGTTTTTTATGTTACTTTCTCTATCCCGTCGTCTGTCAACTTTACTCCACCCCATCGCTGCTACCTGTGCTGGCCGTGTCTGTGAACAGCTATTATGCAATGGAAAGATTCATGCATGAAATAATCCGGGGGGCATATTACCAAGGGCCTTATCGCCGCTTTAGCGGGAATTTTTACAGCTAAAGCGGCCATAATTTTACCGCCCTATTACCTAGCTGTCGCTAACACCAGTTAGCGACAGCAGGTAGGGGATAGCGATCATCTTGGGGCCCACTTTGCATGTCAGCGATATTTATCGCTAATGACATGCAAAGTGGGCGTGCCAAGATGTTAGCGACTGGAAACAGTCGCTAACATCGCTACCTCCTATTACCTACTCTTGGAAATAATCACGCCTGCCCAGAGCAGTTCTTAGCCATGTTATCCAATGATAGGTGGATAACATAAGAGCATTAGCTGGGTAATGCATGAATATCGCTGACTTTACAGCGATATTCATGCATTTCGGCCGATTTTTATCGCTTAGGAGATAAACCTTGCTAATTGCAAGGTTTCTAAGCGATAAAAATAGGCGAAGCACGGCGATAAAATTATTGCCTCTAACCAAGCTTAGCGATAATTTTCGCTTATTCTTGGTAATATGCACCCTGGACCTTTTCTTTTAACATGCAATTTGTTGGTATATGTCTATTGTATAAATATGAGTTATTTAATAGCGCAAGATAAAATGTATATTGTTGTACCATACAATGAGCTTTTTGTTAGTATTTAACTATACATTTAAAAAACCTCTTTTCAAATACAATCAGACAATTACCAATTTTAGAAAGGTGTTAGACTTCATGCTGCTCCAGGTACAGACACATGATTTTGTCTAAGTAACAACAATCGTGAAATCACATCAATGACAAAAATGGAAGCAGATTAATCAGTAGAATGATGCTGGGTGGACACAGGGGAACCCTCCCACTCTTCCTGGAAAGCTGTAGCCTTTAGAAATTACTGATGGACACGTTTTGGCCGATTGAAATTTTTTGTAAACAATTAGTGTAATATCTGTCGCTAATGACTGCTTTCAAGCAGAGCATTTCCCACGCCATGTAAGGGGACTCCGGCAAATCATTCTGGGAGTCGCGTCAGCACAGCATCCAGATAAGGCAACTTCAAGGAGCCCTTCAAACATCTGCCCAGAACAGTCACTGCATCACTACATGTTCAAGGATTTATGACAACACATTCCAGTTTCAATGACTAGTTAACTGTCTTAATGGCAGTTTTGAATATAACTCAGTGGTGTTTTAAAGCCTAGCTTTAACCCCTCCCATGCTCGTGACGGAACCGTTCCATCACGAGCCTCGGGTGGGCTGTGCTGGTGACGGAACGGTTCCGTCACGGCCCCGCCGCCGCGCCTGCGAGGCGCTGATTTCGCGCCTGCGCGGAGCGTTCTATTGAGCGGCCGGGGCCGTGAAGGAACCCTTCCGTCACAAGCACAGCTCACCCGCGTGCCGTGACGGAGCGGTTCCGTCACGAGCACAGGACCGCCGCGCCGCCGCCCCGCCCCCTTAGCGCTGCGGCGGAATAGCCGCCGCAGCAAAGGGGTTAATGATTAGTGGAGGACATTTCACTTCTGAAAACATCACGTGTAGTTTAAATTTACTTTATCTCAATCTTGCAAGCTCTTTTTTTATTTATCTCTCTCCTTTTCTAACTGCTATCCCATCTTTCCCTCATCCTTCCTTTTCTCTTCCTTCTTCTTGTCCCCTACCTTTCAAACATGCTGGAGTACAACATGGCTAAAACACATTGGCAAACCCAATAGCTATTGCATAGGTGAGACCCACTGGATTTTGCCAATGCTTGTTGCTTGAGCTACTGTTGCAACCCTTGTAAGCAGTAGAGATGATTATGAAAAACGTGCACGTGTTGCCTCTTTCGTCTGCTATGAATTACATGTCTGTGAATGATTTGCAAATAGGAGGCGCGACCTTTTACAACAATTACAATGGCGTAGACGCGGCGGAGTCGCGGTTCCTGTATTTTTATTAACAGACAGCCCTTCGCGCAGACATTAATCCCCCTGCCCCCTGCACGCAATATCTCACTTGCTTCACATCTCATGAACTTTAAGAGCTGTCGTTGCACATCTGAGCATCAATTCGATGCAGCTTACTGCTTTCAAGTGGAATTTTATTTTTCTTGAAAAATGACAGGTTCCCTGAGCACACAGAACACCATGTTACTCAAAACAATTTGAGGTAGACGTCTGCGTAGGAGTTACCTTCTTTTAAGAAAAATATATAAGAATGCATTATTCCATATCTTGACTCTGACAGCTTGGGATTGGCAGTTATTGTCTGAAACAAGGAGCACCAGCACTTTATTAGTAATTGATGTGGCAGAAGGAGGAGACAATGCGTTAGATGGAATATTCTAGAAACTCAAGCTGAATGTTCTGAGCGCCAAGGAGCTTCTTCCTTGGCATCAGTTGGCGCTGGCCGGTAAAGGAATATAGAATATAGACGGCAAGTCCACGGCCGGTCTGGGAACTGAAACTGGTCCTGGCAAACTGCTCGGCTAGCCCCCCTTAGGGGGGCAGTTGGGGGGTACGGCAGAACTGTTTGCTAGGGCCGGTTTCGGACAATTATGTTACAGGGGGCTGATATTGCCGGCCCCCGATAACAAATATGGCTCCCAGGGGCCCGAAACCCGCCTCCACCTTCGTGGCCCACCAGGGAAACGCCCAGTGCATGCTATGGCCAGTCCATCCCTGGGAAAGTCTTCAGAATGTAAAGCAGAGCGGGTGCAGTTGCTAAAAGGGGGAAGGGGATGGGAAAGACAAGTCTTTTGTCATGTTGCCCTCACACACCCCGAAAGGTGTCATGCTTCATCATTAGGCCTTGCTCCTCGTCTGGCCGGCGCTGTAATGCTCAACAGGCTCACCGTTGCCGGGGCTCTTTGTCAGAGATCAGGAGCGAGGGTAGGCTTCCAGCAAGTTGTCGCCACCCTTCCGGGTGGAACAACACCGTGCTCCATCGCACCCCTGTCAGGCTGAAGCCTCTGTTACTCGGGTCACCACTACGCCCAGTACAGGACTACTAGGGCCCCTTGACAGGCTACCTTTATACTTTCGGAACCTGTCTTTAGTTGTGCACCACACATACCATAGGTCCTGAAGAAGTGCCACTGATTCCTCTAGGAACGACTAGGCACGAAACATGTCGACCTCACGTTAGAGATTGTCCACCAGGAACATTATATTCCCATAGGTTATCCACTTCATTTAACTTAGGCAGGTACTACCATTAACATTAAAATGATTGATTATAGGATTGTCCCTGACCTATTTTAAACCACCATCCTTGTGCACACACACCTTCACTGCCCCCACACCCGTCCCTCACGCACCCAACGGCTTCCTAAAAAGATCTCTGACAAAGAGCCCTGGAAACAGTGAGCCCGTCGAGCATTGCAGCGCCGGCCCGAAGAGGAGCAAGGCCCAATGATGAAGCATGACACCTTTCGGGGTGTGTGAGGGCAACATGACAAAAGACTTGTCTTTCCCATCCCCTTCCCTCTTTTAGGAACTATACCCCCCTGCTTTACATGTTCTTGTGGAGCCACGTGTGCAGGACCTGGTTATAAAATAGGCTCCCGGTCCCACCCCCCCCTTTTTCTTTAATAAGTCTTCAAAATGCCATGGGTGGAGGAAGTGACATCAGGCACACTTTGACGTCCAATACCACCTACTGACTTGACTCCATCTCCTACCATTAACTCCTTACCACCTTCATACGGCAGGGACTGGATCCCACAGGAAGGTAAAAATGTGAATCTTGTCTACGTCCTGAACCTGTTGCTACCCTCTTGACCTCGGAAACCAGGGATAGCAAGATTAGTGCCATGGGTCACAAATGTAAATGAGGGTTACCACTTTATTCCTCTGTATTTATCTAACTGACTCCAGTGAGGCGTACATTAATGACTAACAAGCAACAGGAGTCAGTTCTGAGGTGTTGCGGCATCATGGCGGATTGTTTGAAATTCAACTGAACTGGCAGGACTAGAGGTCCAGCAAGGCAGGGTAACCCGATATCTGTCTCTCAAACGCTGCACCCACCTTTGTGAGCTACCATGTTGGACATTCCAGATGACCAGTTACAAATGGTTTCTAATGGATGCAGCTTAAGAATATGTGGTTATATGGTTTGAGTTCTATGTACCCAGGAATTTAAAATCTAAAAAATTAGACACTAATTAGATTCTACTAACTAGAATAAGGATGTGTCTGGAATCAATATGAATCTTCTTTTTTTTTTTTTTACTTTTTATTACATAAAACAAAAAAACACATTAACAAACAGTCAAGGCAATATGGCATTGGTACATCCATTAGGCATTGTGCTCGAGGAGGACGGGAGACACATGTCAACAGGAGAAAAAATTCTTGGAATACAGAGAAGGGGGGGGGGGGCAAAGGCAGAATTGCATATATACAGCTCAATGTAACAAAGCTAGAAGGAATACAGGTCAGGGCGATTGAGAAGGACTAGGAATTTCTGTCAGTGGGGGCGTAGAGATATCTCCCCGATACGAGTTCCACTGGTTCCAAATCTTTCCCCATTTTCTGGGTCTGCCTCTTGCTATATACCCTGTCTTCTCTCTGAACATGCACCAGTCCACACTCTCTTTCCAAGCAGTCATTGCAGGCGGCCTCGGGGACCCAATATGAATCTTCTTAATAGCATTGCAATCTTATATATTTCCAAAATCATCATTGACCAAAACCGGATGTAGAAAACCATATTTCATTTTTCATTTGGACTATTCTCACGGATTAGGAAAAGGTCCCATATCTCATTTGCTTAAACTCTTGCTGTGGTATTTTAATTTGAACCCTCTGCTCACATGTTCTAATCCTAGAAGAGCAGACAAGTACTATAGTAACTATTACACCAGCATGTTGTATGTGCCACAGAAGTAGTCAACATTACTTGAGTGGCCTGAACACAGTGATTGGTCTTCTGTAGGTTGTCTATCCATGCTATGATTGCCAGTACTACATGCAGCATCTCTAAACAAGAAATTAATTTAGCAAGCATGGGTTTAAAACAAAAAAACGAATAGCCTTATAGGAAGAAAGTGACACCAAGTAAGAGGACTGAGCTTTGCTCAGTTGGCACCTCAAATCTACTTCATATTTTGGGGGTACACACGGGCAGGGTGAAGCGTGTAGACCATGAAAAGCAACAACCCAAACATGCATGAGCACTGAAGGTGGTGTAATGTAAAGAGAAGTCCTCAGTAAAGGGAAGACCATAAAATATAGAAATTAAAAATCAGAAAATTGTTGGACACATAACTCACTGCTGTCGGCACCATTCCAAGTGATTGGTTCGATTACTATGCCAATGACTGTGGGCATCTGATGGTCACATCATCATATTTGACCGCTAAGTACCATTGTATATGTACTGATTTATCTACATTCATAGGAGGGGGGAGGAAACCAGAAGGCTGTCAGCGGGAAGTTCAAGAGCAGCACAGGCTAACAAGCTCTCTCAAAGTACCTTCCATACCTTGTTCCGCAGCAGAGTTGACCCTAGAGCCCATTGGTGCCCAGTTGTGTTGCCTTGGCTAGATTCATGGTAGAATTCAATAGGAGGTGGTGGGATGCAAGAATCGGTATAACGCAATTCAAGACATGCACCTCAAATTCTGCAAAGATAATCAACTTTTTGTAGCCAGTACAATTGACGAACTATAGCATTACATTCCCAAGCGGGTTTACAGACAGCAGACCAATGGGAACTCTGCCTTACATCCACAGAACAAAGGTTCATTCTGAGCTGCTATTGCAGTCAATGGGGTAGAGGACCTAATGTATGATATAGAATTGATCCAGAATAGAAAGTCCTCCAGTATGTACTGAATCCTCCATATCTGGAGTTCCTCTGGTGGATAATCCCCTTCAATGCTATGGCTGGAGTTAATTCCACCAACAGATTCTCCACTGCAGGATTTACATGCACATATCAGAGGATTACCCATTAGCACCCAACTCTGAATCAGCACCTAAGTGTCTTTGCGTAAGTCAAGGTTCTGCAGGGTCTGGCGCTGATCTCAGTGGGGATGGATGGGGATGGAACGTGGTCGTCTAGTGGCAGGGTTGGCCGTACTAAGTCGAGATTTGCTACAGCTTTGCTACTTGGAATTTTACATCACTATCTCAACAAGATGTTTGGGATGACCATCAGGATGGGCATCCTCACAGACTGCTCCAAGACACTTCAGTGGGACTGTTAAAGTGTCTCCATGCAAGACCTAGGGCTGAGGTCGGCTGATGATCGAGACCACTGGCTTCTCCCAGAGGTCGCCCGACACCAATCAGAAAGAGAAGAGCTTCTTCCCCATTGCAAATGTGTTAGCACCTCCTCTGTCATGTTGTTAACATTCCAATGGATTGTGACTACAATTGCTGTCACAAATAATGGATTCATCTCATTTCAGACCACAATAACTAGAAAATGCCACTTTCATGCCCCTTCCTAATAGCCTTTCAGACTGAGTTGCAAAACCTCGTTCACACTTCAGAAAGTCTTTTTTGCATCACAAAAGCGGTTTAGTACATTTAAAAAAAAAAATTCAGGTCGCAAACCCTGTGGTTTTGCGAATCGCAGGATTTGGGACTGCAAAATGGTTTAATAAATCTGGCCCCTCTGCTTCAAAGTAGAACACAAACAGTGATGAACTGAAATCCATGATATTAATTAATTGTATGGAAATGCACACCCTGCCACTCACGTGCTTTCCACTTGCATCTCTGAAGCATCGAAATATTTCAAAGGGATAAACATTTTACACACTATGGGCCAGATGTAGGTAAAAAATATTTACCGATTCTTAATTACCGAATTTTACCGATTCGGTAATTAAGAATCGGTAAATATGAAGGGTGGACATGTAGGTCCATCCAGATGTGTATTTTACCGATTCGGTAAATATCTGTATTTACCGAATCGGTAAATACCGACCGGTAATGCTCCATTCATTCCTATGGGCTTTGAAGCCCATAGGAATGAATGGGGCATTACCGGTCGGTATTTACCGATTCGGTAAATACCGATTTTGACAAGGGTGCAGGGGGTGTCACTTTGACACCCTCTAGCACCCCCAAAAAAGGTTCGGGGGCCATATGGCAGGCAGACCTGCCCTAAGGGCAGGTCTGCCTGCCATATGGCACAGGTGTGCATGCACACATGTGCATGCACACCTGAATCGGTATTTTAACATCAAATACAATTTGATGGTAAAATACCGATTTTGTAGGCCTTGTGGGACTCAGAAGAGTCCCACCTACATATCAATTTTACCGATTCGGTAAATATACCGGTCGGTAAATTTACCGACCGGTATATTTACCGAATCGGTAAAATTACCGATTTGCCCCGTTTCAGTCCCCCTACATCTCGGTAGCCAAATACCGGTCAGTAACGGCCGAATTCGGCCGTTACCGACCGGTATTTGGCTACCTACATCTGGCCCTATGTGAATATGTGAATACCAGCCCTTCATAAGACATACATTTTAAATGCATCAGTAAGTCCATCTGTAGCTGAGAGGACATAATGGATGCACATTTTAGGGATGCGATTCTCACATAACACCTACAAGACAATGACAATAGCAGGGGAAGAGTGAAAATGACCCCCTGGCATTGAAAACATGTTAGCTGACCAGGCAAGGTTCGGTAAGAGGCTGATTCTACAGAAGAGGAGAGTGTGGATTGGTTGAAGTGTGCATCAGAAAACGAAACACTTTGCCTACGAATATCCAAGACACATCCTGTAGATTAAAAGACATTTTTGAAGCCACCCTGGCTACAGAAGCAGTGTGTCTCTGACATTTTAAATCCCTTCTTAAGTAGAAGTGTAGGGTTTCAATGTGTGGTGACAGTTCAGATACAGATATTCAGGATATGTGCAATTCCTGTGACTTAATAAGATAAAAACATTATATTTTGTGACGCAAGAGACGCAAGCTGCTTTCCTATATTGGGTTTGTTCTGGAACTAAAGACACCACAATTCCTGAGGATCAAGGCTGGACATGACAGTGTGTTTCAAAAAACACAAATACTTCTATAGATTTCTTCAAAGATTAGAATAAAGATATGGGGTGGGGGCAGCCCAGCTGGTAATCCCACCCTGAGTCAAGAAGCAGGCATGAGTCATTTTTAGAAGATCATCAGCTTTGAAGAGCCAGCCAAACCTTGTCAATCTTACAGAGCATCTAATTATAAAAGGTCAGCTACTGTATATGAAGGTAATTTAAATCTAATTAACATTTGAGAAATTCTAACATAAGCCAATGTATCCACCCATATAATTGGAAATCGCGATTTGTTCGCTAGCTGAGACGTGCTTCAGAAGACCATATTTCAGGGGTGATTAACAAAGGAGCAAGATTGCTTACCATGGCAACCAAACCGGGCACTATGGCCATTACAAAATCTAGCTAGTCCATGGAATTACAGCTCAGAACAGCAAAATGTGTGTTTCTGGGCTGACCTGAAGAGCCAGATTTAGAAGAGAAGGAGAAAGCAACACAGTGGGAGACCCAGACACATCCGGGCTTTGTCAGGATGGTGAACTCAACACATGGTGGCTCTGTGGCCAAACTCAGGACATATGGACATTTATTTTTATTTTGTGCTATATGTTCTCTGTATTATATCCTGTTTGAATCCTATGTTATGAAACTCCTTTACTATATCCATACTCTTGTAAAGCGCTCTGATACCCCCTGGTCGAGCTAGCGCTATATAAAACCTTCAAATAAATAAATAAATATGAAGCCTAAAGGTAAAGAAGTAACCGGTTAGAAATATTATTTAGCACTACCCAGGGGGTTGTGGGGATGTTCACTGTCTGTACTAAGGTGTAGACACACACTCACACACTAGGACTTAGGACCGACGGGCAGGTGGTATTCACAAGTCAGTATGATGGCTGTATCTGAGCGGAGAGTGCGGCAGTTCACCCGAAAACTGAAACGCATGTAGTGTTCACAAAGCTGCGTACTGACTGTTCTCCGGTGTAGAGAGATCCTGTTCCAGGTCAACTGGGTACCACAAATGTAAGAAAGATTTTGGCAAAACAGGGCTGCATCATCAGTGGCGTAACGAAAGTTGAGGGGGCCCCCCTGCAAGGTACATGGAGGGGCCCCCGCTCCAGATTTAATCCGGAGGTCTCAGGCCTGAGTACTGTGCTGAGGGGGTCCCCTGCAGCTCGGTGGACCCCGCACCACGGGGGCCTGTGTTACGTGCCTGGCCCCGTCACCTCTCAAGCCCTGCCCCGTCACCTCTCTGCCCCGTTACCTCTCCTGCCCCGTTACAGCTCTTGCCCCGTCACTGCTCCTGCCCCTTCACTCTCAGTGAGCAACAGTGGCAAATTACATTGGGCCGCAAGTTCCCCAGAGGTACTCTCTTTGGGGAAAGCTCCTCTGTAATCACCAACTACGATCTACTGGCTCCAAGGCACTCACTCACAAGATATGCTAAAGGCAGACGGCACATTGTCATTCGAAAGGGGATAATCAGCCTCAGTCAGAATGACAATGGGCCTGTCTACAGTCTGTGCGAGCTCAATGAGGGGCTGCTGCAACCTCTGGAGTTCAGCAGAGAAGTGCGACCTGAACCCTGAGAACTTTTAATCTCCTGGCACTTCTCAGGGTAATAGCACAGCTCGCTGTAATTGATCTCCAAAATTGTGGACAAAAGGCATCCGTAAAAGGAATGATTATGGATAACGGACAGGACACCAAAATGACAGACGGTCCGAGAAATTTACGGATGGTTGGTCACTCTAACTGAGAGTTAACAAACTTTTCAAATAGTTGAGTTTGGAATGTTGATAAAGAAATAGGTCTGAAAGTCGAGACGCTAGTCATATCCACAGATTTTTTAACAAAAGCATTTTTCCATCTTGGCAGAAGTTCAGCAGAGGCCAGAGACTTATTACAAATTTCCGAGAGTTTCGGGGTCACAAGACCTATAGCAAAATGTAAAAACCAGGGGGGATATTCACAAGGAAGTGGCGGAGAGAGGCGTTAGCCTTCTTGGCTTAACGCCTCTCTCCGCTACTTCGGAAACACGAGGCTGCACCATATTCACAAGGATATGGTGCAGCCTTGCGTTTACCCCTGCGATGATGCTAAGTTTCACAACTTAGCACCAACGCTGGCACCCTTGCACCAGAGTGCAAGGGTGCCTGCAAGCAGGAAGGTTTGTTAATGTGCAGGAAGGTGTCTCTTCCAGCACATAAGGAAACCTAAAATGCCAGTTTGTTACCTACATGTGTGCTGCTTCATGCAGCACACACGTAAGTTACAAAACGGCATGTTTAAAAAAGGTTTGTTTATGTACAGGAAAGGACACCTTCCTGTACATATACAACCCATGGCATTTTGCTTTTTCCATGTGTGCTGCACAAGGCAGCACTTATGGAAAAAGCGAAAACGAGAAATAAAGCATTTCTCCTCATTTCGTCAACTTAAGACCAAGGTTTTCCTGATCTTAATTTTGGCACTACCTCCTATTTACGCTGCCCTTGTGAATAGGCGGCTGCATCAAAATCAAGGGTGTTGCATTGGAACTCCCACCACAACACCCACTGCACGCCCCTTTCACGCTAAACACAGCTTGAAAGGTGGCCTTATTCACAAGGCAGCAGTAAGCCATGTTAAGTGGCTTAACTCTGCCTTGTGAATAAGGCGAGGACCCTATCACCACCACAATGTCACTGAACATGACGTTGTGGTGGTGATAGGGGCTTTTTGAATATGCCCCCAGAGGTGCAAGGGTCGGAAGGTGAGCCTGATTTAACAGTATTCATTGGGGATCTCGATGTGTCTGTAGTTATAGGAGGATATTCCGTCAAATATAATCTAGGCTTATAGGAAATACCTGGACCCTCTGAGCTTCCACAAACCGTTGCAGTCGAATCAAAACTGGACCACATTTTTAGGATTTTATCCTTATAAATATTGTCAAATCATTACATACGTCCTGAGAATGATTGATTGTGTTGGAGCCTCATTAATATGAATATTGTGGAGAGTGTGTGTCTGTATTTTTGTAGCACCGTCATTTAAGAGTACATTTACATGGATGAAAACAGAGTAAGAGATCAATTAAAGAATTGGCAATTTAAATCATGTAAACTAGACCCACAAAAATACATATATTACATAAATGGCCTTCAGCAATAAGTGTCCATATTATCTTCAGATTTCATTATGTTTTCTAGCCTTCTCCTCCCCCAGCTCTTTAGAAACGGATGGCTTAGCTAACTTACACTGAAAGCAACCCATGGATATGTATCATGTATCCACAACCCATAATACCACACTTTTCTTTCCCTCTGCAAATCGACATGGTGGATTAATTTTCATTTAGTTACAGTGCAGCGTGTGCAATATAAAGGGGCAAGACTGAACAACCAGCACTGTGAATGACACCTGTGCAGATGCCGGGTTACGTCACATGCACCTCAACCATAGCTGACAATGTTTCAGACTGCTTATGTGTGACATTTTCATAATTCCAGTGTCATTATGAGTGACATTGAGCAAATATGAGTGACACTTTCTCGTGAGCAAAATCAAGGAATGAAGACGAGGGGAAACGTTTACATAACAGAAACTATACCCATTTGAGCAACAAGAAACTCTAAGATCTTAAAAAGGCTTGCAAAGCACCTAATCATACTGCAGACAGCAAATCTCTGCTGTACTAACTTTACTTATGAAGCTGAACACATTTTTGTGCAGACTGAAGACAGTGCGATTGCTGCAAAGTAGAGCCCTCAGCCATAGCTGTCAAGTTTTCTGCTGCCTCATAAGCGACATTTAAATGTTTTCAGTGTCCTCATGAGTGACATTCCAATGCCATAAGTCACACTATGAGCGAGACTTCATTGCAAGAACAAATGCATTATCTCACCCGCATTGGGATAAATTATAGAAATGACTCTTTTTTGTGTGTGGTCTAGAAATGCCCATAACAGACATCAACATCTTTCATTTACTCATTTAAGGGGAATATCTTAAATCCTTCTTTCAATAAGATAAGCCTGAATTTTTAAAAGAGTTTCATCTGAAGCAAAAACAGAATGGTGTGGTTTAGAGACTGCTTGAGTTTGTGTCCCCTGCCATTTGAAAATGTTCAAATAATTTATGCAGTATGGTGACAAAACGAGAGAGGTGCAATGTACAGCAGGCAAGAGAAAAACAGTGCTGTTCTATTACAGGCCAGCGCAATCACTAAATATGTGGTAATCTGCCCATCAGTTCTGTCCTAGCATTGCAAGGTGATGATTCAAACTTAGGTAACAGGGCAAACGAGCAGTGCTTTACAGAGTGCAACTTCAGATAATGGAAATAAATGCCACCTTGAGAGATCAGCACACTTGCTAACCGGAACCAGCTGGATGCACTAAAGCTGGTCCTGTTCACCCCACTCTTTTTTTTTTTTAACTTTATTTTTCTGTTATGTAACATATACAAAAAAAACAATTGGCATCGCTAGTTCACCCCACTCTTTCTGTCCAATTTCCCTGATCCCATTCTCTCACTTGCACTCTCTTCCCTTGCTCTTTCATCCACTCTTCCTTTCTCAAACTTCTCACTGTTTACTTTTCCTCCTCTTCATTTCTTTTCTCTGCATGCTCCTTTGCGCTTCCATCCATTCTTCTCCTTTCTTTCACACTGTTCTCTCTGCCTGCTTTTTCTCCTTAACTTTTATTCTCTCTCCTGTATTCCCTGTTCATCTGTCTCCCCTTCATCCACTTTCCTGTTTCTTCTATATGGCTCTTTTCCACTCAATTTCCTCTTTTTTATTGGTTCACCTTCTTACTTTCACTTCTTACTTTTGTTGCACACTTTCTCTCTCTCACTCCTCCATCCTCACTGTCTTTCTCTTATGCTTTCTTACCTAGTTCTGTCCTCTCCCCTCTCCCTTGATTCCTCCTACATCTTTTCTTTCTTACTCTTTTAGTCTACTTGTGCAGCAGTAATAGTATTGCTCACTAAAATCTGTGGCGGGCTAGTACGTTGGTTGGTTCATGCACCCCAGCAACAAACTGCAGAGGAACAAATAAACAAAAACACTACTGCCATAACCACTAACCTTTGACTCAAAAAGATTTTAATTTTACTTAAAACAATTAATCTAACCTATACTGGGGGGACGTTTGGTCTTTCCATAGCACTCAAGTGAAAATGAAATGCCTTTCTGTATTTGAAGTTAAAGGCATTGAGTAAATTTAGTAACTTCTATAATACACAAATATTCATTGCATTTGTTAGTATCTCAGTGTTAATCGATCCAGTTTTTAAGCGCATTGCTATTTACATTACATTAGCTGCAATTCCCACAATTAAAACGTCAGCATTTTTCATAGTATTTTTTTTTGTAATGTTTCTTCACCAGTACTTGGTAGCCATAGTTCATTCAGGCCCCTGTTCTCTTCTAAACTCCTTGTCAGCATTGTTGGATTAAAATGAAACATCCCAGAGCCCGAGGTCACAGAGCGAGGCCTAAAACCTACAGAGCTTCTAAACTAGATGTGCTGTGAACATCAAACTCCCACGTTTTTAATTGCTGGACTGTAACCATCATATAAGGAGACAGGCCTTTCTGTGTCCCCGAAGTAGTAAGAAAAGTGAACGGTGCATGCCGTAAAAACAGCTGCTGGCAACAGGGAAGGTGCCACCCCCAGGGGATTAATGTATTTTTTTTTTTGCTGAGTTTTATATGGCGCAAAATTGACCAGAATCGGGTATCAGAGCGCTTTACTTAGCACCAGTTGCATTACATGAGGCCACATTCATTTTTGTTAGGCACGGGGAGATTAAGTGATTTGCCCAGAATCACACGATGTTTAGCGTCATTGCCGAGACTGGAACCCAGTTCCCTAGATGCGAGGTCGACCGCCCTAACCGTTAGACCAAACCCTCTCCTTACCTACACCACCGCTTTCACCTTTCCGGACCTTTACTCTGGGACCTCTAGTGCTTGTCTATCTCTCCAAATTTTGAGCTGAAGACATTGTCTCTTGGCTGGGCACAAGTGGTGATTCAGAGTTTAGCATAGTGTAAGGCCGCAATACATTCGCTGGGGTTCCCACCCCACCACACTCGCTATTAGCCCTTCCCTTTTAGTAGTGTGAAGCACTGCAGATGGAACTTCACCTGGCTCTCCTGTCAGAAATCAGCGACCTGGTGGCCCGGCAGCAGCAGCCCTGCACTGCGTAAGGCCTAGCCACCAACACTGATTTTTATTGCCCACGTCCGCCAAGCAAAGAAACGGATTGTGCTCCAGGGTGTTTGCTTTCTATGCTTTTCCCAAACTCATCCCCTCTTTGGGAGAAGTTTTTTTTCAGATGGTCCAAATTAAATATGATGCCTTCAGAATTCTGCTGTCCTTAGAACGCAACTGCCACAGCCGGCGATGTGCATCAGGAACTGCTATCTAAATATGACTGGTGGTACTCTGCAATGGGGTGAAGCAAGCAATGTCCTCCACAGACAGCCTGTCAATCTATAGATCAGCCCTTATGTTGCTAGCCTCAGATTTATAGTACAAACTCTCTCTACCTTCCCCCCTCTCTCCTTCTCTTCCTCCCTCCATCCCATTTCTGGTCCTTTTGCCCAGCTGGAATAATTGCCATGAACAAAGACTGCATCTCCTTGAACTCTTGTTAGGCAGGGAGCAGCCCTGATACACAATAAATTCACTGATCGCCTGGTCCAGGCCAGATGTACTTTTGGTCTAAATATTATTCAAGAGATTTAATCTACCACATGCAGCTGCATCAGGTAAACCCTGTGTATTTGTAACAAAACGCCATGTAATGGTTACTCTGCAACATGTTTGGGAATGCATTTTCAACTTGCTTCTACAGGCCTCACCATCTAAATGCTGCTTTTTAGCTTACATTGGTCGCATGAGCTCAATACAAACTCACGAAATACAAATAAGACATAAAAAATGAATCAACTAGCTTTATAATTTAGTACAAATGTAAACAAATAAATACATATATTAAAAGGCATGATTACAGTACATGTTCTCATGTGTTACGAGTCACCTGGTAATCATGCCCTTTTATTGGCTCACGGTCCAGAATAGCTCAGTGTGAACCACCTGCCATTTTTCTGCTATGCTCCACCCCAGCTTTCCATCTTGGTCCATTAATAAGTGGAATATATTACACAGAGTAATTTAAACATGTAAGATGTGGTGGCAGATGACCGAGAATACGGGGCACAGAGCTACGGAACACAATATGCAAAGGGACCTGCGGGGTCTCAGTTGATCTTAATCAATGTCAGTTAGCTCGGCTCTGAGCCCAATCTGCCGCAGCACAAGCGCGCAGTTCTACTTAACTTGCAGGCTCAGGCAGCCTGCTAAAATTAAATTGTTATTAACGTTGTAAATCGACATCATAATGTCAGAAAGCAACATGAATTGTCAGACCTGAGTTGCGGATGGGACGAGAGTGGCATTGTGGAGGCCCTCAGATTTCCAGAGATCTTCCCTCTGCAGAGATGACTGTCCGACCTCTTCTGCTGACTGCTCTGCCTGTGGTCCCGCATGATGATGGAGCAGCAAACTACTGCGGCACAAAGTCTGGAAGTAGTGAGCCCAAGAAACATTACTGCCCGCGTTTAATTGCTGCCTTTCTACTAGTGACTCTTCCTGTTGGAAAATAGAGAGTCACGTGACGGCACGTAACGTGAGGCCGTCGCAAGTACGCCCTATTAAAAAGCTGACGTTTGGGTGACACTAATGTCAAAAGTCTTGGTTTATATATACGAGAGACAGTACGACATTTTGTGAAGCATTTTACATTAAGAAAAAAAAACCACAAATGTTTGCTTCTAAAACGTGTCCTGTTTCTCAGCCAGAGTGTTGCAGGAGTTCTGTTCTGATGTCAGGTGGTATATGTCACTGGGCAGTGAGGGGGCCCCTTGGAGCCTGGGGGCCCCCCCGCACTGCGTGGCCTGCGGGGGCCTGTGTTACGCCCCTGTACATCACGGCGGTACCTTGGTGCAGAGAGAGAGAGCTTGGTGACTAGCGTGCTTTCTTAACACCTTCAACGCTGGGCTAAATCCCCCGCGGTGCCGGGGGAGGGGCCGCACGCGGCGCCGCGGTGCTCGTGACAAGCCTTGCTCGTCATGCTGCACAGTGGAGCTGGACTCGTCACGACTCCACCCACTCCTGTAGAACGCCCGCACAGGCGGGGAACTAGCTGTGCGTGGGAGGGCCACAGCAGTTATGACGAGCTGCAGACAAGCCTGCCTTCCTCCTAAAGATTCAGGGGTGGGTTACCTCTTAGAAAGAATTAAAATATACACAGAGAGTGCATTATACAGCACAAGTTTGACAAAAAACTATTAAAACCATAGGTTTTGAAGGCTTTGGCGATTAACTATCCCCCCCAAAAATTTGAAAAAATGCCCCAATTTTCTAAAAATGACTCAAATGTAACATAAATAACCTTAAATATTGCTAGCAGTTGTTAACATATTCGTACGCAATTCCATCTGGCCGATCGTTTTTTTTCTTCAAGATTTAATTTCATGGGGCCTAGAATTTTTCCGAAATTTGATGTTTTTTAAAATTTCTGATTGGCATTCGGTTTGGAAGAGGCTTTGGTGGGGGGGGGGGGGGAATGAAAACTTAAAGATGTGACCGCAAAGCTGAAGAGACCCAGCAGCTTCATTCAGCGGGGCTAACGCTCAGGTTACAGAGACCTTATAGGATGACACAGGCTGACAGGGGGCACTGAGCATACAGGCTCCAGCCTCAGACAGTAGTAGCTATGTCATATAAAGCTCTATCTATACAGGTGATGAAATGCCTCCACAGAATCATGAAATAACAGTCATATAAGCAAGTGCCCTCTGGTGTCAAATAAAAATTTTTTTTTGAAGCCTACCTGAAGTCTGGAACATGTTTATTGACAAAAGTGAATGAGTTAATAATCGCACAACAGTGTAGCTTTGCCCTTATAAGGTTATTCAGCATATAATGATAAAACTTTTGTACATTTTCGTCATGTAAACAAAGAACAAGTCACATGATTAAGGCATAAACTGCAAATAACAGGAGCTGAGGCTTGTGCCCGTAGTTCTCATGAGAAAACTGTGGCCAGGACAGAGGCGTACCGAAATTTGAGGGGGCTCGCCTGCAAAGTACATAGAGGCAGGGCCGGACTGGCTGTAGCGGGCACCGGGCATTTCCCCAGTGGACCACCAGGGATGGAGTCGGTTTTGGGCCACTGGGGGCCTGTTTTGTTGCCGGGGCTGGCAATATCGGCACCCTGTAACAAAATCAGCCCAAACCGGCCCTAGCAAATAGCTGGGCCGCATTCCCCTCCCCCCACGGGGGTCGGCCGAGCAGTTTGCCAGGACGGTTTCAGTTCCCAGTCCTGCTGCCCATGCACAATGCCGGACCGCAGGGGCTTCAGGGGCTTATGTTACGACACTGCACAAGGACCCTCAATAGAAGGTACTCAGCTGAGAATTCTCTGCTGAGGACCTTCAATAGAAGGTACTCAGCGGAGAATTCTCTGCCGAGGACCCTCAATAGAAGGTACTCGGCGGAGAATTATCTGCTGAGCTGACAGGATTCTACTTTTCTCGGTTACGAGTGTTAAGCTGAAAACGAGCCTCTCACACTTGAAAAGCCTGAACATCTTTGAACAGCTTAAGAGTACACTAGATTTGCCATTAAAAACCACATGGCTGAAATAAAAGTAGCAGTGTGATACGTGTAAACCTATGCCTGCATTTACACTGGCACCACTGAAACTACATATATTTAGGAAATTCAGTAATTTTGTCCTCAAGCTTTACTTTTCAGTTTTAAAAAAGCCACATACATTTTTCTTTTCCACTACTTAGCTTGCATTTTAGATAAATCAACAAAATTTCCCATATAAAATGTTGTCATTTTCATTACAAACAATGGGGCAGATTTATGTTAACTGGCGCATCCCCAGGGATGCGCCAGTTAATGTGCGCCACAGCTCCGCCACCCATGGTGCGCCGTATTTATAATGCGGCGCACCATGGGGCAAAAACGGCCCAGATGCGTGACGCATCTGTGCCGTAAAGGTGTCGCATTGCTGGAGTTGCGTCGCAAGCGCGACGCAGCTCCAGCAAGGCTCAGGGGTGCCCCATCTTAACAATGCTGCGTCAAGACCTACGCCTGCTTCAAGCATGCGCAGGCTTTTGACGCAGCATTGGCCTGAAAGTGACTGAGTGAAATCTTATAGATTTCACTCAGCCACTTTTGCGAGGGGCACCTGCCCCGGAACGCCCACCCTGCGCCGGAACGCCCACAAGCGGCGCAGGGCTTTACAACGTGACGCATCTGCCTAGATGCGTCACGTTGTAAATCGTTCGTAGGGATGCGCCACGTTTACGCCGCCTTGCGTGACGCAACAGCGGCGTAAACATGGCGCAAGTGCCTCATAAATCTGCCCCAATGTTTTGCCCCAAATAAGTTTTATTATTTGTCAATACATGTCTGGCTCCCAAACATCAGCTGTTAATTTCCATTAAGTGTTCAAATTTATTATGGTTCTACTTGCTTTCCCATTGGTTGCCTATCCTGTGTGATGGATTTAATGATCTCTGGTGCAGGTCATTCATTTTAATGACCTGCACCAGAGATCATTAATGTGTTTCCAGAAAGAGACCTCTTCTGTAGTGGGACATTTTAACTGCTTATCTACATGGTTGACCAATTATTTGTTCAATGGATTGCCTTAGTTTCAATGCTTTATCACACTTACAGTAAGCGGTAATCTTGATTGATTTGAAAACTACTTATATATATTTTCTTATGTCCATTATCCAGCTAGGAAGGTTAGTATCAGTGTCAGAACTGCACCAAGATGTCCCAATATTTGCATTCTCAGTGGGACAGTCCTTAAAACGTACCTACTAACATCAAATGATCAGCCATATCTGCAATGTGCGGCTCAATATTCTGATACTCTTATCAGATCTGTACGTAGGATGTTCTAATAGCATTATAGCCCTTCTGCCTTTGGCAATACCAGTTGTTAATTGCCCTTCCTCCCTGATGCTAGGGCCTAATACACAGGGAAAGGGCATTTAATTATGGGGTGAGACCCCCAGCCGTGAGCTTCAATGCTATAGTAGCCGTCATATTGGAATGTTGGGAGTTAGGCAGCCAATCACAATGCTTCATTTATTGTCAACCACTATCAGAATGGACTAACTCAGGAAGTAGCTCATGGCCAAGCTCACTGCCCTTTCCAGTGTGCTCTGCCTCAGTCGGCTTTGGCTTGGCCAGCCTCTCAGGAGTTTCTCTCCCTTCCCGCTCTGTCTCTTCAATGTCCACTCATCGTACCCCCCATCGGCGAAGGAGCAGTGAGTCCAGCACTCTGTGGCCAGCTGTGGAAAGCAGAGTCTCAGCCCCACTGTCCGCTGCCACTGTCCACTTTCTCCATACAGCGCTTCGCTTGATAATAAGGAGGAATGATATTGGTTGGGAAAAAAAGGACAGGCAGCATACAAATATGTCTCTAACAAAAGAGAGGGACCCAAATAGACCCAAAGGGGTAGGGTACCGGAAGACAAATTGTCAGTAAAGTTTCCCCTTTGGGTGAACTTTTAAATAAACCACAGTTTACCACTAAGTATACATAAACTACATACATTCACATAAGCTAGGAGCAGATAATGATCAACATGAAACAGTCATACAAAAAATGTACATTTTATTTTGGTAAATTTTAAAAACGAAAGGTTAAAAACATTTGTAGCACATCAAATTATCATACTACAAAACAAGGGACAACACACACGGAAAATGATTCCAATTAAAATATGAGGAAGAAATCACTAGAACGAGTTGATTGGTAATTCCTGCTCCAAATTATACACTAGATTTCATAGTTACAGGAGTGTCATTCCATAATGGCTTAGTGTTTCTCCACCCAAACAATTGCATCGACGCGTTTCGGTTAAGGCATATTAATGTTCAAAGCCAAAAACCTTCTTCAGGATTACAATAATAATGTCCCAATAATACACAATCTTCTTGATCAGCAAATGGATATTTTCAACGGTACTGCTAGAGTCAGCTACCTTCGAAAAGTACCTCAAAAATAAGTTTCCGATGTGCGTATAAAAATATACTGCACTCTATCATCAAAGACGGCTAGATCCCGTTCTTCGTGGTTATGGCCAGAAGGATCTTCTGTTCTCATCTGAGCCAGACCGCCCGCAGCCTGCTCGTATGGAATTGTGAGCCGCAACGTGGGGTTCTGTGTCCTGTTCTGTGTCCTGTTCACTCCGCTGTCCAACAGCGGAGTGAACAGGACACAGAACCCCATGTTGCGGCTCACACCCAGTCAACAGATCTGGGTTTGATCCATCACCGTTCTTTAGCCCACTCTGCCACCCCAGTTCAGATATGGCCATATGCAAATCAGTCTGACCCTGTGCCTCATGGGAACAGTCCAGCCCGAACTGCCAAGCCATGCCTTCCCTGGACCGGAAACAAGCTTCCGAGGACCGGTTTCTGTCATTTCAGCCGTCTTCAGCCCGGCTTGCTTGAATCCAGTGGCAAAGTGAGCAAGGGACTCACGTCTGAGCATACCCTGCCAACTTATGGCGAACAAAGTAGTACAAAAGGGGGTGGTGATGGACGGAACATCTGAACCAATCAAACACTCACACCCAGTCAACAGATCTGGGTTTGATCCATCACCGTTCTTTAGCAATGGTGTTTCACTTTCAGATACATTTAAATAAATTGCTAAATAGTTTCTATTTAATTGAGAAAAAGGTAATTGGGTCCACTGTCCTGGAGCTTTGCTGCAGTGAGTGGAGCACTGGGCGGAGTTGTGCTGCTGTGGGCAGGGCTGACATGCAGTGGGCGGAGCTGTGCTGCAGTGGGTGGGGCCACTCTGCATGAAAACACAAATAATTAAACAAAGACCTGAGCCTGCATAATTCACCTGGACTCCGAAATAAATAAACCTGGAACTATCTAACTGGGACACCCTTAAGCGCAAATCCGTGTGCCTTGAAGACCTAAAGAAGTTTATGTTAAGAACATTAACCACAATCTATCACCAACAGTGCAGAAACTTCACCGTGTCCTGTCACAGCTCTGCCCACAGTGCAATTGGTGTTTACCAAACGTTGGCAAGAATGGATTCGTTGAGACTGACCCTGAAAACGAAAGTTTAGGAAACTGGACCAGCTGTGCCAGTTTTCGGTGTGCCCAGTTGGCATGTCTACAGAACTGAGCTAAATTCAATGACAGAAGCCTTGACAGCTGGGCCTGGGTGATAAGGAAAACTAAATGCAAGTGCAAACAAAACAATAAAAAAATAGAAAAGAATAGCAATAATGTTTACCCCTAAAAACATACATAAAACGAAAATGAAGAAAAACAGATAAGAGGTTCAAAGGTTATGGGAAAATATAACATTCACCAGAAGAAATCAAGGATAAAAACTAACATACTAAAAGTCACTGCAGTGCCTAGAAAACAAAACATGGACAAAACATGGAAGAGTGCCCAGGTGACCTTGAAAGAGTTGAAGGGGATCCAAGCCCTCCCTGTGGCTGACTGTCACTGCCTGATGTGAGATGTGATGGAAGTGAGCTGACAGGTCCAATGCCCCCTGAAGGCCATGAAACATTACTCTACAGTCAGAAAGGAGAACTAGAATCAAACCCTAGAGAGACAGGGCAGGAGAGGCAGAGAGATACCAAGCACATGGGTCTGGGACCTATCAACAAACATCAACATACAGGAATGCAATGCCAGAGTTGTAATCACTTACTGCTAGTGCTTAGTTTGTAAAAAAAAAAAAAAAGTGCCAGGGCTCTGGTCAGGAGGCCACTGCAGCTTGCACCACACATTTCCCCTGTCTACAATGCAAATGATAGTAACAACACACCTACTATCACACTCTTACAAGTGTGACAATTCGGACTATTCCAGGCCCCCAAAGCTATGAGAAAGACTTGGCCAGCAGGTAATAGTCATTTCTAATGTATACTGAATTAATAATTGACTGTTGTTGTGACACACTGCCACAAGCGCCGGTGTTGACAATCACGAGCCGGTGCCGAGCAACGGAAACCACTGACTCAAATTAAGCACTACTATGCAAGAAGTACTCAATGGGACCTCCCACTCTTCTGGCCCATGACCGCGTTGCGTACGAGATGCTCCAGCAGGATAGAGTGCCTTCCTAAATAAACAGTAGCAACTCTATGCAAAATATAAGGGCAAACAAAACAAAACAAGATGACTTAAATGCCTCAGGGAGTTGAAACCTGGAGTTAAATTTGAGGAAAACGAGAAGCGTTTCCACGAGGAGCTAGCCAAGTACAAATTGTGAGGATGGCGACAGCCTGTCTAAGACATTGATGAGATGTTTGCGGATTGTGGACTGCCACAACCACTTGCAACCTGGAAGCAAATGCAGGGCAGTCTCAATCTTGTAGTGATGTCCATCAATGTAGCAAGGCCTCCCATGGCCTGGAAGGAGAAAGATACGAGCGCCATCTTTGATTGGGATGGTGCGCGTGGTATCACTAACTGCCTGCATGTACAAACCCGACCTGAAACACTATGCCAAATTTGTCCATCTGATGTGCCATCACCCCAGAGGACACCCCTCAGGCCCCCTCATCCTGACTTCCCAAGGCTCCGTCTGTCCATTGCAGTCTACGTGCCTCTCTTTTCAAGGTCTTGACAACCTGTGGTATGAGGGTCACTGAAGGTGAGTCCTGACATTGACTCAGGAGTGCATGTGGTTGGATACAGGTAGGGGTTTGTCCTGAAGAAGAATTCTATCTTCAAACTACAAAAATATGTAACTAAAAAAATGTCTAGTGGGACCAACCTGGAGCCTCAACCCAGACAAATCTGCCCTCACCAGCATTAGAGCTGATTCCTCCATTTTTAACCTCAGAAAGATAAGACTACTCCCCTACTCTTTACTACTTAAGACATACAGACTATAGCACGCTACTGGCAAGCAGCAGTGGCTCCTCCGCAATGGCGGTGGAGCGTCGCCCCACTGCCTGGCTCAGAACAAGAAAATGACAAATAAAAGGATGTTCTAGCATTGTTTTATTTTTCATTGGCCGGCTCTGAGCCAGCTTGTGCAGGGAGGAGGGGGGGCGGAACATGGGGGGAGAAGTGCTATGTGCACTCCCTAAGTGCACGGTAAACAACCTTTACAACGAAACTTTTACAACGCACTACCATTACAACGCGGTCATTACAACGCAAACTATTACAACGCATTGCGCTGGGGGGCGCTCTAGGATAGGGAATAGGTTAATTTACTATCCAATAACCTTCCCTAGTGTCCACGGGGACTGGAGTTGGAATAGTAAATTAAACTATTCACTATCCAACACCCAAAAGCACTATGCGTTGTAATGGATTGCGATGTAAAAACCGCGTTGTAAAGGCAGGCGTTGTAATAGCCTGCGTTGTAACGTCATACATCCAAGTGCACATATGTGTTTGGCTAGCCACCTAAGGTCGACCAAAACACACTTAGGTTTCTCCAGCCCGGCTGAATTGAACATCTGGGCTGGAGAAACCCCACTGACTCCCTGGTCTGAGCGGTGTGTCTTTCCAGCCCACTCAGGCTGACTGTCCCAAGGGCTGCTGGTACCAGTAACAGGAGAGGGGGCATGACACAACGCGGAGGGTGGCCGCCGGCTTCAGGTACGTTATTATTTAAAAATATATATTATTACTAACCCCCGTGCGTACCTCCCCCCGCGACCCCTCCTCCGTACCCTCTACCCAGCCAACCACCTGTTGTTTGTGGCTGCCGCCACTGCTGGCAGGGCTGTTATGCACAAATCTGACCTGAAGATGATTAAATCCTTTTTCTCCAGATGCATCCAACATATATGGAAAGGCCAGTGAGATTATCCTCAAACAGTATGCCATGTGACATGCCATAGGGGACATCTCTCTCACACTTTTGTTCAAAGGCCCCCTAGCACAGTGTCCAGAGCAGAACAAGGTTATCATCCAAATGTAAACCAATCATAAAATATGCACCTTCAACTAGAAAACAAAGAAATCAGGCCAAAAAACAGTTCATGTATGAGACACATGTCCTGCTAGTCACAGCCATGTGGTCAGAATGTGTCTGAACCTTGGTAGGCACCACTACCAAAGGCAGCCTTCAAGGCACTCCAGGATACTGATGAAGATAGGGGTCATGTGCAAGACTTCAGGCTAGTTGGGGAAGAGTGCAATCCTGAGTTTTTGATTTTATGTGGACTGTAGAGAAGTTTGTACATGAATAATGGATTTTCCATACCTAAGGGTGTCTGGGGGACCTTCCTCGTTTTTTATGAGGTTGAATTAACACTTGTTGGTCTTGTGCCCTTTGAACATTTATATATTTGACTTTGAATGACCTAAAATGTCTATGGCAGGATGGCCTCTAATGCCCATTGCAGGACGCTACCCACAGCATCTCTATAATCATTATGCTGCTGGAATATTGTGGGCAAAATTTTGTTTTACAAAAATGTTATTGAGAACAAACAAAGGGAATACTATGTGTGGATACATTCAACTGAAAGAACTTATTCCACAATGAAACAATTAATTTTCACTGGGAATTAGATGTAGTCAATCATGAGGTTTCCTGTATTAATTCATTAGGTAAAAACTGCCTGTAAATCTGTAAACATTCCAAAACCAAACATATTTATAGATCCCTGGAAAATAAATTTGAGAAAGGACAATCACACATATCAAAATTACACCTGGGCGTAAAATTTCACTGCGCGCTCTGCAGAGCCTTTTCTCACATTCGCTCGCCAATGCTTGGAGAGCGAGGAAAATCTTACTCCAGACCACCTCGAGATTTCTCAACTCGGGTGCTCGCGTTGAGAAACCTTCCGTTCGTGTTGAGGAAGCTGCCGCTCGAGTGGAACATCTACTCGGACAGCGTATAGAAGCAGAGCCCTCTTGAGCTGCACGCAATTCCGTTCACTCTGATTTTACAGATCGGGACAAACACCCGACGCTAAAAATGAGTGTAAATGTCGCGATGTAACGCACTCCATCGCTAGCGGGTCTCCGTGTAGTGAGCGGAACTGTGCGAAATCCGCTCAGGCCTAATCAAAACACAGAAACACAATAGAAAGAATGTCAGTGCATTGCACATACTGTTGTTTGATTTGACTAATCAGAGGAGAAAGTTTGGGACTCCTTTGAATTCATGACTACCTCCAGGTGTACTGATTATTAGACTCATTGTATATTCACTCTACATCTTTAAAGACCAATAAGGAAGTAAGAAGGAGCAGATGGACAATGAGCTGCCTTGCCCCAGTGGGCATTGGTAATGCACTGAAATTCTTTCTGTGGGGTTTCTGTGTGTTGATTTGGGTAATAGCCCTTTCTCAAATTTCTTCTTCAGGGATCTATGCATATGTTTTGGTTTGGAATGTTTACAGATGTACAAGCAGGCTTTATGTAATGAATTTATACAAGAAATTTCACGTTTGATTCAATCTAATTCCCAGTGAAAAGTAATTGTTTGAATGTGGTATTAGTTATTTCGGTTGGAATTTATTCATGCAGTATTACGCTTTGTTTGTTTTCAATATTTGAAGCTCAAGTTATGTGGGGTTAGACGGGCAAACCCTTTATTTTTTGACATTACAAAATGTAATGGCAAAATTATTGACTGCAAAAATATAGAGAAGGCAAGTCTTTAGCCAAGTATAAATATGTATCACTTCACAGCACATAAATGACATGGGGTGAGGTGGAGGCTGCAAGCTACTGAGTGATGAGAGAATGGGGCAAAGTTGTTGAGTGAGGAGTGGAGGGATTAAGCTGCTTAGAAAGAGGCGAGGGAGCTGCCGAGCGAAAGGAGGAGGAAGGATGAAAGATGGGAGCTGCTGAAGGATTAGTGAAGAGGGTGGAGTGTTGGGGCTGCTGAAGGATTAGTGAAGAGGGTGGAGTGTTGGAGCTGCTGAAGGATTAGTGAAGAGGGTGGAGTGTTGGAGCTGCTGAAGGATTAGTGAAGAGGGTGGAGTGTTGGAGCTGCTGAAGGATTAGTGAAGAGGGTGGAGTGTTGGAGCTGCTGAAGGATTAGTGAAGAGGGTGGAGTGTTGGAGCTGCTGAAGGATTAGTGAAGAGGGTGGAGTGTTGAAGCTGCTGAGTGATGAGTGAAGCGGTGGAGTGTTGGAGCTGCTGAGTGATGAGTGATGGGGTGGAGTGTTGGGGCTGCTGAGATGAGTGAAGGGGTGGAGTGTTGGAGCTGCTGAATGATGAGTGAAGGGGTGGAGAGTTGGGGCTGCTGAGTGATGAGTGAAGGGGTGGAGTGTTAGAGCTGCTGAATGATGAGTGAAGGGTTGGAGCGTTGGGGCTGCTGAGTGATGAGTGAAGGGGTGGAGTGTTGGGGCTGCTGAGTGAAGAGTGAAGGGTTGGAGCGTTGGGGCTGCTGAATGATGAGTGAAGGGGTGGAGCGTTGGGGCTGCTGAGTGATGAGTCAAGGGTTGGAGCGTTGGGGCTGCTGAGTGATGAGTGAAGGGGTGGAGTGTTGGGGCTGCGGAGTGATGAGTGAAGGGGTGGAGTGTTAGGGCTGCTGAATGATGAGTGAAGGGGTGGAGTGCTGGAGCTGCTGAGTGATGAGTGAAGGGGTGGAGTGCTGGAGCTGCTGAGTGATGAGTGAAGGGGTGGAGTGCTGGAGCTGCTGAGTGATGAGTGAAGGGGTGGAGTGCTGGAGCTGCTAAGTGATGAGTGTAGGGGTGGAGTGCTGGAGCTGCTGAGTGATGAGTGAAGGGGTGAAGTTTTAGGGCTGCTGAAGGATGAGTGAAGGGGTGGAGTGTTAGGGCTGCTGAAGGATGAGTGAAGGGGTGAAGTGTTGGAGCTGCTGAGTGATGAGTGAAGGGGTGGAGCATTGGAGCTGCTGAGTGATGAGTGAACGGGTGGAGCGTTGGGGCTGCTGAGTGAAGAGTGAAGGGGTGGAGTGTTGGAGCTGCGGAATGATGAGTGAAGAGGGTGAAGTGTTGGAGCTGCGGAATGATGAGTGAAGGGATGGAGCGTTGGAGCTGCTGAATGATGAGTGAAGGGGTGGAGTGTTGGAGCTGCTGAGTGATGAGTGAAGGGGTGGAGTGTTGGAGCTGCTGAGTGATGAGTCAAGGGGTGGAGCGCTGGGGCTGCTGAGTGATGAGTGAAGGGGTGGAGCGTTGGAGCTGCTGAATGATGAGTGAAGGGGTGGAGCGTTGGAGCTGCTGAGTGATGAGTCAAGGGGTGGAGCGCTGGGGCTGCTGAGTGATGAGTGAAGGGGTGGAGCGTTGGAGCTGCTGAATGATGAGTGAAGGGGTGGAGTGTTGGAGCTGCTGAGTGATGAGTGAAGGGGTGGAGTGTTGGAGCTGTTGGATGATGAGTGAAGGGGTGGAGTGTTGGAGCTGCTGAGTGATGAGTGAAGGGGTGGAGTGTTGGAGCTGTTGGATGATGAGTGAAGGGGTGGAGTGTTGGAGCTGCTGAGTGAAGAGTGAAGGGGTGGAGTGTTGGAGCTGCTGAATGATGAGTGAAGGGGTGGAGCGTTGGAGCTGCTGAATGATGAGTGAAGGGGTGGAGCGTTGGAGCTGCTGAATGATGAGTGAAGGGGTGGAGTGTTGGAGCTGCTGAGTGATGAGTGAAGGGGTGGAGTGTTGGAGCTGTTGGATGATGAGTGAAGGGGTGGAGTGTTAGGGCTGCTGAAGGATGAGTGAAGGGGTGGAGTGTTGGAGCTGCTGAGTGATGAGTGACGGGGTGGAACGTTGGGGCTGCTGAGTGATGAGTGAAGGGGTGGAGTGTTGGAACTGCTGAGTGATGAGTGAAGGGGTGGAGTGTTGGAGCTGTTGGATGATGAGTGAAGGGGTGGAGTGTTAGGGCTGCTGAAGGATGAGTGAAGGGGTGGAGTGTTGGAGCTGCTGAGTGATGAGTGACGGGGTGGAGCGTTGGGGCTGCTGAGTGATGAGTGAAGGGGTGGAGTGTTGGAGCTGCTGAGATGAGTGAAGGGGTGGAGCGTTGGAGCTGCTGAATGATGAGTGAAGGAGTGGAGCGTTGGGGCTGCTGAGTGATGAGTGAAGGGGCGGAGTGTTGGAGCTGCTGAGTGATGAGTGAAGGGGTGGAGTGTTGGAGCTGCGGAGATGAGTGAAGGGGTGGAGCGTTGGAGTTGCTGAGTGATGAGTGAAGGGGTGGAGTGTTGGAGCTGCTGAATGATGAGTCAAGGGGTGGAGCGTTGGAGCTGCTGAGTGATGAGTGAAGGGGTGGAGCGTTGGGGCTGCTGAGTGATGAGTGAAGGGGTGGAGCGTTGGGGCTGCTGAGTGATGAGTGAAGGGGTGGAGGGTTGGGGCTGCTGAATGATGAGTGTAGGGGTGGAGCATTGGGGCTGCTGAGTGATGAGTGAAGGGGTGGAGCGTTGGGGCTGCTGAAGGATGAGTGATGAGGGTGGAGCGTTGGAGCTGCCGAGTGATGAGTGAAGGGGTGGAGTGTTGGAGCTGCTGAGTGATGAGTGAAGGGGTGAAGTGTTGGAGCTGTTGGATGATGAGTGAAGGGGTGGAGTGTTAGGGCTGCTGAATGATGAGTGAAGGGGTGGAGTGTTAGGGCTGCTGAATGATGAGTGAAGGGTGGAGTGTTAGGGCTGCTGAAGGATGAGTGAAGGGGTGAAGATTTGGAGCTGCTGAATGATGAGTAAAGGGGTGGAGTGTTGGAGCTGCTGAAGGATGAGTGAAGAGGGTGAAGATTTGGAGCTGCTGAGTGATGAGTGACGGGGTGGAGCGTTGGAGCTGCTGAGATGAGTGAAGGGGTGGAGCGTTGGAGCTGCTGAGTGATGAGTGAAGGGGTGGAGTGTTGGAGCTGCTGAGTGATGAGTGAAGGGGTGGAGTGTTGGAGCTGCTGAGATGAGTGAAGGGGTGGAGCGTTGGAGCTGCTGAGTGATGAGTGAAGGGGTGGAGTGTTGGAGCTGCTGAATGATGAGTCAAGGGGTGGAGCGTTGGAGCTGCTGAGTGATGAGTCAAGGGGTGGAGCGTTGGGGCTGCTGAATGATGAGTCAAGGGGTGGAGTAATGGAGCTGCTGTGTGATGAGTGAAGGGGTGGAGCGTTGGGGCTGCTGAGTGATGAGTGAAGGGGTGGAGCGTTGAGGCTGCTGAGAGATGAGTGAAGGGGTGGAGTGTTGGAGCTGCTGAGATGAGTGAAGGGGTGGAGCGTTGGAGCTGCAAAATAATGAGTGAAGGGGTGGAGTGTTGGAGCTGCTGAGTGATGAGTGAAGGGGTGGAGTGTTGGAGCTGCTGAGATGAGTGAAGGGGTGGAGCGTTGGAGCTGCTGAGTGAGGAGTGAAGGGGTGGAGTGTTGGAGCTGCTGAATGATGAGTCAAGGGGTGGAGCGTTGGACCTGCTGAGTGATGAGTCAAGAGGTGGAGTAATGGAGCTGCTGAGTGATGAGTGAAGGGGTGGAGCGTTGGGGCTGCTGAGTGATGAGTGAAGGGGTGGAGTGTGGGGCTGCTGAGTGATGAGGGAAGGGGTGGAGCGTTGGGGCTGCTGAGTGATGAGTGAAGGGGTGGAGTGTTGGGGCTGCTGAATGATGAGTCAAGGGGTGGAGTAATGGAGCGGCTGTGTGATGAGAGAAGGGGTGGAGCGTTGGGGCTGCTGAGTGATGAGTGAAGGGGTGGCGTGTTGGGGCTGCTGAATGATGAGTCAAGGGGTGGAGTAATGGAGCTGCTGTGTGATGAGTGAAGGGGTGGAGCGTTGGGGCTGCTGAGTGATGAGTGAAGGGGTGGAGTGTTGGGGCTGCTGAATGATGAGTCAAGGCGTGGAGTAATGGAGCTGCTGAGTGATGAGTGAAGGGGTGGAGCGTTGGGGCTGCTGAATGATGAGTCAAGGGGTGGAGTAATGGAGCTGCTGAGTGATGAGTGAAGGAGTGGAGCGTTGGGGCTGCTGAGTGATGAGTGAAGGGGTGGCGTGTTGGGGCTGCTGAATGATGAGTCAAGGCGTGGAGTAATGGAGCTGCTGAGTGATGAGTGAAGGGGTGGAGCGTTGGGGCTGCTGAATGATGAGTCAAGGGGTGGAGTAATGGAGCGGTTGTGTGATGAGAGAAGGGGTGGAGCGTTCGGGCTGCTGAGTGATGAGTGAAGGGGTGGCGTGTTGGGGCTGCTGAATGATGAGTCAAGGGGTGGAGTAATGGAGCTGCTGTGTGATGAGTGAAGGGGTGGAGCGTTGGGGCTGCTGAATGATGAGTGAAGGGGCAGAGTGTTGGAGCTGCTGAGTGATGAGTGAAGGGGTGGAGTCTTGGTGCTGCTGAGATGAGTGAAGAGGGTGAAGATTTGGAGCTGCTGAGTGATGAGTGACGGGGTGGAGCGTTGGGGCTGCTGAGTGATGAGTGAAGGGGCAGAGTGTTGGAGCTACTGAGTGATGAGTGAAGGGGTGGAGTGTTGGAGCTGCTGAGATGAGTGAAGGGGTGGAGCGTTGGAGCTGCTGAGTGATGAGTGAAGGGGTGGAGTGTTGGAGCTGCTGAATGATGAGTCAAGGGGTGGAGCGTTGGAGCTGCTGAGTGATGAGTCAAGGGGTGGAGCGTTGGGGCTGCTGAATGATGAGTCAAGGGGTGGAGTAATGGAGCTGCTGTGTGATGAGTGAAGGGGTGGAGCGTTGGAGCTGCTGAGTGATGAGTGAAGGGGTGGAGCGTTGAGGCTGCTGAGAGATGAGTGAAGGGGTGGAGTGTAGGAGATGCTGAGATGAGTGAAGGGGTGGAGCGTTGGAGCTGCAAAATGATCAGTGAAGGGGTGGAGTGTTGGAGCTGCTGAGTGATGAGTGAAGGGGTGGAATGTTGGAGCTGCTGAGATGAGTGAAGGGGTGGAGCATTGGAGCTGATGAGTGAAGGGGTGGAGTGTTGGAGCTGCTGAATGATGAGTCAAGGGGTGGAGCGTTGGAGCTGCTGAGTGATGAGTGAAGGAGTGGAGCGTTGGGGCTGCTGAGTGATGAGTCAAGAGGTGGAGTAATGGAGCTGCTGAGTGATGAGTGAAGGGGTGGAGCGTTGGGGCTGCTGAGTGATGAGTGAAGGGGTGGAGAGTGGGGCTGCTGAGTGATGAGTGAAGGGATGGAGCGTTGGGGCTGCTGAGTGATGAGTGAAGGGGTGGAGTGTTGGGGCTGCTGAATGATGAGTCAAGGGGTGGAGTAATGGAGCTGCTGAGTGATGAGTGAAGGGGTGGAGCATTGGGGCTGCTGAGTGATGAGTGAAGGGGTGGCGTGTTGGGGCTGCTGAATGATGTGTCAAGGTGTGGAGTAATGGAGCTGCTGAGTGATGAGTGAAGGGGTGGAGCATTGGGGCTGCTGAATGATGAGTCAAGGGGTGGAGTAATGGAGCGGCTGTGTGATGAGAGAAGGGGTGGAGCATTGGGGCTGCTGAGTGATGAGTGAAGGGGTGGATCGTTGGGGCTGCTGAGAGATGAGTGAAGGGATGGAGTGTTGGAGCTGCTGAGATGAGTGAAGGGGTGGAGCGTTGGAGCTGCTGAATGATGAGTGTAGGGGTGGAGTGTTGGAGCTGCTGAGATGAGTGAAGGGGTGGAGTAATGGAGCTGCTGAGTGATGAGTGAAGGGGTGGAGTGTTGGAGCTGCTGAATGATGATTGAAGGGGTGGAGCATTGGAGCTGCTGAGTGATGAGTGAAGGGGTGGAGCGTTGGAGCTACTGAATGATGACTGAAGGGGTGGAGTGTTGGAGCTGCTGAATGATGAGTGAAGGGGTGGAGTGTTGGAGCTGCTGAATGATGAGTGAAGGGGGGAGTGTTGGAGCTGCTGAATGATGAGTGAAGGGGTGGAGTGTTGGGGCTGCTGGATGATAAGTGAAGGGGTTGAGTGTTGGGGCTGCTGAATGATGAGTGAAGGGGTTGAGTGTTGGGGCTGCTGAATGATGAGTGAAGGGGTGAAGCGCTGGGGCTGCTGAATGATGAGTGAAGGGGTGGAGCGTTGGAGCTGCTGAGTGATGAGTGAAGGGGTGGAGTGTTGGAGCTGCTGAATGATGAGTGAAGGGGTGGAGTGTTGGGGCCGCTGAATGATGAGTGAAGGGTTGGAGTGTTGGAGCTGCTGAATGATGAGTGAAGGGATAGAGTGTTGGAGCTGCTGAATGATGAGTGAAGGGGTGGAGTGTTGGGGCTGCTGAATGATGAGTGAAGGGGTTGAGTGTTGGGGTTGCTGAATGATGAGTGAAGGGGTTGAGTGTTGGGGCTGCTGAGATGAGTGAAGGGGTGGAGTGTTGGAGCTGCTGAATGATGAGTGAAGGGGTAGAGTGTTGGAGCTGCTGAATGATGAGTGAAGGGGTGGAGTGTTGGGGCTGCTGAATGATGAGTGAAGGGGTTGAGTGTTGGGGTTGCTGAATGATGAGTGAAGGGGTGGAGTGTTGGGGCTGCTGAGATGAGTGAAGGGGTGGAGTGTTGGAGCTGCTGAAGGATGAAAGAAGAGGGTGAAGTGTTGGAGCTGCTGAATGATGAGTGAAGGGTTGGAGTGTTGGAGCTGCTTAATGATGAGTGAAGGGGTGCAGCGCTGGGCCTGCTGAATGATGAGTGAAGGGGTGGAATGTTGGAGCTGCTGAATGATGAGTGAAGGGGTGGAGCGTTGGGGCCGCTGAATGATAAGTGGCAGCTGGTTAGTAGTCGAAATCAGACTGGTGCACCCACACCTATGGAAGGAGGCGTGTTGACAGAACTAGATACCATGCTATTAACATGGAACCATTGTAAGGGGTGAAATTTATCAGCATGCACAACTGAAAGGACAAATTGACGGACCCGGGAGAGGGTTTGTAAAGCGGAGGCCTGGGGTAAGCGAGGGCCTGATTTCACACTGTAAGCCGGGTACCAGGATGTGGCGAGCGATGGGCCCAGAAGACCTGATGTGAACATGGAAGGGCGGAAACGCTGTATCTGTGAGGCCGCCTGGAGAAGGGAGCGCCGAGGGAATCGATACCAGCAAGGAGGAAAAATGGTTTGACAGCACCGAGCAGCAGCTGGCATGCTGCAGATGAAAACATATGACTCGCATGCAGAAGAGATGACAAAACATTAACAACTTTGCGCCAAAATTCCCCGGGTGCAGGGCGCTTCCAGCGTCTCTGGAGATGTTTGCAGGAATCAGCTGCGGGCTCTGGTCTCATATTTCTTTACTATGAGTCTGGAGCCAGCAACTCCGCATCTTCCTTAACGCACGGCCACCGCACTACACCGACGAGCCATAAACACCAGTGAGAAATGTGTTTGGGATTCAGGGCTCGAGTCGGGGATACAAGCAGGTAGACAGCGTCCACCCACTCTTTTCACAGGTTGGACGCCATCCCCGCTGCCAAGAAGTTGGGCCCCACAAAAATACGCTGAATTTGTCCCGTTGTAATTTTCAGACACCGGGACACGTTCAGCAGCACCTGCACGTTGTCTGCTTTCCATTTCCAGCAGCAACATGCAGGCAGTGAGGGAGCCCTTTTTTACCTCCAGCTGGGTTGAAGTTAAGGGGCCATCCGGCCTCCTTTTGTTTGGATATGCTGACTGGGGGCTGCCTGGAACCTCACACTTAAATGTAAATGCCACAGAGGGAAACAAAGGCAGACAGCTTGCTTTTTCTTCACAGGTACTTAAGGGAGGCATGCTTTTGCCTGTGCTCTGTCCCTGTAATACATGCAGACACCTTAAGAATGTGTTAAACAACAAAAGAGTGTTGTATGGTTATACAGGACCACACAAAGGAGCAAGAAAGGTAACCGACCTCACTTAGGTAGGTTAGGAAGGCCCTCACTCACCACCTGGTGATGACATGCTTCATCATTGCGCCCCACTAAAGAGGCCGAGTGCCTCTTTAGTGTGCTTCGACGCCAGATCTACTGCGGAGCAGGATTTGTGAGTTAAGGCGTGCAGTGAAAGTAAAATAAATGGTGGTGAGGGGTATATAAAAATGTCTAAGTGTAACCCAAAAAATGATTTATTACATGGTCACTTAAGGCATATATTTAAAATTATGTGTTGGAAAAGTAGTCCACAATTAATTGAGTGGTAATTTCTAAGAGTTATCGTCAGTCAACATGTTTCTGCCTATAAAACGGTGTAAGGTTACCAGACATTCATCAGGACTATAGGAGTGTTCTAGACCCTGGTGGTATGGACGCGCTAAGGCCCACCCTTACTTAGGGGCGTGAAAGTGAAAAGAAGTGAAAAAAGTGCAAAAAGGAAGAGAAAAATATCTCTAAAATAACTCCTGGTTTAGGAGGCTTCTAAACATTAGGTTTCTGCACTTTAAAGGTGTAGCGAGGGGACACCTTGGGTCACGGGAGGGGGGTGGAAGCGTATTTGGCACACCGCCCTTGTCGCTAGGCACCCGCTGTGTACCTGCGAGAACCCTGTGACCGGACCCCGACGATGGTGGTCCTGTATAACCATACAACACTCTCTTGTTGTTTAACAGATATAACCGGGGAATAAGAGTGTTATCTACCTCTCCCTACCTCTCTTCTTGTTTATACACGACACCTTAAGAATGTCAGGTGTGTTTGTCTGTCCCAGTATTTACACAAATAATTTAAATAGCACTATTTTATTTCTTTTATAGCGTCACATCGTGACGTCATGAGGTCATTTACATATTGTCTTACTTGTTCAATCCCCCCACTTCTTTTTATACGACTTGTGCCCTGCTGTGATTAACAGATCTGAGTGTTGTACAACAGCACATGTTTAACAAGACAGGGTGTTTAGATTATGGAACCGCAGAGAGTGTTATCTCACTGTTTGTGTTAGACGGTCACGGAATGCATGTTTCTATAGAAAGCTGCATGTCTGCAGTGCTTAGAAACTTTGGAGGTGTGCTATGAAGAGCTATATAAAACATCTGAAGGTTTTAAGCATGTGGCGTTGAAACAAGAAGGGGGGGAGATCTCTCCTACAGGGGAGCTTGTTTTTTTTAACTGAAGGTCTTAAATTGGATAGGAACTGATCGAAGCAGTCAGTGGAGCTGACCTGCACATGGTGTGATGTCATCACTTTTTGTCGGTTGGTGGGCAACTGGTCAGTTCAGAGGTTGTGCAGCCGCATAGATGCTGTGGTGGGTACCTGCCCTCTCTGTGACAATGGTTCATCTTTGTTGTTTTTTATTTACTTAGTGAGATGCAGGACAAGCTGTGGTGCATGATGCCGGCACTGATGCATGCAAAGAACCGTGGTGACACTATGAAAGTGGGCACAGTATAGGGTGACCAGAATTTTAAAGCAAAAAAAGGGACATTTCACAAAAATAGAAGAAAGACCATAATTTTACGTCAAGCGAACGCACAGAATGACAGCGCTCCTCAGCAGAGTTACAAAACAGGCAGTAAGAACATACATAAGATGCAATTTGTAAACCCAGTAGGTTGCCTGTGAATTAAATTGCTTTCTTGAAACAACTGCTTACTATCCCTGCTTTGTAAAACATAAAACAGCTCCCCACGTTTTTAGTCGACCCTCTCTAAAAACCGGGACATGAGCTAAATTTCTCAAAATCTGTCCGCACAGCTAGTGAAAAACAGGGACCGTCCTAGCAAATTCGGGATGCCTGGTCACCCTAGCACGGTGATACTAAGAGATGCTTCACCAGGGCAGAAGGTTCACAAGCGTGTGCACAGCTGTCAGCCAAGAGTGCACGGCCTGGTGTGCTCTCCTTGTGCCCCGAGAACGGACTACGGATAATAAAAAGAGAGCATAAAAATGCACCAAAGGAAGCGGAAGTGATGAAGATGCTCGCACGAGGCGCTGAATCATTCTATATTGTATACAAGAAAAGTAAAAAATGGTCACATGTGGGACTGCCCTGCAGGTTGTAACAGCCGATGTTTACTCTCACTCGTAGAGTATGGGGCAGTCTGACATGAGTGGGGACTTTCCCTGTCCATGCCCCAGAGGGTAAGGCCTCTTTATTTCAAATATACAAAAGCTGCTGAATTAATACAGATGAATTAGTCACAGTTTTAGTCAATAAATTCCTTCAATCTGATCTTAATTCCCACCAGTCATTTCGTCCTTTCTGTTCTCTTAGGACGACATTCCTTTGGTAAGCAAGGGCCCTTTAATCCCTCTGCACTCACTTTAGAAGTTTTCATGCATCAGCTCTAGCTTAAAGACGAGCAGCCATAAACACACACTGCTTCTGACAATAATCTGATTTCAAAACATCTCTTAAAAAGCATGTACAAATCTTTACTATCACTGCACCCATTTAATGTAAGCGACAAATTTCAGCACAAGTTAACTACAATTTGCCTTTTAAAAAAAAAAAAAAAAAGGATGGGGGCTCTTGCTCTGATTCAAATTAAGGCAAAGAGGCAGTGATCAATAGAGCAAAGCAAATTATAAAAATATTTCCCTCGTTTTACAAGCCTGCAAAGTATTAATCAGTGACAGATATTAACTGTTCTTACAGAGCAATAACTTGGGTAGGGTCACGCAGTATGGTTCACCCTGTATGGCCATACAAGGGGAGCCAAGGTGCAAAATCAGGATGGATCGGACCAGCCTATAAGGGAATTAGGCAGTGCCGGACGGGCTGGTGTGACTGGTTAATGTGGGGGCCAGTTTTGTGGCTGTTTGTGGGCCTGTTTTATGATCAGATGGGCTGGTGTTTACTGTTGATTTCTCTGATATTAAAACAAACATTGTGTGCAACAAGATCAAATCCATACAGATTTCCATACATTAGGAAACACTTATACAACGTGTCCTTACAAGTTCAAAACAGCCCTAATTTGCAACATGGGCCACTTTTTTTTCTTTCCACCTCACTAATGAGGTCCACTTTTATTTTGGTGTCAAGCCTATTTTCTGGTTCGGTCCAACACTGTAATAATGTTTGAACTAGAGACGCTTTAAAGCATGGGCCCAGTGGGATCTCTGGCCCGGGGTCCCTCATTCAGGGGGCTCCCTGGCAGAGCCAGCTCTTTTCTGCACAGAGTCTTGCCCGGATGACCTTGAATAATTCCTAAACAGATGTTTGAAATGTGTTTCCTTTCATTTACTTTTATTGTGGGTGATGTGTGAGAGTCTATTACAGACATTTACAGAGAAATGTTGTGTTCATATTTTATGCAACGTCCACAAAAAAGTTTCTTTTAGATCAAACCAGGACCTTCCATATGAGAAATTAGAGGGTGTCACAGAGATTATTTGTAGGAATAATAGTGAGCTGCTGCTGTGTTACAATATTGAAAACACATCATTATCCCTGATTATTAGATGTAAACATATCTAGAATTTGGAGGAGTGTGTCTGTGCACTTTTAGTGAGCTGGACAAAGAGGGCATGAAAGAGCTGTAACTGGATTATAAAATCAAAGCTTTTCAAAACAGGAGCCCCCTATATACATTTGGCCCAAAATCCTTAAGATGTCCCTGGTTCGAATCCAGGAAAGGGAAACAGAAAGGATCAATTTGGAAAATAAGTTACATTTGTGTATAGGTTAACTGATGCGGGAGAGAGAAACAGATGTCTTGCAAGGTACAAACATCATGTATATCTAGTTAAGCTAACAAAACTTAATATATAACTCAGGAGTAAACAGAAGTCCTGATTAAGAGTGGTCTGTTAATTCTGATGTGCCTGGTAACAGAAGACATTCACTATTAGTGTAATGAAAAATGGAGCACACTTAGGACCTATGGTGGAAGCTGTGGTAAGTAAAAATGATTTTATATGTATCTTGTAGGTTTTCTTGCAGGTGAGAGCATGCGTAAGTCAGAGAGAGTATGCGTATGTATGAGACGGTATGTGATGTCACTTCCGCTACCCCTGGCATTTTAGAATGGACACCCAGGTTTGTGCCTTTGTCAGATTTTGCACACCGTATAATGCCATGCATAAACAGAGCCAGTGGTCCACATTACATTTGCGCAAAGATTTCTGTGCATCATGTTCTTCGGCCCCTGGGCTTCTCCAAGGCTTGCAGGTGAGAGCATTAGCATAGGAACACCGCGCTTCAACAGGGCAAGAACGCACACTCCCCGCCAGATAGCAGTGCATAGTTGAGTAATCCAAGACCCAAGAGCTAAATCCAGGTTATTAATCCATTTTGCCTTTAACGTGCTCCATTTAAGTAAATTTAATAGGATTGTCACTGTGCAAATGAGCAAAAGTCTACCAAGATTATTGAAATAAAAATCCATTAGTGATTTAATCAGCATCAAAAGTGTAGTGTGAAGAGGAAAGCTGGTACGGCACATAAATCTGAATAGAACATTAGGTGCCACTTATGAAAGATATTCCTTAAATTGTTGACATGGAAACCACAGAGGAAAGCTCTTAAAATGTGTGAGTGTATTCTTTGGCTACTCATGGCACAGAGCAGACATCAGTGGGTCTCCACGGGTCTTCACCTGTTCCCTGTGAAGAACAGTCAGCAAGAGCCTAGCCAGGCCCACTGAAAAAGTCTCATTAACTCTATCCTTCTGCCATCATTCCAAATCCAAATAAATGACTAACCTATCCACCACTTCAAATGTACTTGCATGTTTCACTATACTAATTCAACACTAATCCTCTATGAGTCCCGGAGTGGCGTGCTACTCGCTGAAAAAGCGCTTTGACGCCCCGTCAGGGGTAGTAAGCGCTATATAAATGCAATTAAAATACAATACAATAATTAATGTGAAATGGAGGCCTTTGCATTTACCGCTGGGACCTCAAGAAGCTGAAGAACACTTCAAAGGGCAACCAAATAGAAAAGTCCTTTCTTGAATGCGGTACCCCCTTCTAGTACCAACATCCACCCAGCAGACATCCAACAACTATTGTAAAAGCACATTAAGAGCAGCTCGCATATAATCAGAGGAACCTGCATTGTTACAATTATTGCACATCTGTCTGGGTGTTATTTGCCAGTAGCATGGTGTTTATATAGAGTTAAACCTGTAAGAAGATCCTGCTGTGCTTTACTTCCTTTTTAGGACTGGCCTGGAGGCGGCTATAGCTATCCCACCAGCCTCATGTTATCAAACATATCTATAAATAAAAAATACATACATTTATAATGGACCTCCTCTCTTTATCCATTTGTTTGCTCAGTTTCATTCACATTTTGCGTCTGCGCACCACTGCACACAGCATGGGGCTACGGGTCAACCTAATTAAGTGCTGGTGGGCTAATAATTTGATTTACTCTTTTTTTTTGTCTTTCCATATTTTTTTTTTGTCAAGCTTGTGTGTTTAAACTAGATTATTGTAATCGTCTACTGTAATCCTTAACCAGGGGTACCTTTTTTATGCCAATAAAAGCCATATTTTCCTTTGATGTGCATTAAAACTAAAAATTGTTTTTATACTGATTCTAAATACACCAAACTGCCAGTCAGAAAACATATTGTTCTCTCACAATTCTTACCTCTTTTTTCACTAAAATTGTTATTGCAAGCATGTGGCTTGCCGGAGACATGCTTTCTGTTTCTTTCTTTTTATGGCAAATACTTGAACCAAAAACAGAATTAGCCATCTCATCAGCTTGCCAAGGCCAGACCTATTGTCTTTACCAATGCTTGTCTACAACAGTTGCACCTTTGCCCGTGTCCTCATGCCTAGACTCCATGTGGCTCAGTGATGAATAAGCAATAAAGCCCCCCATGGATCTCTATGGAGACTGTTCTCTGCTTCTAACAAATTAGCAGGGAAAAAAGAAACCCCCGCTGTGCCGAGCCTTTTATCAAAAATAATTCCACGCCGGAGCCGGGAGATCAATTAGGGATAAGGAAAGGGGAGCAGTAACTGTATCTTAGAGAAGAGAGCATTCAAAGGCAAGTCATTTCAGTGGATGAGGAAGCAGGATTAGATCCTCTTCCCCTATAGAAGCCCCCCCGCCCCGCTTGACTGCCACAAAGGAGCCAATTTGCCGACCATCATTGTGGTCAACCAGTGCTTTCAACTCTTGCTATAAATATCCTTGTGTATATGAATAGCTGCCTTTGATGTTGGATGGTTTTGATGCCCCATGTCCATATATTTTTCATGGGTAAGTGACAAGGAGGAATGGTAGGTGGTTGGTCGGTAGTGGTGCGGCGGAGGAGAGGCGGTGTTGTGCGGAAGTGACGGTGGTGGCTGTGGGTGACTGAGGCAGTTGGTCAGAATTAAACATTGTTTATATTTACACTGAGTTAGTTGTAAGCTGTTATACTTACTATGATGGATCATCATTTTAAATCCAAAAAATCCAAAATTCCTAATACTTTATTTCGGCCAGTAGGGCCATTAAAGTGCATCAATAAAACATATAATATACACGCCTGGTTTAAAAACAGTTAATGTTGACCAGGATCCTCTGTACAATAGTCAAACCACAGATGAAAAAAAGAATCACAACGCATAATACATAGGTGCAGCAGGGATGTGAAATCATATGCTATAACATAAACCGGTTAAAATACAACCATCATTGATAAAATTGTTAAAAGCAACCATCCATATAGGAATAAACACATTATAAGATTTATGCTAGAAAGAACAATGGGACAGCGATGGAAGACATAGCGCCCGGCTAGAGACAAGCTCAACATTCGCTGATTCCTAATACTCTTCAACCCCCTAAAAATTGCTTTAGATAAACCCGCCACATACAAATTAGGAATCGTGAAACAGAAAAAAACAATTGGTGGGTGGGTGTCATACTTTAGGACTCTGTAGGCATTTTAATATCAATGAAGAGCATCTGGGCTGACAGCAGGCACAGGAGGTGATGCAAGCTACTTTTGTGTATCTTTAATAACATTTTCATCTATGGCAGTGCTTATTGTTCACTCAATTATTTTGTGTTCCCATGGGGGTGGGTGAAATGCTTCACCTAAATAGGAAATGCCTAGTAAATGCTGTCATTGTTTTCCCTAAAATCACTATTTTTCTCATTTCCATAATTATTCGGCTCAGTCAACTGTAGCCGGTCCAATGTAAATTCCTATTTAGAATTATGAGAATTTAATGCAGCATCTCTTGTGTGCTCCAGGGGCTTTCTTTGTTTCTGAATGCATTATACCTGTATCAAAGGAAAAAGAGAAATAACAATGATTCCTTGGTAGGGATGTAGTCTTTTGGTTTGGACCTTATTTGGATGTAAAACCACAGGTGAAACAGAGCTCCACGACACAGCGGGGCAGGGGAACATGGCTTTATTCCGCTAGATTTGGTGAACCCTACTCAAAGGGGGAGGACCCTTCTCCTGAGGTGTGTGCTTCTCCATGCCTATGAAGTGCCTTCTGTGCAGTGTCTGTTTTTAGCATTCCTTTCTTCCTTGAACCTGAATAGTCAGCGTAAATGCCAGGTGAGGATCTTGAAACTCTGCCTACCATGCATCTGACGTGTCAGGGATAGAACTACATTGGCGGCACAGGTATCCCAGGGGTCCCACATATTTCAAGGCCATGATTTGCGCACTCCTAGTCAGAGCACCCTGTTTAGTCCCAGGGTAAGAGAGGGAAGAATGTGCCAGTGGTGGATATATACCTGATTGCATGAAATAAGAATTAATCAGGAACAGATTTATGGCAGTGCAACTGGTGCGGCCGCACTGGGTGCTGACCTGTGGAGGGGGGTGCTGTGACATCAAGGGGGCGCTATGTTTAGCAATATCTTATGATAGGAGAGATGAGGGGCCCTTTTGCAGGTGGTAGGGAAAGAATCTGAGGAGGTGGTCATGGGGCGTGTTGGCACCAAAAGTGATTGTGGCACTGGGCCCCACCAGCGCTAAAGCCGAGCCTGGAATTAATGACTGACCAGAGGGGACACAGCGGGTCCTGATGGTGGAATATTTGACACCCTTGGTCTTTTCAAGTTTCCCAATTGGATGATCTGCCGAAACCAACATTGTTTAGAGCCTGTGATGGCTCATATCTTATGTTAATGGTTGTGTCGCTCACAAAGTGCACTTGCATCATTTCCATGGTACTTTCGCCCTCATGCTGCTACTACTGAAATAATGTAAGTAGATGTACTGCTTGAGTACATCTCAAAGTGACAACAGCAATATTTACAATTGATAATAAACATGGAAGGGATTACTTATGTGGGGAGAGAGCACTAATGGTCTCTGTCATGCATTGAAGGGGATGTCATTCCATGAGGCTCCACCGACATGAGCTACTGTCCCCGGCCTGCTATAGAAGCAGCCAAGTGGAGGAGAGAGGTTGACTGAGTCACAATAATGTTCAGATACTGCTATGAAGTATCCATAACAGCTACAGTTATTAACAGTCTCTCAAAAGTTAAGAAATTGATACCTAGAAATGTCAAAATAGTGTTGCATAGAAGTGCCAATGTATTGTTGTGTTGGACCTGAACAGTTAACAATGAATTTAAAGTTATGAAACTGATATAAAGAAACGTTGATTTTTTTTCCCACAGAAGTGCTAAAATACTGTTATGTTGTACCTTAACAGTTACTAACAGTAACTTAAAGTTAAGAAACTGATACAAAGAAATGTTAAAAGTGTTACATAGAAGTGCTAAGATACTGTTATGTGGTACCTTAACATTTACTGAGAGTAAAGTTAAGAAACTGATACACAGAAATGTTAAAAGTGTTACATAGAAGTGCTAAGATACTGTTATGTGGTACCTTAACATTTACTGACAGTAAAGTTAAGAAACTGATACACAGAAATGTTAAATGTTTTACATAGAAGTGCAAAGATACTGTTATGTTGTACCTTAACATTTACAAACAGTAACTTAAAGATAAGAAACTGATACAAAGAAATGTTATAAGTTTTACATAGAAGTGCTGATATACTGTGATGTTGTACCTTAACATTTACTAACAGTAAAGTTAAGAAACTGATACAAATAAATGTTAAAAGTGTTACATAGATGTGCTAAGATAATGTTATGTTGTACCTTAACATTTACTGACAGTAACATAAAGTTAAGAAAGTGATATAAAGAAATGGTAAAATAGTGTTACATAGAAGTGCCAAGATGTTAAGTTGTACCTCAAACGTTAGTAAGAACATCTCAAAAGTTAGGAAACTGATACAATAAACGTTAAAAGAGTGTTATGCAGTGGCTTAACAATCACTGAGAGTACCTTGACAATTAACACTGTTACAAAGAAATGTTAATATACTGTTACACAGTATCAGCTATGAAAAGTATCTTACTAGTTAAAATAATTTTACATAAAATTGTTAAAATACTGTTCCTCTAGGTGTCTCACGCTGACACCTGTTTCAGGTAGAGTTGCACGGCAGAAGAAGGTTCAATAGATAAAGTGTATTTTGGGTGTGAATCAACAGTTAGTTTATGCCAGGCTATGAGACTCATAGCATGGCTGTGACACCCAAAGGTGCTTCAGAGTGACTGATAGAGAAAATTAGGAATATTCGTCTGCGTAATATGTGGTAGTGAGCTAAGCAGGTGTAAAGTCTGGAGTAAGCATCCATAGAACCTTTACTACAGAGGCATTGTTGGAAGAGGTGAGCTTCCAACGTCATTAAATGTCAGACTATCTCCCAGTGTTTGTGCAGTGGAAAGCAGTGTTCCAAAGCAGCAGGGTCTGCGCTTCGATTACTTACATCAGGAGTGTCAGTGCCACTGAGTGCAGTGCGGCTACGGTGACCACATCACTCCAGGTCCTTAAGGAAACAGTTGCCAGTCCTGAACTTTTCACCTACACATCACTGATTTCAGAGGTGTAAGTTTAATTATTTCACTGGAAACAAAACAAGACTACAACACCCAGAATGCACCAGGCTATCAAACAAAATTCCAGAGCTGGAAACAGGGATTCTCTCTAGTGACAATCAGGTGGGCCCAGGGTCGATTGGTAACGCCGGCACTCAGGCAATGTCCGAGGGGCCGGTGTCCAGTTCCAGCTATGGGCTGCGTTTTTTAGCAGTCCGGGGGGGGCAATTTGGGTGGTTTCTGCGTTGTTCGGATACCGCCAGCGGCCCACTGGGTACCCAGGTGGCCTTTATGGAGGCAGATGGGCATGCATTTACCTCCCTTCTATCAACGGGCAGAGGTGTTGTTAAAGATTTCAGGAATCGCTGTTAGCATAAGCTAAAAGCCATTTTGTACTTGGCAGCCATTTTAGTTAGCCATGTGCTCGCCATGTGCTTTCTCCCTCTTCCAGACCATTTGCACATGCTCAGAAAGGCCTAGCTGGAAGAATGCACCTGCTCCTAGTATGTAACTGTCAGGCTATTCTTGCTGATGTAAGGAGAAATATCTCTCCTCCCACTGTGTTGAGCAAGCAAATTTTGTATAGCCATATTAGTCAGTAAGAATTCTTGTATGTGCCAGGACCTCCCCTTGGTTTTATGCTGACTATGTAACCTATGCATATATAAGGCCCCTGTTCTCTGTACTCCTGCGACTGTCTCATACAGCGGCCTGAGGGTACTGTGTGACGCAGTCTCACTCGTGTGAGCTTAATAAATGCATCGCTCTTATATTACAACTTCCATGCCAATTTCTTCTTTGTTGGTTTAAAGGACCAGGTGTATCAGTGAACCCCTTAGAAGGTTTTTATTTCTTCAGTGTCACTCCCTTTCTCTCCCTGGGCCGGCCCATTAATGTATGCATACTGAGCGGTGGCAGGGGACCTGACCAGAAGTGGCAGAAAGGCAATATGCAAATGTGGGCCACTTTTTAGGTTTCGCTGGAGGGCGGAGCTCTTAGCTCCGCCTCCAGAGAAATCTCTTGATTCCAGTAAGGAAAATGGAATACGCCCCCCTGTCCCATTGGCTAGCTCCATAAATGGAGGCTAGCCATTGGAACAGAGATCTGTCCGTCAAGGCCGGACCAGATTCGGGGGCGTTCCCGAGATTTTTTCCCAGGGCGGAGTTACGTTTTTTCCCGTTCCCTCCCCTTTCACTGAAAGTCTGTCCATTCCCGCCCCCTCCGTGTGCCTTTCCGCCCCCCCTCGCTGTCCTGTGCACGTTTCCCGCCGTCCGTGTCCTCTCCCGCCCCCTCCCGCCGTCCGTGTCCTCTCCCGCCCCCTCCCGCCGTCCGTGTCCACTCCCGCCCCCTCCCGCCCCCTCCCGCCGTCCGTGTCCACTCCCGCCCCCTCCCGCCGTCCGTGTCCACTCCCGCCCCCTCCCGCCGTCCGTGTCCACTCCCGCCCCCTCCCGCCGTCCGTGTCCTCTCCCGCCCCCTGTGTAAACCATGATTTTGTCCAATCAGAGACATGGGGCATTACCAACGTACAGTAGTGCGAGTGGGAGGTAACCTTGCATTGAAAAGTTTTAAAAAACAAGCTGAGGCACCCCAGTCATGTTGCACGACATTAAAAAACAAAATGTGAAAACGGGGAAATAGAAACCAGATGCAGCCCATTCTCCGGGGGAGGAAACACTCGACAGACCTCAGGAGAGAGACAGGGGAATGTTTACAATAAATGCACGGTGCGCGCGCCTAATGGCGGGTTAACCCATATGATGCAAAGCTAAATGCAGCACAGTTGATTAAACGAAATTGCAAGGGAGGAGCATCATCTCAGAACGAGTAAATGTTTCTGACTTTTCAGGAAATCTCTCTAACTATATATTTACCCATTATTGGTCGAATGGAATGTTCGGATCCTCGAGCCCAGGCATGATTGGTCACATCTCTTGGCAGTGTCGGCCGCACTGAATATTCTGAGGTCTGCGGCTACACAACTTACGGTAACTACCACAGACCTGCTGTTGTGTGTTTTCTGTGCAGCTGATTTCTGTTTATGAAAAAACACGAAAATGTAACCCACACTTAAAGCAATTCCCTGCTTAAGGGTTTCTGTGCGCCTGTCTCGTTTCAATACTCACATCTCTATACTTTGCTTTTTCTATGGACTGTGCAGTGCACTGACGAGTAAATGACTTTATTTTAAAAGTTTTGCTTGAAACATCAGTGCTAACTTATTGCCATGTCAATAAGACAACCGCCCTCGACTTATAATGATGCCTTGTATTTAATAGTTTTTTTTTCTTCTTATTCCCCGTATGTAAATCTCGTAAATAAACAAAGTCCAGATGTACATAGCCATTTAGCGGTCACAAAGCATGCAACTCACTAAATCACAGGGTTTGCAAATGCTAAATGGCTTTTTTTTTCGAATGTACTAGATTCATTTTGCGGTTCGGTAAGTGCTTACTAAATAGCCAAATAGGTTTAGAAATGCATAATGAATATCAGTTTAGAAAGGGCTTGCTTTTCTTCCTTTCAAAATCACGATTCAGAATGCTATGTATCTATGGTACAGTTTTGTTTGCAAACCATGGTTACCGACTCCTCAAAGGAGGTAGTAACCCCTTCGCAAACTGGAGAGGGTTCCCAAGGCACCGCTTCCTCTTTCTAAATGTAAATAGAACATTTGTTCGGGAGTGAGCAGTGCGGGCCACTGCAAACACCTCAACAAACATTTTTTAGATCAATACATTTTTAGGTTTCGCTGGAGGGCGGAGCTCTTAGCTCCGCCTCCAGAGAAATCTCTTGATTCCAGTAAGGAAAATGGAATACGCCCCCCTGTCCCATTGGCTAGCTCCATAAATGGAGGCTAGCCATTGGAACAGAGATCTGTCCGTCAAGGCCGGACCAGATTCGGGGGCGTTCCTGAGATTTTTTCCCAGGGCGGAGTTACGTTTTTTCCCGTTCCCTCCCCTTTCACTGAAAGTCTGTCCATTCCCGCCCCCTCCGTGTGCCTTTCCGCCCCCCCTCGCTGTCCTGTGCACGTTTCCCGCCGTCCGTGTCCTCTCCCGCCCCCCGCCCCCTCCCGCCGTCCGTGTCCTCTCCCGCCCCCTCCCGCCGTCCGTGTCCTCTCCCGCCCCCTCCCGCCGTCCATGTCCACTCCCGCCCCCTCCCGCCGTCCGTGTCCACTCCCACCCCCTCCCGCCGTCCGTGTCCTCTCCCGCCCCCTCCCGCCGTCCGTGTCCACTCCCGCCCCCTCCCGCCGTCCGTGTCCACTCCCGCCCCCTCCCGCCGTCCGTGTCCTCTCCCGCCCCCTCCCGCCGTCCGTGTCCTCTCCCGCCCCCTGTGTCCTCGTATAATACATTATTCAGGAGAGTATTAGACATAAATACCAGTAACTCATATCTTGACAACAGCAACTAGTAAGTATGCAATGAAGTAAGTACCTATCCAGGAAAAGACAGAGTAGGCGCAATACTACTTACCAATCACACTCTAAGCTAGCGACACCAGTCAACTATGTTATGAAAATTAAAAAATGCAACTTAAAAATCCTCATAAACCTTGGGTTTACTGACCTATTAAACCGGATAATGTGTTTATAGCAATAATTTCCGCTTCTTTGAAAATGGCCGGCGATGGCAGGGTCTTCAACACACATTCATGAGATGATAAACACCACACTTCATGAATTCTTGAAATGAACACCGTGGACACGCTTCACTTGCACTCTGGGTTAGCCCGGTGAAGGTCTGCAGGTGCAAAGGATTCCTGCCAGCCTTCAATCTGTTTTCAGAGATGAACGGCAAAATTGTTATTGCTAATACCGTTAAAACCAGTAGACAACTGCTGCTCGAGTCTGGACTGTTAGGACAACTTGAGAGCTGCTGAATCCATCACTTGGGAACGCCAGCCCAGACTTGATGCAGCCAGGACAAAATAGACCCTCATTGGTAACAGTAAACAGTTTTACTTTCAGGTTTTATAACGATCTTTGCAGGTTTGAGTGACAAACAGCACTGTGGGTACATGGTTAACAGCAGCAGCTGCTAGTTTCTCAGTGACGTTTGAGTTGCTGTTCTCCGCTCCATACTTTTACTGCATGTTAGCGAATCGTTTCACTTTACAAATACAAAAAAAAATTTCATTCTGGGTTGTGAGAGCAGTGTCAGGTGTACATGGGAGGCAGCAGAGCAGGCACTTGTGAGAGCAGTGTCAGGTGTACATGGGAGGCAGCAGTCTGGGAGCAGTGTCAGGTGCAGATGGGAGGCAGCAGAGCAGGCATTTGTGGGAGCAGTGTCAGATGCACATGGGAGGCAGCAGTGCAGGCACTTGCGGGAGCAGTGTCAGGTGCAGATGGGAGGCAGCAGAGCAGGCATTTGTGGGAGCAGTGTCAGATGCACATGGGAGGCAGCAGTGCAGGCACTTTTGGGAGCAGTGTCAGATGCACATGGAGGCAGCAGTGCAGGCACTTGTGGGAGCAGTGTCAGGTGTACATGGGAGGCACCAGAGCAGGGACTTGTGGGAGCAGTGTCAGGTGCACATGGGAGGCACCAGAGCAGGCACTTGTGGGGGCAGTGTAAGGTGCACTTGGAAGGCAGCAGTGCACTGAGAGCACTTCTGGGAGCAGTGTCAGGTGCACATGGGAGGCAGCAGAGCAGGGACTTGTGGGAGCAGTGTCAGGTTCACATGGGAGGCACCAGAGCAGGCACTTGTGGGGGCAGTGTAAGGTGCACTTGGGAGGCAGCAGTGCACTGCAGGCACTTCTGGGAGCAGTGTCAGGTGCACATGGGAGGCAGCAGTGCAGGCACTTTTGGGAGCAGTGTCAGATGCACATGGGAGGCAGCAGTGCAGGCACTTCTGGGAGCAGTGTTAGGTGCACATGGGAGGCAGCAGAGCAGGGACTTGTGGGGACAGTGTCAGGTGCACTTGGGAGGCAGCAGAGCAGGGTTTCGCTGGAGGGCGGAGCTCTTAGCTCCGCCTCCAGAGAAATCTCTTGATTCCAGTAAGGAAAATGGAATACGCCCCCCTGTCCCATTGGCTAGCTCCATAAATGGAGGCTAGCCATTGGAACAGAGATCTGTCCGTCAAGGCCGGACCAGATTCGGGGGCGTTCCCGAGATTTTTTCCCAGGGCGGAGTTACGTTTTTTCCCGTTCCCTCCCCTTTCACTGAAAGTCTGTCCATTCCCGCCCCCTCCGTGTGCCTTTCCGCCCCCCCCTCGCTGTCCTGTGCACGTTTCCCGCCGTCCGTGTCCTCTCCCGCCCCCTCCCGCCGTCCGTGTCCTCTCCCGCCCCCTCCCGCCGTCCGTGTCCACTCCCGCCCCCTCCCGCCGTCCGTGTCCTCTCCCGCCCCCTCCCGCCGTCCGTGTCCACTCCCGCCCCCTCCCGCCGTCCGTGTCCACTCCCGCCCCCTCCCGCCGTCCGTGTCCTCTCCCGCCCCCTCCCGCCGTCCGTGTCCTCTCCCGCCCCCTGTGTCCTCGTATAATACATTATTCAGGAGAGTATTAGACATAAATACCAGTAACTCATCTCTTGACAACAGCAACTAGTAAGTATGCAATGAAGTAAGTACCTATCCAGGAAAAGACAGAGTAGGCGCAACAATACTACTTACCAATCACACTCTAAGCTAGCAACACCAGTCAACTATGTTATGAAAATAAAAAAATGCAACTTAAAAATCCTCATAAACCTTGGGTTTACTGACCTATTAAACCGGATAATGTGTTTATAGCAATAATTTCCGCTTCTTTATAAATGGCCGGCGATGGCAGGGTCTTCAACACACATTCATGAGATGATAAACACCACACTTCATGAATTCTTGAAATGAACACCGTGGACACGCTTCACTTGCACTCTGGGTTAGCCCGGTGAAGGTCTGCAGGTGCAAAGGATTCCTGCCAGCCTTCAATCTGTTTTCAGAGATGAACGGCAAAATTGTTATTGCTAATACCGTTAAAACCAGTAGACAACTGCTGCTCGAGTCTGGACTGTTAGGACAACTTGAGAGCTGCTGAATCCATCACTTGGGAACGCCAGCCCAGACTTGATGCAGCCAGGACAAAATAGACCCTCATTGGTAACAGTAAACAGTTTTACTTTCAGGTTTTATAACGATCTTTGCAGGTTTGAGTGACAAACAGCACTGTGGGTACATGGTTAACAGCAGCAGCTGCTAGTTTCTCAGTGACGTTTGAGTTGCTGTTCTCCGCTCCATACTTTTACTGCATGTTAGCGAATCGTTTCACTTTACAAATACAAAAAAAAATTTCATTCTGGGTTGTGAGAGCAGTGTCAGGTGTACATGGGAGGCAGCAGAGCAGGCACTTGTGAGAGCAGTGTCAGGTGTACATGGGAGGCAGCAGTCTGGGAGCAGTGTCAGGTGCAGATGGGAGGCAGCAGAGCAGGCATTTGTGGGAGCAGTGTCAGATGCACATGGGAGGCAGCAGTGCAGGCACTTTTGGGAGCAGTGTCAGATGCACATGGAGGCAGCAGTGCAGGCACTTGTGGGAGCAGTGTCAGGTGTACATGGGAGGCACCAGAGCAGGGACTTGTGGGAGCAGTGTCAGGTGCACATGGGAGGCACCAGAGCAGGCACTTGTGGGGGCAGTGTAAGGTGCACTTGGAAGGCAGCAGGCCAAATAGGTTTAGAAATGCATAATGAATATCAGTTTAGAAAGGGCTTGCTTTTCTTCCTTTCAAAATCACGATTCAGAATGCTATGTATCTATGGTACAGTTTTGTTTGCAAACCATGGTTACCGACTCCTCAAAGGAGGTAGTAACCCCTTCGCAAACTGGAGAGGGTTCCCAAGGCACCGCTTCCTCTTTCTAAATGTAAATAGAACATTTGTTCGGGAGTGAGCAGTGCGGGCCACTGCAAACACCTCAACAAACATTTTTTAGATCAATACATTTTTAGGTTTCGCTGGAGGGCGGAGCTCTTAGCTCCGCCTCCAGAGAAATCTCTTGATTCCAGTAAGGAAAATGGAATACGCCCCCCTGTCCCATTGGCTAGCTCCATAAATGGAGGCTAGCCATTGGAACAGAGATCTGTCCGTCAAGGCCGGACCAGATTCGGGGGCGTTCCCGAGATTTTTTCCCAGGGCGGAGTTACGTTTTTTCCCGTTCCCTCCCCTTTCACTGAAAGTCTGTCCATTCCCGCCCCCTCCGTGTGCCTTTCCGCCCCCCCTCGCTGTCCTGTGCACGTTTCCCGCCGTCCGTGTCCTCTCCCGCCCCCCGCCCCCTCCCGCCGTCCGTGTCCTCTCCCGCCCCCTCCCGCCGTCCGTGTCCTCTCCCGCCCCCTCCCGCCGTCCATGTCCACTCCCGCCCCCTCCCGCCGTCCGTGTCCACTCCCACCCCCTCCCGCCGTCCGTGTCCTCTCCCGCCCCCTCCCGCCGTCCGTGTCCACTCCCGCCCCCTCCCGCCGTCCGTGTCCACTCCCGCCCCCTCCCGCCGTCCGTGTCCTCTCCCGCCCCCTCCCGCCGTCCGTGTCCTCTCCCGCCCCCTGTGTCCTCGTATAATACATTATTCAGGAGAGTATTAGACATAAATACCAGTAACTCATATCTTGACAACAGCAACTAGTAAGTATGCAATGAAGTAAGTACCTATCCAGGAAAAGACAGAGTAGGCGCAATACTACTTACCAATCACACTCTAAGCTAGCGACACCAGTCAACTATGTTATGAAAATTAAAAAATGCAACTTAAAAATCCTCATAAACCTTGGGTTTACTGACCTATTAAACCGGATAATGTGTTTATAGCAATAATTTCCGCTTCTTTGAAAATGGCCGGCGATGGCAGGGTCTTCAACACACATTCATGAGATGATAAACACCACACTTCATGAATTCTTGAAATGAACACCGTGGACACGCTTCACTTGCACTCTGGGTTAGCCCGGTGAAGGTCTGCAGGTGCAAAGGATTCCTGCCAGCCTTCAATCTGTTTTCAGAGATGAACGGCAAAATTGTTATTGCTAATACCGTTAAAACCAGTAGACAACTGCTGCTCGAGTCTGGACTGTTAGGACAACTTGAGAGCTGCTGAATCCATCACTTGGGAACGCCAGCCCAGACTTGATGCAGCCAGGACAAAATAGACCCTCATTGGTAACAGTAAACAGTTTTACTTTCAGGTTTTATAACGATCTTTGCAGGTTTGAGTGACAAACAGCACTGTGGGTACATGGTTAACAGCAGCAGCTGCTAGTTTCTCAGTGACGTTTGAGTTGCTGTTCTCCGCTCCATACTTTTACTGCATGTTAGCGAATCGTTTCACTTTACAAATACAAAAAAAAATTTCATTCTGGGTTGTGAGAGCAGTGTCAGGTGTACATGGGAGGCAGCAGAGCAGGCACTTGTGAGAGCAGTGTCAGGTGTACATGGGAGGCAGCAGTCTGGGAGCAGTGTCAGGTGCAGATGGGAGGCAGCAGAGCAGGCATTTGTGGGAGCAGTGTCAGATGCACATGGGAGGCAGCAGTGCAGGCACTTGCGGGAGCAGTGTCAGGTGCAGATGGGAGGCAGCAGAGCAGGCATTTGTGGGAGCAGTGTCAGATGCACATGGGAGGCAGCAGTGCAGGCACTTTTGGGAGCAGTGTCAGATGCACATGGAGGCAGCAGTGCAGGCACTTGTGGGAGCAGTGTCAGGTGTACATGGGAGGCACCAGAGCAGGCACTTGTGGGGGCAGTGTAAGGTGCACTTGGGAGGCAGCAGTGCACTGAGAGCACTTCTGGGAGCAGTGTCAGGTGCACATGGGAGGCAGCAGAGCAGGGACTTGTGGGAGCAGTGTCAGGTTCACATGGGAGGCACCAGAGCAGGCACTTGTGGGGGCAGTGTAAGGTGCACTTGGGAGGCAGCAGTGCACTGCAGGCACTTCTGGGAGCAGTGTCAGGTGCACATGGGAGGCAGCAGTGCAGGCACTTTTGGGAGCAGTGTCAGATGCACATGGGAGGCAGCAGTGCAGGCACTTCTGGGAGCAGTGTTAGGTGCACATGGGAGGCAGCAGAGCAGGGACTTGTGGGGACAGTGTCAGGTGCACTTGGGAGGCAGCAGAGCAGGGTTTCGCTGGAGGGCGGAGCTCTTAGCTCCGCCTCCAGAGAAATCTCTTGATTCCAGTAAGGAAAATGGAATACGCCCCCCTGTCCCATTGGCTAGCTCCATAAATGGAGGCTAGCCATTGGAACAGAGATCTGTCCGTCAAGGCCGGACCAGATTCGGGGGCGTTCCCGAGACTTTTCCCAGGGCGGAGTTACGTTTTTTCCCGTTCCCTCCCCTTTCACTGAAAGTCTGTCCATTCCCGCCCCCTCCGTGTGCCTTTCCGCCCCCCCCTCGCTGTCCTGTGCACGTTTCCCGCCGTCCGTGTCCTCTCCCGCCCCCTCCCGCCGTCCGTGTCCTCTCCCGCCCCCTCCCGCCGTCCGTGTCCACTCCCGCCCCCTCCCGCCGTCCGTGTCCTCTCCCGCCCCCTCCCGCCGTCCGTGTCCACTCCCGCCCCCTCCCGCCGTCCGTGTCCACTCCCGCCCCCTCCCGCCGTCCGTGTCCTCTCCCGCCCCCTCCCGCCGTCCGTGTCCTCTCCCGCCCCCTGTGTCCTCGTAGGTGCTTGTTGATAAATTGCACGGTGTGGAAGCTGGTCAGCTGACTTCCTGCACTGCGGCCCAGAGCTCCGGTAACGAAGGGAACAGAGGGCTTGCGTATAGTTTGAGTCTGTCTTGAAGAGCCGAGCAATCCATTTCGCAGGCAGCTATGAAGTTGCTGGTCGTATTCCCGTTGGTGTTAGCAGCAGGTAAGGGCCTAGTTTTTCGGATACACCCGAAAAATACGAATGCCCCTAACTCTTAACGCATTGCACAATCCCTCCCGTATTAGGAGGCTCGGTGGTGGTGTTTGGGGATGTTGAGAGGGAGGAATCTTTACTGTATGAGAGATAGATAGCATTGACCTCTCATCCTGGCTATAGAAAGGGAGAATCAATTTGTTTACGGGGCGTTGGGGTATCCTGGTAATGTGGAGTTGGAAAGAGGATGACTAGATCTTGAAACTCAGGATCCACCCGAAAGTAGACTCCTATTTTTTTTTTTTTTAAATAGGAATTTATCCGTGCGTAGGTATCTCTTTATTAGTCTTGTATGCTCAAACGTCACTCTAAAATAATCGCCTACTTTTACTTCTACTCCTCCCGTACAATCGGTGTGTGCACGCGCACTACTAATTTTCAAACAAGTTTACCTATGACAGGACCTTATTCCTTTGGTGGGATCATTAACCGAGGATCCACCAGAGCCGTTCCTGTACTGCTTTAAATGGGCTGATGCAGTCTGTTTTAAGAGATGACCTACGTTCCATACTAGAGCCACACCCGTGGAAGTCAAATGCTCCCTCCCTCTTTTAAAATAATAAGATCTGCATTTGAAGTTGCTAAAATCACCGTAGCAAGCTTCTGAAAACCAATACGGCCTCGTGAAATATGGGACATCTGGTCACTCTCATTCATTGCAGTTTTATATAGCGCGGACATTGACCAAAGGTGTCCGAGTGCTTTACAATAGCGCCATAACCTTAACAAGCATTTACAATGCAACGGTTTCGCCTTTGGAAAAGTTTGAGCTATTGGCATTGTAAATGACAACATTTGTATTTGTGTTGGTTTTGAAAACAGATAAATAAATGGCATTGTCCTTTACATTGCCAATCGCTCTAACTTTTCCAAAGGCGAAACCGTTGCATTGTAAATGCTTGTTTTTTTAGCGTTCCCAATCCAACCCTGGGTGGCCCCCATGTTCTAATTGTGGCGGCTAGAATGAAGGGCAGAGCTGGCCTCACTCCACTGCCCCCAGGCGTGTTTACAGAGCGGCTCCTTCTCTGCCTGAGGGCGGGGTGGTTTCCTTGTTTACCCGGCGTTTAGAGCTCGTCTGCAGAACCTTCCCTCGCAGCTCCTGAGATCGATGCGTCCGGCAGCGACCGGCCTCCGGGGCTGCCGCTTGCAGCTCTGATGCTCATCCCAAAGGCCTGGCTTCGGTCCCGTCCTGCGAGTGATTCGCAGTTCATTGATTTCCAGCCGCACTTCCTTCCAAACATCGCTGGGGAGGGAGCGCGGGTGAATCATGGGACTTTATCTAATAGGGCAGGGAGTCTGCTCCGTCCCTGATTTATTATGGCCCTGAACGGAGCCAGCAGACGTGTGAATTATTTCATTCGCTTTTACTGTCAGGGTCGGGCTGCTCCAGCGGGTATTGGTCACTTTAGTGAGGGTTTCCTCTCCTGGGACAGGCACACCTCTATCTCTCTCTCTCTCTCTCTCTCTCTCTCTCTCTCTCTCCGTCCCTCTCTCTCTCTCCGTCCCTCTCTCTCTCTCCCTCTCTCTCTCTCTCTCTCCCTCTCTCTCTCTCTCTGTCCCTCTCTCTCTCTTTCTCTCTCTCTCTCTCTCTCTCTCTCTCTCTCTGTCCCTCTCTCTCTTTCTCTCTCTCTCTCTCTCCCTCTCTCTCTCTCTCTCTCTCTCTGTCCCTCTCTCTCTTTCTCTCTCTCCCTCTCTCTCTCTCTCTCTGTCCCTCACTCTCTCTTTCTCTCTCTCTCTCCCTCTCTCTCTCTCTCTCTCTCTCCCTCTCTCTCTGTTCCTCTCTCTCTCTCTGTCCCCATCTCTCTCTCTCTCTCTCCCTCTCTCTCTCTCTCTGTCCCTCCCTCTCTCTGTCCCTCTTTCTCTCTCTCTCGCTCTCCCTCTCACTCCCTCTCTCTTTCTCTCTCTCTCTCTCCCTCTCTCTCTCCCTCCCTCTCTCTCTCTCTCTCCCTCTCTCTCTCTTATCTCTCTCTCTCAAACACACTCTCTCTCACACACTCATCATTATGTCTCATTAAGTATATAGCAGTACTACTGTGAATGTTCCCTCTCAGGGCACAGGCACATATTTCTCTCTCTCTCTCTCTCTCTCGCTCTCTTTCTCTCTCTCACGCACATTGTGTCTCATACTGTAGGACACTGCGCTACTGTGACAGGAGCATCTCTCTCTTATTCTCTATCACCACCTCTCTTCCCTTTCCTCCCCTTTTCTCTAACTCCATTTCTCTTTCCCTCGCTCCCCTGTCTCTCCCCTTCTCTATTGCCCACTCTCGTCCTCCCTTTCTATCTGTGTTGCTGTCTTCCTCTCTCTCATAGTAGTAGTGGTGTTTTTTTTCTGTATTGCACTGGTACAAGTAGTAATATAGTTAACAATGGTAGTTATCTGCCTTCAGAGGTGTACTTTGCACTTCAAAATCTGTCCTAATCATGATTTTCAAGGTGCAAATGACTTGATTACACTGGCTTCGTATTTCCCTTCAAACTTTGATCCCCTTGACAGTTTTCACCAAACCTACCACAAGCATTCTTAGTGGATCCGATGCTATTTAATAGGTTTTACTACAATTTGTTAATTGGAAAACTGGAAGGAAGATAAAAAACATAATTTCAATTTGTAAGTGTTGTAAATATTGCACCTCACGTAGAAAGTCGGTTTAGACATACTTGTGCAGTTCAAAGTCTTTCTTAAACAGGACATTTGAAGCAAATTATCCAGGTGTGTTTGCAAAGTTTGGCTATTCATTTAAGAATTTTAAAATCGAATATTTTGTTTCTTCAAAATTCGAATCTAAGACTGGTTTATCTATGTCTCAAAAATGCCTGTTTCATCATCAAACATGTCAGTAACCTTGTGCCTCAGATCAATGTTGAGCAATTAAAATATATTCTGTCAACTTCCACCTACTTAAAAACTTTTTAAACATTGCTCAGAGGATTGACGGTAGTTAACAACCTCTGCTGACGGTATTATCCTCTCTTAATTGCCTACCGCACAATTAAGAGATTGAACCTAAGGGGGGGGTTCCTAACTGGGACAAGCTCAAGTAATATAGCTTTAAAGCCCAGTGCAAGGGATATACCAATGTTTAAACCATCTCTTCCTGAGTCATAGGGCTTTATCATAGGTGATGGATCACCGTTATAGCCTGATGCAGGCAGGCTGTAATAGAATTAGAACATTCCGCCCATCGAGGATAGAATGTTCCACACTAAAAAAGGAGAAGCAGAAAGCTAAACATTGGAATGTTGGAGCAGAAGGTCTCTATCAGCCATTATTAGCCCTCAGCTTCACCACTGCCTTCAAAAGAGCCCTCAACATAAACATTCCAATCACTTTTTAAATAATTGTTATTGTACTTTATCACAAAGAAACTCAGAAATGTAAAATGTTATAGAATGCATAGGCCTATTCCATGAGTCATGCCCTTGTCGCCATCTTGGTGGCAGTGTGGAAGAGGCTAAATCGAATCCATCAGAGGTTTAAAAATCCAAGTTTAAGTTCCTTGGAAAGTCAATTTGAAGTCTCTGCTCATCTTTTGTCCATTCCTGTTGGTGTACCTGCCTCAGCTTGCAACGGCAAAGTTAACTGTCAGGGGGAGGACAACCACATGATGCAGCTGTGAGTGACTCATTGAGGGGACGCAATGTGGTCTGGTGGTAAGCTGCCTAATTTGGCACTGATTATGAACTGGGCCAGTAAGAACAGAGCAAAAGGACTTTTCCACTAATACCATTACTGTTAATCTGCTGCCATATTTAGATCTAGGAATGTAATTTGTGAAATACATAGCATAAACAATTCACAAGAATTTTCCGACAGCAAAACACTGCTAGATGCATTACTAGGATGGCTTCTAATTTTGTCACAGCCCACTCCTATAATACAGGTGAATAAAATATGTCTTTATAATGGTTTTAAACATATAAATGTCCAGTACCCCACTCACCGTGCAGATACAGGCACAGAAGTAATGGGGCTCACGAATCTGTACTGTTGTTACTATTATTGAATTGACTGCATCTTACAGCCCTGAAAAAACATACTTTCTCGCCCTTTTTCCGCATTCTTAAATCTGGCAAAAAACAGACAAAATGCATGGATGAGGCCCTGGACACAAAACCAGACATGTACATTATATTTAGGGGATGCACCTTCACCATCCATGCATTATTGGAATCCTCTGCCTGCAGGGCCACACTGGCAATCCCCCGGTGTGCCGCAAGGGTGGGGGCCGGTTTTGGGCCCCTGGGGGCCTTTTTTGTTACAGGGTCGTTTATGCAGCATAGCTGCAAAATCGACCCTGCAACAAAATTGGCCGAAACCCGGCCCCAGCAAAGATCTCGGTGCACCCCCAACCTCCTTCGCCACCCCCCCACCCAGGGGCCGGCCGAACACTTTGCCGGGCCGGTTTTGGTTCCCAGTCCGGCCCTGTCTGCATGTCTGTGAGCCTCAGTTTTCAGATGGGTCATCTCCTAAGTCTTAACATCTGGGTCTGGGTAACGGCTTCCTGGGATTTTATCTGGCTGGGGATATTGTTTCTCGTGATGTTACCTCCTGTGATGTCATCAGTTGGTAATAGGGTGACACTAATTGCAATCACAGAGATGCGTGCAATCACCTAGTGCATTCTGGGTGTTGTAGTCTTGCTGTACTTTCAACGAACCTGCTAGACTAATACACCTCAAAACAATGATTTATAGGTGAAACGTTCAAGATCGGAGAGAGCGTCTGTAGTGACTTAAAGTGCGGTGGTAACCTCAGGGTTACCATATCCATCATGTGATGCCCAATTATGGCTATTGAGTGTGGGGGAAGGTAGAACAGGGTGAGCCACGAGAGGACTGAATAGAAAATATTTCCCCCCCTTTTCAAGGTTGTCAACACGCTTAAGTAGGATATGCATACCCACCCTCCCACAGGCAGGAAATTGTCCGCCTTGTGTTTTCAGTGCAAATGCAGGACTGGTTTAATTTCAGGCTGGCACACATAATTTATCGATGTTTGTCTTGTGATCATTGGTTTGCTGTATATATTTTTGTCAACAATAACGTTTTTGTATTATGTATGTGTTGTTTAACCACATGGCTGTGGCGGCTATTCCGCCGCAGCGCTAAGGGGGTGGGGCGACCGCGCGGCGGCCGCATGTTGGTGACGGAACCGCTCCGTCATCAGCCGCGGTTGGGCTGTGCTCATGACGGAGCGGTTCCGTCATGGCCCCGCCCGCTCAATAGAATGCCCAGCGCAGGCGCAGGCGCGGCGGCCGGGCCATGACGGAACCGCTCCGTCATCAGCACAGCGCCACCACAGCTGATGACGGAGCGGTTCCGTCATCAGCATCGAACCGGATATATTGTCTCACAAAAGAAGTGGTTCTAAATCACGCATACAAATGTGTTGCAATTGTGTGATTTACAAATGTGGTGTTTCCTTTTAAAATACATGTTCAATTGATTTATGAATGTCTTTTCGAAGTATCAAAACTAAGCAGAATAAATGCTCAAAAACCTCAGAATTAGTGGTCTTAGGTTTATTGCGAATATTTAAAATAAACTTCCCTTGACACCTTTCTGTGATTTCAATATTTGGGTGGTCCAGTCTGGGGAGAACAGGACCCAAGCCTTCCCTGTTTTCACAAGTTTATATATTAGCATAGCACATGCAATTACCACATTATTATTAAGAAGACAGGAAAGAGACAGAGGTTATGCTGCTTTTAAGGTACTTGACAACTGGATTTCGTAATAATATTAATATTCTATAGCTTTCAACACTAGGCTACTGCATATCAAAAAGGTTCACTTCATAAGAGTTGCCAACTAACTTTTAGACGAAGGGTAAAATAAATATTAACTACGGCACATTGGATTCTGGGTTGAATATCATACGGAGAGATCAGCTAGGTTTCAAATGGTGGCCAGCTGTTTCCGGTATTGATACTCAGAGCCCCCCAGAAGTTAGATAATTAGCAGTGAAGGTCTAACTGAGTGTAGGCCAAACTCTGGATGGCCAGTGGCCAGCTTAGGCCACAGATGTGTTGGTGCACGCCGCGCGCACAGGATACAAGAAGCAATTAGGCAGCCACGGCCGGTGGTAGGTGTAACTGCAGGGCGGTGACGTAGGGAGGGGGAGGGGCAGAGTGGGGGGTTGTAATGTATGGATTACGGACTTTAACAGGTAAGTACACATATAAATAAATAAAAACGAATTTCGTTGCGCGCACTGCATCGCATTTGGTGATGCAGTGCACACAACGAAATTTGTTTTAATAATGTATATGTTTACTTACCTGTTAAAGTCCGCAATCCATACATTACAACCCCCACCCTGCCCCTCCCCCTCCCTACGTCACCACCCTGCAGTTACACCTACCACCAGCCGTGGCTGCAATTGGGTACTGGTTGAAGAAGCACCATCCGGGTAAAGGGCGCGTGCTGGGAGCTTTACTGCTCGACAAGGCAACGTAACAATCCTCTGTATTTCTCTTCCCTCTAGCGGATTGAGTGCTTGCAAAAGATGCTCGGCTAAAAGCGTTGGCAGCAGCAAAGGGCAATCCATTTCCACGAGGACACGGGCGGCGATAGCTGGTGATTTGTGCGCTGAGCGCATAATGTCGTACTTCCAAGCGAGGGAGCGTTGCCGCTTCAGGGAGACAAGGGGCAGACATTTCTCAGGTGGCGGACGCGAAACATGATTTCTCGCATCTTTCACGTGGGCTGCGGGCAGACTCCGTCTTACTCTCTCTGTCTGACTGGCTCTCTTTGTTTTCAAATCCCCTGTCGCCGTTATGGCGCTCTATGGCTGTCTCACTTAACTACTCTTTGCCAGTCCCTCGCTTTCTGCCTTGCACTCTCTACCCATCCTCCCTTCTCTGGTCTGTTTACCCCTCTCTCTATCTTCTTTCCAGTGTATGTCCCTTCGTTCTGTGCTCTCACACACATTCCTTCTCACATGATGTCCTTGGCATGCGGAGTTCACCCTCGTTTTCTGTAATTTAAGGCCTATCGCGGGATCTCCCTTTCTCTCCCTATCGTTCCTTTACTATCTCTATGTCTCTCTGTCTTTTCAATTATTCCTCTCTCTTTCTTACACTCTGTGTCTCTCTGTCCTCCTCCCTCTGTCTCTTTGGATGTTACTCACCTCTTCCGTCTTTTCTGCTCTCCATCTTCCTCTCCACCCTTTTTTTCTATATTCCTCTTCCTGTTCCTCTCCCTCTCCATGAGTCTCTCCTGTCCATGTTTCTCTCCTCTACTTGTTCTTCTACTCTCCATTTTGTCCACGTTTCTCTCTGTGTTTCTCTCCCTCCCTGTGTTCCTCTTCTTCTTGTTCTCATGCCTTTTTTGCCCTCCTTGTCCCTCTGCCTCTCCCTTTCACTTTCCACGTCCCTTTCCCTCTCCCTCTCCGTGTCCTCTGTGTCCCTATTCTCTTCTTGTTGCTCTCCTTGTTCCGCTCCCTTTCCAAGTCCCTCTTCTTTTCTGTGTCCCTCTCCTTTTCTGTTTTCCTCTCTGTATCCCTCTCTGTCTCTCTGTCCCTCTCCCTCTCTGTCCCTCCCCCTCTCGTTGTTCCTCTTCCTCTCTGTCCCTCTCCCTCTTCTTGTTCCTCTGCCTCTCTGTCCCTCCCCCTCTTCTTGTGCCTCTCCCTCTCTGCCCTCTCCCTCTCTGTCCCTCTTCTTATTTCTCTCCCTCTCTGTCCCTCTCCCTCTCATTGTTCCTCTCCCTTTGTCCTTCTCCTTGTTCCTCTCCCTCTCTGTCCCTCTCCCTCTCCTTGTTCCTCTCCTTCTCAGTCCCCCTCCTTGTTTCTCTCCCTCTCTGTCCCTCTCCTTGTTCCTCTCCGTGACCCTATGCCCAGACGTGGGTCCCTTACTCACATTGCCACTGGATTCAAGCTAGCCTGGCTGATGAGGGCTGTTAGCCCGAAACCGGTCCCAGGATGCTTGTTTCCGGTTTCAGCGCTCCGTCCAATATCTCCTTGTGTTTGCTTTGTTAGCCCTAAGTTGGCAGGGTATGCCCAGACGTGGGTCCCGTGCTCACTTTGCCACTGGATTCAAGCTAGCCCGGCTGATGAGGGCTGTTAGCCCGAAACCGGTCCGTCCAGGGAAGACATGGCTTGGCAGTCCGGTCTGGACTGTTCTCATGAGGCACAGGGTTAAGACTGATTTGCATATGATTGTGTCTGAACTAGGGTGGCAAAGTGAGCTAAAGTACGATGATGGATTCAACCCAGATCTGTGACTGGGGCTGAGTGTCTGAAAAGTTTCAGCTCTCCGACCATCATCTCCTTTTGTTTGCTTTGTTTGCCCTAAGTTGGTAGGCATGCCCAGACGCGGGTCCCTTGCTCACTTTGCCACTGGATTCAAGCTAGCCTGGCTGATGAGGGCCGTTAACTCAAAACCGGTGCCAGGTTGCTTGTTTCCTGTCCAGTGAAGACATGGTTTGGCCGTTCGGTCTGGACTGTTCCCATGAGGCACAAGGTCAAGACTGATTTACATATACTTGTGTCTGAACTGGGGTGGCGAAGTGAGCTAACGAGCGATGATGGATTCAACCCAGATCTGTGACTGGGAGTGAGTGTCTGAAAAGTTTCATCGCTCCGTCCATCATCTCCTTGTGTTCAGTTAAACTTCTTGACCACCTCACTATCTATTGTTATGTAGACTCAAGAAAATAATATATGATATAATTGGAGACTAATGCTTCAGACTAATATTTTAGTCAATTCTAAACATGCATCACAGTATATTTGGAGAGATATTGCATAAATGGTTTCCTCTTGGAGACCCATGACAAAATAATTTCTGTTTCATGCTGTGAAATCAGACCCAACTGCAGATTGGAGGAATTTAATGGACATATACTGGTATTAAGTGTAATGTCCTGAGGACATGTCACATTGCAACCCCCTTCTAGAGGGCTGCTCCTAGCTCTCAGATCCCCCCACCTCTACCAAACACAGGCATCACCTGTCAGGTGACCATGCTGATAAAAAGGGATCTCGACAAACCTTAGTCATACCGAGCACTTCATTGTCTGTCTTGTTTTCCCTGCAATGTCGCCTTAGGGCCCACAACATCACAGTGCGAATTTCCTTTCAAATAAAAAAAGGTTTTGTTTTAATATTATTATGTAATCTTTTAATCGATCCAGTTAAAGGAAATTATTGCAGCTTTCCCCTTTTACAGAAAGCACAAAGTGACAAACCTATTGGTGGATAATGGCGTGATTATAATGATTACCCCATTTTTTAATCCATAAGCCAGTTAACAAGACTATTATTACCTTCCAAGTCACTGCTTTGTATTGTTGTGTTGCTTTTTTTCCTTGTGTCTTCGGTGCTCCTGCTCTCGCGGCCTAATCTCCCCGTGCGGCGTCCCCCTCCCCACCCACCACCACCAGCTGCTTTAAGAACACTCTTAAGATGGGCTTTTTTGAATGTACACTGTTTCTGTGTAGGCTGAGCCAAGGGCTGTTACCTAATCTTGTTGTAAGCGGTTATATTTTATAAGCTGTTGTAATTCCTTTTAGTTTTCAGGCTGTTTAGTTGTTGTTTCACACCTGTTTTTTTTTTTTTCGGCTGGCCTTTGTCACTTGTTCAAATGGAATATGCATAACGCTGTCACTTTCACCCTTTTAAATAACAAACACGTCCTGCTTCCTTCTTTCCTAAGCACACTTTAGGCTCATCTTTGGCTTGTTACCTGATCCTCCATGTTTTACTGTAGAAATAACAACACATCCAGCCACAACACTCCAAACAAAAACACATGGGCAAAAGTCTGCCATTTATAACACCTATAGCATTAACTCTCACAAAAGCGAGACCTATTGCATTGCAAATGCTTGTTTAACCTGTAGCTTACTTTGTCTAGTAGTAGTAGTAGTAGTAAAATCTTTATTCGGGATTCATTTTCCATGAATTACCATAAAAGCATTTTTACATTTCATTTACAAACATTTTAAAAAGAAAGTATTTTCTAATCATTACAGTTTATCATAAAATTACTTAAGTAGGACAATTTAGCTATTGTAGTTCTGGAAATTGACCCTTGACTTAAAAATAAATTTTAGGAAGGTGCTGACGACTTTACAAGTATATTCTGAGCTTTAAAATTGTAACCTCAACATTGCAGGACGACATTTACGAAGTCCAAACATTTTCAACAATGGGGTTAAAAAAAGTCTTCGGTGGACAGAATAATATTTACAAAACAAAACCGTATGTATTGTTGATTGTTCAGATATTCCATCACAAGGACAGGGGATTAAACTCTCTTCCCAACTGTTTCTATTTGGGAATGCTACTATCCTGTGAAAAATGTTCAATCTGAATCTCGTTAGTAAGAATCGTTCGAACTGCGAGACAACATAGGTTAAGTATGGTTCCATTTCAATGGTCGTCATAACTGCCCAGGAGTGCTGTACTGATGGTTTTTTGATCTCCTCAGTAATACGTAGTTCTTCAAAGTGGCTCAGCGCCTTTGCCTTGAGCTCTTTCTTAGGAATTCCGGCTATAGTTTCAGGATTGTAGTAAAAGTCGGCCATTCCTAGATCAATGAGGAGATTTTTAACGTAAGTTAGCCAATCTATATTTTCTGCGTGGTCAAGTTTCATACAGTCCACAACAATAGCTTTGGTTAAAGAATTCTTTGTTGAGACCCATATTCTACGCCATAGGAGTACAGGTTCAATTTTGGCCAGGTCCTCAATATGTGGGTGTCCCAGTTCTGTGTGAGAGGCAACAGTAGATACTCTTTTGGGCACTGACAGTAAGAATCTTATGAAGGTGTTCTCTGCGACCTGGAGGGGTTTAGTGTGTTTGTGTCCCCATAAGCCCGCCCCATAAAGTGCAATTGAGTGGCACTTGGCTCTGTAGATTTGAAGAAGTTCAACCGGAGGTTTCTTCCCTAGTTTCTGGGCAAATTTCATGAGGGCGGCGATAGAGCGCAGGAGTTGGTGTTTACGCGCTTCTATGGCCGCTCTCCAGTTGATCTTCCTATCTATCATAATTCCCAAATAGGGATATTGGGAAGTAGTTTCTAGTTTTACTTTGTCTAGTAGGTGAGACCTCAAAACGTGTCTTTGTAAAAACGATTCAACTTCAAATATCTCATGTTCTTACTTTCCGAAGTAATTTTTGCACAGGATTAAACTGAACAAATCACAGTATCCCTAATTCCAGAGGTAATTTTGAGAGTCATACAATCATCAAACTTTTTTGGTGATTTTGAACAAGTTCAACAAGTAAACCTGCCCAATAAACATTGGTTGCAAGGCTGATTTACGCGTCAAAGTACCTCAACCTCAAATCTGTTCATATAAATGTAACACATGATGTAAATTCAGATCTAAGGTTTGAGCTAAATCATTTGGCCTCTAATGAGCTTGACACCAAAAGACCCATTCAATATGTCGAAGTTCCTTGGAGACACTGCAGATAGCGCCCGCCGCCACCCTTCCCCAAAAAGTAGAGTTGGCGAAGAATTATTCAGCAATCAGACAGAACCATTCTGTAACCTTAGGCCTGGTCCAATTAGTTACATAAGTTCTTAGGGCCCAACCCCGTAGTGGTGGTGCAGGCACCGTCGGGCCTACCACCCTATTACGAGATTGATGGTAGGACATCCAAAGGACAGCTGTAACCACTGAGGATCCGTGATCCCTCAGCAGTGTGGCAGCGGTGTGAGGCCGCAACATACTGGCAGCGCCACCACCAAGCATATTTCAAGTTTCCGCAACGAGACACTTTTCATGGCGGTGAGCCTGCCATGAAAAGGATGGTGGGTGAGGAAACTAAGGGTAACCTACAAGGCCCCCTGTTGCCTCTGGTCCGTTGGGTCCCCTTCTGTCTGTATGCACCCCCTGTTCCTGTGCGGCAAGGACTGCACAGACCATGACATTCAGGAACGTGCTTTGGCGCTCTTATTGCAGTGCCTTTCTGAGGCTCAGATATGAGCCTTAGAAAGGCACTGCTGTGGGACCGCCAAAGCACCACCCACCAGACCAGGATTAAACTCCTATTCTGGTGGACGACTTGTCGGTCTTTCAGCAGGGTGCTGGTGTGGCGGCCCGCTGTGAGCCCGCCGTAGTTGTAATCAGGCCCTTAGTCACTTTCGGTCTGCGTAAAATTAATGTGGCTTGGCTGCTTGACTGTAGTGACTGCTCTCACAAGCATGGACGGCTCCTTCCTCCTTCCAGGGACTCCTAATGCAAAGAGGGTAAAGGGCCAGTTGAGCTGCAGAGCCACACCCTCAATAGGAGATGGAACACTTACAAAATGGCAGCTGCTATAACCTTTCATTTCAATAAGTGAAATTTCAGCAACTCCCATCAGAATAAATATAAGTATATTTTTCTGGGGGGGAACATTTTATTTCTATGTAGAATGAAATTTGCAATATATTCCACATAGAAATAAGAATACCGAGAGAACATCTCATCGGGCACTACAATGTACAGTGATGGACAAATTACACATGTACGTGCACTACATCTCGTCGTCCGAACCATGGTCTATAACAGGGGGGGTACATATATAACCTCTGTATGCATTCCATTTGCCCCACACTCTCCCCCATTTCTTGGGACACCCTCTCTGGACATATGAAATGTATTTTTTAATAAAATATAAATCAATCAATCGGGAGATCTACACACATAGGTTTGTGAATAGCATGTCGTACTTTATTCGTACTACGGTAGTACTACTAAACATAATACAAAATGCAGTTTGCGAATAGGCCCCAATAAGTCTGAATCGCAAAAGCATCTGTCAGCTGAAGAGGGCAGATTCTCTTTTTTTTAAATGCTGATGCATACAGGCCCTAACGTCTGTTCGAGCAGCTCAATGGACATTTCTTTCCGAATCCTTATTCATACTGACTGCGTGAATGAGGAATCGGATGCAGATGTTTGGACACATCAGGATTGATGCATTCAGTGAGAAAAGGGAAACATGTCAGTGTAGTCAGGGAGGGAGAGCGCCTGAAAGATCTGTCAAAAGCCAGGTGAAGTGTCGGAGTCTCATCCATGGAAGCCTGCATGCCATGTTCACGGAAGGCTCCTTTGTGGTATCCATGGAAAAAGTGCATGTCCACGGTCGGCGCCACCATTGGCTGGGCAGTCTGATGCAGGTAAAGTGGAATAAAACAGAATCTATTAACACCCCTGTGCTTTATAGGTCTCATATCACAGAAAGATGGCTATTCTTATAGGATACATTTTTCTCTCCACTGTAAGAATTAGGTACTCAGGGGGACCAGCGCTCCGATCTACACCCAGCTGGACAGTATTTTGGTAAAGGATGTTTATGCCACAGTCTATATTTCCTACAATTTTTTTGCCCACAGTATTGTGACATATAACCATCTAGTGGGTTCCATGCGGTAAAGCTAAACCCCTTATAGAAAGAAAACCTATGGGCAGTGCTACTGGAATTATGCGGCAGGGGAGGGCCAAATTATGTGGCAGCGTTGAGTAAATTATGCAGGAAGAGAAGGTAAATTATGCAGCACATTTTGGAATAGTACTGCTTCATTATTTTGCCATTTTTAAATTTAACACTAGGCATTGGTTGCAACTCACTAGTACCAGTTAAACACCCAAACACAGCGAAAGGTGACCAGTCAACCTTTGCAAATGGCCTTCCACTGCACAGCCACACGTGTCGCTACTTTTTTAGTAACTTTTGAACTGTACGAGCTAGAAACAATTTTTATGTTAAAATCTGCAGATTATGCAGTAGGCGATGGAATATGTGGCAAATGATGTAATTCTATGATTATGTGAACATTGCTGCGGTTGCACAAGCGTATAATAGGTCCTGCCTATAGGATGTGAGTGTGCTAATTACCTGTAAGACTTTACTCTAAATGACAGGTTAACTAGAAATGTTCTATATTTCCTGAAAGAAACCCCCAGTAATCTACTAAGAATCATTTAAGAATCACCAGAAAAAAGCAAAAGGTGCCAGGGCCTAGGTAAGTCATGTACCTGGCCTTGCCGCACGAAAGTGTGCATGCCCTGCCTGCCCGTTTTGGGAAGTGGTGCTGATTTAATATTCTAGAACATGCACCGTTCTGTCATTACAGACCGGTGGGTGCGCACTTGCATGTATTGTGAGTAAACTCATGAGCAGCTTGCTATTGTAGGCCGCTGTATGTGTGCGCACACACATATGGTACCCGTGATTATGTATGCCGCCTGCCAATGCGGGCTTGTGCATGCACACAGACACACATATTAGTTAAACCTGTGTACAGTGTGCTGTGCCCTCAGGTGAGCGCACTTTCACCCCTGGTTCTGGGAACTATGCGTCCCAGCTTCTATCTAAGGTCGGTGTGCGGACTAGCACACGTGCACCCAGGTAGCGAGGAATACCTATGTGTGTTTTTATTACCAATGAGACCTTCTCTTCCCATAGGTTAACATGGGAAAGCGGTTGACATTACTTCGGACTGAAATAGTGGATTGCAGTGTAGCAGCCTCATGATGTTTGATATCAATGGATTCGCAATGCTACCCCCATTCCATTAGTGAAGGGGGTTTTGGCATAACTCGCTTAGAAATGCCACTTCTAGAGTATGGACATTTCTTTACTCCAAGAGTCTCGGTAACAGTGATGCCTGGCTCCGGCAGATACCAGGGGTCAGTGGGGGCACATCTGTGCATTCCCCAAGCCATAAACCATGGGCATCCTACGAGAACGGCAGACCTCTGCCATTTGAGGGCCGATTGGGATAGATTGAAGGTAGAGGTTTTCATACTTGGCCCTGGGGGCCCGATCATGTCACCGCTATAGATTAAGATCTGCATTCCACAGCCCCATGGCAGACCGGCCTACAATTTAGGGGAGACATCTGTGGTTCAAAGGGAAAAACCCCTAAACCACCCCAAATTCATAAGACACACGACAGTATAACTACCTGTGCCATCCTTCAGCAACAGGTGAGATAAGCTTGTGGGGAAGTGGGACAGGAGAACCGGACTATGTGGTACACATTGCCAAAAGACTCTGTTGTGCACATGGAGGATAACTGTCCAAATAGGGGCTGTCCTGGGCCAAGGGCCTGCTGAAGTGTGCTGCTATGAAGTGTGCTCTCCAAGGGTTCGACCGCAGGTCTCCTGTACTCCTTGAGATGTCAGGGACGTCACAGTTCTCCCGTGAGGGTCCTACACCATCTACCTGTGACATCTAGAGAGCGGTGCCCTCTCAAGTGCCCTCCTCGGCTACTGAATCTCAACTGGTAGTGTGGTGTGAGGGTGGAACTAAGACTTGTGTCTGGCAACCGGATTGGCTAGTACAGAGCTCTAAATATCTTGCCCGCGTGTGGTTCCTGTACTGCGGGGACCCTGACACTCACAAGTGTCCAGTGGTGGAGAGTGGATTCACCGGTTGCGGGACCCCGCACCAATCGTGCTACATCCCTCTTGTGTGACACGCCGACTGCATGCTCTTTGCTTGCGGTGTCCAATTCACATGGTGCACACCTAGGAGGTGGTGGTGTATTCGTAGTCATGCCTCATTCTACCTCATGTGGCTGTGCTGACCTTGCGCTTGTGTGTGTGTGACTGGACTGGTGTGGTGTAACCCGCATCATCGTGCACTGGACATTGTGCCTCACTTCCAGGGTGGTATGGAATTGCAACTCTTCGCTGTTTGACCGGAATTGCCTAGTGCAACTCAACTCCATGTGCACCGTTCATTGGGCCTCATTTCCAGGGATGTACGGAATTTGTAACTCATTGTTTTTAAAATCTGAAGTGCCTGGTGCGAATCATCTCTACGCCTACCAGACGATGTGTCTGGATTGCCTGGGCATGACCCGGATCATCGTGTACCAATCAATATACCTCATCCTATTGAGAGTATCTCCTGTGTTACTCCTCATTCATTGGTTGTTCCCCTTTCTACCCTCATCACAGTGAGCCAACGGCCCTCTCCACACCTGGCCCCTCCCAAAGACATCTTGGTACTAGGCAGTAGCGAGAGGGATTGACTGGGTTGAAGGAACGCTTCTGAGACAGTTCAGGCGTGCGTCAGACACTGCATGACTCCTTTGTGTCTTGAGCCCTGTGGCTGAACTTCCTGACTGCCACCAGCTAAACTCCCCCATGTTGACATCTACCTCCACATTAAAACTGCTACATACTTCCACCTGCTTTCCAAGGACCCAGACCGTGTGACTGCAGATGCATGCTGCCCAGTATCCGGGAGGCAGGGTTGGTTATCTTCCATCCAGGAGTATAGGACAATTGGGGTGATCTAGATGGTGGAGAGAGGCTTGGGCCACGGAGTCTGCAGAGGGTGAACCATTGACCTGTTGGGTAACAGTGGCATCATGTTAGGGTGCTGAGTGCGTATGTGTATATAAGAGCCCGCCATACGGACTGGCTGATAATTATCATATCGCGTAGTGGTGCGGATTGATTGTGTGTGAGTAAGAGTGATCGTGTGCAGACTGCCTGTGATTCACAACACTGGTCAGTGGAGCCGCGTTATACGTTGATTGTTTGCCCCAAAAAATACAGTTTGACATTGGGTTCTCCCACATGGCTCCGGCCGGCAGTGCTGCTAATAAGTGTTCTGTTTTCGTGTATGTACACTATGTTGATATCAAGCACTTCATAAGGGTGTTGTCTCTCACATGGGGGTTTTAGATTAGGAATTGTCTACAGTGTGTATACTATTGATATCATAACAATACGAGTGGGCCTAGTACTGCTAGCAATATCTCCAATGTGTTTTATGCCCAAAAAGTATATGATGTTCATGTTATAATGATTGAATATGTGTGTTGAATATAAACTTATTTACATACATTATGTGAAATCTCTTTTGTGACACTGTGTATTTATCGCGAGTGGCTGCTGTGCCTTTGCTTTACGCATTGCCTCTGTAGTAAGCCTGACTGCAGAGAGCCACGCTACCCAAGGGTGAGCACAGGTTATACAGTGAGTGTAATCACCTGCTCTTGAAGGGAGTGGCCGTTCTGTCCGGCTAGGGGCATCTCTTCAGCCAACCAGATACTGCCGGCTCCAACAGTGTTTGTCCTCAGTGTAATCTGATAAAAACTAAATAGAACGTTAAGAATGTAAATAGTACATTCAAATGCCTATGAGGAGTCCTGCAACATGTGCCTGAAACATCACCAGACACATTCCATATACCTTCTAAAATAGTGGGGTGGTGAGGCCTCGACTGAAAGAATATGATGCTAAATTTCATGGCCACATTATGAAAAATAGCTCAGATCTGCACTTACGGGTCAGAGAGAAGAATAACAAATGAGCATGGAAAATTGAAAATTAGAATAATGAAAGAGGAGGGAACTAAAGCACGGAGCTGGGAGGCAGGGTTGCTAGGCAATCGAAGTCCTGTTCAGTTTAGTGTGTTACTCCTTAGAAATGTACTGGAGCAAAATGGCCCCATGCTTTGCAAAGAGACGCAAAGTCTCACGTAGGTTTGATACACAGATGGATGATTTGTTAGCATTAAGAAGCAGCTGAAAGGCTGCCAACACCTGTATTCCCTTAGAAAAGAAGGGGGGCCATATTCCAAAAGGGTATTATAAATGTTCACCCATAAAACTACCCCTGCACACTTTTGAAGATTTATGATTTTTTCCCTAGTCACAAAAGTCAGTAGAGTGATGTCGGTAAAGTTGTGCGCGTCAGACTAACTACTGATTAAGATGTGTGATTTAAAAATAAATAAAAACAGTGCTGCTTCCCCAGTGTGAAATTGTGCCCAGGGTACAATTACTAATTGAGGCAAGGTCGCCTTGCTTCGCATTTGCCCAAGAAAAAAATGTATCTTCGTGGAAAAACCCCTTTCCAGACACAATATGTAGTTAGGCAGCCTGTTTCCTTCCCCTTCCTGCCCTGGGGGTCTTTGTATAGCCCAGTACCAAAGAGGGAATGGGTTGAAGGGCAGTTTGTGAATGCCGACAAGCTCTCAAGGCAAACCACGCTTTGATCTGACCCATTCTCCCACCCTTGGAGTGGGTTGTACGATGCATACAATTATGCAGTTGTAAATGCATTTACGACTACCACATGTCCTTTTGTTGGACTCAGACAGCAATAGCTCTATACCTACCAACTTGAAGAACAATTTCACAGTGTGAGGGGGGGGGCGGGGCTGCATGCCAAAAAGAACCTAGGAGGCACTTTTGAACCCCACCCCGCCCCCAAGCCACCCCCCCCCCCCAAAAAAAAAAAAGCTTACCGAGGCTGGTGCCGATGTACTGGCGTGTTTTCACACCCCTTAATGGACATTGGCACTATTTTACAGTGGTTTTCAGCTCGTTTTCCCTACCACAGTGTGATATTGGCTCCTCACCGTGTGATGGGAGCCGATCTCGTGTGTCACACTGTGCCACCGTGTGAGTTGGCAGGTATGTAGATCCAGCCATGTTCAGCTGTAATTGTAGGTTTACTGGCAGAAATCACTTTGTGAATCAGGCCCAACATATTTGACACGGGGAAATATGAAAAGCATCAAAGCTGGGGAATGCACTAGGGCCCCACCAATAATGAAGAAGTGCTGTATACTTACTAGAGATAGGGATACCTGTTTTGTGGTATTTCTGTGACATTTTGCCTGTATTTATCCATATTTATTTTTTGCTGAGTCAAACTGTATTTACCATATTTATTTGGGGTTTTGAGAAAAAATGGAGCTGAAACTAGTATATTTCCACATTTATTTAACTGATAAATGTGTACTCCTGCCTGAATGTCTGGCACATTTCAATGATATGAACACCCATATGTGATAAATCAAAGCACTTATATAAAAACATGCGCGCGAGGAACAGCGGGCAGGCGTAACTCTGTGAAGGACAGTGGTTTGTTCAACACCGATACCTCCGGAGAGAACTTGGAGGGAAGTGGGGAGTAAACTCTGACCCTGGGCTTGTTGCAAGTCGCGCCGGAACACCGAGGCGGACTACAAGTCCCAGGATCCTCTACCTGCCACCACCTGGCCCGGGAGCAAGCCGCGCCCTCACCCACAGCTGCATATTACGACCTTGCCGCGCGAGGAACAGCGGGCAGGCGTAACTCTGTGAAGGACAGTGGTTTGTTCAACGCCGATACCCCCGGAGAGAACTTGGAGGGAAGTGGGGAGTAAACTCTGACCCTGGGCTTGTTTCAAGTCGCGCCGGAACACCGAGGTGGACTACAAGTCCCAGGATCCTCTACCTGCCACCACCTGGCCCGGGAGCAAGCCGCGCCCTCACCTCACAGCTGCATATAACGACCTTGCCGCTTCCGCTTCGCGGAAGCTGCAGCGCGAGGAACAGCGGGCTGGCGTAACTCAGTGAAGGACAGTGGTTTGTTCAACGCCGATACCCACGGAGAGAACTTGGAGGGAAGTGGTGAGTAAACTCTGACCCAGGGCTTGTTGCAAGTCGCGCCAGAACACCGAGGCGGACTACAAGTCCCAGGATCCTCTACCTGCCACCACCTGGCCCGGGAGCAAGCCGCACCCTCACCTCCCGCCCTATATAATCAGCCAGTCATTCCCGCGACGCGGGAGCGCGCGGGAGCGTCCCGGGAGAAGCCCGGGACAAGGGCGGGCCGTCTGTGGCCATCCGGGGCTGGCCAAGGCTGGGCTGGGACACCCCCCTGTCATCTGCTACTCCCGGCTGTAAGGGTTGGCTTTGTCAGGCATAGTGTGTTGTTATACCCCAATTGTTATTACCAATGTCGACACGCTCAGGGAAAATGTTGAGGGGAGGAGAAGAGGCGGGGCCCTATACCATTATAGGAACTATGGACCAGTTCATTACACGGGTAGCTGCAGTTATAGAAAAAGAGATTGTAATGACAGAGCGCCGCTTTCCCAAGAACAGCTTCCGCCAAAGCGCTCTTCTCTGGGTTTGTTAGCCCAGGCTAAGTCACCAGTATGCAGCTCTGGACCCCTCTACCCCACCCCACATACATCCGACCAGTTAAGAATTGCCTCCTTGAGGGATAGTATTGATAGGCTGGAGAACCTGGTAGCGCAACCCATCCCCGCTCCTGTCAGCTGTAGTGGACTGGACTTGTGCTCCCAGGAAGCTCCAGCACCCTCACTACGCCCGGCATCCTCTCCTAGCGGTCCTAGTGGTTCTGGTTCTCCATTGGCCTTACCGGTGATGGAAACCAAGAACCCTTCTCGCGCCAAAAGGAAAAGGATTGCTAGCCCGCGTAAAGGTAGCTTCTTTAAATTATATAAGAGATCGAAGAAGCTTGGAAGCAGGGGTACAGGAAACGCATTGGTGGAGGGTTTAGTTAAGGATAACAACGATACTGAAATCAGGGACCACCATCCCGGTACCAAAGTTAATGAAGTTTGTGTAGCCACCCCTCCTAAGTGTCAACTGGGCGCTAGCCATGATACGATAACGCTGGCCCTAATTGAAAACATGATGAATACACTACTGTCCCCGATAGCTGACAGAATAAGGGGGCTAGGGGAAAGGGTGGACAGGTTTGAACAGACAATCCTGGATAACTTTTTCTCATTGAAAACCCTTATAAAAATGCATTCTAGGATGAGGGAGGATGGTCAGGGAGGGGTAGTTGGTAACTGGGTGATACCGGATTCCCCACAGTCAATTCCCACAACAACATCCACAGCAAACACAGTAATTCTACAGGCTTCTGAAAATGTTCCTTCAGCATGCGTTGTGGATACCCCAGTGAGCACTACCCTGACTGCCCATGCACCCACGAGTATCGCCAAACCCCCTGAAGCCCAGGTGACGAAGCCTAGCAAGGCTGAGCCGCCGGGAGGGAATAACATGAGCACTTCGAAGGGGAAGGGTACTGCGAAGGGTACTGGTAAGGGTCCTGATCGGACACGTCCTGTCCCAACCTCCAGCAGTATATCCGGGACAACCAAACCGGAAGGTCCTGTACTAAAAATCGCCCAAAAGTGCCCCCCGGTTAATCTGCCCCCTGATTGCCATCCCTATGTCGCCATCCTCACAAATGTACCAACCTTGAAGGATGGACAATACGAATCCCACCAAACACTTAAAAACAGGACCTTACACTGGCTAAAAACCAATAGACCACTTCCCAGGGGTGTTGACGGGCTGATCCTGGGAGAAAGAAGAGTAGGGTGGGTGGGGCATGGCAAAAAGCAATTTGAAGGGTATTGTGTGACAGTTAACTTCAAAGACAGTAGAGTAGCACAAGTTATTTGTAACCAAAGGGATACAAATGGGGGTCCAAGCATTGGTGTAGTGGACCTGACCTACTTTTACCCAAGGCCTGCTGCAATCTCTATCTGTCCATATCCTGGTAGGGGTTGGAGTAGTGGTCCATCTCACCTTGGTAATCAAGTGGGCCCTCAGTGCCACCCATGTGCCACATGGCCTGGATTGGAATGGAGCCCTCCTGGATATTGAACCGACATTCACAATGGGGAGGCTACTCTATTACAAAGTACGGGTACAGTTGGCGCAGCCCTTAAAGCACTAGCAGTGGGTAACATCCTGGCTGACAGCCCAATGCCACCTATCATTTTACTTGGAGATAATGCGTCCCATGGGAGATTAAGCAGGGGCAGCGAAACAGGAAGCCAGGATCAGTTGGAGGGTAGAGATGGCCCCGTATTCCGCGGCGAGAGAGCTGTGGCGGATCCAGTCCTTAGGATTTGCAGCTGGAACGTCGCTGGTATTGATAGGAAGATGGGCCTGCCGGATTGGAATACCCTCGTGGAGGGTTATTCCATCTGTATTTTCCAGGAAACTTGGTGCAGAGAGCCTTGTCACAAGGTGGGTTACTCAACCCACTTTGTCCCAGCTGTATCCCCGGTGGCAGGGAAGGGACGTCCTTCGGGTGGTCTCCTTATTTGGGTTGGAACTTCTCTAGAGTGCAAGGTGGAGGAGCATCCTACTAACTCTCCCGACCTCCTTAACATCACCCTAAAGGACTCTAGGGGTGCCCTGCTTTTGGACATCTTTAACATCTACGCTAGAGGAACAAAGGGTGGTACACAGTCGGACACCATTGCTCTTCTGGAGGATCTCCTCAGGCAGCGCGCCCCCAGATCCCATATCTTGATGGCGGGCGATCTTAATTGCACGTTTGAGCCCCTCGATACGGATGATGTATTAGGCACAGAAGAGGAGGACTCAAGGCGGGGGATTCCCGCTCTGACCTTGCCCCCCATCAAGAGGTGGACTCAAGTGGCTTTACAGATTAACTCCCTTAATATGGAATTTGACTTGAGGGCAGTCAATGGGAGGTCCAAATCAGATTTGAGAGGGGCCCATACCTACAACAGGCCAAATCATACATCTAGAATAGATTACATCTTGCTTGATGTACGTTTATGGGGCGACTTAAGGGATATGGAGATTATCTCGACCTTCGAGAGTGATCACAACCTCCTCTCTCTTGTTCTTTCTCCTCAGTGGCTTAAGGGGAGGAAGAAACCCCTCCCCCATATGGCCCCGAATCTCCAGGCAGTCGACATCTCTAACTGTGGTCGACGGTTGAAGTGGGCTAAATTTACCCTATCCCCAGAGAAGGTGGCAGCCATAGGGTGTCTCCTGCTTGCAGCTTTGAACAAACTAGACCTGTCTTCCCAAGTGTCTGAAGAGGTCTCGTTGACCTTCTGCAACCTATCTAGGGAATTAAGTAATTTATTTATTCTTCCTGGTGGGTGCAGGGGAGCTCAAAATAGGGAGCGACCGCCTACCAAACAGGGTTGGTATACAAAGAAATGCAGGGCTATGAAAAAAGCCTTGGTGGGAGCAGTTAAATCTAAATCCCAAGTAGCGACCAGGCTTGCAAGAAAGGATTATTATCGGACGTTGAAGGCAGCGAAAAAGGAGTGGGAGGAAAAGTTCTGGGCGGACCTTTTGGCAGCTAGTAAAGGAAGGGATGCCAGGGGTTTCTGGAGCCTGGTCAGTAATAGGGATAGGCCAGTAGCCACGTTGGTCACATGTAACATTCCAGCCCAGAGTTGGTACAACCACTTTGAGGCCCTATATTCCTTACCAGGCGGGGCAAATAGTAATACTTTATCCACGGTGGTTGAGGCAATGATTGACCCCCGTGATGTCTTCACCGCTAGGGAGATCGAAATTGTAATAAAGACCTTGGTCCCATTAAAAGCTGCAGGACCAGATGGGATTCCTGGCGACCTGATACGAGCTTTCCCCAAGGATTGGGGCAAGTTGGTCGCTTCCCTGCTGAACGCAATTCTGGGGGGAGGTCCTGTACCCGATTCCTGGAAAGGGGCAGAGGTTGTCCCGATTTTCAAAAAGGGGTGTCGGGACAGCCCTGCCAACTATAGGCCTATAAGCCTCATAGACTCCTCCCAGAAGGTGGCAGGGAAGGCGATTCTGGGGAGGCTTCTTCAATGGGTAGATGATAATAAGATCCTGTCAGACCTCCAGGCGGGCTTCCGGTCGGGAACTGGAACTATCGAACAGTCCTTCAGATTAATGCTCCTGCACTGGAAGGTGGTGGTTCTAGGCAAGGGCAGTCTTTATCTGGCCTTTATAGACTTGAAGACTGCCTTCGACCTGGTACCTAGGGAGGAATTGTGGAGGGTCTTGCAGACCATGGGGTTGCCCCCCTATCTCTTTTTGCTTCTAACCAAACTACATTCAGGGAACTACGCACAGGTGCGGTGGGGCGTAGGGGGGAAAAAACTGATAGGATCCCGGTGTGCAGGGGAGTCCGCCAGGGATGTGTGCTAGCCCCCACCCTATTCTCCCTGTATGTGAGTGGGGTGGTGGAGTTTTTACAACAAGAACCGGCTGATGCACCTTCCCTGGCGGGCATCCGGATCCCTACTCTGCTTTTTGCGGATGATACTCTCCTTATCTCTAAGACCCCCCAATGTCTCCAAAAGCTTCTTGACCGCTTCCAGGAGTTCTGCTCCCTCAGGGGACTAATGATCAATATCGATAAAACCAAATATTTGGTCATGAATCCCCCCAGGAAATTAGGGCGTCCACCGGTGCTGAATAACTGTCCACTAGAGAAGGTAGCAGAGTTTGACTACCTGGGAATCCGGCTTAGTGACTCCATGAGCTGGACCCTGCATATCAACAAAATGTTACTTAGCCATAAAAGGGTGGGTGGTGCGTTACTTAGGGAACACTGTTCTTCCCCCAAACATTGTATGGCCCCTGTTATTGATATATATAAAGCTAGAGGGGTCCCCGCTGCCCTATATGGGGCTGAGCTGTGGGGTACTTGTAATTTGGAGATACTAGCCAAAGCGGAGAGCAAATTTTTGAAAGACCTAATGGCCCTCCCTTTGAGCACACCCACAGTCCCTGTATTACTAGATTTAGGATGCAGATCGATTGCAGATCAGGCACGACTACGGCCCCTGTTGTTATGGGCTCGATTGTGGAGGGTCCCAGAACTCGCCTCATATGCTGAGGGCCTGTCCGAGGTGATGGCCATGGGGGGTTGGCATAAGATAAAGTGGTTGAGGGATGTCAAACGCCTTCTGGGGGAGTTGGGATTGAGCGAAGCATGGGTTACTCGCTCCGCCCCACCTAAAGCCACCTTGAAGAAACTGTACTGGGACTGGGCTTCTTCTAAACTTATTAGCAACCCACTACACTGTAATTCCACCGCAGTTTTCTTACAAATCAAAGATGTGGTGGCTTACGAACCCTATCTTGATTTGATTTCCATCGCATTTGATAGGGCTCTGTACTTTAGGTTTAGGGTGGGCACCCTACCAGTAGGCTATTTGACATCGAGATGGAAATCTACCTCCCAGCATTCCCCCTATTGTGCCCTATGCTCCTCGAGGGTGGCGACGGTTACCCACATATTTTTTGAATGTCCAGACTATTGTAACCCAAGAAAGCGCTGGCTCAAACCTGTGTGCAGATCACTTGGCACTCGCCAATATTCAGTGGCCCTACGCATTTTACTAACAGATACCACCCCCCTTGTAGTTTGTGGCGTCTCAAAATTTTTAAAATGGTCTTGGTTGATCCGATCAAATAGGCTTTCTGTATCCATTTAATTTCTTTTTAACTGTACATACTAATCCAATTCTTTTTAAATTGTACATATTTTTTTTTTTTTTTTTTAAACCTTTATTGAAAGACACGTAGAAGTACAAGCGCAGGCCTACAACCACAAGGGCCGGCCGCAAAAGCAGGAGATTCAAAAGAACAACATCAATGCGTACAATAGAATGAATACAGGATAGACGTGAAATAAAGACGATAAACAGTCAGCGCCAGGATAAGAAAGGTTTCATTTTACATTTTATAGAGGAGGCAGCAACCATATCTACCGGGGCGTCATGCAACATATACAGAAAAAGAGGGGGGGGGCGGGAGGGAGACAGCCCCCCACGCGATCAATTAACCCTAGTAGGGCGAAGCCCAAAGACATCCGACGCCCATCAAAGGTTCAAAAATAAAGGACAAATTACAGCAAACAAATAAAGTGGACGCCACATGTACAGCCCTCCCGCCCCGAAAAAGGAGAAAGTGCAGACACGTACGAAACAAAGGAGTTAAAACAAAGGGGACATAGCCCACCCCCTGAAAAAGGCAAAAAGGGACCATAGAATAAAACAAACTAAAATAACAAACACCCCCCCCACCCTACATCACTGTAATGGCTACGGCCTACCCCACTAAACAGCGTGCCTGTCGCCCAGAGTCACCCGAAATATAGAAGAAAGAGAAAGGGAGTAATAACAAAGAGAGAGAAAGGAGAAAGAGAGAGAAAGAGAGGAAAAAGAAGGGAGGGAGAGGAGAGGAGCCAGCAATCGAAACATAGAACACTACCCCATCCGCAACAACGGAACATTAATCGAGGTCGAAAAGGACATTGAGAAAAGCCCACACAAGGATGGAAACAAGAACTAACCAAAATAACGAGGCCTGGAGATGCCATTTAAAAGGTTCCCACAGGTACTCAGGCACAATCACCCCTGTCCACTTTTATGAAGAGTCGAGCTTCCAGACCCCGCCACGGCCGAAAAGCAGCATGATACAGTGGGTCCATACCAGTCAAGGAAAGCCAGTGGGATCTCCGCAAAACACCGTCCCGGCCAACAAGAAGCAACCAGGAGAACTCGGCAGCAGTCAGAATGCAAAAGTACCTCAACGATCCACGTGGCCAAGCACAATATCTGGGCTGTCCAGCACGAAGCAAAGAAATCAGGATGTAGGAAACACTGCAGCATCGGCACCGGGTCCACTTGATCCCATAAAATCAAACACCCAGCCGGAGATCCCAGCACAGCAGCCGGAGAGGTTTCAACCATTACAATTCGGGGAGACGACACCGCGTCACAAAATGGCGGAGCAGCCATGGCGGCGATCCGCGACTCCAAGTCTCGGCATTTCAAGGACAGGTCGATCCGCAGAGCAGCCAGGGCAGACAAGACAGCACTCCGAGTAGGGGCCGCCCGAATCAAACGAGGGCTGGAGAGAGCAAATGCAGCAACTTCCCTGTCTCCAGGAGAAAGACACTCCGAGGGGCCATCCGCCATCTTAAGCACAGCGCCCGCCGCCATCGTCGCGGGCGCCTCCAAGTCCACCAGGAGCACCGGCGGCCCCAGGGCACACAGCCGATCCGCGGCGTATGGCGCTCGGCGGAGAAAGGAGAGTCACCAGAAGAACGGGCGTGCTCCCCACAACACTCGGGGGGAGCCCAGCACCGGACCCCGGGCGGGACTAGCAACAGGAGCGGGCTTCCCACTGGAGGGGTGCCGGACAGCGCGGCTTCTCTTCTTCGGGCCGGCAGGCAATCGGGCATACGGGGTGGCCCACCAGCGGGGGTGGATCCGCTCCGGGGTTTCCGGCCCGCGGCTCTCAGGCTCCCACCATCGGGTCTCTCCACCGGTTCCGGACCGCCGGCACTCCGAACATCTCCGGGCAGGCACAGCACTCGAGGCCCCGGCGTCAGGGCCGGGAAGGCCAACAAGGCGACAAGGGCAGAACGCCGAAATGACTGCACGCCAGAGCCCCGGAAAAGGATGGTAAGTGAAGGCTCTTCCTTGGTGACCAAATTCGGAACACCCCGAACAGGATGAAATACAGGATAGGTGGCGGGGAGGAAGGGATCACGGAGCGAGGCGGTTATGCGACTCCCAATTGTACATATTTTAATGTCTTATTGTCTTTTTATTTCATGGATGTATTCCTATGTATATTTGTCGTATATCTTCTTAATCTCTATTGTATGTACTGCTTTTAAGATATTTTTATGTATCGAAATAAAGCATATCAACCAACCAACCATAAAAACATGCAGATTTTGGTATGAAGCTTGTGCATATCTGCGGCATTTTAAACCTCTACTAAAATCCCACTTACCCCTCAATCCGCACAGCTATTGGCTTGGCTACTCTGACAACAGCATTTAGAATCACTCAAAAATGAGCCAATTTCCCTTTTTATTTACATTTAAAAATAAATGCAAGCAAGAAAATAAATAGTTTTCTGTTTGTGTTTCTCTGTAAAACTGGAAACAGGAAGCCTTAATTACAGGTGAGAGAAACTAGTGGAGACAATGAGAAAAAGGTAATTGGACATTTTTACATGATGTCAAGATGTTTAGAAGATAATATTACTAACTTGTTTTTTATATTGTGCTTCATACAACACTTCTGCCATTTACAAGCAGTGTAAGCAAAGGTCATCGAGAAAATCGTCAACATGCAACTGGCCCGCCACCTCAAAGACAACAACATCTTGGACCCGTTCCAGTCCGGATTCAAATGAAACCACAGCACCGAGACAGCCCTCATCGCCGCCACAGACCACATCAGTCGCCAACTAGACAAAGGCGAAACATCAGCCCTCATCCTCCTGGACCTGTCAGCCGCCTTCGACACGGTCTGCCATCGCACCCTAAAGACACGCCTCCAAGAAGCCGGAATCCAAGAGAAGGCCCTTGACTGGACCACGTCCTTCCTCTCCGGCAGAACCCAGAGCATCCACCTCCCACCCTTCCGATCCGAAGCCACCAACATCATTTGCGGTGTCCCCCAGGGCTCATCCCTCAGCTCGACGTTGTTCAACGTATGCATGGCCCCCCTCGCACGAGTGGCCTGCCACCACGAGCTCAACATCATCTCCTACGCCAACGATATCCAGCTCATCCGCTCCCACACCAAGGACCCACACACCACCAAAACCAACCTCCACGAGGGAATGAAGGCCATCGCCGACTAGATGAGGAGCAGCCGTCTGAAACTGAACTTGGACAAGACGGAGGTCTTCATCCTCGGACCCAACCCCTCAGCCTGGGATGACTCCTGGTGGCCGACCTCACTGGGAACAGCACCGACACCCACCAACCATGCATGCAACCTAGGATTCATCCTCAACTCCTCCCTCTCCATGTCCAAACAGGTCGTTCTGCTACAACACCCTCCGTATGCTCCGCAGTATCTACAAGTGGATCCCAACCGAAACAAGAAGAACGGTGACACAGGCCCTTGTCAGCAGCAGACTGGACTATGGCAACGCACTCTATGCAGGAATCCCAGCCAAACTCCTACAATGACTACAACCCATCCAAAATGCCTCCGTCCGACTGATCGTCAACATCCCCCGCCACAGCCACATCACTCCCCACTTGAGAAACCTACACTGGCTCCCAGTTGACAAGAGGATCACCTTCGAGCTCCTCACCCACGCACACAAACCACTCCACAACGCCGGACCAGCATACCTGAACAGCAGACTCAGCTTCTACACCCCCACCCGCCAGCTCCGCTCCGCCAACCTTGCCCTCGCCACTGGTCCCCGCATCCAACGAACAACCTCGGGCGGCAGATCCTTCTCCTACCTCGCCGCCAAGACCTGGAACACCCTCCCTACCCACCTACGCAGACCCAAGACCTACTCGCCTTCAGAAGACTCCTCAAGACCTGGCTATTCGAGCAGTAGCGGCACCCCGCCCAGCGCCTTGAGACCCTCACGGGTAAGTAGCGCGCTTTATAAGTACTCTGATTGATTGATTGATTAAATGACAAATGTCATACCCGTGCAGGAACTGGGGTTCATTTCCAGGGGGCACAACATGTGTTCCCCGCATGCACCCCGAGGCCCAGGAGCGGCCGGCCACGGCCCCCTTGGTTGCCCCCTTACCATTCTGTTCATGGTGGGCTCACTGCCATGAAAGGGGCGGTGGACAGACAACTTGTAATATGCATAGTGGCGCCGCAGGGCACCGCCAGCATATTGCTGCCCCCTTCCACTGCGTGACCATTGCAGGATCGTAGATCACCCTTGGACCCGCAGTCCTATGGACCGCCATACTAATAATGAGGCCCTCAGTCCTTGCAGATCACACAAGATGTTAGTGGTGAGCATTTATTTCATTGAGCCAAATCGCCTGAGATGTCCTCAAATGAGGTCAGGTCCAATAAAGATCAGTGAATTCGGAGTATGTGAAAATATAATTTTAACTATGATGATCTGTGAAGGTGGCAAACTCCGCTTTGTGAAGGTTAGAAGGTTGTTCTCTTTGCAAAAACGTGTCCTGCATTTTGGTTATGGCCCAAAAAAACTTATTTTTGCAGATGCAATTTTCTCAGCACAAACCTTTTTTTAGAAAAATTTCTAGCAAAAATATGTTCCCTGGTTTGCTCAGGCCATTCCCTGGAACACCTCCTTCGGATGACGGGGGCACATTTAATGCTTGAGAGCTTCATATAGCAGAGGAGGCCATACAAGCATCTGCAGCTCATTCTGTAATACCAGTGTACCCCAGGGTGAAAAAAGTGGGTGCAAACACCCAATGGATCCCTAAACCACAAAGTATGGTATGGCCCCAGCTTAAATCCTGAACTGGAAGTCTGAGCCAATGAGGTCTGCACGCCACACCGTTGTGTGCTATGTTCACCAAGAGTCCTTCGGAGAGTGTCCACTTTGTCTAGCTGCCAAATGCTCAGTCGAGAGAGACAGGCATTGTGCCAATTTTCATCTCTTGGACCAAATCCAGCTGACGCATTAGCCTCATCATCTCTGGTTTAATGTACTTGATGAGGAATACCAGGAATCCTACTCTTCTGAGTCACCACATGTTCATTTTGTTATAACACAGCTCCTGTCCGATCATCAGAACTACCTCCTCCTGATGCACCTCTGCGTCACAAATATCCCACCAATGACACCAGCAAAGGTTGAGTCATTGAGATTACAAAAGATCAAACTAATGTATTTGCAGAAATAGGGTTTTAATTATGTATGGTGATGGGAAGGAGTTGCATTTTTCTGCTGAAGGAGGCAAGAAGCAAACATTTCTGTGAGCAAAATTTCAATGACCAGGCTAGGATATCTGACATGGTACACTCAGGTCGTTGAAGATTAGTTGGTTGTAGTGGAAGTGCATGATACAACATGTAGTAAAAAGACAAAAAAGCTGTTTTATTGGCTCTGGTGTTTCTAGGACTGGACACAATTTTGATTATATTGGATTAAGCTTTATAATTTCAGGATTTCCTGGCACTGCACCATAACGCTTCATCGTGTAATTATGTGCTGCTTGACGTAAACATTTGCCATACATAAATTTGGTTGTTGGTTGACTGGGGTTGTGAAACCTGGTCAAGCAGCAACCACAATCCTTGTCAGGGAGAGGAGCAAGCCAACACTAAATTAACCTATGCCCAACCCTCTGGTAGCTTGGCACAGAGAAGTCAGGCTTAACTCGGCGGTAATATGTAAAGTATTTATGCAACACAGTAATAAAGCACAAACACAACACAGAAAGATCTCATACCATGTAAGAAAAATCAAACTTATTTTAATATGTAAAACAAGACCAAAATGACAAAAATCCAATTAGTAGAACTGGAGATGTTTAACTTTAAAGATTTTAGTGAAAATAGCACGAAAAATCACAAAGTGCCAACTGTGCATATCTGGTCGTGCCAGACTGGGACAAAGTCACAAGTTCAGGCCAACCGTGATGGAGCACGGACCGGCAACAGGGACCTAGTCAGTCCTGCTAATTTAATCCTGGTTTGCGGAGCATTGCGAGATGCAGCTCCGAAGATGGGTTGTACAGCCCAAGCAATGCTTTGGTTGCAAGATGCGAATCTGCGATGTGAAGGCATGGATCGTCGCCGAGAATCCCTTCGACTGGGCTTGAGCTGCGAAGTCCGGCATAGAGGACAGCGTGCAGTCACACGATGCATCAGCTCCTAAGAACTGCGATGCCGAGTCCATCATTGTCGTCTAGGCTGCTGTTAAGGGATGTGAGGGCCTGTGATGTGGCTGCATCAAGCAGAGGCAATTCTGAAGGCAGCTTGGGCTGTGGAGACAATGTGGGTCTTTGTGAAGGGTCCAATTCATGCAGCAAGAGAGATGCATCGGTTCTGTTCGGGTTTGCACCACGCAGCAGAGGAGTGGCGTCCATTCCACTGGATCCACTTTTGAAGGTTGCAGGATATGAGTGGCACCACTTGGCAGGGTAGAATCACAGATGGCCGAGTCCAGGTACAGGTGCAAGGTTGTGGGAAGCCTATTGTGTCCTCGAGCTTCAGATCAGGAGGCCAGCTAACTAGCCCTTAGAGTCATTCTAGGTTCAATAGATGCAGGTCCAGTCACCCAGGTCAGAGTGCAGCAAGTTGGCACAGCACAGCAGCAGCTTCTTCAGGGCAGCAGTCCTGCCGAGTGGCAGTCCTTGTAGAAGCACAGCAATCCTTCCGGGCACAGTATCCACAGGTCCAGAAGTGTGCTGAAGTGGTAGTGTATAGTATATATATATATATATGTGTGTGTATATATACAGCGTGTGTGTATATATATTCAAACCAAACACCCCTCTCAGTAGGAAAGGAGAAGAGGCCACTCAGGGGAACTTAAGGAGCCGTTTAATGAGGACAGCGAGGCAAGATGCATTTCGGCGTTGTAGCCTTCCTCAGTTGCCGCTGCTATCACGTGTTGACTACACACACACACACACACATACACACAGTTGTGCTTTTGAAGTGGGGAGAAGCTATTGGAGGTATCAGTGCCCAGTACTGTCCGGTACTAAGTACCAGACCTTTTTAATTTTGAGATGGAGAGCACCTGCGCTAAGAGAGACATAATACTTTTAATTGGAGAGTACCAACAAGCAGGTACTCTGGTACGGAGTGCCTGTAGCACTATTTTTCCATTTCAAGCACTGAGAGGAATGCCTTCGAAGTACAAAGGTGCCCTGCATTCCTGGCCCTGGCTCCTTACCAACTACCGGGGGTATGCAACGCCCTTATGTGTAGACAGGGCACAGCCTATTCAAGTGTAGGTGGGGCTGGGCCCAGCTCCTCCCTCCCATCCTGCCAGTGTGGGCCCATCAAGTCACACCCAAGGTCACCATTGTGTGTGGCTGTCTAGGAGGAATACACAAAGCCCGTCTGTCACCCACACCCAATCATGTGACCCATAGACAGGATAAGGCAAGAAAATACTAGCTTTCTAAAAGTACCATTTTCAGAATTATAATATAATATCCGACTTCACCATGTTAGGATTTAAATAACGATTCCAGAAGCACCAAAGAGGAAGGGGTTACCTGTTCCCATTTTTAAATTACACTTATAAAATGTGATAAGGTAATTCCAATGTTATCCTACGGGGCAGGTTGGCCTTGCTGTAGTGGAAACATAATTTTAAGAGTTTTTCACTACCAGGGCATGTAAACCCTATAAGTGCATGTCCAACTTTGTAAATATACTGCATCCTGCCCTTGGGGCTGCCCAGCGCCTACCTTAGGAGTAACTTATATGTAGTAAAAAGGAAGGTGTGAGCCTGGCAAGGGTTTATTTTGCCTGGTTGAAATGGCAGCTTTAAACTGCACACACGTAGAGGCTGCTATGGCACTTTACTAGGGACTTACAAGTACATTAAATATGCCAATTGGATATAAGCCAATTCAACAATTTTAAGGAGAGAGCACAAGCACTTTAGCACTGGTTAGCAGTAGTAAAGTGCACCAAGTCCCAAGAACAGCAAAAATGAAGTCAGCAAAAACAGGAGAGGTGAAAGCAAAAAGTTAGGGGAAACCACAGTAAGGGTGCCAGGTTTAACACACTGCATTTGCGGTAATAAACTCACAGTGAACACACGGGAACAACAGAATGTGAGCATCTGTTGTTCGCGCTGCTTTTTGGCATTTTTTTTTACCATGAAATTTATGTGAGGATACATTTTTCGCTAAAATATAGAGCAAAATGGCATTCGCATTTCTCACAATTGCACATCACTGTGTAATTTTGCCAAAATGTTCTGTAATTACACAAATGCAAATTACAACGCATTTCTCACACCTGTTTTCTTGCAGTGCCAGTCCCATCTGTTCAAATGAAGACCCACTCTGCAAGCAGTCAGCGCTACAGGTGACCATGGGAGAGCTCGTCATTAGAACTCATGCTAAAACATAAAATTGGAAGTAGTTCTTAAAATGTTGACTTTAAATAGATTATATGGCTAAAAACAGAGAAGTCAATAGTCAGGTGGTACAAGCTTCCTGCTTTAACATGGTTTAATCAGAGAATAAGAAGGATGCCTATGAAATGCATAAGAATTCATATTTGTGCATGGAATTGAGTATCAGGGAGAGGGCCAAGGGGAACTCTGTCCATCTCTGGGAAAGTTTTCAAGACTCCAAAGCAATGGGTAACATTATAAACACACTGTGTCCAAGGAATCTGCCCATTGTAACTTTTTTTGCGTTTTTATGGACTTAAAACATCCAAAAAGTGTTCATGCTGCCCACTGGTTGATACTGGATGAAGGGTTGACAAGCGAGGTTCCAGAATCCACACAGTGTAGCTCGCTTTTTCTATGTCATGGAGGACACATCTTTTAAGAGCAAACAGTAAAGCATTAATTTACAAACATCAACAGAGAGATGCACATGCCTTGATAATAGTTTACATTAATAATTGCTGTCTTTATATCTTGCCAAGAGCTGGACCCTCATGCGTGCATAACAAACTGGTGGATTAACCCACTCCACTACTGTACAAAATTTTCAACTTATTTTCCTTCGTATCATTTTTTTTTTCAATTGCTTCTTTCAAGACAGGTTTAATTCTTTTCTCGAATAAGAAACCTGCCTGTGTGCTTTCTTTGTAATTTTTCACATGTTGGCAAACTATTTTTGGCAACCCATTGATCATTTGTAGCAAAACAGTTTTGTGGGAAAGCTCATGTTCTAGTTTTAGATTCAGTTTTGTTGAAAAATGAGAAGTTGTCATAATTGTATGTCACACACTTAGGGGCCGATTCCGATTCGGGAAAAAAAGCATCCGTCCGAATCGTATCCGGAGCCCTCTCTGTGCGAATCGTACACGTCCGTCCGAATCGCGTAGTACGATCCGTATCTCGTCAATCCGTCCGAATCATCGCGAACCGTACGAATTGCAAGGCTGAAACCTTACGACACGGACCCTCACAGTGAACCGTACAATTCGTAAACATGCCGTACGACCCGACGAGTACGATCCGGACCGGGATATGAGGACGCGATTTGTACGGTCCACATCAGGTAAGGGCGATTCTTACGGCGAACCACACAATCACATACACACCGTACTGCGATCATGGGGTGTACGGTGCTTACACCCCATGATCGTGGGGTACGGTGCGTACACCCCATGATCGTGGGGTACGGTGCGTACACCCCATGATCGCAGGGGTACGAACCGTACCCCTGCAGGCATGGGGTGTACGCACTGTACCCGGGGGGGCCATTCCGTACCTGTTTCGAGGCAAACTCTGCTTCTCCGGACGTTTTAGGCTCCCGTAAAAAAAGCGTTGTACGGTGCGTACCCGACACGAATCGTACTTGCTGGGTCGGGAAAACCTGCTTCGAACCGTAAGGATGTCGCGGACAGCGGGTTCCGAGGGAGAATCGTATATTGATTAGAGTCGTACGGTCTTTGTACGATTCGTACGGAGTCCTGCTGCTGGTACGAATCGTACTTCATCATACGTATGGGGGAGGCTGCAGGGTACGATTCGTATGGGAAAAACGCTCTGTACGGCTATTCAGAGTGGTTTTTCCCAAATCGGAATCGGCCTCTTGGTGTACGTTCACAAATCGGTGATGCTTATTTAATTGCAGGGGAAATATCTCACATTTATTTAAAAAAAACCCTGCAACATCTAGATTTTACCTGCACAAGTCATGAATGTCAACTGACTGACATCTTATGTAGGTGACTGTATTTTCAACTTTGGGAAGTTACAAAAACAGTCCTTTTCAGTTTTCCGCTTTTGTTTGGTCAATTTAATTTGCATACTTAAATGAATCTCGGCATGAAATCGTGAACAAACGACACCTTAAAGATTCAATTCTATAGACGGTTTTTACAAAAGTAGGGATGTTTCGGCCCACACTGCTTAATTTGTGCTGGTGGCTGCAGGGGGTGGGCACCAACACTCATTTATGGGGGCAAGCAATTATTTTTCAATGTTGGGTACAGCGACCTCTCATTCAACAGCTTTGTTGACTTACTCCTAAAAGAAGAAATATTTGTTTCTCTCATATTTTTGTGTACAAAGAAGTACTTTGAAATGCAAAAGGTGGTGCACAATTCGGTACTTTCTAGGTTATACAGAAATATATTGTCCCCAGTGGAGTCTGATTAGATTTCATTGATTGAAGCTAATTATCAAAAAGTCTGTTTACAAGTGACTGAGACATTGTTTTAAAACATCGAGTATTCTTGGTCTCTTTAAGATCAGGGAAGCATTAATGCAAATGGAATGTTTGTGTGGTTTCTTTTTTTCTCTAAACTGATAGACTGCATGGGGTGCCAAATTGGTGCAAACTCTGGAGAAAGAAAGAACTTTCTTAAAACAGCTCTGAGTAAGGGCTGTTGCTTAGCAACAGTAGAAAATAAGTCATTATTGGGAGTTTAAAGAAAGGGAGTTTCTTGAATGAAGCAGCGTGGGCCCACAGGACATCACTTAATGTCCCCTTAATGGACCACAAATGTGATCTGGCCCTGCAGGGGGGACGCCTCGCCTAGTTGGGAAATTACTCATTTTTGACCAAGGCGCCCGGGTGTCCAATCCTAGCGCGCCACTTGACCAAAATTGCATGACTGAGCAAATAAGTCTTTTCTCTTAAAAGTCAAAGACCTTTGGAAAAGGGTAAATGCTAGTCAAGGAGAAAGGTCCAACCATTTCCAAGGTGTGTTAGCTGAGAACATGTTTGTGGGTACCCTTAGTCCTGTAAAGTGGTCTATTTATTTATCTGATGAAATGCATTCATGATTTGACGCATGTCATTTTTTAAAACAAATAAAGCATCCAAATGTAGCAAAACACTGCACCTACGGGTAAATATTAGCATAATACTACATATATATTTTAACATTTTTTTTGTTGATTTATTTTAAAAGTTTTATATAGCTTGAACATGACCCTAGTGGGTATCAGAGCCCTTTACATACGAGTTGCGGAACACATAGGTAGATAATTGTGGGAGATTGAAACATATGCCTGTTTTTAAGAAAATCTCATCCTATTTTTGAACTCTCCTTGCTGTCTATCTATCTGCTCAGCTGTTGTCCTGGAAGTCATGAAAGACAGCATGGAGAGTCCCTCAAAAATTGCACAATTTTCTGTATTTTTCCGCTTTTAAGAATAAATCCAGATACGAAACACATTGTTTTCTGTCTGTATTTCTCTGTAAAAATCAGTAAAAACAGAAAACTGGGAGCCTTAATTACAATAAATTGTGTTCTAAGTACGGCGCAGTGGACAGGCCTGCCTGTTAATTGATTACCCTGACTACCAAACCCTGAATAAGGCCCTACGTCCACTTATTTCGTCCAGGACATGAATCTGCCACTTTTGCTGCAAGAGATCAGGTTTCTTGGATTGGGCGCACCTCAATATGTCAGTGAAGAAGAATGAAGGTATTTTCTGGATGATCCATCAGAAAGGGCCCTCTAGTGGAGAGGGGTTGAGAAAATTATCATTTCACAAGTCTTAATGACAGCATTATAAACAACTGTAGAAGCCAACGGCAAACTCTGGAACCTTTCACACTGCTCACTTTTTTTAACTTAATGCTTGCTAATCATTGTTATTACTATAATCAGTGCTTAATTTGAACCAGTGGTTTCCAGTGCTCGGTACCTGCATTTGTCAACTGCTGCACTTGACAGTCTGCCACATGGTGGCACTGTCTGTCTAATTTAGAGACGAGCACAAAAGCAGTTGTTTATTGATTCAATATATATATGTATATATATATATATATATTACCTACTGGCGGTCGCCAGTAGGTATATATAGTTAGGATTTTTTCTCTATGGGATTTTTGAAAATTCTATGTCTAATAACGTTGGCGTTTGTGGACGGAATTGGCTGAAATTTTCAGGAAAATGGAACATTTTGTTTCTGAGCAGCCCCTGAAAATTTGGGGGGGGGGGGTCGTTAAGGGGGGGCCGAGAAAAAAGGGGGGTCCCAAAACGTGTTTTTGCCATGCAATTTTCCATAGGGCGGTTGGCCTCACTTTTAGCTCAAACGGCTGAATGGATTTCCACGAAACTTGGCAAAATTGTAGATATTGTTTGCCCGATGTGCCTTTGCTAGGTCTCAAGATATGTGGTCCTGTGAATTTTGAGTAAATTAGGTTTAAAAAAAGATATATATCTAGAGCCGCGCCCGGTACGCGTACCGGGGAGCGCTCCAGGCGCGCCACGCGACTTGCGCACGGCAAGCTGATTGGTTCTCGGGTGTCTGTAAACATTCGAAACAGTCCGCAGTGGCCGCCATCTTGTGTCTCGGTAGGATTGAGACACAAGAGGTGGCAAGAATCAAAGGGGGGAAATGAGCAAAAGGGGGCAGGGTACACACCCCTGACCCCCTACTTTTGATGTGGGGGCCTTAAAAGGCTCCCGCGGGTGAAAAAAAAATAAAAAAAATTCGATTTTCGCGGGGGGGAGCGCCCGGTACGCGCACCGGGTAGCGTACGGGGGAGCGTACCATGGAGATAAAAAATGACAGACTTTTAAAAAAAAAAAAAAGCTTCTTTTTATAAATTGGAGGTAGTTCTGAAAAGAACTTTTTTTTGATTTTGTTGTTTTATATATTTTTTTTGTTTTTGTTGTTTTATATTTTTTTTAGACTTTTTAAAAAATTTTATATTTTTTTTGGATTTTTGTCAAGGGAAAAACAAAAACAAGGATTCCAAAACTGCTCAACAGGAGCAAAAAATTTTAAAAATTTAGGGACTGGAAGAGCAGTGGTGTTGCTGTTTCTTTAGGGCAATGAGTTCAACACTCTGCTCCCCATAGCAGAGCAGTTCGTCACACTTCGTGCACAGAAATTTGATGCCTGCAAACACCGGCTGAATGTTAGGGACCATTCTTCCACGGGGTGGTCCCGAAGGTGTTGCTCCACCAGTGGAGGTGCTGCCGCCGTCTGTGGGTACATTCCGTGCCAGCTCTCTGACACTCTCCCTGGCAAAGTTGTTAGGGTGTCTTCTTTTCACATGCCTGATCAAATTAGCATTTCCAAAACTATATTTTTTCAGAGGATTGCCTCTGGATAAACTACTCCCACATATTTTGCAGGTTACTTTGGGAGCGTTGACTTTTTTCTGTCCTTCAGGGATGTCGTAAAATTTCCAGATGAAATGGGTTTTTTTCTTTTGCTGAGGAGGGTCCTCATCTAAAAATCCCTCTGATTCACTGCTGGATGACTCTCTTGCAGCCATTGCTGGAGATCAAAAAATAAGGAGATAAACAGAGTAGACAGAACAGCTCTTGCTCTCTCCAAGTACAAAGCAATAGTGAGAGAAATGGGTGGGTTTCACACAATTTGGAAAAAAAAAAGTTCTGAACCAATGAAAAGTGTTATTTTAAAGTCACATGGTTTGACGCGCTTACGCTACGCGCCCCGGGGCGCGTCCCGGGCGTGTATTGTAAGCGCATCGGGGCGCTTACGTTGCGCGATCGTATGCGCTTCCGGGGGCGCTTACGCGGTGCGTCATAAGACGCATCTCGCGGCTACGCGATACGTGTCATATGAATCAAGGCGTGGCGGCTACGCGATACGTCACGATGTTGTTTTCGTTCGCGGCAATAGCGCTTCAGGGACGCGCATCAGTACGCGCCCCGGGGCGCGCCGCAAGATTGCGCTTACCCGTGCGTTCACCTGTCCGCGCCCCGGGAGCGCACCAAAAATAATATAAAAAATAAATAAAAAAATTATAAAATATAAAATTCGATTTAAAATGTATTATTTTTTATAAAGATTTGCTATTAAAAAACCTATGAAATTCACTGAAATAACCATAGGTTATAGACCATATATAGTTAGGAATTAGCATTTACAAAACCTTGAAAATTCACTGAAAAAACCATAGGTTATAGACCATATATAGTTAGGAATTAGCATTTACAAAACCTTATTTTACTCACACAAAACCATTGAAATTCCATATATAGTTAGTTGTACTAACTATATATCGCGCACCCGCAATCCACTGCTGATGATGTCACATATTAGGAACGAAAACAACATCGTGACGTATCGCGTAGCCGCCACGCCTTGCGTCATATGACACGTATCGCGTAGCCGCGAGATGCGTCTTATGACGCACCGCGTAAGCGCCCCCGGAAGCGCATACTGGGGCTTAATTTAATATACTGATGCATTCTGGGAGTTGCAGTCATGGGTTTCTTTAGTTGAACTTCCAATAGTTTGTAAACAAAAAAAACAAGCACTGGAGTATTCTATCCTTGGTGACAGGGACAGAAAACATGCAGCTGGCGGTTCACTAATGAGCAGGACAATAAGTTTATAACTCAGTGAAAATTTAAGCTCTTTGGAAACTGGATAAAAGAGTAATGAGGGGCAACGCTATCACTCTGGGTCTCAGGTTCGAACTTGGGTATTTGAAAATCATTTCGGAGAGCCATAGTAAAGTTTGCAAAATTGCACAGAACGAGACTTCCCAGAATTTGTCATCATACAACATTTGCACTTAGATTGTGCATTGTATTGTAAAGAGCAGTCTCTATTGAAATTACCAAATGGCTTATGTGAACAAAAAGAGGTTGGTAAAACACACGAACACCAAGAAGTTAAAACTTGTAAAACTTTTTTTCGTTTTTACTTTTATTATTGGGGAGAGGATGTAGCGTTACGGTTAGAGCGGTTGACCTCGAAGCTCGGAAACCGGGTTCGAGTCTCTGCAACGACGATCAACATCCTGTGATTCTGGTCAAATCACTTCATCTCCCCGTGCCTAACAAAAATGAATGTGTCCTTCTGTAACGAAACTGGTGCTATGTAAAGCGCTCTGATACCTAGTGTCTCGGGTCTAGTTTGCGCTATATAAAACTCTAAAATAAAATGTAAAAAAATATTCTATTCACCCGATGTGCAAAGTACCCATGTCTCAATAAGGGGGCATTATGGGACTACTGGATTTGTGCCAAAAGAGTAGGGGGCAGCAGTTCCCAACTGCAGGGCTATACCAAGTTACAAAGCTCTGCGCATGACTTTTTTTAAGAAACTTTTGCAAGCTTTGCTAATTGTGAAGCTTGCACTAAAAAAAGAGACATCTTTTGCGGGGTTGCAGAATCACTGGTCTTTCCTTTAAAGTGCTCCTACCACATAAAATAAAATCGTAAATCTGGTATTTGTAAAGCGCGAACTACTCACCCTTACAGGTCTCAAGGTGATGGCGGCTGTCATGGAAATTAGGTGAGCTATTGCCCAGTATCACATGGTGCTGAGCTGATTTGCCGTGAGCCCTGTGCTCCGAAGTCAGATGCCCTGGCAGCTGCACCACACCTCTCCACTAATCACAGAAGTAAAGAATTGTGGACATCAGCTACCAATTTTTAAACGTCTCCGCCAGAGTCAAGGGGCTGTCAATGGTCTTCCACCAGACTATCTTGCCTCTGTGTCCTTAGTCAACCAGATGCAGGATTTTGACGCCTGTGAACCAGCTGTACCCATACGTCAGGCTGGAGGTGTCAGGGATGTGCACACAACAGGCTCTACTCTCTGGAAATCTTATCTGCACACACTCCGATGAGATTGCTTAGAGGCCCTATGAGCTTTGAGAACTTATCTGCTCCACCTATGTATGCACTCTAGACACATGCTCTGTCCTCCACACTGTGTCCAGCAGATGTGAAACCCTTCCCTTGAAGTACAGAAAATTTGTAACCTTCATGCGAGTGCAGTGGGGCTGATTTTCTGCTATAGAATGTCCTGGCGGTGAAGGACCGGTTATCCTGACGCTGGAAATCTGAGAGAGAGCTATATTGGAAGACAGACAAAAGAACAGAGTGGAAGCTGGGGTCTTGGTGGGGCTGATGATCTGAAACATGCGCGGGTAGAGGCAACTCACCCACATGCCTTTTGCTGGGTGTAGTTAGGACATGGGGAGGGGTATACGGTGCGGTAGCGGACACAGACGTCGACCTCAGCTTCTCGTTGGCTAATTGGACAAGGACACTGGGGCAAGATAGACTGCTGGGACATCATTGAGAGCCCATGTGGCATCTCCAGACGCCCCACAATTGCCGACCTGCACATCTCCGCTGGTACCACCAGGTGGTGCAGGACGTGTCGTCCATTCCTGTACTGTCTCAGTGAGAAATTGACATGCAGTGATTGTTGGTCCTGGAACAGAGACTCAAGTTGGAATCTCTTGGCTTTTGTCAACATAGAAAATGGCTCATGGTGCATTTTAACTGGCTTGCCTGCGGCATTGCCACTCAAACGATGGGACACGTGAATAATGTGTAAAAAATATACATTGCAGGGTCCCGAAGATATTCTTTGCAGCCCTCTTTTGCAAAGTGTATAGGATCAAACCACAAGAGGATAACCGTAAACCCAGTTGAGACCTGGGCTACATACTCTTTTGCAAAGTGTACAGGTGTCAAATACCAATGACCCATTACGGATTCCAGCTCATGCCTTTTTCTTCCAATATTCTACATTTCTTGTCTTTGCTTCTTGCAGATTATTTTTCACCTCTGCTTTGCCCCTTTTCACTATTTCCTATATTCTTATTTCTTCTTCTTTCTCCCTTTTCCACTTTTTTGTGTCTCTTGCTCCTGATCAAAATCTGATAATTCAGAATATGTCTGGGTGTCCTAAGTGAAGTGCTGGTGAACATCAGCTTTAAGTGCAGCACAAATAAAGCACTTTAGCAGAGCATGGTGAACAACAGATTCGACGGCGCTTCATAGGGTAGGCTTTAAGAAATTAACATCTGGAGGGGAGGAGCCTAGCTCGCGACCGAGATGGCCGCGCTTTAGCTCGGCTCCGTTCGCCTGCCTGTATTTTCACATTTATCCTGCTGTTATCCTGCCCCGGGAAGCCCTTTTTGCTGTGTGGTAGTGCTACGACGCCCTGCAGGCACTTACCTCTTGTTCCGGTTGTCCTGGCTGCTGTGGATCCGGAGCGGTGCCCCCCGATCGTTTCGTGGCGTCGGGGGCGGACTGGCCTGGATCTTCTTGCTGGCTCCCGGGCCGGACGGAGCCTGCGGTGCTGCCCTTCGGGGCGCGGTGGAGGTGGTCGGAAGGCTGTTGTTCGTGTGGGCCGGAGGTCCTTCCTGGCTGATTCGTGTGGGGAGGAGGCCTTTGGTGGAGACGCTGCCTTCCATTGCCGGAGCTCCTCGTGTATCCGGCTTGCTCCCCCTTTGTTCTCCGGCCCGGCCATTTTGATTTTGCCGCCCGGACTCGGAGAACGGAACCGGCGGCGTTGGGTGGCCGGTGAGGTCCCTTTCTTCTGGTGGCCCCCCTTTCTGCCCGGGGTGCTCTGCCGCTGGTCGGCGCGACTATACTTGCCTTTCCGTCGCCCCGGCGGAGGTTGGCGGCCGCGCGGCCTTGTTGGGCTCTCAAATGGCGACCGACCCCAATTGTCTCGGCCGGGCCTGGACGAGCGCTGGAGGCCCGCCGCATGGCCCGGGTGCCGAATGCTGTAAAGGTTTTCCTACACTTAAGGAGGTCCTGGATGCCCTACTCTCCTGGCGACTCTTGGTGGCCGCGCCTGTCATTACTTCGGAGATGGTTCCTCGCTACGGGCCTCCCGGGCCCCCACGACCGGATGTGGCTTTGCCGTTGCGGGGTACGGCTGGAATTATCCTGGCAGAATTGGCCCCGGCTACGACCGCGTCCGTGGGTGTGCGGACCTTGATGATGCCTCCTCCTCCGGCTCTGCCTCCTTTGCCTCTGGCCCGGGAGCTGGATTTTACTCGGCCTGACTTTCATGACTCTCCCGGTTCCTTTTTGCCGCCGCTGCCCGGCGATCTCTCCTGTGCTGGCCCAGATGGGTCGGTTTCTTTGGACATATCCTCGGACCTGTGCCTGCATCGTTTGCTACACTTCATGACTTTCCTGGATCTTCCGTGTTGTACTTCACGTGTATTTTCTGGACTGCCGTTCTATTTTCCTGCTGTCTGCCTTCTGTTCTTCGTGGCCTGGTCCTCGCTGGACCGGACTGTTCTCACTTTGGACAAACAGGGACAGGGCTGATGTGCACTGGCATCTGCGTGCGGTAGTCTTGTGCTGATTTGGATGGTCAATGTGTCCTGGTATGGTTATGTGTGTTTGTTTGGTGCTCTTGGACTTTAACCTGATAATCTCTGGCTTCCCGGGGTCTTGGAGCTTCGATTCAGGCGGGTGGCCGGGTGCGTTTCCTCCTGTTTCCCGGCCCTCCCCCGTCTATGTGTATGTATGTGTCTCCCATCCCGTGTTCCCTTCCCCTGCCCCTCCCGTTTTTGTCTCCTGTTTCCGACTTAACTTTACTCCGCTATATTTCGGGTTCTAATTAGGGCGACAGGCACGCTGCGGGGGGGTAGGCCGTAGCCTTCTGCAGGGGTGCAGGGTGGGCTTAGGGGTGGGTGGGTGGGGTCTGTCTCTATTGGGGGGTCCTTTTCCCCCCTCATTTATTCCTTTTTTTGTTCTATGGCTCTTGTGTATTTATCTTTTCGGGACTCTGTCTCCTCATGTGTCCCCCTGGGGAGTTTCTGTGGCGTTCGTATCCCGGTGTGTGTCTGATTGTGGCCCGCTGGTTCTTTTGGTGTCGACTTTTTGGTATATCACTTGCCGGGTCATGTTGTTCTGTTTTGTCTCCTGGGGGTGCGTGATTTGGTGGGAGTCCCTCTTTTGTCCCCTTTTTCCCTCTTCCCCTTCCTCCTTTATGGGGGTCTCTTTCTTTCCGTTGGGGTGCGTATCGTATTGTATTTTGCAATGGGGGCCTTTTTGGTTCTGTCTCTACAATTTGGGTGGGGGCAGTGAAGGGTGAGCGCGGTTTGACTGATGCCATTGTAGCTTCTTTGTATGCCGATTATGTGTATATTCTTTGGTAGCTATGTTTGTATGGCTTTTTGTTTCATCCTGTGTTCATAAAATGGTGGCTTGCCGCGGCCCCTCCCCTGTTGTTCCTTCCACGGCCCGTTATTCTACTGTTCCCCCGCCCCGTATTAGAAAATTAACCTTTTGTTATCCTGTTTTTGCTGATTGCTCGATGGCCTTTGTTGTTTCTCCTGTGCTCCTGGTGTCATATCCTGTGAGGAACTTATTCTCCTTTGCTACGTTTTTTACCGTGTGGTGGCCAGCCCGTGGGGTTGTAGGCCCGTATTTGTGAGCTTTCTTTGTACAATAAAGGTTTTAAAAAAAAAAAAAAAAAAAAAAGAAATTAACATCTGGTGGTTGTGTGGAAAAGTATATATTTAGTGGGAAAATGGTGGAAGACATAAAATACAAATGGTGGTCGAGGCATAGTGAACATAATCAAATCCTACAAGTTTTCAGTGATGCATCAAAGTGCGACTTGAGAGCACTGAGTAAGGACACCTGATGCGGGCGAATGCACAGGTGATAGACAGAGGAAAAACACCATCTGTCCTCTAAGAATAAGTGCCTCAAAAATCTTGGGGTGAAACGTTTGGAACACCAAAAGCACTGACTTAAGCATTCAGAAAAGTGTATGGATAAATTATTGTTGAGGTAATATTAAGGTTTAGGGAAAACCAGGGTTTGGAATGAGACAAATGTTAAGAAGTCAATGGGTGAGTGGATTAGCTTAAGAGTTAGTATTAGGGCTAGCATTAGGGTTAGTGGTAGGGTTCAGTTTAGGGTTATTGATAAGGACAGGTGAGAGTTAAGAAGACCAAGTGGGTAGAGAGGAGTATTGCAGAAGATAAGAATACGATTAGGGGTCAAAACGCATTAGAGATTGGTTTGTGGTTATGGGTAGAGACACATCTTTTCTTGCTTTTTTCAAATGACAAACAAGATTAACTAAAAAAATCCCCCAAAATGGTCCAATATTTTTGCAAGCCAATAATTAAAATAGGTCCACGAAATTTTGCACCAAAGATTAATCTCCAAGTCAATCAAAAAATTGCCTCGAAACACCCTCAATGAGCTTAATAAATCCCAAGTATCTTAAATGCAATATACACTGCAATAGACATGGCGTCACTGACAAGAAAAATGAGGAATTGATGGAACAAAAAGCTTTTTGCAAGCAATCAACCAATTAGAAGGAGCAACACAAGGCCCTGGGCTAATCCCCAGTTTTCAATCCTATAACCTGACCACAGATGATGACCTCAGGGCTGTTTGATAGAATATTGATGCTAAAAAATCGTATAAAAAATATGGGGGACCAAAATATCAAGAAGGTAAGTGCAAATAGGTAAGTATAGATTTACTATTCGTCACTCCATATCTACGTACGATATATATATATATATATATATATATATATATATATATATATATATATATATATATATATATATATATAGGTAAGTATAGTAAAACTTTGCCCACTAATAGAAAATTACTTTCACAATATTTCTGCCCTCGATATTCTTGAAACAAAATTTTGTCCATACACTATTTTGGAATTTACATTCGGTCTAAACACCCTACATATTTTTTTATTTTTGCCAGGAAAAATTGAACATGCTTTTAAATGTGTGCTTGTATTCTACTAATAACTGCTGTACAACATATATACTGTGAAATGATTTCATGAGGCAAATATATCTTGACTGGTCTCGGAATTAACTATACACACTGGCACAATAAACAAGGCAGCAGACCTCTTTTTTTTTAGGCTCACATATTTCAAAACTAAACTTTTGTGATGTAACTATGGAACCATAAACAAGTATTGACTGTGTGAACATATCTAATAGAAATGTTAGGCATGTACACTGAAATTTACAGCAATTCCAAATAATGTGTGAAAATAGTCAAAATAGCTGGATTAATCTTCTAAATGTGCTACATAATTCCTTTAACCACATTCCATGTCGGATAATTATCCTTGCCGCATAATTTAGCCAATTTAATTGCGCAGTTAGAGTGTGCATGTAACACCCTCAAGTCGATACCTTTTAAAACCGGAAGAAGCTCTTGTTTATCATTTTGGATTAGCCTAACGTTGGCTAGCATCTTGGCAGCTCTGCTGGCCAGCACTAATAGTCAGCTTAGATCTGACAGCACGCTTTGAGGATTTGTTCTCGTTTTGTCTACCACGTCCTCTGCAAAGTACGTGCAACGTGGAAAAAAACATATTGCAATATCTTCATGGCTCATAACTCCCTCGGTAATTAAGCTGGCATAGGGTGGCCTGATTTTGAGGGATTTTCGGCAGATGTGCCACATTTAATGCACCTGCTTAGTTCAGGTAGTGAACGACAGCCTGTTGTGCTGGCACACTGTCTTGCATATGTACTGTCAGTAATTTGCAAACAGTTTGCTGACATCCTGGCCCCGGAAGGTTGGCTGTCTGTATGGGGAGCTGTCTGCGAGCGTGGCACCCAGCTGCTGGCAGTGCCCTTCCAGCCCGCTGCAGATGAATCACGTCCAAGGATGGCAAGGCATGATTCTGTAATTAAGCAATAAGGTGCCTCACGCTGTGCAGTTTTTGGGATTAGCCATGACGCGCTGTGTTAACTGCTAAGGCGCTCGCGCGCGGCGGGCAGACAGGCGGGCAGCATGGACGTCAATTAGTGGTAGTGAGAGCGGGAACAGCTGCTATCCCTGGCCTGCCCCTTTGTACCTTGGCACCGCCCTTGAGGCATCAGATCTCAGGAGCCATTCAGACCCTGGCTGGAACAGGAAGTAAAGCTGGGGCATCCGGTGAATGATGTCACAATAGGTCTCAAAACCCCAGCAGACTTCATCAAACAAAGCAACATTCTAGAATGCGTATTGTTGGTCATTGTTAGTGATGCGAGTAGTATAGAGAACCCTGTTATTCTCTTCACCGGGTGGTCCCTTCAAAGCCGTTGTTTACTCTACAAACGTTCTACTAGTTCACGGAGCCCACATGGAGTAACAAGGAGGCTGTTGAGGGGTCAAGAATGGGACAGTTGGTCAACCTTAGGGTGTCATCATTGGCCTGTGGGTGCTCAACATCACACACTACACCTGGTATTGTGGTGTCTCAATGTCCCTGAGGAACAAGATTAAATTGGAACCCCATGGTTTGGCTACTCTTATTGCTGGTGTCTCCTTACGAAGAGTAGCCTCTGATGGAGCAAAGCATCATGACACAGTGGTAGAGAAATCTCTACCGGCTGTGTAAATGGAACATGCTACACTATCAGGGCCGGACTGAGAACCAAAACCGGCCCTGGCAAAGTGCTCGGCTGGCCCCCTGGAGTGCGACGAGCTCTTTGCCGGGGCCGGTTTTCGGCCAATTTTGTTACAGGGCCGATTTTGCAGCTATGCTGCAAAAACGGCCCTGTAAGAAAAACGGCCCCCAGGGCACAAAACCGGCCCTCACCCTTGCGGCGCACCGGGGGATTGCCCGGTGCCCGCAACGGCCAGTCTGGGCCTGTACACTATACGTAAAGCATACCAGTTCAGTGTTGTCATGCATTTCAGCCTAGAGCGCCACCTTGTCACACTGTGCGGTCTTATGTACATCACACCATTTCCTTCATCTTCAGTTACTGTTCCAGGAGTTGTTTCAAGGTTCCGGCATTAACGGAGGCTGACATAAAAAAGATGAAATATCCGAAATGTATCCAAAAGGTATCTTCCTAGTTTCCGCTTGGACTTCAGGGAAGGCATCTCTTAGTGCTTGACAAAGGGAGGCGACCCTCGAGCAAAGCAAGCACAGAGATAAATTTACGTTCTCATATTGTTTAACGTCTAATGCTTTAACTCATTGACCTCATACATCTGGGCGGAGAACACCTACAAATCTTGTCTTGTAACAATAATAGTAATAATACATTGTTTTATAATGTAGTATTTGACTTCTGTCATTTCTAGGCACTGTAAATAAGTGATATTACTAAGTCTGGGCGGCGAACACTCCTTCGCTTGCGGAGTTTGTACACAGAGCTTTCGGAGTTCTGAAAAAAGGTTTTTTTCCTTGTTTGCGCTCATCAACATCAAGTTGGCGAGCATGAGCCAGGAAAATCCACCTCCCGGTGAGATTTTTCCTCATTCGCACTCGTCAACGTTAAGTTGGCGAGCGCTAGCGAGTGAAATCAACCTACCGATGATATTTCTCAACGCGGGCGGTCAGATTTCTCAATGCGTGTGGCCGCGTATGCACTTGACCGCTCGCGTTGACAAACTGTCCATTCACGTTGAGAAAGCTGCTGATCGAATAGAAAATCAACTTAAGCCGCAGAAAGGAAGTAGCACCCGCTTGCGCTGTGCATGGTGCCATTTGCAATAATTTCACAGCGTGGACAAATATCCGGCGCTGAAAATTACCACAAACTGCCTTTTTTCTAACTCACTCCGCCGCTTGCGGACCTTCGCGTAGTGTGGCGAAGTTTTTTTTGCACACAGACCTCTGCAAACTCTGCCCAGTCTTAGATGTTACTATAACCTAACTTATGGTGATCAATTTACCAAACCTTTGGAAGGAGGAAAGAATGAGTAGACCTGGCTTGGATTTAAAAACTCATAAACTGTTAATCAGCTGTCTGTGCCAGCAGGCTGCGCTCAATCCTTTGAGTTATCTCTCTAGCTCCAATGTAGGACTTGCGTCTTATCTTTTGAAGATTTTGTCATTATCGATCCAATGGTAAGGGTCATTCCTGTAATTTAGGAGGCAGAACAACTGAGGGTGAGCCTGTCATCCCACCACAGCCTTCAAGCAGCCAAGCAGTCACGAGCCATGTCAAAAACAGTAGGAAAGGCCGATAGGGCCAATAGTCCCACATTACCTTTATTGGATAGAGGATGGATGTCATTGAGTAATCTCAGGTAGTGCAGCATCCATTCTGTGGCCTGAGCAGAATCCGGACTGCTTGGATACTAGCAGGTGGTGGAACACAAGATGGGCCCGAGGCAGGCCAGAACCACATTTGCTAGCATGCTTCAAACATAATTGACCCATCTCTTTAGCTACCAAGGAATTATTGAGGATAGAAATGTAAGGGCACAGCAAATCCATAAAACCACACTGTGATCAAGCCGGTACAGAATCGCAGACTAAAATAGTATAATCGGAAACCAATGGAAGCAAAATAGTGGTGTATGCCCCACAGACTAACACTCTGTTGACACGAGGGATCAATCGAGGAGAGGGGCAGAATAGTGTATCCGAGGTAGCTATAGGTTTATCACTTACCTTGATTCCATTGCTAAATTTTCATATTTTTGATACAAAGGCACAGGGTTAAGTTGACACATTAAAGTTGAGAATGCATTTGGAGGCCAATATATGTCTGCCGGAAGCAAAATCATTACAGAATGAAAAATCTTTGGAAGGAGTTTTGACTGCAGGGATTTTACCAGGTCAAAAATTCCCTACGAATTATTTTAAGAAACAAAGGTATATCTTTTTTATGGTTGTTATAGTTATTTCGACCCTTGTCCAGATATTTCTTCCTCTATTTCCTCTAAAGTTATCAGCTGTCCTGTTAAGGTTATCTGGCTTCTGACCCACCAGGAAACTGCCTGGTGCCCGCTACTGCCAGTTCGTCCCAGATTGGTCTCAGCACAAGCAGCGACTTGAGTGTATTTTTTGTGACACTTGAAAATGAGTCAGCGCCCTTCAGTAGGGGAATGAGAGATGTCATGACAACAATGGCATCAAATGAACAATTACATTTTTAAATCAAAATTAGTCTTACTTGGGATAACTACTGATATAGGTTTGAGTCGGCCACATCTGATCTTTGTGACGCTACCTCTGGTGGTGGCGAAATGAGATGTGGCAAGAGCGTGAGGTGCACTAGCGCTTCCCCCAGAGGGGGAATGGAAAGGGGGGATGGATATGTACATGGCGGCCGAAAGAGTCACATACAAAGCTAGAGGTTGTCCTCGGAAATTCCGTAGAGTGTTGGGCAAATGGAAAAGATACAATGGTCTTGATGGGAGTTTGAGGCCGGAGTGATGATTCTTTCAAAATGTCTTTCTTGAGTCTGCGAACCAATTACTGTTACATTTTCTTACACATTGTGCATTACAATCTAATGAAAGGATGAAAAAAGAAATGATGAATTCCATCTTTATCAGTCATTCTGGGTCCAATTCCCCTAGTAATTCCGAATTTAGCAGCTGAAATCTCTCAGTGAAAGTTAAAAGACCCACAGTGTTCTCACGGGGCTTGTAATATCCCTTGGGGCCAATGACTGCCGTCACCAGCCCCATCAGATTTAAGAGGCTCCTCGTAATGAGGGTCTAACTGTTTTCTGGGAAGTGTTGCTTATGCAGAATGAATTTGCTAGTGTTAAATAATAATATATATGTGACATAAATTGTTGCAGGATTTACAATTATCAAGGGAATGTGGCAAAGCGAAAAAACCTTTGTCATGATCACCATGTTTTTCAATTCGAAGGCCTTTTTATAATGTATTGTAATTGACTTTATATAGTGCTTACTACCCCTGATGAGGCATCAAAGTGCTTTTTCGGCGAGCAGCATGCTACTCCGGAACTTATAAAGGATTAGTGTTGAATGAGTATAGTGAAACATGCAAGTAATTTTAAGTGGTGGATAGGTTAGTCAGTTATTTGGATTCGGAATGATAGCAGAAGGATAGAAGAGGAAAAAAAGTTTGTATTTATATAGAGCTTGTTACCCCTGATGGGGCGTTGTACCGCTTTCTTTTTGGCGAGTAGCATGCCACTCAGGAATCCCATAAAGGATTAGTGGTGAATGAGCATGGTGAAATATGAAAGTAATTTGAGTGGTGGATATTACTCAGTTATTTGGAGTGAGAAGGATAGTGGAGGGATAGAAGGGGAAGAAAAGTTTGCATTCATATAGCACCTGTTTCCCCTGATGGACGTTGAAGCACTTTTCTGGCTTGTAGCACGCTACTCCGGAACCCATAAAAGATTAGTATTGAACATGAGTATAGTGAAACATGAAGTAATTTGAGTGGTGTATATGTTATTAGGTTTTTTGGATAAAGAAGGGTAGGTGGCGGGATAGAAGAGGGAAAGCGGTTCGTATTTATATAGTGCTTGCTACCCCTGATAGGGTTTTGAAGCGCTTTTTTGGCAAGCAGCACGCTACTCTGCAACCCATACGGATTAGTGTTGAATTAGTATGGGGAAACATGAAAATAATTTGAGTGGTGTATATGTTAGTCAGTTATTGGATTGAGAATGGTTGGGGAGGGCAGAAAAGGGAAAAGATTTAAATTTGTATAGTGCTTGCAATCCCTGATGAGGTGTTGAAACGCTTTATTGGTAAATAGCACGCTACTATGGAGCCCATAAAGGATTAGTGTTGAATTAGTATAGTGTAATATGGAATTTGAGAAGTGAACATGTTGGTCTGTTGATTTGATTGAAAAGGATAGTAGAGGGATAGAAGAGTGAAGGTTTTTTTTTAAGTCATAGCAGTAGGAGGATGCTTGGGGATGAGTAAAAATGGTTTTCGTGGGGGAAGAGTCAGAATGAAGAGTTTAGAAAGGTTTGTTTTGGGGGATCGGTATAGTAAAAGAGGTGTCAGATGATGCAAGGAGGGGTAGAGGAGGAGAGAGTCTAGAAAGGGTTATTTTGGGGATCATAGTAGTGGTATGGGGTTTGGGATAAATGAGCGAGTGGATGTAGAGGATATATCGATAGATGTATAGGGTGAGGGATAGGGTAGTGCATTAGAAAAACGAATTTCGTTGTGTGCGCTGCATCGTATTTGGCATTTGGCGATGCAGAGCATGCTACAAAATTTGTTTTATTGATTTAATTGTCTAATTACCTGCATTGATCCACAATCTGGTGTTTACTGCCCCCCACCCTGCCCCTCCCCTGCCCCATGTCACCACCCAGCAGCACTCCCACCAGAAGCCGCTACTGAGTCCCCAAGCAAGCTATTCCTGACAACAACCAACCTTGTTGTCTCAAATCAGGTATGCAAAGTACATGTGAAACTCGGGGACTAGACTTATTATTGATTGAATCTGTCAGACCTAGGATAGCGCGTAGAGAGAAACCAGTAAGCGTGTTAGGGCAACAAAATGCAATGCCCATAGTACAACATTTTCCTGTTGTTTTCACTGTTCATGAAATGCTTTACTGCTTTATATTTCCTGTGATGTTACCATTCCATGCTGGGTGTACTATATTAATCATTTTAAATTAAATATGGGTGGGTCAGAAGGGTGGGGACTGGTTTTGGAGCAGTGAGGGCCGGTTTTGCAGCAGTGCTGCAATATTGGCCCCTGTAACAAAAGCAGCAGCAGCGCTAAAGCGACAGCAGTCCTACTCTTGACTAGCGCCCCCCCACCCCCCAGCAGCCAGGCCAGCAGAATTGCCAGGGTTGGTTTGTGTTCCCAATCCGGTCCTGAGCCCCTCATGGTTCTTGAGGTTATTTATTCTTAAGATTCCATGGGAGTCGCGGAGTAGGGAAAGTACAAGGGACCGGGGCCAATCATGAACTATTTTAAAATATAAGAGTTTCCCTCTGGCCTCTCTATGACTGCTGTTGTGATTGGTTAGACGTGTGGACCACTCTGCATCAGTGAATGCATTTTGAAGGTGGGGCTGCCAAATGTGTCAGAGGCGGTCTTCAGTAGGCATCGAGTAGGCCTCTTCAATTAACGGTTCACAGAGACCTTAAGTTAGTGTTTTATACCCACCAGCCTATCCAAGTATGTATGAAGGGATGAGTTTCCTGTGGTAATTGGGAGTTAATCACTTAACAATAGTACTTAATTTGTAAATAATGCAGAAATTGCACACAATCCCAATCAAATTCCATGCGAAGATCTTGAAAGGGTATGATCTCATAATTTGTGAATATTTGGCAAATACTAAAAAATTCCTTTCCAAGTCCACATCGTCTAGTTGAGTATTTTCTGATGTATATGAATCCAGGCACTGTTCCAAAGCGGTGTCTGCAAGTTCAGAAACCCTTTTTGCTGTAAGGTTTTATGTCCATACATCCACATCTTTACTGACCCCAACAATATTGTATTGTGTATACTGTCTTCCATAGGATGGCATCCTACATTACCTGTGGACCTTTCCCTTCACCCTGTAGAGTTTGCTCCAATGTGACCCAATCTGTTTTTTCTAAGTTGGCACTGAAATGATAAGACAACTGTACCAAAGTTAGGCAGCGTGGTACATTTTGAACTCAAGAAACGTAAGACCCCGTGAAGTAGTTGTAGCACATAACCTAGCAATCGACAACCTTGGTAAAACATTCCACCATATGTATTTTTTTATCTGATTATTGATTAACTGAAGTTAAGTATGGGGAACTACAAGTGGTAGCATATGGAAGATCTAATTGAAGTAGGGTGCTACTACCATTTTTACAGTTTGCACACATCCCCATCATAAGGGCTGTCGCTTGTTCCTCTTCTCAATGTCTCAGTGTATGTGTGCAACCAAGAGATCCATGCTGTCGTTAATCATCCTATGGATTCCTAAATGTTTCATTTTGTACTGTATCCACTTAAATGGGTGACCATAAAGAGAGCTGGCCATAGTACACAGCATCTTTGGCGTAACTTTACTCCTTGTCCAGTTGATCTTATATCAATAAAATGAAGCAAAAGTTTGGATTGCCTCCATTAGGGTAGGAATTAACATTTCTGGGGAATTTAAGGACATCCTTGACATACAACATTAGTCTAAGGCTACGGACCGGGGTATTTATGCATTCAGTTGTTTGCAATCATCAAATTGCGTTCCTTAGAGGTTCCAACACTCGTAGAAAATGTAGAGAGGACAACGAACATCCCAGTCTAGTGCATCTACAGATATCAATTCTGTCTGATTTGAAGCCCCTATTGTTGACTAATGTATAGCCATTTTACCAAGTCAATTAACCCCGGGCGGAGCAGGCGGAGCTGCTCTACGCGGAGCTGTACGGAGTTGGGCAAAAACTCTGTGGAGCTGCTCTCCACTCCACTGCAAGCCTCTCCCCGCAATAAATATTTTTAAATAAAAATGACAATTAAAGTAAAATAAAAGCCTACATACCTTTATCATTGCGTCTCTGGGCTGCCTTCCTCCTTGACATAATGCGATAAGTCAGATGTACATCTTGGTAGGACTGCGCATGCGCAGATATCAGGGGCTGAACTGTGCTCCATTGCGGAGTCAGAAGTTTTTGCAGACTTCGCGTTCTCCGTGGAAGTCGGAGTATGAAAAATCTGCAAACTCTGCCAGTGGAGCGGAGTTCGTGGCCCAGGGTTAAAATCAATAAGGCTCTGTTCCAGTTCCATTTCAGTAAATAACACGAAAGAGATATTCCCACTCCACTCGATCGAACGCTTTTCCTGTATTGAGGCAGAGGACCACCCTCTTGCCTTCCTCCTGACGAGAACACCATAATAAATCTGAAAGTTTCATGTGGTTTCAGGAAGAGCATCCAGAACAAATCCAGCTTGATTTCTGTGTACTATCAATGGCATTACTTTTTTCTGTTTACCAGCACTTTCGAGAGGAGTTTAGTGTCTGTGTTTATGGGATAAATAGGTCTATGATTTCTGCAGCATAGCAGATCTTTCCATGGGTTTGCAATGAGGGTTATTCTGGCTCTTTTAATGTATGCATGTAAATCATACATCTCCATGGCTTCTCTGAACATCTTCCCAAAGAGAGGGATGGCGGGCTTTGGTGTGTGTTTGTCAAATTCTATTGGGAAGTCGTCTTCTTCCAGAGACTTCCCCTACGACATTGTCTTTACAGCCTCTGTGATTATCTCATCCGTGATCTTTCCAAATTAGCCCTTCTTGGAGTTCGTCGGTTAGAAGTAGAAGGGGTCATTTGTCCACAAAGGCTTTCACAGCGGCTTCATCTGCCATAGCTTCTGAAGTGTATAAAAGAGAGTAGAACGTAGCAAATTCTTTCACGAAAGCTCGCAGGTAGGTGTGTAGCAGGCCATTCTCATCGTATATTGCCGGAGTAGTTGATCTTATGTCTCTCTGTTTCGGATCAGGGGCGAAAAACCTACCAGCTTTTTCACCACGTTGAAATTGATGCCCTTTGATGGAAGAGAGGGCCTTTTTAGCTTGCAGCATTGGAATATTATTTATTTTGTATTTCTTCAGGACTTTCTGCTTGGTGTCCGACTGCACTGTTTGATAAGTCCTATTCAACTCCAATATATTAGCTTCTAGTTTCAGTTTCTATTCCTTGGCTGCATGCTATTGAGGCACCTCTGATCTTTACTTTTATAATATAGGACTTACCTGCTACCTATAGGGTTTCATAGATCCTCCATGGTCCTATATAGCCATAGCTTTCATTCAATTGTAAATAGCTGAGTAGTTTCTTTCTCTCTTTGGGCTTTCCATATCTTTCCATATCCATGCTCCAATTTAATCGCCTGGCACTTCTACTTGGACAATTGGTGCATGATCTGAAATGGAAATTGTGCCTTTGAGCATTCTGTGACGTTAGGGAATAGCCTTGTGTGCTGAAAAACAAGGAAAACAGGGTCTCAGGGGAGTTTAGAGACCGTGCCTAGGTTGAACCCCCATCACAATAATTTAAACACAAGAAAACCTAGGGGTCTAGAATAAGGTACCTTTTGTACCCTTAAACCGCAGCGCCAGCTTGCTGGAAAACTCTAGTAGGGGTGGGAAAGAGATGAAACCGAAATAAAGAGAGGTGCAAGTGATTGTAACAGAGAAACCCGCTCGGTTTTAAGGATTCCCATCAAACACTTGTATGATCAAATTCTATCATTTGGTCATCCTCAGGGATCTGGTGTCTCTAGATCATTGAGACCCATAAGTCCCCTGTAGTAGAGCGGGGTCAATGCCCACAAGCACTAAGTAACCAGTGATAGACTGAAGATGGGTATAAGTGCAGTGCAAAAAACAGAAAGTGGTGAATTTAAAATAGAATAGAGGGCAGAACAGTGGATTTATTAAGAAACTGTCCTCTTCCTAATTAAAATCAACATGAACAGTGCAAGGATGCAGTATGGAAGCAAATTACTGCATTTCAGGCCAACATGTTTCAACCTCATAGGGAAGGACCCAAGGTTTTCGTCAGGGCCCTGTTCACAACGTTGCTACTGCGTAGTGATAAACCAAATAATTACAACTATATCAGATCCAGTGTAATAACCAACAAAGGATACAGCGTTTGGGTTTAGAACTCCGCCGTACAGAAGGTTCCAATCAGTGATCCTGTTCTGCCGGGGAGTAGACCTCACCTCAACTGGACTCTAACTCAGGAAGAAAAGGAGGCCACGCTCTCTCCGTCGTTGCCCCAGTCGAAAACTGAGTCAGGGGAGGCCCTGACGAAAACCTTGGGTCCTTCCCTATGAGGTTGAAGACACCAGATCCCTGAGGATGACCAAATGATAGAATTTGATCATACAAGTGTTTGATGGGAATCCTTAAAACCGAGCGGGTTTCTCTGTTACAATCACTTGCACCTCTCTTTATTTCGGTTTCATCTCTTTCCTACCCCTACTAGAGTTTTCCAGCAAGCAAGCTGGCGCTGCGGTTTAAGGGTACAAAAGGTACCTTATTCTAGACCCCTAGGTTTTCTTGTGAAAAACCTCCACTGGCTCCCCGTCAATAAGAGGATTACTTTCCGGCTCCTAACCCACGCACACAAAGCGCTCTACGAAATCGGACCCGAATGCCTCAACACAAGACTGTCCTTCTACACCCCCTCCCGCCAGCTACGATCCGCCAACCTAGCCCTTGCCACTGTTCCTCGCATCAACAAAATCACCATGGGAGGTAGATCCTTCTCCTACCTGGCAGCTAAAACCTGGAACTCACTTCCCACTCACCTTCGCCTTACTCAGAACCACCTAGCATTCAGAAAGCAACTTAAAACGTGGATATTTGACAGGTAATTCCCCACCCTTCTCCAAGCGCCTTGAGACCCTCTGGGTATGTAGCGCGCTATATAAATGTATTGACTTGACTTGACTTGTGTTTAAAATAGCCTTGTGTGGTCAGAAAATAGTTGATTCTGCTCTCTGTGTCTTGATTCAGGTGATTCTTTGTCACGTGTGAAGGCTGGTGTCTCATGGAAGTATGATCTGTAATAGACTGGGAGGCAATAGTTAAATGAACATCTCCGCTGGTGTTCATAGGTCTTACCTCAATAGAAGTTTGCTCCAGAGATTCCGAAACGTTTTGGAGGTCTTGTGGGTCATAGAATTCCTGAGTTCCACTGTTTATTGTCACTAACAATAGTTGCAGGGTCTATGAGGCCCTACCTAATCCCTCTCTGCTTAAGGAGAGGGTTCAGAGCTAACATTTCTCCCTAAGTAGGTTGGGATCATTAAAGAAACCAGCTGCAAATGAGATCTTTGAGCTTTTGCAAATATATGGACCATGTTTCTATATTGCCTGAAGGAGAAGCCATACAAGCTGGTGTAGCAAAAGATACAATATTACTGGCCTGGGTTAGTATGATGCTTTACTGTAGCCTATGTGCCCTCTGGAATTTGATTGGTAGCCCAAAATCAATACTTGTTAATTTGGGAATAAAAGTCACTAAGAATTTCTGATGATTTTTCCCTTTTCTGATTCCACCAAACCATACAGGTGAACGTTCCCTCTCCTGCTCTTGTCTTCCAGGTCTGCGATCTTTTTGTGTAAATTCCATACGTCTGCTCCCAAATCTGGAGTGTCCGGTACTTTCTGTTCAAGGACTTCAAGATGTTTCTCTGAGCAACTGAACTGTGATTTGACCAGTGACATTTCTGTTTGCATTGATTTCCGCTCTCCAATTGCTTTTACTCAATGATCAACAGTATTAAGATAGGATTTAGCCTCCTTCAGCTCTTTCACGAGTGTGTCCAGTATGGTCGATGCTGTGGTACCATCAGGGGCAGTCAAGCGGACTGGTTTTGTCGCCATTCAATGTTTCTGAGAACAGTAGATGCCTTGAGGCCTCATTCCTAAACATCTACTTCAACCAATTTGCTTAAATTGGAATAAACGCAATCTCAGTAGTCGATCACAAATGCGATCTGCCTCCAATTTTGACTGCATCAAAATTCTCCCCAAAAAATGGCAAGCATTTGCGAAAAGGAATATGTTAGCATTTCTAGTCAGTCCCCACCTTGATGTGCTAGGTTGCTAATTTTTTAACAGTCTGCAGCATCGGAATATAAACAAATATGGCGTCCTCTATTCAGTCATGTGCCATCTTCTCTGTGATGCAAGTAGCAGGTTCAAGAGGGATGCTCTCCGGTGCTCCAATATCCAGTTTTGTTCATGGCTGGGCTGCAGATAGGCTGTCTGCTCAAGGCCTGTAACCAGCATTGAAGTTCTCTTCATGTCAGGGAGAAAACACAATCCCCGCCTCAGCGGGTCTTGGGCACAATTTCCTCGGACCTGATCATTCTCACCTTTGTGCCTATTCTAATCATGGGTCCCACTCTGCAACTCTGGGCAATAGCTTGCTTAATCTCCACAATGGCCCCAACAGCACAGGGATGCCTGGCTTCACCTTCGGGGTGCCCAGGAGTGGGCACTTCACAGGGAAAGGCCAGGAAGGGTTCCTCAGCGGTATACGTACAAGCGCCGAGATGCCTCAGGGTAGGTGTGCTCTATACAAGTACCTCTACATTTACATTTACGTTTACTGCACAGCACCAGTCCAGCACTGCACTTTTTGACAAGAGAAGCGGCTGCTCGCTCCCACCGTGCTCGTCATCCCGCCAGTCGGCATGCGTCCTGCATGCGGGTCCGCTGCTCATTGTTCTATACCGCAATTCTTACTAGATCCTCAGGATCTATCTCATAATGGACTGGATTTTTTCTTCCCCAGAAGTTTCCAGTACCTCTGGAAGCAGCAACTCCAGGGGTAGGGAAGAGCCTTCCTATTTACCGGGATGCTCTTAATGAAGGCCCAAGCATTCTTTTTCTGAGCACAATAATGGCACATAGAAAATCAATACAAAATATCAACTTGCAGAGCAAGCAACATCTGCTGGGGCATATTGAAAAGTTCCGCAAATGTGTAGGCAAACTTTTTGCTTCTATTTTTCTGTTTGGCTGGCTTGGCATATGGCATATAGTAAAAAAAGATCTTATAATGCACTGAACAACTTTGCAAAGTTTGAAAAGGGCAAAAAGGACACAGTTTGCAAAAGTTAGTTGGCAAAATAAAATCTTCACACAATGCTAGGATATTGTTAATCTCCCAAAAAACAGAAATCTACTTGAAAAATACGAAAACCAATGGGTTACACTTGTGACATGTCAATGTAGAGCTTTGTCAATCACCCCTGCATAGCTTCAGAATAACTGGGAACCTTCAGAGTGTGGTTATTGAAAGATGTGACCTAGGATATCAGTGAACTTTCGCAATATCAGGCAAATTAAGGTACCCCCAGAGTTGGAAATGATTGGAGTTATTTCCTGGTATTCCTTTTTGTGCATTGACAAGTGAGATGGTGGTTCATAAACTGAAGTTTACCTAAACGTTAACAATGTGCCCCTTGTTGGGAAGGTATCACAAGTTCCTTCATCCCCTTCCCCTGTGCACCTTTTCCCTTGTAGAGCTCTCTGTTGCCCTATGGCTAGATGTGTGCTAATATCCCCCATACCTGTGTACATACATACACACAAACAGCCTATAGAGCCCAGACCTAGTCCTCCTGAGGTTAGTCGCCTAATGAAGAAAGTCTTCGATGAAGTAAAATCACGCAGAGGATGTGGATCTGGCCATTGGTTTTCCTTTGTACTTGTCCTTTGTAGAGTGCTCTGTTGTCTTATGGCTAGATGTGTGCTAATAAACCCCCATTCCTGTGTACATACATACACACAGTCTATAGAGCCCAGACCAAGTCCTCATAAACTCTTCGATGAAGTAAAATCACGCGGCCGAGGAAGTGGCTCTGGCCATTGGTTTTCCTTTGTACTTGTCCCTTGTAGAGTGCTCTGTTGTCTTATGGCTAGATGTGTGCTAATATACCCCCATACCTGTGTACATACATACACACACATGCATACACAAAAACAGCCTATATGGTCCAGACCAAGTCCTTCCTAGGTGAGTCGCTAATGAAGTCTTCGATGAAGTAAAATCAAGCGAAAGATGTGGCTCTGGCCATTTATTTTCCTCCGTTCTTTTCCGATGTAGAATGCTCTGTAACCCTATGATTAGGTGTGTGCTAATATCCCCCATATCTATGTCCATACATACACACTAACAGCCTATAGAGCCCAGACCTAGTCCTCCTTAGGTTAGTCGCCTAATGAAGAAAGTCTTCGATGAAGTAAAATCCCGTGAAGGATGTGGCTCTGTCCATTGATTTTCCTCTGTCCTTGACCCTTGTAGAGTGCTCTGTTGCCCTATGGCTAGATGTGTGCTAATAAACTCCCATGCCTGTGTACATACATACACACAAACAGCCTATAGAGCCCAGACCAAGTCCTAATGTAGTCTTCGATGAAGTAAAATCACACGGTCGAGGATGTGGCTCTGGCCAGTGGTTTCCCTCTGTCCTTGTCCCTTGTAGAGTGCTCTGTTGACTTATGGCTAGATGTGTACTAATAAACCCCCATACCTGTGTACCTACATACACAAAAACAGCCTATAGAGCCCAGACCAAGTCCTTCCTAGGTTAGTCGCCTAATGAAGTCTTCGATTAAGTAAAATCACGTGGAGGATGTGGCTCTGGCCATTGATTTTCCTCTGTCCTTGTCTCTTGCAGAGTTCTCTGTTGCCCTATGGCTAGATGTGTGCTAATATCCCCGATACCTGTGTACATACATACACACAAACAGCCTATAGAGCCCAGGCCTAGTCCTCCTGAGGTTAGTCGCCTAATGAAGAAAGTCTTCAATGAAGTAAAATCACTTGGCTGAGGATGTGGCTCTGGCCATTGGTTTTCCTCCGTCCTTTTCCCATGTAGAATGCTCTGTGACCCTATGATTAGATTTGTGCTAATATCCCCATACCTAGGTACATACATACACACTAACAGCCTATATAGCCCAGGCCTAGTCCTCCTGAGGTTAGTGGCCTAATGAAGAAAGTCTTCGATTAAGTAAAATCACGTGGAGGATGTGGCTCTGGCCATTGATTTTTCTCTGTCTTTGTCCCTTGTAGAGTGCTCGTTGCCCTATGGCTAGATGTGTGCTAATAAACCCCCATGCCTGTGTACATACATACACACAAACAGCCTATAGAGCACAGACCAAGTCCTAATGAACTCTTCGATGAAGTAAAATCACGCGGCTCAGGATGTGGCTCTGGCCATTGGTTTTCCTCTGTGCTTGTCCCTTGCAGAGTGCTCTGTTGTCTTATGGCTAGATGTGTGCTGATAAACCCCCATACCTGTGTACATATATACACACACATGCATACACAAAAACAGCCCATAGGGTCCAGATCAAGTCCTTTCTAGGTGAGTCGATAATGAAGTCTTCAATGAAGTAAAATCACGCGGCCGAGGAAGTGGCTCTGGCCATTGGTTTTCCTCTGTACTTGTCCCTTGCAGAGTGCTCTGTTGTCTTATGGCTAGATGTGTGCTGATAAACCCCCATACCTGTGTACATATATACACACACACGCATACACAAAAACAGCCCATAGGGTCCAGATCAAGTCCTTTCTAGGTGAGTCGATAATGAAGTCTTCAATGAAGTAAAATCACGCGGAGGATGTGGCTCTGGCCATTTATTTTCCTCCGTTCTTTTCCGATGTAGAGTGCTCTGTGACCCTATGATTAGATGTGTGCTAATATCCCCCATATCTATGTCCATGCATACACACTAACAGCCTATAGAGCCCAGACCTAGTCCTTCTTAGGTTAGTCGCCTAATGAAGAAAGTCTTTGATGAAGTGAAATCCCGCGAATGATGTGGCTCTGTCCATTGATTTTCCTTTGTCCTTGTCCCTTATAGAGTGATCTAATGCCATGTGGCTAGATGACGTGTGCTAATAAGCCCCCATACCTGTGTACACACATCCACACAAACAACCTATAGCACAGACCAAGTCCTTCCTAGGTTAGTCACCTAATGAAGAAAGTCTTCGAAGAAGTAAAATCACGCGGCCGAGGATGTGGCTCAAGTCATTGATTTTCCTCTGTCCTTGTCCCTTGTCGAGTGCTCTGTTGCCCTATGGCTAGATGTGTGCTAATAAGCCCCCATACCTGTGTACATATATGCACACTAACAGCCTATAGAGCCCAGACCAAGTCCTTCCTAGGTTAGTCGCCTAATGAAGCCTTCGATGGAGTAAAATCATGCAGTCAAAGATGTGGCTCTGGCCATTGGTTTTCCCCTGTCCTTGTCACTTGTAGAGTGCTCTGTTGTCGTATGTCTAGATATGTGCTAATAAGCCCCCATACCTGTCTACATACAGATACACAAACAGCCTATAGACCCAAGTACTAGTCCTCCTTAGGTTAGTCTCCTAATGAATAAAGTCTTCGATTAATTAAATTCTCGCAGCCGAGGATGTGGCTCTGGCCATTGGTTTTCCTCTGTCCTTGACCCTTGTAGAGTGCTCTGTTGCCCTATGGCTAGATGTCTGCTAATAAACCCCCATACCTGTGTACATATATGCACACTAACAGCCTTTAGAGCCCAGACCAAGTCCTTTCTAGGTTAGTCGCCTAATGAAGCCTTCGATGGAGTAAAATCATGCGGTCAAAGATGTGGCTCTGGCCATTGGTTTTCCTCTGTTCTTGTCACTTGTAGAGTGCTTTGTTGTCTTATGTCTAGATGTGTGCTAATAAGCCCCCATACCTGTCTACATACATACACACAAACAACGTATAGACCCCAGAACTAGTCTGCCTTAGGTTAGTCACCGAATGAAGTCTTCGATTAAGTAAAATCACGCGGGGCGTTGATGTTGCTCAGGCCATTGATTTTTCTCTGTCCTTTATTTGGGCGTTCGCAGCCACACGAGGCACAGTGAAGTTTCTGCAATGAGCGCCACTGCCCCTGTCTGGAACGCTATGAAGATGGATTGCTCTAATTTAAATGAGACAGGCTCCAAGGATGATGAAAATAATGTGCTGAGCAGAAATAGAAAGAATGTAGGCTAGGAGTCCACAGAGCGCCTTCCATACATCTCACGGCTGAGAAAGCATCGTGCTCAGTTATGTGTTTCTGCTTTTATACCTGTACAGTCATGGTTCTGCTGCATCACCCCATGTATTCATTAGCACCCTGTATGCAATGCTGATGTTCACTCAGCCAATCTAAATGCTTATAATGCTGGCACTGACTGCTCCTGTTTACTTCAATCTAAGCTCAGTGAGACTGACAGGAGCAGCCTAACAGGTAGGGGCACAGTTTCTTATGGAATTATTGCCAATCTGCTGTCTGCTGTAAACAACTAGTAATTGACTTTCTCCTCATTGTGGTATTTTCTGCAGTCTTTGGCTCAGATCCATTTTTACAGGACAGGCAAATAACAGCAGTTAATTCCCATTGCAGAGTTCCTTAACTGCCTTTAATATGCCTAGAAGTAAGCAATACTACTTAATCATGCATGAATCCTATAAGATAAAAACTCTAGATAACAAAGTGACACTTGCATAATGTTTTCTGACCTGTACAACGCAGGCAGTTGATCGAGGTCGCGTCCATTCGCGGTCAGCAAGCTGCAGCTCGAGTAGAAAATTGACTCGAGCGGCAGCAAAATCAACTCGAGAAGCTGCTCCCTCTGGCATGTCTCAAGGTGCCGTTTGTGCTGATTTCTCAGCATGGAACGAACTTGTGGCAGTAAATCACAGCACGGGCAGCGCAACTTGCCTATTTACGACCATTCGTAATTTCCCAAAATTTTGCAGAGTCGTTTTTGTAACTTTGCGGAATTCTTCAGAGTTAAACTCCGCAAGTTTTGGTCAGGCTTAGTCCTTATGTGCCACTGTGTGTTTTTTTGCTTCTTTCTGTTCTTTATTCTGTGTTAAGACTGATTTTGCTTTCTTAAAATTATGTTTTAAGCCAGCGAAACATGTTTGTAAATCAGATCCTTCTTTTTAGGATTGAAAAGTCATCATACTGTCTTCAATCGCTTGTCTGTCAGAACACTGTGTACAGAAATATTGTCTGACACAGGGGTGTGGAATTTATTGAAATATCTACTTGTCCATGGGGCAAGTTGCATCATAAATCTACTTGTCCTGTAACAAAATCCACTTGTCCCTTTGGTGCCATGTGGTTCGGCGACGGACTGTGCCAGCAATCTCATTGTATGGGAGCTCTAGTATAGCCTCTCTGATTGTGCCAGGGCTCATGCCGGGGTGGTTTATGAATGCTAGCATCCCTTTGTGTTGCCGCGTTTCTGCAGATCTGCATGCTGGGACTGGGGGTAGTGGTGAGCGGTGGTCCAGGGATTGGAATGCCCTTTGGGTCTGTGCAGATCTACTGACTTGCATGTTTTAGGGGTTTTCAACAACTCTTCTCTAATCTTATCCCATGCTGAGAAGTGTTGGAGATTTGCTCCTGACAGTGGCGGACGTAGACCTTCTTCCAGAGTTGGGAGAAGAGTGCTTGATGGGAGGGTGACCTTGCAAACACTCGGGTTTTCGCATGAGCAAATCTACACATGCATATTTGCTCATGCTAAACTGCAGTTCACGGATATTTTCCGGTAGTGCATTTCTTGCACTACTTCTGTAGATTTTTGTGAATTCATGAAAGCTATAAAGCTGCACTTAATGCAAGGACATATACCAGGGGTGCACTTTTGAGACTTTCTTTAGTAATAGGGCCCCTAGTTTGGTCTGGCGTTGACCACAATCTTTTGTGTTTGTTAAAATTCTCTCTCCCTCTCTCTGTATCGGCTGGCTTTGCTGTGGGTGGCGGTGTTGGGCTCTTTCACGGGGAGTATGTTGGCACACAGAGTGGTTTTGATCAGTGGCAGTAACTGATGTGGCAGTGTGTGCTTTTTTTAGACCAATTATTTTTTTGCTTTTGCCAATGTTTGTTATAATGGTGAGGGCCCTGCAGCTCTCACATCAAGAAGGCTTTACAGAAACCCTACCAAAACAAGTCACGTATTGGCAAAACTAGAGGGCTGACCACTAATTCCAGACCTACTGGCTTTGCCAATGCTTATTTATTTGTATGTTTCTCATGATCTTATTGAAGCTGCTTACACTAATTTTCCAATATGAGTGTTTTTGCGAAATTCTAGCATGCATCAAAACATTTTACTAAATGATGCTGCAAAGAAACGGTACCTGAAATTTCACAGTAGTTTAGCAAAATGTTTTTTTTTCCTACTTTCATTTTTTTAGGAACATTTTATATTGAAAGCAAAGAGTCATTAATCTTGCTCTCAAGCTGCTGCAAATATTTGCATCTAATCAGAGAGCATTCTGGGAGTATTATGCATAGCCTCATATTGCTAAACTTTGAAACCGTGAGTACACATTTTTATACTGTAACCACTGTCAGTAGTGCAGTCAGTTCTTTCATTTACTTAGAGCGCTCACCTAATAATAAAGGATTTCAATTAATGAACCATAAATACAAGTTTGAACAGCATTAACATAGGCGCACAAATAATAACTTAACTTGTCCTTACCTGGCCCTTAATGTGCTACTGCAAACTGGCAGCCAAAGGGTTTGTGCTGCAGGGGGTTGGGCCTACTTGTCCCAAGGACAAAATACACATTAAAACTTGTTGCCCTTGACCCCAAACAATATGTCCTGGGAATCGGTCTATAGGAATTCCACATCCCTGCTGACATATGGTGTCCTAAATATATGTCCTGGGCATCAGGCTATAGGAATTCCACATCCCTGCTGACATATGGTGTCCTAAATATTACCTACAAAAATACCAGCCCATTGGCATTGGGTATATATTTTCTACCATTAACTCCAATGGGCTGATGAGTTTTGTAAACTGTATTTAGGACAAGACATCTCTTTGCCAGGACAACTTTATCGTACCCGGACCTAAAGCTCTCTTGAGAGACCTTAGTCATCAAATGCATCAGAGAGGAAGAAGAAGCTTCTGCAACAGATATCCAGATGCATAAAGTTTTAAATGGTACATGTTTTCCACCAGTAGCTATCGAAGCCTGATGAAATACTAGGATATGTGAAATGTTACCTTAGGGGGATTTACATCTGCACTTGCATTTGTCTCTATTGTACTTAATTATGATTAGTGCTCCCCGTTTTATGGTATTTTTTGTTTTTTACATTTCCGTCTGCATTTATCCATAATTATTTTTTGGCCATCTTATTGGTATTTATCCCTATTTTATTTTGTGTTTTGAGAATAAATGGAGTCGCAAAATGGTATATTTCTACATTTATTTAACTCTTACACATGCCCTTATATGTGGATGCCTGTTGCGTTTTTGCAAATAAAGAAGCCACATATAACATAAAACTACACACACAGGTACATATTAACATTATATTACAAATATATATTAACATATATCTGTATTTAAGGAAGTCTCATCCTGTTTTTTAACTTCTTATGCTGTCTACCTGTTCAGGTTTTGCCTGGAATTCATGAAAGATCACAGAGAGTCTCCCAAAAGAAGCACCATTTTCAGTATTTTTCTGCTTTTAAAAATAAATACAGACAGGAAACTCATTGTTTTCTGTCTGTATTTACCTTTAAAAATCTGTAAAAACAGAAAACTGGGAGCCTTAATTATGATCCATAAGTGATTGATCTTTTCTGTATAGAAACTTTCGAAGATAATCAGGTGACACCATGTTCTCTTTTGTTTAACTCTGTTTTATTAATTTTCAGGTGCCCCAGGTACGGTACAATGTACTCTTTTGAGTTTTATACTACGCATCAACCTAGGTGCAATCTCTTTTTTAAACTCCTTTCTATTGATTTTATGCAGAAAGACAAAGCAACAGCGTGCAGCATACAACTGACAGATATGACCATATCACATGGTAGAAACAACAACAACTATTGTGTGGATTCTAGGTCCTGGGAAGTTGTCCTTCCCGCTCCCAATATTGCCTTATATTTCTGTGGGCATCCTCTAGATATATAGAAATGCTCTTCTGCCTTGGCACACCAATCTATGCCCCTTGTTCGTTTCCCTAGTGCGGATGCCAATTGCTATGTCTCTTTTGACCATGAGCAGGCCAATAGCTACCAATTGTCAAGTTGCCCATTACCACCTAATTTCTCCATCAGACCCAAAATTGCCCTCTTAGGGTCAGTAATGATAAAACCTGCCCACAATATGAGGTAGGGTTGAATGTACGTGAGATCGGTATTGTTGAATAGCCTGAAATTCCCACACAGTAAGATAAAAAGTGCCACATTCCCCTTTACAACACATGCAGTGAGGATCAAGACTGTCAATCTAGTTGGGCTGTAATACACCCGATGTAGATAGTTCAGTTCAATCATTTGCATTCTCATGGACTACGGAAGGGTTCCAGGAGCCATCCTCGTCTCCACCCACTCCTTGTCCTCTTGGATCTGTGGCCATCTGTCTCATAACTTCAATAATATATCGAAGGTATCATTTAAATGTTTATTTATTTGTTTTCACAGCCCTGATGAAGTCCTTTTATGGATGAAACTTGTTGGCTGGGCTGATGCATGTATTCATTCTTCTAATTGTGAAAATAAAAGCAACATAACTGAATTCAAGAACTATCAATACTCCCACCTACATATGTTTCACTAATGCCATGATTTAGATTATATTGTACTTGACATTTGAATTGCTTTGGATATTAGTGTGCTCATTGATTCTATCTTTGCTATTAGAAGAGAAATTAGTTTTCTCTGAAATTTGACTGCTCAGTAGAGTGGTCAAGTCAAGTGTGAGCACCTTTGTGCTATATCAGATTTTGAGGACTTATTTACTGGTGCAGCCCATATAGCCCACACTACTCTTCCGTTACCTTTTGTATACCATTTACAAGTATTCTGTACAGTTCACGTATATCTTCTCTTAGAGGGCTCAGATTGTAACACATGCCTCCAAGGGGATGAACTCAGGTATGGTTGCAATATCTTTCATGTTTGCATCTAAGGCATGACGCAATTGGAGGTATTTGTAAAATTGAGACTTGTACATGTCGTATGTTTCTGTTAAGTATGAAAATGACCTAATATGGGCACCGGATCAAAATAATCTCAGGATCGAAACCCCTCCAGATCTACGCTTTGCAGCACCCAGGGACAGTGCCACAGCGGCATTCCGGCAGTCGAAACAGTCTCCCATTTGACCCCTTGTAATGTCTGATATCAACACAGCAGCAATCTCTGTCACTTTAGGCTGCCATATAGTAAGCGGACTATTTTCAAGGCAGTCCAATTCAAGCAAGATACCAGGGTTCTCGCTCTCAGCATATAGCCATGTGTTAATGGGGAATATCAGGGAAGCCCATTAATATGACTTGATATCTGCCATACCTAGACATCTATCATAAGGAACAATACACTTCATCAGTACACAAGACGGGCCTGTCCAACACCCCCACAGGAACCCCGAGATTGCCAATTACAGGGTGCTTAGTTCAAAAGGGAAGTTTTGAAGGACATAGAACAGGCGGGGGAGAGAGACCATCTTAAACAGTGCAGCCCCACCGATGATGTTGAGAAGAAGGGTGTGCCATGCTTCCCTATCACGTTTCATGTAGGAAATCATGGGTGTAAAGTAAAGCCTGAGGCATCCCCGAATACTCTCAACATTTGCGTCAGTCAAGTGATAGAAGTTGGCGGATCAGCGACATAGAGGAGAACATCGTCAGCATAGAGTGATATCCTGTCGTCTCTGAAGGCTGCCCATCGGAACCCCAGTAATTGTGCATCTCTATGGATCCAGCCCACCGAAAGCAAAGAAATAGGATGGCAGAGAGCTGCCCTGTCTAGTGTCTCGTTCAATTGCAAAGGGAGTGGATATTACTGTATTCATTCTTACGCTTGCCCAGAGGTCCTTATGCAAAATTTGCACACACTTCTGGAAGAGGGCGACAATGTTTGTACACTCAACTAGCTGCATCATAAGGGCAAATGTACAGAGCAAAATGCTTTTTCAAAATCCAGTAAAAGCAGTGCACAGCATTCCCCAGCTTCCTGGGAGCATGCAAAGTCATTATAGAGTCTCCTGAGGCAGTGGCCTGTACCACGTTTGGGCATGAACATTTTCAACTTTTTTGGAGCAGGTCCCGTATCACCCTAACCAGTCTGTTCGCCATATGTTTGGCAGTATTTTAGGATCTAGGTTTATCAATGAGATTGGGCAATACGAACTACAGTCCTGGAAGGAGGGGGAGCTTTCCTTATTTAAGGATCACAGTTATGATTGCACCTCTCATATCATGAGACAGAGTGATAAGTTGATAAGGCTCCTTGTACATATTTAGCAAGTGCGGAAGAAAATGTGAAGCATGTTTTTTATGACCTCTACCAGGAACCTATATGGGAATGCAGATTTCCCAGAGCAAGTGGGTCAATTACCTCTGAAAACTCCTACACACTCAGTGGGGAGTCTATTACTTGACTGGCCCCTATAGAGAGGTTGAGGATTATTAAGCCTTCAACATTGGGTCTGAGACGTTTGGTTAGTGGAGAGGTCGTAGACATGAATAACAAAGTATTATATGCACCGAACTCCTGTGCAATCAGATGAGCATGGCCATGTCCATTGCCTCAGCATCTAGCTCAGAACCCTGTCATCCAGCCAGGATTCTTTCTACAGATGCTCCACCTGCCACAGACTCTTCCTTGCTCCTGCAAATATCAGGGCCACACCTGGATAGTACCACTCGCTTTCTGACTCTTGGCTGTCATCAATGCGGCACATCAAACTGCTCACCCAGCATGGTGTTTTAGCCGGATGTATGACGGAACAACGCGTACTTTTACAACACGTACCGTTACCACGCAGGTTTTACAACACAAGTCGTTACAACGACTTGCGTTGGGGGGGCGCTGTATAGTGGAAAAGTTTAATTTGCTATTCCAACTCCAGTTCCCGTGGATAGTAGGGAAGGTGTTGGATAGTAAATTAAACTATTCCCTATCCTACAGCGCCCTCCAGCGCAAGTCGTTGTAACGATTTGCGTTGTAAAACCTGCGTGGTAACGGTACCGCGTTGTAAAAGTTTTGTCGTAATGGATGTTTCCCGTTCTAGCCACATGAACTATGTGGTAGACAGGTACAGGTCCTACTGGGGCCCTCTTTTCCATCACATTAGGGCACAATCTCTTCCCAAGCCTTCTAAAGTTGCTGGCTGAAGTCACCACCAGCAGTCCCAGTAGGACCAAACCAAAGGAAGGCACATGTAGGGCCTGAAATGTCTTTCGTGGGCAGCTGTGAGGGGCTGATATGAGTGCTGAGTCAGGCATATTGTTTAAGATTGTAGATTGCTCTCTGGAGCTAATATACATTGCATCCACCATCTTGTGTTACAAGCCACGCCCCCTAGGAGCAATCACTTGACTGCCTTTAACGAGCATTTCACAACACATTCAAAGGCACACAAGGGAGTTATAGTACTATTTAGACTTTTCTTTCCCACTTTTCTTTTCTATATGCTAGTAAATTGGATGTGTTCTTTTCTTGTGATTTTCAGCGTATGTACATTATGGGGCCGATTCTGATCCTGGATTTTTATTTTCCATACAAATAGGATTTGTATTTTTTTCCATACAAATTGTAAAAAGTCCCTTCCAACCCGTGTAATACGATTCGTACGGGAAAAATACATACAGATCGGCCCGATCCTTACAAATCGGATCGGGAAAAGCTGTATGACACGGACTTGTAAAAAAGACCATACAATTTGTAAAAAGGCTGTCCAACCCGTCAAGTACGATTCGTACCGGGTTGTCAGTATACGATTTGTATGGAAAATGGCCTGTATATGGGAAATGACTCGTACCAGGCAACGAAGTGAACCCCTATACGCCTCGTACCTTGGTATGACTCGTTCTGGGGTATGACTCATACCGGGGTACGAGTCGTATAGGGGTATGAGGCGTACAGGGGTTCCCCCACATGCGAGGCGGGTGTATGGTGCGTACCCCAACATCGCTCATGTACGCACTGTATGTACGCATTTTTGGGGTACGGTGCGTACATACGCGATTTTGGGGTACGGTGCGTACGTACGTGATTTTGGGGTACGGTGCTTATACGGTGCATAGACGACCAGTACCCCTTCATCGCATATGTACGCACCGTACCCCACTTTTCGTGTCATCCGTACGCACTGTACATGCGCACCATACCCCTGTATTCATGGGGTGTACAACGCGTACATGAGGGGGTCTGTCTCGTACTGTTTTCGGGGCGTACAAGGTTTTCCAGCACTTTTTGGCTCTTGTAAAAAAAGAGCCGTACGGACTGCCATTTGTACGAATCGTACTTGCCCGGTTGTAAACTGCTACCGGGAATACATGGGATCATCGCGTACAGAGCAATCCGAATCGGAATTGCTTGTATATACGAGTTGTATGGTCTTTTTTACAATTTGTATGGAGTGCTTCTATTTGTACGGATCGTACTTCCTAGGTTGTAGGGGCATCCTTACAAGTACGAGTTGTATGGGGAAAATGCTCCATACCACGATTTGTACAGCGTTTTCCCAGGATCGGAATCGGCCCCTATGTGTTTTTGGCTGCCCAAAAGAGACATGTGATGTAGACCTAAACATGTCAATATGCTGTCTCTCCTATTGTGCTTGTGATGGAAGCATGCTCTCTCATTTTGCACTTTTTGTTGTCTCAGACTTTGAAGTCAGTCAGTGTTCTGAAGACATCAGACTTCCTCCTCAGCAAATCCTAACACCGAGACTGTTTTGAGGAGGTTGCTTTAAGCCAACGATATATTTCACAGAGGACTGGTAGAACATCTTAATGAGGGGTGCATAGGATCAGGTGTTCTGCCTAAAAATTGCTGTGTCAAGTTTGTAATTTATGCGCTTTGTTAATTTATTAACATTGTGAATTTCTCACAGATTCAGTTTCACACTGAAGAAATATTTTGTGGGTGAACTGTCTTACTCAAATCTTTTTGAGACAGAAGCAGAGTTGTGCAATGTTTTTCTATTTCCAGTTTTTTTGCCTTATTTTTTGTCTGCATATTTGCAATTTGCAAAACATTTCCTCATTCAAAATGGCGTCTCAAAATTTGGAAAGTCATGTCTTTCTTTTTCAGGAACACCTAATGACATCTGACATTTCTTTTCAGTGTCTGACCATTGCCTTTCTCGTTAATCTGAAAAGACACTAACAGATGGGGAGCATATGCTGAAATAGTTGACATGGGATATATTTTTGATACACTAAAAAAACCCTGGCTTCATTACACATTCTAGTAGGTAGTTGTGTCTGCTTGCTCCACTGCACCAATGCCTAGACTGAACCTCATGGGAAGATAAAGGAAGATCTAAAGAAACAACAGAAGAAAGCAGTCATTTCAACGTAGGTAGGTGGCACAGCGGTCACAGGCCTGTTTCCGTACTTCGGTCTCCAGTCGCCATGGTGGTAAATGCGTTTTGAGGTCCATTGAAGCGCATCAACATTTTTGATTGCCTCTCATAAAAAAGCCCTAACCAGGTCTCCCGGCCTCCTGTATGCATTTGTCAATGGCTTCATCCATTTCTTTTATGCGTTTATGAGATTGCATTTCATCACTTATCTCTCTCTCGATCATGCAGAGGTTTATTGCGCGTATATTGCTTTGATCTCTGATCTCCATGTTTCAATCAAAATTAGAGTGTGAGCGGATAGATGGGTGATCTCTTTGCTGCTTGGCAGCACCCGTGCACCTTATCTTCTACTGAAGTATTGGAAGAGAGCCAAGGACACATCAGAGCATAAATAATTGCAATAAACCACCTTCTACTAAAACGATACGCGGCGTGCTTTTCGGCCTGTATCTAGAATGTAAAAGAGTGTCTTTTTAGATGGTTCCCACCCCACCCTTTCTAGTGCTGATGGTTATGAATCTGATAGTGCACTGGAGTTACCTGCCCAGGCCCCAGTGCCAGTGTTCTCTCCCTAAAACTGTTATGTGCAAATTGGCAACCCCAATTGACAAGGAGCTTAACCCTCTTATAAGTTCCTAGTATACGGTACATGGGGTACACAGAGCATGGGTGGTAAAAGGGTCCCCTGGGCTTGCAGCACTGATTGTGCCACCCTGAGTGACCCACATATACTACTGGCAGCAGACCTGCCACTGCAGACTGCAGGAGCAGTGCAAACAGCTTGAACTCTGCTTTGCCGTCATCATATGTGGCAAGGTCAATGCACTGTCTTTAATATATGTCAGTCACCCTTAAGGAAGGCCGTCTGAAGCCCAGGAGGCAGGGTGCATTATATTAAAGGTGTGGACATGTAAGTGCAAGTTTAAATATCCTATAGTGGCCTATACCATTTACGGACACTATAAGTGATAGATTCTCTGTAGGATACCATGGCTGGCAATCGGTCAAACCCGAGGTTTGCAGCTCCATTATAGTATTGCCTAAGTATATCATGTTTAGTAGCAAACAGCATGCCTCCTCACCCCTGACATGAAACTCGTGTCGAGGGCGATGTGGCATGCACTCAGGTGACTACCTAAGGGCCACTGATTGGCCCAGCTTCTCTGTGCTCCGTTTGGCAGCCGGCACTTGCTGCAGCCAAGGCAGGATTCTGACCTCTTGCCAGGCAGTGTGAACACTACCAGGAGTCAAGGACAAAGGCCCGAGCAGGTAGAAGGTCACACCTCCTACATCTCAGGATGGCTAGTAAAGTGGCACATCTAGATGGTAAGCTTTAAAGCTTCAAAGGCTATACCGCCTCTGATATACAACAGGGCTGCCTCCCAAAGGAGGAAACAGCCCTCTCCCTGCCCCAGGCACATTTGCTCCTGGACAGGCAGGAAATTAGCTGTGCAGGAGGTGTACACCCCCATAAGGCTAACCACACCTCCAAGGTGGGCTGCCTGGTCTGTACAGCTAAGGAAGACTTCTGCCATTTAAAAGAATTGTAGAAATAGTGGGTTCTGAGTAGAAAAGGTGACCTACACCCACAGATGTGGTCACCTCAAGGATGGATTAGCCACTGGGTCAAGTAGCACATTTTCCACTTGCACCCACACCCCTAATGCCCCTGAATCTAGGATTTAAGGGCTACCTGTGACTCCAGAACTTCAGTACTGAATCAACTTGCATCAAAGAAGACAAAGAAGATACCTGTGTCTGCGACAACAGGACTTGCCCAAAGCAATGCTCCTGGAGCTGCCTTATCGAGACTCTTCCTAGGCTAAATCTCAGTTGCCCTAGACAGAGGGACCCCTGTGAGAGCCTGAGGCACCCTCAGGCTCCCATGGACTAGTGGCATTAGTCCCCCGCAAACAGTAGGTAAAACAATGCTCCAGATCTGAAGAATCGCTGGCCCTCGGGCCCTCAGAGAGATCGCCCAAATCAAGGTCATCTAGCGCATTGTGGAAAATGTAGTCCTGCCTTCCACGAAGTTACAGGCTTCTACCTTGTTTCCCAGGACAACCGCATGCCAAAGTACCCATCTGCTCTGTATACTGCTGCCATGACTTGTTGGTCCCAAGTACGGAAACCGACTCTTGCACTGACTTTTGTCCGACTCCTTTGTTGCCTTTCTGCAAATTGTTTCACGCAGCACCATGAAAGTGGTAAAAGCATCTCTCCCGTGGCTCCCGTTTAGCACCAGGGACAGACAGGACAACTCTGCACCCAGGCTCCATGGGCCAGGCCAAATTGAACTGACTCCCCAGGTAAAAGTTATCTGACTGCTGTGACTTGGTCCTGAGACCTGCATCACCTCTATCTTCTCTGGGTTCCACGCAACTCGACCTTCAAGTGACAGATTGTCACTAGTGGTTTTTACAGTTGGCCACCATGATAATGTTTGATTGTGTTATTTTGGATTTATGACGGTACAACGCGTACCGTTACAACGCGTCCCTGTACGACGCAGTTTTAACAACGCAAGTCGTTACAACGACTTGCGTTGGGGGGGCGCTGATAGTGAATAGTTTAATTTACTATTCCAATACCAGTCCCCGTGGATAGTAGGGAAGGTGTTGGATAGTAAATTAAACTATCCCCTATCCTAGAGCGCCCTCCAGCGAAAGTTGTTGTAACGACTTTTGTTGTTAAAACTGCGTCGTAACGGTACCGCATTGTAGCGGTTCCGTTGTAAAGGATGTTTCCCGTTACTTTGCACTGATTTTGTATTGCTTTTAAAATCCATATCTCTGGTTATATGTATCTGATTTCGTTTGTTTTGGTGGCTAAATTAAGATAAAATCTGCTTTACTTTTATAAATTGGTGTTGGATTTCTTTCAAGTCAATTACTTATTGTCCATGTTGGTACTCTGAAATGCCTAACACATGTTCCTCTAGTAAAGCCTGTCTGTGCTACCAAGACTGATCTAAGGATTTATTAATGTGAATCCGAGGACCATCTTTGGGGTTTGTGATCGGATTGCATGGTGAAGCCAACCAGCATCACCACACTATACTCCCCTTCCTACAGAGAATCAGTTCTTGAAGCCCCCAAGCATCTCATACATATGCATTATGTAGTTGGGGAGGTGATTAGAAACTTGAAATAGGAGTATTTTACTACTAATGTCACTTGCATTCTTGGTCAATCTTTCTAGTATTTGAACCCAGAATCATCGTGACTGTACAACTCATATAAACTTACAATTTGCACCGGAGACTAGAGCTACTCTCCCAAACCACACCACCAAACGCAGCATACTTGATGCTAATAGAGAGGAAAGCTATCACCAATTAGAGATTTTCATTGTGATCCCTAGATGTAACCTCTTAGTTTGCTTACAAAACCTATTTAAGTTGTTTTTATTGCACAACCGATTCTAGAGAACGAAGAGATAAATGGTCCTTTATGGGGCTGCTTACTATTAGTGCCATAGACATCACCAGCATATAGGCCTGCAGTGTTCTGTAGAATCTCTGGAGGGAATATGTGATGTTACAATGCGATCAAAATGATCGCCGTATGTAACATCGCAGTTTTTATGATGCAAGTTGTTATAACGACTTGCGCTGGAGGGCGCTGGATTTAGGAGTAGTAAGATTAACTATTCCAAAAAATAGTCTACGTACAGTAGGGAAGGTGTTGGAATAGGCAATCTTACTATTCTTTAGGTTATAGCGCCCTCCAGAGGAGTTCGATGTAACGCTTGCGTTGTAATGCCAGCGTTCTAAATGCATTGCGGTGTAATCACTGTGATGTAAAGGATGTTTCCCGTCTGGAGTAGCATAAGAACAAGGAGAGGGGTGCAAAAATATGGCTACTGGAAGGCACCCAATTTCCGTCATGCGGCCCTTTCTCAATGGTATTTTAATGTGTCATGTAGCTCCGATTGTCTACTGAAGTCAAATCGAGATTAGCAATGCATATAGTTCATGCACAAAGTGCTGAGCATTATGAGTCACTGATGTGTTGATCAGGTACATAGTTATGTGAGTTATGTGACTCTCTGACTATCAGACCCACTGCGTGGAGCCACAGGGCAGACTGAGCTAACGGGGCCCGAGCTGTGGTGGTTGAGGTCGTTTGACACTGGTGTTGTGGAGTGTGTCCTACTATGATTCTGCAGACTGGGACAGGTAGACCCCCTACTGCACTTGACTCCCAGGGTTATGGGTGGGGCAGTCCAAGTTATTTCTGTGAGGTTGTGTGGTAGTTAGGTTGGAAGGCAGCTCACAATCGAGACCCCATTGCTTCCTGTTCCCTACCTTGGAGAATGGCCGGAGTTTCTGTGTTTTGATGGGAGTAAAAAAACTCAAATCCCAAACAATCACACAATAGTTATGATAATGTATATATCCATTTAGATAATAGTACATATTTACTGTACACACCATATAAGCAGTTCTACAGGGATGCACTACCAGTTCTATGGGGTTCTTTAACCCCTAAGCCGCGGCGGTAATTCCGCTGCGGCGTTAGGGGGGGGCGCGCGGCGCCACCATGCTCGTGACGGAACCACTCCATCACGAGCCGCGGTGGCGCTGTTCTTGTGACGGAATGGTTCCGTCACGGCCCTGCCCGCTCAATAGAACGCGCCGTGTCTGTGGATGGGCCACGGGGCGAGCTGTCGTGCTGACCTGGGCTTATTATTACAGCCGGCCTCCTCCTCTCTAAGGTCAACAGTACGCACAGCAGTAGCTCCACGAAGATGACTTCAGCTGTCTGCTCCAGTTGTTGTAGTTGAAGGATCTTCCTCCTTTGGTCCAAAATGCTGGTGTAAGAACTAAAGTTCTAAGAAAGTAGAGTCAGTGCAGGAAGTCTACTTACTTCTCTGTTGTCTCCAAATCAAGCTGTCCTTACTTTGTGGTTGACACTGGCAAGTTCGGCAGGACCTCTCCTCAGTTGGACTGACTCAGTTGGACTGACTCAGAAGAAAGACTTGCAGTTGCTCCACATACCTCGCATCCGTCTTAAACGCACAGGCGGCATGGCCTTTTCCTATTTGGCCCCCAAATATTGGAACAGTTTGCCTAAATCTCTGAGGGATATCCCGTTGTACGGAACCTTCAGAAAACAACTAAAAGCCTTCCTGTATTAAACTCCACCTCAGCTAAGCTTCGTTATCAGTGATGTTTCCCTAGGCAGCACCGAGATGCCCCAGGGTGATTCGAGCGCTATATAAGAGTAAATAACATAACATAACATGGAAATCAGAAGACGCTGGGCACTTCAGATGTCTTCAAGGCGCTCTCCCATGTGTCCCATACTTCCTCTGGCCCACTCCTCCCTCCTGATTTGGCAGCTGGGTTCTCCTCTATTGGCCGACAGACACCTGTGGTACAATGCTGTCTCCTCTCCCCTTCCAGCTGCCAGGCAGCTCCCAAGCTCACTGTCTGACCCACAGCTTCTTCCAGAAAGGCATACAGATACCAGGGCATGTCCCCTCATCTTTAGGAGACTGCCAATCTGTGGTGCCAGTCCTTGAACAAAGCAGCTCTTCTCCTGTGACAGTGAAGCAGCTCAAATTGGAACAAAGTGGGGAAGTTTAGGGCCCACATTTATTTGATATTTTCAGGTTTGGGGTGTAGATTCCCTCTCTCAGTATAGAACCCAGGGGCATGTTATCAAGGACGGCGTTAAAATTATCGCCGGTTTAGTGGCAGAAAACTGCCGCTAAAGCGGCAATAATGGGCTTGATAATATGCCCTAGAGAATTCCAATAGAAGCCCCTGTTCACACCAGAACATGGACTTCTATTGGAATTCCCATGGGTATATTATCAAGCCCATTCTCTCCGCTTTAGCGGCAGTTTTCTGCCGCTAAACCGGCGATAATTTTTAACGCCGTTCTTGATAATATGCCCCCCTGTTTAGAATGGGTTCTTTTAAGAGTTCATTTTTTATCTACAGCTGATTCATGTTCTTTGTGCAAGGGTGTGGCTCCTCTCAGCAGACAGCAGAGATGCTGGCTCCAGACAGGAGTACCCAAAACAAGAGATAAGAGTGAAGCTATGTACCTGGCTCTGATCAACCTTCTAGGTGGACCACTCAAAGAAAAACAAAGGACACAGGCTCTCCCTAGAAGCCTTTCTTTCATTAGCGGCTGTGTCTGCCGACTCACCCACATCCCCCCATCATTAACCAAATGGCAGTGCTCAGGAAGGGCTAATCAGCCATCTCCTGCTAAAAAGGTCACACAGAAGTTCTAAAGGCTGGCCTGCCTCCAATCCTGCACACTTCTGTGTCTAAAATTAAACCCTTCTCCTCAGCAATGATGGCAATACAATCCCACTCTCTGGGGGCTGTTTCACAACCTCCATCTTGTGGCACGTCAGACCATGGGCAATCCAAAATGGATTCCACTGGTAACAGCATACATAAACAATAGCAAACAATGTGCAATCCCGCCATTATACACCATACATGTACACACACACACACTCAGCATTTACTAAGCTACTAATCACTGGATTTTTGTGTGACATGAAATTTGGGAATTACATGAGATTGCACTGGTGTAATAAAATATTGATATGGGCCTAGATATCACTATTCGTGTGCTGGAATCTGGATAGGGATCTGCTTAATGAAGTCTTGCCCAATGCCCAAAAGTAATTGTTTTCTAAGGGGAATATTATCAAGCAGGGCGTTAAAATTATCGCAGTTTTAGTGATAGAAAACTGCCGCGAAAGCGGCTATAATGGGCTTGATATTATGCCCTGGAGAATTCCAATTGAAGCCCATGTTCACAGCAGAACATGGGTTTCTATTGGAATTCTCCAGGGCACATTATCAAGCCCATTATCTGCCGCTAAAACAGCGATAATTTTGAACGCCCTGCTTGATAATATGCCCTCAAATCTTTAGGAGAAAGTCCCTGTCAGTATACTCACTTGCCTTTTCAGCGTTCAAAGAATCGACTACCAACACATCCCTTTTTTTGTACCGTCAGTTATCACCATACCTTGATGCTAGTGTTTCGCAATACTACTTCACCAATAATCTTCTATTGGTTCCCGAGTAGCGTGCTACTCGCAAAAAAGCACTTTGATGCATCGTCAGGGATAGTAAGCGCTACATAAATGCAATTGCAATTACCTGGTTTGATGCCTGGTTGATCTTTATTCACTAAGACAGTAACCACAATTTGCAGTCTGACTACTACTGTTTGTAGATTATCTTGCTGTCAATGCACTCCATAAACAGAGGTCTATACAAAGCAACAATGAGGATTTTGGTGGGTTTAAGTGGAATCACTGTGACTGCTTCACAAGTTGTGGCACATATTCCTTGCACTTTTGTGAAGAATTCACATCTGAGATGCCTGCCATAGGTTGGGTGGAATTCCATTGCCAGCCCATTTCTGCCTGAATCTTCCCCTTCTGCAGGATGCCAGCCCATGGCATCCTTAACGTTGGTTGTTGTGCCTTTTGCCAACCTAGACCACCATTAATAAATTGTGGCAAGTCTGAATGTGAGGTAATTCTGAAATATCAGAGTGGCATATTCCACTTACCACCAGTGCTTTTTAGAATTTAGTATGGTGTGCGAAATGTGTGTAATCTGTGTATGTGGAATTCCATGAAACTGGCCTAAATTTACGCATAATTACATGAAGTGCAAATCCATCATTTAGCTCTATATTTTAGTGCGGATTGCATCCATGTGCAAATCTTTGACATAGGGATACATTTTGCACACACAAAAAAAACACAAAAACCCTCAATTGCTTCAAACAACAGCTGCTTATGTTGTGATGGATCGTGTTGCTCCGGCTCTATAATTGTGCTTTGAATGGCGGACTGATTATGTCACGTAGCGTAATGTGATCATTTAGGGAATTTTCTGTAATAAGCGTAAAGTAAAATTATATGAATTACAGTAGCGTAATTTAAGTTTTGCCCAGGCCTACAAAATTCATTTAAGGCATCATTTTTTGAAAACCATCACTTTGGCAGTGATGGTTGTTTGCTACTAACTCTTTCATTTATTGGTGTTTGTAACAAAGAAACGTTATACTATATAATATTTTATATAGTGCATGGCCTCCAATTTATCAGCCTTGTAGCGCTTTTCAGGGCATAGGCTGTGGTGTAGCAAGTAGGATGGGAAGGCGGTCCGTCCCCTGCGGGCCGAGTTTTGGGGGCCAAGCGCAGGGGCTGCTACACGCAAGTAAACAAAAACAGGAGTAAACCCGTTATCCCAGCTGAGACCGGGCAAATATTGTAACAATAGAACAATGACTCAACTGGTATATCATACAAGGGGACGGAGTAACGCGTGTATCAATCACCAAGCACAGAAAGGGTACACGGGAGACCAAGTAAGAGTGGAAGGGTTGTTATTTGCATATAGGAGCACAACGGACAACTAAATTGCATTAACCATAACAACCAAATGTGCACTGGATGTGTTACAGTGAATAAATGGCGCATTGATACAAGTGATAAGGAGAACAACGTGAGGCAGCGAGTGACGCTTCAGTTGTCCCTGAGACCCCTTCCCCCAGAATCATGCCGGTTCCTCTGATCATCTGTGATCTGGGCCGAATTCCCGCCAGACTCCAATTTCATCCCAAGAGCTCTACCTCATCACCGTCACGCCTCCTTTCACGTGGACTTTGAACCTCACTAAGTGAGCACACTACCAATCATGTAACCATTGTCCTGAGGATGTCCTCAAGCTAACAGAGGTCGAAACGCCGTCGACTCGACAACGCTATTTCGCGGCATCCTAAGGATCATTTGCTAATAATGAAATTATTTTTTACGATTGTAAATACTTTCATTTGATCCACTATTTTTCTATCGCCGCCTCGTGTTGTTCTCCTTATCACTTGTGTCACTGCCCTGTTTATTCACTGTTACACATCCAGTGCTCATTTTGTTGTTATGGTTACTGCAATTTAGTTGTCCGTTGTGCTCCTATATGCAAATAACAACCCTTCCACTCTTACTTGGTCTTCCGTGTACCCTTTCTGTGATGGTGATTGATACACGCGTTACTCTGTCCCCTTGTATGATGTAGGGGCTGCTACACACAGCACAAGGTCTAGCTACGCCACTGGGCATAAGTGTGCATCTTTTGCTGTGGACCGCCAATGGAAATGTCTACGTGGGGTCAGCATGAACAGACCTTGCCCAGTAGAGTTAGTGCGGTGTTCTGTGGAACTTTGAGTTTCTCCTTGGAAAAAAGTGAAGTTTCAAAACAAAATAATGAAAACTGGTATTGAGTATGAATTTCTGGAGAGCCCTGCAGTTCACAATGAGCTCAGCTTCTCTCTAAGCAGAGAACAATATCTGCGGGACGTGACAAGGCCTGATGCTGTCTGCCACAGAGCATGGTGCTTGTCTCGCCTCTTTTGATTGGCGGTTACCTTGGAAGCCTTGAGGGAGCAGTGTCAGGGGTGTAATAACATGTCACCAAGCTGAGCTGAATTTGACAAGGGTACATTACGAATGAGGCCCAGAGGCAATGCACAATCCCTGATGACAGGGTCACAGCGTTGTTTTTTTTTTAAAGTGCACAACACAGAAATGTGCCACATTCGTTGTTTTTTTCCAGCTAGTTTTAAATGGTGAGTGCTGTATATAAGGTATATTACAAAATCACTAAATGGAAATATTAATGCTAAATGGCATGCAAACGTACAATATTGCATAATTTCTTAATAGTTTAATAAATAGTTCATCAGTGAATGTGTTTTGTGCTAACTTAATTTGGTCCTTTATTTAGCACATGTTGAAAAACGAGGCAGCATCTGTGAGGCCTGCACACATAACATGACTACATTTGTCCTTCACTGGGAACCATACACTCAATTGTAGTGCCTGGTTCTCAGAGGGTAGCGTTATAGAGCAGTCTGAGGCTTACTCAAGGGAGGTGGTGTGGGCTAGTAATCGCCATTTGCAGGTGCGCACAAATAACACCCAATAATTGATTGTCCAGTCCGTACTTTGCTTTATAAAAGTAAGAGTACATTTATTAAACACACACACACTACTCAATATTATGCACCAATTTACAAATATACATGTTGGAATTACTTTGTGACATTGCATAACATCTCCACCCCTCCCGCAAGGGGGGTTGGGTCTAGTACCACCACTCCCATGTATGCACATCATCTTGCCCCCAATGCAGTAAGTGGATCATAACTTGGAGCGTGGGCCCTGCGCACTGGCACTTTCCCAGTGGCGACCCACCCCAGTACTTCAACCAGCATTTAAAATAGGTAACCCTGCCCTGGTGACACACACCCTGACTGAGCATTTCCTACTAACCATAGGTATAGACCTCTATATCTTAAGGGCTAACAGTCTGGGTTCTTCACCTAAGCGCAGCAGCACGAATACATGTTTAAGCATCACTTTGTTCAAAATGGAGTCGTCCAGTGTCTCTGGCCACATGGCTCCCCTTCCTGTCTTTACTTTGGTTCAGCTTGGTGCCTGGTACCCAGTGACGGCAGCTGATGGATTGGCTTGTAGCTCCACCTATCTTTTCTCCTTGGAGGGAAGATCTTCACTCTGGGAAGAAAGGTCATTAATCTAACCTGCCTTGACCAGACCCCAGCCAGGGACTCAGAGAAATATGACATTTCTGGACGACCCAAAAGCAGTACAAATATGACTTTGGACTCTGCAAAATACTTCTTTTTACATCCGCTACACTGGACTTTCGTGCATGTCTGGAATCTGTAGGCCTTGTGGAAGGCATTCTAGCCATGGGTTCCACCTCCCCATAAGGGAATAATGAAGTGAAAAACACAGTAAAACACGCTGACTTCCCTGGCATGTTTCCTTCCAATGTATAAAACCTATTCCATGTCAACACCCAATTCTGCATAAGTCCTGCCACACCATTCAATTTGAACCTCCTGGACTGCGCACGCTAAGAATCTCCCCTGCGCAACCCCTACACGTGTGCACACGCATGTACAAATGTGTCTGCATGTAACCAGCCTGGTGCCCCACTGTCGAGCTGCTGCGCAGCGGCCTAGTCAAGCCAGGGGGACACCAGTAAAATCTCCATGCAGTCTCCTTCATTATGAGTTCACTGTGGATGAGTCCCAGATTATGAGGCGCCCCCACAGTAAAAGCTCAACAATTAGGTTCTCAAAAAGCGGAAAAATCCGGGCGGCCCCTAGTGTCAGAACCACCTTCTAACAGCACGCTTACAACATTTTTGACCATGTCAGAACACTTCAAGATTCTGAGAATCTGAGAGAAGGAAAGGAGGTGAGATCAGGGGAAAGGCTTGTGGTTAAAGTCAGCAGCGGCCGGTCCTAATGGGCGGAGGGGCCACGGCCCACAACCTTTGAACATTATGAATGTCTGTCAGGCTGAGTAAAGATCAGCCTGACAGACACACTTTATTTTCAGGTCAGGCAGCCAGGAACTAGACATGCACTAAATGCGCAGTCTCATGGCTAGCTAAGGGGTACTTTTTCGGGCTGAGGATGTTGCAGCTCCTGTGGGTGTAACCTCCTCAGCTCAGCAAAGGTCCTGTAAGGCCGGCCCCCCTCATGATGAGGGGAGCGTCAGTGATAGCCTTGTCCATGGATGCTTCAGTTTTAAGCCCTGAAATACCCAGGACTGAGTGTCTATCCCTGACACCTCGTCACAGAGTGGGTGGAGTCAGCAGTCTCACTGACCCCATCCTACTCTGTGACGAGGTAAGGACTGCTGCCTCTCCTCATTGGCTGACCAGACAACAGCCAGTGTGGGGAGGCAGAAGTCCCAACCCTCCTGGTACCCCTGAAGATTCCCTTCCCGAGAGCTGCCATAGGTAAGTGTTTTTTATTGACTGTAAAATTTCTCAAAATTTTGAATTATGTGATTTCACATAACGTCTTGCATGCATCTCATGTAAAAAAGTTGTGAGTCTCACTTTGTGCTTGTTAGACTATTTTACACGAGGTGCACTCACAGTCTAAAACAAGTAACACGAGATACCGCAAACCACATGTCGCTACAAAACACATGCCCAAGTTGCTGGACTACATACCTGTGCATGGCGTGCTCTTTGGGTTGCTGCCAATGCAGACTTTTTCAACCTGGCATGGATGTGCCCTATCAGGGCAGCATACCGGGAACTGGTCTTCCATGACCTCCCAAAGAGGCTTGAGACTGCCCTCTCCCTTATTTCATGGATAGCACCGCTAAGCTATGTGAGTAAGCGGCGCGCGTCACTGCGTTTGTGTGCCACAATGCCTCTTTTGTTGTCCAAGAGATGAATTACATTCCAGTGGAGTTGAGGTCCAGCTCCTAACACTCGCGACTGTCTGAAAGATCTCATCTGTTGTAACTCTAATAATGAACTCTATGACACCCTACTACCACAAATGTCCAGACCTAAGCACCTATGGGATCCACCTTGCACTTTCGCACAACAATTTCCAACCTTGGGAACAGACCCAGGGGTTTGTTATGACACTTGCTATTGGGGGAAGTGGGTTTCCCTAACCTCGTACTCCATTAAATGTAATTGATGGATACAGTAGAGCCTGATATGTCATGGTTAATGAGAACTTTAGGTGTCACTGCCTCTGTTATATCCCAGCAGTTGTTTCGACTTTTCTAACTATGTCTATATTAAACCCTTCAAGGTACAGTACTGTGAGGTGTAAATTATACTATCCTATGTGCTAGACTGCAATTACTGCTGTGCCGCTACTGTCAAAAAAGCACAAATAAACTATACAAGAAATATTTGGAGTAAATGCCAGAGAAAGGGGTGGATGTTTCAGCACAGTTGCCTTAAAAGCTAACCATGCATTGAAACATGTGCACAAACATTTACAATCATCTACCAAATAAAGATGATTATCAAAGGAAATGTATTTTGTCTGTTGTCTATATACACACATATAGAAAACAGAACAAACAAGGGCAGAAATAAATCGCTTTCCTGGGCAGCATGTGGAAGGGAACGCCGCCAACATTTTGTGGTGGTGTAAAGGAAGGGGTATTTTCCCCATGGAGAAAAAACAATACAAGAAAAATGTGTGCTATTCCACAAAGGCTTTCCACAAGGCGCAATTGTACTATGGGTAAAGGTTCCATTGAGGAAATGGAAACTCCAACTATAAGAAGAAAATGTGACTTACCCAGGAATATGCCTTGAAAGCCATTCCAGCCTGCCCACATCAAGCATCATTTCTGTTTTTCTCCTTGTTGATGTTCTTTACCCTACCACCTCAGCTGGTAAGTCTTCCTTGTTATCCCCTTGCCTTAACCTGGGCTCTCTCTTCCTCCCTTACACATCCATATACACACTGCTTCCTCTTACCGTGTCTGCTTCTATTAAGGTCCTTCCTTCTGTCCAAAGGGTGAGGAGTGGTCTTTCACACACACCAAGGGACTGAATAATAAAATTAATTCTAGGTTTCGTGACAAGAATTTTGGAGTCCATTGAGGACACGGAGGTGGTTATGCTTCTCTGTCTTTACTGCCAAAACCACAGCAACTAATCAAAACATAAATAAACAAAACTACAAATTCCACGAGTATAGCAGGCCCTTCTTTAATACCTCCTTCCCAGTCTACCAATCACCGTTCCTTAATGCCCTCAAACTGAGAAACACCATCTCGCTGCCCCTTTTTTTGCTGACTCCATCTTGCTGCCTCTTTCTTTGCTGACACCATCTCGCTGCCTCTTTCTTTGCTGACACCATCTTGCTGACTCTTTCTTTGGCGAGTTCATTTCCAGGGGCATAACACAGGCCCCCGCAACCCCTGCAGTGTGGGGAGGCCCCCGAGCTGAGGGGGCCCCTCAGCACGGTACTCACACCTGATAGCTCTGGATTAAATCGGTAGCATGGGCCCCTCTGTGTACCTTGCAGGGGGCCCCTTCAACTTTTGTTACGCCACTGTCCATCTCGCTGCCCCTTTCTTTGCTGACTCCATCTCTCTGCCTCTTTCTTTGCTGACACCATTTCACTGCCTCTTTCTTTGCTGACACCATCACGCTGCCCCTTTCTTTGCTGACTCCATCTCGCTGCCTCTTTCTTTGCTAACTCCATCTCGCTGCCTCTTTCTTTGCTGACTCCATCTCGCTGCCCCTTTCTTTGCTGACTCCATCTCGCTGCCTCTTTCTTTGCTGATACCATCTCAATGCCTCTTTCTTTGCGGACACAATCTCGCTGTCTCTTATCTTGCTGCTTCTTTCTTTGCTGACTCCATCTCGCTGCCCCTTTCTTTGCTGATACCATCTCACCACCTCTTTCTTTGCTGACACCATCTTACTGCTTCTTTCTTTGCTGACACCATCTCGCTGCCTCTTTCTTTGCTGACTCCATCTTGCTGCGTCTTTCTTTGCTGAGTTCATCTCCAGAGGCGTAACACAGGCCTGCAGCCCCCAAACTGCAAGGAGGCTCCCGAGCTGCAGGGGGCCCCTCAGCACAGTACTCACACCTTATAGCTTCGGATTAAATCAGTAGCAGGGGCCCCTTCAACTTTTGTTATGCCACTGTCCATCTCGCTGCCCCTTTCTTTGCTGACTCCATCCCTCTGCCTCTTTCTTTGCTGACACCATTTCACTGCCTCTTTCTTTGCTGACACCATCTCGATGCCTGTTTCTTTGTTGACACCATCACACTACCCCTTTCTTTGCTGACTCCATCTCGCTGCCTCTTTCTTTGTTGGCTCCATCTCGCTGCCCCTTTCTTTGCTGACTCCATCTCACTACCTCTTTCTTTGCTGACACCATCTCCCTACCTCTTTCTTTGTTGACACCATCTTGATGCCTCTTTCTTTGCTGACTCCATCTTGCTGCCTCTTTCTTTGCTGACTCTATCTCTCTACCTCTTTCTTTGCTGACTCCATCTCGCTGCCTCTTTCTTTGCTGACACCATCTCACTGCCTCTTTCTTTCCTGACACCATCTCGCTGCCTCTTTCTTTGCTGACACCATCTCACTGACTCTTTCTTTGCTGACTCCATCTCGCTGCCTCTTTCTTTGCTGCCTCCATCTCGCTGCCCCTTTCTTTGCTGACTCCATCTCGCAGCCTCTTTCTTTGCTGACACCCTCTCGCTGCCTCTTTCTTTGCTGCTCAGCAGTCAAGATGTGTAGTTCTTTTCTTTATTGATGTTTTGATTATTTGCTGTGGTTTTGCCAGTAAAGAAAGAGAGTTTGAAACAACAAGGGAACCCATTCGGTTGTCCAGGGACCGTGGGTAGCTATAATATAGAAACAACAGTGGTCCCCAAGAGTATGTAGATTCAGAATATCAGATAAAACATAGTCCACAATGGGAGCTATATTGGCCACTGTCCAGCCGGACAGGGTATTTTATTTTCTTGCAATAGAACAAATAGTGGGATATGAAACTGCGACTCGGCAGAGCACCCAGGGGTAACAGACACCGCGGAGGATTCTCCCTCCCAAGACTCGTTTTGAATCACCACGGGACCACGCAGGCCTTTTTTCCCCTCAAGAAAAATTTCTCCCAAATGGAAATGAGGTGGACCTAACGTGACAACCTGTACTAAACAGGAGATAAACAAAACGAGTATCTTTTCCAATACTAATTTTCCCTGAAACCCCCCGACCCACATGGGCGGTTGTGTGTTTAAATGTATATACCAGGCAAGCAAATGTATGTATTGTTAGTCCTGATGATGATCCCACAATATTGAGCATAAGGGATCGAAACGTCGACTTGTTTTAAGTGTTTTCACAGCCTCACTATTATGTCTGATTTACGCTGTGTCTAGCACTTGTATTGGCACTACTTTCACTCTTTACTGAATCACAAGTGGCCAATTATGCTCCTTCTTGCCTAAAAACCTTCCCTGTTTGTTCCCAAAACGGTACAGGACTGTGCCTTTTTCATATCCCACTATTTGTTCTATTGCAAGAAAATAAAATACCCTGTCCGGCTGGACAGTGGCCAATATAGCTCCCATTGTGGACTATGTTTTATCTGATATTCTGAATCTACATACTCTTGGGGACCACTGTTGTTTCTATAGTAAAGAAAGAGAAGCATAATCGGAACCTCTTGTCGTGGCATAGGATCCCTGGTGCGCATGCCTGAACTCTGCAATTTCGCAGCAGCCAAACGGCCAAAAATGTGCCATGCCTTCGGGGTTCACGTCCCCCTTTCCCAAATGTCCGAGCACAATGTGGGCGTTGCACTCCAACGCGCGGGCCTGCTCTGTTCACACTGCAGTGAATAGATCCAAGAAGAGAGAAGCTTTTGCCTTCTTGTTCCGCCACTGTTGACGGTGACAGGGCCGCTACATAGATTCAGACATCAGGAAGAACCAGGGGAGTACAGCATCAAAAGAATTGGGTCAGTATTTCTTTATGTTTCCACTTTTCAGCACTCAGTCTGACTAATATAACAATATTAGGTAGAGTGTTCCTGCGATATTGATGAAAAAGGAATTTACCTGCTGCAGAGAAAGTTAAAGAAAGCAAGCAGTGGATATAAGCTAATATGCACCAGAAATATCCATTTCAACAGACCCAGTTCAGATGTTAGACTCAAAATTTGCTTTATTTTTGATGGCTCTGCTTCAATGGAAGTCAGTGGGCAAATTGCATTTCCCCGATTTTTTTCAAAACCTTCCACTTGGCCGTTTTCACCACTTTTTACATTTAAGTGATTGAGTCAACACAGAAAAGATGTTGATGAGATGAAATCAGCTGATATACTTTGGGGCATATTTACAAGGTCCCTGTGCCAATAGAGCGTCACTGTTTTTTTAGGCGCTCCAGTGGTGCACCATGCTGAGCCATATTTACAAGGCCACGCAAAGCCACCTTGTTTGGCTTTTCATAGCCTTGTAAATATGGCCTCCTCTGATTAAGGCATTACTCTGAGTGAAAGGGGCGTTGCATGGATGTTGCTGTGGGTGCCACAATTCAACACCTATGGATTCTGATGCATTCCCTATTGACAAAGTTTGGTAAACCTGGAAACATATCACATTCCAATGCCTCACCAGCGGAGGCGTTAAAGTGGTGCAACGAGGAGAAATTTCTTTATTTCTCCTCGTTTTTTGCTCTCTCTATGTATTCTGTATTCTGCAGAGAAAAGCTAAGGGGAAAACATCAATTATTGTTTTTGTGCAGGAAGGTGTTGCTTCCTGCACAAAAACAATCATCCCTGCAATGCGGGCACCCTTGCACCATGGTGAAAGGCTACTTGCATTGATGATAGGTGGTGTGTCAGTGCAGAGGAGAGCACAGGGGTGTGTCATATTGCTGTAAATACAACACATTCCTTCACTTTCCTAATGGCGCAGCTCGGCACAGCAAGGTGACCTGCAGCGCTGCGCAATTTCTAGTAAATATGCCCCTTAGATTAATGCAGCAAAGTTGTATTCTGAAAAAGGGGCGACCATTGCAAAGTGTTTTATCTGTAACATACATACCAAAAGACCCGAATCAGGTAGGAGACATGATTTTTTTATCCAAAAATGATTAATTTTAAATGTCACCTAAGCAAAATTGTCACAGTTTCAGTGCTAGTCAATGGATAAAATAAATCAAATACATTCCCCCTATTTCGTTTTGGTGTAGCCCTCTTTCCTGCTTTGGATGTTGGCATGTATGCTATAAACGAGAGCGCAGACAGTATTTTGATTGGCTAATTTATTTATTTTTTATTTATTTAAACTTATAAGGCGCACAGCTACCCGCAATAGGTTTCCCGGCGCCAAGGGACAGACTGAAGAAGAAAGAACTGCCAAGCAAACTGTCAAAGAACTACTAAAGAAGACTGCTTCAAATTACTGCTGGAAAAGCCAGGTTTTTAAACCCCTATGGAAGCGAAGAAGATCCGTCTCCAACTTCAAGGTCACGGGCAGGGCATTCCAAGATTTAGTGCCTAGATGAGAAAAGGAGCGACCGCCCATCTTCACCAACCTAAATCTAGGGACAATGAAATCACCTTTTCCCGAAGATCTCAGACAGCGACTGGGCTTATAAGCTTGAATGAGATTCTGTAGGTACCACGGGGCAAAGCCCTGCTTTATCTTGAAGATATGGCATAAGGCCTTGAATTTAATTCTACTCGTTATTCTCAGCCAATGCAGGTTGCGAAGGGCTTGAAGGCCAGATGTTCTCCGAGGAACATTACGTAGAAGTCGTGCGGCCGCATTTTGGACGACCTGAAGTTTGTTCACTGTTGGTGAATCGGCGCCAAGATAGAGGACATTACCGTAGTCCAGGCGAGAGACTACCAATGCTTGGACCACTGTCCTCTGTGTAGAGGCCTCTCCTACCTCGTAGGAAGCGGCCGCTCCCCTTGCATCCTGCCCGACTGCCATAGCGCTTTGCAGAGACTGGTATCGTAGCGCTATACGCCTGCCTGCCATTGTTTTGCCTGCCACTGCTGCCGCTCTGTATACCTGCACTTGTATGTTTTAAAATTGCATTGTGCGCTCATTTCCGATTTTGTAAACGTGCACCTCGTTTTTTTAGCATTGATTGTCAGCCAGCGCTCAGACTCACTTTTCTTACTCAGCGTTGCGCCGGTGCCACTGCCCTCAGCGTCTCTCCTCCCTGCACCCCAACCTCGCCCAGGCTGAATTTCGATCCCTCCACCATTTTGGTTGTTGTGCCTAACCAGCACCTACAGCCCACCTCCCGCCTCCCAGCTGCCCCTCCCCCGCACGGACTCAGAAGGCTTGCCCTGCCTGCTGCTCCTCTGTGACCTCTCCTACCTCGAAGGAAGCGGCCGCTCCCCTTGCATCCTGCCCGACTGCCATAGCGCTTTGCAGAGACTGGTATCGTAGCGCTATACGCCTGCCTGCCATTGTTTTGCCTGCCACTGCTGCCGCTCTGTATACCTGCACTTGTATGTTTTAAAATTGCATTGTGCGCTCATTTCCGATTTTGTAAACGTGCACCTCGTTTTTTTAGCATTGATTGTCAGCCAGCGCTCAGACTCACTTTTCTTACTCAGCGTTGCGCCGGTGCCACTGCCCTCAGCGTCTCTCCTCCCTGCGCCCCAACCTCGCCCAGGCTGAATTTCGATCCCCCCACCATTTTGGTTGTTGTGCCTAACCAGTACCTACAGCCCACCTCCCGCCTCCCAGCTGCCCCTCCCCCGCTCCGCCCCCTCCACTATCCATTTAAGACTGATGTCCCAATGCGCAGCGTCCACGCGCTACGGCCGCGCCGAAGGTGCGCCAAAGGTAAGCCCGTCTACGCCCGTCCGCGCCTGGACCGCGCCCAGTGCCAGACCCCCTGGTCCCCGCCGTTCCCAACCCACTAGAGTCACATATGATGCCGCAACTCTCCTCGCCCTCAACCCCGGACGCATACCACAATGCTACGAAGCCACCCCAGGACGTACCCACGGCCCATTCGCCTGCCTCTCCTGCAAGTTCAACTGCTTCAGGACCCTCACCAAACCCACTTCCTCCACACACAGCTCCGACTCTAACCACCTGTAGTGCATCCTGCTGAACACCCGCTCGGTCCACAGACACGCAACTGAACTCTGGGACCTACTCGACACTGCGTCACCAGACATCGCCTTCCTCGCAGAAACATGGATGAACACATCATCAGCACCCGACATCGCCATAGCCATACCGGACGCCTACAAGATTATCCGAAAAGACCGCATCAATCAAACAGGAGGAGGCATCGCCATCATCCACAGGAACACCATCAAGATCACGACCAGCTCCGACGATAATCTTGCAACCGCCGAACATCTCCACTTCCAGATCCACACCGACCCCAGGACCACACTTAGAGGCACCCTCATCTACAGACCTCCAGGTACCCGCACTCAATTCAGCGATGACATCACGGACTTCGTCAGCCCACATGCCCTCGCCTCCGAGAACTACATTCTACTGGGAGACCTCAACTACCACCTTGAAAACAAACACGACAGCAACACCACCACCCTTCTAGACAACCTGGCCAACCTCGGACTCAAACAACTTGTTGACACCCCCACCCATGCAGCTGGACACACTCTCGACCCTATCTTCACTTCCAGCAAGCATATCTCCTTCGATCGCACCACAGCTCTCCATTGGACGGACCACAGCTGTGTTCACTTCAGCTACAAAACCACCCTGAACCACAACCGCCCACAACCTATTCCTCGGAGAAACTGGAACAAAATCACCTCCGACCAACTCCTCACATCACTAAACCAAAACCCTCCCTCCCTCTCACTGGACCCAAACCAAGCGGCCACCAATCTCAAGCAATGGATCACCCACAGTGCTGATGAATTAGCACCCCTGAAAAAGCACCAGATCAAATCAGCCAGCAAAAAGGCTCCCTGGTTCAACGATGACCTTAAAAAATCCAAGAAACTACGCCGCACCCTGGAGAAAACATGGAGAAAAAACCCAACCACCAACAACATGGCCACCCTCAAGGCAGCCACCTGCAAACACCACCAACTGATTCGATCCGCCAAGAAATCAGCATTCAAGAATCGCCTCGACAACAACCCTCACAACAGCAAGGAACTCTTCAACATCGTCAAAGAATTCACCAACCCCACCGCTGCATCTAACGACATCACCCCCTCCCAAAACCTCTGTGATGCGCTATCCTCCTTCTTCTAAAACAAAATTGCCAACATCCACAACAGCTTCGAGAATACCCCCAGCGATCAATCCCCCCCACCCCCCTCTGATCCAACTTCGCCAACTAACTACCTTAGCAACTGGAACCCAATCACCACTGAAGACACCACCCGCCTAATGAACTCAATCCACTCTGGCTCGCCAACCGACCCCTGCCCCCACTACATCTTCAACAAAGCTGACTCCATCATCGCACCCCATCTCCGTGACGTCATCAACTGCTCGATCAACTCTGCCACCTTTCCAGATAGCTGGAAACACGCCAAACTCAGCGCCCTTCTGAAGAAACCCACAGCAGACCCCTCGGAACTTAAAAACTACCGACCCATATCCCTCCTCCCATTCCCGGCCAAAGTCATTGAGAAAGCCGTCAATAGCCAACTCGCCGCCTTCCTTGAATCCAACAACTCCCTCGATCCATCTCAATCCGGATTTCGAGCCAAACACAGCACTGAAACCGCCCTCATCGCAGCGACCGACGACATCCGAACACTACTAGACAACGGAGAAACTGTGGCCCTCATTCTACTCGACCTCTCCGCCGCTTTCGACACAGTCTGCCACAGCACCCTCATACAACGCCTCAGCAACATCGGCATACAAGGAAAAGCCTTGGACTGGATCATCTCATTCCTCGCTGGGAGAACTCAAAGAGTTCGACTTCCCCCATTCAACTCAGAGGCCACGGAAGTCATCTGTGGCATACCACAAGGATCTTCACTCAGTCCCACCCTCTTCAACGTTTACATGAGTCCTCTTGCCTCCATCGCACGTCAACACAACCTCAACATCATCTCTTACGCCGACGACACCGAGTTAATACTTTCCCTCACCAAAGACCCCAACACCGCCAAAACCAATCTTCACGAAGGCATGAAAGAAGTAGCCGAATGGATGAAACATAGCCGCCTAAAACTCAACTCAGACAAAACCGAGGTGCTCATCCTAGGATCTTCCCCCTCTGCCTGGGACGACTCTTGGTGGCCCTCCGCTTTGGGCACAGCACCCACTCCCACAGACCATGCACGTAACCTGGGCTTCATCCTAGACTCCTCTCTCTCGATGTCCAGACAAGTCAACACAGTCTCATCCTCCTGCTTCAACGCACTTCGCATTCTCAAAAAGATCTTCCGCTGGATCCCCCTCGAAACAAGGAAGACTGTCACCCACGCACTGGTCACGAGTTGACTGGATTATGGGAACACCCTCTACGCCGGAATCACAACAAAATTACAGAAAAAACTCCAACGCATCCAAAACGCATCAGCGAGACTCATATTAGACATCTCTCGCCAAGATCACATCACCGGACACTTAAAAGACCTCCACTGGCTTCCCGTAAACAAAAGAATTACTTTCCGCCTTCTCACCCACGCACACAAAGCCCTCTACAATCTAGGACCCGAATGCCTCAACACCCGACTGTCCTTCTACAAACCCACCCGCCAACTAAGATCGTCCAATCAAGCCCTCGCCGCAGTCTTGCGCATCCGAAGATCCACCATGGGTGGCAGATCATTCTCCTTCCTTGCTGCCAAGACCTGGAACTCACTCCCCACTCACCTCCGCCTTACTCAAAACCATATCTCCTTCAGAAAAGAACTTAAAACCTGGCTATTTGACAAATAATGAACCCCTTCCCCAAGCGCCTTGAGACCCTCTGGGTGAGTAGTGCGCTATACAAATGCCCGAACTTGAACTTGAACTAGAGGCGGGGAGCATCCACAAGATTTTTTGAAGCCATCTTAGGGTGGCAAAACAGATAGAAGCTACCCTAACAGCCTGTTGCCGCATCGTGAGCTTTTCATCAATGAGGAATCCGAGATTGCGAACCTGAGCAACGGGTTGAGGGGTAGGACCCATACTCTCAGGCCAATGCTGAGGACCCCATAGATCTTTACCCTTGCCCAGGATCACAACCTCGGTCTTACCCCCATTTAACTTGAGGAAATTACTCTGCATCCACTCTGCCACTCGGGTCAAACCCTGCTTTAGAGCCGAGATGTTATTACCTTCCGTATTGGAGAGGGAGAAAATGATTTGCGTATCATCGGCGAAAGAGAATAAAGTCAGACCGGCTTCCTCCACGATAGTGGCCAGAGGTATAACATAGATGTTAAATAGTAATGGACTAAGAATAGACCCCTGGGGAACGCCGTACGCCGATCAATCAATCAATCAATCAATCATAACATTTGTATAGCGCGCTACTCACCCGGAAGGGTCTCAAGGCGCTTGGGGGAAAGGGTCTGCTACTGCTCGAACAGCCAGGTCTTGAGTTGTCTTCTGAAGGCATGATGGTCCTGGGTCAGTCGAAGGTGGATGGGGAGGGAGTTCCAAGTTTTGGCCGCCAGTTAGGAGAAGGATCTGCCTCCGGCGGTGGCTCTTCGGATGCGTGGAACGGCGGCGAGGGCGTGGTTGGTCGATCGTAGCTGGCGGGTGGGAGTGTAGAAGGTCAGGCGGTCATTGAGGTACTTGGGGCCCAGGTCGTGGAGAGACTTGTGTGCGTGGGTGAGGAGCCTGAACGCGATCCTCTTGTTGACGGGGAGCCAGTGCAGGTCCCTCAGGTGGCCGGAGATGTGGCAGCGACGGGGGATGTCCAGGATGAGATGAACGTATTTTCGAGGATGCTTTAGCTGAAAAAACTTGAAAAGTACGACCACTTAAGAAAGAGGCTAGCCAAGCCAAAGCAGAGCCCTCAACTCCCAAGGATTGAAGAGTTGCGAGAAAGATGGAATGGGAAACGGTATCGAACGCCGCGTTTAAATCCAAAAGGATAAGTGCAGATGTATCCCCGCGATCGATACCGTGCCGTAAATTCTCAGTAACTCCTAGAAGTGTGGTCTCTGTGGAATGGTGTGCGCTGAAGCCGGATTGCGATGGATGCAAAAAACCCGAACTCTCTACCAAGAGGGTCAGCTGTGAGTTGATGTGCCTTTCCAAGATCTTAGAAAAAATGGGCAACAACGAAATAGGCCTGAAGTTGGATAAATTAGAGACATCAGCTCCAGCCTTTTTGAGCAGAGGAATAATCATCGCATGTTTCAACTCCTGTGGAACATGAGACCCTATCAACGAGGAATTGAGGAGTTTCGTCACAACGCGACGTGAGTCCAAATCAAGTTGTTTAAGGATCTTAGCCGGTAAAGGATCACGAGGGGAACTGGATTTGATGCTCTCCAGGCAGTGAGCAAAAGAGACGTCATCAAAAAGTGGCCATTCAGTAAGTTTGACTGTCAGGGGGGGCTGACTGTTTTGAACAGACACAGGCATAGATGATATTTCTTCATTCAGAGGTAGAGGACTCAAAGAGTCATAGACACGTTCCACCTTAGTGATGAAAAACTCGGCGATGGAATTACATTGTGCCTCATTCGGAACAGGAGGGGCAGGAGTAGAATCTGCACCTGTCAGTTTTTTTACCACAGAAAACAGCATGCGAGGACAATTCTGAGCGTGTGTTACGGTATTGGCAATGTAGGTCGCTCTAGCCGTTTTACATTGTTTGTGGTAGTCTCTAAGAGCTTCCCTATATGTCACCTTGCAAGACGGAGAGTAAGAACGTCTCCATTTCCTCTCGAGGGCCTTACATTGAGATTTCATAGTTTTTAAATTTTCCGAAGACCATGCCGCAGGGTGACGGTGGGGTAGAAGGTGCCTAGGTACCAGTGGAACAAGTTTGTCAACAGCAGTACTTAGCCATTTGGAAACTGCCGTCTCCAGCACCAACAAAGATGAGTCAACATCCGGTAAGGTATCAGACAGGTGCGAGTTAAGATCAGTGATGTTAAGCTTGCCCCAACGACGTATACTCTCACCTGTATCAGCACCACCAGATGTTGTAATCTTAGTATAAGAAAGAGAAAACTGAACTGCGAAATGGTCCGACCATTCCAAAGGGCGAGCGGCAGGTTCACAGTCATACGGAAGGTTCGAGAGGACAGGATCTAATAAATGTCCTGCAGAATGTGTAGACCCTGAATTGCACAACAGAACATTAAGAGCTTCTAAATTAGCTAAAAAAGTTTTACTGACAGTGCATTGAGGGTCTTCCAAATGTAGGTTCAGATCCCCCAAAATGGTGACATTTGCAGCCTTCAAAATCAACGGGGCAATAATTTCAGAAAAAGATGTCGTCCATGCATTGGAATTCCCAGGAAGTCATCTGAGCACTAATTGCTAGTTTGAATTGAGCAGCCTCGCATCCTTGAAGGGGAAAGGCTTCAAACTTACAGCTGTAAATAGTTTTGAAGATTATGGCAATGCCGCCTCCTTTGCCAGTGTCTCTATCTTTCTTGACCATGACATAGCCAGTAGGAATTGCAAAAGCAATGTCAGGTCCAGAGCTCGAGTGGAGCCAAGTTTACGTCAGGAACAAGGCATCCGGTCTTTCATCGACTAGAAAATCATAAATATGATTTTTGTGCTTAGAAAGAGACCTACAGTTTATACTCCAAAACTGGAGTTTGGGAGTAGTAGAGGATGGTTGAGTAATAATCGGTTTGCCATACTTATGTGGACGTTTCCACTGTTTACATCTGCTCATCCTGCCCAAAGAAAACCCACAGTTATTACAGTTAAAACCATGAATAGGAGGTGTACAGGTTAAACAATGTGTACATGGCACATGTCTAAACGATTTTAATGTCCCCGCAGTATATTAATAATGTTACCATGGTGACCAGAGGTATAGTCTTCCTGAGAAGAATTAGTGGCCCCTGGGCCCGGCCTGGCGCGGACGGGCACAGATGGGCTGGACTTAGGCTTGACTTCGGCACAACAGCGGCGCGCCCGCTGCACGTGTCCGCTGCACAGAGAAGTGGCCATCTCCCTTTGTAGTCCCGTGTACAGCGCAAGAGCGCTGGGACTTGTAGTTCTTTGGGAAAGAGGTCTGCCGTGTCACAGATGAGGCATCTCCGGCCACAGCACCTAATCGTCTGCGGCAAGCGGAGGGGACAGTGCGGGCAATGGGAATGTGAGTCACACAAGGTTTGTGGATTTTAAAACAGCATAACACGGCGCAAACAAAGAATAAAGTTAAAACAATATTTTTTAAAAAGCAGCAAGCAAATTTTCACCTGGCTTTTCGCCTCAGGTGAGCTATGTTATTAGCAAGCACAATCTAATGTCCCTTCTAACCAGTAGCGCTCACTTATGGATAATCAGAGCGATCACTTACTGGACCATCCGCAATCACGCTCGAGTAGTTCACGCTCAGACATGTTTTCCCATCAGTCATAGTTACAAAAATTGGTGTAATTGAGCCGGCTGCTTTAAAAGCAGAGAAGTGCGAAAAATGGACAGAAAATCGGTCCATTTCTCAGTAAAATGTGCATGATGGGAAATCCTGGAAAGAGGTGCATTTGTCAACAAGTTTAGATAACAGTTTCAAACGCATTTTTTCCCACATTGCCACATTACTTCCTCCACAGATTACGCTGAAAAATGTACATGTTCTCTACAGAGAGCCCTGTATGGCAGTGGGGACAGGAAAGCATATCAGAGTCAACATGACACATGGCTCAGGGCTTATTCAATTAAGGGTCACCTTGCGAGACCTTCCCTTGAATCTGAGCAGGCGTTGATAGGAAGACATGTCACACAATGCACTGCAGCCTTCCTCGAGAGGCTTGCAGGGCACCTCTGATGAGCAGATAATACATATTAGAAATGTTGCACAGGGTAATGTCACATAATATAGCCTTATAGCTCGCCGTAGAGGGCTCTACTGGCTATTAAAGGCCCTCTCCAGCATCGGCGAGGGCCTTTAACAAGGGAGAGGGACTTTAATAGCCGGTTTAGCCCATCTACGAAGGGTCTATAAGGCTATTAGAACATTCTGCCACTAGAGGGCAGAATGTTCTAACAAAAAAGAACAAAGCCTTATGGGAGCGCGAGGGGGTTGGAATCCCCTCGGGCTCCCTGAAGCCTTTGTCCACAGCCAGAGCTGTGAACAAAGAAACATTGGAATGTTGGAGCTCCGGGCTTATACCAGCCATTATAAGCCCGGAACACTCCATTGTTTTCAATGGAGCTCCCAACATTCCAATGTTCTAATATTGTTATAAATGCAGGGATTGGCTCCTATGCAGGATAAGGACCTGTCATGTTCATGTATGTACTTAAATATACATATATGTGGTATGTGTATGATCCAATCTTAGCTAAGAGGCAGTGCAAGGTCACATCTAAGACCCGTTGATGATTCGAGGGGTAGCTGGTTTCTAAGAGCGAGAGTGGATTGCTACTGTGGTGTGATGTGTTTCTTCAGCTCTTTCTGAGCTTGGAGCAGGGTTGTGGTGGTCCTGATGGACCCAGGAATGCCATTCCAGATTCAACATTCATATACTGGGAAGGACCGATGTCTTGTTTTCTCTTTTTTGCTCTTGTCTCCAGTCCTGACTGCAGGTGTCTTGAGAGCCACCGGAGTTGGCAAACTTGTATGAAGATAGGCAAGGATGCTGGTCATGATGGTTCAAACAGAAGGCAGACCCAGAGGTGTAGCTAGCCCCATTGGTGCCCGCGGTGGTCTCTGCGTTTGGGGTGGCCGCTGTGAAGAGTGGAGGTGCTGGCGAGTATTTTCTCTGTTTGCCGCCCTGCGGCTAAGCATTGAGGAGCGGTGGGGGGGTTGCTGTCCCGACATGGCAGGTGATAGCGGGGAAGGTCGGGGTCCCCTAAAACTCGTGCCGCCCGTGTCGGACTACCGCCTTCCCTCCCCCCAGCTACGCCACTGAACAGATGTGGGTTCTATTCAGAGGAAAACTACTGAGTAAGTTCTCTTATTGGAACCTGGCACTAGAAGGTTTTTGTTGGTACCAAAGCCATGATATGACTTCTTTTTATGCTCCACATTTTATTGATTTCACAATAAAGATCAAAACAGTGCACAGTAGTTGGATAGAGACATCACGAATGTGACACCAGACAGAAAATTAGAGGCTTGCATGTCAATCACCACCAAGGCTTTAAAAGTCCCACTTCCATCCCTAGATCTACACATGCTTCCGGAGGACCCGGGGCTGAGTAAATGGGCTCTACAGCCTTAGCGCGCCAATCATGGAGTGCCATTCCTTGTTTAAACAATTTTTATTGGGTTTTATGAAATGTAGACATCTTGTAGCAGGGTAAGAACAATAACGGGTAGCAATCATCAAATATATTACAATTTTAGTGCATGAAGCACAAGGATTCAAGGTTCAGAACCTGCACAATCAGTAAGAAAGAGAAATCACCATCATCAGTAGGATGTCGGATTTAGTTTGTGCCTCGCTGTGTCGGCTAAGTGAGATATGCCTTAGCTCGTAATAAGGGCAATGTCGAAATCCTTCCGCTACGTGCTGCCGCATAAGGCATCATTATGTCTCCATGTCTCCCTACATGTCCCAGGAGTTTGAAGAGGACTCAATTACTGATAACATATAAAACTTCGAATTGGGAAGAAGGAACCATGTGGAGGGTTCGAGCGGTAATTGTATAATGATGCGACACAGAATTTACTGTGTTTGCGGGCCAGAGAGGGGGCTGAACATAAACGCTGCCATATTGTGATGTAACAAGGGGAGGGGAGTAATATTGGGGCATTAGGTGGGGAAGATGGGTCAAGATGTATCCTCTTAAGCTTGTTCCTTAACCCCTTACCCGCAGGGGTAATTCCCCTCCTGTGCGGGGGGAGGTGGGCGCCGCGCGGCGCCGCGTTGCTCATGACGAGCCCACCTCATCATGAGGCACAGTGCAGCTGTGCTCATGCCGAGCTGGGCTCGTCATGACTCCGCCCACCCCCATAGAACGTCCGCACAGGTGTGGAATTCACCGCGCGGGAGAGTGGCGCGGCCGTTATTATGAGCCCAGCTCGTCATGAGCACAACTCCACTGTGCCTCATGACGAGCTGGGCTTGTCATCAGCAGGCAAGGGGTTAAACTGTATGAGCATGGTATCCCAGACTGCGGCTAGAGTGCGCTGGCGTATTTGTCAGGCTTCTTTGCAGTGCATTGCAGAACGTCTGCCTCTCCCCATATGAGTAGTGCTTTGTGCCTTTAGGGGAGAGGCGGTGGGTGTTGGGCCTTCCAGTGCATGGTTAGAAGACGCTTGGCCAACAGGAGGGTCAGGTTGGCGAAGCTCTCTCGCAACTTGTGAATTATTGTCTGGGGAATATACCTAAGGCAGTAGCCTCCCATGAATTTAATGTGGTGAGTTCGGTGACCGTTGCTATGGAAGTATGTCCTGCATGCCAGAAACTTGCTATGCTGGGGCAGGACCAAAGCATATGCTGGAGGTCAACGACCTGGTTAAGACATCTGGGGCAGGTGAAATTAGCTGTGGTGAATATATGATTCAGTCAAGAGGGTGTATGATATGCACTATGAAGGATCATATATTGGATGTTTTTAAAATAAGTGTTCCTCAAAACAGTTTTAGGGGACTCCAGCGCTCTAGACCACTCAGCATCGTGAAAAGGCCTTGCTAAGTCCTCTTCACAGAGGTGTCAACGTTGAGTCCGAGGGGTGGCCATGTGCTCCCTAATAGCTTATATAGCCATGTAATGAAGTGTCAACCTCCCCCGTGAGGTAGAAGTATGCATAACCATGTGAGAAGGTGGTTCTTCATCCGGTGCTCCCCATAATGATCGGAGTGCCCCCAGCAGTGCCCATGTGTTAGAAACTGGTCCAGGGGATGTTGTAGTCCTGACCAATTTGCTCCAATGTAAGGATCTTGGCATCTTGGAAGAGGTTTCCTACCATGTCTAAGGAGTGAGCATGCCACTCCAACAATTAGTCAGCCGTGAATGGACCTAAGGGTCCCGGTAAGCCTGTAGGGGAACATTTGGGGTGATATTATTCATCAGTTGGAATACCCTAGCTAGACATTTTCATGCTATCCACCCATGAAGGGGTCAAGAGCGATGTATCTTCTTAGTGGGGTGTATGAACTGGAATATTACATAGGTGGGGAGTGGACCGCCTCCTGTGCTCATCCTATAGAGGTTTGTTCCTGCCTGCTATCAAGAAATCGACAGAAGCTGTAAATCCAGGTAGTAAGTTTCAAAGGGTGGTGCCCCAAGCCCTCCCTGACCCACCGTCAGTTTAAGTTTTTGAAGGGTCCCACATCACCTCCTGTCATTCCAACGGAGGAGAGAGGCCACTGTCGTGCCCTCTACAGAACTGCATTTTAGCTGTGGATCTGCGTCAGGACCTTCCCAAGCCTTCTTTCTCCCACTCACTGTGGGAAGGGCCAAGGAACTTACCCAGCTTGAAGGAGCCATGAGGAATCTCTGGTCGCTGCGGCTGCATGACTGGGTTTGAGGAACTTGTGGACCGCGAGAGCAGCCTGCCTAGGCCACATGCGGAGAGCTTGCTGGAGACAGCCGCTGCAGCTACAGCACCCACTCAGGGACTCCAGCCGCTCCAATGGTACACGTGTAGATAATCAAAAACACAGTGGATGGGCCCACTGAGGAATGCTTAAGCAAGGACGACTCTTCTATAAATCTTGGAGTGCCAAGAACCACTATGGTTTTGAAGAAGAACCCTCACCCACCAACCTAGTTGGTGGCATGCTTCAACATGGGGTTCCCAGCTGGGAAGCTGAGTGTAGCCCAGCTGTGCTTCGACCCCTGAATCACAATGAAGTGGGTTTTGTTTTTGTGTGACTGGTGCTCAAAAAATGGTGTGGTGAGGTTAAAAATGCTTCTGGGTCTCCTTGCTAACAAAATTATTTATTCTCAGCGTCCCAGGACATGTTTAAAAGAAAACAGGAGGATAAAGTGAAGACTAGCAATTGGTCTTCATTATCCCTTAAGTATTGGTCAACTTGTTTCATCCACATGAAACAATTTTGAGGCTTTCTTCAGGACCGTTCAACATGAAAAAAATGGTGCTGTGGCAAAAATAAGCCATGTGTATTTTTTCAGCACACTCGCTAAGGTGTGCTGTGCATGCAGTGGTGTAAACGTACTTTCGGACCCACTGTCTGATTTTAAACACAAGCTACGTGTTTGTAGTAGCTTTCAAAGATCCCGAAGGGGGTGGTGCCTGTAGTCAAACATTCGTCAAGGCTAGCCGCTCGCCCTTCTCACCTACTCTGGTCTTCAAGGTATCTGGATGATTAGATAAGACTGATTTTGCACCATTTGGCACCGGGAGAACTTGCTTACCCGATAACACTTTGGCACTGGAACACTGTTGGCTTTAATACAGAGTCAAAATGGAACTCCTGAGACTCGGACTACTAGTGGGGCTTCAACTGAATGTTGTCTATAGTGAATGGGAAATAACCACTATGGCTAGAGCGGGGAGTAAGTGGGAACTCATGGAACCACCTAAAGAATCACTAGAGCACTGACCTAAGGGAACTGTGGAAGTTGGTTGTGAATGTCGTGTTTCCCTTTGTGTTGGTAGCTGTGAAATAAAAAAAAAATTCTCATAAAAGCAAGTATTTGATCTGGACAAGTGCTGTCACATGCATTTGACTTGTGAACCTATGTTCACCCCCCCTCATGTACCCCTCCACTCTAGAAACCTTGGACTGCTCATCCTGTGTTACTACTGAGAGTCAAATGTTGAAGGGGTACTTGGCCCGGTTGCTCAGGTTCCATAGTAGGACAGGCCCCAGGACATCAGGAGAAAATGGGCACAACCCCCACAGTTGAGCCCAGTAACCCCTGCTTGCCCCTTCGACCGCTGAACCGGGTTCTGATAGGGATTATATATATCGGTGGGCGATCACATGATTGGGGATGGAAGGTGCTCCCACCAATGGGAGGACTGCAGGACCATTTAAAGGTGGAGGCGCGGCAATGTCTTTTGTTTGCAGCGGCGTCTGAGGAAGGCCACACGGCCTAAATGCATCACGCCTGTATGCTGTCAGATTAAAGCACTTACCTGGATTCCCTGTGTGGCCTCATCCTTCGGCATGCTGGAGGAGTTTTGGATATATATATATATATATATATATATATATATATATATATATATATATATATATATATATATATATATATATATATATATATATATATATATATATATTTATTTATATTTATACATATATTTTTTTGAAACTTTATTTTTCATTTGGCAATAACAAAAACAAATTGTCAATGATACAGCATATAGGAGCATACGGTTGATGTGATTGGCAATACTTGGTACAGGTGGTAGCATCAGAGATAAAAAGGCACAATAGGGGTACATATTCATTCGTAAGTATAACACAGTGAGGTATACGAATGGGACACACCAATGACACCCAGGCCGCTTGTTGCTGGAATCAATTCTCTTCTCATCATGATTAGGGTGGCCGTCCACATCCGACCCACTTTCCCCACTGTCAAGATAGGGCTGATATTAAAACATTTCTCAAAACTTAACATTTCCATTCCAACCAGTCCGTGCATCACTCTGTGAGCTGCAGACCTCATGCTTTTGTACCTAGTATTGATTGGGAGCTGCTTTGGGGGAATTGCAATTTCAAAGAACAGGGTGACACGTGACTCTGACATACATCTATCAGGCTCTCACCTATTAAAAAGGAATTATTAACACCTTTGGGAAAGAAATTCAAATAAGTGCTAATGCGGCCAGGGACCTCATTAAAAGCAGACATATTGAGCAGATCTGGGCTGAGATCAGAGATGCCACAGACAGTTCTCAAAGTTTCATAATGGTTTAAATTGATCTCGGGTACAGAACATTGCCTGTCGAAATTGGTAATCTAAAATACAGAACGGATTTAGCAAAAAACGAATTAAAGCAGGGACAAATCATTCGTTGAAGTCTACTGCAAATTTTAATCCGCGGAAAGTGTATATCCTTTTAAGCTTTAATTTTTCTTATTCTGCAGAACACTAAAAGGCAGCTAGGCTGTGGATCCCAGACACTTTACTGTGGCAGAGCACCCCTCTCCCTGGGCCAGGCTTGGGGGGATTTTTGGAAGCCATGGTTACAAGTATCATAGACTGCTGAGAGTCTTGTCCTGTTCAATATGCATAGGAGATAAATTTAATTTTTGCTTCTTTATGGTTAGTAATTTGCATCTTACTTTCTCTAAGAAATGCCCTAAGCTTCTGCTGAAAGTTAACATCATTAGGGGGTAGGTGAATAAAGAATGAAGGGGGGGAGAGAAAGAGGGAGAGAGACAGATAGACATGACAGAGAGAGAGAGAGAGAGACAGGGAGAGAGAGAACTTTTGTAGTGTTCAGAAAGTGAACAAAATGGCTTTGTGGGTCAATGCTCCACAATACTTGGAAGTCGAACTGCTTTCTTAAGCGTGTTCTATTTTGAATAGTGCAAAATATAATCTGATTTGTTTTCGTGTACTTCGGCAAAATGTTTGAATTTTCTTGAAAATTTCAATTTTGTCATTTAGTACTATTTTTTTAGAGCGAAACGCATCCTTGCGTCAATTTTTGACATGAAGGTGCATTTTGCACAAAAATCACAATTGCTACAAACAACATTTGCCTTCTGCTTGTTCACGTTGTTCTTGTGTGCACTGTGGAGCAAAAAACAGCGTAACTACCCAATATGACTTCCGGGAGAAATTTGGGGAATTTTGCATACTAAGCGTAACATGAAATGTACAACAATATGCAAATTATACCGAAGTAATTTAAATTTCACCTGGGCCATTTGTCCTTTTCATTTTCTCCCTCCAACCCTTCAAGGTGTGCAGGGCTGGGCGTAGGGTAAGAAAACCCTAGGCAACTGCCTAGGGCACCATCCTCCAGTCTGACTCTAAAAGCTAGCAGGATGGAGGCAGCAACGTCATGTTGTCTTTGCAGTGACCCTCATGGTCTGCTCTTAACTCTGTTTCTTTAGGTCCGGTGTTAGCCAAGAGCTTTTGATTTTACATAACATGTGTACACAATGGGGGATATTTTTTTTAAAATGTTGGCGTGTGGAGCTGTGCCACAATCAGCAACGCTGCGTTCTGACATTTTTAAAACGCATATGCCGTATTTACAAGAATACGGCGCACCCCTGTGTTTCCCCTAGTGCTGAAGCAAAAGAAGCTGCTTAGGCCCAGCGCAGGCACCCTGCCGCCATATTGCAAGGGTGCCTCAGCTGCGGGGCGAAGGTTTATGTGCAGGAAGGAACACTGGCACATAAACAACCATTCACAGTGATTTGCTGTTCCTAGGTGTGCTGCAGAATTCTGCATATATGGAAAGAGCAGAAAACTAGGAGAAATTAATGATTTCTCTTTGTATCTGCAATTCAATGCCTTGCAATCCATGGCGTTAGAAGGGCGCTGTTTTGGGCGCTGCCTCAGCCTTGGAAATCTGAGGCAGCGTCTAAAAGCAATGGGTGTTGCGGTGGAATGCCACAGCACCACCCATTGAACGCCCCTTTGCCGCAGAGGACTATGGTGGAAAGAGGCATATTTACAAGGTGACAGTAAGCCACGTTAAGTGGCTCAGTGCCACCTTGTAAATATGGTAAATAGCTATGCGCCACAGTAGCGTAAAAATAATTGGTGCTCCGGCGGTGATTGGGGCTTGTAAATATGCCCCTATGTTCTTATAGGGATTTTCAGTCAGTCCTCTACATCTATTGGTCTACTTTAGTGTCATTCACATTTTGCTTCCGCCCACCACAGCATAAAGTTTTGGGCAACTGATCACCTAAGATCAGCCAATGGTTCCTTTCTCTGTGTGACAGTATTTTGCTGAAGCACAATGTTGTCATCATCAGAGAAAGTAGTTCCCTATAGTGCCAGGAACTTGTGAGCCATTGTGTGCTTTTTAAAAAATATCTCTTCATTTAATTTTTTAAGTTTTTTTTTTTTTAATTTATAAGGGCCCAGACATTGCTACTGGGCCATCACTTGCAGTGTGCAGTATTACATATGCGCACTGGGACTGTCATCTTTTGGATGGTTGTCTTTGCATGTGCATGCATGGGTGGACATCTATGTGAATGAACTACCAACCCACTCAGAGTTGGCTGCTATTGCTTGCACATGCGCACAGAAGCAGGGTCACGAGTGGCCGGTTTGAATGAGTTTCCAACTCATTCAAAGACATTCATCTTGTGTGCACTCTGGAGCATGCACCCTCTAGGGGGCCCCCTCTTTAAATGTTTTTGTTAAATCTTATCTTGCAAACATTTATAGACGGTCGCGTGTGCTTGCACACGTGTGCTGGTACAGGTGGCCATTTAAAAATAAAGTTTTTGCAATAAAAATGTTTAAAAAAATTAAAAACATGCATTGTTAAAGCCAATTGGCTTGCAGCCAACGCCAAACTAATTAAATTAATAAATGCTTTGACTCATGTTTCATAGACAGAGCCATAAAAGCATAGCTTAACATAGATCTGCTACGTCTATACCACATGAATGTCACATTCATGAACAATTACTTTTTATGACACGACCACCTTGGTTATGTTTGGATGTATGACGTTACAACGCATACTTTTACTCCGCGTACCATTACAACGCGGTATTTACAACGAATACCGTTACAACGCATAGCGCTTTGGGGTGCTGGATAGTGGTAAGTATAATTTACTATTCTAACTCCAGTCCCCGTGGACCCTAGGGAAGGTGTTGGATAGTAAATTAAACTTACCTCTTATCCTAGAGCGCCCCCCAGCGCAATGCGTTGTAATGTCATGCGTTGTAATGCCCGCGTTGTAATGGTAGTGCGGAGTAAAAGTTGCGTCGTAACGGGTGTATACCTTATGTTTTATTATGGTATGTGTATTTGTAAAGCACAGTATCACCCGCGAGGGTATCCTGGCGCTGAATATGTGTGCCTAGCCCTGCCCAGGATAGGTTGGTTAACTGTAAAGCCAGACTCGACGAGAGGAGGAGGCTCCAATGTGGAGAGGGAGGTCCTTCCATGCTTTAGGAGCGATGTAAGAGAACGCTCGGTCTCCTGATCTGGTCCTGTGTATTTATGGGATTTTGGTAAATAATAGTCCTGTGGAGCGGAGGTGTCTGGATGATTGTTGGAAGGAGAGGCGACTGCTCAGGTAGGTGGGGCCTGAGCTGTGCAGTGCCTGAACCGTGAATGTGAGGAGTTTGAATTGAGTGTGTTTGTGTATTGGTCCATTCCCAGTAATAAACCACATTTATTTATACAGGATTTGTAATGCGCATGGCTGCCCCAGCGACGAGGCGTCCCAGCGCAACCAGAAACCGACAGAAGAGATCAGGGAGACTAACAAGCGCGAAAAGTTACAGAGTGGGGAACAACCATGTTTTTAATGATTTCCGAAATGTCAGGAGATTTGGAATCGCTCGAATGCTAACTGGAAGAGAATTCCAAAGTTTGGCTGCCATAAAACCAAAGGAGCGACCCCCAGCCCTTGCTTTCCTCACTCGAGGGACACAGACCAGACCATGGTGTGCGGAGCGCAAGACGCGCCTAGGCAAATAGGGCTTCAGCAGGCCTGATAGCCCAATCGGGGCTTGCTGTTTCAGAATTTTGTGTGCAGTGCACAGCACCTTAAACTGAATACGGGCTGCGATCGGCAGCCAATGTCGTTTCAAAAGCACTCGCACACAGATTAAGATCTTGGGAGTCCCACTAGCATGCGAGCTGCCCCGTTTTGGACCCTCTGCAGGCGTTTGATACTTGCCTTGTTGGCACCTAGATATATGGCGTTGCCATAGTCAAGCCTCACAAGAATGGAGGCTTGCATGATGGTTTGGCGGACGCTGGACGGAAAGAGACCAAGCAAAGGCCTCAGTCCTCTCAGGAGCCCAAAGCAGACAGCAGCAACAGCTCTGGTCATGGCCACTATGATGGATTTCCCATAAGAACACTTTCCGCCCACCTACTGAACACAACAGATCTAAGGTTCAAAGTATTCAATCAACTTATGGTTGCGTCAATGCTTGAATATGTAATGTACGTATTGTTGAGTGATGCTGTAAGTTTTCCATTTAGACCATCTTTCATATTTTGGACTACGCAGTTGTCATCAACAGAGAGTCTAGGCATTTGCAAAATTGACCAAGACCCAAATTTTATGGCCAACCTACAATTAGCTCTTCTCTACCATACTATACCCGCGAGTACATCTTGCACATAATATACAATTGTCTACACATTATTGGTGTCACTCCATATTGCTGTGCAGTTTTTTTAAAAGTTAGAAACTTAGGCAAAGTGTTCAAAGATTAAAAGCACTTTGCCTAACTTCCAGGATGGAATTTCAAACTGTGAGCTATCTGTAAAACCATGGTGCAAATACATCGTGGAAATGTCCTGATCAAGGTTAATGTTTTTTTGGAGGGGGGGGCACTTCAAGCAAAGGTAGGCCACTGCACCTTCTTGCACCTAACCCTCCGAGCACATTGGAGACACAGTGGGATCTATTCTGTGCAATTTATAATGTATGGTTTGTCACTCGAGCATCACCGTCTAGGCCTGCACTTTGGTCTGGATGCAGTAAGTAATGATTAATTAACAAATTGGACATTTGGTAGCTATTGCTTCATCAATTCACAGACTATAAAGTAAGGTGGTTCTCAGGTTTTCACCGCAAAGACTACATGGCAGATTCCCTAAAACAGCAATGTGACAATCCAGATGCTAAGAGAGAGTCTCCCAGTCCCACAGCCAAAGAGGCTATCTCAGAGTGCGTAGCGGAAGACAGCTGCAGGCATGACGTTTCCGCCTCCCTATGCCTCACAGCCAACATCTGGGGGTAACTGTGGGAGTGTATTAAAGATTTTTCCTGTACTCTGCTTGAGTGGATTGGCTTCATGCATGCAGCTCATGGTGACAATTCCTCTCCCACTGGCTGTCAACTGCAGGGTTCCACCAAAGTCTTTCAGATCTTTGAGGGTGGCCAGGACCAAGACTGCTCCTTACATGTGAAGTTGGCTCACACCCAAGAGGAAGGGTGAGGGCACATGGGAATGGCAGCTGGACCCTCTGCAGGCTCACCCTTCAAACCCCTCAGAGCTTTTTGACTCACTATGCTAATTTCTCCATCTAGGGTTGAGCTCGATTCAAGTGTTTTCTGGGATTATGCATTCACTTTGTTTAGTCCATATCTTTAATGTTTAGTTCCACATCTGGCTTTCTTTAATCCACATAGCCACTGCTTCATTTTAGACGGTGGTTTCCGGTGCTCAGCACCGGCACTTAATCATCAACACCGGTGCTTTTGAGCACCAGTTAAGGACACACGGGGAGATTAAGTGATTTGCCCAGAAACACAGAATGTTGAGCTAACGCCGAGACGTGAACCTGGTTCCATAGCTACGAAGTCAGAATCTCTCCCCATTACGCCGCATCCTCTCCCCACATTCAGGTTGGTTGTGTTTTAGTCGGCGCTAACAGGAGAAGTGGTGTAAGCTGCCGCCTGACGAGAACTCCGGCACTTATTCTCTTTACATATTTACCACTTCACATAGCTTATCATAGACAGCAGAGATGATGAGGTGAATATGGTCTTGTTCAGAGTCAAATCCTAGACGGAACCATGAGATGCCAGGGGCCTGATATGCCGCAGGCGGTGGATAAACTGAAGGAACTCTAGATAGCTACATCAATAATGCACTGCATTTACTGTAAGTCTCTGTAAAACCAGCATGCTGTGACAGAAGTCAGTGAACTGGAATGTTTGCTGTTTGTATTTCCTCCGGCTATAGTAATGTGCCTTTCAAGAGTCTCCGCCGGTAGCAAACTATCACTCGTCTGTAGCAGAGGATTTCTGCCTGACAGATATTATAAAGCAGGTAGGTGTTTCCAGTGAAGATGAATTGCAGATTGAATGTAGAGAACAGTGTTGAGGAGCTGCGTAGGAATTTGCCAGAGGTTTCAACTGGTCACTCACCTGAGACTGAAGTACCCTAAAAATAGTAGCTCAATAGAAAGGAATGTACGCTTTATTGACTTGAAAATGTAGGGAATCGGAATGCTGAGCTATGGAGAAAGAGAGATCGAGATCTTAGTCTTGCTGTGTTCTTGTGACTAGGCAACAAAAAAAGTATATATATATATATACATGTCAGCTTATTCTTCTGAGTCAGAATGTGTGTGTGTGTGTGTATATATATATATATATATATATATATATATATATATATTCACTACACGTTATAGTTAGGAAGTAGCATTTACAAAACCTTTGAAATTCACTGAAAAAACCGTAGGTTTGACACATGTTATAGTTAGCTGGACATTTCACTCATATAAAACCATTGAAATTGAATAGTTAGTTAGTCTAGCTAACTATAACTCGTGCGCCCGCAATGCACTACTGATGACGTCACATATTACACCACTCATGACATGGTCAGTGACATCACTCATGACATCACTGATGACATCTCAAATGACATCACTGATGACATCATCCTTGTGGAAGAGTGGCAGACCTTCTCTCACCCTAATATAACCTTTATTACACACATTCAAAAATAGAAAATAACATTTTCAATGATTTGGGAAAATCATGGGGTGCGCGTACGGTGCGCGGACCCCGCGGTTTTTCGAATTTTTTTTTTCTTCACCTTGGGGGTCCCTGTGGGACCCCCTGAGCAGGCCTAGGGGGTCAGGGTGCTTCTACCCTGCCCCCTTTATGAGTTCTACACTTTTTTTCTGCTTTCTTGTGCCTCAGTCTACTGAGACACAAGATGGCTGCTATCAATTTCTGTTTTGGAGTGTTGACAGACAGTGGCAGCCAATCAGCATAAAGCTCGTGCACGGCAAGGTGCGCGCACGGTGCGCGCACGGTGCATGCTTATAGATATATAATTGATTTCAACTTTAATTTTCTCAGCAACTATTGGAGGGATTTACACCATTTAAACAAAAGCGTTATCTGCGTACCAGACCTTACCATTTTCCCAAATTTGGTGTAATTCCGTTCAGCGGTTCGGGCTGTAGCCATGTCTAATCGTCCTATGGAAATTAACATGGGGAAAACACGTTTTGGGACCCCCCTTTTTTCTCGGCCCCCGCTTGACGAATCTTCTCGAGACTTTCAGGGAAGGAGCGGAGCGCAGCGGGCCATCTTCTTTGAGAAATTCGCGGAGATTCATCAACCGGCGCCAAAGTTATTCCCAATATAATGTTGCAGATTTCCTATGGAAACTAGGTCCTAACTATAACTACCTACTGGCGACTGCCAGTAGGTAATATATTCACTGAAAAAAACATAGGTTTCAGCCACGTTATAGTTAGGAATTAGCATTTAAAAAACCTTAGAAATTCACTGAAAAAACCATAGGTTTCACCCATGTTATAGTTAGCTGGACATTTCTCTTATACAAAACCATTGAAATTACCCCGTTACAGTTAGTTCAGCTAACTATAACTCGTGTGCCCGCAATGCACTGCTGATGACGTCACATATTACATCACTCATGACATGGTCAGTGACATCACTCATGACATCACTGATGACATCTCAAATGACATCATCCTTGTGAAAGAGTGGCAGACCTCCTCTCAGCGTAATATAACCCTTGATACACACATTCAAAAATAGAAACTAAAATTTTCAAAAAAATGGAGATACCAATACAAGTTAGAACAACCTATTCAGTAATTCCAAAATCTACATATGCATCCACTCATTCACCAACAGTTCTATATAGTCACTCATACATGTACTCACTCATCATATGTACTCATACACCTATATATCCTGTTACACACCGATACTCATCCATAGAGTTACTCACACACATATTCACACATGCAAATAAACTATCAAACATCCATTTACTTGCATGTACAGATATACCAAAACCACTACACTTACTTCTACAGAAACTTACACATACTTACTCTCTTAAACAATCAGTTATAGAAACACATACTTATTTATACAGGAACTCTTCCAATCTGTCACTGTCATATATCCTTACTTATATACATCAATACTCACATATACTAGTTTAAAACATATGTACTTACTCATAAAGACACTATTGAGGCAGTCATTCACTCACTAACACACCCATACACTCACTCATCCACTCGTACAGTCCTGCACACATGCTGTCTTCAAAACACATACAAACAGTGAGTCAGTCATTTATGCATCTGTGCGCTAAGTAATACCCCCACCAAACCATACAGACACTCATTCTGATACTCAAAAAACAACTAATAACCCATATAGACACTCATGTAGCTACTCACTAACCCATGCAGCCACTTATACACAAAGTGAGACACTGATACATATATTTACATATTTAAACATTACTCGCTAATACATGTAATCACTAAGATATACTTAATAAGTCAGTTATACAATCAATTGTACAAAAAACATTTAGACACTTATTGACCCATTTATTCTTCCATCAACCTTTAGATATACATATATAAAAAATATGTATTTTTCAGAAAGACACACATTCACTGGATGATGTCATCAGTGATGTCATCAGTGATGTCATTTGAGATGTCATCAGTGATGTCATGAGTGATGTAATATGTGACGTCATCAGCAGTGCATTGCGGGCGCGCGAGTTATAGTTAGCTGAACTAACTATAACAAGGGAATTTCAATGGTTTTGTATGAGAGAAATGTCCAGCTAACTATTACATGGTTGAAACCTTTTTTTTTTTTCAGTGAAATTCTAAGGTTTTTTAAATGCTAATTCCTAACTATAACGTGGCTGAAACCTATGGTTTTTTTCGGTGAATTCCTAAGGTTTTTTAAATGCTAATTCCTAACTATAATGTGCCTGAAACCTATGGTTTTTTCAGTAAATATATATATGCACTGGAAAACTAAACACCCACTTCCTTTAAAAAGAAATGGAAAGTTTGCATCTCCGCAACCTCTCTAATTTTTCACCTTAGTCATCTTCCACTCAATCAACACAACAACCACAAATACACACACCTACTTGCTACCATTCTTGCCTGAGCTTATCAATTATTCTTCTTTAATTCAAATTAAAAGTGAAGGACCTTTATTCAGCCTTCTTGGTAACTTCTACCCGTGAATAGCAGTGGGTAATTTGCACACTTCCGTCCTTTCTTGCGTTTTTTCTACCACACACTGCGGCAGGTTTACAAGCCACTTTTGCATCATTTTTCCCACGACCTTGTAAATCTGCCCAACTGTGTGTACTTTATGCACTAGCTTTCTTCCTTAGATGTGGTACCAGTTTCTCTTGCTCCCACTGCGGAATCCAACACCCTATCTGTGTAATGACCTGGAAATCCAAAGATCCACTTTACTGACAATGCAGTGGGTAGTTTGCGTCTCTCCAACATTTCTTATTTTTCACGTTTTTCATCTTCCACTCAATCTAGACATCATTCACACATACACACACCTAATTGCTGCATTCCTTAGCTGTGATTATCAACTATTCTTCTATTTTATATTCATATTCAAAGTGCAAGCCCTTTATCGAGCCTTTTTTTGTAACAACTGTTCCAGGAATTCTGCTCATACACAGAACTTTGCATAAAGACTTAGGACCTCAGTGAATTACGGTGTACCAAAACCCACCTTACTACACAAACCCCCTACCAGACTAGCAATTAGTGACTCATTGGTTCTTCGCCCTAGAGCAAAAACACCAATGACTAGTCAACCCAGAACATGCGACTTAGATTACATGAAGTGGATAACAAGAACACTCTTTCAATATAGTCTTACACCAGTCCAAAACAAGATGTAATTAAAGATACTTGCAACTTTGAAATGTTTATTTCTAATGCCATAATCTCATGCACAGTATCTTAGAAAATACAACCAAACATATTATCAGAAACAAGGTTGTCAGCATTGTTACTATTCTATGAAATACAAACGGAAAAAGCATTCTATAATGCTAAAGGTAAACAAATTTAAAATGTACCTACATTTCACCCTCCCTACCTAGCAGATTAGTTTAAAACTACCGAAAGTCTCATAGGATTACATGGGCAGACCCATACCTCTGGTACTCAGCAGTAGTGGATCACATTCAGTGCTCCACAAACTGTCAAGATACGAATGTTCTCCAACTGTGTGTAACTTTGCCTCCACAATGCATTATGAAACGCGCAAGTATCAGAGGTGGCCACAGATGCATATGTATTATGGCTCGAACGTGCGAGGATCATTCTGAATAACAGACACAGTATTCAAGATAACCTTGATGTTCCAAAAAAAAGTTATTCGCTATTTGATAGAAAGCAGTAACTAAATAAAGAATACGTAGAAAAATCAAAGAGTCTTAATCCAACAGCGTGTAAGCACAGTATGTAGCAACAGCCTCCAACAGGAAGTCATTGTTCTCATCTGAAAACATTTCAGTCATTCAATTCAATAGTGGGAATGAACATACATGTTCCTCAACGACCGAAAACTCTATCACCATCGGAGGAAAACTCGGGTCATTTTCAATGTAACTGTGTGCCAAGAACTGAAGCGCCGCTGCAAAAACATTCCAACGTCCCATTATTCCATGTGTCGCTGCTAGAGCCATAATCCCGCCGCCAGAACAGAGCACGTCATGAACCACTAAGGGGCTCATCAAATGGTCATAATCCGCGTTGGGAGACACCGTACTGCCGAGACACAAATCCAGGGCCCAGTCGAAATCACAGCTCCGGCAATGGAACACAGGTTGAACGCATGTGAAAAAGGAAAATCGAAACGATAATCCATAAACTGCACTCAATGTAGCCAAAGGCAGCGCTCCGTAATAACTAATCATTTGGTTGCAAAGCAGCAACAGCCGGGACATATTATCGTCTGCTGCAGGATGTGCATCCATATTTATGTAAACAAATTAATAAAAGCACACCGGCAACTAATTCGAGTATTAAGCGCAATTCACCAAAGATGCTGGAAAAAAATCGAATGAAAAAATCCCCAAAAGACACCAAATATACTTTCTACAGAAGTCACAAGGTCACTGCTTCTAACTTTAAAAAAGTAAGGTAACCCCGTAGTCAAGGACACATTAAATATACTCTTTAAATTAACTCCCCAAAATTCAAGAGCACGTCTGTATTTAATAAATCATGCACTTCTGTGCGGGTGTTTGCTACATGAAGGACAAATGTTTCTGTACCAGATATAAGAGCGACCTCTTTTTGAGACAATAGCGCTCTTATACGACTCATTTGGTTGACTCTACTTTCAAGGTCAAAATCGACAGCCAGATGGAAATATCCAGCTTCCCAAGCAGAGGAGTTAACACAACTTTTTTTTAATCAAACCACATGCTAACATTGCACAACAATCTCCATTATTTCAAAGTAAATAACTCCCGTTTCCAGTAAACTGAACGTTGTTATGATAGCAGGTGTCGGACTACCTTTCAAAACTCAGTCCAAATTAGGCGCATCTTGTATACAAGAGCCATGCAATTGTATGTGTCTACAAATTAATGAGTGATCTGGTACTATTGTGCAATCCTCGCCATTCACATAGACTTCTTTTCCCTCCCTTAGACACCTATATGTAAATGGTAATAACCAAGCTTCATGCAGATAAGCGCTCCCTAAACATCCATATCTGCCTATAGCATAGTATTTCATGCAAACCTCAAACTTAACCAGGTTAAAAAATAACGTTATGATACTGTGGATAAGCCACACACCTGAATTGGATCTCCAATGAGTGACCACTTCTAATCATTCTCATAGCGCGCCCTGTTCTCTGATTTGACAGTGAGAGAGTGATCACACCATAATTTGTACTGCGAATCATTCTCAGCATACGCTACGAATACCCTTTGACGTTACACGTCGCATCAAAGCTTCCATGTGATGTCATGTACGGTGCCCCGTACAAAAAAGACGCAAATGTTTTTAATTGTTTAAAAACATATATTCATATAATTAATGAACATACTAACAGAATACTTAATCTAGGATAATTATGGAATTATTTTTTTTTAAGTTTTAAAAGTCCTATGTTACTTCTATATTGTATGAGTGGAGCTGCATGACCCCTTCGCCTGGTGCCCTAGACTCCACCACTCCCAGACCCGGTTCATTAGCATGCGTGATCGTCACCACAAAACCATTAGCATGCATATTGCTTTTCCACACATGCTTTTACAACTAGTATGCATTTACCACACATGATAAATGCATAATCTTAATAATGTTTTTCTGTTGACCAACACGTGTTGTAATGCCTGTGCCTTACGTCCTTCAAATTAGTTTCTAGGTCTACGTGTGACCAAGTCTGATAAGATCGGAGGCCAAGGACAAACACCGTGGTATCTGTGGCACGAAATCTCATCGATCACAGAGAAAATATGCACAGGGTAAAATGAAAGTAACAGGTATAATAAAAATAACGGAGGAAAACTACTAAAATGGCGGTTGGACGGAGTATGTAATCAACGTTTGGCGCCTCGACACTACATTTCAAATAAATATACATACAATATGTTTACTAATATATTACAAAAGTATAGCACCAGATGACACACATGACCCGGGAAAAGAAAGCGGCAAATGTAATACCTAAAATCAGGAGAGGTTTGCTTGGCGAACTTGAAGAAAAAGAAAAAAAGTGCACTTGCATGCGTAGAGAGTACAACTGATGCAGGAAAAAAAACGGAAAGTTTTACATACTGTCATAGAACTATAGCTCTAAAAATTGCCCCCGTAATTTGTCCCCCCCCCGGGACCTAATGAACAAAACGGACTTCTAGTTTTTTTTCACCTTTTCCACCGCGTACAAGTACTGCATGAGTACCCCGCCATTTTTAATTTTTAAAAAAATTAAAATTGAGCCTGAAGATCCATGTACCACCCACCCCCCTGACCAAGACTATAGGGTCAGAATGTTTCTACCCTGCCCCCTTTCCTTATTTCTCAACTTTGTTTTACTGTTTTCTTGTGACTCGGCTCTCGCGACAAACAAGATGGCTGCCAACATTTCCTGTTTTGGAGTATTGACAACCAATCAGCATGCAGCTCTTGCTCGTAATTGTACGTATTTCCATAGGCGTACGCCGCGATTTTCCTTTAAAGAAATAAATATAAAAACTAGAGCCTAAACATCCATGTACGACCCCCTGAGCAAGCCTAGAGGGTCAGAATGTTTCTAGCCTACCCCCTTCTCTTATTTCTCAACTTTGTTTGACTGTTTTCTTGTGATGGCCACCAACACTTCCTGGTTTCAAGTGTTGACAGACAGTTCACAGCCAATCAGCATGCAGCTCGTGCTCGTAATTGAACAGATTTCCGTACGCGTGCTGAACTCCGTCTCTATATATCGCTATGATTTTACTTGCAATTTGCTCAGCTGTACATTCTATCTGAAGAGCCATGAATCAGTGCTTGATGATTGCTTAGAAGACACTTCATATGACTCTCATATGAGGATAGAGCTCCTACAAGGCCTGCTAAGGACACTCTTGAATACAGTCTGTAAAAACCTTTCTCCTTTCAGAGATCTGTCAGAATATCCAGAGCATCCAATTATTAACTCAAATGGGATGATCTTTTTTTAAAGATATTTAGGAGAGAATATTTTTGTCAGATGATATACAGATCACAGTATTCTGGATGAGAGAAAAGAGACTGTAGTCTACTCCAGGTTACTGCTCTTCCCCAGACCCTATGATTAAGATGCAAGGCATCAAATTGCGTCAGGGAGCTGCATTATAAATCAACTATCAAAATGTTATCACTGTACAAAGTAATGATAATCAAACTTCAATAATAGTCTTTTCATACACAAATGGCACAAATTTGGATTGAATAATAGTTTCTAAACAAATGTCATAGAGTAAACATTGCAGATATTTTACATGGGAAACATCTTTTAGCATGAAGCCAGAATCACACAGTTCCTTTACAACACCAGCAATAGAAAACAAGCGTTCTTACCATGCATTCGTTTAGCACACAAGTCGTTACAATGGGGGGCACACAAGTCGTTACAATGGGTGGTGCGCATTGGTAGAGTAGTGCTAGATTTTGAGAACAACACCTTCCTATTGTTGCACAGACTAGAGTTGGAATAGTAAATGATACTATTCCAAAGTCCAGCCCCCCGAAGACAAGTTGCTGTAATGACTTGCATTCTAAAGAAACGTGTCGTAATGAACCGTTTGTTCAAATGCGGGCGTTGTAAAGGCATTCGTGCTCATCGCATGCAGGATTCTGTCATATCACCGTTTTACATAGCAGGTGCAATCCTGCAGCATTGACAGCTACGACCAGGGCACAAGTCCTAAAAAAAGAAGTGGGGGGAAGCTGACGTTACATCAGGAAGTGACGTCACGAAAGGTGGCTTGTACCATCAGACTCATTGCTTCCCCTCGCTCACCCCTTAGATGCGATTGCATCAGAGAAGCCAGCGCATGAGCAGAGTTCTGATTGAGCTCCGATCTCGACCCAGAGAGGCCAAAGAGTGAATGCGTGGCTCCATTTGCTCCAGTTATCGAGCTCCCGGTAAAATAAGTGGGGGGACGCAGCCCACCCGTGTGGTACCCCGACTCGAGCCCTGGCTAGCAGACTATGCTGTCTAAATTGCTCCTAAAATGTTAAAACTCTGTTGGGTCAGTGTGTCCTTCATAAATTCTTTCTAAATCTACTTTTGTCTGCAGCACAGACACGTCTACAGTGTTTTCTGATTTACAAGATTGGCAATTTAGAAAATAAAAGTTGCACAACCTTATAAAGAGAGCCCAGTGACTGAAAATGATCTGTAGTCTGTAGGGGTAGTCAAACACAAGATGTCTGGACCAAAATGACAGAGAGAACATGATAACAATACAGATTCTTTACAGAGAGTGTCTTATATACCTGGTTATAATATCATTTGGCTTCAACCTCTCTTTTATGCCCTCAACAAGGTGAGTGATGGATTCCAAGTCATAGCAGTTTTGGTCATAGTTGGACCGCATATGTTGGGTTGGGTTGTGCATACTCTTCGGCGGCTTCTTTGACCCACAATAACAAAAGTCTAGCTGTGTGTCGGTTCCAGATAACATGCAAGGCCACTGTAGAAGAAGGAATCCAGGAAATCCAAGGAAGTTTGAAGAAGGAGTTTATTGAAATATTACTCCACCCAGCATACGGAGCATCCCTTCAGTGGAAACGGAACGGTGACTGAATAGCATTGCTCGAACCTCCACCAAATGGATCCACCATGCGTGAGCCACACTTTTGGAAACATAACAAGATACAGCATGTACATGAGATATCACAGGCAACATGCGCGTGAACAATTGAAACACAATAATGCATCGCGTGTTAGCCGAGCAATGCACGTTAACCACTACAGCCACCCCACTTCTCAACGTCCAAGCACCCACTTTTCACAAAATCTACCCCTAAAACGACAACTGAGAAAAATCTGTCATGTTTCCAGATCTTTGCCGGGGGTTACGTAGAATTTGTTGTCCTGAACATCTGCAATTTCTACATTTTTCACTCAAGATTTATGTTTTTTATAACCTTTTGAGCATGCGCGTCACATTTTCATGCACAAATGCTTTGAGAAGCAGGTTCTAATTATGTATAATGAGGCAAGATTCTAAGCATGCAGCGTCATACGGTGGGCAGTTAGTAACCAGAAGGTTATGCTCCTTGAATACCAAATTTGATCGCTGCGGCAACTCTGTACATTCAAATCCACAGAGAAGCAAATTAGGAAAATGACTTTACTCAGCGGCCAGATGTCTCTGGCTCATTAGACTGTCAGTAACATCACCACACATGAGGATGCTGAGACACACAGGTGAAAGGAGACACTGTAATGATCACCTGACTGATTCATGGCTCAGAGAGATGGGTGGCCATTTTGGGAAAGATGCTTAAACTTTTGTCCTGTAGAAACATCCTCGCCTTCATCTCCTGGACATCAGTGAGTCATACATCTGACTTTTGTTCATCCTCACCGTAGTGACCCGCCGGATCAGGGTGACAACCTAACTTGAAGGCGCTCTCCATCATCCACGCGCCATTTACCGCCAAGGTCCACCTGGGAATCGCGTCATATGGATGATGTGTCTCCGGCCATTATCACCCTGGCAGTTAAATCTGAGGGCATTGCGCGCTGCTCATTAGAGATCAGTCAGGTGGGAGAGGTGGCGCGGGCCGCGCACGTGGGCTGCTATTTCAGAGCGGGGCGCGTGAAGATCCGCGCGCCCTAGACGCCACGCGCCCGCCAACACTGTACCGGGTTCAGTCATTGCGCCTCCGGCAGGCACCTTATTTGATATTCATGCTTTGATTAGGGCAGCATCTGCCAATGACCCCTCCACCCTGAAATGCCACATTCCAATTCTGCCTCGTGAATGCCACCCACACCTCATTAGCACTTAAAGAGCCGTACATCAGTCTGTGTGTTGTAACCGTGCTTGTCATCGCCTTCTTTTATAAATCATTATAATGAGCTCCGCTTTCCTTCAATTTGTTGCGGTCCATCCGGGGTCTGCATTCTGGTAGGAATCTCTAAGAAGGCTTCTGCCGCATAAAAACACGTTTTTTAACACTTTAGCCTTCCTCAGCTTCGCTTAGAAGATGCCTGTATTAACATGGGTGGGTCTGTTTTTCTTTTTTTTTGTTGGCACACTTGACCTTCCAGTGTTGTTTAGTGAATATATTGTTAATGATTTTAGGATGTATGACATTACAACGCAGATTTTACAACGCATGCTGTTACAACGCATAGCGCTTTGGGGTGCTGGATAGTGAATAGTTTAATTTACTATTCCAACTCCAGTCCCCGTGGATAGTAGGGAAGGTGTTGGATAGTAAATTAAAACTATTCTCTATCCTAGAGCGCCCCCCAGTGCAATGCGTTGTAATGGTTTTTGTTGTAAAACCTGCGTTGTAAAAGCACTGCGTTGTAAAAGTTTCATTGTAAAGGATGTTTCCCATGATTTTATATCAAACATGGACTGCGCCTTAAATTGTTTAATTCTTAACTTTGTTCCATTGCTTATCACAGCTTGGAATTTGGACAACTTGAATAAAGAGAAACCCAGGAGACTGAATGGCCCAACATATCAGAGGCAGGGTGGGCCTTGGGATGGGCGAGCTGTTCCCCGGCCCGGGGCGCCAATATCCTGAGGGGCGCAGCAGGGAGCTGCTTGACTTAATGTCATGCAAACGCAGCTCGTCCATCCACTTGGCTCAATCAGGTCCAGTTAAACCCTTCGTCGCTGGGGTAATTCCCCCGCGGTGCGGGGGGGGGCGGCCACGCGCTGCGCCACAGTGCTTGTGACGAGCTTGGCTCGTCACGCTGCACGGTGGCGCTGTGCTCATGACGAGTTGAGCTCGTCATGACCATGCCCGTTTCTTTAGAACGCTCAGCACAGCATGGGAATTATCCCCACGTGGGAGCGCCGCGGCGGTCATGACGAGCTCAGCTCGTCATGAGCACAGCGCCACTGTGCCTCATGACGAGCTGAGCTCATCATGAGCACCGAAGGTGTTAAAGACTTCCTCACACCTCCTGTCATCACATGGCAAAGACCCCTCCCTCCATCCCCCACTCCCACAACAAACAGCAAGTTTTCTTTCTGCCCAGGGCGCAGACCAGGAGAGTGTGCCCAGTTAAACTAATTGCATACTAGAGGAGGAGAAGCACATACACACAATAATATTTCTTATGTACAGTGAAAAAGCTTTTTCTCACAGAATAGGGAGACATGAGGACGCTGTACCGACCTGACATCAAAGAAGACAAACATCACAAAATGTGTATTGTTTTATAAAAATGTAATCTTTTATTTTCTTGCACGTAAAAACAGGGATACGAAAACAGCCAAGGACACAGCCAACATGTTTCGGCCATATATATATAGGACTTCCTCAGAGCTGTCTTAAAAATCCTTAACATTCATTTTAGACAAAAATCGACAACAAAAAGAACAAATTGGGGGAGTGAATTGAAACTTTGAAAATTATGTTATAACGCGAAGAAGTTCTGGTAAGCTACTAGTACCTATGGATATATGTGGAGTAAACACTTAAATATATAAAACTTTTTAACAACTTTGCCAGTTATGTTTTAACTCAGGACTCAGAGACATAAGATGAAAATAATAATACAAAATATAAGACTCTTTTAGAAACTTTGTATGATAATGGAACAATATATAGTATAGATGGTTGAAATAATAAGGGCAATGAGGAAGAGGATGCTATGTTATGTTACATGTTCTTCTATAGCGCACGGCTGCCCCAGCTAAGGGGTGTCCCGGCGCTTTTTCAAGCAGCAAGAAGAGGGCTACCGCATAGTCCGGCACGCCTTAGCACAACAATAACTATGGATCTAATTCAAATAAAAGAGGTGGGTCTTAATGGCCTTCCTGAATAGCAGAAGGTTGTTTGGACCACGCAGTTGCGATGGTAAAGCATTCCACAATTTCGCCGCCAAATAGGAAAGGAACGGCCTCCCAGGCGTGAGCGCTTCACCCTGGGGACCACTGCCAAGTCTTGGCCCTCCGACCGCAAAGAATGACGGGGGACATATGGAGTCAGCAAAAAACAGAGCATGGGCGGGGTTGCTAGCTTCAGGATCTTAAAAGCAAGGCACAAGACCTTGAATTGGATCCGTTTGGCCACCGGGAGCCAATGGAGCCTGGTCAGGGTATCCGTTACTGGATGAAAGCGAGGGAGACCTATCAAGGCTCTTGCAGCTACGTTTTGGACCCGCTGCAATCTTTTAACCTCCGCCTGGTTGGCCCCCAAGAGTAGGGAGCTTGCGTAATCCAGACGCAACAGGATGGTTGCCTGCACAATAAGCTGGCAGGTGGATGAATCGAATAATTTTAGGATGGGTTTAAGGTTGCGTAAAGTACCAAAACAGGTAGCTGCCACTTTTTTTGTGTGAGTGGTGAAGTTAAGAGAGGAGTCGATCCAGACTCCGAGATTCTTTACTTCTGATTTATGCTCGGGGAGATTCCCCATCATCTCTGGCCACCATTTCTCTCCCCATTGCGACGCATTCTTTCCCACCAGTAGGACCTCGGTCTTACGGGCATTTCGTTGTAAATAATTTGCATGCATCCAGCTAGCTACGGCAGTAAAGGCAGTTCTTAAATTGAGAGGCGCTCGAGGCACTAGGCTCCCCCAGGGCTACCACTAGCTGAGTGTCGTCAGCATATGAAATCATTGAAAGGTCCCATTGTTTGGCTACCTCAGCTAATGGTTGGACATAAACATTTAACAGCGTAGGGCTGAGTGCCGAGCCCTGGGGTACACCTTGCTCAATAGGTCGTTCTTTGGACAGAAATGGTGGTGTGGAGACCCGGAAGGATCTTCCAGTTAAGAAAGCCCGAAACCATTCCAGTGCAGTGCCATCAACACCGACTCCCTTCAGCCTGTGCAGCAGGACCTCGTGCGAGACCGTATCAAAGGCAGCACTGAGGTACAATAGGATCAGTGCCGCCGTTTGACCTGGGTCCAGTATAGTCCTGAGATGTTCTGTCATGCTCAACAGAGCCGTTTCGGTGCTATGGCCAGCTCGGAAACCATGTTGTGAGGCGTCCAGGATATTATTTGAGTGGAGAAATTTTGTCAGAATGTTGTTGACGTGAGTTTCTGCCACCTTCGCAGGACAGGGAAGCAGAGAAATGGGTCTGAAATTCTCAGGCTTGGCGGGGTCCAGCGTGGCCTTTTTAATAATGGGGGACACTCAAGCCTGTTTCCATCTTGCTGGTATTACAGCTGATGCAAAGGAAGCATTGATTATCTGACAAAGAGGATCAAGCACCAGAGCAGAAGCCTCTCTAAATTGGGCAGGTCTTAGAGGGTCTGCTGGCGAGCCTGAGTTAATTTTTCCGCACAGTTTGGAAAAGTCTTCCTGGGTCATTTCTGGAATGCTCAAGAGTTTCTGGATCGGCTCAGCCTTACAAACAATAGAGCTAGGTGTGGAGATAAATGAACCATAGATCTTCCGGATTTTCTCCACAAAAAAGGAGGCCAAGCTTTCACAGTGAGAATCCGAAGCGACCGTCATTGTCGATGCTTTTTTGGTGCTAAGATCCTTTAAAAATTTTAAAATAGATTTTGAAGGGTTCTGACTAAGCCTGATCTCCTTAGCATAATAAGCCGCTCGTGTTTTGCATATTGTTCTGTGATAATTGTTTTGTGCTATGACATATTGTCTTTTTGTATCTAGGTCGTATGATTTCCTCCACTTTCGTTCCATACTTTTACAGTTTTTCTTTAGGTTAGTTAAGGATTCATGGTACCATGGGTTTGGTTCTTGAGATCGACCTAGAATCCAGCTGGCCGGGATTAGTGAGTCCATGGCTCGGGTTATCCAAGAACAGAACTGTTCATATCCCTCCTCTGTGTTCTCTGAGAAACCAGGAGGGTCTGTTTTCAGTAGGGCATAGAAGTCTTCAAGGCGTAGCTTCCGCCAAGGAATAGAGTTGTATTGAACTAATATTTTAGATCAAAGATGTGCAAAGACTGTATAAAAGAGGTCATGCATAAAAAATGTGTTGAAAACCACAGTATTGTGTTTTTCATGTTGGTGTAATACCTCTAAGAATAAATATATGTTTTGATTTTTGTATTAACATTTTGTAAACATGTTTTTTATGAGTAACGGTGTCAACTAATTTTGTAAGTGTATGAATTTTTGTTTTGCAATCGAAATTTGAGCTTGTCTTTTGTTAATTTTTTGTCTAAAATGTATGTTTATGTTTTTTATGGCAGACCCGAGGAAGTCCTATACATATGGACAAAACTCGTTAACTGTGTCCATGTCTGTGTTCAGGTCCCTGTTTTTTATGTGCAAGAAAACAAGAAAATAAAAGATTACACTTTTTTTTATAAAACAATACACATTTTGGGATGCTTGTCTTTGATGTCATGATGGTATAGCATCCTCATGTCTCCCTAGTCTGTGAGAAAAATCTTTTTCGATGTATATAAGAAATACTATTGTGTGCATGTGCTCCTCCTCATGTGGTTAGTAATTCTATCACAATCGTTCAAGCTTTGTGCCTTAAAGTGCCCAATTATACTAACTGATTCCTGGCCAATCGCCTCTGACCAATCAGAGGTGGAAACTTGAGGACCGCCCATGCGCTGGGGGTAGGGAGGTGAAAACGCAGCACGTCTGTGACATGCTTTTCTCTAACATACCTCTTGTTTTTGGCTGACTCTTTCCTACCTTAGTGAGCTATTCAACTGACTGCAGTGTGTTTTTTTTAAAATTTAATTATATTTTCCTCGCTTTGATTCTGTCTTTTTGTGGAAGCCAGTAGGGCGAACAGCAAGAAGCCTCGAGGCGCCGAGACACAACAACACTCCCTAGCAACAGCAAATAATTCACTTGTATCATTCATATCCCACAATGGATCAATTAGTCCCACATTTAATTTTCGGCACAATGCTTACTCCGGTTTCCATCGTAACTGAATTTTTTGTCACCATGGTGCACGTGGAGCCTGGTGGCAGCTTGTGTTTTTGTGTCTAAAAATATCAAACCTTTATCTGTAACAGAATCCTCTCCACTATCTTGGCGTGGGTGCGAAACTCTGTTCCTACAGCGCTTATCCATGTAGAAGCAGGTGCTAGATTAGGTAAGGACTCACATGCCCTTCTGTAAACCACACATTGAAGCAGTGATGACATGGGAGAGGAGTTGGCCTAGTGGCTAGGGCGGTCGACCTCAAATCTGGGGAACCGGGTTCGAGTCTCGGCAATGACGCTGAACATCCTGTGATTCTGGGCAAATCACTATGGGGCAGATTCACGTTGCCTGATGCATCTCTGCAAATCGGCAGAGATGCGCCAGGAAAGATACGGCACGCAAGTTCATCCTTGCGCCACCCATGATGCGCCGCATTTACAATGCGGCGCACCATGGCGCAGGAATGAACAGATGCGTGTTGCATCTTGGGCGTAAAGTTGGCGCAGTGCTGAAGTTGTGTTGCGTGCGGCACGCAACTCCAGCACTTTTCCGACTTGCCCTATCTTTAACGTGGTGCGTCAAGCCTTACGCCTGCTTCAAGCAGGCGCAGGATTTTGACGCATCAGCGTTGGGAAAGTGACTCAGTAAAATCTTGTCACTTTTCAGGGGCGTTCCTGCGACGGAACGCCCCCCCCTGCACCGGAACGCCTACATGAAACCTGACGCAGGTTTCATGTGGCGCAGGGCCTTACACCGTGACGCATCTCCATAGATGCGTCACGTTGTAAATGCCTCGTAGGGATGTGCCATGTTTACGCCGCCTTGCGTGACGCAACAGCGGCGTAAACGTGGTGCAAGGGTCTTGTAAATCTGCCCCTTAATCTCCCCATGCCTCACAAAAATTAATGTGTGTCCTCATGTAACGCAACTGGTGCTATGTAAAGCGCTCTGATACCCGATACCGGGTCAAGTTTGTCCTATATGAAAATCCGTAGAAAGGAGACAGAAATACGAATAGGTGGTCCTGTAGGGTCAAATCAAATCAAATCAAATATAAGCTTTATTTCGGTTTTTGAAATTAAAACCATAATAGCAGCAAAAAAGAAATACAGACATATATATAAAAATCAACAGTTTCAAAGGAAACTAAAACCAATCTAGTGCAAAAATAAGAACACATGGTAGACAGAGTCCCCTTTCACCAAGTGTTATTGTTCAATGCTCTGGGGCCAGGATAAAAATCAAACAAGTCCCAAATAGAAATAGGGCCATCTCCAATTTTGGGCTGGGAAAATCTTAAGAATGGGACAATGTTCCTGTGCTTAAATTTGATAAGTATCAGGTCTCCCGGAATGTCTTTAGGTAACCTCCCTAGCCATCCCACCCTCCTGACGCTCAGGATTCCGCCATCTAGGTCAGGTGGCAGCGGTCTGTTGGTATTGAGCCAAAATATGGCTTTATTCAGCAAATCCTGGCTTGTTTCATATTTGTCCTGACTAAGTTCAGGGACCCCGGAGAGTACAGCCACATAGGGGCGGCTTCAGGGGGTAAGTTCATTCGGTGTCTTCTTTCTTGAGGAAGCCTAGGGGCTTTGAGAGGGAGGCGAGTGGGCTTAGAGGTAACTTTACTACCGCTTAGGATAGGTGTGCTGAGACAGGGATCAGTTGTTTGTTCTTTCCTGTGTTCGATTGACTTGGGGTTCACAAGCTTAGTAGAGAGCGTAGGAAAAGAGGGAATGACAGTATTTACAAGTGATGGTAAACTCCTTTGTACCATTTTTTCAACATCAGACAACCTATTTCCCAGATCCTTAATTTTTGAGAGCAGAGGTGATAAAGCCGCATTCAACAATTGCTCTATATGGGCCAGTAGGGTCAATTGGAAGGGGGAAACAGGGTCATTTGATGTAATCACCGTCTTAAGTGGCATTGATACGCTTGAGTTGACAGAGGAAAGCGAGGAAGAAGAGGGGCTACAGCACATTCGGTCGGCATTTGGTGGGGTAACCTCATTGTTCCTTTTGCTGGGTGGTTCCCGAAACAGTGTATCAGATTTAGGCAGAATTATTTCACAGGCCTGGGGAGTCCAATTTATAAGATCCGTATCTCTGTGCACTGTAGGGGAAGTAGAAATATCAGGTTCATAGTTTGTGCCACACAAGGCATTCAGTTCTTCCCAGACAGACATAGTAGTTGGGTTACAGAAAGGCCCCCCAAACGTCACTAGACAAATAACAACGCGAAAAGAAAAAAGGGTAATGTGTCTCTATACCTCATGCTTTGAAGGGGCCATGTGGGGTGGCCCGTCCCGTCCTCCTCGGGTCCTCCTCGGGCCACAGAGGGCCCGCCCTTTGCCCGGTCTTCGCTCGGCGTCCCGCTCGCGTCCCGCGAAGCGAAGCAGAGCGCTGTTTGTAGGCGCCTCCTGGCGCTTGCGGTGCGTGGCCAATCAGCGCCGCCGCTAAGGCAGCCGGGAGTTGCAGTCCCGGGGCGGCGGCGCTGTCTCAAGACTGAAGTGACTCCTGGCGGTGGCGGCAGCGGAAGAGGACTCCCCTCGTCCCCCCAGCACAGGTAAGTGATGCCCCCCCTGCTCCGCCAAGCAGAGCGCTGTTTGTAGGGGCCTCCTGGCGCTTGCGGTGCGTGGCCAATCAGCGCCGCCGCTAAGGCAGCCGGGAGTTGCAGTCCCGGGGCGGCGGCGCTGTCTCAAGACTGAAGTGACTCCTGGCGGTGGCGGCAGCGGAAGAGGACTCCCCTCGTCCCCCCAGCACAGGTAAGTGAGGTCCTGTAGGGTAGTTTCTTACCTTATCACAATGCGAGTTGTCTATTATACTTTGGAAATACAACTAGATGGTCACTTAAGGCCATCTTTTACTCAAATGCCAGATGATGCGGAAGGGTCATCTTTCACCCTATCTCAGTCATAGCAGATGGTTTCATGGGGTCGTCTTTCACCCAATCGTGATACGAATAGGTGGTACAGTGGTTGTCTTTTTCTAGGAAAAATCTCTTACAATGCAGGCATTACAACGTAGCTCCTTTATAACGCAGTCGGTACCACAACTGCGATGTTACCACGAGTTCCATTACAATACAAGTCATTACAACAACTTGCTTTAGGGAATGCGGTGTTGGACCGGTATTGGATTTTAAGTCCAACATCTTCCCTACCGATACACCAACTGGAGTTGGAATAGTAATTTAAACTATTCAAAAGTCCACCGCTTCCCTAAAGCAAGTCGCTGTAATGACTTGCGATGTAATGGAACTCGTGTTAACGACACAGTCGTGGTATTGACTCCGTTGTTAAGCCACGCATGGTTTTGGCATGCGTGGTAATAGATGCTATTCTCGTTTATCTTTTACTCACTCTCTGAACTAGTAGATGGTAATGTGGGGGTCACCTGTATTTCAAATCACCCTCTGTACCTCTCCAATATCTTTACTTCACCTCTTTTGTCATTACACCTCATCTCTTTTCCAGTCGTTCACTCCTTTTTATCTTTCTCTCTGCCTCATTACTTTCTTTACCTCACCCATCTATCTATATTTGTAATTTGCCCCTCTCTACCTCACTCCTCTCTCTCTCTTTATATATATATATATCATGTGATCAAGGCTCCATGGAGCCGAAATGTTATGCGACTAAATCTGCAAGGAACAAAATAAAATTGCACTTATCTGAATGTCCGTGTCCGATGATTCTGTCACTGCAAGGAGGGAATCGTTAGTTGCTGACACGAAGCACTGTAAAATGTATATATATATATATATATATATATATATATATATATATATATATATATATATATATATATATACACACACACACACATATATATATATACACACACACCTTGCATTTCACAATACTTCTCACTACTTCACCTAATTTGTTATTCCTACTTGTTGCTGCCTCTCCCTAATTCTCCTGTCTTTCCACTGAACCTCTCTCGCTCTTGATTTACCCCACCCCTCTACGTCTCTCTACATTTCCATCTCCCTGTCTCTAGCTCTCTACACCTCTGCCTCTTCCTCCCCCTTTTCTGCATTTCCTCTCTCTACCTTATCACTTGAGGTACCACACCCTTTTGCCAATCTCTAGTTCTATCTTACTCTAACTCATTCTAAAATCGTCCCTATCTATCTGCCTATCTTTCTGTGCCCACTTCTTTCTCTTTCTACATTTTTATTTCTCACAACTTTATCTCACTTCTCACCCCTCCCACCCCTATTTCGTCCCTCATCTCTAACGTCTTATTCTTCTTCTCTCCTACTATGTTTACCATACGCTTTGTGTTTATTTTCTATGTCTCCCAACCCTTCCAATTATCCATTCTCAGGTGTGGGAGAGGCCATGCTCTACTCAGTGAACTGTACCCACAGAAAGAGAAGAGGAGGTGATGGTGAAATTCCTGGGAGCAGTGCATTCACTTTCACTGTTGCAGTTAGAATGTGAGCCTTATAGAAGAATTCATGTGTGATTACGCATAATTAAAATAGTTTCAAGTTCCAAATGTATTTTTTAAATATTATGCAGCAGTCCATTAACCTCTTCCATGCGTCGGACGGCCCCGGCCGTCTGACAACATGGTGGGCGTGTGCGTCGGAAGGCCGGGGGCCGTCTGATCTGCGCACGCGTCAAATTCTGCCACACCGCGGCGGAATTTGCACTGTGGTGAAGTGGCTAAACATCCTCGAGGTCACCACTGCAACAACTGGAGGAAGCTTTTGCCTGCTTTTGTGTGCTCTTGTTTCTGAATGTTAAAAGGATAATTGAACATTACTTGGCATCACAAGGGCTTGAATTAGCTGAAAATGGGTAAAATATTCAAAAGTATTCTGAACCAGGGACCCCCCAAAAATTAAAACTGAGTGAGGGGGCTGCCTTTGCCAGCAGGGCTCGAGTCGGGGTACCACGCGGGTGGACGGCGTCCCCCCACTTATTTTACCGGGTGGACGCCGTCCCCCCTGCCAAACAGCTGGACTTCACTCTTCGGCCTCTGTGGAGTGAGATCGGAGCACACAGCACTCTGCTCACGCGCTGACTTCTCAGATGCAATCGCATCTAAGGGGTGAGCAATTGGAGGCAATGAGCCCGATGGTGCAAGCCACCTTTCATGACGTCACTTCCGGTCGTGACGTCACTTCCGGTGACAGTGTTCCCCCACTGATTTTTTTAGGACTTGTGTCCTGATTGCCTGACACCACTTGTTGACGCCTTGCAAAGCAGCATAACAGTGACAAGTACAAACGAGTCGGCAATCACTAATTTGCTGATGTCTGTGACATTCAGCTTTGATTTAGAGCCCTTACTTCTCATGCAGCACCAGCCATCCCCACACACTGGCTCAATAAGACAGTGCGTTCCACTTTAATTACTTTATTGATAAATCCATTTACACATTCTGCTGTCACGCGCCAGGGGTTTTACATGCCTGTTACACAGCTGAGGCCCTCGAGTTCTGTTTTTATTAAGTGCTGAAAAGCGGAGCTCTTTTTGTTGCGGAAATGGATTCCTGGGTCGGCTGGGGGCGCGTTGCGATGGGTCGGGGAGCGCGCGGCGGGCCAGGCGTCGGCGGCCCTCGCGGGGCGGTACCTGCTGCACGTGCGGCACTTTTTCAAGGCGGGGCCATTTCCTGCGCTCCACTTTAATCACACCAACCTCTAGGCTGGAGATAGGCTAGTAAATTGTTTTTCTTTTCTCATTGTCTCTTCAGGCAGTTTAGCTGCTGCTGCCAGTGTTCTGTTAAATATCTTATTAATGTGCCAAATTGTTTATCCAAGGAGTATTAATGTTAGAACATTTGCAGTGAGATGCTGGCATCTACATTGAAAAGGCTGCCTTGGCCCTCTCACTTACAGGGCTATTTAACCCTTAATTGCCTACAAGACATGAAAAAAAGTAGCGAGGAAGGAACTAAATTATATTGTGCTTTTTAGAAGTCTGACAATTGGCACTATGACATGTAATCAGGGCCACTATGTGTGTTTCTGCAGCTGCACCGATTTCTGATAATTATGGATTTCCTGCATTTGCCATTTTCAGGCAGTGCAAGCTTTCCTTTCTCGCAGAAGAGGCACAGCATAGCAGTGACAAAGAGGCTCGACTCCAGTGCTTAATTTGAACCGGCAGTTTCCGGTGCTCGGCACCAGCACTTAATTGCCAACAGCAGCACTTATGACAGCTCCCACATGGTGGCGCTCTTTGTGTAATTTAAAAATGAACACAAAAAACAGTTGTTTACTAATTCAATATACATTGTAAACAACTAATACCTCCCTCCCCAGCCATTCTTATAGCTTTGAGGGCAAGCTGCAATGGCCTCCTTACAAGGGCCCTGGCACATAATATTTTACAAATTAAGAACTCCCTCTCTCATCAAAAGCAGACAGTGCAATTGTTCATTCCGCAAGCACAAATTCAGTGAGGCTTTCATTTCATAGAGGACATGACACACTTAAGGCATAAGGGTCGCATAGGTCATAGACAGATCTTTGAGGAGAGTGTTCCACTCAGCAGAGTGTATAGGTGGATGACTGAGTAAATATGCAAGCTCTGGCAGCATTCCGATTACTGTGAAATTTCACCTTAGCACTCTGAAATTCCTGCTGCTGTCACTCAGAGAGCTGCTGTCACAGCTGTAACGCCTGGTGCCACATCTGGCAGTCTTGCTGCCATCACTTCCTTTAGATCCAACTGCGGCCGCTCACATGCACATTTGTCGAAGGCTGATTCCTTGCTAAACCGATATGGAAACCTTTCCTAGTTGTGGTGTGAAAGACAATGAAGGTAAATAAATGTGCCCAGTATGGTCTCTTTATAGACAAAATAGAAAGAACAATACGCCTTTCTAATGCTTTAGTGTTCTTCCCCCAGCATTGCTCCATCTGGCTCTATATTCTAGAGGTGGGCGTAATTTATGGGTTGTATGTCATTACAACACGGGCTTTTACCCCGCATGCCATTACAACACGAGGATTACAACGAAAGTCGTTACAACGACTTTCGCTGGAGGGCGCTGGGTAGTGGAATAGTTTAATTTTCTATTCCAGCTCCAGCCCACATTGACAGTAGGGAAGGTGTTGGATAGAAAATTAAACTATTCCCAATCCAACAGCGCCCTCCAGCGAAAGTCGTTGTAACGACTTTCGTTGTAATCCCTGCGTTGTAATGGCAGTGCGGGGTAATCCCCGTGTTGTAATGGCTGTTCACCAATTTATGTAATTTGTGTAATCTGCATGTAGCGTGATTACATGAAATAACAGCAAAATGATGAGAGATTACGTGGAATTACATGAAAAGTGTCATCCAGCATTTAGAACTATTTTCCAAAATGATCCAAAGGATGCATTTTGCCTAAGAAAATAGAGGTAAATGTAGCAGAACACGAACAACATCCGCCAGTAGCCGCTATGTTTGTTGTTCCTGTGCTCCTGTAGTAGGATGTTTTGCCAAATTAGTCATAATTCAGTGAACAGGCATAATCGCATATTTTTCTGTAGTTTTGTGTCAAAAGAGTAATGCAACGTTACCTAAATTACTCGGAGTGCTATGGTATAATTTTGCCCAGGCCTGCTATATTCTTCCTTCTCTCTTAGATATATTTTGCATTCTCTCACTCTCTCTTTAGCCATCCTCAACTTCTATCCATTCTTTCGTTTCTTAATGTTTTTCCTCTTCTACATTCTCTTTCCCTCCCTCTCTCTCATGTGTAACTGTTTAGTTTACATTTCTATCTCTTTTTATTTTCTCTTGTTTCACCTGTCTTTTTCCCTAAAATGCACTCTTCATTCCTATCAACTCTACATTAACACCTGCCCTTTCTCTTACCCTCTTCTATCTCTATTTAATTTACTATACATAACTCTTTCCCACCCTTTTTTTTTTCTCTCTCTCGCCCTCTGTTTCTATCACATACATATTTCAAGATAACATTTTCTGTACATTCCACTCCACCAATGGTACTAGATTTGTCTCTTCTCTACTCTCCAAGTGGTAACATGAATGAAGTGATATCTATTGAGAGAGCAGTGTACCAGAGCATGGACATAGGTAGGTGTGCAAATAAAAAGTGTGAGAGAGGATGGTATGTGAGCCAGATAAAAGGAAGTGGTGTGTTGAGAAGAGAAAGTATGAGACTTAGTGCTTAATTTGACCCGGTGGTTTGCAGTGCTCGGCATCACCACTTAATTGTCAGTATCTGCGATTATGACAGTCTGCCACATGGTGGTGCTGTCTGCTTAGTTTAGGTATGAGCACAACAGCTGATCATTAATTCAATATATATTTACAATGACTCCTCCTGCCTCCCTAGCCATTCTTATAGATTTGGGGGCCAGAAATAGTATACATTGACACATTTGTAAAAGTGTGTTGGTTAGTTGTTGTGTTGGCACTGTCATTGGCAGCGCTGACAGGAGCAGGGGATGTGCAAGCTGCAGTGCCCTCCTGTCTTTCTTCATATTAAAGCTTTGTTTTTACCTCTTTATTCATTTTTATATAGTACAAGCTTGACATGCGGGTATTGGAGTGCTTTGCATGAGCACCAGTTACATAACATAAGGTCATTGTTAACTGAATTAATACAATTTGCCCAGAATTACATGATGTTGAGCTGACACCATGACTCGAGCCTGGTTCCCCAGTTCCTAAGTCGACTGCTGTGGTCATAGCACCTCATGCAGGCTACAGGGAGGGGGGCAGGCAGAAGCCACATGAAAGCTCAGCTCTTTATGGTCTCGATGTTCCAACAATATCTCAAGCTGAGCAAGAGCCAGGATTCCGGCCTGGCGCGAGCTTTCAGTGGCTCGCTCACTTGTAAACAGAACACAATGTAGGGATAAAGTTGATTGCAGGAACTGTGTCTGAGCTAGTCATACACCTTTAGGTCTCCACCACAAGTGAGAAACCAGAAAATTAAAGTAGACCACACTTTGAACTAAAGCTCTGATGCGTTCAAGCAAGCAAAGCAAGTGAGTTAAACCCTCCCTAGAACAGCTTCATTGTCTCTATCTTCCATGTATCTATCTAATCATTTTTTCACCCTTCCACCCACCTACTGATATCCATTACTTCACCTTTACATTCTGTCATCCATTCATCCTTTCGTCAATCATTCAATCTTTACCCATTCCATCTATTCATTCATCCATCCAGCCAATTTCCAAGCCATCCAGTCTGCCATCCATCCACCCATCCACCCACCCATCCATACACTCTGCCATCCACCTACTCTGCCACCCATCAATCCATCCACTCTGCCATCCATCCTCTTGCCATCCATCCTCTACTCTGCTATCCATCCATCCACTCTGCCATCATCTATTCATCCACTCTGAAATCCATCCATCCACCCACCTCTCCAATTATCCATCCATCCACTGCCATCCATTAATCAATCCATCAACTTTGCCACCCATCCATTCATACATCGGCCGTCCATCCATCTGCTCTGCCACCCATCCATCGACCCATCCATTTTGCCATCCATCCATCCATCCACTTTGCCACCCATCCATCTAGCCACACTGCCAACCATTTATTCATCAACTCTTCCATCCATTCATTCATCCATCCTCCACTCTGCCATCCATCCATCCATCCATCAATCCATCGATCCATGCATCCATCCATTCATTCAGCAGTCCAGCCACTGTGCTATCCAATCGTCCATTCATTCACTTCGCCATCGATCCATTCACGGTGCTATCCATCCATCCATTCACTTTGCCATCCATCCATTGAGTTTGCCATCCATCCATCCAGGCATCCACTCTGCCATCTACCCATCCACTCTGCCATCCATCCATCCACTTGTAAATGCTACTATCCATCCATCCACTCTGCCTTCCATCCACTCTACCATCGATCCACCCTGCCATCTATTCATCAACCATCCACTCTGCCATCCATTCACTCTTCTTTTCAACCACTCATCCATCCATACCTTTACTCTGTCATCTTTTCACCTGCCCATCCACCATCAATTCACTTATCCATTCATCGATTTGATCTGCCATCCTTTCACTTGTCTCTTCACCTGTCCATTAATTCACTCAGTCACTCTTCCATCCACCCATCCCTTTACTTTGCCATCCTTTCATCTGTCCATCCATATATCATTCACTCATCCTTTCACCAACTCACGCATCCACACACACACATTTACCCAACCATACTTTCTTTTTTTCACCCTTTCAAGATTCCTTCTTTCTTTCCCTCTTCTATTTACCCAGCTGTCATTTTTTCTTGCTCCTGCTGTATCCCAGCATTATTGATGTACTTTTATCTTCCAAGTTGCAGACAGAAGAGGCCCCTAAAGAGCCACACCCCACTGTAGCTGCTAAGCGGGGGTTCACGACACCCCTACTCCACTATATCGGAGAATAGAAGATTGAAGCCTGACTAAAAAGAGAGGGGTCGGTCTGCCCCAACATCAAAACCTCTCTGACCAGACACCTTCTCCGTGAGCACTATGGGCCAACCCATTGACTAGGGGAGTGTCCTGGACAGAACAAGAGCCCATCGCCCCCTCTCCCTCTCATCCCGCTTTCAGCAGATCTGTGCAGCACACATAGAAGTTACAAAGCGGCATTTAAAGATTGTGTATGTGCAGGAAGGGGGCCCTTTCTGCACATAAACAATCTTCCCCTGAACGCAGACACCCTTGCACTACGGTACAAGGGTGCCTGCACTGGCGCTAGGCTGCTAAACTTAGCGCCAGCGCAGGGGGAAATGCAGGGCTGCACCATATTCTTATAAAAATGGTGCAGCCCTGCGTTTCCCAAGAGGTGGAGCGTGTCGTGAAGCCAAGGAGGCTAATGACACACTCCGCCACTTCTTTGTACATATACCCCTGGGCGTCGGTTTATTTCTACTTTCCTTCTGCCTCCTAACTTACTGCTGCTTTTGTGATTGCCTCTGTTGCGTTACTGTTGCTTTTCTAACTATTTCAGCTCAATGTACGCGCTCACAAACACTGTACTTTCCTGAAAGTTACACCAAATGCTGCTAATCCACTTTGATTGTTAGGGATTGTGTGCACTTGACTGAACATGTTCTGCTCACTGCCCCTCCTTGTCCTGCTGCTGCTAACGCCTGGGTTTGTGTTTCTGAATCTGTCCCTCCTCTAAGTATGGTAGGGTGGTGCTTCTCTACAGAAACCCATACATAAATCAGTATAAAATCCTTTCTGATGGACAGAGCCTCACACCCCTTCCTGCACGTCAAGTAAACATCTTGTGTGTGACAGCAGAGTGGCTGTGGCCCTGATGAGGTCATTACCGGGAAGCATTTCTATTCACAATTACTGCCACCTTTACTTCCCTCTTGGGTTCTGTTCCTAAGCAACAGAGACACATGTCTATACAAACAGATGCAACGCTGGTTCCCTAACGTTGTTGACATGTTTCAGTGTTTTCTATTCATGATGGCTTCTGCATCTTTCATTAAGGTTCAGGTAGCTTTCAATTGTTCCTTTGACCTTTATAATTGTTCGTAGTGGAGGCTACAGGCCTCCAGTGGGATTCGTTTGAGGGGCCACAAAAATGATCCCTTCCATGTCATCCAACTGGAAAGAGGTGTTGTCTGCTCAATTGTGTTCTCTGATTCGTGTACAAAGGCCTTGTCAGTCCACTCTCACAACAAACCTGTTATTATGCAGATCACTAGCTGCTCCAGTCCAGGTTTTTGCTTTGCATTCTGTGACTTGTAGTCCTAGTTTTATTATGGGGTAAACACAGCGGTTCAAGTGTATTAGAAAAATAATGGGAATTGTGTTGCTGCATGCAGTGGGATGTGGTGAGGGTCAGTGGGCGTGGGGTAGGGGTCTAAGGTGTAGCTAAAAAAACATTATTCTGTAAGTTGTTTTGTTCTTTCACCTTCAGGTAGATACATATAAAATAACGTGCACCTTAAATTAATTAAGTTAATCAGTGTAAAATGCATTGCAGTACATCACAAAACTTAATTTTAGTTAATGCACTGCAGAGGTCTGTTAGTAACCAGAGAGACTCAGGATTGAAACTTGGTTGGTGCAGTGGAGAATAGTGACTTGTTTATTTTTCATGCTACAAGGCGACAGAAAGCACTGTGAATTCTTAAGTTATTATTTTGAACTTGTATTGCACACAGTAAAAGACAGACTGCTAAAACAAGGAACAAATATTTTTAAGATAAATTGGTGCTTCCAAAATATAGATTTTAGTTTCATCCAGACAGCACATAATGCAATTAGTTTTTTATATAACTGTCTCTTAAATCCTTAAAAGCACACACTTCACAGCTCAGTTGGTAACTCCCTTGCACCTTTGTCATCGCAAAGCTTCCATCAATTAAAGCCAGTACCAGCTCCCAAGCACCCTTTACATTTGCAAAATAATCAGTTGTGGCATTTGCATTTCTTTCAAGCAAGCAGGCACCCTGGCAAGCATGCTTGTTTAGCTGTCTGCTAGCCTTCGGTTTCACAGCACAGGAGACTCCCTGAGTGACACTTCAGCTGAAGCATTTATACTATCAGAATGTTCCATCCTGGGACGGTTGTCTTTTCACAAAAAGTAAGGAAACAGTTTTTCATAAATTAAAAAAGTATGGGCATGTCATGTCCCGATCCCGCCCACCTTGACCTCTGGATAAAGAAGATTAGTAGTCATAGAATGTAAAATACCAGGACTGGAGCAGTGAGTCACACATGAAACTGGGAATCTTGGTAGGGCTGGATGAGCTCTTGATGGGGAGGACAGCAGTGGGGGCAATGTGGGTTGGTCAGTATGTAGGTCACAGTGGAGAAATGAAGAAAAAAGTCAGAGCAAAGCGAGAGAGGACAAAGCCCAATACATAATAGGGTGCAGCCTGTTCTCAGAGTTCCGCAGCTATCTGCCATCAGCTGCCGCAGACCTTCAATACATTGGCCAATCACATCACGGCTAACTGGAAGCCAAGCAGCAATCGGGCAATGTGCTGATTCTCCATGCTGCCCTATCAACTCTACCAAACTTCTTTGAGTGAAATAGCCCTGACTCCTGCAGTGTGAATAGCCTATAGAGTCTCAGACTGGCATATTCTGTGCACCATGCCCACAAAATCTTTGTTGTTTTGATAATCAGGGTGGGTGCCTCTTGGACACCCTTGAAGAGTCCTGGACCCTACCGCTGGATCACATTAAGAAATGCGGGCGGAGGTGAGTCACAGGATGACTTCAGCCATTTTGCCTTCGTACGCATGGAAGGAAAGAGTTAGTGACAGCATCCGAGTGGTGATCAAGTCCTTACAGCCAAAGGGGGCCATGTCCAAGCAACCACGTGCTGCATTAGCCAGTGAGCGGAAGAGTGACTCCCTCTCTTTAACGACAGAACACCCCATTCTAAGAGGTCATGCATCAGACTGATTAAGGCCTATTCCATGAGGGACGTCCAGCAAAAACTGGTGGATGCCCTGTTTGCCCTGTTTAGAGTGTGTGCATGGGTGTAGGGAGACAGAGCCAGGACAGGTACCCACACCAAGTCAACTCTTTAACTAGTGTGGGTGGGGGGGTGGTCTGGCAATTTTTGTCAGATGTTCCAGATCTGCCAATTTACTCGTAATCACTCCACAAAGCTTTAATTAGTACCACCAGGGAACTGACATGCATGAAATCGGTTCTTCCAGTCCTCCAGTTACCGACCACATACAAGGCAAGAAGGATCCCATGAGCAGCTTTTTTTGTTTTTTACAGAGTTTTATATAGCGCAAACTTGACCCGAATTGGGTATCAGAGCGCTTTACATGGCACCAGTTGTATTACATGAGGACACATTCATTTTTGTTAGGCACGGGGAGATTAAGTGATTTGCCCAGAATCACAGGATGTTCAGCGTCATTGCCGAGACTCGAACCCAGTTCCCCAGATTCGAGGTCGACCGCCCTAGCCGTTAGGTCAACTCCTCTCCCAAGGAGAGATTGAAGAGGAACATGGCTCAGCAAGATGACCTGCAGGCATTCAGTATGCAGTGCAGAGTAGTCAAGACAATTTGGGGGTTGTCCTCAAGCACCAGCATAAGTTTAGGGTTCCCACTGCCCCCCTGTCCTCTCTGGGGTCTTGTATCAGGTACCCATATGCACTACGTACAGTGGTGCGGAGTTAGCCACGGGTCTAGCGGCAAGCATGGGTGAGCTCTGAGGAACATGCTTCAACTGTTGGTGGTCAAGTCCCGGCACAGTCTCGAGCTGAGGTGTGAGCTGCTGGTGCCCAGGTTCCAGTGGTGGTGATCTGTGGCTACTCCTACACCCCTGATATCAGTCTGTGTGACAGCTGATGCTCTTTCTACCCAAGAGTGGGTAAAAAGCTGCAGTGCAGGGGATGGACTTCGTATTTTTGTATAATCCTAGGATGGGTCTTCATTAGGGCGGGGAAACGTCGCCCCCCGCATGCTGCGCTAAACGTGAAAAATAAAATGGCAATGAAATGATTTCATTGCCATTTGTTTTTCACTATGGGGCGTTGCAGCCTGACCCTGAGTCAGTAAAAATGGGGGAGAGGGTGTCCTCTGCTGCCGATTGGCAGCAAAGGACTGGAGCAGTGGCTTGACTGGACGCTCCAAAGTGTGGATGTGACTTTGGCCGGCTATCTTGCTCCAGCCAGTGTGACATGCGCACTTTGAAGCTCTTCACCCAGCTGCCAGGTGGGTGGAGAACAAGCACAGGTCTACGGGCCTGAAGGAGCGTCCAGCCAGCCTGCTCTGTCCAATCCTGTCACTTTTCTCATGCTGGGTAGCAGCACAGGAGCAGCCTCTGAATTGGTAGGGAATCATCCTTCGTGCACCTGACTGCAGAGGAACACTGAGGAGGGCGTGGAGCCCGTCTGTAAGTAAAATGTTATTTAAATGTATTTATTAGAAATGTGTAATGCATGTAAGTGTAATGACTAAGCTAGTGGTTATGCTTTTTATAGGGTTTTCGGATGGAGGAGGTGATTTTATTTGTGTTTTGGATGGAAGGGTTGGTTGTTTTTGACTCGAGGAAGAGGTTATTTAATTTAGGTTTTTGGGAAGCGGTGGGCCACTTCGCTCGCCTACCACTTTCTAAGGCTACCAGCCGCCCCTGGTATCATCAACACAAAATCTCAATGCCCAAAATGTAAAAATGCTGCTACCGGCGCAAACTGTGAAGGTCATTTCAAACGACCGATGGCTGAAGGCAGCTGGCACAAATAAGCTGCTATATAAAGGGGGTGACTTTGTGTATTTGTTCATAAGATAATGTCCTGGCTGTGCTATACCTTGTAAAGGTTGACATACTTTAACCAGGGATTGACTGCTCAGGGTACCTTCACAGTTCATTACAAGTTCAGGGTAAACGTGACATACACACATGGGCTTCTGTTTGCACTACACAGGCCTGAATCGTAGCAGAGGTCAGAAAAATGGTCAGTGGAAGATGAGGTGCTCTAGATCCCCTATTTCGTTCTCACAGTTCCAGCATGTGTTGTTTTCCCTGAGGCCTAAAACTGCCAGTCGCGCCGGGGTCTAATATATTTTGTGTAGCACTCAGAATTTTGTCTGGTGTTATCTTGTTCCTTGAGTGGGAGGCCCGAATGAGTTCTAGTTCCTGTTCTTTCAGTGTGGTGTTGTGCTGTTTTGTCCAGTAATTTGCTGCTTTGTCGTTGATGTTGGTGGATGTTGGGTGGAGTAGTTTATAAAGGTGCGATACTTGGTGACCTACTCTATTGATTCTGGACATATATGGTACAATTGATGGATTATGTTTGGCTAAGTTTGCCTTTGCTAGGGCTGTTTTTATTTTTAGGAAGCTGTAGAGCTCGATGTCGCCGAGGTTGTGTATCTCTTTTAGTGTGATCCAATGTCATGCATGGCCAGTTTGGGATGTTACCCCGTGATGGGAAAGCGATGTTAAATATATGTGTAAAAATCCTTAACTCCTTTACTGCGCCGAACGTTCTACGCTAGTGCGGAACGTTCTATTGCGCAGGCAGGGCCGCGATAGCCAACGGACGTGCGCAGCACTCCAAAGGTAGTGCACGCGACAGCCGTTGGCCGTCGGCAGCAGCGATGAGGTTAATAAGATACTTTGAGATAAAAAAAATTTTTAAAATGGTCAAAGAAAAGTTTTTAAAAAAAGTATTGTTGTGAAGCTGGGTTCTTGACATTGAGATGGCTTCCTGATGTTTCCAGTGATCGGGTCTGACGCATGTTGAAGCGGATGAGCAGATGTACAGTGAGTTTCATCTGACACAGGGAGCTGTCAGGACCCGAGGGCAGTCACTGAATCTCTGCTCTCCGGTGCCAGGCAGGGTGGGCACATGACAGCAAAGTCTCTCTACATCTTTCTCAAGCTCGCCTCACGACAAGAGCCACAAGAACAGCTCGCCTCGGCGGAACAGCTGCATGTCACGATTTATTATCGGTGACAACAGGCGACAACAGCTTCTTGTTTCCATAATTAAGAATAAAAATTAAAGAAACGTGCAACGAGTCTTTAAACGCTTCTCACACAGAATGACCATGAAGACTGGTATATCTCGAATAATATATTTGTCTCTGAATTTACTTGCATTTTTTGTCATAACTGAACAAAGAACGACCTGTATATTTGTGGAAAAAGAATAGAGAAACTCAATAAAAATCTCTCAAATTGAGCAAAAATGTAAAAAAAATTGTACTGTACAAAAAAGAAATAAATACAATGAAAACAATAGCTCAAACAGTTTGGCGTGCAGGTGGAGGGGATTATTATATAGCCTCTGCAAAATAGTTATTTTTGTGAAAGTATCAACAAGAACTCTTTTTTGATGTAAGTAGAGTTGTGTGAAGTGTTCTCTTGCAGCCTTTGAGGATTTCTCATAAACACTATAAAACATTTGCAAAGGTCGCAAAGTTTCATGCTATTGTGCTTTCACGAGAAAATCGGGATTTTTGCAATACTTTTAATATTGCATATGCTCGATTTTCAAACAAAAAGTTTTCCTGAATCTGAAAAACAGGAAAAAAATGTTGGTGCCACTGTAAAAATTAGTCGTTTCTGACTTAAATATATTAATTTGGCACAGGGTCAGACTGATTTGCATATAGCCATGTCTGAACTGGGGTGGCTGAGTGAACTAAAGAATGGTGATGGATTAAACCCAGATCAGTTGACTGGGGGTGAGTGTTTGATTTGTTCGAACGCTCCGTCCATCATCCCCTTTTGTATCGCTTTGTTCGCCCTAAGTGTGGCAGGGTATACTCAGACGTGAGTCCCTTGTTCCCTTGGCCACTGGATTCAAGATAGCCTGGCTGATGAGGATTATGAATCCGAAACCAGTCCCAGGATGCTTGTTTCCGGTCCAGGGAAGACATGGCTTGGCAGTTCGGGCTGGACTGTTCCCATAAGGCACAGGGTCAGACTGATTTGCATATAGCCATGTCTGAACTGGGGTGGCTGAGTGAACTAAAGAATGGTGATGGATTAAACCCAGATCAGTTGACTGGGGGTGAGTGTTTGATTTGTTCGAATGCTCCGTCCATCATCCCCTTTTGTATCGCTTTGTTCGCCCTAAGTGTGGCAGGGTATACTCAGACGTGAGTCCCTTGTTCACTTGGCCACTGGATTCAAGATAGCCTGGCTGATGAGGATTATGAATCCGAAACCAGTCCCAGGATGCTTGTTTCCGGTCCAGAGAAGACATGGCTTGGCAGTTCGGGCTGGACTGTTCCCATAAGGCACAGGGTCAGACTGATTTGCATATAGCCATGTCTGAACTGGGGTGGCTGAGTGAACTAAAGAATGATGATGGATTAAACCCAGATCAGTTGACTGGGGGTGAGTGTTTGATTTGTTCGAACGCTCCGTCCATCATCCCCTTTTGTATCGCATATTTTTAGTTCCCTAATGATAACATGGGGAAATCGGGTTTCATTGAATATCTTTAATTTGTGCATCACCAAGTAAAGTGTCTTGATTTGTTTTGATCCTATTAAAATCTTTGTTTCCATTTCACTGTAGAATTACAAAAAATGTGCTTCATTTGTGCTTTTCTAACTGCTGAGTGTGTACAGTTCATTTACAGGAACTTACATTTTAATGTGTTTTACAAAACATGACATCCCACAGCCTTTCCTTTCACACACGCTGTACGCCGGCAAGATTGTCACACAATGCACTTTACTTTTCTGGTTCTGACTGCAACGTGAGAGGAGTTTTTAAACACTAAAATCCACTGTTAAAAAATATATAAGCGAACCCGGTTTAAGGCTCCAAAGTTGTTCCATCTAATTTGGAGTTCTATCAAAAAAGGATTTTCAGACATCCCTCTGTTTAAACGATATACATTTTTAGGATTTAATCCTAACTTACCTCTCTGTATCCATCATGGGTTTTTGAAGTCCTGGGAAGCGGTCAAACTCTATACTCAGGGACAACTGTTGGAAGGGGATGTGTGTCTTTCTTTTGAGTTAATGTAGCCGCGGTTTTCCCTTTCTCGTATTGGATTTTTTAGGTATCTGCAAATTCGACACTTCATTAATGGTGTAAGTCAAGTGAGATTGGCTCCACATAAAATACACTATTAGATTTCTCAATGAGAGCTCTTGAGAAAGGGATCATTAGTCTGGCCTATAAATTATCAGTGTCGTTGGGATCGGATCATCAAGCTGACCTCGCCCAGCGAGGGCCAGATAAATGGAGCGGGCACCTTGGCTTTGTCGTGATGGTGGCTGACGTGAGGCTCAGTGATTCTCTGGCAGCAGAGCGTTCTCAACGTCTCGCGAATTAAGGCCCACCACATTAAACGTATTAATGATTTTATTATATGCCTTGCTGGTTGTGGTTGATGAAACTTCAAGGAGATGATCACTGCATTTGATGTGGGGCAGGTGGGCCAATGCAGTGCATGTCTTTGGGCTAGCCCAGCCTTTTGCAACTACTGGTCCTTTGCTTTTTGGAAACCCAATAGTATTTCACAGGCGGTGGTCATCTGGGACCTGAAAATAAGCTGGCCAGGATATACACCTGCTATTCCTCAAAATGTTGTGGGCTATATTTTTTCTCTATTTGTCTACCAAGCCTTCTTCTTGCACTATTTTGGCTCACAAGTGCAGCTCCAAGTCCCTAGGTGTGGTGGCATGAATTTCTGAACATTTTGTGTTTTGGAAATGTCTCTGTGAGATAATGATGCCTTCAGAAGTAAGTTGAGAAAGATTTGGGATCCAGTTACGATATGGACGGGGGAGATACTGGTCGGTCAAGACAACCAGTACTTTCTTTGATGGCTGCCGCATAATGCTTCCTCTATCATGCTTTTTTCGGTCACATTACCATACGTACACCCACCCCCCTTTTCTTTTGCCTTTGTGTGTTCTCTTTTTCCCCCTGCCAAATTGTTGTTTTTTCAAACGTCATATCATTCTGTGCTATTGTTTGGATTATGGTCTCCAATAAAATATTATAAAAAAGAAAACAAGCTGCAGTTTGTCAGAAGACATAGCCTGACATTTGTCATCTGTCTTTGAACTCACAGTAAATGTGTCAAGATAGATACAGAAATTAAAGGCATCTGTACTCATTGCTTGGACATGCACGCCGCACCCAAAAAATATTGTTCCACCGGAAAAAATCTACACCTAATGGAAAGATATTTTGCAAAAAATCTTTAGGGCACAATATTTATGACAGGTGATATTTCTGTGTACAATATTCTGTGATAGAAGTGGCTAGTGAGCACCCCTATGTTGCCTCCCTAGATTGTCCCTTTGCCTTCTGCCAATACATGGCATCGAGAGTGCCAGCCACCATGATCAGGGACATCTTAAGGATTTTTGGGCCCTTGCCCAACCGAATTTTGGGGGCCCTGTTAAGAACAACTTTGATTTTAAGATCCAATTTCATATTTTTCATGTCCTCTTTGGCCAGGTCACTGACAGCGCACAGGCACACTAGTCCAAATTTTAAATATGTTTGCATCTAACATTTAGGATAGGGACTTGTGTTTTCAATATTTAACACAGCATCAGCTCACTAATATTACTTAAAATAATCTTTGTGATGCCCTCCCATTTCTCATATGTGAGGTCCTGTTTTGAGGTAAAATAATCTTTTTTATGGATGTTGCCTTAAAGTTAAACCCATAATTTCTCTTTAAAATGTCACTAATATGCTATCTCACATCACCCACATTAAAAATAAATTAAAGTGTAATGGCACTTAAAACAATTTGTTTAACAATTGCCCACGTCATCAGGGCAAGACTCTCTGAAGAACATAGCTGTCTCTATAAGGGGGCCCCCCTGAAAATATGGCACCCTGGGCCAGAGCCCACTTTGCCCATGCCTAAAAGCATCTCTGACCATGATGCCTCAGTCTCCATCTCTGCCCCTGCCCTCTACCTCCTCCAAACCATATTTCCAACCTCTGCCAAATCATCACTGTTTTCCAGCCACCAGGATGTCCTGCCAGCTAAGACAACAGTTTTGCTGGTTTCCGCGGCTGAGTAAGTACTCTTCGGCTAAAGCAGCAAACCTGCCCGTTCTTTGGCCAGTGCTTAATTTGTAAAAAACATAAGTGCCAGGGTTCTGGTCAGGAGGCCACTGCAGCTTGCACCACACATTGCCACTGCTGCAAATGATAGAAACAGTACAGCAACCAACCAACTATCCCTAGCCACCCAAGCTATAAGAATGACTTGGGCAGCAGGTAATTGTAATGTTTTATGTATACTGAAATATTAATTAACTGCCTCCATTGTGCTGCCCCTATTTTTAAGAAACTTTGCAAAGATCCCAAATAAAAAACTAAATATTTGCGAGTCGACGGACTTAGCAACTTCTCGCAACATTACTTGTGGTATTCAGATACACTGCTTATTTGCCTCTGTTGCCTTTGCAGACTTTGGGTCTAATCTAGAGTTTGGCAGACAGGATACTCTGTCACAACAAAGAGAATACCCTTTCGCCATATGACAAGTGCCATAGGCTATAATGCACTTATAATATGACAGATGGAACACCCCTCACATTTCTGACAGAGCCTCCCACCCTGAATAAGGCCCTTTGTCATATACAACACTGCAGAACATGCAGCACAACTATATAAATTAATCTCCATTCTGCCAGGAGCCTCCAGGCAAGAAATAGCTTCCAAGTGAGGACTCTTGTGCATACATTCATTCAAAGCACAGCACTCGTTTACTGTCAGAACAATATGTCCCTAAGTAATCCCATTAACGATATATGAGCCTCTTCGCGTGCTGGGGGACAGGTAAGGCGGACCCCTGTCATTTTCCTATTGAGAGTCTCATAATTAAGGCTTCCAGTTTTCTGTTTTTACATATAAATACAGACATAAATTCCTTTTCTGTATCTCTTATTAAATATGGATGAAACCAGAAAATATGTTTTGTTTTGTAGTGATCCTCAATGCTGTCAATCAATGCTGCCAGGCCAATGGCTGCGTAGATTGACAGGCAGGGGAGCTAAAAAGGGGAGAGCAGGTTTTCTAAAGGAGCATTAACACCTGTAGATGTTCAAATGTGTGTGTTCTACAATACTCATGTATTATATGAGTGCATTGATGTGTCATATATGGGTACTTAAACTCATGAGGCATTCAAGCACGAGTGTGCATTTATACAATAAATAAATGCATAAATATTCTAGCTGCAGCTTATTCTTTTCAGAAAACCATGAATATCTATGGATAAACACATATAAAATGGCCAGAAAATAAATACAGGCAGAACTATCTAAAAATAAATCAATATAAAAAACATGGAGCCCAACTAATAATTTAGAACTGTTTTGCACTAGAGTTAAGGTCTCGTCTAGTTTTCTGAGCCTCCAGTTTCAAATCTCAAAAGATTTCCACACAGTCTCATGTGAGCCTTTATTATAATGGAAGGTTCTGAGAAGTTGAGCGCCCAGGAGCTATTTCAATTGCAACTCATCTGTGGTAACAGAAAGTAATATAAAATAAATGGACAGGTGCGCAAAATTATAATACTTAAATTCCACCAATTTCGTGAAGAGTTTTTGTAAGGGTTTTAAAAAAGCAATTGAAGCATTCTGCTATGTTTAGAATTCCCGGCTGAAACCTCTGCATAATCATACCCTTTGAGAGAATTCTGCATCAAAAACATCTTTTTGCAGGTAACTATTCGTTCAGAAACTTTGTTGTGAGAAATATCACCCTTATTTAAAGTTGTATTAAGTTTACAAACTTTATAACTTCAAGAAAAGCAAAACCTATGACCAGTTTACAACATTACAATGGCATTGTGCGTCTACACACTCCGAAAATGTAGAAATGCAGGCATTATTGTGTAGGGGTACTTTGGGTAGCAAATACAAACTCTATTTGGTAGCCCACATAACTAGCCTTTGATTTTACTGAAGCTGACTGATTCTGATGTTTATCAGTCAATGATTATGCTTCAGACATGGGTCGTCATTAAAGATGGCTCAATATCAAATTCACACACAAGCCCATTTTTGCAATCAAAGACCATTTGATGTAACTTCCTGTGATGCTCTAGTGTTCACAAGGCGTGTAACGTCACTTCGTGTAATGTCTTTGGGGGTCAAAGGTCACTGGGGTGAATTTGCATTTAACTATATATAGTTCCTTGCTCACATCTTTATCGAAATGTGCTAGAAACGTGTCGCTACCTTTTCAGCCCAATCTTTTTGTTTTATGTATCTATTATGTTTTTTACATTTTGATCTGAAATGCCTTGTTTTCCAAGTTTCAATAGATGGCCTTCCAATGGAGATTTAAACTTCTGAAGAGAAGGGGTAGGTCACATGCCTGGTGGAATGAGGTTAACTGTGCAGGGAACCTAATACGTAAAAAGGCCAGAACTCAGAAGTGGCACAGGGTGGCTCGGTTGGGACTAGAATATTATGTTCACAGATCTTAGGTTTTGACCGGCGTGTGGAGAGGTGGCATATTAAAGTGGTGGTAGGCATCATGCCATTCACTGCGCTGATAACCAGGTCCAGCAGCAGGGACATGGCCCCAGTGCTTAATTTGTAAAAAAACATAAGTGCCGGGGCTCTCGTCAGGAAGCCACTGCAGTTGCACCACACACTGCTCCTGCCATGCTGCTAATTACAGTAACAGCACAACTACTAACCAACACACTCCTACTAGTGTGACAAATCGGATTATTTCAGGCCCCCAAAGCATTTAGGAAGGCTTGGGCTGTAGGTTATAGTCATTTTTTTAATGTATATTGAATTAATGATTAACTGTTGTTGCTAGACAGCGCCACCTAGTGGCGGACTGTCACAAGCCCTGATGTTAACAAATAAATGGCGGTGCCGAGCACCATAAACCACCAGCTCAAGTTAAGCACTGCATGCCCCTGTACATATAGTAGAGGCAGACACCTTGGTGATGGTATGAAGCGGTGGGATGAGAGCGTACATCATGTCTATGTTCAGTAATGCGCATCACGCTGTGGTTGCTTTGCTGGTTATGCAGAATCAAGGTTGGAAAGAAGAGGACCCAAGGGTTTTGGCTGGAGGGGCATTTTTTAGAGTGCTTGCAGTCAGTTAGAGAGATGAGTGCAGATGAGGAGGGAAACCACAGGAGCAATGTTTCTGAGTATTTTAATATGAGTGACCCTTGAGTCATCCAGTATCGTTGGCATCCGGATAGTGCAAGGCATGGGACTGAGGGTGGTAGGAAAGAAAGATTAGGCATTATTTGCTTGAACCTGATGCAGGATGTCCAGTGTTTGCAGAATCCAGAAACCGTGCCCGCTCTATAGGAAAGCAAGACAGGCCGTGTATAATAGTGCAAGTCGGTGAGATCTGTCAAGAACTGACCGTCCACATCTTGTATAAAAGTCACCAAAGTGCTGCCAGAGGCTCTGCTCTGAGTGTGTTCGGAGCTTTACGTGGGATGAAAAATGTGGAGGGTCTCTAAAATGGGTGTGGCCTATGTAATAATAGTGTGGTTTAAACAGGTAAACTAAATTCCTCTGATTCCACTAGTGTTCCACCCGACCTGTACTTTGGCGCCTCTCGGACCTTTCTATTATTGCATCCAGATTTATCACATAATGACTGATGTGCACCTAAAACCAGCCAGGACTGTTGGCTTTGTCAATGGTTGTTAATTATTTAAGATAAACGAGTAACAACAATGACTTTGTTGTAAATAATGAAAACTGAAAATGTTTCAGTTCTGAAATTGAGATACTGAATTACACATTATGTGGATGTATGACGTTTCAACGCATGCTTTTACAACGCATGCCTTTACGACGCAAGTTTTACAATGCAAGTCGTTACAACGACTTGCGTTGGGGGGCACTGGATAGTGAATAGTTTAATTTACTATTCCAACTCCAGTCCCCGTGGATAGTAGGGAAGGTGTTGGATAGTAAATTAAAACTATTCCCTATCCTAGAGCGTCCCCCAGCGCAAGTCGTTGTAAAAGTTGCGTTGTAATGGTTGCGTCGCAAATGTACTTCATTGTAAAAGTTGCGTTGTAAACGCTGTTCCCCACATTATGTAGGCCCGGCACTCTGCAGAGAGGCCAAGTACTGTATGACCATGTATTTTGAACCTTTTTTGGCACACTAAGAGGTACTGTGAAAAACTCACATTGCCGTCAGCCTCAACTCCAGTGCTCTCAATTGTGGCCCACTTAAACACCTAGAAGCAACTCAGTTCAAAGTTTGCACTATAAAAGAGAAATATACTACACACAAAAAAAACATACTGAAACACATCATCCCGGAAATAGTTAACACTGGTAGGGAATGCAAGATTAAATAAAACGTGAAATATAAAAAGAGAGTAAATCACTGACATGGATTATTCTATCAGTGTTTTTGCCATTTAAGCTAAGGACAGGAAATCTGGGCTCAATAGGGACCTGTTTCAATGTCCATTTTTAATTACGTCCGGGTCTGAGACCCAGAAGGACCTGGCCCACTTAAAGCCCTGGTATTTGGGATACTTGTGCAGCTGACAACAGCTGTCAAGCCCTGGCTGGTTCTAGCTATGTGTGGATAAGGGTGTGTGACTCATCCAGCACAGTTGTTGTTGCCTCCCACAGAGGGAATGATGCCAGCAGAAGGCATAAGGTCTGCACTTAACATTCCTAATGCCTCCCTAGTTTGATATCAAATAGATAAGATATTTTTTTATTTCCAAATGCCTTTGTATTCCAGTGACACACATGCATTCTTAAATTGTTTTATATTTGCCACTGAAGGCCCATTTTGAGCTCAATAAAGGTTTGACAATGTCCAGTTATTGGGTCAACTGACTTTATTTTTTGTAGCTCAGCTGCATTTGTGCATCACTGACAATTATTGTGATACCACAAAGTAAATTACTGCACTGTTTCAGGATGTTTAAAGGCATCTGAAACATACTTTTAATAGGTGATAATGGTCAATGATTGAGAAATTCTATTAGTGGTTAAAGGAGGTGAAACTGTACTCAAGCAACAACCACAATCCTTGTCAGGATGAAGCACAAGCAAACCACAAATTAACCTGTGCTCAATGCTCTGGTAACTTGCCACAGAAGTTAGGATTAACTCAAAGGCAATGTGTAAAGTATTTATGCAGCAATTCGAACAGTAATAAAGTGAAAACACAATACCAGAAAAAAAATCTCACACCAATTTAAAAAATAGAGCAAGATTTAATAAATAAATCATAATCAAAAAGAGGACAAACATCCAATCGTTAGAAACAGAGATATATGATTTTAAGATTTATTTGAAAATAGTGCCAAAAAGCCCAAGGCACCACTTGTGGCTATTTGGCTGTGTGAGACCTGGAGACAGTCATGAGTTCAAGCCAACTGCAATAGAGCGTGGGGTGGATACACAGACCCGGTTAGTCCCACTGAAAACATACCTTTAAAGTCCAGCACAGAGTCGCATTCACGGTGGAGGGGGTTGAGAGGAGCATTGCGGGCGGTCATTGTTGCAGTGCGAAGAGCAGGGTGGGCATCACAGATGGTCGTCACTGTAGCCAGGAACCTGTTGTTGTTGCCGGTGGTTGGGCCAGAGCTTTGCGATGCTGCTAAACGATGGCACTCGCCTCGAGTTGTTGATGGTGTAGCTTGAAGTCAGTTTGACGTAACTTCGCATTGGCGGACAGAGCGAGCAACAAGTTTCTGGCACCAATGGGCCCGTTTGCAGGCGCGAACAGCCTAAAAACTTCGATTACGGTCACTGAGGCCACACCAAGGGTCCAGGACCTGAGGGGAACCACTTAGGGGTCACAGGCTTACTCCAGCTGGATCTTGGTAATGATTCTGGTGGTTGGGAGCCTGTTATGTCCCTGTGGCTCTTCACAGGAGGCCAAAAGACTAGCCCTTGGCTTCACTTTGGGAGTCCTGGGTTCAGGTGGAGGTTCAATCCCCCTGACTCAGGCTAGATGGCAGCAGGGCAGCAGGACAGCAATCCAGCAAGGCAGCAAGGCAGTAGACCAGCAGGCCAGACCTCCAGCAGAGTAGCAGTCCTGCCAGCAGCTCAGCTGTCTTCCTTCCTAGCAGAATATCCACAGGTCCAGAAGTGTACTGAAGAGCTGATGGCTGAGGTATATTTATACCTGGCGTCTCCTTTGAAGCAAGAGAAGCTTCTAGAGGTTTCCTTTTGAAGTGCAACTTTAATATTTTTGGAGTTTTATATAGCGTGAAAAAGACCTAAAGGTATTAGAGTGTTTTACATGAGCACCAGTTGCGTTACAGATGGACACATTCAATTTCGTTAGGCACGGGGAGATTAAGTGATTTGCTAGAATCACAGGATGTTGAGCGTCCCTGCAGAGACTTGGACCTGGTCCCCCAGCTTCGTGGTCGACTGCCCTAGCTGTTAGGCCACATCCTCTCCCCGATGGTTTCCTACATCCCGTGCTTTGGTTCCTGATTAACTACTGGTTGCATGCAACCCTTTGTGTGGAGGCAAATCACACAAGTAAGTAGGGTTGTGCCCAGCTCTGCCACCCCCCCATTCTCCCGGTGATGGCTCATCCAAGCAAACTTAAGCTCTCTATTGTGTGTGACTGTCTAGGAGGAATACACAAAGCCCAAATGTCAAATGATCATATGACCCAGAGACAGGTTGCAGTCACTGAATGGCTAAGGCAGGAAAATGCCAACTTTCTAAAAGTGGCATTTTCAAAATTGTAATTTAAAATATGACTTTACCATAAGAGAGGCTTTTTCATTACTTATTTATTTTTATTTATTTTGAAAGTTTTATATAGCGCGAACAAGATCTTTGCAGATATCAGAGCGCTTTACAAAGTAGGGAATACCAACAAAAGAATGAGTGACAGGTCATTAAGTATATGGACATTATAGGTAGTAAGTGGGATGGGTAGGTACGTGAGGGAACATAAAAGCACAGGTAAATCAATACTGCATGTAGATGGTCAGGTAAGTGAATCAATAATACAGTTAAAGCACATGGTCGTAGGGATCAATCAGAATAATACATGAAAAACACATAATCGTAGGGATCGAGCAGAATAATACAGGAAAAAGACATAGTCGTAGAGGTCGAGGAGAAGAATACAGATCGGTGCAGAGACTTTGCAGATTCATGTTAATAGATCAAGTGTATTTGACCATGAGAATAGCTTTTACTTCCTTCTTAAAAAGTGTGACGGAGGGGATGAGCCTGATTTCAGGAGAGAGTGAGTTCCAGATCCTGGGTGCCATTCCTGAGAAAAAGCGTTTATACGTCTTTTCCTTCCGGAATCTTCGAGGTTTTAACAGGAGATTGTTTGTGCCTCTGGTGTATCTAGAGCCGCCAGAGATTGACAGTTTCTGGGTGAGGTATCCGGGAGAGCTCAGGTGTACAGCCTTGTGTGTCAAGCATGCAATTTTCAGATGTATTCTGGCTTCAAAAGGCAGCCAGTTCAAGGATTTCAAGTCAGGGGAGATATGCGAGTGTTTTTTTGACCCAGTGATGAGTCTCGCTGCAGCGTTTAGAGAGGCTCTTAGGGGTGCGGTGGTGGTTAACGGGAGACCGCAGAGGGCGATGCTGCCGTATTCAATTCGCGGAATTACTAGTGCTTGTACTGCAGTTTGAAAGTCTTTGGCTGGTAAGAAGGGTTTGAGTTTCCTCAGGGTATTGATTTGGAAGTTCGCTCCCTTAGTAGCCTTGCTGATATGATGCTGCATGTTGAGATTGGAGTCGAGAGTTATGCCTAGAGATTTTGCTGAGTCCACGATGGTGGGTAGGACATTGAGTGCAGTTAGCTGTTTAAGCCATGTTTGAGTGGTAGAGATCTTCGCGGGGGGTGAGATCAGAAGGAACTCTGTTTTCAGAGCGTTGAGTTTGAGATGATTATTGGCAAGCCAGGATTGGGTGCTTCTGATCGTTGAGTTCAGAAGTAAAATGTCATTGGGGGATTGTAGTTTGAGATATAATTGGGTGTCATCTGCGTACATGTGAAAAAGAACATTGGATGCTTGTAGCAAGGTGGTGAGAGGTTCCATAACTAGGTTGAACAAAGTTGGTGATAGGGAGGATCCTTGGGGGACACCTAACGAAACAGGTATTGGCGAGGACATCAGGTTGTTACTCTTGAATTTCTGCGACCTGTTGTGTAGGAAGGAGGTGAACCACTTGAGAACCGTCCCAGATAGACCCATTCTTGTGTTCAGAAGTTCGAGTAAGTTCTCATGTTTAACAGTGTCGAATGCTGAGGAGAGATCAAGAAGGATGAGGAGGCAGGTATCGTTTTGATCCAGCATTTGTAGGGCGTCGTCAATTATGTGAGTCATAGCAGTTTCAGTACTGTGTCCTGCTCGGAAGCCTGATTGATGAGCGTTGAGGAGATCAAACTGATCAATGTGTTTAGTTAGCTGTAGATGTGCGCATTTTTCCAATAGTTTGGCGAGAGTGGGAATATTGGTAATGGGACGGTAGTTGTTTATGTCGGATGGGTCGGCCGTAGGTTTCTTTAATAAGGGTGTGACTTGTCCGACTTTGAGGGAGTCAGGGATTGTTCCTTGTTGGAGCGAGCTGTTGATAATTTTAGTCCATAGTGGAAGGAGCCATGGAGTGAAATCTTTGACAGCGTTGGCAGGGAGGGGATCCGTGAGGTGATTAGAAGGTTTCAAGGTGCTGAGCAGTTTGCCTATTTCTTCTTCGGAGTAGGTGTCAAAGGATGACCATGTGGCATTGTTTTTTAGCTCGGTGGGTGTTATGCAGTTGGGTGTGGTGTAGAGGCTTGCGTCAATGCGGAGATCACTCTTAATGTTATCAGTTTTTTGGGTAAAGAAAGCGGCAAAGTCTTCACAGGAGGGTGCTTTGCCCACAGTACTGAGAGGTTGGGGTTGTTCCTTGGCTTGTGTTCTGATTAGCTCAAACAGTTTTCTTGGACGTTTTTTTGCTTGATCGAGCTGGAGGCTGAAGAAGTTTGCTTTTGAGCGCTTTATTTTCCTGAAGTAGGCGTTTCTCTTTTTCTTCAGGGTTTTCAGGTGCAGTGCAGAGGGAGCTGTTCTCCAGGTGCGCTCTGACATTCGCATGGCTCGTCTATCTTCATTGAGACTCCCGTCGTACCATGGATTGGAGATTTTAGCGGAAACTCTTTTTAGCTGCATGGGAGCAGCCTCATTAATTATTGAGGTCATGGCGTTGAGATAGTGGTCAGTCAAGGATTGAACATCTGTTGCGCCCGTGGGAGGGAGCAGGAGGTCGCGGCTGTTCGGGGGTAGGGAGTATGGGTTGAGTTTTTTCAAGTCTCTTTTCCATATTTTAGGTCTGGAGGATTGAGTCATGTTGAGTTTGACTTTTTCATTGATGAAGAATGTGACGATATGATGGTCTGACCAGTCACAAGGTTGGATAGACTCAAGTTGAATAGCGTCCTCTTTGGCGATGATAAGGTCGAGGATAGAACCTTTCTCATGGGTCGGACTGTTGCATAATTGTGTGAGGTCCAGGGCGTTGAGGAAATTTTTAAGACTATTTGCCACCGCATCATTGTGATCATTCCAGTGGAGGTTGAAGTCACCAAGGTATATTTGGGTGAGCTGTCGTCCGGCGTTAGTTGAAATCATGTCCATGATTTGTTGGGCGAAGGTGAGGTTGTCTCTGGGTGGGTGGTAAATGCCATGAAGAGAGCATATCGGTTTACCCTCACTGATAATGTCGAGGCAGATGTATTCGCAGGAAGTTAAGGAGGCTAGGGAAGGTGCGGAGACTTTCAGGACCGAAAGGTTGTTCCTGTATATGCATGCAATTCCACCGCCTATCTTGCCAGACCTGTCAAGCCTAATGATGTGGTAGTTGGGGGGAACCAGAATGTCCATTATAGGTGTAGAAGAATCGGTTAGCCAGGTTTCAGTCAAGATGATTAGGTCAAGGTCCAATGATAGAATGAGATCGGCAATGGCAGAGGAGTGCTTAGAAGCTGATCTGCAGTTGAGGAGAGTGCATTTGAGATGGGGTGTGTTAGGGGAGGTAGAGGGTACTAGAGAGAGGGGGACTTTTCTAAGGTTATTCGGGACGGATATTCTGTTGTTTTGTGTGGAGGGTCTACTGGGATTTGAGTGTATCGTGGGGATGGGGAGGTGCGTGGCGGTTGTGTGGATTAGGGGAGCTGGGTCGTAGGAGCGGAGGAGGGTGAGAGTGTCGAGATCCGAAAGAGGGTTGCATGTGCGACGTGGGCGGTTGTTGCGATTATGAGCAGGGATCGCGGTCCAATGTGGGCGGCGGGTGTGGTTGATGCGATTGTGGGCATGGATCGTGGTCCTGTGTGAGGGGTGTAGCTTGCGAGCGTCATCAGGACGGGTGGGGAGCCTGTTGAGGGGGGGGTGGTGGTGAGTGGGGTGTGTCTGGGGGGTGTGATCAGTAGCCCTTTGATGGTGTGAATGTCTTCTTTGATGGTGTGAATGTCTTCTTTGAGCTGGAGAAGGAAGGTCATAATCTTGTCCAGCGTGGGATATGTGTTAGTGCTGGGGGAGGTAGTCATGGGTGAGTTGCTGACCTGTGAATTAGCGTGCGGGTGGGGGGGTGTACATGCAGGGCTCCGTGGTGCCGGCGTATGAGTATGAGTTGGTGTTATGGAGGGGAGAGGGTATGGGGGCGATGGGAGTGGACGAAGTACGGAGGAGGTTGGTGGCGTAGAGGAGGGTATTGTTGGCAGGCGGAGAGAGCGGGGTGGTGGAGGTGGCGTGTATGTTGTTGGTGATGGGGACCCTGAGGGGTAGTGAGGGCTGAGCGTGGGTGGGGGAATGGTGTTGGAGATGGTCCTGTCGTGGGGAGGGGGAGTTATAATAATAGATGTGGCGTGCTCTGTGTGGTTAATAAGCGGGTGGTAGTGGGGACTGAGAGTGGGGGGGGACAAAGGGTGGGAGTTGTCGTTGTGCGTGTCGTTCTGATGCTGATCTAGGTTAGCGGGATTGTGGGTGGGAGCTGTGGTGTCAGTTTGTTGTTACAATTCTAAAAACAACAAACATGAACTGCCATCCGTTCCTATTTGGAAGCTACAGCTTATTAAAATTATTAAGGTAACTCCAATATTATCCTATTGGAGAGGTAGACCTTGCAGTAGTAGAATCCGAATTTTATGTTTTTTCACTACCAGGACATGTAAAATTTATAGGGACGTGGCTTACTTTTTAAAAGCATGCCCCCTGCATATATCACTGGTTGGCGGCCTTTAACGATCAGTAAAGCACTCAGTAGTAGGCTATAATGCTGTTGTATAATTGTGTACACCTCTAAGTCAAATTATTAATACATATCACGTTTAAATTAAACTAATAAAACAGATCTGTGGATGATTGCTTCTCTAATCCATAACACTGAACACCCCCTATTTCCTCGAGCCTGTGCACCAGCGGCTATCCCTAGCGACCCCTAATTGACTTCCGATCAACCTTCACTTTCTACAAATATATCTTTCTCGTATTACCAGCCTAGATATCAGCCTCAATTTACTCACTAGTCACTACCAGTATCTATGCATTTCAACATTCCACTGTAACAACACACAAAACAGGCCTCTGTGCATATGCATTGGCTCAAGTACAAGTCGTAAATTACTAGCTTCAATGCACAGTCACCTCAAAATATTACTTTCCTCGCTTTTGTACCTAAACTCCACTTTGTGACCCAAATGAGATTATAATATGTGTAAAACTGCAGGAGCAAATAGCATATGTATAATATTTGCTTACCTTGGAAGTGGGATTATTATGTATTGGCATGGCGTTCACCAACGCAAAGTGATACATTTGGAATCCAGAGCAATTTGTGCACACACTAATTTGCAAACTTCCCCACACAAACGCAAATATGGGGGTGGTAAATTTACACCCAATGTTTGCAGGTTCGTCACAATCAAGTCTTTAGTCTGTGCTCACACCTCTGCTTTTATAAGTGCAGTGGTTTTTTGCAGGGTGCCAGATATCATGTAAATCTAGGGTTGGGTGGTAAACTCTGCTTCCCTGGCAGGGTTCACAGAGTTTTTCCCCCATCTGCGGAGTTCGGCATAAACTCTGCCAACCGCCACGTGGATGAGTTTTTGTCACACGCGGCTCCCCAGCATTAAGTTGGCAAGCGAGAAAAAACACCCGCTAGACCGCCTCTCAGTGAGATTTCTCAATGGGGGCAGTCGTGGCAGGTTGTTACCGCTCACACTGAGAAAGTTGCTGCATCCGTTGCAAAAACTGCTGCTCAAGTATAACATCTACTCGAGCTGCAGACTAGAGCAGCGGTCTCTGGCACATTGCGTGGTGCTGTTCATGCTGATTTTACAGAGCAGGACTAGCTCCCAGTGCTAAAAATCATACTGAGCTTAACAGATCGGAAATCCGATGCTCGAGGAACCTCGCAGAGTTTTTAGGTAACTCCACTGCATACCGCTGAGTAAAACTCTGCAAGTTCTGCCAACCCCTAAAACTTCTTAGGATGTCAGTTCATGTGTTGTTACATGAGTCATACACCCTGCCTCAACATTTAGCTCCTTGTGCATTGTGGATGTTGACACATCTGCATCAAAATGGGGTTTCTCTCTGAATACCTCGCGTAAGCATATTCTAATCTGAGCTCAGATACTATTACAAGTCCACACAGGGTTGGGAGGTGGATGCAAAAGAAGGTACTAAAATGTTCATTCAAAGGGATCCCAGGATAGTCTTCCCACACAGCCGAATAAAATTTAACAAATCAGAAATGGTTACTGTTGACAAGCGTGAAGAGCAGAATGTATTGCAGACTACACATCAGTTGTGGAAAATGACTGACTCTGTCTGGAGGTCATTCCACGAGCAAATTGATTCAATATTCTGCTTGAATTGAGTGGCTGTGCTCGAGGCAATGAAAGTATAGATCTGTAGCTTAAATGCATCAAGAGGATCTCTGCACATTAGCTGGGAAGTAAGAAGAAAAGGCCTTAAGTGCATCCCAATACCATCCTTCATTCAACGGCAACATCAACGTGATTGGGTGATACGCGGAGGAGTATATTGTACGTAAATTCAAAGGATCCGCGTAAGACCAAAATGTGGGATCCTGCCCAAGAGAAGATAAAGAAATCAAGCAGGGAACCTAACTTATGTTCTAATACAGGATGGAAGATGATTTAGAAAATGTTCAAAGAAAAGACGCTAGAACACAAAACAGAGGGAAATCAAATGCTGGTTAGTTATCCAAGAACATTACCAAACTTTCCATCAGTCTATCACTCATATGGCATTCATTATTGGGAGTTCTCAATAACATTTTTAATGAATTATTATTTTTTTTCTACTCAAAAACATCAATTAAGTATGTTGCATTTCACTTTGAAATTGAATTCAAAGCAATTTATATCACTTTCTTGTATGAATTAGATTTCATTGATGCAGTTCAAATATATTAATTTGGTTAGGTGCAATGCATTTCACTGTGACATTTCTTTAAAGTCAATGCATTTCACTTTCAAATTGGAATTAATGCAGTTCATTCACAAAATAGATTTCGTGCACTGCATTCCACTTCTAAATGTAATTAAATGTAGTGCATTAGATTGAGTCCACAGTTTGTCACATACTGTTTGGATTAAAAATGTATGCATTTCTCTTTAGAAGTGTTTTGTATTGCATTCAGAATTTAGATTAGGTGCAATGCAGGTCACCCTAGACATTGGATTACGTATGATGCATTTCTCTTAGGGATTGGACTAAGCATGATGCATTTCTCTTAGGGATTGGACTAAGCATGATGCATTTCTCTTGGGGATTGGACTAAGCATGATGCATTTCTCTTAGGGATTGGACTAACTACGATGCATTTCTCTTGGGGATTGGACTAAGCATGATGCATTTCTCTTGGGGATTGGACTAAGCATGATGCATTTCTCTTAGGGATTGGACTAAGTACGACGCTTTCCTCTTAGGGAATGGAGTAAGCATGATGCATTTCTCTTGGGGATTGGACTAAGCATGATGCATTTCTCTTGGGGATTGGACTAAGCATGATGCATTTCTCTTGGGGATTGGACTAAGCATGATGCATTTCTCTTGGGGATTGGACTAAGCATGATGCATTTCTCTTGGGGATTGGACTAAGCATGATGCATTTCTCTTGGGGATTGGACTAAGCATGATGCATTTCTCTTGGGGATTGGACTAAGCATGATGCATTTCTCTTAGGGATTGGACTAAGTACGACGCTTTCCTCTTAGGGAATGGAGTAAGCATGATGCATTTCTCTTGGGGATTGGACTAAGCATGATGCATTTCTCTTGGGGATTGGACTAAGCATGATGCATTTCTCTTAGGGATTGGACTAACTACGATGCATTTCTCTTGGGGATTGGACTAAGCATGATGCATTTCTCTTAGGGATTGGACTAAGCATGATGCATTTCTCTTAGGGATTGGACTAAGTACGACGCTTTCCTCTTAGGGATTGGAGTAAGCATGATGCATTTCTCTTGGGGATTGGACTAAGCATGATGCATTTCTCTTAGGGATTGGACTAACTACGATGCATTTCTCTTGGGGATTGGACTAAGCATGATGCATTTCTCTTAGGGATTGGACTAAGCATGATGCATTTCTCTTGGGGATTGGACTAAGCATGATGCATTTCTCTTAGGGATTGGACTAACTACGATGCATTTCTCTTGGGGATTGGACTAAGCATGATGCATTTCTCTTAGGGATTGGACTAAGCATGATGCATTTCTCTTGGGGATTGGACTAAGCATGATGCATTTCTCTTGGGGATTGGACTAAGCATGATGCATTTCTCTTAGGGATTGGACTAACTACGATGCATTTCTCTTGGGGATTGGACTAAGCATGATGCATTTCTCTTAGGGATTGGACTAAGCATGATGCATTTCTCTTAGGGATTGGACTAAGTACAACGCTTTCCTCTTAGGGATTGGAGTAAGCATGATGCATTTCTCTTGGGGATTGGACGAAGCGTGATGCATTTATCTTGAGAATTTAGTGAAGCGTTTTATAGTGTGTTTACAGTTTAGATTATGTGCAATGCATTTCCCCCAAGAATTGGATTAAATGTGATGCATTCATTTTAGGGATTAGATTAAGTAAAAATGCATTTCACTTAGGAATTATATTGTATCCAATGAATTTCTCATAGAAGTCTTAGTAAGATGTAGTTAGTTTAGAGTCGGAAAGTTTCCTGGTTTACCTTCGCCTTATCATAAACTAAACTTTTTCTGCGTTGCAAGATACTTTTTACCGCTCACGGAGATCATTTTCACTCTGTTTAAACCCATTCGAGCTGAAAAATGTTTCCTGGCGCTAAACCATTTCTGTGCAAAATGGAAAATGAACAGGACACAGGGGGAGACAGAAAGATGTCTAAGACGATGCAAACTTCACAAAGTATTATAGAAAAGCTTACAACTTCATGAACTTTTTAGCTTTGCCACATTTGTGTTAAAATCCTGACTTTAGTGACAATTTGTTTAGCATATATACTTAACACTAACAGATTGGTTCTGCGTAAGATATACTTCAGAGGAATGTTCTTCTCCTGCTCAATAAACCATTGTGCACAGAAAAGCTGTGGAAAAGGTTAACTTGCTCAGAAAAACTCTGCACACATTTTCTACTATGCATAGAAAAGCTCAGTGTCATGATGCTCAGCCTGCACTCACCTGTATATACCAGGTTGGCATGGAGACGTGTCCCTCTGAACTTCCTAGGTGCTTAGATATTCCATAGCTGAAGAGGTCAACAATGTGCGTGTGTGATGCTTGCACTATGCAAATTGCACAAGTGGAGTCTATGCCTGGGCGGTAAACTCCGCTCCATTTCCGCACTTCACTGAGCACACATAGTTCAAATAAATTCCACTCAGTGAGCAGAGTTTGAATATGAGCACGTAAAATCCAACGCTAGACCACCTCACAGTAAGTTCTCTAAATGAGAACGGTCGCGACTGCTCACGTACGGAAACCATCCGTTCGCGTTGAGCAAGCTGCCAATCAAATAGAAAATCTACTCGTGGGGCGGACAAAAGCAGCTCCCTTTTTGCACTGGCATGGTGCTGTTCGCATTGATTTTCAGTGCGGGACAAACACCCGGCGCAAAAAATCTGCGTGAATCAGGTGACCTAACGCACTCCACCACTTACGGAAGTCCGCATAGCATGGTGGAGTTTTCTGGTTACGCCATGGAGTTCTGCATAGCGAAGGTCCGCAAACTCCACCCAGGTCTAATGGAGTTAATACAAATTAATTTTCCAAAGTGCCATAGGACTCTCACAAGACTTAAAATGCTTGTGGCAATCTTAGATTCATGGAGCATAAGATCATTGTGTTTCAGAGTGTTCCTTGTTAGCCAATAGAGACCCTTCTTAGTTGCTGCAGCTTGGCCCTACGGTACAAAAGGGGGTAGTGATGGACAGAGCATCTGAACCAAACAAACACTCACACCCAGTCAACAGATCTGGGTTTAATCCATCACCGTTCTTTAGCCCACTCTGCCACCCCAATTCAGATATGGCCATATGCAAATCAGTCTGACCCTGTGCCTCATGGGAACAGTCCAGCCCGAACTGCCAAGCCATGCCTTCCCTGGACGGGAAACAAGCTCCCGAGGACCGGTTTCTGGCATTTCAGCTGTCTTCAACCCGGCTTGCTTGAATCCAGTGGCAAAGTGAGCAAGGGACTCACGTGTGAGCATGCCCTGCCAACTTATGGTGAACAAAGCGGTACAAAAGGGGGTGGTGATGGACGGAGCATCTGAACCAATCACACTCACACCCAGTCAACAGATCTGGGTTTAATCCATCACCGTTCTTTAGCCCACTCTGCCACCCCAGTTCAGACATGGCCATATGCAAATCAGTCTGACCCTGTGCCTCATGGGAACAGTCCAGCCCGAACTGCCAAGCCATGCCTTCCCTGGACCGGAAACAAGCTCCCGAGGACCGGTTTCTGGCATTTCAGCCGTCTTCAGCCCGGCTTGCTTGAATCCAGTGGCAAAGTGAGCAAGGGACTCACGTCTGAGCATACCCTACCAACTTATGGCGAACAAAGCGGTACAAAAGGGGGTGGTGATGGACAGAGCATCTGAACCAATCAAACACTCACACCCAGTCAAAAGATCTGGGTTTAATCCATCACCGTTCTTTAGCCCACTCTGCCACCCCAGTTCAGACATGGCCATATGCAAATCAGTCTGACCCTGTGCCTCATGGGAACAGTCCAGCCCGAACTGCCAAGCCATGCCTTCCCTGGACCGGAAACAAGATTCCGAGGACCGGTTTCTGGCATTTCAGCCATCTTCAGCCCGGCTTGCTAGAATCCATTGGCAAAGTGAGCAAGGGACTCACCTCTGAGTGGCCCTAGGCAACTCAATTTGCTATCATCTAGAATTATCAAAGGCTTACTGGGTACAGAGAAGTATTAAAAGATAATACTAAGATCACTGATTTAGTTTTTTAGATTTGCATGCCATTACTGGAGTCATCCTTCCCGGGATTATGAGCTGTAGCTCTGCACTTATTCTTTCAAGAGAGGATCAAGAGGAATCCTCAACTTGTACATACCTTGTTTATATCTATTTGAGTCGCATAAGGCATTAAAGTATTGACAGTGGAGGGAGGGGTTGCTTATACTTAGGAGGAAAAATACAATAATAATCTGAATTCATTATGTTACAGATGAACTTGACAAATTAAAAATAATTCAGATCAGAGAATTTATTTGCATGATATTGACGTGTTATAGTTCAGATTATTAAGTGCGTCTGTTACAGAGGTTTCATTTGTATTTTTACCTCTAGGCAGTCACGAAGTTTCTACTAACTAAAAATGGTTACAAAAACAGAGATGATCACAAAGCATATTATATCATAAAATAAGTAATGACTTGGAATTCAGCGATGAAGCATTACTTTTTTTTGTTTTTAAAACAGTGCTTCTGCTTTGGGAAAAGCTTGGCTGTAAGAACAGGTAGAGTGAAGATATCCAAAGTCTCTGTTTCTCTCTTGCAACTTTTCCCATTGCCCAGGTTCACTGCTCACCAACATAATGTCCTTTGTATGGGAGTCACTGGGTACAGGGAAGTGTTGGGTTCATCACACTAAAAGTAATGTTTTCATGTCCACAGTGCATGAGTGTAGGATCACTGCTGTAAATTCCATACATTTGTCTACATCCAGTTCTCTGAGAAGTGACATCATTGCATTTCCCACAACAATAACAAGGTGATGGACTGAAAGCCTGAATCATTCTCAGCCACTGTCAAACACTTGGGCCGCATTCCAGTCCAAGGTTTTTTACCCACTATGCCACTCTAGACAAAGACCTGCATTATGTAGATCAGTCTGGCCCGGTTGTATGACGTTACAACGCATACTTTTACAACGCCTACCTTTACATCGCAAGTTTTACAACGCATACCATTACAACGCATAATGCTTTTGGGCGCTGGATAGTGAATAGTTTAATTTACTATTCCAACTCCAGTCCCCGTGGATAGTAGGGAAGGTGTTGGATAGTACATTAAACATATTCCCTATCCTAGAGCGCCCCCCAGCGCTATGCGTTGTAATGGTTTGCGTTGTAAAAGTTGCATTGTAATGGTAGTTTGTTGTAAAAGTTTCGTTGTAAAGGCTGTATACCGTCTGGCCCACCACAACATCATCACATATCCTAGACATTGTGGTGCATACAGACTACAGCATCCAGCGTGCAGGCTAACCATGCAAGAAGTGAGGAGGCCTTGCTGTCACCCGTTAGTCCCAGAGTGTTAGATCATAGCTCCTGCAATAGCTGTATTTTCAAGCCGATTTTTTTAAATAAGTTTAAGCACACAACGTTTAACGACTTGCATGTGTTTTTTACAGTCCTGGATTGTGAGTGGGTGAGATGACACATCTTTTGTGGAAAAATAGCAATTGGTGGCAACATTTTCATCTGTGCCCTGATGGCTAATTTACAAAAGTAACATACTGATATGTCCATTAGAGCCTTCTGTTTCCAGGAAAATATACTGTTTGTTGGTTGTTGAAAAACACGAGATACCCAGAACCAACAACTGAGTTCCAGCTTGTAATGATTTTTAATTGTGTACCGACCATGCAGCGATTCAAATGGTAACATCTAATGAATAAATAATAGGTATCAAGGAAACCTAAGTATTTCTAAAATGTGTACATAATACTGAGTTTAGGACTAGTGGTCATTTGTACACCTCTGAATTTGTGGATACCCACACTTATATAATTCAGACTGTATTTTGCAAAATGACTTCTTTCTTACACACTGGCTTACATTGCAAACCAAAAATGGAGAGAAATCAGTAATCCCCCCTAAAGAGTAATAATAGCAGTTTCCTGGTGATTTAATGTGTTTTCTACCCCATTGGGAGTAGATTTTGATATACAGCATCAGCTACTCCCCTCCCCACTGGAGAGGCAGAAAGACTGTTGTTCCTGAGGGATAGGGGAAGGCTCACAGGCCCATACTTGGGGAGGAGGGGCACGGGGTAAAGTGGGGTTCCTCTATTATGTGTTCCAACACTAATCTTGATAAAAATAATGATACCCCACTTATGTGGGTAGGTCTATTGTCCACAACAAAGAAGGACCCAAAACATGACATGGAGACATCATATTTTGCATGAAAGATGAACCTCTTGGTGATGTGGGCAGCTGCTGATTTTCAGCCCAGGTTTTGCCCCTTCTTTGGAACCCTACTAAACCTATAGATGTCTGAAATCTAGGCACCCAGAGGCACCCAGGGGCAGGTGACTTTTGTGGATCACACTATATTTTCTTAACCAGAATGTCCTGAAGACTTTAAACTTTAGATTAAATCATGCATTTTCCTCACATTTCTGATGTGCGGTTCATGGATCTACAACCTTCCTCAAAATTCTTACTACTGAGCATTCCCATACTTGTTCCAATATAAACGGTAAACACCTTGTGTGGCTGGGTCTAGTGCCAGGCACAGGAAGAGCTGCAATAGGCAACATAGAGACATCAAATGCCTTAAAAAGAAAAAAAAATGTTGGCCACGTGGATAGCTGAGGAATTTGGACCTGACACAGTTGTCACCCCGGAAAAAGTCCATTCCCAGACATTTCTGAGAACTAGACATCCAGGGGAGTCCTGGATGTTTTCCACTATGTTTTCTTAGGCAGAACGCCTTGGGTGTCTTGTTAGCTTCCTGCCCTTCTAAGGGCAGATTCACTATAAGCACACCAATCTGCCCCCAGAGGCAAAAACCCTATTGGGCCAGTCCTGGGGTGTGGGCACAGACTGATGCCTGCTGGGCCAACTACTACCCCTTCTGTTTTTATGGTACTTTTTTCCCTGGTGTCTAGTGGGCTTCCTTTTCTCTAAACACCCCCTGTTTGCATGCCTAGGGACGGGGGAGGGGAGGGAATAAGGTCCCATGCCCAGGGAGGGGGCTCTCCCTCCAATAGAGTAAAAAAAAAAACAATCCCCTGGTGGTCTAGGGGGCTTCCTGCTCCCCTAATGGTAGACTGGGTTAAACAGCTCCTATCTACTCCCTCTCCAGGTGGGGAGGCAGAAAGACTGTTGTGCCTCTAAGGGCGGGGGACCACAGCCCCATGTCCAGATGGCTGCTCCCACTAAAACAGTAAATACACAAATTCCCTGGTGGTCTAGTGGAGCTTGGGGACAAACACCCCCATATGCCTCTGAGGGGGCAAAAAGACTGCTGTGCCAAGGGTTGGGAAGGAGCACAGACCCACGTCAAAGCCCCCTGTCCTCGCAGTCCTCAACGTCAAGTTGGCGACAGCGAGCGAGCAAAATGACATCCCGGCGAGACGTTTTCCTTGTTGGCGATCAGCAACATCAAGTTGCCGATCGCGAGCGTGGAAAATAAACCTTCTGACGAGATTCTTAACACGGGGAGGTCAGGTTTCTCATTGCGAGTGGTCGCGTTTGCCCGCGACCGCTCGCTATGAGAAATTACCAGTCCACGTTAGGAAAACTGCTGCTCGAGTAGAAATCTACTCGAGCGGCAGAAAATGACCGCTTGAACTGTGCAAGATGCCGATTGCTACGATTGCACAGTGTGGACAAGCATCCGGCACTATGCAATCATTGCGAACAGCATTTCCTACCGCACTACGCAGTACGTGTAGTGCTGTGCGTAGCTCGGGAAGTGCACTTTGAGTTGCTACGCTTAGCGCTACTACACGAACTACGCCCAGGGTTTGTCCCACACCCCGGCAGGGCCAGAAGGATGTGTGCACACAGGTCTGTGGAGGAGAGGGCTGCCTCTTCTCCTCCAAACAGAGTGCCTCATGTCTAGTGGAGTGAATCCCTTCAAGATCGAGTGTCTGGTGAGATCCCAAAGCAAGGATCCACTAGCAAGAGAGAGAGAGTGCACTGGAAAAGGGACATTGTTTTCTTTTCAACCCTGCCTCTACTGTAGTTTAATGCTGCTCTGGGGCAGAGTTCTGCTCCTGGACACCGATCAAAAGTAAAAGCAGACCACACCATTAGTGAAGTCTCATTCACTTTTGTTTTGCTGGATGTCAGCACGCATGTGCACGCTGCTGGTTAAAGCAAAGCATTAAAAAATCAAACTTGGGATAAGTAAGGAAAATCAGTTTTTTTTCACCAGAAACATCTTTTTTCTAATATAATGAATGACCCACTGATGCCCACTGTGCTATGAAGGTAAAGCAGTGGATGTCAATGGATCTTCCAAAACACTACAGCCAGCCATTAAATCTTGATTTATTTAATGTAAACATTAATCTTGATTTTAATGGTTTGAGAATCCAAATGCTAAATTAACAAGCACAAAAATCAATTGCAATTTTACTGGATTCGAGTTTGAATATGTAAAATATGATACCTCATCCCATGGTAAACACGTGTAATCCTTGGTTAAGCACTTGTTGTTTCTGATTGCAAACATTTCTTCCAGATGTGGAAAAGCCACACATGGATATTAACATGCATCTCGAAAAGGGGACCAAGCCATCCTCTTTTTACTACTTACTCTGTATATCGGATTTGTTCTCAAATTTAATTTTTCAGCTCCCTTCAACTTTTTATTGGATTGGAGATTGAAGATGCAGCAGTGTCCCAGGGCAGACTTTTTCTGTGCCATCTGCACTGGATTATATAAGGCACCCAGATGGTGATCATTTGCAATATCCTGGTATTTATTTAGCATCATATTATTTACTGTTGGGGTGTGCTGTTTTTCTCACTATGTCTCACCCACCGGACAGCACAAGCTGCTAGAGACCTAATTGTGAATTTAATGTTGTCTTACAGCCCATCCATTGCTTACCAGTTCGCTAAACTTCCATTGGCTGTGGGAATAATGTAGGAATGGATTCACGTCTGGGCCAGATATGAAATATAAGATGACAACAGCTTAATTGCTTAATTATTCGGAGGGTGTGACATGGTATGGAAAGGCCTCACTCTTCACTGGATGTCACTACTGCAAACGTTGTTGCCTGCTCTCTCTCTCTCTCTCACTTTCAGGGAGTAAAGTCCCCCTGCCTGACAATGGTGTCACTGCTGCAACAGTCCTTGCCTGCCCTCTCTCTCTCTCCCACTCACTCAGTCAGTTCAGAGAGTAAAGTTCCCCTGTTTAACAATGGTCTCGCTGCTGCAACAGTCCTTTCCCACTCTCTCTCCCTCTCAGTTTCAGAGAGTAAAGTCCCCTGTTTAACAATGGTCTCACTGCTGCAGCAGTGCTTGCCTGCTGTCTTTCTCTCGCACACTCAGTTTCAAAGAGTAAAGTCCCCGTGTTTAACAATGGTGTCACTGCTGCAACAGTCCTTGCCTGCCCTCTCTCTCTCTCCCTCTCACTCAGTCAGTTCAGAGAGTAAAGTCCCCCTGTTTAACAATGGTCTCACTGCTGCAGCAGTGCTTGCCTGCTGTCTTTCTCTCGCACACTCAGTTTCAAAGAGTAAAGTCCCCCTGCCTGACAATGGTGTCACTGCTGCAACAGTCCTTGCCTGCCCTCTCTCTCTCTCCCACTCACTCAGTCAGTTCAGAGAGTAAAGTTCCCCTGTTTAACAATGGTCTCGCTGCTGCAACAGTCCTTTCCCACTCTCTCTCCCTCTCAGTTTCAGAGAGTAAAGTCCCCCTGTTTAACAATGGTCTCACTGCTGCAGCAGTGCTTGCCTGCTGTCTTTCTCTCGCACACTCAGTTTCAAAGAGTAAAGTCCCCGTGTTTAACAATGGTGTCACTGCTGCAACAGTCCTTGCCTGCCCTCTCTCTCTCTCCCACTCACTCAGTCAGTTCAGAGAGTAAAGTTCCCCTGTTTAACAATGGTCTCGCTGCTGCAACAGTCCTTTCCCACTCTCTCTCCCTCTCAGTTTCAGAGAGTAAAGTCCCCTGTTTAACAATGGTCTCACTGCTGCAGCAGTGCTTGCCTGCTGTCTTTCTCTCGCACACTCAGTTTCAAAGAGTAAAGTCCCCGTGTTTAACAATGGTGTCACTGCTGCAACAGTCCTTGCCTGCCCTCTCTCTCTCTCCCTCTCACTCAGTCAGTTCAGAGAGTAAAGTTCCCCTGTTTAACAATGGTCTCGCTGCTGCAACAGTCCTTTCCCACTCTCTCTCCCTCTCAGTTTCAGAGAGTAAAGTCCCCCTGTTTAACAATGGTCTCACTGCTGCAGCAGTGCTTGCCTGCTGTCTTTCTCTCGCACACTCAGTTTCAAAGAGTAAAGTCCCCGTGTTTAACAATGGTCTCACTGCTGCAACAGTCCTTGCCCGCTCTCTCTCTCCCTTTTAATTTCAGAGAGTAAAGTCCCCCTTCTTAACAATGGTCTCACTGCTGCAACAGTCCTTGCCTCTCTCTCTCTCTCTCCCCTACACCCCACCCCTCTTGTTTCTCTCTCTCTCTCTCTCCCCCCACCCCGCTTGGTTTTTTTCTCTCTCTCTCTCCCCCAAAACCCCCTCTTTTTAAGTCAAGGCAGTACCCCCACTGAACAGCAGGTGTCCCTGCTGCAACAGTCATCGTTGCTTTGTCTCCCCGGGCTACTGTCATTGTCTTACCCTTACTAGGCAGGTTTTATGCTGTTTCAGCAGCAGTCTTCAGTCAGGGCACAGCCCTTTCCTTACCGGACAACAGGTGTCACTGATGCAGCAGTCACTACGTCAACTCTTTCCCCAGGATTCAGTAAACCCCTCAGAGTTCCTGAATTTAGGCGTCTGATCTGCAAGCATTCCCTCCATGGTCCCTGTTCCCCTCCCGCAGGGCCGCCTCCACAAATCTGTAAACTGCAGAAGACCCAGGCCATGTTTCTTTTTCATGTGAGTATAATTTTTGGGCTACACATACCAAACGTAAATTCTTTTTATATTTCTTTTTATGCTGATCCTTTAATTTTGTCTCTCTGGAGATCTGATTCGAGTAGCAACTATCTCACATCTACTGTGAAACTGAGGCCTAGATTTACTAACACTTTGCAATTTGCACCAGGTTTGCATCACAAGATTGACACAACTCCTGCATACAGTTTTATGTTGAGATTTACTTTCCAGTGCAAACTCTGTGTTGCTCTATGAAGTAGACGTAAAGTAACACGAATTAGTGCTAAGTGCTACTTTGCATCAAGGGGGCATGCACGGGGTGGAAAGTTTCAAACAATTGCCCAGATCTACCAGCATTTTTAGCCAGTTGTGTATAGAATTTGGATTTCATTTCCATTACACTACTTTGCCCTACTTTGCATCAAAAGAGGAGTGCCATGGGTGTTCCCAGGCAACCAAACATGGATTCCAATGCAAAATCCTGTCTATTAATAAAGGTAGCTAGGGAGGGATTTGCACCAACAATCTACCCCTCCTTCAGGCAGGTGAAACATTGGAGAAAAGTTTATTTTCCCCAAAACTTTGCAACGTTGCATGTGTGCTGTAATGTACAGCAGACATACAGTCTTAGAAAAGTTTTAAACTATGTCTAAGCATACTATCTGTACTTTGCATATACACTTTCAGTGCAAATCCTGTAGGGGACATGTCGCATACCCTTGCACCACAGTGCAATGGGGTGTTGAGTGGTACGAGGCAGCCTAAAGCACGGAAAGGGGAAACAGAGACAAATCTTAATATATACGGTGCAGTTCTACTCTCGCCCTTTGACATAGCGCAGAATTCTGCGCTGCACCTAATCTAGTAAATATGCTTCCTGGATCTGTGCCACGGCCGCAAGCGCTGCACTAGCAATGTTCACTGAGTGAGTTTAGAAAGTGGAAGGACAGTTGGTGCTTAATTTGTGCCTTAATCATCAACACCATATGTTTTGACCAGTTAAAGACACATTCATTTACGGGGGAGATTAAGTGATTTGCCCAGAATCACAGGATGTTGAGCCAACGCCGAGACTCAAACTTGGTTCCCCAGCTTCAAAGTCGGCAGCTCTGGCCATTACGCCACACTCCCCACTTTCATGGTTAGTAGTTTGTTCTGTTTTAAGCGGCACTAACAGGGGAAATTGGCTGGTGCAAGATGCCCTCTGATGAAAGCCCCAGCACTTATCTTCCTACAAATTAAGCACTGGCAGTACACTGGGGGCGGGCATCTAATGAGATTTCTGTACGGAAGGAGGTACCTTGCATGCAATATTGAAAATAGCAACCCACGCCTAATAGGCATAAACCATGCAGTTCTCTAAAAAATTACTACATGTTGAAAAAAAGACTTAATTTCACACTCTTCTACGGGAGACTTGAGAGAGGGGAGAGAGTATCAATAGTGAAGCAGGTGCAGTGGCACCGGGCCCGAGGGTGTGAGAGGCTCACTGGACCTAAATATAGTTCTTTTCTGCTATTAATGCAGGAATATGGGGCTCAGTTTCCTTGAGTGCATTGGTGCCCCGGGCACTATTGCCACGCCAGTGTTGAGAGAGTCACCGAGGTCTTGCTTCGGACTGTACAATAACCCTGGGCGAAGCACTACGCTAAGCTCGCGGAGTTTGCGAAGTTTTCGCAACTTCGCACTACGCGAGCTGCACGTAGCACAGTGCGAACATGCGTAGTGCAGCGTAGCGTAGTGCAGCGGCCCTTTTTTGCTTGTTCGCGGTCCTGAACGTCATGTTCGCGACCGTGAGCAAGCAAAATGACATCCCGGCGAGATTCTCAACGCGAGGAGGTCAGGTTTCTCATTGTGAGTGGTTGCGCATGCTCGCGACCGCTCTCAATGAGAAACTACCTGTTCGCGTTGAGAAAGCTGCCGTTCGAGTAATAATCTACTCGAGCAGCAGAAAACTACAGCTCGCACTGTGCAAGATGCCGTTTTCAATGCTTGCACAGTGCCGGATGCTTGTCCGCACTGTGCAATCATTGAAAACTCCTCTTGCACAGTGCGAACATGCTACTACGCAGCTCGCGTAGTGCTACGTGAAGTTCGCGTAGTGCGAAGTGCACTTCGCGTAGCTTCGCGTAGCGCTACTTCGCGAACTACGCCCAGGGTTACTGTACAACAATGTCAGCTTCAAAAAAGCAGGTTAAAGTATAGTTTTCTCCGTAAACAAGCATTGTTAAATGAAATGTTATTTTGTGGTTAACACAAAGTATCTAAACAGCCTGCTATGCAGTTATGGAATGCGTGCATGATCCTTAATTTAATTAAACAACATCTATTATTTAAGTATTTGTGTGCGCAGACTAACCCAGCACTTCATGCAAAGCGCGTCACAAAAATGCAAACACGGTGTATGAGCAGCAAATGGGAAGTAATTAACCAATGAGAAATGAAGCGCAGTCACACCCAGATGCGGCCGCGGCGAGCCCCGCCCAGCGCATCAGGATTGCATCACACAGGGGCTGATTTATCTCACCTGGTTTTAAGGCTGTTTTGAGCCAGGAAAGATGGCCTTGGTTTATGACTGACTTAATATGGTTCTTCTTTGCTTATAACAGTTTAAGACTATCTTGTGTGGCTCAAGAAAGCTTTGAAAGTGTCATAACCCAGAGAAACCCTCTGTAAACAAAACCTGTTTTTTCTGTCTTAAAGGGTGGGAGGGGTCTTCGTACACCACGCCCACTTTATATGGCTGAATAATATCTGAAGGATGTCTTTAGTCAGAAAAAATATTGTAGTGAAGCAGGTCGATAAACGTTTAGCAGGCAACACAAAAGATGTTGTTACCAGTTTGATTCGTCTTTAAGGGTGAGCTTGCTAGGGTTTTTTAAGGCATCTTAGCGTGGGCATCCTTTTCTGGAAGTTTTTCTGAGCACACTAATATCAGTTCAAATTCGATTGCATTTTAAAGGCTGCAGGCGATGCAGAGCACTCTTAAAGGAACAGCCAGCTGTGACATGAATTAACCTCTTTCAAAATCAATATCATTGTTTATTGATAGGGGTTGTCGTCCTTCTCACCTGCAACTCTTTGACTCTGATCATCAGTGACTTCTTCAGATACATACATAATACATCTGATAATATATTAATATTGTGACTTTTATATAGTGTTTTACACCACACTTGTGCTATTTCCTGTATATATACATATGCAATATGCAATGTTTGTCGTTTTAGCCACCTTGGAAGGGTGGAATGATGAATCCTCCCTGCCAGAATTTAAACGTTTCTGGCTTAGGATCACTCACAGCATGCTTTGGTGCTGGGGTGTTCAGCTCGCTGAGCCGTCCTGCTCGCTATTGTTGACAAAAATGCAATTCTTGGGACAAAAGAAGGCATATTGGAATCGCTAAAAATATTTTATTTTTTCAGGAAATAGTGTCCTGCTCATGGTTGTTTTAATCAGCGCTGTGGGTATATGAAGGTGGGAGTATGGAAGGCGCTAAGAGGGAACGTGAATAAAGGGATGCAGCATAAAAGAGGGACCATGAGTAAAGGGATGCAGCAGAAAAGAGGGACCGTGAATAAAGGGATGCAGAAGCAAAAGAGGGACCATGAATAAAAAGATGCTGCAGAAAAGAGGGAACATCCATAAAGGGGTGCTGCAGAAAAGAGGGCCCGTGCATAAAGGGATACTGCAGAAAAGAGGGACCATGCATAAAGGGAAGCAGCAGAAAAGAGGGACCATGCATAAAGGAATGCAGCAGAAAGGAGGGACCGTGAATAAAGGGATGCAGCATAAACGAGGGACCGTGAATAAAAGGATGCAGCAGAAAAGAGGGACCGTGAATAAAGGGATGCAGCAGAAAAGAGGGACCGTGCATAAAGGGATGCAGCAGAAAAGAGGGACCGTGCATAAAAGGATGCAGCAGAAAAGAGGGACCGTGACTAAAGGGATGCAGCATAAAATAGGGACCATGAGTAAAGGGATGCAAAGCAAAAGAGGGACCATGAATAAAGGGATGCAGCAGAAAAGAGGGAACATCCATAAAGGGGTGCTGCAGAAAAGAGGGACCGTGAATAAAGGTAAGCAGCAGAAAAGAGGGACAGTGCATAAAGGGATGCAGCAGAAAAGAGAGACCATGCATAAAGGAATGCTGCAGAAAGGAGGGACCGTGCATACAGGGATGCAGCAGAAAAGAGAGACCATGCATAAAGGGATGCAGCAGAAAAGAGGGACCGTGCATCAAGGGATGCTGCAGAAAAGAGGAACCGCGTATAAAGGGAAGCAGCAGAAAAGAGGGACTGTGCATAAATGGATGCAGCAGAAAAGAGGGACCATGCATAAAGGGTTGCTGCAGAAAAGAGGGACCGTGAATAAAAGGATGCAGCAGGAAAAAGGGGCCGTGAATAAAGGGATGCAGCAGGAAAGAGGGACCGTGCATAAAGGGATGCAGCAGAAAAGAGGGATTGTGCATAAAGGGATGCAGTAGAAAAGAGGGACCATGCATAAAGGAATGCAGCAGAAAAGAGGGGCCGTGAATAAAGGGATGCGGCAGAAAAGAGGGACCGTGAATAAAGAGATACAACAGTAAAGAGGGGCTGTAAATAAAGGGATGCAGCAGAAAAGAGGGGCCATGAATAAATGGATGCAGCAGGAAAGAGGGTCCGTGAATAAAAGGATGCAGCAGGAAAAAGGGTCCGTGAATAAAGGGATGCAGCAGAAAAGAGGGACCGTGCATAAAGGGATGCATCAGAAAAGAGGGACCGTGCATAAAGGGATGCATCAGAAAAGAGGGACTGTGCATAAATGGATTCAGCAGAAAAGAGGGACCATGTATAAAGGAATGCAGCAGAAAAGAGGGGCCTTGGATAAAGGGATGCGGCAGAAAAGAGGGACCATGAATAAAGGGATGCAACAGGAAAGAGGGGCTGTAAATAAAGGGATGCAGCAGAAAAGAGGGTCCATGAATAAAGGGATGCGGCAGAAAAGAGGGACCTGAATAAAGGGATACAGCAGAAAAGAGGGACCGTGCATAAAGAGATGCAGCAGAAGAGAGTTACCATGTATAAAAGGATGCAGCAGAAAAGAGGGACCTGAATAAAAGGATGCAGCAGAAAAGAGGGACCGTGCATAAAGGGATGCAGCAGAAGAGAGTGACCGTGAATAAAGGGATGCAGAAGAAAATAGGGACCTGAATGAAGGGATGCAGCAGAAAAGAGGGACCGTGCATAAAAGGATGCAGGAGCGAAGAGGGGCCCTAGGATAAGAACAAGAGTATTCCAAGCAGGTATGTTTATGGATGCTCATGCAAAATGCTGGCAAAATACACAAAGTTAAAAGCTTGTGATTATTCACAAATTGCGCAGGTTCAGAGCCACCCTAGAAAAACACACGCATTGACTAGTACAGAAATTAGAATAAATCGTGTGCTCCCTGGTATGGAAAAGTCTGCACCGCCTCTGATGCTTTAAGTTCGGGGGAAGCTTCGTACTATGGCCGCTTCTTGATGTCTCACAAAGCATCATACATGGAAAGATTGGTCCAAAGTCCATCCCAGCAGATCTCTCCGCCATTTCTCCCTCCACCCTATGCCTGCTCGTGACCATAAACTGTAAACAAAGAATCTCAGAATGGAGAACACGGTGCAGCAACAGCTCAGTGGAGTGTGAGCAGAAGAAAGAGCATAGAGGGGCCTGCAGAGCTGCTCAAAGCTGCCGGCTTACTGAAAACCATCAACTACACACCTATGCCTCACAGCTCTTAATCCACCACGCTTCTAAGCGCTGCGCTACGTAACATCATACCTGCAGCTCGGTGATCACCAGGTATGATATGGAAACACTTCTCACATAGGATCAAAACAAAGGCACCCCCCTTCCTGCATGTTGCCCATGCATGCAAGCGCTTCAGTGCCCCACATAGGGGGTAGTCAGCACTATATAAATGTTAAAATATAGTACAAGGTGGGGAAGAATTTTAAAGCTACAGATAAAAAGTTACATCTACAAATGCATGTCAACTCTGTCTAGGTCTGCAGAATCACCCCTCCCCCCTCCACACTCACACAACCCTCAGCAGTGCCTGTGGGGCAGCAGAAGAATGTATGGAAAACATGGGCTTCTAGGCACTGTCCTGGCAAATTACTATGTAACCTAAAAAAGAGAGATTGCTCTTTAAAATATAAAAATATACATTGATGATGTTGAATGCATTCTATATTCGCCTATTGATAGGGCTATTACCAGGTGGGAGCAGTCCCTTTATCTTACTCTCTGTGTATGTGTAAATAATGGAGGTGCCATGTTGACATTGGCAGACAGATAAGAGCAGTTTGGCAGCATTCCTATTGTATGGTACAATTAAAGGAAGGATGCTATCTGATATGTACTTAAGGTATATGTTATCATATACCATAAGCTGAGTAGTAGCAGTTAATGACTAACATCTGTGCGCTGCTTTTATATCACAAGCTTGAAACCTGAGTAGGCAGACTCAGACTTTTATCCTACCTAGGTCGAACCTTGAGTTCTAAAGCGTTGGGCAATAATATCTGCTGGTATTACCAATGTTTAAAATCATAGTAGCTGTGCTACTATACACTATGGGGTATATGTATCAAAGGATACATTTGCGATTCTCAATTAGCGATTTTTAGAGAATCGCTATTTGAGAATCTTAAAACGATATGTATTTAAAATTTAGCGATTTTTTTGTGATTCCCTCGCATTCCTTATTTGCGACTTGCATATTGTGAGTCGCAATTAAAGAATCCCTTCCCATTCATTCCTATGGGCCAAGAAGCCCTTAGGAATTAATGGGAATTACACCGCAATTTGCAAGTACCCAATAGGTACTCGCAAATTTCAAGGGTGCAAGGGTTCCAAAAGGACACCCTGTTGCACCCCTGAAATATGCATGTTCCGTGGGATTCATGCCCATGGAAAGCTTGGTCATGCATGTTTGAGTATGTGAATCTGTTGGCTGTATGGCTGAGACATCTGGGCTTTACTATTCCCCAGGGCTGGATGCCCCGGGCTGAGTCACAAAGATCGGTGCATGTGTAAGGGTGACTTACTCTTGTGTTCCTCCTGACTTTCGCATTAATTTCAGAAGTAAGTCAGAAGCATTCCAGGCTTACTCCTGGAACTCGGGAGTACTACAAGACCAAGTTACAGCGAAATCTTTATTAATTGGGTTATGTTTGGTCCCCTGAAAAGAGTGATATGAAAACAAGAGAAGGAAGAAAGATGAGTGGCTCATTCAGCACAAGAATGGAATTTGGCTCGCCTACTTTTTTGTCTACACAATGCAATACATTGTTAGATTTTTCACTTAACTGTGAATTCCAGGCCTACACTTGGAAAGGTGTGATGGTCGAAGCTTCTCAACAGCCAGTCATGGCTGCTACCTCCCACCCGCAGTAGGGAGGGTGGGGGGCGATGGAGTTGGGTAAAAAAATAAAAAAGATTGACTTACCTCCCGCCCGGCCGGCCAGCTGACTGACCGCCACCACCTCGCCTGCGACCTCTTCCTTCTTTAGAGAAACAGGCAGCAGGAAGCGCCAGGGCTCCCACGCTTCTCGCAGCCAATCACAATGCTGCAATGCAGTGTTGTGATTGGTCTGAGGGGCTGGAGGGCTGGGCATATTCTCCATGCAGGCTGTAATGGAAGCCGCTTAGAGAACAAGAAAAGTTTGCTCGACTGTTTTGGGCAGCCTGAGAGGTGAGACCCAACAGTCATTGCCCACTCAGGAGGGTTGTACCCTCCTCCCCTGCTCTTCAGCCCCGCCCCCTCAAGCAAAGCTGCTGCAGCAGGAGGATGACATAAAATGACAATAACATTACATTCTTATCATTTTCTTTTTTCCTTTCTTTTGTTGCAACAAAGCAGTGAGGCGGCGCTCCTCCACCTTTACTAAGGAGCCGACACTGCCCGCGGCGCTCGTATGTGAGTTATACTTGCGTAAGTGACACACATATTGATAAAACAAAACACAAAATGTTGGAAAGCCAAACAGTCTAACTTGCTTTGAATGCAACAAATGGCAAATAATCTAAAACAATTGTCAATTTAACGGATCTGAACTTGCCCAAAATTAAGGCAATTTGAGAATCATGCTAAATACAATAAAATGTTGACAGTTTCTATACACTTTTGGTCAATACTAGTCTGTGGAACATAAACAGGTGATCAAAACTTGTCATGAAGCTTATCTAAGGAGGCCGGCAGTAGGCTGTTCACACCAATAAGATGCGAGACGTCCTTGAAAGCAAGATAAAATTAATGTATCTTTAACATATTTAAATTTGTATTTATTTTCTTAACAAAAGGGCGATAGGAACACATAAACCCCCTTCCATTATATCCTTTATGTATAATTGTTTATAATGGTTTTTATAATGGTTCCACTGCACTACTTGTATTTGTATTTGGAATCGTATGTGTTTTTATGTATCTTTTATGGTTTAAAGGAACCAAAATAAAGAATACACTTCATTTTCTTTCTAAAATCACAACTCTAGTTGCCAACTTTCAAACTAAGGCTGCGCCTCTACTACAATATGAATGAAATGTGCAAGGGAATAAACCGGCCTCTGGGCCTCCTAAAGTCCTAGAACTTGGCATCTTCTGAAGGTTGAAGGACCCTTTTGGGTGATATAAAAACAACATCCAAATTTAGTTCTATAACATAATAGTGCATGATGCGATAGGTGCACACGAAGCATCAATGTTGGTAGGAGCACATCATTATATCTTCCAAATAATTAAGAGTTACACAGTTAATTTCTGACTGTATTGAAGTTGGAGTGAAATTTCCTTTAAACTGGCATAACTATGCAGGATTGCCAGCATTTTGAATTACGAATATTATGCATAGTGCCTGAGATTATGCATTTCACCATGCCACATAAATGAGATTTTGTTTGGGTAAAAATCCTACTGCAGGCACATGGGAGCGATGCAAAAAACCTGAAGCGAGCAGTTGTTGTTCTCATTACCACAATTTCTTGCTATTTTTTAGCATGAAATGCCTCCGCGCAACCATTTTGGACACTAGGCGCACGACAAGCATTTTGCAAAACAATGCGTAATTTCAAGTAATTTCTTGACATTTCGTGTCATTTTCAGCAAAGAAAATTATGCAAGATTTGCCTGGCTTATACTGGTTTTGTGCTTTCCAAGTATTAGCGGATAGCCAAAACTTACACATGTATTGTTAATATAATTAGACAGGTATCCCCACCTGGAAAGTCCACAGCCGACCCCTATAAATCCCCACCACATGAAGAGAATTGTTTGCAAACGTGTAAAACTACACCATATTTATGTAAGAGTATACAAGTGCAAATTCTTTACAATGTCACTTTTTATGAATGCCAGGCTTGTGTTTTCATTTGTAAATGGAGGTAGCTCAAATTAAGTTCTCAAATACTTCTGTGAATTGGGGCTTTGGTGTTTGAAGTGTTACACAGCAGATTCTAACCACTGCAGTAAAAATAAGCTAATATTATATGAATTAAAATGGTAGATATGTTTGAATGTGTTTTTATTTTTATTTTCTAAATAGTCCCTGTCGATCGTCCCTGGCCTCTGTTCTGTGACCACGAGGTGCTGTAGGAACAATCCAGATTGTACGTAGCATTAGATTTAGCGGTAGGTGTAGGAAGAAAGGCAAGAGGTGTACACAAAATGCAGTGAATAGCCACAACCCTATATGCATCCGGGTATTCACAAACATTTAGCTTCGATAAAGATACTTCTGCAACAATCTGGACAAAGGCATTTGCAAGGGTGGGTAAATCAAGAAAAACTGACCCATTCGATGGAATCGTGGGAGAATAATTTCCCTTTGAAGAAAAACTAAAACAAAAATAAAAAGTATAAATGCCCATTTCTGCCAGGCGTACACCACAGGCCTCTCAGTTCTGCGAACAAAAGTATGAACTATGCACAGAGGAAGAGGAAGACGCATAGACATGTGACACCTGCATAGATTTCCATTCATACTCCAAGAATCTACCTAAATTCCCCAAACATCCTACAAGTCTAGCCAAATCACTCGTAGATCTACCATGCAAAGGCTTCAAACTTTTCAAAATAGTTTCAAGAAATCCCTTATTCCCCAAGGGCTTCAATTCCTTTCCCTGCTGGAACCCTTAAACCTATTACCATCCCACCACCTGAATAGCTAACACTGTATTTCAAAAAGTTGAAATAAACTATTTCTGTTGTATTACAAATGTATTTGGAAGCAGCAGGGCTGTAGTGTAAACGAAGAAAGCCCAAGTGTGTTTTATTAGCACTTTTTATGAGGTTGGCTTTAGCATTAGCTGAAGTGAAGCCATTTTGCCTACTTCACTAGCCAGTTGTGAGTACAAACCAGGAATGCCACGCAGCTGCCTGTCACGTGTGTTGCCTACAGCCAGTCCTGGCTTTATAGCCAACAGCACTGTCCAGCGTGAGCTTAATTTTCGCCTACTTCATATAGGAAGCATAAAACTACAAGTCCCAGAATGCAAAGTGCCTTGTTCAGGGTGGTGGTGCCAGATATCACATCGTTCTACCCGGCAGTTACCGTGATGAATTATGTCGGTTAAGCCAGGCAAGTCATTAATTTGAAAGAAGACTCATCCTGTAATATCTGCCAAAGTCGTTAATTTGAAAGAAGACTCATCCTGTCATGTCTGCCAAGTGGCCCCATGACTAGGGTTGTCAGGTGACTTCACCTTGCCCGGGCCGCCATCATAGCTGCTAAGTTTCCCAGGTCCATGTGTGATGATGTCCCCTGTCTAGGTTTTTTCTTTGAATTCTGGGACTTGTAGTCCTAGTTTTATAATGAAATGAACAAGGCTACAGGTCCCAGAAATTAAAGAAAAATGTGGCCTGGAGCAGCCCATCACACATGAACCTGGCAAACTTTGCAGGGCTGCATTCGGTTTCTCCTTGAACATATCATTGTAATGTGCTACTGTAGTTCAACTGGTTAAATTAAACTTAATGATTCCAATTTGCACAGCGAAGTAGATTTTTCACTGTAAGCTCAGGGATTCACATAGTGTGTTCCCGGGGACGTGGAGTCATCTGGTGACAACCTCCATGGAAACCCTGCCAACGTCACCCTTTATTGCATTTGTATAGCTTTATTATTCTGCATGCGCGAAGGTAGTATTTTCACACTTCACGTGGGGAAAACCAAATTTGCAAATCCTGTAATACTTCATGTAGGTAGATTAAAAATAACTCAGGACTGGCTGTCCCTGTCACACCTAACACTTGTCAGCACCTGCTAATTGTGGTTCACCACCTGGTGTTGTTAGTTCCTTTAAGGTTCATTCTAGTGTCTGAACCCCCATCAATGTATACAAAATATACTCTAGTATTGGCATAACATGTAAAGTTACCAGATGCCTCCATATGCCTGAGGACAAAGTGCTTTCGCCTAGGGTTTAGTTTATCTAATGCATTCTGGGAGTTGAATCATCTTCCCTTCAATTTATCCAATTAGGATAGGATAGGATAACATTTATAGAGCGCACTAAAACCCATAGGTGTCAAAGCGCTATATCTATCAACTGACTCACATGAAAACAATGATTTGTAAAAGAAAAGCCCAGAGCTGACATTTGGTGTCTTTCGTGACTTGAAGTCATCTGGTACACAAGTATTGAAAAAGTATACAAACAAAAAAAATATATTTCTCGGCTGTTTTCTGGAAATACATTTTTTTATATTTGAATTGCCTCTTTTGAGCACGATAACATGAATTGGGCCAGTGTCATGAATTTTGATGGGTTCGAGCAATTTTGCCCCAATCCTAAATTGAATTTGGCATAGCTGCTAAGTTTCGCAGGTTCATGCAAGACTAGCTGTTGGAGTTTGATTTATTTCTTTGAATTATTTTGAAAATTGTAGTCCTGTTTCTTTTATCATGCGATAAATAAGACTACAAGCCCCAGAATGCAAAGGAAACAGCTAGACACGACTGTAGCTTATTAACTTGGCAGGGCTGCAGCTGCATCAATCCTGAGGTCCATAATGTCACTTTGCAATGCTGAGTTGGTTCCAGAGCAGCGGCAAAGGGTGAAAACGCTAAACTCTTAAGTTTCCCAGAATCTTGAATTCAGGAATTCCACGACACAAGTCCCAGCATTCTAAGAAAAAACACCTGGGTTGGATGAGTTATTCACCAGGGACCTGGGAAAAGTGATTGCTTGCAAGTGTCGCTGAGACATGTCCCTTAGCCTTGCCTGGTGGCATGTTGGGCCGTTTCACTCCGTTTCTTTAATTAGCTGTACAGGCAGCCCGTGGAAAGGCCGTGCGCGTGCATGCTATAAAGCCCAGAGACATGTTATTAGACCCTCGGGAGCGCCGCTAGGTGGCAGCATTGCAGCGCTCACGCCTCCCCCGGAACGGGACAGGTGACGGCTGCGGCGCAGATTACTGTTTAATTAGTGGGGAAGGCATGGAAATAATTATCCACCCTCAGGACGTGGAGGCGAGAGAAGGGGGAGGGGGAACTTGACACAGAGCTAGGCCATTAGCAGCGGCACCGGCCGTGGATTACTGCCCCGCAGGGGTGCCTTTCAAGTCACAGGGTGGACACCCCGGGTGATGCGGAAGTGACAGAGGCGTCATCTTGGACCCTGAACATCCTGGAGATGTCGCAGTCTGCTAAGCAGCTGCGCAGCCGTGCAGTTGTACTCCTATATAACAAAATACCAACATCCGTGTGCTGCAGTGTGCGACTGAGTTACTGTGCCACGCTGTGTAGCTGTGTGTTTGTGCCAGCCTGTCACTGTGCGTGTGTGCCACTGAGCAACTGCCCTACTGCCCCACTCTACGACTGTGGGACATGTATTGCGTCTATTTTTGCGGTTTGCATTTGAGAAGACAACAGGCAGACTTTCTCTGCAGAGCAGACTTCTTGTGCGGTTCATTTCTTTTTTTTTTCAAGTGAAAATGTTAAACCCTTTCCCCTGCTTCCCTGCAATAACGCTGTTGGGGTAGAGTGGGGTGCTGCTTCGTATTGTCCATTGTTTCTGTCTGCTTCCGGTTGAGTCGGTCCCTCAACCAGTTTTGGAGTTTGGTCCCATTTGTTTCTATTCCCACCACCCCAGGTTGCTCTGTGGTCACAACACCCCTCTGGTACCTCTGATAACTGAGGTTCATACGTCTGTTTCGCTGGTGCCTGTATCCGCCGGTGCGTTGTGTGGAGCTGCATTGACAACACAAGCTGTGGTGCTTAGCACTGTAGGGACAGTGCACTTTGGTTACTTGTCTCCCCTCCCTGGGCTCACTTGCCGTAGGTTCCATGAACTACGTGGCAGGCTTCTCGGCAGGACACAAGTCCTAAAAAGAGGTGCGGAGACTAACCTAGTTAATCAGAATGCAAGTGACATCACAGCGCGTGACATTACGGCGTGTGAGAGCGGGGTTCTAGGCCTGGGCGGTAAATTCCGTTCCGCTCACAGAATTTGCAGAATTTGGGTAATTTTGCGTTACGCGAACAACGCGAAATTGCCCAAAATGTTGCATTCCGCAACTTCACAAAATGTTTGCTTGTTCGCGTTCTCAGAATGCATGTTAGCAAGATATTTTCCCCCGAGCACGCAACAGCGATCTCGAACAGTAAAAAAGCATCGCGAACAAGCAATTTCTGCATGTTCGCTGAGATTTTTTATTGTTTCGCTGAGATTTGCGTAAACGCGATTACGCAAATTCCGCCCACCCCTACGTGGTGCATGACATCATGGCGTGTGACATCACAGGAAGTGGCATGATAAGAAGTGACATCAGGTCTTAAGCCCTCACATATATGCTTAATATGTCTATCATGAGTACATTGGAGCACATTTCGAGTATACAGGGAATCCCTCCTGATTTAGGCAGACAATTCACACTTTTGTAAGCTACGCATAAAATAATGTTGCCTTTTGCCAGCGTAAACTTCCTCTACCCATAGTGCTTTACAAGAAAAAATAGTGACATATAAATTATTACAACGCCTCCTCTTGGGTAGCAAGCACTATATAAATGCTATTTATTTTGTGTAAATACTGGGAAAGACCAACACATCTGACATTCTTACAGTGCATGCATATCTCCTAAACAGAGGCTGAAAAAAGTGAAAAGATGCCTCTCTTAAGTATGTGTAAAGTGCTAAAAAGGTGCGAGCCTTTTTCTCCCCTCTGCTGCATTTGCTTCTAGGTGTGAGGCTCTTGACTGCTCCCAGCCAGGAGACTCCAACAAAAGGAGGCCTGATGACCGCTCAAATTCAGCCTTTTTCATTGGCCCAACAGGAGTCTGAACTAAGAAAGCCCCGTCCCCGCCTGCACGTTGTTGCAGATCGAAAGCAGACAACAACGTGCAGGCGCTGCTGAATGTGTCCCGGTGTTTGTAAATTACACCGGGACGAATTCAGGATTTTTTTCAGTGGGGCCCAACTTCTCGGCAGGGTGTACGACGTCCACTCTGTGAAAATAGTGGGGGATGCCGTCCACCCGCGTGTACCCCCGACTCGTGCCCTGCTTGTCTGTAGTTTCTTCAAGGCCTGGGTCAATAACTTAATATGGGGCCCTCTGAGTCTTCTTCAGTTTGTGCCAGGTGACAGAAGCACCTGTTTCCAGGTACAAAAAAAAGTGCACTAGGGAAACAGAAACCCTGCTATCTAGTGCCATCTAGTGGTACAGCCACATAATCTGCCCCTTTCGTGATCACTCAGTGACCTTATAAAGGGCAACTACTCACCTGTGAGGGTCTCAAGGTGTTCGGTGTGGGGGAAGGGAGGCCTGTGGTTCAGTCAAGAGCCAGGTCTTGAGGTCGTTCCTGAATTGCGAAAGGGAGGCTGATTGCCTGAGGTGCAGGGGCAGGGAGTTCCTGATCTTCGCAGCGAGGTACAAGAATGATCTTCCTCCAGCCATGGTCTTTTTGATCCGTGGGATGGTGGCCAGGGCCATTTGGGCGGAGCGGATATGTCTGGTGGGAGTGTAGAAGGAGAGGCGATGGTTGAGGTATGCAGGTCTGGCATTGTGGAGAGCTTTGTAGGCATGCGTGAGGAGCTTGAAGGTGATTCTTTTGTTGACAGGTAGCCAGTGATGGTCTCTCAGGTAGCCGGTGATGTGGCTGCAGCAGGGGATGTTCCGGATGAGTCTGGCAGAGGTGTTCTGCAGTTTCTTTTGGAGATTCTGGGTGGTGTTATGTTATGTTATGTTATATGAGTTTGTAAAGCGCGCTGTTACCCGAGGGTGTCCTGGCGCTGAGCACTGTCTACCTAAAAAACATCCATCCCTGCAACCGGACTAAGGCTAAGCTGGAAACAATCATGTCTTCAAAACCTTTCCTAAATGAGAGGAATTCTGTGGCAGACCTTAGATAAAACGAAAGGTCATTCCAGGCCTTGGAGGCTCTGAGAACAAAGCTCTTACCGCCCCAGTTAACCTTTGTGGCCCTCTGAACGGCCTCCTGCTTTGCGTACATTGAGCACAATTTTCTTCCGGGTACATACCATTGGATGTGTTATGTTAGCTCTTCCGGGCCAGTCCCCCTCAAGGCCTTGAAAACCGTGCAGAGAGCCTTGAATTAGGCTTGTTGTGGATGGTGACGTAGGCCATTTCTGACCAACACAAATCTTGGGGTGCCCGTAAGCAGCCTGGCTGCCGCATTCTGTAACATCTGTAATCTGTTAAAATGTTTATTATTAATAGTCAGATACAAGCTGTTACAATAATCCAGGCGGGACAGAATGAGGGCTGAGACAACTATTCTGAAAGTTTCATCCATGAGGAGGAGTTTTATTTTCTTCAGTGTTCTCAGAATAAAAAAGCTGGTAGGCACCCCTCGCCTAACCTGGTCCCCAAATGTGAGGGTGTGGTGCCGACATAGAGCGCGTTGCCGTAGTCGAGTCTGCTGCTGACGAGCGCATGATGAAGATGGCAGCCTCACTTTCATTTCAAAATCTATCAATAAAGCAGCATATGTCCTTGGAAAGTTCCTGGCTGTGGCATAATGCAGCCTGTTGAGGCCTGGATTTTGCTTGGTGCCTTCCATGACTTGTTTTGGGTGTCCTTCGAGCTGCCTTTTTCCTGAACTCTTCTACCTTCCATCTTATTGTATTCTGCCTGCTTGGTTTGTGGGACTATGAAGCAACTGCTATGACACCCGAGCTGGATTTTATGTGGGAATGCACTAAGCATCTATTGTGAACATGAAACAGCTTGTCACACTTCCAGGGGTATATCACACTTGTGTGAATCCTGTATAATTTATGCATGTTTAAGTTATGACTCTCCAAAAAGCAAACAGGAGGTGCAAAGGGATCAAAGAGAACATTTTCTACATTCGTGGAGACTTTAATATTCTGTAAAATTGACGGCACTCATTGGCTTAAATGTCCACAGGTGTCAAGGGCCCTCCCTTCATCAGTGGAATACAAGAAGTGAAGCATACCCTTTTAAGTTATATTTTAACTCGGCGTGGGCGAAATTTAAATTATGCTGCCATCATTTGCATAATTTTGAGTTGCGCTTCTTTTGACAAATTTCCAATATTGCACAATTATGCCACTTAGCATAAATGCACCATTCAGGGTAAAAAATTACCATGAATGGTGTAATTTTCAATAACAATTTACAGCAAGCTCGAGGGTTCCAGTGGCTCGCTCCGTGGACTAATGCATTCACTTGATGGGTCTGAGTTTGACCTCATGTACACTGGGCTGTGAGCCGCTTTTGGTGGCTCTGTGGACTAATGCACCCTCTGCAGGGGTTCTGTGTTTGACCTCGGGTGCATCCATCTTTGAGCCGGTTCCATTGGATCTGTGCTGTAATAGGCCTCGAGTTGGGGTATCACGCGGGTTGACGGCGGCCCCCCACTTATTTTACCTGGAGCTCGATAACTGGAGCAAATGGAGCCACACATTCACTCTTTGGCCTCTCTGGGGCGAGATCGGAGCCCATTTAGAACGCTGCTCACGCGCTGGCTTCTCTGATGCAATCACATCTAAGGGGCGAGCGAGGGGAGGCAATGGGTCTGATGGTGCAAGCCACCTTTTGTGACGTCACTTCCTGTCGTGACATCAGCGTCCCCCCACTTCTTTTATTTAGGACGTGTGCCCTGACTGTAATGCATCTTTTCAGGGTTCTGTGTTTGGCCTCATGATCCCAGGTTTATGATGCGGCCACTCCGCCCTTCATCCACCCGAGGTCCATAACATGAGAACTCTTGAGTTAGGTCCCAATAAACATCCATTATGAGCCTCCAGGCACCCCCAGGGCTGCAGATCTTCTTTACAAATATCTGCTGTATTTATCCGCCTGGCACTGTGTGTGCACACCCTGGCACTGTGTACACACCCTGGCACTGTGTGTGCACACCCTGGCACTGTGTACACACCCTGGCACTGTGTGTGCACACCCTGGCACTGTGTACACACCCTGGCACTGTGTGTGCACACCCTGGCACTGTGTGTGCACACCCTGGCACTGTGTACACACCCTGGCACTGTGTGCACACCCTGGCACTGTGGGTGCACCCCCTGGCACTGTGTGTACACACCCTGGCACTGTGGGTGCACCCCCTGGCACTGTGTGTACACACCCTGGCACTGTGTGTACACACCCTGGCACTGTGTACACACCCTGGCACTGTGTGTGCACACCCTGGCACTGTGTGTGCACACCCTGGCACTGTGGGTGCACCCCCTGGCACTGTGTGTACACACCCTGGCACTGTGTGTACACACCCTGGCACTGTGTACACACCCTGGCACTGTGTGTGCACACCCTGGCACTGTGTGCACACCCTGGCACTGTGGGTGCACCCCCTGGCACTGTGTGTACACACCCTGGCACTGTGGGTGCACCCCCTGGCACTGTGTGTACACACCCTGGCACTGTGGGTGCACCCCCTGGCACTGTGTGTACACACCCTGGCACTGTGGGTGCACCCCCTGGCACTGTTTGTACACACCCTGGCACTGTGTGTACACACCCTGGCACTGTGTGTGCACACCCTGGCACTGTGTGTGCACACCCTGGCACTGTGTGTACACACCCTGGCACTGTGTACACACCCTGGCACTGTGTACACACCCTGGCACTGTGTACACACCCTGGTACTGTGTGTACACACCCTGGCACTGTGGGTGCACCCCCTGGCACTGTGTGTACACACCCTGGCACTGTGTGTACACACCCTGGCACTGTGTGTACACACCCTGGCACTGTGTACACACCCTGGCACTGTGTGTGCACACCCTGGCACTGTGTGTACACACCCTGGCACTGTGTACACACCCTGGCACTGTGTACACACCCTGGCACTGTGTACACACCCTGGCACTGTGTGTACACAGCCTGGCACTGTGTGCACACCCGGCCAGGCCAGCCCAGTGGTCCCACTTTGGAGCATCCGCCCAGCTTTCCCTCCGGGCAGCTGGTGTCCCCCACTCCAGACGCACCCACGAGCCGCCCCGGAATAAGCTCCACGGGGCCGGGGCGACAGATGCACTTTAATGAGAGCTTTGCCGGCTCTCGGTGCCCCCCGTTGCATGAGTGCGCCCCCCGGGGGCGGTCTATTCCCGTCCCTCGCGCAGGCATCTGGTGATACGTGGCCCCCGCGGTCCCGCGTCAGAGGCCTCTATTCTTAGGCGCGGGCGGGCGGGGGGCGGGATTCCTGCCCGGGCTCTGCCCGCACAGCTGCCGCCCCCTCCAGATATGACACTCGACCCCCCCCCCCTGCAAGGGTGTCTCTTACGCATTGTGTCTGCTTCGGGGCGCGTTTGTAACCGGAGATCGGAGTGTGTGTGTGTTTGTGAGTGTGCCTGGCTGCGTCTGAGAGCTGCGGTCGCTGCCTGCGTCAGTCTGCCTGAGTGGCACCTCTGAATGTGCCTGCATGTGTCTGTCTGTCTGTCTGCCTGCGTGGGCATCTGACACCTTGTATCTCTATTGGAGACGTCTCAGGGCATGGGCAAAGTGAGTCTCGGCCTGATCATCTTGAATAACCCTTAAACAGATTATTTTAAATACCGTTTTCCTTTAATTTATTTTTAATATGGGCGATGGGCGAGTCTATTATAGACATTTTGCAGCCAAATGTTGTGTTTCTGTTGCATGCAATGTCCACAAAATAAAAGTTTATTTTTAGATCATACAGGTCCTCATAAATGAGAAACGGGAGGCTGACTGTTTGCAGTAATGTTAGTGAACCGCTGCTGTGACACAATATTGAAAAACACATCACGATTCCTCAATATTTGATTTAAACACATTTAGAATCTGGAGGAGTGTGTCAGTGACCTGGGCAAAGAGGGCAGGAAAGAGCACAAATTGGATGATAAATTAAAAGTTGTACTGACCAGGGGCCCTCAAAATAAGTTTAACCCAAGGCCCCCAAAATCCTTCATATGTTCCTGACCCCATGACTGTGCGTGTCTGTTTGCCTGCGAGTGCATCTGTGACCAGGTATCTGAATGTGTGTGTGCCTGGCTTCGTGGGCATCTATGCACTGGTATTTCTCAATATGCCTGCATCTGTCTGTCTGTCTGACTGCATCCGAGGGCATCTGTAACCTCGTATCCATATGTCTGTGTATGTCTGTGGGTGATCAAAGAGAGTGTGCCAATGGTCTGGCTCGGCTCTTAGGGCCCGATTCACAGAACTAACTTAAGACAAAATCCCAAACGTACTAATTTTGGTATTCACAGAAGGCACTTACTCATTTCGGTATTCACAGAAGTTAGGACTCCTAAATGCCTTCTGTGAATACCGAAAGTCTTAAAATTAGGATTTTTCTCAGTTTAGTAGTAGTAAAGTTGATAAAAATCCTAATTTTAAGACTTTCTGTATTCACAGAAGGCATTTAGGAGTCCTAAAGTTAGGACTCGTAACTTCTGTGAATACCAAAATGAGTAAGTGCCTTCTGCGAATACCAAAATGGTAGTAAGTTTAGGATTTTGTCTTAAGTTCGTTCTGTGAATCGGGCCCTCAGAGCCCGTGCACAAGCTGAACCCTGAAAATGTTTGCTATGTAAATCATGCAACGAACATCACATAAAATATCATAAAGTGTCTTCAAAATGTCTTTAACATGTGGAAGCTTTCATATGACTACGTCTCATTATTGCACTGCGCTGAGCACAGCCAGCATGGATCGCGGCTGGGCCATGCAGGAAGGGGGGCGCGATTGCGGGAGCATATTTAAAAATAAATAAATAAATAACTTACCTTTAGACCGGGTCCCCCGTCCATGCTCCAGCTCTGCTTTCTCCGACTCTAGGAACAGAAAGCAGGCAGCCAGGCTTCCTCCCCAAGGCCAATCACAATGCTGCAATTCAGCGTTGTCATTGGTCTGAGCGCCGTGACATGGGACTGTGTCAGGGGCTGGAGGGGTGGGCATGTTCTCCATGCAGTCTGTAATGTAGCCTGCATGGAGAATGGGGAAAGTGCGCATGATTGGTTTGTGCGGCCCCAGAGGGCTGACCAGACAGTTATTGCGCACTTAGGATTGGGCAAACTACTCCTCCCCATCTCTGCTCCGTTAGCAGAGCAGCCCTGTGCACCCGCCGTCCGGCAAATCAAACATAAAATGGTAATAACTGAAAGTCATTAGCATTTTATGTTTTTGCTTCTCGGATTGCGAGAAAGCAGTAGGGTGACGCTCCTTCGCCATAGCTGAGGAGCCACCACTGGCGCTGAGAAGTACTTATTAAAATTGATAGTTTTGAAACATGAACCATTAGTGAACTATGAGGCACAACAGTTGTCATGTAAGCCCTGAGTAGCCCAGATTATTGCAGAGCAGCATTATAGTTGTTAAATCAAACCCAACAGGTGTTTGTACAAATGGTAACACAACAGCACAGGTGCACAACACAGCAAATTAGACAAAGGACAAAGGATAAAATCCATGTCGAACTAATTTTCCAAGTTTCTACCTTTATTATCAAAGAAGTCTTTTTAAAACAAGTTCAAGACGATTGAGACACAGCCGATGCGTTTCGTTCTTTTCAAAAGGACTTCTTCAGGGCTAATGAATTTTTAATGTTGATTCCATAAGGAAATGGGCCACCTAGTCGGTCGAGTATAGACTACTAAGATGCCTCTGTCCTTAAGTATATTATATAAGATGATTTAAATTTAGCGCCCATATTTGAAAAGAAAAGACGAGTGGGAGTATGATGGCTCCCAGTCTAAGCAATCCTCGCTTCCAAGACAGGGAACTGGGCAATATATGAAAATGATTGCACAATTTCAATTACTGGCCAGAATTAGTCAGCACATTCCTCGCCAGTCAGCGACCAAACTGAAGAAGTCCTTTTGAAAAGGACAAAACGCTTCGACTGGGTCTCAATCATCTTGAACATGTTTTAAAAAGACTTCATTGAAAATAAAGGAAGTAACTTGGAAAATTAGTTTGACAAAGATTTTATATAATTCTTTGTCTAATTTGCTGTGTGATGCACCTGTGCTGTTGTGTTAAAATTGTTACATTCCTGTATTGGAATCACACTGTTACAGTGGGTGTTTGTCAGTGTGCACACACGTCTTTGGGTAGTCCCAAAGTATATATACATACATTAGGGATAGCAAGTTAGGTGCTGATTCCTATAGGGTTCCACTGTCCAGCCTTTTTTTACTTTGTTTGTACAAATGGTGTTCTGAACTCACATATTTGAAAGTGCTTTTCTACGCAATAATAAAAAAAGGAGCTTTGGTGAAATAAAATATTATCCTGAAATCAAACAATTTAAGTGGCAAAGTCACAATTTATCAAGGTTTTTCTGGTTTCATTACGCACCAACCAGTCTCTCCTAAAGTTCAGGTTTTGTTTATATCTCTTTCTGCAGTTTTCATTTGATACAAATTCGACTCAAAGATATTGGAGAGCTTCACATAAGCACCAGTTAAATTACACAAGGTCACGTTCATTGTTTTTAGGCACTGGCAAATTAAATCATTTGCCCAGAATCACAGGATGTTGGACTGACGCTGAGACTCAAACCTGGTTACCCTGTTCCTAATAATGTTACTAGTAGTAAAGTTACTAGTGGTAAAGTAACTACTAGTAAAATTACTAGTAGAAAAGTTACTAGTAGTTACTTACCTTTGTGAATACCGAAAAGTAATAAAGTTAAACTTTTGGTCTAAATTAGACTTTTGGTCTAACTTTTCCTTTCTGAATCGGGCCTATTGAGTTTAGAGGTTAGGTAGTTGGGTTTACTCAAATGGAGAGCATTATAGCTCACACAACAAGTTGTTAAGGGGATTCTGGCAAGAAGCCAGGGTAAAATCACTCTGACACCTTGGGGTTAAGTACACACTATGTAAAAATGCATAAATAAAAAAATAAAAAATAAAAACTTTTTTTTTGTTCCCAAAAAGTTTTTTATTTAGAAGTTTTTCCAATACAGTGCAGGAGTAATGCAGGAGGGGGGATATTTACAGCGGGGGGGGGGGGGGTTCTTGGTATTCCCTGGTTCTATGTTTGCCCCGAGTATACATAGTTGAGCGGCTGATTTTCCCCTGGAGAAGGTGAAAGAAAAAGAAAAAAGAGAAAGGCGGAGAGGGGGTGGGGGGGGTGGGTTGCACTTAGTCTAGGCTACGTGCTTGTGGTGTGCATTGGTGGGTTGTGCGCTTACGAGTTTATGGGAGTTTGTGTGAAAAAACATCATCTTTAAAGATGAGAGATGTACTCATACTTTTAAATGTTCTGGCTGCACAGACTGTATGTCAGACTGCCCTAATGAGGCATGAGTGAGCCCAACTTAGATAAAAACTTGCTAACCCTCTTACTATATAGCAATGACCACCCAGTTTCAAACAAGTTTCTCTGCTGGAAGATTCTGGGGAAGAGGGATACATTTCCACCACGGAGTTAGCTGAACTCTAGAAATATTCCCGGTAATTTGCACCCTGTTTGCAGGCCTAACACAGGGACTGAGACAGCCATACTTGAAGCCCAGCCGCCATTTTGAATATTACAGATGGAAGCTCCTTACACATGTTGATGTCACTGTCTGTCAGTGGAGTATGATGTTCTCGATTACTCCTTCCATTGGCTGGGATTGGGGAGGTGCTGGAGTCAGATACTGAAATAATTGGTCGGTTTGCTTCTTCTCTGAAAAAGTGGTCCTACAGACTATCTCTTTGCAAACTCTCTTCCAGGGAGCCAAGATAGCATGCATAGGGGCAGATTTACAAGCCCCTTGTGCCTCATTTACGCCGCCGTTTTGCACTTCCCAGATCTACATCTGAGGTGTGAGAAATTCACAGAATATGCTTTCACGTAATTGTGTGAAATTTCTGAAACATTACGTGAAATTATGCGTTATTACACAAAATGCAAAATCCGTCATTTTGCACGATATTTTAGCATGACATATGGGCACGTTTGAACAATAGCACCACTAACAGACAATTGCGTTCTGTTCCAGTGCATTCACAATAAAATTGTACTATAATGGCAAGTATTTAAGTGAAGTGGCATAATGGAGTAATTTTGGCAATAACATATAACAAGCATAAAGCACAATTCCTGAAATTATGCAAATTACACTTGCATAATTTAAGTTTTGCCAAGGCCTAATCTAGACATTTCCCACTTCTATTCAATATTTTTTATCTTGCAATTGTGGAAGAGTCATAATTTTTGAGCATTATTGAAAGCAAGGCTGAGTTCCTGTTGCTAGTTTCTCATTCAAACTGGAAAATTGAGTCCTGGCTACTTTCAATTTAAAATGATTAAATCCACCATTTCCCCTCAATCAAATGTAAAAAATATTTTGTCTGACCTTTGACTCAGCAAAGTATGGAGTACAATGGCTATGTTACGTTACTACAAAGATAGAGTCCATTGTTGCCCGAAAACCATATACCCGCCAGCGCAAGTAATATTAATGGCTTGAACACACATTACTGCCACATTCTCCAAACTGCCACATTCTCCAAACAGAAACAGAGATTGCAGGTGCTTCAGCGCTCCACTGCCAGGGCCATTGTTATTGTGCATAAATGAAAACACATTTTTTCTTTCCCTGGAAACTGCACTGGTTGTCGGTGGCGGCGAAAATGCAATTCAGGACATTGACAATTACTTGCAAATTGGAATCCTCCTCCTGGACTACCTTAAATTTAAGCTACAAATTTATAACCTTGTCAGAACTCTGCACATGTGGCAAAAGGTATTGTGAACTCTGACAAATACAATAGGAAGGATTTTATATGGCGTACTCGTGTTAGGGCTGGTGGGGGCGCTTTGCTAGCTGCCTGCGGAATTCCTCGCCTGAGGCTACTTTTAACAAAGGAACAGGACGTGTCAGTAGAAACAAATTTTCTAGTAACTGGTTGCCCACTAACAGTCGTAAGTCGTCACACACAAAAACAAATGGTATTTTCAACACATTGGGGGAAGAAGGACTTTGGAACCTTACCATAAAAAAAGTCCCTCCTCAAACCTCTTGGATTTCCAAATATATTGGAGTAGATGGCTCACTCACTTATCATGGCATGCTTCACCATCGGCACCTATCCACACCCTGGTAGGATGGTACCACCAGGGCGGACTCAACCAAAGATAGAATGGGAGTTCTTAAATTAAATCAAACTGGATAGGCGGGGATCCAGATGAAGACATACAGTTAAAAATGCCTACTGGTATACCCATTGGCTTCCTTTATTCATATGGTACCTGCACCTCGAGCTGAGCCAGCGTCAGGCATCTGTCTCAAGCTTTCATTGGTTCGCCCAGCCATAGTCTGTGACATCACAAATGACTCAACCGGGTCCTCTGTGATGCCACAATCAACCTTTGTAGCATGAGACAAGCTAAGACCATGGAGTACAGGAACAGGAACAGGTACCAACCCATGTAAGCTGACAAACAACTGCACTAAAGAATAGCTGACTGCTCCCTTGTATGCCGTGAGGAGACTGGCTGACTGCTCCCTTGTATGCCGCGAGGAGACTGGCCGACTGCTCCCTTGTATGCCGTGAGGAGACTGGCTGACTGCTCCCTTGTATGCCGTGAGGAGACTGGCTGACTGCTCCCTTGTATGCTGCGAGGAGACTGGCTGACTGCTCCGTTGTATGCTGCGAGGAGACTGGCCGACTGCTCCCTTGTATGCCGTGAGGAGACTGGCTGACTGCTCCCTTGTATGCCGTGAGGAGACTGGCTGACTGCTCCCTTGTATGCTGCGAGGAGACTGGCTGACTGCTCCCTTGTATGCCGTGAGGAGAGTGGCCGACTGCTCCCTTGTATGCTGTGAGGAGACTGGCTGACTGCTCCCTTGTATGCCGTGAGGACACTGGCCGTCTGCTCTCTTGTATGCTGCGAGGAGACTGGCTCACTGCTCCCTTGTATGCCGTGAGGAGACTGGCTGACTGCTCCCTTGGATGCCGTGAGGAGACTGGCTGACTGCTCCCTTGTATGCTGTGAGGAGACTGGCTGACTGCTCCCTTGTATGCTGTGAGGAGACTGGCCGACTGCTCCCTTGTATGCCGTGAGGAGACTGGCTGACTGCTCCCTTGTATGCCGTGAGGAGACTGGCTGACTGCTCCCTTGTATTCCGTGAGGAGACTGGCTGACTGCTCCCTTGTATGCCGTGAGGAGACTGGCTGACTGCTCCCTTGTATGCCGTGAGGACACTGGCCGTCTGCTCTCTTGTATGCTGCGAGGAGACTGGCTCACTGCTCCCTTGTATGCCGTGAGGAGACTGGCTGACTGCTCCCTTGGATGCCGTGAGGAGACTGGCTGACTGCTCCCTTGTATGCTGTGAGGAGACTGGCTGACTGCTCCCTTGTATGCTGTGAGGAGACTGGCCGACTGCTCCCTTGTATGCCGTGAGGAGACTGGCTGACTGCTCCCTTGTATGCCGTGAGGAGACTGGCTGACTGCTCCCTTGTATTCCGTGAGGAGACTGGCTGACTGCTCCTTTGTATTCTGTGAGGAGACTGGCTGACTGCTCCCTTGTATGCCGTGAGGAGACTGGCTGACTGCTCCCTTGTATGCCGTGAGGAGACTGGCTGACTGCTCCCTTGTATGCCGTGAGAAGACTGGCTGACTGCTCCCTTGTATGCCGTGAGGAGACTGGCTGACTGCTCCCTTGTATGCCGTGAGGAGACTGGCTGACTGCTCCCTTGTATGCCGTGAGGAGACTGGCTGCCTGCTCCCTTGTATGCCGTGAGGAGACTTGCTGACTGCTCCCTTGTATGCTGTGAGGAGACTGGCTGACTGCTCCCTTGTATGCTGCGAGGAGACTGGCTGACTGCTCCCTTGTATGCCGCGAGGAGACTGGTTGACTGCTCCCTTGTATGCTGCGAGGAGACTGGCTGACTGCTCCCTTGTATGCCGTGATGAGACTGGCTGACTGCTCCCTTGTATGCCGTGAGGAGACTATCCGACTGCTCCCTTGTATGCCGTGAGGAGACTGGCTCACTGCTCCCTTGTATGCTGTGAGGAGACTGACTGACTGCTCCCTTGTATTCTGCGAGGAGACTGGCTGACTGCTCCCTTGTATGCCGTGAGGAGAGTGGCCGACTGCTCCCTTGTATGCCGTGAGGAGACTGGTTGACTGCTCCCTTGTATGCTGCGAGGAGACTGGCTGACTGCTCCCTTGTATGCCGTGAGGAGACTGGCTGACTGCTCCCTTGTATGCCGTGAGGAGACTGGCTGACTGCTCCCTTGTATGCCGCGAGGAGACTGGCCGACTGCTCCCTTGTATGCTGCGAGGAGACTGGCTGACTGCTCCCTTGTGTGCCGTGAGGAGAGTGGCCGACTGCTCCCTTGTATGCCGTGAGGAGACTGGCTGACTGCTCCCTTGTATGCTGTGAGGAGACTGGCTGACTGCTCCCTTGTATGCTGCGAGGAGACTGGTTGACTGCTCCCTTGTATGCCGTGAGGAGAGTGGCCGACTGCTCCCTTGTATGCTGTGAGGAGACTGGCTGACTGCTCCCTTGTATGCCGTGAGGAGACTGGCTGACTGCTCCCTTGTATGCCGTGAGGAGACTGGCTGACTGCTCCCTTGTATACCGTGAGGAGACTGGCTGACTGCTCCCTTGTATGCCGTGATGAGACTGGCTGACTGCTCCCTTGTATGCCGTGATGAGACTGGCTGACTGCTCCCTTGTATGCCGTGAGGAGACTGACTGACTGCTCCCTTGTATGCCGCGAGGAGACTGGCTGACTGCTCCCTTGTATGCCGTGAGGAGACTGGCTGACTGCTCCCTTGTATGCCGTGAGGAGACTGGCTGACTGCTCCCTTGTATGCCGTGAGGAGACTGGCTGACTGCTCCCTTGTATGCCGTGAGGAGACTGGCTGACTGCTCCCTTGTATGCCGCGAGGAGACTGGCTGACTGCTCCCTTGTATGCCGTGAGGAGACTGTCCGACTCCAGCTCGTTACAGTGCATGTGTTTGAGCTTTTATTAGAGTCGTGAGTATTTTAACAGAAGTGCACTCCATGTTGTTGCTGCCCTCTGCATACAACACGGCGACCCCTTATAATGTTACTGTAACATTAGCACATGTGTAACATCTGGACTGTAGCAGAAGCTGGTGTAAATGTGTCTTCTCTCTTTGTGAAAGCAAGACACCTATAAGATGCGTGTTCAGAAGCAGAATCACACGAAAAAAGGGTAAACAAACACGCCCAAGTCTGCAGTTGGCATCAAAGGCTTGAGTTACAGACAAGCAACATTTCCTTGGATTCAGTACAGAGCACGTGCGTCTCTAAGAGAGCGCGAGAGAGAGAGAGAGAAGAGAGAGAGAGAGAGAGTGAGAGAGAGAGGAAAGAGAGAGAGAGAGGGAGAGGGAGATAGAGAGAGAGAGCGCGCGAGAGAGAGGAGATAGAGAGAGTGAGGAGAGAGAGTGAGAGAGGGAGAGAGAGAGAGAAGAGAGAGAGAGAGAAGAGAGAGAGAGAGAGAAGAGAGAGAGAGAGAGAGAGAGAGAGAGAGAGAGAAGAGAGAGAGAAGAGAGAGAGAGAAGAGAGAGAGAGAGAGCGAGAGAGGGAGAAGAGAGAGAGAAGAGAGAGAGAGAGAAGAGAGAGAGAGAGAGAAGAGAGAAGATAGAGAGAGAGAAGAGAGAGCGTGAGAGAGAAGAGAGACAGAGAGAAGAGAGAGAGAGAGCGAGAGAGGGAGAAGAGAGAGAGAAGAGAGAGAGAGAGAAGAGAGAGAGAGAGAGAGCGCGAGAGAGGGAGAAGAGAGAGAGAAGAGAGAGAGAGAGAGAGAGAGAAGATAGAGAGAGAGAGGAGAGAGAGAGCGCGCGAGAGAGAAGAGAGACAGAGAGAAGAGAGAGAGAGAGAGAAAAGAGAGAGAAGGGAGAAGATAGAGAGAGAGAAGAGAGAGCGCGAGAGAGAAGAGAGACAGAGAGAAGAGAGAGAGAGAGAGCGAGAGAGGGAGAAGAGAGAGAGACGAGAGAGAGAGAAGAGAGAGAGAGAGAGAGAAGATAGAGAGAGAGAGGAGAGAGAGAGCGCGCGAGAGAGAAGATAGAGAGAGAGATAAGAGAGAGAGAGAGCGAGAGAAGAGAGAGAGAGACCGCGCGAAAGAGAGAGAAAGAAGAGAGAGAGAGTGAGAGAGAGAGTGAGGGAGAGAGAAAGGGAGAGTTTGTGTGTTTCTGCGCGTGCGCTGGAGTGAGTCCATTAATCCCAGCGCGTGCAGTTTCTGTGACCTGTGTACAATCTGTTCCCTGCAGCATGTTGTGCGCTTTACAACTGAACGTGGTCACGTATCCTGGAGATATATGTTTCTGCCTCGTGCCTCCAAGGGTAGGTATTTGTGGAGCGCGCGGCCTGGGTCCCAGTCACGTGACCCTGTGAGATCCCAGCGGGGTCACTCTGTGCCATTGGCACCGTGTTATCTGGCGTCACAAACACCTCCTCGAGACCGATACATAATAATTTGTGGTCCTAAAATAGCCCCCGGGGGTGGGGGGGGCAAGTCGCAGCACGTCACTGGAGAGCGTGGCACGCCGGGAGCACGGGTCCTGGGCTGGACGTGAGCAGCCCCGGCTCCAGGGGCCTCATTTATGAAAAGTGACGCATCGCTGCGTGAAAACAGCGATGCGTCATTTTTCACTGCACCCTCCTTGCACCACCAATGATGCCTCATATTTACAGTATGACGCATCATGGCGCAAGGAGTTACAGATACGTCAGTATTTCTGACCTATCTGTATGGCGCAAAAGTGACGCATTGCTGGAGTGTGTCAAAAAAGCGACGCAACTCCAGCAATGTGTCCTTTCACATGGGGCAAGCCCCATGTGAAAGGGCTTGCGTCAGTCTTATGCCTGCTGTGAGGCAGGCGTAAGAAATTGACGCATTTGTGTCCTAGAAGTGGCGCAGTGAAATCTTATAGATTTTCACTGCGTCACTTCTATGACCCTTTGTTGCGTCAGAACGCCCCCCCTGCATACATTATACCTGGCGTAGGTATAATGTAGCGCAGGGGTTTACAAAGTGACGCATCTACCTAGACGCGTCCCTTTGTAAATATGGTGCAACAAGGCACATTTTTTACGCTGCTGGTGCGTCACAAAAAGTGACACACCGGCGGCATAAAAGTGACGCACGGCCTCATAAATGAGGCCCCAGGCCTTTAATCCGTGGGATCAGAACTGAGTGAGCCCAGAGGGTTTCACTTTATTAATATCCACACTACTCCAAACAGATGCAAGAATCGCATTTTATTTCCTACTTTAGGATAGTTAAAGGCGTAGCGAGGTGTAGTAATACCGGCCCCACCAATTACTACACCTATTTCATTAGGAGTCTGCAATTACTTTTTTCTCACCGGCAAAGTTTTGGGAAAATTCTGCTTTTTGCCACCGCAAGGGCTCAACCTAAGCAGAGTTTTAGTTTTTTTTGCCGTTCACGATAATTTTCAGTTCATCAGGCCCGGTTACGAGTCGGGTGAAGCAGTATCGTGGGGTGGGATACCTCACTGCCATATATAGGCTGGCCCGATGGTACTGAATCAATCAATCAGTCAGAATTTATAAAGCACGGCTAATCACCCGCGAGGGTATTCAGGCGCTGAGGCCGTTGCTGCTTAGGGTGGGTTCAGTTGAACAGCGGTGTCTCAAACCCTTTCCGGAATTCTAGAAGAGGGGATGAGCAGGGCCGGACTGGGAACGGAAACCGGCCCTGGCAAACTGCTCAGCTGACCCGCCACGGGGGAGGGGTAGGGCAGCCGAGCAGTTTGCGAGGGCCGGTTTCGGACGATTTTGTTACCGGGGGCCGATATTGCAGATCCCGGTAACAAAAACAGCCCCCAGGGGCCCAACACCGGCCCCCACCCTACTGGCCTATCAGGGAAACGCCCGGTGCCCGCTAGAGCTAGTCCGGCCCTGGGGATGAGGTCTGGAGGAGACGGGGAGCTCCTGCCAGGTTTTTGCAGCGAGGTAGGAGAAGGAGCGTCTGCCACCGTTGCTTCGGTGGATGTGTGTGCGAGGAAGAGGGAGGTGGAGTGCGGATGTTTGGAGGAGTGGTAAAAGTTCATGCAGTGGTTGATATATGCTGGTCTTTGGTTGTGCAGGGCCTTGTATGTGTTGATCAGCATCTTGAATTAACATCTTTTATGAATGGGTAGCTAGTGGAGCTTCTTTAGGAGACGAGTGATGTGGGTCGTTTGGCGAGGTCGAGTAGGAGTCTGGCAGCTGAGTTTTGTATGGCCTGCAGACTTTTCAGGAGGTGAGTGGTGATTCCTACCTAGAGTGCGTTGCTGTAGTCCGGCCGCCGGTGACTAGGGATTGAGTGATGGCTCGTCTGGTGTTGACGGGGAGCTATTTCAAGATATTCCAGAGCATGCATAGAGTGAGGAAGCAGGCAGGTGAGAACGCACCGATCAGTCTTTTCATTTGCGCTTGCTGTCCAGGAAGATGCCAAGGTTGCAGGCCTGGTATGTCGGAGTGAGTGAGTGTCCTAGTTTGGAGGGCCACCAGAAGTCATTCCACAGGAAGGTGTTGTTCCTGGATATCAGCACTCCAGTTTTGTCTCTGTTGAGTTTTAGGCAGTTCATTTCCATCCAGTCCTGAAGCTCGTCATGCACCTGTGGAAGTTGACCCTTGTGGGGAGGGGTTTTCTGATAGTGAGAAGATGAGCTGGGTGTCATCTGCATAAGTACTGAACCTGGATTATCTAAGCACAGGAATAATTTTTCCAATTTTACAAGATGTAATCTCCGGCTGGTAATATCAAATGCTTTCAACAATATAGCACATGACATGAAATTTTCGTCCAATGATAGTTTGCAACCCTTTTATTCAGCCATGTCATGTACTATATTGTTGAAAGCATAGTTCATTAAATACATAGCATCGGAGGTTCATTTTTCTGTCATGGCTCTGCATATTGAAGACATTTCCAGGTTCAGCTCTCTTTCAACACAGCTGCAAAGATCGTTACCATCTTGCACATGGAATTACAATTTTTATTTTGTATTGTAATGCTTTGTTTAACATTATTTTAATTATTCACAGTTTTATGTTCATCTCGTCTAGGAGATTTGTATTTTGCATACAGTATGTTTTAGTAGTGGTTAATTATGTTAGTGTAGGGACGTGGATGGAGAGAACACAACATGTTGTTTATTTTCATTGGAACTGTTATCACGTGGTTTGGTATCACATGTTTTTATTTTAAAATTCTCATCACATTTATGTTGGTTTAAACACAGTTTTTACTCTTGGTTTGGGAGTGTTTCCTGGCATGCTGCATGTTTATTGCGTAGAAAATATTTGTCACAACACTTTTGTTTTGAGTTTGTTTGGGGATATGAGGGCACCGGATCTGGCGTGATGAATAGGTTCACCGTTCAGTTTGATGTTGAGTTAAACACATGGGTTTAAATATTTTCGTTTTTGATACATGCATGGGTTTGTTTAGTGGCCTCTTACTTTTTGATTATACGCAGTGGTGAGCCGTTGACATAATTGGAGTGCTATATAATAGCAGAATGTCTGATTTTGCGCTGGGAGTTATGGGTTCTCATATCATTTTTGGTATTTTAGTGACCCCTGAGGAAGGGCAGGTGTGCCTGAAGTGCATTGAGTCAGACAATGCGAATCGTAGTTATGAAGAACAGTTAATCTCTTTATGGTTTGAAGAAAAGCCTGAACCACACTGTGGAACTTATTGTTGACAAATGTAAAGAATGGAAGATGAATGGACGGAACTGGATTACAAATGGATTAAATGAAGATTACATCAGAAGACTTTTCTTTAACCCCTTTCGTGCGGGGGTAATTCCCCCGCTGTGCTGGGGGGCAGGGGGGCGCGCGCAGCGCCCCCATGCTCATGACGAGCTCAGCTCGTCATGAGGCACGGCGCTCGTGTGTTCATGACGAGCTGAGCTCGTCATGAGCAGACCCATTCCCGTGGAACACTCAGCACAGCAGGGAAATTATCCCCGCATGCGAGCGTTCCACGGCTCATGACGAGCTGAGCTCGTCATGAGCACCGAAGCTCCGTGCCTCATGACGAGCTCACCTCGTCATGAGCATAGATCTGGTTAACTCTTTTGACCTACAATGCATTGGCTGTGCATCCTGGGCTTGGGGGACCTAAAGAGCCCCCTGCTTCTACATACAAAGCGAAACACTGTGCAATCTTTGCAACCTTTTCCCAGTCATAGTTTTCCACAGAACTTTGCAGAAATTGCAAAAGGAAACTCTTAAAAATAGTGGGGAAGATTTACAAGGCACTGATGCATCTGTAGAGATGCGTCAGTTTCCTGCACCAGCCTGCGATATCCTTGCACCATGGTGCGCCGGATGCGTCAGAAATTCGGACACATCTGTTAGCCCAAAAGTCACGCATTGCTAGAGTTGTGTTGCAAGCATGACGTAACTCCAGCAATGCATGTTGAGGCCTATACTTATTGCACTGCTTCACTCCATACACCTGCTTCAAGCAGATGTAAGGTTTTGACATAGTGTCGTCCTAGAAGTGGCGCAGTGAGATCTTGTAGATTTCACTGCGTCACTTCTACGAGGCTTTCCTCCATGGGAATGCCTACCCTGCGTACATTATACCTGACGCAGTTATAAAAAAAACACAGGGCTTTACAACGTGACGCATCTCCCTAGATGCGTCACGTTGTAAATTGGCCGCATTGTTTACGCCACCGCTGCATCACAAAGGTCACGCAGGGGGCTTGTAAATATGCCCCAGTATTTAGAAAGAGTTTATTTCTTATCTCTGCTCCACATTTTGAGGGTGTAGTTACTGGGTAATTTAATAAGAGAGACTTGACAGCACAATACCACAAACAGGACTGACTCTAGCTTTCACGCTAATCAAAATCATTACATTATTCATTTTATAGCTCTTAGTATGGTGTTTAGTGAATTAATAAAAAAAAACTTATTTTGTCAGAAAAGGGACATGATGCAATTTTGAGATGAGTTTATTTGAACAGGGCCATACACCTTTGTCAAGAGTCTCAGCAAGGACTAAAACCTACTTCCAGGTCTCCAGACTACAAACTAGGCGGAGTCCATCAGACCGTCTGCAAAACTAACTGTGTGCCATGGAAAGGCCCGGACTGGCCGTTGCGGGCACCGGGCAATCCCCCGGTGCGCCGCAAGGGTGGGGGCCGGTTTAGGGTCCTGGGGGCCGTTTTAGTTACAGGGCCGTTTTTGCAGCATAGCTGCAAAATCGGCCCTGTAACAAAATCGGCCGAAAACCGGCCCCGGCAAAGAGCTCAGTCGCACCCCCAACCGCCCCCCGGGTGCCGGCTGAGCACTTTGCCAGGGCCAGTTTTGGTTCTCAGTCCGGCCCTGGCCATGGAACAGTTTCCCTTCCCAACCCTATTCATGATTATTCCACAACCATTAAGCAACCAAATCAAGTAATCTCTTTTCTTTGTTGGGGCCACTGCTCCAAGTTTAACATCTCCAAGAACATCCCTGAAGGCGCTTGTTCTGTTAAACCCTGTCCTGCTTTAATGAGGGTAACCAATAGACGTCAACAAAGTGATCTATGCCGGGATCCAGGCAGTCTCAATGATGACGGTCAGTTTAAATTTACTTAATTATGTTTTTAAATTTTTTTCATTAAGAATTGTGTTCCTGAATAAATATTTTCTTTTAGTTCAATTATTAAATTTACAGGGGTTCCCTGGGTCTCTGTGGGAAACTTCATTACTATCAAAGTCTGGATGTGGCTCCCCCGATTTCTTTCCCCGAAGCCAGATGACATCGGATGGTGGGGTGAACTAGGGGCCCAATTCACAAAAGTAATATGAGACAAAATCCTAACTTTACGACTTTTGGTATTCACAATAGGAATTTAGGAATAGCAAAATTAGGATTCCTAACTTTACTTCTCCTAAACTGAGAAACATCCTAACTTTACGACTTTCTCTTTTCACCAAAGTCATTTGGGAGTATTAAAGTTAGGATTCCTAACTTTACTACTCCTAAATGCCTTTTGTGGATTCCGAAAGTCGTAAAGTTAGGATTTTGTCTCGGAGTACTTTTGTGAATCGGGCCCATAGAACTTTTCTCGCACATGGTGTAGAGCTGTCAACTTCAAATCTTTCAGCCACCGACACTGAAATTGAAGTTGAATTGCACTTCAGCTTGTGATCCATATTAAACTTTTCCTTTCAATAACAAGGTCTAGAAAGTGGCTTTGAGGTCTCCCGTCCCATTGTTTTTTGTTATTCATCTTGAAAACAAATGGCGCCCCTGGACGATCATCTTTAATGCTTTTCACCAATGACGATTCGTTATAGAGGTTTTCCTTGTTGTTCCTTGACTTTATCTATATAATTGTGATGGATGGATCTTCCGTGTTCTTAAGGTGGATCTCATCCTAGCCTTGAATTCAGTCTTCAAGGTTTAACGGGTCCATCTGGTATTAATACATCCTGAAGCCCAAGCTGACATCATCTAATGGAGCAACATTCTAGAACTGTGGTTATTAACATGTAGTCTGGGGGGGTCCCCAACATCTACTCAGGGGGTCTGCGACTGGTTAGAAAATTAAAACTGATTAGCAGAATAATAAAGTGTATATCAATAATGGAGCAAAATGTAAAATAGAAAATGTTAAAATATTCTGTAAATGTGAAGAAATTTGAAATTGGAGTCTAACAGTTATCTTGATGTCCTCCTAATGTTTCATGGGAGCTATGCAAATGCATCAAACAGAACATAGTATGGACGATGAGTGGCCTTAATTGATTTTAGAAAAGCTCTAACCTTCCATTTAAAGCTTTATGTTTGTTTCTGAATAAAAGAAAATATTTAATCATGTGGCATTTGTTTGTTAACCCCTTCCATGCTCATGACGAGCTCAGCTCGTCATGCAGCACAGTGCTCGTGTGCTTATGACGAGCTGAGCTCGTCATGACCACACCCGTTTTTATTGCTGTCCAGCACAGCAGGGGAATATCGCGAGCACCGATGAGGTTAGATACAGGGTCCTGCTTTTTTGTGTATTATTTAGCTCTTCAAATATTTGAAATTGCTTTGGCCAGGGTCTCCGGATTTGACGAATGAATCAGTTGTCGGTCCACTGATTCCAATAATGGCTCAGTGTCGGCCCACAGGATTCCAGTAATAATAAATTGGGGGTACACAGAAGTCAAAAGGCTAAGAACCACTGTTCTAGAATACTTAATGTTGGTGATTGTAAGAGAAGCAGGACTGGGGAAAGAGAGTTGATTTTTGTTCCTTGCACTGGATGCCCCTATAAGCTCAATGGTCCGGAGTAGAAACATTCGGAACTCAACGTGCAGGTAATTCACGCAGGTGTGGAACTGTGATGTTAATAATTAGATTGGATAGAAAGTGTATTCAAATATATAGAGGAGCAAGTTCCCCTTAGGAAGGACAGGTGGAGCTGTAACAGGTAACAATACAATGACACTCTTACCACATTGAGTATAAATCAATGTCCCTTATTTTTTGCAGCTTCTCTACTTTGCATGGCAAACACTGCAGGTGCTTGTCTTTGTTGTATTCCCTACTATGAGCTCCCTTTCATGCGAAGGCAGGTGCGTGCAGGTACATTGTTCCTCATGTCGCGGCCTGCCCCATCAGCTCATTAGATCTCCAGCTCATGAGATAAGGGAAGACATTTGAATACCGTTATCAGTTCCCCTTAAACCTGCACAGTATTTGAAAAGACAGATGAAGTCACCATTGAACGTCTGCTCCTTAACTGGATGTACTAGTGAGTGAAAAAGACAGTTTTCTATAAAAACAGATGTATGACGGTAACACGCGTGGTATTTCCACGCGTACCGTTACAACGCAGGTTTTACAACGCAAGTCGTTACAACGACTTGTGTTGGGGGGCGCTGGATAGTGAATAGTTTAATTTACTATTCCAACTCCAGTCCCCGTGGATAGTAGGGAAGGTGTTGGATAGAAAATTAAACTATTCCCTATCCTAGAGCGCCCTCCAGCGAAAGTCGTTGTAACGACTTTCGTTGTAAAACCTGCGTGGTAATGGTACCACATGGTAAAAGTTTTGTGGTAAAGGATGTTCTCCATAAATACATGTGCATTATGACTGTTTATGTGTCTGGGGTATATTATTACAAAGAGTGAACTGCACTGAAGTCTACCACATGAGGTCACATCAGTGATGTGATGTGATGAATAACATATCCACTACTGAAATTACTTCATAATTTTTACTATAATAATTTTCAACAGTAATCCTTTATGGGTTCCGGAGTGGTGTGCTACTCGCCAGAAAAGCGCTTCAACACCCATCAGGGGTAACAAGTGCTATATGAATACAAATCTTTCTTCCCCTTTTATCCCTCCGCTATCCTTCTCACTCCAAATAACTGACTAATATCCACCACTGAAATTACTTCATATTTCACCATATTAATTCACCACTAATCCTTTGTAGGCTTCCTGAATAGCGTGCGTCAACAAGCGCTACATAAATACAAACCTTTGTCCTCCTCTATCCTTCTGCTATCATTCCAAATCCAAATAACTGACTAACCTATCCACCACTTAAAATGTATTTGCATGTTTCACTATACTAATTCAACACTAATCCTCTATGGGTCCCGGAGTAGCGAGCTACTCGCCGAAAAAGCACTTCGACGCCTCGTCAGGGGTAGTAAGCGCTATATAAATGCAATTATAATACAACACAATAAATAGGGAGGGCCGAGCCAGTGGTTAGTGATGGCCCAAAGAGCCCGTGCACAAGCCAAGCCCTGGAAATGTCTGGCATGTAAGTCATGCCACAAACATCACTTAAGGGCATGATAGGTGTCTTCAAAATTCAAAAAGGTATCTTTCTTTAAAATGCAGGAACCTTTCAAGTTAGTCCATCAGATTATATCTCTGCACTGAGAAGTATTTATGAAAAGTGAGAGTTTTCAAACGTGAACTGAGAAACATTGTTGGCCCTGCCCTGATGACAGTGCCATTAATAAATTAAGAGGCAAGTCAGCTGTCATGTGTACTCTATATGTGGCCTAGATTCCTATTATAGATGGAGTGAGAGGCTAGTAAATCAAACACAAGACAGGTTTTGTACAGTGCACATCCAGGACTCACATATTTGAAGGTTCTCTTATATGTGATAATAAACAAAAAGAAGGCTCAGTGAAGTAAAGTATTTTACGAGGATCACACAGATTGGTGAAGCAGGGCAGCCAGGATTGATTTCACTGAGCAATTCAGCCACTGAATGTGTATCTCTTTCTCACATCAAAGGTTAATGCTAAGTCTGTAGTTGTACAACAGACACAGATTATCTTACACCTTTTTTTCTGCACAGGGAGATTTGCCAGTTTCACAAGATGCTGACCTGAGGCCAGGATTCAAACCTGGTTACCAATGTCAAATGTTTGGCAGCTGTAGCCAATGCGCCACTTCGCCTCCCATGAAACTCCATGGAAGTTCGGCTTGTTTTCGGGCTCGAAGTTCCGAAAGGACCTCGAGCTGAGCCAGAGTCAGGCATCTGTCTCAAGCTTTCATTGGTTCGCCCACCTCTACTCTGTGACATCAGAAAGGACTCGACTGGGTCCTCTGTGATGTCACAATCAATCTTTGTAGCATGAGAAAAGCTGAAACCATGGAGCACAGGAACTGGTACTAACCCATGTAAGCTGACAAACAGCTACACTATAGTCGTAAAAACGTTGCGCTTTTACGGTCACTGGGCTACAAATGGTACAGGGATACACCCTGTCGTATACTCCAAGCCCTGTGCCTGCAATAATGACGTTGTCAATTTATACTTTTTTGAAGTTTTCATTCAGTAAGTCGCGTTCTCTGCCCAATGATGACCTGCAACAGGAATACTGTCACCCCAAATTGTATATAGCTCCATCAGAACAAGGGATAGTGCTGGGGTTGCAGCAACGAGGTGTGGGGTAGGCACGGGGTACCATGAGCAGTGAGACTCGCGTCACCCCTCCGTGGACCTTGTAACACCAGTGGCCCAGTTTGCAGGTTCAGAGGGTAGAAATAGATGGTGGCCACCTCTCACCAACCACTCGCCTGGTCACCTGAGTGGTTTAGAGGTGAGGATGGGGACCCACCAGGCTGAAGGAGGCCATGGGGACCCTGGGGATGAGGCTCACGTCTGATCTGCTGGTCTTGCCTGGATCAAACACCCAAGAGTCATTCGGACAGAACGTAGCATTCAATAATGCTCCTTTTAGTAGACACATGTGGACGTGCCTTAACCCCATGTCTCCTTCCAAACACTGTACCACTGCCTCCTGAACTAGACATTAACATATCTGTAAACCTGTATTATATACAAGGATGATTATGTACCCCCTATTGTGATTGTCTATCTCCAATGCTGCGACCTGTACCAAGTATCAACAACAAAAAAGAAGGTATGACCCAATATGCTGTATCGTTGCCGATATGTTTTTATAATTGTAAAATGAAAAATAAAGGGGCCTATTATCAACAACTAGCAATATTTATCGCTAAGTGAGCTTAGCGATATTTTTTTTATCGCCGCGCTTCGCCGGATTTTATCGCAGAGATAACGTGCTATTAGCTACGTTTATCTCCAAAGCGATAAAATATCCGGTGATAGCTGTGAAATGCGTGAATATCGCTGGAAATCCAGCGATATTCAGGTATTATCGCTAATAGGGACTTAGCCTGAATATCCACCTCCCATTGGATATACAGGCTAAGAAGTGGTCTGAGCAGGCGTCAGGTTGTGGCGATATTCGCACTTAGCGTGAATTTTTTCATCACTTTCAGTCGCTAACAGGTTGGGTACGCCCACTTTGCATGTCATTAGCGATAAATATCGCTGACATGCAAAGTGGGCCCCAAACCACTCGCTATCGCCTACAAGTTGTCGCTAACTGCTGTTAGCGACAGCTTGCTAATAGGGCGATGAAATTTTCACCGCTTTTCGGCCGAAAACGGCTGCAAAAGCGGCGATAATCTCATATGGCTCGCCTTGATAATATGCCCCAAAGTTCTTTTAAAAAAACATATCTGTAAACCTACTTCCATGCCATCCCCACCACCTGGTTCCCGTGGCCAAATGCCTCAATAATTGAGGAGTAAGTCGGGTAAGGGACTTGTAAGACAGCGCAGTGATAGTGCTTCTGCAGAGTGGGGTCCTCAGAGTAGAGTTAGATGGCATTCTGCATCTCCTAAATTTGTCACAGAGCACTGCACCATTCATATATTATAGCGGGCTTAAAATTTTTGCACACAAAGGCTGCATATATATATATATACCTATCTATATATATATATATAGATAGGTATATATATATATATTACCTACTGGCGGTCGCCAGTAGGTAGTTATAGTTAGGACCTAGTTTCCATAGGAAATCCGCAACATTCTATTGGGAAAAACTTTGGCGTTATGGACGTAATTGGCTGAATTTCTCCAAGAAAATGGCCAGCTCCGCTCCGCTCCTTCCCTGAAAGTTTGGGGGGGATTCGTCAAGCGGGGGCCGAGATAAAAGGGGGGTCCCAAAACGTGTTTCCCCCATGTTAATTTCCATAGGGTGGTTGGACTCACTTTTAGCCCGAACGGTTGAATGGATTTCCACCAAACTTGGCAAAATTGTAGGGACTGGTAGCCCGATGTGCCTTTGCTATGTCTCAAGATATGTGCTCCAGTGGATTTTGAGTAATTTAGGTTAAAAAAAATATATATATCTATAAGCGCGCCCCGGTACGCGCACCGGGCGCGTACCAGCGCGCTACGAGAGTTCGCGAGCGGAAAGCTGATTGGCTCTCGGGTGTCAGTCAACATTCCAAACAGTCCGGTGCGGCCGCCATCTTGTGTCTCGGTAGGATCGAGACACAAGAGGTGGAAAAAACAAAGGGGGAAATGACCAAAAGGAGGCAGGGTAGACCCCCCCTGACCCCCTAGGTTTGATGTGGGGGCCATAAAAGGGCCCCGCGGGGCAAAAACAAATTTTTTTTTTCGATTTACGCGGGGGGAGCGCCCGGTACGCACACCGGGGAGCGTACCGGGGAGCGTACCATGGAGAAAAAAGAATGACAGAGTTTTAAAAAAAATTAGCATTTTTTTATAAATTGGAGGTAGTTCTAAAAAGAACTGTTTTTTTTATTCTTTTTGTTGTTTTATATTTTTTATTGTTTTTTGAACATTTTTTACTTTTTTTGGCTTTTATGAACAATTTTATATTTTTTTGTAGTTTTTATGGGGACAAACAAAAAACAGGGAATTGTAAAATTAAGGTTTCTTTCTGCAGTTGTGGTTGTCTCCAGCACGGTTGATGAGTTTGATGCTTTGCTCACCATAGGAGATTGTAGTCCCGCAAAATATACAAACTATTTTGTAATCTCCAAACTGGCGTTGGATGTTTGGGACCATCTCCCTTGTCTCTGGACCCGATGGAGTGGGTTGTTTGCTTTTGGAGGTGCTCGGAGAAGATTGGGGAGGGTTTCTGGTCAGTTCTCTGACCTCTGCCGCAGCATAGTTGTTAGGGTGCCTGCGTTGCATGTGGCGAAGCATTGTATGATTCCCAAAAGAATATTTTTTTGCAGGGTTCCCCCTGGAAAGTACAGTGCCACAGATCAGACATGTCACTTTTGGCGCATTGACTTTCTTTTGGTCCTTTGGGATTTTAAAAAACTCCCACACAAAGTGCTCCTTAGGTTTATAGGGGGTGTTATCTTCAGGCAGGAACTGCCTCTCCTCCTCCTCCTCCTCCTCCTCCTCTTCTTCTTCACCACCAATGTGGTGTTGTGGTGGTCCTTGTGGTGGTGGTGGTGGTGCAGATGCTCCTGCTGCTGCTGCTACTGTAGCCATTTCTCAATGAATAGAAACAGGTCTTCCTCACTCAAAGAACAAAGTGAGAATGAGGAAAAAAGGTGGGAGCTTTCATCATTTGGAAAACAAAACTGTTCTGAACCAATGCTACGCGCCGGGGGGTGCGCCCGGGGGCGCTTACGCCATGCGTCATAAGACGCATCACGCGGCTACGCGACACGTCACGATGATGTTTTCGTTCGCGGAAATAGCGCTAACGGGACGCTCACAGGTACGCTCACCGGGGCGCGCCGCAAGACTGCGCTTACCGGTGCGCATACTACATAAATATACAATATAGGATTCATTATAAAAAATATTATATTTCATAGCTATAGAAATTAGCTATTAAAAAACCTATGAAATTCACTGAAAAAACCATAGGTTTCACACCAGTTATAGTTAGGAATTAGCATTTAAAAAACCTATTAAATTCACTGAAAAAACCATAGGTTCGACACCAGTTATAGTTAGCTGGAAATTTTACTGACATAAAACCATTGTCATTTGAGGTGTCATCAGTGATGTCATCAGTGATGTCATTTGAGATGTCATCAGTGATGTCACTAACCATGTCATGAATGATGTAATATGTGACATCATCAGCAGTGCATTGCGGGCGCGCGAGTTATAGTGAGTCCAACTAACTATAACGTAGGAATTTCAATGGTTTTATGTCAGTAAAATTTCCAGCTAACTATAACTGGTGTCAAACCTATGGTTTTTTCAGTGAATATATATATGTATATATATATATATATATATACCTGTGTGTGTGTGTAGAATGTGTTCATGCTCTCACAGACCCTAGAAATGAAAGAACCCTGAATTGGGGTACACCCAAATCAACTTAACATAAAATGCCTGTCAAGAAGCGGTTTGACCACACCTGTTTCACCCCCGCTGTGCGTCAAAATAATAAAGGCTGTTCTAGTCGAAGGGTGTCCAACATAGGTTTAGTATGCCCAGATCAATATCAGTTTTTCAGGATACCTTTTCACCATGTCAACGATACCCACTGAGATTCACTTTATGTAGAATTCCTGAACATCTGGCATAGATCCAGCCCTCCTGGACGTACACTGGACAAGCTGCTATCCTTATACCCGTCGGTATGAGGAGCTGTGCTTCCCATTTCAGCAACCATCGGCGAGAACGTCCCCTCTGCTCTGCTTCTTCTTCAAAAATGTTAGTGAGGAGTGATGGATCCATTAATGAAAGGGGGGGACGAGGAGGCCCTGAGAGCCAGGGACAGGAGGGTTATATCAAGCAAATGCCCTCGAGAATTAATGAATGAATGAATTTACATTTATATAGCGCATGGCTACCAGAAGGCTTCCCAGCGCTAGAAACAGAGTCATCTCCGAACTACAGCCAAGCATTCGGGGGAACAGAAAGGTTTTCAGGAGCTTGCGAAAGGAGAGATAGTTGGCTTCAAGCCGAATAAAATCTGGTAGCTGGTTGCAGCATTTCACCGCAATGAATGAAAACAAGCGTCCACCACTACGAACTCTGTTTATCCTAAGGCCAGCTGCTAGATGTTTATTCCCGGAGCGCAGAGATCTTTTGGGGCGGTAGGGAGAGATGATAGATCGGAGAATCAGTGGAGCTTTAGCCGAGAGAGTCTTATGGGCAATGCACAGAGCCTTAAACTGAATTCTTTCGGCAACCGGAACCAATGCAGGGAGATGATGTGTGGTTTAGCAGATTACCGATTATGGGCCTGCATGAGGAGTCGTGCAGCACAATTCTGAACAGTTTGTAATTTTTTAATGGTAGAACATGGAGAGCCTAAATAAAGCATGTTGGCGTAATCAAGCCGAGAAAGAATCAAGGCTTGCACCAATAGCCTGCTAGCATTGAAAGGCAGGAGGGGGGGAATTTTCCTAATCATTTTCAGGACACCGTAGCAAGTACCTGCCACCCTGCGCGCCTGCTCCTTGAAATTCAGGTTGTGATTCAGCCGCACACCAAGGCTTTTAATCTGATCTTTTGGGGGGGGGGCGGGCATAACACCCAGACATCTGGGCCAGAGTACGCTGGCATCCAGGTTAGTAGTCTTACCCAAAAACATCAACTCTGTTTTAGCTGCATTAAGTTTTAGGAAAGAGCCATCCATCCACCCGGAGACCCTTTCCGAACAGTTTGCCAGGTTAGTCTCAGTATTGTCAGGTTGATTAAGAGACACAATCAGCTGAGTGTCATCAGCATAGGAGACAATTTGAATACCAAAAGGCTTAACCACCTCAGCCAAGGGTTAATAGGGAATATGCCGGTGATGTTTTATCCCTTCTTTAAACACAGGCTTCCTTCACCTTTCCACTCAGGTATGCGTCATGGCAACCTGTTGCCTAAGGTCCATCCTGCAGCTGTGGTGTGATGAAACTTGAGGGGGGGCCCTTGCAAAGAACATGGATGGGGGCCCCCACGCTCTGGACCCAGTTGGGACCTCTCAGGCCGGGCCTGTCGCCTGTGCACAGTGCCGGAGGGCCCCCCACAGACAACGGGTGGTGTTTAATATCACCATTAATGGGAGGGTCCACGAGGGGAGGGGGTAAGGAGGGGAGGGGTTTCCACCACTGACATAAGCAGGAAAGACATCAAAAGCAACTCAAGAAAAGCGAGAGCAGTTAATTATCCGTTGCCGTGCCCCAGCTGTGCTGGCCTGGTGGCATTAGTAATCAAGAGTGTCCTAGGTAATGGATCAGGCAAATGTCATTCACATTTTAATTTGTGCTGCGCAAACATAATGGGCTGCAGGTGGAAGTGGTTTGATCCAGCCAACATTTTATAATAATTAGCCCATCAATAACTACTTAGCTCATTGCTCAAATTCAGTTGGAATTTCTCTTCAAATACTTATCTTAATTCAACATAAGGCCCAGCCTCAACACACCGGTATTAGCGACCAAGCAACAGGGCACTCTGCTACACGAATAGGCTTTGTATCCAGGTTTTAAGTAGGACGGGTACATCTGGGTCTCAGACCATGTAGTAATTAAAAACAGACATTGAAACAGGTCCAGATTCTGCCCTATATGGATGTCCTTAACTAGCATAAACACGGTCGATATCTGAACGATGAATGTAAAAAACATCAAGGTAATCCAGGCCAGTGATTTCCCTGTTTATATTTCACACCTTTAGCGCTCTTGGGAATGGAAGACTAAGTATTAGAACATTGGAATGTCGGGAGCGCTAAAGACAATAGAGTGCTCCGGGCTTCTAGCGGCAGAGCTCCAACATTCCAATGTTTGTTCACAGCTGTGAACAAAGGCCTCACGGAGCCCCAGGGGAATTCAACCCCCTTGGGCTCCTTCAGGCCTTTTTTTTTTACTATTTAGAACATTCATCCCCCTGGGGGAATGTTCTAATAGCCTTAGAGCCCTTTGTAGCATGCCCTACCGGCCATTAAAGGTCCACTCCCTTGGTAAGGCCGAGCCGAAGGCTAAGGCTTTAACACAGGAGCGGGTCTTTAATGGCCGGTAGAACCCGCTACGTTGGCTATAAGGCTATATTAGAACATTGGAATGTTGAGAGCTCCATTGAAGACAATTGAGTAGCTCAGGGTTTGCAATGGCTGGTATAAGGCCGGAGCTCCAACATTCCAATATTTGTCTTTCTCTTTCCTCCCTTTTTTATTTAGAACATTCTAACCTCATTGGGTGGTATGTTCTAATAGCCTGATAGCCCTTCCGCCTCAGGATACACCTATTGTTTAAGGCTCCCTCCCTTGTTATAGGCTGTATTCTGTGCTGCGGGCCTACAACTTGAGTTCAGGGCCTTTAACAACCAGTATAACCCTTGGCAGTGGGCTATAAGCTGTTTTCAGAATGTTGTGTTTCTATATGTTTTTTCATGTTGCATATTACTCTGTATTTTGCATTCTTTGAACTGGGTCCCCTCTGACCGTTTATAACGGGCACTGATTGAGAGCACTGGAGTGGAGGTTGAGGAAAGTCCGAGTTTCTCAGAGTACCTGTCAGTGGGTCAAAAAGGTGTTCAGAATACAAGTCCATTCAGTTTTTGGCCTCTTTATAGAGCACACAGAGCGATGGTCAGCTATTTCAGTTACAATTGTGATTCTGTGCAAATGTATGAGAAGAAGGAGACAGTTGTCAAAATACTGAAAAGGTGAAAGTAAAAGATGAAAATAACAGAAAATGCTGTGCTTACAGGTGAGTGGGGGTTTTGTTTGTTTAGAGGATGGTGAAGTGAAGCAGATGGCAGTACGTGCACTCAGCGAAAGTGGAAAGTTGGCGCTGAAGAGGAAAGAGATGAGGTGTAAGATCTACAGATGGAGGAGATGTGGAGAGAAAAAAATGGCGTACATGTCTAGCACAGAATGAACCTAACAGAAGCGAATGAGACCCTATGAAGACCACAACCCCCTCTACAGGCCTGAGTAATCTTTAATTAAGTATCACTTTCAGAATCGAAAAATTTTCAATACTATTTAAAACAAAATCACTGTTGTTACTCATCTATCTTAAACAGTTAACAACTATTGACAAAGCCAATAGTCCTGGCTGGTTTTAGGTGTATATCAGTTGGTGTGGTATATATCTGGATGCAATAACAGAAAGCTCAGAAAGGAACCAAAATATTGGTCCAGTGCAACACTAAGGAAATCCCAGGAATGGCGTTTGTGTTTAAGCCATGTCCTTAATTACAAAGGCCACTCCCCCTTGATACACCCCCACACTTTTTTCAGTCTGCTTCCTCTCATGTGATAACATTTAGTGTCGCACTTTATCTATTATCGCTGATTTGTTGGTAAATAGGGACCAATAAAATGAGCAACAATAACATCTGATGTCTAAAGTGCTTAGAGGCAGTGTAAGTAAAGAATGAATATAAAAAATAGGTATTAATATACTCAGTCTCCCCCTTTTAGTGGAAAAACAGTGTTGCAGTGTATATGGTGACAAACATATTTTCAGTCAATGTCAAATGCAAGATGGCTGCTCTTTTCTTCTGTCTGTGTGCATATATAGGTTATGGATGCCACACACAGGCGGTATATCTTACGCCCTTGTGCAAGCATGCAAGTAGGCTTCAGCACACATGTATGCCAGCAGACAGTAACTCGATTCAACATGGTGTCAGGAAGACCTCGCAGGGTCTGCGGCAGGTAGGGGAAATGCGCGTCTTGCGTACAAACGCGCGAGCCAAACAAGGACCAAACAACTCTGCACTGAGCCAAACGAGTGACCCTGGTACTTACCATTGGGACTAACAGACCATTTTAGTACAGTGTGCAGCCGAGCTGCTCCTCACAGGCGTGTCACTGCTGCAATTCAGGAAGAACCTCAAGACCTGGCTCTTTGACTGAACCTCAGATCCTTTTTCCCCCACTTAGCGCATTGAGACCCTCACGGGTGAGTAGTCAAGCTTTATAAGAGCACTGATTGATTGATTCAATTGAAGACCTGTAACCCGAGCCCACAATCTGGGGGTCTACATGACTACTTTTATTATAATTCATTAATTTCTTTGAATGGGGATTGAAATTCTTCTGACATGGTGTGTGCTCTTCCATCCCTGCTCCTAACTTGTACTCTTGAGAACAGCACAGACTGATGTGTTTTGTATCTGTGCAGCATGCCTCATTCTCTGTGCGTGTTCTACGTCTGACACTCAATCATGACTTACGTTTGTCTACAAAGATGTCTTATACACAGGGCCACTAGAATTATGCGGCAGGAGAGGGCCAACTTATGCTGCCGGGATAAGTAAATTATGCGGCAAGAAAGCACAAATTCGGTGGCATAATGCAGCATATTTCAAAATAGCAGTACTTCATTAATTCATCATTTTTAAACCTGGTAACACAGTTTGGGCATTGGTTGCACCTCATTAACCCCTCCCATACTCATGACGAGCTGAGCTCGTCATGAGCCACGGTTGCTGTGTGCTCATGGCGAGCTGAGCTCGTCATAACGGCTCCAACGCTCGCACACAGGGCTAATTCCCCCACTGTGCTGAGCGTTCCACACAAACGGGTGTGGCCGTGACGAGCTCAGCTCGTCATGAGCACACGACCACCGTGCCTCATGACGAGCTGAGCTCGTCATGAGCCACGGTTGCTGTGTGCTCATGGCGAGCTGAGCTCGTCATAACGGCTCCAACGCTCGCACACAGGGCTAATTCCCCCACTATGCTGAGCGTTCCACACAAACGGGTGTGGCTGTGAGGAGCTCAGCTCGTCATGAGCACACGACCACCGTGGCTCATGACGAGCTGAGCTCGTTACGAGCACCAGGGCGCTATGCGTGCCCCCAAGCACAGCGGGGGAATTACCCCCGCGGCCAATGGGGTTAATACCAGTTTAACACCCACATATAGCAATAAGCAACATAAAGGCGACCAATCAAGCTTTGCAAAGGGCCTTCCAATGTTTAGTATTGCATTTTTAGGAACCTTTGAACCGTTTGAGCTAGAAACAAAATCTTTTTTTTTTCAAATATACAGATTATGCTACAGATGATGGGCTATGTGGAAAATGCAGTAAATGTATAATTACGTGAAAATCACTGCTGCCGCTCAAATGGATTATTCCAGTGGCTCTTCTTATACACCATCAGATTGATGTCATACACCATATCTGTATTCTGCAAATCAGCTTCTTTGAACACAGCACATTCATTTAGTCCCCATGGACAATTAAACAGAAAATATCCTTCCACAGTGTAATGAAGGAGCGTTTGAGAGAAAAGGACATATAGTCCAGTTGCTCAATTAAATTCTTTTACCCCGGACATCAGAGCTCAAATCCAGGCTCCCTGCACTTGACTAAACTGTGTGATATTAGGCACATCGCAATACTATGGAAAATGTTCTTTGGCAGCACGAAAACATCACGAATAGCATTCGTTACTACGCATGCATTTTCTACGCATGCCATTACAATGCAAGTTGTTACAACAACGCGTTGTTATATCGCATGCCATTACAACACAAGTTGTTACAACGACATGCTGTAGGGGGGGTGCTGGAGTTTGGAAAAGTATAATTTACTATTCCTACTCCAGTGTGTGCAACAGTAGGGAAGGTGTTGGATTGAAAATCCAACAAATCCAACACCGTCTGCCCCCTACAGCAAGTAGTTGTAAGGACTGTGTTGTAATGGCATACGATGTAACAATGCGTCTTTGTAACAACTTGCGTTGTAATGTCATGCGATGTATCGCATGCGTTTTAAACAATGTTTCCCAAACATCACTTGTGCCTGGGTTAGTACTCTACAATGTTGCCCAAACATAATAACAATGTTGTTTTTTATTAGTAGAGTTACAAACTGAGCTGCCCCTTTCTTGGCAACGTGAAGGCATTCAGGGGTCTGGGATCACGTCAGTACTCATTTTAATAAATATCACTCATCACATTAATATAAAATCAAAAACGAAAGCCAAACACAAGTGTTAAATAAATAAACCGTTTTTTTGGAATGTTATAGATTATTATCATATTTTTTGCATGACCCTCGGTTTTAATTTTTTGTCTTACTTATCTTTACTCAGCCTGGGTGAAATTTTAATCACGCCGGCGTGATCTGAGCAATTTCCGAAATGCTGCATGACTCTTTTGACGCGAAATCACCTAAATTACGGGATTACACCTGCTCAAACTAAGAGTAATCTGGGCCAAAATCCTTCCTCAGGAGCACAGGAACAACTTGCTGGCACGGCTGCTGCCTTTCGTGTTCTTTTGCAGTTAGCGTCATTTTGCATTCTTGTGTCCATTTTTACTGCAAGGGTGCATTTTATGCTAAGAAAATAGCGCTAAATGCTGACTTACGCTCCTTGCGTAACTGTGCGTAATTTTAAGGTAATTTCACATAACTAGGCCAGAGAAAATTCCATGAGTAATGCACACCTCGAATCTTCACTACCAGGCAGGGTCTTTGGTGTCAAGAGCTGACCGACATTCGAAGGTGTTGTAGACCTAGCCGTGCTCCTCCGGTACCATCACATTAAGCTCACCTACAAGCGATCTTGAGAATCAGACCACCAGGGCTAGCAGCTGAAGAACTGGTGTCCCCCCCTCCCCCCCCCCAGTCACATATCACACTCTACAACCTCTTCTGCGATGTCTCCTTCCTACAGATTCTGTTTACTCAGCACTCTGAACTAAACAAAGTGCTGTATAGATCTTAATAATCTATATTTCAGGATTTATTTCACTGATTAAAATGTCACATTCCATCCCATAAAACTTGAATAGTGCATGGAGTTTACACAGCGATGGCAGCATCTTTTGAGCGATTATCTTGTTTCTGTAAGCAGAAGCTGGAGAATAGAATGTTGTTTTGAGAATTCATTGTACAAAAATCCTGTACACCTTTGTAAATTACCACAGCATTGATCAATGCACACACATCAGAAGCCATGACTTTGTTTTAGAGCTCATGTTTTCACACGCTCCCATGAATTTGTAACTCATTTGTATCATTTGATACACTTTTGGCAAGGAATAATTATATCTTACGTGATTTAAACACAGTGCAACTGAAAGAGGGAGAGCCCCGGCAGAAATTAATAAAAATGGTTTATAGATTGAATCTACTATACTCCCAAAGGGGCTCCCCTTGTCTAAACTACCAAAAATCCTTGTCACAAAACTTGTACAGCACTAAAGTCTTTGGTTATGGTCACTACACTGGGGTCACAGAGTCACGCAGAATTGTAGAATTCCATATAGTGTAGATACACAAATGAAATATTTTTATGTCTCTGCATTTTGATAAATTGTTATGCAAATAAATGATACTCACTTTGGCTGAAGTGGGTACAGCTTAAATAATTTGTCTGTGGGTTGTTGCAACGAAAATAATAGGCCAAACTGTATCGTGGTTTCATTCCTCACTTTATGCACTGTTTAAATCATGCAAGATATAATTAATCCTTGCCAAAAATATATCAAATGATACAAATGAGTTGCTTGTGAACATTGTTTTCTAGCTTAACTAGCAATACCCAGTTTGCAAGGACGTAAGGGTCGCTATTGTTTTTTGTGACACCCATACATTTGTAGTTATTGTATATATTGTATGCGGGGTCCTCGTTCAGGACGGGGCCACACATCCTGCTGTGGCTGCAGTGGAGTAACAACACTTGAGGGGTCTACTGAAAAGTACATGGAGGGGCTCCCATGCTCTGAACCAAGTAAGGAGCTCTCAGGCCAGGGGCACAGTGGTGGAGGGGGCCCCTTGGAGCTTGGGGGTCACCACGCACCGCAGGGGCTGCGGGGGCTATTGTTACACCCCTGTGTGGCTGCAAAGTCCTGTTTCTGTGAACAAATTGCAGCTGCTTGCTCCTCTGGTTTGTGGAAGGTGCAACCACGTGCACAATGGTGACGCAAACAGTGCACGTGTTCTGTTTGTGCACCTTCAAATGGGAACTAGTATGTACTACAGTGTCATCCTAAGGATTTTGGGGCCCTAGGCAAGAAATATTTTAGGATCCCTGTTTTGTAACAGCTTTAAATTTTATTGTCCAGTTTTGCTCATTCTTGCCCTACGTTGCCCAACAATATTGAACTAAGCGTTAAAGATTATGATACAAAAATACATAGAAGAGAGAAAGTTCACGTTCTCAGAGGGGCCCTTTGAAGGCATGGGCCCTGGGCAATTTCCCACTTTACCCATGCCTTAAAACGTCTCTGATGAACTAGTGTTGTGCTATTTACCATTTTTAAGTGTGAAACTCGTTATTGTGTGGAAATTGCACACCAGTATAACCCTGCACTCAATCCTCCAGCTTTATGCTTTGTTTTTTTTAAGCATTGAATGACCAATCCTTAACAAGAATGATGAATGTCCTGACTTCTGTGTTTATCTCATGGGCTACACGTGGCACAGGAGTGATCCTGCTCACTCACTCACAGATCCACCCCCTGGGTATTGTGAGAGAATTGATGAAATCTGAAAAGGAAAAGAATACATAAAATAGAAGCTGAGGAAGCAAAAGTCTGATCAGAAACTTTTGCCTGTGCCCATCAGTTCCAAACCCTCCCTGACAGCCATATACTTTTAAAAATGTATGTACGTTTGTTTTATGGGGTACAAATGTACTTTGGCGCACTGTATAGTTGTATATGAAGAAACATTTTGCATCAATGTGTGATATATTATAATAAAGTGAGTAAAACAGATAACATCTCACTTTGAATTAGAACAGAGTGGTGGTAGGAGAGAGACCAGTTGTAGAGTAACTAATGAGTGATTACAGATACAGTACTGGATTTAAACATACTTATGCAGGGGCGTAGTCCAGTCGATGAGAATTGGGGGGTGGGTGGGGTAAATCTTAAATTTCCTAACTATAAAAGCACCTGTCTGCAGGGTGACTGGGTGAGTGGGTGAATGGGTGAATGGGTGAGTGGGTGCGATCACCAAGGTTTTGGATGGACTGTTCCCATGAGGAGGTACTGATTTGCGTTAGGTGGACCTCTGGTACTGATATTGAGTTTTGCGGACATGCTACTCCATCGCCAAGGCAACAGAATACCCTGTCTGCCAAACTTAAGGTCTGCCCGACTGATTTTGAGTAGAGGTGGGCGTAACTGGCGTAATTCTCTCTAGCGTAAATACACATATTTACTGCAAAATTTCTTATAAGTATGCGTAATTTTGTGAAAAGCATAATCCAGCAAATAGCGCTAGTGTTTAGTGCTAAATGCACCCTTTACATCCAAAATGGACGAGAGGCTGCATTTTGTACTAAATACTACAGAACACGAACAGTAGTAGTCAGCAGCCACTCACTCTCTTAGTTCATTTTTTCCTGTGCTCTTGTGATAGGATTTTTGACCCAAATTACTCTTAATTATTCAAGCTCGCTTAATCATGTAATTTCATTAATTTCACATCACAAGAGTACAGCGTAATTATTCAAATTATTCCAGCATAAAAAACATTCCTTCCAGGCAATATTTTGAGTCGGGTAGACTGCAAATTTTACACGCCAGCCCAGCAGAGTACGGATCATGGGAAGTAAGCCACCTGACTGTCCAGCCTATTAAGAGTTGACAGGCTGAGTGCTTGTTTTGGCTTAGCCTGGCATTGAGGAACAGTAAAAAACAGAAAAATCTACCCCACATCATGGGCGTTAACTCACATGATGTGGGGGTCATTATTTTTTTTATTTTTCAAAAACAAACTCCAGTTTTAGGAATTTTTAAAAGTTCAAAAAAAACTTTGGAAACTTTTTAGGACCGTCCGTCATGTTTGACGGAGCCATCTGTTAAACTTTTCGTACATTGTCAGAAACCACCATGATGGCGGTTCATGCCACGGTGTAGAGATGTCCGCCGGGCTGGCTGACATCTCTAGATTTCGTGAGCGGAGTAAAGGCATGGTGGCTGATTTACCGTCCTTGCCCCCGTCTGCCTTTAGTCCATTCAACAATCCTTTAATAAGGTCCTCTCTCTAGAGTGGCACAGTCAACCAAAACTGATAATTTGGAATGCCTTCCATAATGATTGCCACTGATTAGACTATTTGCAAGTGTTCATCCTACCAACATTTGGGTGTTTGATGGCCATAGCATGCCTGGAAACCTGAGACTGGTGCAGCTTCCCAAGCCTAATACTGCTTATATTTGTGAAATCAAAAAAGCAGTACATTTGTATTCATTCAAGGAGTACTTAAATGGGTGCAAATGTACAGCTTTTTTTGTAAACCACTCACTATATGAATTTAAGTTTCTGATCCAAAAAACGAACAAGTTAAAACCTGTTAGTGGAAACTGGATGATGAGAAAAACCAATGTAGACATAAGAAACGTGACTTCAGGCCCAAGACTCAACTATGAGCCAAGGATGCATTTATTTGAGAGATGTCACACCCCAAAGACCCTTCTCCTCTGAAGCTGTGCCCCTCTACATATGGTGGAAATATGGAGTAACATGAGAGCAACATGCAAGTAACATGGTATTGGGCAAGAGGTAGGAGTCCAGCTGAGTTCAGAAAGAAACCCAAAAGAGATGGAGGGGCAGATTCACAAGCCCCTTGCAACACTTTTACGCCGCCGTTGTGTCACTTTTGTGACACTGCGGAAGCGCAAACAATGCGCCACTATGCGACATATTTACAACGTGACGCATCTAGTTAGATGCGACACGTTTTAAAGCCGTGCACTACATTATACCTGCATCAGGTGTAATGTCTGCAGGGTGGCCGTTCCGTCGCAAGGAAGCCCTGTAAAAGTGACGCAGTGAAATCTACAAGATTTCACGGAGTCATTTTTACGTCCCGCTGCGTCAAATCCTCATGCCTGCTTGAAGCAGGCGTAAGGAGTGACGCAGCATTTTAGGTATAGGGCACCCCTGAGCAGTGCTGGAGTTGCGTCGCACTTGGGACACAACTCCAGCACTGCGTCACCCTTACGCCGACAGATGCGTCACGCATCTGTCTATCCTTGCGCCATGGTGCACCGCATATAAATCCAGCGCATCCATGGTGGCGCAAGGGGGTTTTTGAGTCACGCACCATAACTGGCGCATCCCTGCTATTATGCAGGGATGCGCCCGTTATTGTAAATCTGCCCCAGAGAGTTTAGAGTAGGAGTAGTCCTGGAGACAAAGTGTAACATCTTATGCAGAGTGGCGGCTATGACAGGTGGACGGTAGGAGATGTGTCTTCTCGTTCAGATGGACATTGAAGGCTATCTGAACATGTCACAGAGAGAAAAACTGGGTTCAGAAAGGAGTGGAGGTAATGAAATATTGAAGGCAGAGTCCAAGAGGGTGGAAGTAAAGGCAGCAACACCCACTAGATGGAGAATATTGGGAGATGGTGCAGGAAAGGGTTCATGTTGAGGGTAAGAAGTTTGGGGCCTTCCTTAAGAGGGCAAAAAAGACAAGCTGCAGATTCAATCTAATGGTTATTGTCATTTTCAGTCTGCATGCTTCCAGTATTCTATGTGTCTCCATATATAACTCTACTAGCAGCCCGTCCCGACGTTGTCCGGGTATGAATTGCTACCGGCCAGTAGTATATTGTTTTGTAGGATTTCGTTTAGATAGCATTTCTTATCTGTGACAGGCCTGTGAAACGCTCCGATTCACAGTGCACTGCTGATGCACTTAAGAGTGCGCTTTCAGTAGTGTGTGAACTCGAGTTTTCCTACTTTATTTTTCCTTGCAATATTATATAGCGCAAACTCGACAACATGGCATGAGCACAATTTACATTACAGAAGAACACATTCATTTGTGGTAGGCACGGGGAGACAAAGCGATTTGCCTGGAATCACAGGATGTTGAGCTGATGCCGAGATTCGAACGTAGCTCCCCAGCTCTAAAGTTCGCAATTCTAGAACTTGTGGCGGGAGGTGTGTCTAAAAGTGTATGTCGGTGCTGGCCATCAATGAGAGAGACCTGTGCATTTTTCAAATGGGTGGTTAAAAAACGATTACATTTTATATGCTTTTCCCACGCATACATTTACAACGAAATTCGTTGTAAATGCATGAATGGTAAAAGCAGTTTTTTTTAATGTTTGGATAAGGTAAGTATGGGTATAGGGGTATATGTTTTGGGGTACTGAGGTATATGTTTTGGGGTGTTTGGGTATTTTAAGGGTTCAGGGCTAGGTTTGGGTTTTGGGGTACAGGGGTATTTTAGGGTTCAGGGGTAGGTTTGGGTTTTGGGGTACAGTGGTAGTTTAAGGGTTCAGGGCTAGGTTTGGGTTTTGGGGTACAGGGGTATTTTTAGGGTTCAGGGCTAGGTTTGGGTTTTGGGGTACAGGGGTATTTTTAGGGTTCAGGGGTAGGTTTGGGTTTTGAGGTACAGGGGTATTTATAGGGTTTAGGGCTAGGTTTGGGTTTTGGGGTACAGGGTATATTTATAGGGTTAAGATGGGTTAGTGTTTAGGGTGTTGGGGTATTTTAAGGAGTAAGGGTGGGTTATGATTATGGGATGCAGGGGTATTTAAAGGGAGCAGGGTGGGATTAGCACACAATATGAGACATGGCATGAAGGGTGGAACGTACCACACGCCCCCAGCGTTTGTCACGCCCACAGCACAACTCAGACGCGCCCACAAGGGACTACTTTGCTGACACGGTTCTTTTACCTTTTAAATGTATATGGTGGGCGTCTGCATAGCCTGTGTCCTTCTGCTGCAACCGCCCTTTCCAACGCTGTATTGGGAGTTGTGATTGGTGCTGTGGTTCCTGAGATTACCCGCCTCAAAGGTTTGGGCTCTCTCTTTATTATATTAGTATGGATTTCAGCAAATAAAATGGAGAAGCTTGGGAAGGAATGTGAAATGCAGAAAAATACTGGGCGTAGACTTTGTAATCTGAAAAAGATCTATCACTTATTAATCAATTTGGAGTTTTATTCACATCCCGCAGGGCTTCAGTGTACTTTGAAATCCTTGAGTGTCATAGTGCGAGTCTCAGATCATATTAGCATACATTTGTCTGCTGGCATACAGCTTATGGCACACAACCCTTCACGCCTGCACAGTGAAGTGCCTCTGGCAGCAAGGAATGCAATTACAAATGCAGACTTTGGAATTTTGGATTACTCTCACGTGCTCACGATGAGAGACATGCACGCTCCATGAGACTTAAGGCTGCAGAGAGGAAAGGGCTGCATCGTGTCTTGAACCCTTCTTTTGATTGCCTATCGGCCATATTTTCAAGGTCGTAATATACAGCACATCATCCGGTGAAGGCTGTAGATCACACTGGTCACAAACGTTCTTTCTTTCTTTCTATCTTTCTTTCTTTTTTCTTTCTTTCTTTCTTTCTTTTTTCTTTCTTTCTTTCTTTCCTTCTTTCTTTCATTTTCTTTCATTTTCTTTCTTTTCTAGTTTCCTTCCTTCCTTCCTTTCGTTCTTTGCTTTGCTCCTTCTTTCTTTTGCTTTTTTCTTTTCTTTTTCCTTCCTTCCTTCTTTCCTTCTTTCTTTTGCTATCTTTCCTTCTTTCTTTTGCTTTCTTTCTTTCTTTTTTTCTTTCTTCCTTCCTTCCTTTTTTCTTTCGCTTTCTTTCTTTTCCTTTTTCTTTCCTTCCTTCCTTCCTTTCTTTCTTTCTTTCTTTCTTTCTTTCTTTCTACAGAAAACAGTGGTTATAGAAAACTTTTTTTAAAAGTTTGAAGCACACCTATGTCCTTTATCTTGGCATGCCATTGTACTTCATTTGAAGATGATAGTTTATTCAAAAGAAGAAAGAGTGTTCTTCGAGGCACACTTTTGATGGCCTTGGACAACCAAACTAACTTTAGGGCATTATATGTTCCTCATGGGGTGGCTCAGCACTCATGTACCCATTAATGTTGGAGCAACCATAAAAATACGAGGCCGATGAAGTTCAACGTCGTGAGCGTACTGAAGGTCCAGCTGAGGACGCAGCAAAGCGGATTGCTGGGTCCGCCCAGTTCTGGCTCCAGACCTCTAGAAGAGCTTTGAATCAATTTTAGGGCTATCAGTAACAGTGAGACATTCAGGAATAACCAAATCCGGCACTCTGCTCTGTAAATTACAAGCCTGTATCTCACAAATGATCATCACTTCGACCATATCATTAATCTGCTTCTCTGTAACTGACATAAATTAGCCTTAAAGTGTATAAGTAACTTATCAAAAGCATCAAACATAGCAATTTTATTGAGAAAAGCTTAGTAGAGCATGGGATTCAAAGCACTTCATGCATTCACAACTAAGGGTTTTGCAGATTTTTGCATAATGGTGATGCGCTCTGTGCCGTGCGCGCTCAATGTGCACGTAACTGCGCCCCGGCATTGCTCAGGCCTTTGAGTTTCCTCTTTTTCTGGAAACGGGTCAACGAGGGTCTGGAATGAGGGCCTTAACAATTGTCAGTGGCTGTAATTAGTTTAAAGATTCCTTTCATCCCCTTGTTTTTGCAGTGGACACCCTAAGTGTGATGGGTTTTCAGACACCACAGGACTCAGGCTTTACCTACACCGAGGGGACCTAAGTGGGTTGAAACAGGTCTAAGACTGCTCGTGGTCCCATCGTGAGCGGACATGGCCGGGCAGTTCGGGATGGGCTGTTTCTATTGGAAAAGGAGAAACACTGGTTTGCATTCGGCAGGTCTCTGTCTAGTCTGGCAGTTTTGGGGAAATGTATAGTTTGGTTTGTGGCATATAGTCATAGCCCTTGGCTGAGATTAATTACATTCCCTCCATCACCTTGTTGTTTGTTTCACTAGCCAATGGGAGTGTGATTGTAAAGATTCCACTGCCGCTCCACAATCTTCACTCTCACTCCATAATCTTCACTCCCGCTCCATAAACTTCACTCGGGCTCCATAATCTTCACTCTTACTCCATAATCTACACTCTCGCTCCACAATCTTCACTCGGGCTCCATAATCTTCACTCTTACTCCATAATCTTCACTCTCACTCCATAATCTTCACTCGGGCTCCTCAATCTTCACTCTCGCGCCATAATCTTCACTCTCGCTCCATAATCTTCACTCGGGCTCCACAATCTTCACTCTCGCTCCATAATCTTCACTCTCTCTCCATAATGTTCACTCCCGCTTCATAATCTTCACTCTCACTCCATAATTTTTACTCGGGCTCCATAATCTTCACTCTCGCTCCATAATCTTCACTCTCACTCCATAATCTTCAATGGGCTCCATAATCTTCACTCAGGCTCTATAATCTTCACTCAGGCTCCATAATTTTTCTCTCGCTCCATAATCTTCACTCTCGCTCCATAATCTTCACTCAGGCTCCATAATCTTAACTCCGACTCCATAATCTTTACTCTTGCTCTCTAATCTTTATTCTTGTTCCATAATCGTCACTCTTGCTCCATAATCTTCACTCTTGCTCCATAATCTTCACTCTCACTCCATAATCTTCACTCAGGCTCCATAATCTTCGCTCCCACTCCATATTCTTCGCTCCCACTCCATAATCTTCACTCCCACTCCATAATCTTCACTCTTGCTCCATAATCTTCACTCTCGCTCCATAATCTTCAATCTCACTCCATAATTTTCACTCGGGCTCCATAATCTTCACTCAGGCTCCATAATCTTCACTCGGGCTCCATAATCTTCACTCCGACTCCATATTCTTCACTCTTGCTCCATAATATTCATTCTTGTTCCATAATCTTCACTCTTGCTCCATAATCTTCACTCTCGCTCTATAAACTTCACTCAGGCTCCATAATCTTCACTCCCACTCCATAATCTTCACTCCCACTCCATAATCTTCACTCCCACTCCATAATCTTCACTCTTGCTTCATAATCTTCACTCTCGCTCCATAATCTTCCCTCTCCCTCCATAATCTTCACTCTCGCTCAATAAATTTCATTCTCACTTCATAATCTTCAATCTCACTCCACAATCTTCACTCTTGCTCCATAATCTTCACTCTTGCTCCATAATCTTCACTCTCGCTTCATAATCTTTACTCTCGCTCCATAATCTTCAATCTCACTCCATAACCTTCACTCGGAATCCATAATCTTCACTCAGGCTCCATAATCTTCACTCGGGCTCCATAATCTTCACTCCAACTCCATAATCTTCACTCTTGCTCCATAATATTCATTCTTGTTCCATAATCTTCACTCTTGCACTATAATCTTCGCTCTCGCTCCATAATCTTCACTCAGGCTCCATAATCTTCACTCCCGCTCCATAATCTTTACTCCCACTCCATAATATTCACTCTTGCTCCATAATCTTCACTCTCGCTCCATAATCTTCACTCTCGCTCCATAATTTTCATTCTCACTCCATAATCTTCAATCTCACTCCACAATCTTCACTCTCGCTCCATAATTTTCACTCTTGCTCCATAATATTCATTCTCACTTCATAATCTTCAATCTCACTCCACAATCTTCACTCTTGCTCCATAATCTTCACTCTTGCTCCATAATCTTCACTCTCGTCTCCATAATCTTTACTCTCGCTCCATAATCTTCAATCTCACTCCATAACCTTCACTCGGAATCCATAATCTTCACTCAGGCTCCATAATCTTCACTCGGGCTCCATAATCTTCACTCCAACTCCATAATCTTCACTCTTGCTCCATAATATTCATTCTTTTTCCATAATCTTCACTCTTGCTCTATAATCTTCACTCTTGCTCCATAATCTTCACTCCGACTCCATATTCTTCACTCTTGCTCCATAATATTCATTCTTGTTCCATAATCTTCACTCTTGCTCCATAATCTTCACTCAGGCTCCATAATCTTTACTCCCACTCCATAATCTTCACTCCCACTCCATAATCTTCACTCCCACTCCATAATCTTCACTCTTGCTCCATAATCTTCACTCTCGCTCCATAATCTTCCCTCTCGCTCCATAATCTTCACTCTCGCTCCATAATTTTCATTCTCACTCCATAATGTTCAATCTCACTCCACAATCTTCACTCTTGCTCCATAATCTTCACTCTTGCTCGATAATCTTCACTCTTGCTCCATAATCTTTACTCTCGCTCCATAATCTTCAATCTCACTCCATAATCTTCACTCGGAATGCATAATCTTCACTCAGGCTCCATAATCTTCACTCGGGCTCCATAATCTTCACTCCAACTCCATAATCTTCACTCTTGCTCCATAATATTCATTCTTGTTCCATAATCTTCACTCTTGCTCCATAATCTTCACTCTCGCTCCATAATCTTCACTCAGGCTCCATAATCTTCACTCCCACTCCATAATCTTCACTCCCACTCCATAATCTTCACTCTTTCTCCATAATCTTCACTCTCGCTCCATAATCTTCCCTCTCGCTCCATAATCTTCACTCTCGCTCCATAATTTTCATTCTCACTCCATAATGTTCAATCTCACTCCACAATCTTCACTCTTGCTCCATAATCTTCACTCTTGCTCCATAATCTTCACTCTTGCTCCATAATCTTTACTCTCGCTCCATAATCTTCAATCTCACTCCATAATCTTCACTCGGAATCCATAATCTTCACTCAGGCTCCATAATCTTCACTCAGGCTCCATAATCTTCACTCAGGCACTATAATCTTCACTCCCACTCCTTAATCTTCACTCCCACTCCATAATCTTCACTTCCACTCCATAATCTTCACTCTTGCTCCATAATCTTCACTCCCACTCCATAATCTTCACTCCCACTCCATAATCTTCACTCCGACTCCATATTCTTCACTCTTGCTCCATAATATTCATTCTTGTTCCATAATCTTCACTCTTGCTCCATAATCTTCACTCTCGCTCTATAAACTTCACTCAGGCTCCATAATCTTCACTCCCACTCCATAATCTTCACTCCCACTCCATAATCTTCACTCTTGCTTCATAATCTTCACTCTCGCTCCATAATCTTCCCTCTCCCTCCATAATCTTCACTCTCGCTCAATAAATTTCATTCTCACTTCATAATCTTCAATCTCACTCCACAATCTTCACTCTTGCTCCATAATCTTCACTCTTGCTCCATAATCTTCACTCTCGCTTCATAATCTTTACTCTCGCTCCATAATCTTCAATCTCACTCCATAACCTTCACTCGGAATCCATAATCTTCACTCAGGCTCCATAATCTTCACTCGGGCTCCATAATCTTCACTCCAACTCCATAATCTTCACTCTTGCTCCATAATATTCATTCTTGTTCCATAATCTTCACTCTTGCACTATAATCTTCGCTCTCGCTCCATAATCTTCACTCAGGCTCCATAATCTTCACTCCCGCTCCATAATCTTCACTCCCACTCCATAATATTCACTCTTGCTCCATAATCTTCACTCTCGCTCCATAATCTTCACTCTCGCTCCATAATTTTCATTCTCACTCCATAATCTTCAATCTCACTCCACAATCTTCACTCTCGCTCCATAATTTTCACTCTTGCTCCATAATATTCATTCTCACTTCATAATCTTCAATCTCACTCCACAATCTTCACTCTTGCTCCATAATCTTCACTCTTGCTCCATAATCTTCACTCTCGTCTCCATAATCTTTACTCTCGCTCCATAATCTTCAATCTCACTCCATAACCTTCACTCGGAATCCATAATCTTCACTCAGGCTCCATAATCTTCACTCGGGCTCCATAATCTTCACTCCAACTCCATAATCTTCACTCTTGCTCCATAATATTCATTCTTTTTCCATAATCTTCACTCTTGCTCTATAATCTTCACTCTTGCTCCATAATCTTCACTCCGACTCCATATTCTTCACTCTTGCTCCATAATATTCATTCTTGTTCCATAATCTTCACTCTTGCTCCATAATCTTCACTCAGGCTCCATAATCTTTACTCCCACTCCATAATCTTCACTCCCACTCCATAATCTTCACTCCCACTCCATAATCTTCACTCTTGCTCCATAATCTTCACTCTCGCTCCATAATCTTCCCTCTCGCTCCATAATCTTCACTCTCGCTCCATAATTTTCATTCTCACTCCATAATGTTCAATCTCACTCCACAATCTTCACTCTTGCTCCATAATCTTCACTCTTGCTCGATAATCTTCACTCTTGCTCCATAATCTTTACTCTCGCTCCATAATCTTCAATCTCACTCCATAATCTTCACTCGGAATGCATAATCTTCACTCAGGCTCCATAATCTTCACTCGGGCTCCATAATCTTCACTCCAACTCCATAATCTTCACTCTTGCTCCATAATATTCATTCTTGTTCCATAATCTTCACTCTTGCTCCATAATCTTCACTCTCGCTCCATAATCTTCACTCAGGCTCCATAATCTTCACTCCCACTCCATAATCTTCACTCCCACTCCATAATCTTCACTCTTTCTCCATAATCTTCACTCTCGCTCCATAATCTTCCCTCTCGCTCCATAATCTTCACTCTCGCTCCATAATTTTCATTCTCACTCCATAATGTTCAATCTCACTCCACAATCTTCACTCTTGCTCCATAATCTTCACTCTTGCTCCATAATCTTCACTCTTGCTCCATAATCTTTACTCTCGCTCCATAATCTTCAATCTCACTCCATAATCTTCACTCGGAATCCATAATCTTCACTCAGGCTCCATAATCTTCACTCAGGCTCCATAATCTTCACTCAGGCACTATAATCTTCACTCCCACTCCTTAATCTTCACTCCCACTCCATAATCTTCACTTCCACTCCATAATCTTCACTCTTGCTCCATAATCTTCACTCCCACTCCATAATCTTCACTCCCACTCCATAATCTTCACTCTTGCTCCATAATCTTCACTCTCGCTCCATAATCTTCACTCTCGCTCCATCATCTTCACTCTCGCTCCATACTTTTCATTCTCACTCCATAATCTTCAATCTCACTTCACAATCTTCACTCTCGCTCCATAATTTTCACTCTCGCTCCATCATCTTCACTCTCGCTCCATAATTTTCATTCTCACTTCATAATCTTCAATCTCACTCCACAATCTTCACTTTTGCTCTATAACCTTCACTCTTGCTCCATAATCTTCACTCCCACTCCATAATCTTTACTCGGGCTCCAAAATCTTCACTCCTGCTCCATAATCTTCACTCCGCTCCATAATCTTCACTCTTGCTCCATAATCTTCACTCTTGCGCCATAATCTTCACTCTCACTCCATAATCTTCACTCTCGCTCCATAATTTTCATTCTCACTCCATAATCTTCACTCTCACTCCATAATCTACACTCTCGCTCCATAATTTTCATTCTCACTCTATAATATTCTTTCTCACTTCATAATCTTCAATCTCACTCCATAACCTTCACTCTTGCTCCATAATCTTCACTCCCGCTCCATAATCTTCACTCCCACTCCATAATCTTCACTCCCACTCCATAATCCTCACTCTTGCTCAATAATCTTCACTCTCGCTCCATAATCTTCACTCTCGCTCCATAATTTTCATTCTCACTCCATTATCTTCAATCTCACGCCATAATCTTCACTCTCACTCCATAATCTACACTCTCGCTCCATAATTTTCATTCTCACTCTATAATATTCATTCTCACCTCATAATCTTCAATCTCACTCCATAACCTTCACTCTTGCTCCATAATCTTCACTCTCGCTCCATAATCTTCACTCTCGCTCCATAATTTTCATTCTCACTCCATAATCTTCAATCTCTCTCCACAATCTTCACTCTCGCTCCATAATTTTCACTCTCGCTCCATAATATTGATTCTCACTTCATAATCTTCAATCTCACTCCACAATCTTCACTCTTGCTCCATAATCTTCACTCCCGCTCCATAATCTTCACTCGGGCTCCATCATCTTCACTCTCACTCCATAACCTTCACTTCCTGCTGCGAGGACTTCCACACTTGGGCGGTCAGCCTCTGCTGGCAGTTGATTCATGGAAGGAAACAGTAAAACAGGGAGACTTGGAAGCTTTCACAGTAACTGGACCACCATTGGAGGCTTCACCTCAGCATTTGGGATGCTGCCTCACAATAGTAAGAGGGGGGAGGGGAAGCAATCAGCAGCCTGGTTTGCTGCACTCCCACTGTTGGGCCAGATTTACTAAGGGGGTGCAAGTGTGCAAAGTTGAGCAAAGTGATGCAAAGCAATTCTGACTCTTGCAAAATCAGTTACTTTCCAGTGCAAAACGTATTTGCATTAGAACTTTTTCTTAGCCCCTAGCACTTTACACTTCATAGACCCACTTGATTTCAAGCGAGCGTTACTTGGGTGTTCTGTGGGTGGATCAGCGCAACCATTCATAGGGCCGGATTCACAATGGTAAACTTACATTTTTCTGTACCTTTTTACTATTTTTTGGGTATTCACAAACTGCAACTTTTATTTTACTAATAGCGATTTGGAACTGTGGAGACTCTGTAGTTGCGATGGACAACTCTGCACATAAACATATAGAATAGGCCTATCTTTTTATGTGTGGAGTCTCCACCACAAGACGCATAGTATGTGTGTGTATGGAGGCAGAGCATGGACTTCCTGGATGTTGATGACATAGCCTTCCTTGCACTCAGGAGGTACAGAGCAGAAACTCTCTGCTCCTGAACCCAGGACAAGCTTATGCACATTTGGCCTGATGGCCACTCTCAAGCCCCACACTGCAGATGGGCCCCAGCCAAACAGTGTCTCTCAGCCCCATCCTGCCGGCTGCTGCTGCTAAGAATCTCCTATGCTCAGGAGTGGACAAACTATAGTTTGCTGATTCATAGGCACAGAGGGGGCTACACCACCCCTTTGTAGGGCAGAATGGCAGCTCACAGACTGTCTCATCCACAGTCATGACTCAGCCAGGCCACGTGTGTCTTATATGTTCAGTGAAAAGTAGACCAAGGCAACTTTTACATTACACCCAATAACTTGCTTTATTTTGGTAATTTCGGGTTACTCATGTTACGTGAAATTCTGAAAATGACACAATTATGAAACACTGCATAACTATGCACCATTCGTGATAAAACGTTCCGGTGAGTGAGCTGTTGGTGGTAAAAAAGTACCACAGTAAAAATGTACAGTGAGTGTACAGAAGAACAGATATGACAGAGTGTAAACAGCGATTGTTTTCTGTGCTTTAGTTTTATTGCTCTTTTTTAGTGCAAAATAATTGAACACGAGGATGTACTTTGCGCCAAAATATGGTGCCAAATACCAGTTTTGCATTTCACATAATTGCATGTAATTTCACATAATGTTACTGAGAATTAGCATAACTACGCAAAAGCAAATTATGCAAGTTTTGAACACCCACTTCTGAAAAGCACAATGAAGTTTGGGGGCAAGTTAAAAATAATCATACGTGTGTGCCTCTGCGTATATTTGCGTATGTGTGAGTCTAGGTGTCTGTGCATCTTTTTATTTCTGTGTCCACATGTGTCTAGCTTTAGCAGTCCATTCGTTTGTGAGAGCCCGTGCACAGATGCATCACACCTGAGGTCTGGCAAGAGTCTCTGTAGTTGAACATTTTGGATAGGTGGTGCCCATCTCTTGCAGCTGGTGATGACACATCATATCCAGTCCAGTCCACATTACTTCTTACTTCTGGTGGACACTTTTGGCACTTTTTGGATTGGGATTAAATGTAGGGCAAAAGAAAAAACAACAGTACTATTTACTTAATTTTGAACTAAATATTTAATTATTTTAACTGTGGTAAAATGAATAGCAAATATTTTTCTACACTTTAAATTAAAAAATATAGTCCCATCTAAAGTATAACAAGTTTTTATTATGAATTAATATTTATTAAAAGTGATGAATAGAATTAATTAAAAGCAATTTAACTACACTTTAATAAAAAATTAAGGTTACATTAATTTTTCATTTAATGTTATTATTAGTTTATGAATAAATAATGTTTTTTCATTACATTGTATTTATTTATATTTTCAATTATTTTAAATAAGTTAATGTACCATTATATTCTATGGTGATTTAAATCCCTGCCACCATTGTTTTCTATGGGAATGTGTTTTAGTACCATTTGTTGGCCAAGTGTGGCTCAAGTAACTTTAGAAATGCAGTTTGTGAATGGCAATACACATACTCTTTCATGGGTGGGTAAATATCCCTCCCTAATCCCCACTTCAGACCTCCCTAACCTAACCCCCACCTTATTCCTTCCTAAACCTATCCCAGCCAGTTCCACTGATGGCTCCCACACTTTCTACAAAGTAGTAGATTTACTAAAGTACTACAAATTGTGGTTGTGAACAGGGGCTGTGTGAGTCTACACTTTTTAATAACTTCATACTATGATTTTGTATATTTTTACACTTGAAAATCTGCACACTTTTTTTTCAAACATGACAATAGCTTGTATTATTTCCCTTCACTTCTCCGCATGTCGTTTTGCATCCCTTGGGATACCCACATTTTTACCTATGAATGGCACACATTTTTGCAAAAAAAGATAAATGAAACAAATGTGGGTTTAGTGCAAAGAAACCTCAGAATGCGCTACATGATAACCAGAGAAGCTGTTCTGTTGTAGATACAAAACTTGTGTAATGCAAAATCAGAATAAAACACCTCAACCCAAAAAATCAGGTGCAGCACAATAAATACATATGACACGGCACGCTATGCAATTTTAATAGAGAGCTTGCACCATTTAACACGCAATAAATATCACTACATGCCATGAAAAATCAAGCTGTCACTAAACTCGAAAGATGCCATTTGAGCAGCAACAAACCCCTACCACTGGAGAACATAGAACCACCCCGGTAGATCACAAAACAACCACTGCAAACAACAGAATCACCCACTGTAGACCACAGAACCCCCACAGGGGGTCAGAAAAACTGTACTGGGATATTAAGTGCTATGCAAATACCATATTACAATTCATTAAACTGGAAAAAAACTGAAGCATCACTTTAAAAAACGGAACCACCACTAGAGACCACTAAATCGCCACTGGAAACAACAGAACCATGTGCCGTATACCACAGAACCACCACTGGAGACCACTAAACCACCACTGGAAACAACAGAACCACATACTGCAAACCACACACCACCACAGATCACTAAACCACCACTGGAAACAACAGAACCACCCACTATAGACCACACATCACTAGAGACCACTAAATCACCACTGGAAACAACAGAACCATGTGCCGTAGACCACAGAACCACCACTGGAAACCACTAAACGTCCACTCACTCAAAACAACGGAACCTCCCACTGTAGACCACACATCACTAGAGACCACTAAACCACCACTGAAAACCACTTAACCCCCCACATTAGACAACAAACCCCAGGAGACCATTAAACCCTCACTGCAAACAACCGAACCAATGTGCTGTAGACCATAAAATCACCACTAAAAACCACTAAACTACCACATGTTTAGTAAGCGCTATACAAATAACACAATGCAATGCAATACAATATAATACAGTAGACTGGGAAAAAACACCACTGGACCACAGAACAACTACTGCCAGTCAGAAACCTGTCCTCTAAGGTTTCAGACGAACAAACAGCAGCCCGTGAATATATATCACACCAAATGTTCACATACTTCTGACGTTGGACGGCAGCCTTCTGGCTCCTGAAGGGGGTGACTTGGTCACACACTCTAGTTAATGAAAAGTCCATTTTCACGACATGTCCGGCACATAAAATATGTGCATCTCAAGGGACCCCAGGGCTAATTGAAACCCCGCCTCTGTGATTGATAGCTGCGCAGTGCGCACACTCCTCTTTTCCCCAAGCAGTGGTCGCAGTTGTGTGTTTTTATTACACACAAACACAAAGTCGATGTGTGTCAACAATGACTCGTCACCATGGTAGGGTGCAGGGTTCAGTCCTTGAAAGTGGCCTAACGAAACTTGAGGGGGCCCCCCTGCAAGGTGCATGGTGGGCCCCCACCCTGGATTTAATCAGGAGCTCTCAGGCCAGAGTACTGTGCTGAGGGGGGCCCGTGCAGCTCAGGGGCCCCTTACACCGCACGGGCTGCGGGAGGGGGGCTGTATTACACCACTGGCAGTTGACTCGTCGCCATGGAAGTGTGCAGGGATCAGTCCTTGACAGTGGCCTAACGAAACTTGAGGGGGCCTCCTGCAAGGTGCATGGAGGGCCCCCACTCTGGATTTAATCAGGAGCTCTCAGGCCAGAGTACTGTGCTGAGGGGGGCCCGTGCAGCTCAGGGGCCCCTTACACCGCACGGGCTGCGGGAGGGGGGCTGTATTACACCACTGGCAGTTGACTCGTCGCCATGGAAGTGTGCAGGGATCAGTCCTTGACAGTGGCCTAACGAAACTTGAGGGGGCCTCCTGCAAGGTGCATGGAGGGCCCCCACTCTGGATTTAATCAGCAGCTCTCAGGCCAGAGTACTGTGCTGAGGGGGGTCCCTGCAGCTCAGGGGACCCTCACACCGCACGGGCTACGGGGGCCTGTATTTCGCCACTGGCCCTTGACTCGTCGCCGTGGAAGGGTCAAGGGTTCAGTCCTTTCCAGCCTCAGCCTCCCTTCACCTCAAACCTCCACTCGAGCTGTAGCATAACATTTTAGTTTTATGAACATTTCAGTTAAAATGCTGTCCATTTTCCTGCCTTGCTTTTTTCCTCAAATGTTTCTCTCTGTTGCATTCTGTCTCACACCCCCACACAGATCTCAAAATAGCTCTCATTACTGCAGCTGAAATTTGGACAAGAGCTATTCTTTTCTGTGAGTACCAGGAGATCTTTCTACAAAGCCCACATAAAACACAGCCTAGAGCATGCCATGTCACGCTGTGTGATCTTCTGTAATTAGCGTAGTCTCTGTGATTTCGCCAAATACTCAAAATTCACGAGATTACACTATCATACCATGTCGCGTAATTACATGCCATTCGTGGTAAAGAAAAAATCCATGAAAGCAAAAGAACAGCACGAACAACTTGAGCAGGTTGTTGTTTTTGTTCCTTTTTTTTTGCACTACTTTACTTAGCGCAGAATGGATCTTCATGTTCAAAGTGGTTGTGCAGTCACATTTACTTCTAAAATACTGCGCTAAATGCCACATTTGCCTTTCGTGTAATTATGTTCAATTTCGCATGATTTTTCTGACATTTTCCCATAATTATGCAAAAGCAATTAAACACATTTTATACACCCTTACCGCAGGGCCGTACCCCTCAAGTTTCATTCTTTCTCGCCTTGTTTTGCTAGGTCTTTCTGTCTGCCCATGTGATTTTTTAGGGCTCGCCTACCAACAGCGCACGTGCTGTCTGCGAGACGTGTTGTTTTCTATACAGTGGGCGAGTTAACCTGCCGACGGCATACCAGTGGTTGTTTTCATTTTGACCCCCATTTGCTAGCATTCTATTTGTTATTTCCCTTCCTTTCTAGAGTTAGCTCCTCCTTGGAGCATGGACCAAGTTCATGTATTCTTCCATGTTTTCAAGGCCTGTGTTCTTTATCCCTGCCACTGGCCCTTTTTGAGTACGTTGTCTTACTTGCAAGCGTCTTTGAGTTGCTGTCTGTATTACAAAAAAAAAAAACACTCATGTTTTTGCGCTTCTTCTTGTTCTTATCCACATGTTTACTTTTCATGTACATCTTTTTTGAACATTTTTATAATGCTTATCACTGTACACTAGGAATCTTCAACCTTTTCACTAATGAGAGCTACTTTTGTTCCACAAAACTCATCCTGAGCTACCAAAATTATTAGTGTTGTACACTTGAGACAAGAGTACATTAGTGGGCAGCCTATGCAAGATTGCCAGCCGAGATCACTTTGGAATACCTCTACAAGAGTAATACATAACAGCCACAGCTGCAATGGCCCCTCGCACACAGTGAATAATATTAGTAATAAATCTCCCAATGCTTCATGACTTATCATTCAAGTATCAGCTTTAAATATATTTTTGGAATTCTGGGTTCTGTAAATACACACATTTTCATCTCAAGTACACACTTTTAAATTTTGGCATACACATAGTAATTCAACCAAGCAAAAGTTTCTAGAGAGTTACTGGACAAACCTGCCGTACACATCTGCGTTTCAGGAGACGTCCTCTGTTTCCAGTTTTCAAGCTGATATCTCCATTCACACATTTTTGTTTATCAATGCCTGCATCTGTTAGCTTACTCGTACAACTTAAGTAAAATTAGAATCGACGTGGGTTGGATTTTGCTGTTATAATTTGTAAATGTCACACTAACATCACATTTACACCTTCAGGATGCTTACTGCGCCTCAAGCCTATTTTCGGTTCCTTTCAGCCGTTCATCCCATTTATGCCTCATATCGTTGCATCTATTTGAAGTTTGGTTCCTTGTTTGAATTACTCACACCTATAACTGTAATACTCTATGCCACTCTACTCTGCTCCACTGTATGCCACCACATCACTCTACAGCACTCCAGTCAATGCCAATCCACTCCACTCCAAACAATGCCACTCTACAGCACTCTATTCTACACCACTCTACTCTATGCCACTCCACGACACTCTACTCCAATTTACTCCACTCTACACCACTCTAATTTACACACTCTACTCTATGCCACTCCACTCCATGCCACTCTACTCTATGCCACTTCCCTCTATGCCACTCTACTTTACCACAGTCCATTCTACTCTATGCCACTCTTCTGTATACCACTCCACTTCATGTCACTCTTCTCTACACCACTCTACTCCACTTCACGCCACTACAAGCTATGGCAGTCTACTCTATGCCACTATACTTTACCCCACTCCATTCCACTCTATGCCACTCTACGCCAATCTACTGTACACCACTCTACTCCACTCCACTCTACAACACTCTTCTCTATGCCACTCATGCCACTCTACTCTATGCCACTCTACTCAATGCCACTCCACTCTATGACCCTCCAATCAACACCACACCACACTACTCCACTCCACACCGCTCCACTCCACACCACTCTACTCTACACCACTCTACTCTATGCCACTCCACTCTACGTCACTCTACTCCACTCTATGTAACTCCATTGTACACCATTTCACTCTATGCCACTCCTTCCACTCACTGCCACTCCATGCCATGCCGCACCAGTCCATGCCACTCTACTCTACTCTATGCCACTTCACTCTACGCTAATCTAGCATGGCTCCACTTTATGCCACTCCACTCTACACCACTCCACTCCATTGTACATCACTCTACTCTGACACCCCACTCCACACTATCCACTCTATACCACTCCACTCTACACCACTCCAATCCACTCGACACCAATATACTCCCATCCATGCCACTCTGCTCCACACCACTCTATCCCACTCCACTCCACGCTGTGCCACTCCATTCTATGCATTCTACTCTGCTCTATGCCACTCCACACTACACCACTCTTCTCTATGCCACTTCACTCTGTACCTCTCTACTCTACGCCACTGTACAGTAAGTCACTGCACTCGACTCTATGCCACTGCACTGAATCCTACGCCACTCCACTATAGGCCACTGTATTCTATACCACTCTAACGTACACCACTCCACTCTACACTACAATTCTAATTCATTCCACACCACTGTATGCCACTCCGCTGTACGCCACTCTCCTCCATGCCCCACTCCCCCAGGCCACTGACCTCTGCACCACTCTACGCCACACTAGTAACTTTTAGCCGTGCTAAACAGCAGCCGAGCTGTTGCACAACATGGCTAAAAGACATTGGCAAGGCCACTAGCTCTCATACAGGGAAGATCTGTTGACTTTGCAAATGCTTGTTTCTCTTGTTCTATCAAATTATATATTGCTAGCCCTTGACCCCTTTATCTGGAAAGCCACAAATGCCATCCACCTCAGAAACAGAAGTCACCAACTGGTGCACAATGGTTCAGCTTTCCTCCTGACTGGCTCCACGTGTGGGGGCATGATTACCCCTATTTTTAGCGGGCTCCACTGGCATCGGGTCAAACATAGCATGCCTTTCAAGGCTCTGGTTGTAGTTCACAGGGTAAGTCACCACTGCCCCCTTCTTTTAAGCATCTACATTTCAATGACAGGTCCCCATAGTTTATTATGAGACTCTGGAGATGGCTGCTGGGTATTCCAAGGCCCACAACAGTCTCCCTCGATGGCAGGGCCTTCCCAGCTGCAGCTGCCAAAGAACGCAGTAAAGTGCTGCTTGACCTTAGGTCTTTGCTCTTTCTAATAAATAATGTATGCGATTTTATTTAGAGTGTCTACATTTGGTTACGTTATTGTTCTCTGTAGTGCTATGAAGCTCCATTCTGTGTGCACCTTACACATATCAACAGCATCACACAACTCTTCGTCTTCATTTTTGTTTTTTTTTCTCGAAAATATGCATGCAAGCAGAGAAAGATGTACAAGTCACCAGACCAACAGTCAAATGCATCATTGACGACAGACAGATGGGCAGATAGAAGGACAGGCGGTCAGATGGATGGGTTGGTAGGTGATGGAAGGACAACAAATGGATTGGTAGATAACAGCAAGATGACGAACACATGGAGAGAAGGAGGGATGCGTGAATTATTAGATGGGCTTATGAAAGGATGAGCAGGTGCTAAATAGATGGATGGAAAGCAGATGGCTTTATGGATGAGAAGGTGGATGGGTGATGGGTGGATTGGTTGGTGAGTCTGGGTGCATGGGTGATGGATGGATGTATGGCTAGATGGGCGGGTAAATGGAGGGGTTGGTTGAGAGATGGATGGGTGGGTAGATGGATGGCAAATGGTAGTTCAATGGATGGGTGGATGGATGGACGGATGGGTGGATGGATGGAAAGATAGGTCGATGGATGGATGGATGGGTGGGTGGACGGACAGATGGAGGGATGGATAGATGAATAGATGGATGGATGGTTGGATAGGCTGATTGGTTGGTTACGGGCCAATTGAAGGAAAGAGGGATATTTTTGCACTACATCAAGTGAAGTTCTCTTAATTAGATACAAGTGGGCTAGTAATCTCAGGAAGAACTCGTGTAAGCAAGAGAGAGATCCTTGCGCTGCACTCCTTCGTTCCTCATTAAAGGCAGTCCCCTGCACATGTGCTTCTTGGAGCCTCTGGCGGTTCTGCTGTGATACAGTAATCCTTCAAGCGGCCGGATACTGATACTGACACTCCAGATCACAGCATTTGCATTGTTTCAACTGAAACCAATGCACCAATCCGCACTCTACACTTCTTCACATTCTATATGTTTGTAAATAAGAAGTGCCAAGTTGGGTTGTGGCAATCCCAAATGTGAGTTTTCAGGGTGACCGGTGACAAAATGTGGATGCCGCGGCGGGAGGGGCGGTCACTGTTGAATTGTAAACCATAGCTCTTCCCAGAGACTGTATAGTTGGTCAGCCTCCTAGGCTTGTGCCAACCTGGAGGCCTCTGGTCAGAAGCCAGATTGTCATTCCTCGGAAGGAGTGGCGCATGCATGGCATGTGCTACCATTGGTGGAGATGCCCACTGGCATCTCTGGGTATGGCTTTTCTTAGCCTAAGGAAGCCTCTGTGAGCTCATATAATGTTCCTGGTGTTACACAGCTGTTAGATTATTATAGTGACGTGTAACAACAGGGCTATCTCTTTGTGCATAGGATAAGATGTACCGCATACATCAGTGAATGCAAATAAGTTAGTGGTGAAGTCTTGCACCTGAAAAGACTTTGAACTACACATGGGGTCTGCCAGCCCCACTGCGCCTCCACGGTGCCAGTTAGGTGTCCTCCTGCAAGGACCAATGGATATTTATCATCTTGACATCTAGTTTTCTTACTTCAACATTGGATCAGCCTATTCTTACCACATTTCCCTGAAGGATGAGATATCTTCTTTTTATGTCCGGGTTGACAGTGGAATAGTCTGCAAGGCCTAGTCTTACCAATTCTTCAAAATGTAAATTAGGTGACTTTTGGATTCGCCATGTGGACTATTTCCCTCTCACCTCATGCTGTAGGCTGTTTGCTTCTTATTGTTCTGGTACATTAGGCAGAGTCGCAGATCGCATTGTCACCCAGTAGGGTATTCGTGCACTCACCAGGTGTGAGTCCAGCCAAACGTAGGGCCTAGCGGGACTGCTCGAAAAGCCAGATCTTCAACTTCTTGTGGATTTCAAGAAGTAAGGAAGTGGAGACTCTTCTGTGTAGCGGCAGGTCATTCCATGCTTTAGGAGCGATTACGGGAAGGCTCGACGGCAGGATCTTGCTGTCCGTTTGTGTGGGATGCATGCAAGTAGGATTCTGGGCGGCAGCCGGTGTCCGCGCAGGTAACAGTGGTGGGGCAGTGGGGCCGTGTAAGTCGGTATTTCGAGGGACGATGCAGAGGGAGAATTAATTATTTATTTCATTTCCCCCCCGCATCGTCCCTCGAAATCTCCCCTGACACGGCCCCACGACCCCACCGCTGTTACCTGCATGGACCACAGCTGCCGGGCCAGCTGAAGTGTCTGGAAGGTTTGTGAAAACAGATGGATTGTTGAGCCATGCTGGGCCAGTGTTATGTAGTGCTTGGAAAGTGTGACTGAGGAGTTAGATTTGTGCTCACTTGTGTATAGGGAGCCAGTAGAGTTTTCGGGTGTGGTCTGATATGAGTGTGGCATGGGAGGCTGAGAATGACTCTGGCTGCTAAGTTCTGAGTGGTCTGCGGCCTTTTGGTAAATGTTTTGTTGACCCCGGCAGAGGGTGTTCCCTTAGTCTAGATCGCTTGTGACAGTTTTCCAGATGCTGATTGGTAGCCATTTGAAAATCTTCCTCAGCATTTTCAGGCTATCGAAGCCTAGGTGGTGATGCCGTTGACTTGGGCAGTCATGTCGAGTTTGCTGTTGATGATCTCAAGGTTCTTGGCGTGAGTGATGGGGTGGGTGCTGGTCTTACCTCTGATGTGCACCAGGTGGAGTCCTGCAGTGAAGCACTCTTCCCGGGGATCATGACTTCGGTCTTATCCGTGTTTAGCTTCAGACAGTTGGTCTCCATCCAGTGGGCGATTTCAGTCATGCAGGCATTGAACTTGATCCAGGTACTGGCTGTCTTCTCCATGAGGGAGATATTGAGTTGCTTGTCTTAGGTGTGGTAAAGGACTTTAATGTTGTGAGAGCAGATAATGCTGGCTTCAGGGACTTGGGGCCCGATGTAGGTCGCCAATTACCGGTCGGTAACGGCCGATTTCGGCCGTTACCAACGGGTATTTGGGATTTGACATGTAGGTAGACTTAATTTACAGAATTGGTATATTTACCGATTCGGTAATTTTACCGATTCTGTAAAATACCGAATCGGTAAATTTACCAAATCGGTAAATACAGATGTAGGTGGCACTGAAAACAGTGCCACAGGCCATTACCGATTCGTTATTTACCATGTAATACTATTACATGGTAAATAACGAATTCCAGTGTACATGCACAACTGTACATGTAGACCTGTGCCATGTGTCACATGGCACACAAGCCAGAAACAGGGGTGCAACAGGGTGTCAAAGTGACACCCTGTCCCCCTTGTAAAATCGGTAATTTTACTGATTCGGTAATTACCGAATCGGTATTTGCTATTGAATCCTATGGGCTTCAAGGCCCATAGGAATCAATGCCAAATACTGATTCGGTAATTACCGAATCGGTAATTACCGAATCTTACCGAATCGGTATTTTTACCGATTTTTATTCCTACATAGCAATTACCGATTAGTAAATACCGAATCGGTAACATTCGGTATTTACCATTCGGTAATTTGCTATTACCTACATCTAGCCCCTAGTGTGCATTCAAAAGCGTCAGGCTTAGGGAAAATCTTTGCAGCGCTCAGCAGATTAGGTCACAGGCATCTGAGATGTTCCGTGCCAGGCCCACTGACTGGGTCCTTCCAGCCAGGAATGATAAGCCATCATAATTTAAATGCAAAAACATGCATTGGCGTAAGGCTGGGGTTAAGCCTTTGTCAGATGCTGTGCAGAGGACTGCCATGTCTCCTCCATGCAGAGTCAAGTGGATGTCATCTTTGATGGCGATGAGGGCATTTTTAATGCTGTGGTCGGGTCTGAAACCAGACTGAGTGGTGTTGAGTAGTTGGTGGTCATTGAGTTTTCAGTGAAGTGTCTGATGATGATTTTCTCAAAGGCCAAAGGCTTAGGCAATCAGTCTGTATTTGGCAAGCATTGAAGGTTCCGTCGAGGGTTCCTTTAGCAATGGGAGGCCAGTTTTTTATGGGGATAGTCATTTATCCTTCAGTGACGTAATAATAGACCCCACAGCCTCCACAGGGGGGGGGCGGAGCTCCAGGGGGCACCCTCTGTGACTGTGCACAGGCAGCTGGTCCCTGGTCTGAGAGAACCTTACTGTGTCTAGATCATGGGGGGGCACTCCATGCACTTTGCAGAGAGACCCCCTCAAGTTTTGTTCCACCACTGTCATCCTTCTATGGAGTGCTTGCATTGCATAAAGCATGGAGGACTATTTTAAACTACATTAATAACCACATGCTATTTTTATCCCATAGGTGCTTTTCTTTTTTTTCACTGTAGCAGGCTTTTTAATGCTTTTGTCGAAACTTAAATTGCAAGGCACACCTACTGGTAGGTTGGTTTGCCCTGTTCCCATCATGCACTGGGACAGGAACAGAATAATTTGCATATAGCCAGGTTCTGAGCTGGGATGCTGCAGTGAGATAAAAAACGGTGATGGATTAAAACCATGATCTCTTGACTTGGTAGGAGTATTCTGCATCATTCAGAAACTCTGTCCATCACCATCCCCTTTTCCAAAATCGATTTTATCCACACCTACTGGCGATGCCAGTACTTGCTGACCTTGTCTCCCCCTCCATTTTCTTGAAACGACTACCGTTCACTTGCCCATTGCTGCCCGACATCTCCTTTTTGTAGGTGGCAACGATTGTTGCCCCTCCAACCTCCTGGTGGTTGCCTCTACAATCTACCTTTCATTTTACCTCCCTTCTACCATTCCTTACCTCCTCAGACTTTTCATTTTCACCTCACTGGTGTCAGTCTCCTTCTGCACTCTCTCTAGTTGCTTCCTACCAGCCTAGCACTTCTGACATCTCTTAGCAATATAAGTAAAGAAAATACTGCAATCGTAGAAATGCTAAATACACTTCTGTGACCACCTTCGGCCCTAATCAATCACACGGTTACATGTTTTTCAATTTCCTACTTTTTGTATTTAAAAAACAAAATGCAATTCTCTCATTGTCTTTGGTAACATTGTATTTTTTATCTTCCTCCTCAGTAACCGAGTTCCAACGGCATTTTGTTTTTCATCCACTTTACTTCTCATTAGACTTTTTCCCACAACTATTTAATCGAAGTAGCTGTTATTATTCAAGATTTTCTGTCAAATAAAGCTAATCCCACAGTGCCAATATGCATTTCTCTTTCAATCACGCTCAGCCTATGTCCTAACACTTAGTTATGATACTGAGGGGCAGATTTACTTACATTTGTACTGGGTTTTACTCACAAAAGTGGTGCAAACCTGCGCAAAATATTTACTTTGAATTTGGTTTCAAGCGCTTAACTTTTACGTTGGAAAGTTTCCTGAAAGTAACATTTGATTCCACAGTGAGTTAGAGAGAGGAGGATTACGTTGGATAGCATATAATGAAGCTACCAGGAGATATGGGCACCTATTTCTGTTGGTGCCATTACATTTTCTACTGGGGCCATCCTGTGATACCAGGTGAACTTGCTTTGCCTTTCAATCTCTTGTTGACAGTATTGGCTTTAGGCCTAACTTAATTAGTCCCATTTCATTGATGGTCTCAATATTCATAAAATAGTTTTTTGTCCTGATGAGGACCCTTTGACTTTTGAGTGCCGAAACTCGTCACTGCTTTTGCCACTTGGGAAAGTATTAAAACCCGCAATCTTCCATTTTATTTTATGGACTGTTCTACGAAATCATAATCCCTTTGCCGTTGTTGGTTTGTTTGTAACATACTATTTCTCGTCTAAAGTATTTTTGTGTAATATGTTGAGCAGCAAGAACTTAAATATTTCCTTGTTTATGTGTGAAATCTTCTTGCAATAATAATTCACTATATGTTTGCATCTTTGTGTGGGCACCTCACTTTATCTTTATGGTATTTTTCATCCTTTTTGACTGTGAAAGAGTTACCTTTTTTTCTTGACCCGTTGTTGTGTATATAGATTTCATTGCCCCTGGTTCTGGGTCAGTCTGGCTCTGTCTGTTGTGATTAACCCTGACAGTAACTAAAGCAGTGCGTTGGGCATTTCTTTGATTTAATGGGGACTTCCATGGGTGGTGCATGTTTTTTAATGTGAAGCCCTATTAAGTAACAATTGTAGAAAGGGCTTTGAGCCCAAAAAATAACACCTATTTAAAGATGGAGGCAAATTGAGAAATTCTTTCATTTCTCCTAACTTTTCCCACTTTGCATGTGTGCTGCACTGGAAACCACACATTCTAAACATAGGCTTTTGTGCTGTAAGGATACCTTTCCAGTACAAAATATATCCTAGACATTAAGCAGACACCTTTGCACTGTGGTGCGATGGTGTGTGCATGGTGCTAGATAGCCTGGTCGAACTCCAGCGCTGGAGAGAGAGAGCAGGACAGCACCATATCTCAGTACATATCTGCCATTTTCCTACTCTCTCCCTCTTCCACAATGCACCCCAGCAACTTAGTTGCTGCGCTGCAATGCTCTGCACTGCGTTGCATAATATCTTTTTAAATATGTGCCTGAGTTTGGATCTTCCCCTCGCCCTGCAGTAACACTGCTTTATGATACATCTACTTAAACTCATCTAAATTCCACTTTGTGAGACTCCTATAATAAGGCAACTTAATCCTGCTCTGCAGCTCACACATTCCAAGGCATCAGATATTCTCCTTCGTTCCTACCCCCAGGCGAGCTCCTGCATTACAGAGGAGGATGGCTCAGTGAGTTGAATGCTTGCTGATCACTTACATGGCCATCTGCAGGCCATGCGTCTGAATCCCAAATGTCGGCTTATTTTTTCATCCTTCTGAGGTTGGGAAATTAAGTACCATTAAATTAGGTAATTAAGCAGCTATTTACAGCACCTAGAAATAACAGAAGTGCCTTAGGCAGTGCTGTAGAAAAAGCAAGTTAATAATAATATTATTATTGGACCATAATCTTGCTCTTCAACAAAGTACTTGTGATCTACTGAATTAACTCTCTCGAAAAAGGTTCTTCAAATGCACCTTCCTCTCTTTATCCGAAATTTAGGGGCAGATTAACAATCCCCTTGCGTCACTTTTCCCATGTTAAAAGAGACGCAAAAGTGGTGCAACAGGCTTGTAAATCTGCTCCTTAGTGTCAAATGATGGTTAGTGTCTTATGATGGTTAGTGTCTAATGATGGTTAGTGTCTAATGATGGTTAGTGTCTAATAAAGGTTAGTGTCTAATGATGGTTAGTGTCTAATAAAGGTTAGTGTCTAATGATGGTTAGTGTCTAATAAAGGTTAGTGTCTAATGATGGTTAGTGTCTAATGATGGTTAGTGTCTAATAAAGGTTAGTGTCTAATGATGGTTAGTGTCAAATGATGGTTAGTGTCAAATGGTGGTTAGTGTCTAATGATGGTTAGTGTCTAATGGTGGTTAGTGTCTAATGATGGTTAGTGCCTAATGATGGTTAGTGTCTAATAAAGTTTAGTGTCTAATGATGGTTAGTGTCTAATAAAGGTTAGTGTCTAATAAAGGTTAGTGTCTAATGATGGTTAGTGTCTAATAAAGGTTACTGTCTAATGATGGTTAGTGTCTAATAAAGGTTAGTGTCTAATGATGGTTAGTGTCTAATAAAGGTTAGTGTCTAATGATGGTTAGTGTCTAATGGTGGTTAGTGTCTAATGGTGGTTAGTGTCTAATGATGGTTAGTGTCTAATAATGGTTAGTGTCTAATGATGGTTAGTGTCTAATGATGGTTAGTGTCTAATGATGGTTAGTGTCTAATGATGGTTAGTGTCTAATAAAGGTTAGTGTCTAATGATGGTTAGTGTCTAATAAAGGTTAGTGTCTAATGATGGTTAGTGTCTAATGATGGTTAGTGTCTAATGGTGGTTAGTGTCTAATGGTGGTTAGTGTCTAATGATGGTTAGTGTCTAATGGTGGTTAGTGTCTAATGATGGTTAGTGTCTAATGGTGGTTAGTGTCTAATGGTGGTTAGTTTCTAATGGTGGTTAGTGTCTAATGGTGGTTAGTGTCTAATGGTGGTTAGTGTCTAATGGTGGTTAGTGTCTAATGATAGTTAGCTCTTGTTCCAATATATTTCATATTGTGTAAATAAACCCCACCATCCAAAACAGTTGTTCCAAATTTAGCATAATCTTGTACACGGGATTCCATGTGCCTGGATGTCCCCTCTAGCACTGTTATTTCAAAGCACCTGAAACCTGTCCTGAAACACGGCTTTGTGAATGCACCTCACCTCTTCCCTCCAAGAGTCATTCCAAGTCACATTGACCCCACCCTGTCCTCCAGCACACTCCTCCCATTACATTGCTTCTGCCCTCAAGTGCAACCGCTCCGAGGCACCTTACAGAGACTAATGTCATGACATTTATTCTTGCATTTTCCATATCTAATCAAAATGCATTTTAAGGTTGTCTTGAAAAAGGTCCTAAAATAAAACAATATATAATTTGATATCTCATGCAGTGCACCAGTGCTGTTCTTTCAATATACGTTAGTTTTGTTGTTTTATATTGTGGTCTAAGGTTTGAATGTGATCTTGGCCGATCATGGAGACAAAGGCAGGGGGAGGAGTCGTACCTTTCCTACTGCGTTCTAAACCCGCCCTCCAAGACATTCTGCCACTTATTAACCTTCCAATTGAAATAGTCCTTCCAACGTATCTTAACTTTGCCCTATAGCAATAGCTGTTTAAATTTCCCTTTGGAATGCAATCTGACCCCGCAGCAGCGGGACCGGCTTTTCCACTTGTGGCGCCCGGTGTGACAATCATTTTTTGCCGCTTCCATGCCCCATGACCGCCTCCTTGGATTCCCTCAGTACCACTGGGCAAAAGCGCCCCTCATCTCTCCAATCATAAGTTATTGCTAAACACAGCGGTCCCCCTGAGGTCAGCGCCCCCTCCAAAGCTCTGCGCCCAGTGCGGCTGCACCAGTCGCACCACCCTATAGCCAGCCCCTCCCAGCCGTGTTCGTTAATCTTGCTCTTAACCACAGTTCTCTCATGGGCCTTAAATCTAATACCAGCCTTCACATTTCTTTAAATTAAATTAGTTGTGTCCACCTTACTGGATTGGTTTCAGCCACTAAAATCCAATTTATTACACAAAGGGATAATTAAACCCATAACCTTTCTGTCATCTTAGGGCAATAGACTGCTCGCCTATATCTGCCTGTATTTTGATAGAGAGGCTCAAACTATAAGATTATTGTATGTGGCAAAAAACGGCTGAGCTTCAAAGCCTAAAACTACCAATGTGTCCTCTACGATAAGTCACATGACCTTTTAAAACAGCCTTAAAGCATTTACGATGACGGCCAAGATACACATTGATTTGCAGTGTGTGCTTTGCATTCGGTCACAGGTCATTATTAATATTGCTGTAGTATTTTTTTTTATTGTCTTTATTCATTTTTCGAATATAAAAAAAGGACGACAGTAGCAAGCAGCTTAGGATCACATTACCATGACATGTCGGATGTATGATGATACAACACGATCATTTAGATCGCGGTACATTACAACGCTGTTTTACAATGCAAGTCGTTACAACGACTTGCGCTTGAGGGCGCTGGACTTAGGAATAGTGTGATTCACTATTCCAACTCCATTTTACGTACAGGAGGGAAGGTGTTGGAATAGTAAAATATGTATTACTTATTCTAGAACGCCCTCCAGAGCAAGTCGTTGTAACAACTTGCGTTTTAAAAACAGCGATGTAAATGTATTGCGGTGTTTAAACACGTTGTAAAGGTCGTTTTCCGACATGTCATAAGATCAAAGTATAAAAAGTAATAGTATAGCATCAGAAACACCATTTTTATAAGATTTTGTAGGATCATAGTGTGTATAAATGAAACATAGGTGGTAGCTTATCAATAAAAATAGACGGGCTGGATTCTAAGCAGTAGAGCCATGTCCAAGGGTACGAAGATATTCACGGAAGGGCTGCTAAATATCCTTAGGCCGGGATGTGAGTGGTTGAAGAAGAGCGTAGTCTTCACTAATGCTGTCACAATGTCATGGTTTTAAGCCAGTCAGAAGGTGTAGGTGGTCTGTTACTTCCCTAATGAAGCACGATTTCCCTTTTAGCCAATAAAAAAGCCTATGAAATGAGTCGGCGCGTAGGTCGTAGTATGGCCCTAGTGTCACCTAACAGAGCACTCGGAGGATTCAGTGTGGTCTCATTATTATTCTTGATGCAGAAGTGTGTCAATACAAAAGCCCAATATGTAGTCTTCATTGGGCACGTCCATGTGAGTTGTACGAAGTCCGCTCCCGGAGAGTGCCATTTTGGGTAGCGGTCAGACCTAGTTGGGTCAAATTTTTTAATGTCCAATGGGGAGAGGTAGATACGATGGAGGAATTTAAAATGCAAGAGCTTATGCCTGTAATTATTCAAAATCCGCTTAATTTGTGAACAGCAGTAAGACCATATGTTGTCTGTGAGAGCGACGCCCAAGTCTCCCGCCCAAACCTCCCTTACACGTGATGCAGTATCCTGCTTCATGGTAACACACAGACGGTATAATATAGAGTCATAAACAACAAGAGAGATAGGGAGAGTCATGGACACTCTTAGTCCCCAAACTATATTAGACATCAACAACAAAAGAGTGTTCCTGTTCTGTTTGAGGTGGAAAAAAGCACAGAGCACAAGGAACCAACAAAGCCCATTTAGTTTGTTAGGAAAGCCCTCACTCACCGACCTGGTCGGTGACTTGCTTCATCATCGGGCCCCACCGGGTGTGACCGAATGTCACCCCGGTGTGCTGCGACGCCAGAATTACTGCGGAGCTGGTCTTGTGAGGGTGGGAGGGCTATGTGAAAAATTACGTGAATAGTGTGAAGTGGTGACTTAAAATTGCCTTGTATGTATCAAAAAATTAATTTAATCAAAGATCATCAAGGACAAAGTTAAAAAATGTGATGGTGAGTAGGGCCAACTAATTGAATGGTCTACTCCCACTAACATTAAGTGACAACGTGAATGGTCAACATGAACATGTTTCAGCCGGTGTGGTATAATTAACCTGGCATTCGTCAGGACCTAGAGTGTAAACCTCGGCGGTATGGGCACTCTAAGGCCCACCCAACCAGAGGACTTGAAAGTTAAAACGTCTGTGAAGTGCAAAAAACAAGGGGGGCGGGCTTCACCACCCGAAGGTAGGACGCACACACCTCCTGTCTCTAAAGTTTAGAGACAAAAAATAAAAAGCACTTCACCAGGGATGAAAATCCACCCCATAGACCGCGGGAGGGAGGGGACGGCGCATTTGGCACATCGCCCACGACGCCCGTCTCCTGCAGGTACACCTATTCAGCCCTCGGGACCGGGTCCGGGTCTCGTCGATGAGACAGGAGGTGTGTGCGTCCTACCTTCGGGTGGTGAAGCCCGCCCCCCTTGTTTTTTGCACTTCACAGACGTTTTAACTTTCAAGTCCTCTGGTTGGGTGGGCCTTAGAGTGCCCATACCGCCGAGGTTTACACTCTAGGTCCTGACGAATGCCAGGTTAATTATACCACACCGGCTGAAACATGTTCATGTTGACCATTCACGTTGTCACTTAATGTTAGTGGGAGTAGACCATTCAATTAGTTGGCCCTACTCACCATCACATTTTTTAACTTTGTCCTTGATGATCTTTGATTAAATTAATTTTTTGATACATACAAGGCAATTTTAAGTCACCACTTCACACTATTCACGTAATTTTTCACATAGCCCTCCCACCCTCACAAGACCAGCTCCGCAGTAATTCTGGCGTCGCAGCACACCGGGGTGACATTCGGTCACACCCGGTGGGGCCCGATGATGAAGCAAGTCACCGACCAGGTCGGTGAGTGAGGGCTTTCCTAACAAACTAAATGGGCTTTGTTGGTTCCTTGTGCTCTGTGCTTTTTTCCACCTCAAACAGAACAGGAACACTCTTTTGTTGTGGATGTCTGGTATAATATAGAGGTCATACCGTCGCCATCCGTATCGGACACGAGTGATAAGGGAGGGAAATCCGCAGGAGGCAAGGGATATGAGGGAAGGAGGGACCTTAGTATTTTGTAGCCCACGAAAAACAAAGAGATCCATATATGACAGATTTTGCAAGTGAGGGTGAGTAGGCGATTGCACAACATGGCCAAAATATTTCTGTAGTATATAACTTGAACCGAGTGAAGTTCCCATATCAAGGCTCAGAGAAGGAAAAAGGGGAATGCAGAGTGGTTTCTTGTAATGTGGTGCACTAGGAATTGTAGATGTTGATATTCCTCATAAACTAGTTGTCATGGTGGCTTTAATACTCATTTGTATTCTTCAGAACTGGAGGGGATGTGATAAATCATCATTAGCCTGCTGGTACAAGTTCAGAAGAAAGAGCTGTTCATATATGACCCAGGTATATGCATAAAACTCAAATGATTGAAGGCTGATTGCTGACTGTTGTGACTCACTACATCCATTCAGGGTCTGAAAGCCTGTAAAAGAGTCACTAGATAGTGTATGTCCCGGTTTGGCCATTAACACCTTCCACGCGGGGCTATTTCCCCAGCGGTGCGGGGGGAGAGGGGCCACGTGCGGCGCCCCGTTGCTCGTGAGGAGCTCAGCTCATCGTGCTGCACAGTGGAGCTGTGCTCATGATGAACTGAGCTCGTCACGACTCCGCCCACTCCCGTAGAACTCCCACACAGAAGGGGAATTAGCCCCGCGTGGGCGTTCCGCGGAAGTTATGACGAGCTCAGCTCGTCATGAGCCCAGCTCCACTGTGCCTCATGACGAGCTGAGCTCGTCATGAGCGTCGAAGGAGTTAAGGGTACAATCGCTTTCAAGGTTGCATTCGGTGTGTCTATACACTCAAGGATTAGAATCAACAGAAATCATGTATCATTACTTCGAAAACCATCTCTTACACTTCATTACTTCATCCTACCTTCATTTTGTCCCGCTTATACTTTACTTTATGTTGGCCTTTGATTCTACACTAGTACTTTGACAAATATATTACTTTGAGTTTTCTACACTAACTCTGCTCCTGACACTTACGCTGTAGATAACTGTACCCCGTCCCTAATAAGAACCATAAACGCAAACATAAGTCTATTCCTCTACCTAATACTAGCATTCAATCTTGTCTTGATAATTATGCTAGAATTATGTTACTAAATCTTAATTTAACTTAAGTTACATGATCAAAAAAGCCTAAACCCTTCTAATAATTCATAACTTGTGTGCCCAAAATGAATATATGATACAGACATATCCGATTGGAAAAAGCAACAAGAGGCATAGGAGAACTGAATATATCAAAAGATATATATGGAAATGAAGAAAAACAGTCTCATCGATTCAGTCAACAATTCCGAGGTTAGTGCAGCAGACAAGATATAGAAGATTAAGACACATACACATAATTGTTTTTCTGAAAGTTAAGTTACATCACTTATGTCAGTCTCAAACAACATTCTTATTTACACATTATATTGAAAAACCTCTTAGCTCCACAAATGGATAAAGTGATAAAGATGAGTGCTCACAGAAGGTGCTTATGTGGCTAAGGAGTAGAACTTAGACTTTGCGAATAGCTAAAAGTAGTAAAGTTACTCAAAATTGTAAGTGTAAATTACAAGTGTATAATACTCACAAGTGTAAGTTACCTTTTGTGAATAGCCCCGATGGTGTATAATGTCAAAGTATGTGGTCTCCAAATCATTCCATTTGTCAGTGCTTCTTGTTTTCATGCCTTGGGCTTTCATTTGACTACCAAATGCGTTTAGGGAATTATTAGTTTTGGTTTGCTTCTGCTTCACAGCTCCACTGCCACACTTGATATCAATGAGTTGTGCCAAAAGAGACTAGTCCTGGATACGTGGCATCCTCATGGCTTGAAACGAGGCGGCAGATCTACTCATGTGCATAGAAGAGTGGATAAAACCCAAAGACACCCGACGTAACATCTTTCACGGCTTGCTTGGTGTCTTCTTGGGCCTTGAATCAGCTGCATGCCTGTGTCCACATCACATATACAAGAAACTATGTTCTTTTTGGATAGAAATCAATCTATCCAACCACAAAGACTTCAGAAAAAAACATGCTTACTTTGTCATGTGGGTATGAAGATACGTACAAAGTAGGATACACCGGAGAGTACTTCTTGGGCGATACATATTTCAACAAAAATGGGTATTTTACCCAAGTGATCAAAAAAATTGAATGAAGAATGACAACTAATTAAGAGAATGGTATTCTGATTAACCATAATTTGAAATGTATTTTCTAGAATGATCATTGTGCATCCAATGATCTGGTAATGCACGGATGGTTCTTTCCTACTCAAATTCATAAAGGCTTTTCCAAAAATAAAGGGATTTGAGTGGGTAAAAAAGGGTGCTGCTGACAATTCATTGAGAAGGGTGTGACTAAAACAGGATTCTCGTGCATCTCCCAGCATGCCTTTTGTTTTGCATATTTTTACTAAATGTAACCCTGCTCTCTGAGCATTTTGGTTTGACCAGTACTCTCTTTTGTGCTCATGTCACTCTGGACGAAGTTCTACTCCTGGTTTGAGCTCTAATAAAAGGACATCGCATTTCGGGAATTGCTTTTACTTATTTCAAGCTGAGTTAGATAGGATATTCTAATGCTAAAGCCATACCATTTTGCTGGAATGCTTAAGCAATTTCTGGCTGGGCTTGGGCAGCACTTTACCTATCCAATGCTTAATGACTTTTCTAGTTTAGATATTCCAGATTCTGAGACAAAGGGTGCATTTTCAATTATCACAAAAGTGATTCTTGGTCAATGAAGGAATTTTCCCACTTGTTCAAAGGTTTATCAATAGATGACCTCCTGTCACTGAGGGGGAAACATTGGGGTCTAAGAAGACGCGCCCATCTAAAGTTTTATCAAACTTTAGGAAACCACCAGCAAGTGGTGAATGCAATGATTGTGTTGGGCGCTTTGAAGGAAGGGACAACCACACTTCCTGTGTAAGAGGCAGATGGGCTGTCAGCGATGCGTATGTCAGACCCAAACAAGATGGAATCCAAGAAGTGAACTCTAAGGTTCTGATTATGAGTCATGCAGGGTGGTATCTTCCATAGAAGACGCACACACGCAGGATTACCCTGTTAACCGCTGCACAAATTCCGCCACGGTGCAGGAGTTTTATTGAGTGGGCGGAGTCACGTCGGCCAACGGACATGCGCAGCACCATTGAGGGAGTGCTCGCCACAGCCGTTGGCCGACACGCTCACGCAACGGGTTAAGGTAAGACTTGCACTCGGTAACTCACTGGTGTTGCTGCACACAGCTTTCTACTGTTGAAAGTAGGTGCCATATGTGTGCCGAAATTGGGTAAGCTCTGTAATTCCGGGACCCAAGTGTCATTCCCCATTCCAGGCCGGAAACCTCATAAATGCATAGTAAAGGGGTGGCAATACCCACCAGAAAAAGGCAATTCCAACCCCAGTATTCCTGTACCGCCTGTTCTGGGAAGCTCATAGTTGGCCTTATATTTAGGATGGGGTCTCTAACATTGAGTGAAGGGAGATTCAAGGAAGAGGCAGGTGGTGGTTAGCTCAAGCAAGCCGTGTTCCCATGATATATCAGGAGGGACATTTCACTCTGAGAGGATGTCAGGTTTGCTTTTCGAATTTTAGGTTCATATCAGCAGATGATGCATTAAAAGTGAGAAACAAGATCACTCTGCTTGATAGAGGTGTATCAGGAGTGTCTGTTTCAGCTCATCATCCTGTCTGCTTGCATTCACTGCCGGAGGAGAAATTGGATTCAGCTTCACTTTCCCTGCTCCAGAGACAAAATGTACTCATTTTAGGTCTATAAATCTTCAAGTTAAATCAGAAGGCACAGCATCGCCAGCCTGTAGCCATGGTGGCGGTAGACAAAAGAACTTCTACACCTGTCGCATCAACGACAAAATATGCACCGCCTTTTAATTTACGAAGGGTCCGCCATTTTGAGTCTTCAGTATACCTCCCCGTATTGATTAAGGGCCACATGCATCAACATAAAAACCGGTCACAGAATCTGCCCCTTAGTGACTAGTATTTTTGCATTTGAGATGCATCATCCCAAATGCAAAAATCGCATTTTAAGTAATTGCAAAATGTGCGACAACTTGAATTGCGATTGCATTTAAGGAATCACAAATTGCGATTCCTTAAATGCAATTCATCATCCCCAAAATATTTGCGATTTCGCAAATAAGAATCGCAAATTACCATCAATTCCAAGTTGATGGTAATTTGCTAAAAACTCGCAAAATGTACAAAAGTGCATTTTTTAAAGTTCCATTTTGCACGCATACATGCCCTTGAGGCATGTGTGTGTGCAACATGTGGTCGCATGCCAACTTCAGGGGGGCATTAGGGTGTCCTTTTGGCACCCGTGCTCCCTTGAAATTGCACGGGCAATTTGTAAGTACCTATTTGGTGCCTGCAAATTGCGCATGCAATTTCCATTCATTTCTAGGGGCCTCTAGGCCCATAGGAATGAATAGGAAGCAATTCCTTAATTGCGATTTGCAATTTGTGAGTCGCAATTAAGGAATTTGTAGAAATCGCTAATATTTTAGCAAAACCTATATGCATAGGCAATTGCAATTCCTTAATAGCAATTCCTTAATAATCGCTATTAAGGAACACCAATTGCCTAACTTGATGCAAGTGCCCCTAAATGCCTGGCTTGTTTAATCCATATTCTGTACATAGTACATGAATAAAATGCAAACATTAGTGAGAGTACATTTATGGAAAGCAGCCATCTTGGGTAGGGAGCTGTTGTACTAAAAACCCACTATAAGGTTGGTTATACATTGCCTGAAACAGCTCTTACATGTCAGTGCATTGAAGTACATGTTGTTATCCTTCTAGCTAGTGGTGGGAGAGTAACTCTCTGCTCCAGCTCTTATGGTTACTTAAGCAGTGGAGTATACTGGGTGTGCAAAGCTGACCGGATATTTCTGTCTTTTCTCAAAAGTGCAGTAGTTCTTTTTAGGTACTGAGTGCTGCGGGATATCCTTTCTTCAGGGTATTGGTATTGAAAAGAGGTGCCTGCTACAGAACGGGGGTGGTGGGGTATGGTGTAACGCGGGGGCATACATTTTTTTTTAACTTACCTGATTACGGCGGCGGCTTCTCCTTTATCCTCTTATCTTTCTGGCTCCCGGCAGATCACAGGCAGCCCTAAACCTGTTTGGCTGCTCAGACAGTGCCTGGGAGCCTCAGGAGTGTTCTCCACCCCGCCGGGTGGAGAAATGTTAAGTGCGCATGTCTGTTTGGCCGGCCCGAGACTTATGGTGCATAAACCACTCTTCCTCCCTGTGACCCCAGCCCCGCCCTTAAATAGCCACGTAACTGGAATGAAATATAAAATGATAAGAACGTTGTTGTTATTTTATTTCTCCTTTTTCTACTGCTCTGAGAGCAGTGGGGCGACACTGTTGATATTGAATCTCTTTTTTAGGCACAACTAGTGGAGCAAATAGATTTGAAACTTTGAGGATCAGAGAGCTATGTGCTTCTCTGAGAAGGTTTGTATTATTCATGTTGGATAGGTATGTCAGTTCTAGGGTAGGTGATGGGCCTATATGACATTCAGGGGCATATTAGCAAGATCCTAGTTAAAATATCGCAGTTTTAGCAGCAGGAAACTGCCACTAAAACGGCAATAATGGGTTTGCTAATATGCGTTATAGAATTCCAGTAGAACCCCAGGTTAGATGTCCTGCTCATTTAACCTGGGCTTCTATTGGCATTTTATAACGCATATTAGCAAGACAATTATCACCGTTTTAGCGGCAGTTTCCTGCTGCTAAAACAGCAATAATTTTATTGAGGTTCTTGCTAATATGCCCCCATGTTAGTTTGCTAGTAACCCTAAACTAATGATATCTGTCAACATTGCAACAGTTGCATTATAGGAAGGTTGACATTGATTGCATAGTGAGTTGTCTGCCAGGCTCACCCCGATAGGTTTGGGGTAATAGCCTGCAGACTCCCTTTGTTCCATATTTAATTGCATCTATTTCGGAGAACAGGGACCTGGCCTCTGTCTCTCACCCCTCTTTCAGTGAGTTATACTGTATGAGATGGAAGTTTTACAAGTCAGGCAATCCTGTCCTAGAATCTCTCATCAGCAGGTGATGGTAAATAGAGCCCCGCCCCTGTACCCCGAAACAGTACGAACACACAGCGGGTGGTATTTACCAATCTATGGTTATTTCGATTTTCTGTATTTGTCTACAAATCTGTTGTATCAGAAAAATAATATTTCTTAGAAAAAACTCAACATTTAATGCATTTGAAAGGGAATGTTAGATAATCCCCGATTATAGTTCACCAGACATGTCTAACTTGATAGCTTCTTCCCCACCCGTAGTCACTAGGTATTGTTTAGCTGGTGTAAGCCATGTATAACTGTATTCTATTTAATAAGGCTAAATTATGCCACTGCATGCATAACTTCTATGCACACTTTATGCTGTCATCTAGAGAGCAGTCGGAAATCAGTCTTCCGGCATTTTCCTTCAGCACCAAATCCTTCGTTCCAAGACATTTCTCTGCAAATGTATCTTCGCCTTCAGCTGGGGTTACAGCTCGTGCACCAGGGAAGTGAAAGCCTTTAGTTTGAGCTGTGTCAGAAAACATGGAGCTTTTAAACTCGAAACATGGTGATTTAGCACATATTTGGTAGCATTACTATTCAAACAGAATGTATTTCAGTCTGAAGGCAATAGGTTGACATTTTGGATAACTTCGAAGTGTGCCGGGAAGTGTTCAAAAATATGGGGGCATATTAACAAGGAACAGGGAAAATTAACGCTAAGGGCGCTTAGCGTTCATTTTTTTAATGCCCGCTATCGCTGGAAAATATCACCTGGTTATTGCGTTATTAACAACCCTAATCGCCCAGGGGATAAAAAATCCAGCGATAACGGCATTTTGGGAGGTTCTCGCTGGTAATGCAGCGATAAAACTACAAGGATAGGGATATCCTTGTTGATAGCCCATGGTGGATTTAGCCATGTAATCCACCTCCCATTGGATTACATGGCTAAGTCTGAAAATTAGCAGACAAAAAAAGCAGCATTAACCGTGGTTAGCACTGCTTTTTTGCCTCTAACAGGGTTAGCGTGAAGCTTGATAATAGGAGAAATGTCGCTTAGCGACATTTCTCCTATTATTTTGCTCTAGAATGCCCACTTTGCATCTCATTAGAGATGCAAAGATAAGCGTAGTAAAAAAGGGTGCTAACATGCGATTTTGCATGTTAGCACCCTGTTGTTGATAGGGCGATATTTTTATCTCCACTTCTTTGGCTTTTAAAGCGGAGATAAAGCCCTTGTTAATATTCCCCATGGACCCTTCCAGGGGTAGAAGAACTGTTTTCAAGTTCCTGACGGGTTATCCTGGTACTGGTAGCAGCAGCTCTGGCTTGTTTATTAAATGGGGGGCATTTTGTAGATAAAACCCCAAGCCTACTTGTACAGGCCCAAATGTTTTATAGGCCAACCCTAAACTTACCTGTGCTCCATAGCCCTTCCCTTTTCAGCAGTGTGACCCACAAAAACTAGAAATCTTGTTTCAAGTACTAAACACACATCTCACAATCCCTTGCTTTCTACGTCACTTGCCTCTTTACTTCCTGTGGTCTAGGAACTACAGACTAATCAACCATGCACTTTATGACGGTGAAAGTTTATTGTTTACATGTATTCTGTATTGAGATGCATTCTTTCCTAAAGAAACACCCACTATCCAAAAGGCACAATAGCCTGTGGATCCTGTGGGTTCTGTGTGCTGGCAGGCACAGTATTAAACAGGGTGAGGCAAAAGGGGGGTAATGAGCATTACACCACAGGCCTCCTTGAAAGTTGTCTTCTAGTGGATGATGTCATTGTAGGTTTTATGATCAAGCCAGACGTCATCAAAGAAACATTCTGGAACCCTTGTTGCTGGAAATTGTTGCTGATGTGAGATCGAGTAAGAGAACACGAATTTGATTTTCTCTCGATGGCCCCTTTAAATGCTGCACATTTTTTGGAGCATGGCTCTGTCCACTCTCACAGGGGTCTCTAGTAAATGTGCATTTCCAATTGAGGATGTCCTTCCATGTTCATACCTGGAGGCCTAGTCAGTGCCAGTATTGGTTTCATTAAGAAATATTAGAACATTGGAATGTTGGGAGCTCCATTGAAAACAATGGAGTGCTCCAGGCTTAAAATGGCTGGTAGAAGCCCGGAGCTCCAACGTTCCAATGCTTCTTTGTTCTCAGCTCTGGCTGTGAACAAAGGCTTCAGGGAGCCTGAGGGGATTCCAATCCCCTCGCGCTCCCATAAGGCTTTGTTCTTTTTTGTTAGAACATTCTGCCCTCTTGTGGCAGAATGTTCTAATAGCCTTATAGCCCTTCGTAGCTGGGCTATACTGGCTATTAAAGTCCCTCTCCCTTGTTAAAGGCCCTCACCTTCGGCTCGGGCCTTTAACACTGGAGAGGGCCTTTAATAGCCGGTAGAGCCCTCTACGGCGGGCTATAAGGCGATAGTATGGATTTTTAAAATCCTTTTACTAAGGGGCACACAAAGCCTGGCAGAATTACAAATCTTAGTCCTCGGTGGAGTAGAACAACGAAGATATAGGGGTTCATAGCAAGCAGCTGGTATGCCTTACAAGAGAGCAGACCCAATGTCAGTTTGTATGTTTACATATTCCATGTTGTTTGCATATTTTCAGCAATCCAGTGTTCCCTCCAACCTCTGACAGTGCAGAATCCTCGTCCTGCATCAGATGATCTATTAAAATGTGTTCAGGAGTTAATTTAGCGCCGGGACACTCTGTGGAGTAGCCATGAGCTTCATAAGCACCTATTTACAATTACAAGTACACAATTACAATTTAAGTTCAATGACCTTAGACATTGCCCACCTCTTGAACTTACAATGACCCTGTCACTGTCAGCTGCAGTCTATACCTTACCCTCTTCCAAGCTATAAACCATGCATATCCAATGAGCCTGGGCCGCCACCAGCTCATTCAAAAGTAATTGCCTATCCAGGGGCTGCTTTTTGATCTGAAATCACCCATCCTTGACACTCGCTGATGTATGTGTGACCACCTCACACCAATCCCAGTTTATGTATTTAAATGATCACATCTCAGCATAAGATAATGACGCTATCTAGCGTTTAGCTCGTGCACTTGTTATTACTGTAGCAAATGAGCACCTCATCCATTCCTCATTTGCATATCCCATTTCCAACTCATGCATTTGTAATTAGCCTCACACCACAAAATATCGCAGGTGAGCTGCACGTGAGGATGTCTGGGAACGAGTATATTTTCACAGACAATTAGATAGAGTGAAGAAGTCACTTAGAGGCATATTTACAAGGACGGAGTTAAACTTATCGCCGCTTCAGCGGCAGTTGATAGTGGGCTTAATAATAGGCTCTTGAGAATTCCAGAGAATTCCAATAGAAGCCCAAGTTTACACAAGAACATGGACTTCTATTGGAATTCTCTGGAATTCTCAAGAGCCTATTATCAAGCCCATTATTGCCGTTTTAGCGGCAGTTTTCTGCGGCGATAATTTTAACTCCGTCCTTGTAAATATGCCCCGTAGTCTTACTTATTGCTCCATCAACTGAGAGATGAGCTAGAAGCTTCCTGGGCTCAATCTCTCTTCCAGTGTACTGGGGATTCCATAAAATGAATAAAACAGATTCTTAATATTCGCCTGTCGATTTCCAATAAGCAAGAAAAATGTTTATAGTGGAAGCATTTGTTTTGCTTTTTACATAGGATACATTTTTAATCTGTTCTGAGCTGCATAGAGTGTGGAAGCTCGTCAACTATGTTTGATGTCAAACAGTACAAGTCCTGTCTGGTGTGACAATGAATTATTTTTTAAATTACTTAGGGCCAGATGTAGGTAATCCAGATTTACTGATTCTAAAATACTGAATTTTACCGATTCGGTATTTTATAATCGGTAAATGGGATGTAGATATTCATTCGGTAAGTATTACTGAATTGGTAAGATTCGGTAAATACTGAATCAGTATTTACCAATTCGGTAATTCCCATTCATTCCTATGGGCCTGGAGGCCCGTAGGAATTAATGGGAATTACCGAATCGGTACATACCGATTCAGTAAAAGGGGGAACACATTGAAGGGTGGCAGGGTGTCACTTTGACACCCTGTTGCCCCCCTGAATAGTGTATGGGTGCACATGTGGCACCCATACATGCCCTAAGGGCATGTATGTCTACCACATCGCACTGTAATACTTTTTGAGAAATTGCTAATTTTGGGGTTTTCGATATTTACCACCAACTTGTAGTTGGTGGTAAATAACGAATCCTAAAATTGGAAAAGCACTCATTTGAGTGCTCCCTACATGTAGGATTCGGTAATTTACCGAATCGGTATTTAAGAATTCGGTAATTTACCGATTCCTTAAATTGCCGATTCGGTAAATTACCGAATCCTTCATTTAGGCCCCTACATCTGAAAAGGTATTAGGCTACCTACAGCTGGCCCTTAGTGGGGCATTGTAAATAAAAAAGAACTACCTTACTACACAAATTTGTAATTTCAGATGTACGTAATTATATGTGCACCAATATGTCAGGGGCACCCCAGATTGTTACCGGCACATATAGCGCATGGTCAACACACGTGTTCTCAATAAAATGACTGGGAAGTTTAATTTGTAATTACCAACCCTACCAATTACATGACCCTATGCTTACAAATGAATATATCTTCTCCATTAGTGACACATACATTTGCAGTGCTTGTTTGTACAGTCTCTCTCTGCTATCCATCTTGCAGTGTTTCAGGGCTCCCCCCATCACCCTGGCACGTGTAATTGCAATTTCCATGCACTATTCACCCCTAAACTAATGTAAAATTACAGCACCCAGACCGAAAGATGTGCATTTATATTTAATCCAGTCTCCCCATTGGTGGATCTGTAAAAGCCCCGCCTTATCCAACCCTCAGCTCATGAATTTGAAATTAATTTACACTTTCCAGGGTTCCAGCTCATGCAGTTGCAATCACCCTCCTCTATCCTGCCACCAGCTCATGAATTTGAAATTAACTTTCCACAATCCGATCCCTGCTCATGCATTTTCAATTACCCAGGCAATCCAAGGCAGCCATCTCCGGGTCTCCTATCCTGCACCCAGGCAGGGCCTGCCCACCTCCTACCCTGGACCTCAGCACAGGCATTTGTAAGTGCTCCACCAGATCCCTTCCCAAAGCTCATGCATTTTATCCATCCGGCCCAACTCATGAATTAGGAATAATTTCATCAAACCCCGAGGTCATTCGTGTGTAATAAATGTACCCCATCCAGCCCCCATCACATGCAAATGTAACCCTGCAGGCCCACCACTGCTCATGCATGTGTAATTAACTTACCCACACAGCATTCAAGACTATTTTAATTACTATCCAGTCCCAGTTCTTACATTTGTAATGACACCTTCCAAGCCCTGGCTCGTGGACTCGTGCTTTACCCTAGAACGACTTTGCTAATTTGCATGTAATTAGGTGACCTAATCCATCCCCAGCTCACGCATTTGAATTACTTTACAGAATCCACCCAGTTTTCATGTATTTGTAATTATTATATATCCCCTATCCAGCCATTCCTCTGTGTAACACTATATCATATTCAGCCTCAAATCATGATCTTGCAATTGTCATAACAAATCCAAATCCAGACAGTGCCTTTGCAATGACCCTTTTCTATAGAAGCCCAGCACGTGCATTTATCATGACATCATTCTATAAAGTCCTGGCATAAGCACTAAGATTTACTTTACCCAATCATGCACAAGGTTCATATTATATTGATTCACTTACTCAATCAAGCTCCTGAAAGTAGCTCATCTTAGCCAACCTCAGCTCAAGCATTTCTAATTAGCTTACCCTATCCAGCTGCATCGTATGCATTTTTAATTAGCATGCCCTATCCCGCCCAAGCTTATGTATTTCTAATTAATTTATCCTAACCGGCCTCAGCGTATGAATTTCTAATTAGCTTATCCTATCCAACCCAGCATATGCATTTCTAATTAGCATACCCTATCCCGCCCAAGCTTATGTATTTCTAATTTGCTTATCCTAACCAGCCGCAGCGTATGCATTTCTAATTAGCCTAGCCTATCCTATCCAGCCCCAGCCTATGCTTTTCTGATTAGTTTACCCTTTCCAGCCCCAGTTTATACATTTTTAATTAGCATGCTCTATCCCACCCTAGCTTATGCATTTCTAATTAGCTTACCCTATCCAGCCCCATCTTATGCATTTCTAATTAACATGCCCTATCCAGCCCCAGCTTATGCATTTCTAATTAGCTTGCCCTGTCCTGCCCCAGCTTATGCATTTCTAATTAGCTTGCCCTGTCCTAGCTTATTTATTTTCTTAGCTAACCCTATCCAGCCCCAGCTTATGCATTTTTACTTAGCTTACCCTATCCTGCCCCAGCTTATGCACTTCTAATAAACGTGTCCTATCCATCCCAGCTTATGCATTTCTAATTAGCATACCCTATCCCGCCCAAGCTTATGTATTTCTAATTTGCTTATCCTAACCAGCCGCAGCGTATGCATTTCTAATTAGCCTAGCCTATCCTATCCAGCCCCAGCCTATGCTTTTCTGATTAGTTTACCCTTTCCAGCCCCAGTTTATACATTTTTAATTAGCATGCTCTATCCCACCCTAGCTTATGCATTTCTAATTAGCTTACCCTATCCAGCCCCATCTTATGCATTTCTAATTAACATGCCCTATCCAGCCCCAGCTTATGCATTTCTAATTAGCTTGCCCTGTCCTGCCCCAGCTTATGCATTTCTAATTAGCTTGCCCTGTCCTAGCTTATTTATTTTCTTAGCTAACCCTATCCAGCCCCAGCTTATGCATTTTTACTTAGCTTACCCTATCCTGCCCCAGCTTATGCACTTCTAATAAACGTGTCCTATCCATCCCAGCTTATGTATTTCTAATTAGTTTACCCAATCCAACCCCAGCTTATGCACTTCTAATAAGCTTATCCTATCCAGCCCCCACTTATGCATTTCCAATTAGCTTTCCCTATCCAGCCCAGCTTATGCACTTCTAATAAGCTTATTCTATCCAGCCCAGATTATGTATTTCTAATTATCTTACCCAGTCAAGCCCCAGCTTATGCATTTCTAATTAGTTTACCCCACCTAGCCCCAGTCTAAGCATTTCTAATTAGCATACCCTATCCATCCCAGCTTATGCCTTTCTTGTTAGCTTGCCCTGTCCAACCCCAGCATATGCACTTCTAATAAACGTATCCTATCCAGCCCAGCTTATGTATTTCTAATTAGCTTACCCAATCCAGCCCCAGTTTATGCACTTCTAATAAGCGTATCCTATCCAGCCCCCACTTATGCATTTCTAATTAGCTTTCCCTATCCAGCCCCAGCTTATGTACTTCTAATAAGCTTATTCTATCCAGCCCAGATTATGTATTTCTAATTATCTTGCCCAGTCAAGCCCCAGCTTATGCATTTCTAATTAGTTTAAACCACGTAGCCCCAGTCTAAGCATTTCTAATTAGCATGCCCTATCCAGCCCAAGCTTATGTATTTCTTGTTAGCTTGCCCTATCCAACCCCAGTTAATTTCTTTCTAATTAGCTTACCCTATCCAGCCCCAGTTTATGCCTTTCTAATTAGCTTACCCTATCCAGACCATATTATGCATTTCTAATTAGCTTACCCTACCCAGCCCCAGTTTATGTGTTTCTAATTAGCTTACCTTATCCAACCCTTGTTATGCATTTCTACTTACCTTACCCTACTCAGCCCCAGCTCCTGCCTTTCCTTATGCAACCCTGGCTCGTGTATGCGTAATTAGTTTACACTATCCAACCCCAGCTCATGCATTTGTAATTACCCTACAGAATCCAGGCCAGACTTGTGTATAAATAATTACCTTTGCCTAGCGATCTCCAGCTCACATGTTTGTAATTAGTTTGCCCAATCCATCTCCGGCTCTCGAATTTGTAATTACCAGCTCTCCCGTGCTACTGCACCGCTCTGCTTCCTTCCCGCCTCTCTGGGTAGTTTCTACTGCTTTTGCCTTGTTTTACTGCTTTCTCCTTCCTTTCCCTCGCTTCTCTGAGTGCTTTCTCATTTTTGCCTCATTCTCTACTGCTTTCTCCTTCCTGTGCCCCATTTTTCTGAGTGCTTTCTCCTGTTCTCTCATGTTTTTACTGTTCATTTCCTCTCCTCCCGTTGTTCTGAGTGCTTTGTCCTGCTTTTGCCTCATTTTTACTTCTTTTTTCTTCCTCCCTGTTTTTCTGAGTGCTTTCTCCTGCTTTTGCCTTGTTTTCTACTGCTTTCTACTTCCATTCCCGTTTTTATATGTGCTTTCTACTGTTTCGCCTTAATTTTTTCTATTTTCTCTTTCCTCTACCCTGTTTTCCTGAGTGCTTTCTCCTGCTTTTGCCTAGTTTTTACTGCTTTATCCGTCCTCTCCCATGTTTATCTGAGTGCTTCTCCTGTTCTTGCCTCATCTTTCACGGTTTCCCCTTGCTTTGTCCTCATTTGCCACACTGCCCGTGTCCCGCCTCGTGCCTAGCTTCACCTTCCAGCGCCCCTCCCTCCTTCCAGGACCTCCTTAAAGGAGCTGCAGCGTGACCTCATTGAGCAGGATCCTATGCTGCTGCACCGCTCTGCTTCCTCCCCTTTTCTCTTACTGCTTTCTCCACATCTTGCCTTGTTTTACTGCTTTCTCCTTCCATTCCCCTCATTTTTTGAGTGCTTTCTTCTGCTTTTCCCTCGTTTTTATTGCTTTCTGTTTTTTCTCCTGTCATTTTTTTCTGAGTGCTTTCTCCTGCATTCCCACATTTTTTTACTGCTTACATCGCCGTTTGAATGAACAGAGCACTGCGAAGCAGCCAGCAATTCCTGCGCCTTGAGAACCTCAGAGGTGATTTGCCACGCCTTATGGCTCCTGATTGATTGATTTTCTTATCCAAACATGGCTCATCTATTTGTAATTTCCCTGCAGTATCCATGCCTGGTGTGGCACGTGTATTTGAAAGTTTTCATTAATGGCAAGGAGGGGGGAAAGGGGTAAAAAGGGGAAGCTGGCCGGGAGAGAAGGTTCGCACTTAGAGGCATATCAACAAGGCGGCGATAAAAAATGTACGCAGCTTTTGCGCCCGTTTTCGGCCGAAAAGCGGCGATAATTTTATTGCTATATTAGCAAGATCTTGCTACCGCATGAATCCTTGCTTTAGCGCCCTTTCCCGTAACGCCCACCTTTGCATCTCTAATGAGATTCAAAGTGGGCGTTCCAGCTCAAAATAACTGGAGAAATGTCGCTAACCGACATTTGTCCAATTATCAATGGGCACGCTAACAATAATAGCGATAAGAAAAGTAGCGCTAACCTTGGTTATCGCTACTTTCCTTATGCCTGCTTTTAGTTTGACTTAGCCATGATATCCTATGGAAGGTGGATATCATGGCTGAGTCTGCCCTGTCCTACCAGCGATAATTGCACAATTGGCAGCTTGCGCCTGGAATTTTATCGCTTTTAAGATAAACTTTGCTAATAGCACGCTATCTCAGCGATAAAATTCGGCGATAGCCGCTGATAATTATCCTAGCTCTAAGTGCGCTTAGCTATAATTATCGCCGGTTGTTGCTGATGGTGCAGAGCAGGAATATCGTCAGAGAAACATTGTCTGACATAAATATCCCTGCAGAAATATCGAAAAGAAGAAATATCGATAACAAAAATATAGTTTGACCAGAATATCGACAGACAGGTAAGTAATATCGATAACAATAATATAGTTGTAATAAATATCGTTTACAAAAATATAGTTTACAAAAATATCGATTTTTTAATAATGTCATGTATTTTAGTGTTTTTAATGAGAATTGTTTGTTATTTTAATATATGTTTTTGAATGTTAATAGTTATTAATGTATATTATGTTGAATTTTGTGTTATTAGTTCCGTAGCGGGTTGTGGGTTTATAGGGGAATAGGGTGGGAAGTAATTTAAATATATAAAATTAATTGATTAATTAATGTGTTAATTTAATAATTATTTGTTAATTAATTTCAATTAGTCAATTATTAATTAATTATGGTAATTAATTCATAATATTAATTAATTGTGTTAATTGTTTAATTAATTTTAGGTGTGTGTAGTGGAGTTTATATGTGTAAATGGTGTGAAGTAATTAAATTGTTATTGATAGATTATTAAATACTTTATAAATTAATAACCATTAATTAATTAGTAATTATTAATTGTAAATGTGTAATTAAATTTAGGTTTGTGTTGTGGTGTTTATAAGTGTATATGGTGTGAAATCTGTCAATTAAATAATTAATTAATTATTTAAAAAAAAAAAATTATCATTAATTAATTAGTAAATATTAAATGTAATTGTGTAATTATTTTTAGGTTTGTGGTGGATATTATAGTGTTAAATAATGTGTAAATATATATTTTTTTATTATCTTTGTTAATAATAAAATATTTAAATGTACATATTAATTATGTTTATATTGGAAATTAAATTTAATAAAAAAATTGATAGTTTTTTTTTTTTATTGTTTTGGGTTCCAGCACTTTCCCTACTGTTGTACCCTGTGGAGTGGGAATAGTAATGTTCACCCCTACGCTATCCAACGCTTTCCCTACTGTTGCACCCTCTGGAGTGGGAATAGTAATTTTTACCCCTACGCTATCCAATGCTTTCCCTACTGTTGCACCATTTGGAGTGGGAATAGTAATTTTTACCCCTGCGCTATCCAATGCTTTCCCTACTGGTGCACCCTCTGGAGTGGGAATAGTAATTTTTACTCCTAAGCTATCCAACGCTTTCCCTACTGTTGCACCCTTTGGAGTGGGAATAGTAATTTTTACCCCTACGCTAACCAATGCTTTCCCTACTGTTGCACCCTCTGGAGTGGGAATAGTAATTTTTACTCCTACGCTATCCAACGCTTTCCCTACTGTTGCACCCTCTGGAGTGGGAATAGTAATTTTTACCCCTACGCTATCCAGCGCTTTCCCTACTGTTGCACCCTTTGGAGTGGGAATAGTAATTTTTACCTCTACGCTATCCAGCGCTTTCCCTACTGTTGCACTCACTGGAGTTGGAATAGTAATTTTTACCCCTACGCTATCCAGCGCTTTCCCTACTGTTGCACCCTTTGGAGTGGTAATAGTAATTTTTACCCCTTCGCTATCAAATGTTTTAACTACTAATGTTTTAATTTTATTATAAAATGTATGTATTATTATTTTTAAATACTTTTATGTGTTAATTAAATATAGAAAATGTTATTTAATTCAAAATGTTTTATATATGTTTTTATTTTATTTTTATATAATTATTAAAGTTTATTAAATAAATAAAGATAATAATAAAATGTATTTAAGAAAATATATGTATATGTACACATTTATTAAGTTTATAATGATTAAATTAAGTTTATTTGTTATAAATAGTTAAAATATAAATGTAATGTTATTTATTTTGTTAATAATATTAATAATATTTAATTTAAGTTATAATATTTTTTTAAAGTCGATATTTTTTACATCTACATTTTTTACATCTATATTTTTGAGTCGATATTATTGTAGTTACCTGTTTAAGTATAGGGAGTCGATATTTTTGTAATCGATATTTTTACATCTATATTTTTGTAAACTATATTTTTGTAATCGATATTTAAACATGGAACTGTTGCTGATATGCCCCCTAAGACTTAGAAGCCTGCCGGAGTCGGATTAGAAATGACGATGGCCTTGATAAACATTCGGTTTGAGTAGCAGGGTTCACAGGTTATGAAAGTATACAGAAGTTTTAGGTGATGTGGCATTTAAATATGCAATAGTTTCAGCCTTTACAGTCTCTAAATTTAGGGCTTGATTATGGGTTCCTCGTAATATTCCGACTCATGTGTAAATACCTGTTTGAAGGTATTTAATGCATCCGATAATTATCATATAAGTTTAATAACTCATGATTTGTTACATTGCGGCTGGTCAAACCTGCCAAAATTTAGCAGGGGAAAACATATGATATTTACTGAATCATGCGAATTTTGGAACGTTAAACACCATGAACTCATAATCAGTGTTATTTATCGCAAAAGATAACGTATCCTGTAGTATCATTATTTATCACGGGCAATAAATAACGCCTTAGCTCATAATCAGACCCTCAGAGTGTAGACCATCATTTTTTTAACACATACTGCATTTACTATCACCCAACTAGTGGTACTTGTTTATCAATCTTGGATAAAAAAGCGGAGTTTGCCATATTGAGATCTGAACCGGTGATGTTTCCGGTGTCAACAGGTTTCCGCAGCGGAAACGCTATCCCACACATGTATTTTACAGGGATAGGCTTGGTTCACAAAGGTAGAGGTATATAGAAATTCAGCAAACACACATAAATAGTGTTTTCTACAAGTGTGATTCCACTTTTGGAATTTACAACAATGGTGTTATGTTTGTAAAAAGATGTACTCACACATATATTTTTGTGTGAGTAAATCTACTTCTAGATGTGGATAGAGGTTGGAAGTAGGTGACCCAGTGTTGCATTCACTGAAAGTTGTTACACATCCACAAATGTACTTGTCTGTGTACTCACGAGCTTTTCTCCAGTCTATTTCAACCCAGGAAAAGGTCGAAGGTTTCCTCCTACCTAATGTTTATTGAATATGCAAAGAGGAAGGGCACACCCTGACACTCGTGAGGGTTTAAACTAATGGGATTCTCAATAGAAAATAAAGTATTTTACCCCATGGAGAAAAAATTCCATTGTACAAATGTGATGTCCTTTCCCCAAGCACATAAATGTATTGTGAACCCACCGTGTCTTCAAAAATGTCTCCGTGTAGTCAGTTTAAGCAGGTTTTCAGTCAGAGCCTGGTAAACCTTTGTAAATTTACCAAATGAATACATCGATTCCCTTACAAGGTCACCAATCTCTAAGGGCCTGATTACGAGTCGGTCAATTAATTACGAGCCATGCATAAAACTCTGTTTACACATGAGCTGGAATTGCGAGTTTGAAAGTATTTAACACATCTGATAATCATCGGATGCGTTAAACAAGTTAACCTTCATTAAATTTCGTCAGCTCAAGCCTCAGAATAAGTGGAATAAGTGTTATTTGTTGTGCCCAACAAATAATGGGGCATATTACCAACAAGTAGCAATAATTATCGCTAAACAGGCTTAGTGACAGTTTTTTTATCGCTGCCTATCGCTGGATATGTTAGCGGAGAAAACATGCTATTAGCAACGTTTCTCCATTGTGCTAAAATATCCAGCGATAGCAGCAAAATGCGTGAATATCGCTGAGAATACAGCGATATTCACGCATTAGCGACAAAATGATCTTAGCCATGTTATCCACCTCCCATTGGATAACATGGATCACTGACATAATATCGATAGACAAAATTTTGACCTACAAAAATATCGAGGAAAAAATATAGAATGCCAGAATATCGACTGCCTATCTACAAACAGGTAAGTACAAAAAAAAAAACGAATCCAAAATATCGATTGTAAAAAAGTTATAGACTGTCAAAATATCGATTTTTTTAAATGTCTTAAAATTATTTTAAAACTAATATAATAATAAATATAATTAATTTAAACATACTTAAAACAATTAAATAATTAATACATAATTAATGTAACTTTAAAATAAAAAATACATTTTTATTTATATATATATATATATATATATATATATATATATATATATATATATATATATACATATTCTTAAAAAAACATATACAATATTTTTACCTTAGGATAGCGAGAGGGTTACATTTAATATAACCACTCCAGTGAGTGCAACAGTAGGGAAAACGTTGGATAGCGTAGGGGTAAAAATTACTATTCCCACTCCAAAGAGTGTAACACTAGGGAAAGCGTTGGATAGCGTAGGGGTAAAAATTACTATTCCAACACCAGAGAGAGCAACAGTAGGGAAAGCGCTGGATAGCGTAGGGGTAACAATTACTATTCCCACTCCAGTGAGTGCAACAGTAGGGAAAGCGTTGGATAGCGTAGGGGTAAAAATTACTATTCCCACTCCAGAGAGTGCAACAGTAGGGAAAGCGTTGGATAGCGTAGGGGTAAAAATTACTATTCCAATTCCAGAGAGTGCAACAATAGGGAAAGCGTTGGATAGTGGGAGGGTAAAAATTACTATTCCCACTCCAAAGAGTGCAACAGTATGGAAACCGTTGGATAGTGTAGGGGTAAAAATTACTATTCCCACTCCAGTGAGTGCAACAGTAGGGAAAGCGTTGGATAGTGTAGGGGTAAAAATTACTATTCCCACTCCAGTGAGTCCAACAGTAGGGAAAGCGTTGGCTAGTGGGAGGGTAAAAATTACTATTCCCACTCCAGAGAGTGCAACAGTAGGGAAAACGTTGGATAGCGTAGGGGTAAAAATTACTATTCCAACTCCAGAGAATGCAACAGTAGGGAAAACGTTGGATAGTGGGAGGGTAAAAATTTGTATTCCCACTCCAGAGAGTGCAACAGTAGGGAAAGCGTTGGATAGCGTAGGGGTAAAAATTACTATTCCCACTCCAGTGAGTACAACAGTAGGGAAAGCGTTGGATAGCGTAGGGGTAAAAATTACTATTCCCACTCCAGTGAGTGCAACAGTAGGGAAAGCGTTGGATAGTGGGAGGGTAAAAATGACTATTCCCACTCCAGAGAGTGCAACAGTAGGGAAAAACGTTGGAAAGCGTAGGGGTAAAAATTACTATTCCCACTCCAGAGAGTGCAACAGTAGGGAAAGCGTTGGATAGCGTAGGGGTAAAAATTACTATTCCCACTCCAGAGAGTGCAACAGTAGGGAAAGCGTTGGATAGCGTAGGGGTAAAAATTACTATTCCCACTCCAGTGAGTGCAACAGTAGGGAAAGCGTTGGATAGTGGGGGGGTAAAAATTACTATTCCCACTCCAAAGAGTGCAACAGTAGGGAAAACATTGGATAGCGTAGGGGTAAAAATTACTATTCCCACTCCAAAGAGTGCAACAGTAGGGAAAGCGTTGGATAGTGGGAGGGTAAAAATTACTATTGCCACTCCAGAGAGTGCAACAGTAGGGAAAGCGGTGGATAGCGTAGGGGTAAAAATTACTATTCCCACTCCAGTAAGGACAACAGTAGGGAAAGCGTTGGATAGCGAAGGGGTAAAAATTACTATTCCCACTCCAGAGAGTGCAACAGTAGGGAAAACGTTGGATAGCGTAGGGGTAAAAATTACTATTCCCACTCCAGAGAGTGCAACAGTAGGGAAAGCGTTGGATAGCGTAGGGGTAAAAATTACTATTCCAACTCCAGAGAGTGCAACAGTAGGAAAAGCGTTGGATAGCATAGGGGTAAAAATTACTATTCCCACTCCAGTGAGTGCAACAGTAGGGAAAGCGTTGGATAGTGGGAGGGTAAAAATTACTATTCCCACTCCAGAGAGTGCAACAATAGGGAAAACGTTGGATAGCGTAGGGGTAAAAATTACTATTCCAACTCCAGAGAATGCAACAGTAGGGAAAACGTTGGATAGTGGGAGGGTAAAAATTAGTATTCCCACTCCAGAGAGTGCAACAGTAGGGAAAGCGTTGGATAGCGTAGGGGTAAAAATTACTATTCCCACTCCAGTGAGTACAACAGTAGGGAAAGCGTTGGATAGCGTAGGGGTAAAAATTGCTATTCCCACTCCAGTGAGTGCAACAGTAGGGAAAGCGTTGGATAGTGGGAGGGTAAAAATTACTATTCCCACTCCAGAGAGTGCAACAGTAGGGAAAACGTTGGATAGCGTAGGGGTAAAAATTACTATTCCCACTCCAGAGAGTGCAACAGTAGGGAAAGCGTTGGATAGCGTAGGGGTAAAAATTACTATTCCCATTCCAGAGAGTGCAACCGTAGGGAAAGCGTTGGATGGCTTGGGGTAAAAATTACTATTCCCACTCCAGTGAGTGCAACAGTAGGGAAAGCGTTGGATAGTGGGAGGGTAAAAATTACTATTCACACTCCAGAGAGTGCAACAGTAGGGAAACCGTTGGATAGCATAGGGGTAAAAATTACTATTCCAACTCCAAAGAGTGCAACAGTAGGGAAAGCGTTGGATAGTGGGAGGGTAAAAATTACTATTGCCACTCCAGAGAGTGCAACAGTAGGGAAAGCGTTGGATAGCGTAGGGGTCAAAATTACTATTCCCACTCCAGTTAGTGCAACAGTAGGGAAAGCGTTGGATAGCGTAGGGGTAAAAATTACTATTCCCACTCCAGTGAGTGCAACAGTAGGGAAAGCGTTGGATAGTGGGAATGTAAAAATTACTATTGCCACTCCAGAGAGTGCAACAGTAGGGAAAGTGTTGCATAGCGTAGGGGTAAAAATTACTATTCCCACTCCAGAGAGTGCAACAGTAGGGAAAGCGTTGGATAGCGTAGGGGTAAAAATTACTATTCCCACTCCAGTGAGTGCAACAGTAGGGAAAGCGTTGGATAGTGGGAGGGTAAAAATTACTATTCCCACTCCAGAGAGCGCAACAGTAGGGAAAACATTGGATAGCGTAGAGGTAAAAATTACTATTCTAACTCCAAAGAGCGCAACAGTAGAGAAAACGTTGGATAGCGAAGCAGTAAAAATTACTATTCCCACTCCAAAGAGTGCAACAGTAGGGAATGCGTTGGATAGTGGGAATGTAAAAATTACTATTGCCACTCCAGAGAGTGCAACAGTAGGGAAAGTGTTGGATAGCGTAGGGGTAAAAATTACTATTCCCACTCCAGAGAGTGCAACAGTAGGGAAAGCGTTGGATAGCGTAGGGGTAAAAATTACTATTCCAATTCCAGAGAGTGCAACAATAGGGAAAGCGTTGGATAGTGGGAGGGTAAAAATTACTATTCCCACTCCAAAGAGTGCAACAGTATGGAAACCGTTGGATAGTGTAGGGGTAAAAATTACTATTCCCACTCCAGTGAGTGCAACAGTAGGGAAAGCGTTGGATAGTGTAGGGGTAAAAATTACTATTCCCACTCCAGTGAGTCCAACAGTAGGGAAAGCGTTGGCTAGTGGGAGGGTAAAAATTACTATTCCCACTCCAGAGAGTGCAACAGTAGGGAAAACGTTGGATAGCGTAGGGGTAAAAATTACTATTCCAACTCCAGAGAATGCAACAGTAGGGAAAACGTTGGATAGTGGGAGGGTAAAAATTTGTATTCCCACTCCAGAGAGTGCAACAGTAGGGAAAGCGTTGGATAGCGTAGGGGTAAAAATTACTATTCCCACTCCAGTGAGTACAACAGTAGGGAAAGCGTTGGATAGCGTAGGGGTAAAAATTACTATTCCCACTCCAGTGAGTGCAACAGTAGGGAAAGCGTTGGATAGTGGGAGGGTAAAAATGACTATTCCCACTCCAGAGAGTGCAACAGTAGGGAAAAACGTTGGAAAGCGTAGGGGTAAAAATTACTATTCCCACTCCAGAGAGTGCAACAGTAGGGAAAGCGTTGGATAGCGTAGGGGTAAAAATTACTATTCCCACTCCAGAGAGTGCAACAGTAGGGAAAGCGTTGGATAGCGTAGGGGTAAAAATTACTATTCCCACTCCAGTGAGTGCAACAGTAGGGAAAGCGTTGGATAGTGGGGGGGTAAAAATTACTATTCCCACTCCAAAGAGTGCAACAGTAGGGAAAACATTGGATAGCGTAGGGGTAAAAATTACTATTCCCACTCCAAAGAGTGCAACAGTAGGGAAAGCGTTGGATAGTGGGAGGGTAAAAATTACTATTGCCACTCCAGAGAGTGCAACAGTAGGGAAAGCGGTGGATAGCGTAGGGGTAAAAATTACTATTCCCACTCCAGTAAGGACAACAGTAGGGAAAGCGTTGGATAGCGAAGGGGTAAAAATTACTATTCCCACTCCAGAGAGTGCAACAGTAGGGAAAACGTTGGATAGCGTAGGGGTAAAAATTACTATTCCCACTCCAGAGAGTGCAACAGTAGGGAAAGCGTTGGATAGCGTAGGGGTAAAAATTACTATTCCAACTCCAGAGAGTGCAACAGTAGGAAAAGCGTTGGATAGCATAGGGGTAAAAATTACTATTCCCACTCCAGTGAGTGCAACAGTAGGGAAAGCGTTGGATAGTGGGAGGGTAAAAATTACTATTCCCACTCCAGAGAGTGCAACAATAGGGAAAACGTTGGATAGCGTATTGGTAAAAATTACTATTCCAACTCCAGAGAATGCAACAGTAGGGAAAACGTTGGATAGTGGGAGGGTAAAAATTAGTATTCCCACTCCAAAGAGTGCAACAGTAGGGAAAGCGTTGGATAGCGTAGGGGTAAAAATTACTATTCCCACTCCAGTGAGTACAACAGTAGGGAAAGCGTTGGATAGCGTAGGGGTAAAAATTGCTATTCCCACTCCAGTGAGTGCAACAGTAGGGAAAGCGTTGGATAGTGGGAGGGTAAAAATTACTATTCCCACTCCAGAGAGTGCAACAGTAGGGAAAACGTTGGATAGCGTAGGGGTAAAAATTACTATTCCCACTCCAGAGAGTGCAACAGTAGGGAAAGCGTTGGATAGCGTAGGGGTAAAAATTACTATTCCCATTCCAGAGAGTGCAACCGTAGGGAAAGCGTTGGATGGCTTGGGGTAAAAATTACTATTCCCACTCCAGTGAGTGCAACAGTAGGGAAAGCGTTGGATAGTGGGAGGGTAAAAATTACTATTCACACTCCAGAGAGTGCAACAGTAGGGAAACCGTTGGATAGCATAGGGGTAAAAATTACTATTCCCACTCCAAAGAGTGCAACAGTAGGGAAAGCGTTGGATAGTGGGAGGGTAAAAATTACTATTGCCACTCCAGAGAGTGCAACAGTAGGGAAAGCGTTGGATAGCGTAGGGGTCAAAATTACTATTCCCACTCCAGTTAGTGCAACAGTAGGGAAAGCGTTGGATAGCGTAGGGGTAAAAATTACTATTCCCACTCCAGTGAGTGCAACAGTAGGGAAAGCGTTGGATAGTGGGAATGTAAAAATTACTATTGCCACTCCAGAGAGTGCAACAGTAGGGAAAGTGTTGCATAGCGTAGGGGTAAAAATTACTATTCCCACTCCAGAGAGTGCAACAGTAGGGAAAGCGTTGGATAGCGTAGGGGTAAAAATTACTATTCCCACTCCAGTGAGTGCAACAGTAGGGAAAGCGTTGGATAGTGGGAGGGTAAAAATTACTATTCCCACTCCAGAGAGCGCAACAGTAGGGAAAACATTGGATAGCGTAGAGGTAAAAATTACTATTCTAACTCCAAAGAGCGCAACAGTAGAGAAAACGTTGGATAGCGAAGCAGTAAAAATTACTATTCCCACTCCAAAGAGTGCAACAGTAGGGAATGCGTTGGATAGTGGGAATGTAAAAATTACTATTGCCACTCCAGAGAGTGCAACAGTAGGGAAAGTGTTGGATAGCGTAGGGGTAAAAATTACTATTCCCACTCCAGAGAGTGCAACAGTAGGGAAAGCGTTGGATAGTGGGAGGGTAAAAATTACTATTCCCACTCCAGAGAGTGCAACAGTAGGGAAAACATTGGATAGCGTTGGGGTAAAAATTACTATTCCCACTCCAGTGAGTGCAACAGTAGGGAAAACGTTGGATAGCGTAGGGGTAAAAATTACTATTCCAACTCCAGAAAGTGCAACAGTAGGGAAAACGTTGGATAGCGTAGGGGTAAAAATTACTATTCCCACTCCAGTGAGTGCAACAGTAGGGAAAGTAAATACTTCATATATATTTAAACATAAATTAAATATTAATACCAATTACAAATTAATTAAAATTAATTCCCAATTTAAGATATTATAATAATTATTCAAATTAAAATAATACAATTAATTTAATTACTAAAAAAGAATTACCTATTATTCCAAAATATTTACAAATAACAATAAATTATTAAAACATTTAAAAATAAATAACAATCAATTCAAAATAAATACCAATTTATATATTAATACATTTAATTAATTACAATTAAATGACTTCCCACCCAATTCCCCTATAAACCCACAACCTGCTACAAAAATTAAATACATAAAATTAACATAATTATCAACTAATCAATTAATAAAAATTAATTACCATTTAAAAATAAATAATTACCAATTACAAATTAAATTTCAATTAAATCTAAATAAATACCAAGTAATTTTTTTTTATTATTTATAATTAAATTACTTCCCACCCTGTTCACCTATAAACCCACAACCCACTCCAGAAAATAAATGAGTAAAATTAACATAATGATCAATTATTAAAAATTAATTACCAATTATATTTTATTTAATTGCCAATTAAAAAATATTTAAAAATTAATTGTAAATAAATACAAATAAATTATTATATTTATTTAATTATAATTAAATTACTTTCCACCCTATTCCCCTATAAACCCACAACCCGCTCCAGAAAATAAATGAATGTAATTCACATAATTATCAATTAATTAATTTAATACAAATTAATCACAAATTATATTTTAATTAATTGCCAATTAATAATTAATTAACAATAAATTGTACATCAGTACCAATAAATTAAAATATTTAATTAATTATAATTAAATTACTTCCCACCCTATTCCCCTATAAACCCACAACCCGCTCCAGAATTTTATTACACAAAAATTAAATACAATAAATTGACTTAGTTACTTACCTAAAATTCGATATTTTTGTTGTCTATATTCTGTCCCTCGATATTTTTGTTGTCTATATTCTGTCCCTCGATATTTCTGTTGTCTATATTCTGTCCATTCGATATTCTGTCCATTCTATATTTTTGATTGAATATTATTGTCCTTCAATTCGATATTTTTGTAGTCTATATTCTGTCTTTTCTATATTCTGTCTACTCTATTTTGAAGTCGATATTTCACTACCTCGATAATTTTGTTGTCGATATTATGTCTGTATACCGATAACATGGCTAAGCACTGGTCTGAGCAGGCGTTAGTTTTTGGTGATAGCGGGAATATTTCCATCACTACGCCTGCCTTGCTAATAGGCGATAGCCACTTTAGCGACTGCTTTCAGTCGCTAACAGGTTGGGTACGCCCACTTTGCATGTCATTAGCAATAAATATCGCTGACATGCAAAGCGGGCCCCAAACCGCTCTCTATCGCCTAAAAGCTGTCGCTAACATCAGTTAGCGACAGCTTGCTAATAGAGCAATAGAATTATCGCCGCTTAGTGGCCGAAAACTACCGCTAAACCGGCGATAATTGCCTATCGCCACCCTTGGTAATATGCCCCTGTGTACCTCATGAAATCGTTATTTATCAGGTGCGTTAAATAACACCTAATGCTCGTAATCAGGCCCTATGTGTATATTTACTGTTATCGGCTGTCCATGGTCTAGTGTCCCATGATATCGGCTGTCGTAGTGTATAAGCTGGTAAAATAGCGCAGTCTGGTAGGGCGCCACGTGCAGAGGTCAGTGTATATACAGCAGGTCTCTGCATCTAATGTTACCCAGAGGGGAATGTTGCTGTGAAGGAAATTATGCATCCAGGGAAAAAATGTCTGTCACATCCAAATGTAATGATTTTCCAACCTTGAAAGGGTGCACATATGAATAGGTTTGCAATGATTCAAATTCAACAATTGCTGCAAAATAATTCACAGAAATATTTCAATGGGATTTTAGTTTGTGACTTGCACATCTACTTATCACATGGAATCCTACAACCTATGTCCAGCAAGGTTATTTATTGAAATTGAGGAAGAAAAAATGAAATGCAATCTACAGGAAACCTATTTAGGTTTTGTGAAGAACCCTCACCCACTCTATTAGTGGCATGCTTCGCCATCGGGCCCAGGTACCCTTTAACAGTGGGCTTCCACAGAATGGATTAAAGCAAAGGTTTAATCAGCCACGGCCGGTAGTAGGTGTAACTGCAGGGCGGTGACGTGGGGAGGGGAGGGGCAGGGTGGGGGGCAGTAATGTATGGATTACGGACTTTAACAGGTAAGTAAACATATAAATAAATAAAACAAATGTTGTTGCGCGCACTGCATCGCATTTGGTGATGCAGTGCACGCAACTAAATTCATTTTATTTATTTATATGTTTACTTACCTGTTAAAGTCCGTAATCCATACATTACTACCCCCCACCCTGCCCCTCCCCGTCCCCACGTCACCGCCCTGCAATTACACCTACTACCGGCTGCGGCTGAGTTTAATGTCTGCTGGGTATAATAGTGTCACTGTAAAAGGTGTAGGGTCTGCTATTAAAGGAATACCGGGACATTCATTAGGTATTTTTAGATTGCAACAGACCCTGACTAAAAATCTAAATCTCAAAGTGCTCACTGGAATATGGTTGAGCGATGCTGGTTTTTAGGGACAAGGATGAGAGCCACTGATGAAGCACAACTTCCCTGGTCAGGGACATCTTGAGGATTTTGGGGGGCCCTTTTAGGAACAGCTTTGAGTTTATGGTCCATTTTCAGCTCTTTCATGCCCTCTTTGGCAAGGTTCAATATTGTAACACAGAAGCGACTCACTAATATTAATGAAAATAATCGCTGTGACACCACCCATTTCTCATATATCTTGCTCTGTTTTGATCTTAAAAAAACTTTTTTATGGATGTTGCATCAAACAAATACAACATTCCTCCGCAAAATGTCTGTAATAGACCCTCACACAACACCCACATTAAAATAAATTAAAGGTAAACAGTATTTAACCCCTTAAATGCTTATGACGAGCTCAGCTCGTCATGAGGCACAGTGGAGCTGTGCTCATGTCGAACTGAGCTCGTCATAACTGCCGCGGAACGCCAACGCGGGGCTAATTCCCCGCCTGTGTGGGCGTTCTGAAGGAGTGGGCGGAGTCGTGACGAGCCCAGCTCGTCATGAGCACAGCTCCACCGTGCAGCATGACGTGCTGGGCTTGTCACGAGCACAGCGCCGCCGCACGCGGCCCCTACCCCTGCACCGCGGGGGAATTAGCCCCGCATGGAAGAGGTTAAAATAATATGTTTAAGAATTATTCAGGTCATCAGAGCAAGACTCTGCAGAACAGAGCTGGTTATATCAAGGGGCCCCCTGAAAGACTGGGGCCCTGGGCCAGAGCCCACTTTGCCCATGCCTTAAAAGGTCTCTGTCCCTGGTAAGGAAGAGACATAAAGGGCTGGATGTATCTTAGGCTGTAATAGTCAGAAATATCTGACATGTTGTGTCCAATATCTTATTTACAAAAATATTGTCCTTTTGAGTGTAGATTTTCTGTTATTAACTCCAATGAGGGGAAAGGCCAAAAACACGTGTGTGTGTCAAAAAACCAAGTTGTCTCCCTCCCTGACACTCAGTTGGATCCCAGCACAGCTTTCGGGTAATCGAGGTAAACCCCGGAGCTTCTAGCTGTAGAATTAGACCCAGCACAGTCACAGGGTTTTTGTGTCACCTTGAAATGCGTCTTTTCATTTTCAGTCTGATTCTATTTCTGGTCTACGATCACGTGACTGTGCGCACCAAACCCGCGCATTCGCTTCATGAATACTACCGCTAATGGCGGAAGTGTTGGCATTGGTGTAAAGGCCTATAAATGGGGGTGTTTATTGTAGGGGGAGGGGAGCAGGATCCATGCCAGATTTTCAGGATATCCACTGTCTATGAAAATGAGTTCTATTTTGAGTCATTGCGATTTATGCGGCTTTCATGGAGAACTGGCACAGAATCAGGCCTGAAGGACCTAATTTGGACCGCGCTGCCGTAGGCCTTTAGCGCTGGCATTTTCCATGTAGCCTCATTCACTCATATGCATGAAGTGCCCGCGTGAATGTCTCATTCTTGCTTTCCATAACCCTAGTGTCCTTGCAACTTGAATGACATTTTTTCGGGTGTATTGTGTCGCACCCCTGCATGTCACCCAGTTTTTAATTTGTGCTGGTGGCTTTAGGAGGCATGCAGCAGGACCCATTTTTAGGGTACTGGGATTTATTTTTATCATCAGACTTTGAGTGAGAGTTAGAGATGCAGCGGTGGAAAAGGGAGGAAGGGAAATATGGGTGAAAAGAACCAGCCAGAGTGAGATAAAGGGGCAGGAAGTGTAGGGTGGTGGAAGAAAGAGGTGTGGGGTAAAATTCAGAATAAGCAACTTTTGCATTCAGCAAACACTATGGGCCAGATGTTCAAAGCTTTTTTGAGGCCCCAAACAGGCTGTTTCTGCAAATCGGACCAATTGCAACCACAAAAAAAGCATTGTTTAATGTACAAAGCCCTATTTGCGGTTCAGTAACCTATTACCGAATTGCAAATTGGGTTTGCAAATTGAGTATTAGGAAGGGGTGTGATTAAGACATCCCTCCCTAATACCGAGGGTATGTGTACGAGGCTGGCTTAGTATATGGTGCATACTTTAAAGAGTGATGCACGATGCACTAATCCAGGCAACCCTTATGGTGATTTTAGTGGACTTTGATAACCTTAAAGCTCTCAAAGGGGTAGCTGTGGAGAGCAGCCTTCAAGCTTATCTTGAAGGAGTGTAAAGCAGCTTGTTTTACTATATTTATTAAACAGTGTAGAATAGATGAGAAAGAACAACACAGTGTTTATGAAAAATAAGTGTATTTATTAACACAACACAATCACTATCATTTGGTATATCTCCTATCCAGAGGTATCAATTATACACATAAGAATACTTCAAAGAAATCAGGTAAGTAGCAAAAATATATACTGGTCCCCTGGGGGACACCAAACCATATACTAAATAGGTGGAAACACAGCTGCTTTTTCAATAGAAGTCAATGGAGAAGTTGCGGTTGCAGTTTTAAAGAAAAATGACCCTCCCATGGGACCCCAAAGAAACCCATTGAAGGACAGAAGGTTGGAGAGCCACCCCATATGTGGATGCCCCAGGAACCAGTTTACCAGCATCAGGGGAACTGGGTGCACTGGGGTGAAGTGATATTGGAACCTCTTATGGACGACAATGGGCGACTCTGGAAGAAAGGCTGCTGGGGAAGTCTGTGATGAAGTCCGGTGGAATCCAAGGATTGATTCTTGAAGAGGAGAACCCTCACGGAGAGGGGACATAGTCTATGCCACTCCGAAGTGACCAGGAGGCACGGAAGCACAACGCCCACCCTTGGCAGGACGTTCAGAAGGGTTCACAAGGACTTTGTCACTGCAGCGGTGGGGACCCGGCGAGGCTGTGGAAGGCCAGGAGCTGTACACAAGCTGTCCCACATCGGATGTCAGTGTCCAGGTGGTCGGTGTCCAATGAGAGCACCAACAAGCTTTGGTAGCTGCAACTGACATTAAAGACAAATAGATGCAATCTTTGGGACCAGGAAGGTTCAAGGAACTCACCACATGAAGGAGAGTCAGAGCAGGGCCCAAGCAAGCAGGGGAGCTCAACAAAGCAAAAGAAGACCCTCGAGAGGACCCACAGGCCAAAGGCATAGGAGTCGCAAGAGGACCCGTGGCTGCTCACCAAAGATGGAGGCCCACGATGCAGGAGATGTATGGAGGATGCTGTTCTACGAGGGATGAGGTGCTTGTTGCTGGAGCCAGCAACTCTGATGAGGGATACTGTCCTCCAAATTGAAGGAAAGACAGGTCAGGCCTCTGGGGAGCCACAGATCCATCACCTGTGTTGCTGGCCCATTGGAAGTCTGTAGGATGACAGGAGCAGCAGACAGGTCAGCTTAGACGTGGTGCATGCAGGGGCGTGACTCCTTCACTCCAAGGGAGATTCCTTAGGATGTGCTTGATGACCACAAATCCCTGGAGATCCTGAGCGAAGCACAGACACAAAAGAGACAAAATACTTGCAGAACAGTGAGACCAGGAGCAGCAGCAGCCTTCCTTGATACAGCCTTGGTTCTAGGCAAATTCCACCGAAGTCCAAGTGTAATGTAAATGTAATGTAATGTAATATTAGATTTGTAGAGCGCACAGCTACTCAGAGTATCCAGGCGCTAGTTCCTGAAAGCCTACCACACACCAATCTAAAAAGGAAAAAGGGGAAAAGAAAAAGAACCTCAGAAAAGCAAAGTCTTTAGTTTCTTCTTAAAAGTTACCGGGTCCGACACCCTCCTAAGGGCCAACGGGGAGAGCATTCCAGGCTAGGCCTGCTTTGCGGGTGAAAGAACAGCCACCCAGCCTGTGGCGATTGAAGCGAGGGTTCTGAATTAGGAGCTGGTCAGAGGAACGCAGTTGCCTAGAAGGTTTGTAAAAGACAAAACCCTTCTGAAGATAGAGCGGACCCAACCCATACAGGTGCCTTTGGACAATGGACAGCATTTTAAATTTGAGGCGAGACTCAACTTGGAGCCAGTGCAGGTGACGTAGATGAATCCACACACTCTGTCTTGGAGAAAGCCCCAGGAGTAGCCTGGCTGCCGCATTCTGGACTACCTGTATTATAAAACAGGGTTAGACCCAGAAGTCAAAGGGACCTGGGTAGTTAATTGTTATGAACAGAGGGGTCCCCCACTTATATGGAGTTGGTACGAAAAAAGGGGAAATCAACACATAATTCAAAAAGGTTTAGAAAGAAAGGTTAATCAAAAAGCGTTCTGGAAATGCATTGTTTTATTCACTATGCATCCATATCGTCACAGTCACGTAATTCATTTGTGAATATCAGAATACACACTCATTTTATCATACGTTTATGTGCCCATAGGGAGAAGGAAAAGGGAAAGGAAGGTAGTAAAGTTAGCATAGAATTGTGACTCACTATACATTTAATAGAAACAAAATTACATTGAAATTCATGTATAAGTTCAAAAATGATCCCTATCCACAACAGGGTCATATACAATGTCCGCAATGTCAGGTGCTTGTTCAGAAAGTTCAAGCTCCTATAAAGCCGTGTATATCATGCTGGTACTAGGAGTTGAAGAAGGGTAGAGGAACAGTCTACGTTTCGACCCAGGAATCGATGTAGGATAGTTGGTCCTTACAGAGAGGGTCTTCTTTAGGACATACGGGGTGGGGGGATGGGCAAGCCTCCTAGGGTAAAAGGAGAGCAGAGTCAGACTTTACTTAATGTAGGGCAACAGTGTCCCTAAGATAACCGTAGCGGGGAAATGACAGGCCGCCCGGGAACAGCGTTAAAAACATACTGAGGACTATAGAGGTTGTCTGTGAGGACTGTTACCTGCTGTGTATTGCAAGTAAGCGTATGACCAGCACGGTCATAAACAAATCGTAGGGTTACGGATTGCGGAAATCTAAATTTCAATCGGTGTGATCCAAATCTAAAGAGGAACATAAAAATTTTTTAAAAAAATATATTGATCACCACTCAGAGCAAACCAAGCTGCTATTCACTCTGAGATCCGGTCATACCTTAGTTGGAAATATCAAGTAGTGCAGAGAGGAACTATCTTTGTGTGTCAGAAAAAGCTCAACTGATTTCTGAGTCCGTATCTAAAGTAAAGAGAACAAGTGGAGACTGATTTGGTAAATGAGCTGCCCCACCGTAAATACTGGCAAATATCCAAAAAGAGGGGGTTGTGTTAGGTCTTACCCATGAGAGCCGGTCCTTCAGCGTGGGACGGGTGTCTCAGAGGAGCGACTCCGAATTGCTACTGCCTGGAGGGGGCGGGGATTAGGGCGAGCATGATTAGCTTCGCCGTCGTATCTGAGTTAAAAGAGTGAATCGGCGATTAATAATAAAGTAAACAAGATTTTGTGGGGGAGAGCGTAATAGTTGTAAGTGCAGTGTGTTAACATATGTATGTGACTTTTACCATCAAATCGAATATATTGTCGTGACCCAACCTTTGACCATGCATTTTGACCGCCTTGTCGGCAGGTCCATGCCAATATGGGATAATTGAGCTATATGTCCTATTCGTTTTAGCGAACACAACGTACATTATGAATACACGTGGTGTCTGAGGTCAATACTTTTGTTAAACCATGAACTTCGTTCTTATAGGTATCATTCACATACATTATGCTTATATTATCAACATTCACATAATGTTCAGTGAGCGGGTCCGCCATTTGTTCACACTAAGACGGTTGCTAGGTTACTGACTTTGAGTCCTTCCCTTAACTTGCTGACTCCGTGTATATTTGTTTACTTCCAGACGGTTGCCAAGTTACTTATTTTTAGTCCTTCCTTTACCTTGTTAACTCCGTATATATTGAGTTGCCACGCCCCCGCCAGGACACTTCCTGGTTACGGAGCTGTGTTTGCCCGCGAGGATTCCCGGTCACTGCAGAGAGAATTATAGCAAGAGGTAAATGCCCTTAACAATCACGCTTCTTTGAGGAGCCCCTTGGTTAATTTAATGCAATCTAACCTCTGATTCACTTCATTGATTCAGATACCACGGCGAAGTCACACGAGACCGCCCTACCCCCGCCCTCCGGGCTCGATCATCTCGAAGACGCACTGAGAGGTAAATGCGTTACAACTATTACGCTCTCCCCCACAAAATCTTGTTTACTTTATTATTAATCGCCGATTCACTCTTTTAACTCAGATACGACGGCGAAGCTAATCATGCTCGCCCTAATCCCCGCCCCCTCCAGGCAGTAGCAATTCGGAGTCGCTCCTCTGAGACACCCGTCCCACGCTGAAGGACCGGCTCTCATGGGTAAGACCTAACACAACCCCCTCTTTTTGGATATTTGCCAGTATTTACGGTGGGGCAGCTCATTTACCAAATCAGTCTCCACTTGTTCTCTTTACTTTAGATACGGACTCAGAAATCAGTTGAGCTTTTTCTGACACACAAAGATAGTTCCTCTCTGCACTACTTGATATTTCCAACTAAGGTATGACCGGATCTCAGAGTGAATAGCAGCTTGGTTTGCTCTGAGTGGTGATCAATATATTTTTTTAAAAAAATTTTATGTTCCTCTTTAGATTTGGATCACACCGATTGAAATTTAGATTTCCGCAATCCGTAACCCTACGATTTGTTTATGACCGTGCTGGTCATACGCTTACTTGCAATACACAGCAGGTAACAGTCCTCACAGACAACCTCTATAGTCCTCAGTATGTTTTTAACGCTGTTCCCGGGCGGCCTGTCATTTCCCCGCTACGGTTATCTTAGGGACACTGTTGCCCTACATTAAGTAAAGTCTGACTCTGCTCTCCTTTTACCCTAGGAGGCTTGCCCATCCCCCCACCCCGTATGTCCTGAAGAAGACCCTCTCTGTAAGGACCAACTATCCTACATCGATTCCTGGGTCGAAACGTAGACTGTTCCTCTACCCTTCTTCAACTCCTAGTACCAGCATGATATACACGGCTTTATAGGAGCTTGAACTTTCTGAACAAGCACCTGACATTGCGGACATTGTATATGACCCTGTTGTGGATAGGGATCATTTTTGAACTTATACATGAATTTCAATGTAATTTTGTTTCTATTAAATGTATAGTGAGTCACAATTCTATGCTAACTTTACTACCTTCCTTTCCCTTTTCCTTCTCCCTATGGGCACATAAACGTATGATAAAATGAGTGTGTATTCTGATATTCACAAATGAATTACGTGACTGTGACGATATGGATGCATAGTGAATAAAACAATGCATTTCCAGAACGCATTCTGGACTACCTGCAGCTTCTTTGTCAGATAACCCGGACATCCCAGCAGGAGAGCGTTGGCATAGTCCAGGCAAGAGAGGATCAGAGCCCGGACGACCGTCTCTTTGGCACCACCTGGCAAGAGGGGGAGAAACTTCCTCAGGATCTTCAGGGTGCCAAAGTAGGTCCCTGTCAGCTTCTTCACCTGTGTTGTAAAGTTTAAATTTTCCTTAAACCAGACCCCCAGATTTTTAGCAAGGCCCTTCTCTATCATAGGGCGCTGGAAGTCAGGCGGCCACAGCCTGGCTCTGAATTCCCCAGGAAATGAGCCAAACAGGAGAACCTCTGATTTGTCTTCATTGCACTTTAGCTGTGCATTTGCCAACCAGCGAAACACCGCCGAAAGGCAGCGCTGCACCGTGCTGACCGAGTCCTCACCCCGTTTCCAGGAAAACAGAAGCTGCGTGTCGTCCGCGTAGGCCATCACCTTAGCCCCCAAGGACTCCGCCAGATAAACCAGGGGAGTCACATAGATATTAAACAATAGGGGGCCAAGTGAGGAACCCTGCGGAACGCCAGTGGACAACAGGGTCGGCGCCGAGGCACAGGCGGGCAACCATACTTGCGGTGATTTATCCTCCAACAAGGATCTAAGCCAGCTCCAGGCTGAGCCCTCAATGCCAATAGCTGTTAGACGAGCAAGGAGGAGAGAGTGGGGCACCGTGTCGAATGCTGCAGAGAGATCCAACATCACCAGGGCTGCTCTCCCGCCAGCATCCAGACAATCACGGATAGCTTCCGCCACCTCCAACAATGCTGACTCCGTGCTGTAAGAAGCACGAAACCCCGATTGCGCAGGGTGTAGCAGACCCGTCGTCTCTACATAATAAGTGAGCTGGGATGTAACTGCCGGTATACAACCTTTACAATGAAATTTTTACCACGCACTACCATTACAACGTGGTCATTACAACGCATACCATTACAACGCATTGCGCTGGGGGGCGCTCTCGGATAGGGAATAAGTTTAATTTACTATCCAACACCTTCCCTAGTGTCCACGGGGACTGGAGTTGGAATAGTAAATTAAACTATTCACTATCCAGCACCCCAAAGCGCTATGCGTTGTAACGGTATTCGTTGTAAATACCGTGTTGTAAAGGTATGCGTGGCAAAAGTATGTGTTGTAACGTCATACATCCGTAACTGCCTTCTCGCAAACTTTAGCCAAACTAGGCAAAAGTGAGATAGGTCGATAATTGGCAGGAAGCAACGGATCCAGGGTCGGCTTCTTAAGAAGAGGCAAAATGAGAGCCTGCTTTCAAAGAGGCGGAACGCAGGCCTCACGAAGCGACTGATTAACCAGTAAATTAACTTCCGGGTTGATCGTGTCAGACAGCTCAGCCAGAAGCCTAGCCGCACAAGGGTCCTTAGGGGAGCCCGATTTCAGTGCTCTAAGAATTCTGAGCGAGGAAAGGGAGTCCACTGGACTAAAAGCCGAGAAAGGATGAACCGAGACCCTCTCCTGAATCCCTGTCGGAACAATTGGGGTCAGCTTAGGGGTTTTCAGAAGGGAATCTTGAATGTCCAGGATCTTATCCCTAAAATGTTTTGCTAGAGTGTTGCACCAGTTGTCAGAAGGGGGGACCACCACCTCCTGGGCTCGGGGAGTTACAAAACTCTGCACTATAGCAAAAATGTCCTTTGAATTATTATTAGCCCGATTAATGCGGGTGGCAAAATGCTGGCGTTTGGCTGTCACAATAGCCGAGTAGTAGATTTTCTGTTTGGCTCTGAGAGCCTGTTTGGCAATGGGGCAATAGCCGCTGACCCTCCATGCTCTCTCCAAGACCTTACAGGCATGCTTTAGCGTCTTTAGCTCCGAAGGAAACCAAGGCTTAGAAGGAGCCTCTCTCCCCGGCTTGTGAGAACCTGGGGCCGAGAGGGCATTGACTGAGCCACTGATCCAACTAGAAAATGCGGTAACATTGTCCTATAGATCACCTAGGAGGGAAGGACGGACGGCCGCTAGATGAGCACTAAGCAGCCCTGCATTCAGCTTCCTGGCTGTAGGGACACGATGACAGCTGGCTGGTTGCAGCTGACGCTGGACGGCCCATGAAAAGAATATAGGAAAAGGATCCGACCAGGTGATCGGAAGAGGCTTCTTGACCAGCACAGGGAAGTTAGTACAGATAGGATCCAGAATGTGACCCCCTTTGTGGGTCGGATCTGTCACCCATTGGGAGAGCAGGGCCATCTGGAGGTTATCCAGGAAGGCTGCAGAGTCAGCCGACTCCGTGGAGTCGAGATGTATGTTAAAATCCCCCAGGAGTAGGTAGTTGGAGAACCTTAAAACTCTATCCACCAAAGCATCACCGCAGGAATCCAAAAAAGCACCCGCTGGGCCCGGTGGACGATACAATAATGACCCCCCCCAATGTGAAGTGAGGTGATAATTGGACATTAAAATCCATGGCCTCACAGCCTCCCCAAATAATGGAAGGTTCACTATGGAGAACCCAACGTTCTCTATATAGAATGGCAAACCCCCTCCTCCCAGCTGGGCGGTCAGTCCGGTGGATTTTATAAATGGAGGGGGTGGCCAAAGCAACGATGGGATTAGAGAACGTGTCGAGCCAGGTCTCCGTATGAATAGTAGATCTAGATCATTATCCAAGACCAGGTCAGAAATGTCAGCGTGATGCTTCCTCAGAGATCTAGTATTAATGAGGCAGGCTTTAATATAGCACTGAGAACAGGGGCCGGCAGTCAAAGTATCCATGGGGAGTTTAATAGACGGAAGAAATCCACAATCGGGACAAGCCATGGTACTCTCAGGCCCTGCATGGTTAGCAGTGTAAGAGGGACAGCTTAGGGTTCTTAAAGAATTTAACGCCGTAGTAGAATACTGAAGGCGAGGGCGGTCATTATGGTTAAGGACTGATCCAACAGCATGGCTCGCCCTGAGCCCTGCCTTAGCGCTGACGGGCGCAGACGGGCTTGCCTTAGGCGCGCCCGCTGCGCGTTCGGCCCAGGCACATTTAAGCAGGGTATGGCCAGTGCCGGGAAGATGCGTGCAACGACTGGACCGCTGACCGCGCCAAGCGCGTGTCACGTCCAAGATGGCCGCTACCCGGTCCAGATGGTCGAAGCGTGCATTGGTTTCAGAGATGAGTCTTGTTCCACAATTAATCTGAGGAACTACCCACCGGGGAGCCCTTAAATACCCCAGGAAAGGGTTGGAACAACTCAGGGGTCCCTGCCAGAGGATGGGCTGGACATAGGGGAGGATACTCCCTTATCCTTTGTCCACTTTCATGTCAGTGCGGAAGTCAACAAGTGTATGGAAGGGGGGCACCAAATGTTCCCTTAAATGCGGTCTGGTGGCGCTGGAAAGTGCCCCCACCGCAACCCAGTACACTAAGTCCTGTGCGGGAGGCTGTCACACCTCCCTGTGAGAGAAAACCTATTGTTCCACCTTCCCCTCAGCAGGAGGGCATACTCGTGTCTGTGGTCGACAGCAGCATTAGCTTGCTGTCGGACCCTTAAAGGCTGTAACTGGGAGTAGAGGGGGCTCTTCTAAAGAGCTCCCCAGGACATGTGATCAGACCTCAAACACCAGAATCGGTGTTGGGGTATGATTTCAACAAGTTTGATACCAAACATGACCAGATTCGGCACAGCCATTTTATAGTTAGACGTCTCATAATGACTGCTGTCCACTATATGTCTTAAAATGGCTAATCACACTTACAAAGCCTGGAGGATTGACTCTGGGGTCTATAGGGGTGTCTTGCCCATGCAGGGGCACCCTCACACGTGTAACCAAGCACCCTGCCTTCTGGTTCGAGGAGCCTGCCATAGGGGTGACTTATAGGTTGAAAGTGCAGTGACCTCAGATATAAGAAAACGTATAGATGTCGCGAGAGGAGCAAGCATACTTTCAAACAGGCTGCAATGGCAGGCCTGTAGTCAGAGTTTAAGTGGACTTCCATGGGTGGCACCATACACCCTGCAGCCCTTTGGAGATTCCTTGTGTGCCTATGCCCTTCGTACCTTAATGCCATATGCTAGGAGCTTATAAGGGTACAGCAGTAACCAATTGTGAAGGTACCAAACTACTTATCAAAGCCATTTTTGGAGATAGAGAGCACAGATGCTGGGGTCCTGGTTAGCAGGATCCCAGCAACCTAGAGTCAAAACATATTGACACCAGGCAAAAAGTGGGGGTAACCATAAAAGAAAGATCCTATTTTCCTACAGTATGTATGAATGTTTTGCGACCTAAAATCAGGCGCAAAATGTTTGCATTTTACTACCAACATCAAGTTGGTGGCAACCCTAGGACCCCTTCCCCTTTGTAAATGTTTGTAAAAATATTTTATAAGAGCAGCCAATGTTTTTTGTTTTTAAACGTATCCCAGTTTTCTTTAAGGAGAGCGGGCTGCATTGAAAAAAAATATGGTTTATTGAAAAGCACTCACAGACTTGGTGGTCTGCTGACCACAGCAGGCCACCATCCCTGTGTTTTGTGCGATTGCCAATGGGTTGCAAACTGAGACCTACCTCATGAATATTAAAGAGATAGGTCTATTTGTGACTGACTGGTAATCGCAAAATTTGTTAAACACACATTTGTACATGGCTGTTTGCGATTACCAAATATCACATCGCATCTGACCCTAAATTCAGCAGTCAGTGGGCTGCCAAGGAAGACGTAGGGACTCTGCACTTACTAGTATTTATCTCATACCAACTTGGTTATTTTGTTTATTTTATATAGCACAAACTCGATCCACAGATATCAGAGTGCATTACATGAGCACCAGTTTCATTACAGATGGACACATTCATTTTTGTTAGGCACGGGCGATTAAGGGGCACATGCATCAAACCATTTTGCGATCGCAAATAGTGCGAATCGAAAAATTCAGCCGTTTGCAATCGTAAAATGGCCTATTGAGATGCATTCAGTTTTTTTGCAATTCGCAATTAAGGAAATCACAATTTTTTGTTATTCCCTTAATTGCAAATGCACTTATGGAATTGCAAATTGTGATCCCTAAATGCGATGCATTATGAAATCGCAAATTGCGTTTTTGCAATTTAGAATTGCGCATTACCATCAACTTCAAGTTGATAGTAATTTGCAATTCCTTTGAAAAATGCAAATAAATGCATTTTTCAAAGTGCACTGTGGTGCACACACATGCTCTTAGGGCTAGTGTGTGCACCACAAGTGCAAATCTACCTTTTTTGGGAGGTGCGTCAGGGTGGCCTTTTGGCCCCCTTGCACCCTTCAATTTGCATGCACAATTTGCGAGTGCCTATTTGGTACTCGCAAATTGGCATTGCAATCCCATACATTCCTATGGGGTTCTAGGCCCATAGGAATGAATGGGAAGCCATTCCTTAACTGCGAATCGCAATATGCGAGTCGCAATTAAGGAATATGTAGGAATCGCTATTTGTTTTGCGATTCCTACATGCATAAGGAATTACGATTCCTAAATTGCAATTCTGTAAAAATCGCAATTTAGGAATCGCAATTCCTTACTTTGATGCATGTGGCCCTAAGTGATTTGCCCAGAATCACATATAGTTCAGCGTCCCTGCTGAGACTCAAACCCGGTTCCTCAGCTTCGAGGTCGACCGCTCTAGCCATAAGGCTACATCCTTAGCCCTGGTGTCACCTGAATACATTCAGAAGTATATGCGACCATGCTTCCTCTTTGTGGTCCGTTTTCCATCTCTACATCCACCAGGAAGGGTACGCGCTAGTTTGCATAATCCTTAACCTCTGTCTCACAAGGGGATAATTTAGATTTGCTTCCTCCACAACCCCCTCTCCACAAGAACAGCAAGTTCCCATTAAAACCTTTCTGAAGGAAACCGATCTGTTTCCAGTTACCATTTGTGAAACAATACTTTAAAGCACTGTTAGTGTTTTACTAGCTGTGGCTTGATGTCTGACGTGTGTGTCTCTTGGGCAGCTTCTTTCGGAGAGATGCGAAGGGAGCAGGTCACTGCGCTCCTGAGCCCTGCTCGGTCTGGAAGACAGAATGAACAACAGTTTCTTCTCCTAGGGCACTGCTTCAGGGAACCTGAGACACCAGGTACTATAGTCAGGAGGGGTAAAACTGGTTAGGAATGTTAGGAAACTGATGTGGGAGCACACTGCTTCACCTCCCAGCAGGTTCGCCCCTAGGCATCATGGTAGATGCAGTTGGCCAAGTGTGTATACTTGCAAAGTCTCTCGAGTGTTTCACCAGGTGGGTGCAGATTAGTGCTGGCCGTCTCTTGGACAGCTTCTTTCGGAGAGATGCGAAGGGAGCAGGTCACTGCGCTCCTGAGCCCTGCTCGGTTTGGAAGACAGACTGAACAACAGTTTCTTCTCCTAGGGCACTGCTTCAGGGAAGCTGAGACACCAGGTACTGTAGTCAGGAGGGGTAAAACTGGTTAGGAATGTTAGCTTAGAGGGTTTATGTGGACTCTGGCCACCTAAGGGCAGGGCCACTTGAATTATGTGGCGGGGAGGACCAATTAATGCGGCTGGTTGACTAAATTGTGCAGCACGAAAAGGCAAATTATGCAGCATAATGAGGAGCATTTTGTATAGTATTATTTTATTATTCTGTAATTTTTACACTTGTTAACACTGGCTGGGCTTGTTTATTTAATTGTTTACTTACCTCCAATTATCCATATTCCGGTATTTATCACCCCCACCCTGCCCCTCCCCCACCCCACCTTTTCGCCCCACGGAACTCCCTCCACGGGCCGCGGCTGCCCACGACTGCGGGACCTCTTGAGTGTTGTATTTTAAAAATTTTCACATTGATCATTTAGCTGGATGAGTGGTTTGTGTGTCATCCATTTCCTTGCCAGATTTTCTCGTATAAGCTTTTGTCTTGAGCTAAAAATAAGCCTCTCGTGTAGTAGCAACCCCGCCCTTGTTGGTGCCTCCTCCTCCTGAGATACTACCCCCCGACCGGTACATGTCTCTTCCTCAGTGCTTAATTTGAGCCGGTAGCTGCCAGTGGGTGCCACCAGCACTCATTTTGGGGACCGGCACTTATTTTTCATCATCAGATATTTACAGAGTGGAACAAAAGGAAAAACACACAATACAGTAAGCATGGGCGGATTTTACGAATTGGCAATCCGCGAACTTGCGTATTTATGGATTTGCAATCCGCAAAATACGCGAACTCTCGCGAATTTGCGGATTTTTTTTTTGTGTTCGCAAGGATTTCTGCCAGTTCGCGAGGGTTCTGTACCAGTTCGCACTTGCGAACTTACTTGTCGGCTCACAACGGCCGCGACTATGTTGTTTCTACATCTGGTTCATCATCACAGGTTCACAGCACCCTCTGTTTCACCACTGCCACCCTCTGGTACACCCATGCCACCCTCTGGTACATCACTGCCACCCTCTGGTTGGTTTATCACTGTAGATTATGGGGGTGAAAAAAAGCAAGCACACCTGCCCTGCTTCAACTGACATGAATTAATTTGGGGTTGATTAATGTGTCACTGAATTTAAAACTTCCAGTCTGGCTGGCACCTGCTTCCTTATCTGTAATTTGCTTTCTGTTGCAGTGCAAGTTTTTTTCACAGGACCTTTGTGGCCTATAGTTGCAAGTAGGCAACTGAACTCTGAAGGGGCCCCTCAGGAAGCACTACAGGGAATGGTTACTAATGATAAGATTGAACTTTTGCACCTGCTGAGTGCTTTCAGTTTTGTCTGTAATTGCTTTCTGTTGCAGTGTAATTTTTTTAACAGGACCTTTGTTGTATACTTGTAGCTATTCTCTGAGCCTGCTGTGAGGGTCAGAGCAGGGTCATAGAATAGTTGCAAGTAGGCAAATGAACTCTGAAGGGGCCCCTCAGGAAGCACTACAGGGAATGGTTACTAATGATAAGATTGAACTTTTGCACCTGCTGAGTGCTTTCAGTTTTGCAAAAATCCAAATATCCAGCAGCATCCACAAAAAGTAATCCTTCCAGGTCAAGATCCAAATCAAAGTGACCAGCACATGAAGAAAGCACTGGGAGGAGCCTGGTGGACAGGAACAGGAAGTTGGAGACTGTGGGGTACTTCCTTCCTCCCACCCCCACCCCCCAAAATGGACTCCTTGCAAAGAAAAAGTGCAGGCAAATGTCAACCTGAGGAGTTATTCTGATAAAAATCATAATTTTCAAGGTTTATGCTGCCTGCTGGTGGATTTCTTGTGCGAAATTGCAAATTTTGCAATCTCGCAATTGCGAGATTGTCGCTGCCTGCCGCATCTACGTGTTCGCAAGTGTTTACTCCCACGAAATTGTATATTATTCTAGTTGGCAAGTGCGACCAAGCAAAAAATCCGCTTCGCACGGATTTTACGAATTTTCGGCAAGTTCGCGAGAGTTCGCGGATTGCGAATTTAATTTACCGAAAATCCGCAAAATCCGCGAGCGGAACGGATTTTACGCCCATGCTTACAATACAGTAAGATGGAGGAACAGAAAGATGCCAAATTAAGCACTGCTCCCCCTTGTATTGACTAGCCGCATATTATCATTGCCTTTCACACCACATTTCTGATCTCGCCTTACTCGTACAGGCCTACCACACCATGTCCTCTCCCGTCAGCTTATGAATTAGGTGGCTATTATTCTACACAGACCACACTCCTCCCGGAAGTTACTTTCCCTTACACTCTATTATCAATATTGTTACTGTATTGGACATGAACTCTGCCCCCTGCAGCTACTCTACTCTTATCCACCACCTCTTCAGAAATAGGTGGGGAGTGAGAACATGCTCATGGGACTCTGGGAGTTACGATGCAGCAGGAGGGCGGTTCTGGAAGCGAAATATATAACGGAGTGATGGAAACGATGGGCTTGATTCACAAAGGGCCTACACACTCATGCCCGAAACCCCGCAGTCGTGGGGGAGTCTCCACACTCAAACAGAATTTCCGCAATGAGAATTGTCATAGCAGAGATTCTGCCCTGAGTGCGGAGACTCCCCTTCGTCTGCGGGGCCTCTGCCACGAGTGCGGAGGTCCTTTGTGAATCGGGCGCAGTTCTGGGGGAGCCTCCGCACTCGGGCGGAATCTCGGCAATGAGAACTCTCATTGCCGAGATCCCGCCCGAGTGCAGAGACTCCCCCATGACTACGGGGCAACTGCCACGAGTGCGGAGGTCCTTTGTGAATCAGGCGGAGTACTGGGGGAGTCTTTGAACTCGGGCAGAACCTCAGCAATGAGAATTCTCCTTGCAGAGATTCCACCCGAGCGTGGAGACTCCCCATGACTACGGGGGACCTGCCACGAGTGCGGAGGTCCTTTATGAATCAGGCGCAGTTGTGAGGGAGCCTTCGTACTCGGGGGTGAATCTCGGCAATGAGAACTCTCATTGCCGAGATTCCGCCCGAGTGTGGAGACTCCCCCATGACTGCAGGGCACCTGCCACGAGTGCGGAGGTCCTTTGTGAATCAGGCGCAGTTCTCGGGGAGTCTTTGGACTCGGGCAGAACCTCAGCAATGAGAATTCTCCTTGCAGAGTTTCCGCCCGAGCGTGGAGACTCCCCCATGACTGCGGGGCACCTGCCACGAGTGCGGAGGTCCTTTGTGAATCAGGCACAGTTCTGGGGTAGTCTTTGGACTCGGGCAGAACCTCAGCAATGAGAATTCTCCTTGCAGAGATTCTGCCCGAGCGTGGAGACTCCCCATGACTATGGGGGACCTGCCACGAGTGCGGAGGTCCTTTATGAATCAGGCGCAGTTGTGAGGGAGCCTTCGTACTCGGGTGGAATCTCGGCAATGAGAACTCTAATTGCAGAGATTCCGCCAGAGTGTGGAGACTCCCCCATGACTGCGGGGCACCTGCCACGAGTGCGGAGGTCCTTTGTGAATCAGGCGCAGTTCTGGGGGAGTCTTTGGACTCGGGCAGAACCTCAGCAATGAGAATTCTCCTTGCAGAGATTCTGCCCGAGGGTGGAGACTCCCCATGACTACGGGGGACCTGCCACGAGTGCGGAGGTCCTTTATCAATCAGGCGCAGTTGTGAGGGAGCCTTCGTACTCGGGTGGAATCTCGGCAATGAGAATTCTAATTGCCGAGATCCCGCCCGAGTGTGGAGACTCCCCCATGACTGCGGGGCACCTGCCACGAGTGCGGAGGTCCTTTGTGAATCAGGCGCAGTTCTGGGGGAGTCTTTGGACTCATGCAGAACCTCAGCAATGAGAATTCTCCTTGCAGAGTTTCCGCCCGAGCTTGGCGACTCCCCCATGACTGCGTGCACCTGCCACGAGTGCGGAGGTCCTTTATGAATCAGGCGCAGTTGTGAGGGAGCCTCCGTACTCGGGTGGAATCTTGGCAATAAGAACTCTCATTGCCGAGATTCCGCCCGAGTGCGGAGACTCCCCCATGACTGCGGGGCCTCCACCAGGTGTGCGGAGGCCCTTTGTGAATCTGCCCTGTGTCTTTTTAGTCTCAGAAGAGCACAACTGCTGCGGATTGGAACATGTTTTCACTGTGCCCAGTCTTGTCTTTATTTCACACTTTAACCAGCCCAAAAATGTAGTCTGTCTGTTATATTTGCGGCATTTCACGTTATGATTTTTAGGTGTAATTATGCCATTTCGCCACATGATGTAATATGGGGACACTCTGGTAAAAATCATACCACAGGAGAAATGCAAATTTACAGAGTGCATGCAGGTCTTATTTGTGGCACCTCTGATTTTTGGGCTTTTTTTGTGTGAAGTATGCACCCTTGCATTAACATTGGATACAAGGGCTCACTTCACCTTAAAAAAAATAGCACAAAATGCCAGATTTGTTTTTTACTACCATTTGTGTCATTTTTCAGAATTTTGTGTAATTTTGCAAAAGGAAATTATGGGAATTTCTAACGCCTCTAATTGTGAATGGGGAGAAATAGTGTACAAGAATAATCTAGAATATGTTGCAGGTGTGCTATGATATATATGAAGGAGCACAGTTTTTCCTTGCTAAATATGTCTAATTCTCAATATAAAACCTATGGAAACCACCTGAGGTATGGGCAGGACACAGAGTGGGAGCTCCCATCAAATCAGGGCTTTGTCAAGCATTATTTCTGAAATGTAATTTGTCTTGAGTCAGTCACAAGAAAATTAAAGAAATGTATGCGCTTGCATACAAAATGGTCAAACGTTATCAGCACAACACACTTTTGAGGAAACTCTTGAAAAAGCTAATCAAAGAAGGCACTCACACAGTGGTATAGCGTGTGCAGGGCCACAGGGGCAGTTGCCCGGGTGCAAGTTCCTTAGGAGTGCAACATTTTAAAAGAAAATACATTCTACTTGTAGCTTTCTCACATCACTGAGAAAGTGTTACGGGTCCACGGGTAAAGGGCGATATTCTTGCCTTGCCCCGGGGGCTGGCAATACATATTACGCCGCTTCACCCACATGCAAAATGCTCACGAATTACTGGTGCCAACTCACACTTACATGTGAATGCATCATCAACAACTGACCTGGGAAACTGTGAGCTAAGGGCAGGACTGTATAAAAAAACTCTGTAAAGCTACCTTTCCATAATGAAAACTGAGCTCAGCCTGAGTGGGACTTGTGCGGAGAAAACAAGCCCTATCACCTGGAAACACAAGAGCACATTAATATTTCATCCACATAATGATGTCAGTTGGTTATACAAGAAAATAAATATTTTAAAAAGTCTACTTAAATGTGCATCCAATAAGGGAATGCACACTGACATTACTGTTAGTCGGTCTCGTGAAGGAGGGCAGTTTCAAAATTGAGGCCTATTATAGATTTGGCAAAGTCGAAAATATTTTTCATTTTTGTCAATCTAAAACAATCCAACAATTCCAATGCTAGTTAAACCAATTACAACTATTTCTTTCCCTTATCACAAATTCCCCTCTTTGTTCTATTTTTAATTGTAGAAGTAGGTATGAACAAGTCTCTTACAATGTGTACTGCACTTATGAATAACAATTTAAGCAAATGTTATTTCATCTTATAGACGTAAGTGCTCACAAAGTGCAAACTCAAACGACCAAAACCATTTTTTTTATAAACAACAATACGTGCAGTTCAAATGTAAATGTATTTATATAGCGCAAATCACCGACCCGGTATCTAAGCGCTTGCTTAGGGAACCCGTCCTGGTATTCCCCTGTGAGATACCCCTGCAGGGTATCCACAAGGTGAAAGCCAGGCATCCCGCCGCGAGGGGCTGTAGTGGAGATTAAGCAAGCTATTGCCCAGAGTCACAGAGTGTGACCCCGTGAGTTGAGTAGGCACCAGAGCGAGAATTGTCAAGTCCGTGGAATTTTTTGAGCCTCAGACCCGCCGAGGCGGGGAATCGAACCCTGGTTCACGGCTGATCTCAGCTTCCGGGTTTGCCGCCTCTAACCACTGAGCCACGCTTCTCCACTCCACTTCTCAAGGCTGTCACACCTTAATCCTGCAAGAAGAGAAACTAAATCAACTGTAGAAAGAGACAGAGAGAGGCAGGGTGTCGAGCCACAACAAAACACACCAGCACACTTTGGGGCATATTTACAAGCCGATATTGCCGACACAAAATCACTTTCAGTGACGTAGTGTTGGTGATAGGGGCTTTGCCTTATTTACAAGGCAGCATTAAGCCACTGAACGTGGCTTAACACTGCCGTGTAAATAAGTCCCCCTTTCACGCTGTGTTTAGCGTGAAAGGGGGGGCTATGGGCGTTGCGGTGGGCGTTCTACAGCAATGCACATTGAGGTGTAAAATAGGAGTAAATAGGAGGCAGCGCCAGAATTAAGACCAGGGAAAACCTGGTCTTACCCTGGCGCAAGGAGGAAACATTTTTAATTTCACTCTGTTTTTGCTGTTTTTATGTGTGCTGCATTGTGCAGCACACCTAGAAACAGCAAATTGCCTACGATTGTTTATGTTCAGGAAGGTCCCCCTTCCTTCACTTAAACAATCTTTTTTTTCTAAATGCTGTTTTGTATGTGTGCTCCCCTCAACACAGGCACCCTAGCACTATGGTGCAAGGGTGACTGCGTTTGCGCTAGGCAGCTAAAGTTAGTGCCAGCACAGGGGGAAACGCGGGGCCGCACCATCTTCTAGTAAATATGGTGCAGCCCTGCGTTTCTAAAGTGACGAAGCATGTTGTTAGCCTTCTTGGCTTAACGACACGCTTCCCCACTTTATTGTAAATGTGCCCCTCAGTGTTTTGTGAAATTCATGGAACAAAGCCAAGCCCCATGCGAGTGCAAATCAAACGTAACAGTAAACTCTCCTGAGAAATCCGAAACCACAACATGTTCTGGTAAAGAAGCATGAGGTATTCATTTTTAGCAAATTATATATCTATATGTGTAGTTGTCCATTTATGTATTTGTTTGTGTGGGTTAAATAGCATGTTTAAACATAGCACTGCCGAGGATTCCAACATATGACCTCATACTGTGCAAACACTCCTTCTCTCTGCATGTTGCTACTCCTCACTTTCCATCCATTCACCCTCACTCCTCTAACAAAAATCTCTCTCTCCTCATTCCTAGTTTCCTTTGATTTTGTCGCTCTCTGTCATTCAGTCTACACACATGCCATCTCTTTATAGCTCTACCTGTTTTTCCCTCGCTCCCTTTTGTTTCTTTAAATGTCCAGTACTTGTAAAGCGCGAGCAATTACCCAAGGGTGTCAAGGTGCTGGGGGGCGTTGGGAAGATTAAGCGAGCTATTGCCCAGAGTCACATGGTGCTGGGCTGATCTGCCGCCAGCCCTGGGGATCGAACCGTGAGCCCCCAGGTTCTGGAGTCAGCCGCCCTAGCTGCTTCACCACACCTCTCAACTACTACTCCACCTTCCTCCTGGCTTCCTATAGCCCCTTGTCTCTTGCCTTCTCTAAAGTAAAGTGTCTTCATCTAGTACGTTAGGGCGCTAATCACCAATCATGGCACCATTTTTTAAGGATTTTTTAGCCATACACAAAATGGTGCCATGATTGCTGCATTGTCTTTCATGGTTGAACACTCTCAAACACAGACGTGGCACCAGAGTTGGGGCAAAGTGGTGGGGCAGCACGGGGGCAGTAAAATAACAAACACACAAAAACCGTACCCACCGCTTGCCGCTCTTCTGCTACTCTGGTCACAGGCTGAGACCTCCCAGGTTCCTCCACGGCCAATCTAGACGCTGCTCTCTTCGGCGGCGTGGCCTGGTTTTGCGCTCCATCGGGGGCTGAGAGCCTGTGCCTGCTGTTGTTCTCCCTCCGGCAATGCAGCTGGGTTAGAGAGTGTGCATGTCGGTTTGGTTGTCCTAACACGGCCGGCAAAACTGACATGTGCACTAACAGCAGTGCCCACCACTCCTCCGCCTCCTCCTCCCTGCTGCCGTCATCATGATGGTCCCGTCCCCAAGAGTCAGCGCCCGCCGTGAAGAAAAATAAAATGATAATAAAACTGTTTTATTTGAATTTTTGTGTTCATTTTCCTCTGCGGGCATTGGCGGGATGCTCCTCCGCCATAGCGGAGGAGCTGACGCTGCGTGGTGCTGAAGCCAAAATTGACATTTTACCAAGCTCTCTGCTACGGTAAATCGTGCTGTTTCCTCAATATCTACAAATGAATGACCGAACAACAATGCAACCCGTAAACTGATTCTCAAAAGAGGCATAATGTTCAGCTTTAAAAAAGTTTCAGCATTGCTCGTGCCCGTCAAATGTTGTACATTCCTATCCAAGAACACATCTCTGTTAGTCGGACTTGGACCTCATCATTTCTTCCTTTCTTTCAACGAGGCCTGGGCATAATTCCAATCATGCCGGAGAAATTGGAGTACTTTCAGTAATGTTGCGGTACTCTTTGACTCCAAATTACTGGTAATTATGTCATTACTCCTGCTCGCGTAATTCCACGTAATTTCGAGGAAAAAATCATACCGCAAGAACACTTTCAGCGAAGGTGAGCAGCCTGTGCTCACTATTCATGTTCTGATGCATTAGGTATAGAGGTGAAGCCCTTGTATGCTCTCCCTTAAGAATGGTGAAACTATCTTACATCCAATTGGTACATTTCATTTACTTATCCTCACCAGTAAATGGTCATGCGTGTATCCAGGCCCTGTAAATTAAATGCTACTAGCAGCACATATTGTGCCACCCACTAATGGCTTGCCATAGTAGCCTGTAGTGCAGTTTTTAACTGTCATTTTGACCTGCAAAATAAACCTTGCGCCGGGCCTAAAGCTTCCTTATTAATACTTTTAAGTCACCCCTGAGGTAGTCCCTAAAGGATCATAGGACAGGGTGCTTGGTATATAAAAAGTAGGATAAATTTGCTTTTAAGCTTCACATGTCCTGACAGTGAAAAACCTCTAAAGCCATTAATATAAGACTGTCTCCCTGATAGAATAACACTAGGTTAACCTACTACACTATGTGATGGCTTCAGTTTGAGCACGGATAGATACATGTTTATTTCACTCAAATAATTGTAATTTAAAATCCCACTAAATTGTCAAGCCAGATTATAAGCTACTTTTCTGAACTTTTTCTGGCACTTTCAGAAAGCTGGCATTTTTCTGCCTAAACCAAATGTGACTTTCTGTCAATGTTCCGGGTTGCATGGTTGTGAATGGCTCTCCTCTGGTGTTCTGTGTATTCCTTTCAGACATGGGGACAAAAGGGCCTTGGGTGTGGGCCAAGGTGTTGCTCTCCTGAGTAGGATGTCCTGGGTGATTGTATTCAGCCCTCCTTGAGCTTCCGGCCTTGGTCAGCCGCTTCCTGCCCTGCCACTGACAAATGCAGCTCCTGTCTAGGCTTGCCTGCCCTTTGTTACTCTGGATTGTTTGGAGTCTAACCCAGGAAAGGAGGAAGTTTAGATAACTGGGGAATCCCCCATCCACACGCTGGCACTGGGGACAGAAGTGGCACTTTCAGACCCTCTCATCAGAACACTCCTGGTTCTGTGGAAGATTCACAAGGAGGACGGCCCTACTATCTGAAGAAGGACGATTGGATCTTCTCGCCTTGAATCCAAGCTCTAATGAAGTGACTTTACGGGTCAGTTAGCTGACCTCCTATTTGAGCTACAGATCAAGCTCCCAGAGGCCTGCCCTGCAACTGCCCAGTTGACCAGCATCACCTGTGTAGTGTCGTGCATGTAATAATGACAGACACTACTTGTTGTTCAAGGAGCTTTATTAACACACTCCTTCCTCGTCCCTGTCCCTTCTCTAACTAACCCTTTCCTGCTCGTGCCCCGCCTCTTCCTCCACCCCGTGACTCCACCCACGCCCAGCTACTAGAATGCTCAAAGACATAACATCTCCCCCGTTGTTAACAAAAGAACGAACTAACTTTATTCAAGGTCTTCAATCAGTCTTTTAGGTCTGTGAATGTTCCTTCTCGGTCTCAGACTAATACCGCCAGCATCTAATTCAGCCTCAGTCTGCTGATCAAGTCTTTGGATTGTGCCCACTTGACTGGCTCCATGTGTGTCCGGTATGTCTCCATCTTGTTCAAGAGCCTCCTTCAGGTCCGACGTGCATTTTTGAAAGTGAGACACATTTCTGGTAATCTTTCTCTTGTCAGATGCCGCAGTGACCATGGTGCCCTTTTGTTGGGTGATAACCAACGGTTCGTCTTTGAACCTGCAATCTGTCTTGCGGGATTGTTCTTGTTTGACCACCACACAGTCCCCCGTCTGCAAGGAAGGAGACTTGGCTCGCCGTCGATGGTCCGCATATGATTTCATCTTGTTCTTATTGGTGCGATCAGCAAGAGCCACCTCTTGGTGGACATGTGTCGGAGACACTGGTCGCAGAGCACCTTCCCATGTCAGGATTCTGGTTCTGATGGGTCGCCCCAGCATGAGAGTGGCCGAGCACTTACCTCTGGTGGCATGTGGGGTAGTCCGGTAGGCTCGCAGGACTTCGTTGAGGGCAACTTGCAAGTCCTTCTTTTCAAGCGTGGCTTGTTTGAATGTTTTCTTCAGAGTTGCCATGAACCTCTCAATAGTGCCATTAGCCTGTGGCCACAGAGGCGTGACCTTTCGATGTCTAAAGTTAAGGTGTCGTGCAAACTCACTAAACTCCTGGCCATTGAAAGGAGGACCATTGTCCATTTTGAGTTCCTTTGGGACACCCCAGGCGGCAAACACCTCATCAAGAACTGCGATGGTGCAGGAGGCATTAGTGGAGGGCACGAATTGGGCTATCGGAAACCTTGAGTACTCATCCATGATAGCCACCACATACTTGCCCGATTGAAGGGGTCCGTAAAAGTCCATGGCTAGTTCCTGCCAGATTCCATTTGGTAGTTTAGTCATTTGAAGTGGGGCCGGGGGTGTTCCATGGCTGACTAGTTGACACTGGGGGCAGTCTTTGAGGGTGGCCTCCACCATGGTATCAAGCAGCGGGAGCCAGACTCGCTCACGGAGATTTCTTTTGGTTGCAACCACTCCCTGGTGACCTTCATGAGCCAGGTTAATGACTCCTTGTCGTAACTGCCTCGGGATGACAATCCGATGGTCTCTCAGGAGGAACCCCTCCGAGGTGGCGATAGCTCTTCACAGATGTGTCTGAACGCCTGCATTTTTTGGTGGACCTGAGGATCGGTCTGCTCCTCCTCACTGTCGTGTCTCCATCGATGGGTGCGCAGTCGGCGCATGACTTCCTGAAGAATGCCATCTTGGGCAGTGGCTTCCTGGATTGCTTCTAAGGGAATGGCCGAAGGTCGGGCTGATCCTCCTACAAAATGGATGTATTCTTCAGCAATTGACGGAGACGAGGTCTGGGAATCCTGAGGGTGTCGGGACATGTAGTCCGCCGGATTCTCCCCTTTCCCCGGTTTGTGTATGATTGTGTATTCCTGTAGGCGCAGGCCCCAACGTTCTATCCTATGTGGCATTTTGGCATGAGGGTTGCCAAATATGGTGACCAACGCCTGATGATCTGTTATCATGGTGAAATGCTTGCCATAGATGAAGACGTGAAAGTGTCACAAGCCCAGATAACTGCGAGACTCTCCTTCTCTGGTTGAGAATAGGCCTTTTCTGTTTCAGTCAGACTGCGACTGGCCTAGGCCACGATGTGCCGTTGATCATTGTCTTTGTCATACTGGGCCAAGATTGTACCCAGACCTACTGGACTGGCATCCACTGTTATTTCAGTCTTTCTCTTGGGGCTAAAGTATGCCAGATTGTCTGCAGCCTCAACAGCCTGTTTGGTTTCCAGGAAGGCCCTCTCACATTGGGAACTCCACACAAAAGGTTGTCCTTGCTTGGTGAGAGCCCTCAGGGGATGACTGATGGTGGCATAGTCTTTGATATATCTGGCACAATAGCTCGCCATGCCCAGAAAGGAACGAATGTTGCTGACATCTTGGGGCCTCTTGGTGGCGTTGAGTGCAGTCACTTTCTCCGGGTCAGGCCTCATGCCGGCTCCCGAAAACACATGGCCAAAGAACTTGAGAGTGGATTGGTGGAACTCACACTTATCTTTATTGAGAGTCAAGTTGGCCTCCAGAAGAGCACGGCATACTCGATCCAGCGCCTTATTATGCTCCTGCGTGTTTGACCCATATACCAGGATGTCATCACTGTAATTCAGCGAGTTGGGTATGTGTCTGATGGTCTGCCGAATCATTTCCTGAAAGATTTCAGCTGCTGATGAAATGCCGAAACTTAGTCTCTTGTATCTAAACAAACCTAAATGTGTAGCGAAAGTCGTTATATATCTCGATTTCTCATGGAGTTCCAGCTGGTGATAGCCCTTGTTCAGATCAAGTTTGGAAAATACTCGGGCTCCATTCAAGGCGGTTATCATGTCACTCAGGTGGGGTCCTGGGTGACGCTCTCTCTCTATGGCAGTATTGGGAAGTCTCATGTCTACACATAGGCGCACTTTGTCTGGAGTGCCTTTCTTTGGGACTATGACGACAGGAGACACCCATGGCGTCGGACCATCTGTCTTTTCGATAATGTCAGTTTGTAACAGCTCCTGAATTTCCTCCTCCACCGCTTGCTGAAGATGAAAAGGCACTCGTCTAGGGTGTTGAGCCACAGGGCGCACTTGATCATTGATGTGGAGGAGGATCTGGCATTTGTTCATTTTGCCCAGCCCAGTAAATAATTTGGGGAACTTGCGGATTAAATCCAGATCATCACTGACTCTGTAAAGGATCTCCACCAGGCGGAGACGTTCTGCCGTCGGCAGGCTGAGGAGGCACTCCGCCTCGGGACCTTCACTTCAATGACATGGATATATGCTGTCACCGATTTGTCTTCGTGTGTGAGAATTGTTTCGAATTTGCCCAAACATGGAAGTGGTTTCTTCGCCATCCAGGTGAAAACTCTTACGTGCGCTGGGCTCAGGTGAGGTGGTGATTTCATCTTGTTATATTCTGTCACGGGCATGTAGTTCAGGGATGCCCCACTGTCAAGCATGAACTGTGTCGCATGAGTCCCCACTTTTATGTCCAATGGAGGATACCTTTTTAGTTGATCAGGGTCTGATACCATGCAGACATATTCATCAGTATAATTAGACTCTGCCAACGTCAATCTGGACTCCCTCGACGGTGATCGTTTCGGTGACCTTCTGGTCCACTGAGATTCACGAGAGTCTCGGCTGGAGCGGGACGATCCACAGGGGTGACATCACCCGGTCTTGCACCGCTTTGGCGTGGTGTCTTCAGGGGTCAGACTGCCGCCTGTTTGTTTCACCTCTCCTTTCTTTGTTATATGTTCCACACATTGCTTCAAAGTGGTTCTTGCGCCCACACTTGTGACACTGTTGACCCATCCCTGGACAGACGTCTGAATGCGGATAATCGTATCCACATCGATAGCACTTTCTAGACCTGTCCAGATTCTTTGCAGGTTCAGCCTTCTTCGCTCTCCAGCTAGACTCATAGCATATGCGTCCTTTGTGTTGATGACGAGAGGCCGGTCTGGACCTCCTCTGCTGTTCACATGACCTCCTGCGAGTCTTGGTGCTGTGCGTCCAGAAGGTTTTCTCTTTTCTCTCGCTTCTTCCTGTCTCCATGCACTTGGCGTGTTCCTCCGCCTGATCATGTACCCTTGTCATTTCTTCTATCTAATCAAGGTTATGGCTTTTTCTTAGCAACCTCCTCCGGAGTGTTTCGGAGTGACAGCCTTCAATCACTCGAAGTCGGATAACATCTTCCGTTGAAAACGCATCAAAATTGCAGTACTGAGACAGTCGTCGTAACCTGGAGATGAAGGTACTCATCATTTCTTCTTTGTCTTGACGAGCTTGATGAAAAACATATCTCTCATCGTCCACGTTCCTCTTGTGTATGAATTTCTTATTCAGCGCTTCTTTTGCTTTGGCATGAGTCCCTTTGTCATCTTCTGGTAGCTCTTTAATCACTTTGCTGACTTCTTTGCCAACTAAATTACGCAGTGCAATGAGTTTCTCTCTATCTACAGTGACCTTTGAACCTTCAAGATAGTCCTCGAAATCTTCTAGCCACTCCTGCCATCGAGGGCCCATGCTTCCACCAGCCACCAACATTAGTGGTTCAGGGGGACGCAAGTGTGATATTCGAGGTTTAGTCGCCACAGCAGCATGGCCATTCTCTTGCGGTGGATTCGACATCCTTGAGCGCGATTGGCTACGACACCTTTTATCTTACTGGTGCCAGTCGTTTTGTCGAAACCCTTTTTAAGGTGCCACTGCTTGTTTCGCATTTACCAATGCTTGTTGCGTTTGCCAGTGCTTGTTTTCTTTCACCACTGCTTATTTTATTTCATTTGCCAATGCTTGCTTTTGCATTTACCAGTGCTTGTTTCGTAGTCACCAAAGCTTATTTTGCATTTGCCAGTGCTTGTCTTTGCATTTACCAGTGTTTGTTTCGCAGTCACCAATGCTTGTTTGCATCTGCCAGTGCTTGTTTTGCATTTACCAGTGCTTGTTTCGCATTCACCAATGCTTGTTTGCATTTGCCAGTGCTTGTTTTGCATTTACCAGCGCTTGTTTCGCATTCACCAATGCTTGTTTGTATTTGCCAGTGCTTGTTTTGCATTTACCAGTGCTTGTTTCGCATTCACCAATGCTTGTTTGCTGGAGCCGTGAGCCGCCAGACTTCAAAATGGCCGCTTCCCATTTGCACATAGGGATTGTCCTGCGGGCTGCCTGACTTCAAGATGGCCGCAGCTAGTGAAATCTCGGCTCCCGCGAGATTTCAACCTCATTCATTTTCCTCACTCCGATCCAGTTACTGAGACTCACCAGATCGCCGATCTTGTCAGTAGCACTGTAGCAGCCACGCTCCACTTGCTTTCTCTGGAACTTCTTTGCGAAGGGGTCACGGTAGGCTCGCGATTCTGTCGCTTCGCTCGCTGTCACTTCCTACGCCTTGTCAAGTTGCATGCATCTGGGGTGAGCTCCCGTTTTGGCGCGAAGTGACTTCTCGGCAGCAAACTTATTTTAGTACTCACTCGGCAGCGCTCCACACAATCGACGGATCGCATGGCTGTCACAGCTGTCGCTGGCCTGGGTCCTCAGGCAGCGATCTTCTCTGAGGGCACACGTGTCGCGACGGCGACTACTTCTCGGTGCTGCCCAGGGACAGGGCACTCATTTCCTCAATGTGGGGATGGCAGGTTACTTCATCCCACCCTCGTCGCCAGCTGTAGTGTCGTGCATGTAATAATGACAGACACTACTTGTTGTTCAAGGAGCTTTATTAACACACTCCTTCCTCGTCCCTGTCCCTACTCTAACTAACCCTTTCCTGCTCGTGCCCCGCCTCTTCCTCCACCCCATGACTCCACCCACGCTCAGCTACTAGAATGCTCAAAGACATAACAACCTGGACCTGTATGAGCCCTGCAGCTGGCCTTTGCTGGTGTGACTCATGATCCCCAAGAGGTGCGCACCAGGTCCTAGACTTGTAGCTGGCATCAGAGAGCACTTCTCCTTACTCACAATCACAAATCCTGAACTCCAAGTGATGATCCAGAGGTTTTAGGCTCTTCGTGATGTGAACGGACTCCTCTAGTCACCCGATGTCTATCCACGATGCCTGCCAATAAGAATCTCCATCGATTAGCTGCTCTTCTCGTCACCCCTCAGATCCAGCGCTAACAGAGTCATCCACTTCGACTGCCAATACGAAACTTCAGTGTTAACTGACTCTTCGTACTGAACAGCAATCATCTGTGACGCCCGAGCTGCTCCTCACGCGGACAACGGTCTCCTTGCATTGACCGTCAATGCAAAGATCTGATGCAGCTCCTTGTAGCCAGATGTGCAATGGTATTTAGCATGTGCAAACAGGTTTGTGATTCATTTGCACATGCTAAAAACCTGTGGCCAAACTACAAATAAATTGCGGCTCTCAAAATCGTGTGTAGTGACTCGCTATTAAAAAGGGACGTTCCCTTCCTAATAGCGACCGCAAAGCCAAGTACCAATGTTTTGTGACCTGCAATTACGGTCGCAAACACTCGCAAATTACCACCCTCTTGAAGAGGGTGGTAATGCAGTCGCAAATGGCAAGGGGTCCCCAGGAGAACCCTTCCCCTTTGTGACTTTGCTTAGAAATATTTTTTAAGGGCAGGCCGTGGTCCTAAAGACCACTACCTGACCTGAAAAAATTAAACGAAAACGTTTCATTTTTTTTTTTTAAATGCATCCCGTTTTCCTTTAAGGAAAACTGGCTGCATTTAAAAAAACTGCTTTATTGAAAAGCAGTTCCAGACATGAAGGTCTGCCCAGCCAAGCAGGACACCATCCCTGAGAGGGCCAGTCATTCCCAATGGGGTCGCAATTTGCGAGTGGCTCATTAATATTCATGAGCCTCGCATTTTGCAATCCCATTGGGAATTGCTAAAAGTGTCTCTGACACTGTTGTACATTTGGTTTTGAAACTCGCAAATTGCGACTCGCAACTTTTTGCAATTTGCGAGTCGCAAAAGCAAATGGTCGTACATCTGGCCCATAGACTGAGACACGATAAAATCTTCTGTGGGATGAACCTGGTCCCTCTATCGACCTGTACTCCATTACATTAGGCCTGAACTTGTGACTTTGACCATGTCCTGCACAATCAGAAAACCACACTTGGTGCTTTGTGATTGTTGGCACTATTTTCGCTAGAAACTTTTTTTTTAAATCATAACTCCAGTTCTACTGATTGGATTATTGTAGTTTTGGTGCCATTTTATTTATTAGATTTTACTTTATTTTTTATAAACTAGAGTTTATTTTGTTGTGTTTCCACTTCATTACTGTTTGAGTGCTGTCTAAATCCTATTTCCTCTAAATTACGCCTGACTGCTTTTGTGCCAGGCTACCAGAGTTTCTAGCACTGGTTTATTTAGTGATTTTTATTGTTCATCCTGACAAGGATTCATTATTCACGCAAACAATGTGCACTCACAAGTAGCCAGGCCTCCCAAACTCATCCAGAGAAAGTATATATAACAGCAAATTGTACAACGAAGCATTTAGTGCTAGAAGGGGAGTTCTGAAAACTTTCCCCTCTTCACCACACACAATCACCGCTCTCACCCAAGTTATTTGTATGTCCCTCTGTACAGTGACGCTGTCTCCATACCTACTGTTACCAAGCCTTTAAAATGCACACAGAGTGGGGTTTGACTCTGCCAAAGCAGTGTTTCTCTTTCACCTCATGCTTTTGGCTGTTTGATCTATCACTTCACCTCTTATTGAATACTTCCATTACACTGTACATAAAACTATTTTACATCTCAGAAATACTGTCACACATTAAATAATTTACCTCATATATACATTGCACATAGAAAGAAATAGTTGTTTATTTTTTTATAAAAAACTACTACAGGAAAGTCTTAGTCAGGACTCAAAATGCAAGCCAGACATGTTGACTTTGTCACTGTTTTGCTAATTCTTACCGCAAGGAGAGATAATTTTTCACCCTAAACCAACCAACACGAAAAAACACAAACAAAAAATATCTCTGAACTGAAAAAAGTTTCCTTTTGTGATTTTCACTTTTGCTGAGTTTTGCTGTTCACAAATGGCAACGCAAAACACTTTACAACGTTTGCAAGACTTAATTTACCATGTACCTCTTACCTTGTGCCTTGTCCACATAGGGTGGTTACCCATATGAAGATATCCCTCTGTACTATATGTATATGTACAAACACCAAAAATAAATATTTCAAAGTAAAACAAAAAAAATACATAGAGGTTTGTGAAACTTGCAGAAAACAAACTTTGTAATTTCACACAGCCGAATCTTGGATTCTTGAGAGAGGGGTCTTGGGGCCCTCTTGGGGACCCTGGCCCAGCGGTCCCTTCATCAGCTCGGTGGAAGTGCAGGTGAACTTGTCAGGGAAAGTTGAAATCCAGCTGGGTCGCGAGCGACAGTGTTTACATTGCCCACTGCAGTGTAATTTAGTGTTTAAATATTGACATTGCCAATTGATGAATCACTTCTTCAAGCCTAGAGCCGAGATAAGCAAGGGGTCATTTATGAATTTTTCACGTGGTTGTCATTTTTCTGCTGACTCTATTATTGTGGTTTCTCTTTCAACCTTAGTAATCAAAAGTGTTTCCTGGGTTTTCAAAGGTATCATGAAACTGTCAAGTGGTGTCTAAGATAACTTTGTTTAAAAAAAAAAAGAGACAAACTAGTTTAAAGACATATGCCCCTATTTCGACCACACTGCCCTGGCATTCAGATGGTCCCAGGTTCACTTTCAACCCAGCATTCACTGGTAAATATACCTTGCACTCGTCTTCCCACAAACTGATCGAAAAAAATAATAGACGGGGAGCCTAGGTCCCGGAGAGCCAGATTCCTGCCATCTTTTAGTTTTACTATAACGATGATGGATTCAACTCAGATCCGGGACTGGTGGTATGTCTGAAAGGTTTCAGCGCTTCGTCTATCATTTCCTTGTGTCTGCTTTGTTCGTCCTAAGTTGGCAGGGTATGCCCAGACGTGGGTTCCTTGCTCACTTTGCCATTGGATTCAAGCCAACCCGGCTGATGAGGGGTGCTACCCTGAAACCGTTCCCAGGATGCTTGTTTCTGGTTCAGGCAAGACATGGCTTGGCAGTTCGGGCTGGACTGTTCCCATGAGGCACAGGGTTAAGACTGATTTGCATATGGCTGGGTCTGAACTGGGTGGCATAATGAGTTAAATAACAATGGTGGGTTCAACCCAGATCTGTGACTGGGTGTGAGTGTCTGAAAAGTTTCAGCGTTCCGTCCATCATCTCCTCGTGTTTGCTTTGTTCGCCCTAAGTGGGAAGGGTATGCCTAGACGTGGGTCCCTTACTCACTTTGCCACTGGATTCAAGCTAGCCTGGCTGATGAGGCACATGGTCAAGACTGATTTGCATATGGCTGGGTCTGAACTGGTGTGGCATAGTGAGCTAAAGTACAATGATGGATTCAACCCAGATCTGTGACTTGATGTCAATGTCTGAAAAGTTTCTACGCTCCATCCATCATCTTCTTGTGTTTACCATTGTACAAGACATCCATTCATACTCATTGTATGTCAGTTAATATTATGTGGATGTACGGAAAATATGGTAGGGATTTGGCCAGCCTGGTCCTGCGTTAGACTCAACTGTTCTAGGACTGGGTTGCTCCACTTAGGCCTAGATGAGTCAGTTCCATGCCAGTTTTTCAAGATGAGTTAACAACCTATGCTAGCCGAGCCTATCTTATCAATGTCTGCCACGCCATGCGAGTCACGCGTGAAGATGGACTCTGAAGCCCATATTGTCGCTCGCCTCATCACAAGTTTCTCCCATCTAGCCCTGGGCAACATGAAAGGTTCAAGGCTAGATCCTTTCTTTGTAATATTGTGGTTGAGAGGGATCCATAAAAAATTGCAGAGTTCATCCTCACAATTTATGCCATCTGACAATGATGAAACAGACTAGCCATCACCACAGATGGGAACTTGTATATAGGCAGCAGAAAGCGACACTCGGATAATCATACAGCGAGAGCCATATGATGACCCAGCCACGTCAAATAGGTGCAGGTTCATCATCTAATGTAATTTGTAGTGCATAGCAAAGACCTCAAGGAATGGATTCAGATGGCAGAGGTCGCTAGAAAATATGCAACATTTTTCTCTATGTTTATTTTCAGTTAGGAACACCTTTAGTAACTTCTAGATTTGTCCCTCACGGGTAGGAAGAGTTTCGGGACAATCTTTAACCAACTAGATCATTTCTTTTTTGATTTATTAGATATAAATTCGTCCTGTGTGGATAACTGCAGATAATTGATCCAGCCAACTTAGGCATATGGAGCACAACTCTACCCTAGTGCTTGTTCTCCATTCCTCAAACAGTCACTGTGAATGTGTTGCTTTGAAAAATGTAAGGCACTTGTTCGACTGTTTTCTGAACAGAGAGCACAGCCACGAGCCTCTCAGGCAGTGATCTGCACACTGAAACACATGGTCTTTATTTCTGCAGGCATTTTAATACCTACATCTTTACTTTGAGCACTTGAAGCATTTTACTGCTCAAATTACCTCATATTTCCCAACACTAAATCGCCGCTGATGCTCTGGAGGTTCTGGAGAAGTGTGCTACTCCCAGAAAAGTGCTTTGACAACTCATCAGGGGTAATATATATATATATATATATATATATATATATATATATATATATATATATATATATATATATATATATATATACACACAATTATATCCTATGCGATTTATATTTCGGCGGACGGGATATCCGCAGGACCGAACTGAGAACACAAAGCAGCCCTGCCAATTTTATCAGACTGGCCATGCGTAGGGCATAGGGTGGAAGGGTGGTTGGGCGAGGGTGCAAGTGTGAAGCACTACTGCTTAACTAAACCGCCCCCAGCACTTATGCTATTGTTATTGGGGGTTGATATTTCAGCACTGCTGCAAAACCGGCCCCCAGTAACAAAACCGACCCTCATCCTCCCAGAGAAAGGGCTGATGCCTGATACGGCCAGTCCGGTCCTGGATATCTGTCACCATTGTGACAGAGTAACCTGTCTGCCGAGACATTAATCAGGCCCCTAGTATCCCTGTGTCTAAATCTGGGGTCTACAAATTATTTCCCCAGAAGGGGGAATAACATACAGACAGGGAATACTGGTCCACTTCCACAAATATTCCTTCCTCACGATGAAAAAATGAGCCGAAAGCCAGACTCATTTACATCTGGTTGGCGCAGGTGTTAAAAGCGTACAGGGTCTGGTTTCCGGCCCATGGTGTAAGAGGCGGGGAGTGGGCAGCAGAGAGAGGACCGAGCGAATGAGCAGGTGAGGAGAGAGTATTTACCGCTCCCTATATTCTGTCTTTAGAGCACAGCTGGGAGCCAGCCTCAGCAGCTGTCCACAGCCCCCACAGCTCGGTGACTCAAGGCTTGGGTTTGTCAAGTCCAGAGTTGCAGACCTGGTAATTCTGGTTCCCAGAAATACAGGGACTGTGTGTGTTTTGCAGGCACCTTCTAACATGCTCCTGTTTGCACTGGCTTTGTAAGAAATCACACTGCTGTGGCAAGGCGGGTATGTATGCTTTAGCTCGGTTCCTAAAAAACTCTTGCCAGGAAGGCTATATGGAGGCAACCACAAATATATCTTTAAAGTATTTTCGACAGGGCCTTTTGGAACAAGCTTAAGACCTACTCAGTTAGATACTAAAGGTGCAAGTTTAGCAATTATAAACAAGAATAGTGAACATAGGGGCAGATGTATCATCATTGCAGTTTACGAGTCCTAAATAGCGAATTTTACCAATTCGGTATTAAGGACTCGTAAAATGCAATGTATGTAGGTTGTGCAATAATAATTGTAATTCCTACATATTCCTTAATAGGTCGAATCGCAAATTGCGATTCGCAATTAAGGAATCCCATTCATTCCTATGGGCCTAGAGGCCCACAGGAATGAATGGGAAGACATTTGCAATTTGCGAGTACCCAATAGGTACTCCAAATTGCGAATGCAAGTTCAAGGGTGCAAGGGTGCCAAAAGGACACCCTGTTGCACCCCTTAAATATGCATGTATGCACATGTGGCGTACAAACATGCCCTAAGGGCATATATGTGCACCCCATGGCGCTTTGAACAATGCAAAAAAGTGAATTTTTCTAGGAAATTGCAAATTACCACCAACTTGAAGTTGGTTGTCATTTGCGATTTCTTAAGGCCAAAATGCAAATTTTGAATGCTTCCAGAATTGCCTTTAAGGAATCGCAATTTGAGGTTCCTTAAATGCATTTGCAAAATAGGGAATTGCAATTCCTTATTTTGCGATGGCCTTTTGCGATGATACATCCCAAAAGGCTTTTTCCCATTCGCAAACGGGCCGATTCTGCGAATCGCCCTTTTGCGAACGGGAAAACCCTTGATACTTGTGGCCCAAAGTGCCCAAACTAAAACTATAACAATGAAAATATACATTAACAATAAAAACTCAAGAAAAATGCAACAAGCAAAATCTTAATGTAGATACAATGGTATCAAAGTAAATCTATAGAAAAAGGTGACAAGTCAGAAAAATGTACATTCGTGGGCTTTTTTAGGTCTTGCCTGAGACAGTTCATGCACTGTTGCGTGCAAGACATTTTGTTTACATACAATGGGCTTAGAGCCTACCCTTTGCTTACCATTGGTTGGCTACATTGACAGTCTTATTTTCAAGCTCTTCTTTGGACAGCGCATGATGGATTCCCTTTCTGTTTGTGTTTTTCCTCTTTCCCTGGAGCATGGACCAAGTACTGCTACCTTTTGTAGGTCTTCTTCGCTGCTTCCGCATTTTGCCTCAGCCTTATTTTTCTTCTACTTGCAGCACTTTGTAAGAGTGTATGTTTTAGGGTGTCTTGCTCCTGGTTTTACTCGGTGATGTTGTTTTCACTGTCTTATTTCCCGTGTTCGTGTGTGTACCCATTTACCCTTCATCCTCTCCTCTTTGGTGTAGCATAACACCACCAACAAGCCACAGGCTTTTAGCGTCACTTTTAACAATGATTTCAAAATATATTAATGGCTTCGTTCTATTGCTGTTAACTAATCACTTGTTTACTTTGTACCAAAGTGCTTTTTTGGTACATGTTTTATGATTTATAGGATGCCTAGGGCATGATTAAATTGTATTATACAAAAAAACAAGATGTGTTCTAAATTGGTTTATGATCGCATGATTACAGGTTGCATAGAACATTCAGGGTGAAAACAGCATCATATTGTAAAGTGCTTTTTTGCTTGTTTGGCCACTCCTGTTGTGTTTCCTCCCATAGTTTATTTAATGTGTACATTGTGGCAAAGATTACCATACCCCACCACATTATACAAGGACAGGCCATACCATACCATTGCATACTATACAATGAAATACCATTCCATACTACACAATGACAGGCAATACCATTCCATACACAATGACAGTCCATATCATATCATACCATACACGAGAATGACATGCCATACCATAGGATACCATACAATACAATAACAGACCATAACATACAATGACAGACCATAGCATACCATACAAAGGCAAGCCATACCATATCATACTATACCAACAAAGACAGGTCAAACCATATCATACTATACAATGACAAGCCACACTATAACATACCTTTCACGGGAAAGCCTTACCATACTATAACATACAACGAGAGGCCATTCCATACCCACCATACAGTGACATGCCATTACCATACCGTACATACAATACAATGGCAGGCTCTGCCATACCATACCATACCATACAATGCCAGGCCATACCATTCCATACCATACCATGCCATACAATGCCAGGCCATACATTACCATGCTATATCATACCATACCATACAATGGCAGGCCATATCATAACATAATACAGTAAGAGGCCATACCATACCATGAGATACTATATCGTACAATTGCAGACCATACCATGCCATACCATACCATACCATGCCATACCAGGCCATACTAGGCCATGCCATACCGGGCCATTCAATTGAATGACAGGGGATACTGTACCATGACACACCATACAATGACAAGGCATACCATACCTTACTATACAATCACAGGCCTTACTATAACATTCAATACTATACAAGTTCTTTTCGTTCTAATTTTAGCCGTACTGCACAGCAGCCGTGCTGCTCTAACACATGGCGCAAATTTGACAAAGCCAATAGATCTCGCATAGCGAAGACCTAATGGCTTCACCATTAGTTGTTTAGGAGGAGTAAAGAAAGTTGGAAGGGATCATGAATGGGGGGTGGAGTTGGGGCTTCTTGTTCTCCTCCAGCTGCTGCCATCCGTCTTTAGCTGTGGATATCTCCAAGAAGTTAGTTCGGCTGATTAGGAGGAACCCGAAGTGTAGAAAGATGAAAATCAGCCGCAATCTTCAGGTGGATGAAGCGGCCCATTGGCAACCAAAGCCGGGCTTTACTACTGACTGCGTCATAGAATAACTTGTAACTCCTAAAGCCACACATGTTACCACCACACTGGGTGACCACCTCCATCCGGGACATTATGGACACTGTTTCCAGTCCTGGACTTTGATGTAATAACCTGATGCCTTCTGCTGTTGTAGACTTCTGTGAAGAAATTAGACCAATGCAACTAAAATCGATGATTTTGAGGTGTCAAGACCAGGACTGGAGACAATCTCCCAAATGGCCCCAAGTGAAGTGCTCGCCCTACCACCCTAACCAGTCGGGCCCTTCTTAGAGGCTGAAGATGACTCCACCTTGTAAGTGGTGGTGACACAGTGGTCTGGTCTTTTTTTAGTAGTAGAGGCGTGTGCGGGGGGTGCACCGGGGCTGCTATCTAGCTGGGCTTTTAGTTACGGCTACCAGATATGCCAAAGATGCGATCTTGAGAGTGCGTTGGTTCTCGGTTCCCTTTTGAATTAGGAGCTAAGCGATTGGCAGACCCGGGGAGCTCTAGCAGGCAAAGATTGAAATAAGTTAAGATGGCCGAGCTGTGACAATCAGCATAAGAAACGTCACCGCTATTGCTCCCTTCCCTATGTGCCCATTTAACAAAAGTGTATGCCCAGGTACATGCAAACAGGCCTGTCCTATACAGTCATGTTAGCATTTTTGGTATATCAGTCATACTTTGTTCAGAAGCACATGAGGGCAGTACAAAAACATAGCTCAGTGAAGATTGTGATTACATTTAACTACATGGTTCTAGGCACCATTCACCCTATTACATGCAATCCAAAAAAAAACTGAGATCCAGATGGGTGTCAGGAAGAGTTGCAAGGTGAGGCATTAGTTTTGGTTTTCTAATACAACCAGCGCTGGTTGTTGTTGCTGCCCCTGGATTACATTTGTACCTGTGGCATCCTGAGGGGCATCAGAAACCAGAATTTTGAACAACACAATAGCCTCTAGGCCCATTCTAGAGGCTCCCAAATAAAGTGGCATGCCATAATAAAGACTGACATTACAGTGGCATCAACCACTGAACTAGGCTTGTGAGACATTTTTTATCACGCTTGCAAAGTGTGTTAGATTTGCAAATACTGGATTACATGAAATGTGTAAAAAATCATGAAAATTCAATTTTTTTAATCATTTTGTGCTCAGGAGAGAATGGATCGACCTGAAAATTTCTTCCTGAAAGGTATTTTCCGCCCAAACAAATCTCCTGTTGGTATCATGTGCTATGGATTACAAAAGGTACTTATGCCGTAGAGGGAAAATTAACGCAAGGTATCAGGAAACCTCATCGCTCACGCAATTTCACATATATTACAGGTAATTGTGCGAGAATATGTGATTTCGCACACACAATGAGCCTCTCAAAGATGAGATGAGTTACCTTTAAACAGAATAAGCAGTGGGAAATCTCACAAGAGACCTTGCGTACATGAGATTGTGTTGAAAATTGGATCATGCCTGAACTATTAACAATGGGGTGATTTGTGCATTGAAAGGTTGTCTCCTTTCCTACTAAAAAGGCAATGGATGCACGGATGCTGTTTGTATAAATATAATCACTCTGTCTTGACAGCATGTAATTGCATCCATCGGATTTGCATACCGTCTTTGATGCCTTCAAGGTGGAGCTAAAGGCTGTGAAATGAAATCGGCGCCATCTAAGTCCAGCACATTCTGCTGCTTATCAGCGCCATTTTGAAAAGCAAAACACCAGCCCTGAACTGTGGTTCAGAGCATTATATAAAAGATATTAAAATGGCAAGGGAAGAGTGAGGTTCTCTGTGGGATCCTTCTATCAGGTAGGGTCAAGAAAAAGGATACTGGTGTATCCGTTATGTTATGTTAAAGGGATTTGTAGAGCGTTCGAATACCCGAAGGTGTCTTGGAGTTTTGGAACTGTCCGTATTGGAACTGTCCAATAGAAAAGACTCAAACCAGAACTATCTCTTCTACACCTACCTCCACGACTAAGGCTCCCTGTTTTCCGTTTTTACTTATTGTTACAGATAAAAACAGGCAGAAATCCATTAATTTTCTTGTCTGTATTTATTTTTAAATGTGGATAAAAACGGAAATTGTGTGCTTTTTGAGTGATTCTAAATACACTTTGCTATGACTGCCAGGCTAATAACTGTGTGGATTGGGAGGTAAGGGGGTTAAAAAAAGGAATTTTAGTAAAGACGGTTAAACAGCAGTAGGTATGCACAAGGCTGATACTGAAATGTGCATATTTTCGTATAAGGGCATTGATTTATCTTCTGCTGATGTTCATATCACTGAAACCTGGCAGGCATTCAAGCATGACTGCATATTTATTGGTTAAATAAATGTAGAAATATACCAGTTTCAGCTTTATTTTTTTCACCAAATTCCTAATAAATATTGATACATACAGATAAAGTTGGCAAAAAATAAATATGGATAAATACAGATGGAAGTGTCTAAAAAATAAATACCATAAAACCGGGAGCCCTATCCATGACCAGGCTCTGCAGCAGAACCACTCACCTTACAGCATTAAACACAGAGGACAAATGTACCTCTATGACCCTGGCAAGGGCCCTCTGTCTGTGATATGGAGGATGATTTCAGATAACTCCAACAGTGTGCTTTCCATCTCCTGCCGCGAGTAGATCACCGACTGTCGTGAATCCAGTAGTCTTTGTTAAATGATGTTGATCTAAGTGGATGTACGCAGGTGCGTGGTGATTATCCTTTCCTAAACTATAAGCATTTTACAACACCACCAGGGCCGGACTGGGAGCCAAAATCGGCCCTGGAAAAAGTGCTCAGCCGGCCCCCCGGGGGGTTGGGGGGTCAGGCCGAGCTGTTTGTCAGGGCCGGTTCTGGCTGATTTTGTTACAGAGGCCGATGTTGCAGCTATGCTTCAAAAACGGCCCTTTTATAAAAACAGCACTGAGGGGCCCAAAACCAGCCCCCACCCTGGCAGCCCACCAGGGAAATGCCTGATGCACGCTACGGCCAGTCCGGCCCTGAACACCACTATATTGCATGAGCTATATTACATGACAAAATGATTACATCCACTACATCGACCTAACCACTACATTGCAAGGTAAATCTAAGTAAGCAGACATGCAGCTAGGAATAGTAATGGGCTATGTATCTTGGCGATGTAGTAACTGCAATCGTTTTATAAGTTGATATTGTCAACCTTGATGCAGCCTTACTCAGGACTGGGAGGAGCCCAGTAAGAGGAAAACGGGTAGGATCTCCTAGTCAGGTTTAGAGTGTTTTCAACAGGGAATCAGTATTGGTCTGGGCCAAGCTGTGTAGAATAGAGCTGTCTATTCGGTTCATTTCCGAAGAAATTTCGGGGCATATTTACAAGGGCTTTAACTCTGCTTTTTTGGCTTAAAAAGCCAGAAAAGCAGAGATACAACTATCGCCCTAATTACAAGAGGGTGCAAACATGCATAATCGCATGTTAGCACCCTTTGTCCCACGCCTCCCTTTTCACCTCTAATGAAATGCAAAGTGGGATCACTGGGCGTACCCCGGATGGACTACCTTGCAAATATTGCTGATGTTCACATCGCGATATTTACAAGGCTGCCCACAGGATTTTAGCAGACGTTAGATTTTGGCGAAAACGGTTGTTTTTGCCAAAATCTAACGTCTGCTAATATCCTGATATACCTGTGTTTGACATAGGGGGTGGATTATGCTGATACGACGACAGGGTTGTATAAGCAAGGTTATCGCCATTTTGCAGGGAACATCGCTGCGATGTTCCCTGCAAAACGGCGATAACCTCGCTATCTCTGGAATTTTTATCACCCTGTAGAAACACGTTGTTAATAACGCGCTACCAGGGCGATAAATTCCAGAGATAGCCTGCGATAAGATATTTATCGCTAAGCACGGGCAGAGATAATTATCGCTGCCCGTTGATAATATGCCCCTTCGTGAGGTTCCCTACTTAAATCCATCACACAGTTGCAGGGATCCGCCTCTGTGACTTCGCCTGTGCACTGTTATCTGTGCTTAGCAACAGCGAGATTTGTTTCGATCCAATCAAACCTCCTCAAGCTGTAGTATGGGTAAGGATGTATTCTTTACAAATTCACCTTTACACAGCTGTCCTATGCATGGTAGCAAATGTATGCAGAACTTCTTTCTGCAAGTTCACTTTTTGAGGGTCTGGTAGGCTCTGCATGGGAGAAGACCTCTCGTTTCTGTGAAGTATGCCACACGATGAACCATTTCAACAAGGATTTTGCCCAAATTAAATGGTGTTCACACAAAAGTGGCATAGTGAAATAGACCTTCACAAACATTGCATAGGAGAAGTTCACTGCTTCACACACGCTTGAAAATGATGCATCACACATTGGTGGTGAATAGTTCAGTGAAGGACAGCAGTGCCACACCTGGCACCACACTCTGGTGGTGGTAAGATAGTTTCCTTTCTTTAAAAAAACGTTGGCCTTCATCTGCCATAATTAGTGTAAACTTGAAGCTGGATGTTAACCCCTTGGCTGTGGCGGTATTTCCGCTGCAGCGCTAGGGGGGAGGGTGGGCCGCGCGGCGTTCCCATGCTCCGTCACGAGCCTAGGCGCGCTGTGCTTGTGACGGAGTGGTTCCGTCACGGCCCCGCCCGCTCAAAAGAACGCGCCGCACAGGCGCAAGATCAGAGCTGCGCAAGCGCGGCGGCCGGGCCGTGACGGAACCACTCCGTCACCAGCACAGCGCGTCCGAGGCTGGTGACGGAATGGTTCCGTCACCAGCATGAAAGGTGTTAAAAGGCAAAGGCTGAATGCATTTCCAGTATTTGGCTTAAACAATGCTGCTTTATTGACCTTTCTGTTTTAAACATTGATTTTTAAGAAATTCACAGGTTTACACACTTAACTTGAGAGTAAGTGAGGGTAGAGAAAAGGGGTACAATATAGAGGCGACTGAAGTGTAGCCTTCAGTTCCCTTTCAGGACATACCAAGGTTCACATCCCTTTCCTGCTGCATCACTTTAATACAGCCTGAGGCTGGACTAGTCTGCATGGAATATTGTTATGGTCTATACTCTGTTGATATTTGATTCTTGCCTATGCCATGGTTGCTGAGTGACAGTGTCCTTCCTGTAGTCATGAATGACATCACAATGTGTGCTGTAGTGTGAATTGTGAAGGCTGTCTCTGGGCTGGTGGTCTGTAAGCTGTACTCAAATAAATGCCTGGAACTGAACCTGGACTACATGTGATGTTTCAACCTACCATTGGCGACGAGTGCCTGTTATGGACAGGTATCTTATCTGGTGAGAAGCTTCTCCTCCAAGCTCTCTCGAGTTTTTTACAATTTTGTTTCAGGCCCTGTAGTGTGGCAGAATACCAGGGTTTTTGGGTGACTCCCCTTTTGTTTTTAATGCTTTTTATGGGAACAAGAACATCTAAGGATTTTTGGCCCCAATTATTAAAATTGTCATTGGCTGTAACCACGTTTGAGGAGGGCGCTAGTTTAGTATCTTCCAATACTAAGGTCCATTGTTCGATTGAAAGTTTGGACCAGGGACGACTTTTAGAGTAAGTTGGAACTTTACATGGGGCTAAATGAGGTGGTGACCAAATGAGAGGAATAAGAAAATGATCCGACCACGGGACAGGAATGGGTTTCCCTCCAGATAAATCCTCTAAATTCAAAAAAATAGGATCTAATAAGTGACCCTTTATGTGGGTGGGTTCACACATTTTTTGAATAAGATGGGAAGGCTGCTAAGTCCTTGGTAAGCTCGTTTGCAGATGTCTGAAGAGGGTCATCAAAATGGAGATTAAAATCCCCCAGTAAGGTGAAACTCACCAATGAACTAGCCAGGTTAGCAGCCAAGTCTGGTAATGCGTTACAAAATTCCGCTGTGGGACCAGGGGTTCGGTATACCAGGATACCTGAGAAGGTGAGGACTGGAGAGAACTCAATAAAAAAGGCGATGTTCTCACAGTCTGGGACAGGGCTGCCAGTCAGACGGCAAGTTAAGCCATGTTTGTAAATAATGGCTATCCCGCCCCCCTTCCCTGAAGGTCGGTCCAGCCTCGAAATGGAATAAAAGCTTGGCAAAGCCTGGATGAAATCGGGATCGGAAGTGGGGGTAAGCCATGTTTCAGTAAGAAACAGTGCCTCAGGCAGTTCCTCCTCAAGGAGGATAGAGATTTCCGCTGTATGTTTAGGCAGTGAACTACAATTTAAAACAAACATTGTATATCTCTGTGGTTTAGTAGGGGCGGGCTGCGGATCTATCGTTAAATGGAAGCTGCAGAGCGAGCATATGTGGTGATCACTCGAGGGCAAAATGGAGTGTTTGCATGTCCGAGCAACTGGGCCTGCTAGGCAGCGCAGTTCTTCAGAGCCGTACTGTCTCCACTGGCCAGCACGAGGGGCTGGGTTTTTGGGCCCTGGACCCATCCGGACGCGGATGGGCGCAGACGGGCTTGCCTTTGGCGCCCCAGTGGTGCACCCACTGCGCGCGTCCGCTGTGCGTACGGGCCTCCATCTCTTTCACAGTTTCCTAAAATTTTTAATGATGAGTTAAGCTTGGTGAGGAATTTTGAACATAGGATTGTTTTGAAACACAGTGCTCAACCTTTTGTAAGCAAAGGGAAGAAATTATCTCATCTGATGATGGAGCCTTTAGATCTGGAGTTGAAGAAACTTCTAAAATCAGGTGTAATCAAAGAGATTGAGAGTTCGGAGTGGTTGGCCCCAATTGATTTAGGACTCAAGGATGGAGGGAGAGAGATTAGGATGTGTGTGGACTTGCAGGGACTGAACAAACACATTTGGGTGGAATATCTCAGAAACACTGGCTTTGATCAAAGATGCAAAACTTTTTTGCGTTATGGATCAATCCTCTGGCTATCATCAGGTGTTAATCCATCCGGATTCGAGGCATTTCACTTCATTTGTGACCCCTTTAGGTTCTTTTAGGTTTATTCAAATGCCTTTTGGGTTAGCCTCAGCAGCCGCTTGTTTTCAATTGGTCATGAGGAAGATTTTGGATGGGTGCACAAAGTATTGATTTTTCAGGATGATATAATGGTTTAGGTCAAGGACCAGAAGGAACACGACAAACAGTTGTGGGAGTTCTACATCGGTTGCAGGGGGGTTGGGCTCGTGTTGAAGAAGGAGAAATGTAAATTTTAAGTGACCTCAGTGAATTATCTTGGACACACAATATCACGTGAAGGAATAAGTCCCAAGTTAGATTTGGCGGAAAGCATTGTAAAAACACCTACTCCGAAAGACAATGTACGATCTTTCTAAGGCTTGGCTAAATTCTGTTTAAAGTTCTTTCCCAACCGTGCTAGTTTGTAATAACAATTGATGTTACTGTTGAAAAAGAATTCAAAATGTGTGTGGTCAGAAGAATTTACCTGTGCCTTTAAAAGCATCAAAGAGATTATTTCTAAGTTGCCTACCCTAGGGCATTTTGATGCGTGTAGGAAAACAGTACGGTCAACGGATGCTAGTATGCGTGGTTTGGGGCAGTCCATTCACAGGTTGTGGATTGTGAATCTAAGGTTGTGGCTTTTGCTTCTCGTTCTCTTACAGGAGCTGAAGAATGATACTCCGTGATTGAGCGAGAGGCACTGGCTGTATACTGGGCGATCCGACATTTTAAATTCTTCTTGTCAGTAATTCCTATTGCGGTTAGATCGGATCACAGGACATTGTGTTAAAATTTTACATGCGGAGATGTTTGAAAACTTATCTCCTCACATCAAGAAATGGATGGAATGGTTGACTGAGTTCAATTTCATTGTGGAATGTGTACCTGGTCCTAAGAACATGGTTGCAGGCTGTTTATTGAGACTACCTTTAGACCATGGTGGTTAAGTATTTGAGAAATCCTTGGTTGCATGGGTTTGTGAATCGGCGGTCAATGCTTACGAGTGGTCTGTGGCATGTATAAATGACCAAAGTTTAGACATAATCAAAGATTTCATAGTTAAAGGTCGGCCAGAGGATAAAGAAATGCCAAACTCCTTGACGGGTTTCCTGAGTGTGACGGGCGAGTTGTGTATTATTTAAGAGAGACTCTTTAGGGGGAACAGGGTGATATAATCTGTTGACTTGAGAAACAAGCTTATTAACTTGGCACATGAAGGGCAACTGGGGAGGAATTTAACTAAGTCTATAGTACGCGAGTGGTATTGGTGACCTGGCATGGATTGTCAGGTCGAAGAAGTTGGGAAAGACTTTTGGGAGTGTGCTAACAATGATAAGAGTAAGAAGACACGCGTAGTTCCCTTGTCTCCGGTAGAGATTGCTTTGGAACCCTGGTCAAAGTTAGGTTTAGACATCGCTGGACCTTTTGAGCTTTTAGCTCAGGAGGAACGCTATGTATTGTTATTGGTCGATTACACATCTAAGTGGGAGGTTACCAAGTGTGTGTCTCAGGTAAACACCAGGACGGTGATACAATTTTTTTTCGGAGGAATTTTTCTATGGACGGTATTCCCAAATGTTCTATCATGGACAATGGGGTGCAATTTGCATCTTAGGAAATGTGTCTTTTCCTTAAAGAATTGTCCATTGTGCATTATAAGACTGCCTTATATTCTCCACAAGCTAATGGTTTGACGGAGAGAATAATCAAGTTGGTGAAAAATTGTGCACAGAGACCTCTGCAAACCAAATCTTCATTAAAGTGCATGCTCAGGGAGACATGTTGGGCTTACCGTACCATGACAGACTCTGTGACGTCGGTCTTCTTTTTCTGTTTTGAGGAGCAGAAAACCACATGACATGATGAGCCCAGCGTGGTTCAGTTTGGGGTTGGTGGGGAAGGATGGAAGGCTTGCGGAAAGTAATCCTATGGCTAAGAGTGTGTCTTACCAGGAAAGATATAAGTCCCTGTTTGACAGTAAAATATGTGCCCAATCTAAACGCTGGAGTGTTGGGAAAACAGTGTTTGGCAGGAGACCTGGGTTCCCAAATAAGGGGCACTCCAGGTTTATGGGTCCATTTGTGATGACAGAATTGAGGAAAAATGTGGTGGTTTTGAAATCTGAGGATGTATGGAGCATGTCTAGACTTGCAAAATGTAATGACATATCTTTTAAATTTTAAATTTGACAAGTGTTGACAAAGAGGGAAATCTCCCGACCGAGCTGATCGACCTGTGGAACACAGCCGGAGTTTGGTGGGTGAGCGATGCTCTGGGCGATTGAAACCTTGACCTTTGGGCACAGCGGTTATGCTATCTTGCTGTGTCGCCTGGAGGAGGCAGGAGTTATTGGCTCTGCTTTGCAGTGGCTGGCTTTCCTTTTTTGCGGATAGGATGTTCCAGGTGATTGTTCCTCCCTTCACCTCCAGCATCCATCCCATAAGTCAGGGGTACCACAGGGCTCCTCCCTGAGTCCTTGGCTTTTCAATATTTGTGTTCAACCTCTGGCTGGAGTAGCCAAAAGCAGAGGGCTGACCATGGTCCCCTATGTCGAGGACACAGCTGGTGGTGGCTCTCTCGCGCAACTCTAAGCAAAACGCCCTCAAATTTCAGGGATATCTTGCGGCGGTCGCCGAGTGGATGACTGCCAACTGTCTCCAGCTGAATGCCAACAAGTCGGAGGTGTTGTTGGTGGGTAGAGACCACGCTCTATGGAGCGAGCACTGGTGGCCTAAGAGCCTAGCACCGCCCCTGTCCCTAAGCAAGCAGTGAAGAATCTAGGGGTCTGGATGGATGCTTCACTTAATTTTCAGACTCAGACAAAAAAAGAGACAGGTACCTGCTTCGGACTGCTGCGGGGACTCAAATCCATTCTGGGCTTCTTCAACGCCCGTAGTAGGCATATCATCATCCAGGCCCTGATTATGTCAAGACTGGACTATGCAAACTCACTGTATTTGGGAGCTAATAAGTCTGAAGTTCAGAGTCTACAGAGAGTCCAGAAAGCGGCTGTAAGATCCCTTTTTGGTCTGCGCCGAGTCTGCTGAGTGACAAGCCCCATTCGCCGTTTACACTGGTTACCTGTGGCTAGGCGCATCGAGGTTAAGGCTTTTAATATAGCCTTTAAAACTCTGAAACTGGCATCTCCCAAAATCTTGACTGAGCCGCTTTCACCTTATGTCCCCTCTCGCCAGCTCCGTTCTGTGGGACAGCATCTGCTTGTGGTTCCTAGAGTTAGGAGGGTTCATGCTGGTGGTCGTTCCTTTTGGAATAAAACAGCCATCCTCTGGAATTCTTTATTGGCCCATATTTGGGGGTTCACTAACTACCTCGAATTTAGGATATCTCTAAAAACCTTTCTTTTCCCCATTCCGTAGGTCCCAGGGCCTTTCATGTTCTGTCACCTCACTGCTAGTTAGTGCCTGTTTGCTGGGGCAGCTGTCGCGCATAATAAACCCGTTAACATAACATAACATGTGATGATGTTGGTAAATTTCATGATATGGTCATTTGCTAATTAATTTTCCTATCCGACCTTGATAATAAATTGATGATACAGCCATCTCTTGGTTCATTGTTTTTTTTGGGGCATATCATTCTTGTTAGTCTGTTAAGCATAGGTTTTGGTATTTGTGTTTTAACTTCTTTTCCTTTAGTTAATTGTATATATGTGTTGTATGTGGGGAAAAATGTGCTATAGTCTATACTCTGTTTCAGGGTCGTGGATTCTTGCCTTTGTCATAGTTGCTGGGTGACAGTGTCATTCCTGTAGTCATGAATGACATTACAATGTGTTGTGTTGATGTTGTAATTTGAACCGTGAATGTAGTTATTCTGAGCTGTTCCTTTGATGGTGGTCTGTAAGCTGTACTTGAGTAAATACCTGGAACTGGACCTGGACAACTTGTGACGTTTCAACTTGCCAAATACTTAATAAAAAGGGCAGGAACCACCTGAAAGCAGCTCCAGAGAACGGCTAGTGGAATTAACATCTTTATCTGCAAGATATCATTAGAAGAGTCCCAACAATTGCACTTGGCACTAACAATGATTGGGCACCCTGAGAATAAACTCTGGGTTGCAGCTCTTCTGAACTTGCTAAGAATTCTCATGAAGGGACAGAAGACACAACCCATTGCGCCTGAGTAAAAGCTTGAGCCCCAAGGCTGGGTACTTTAATTGCCAGCTGCCCTCCAATATTGGGACTGAATTTTGGTCCTAAACCTGCTGAAAGTGCTGCCTGGATTGGTTGAGGATAGGGGTTGGCTGGCAGTGCTTGATTTGTAAAAAAATAAAGTGCCAGGACTCTCATTAGGAGCCGGCTGCAGCTTGCACCACACATTGCCCGTGCCAGCACTGCCAATGACAGTAACAACACAGCTATGGACCCTCACACCCCTACAAGTGTGACAATTTGGACTATTTCAGGCCCCCAAAGCTATAAGAATGCCTTGGGTGGCATGTAAAAGTCATTATTAATTTATATGGAGTTAATAATTAACTGTTGCTGTGGTTATCTTTAAATTAGCCAGAAAGCGCCACCTTGTAGCAGACTGTCACAAGCGCTAGTGCTGACAATTAAGTGATGGCGCAGAGCACGAGATACCACTGGCTAAAAACAAGCACCAGATGCTGAAAGCAGGGCTGGTGCTAGCCATGGGCAGTGTGGACAGCTGCCCAGGGCCTCACACGCAGCCGACCAGCAAAGGGCCCCGCACCAGTGGTGTGTCCTGTTGTTTCCCTGGCGATCCATTTGAAAGAAAGGTGTCTCTTTGCAATTAGGGTCCATGGAATGGGCCCCCCCCTCCTCGGGCCTCTCAGGGATAGTATCAGGAGGCCTAGGGGAGGGCGACACTTCCTCTTTTTCCAATTGCAAGGAGACCATTCAGAGACACTGCGGGATGCCAATTATCCAACATTTTAGCACCCCCCCAGTTTTAACTTTCACCCCACAAGTAATTCTCACACCTTCGGCCTGATAATAGCTGCAAAAGAGGTGCTTGCAGGAGGCTGGGAGGAGGAGCTGCGGCCCAGGAGGAGTCTGCACAAAGCAGCTTGCTGAGCTGTGTCACTTATGTAAATTAGAGAGGCCTTGCACTTTCCCTTTTGGACCAGGGCACCGCAAATCCTAGAATCAGCCCTGACTGGAAGTGTGCCAATGTAGAAGGAAGCTGGCTAGAAGAACAAAGGACAGCCTAGCCTCCTGGTGAGTATGGAGATATACAGAAAGGAGAAAGAACTATCCACACAATAGCAATGCTGCACGTGCCCCAAGTTAAAGTATCAGACTTACAAGTTTCTCTGTGGTGAGCCCTTTATGTCCCTGATGTCCATCAGCCCCCAGTGGCCCCCAGCAGGGACTCGAGTTTATTCAATCCTGCCTCCTGACATGGAAAGCTTTAGCAAAGTTATTAGGTGAGGCATTCTTCACAAACTCTTGCAAACCTTGTGCAAATCCATGATGCTTTGTGAAGCTATTTAAATCTCCTATAAAGCTCTGCTTTGTGAAAGAGCCTTCGTGCCCTGCTGCATACACTAGGCTCTATGGTCTGCCTGGCATTGAAAAAGACAATCACATTTGGTGAACTCTTAAATAGGGTGTCTTAAAGTTCCATGTCTTCGAAACATCTGTGATTTCTGAGATAAGGTGTTCTGAAGTGTTGCTTTATAAGACTATCATAAGCGCATTTGCCAGTTGTTACAGTATTGGCCAATTTAATTTTTTTACAGCCGCGGCCTGTGAATCCTGGTGTTTGGGAATTAGAGATTTGCCTTATCCCGCCATTGGAACTCCCACTCTTTCCCAGGTGACTCCCTCCTTCACATTGTCGAGATCAGTCAGGTGGGCTCTGTGTCCTCTTTTAGATGTAGAGTGTGCTTCACAGGTGTTGGTGTGTGATGCTCCAGAGCAGCAGAGCACCTTCAGGAGGCTAGCCTGTCTTGAGCTGCACCGGTGTTCCAGAATGCCAAGGTCTGCTCTGCTTCGTAGCAGTGTGTGCATGGGCACAAGAAAGAGCGGGCCTAATGGTAAGGCCCTGGAGGGGAGGCCACATGGTTGAACCTTGTGAAGCCTGACCGGGTTGTGATCTGAACTTACTTGGACTTACTTGAATTGAGCTTACTAGAATACAACTTACTTGAATAGAACTTACTAAAATAGAACTTACCTGAATTTACTGGAATAGAATTTACTAGAATATAACTTACTAGAATAGAATTTACTTGAATTTACTAGAATATAACTCACTTGAATAGAACATTATTTGAATTTACTGGAATAAAACTTACTAGAATACCACTTGCGTGAGTATAATGGAATAGAACTTTCTAGAATGCAAACTAATTCAACTTACTAGAATAGATCTTACTTGCATTTCCTTGAATAGAACTTACTAGAATAGAACTTACTTGAATTTACTTGAATAGAACTTACTATAATACAAACTACTCGAACTTACTAGACTAGAACTTACTAAAATAGAACTTACTTGAATTTACTGGAATAGAAATTACTAGAATATAACTTACTAGAATAGAATTTACTTGAATTTACTAGAATATAACTCACTAGAATAGAACTTATTTGAATTTACCTGAATATAACTTACTAGAATACCACTTGCGTGAGTTTAATGGAATAGAACTTTCTAGAATACAAACTACTTGAACTTACTAGACTAGAACTTACTAAAATAGAACTTACTTGAATTACTGGAATAGAACTTACTAGAATAGAATTTACTTAAATTTATTAGAATATAACTCACTAGAATAGAACTTATTTGAATTTACTGGACTAGAACTTACTAGATTACCACTTGCGTGAGTTTAATGGAATAGAACTTTCTAGAATACAAACTACTTGAACTTACTTGAATAGAACTTACTAGAATAGATCTTACTTGAATTTACTTGAATAGAACTTACTAGAACAGAACTTAGTTGAATTTACTTGAATAGAACTTACTATAATACAAACTACTTGAGTTTACTAGAATAGAACTTACTTGGATGTACTTGAATAAAACTTACTAGAATAGAACTTACTTGAATTTACTTGCTTAGAACGTACTAGAATAAAACTAACTTGAATTTACTTGAATAGAACTTACTAGAATGCAAACTACTTGAACTTACTAGATAGAACTTACTTGAATTTACTTAACTAGTACTTACTGGAATAGAACGTACTTGAATTTACTGGAATAGAACTTACTAGAATACAACTTACTTGAACTTACTTGAATAGAACTTACTAGAATACAACTTACCTGAATTCACTTCAATAGAACATACTAGAATAAAACTTACTTGAATTTACTTAAAAGAACTTACTGAATTACAACTTACTTGCACTTACTTGAATAGAACTTACTAGAATAGATCTTAACTGAATTTTTTTTTAATAGAACTTACTAGAATAGAACTTACTTGAATTTACTTGAATAGAACTTACTAGAATACAAACTACTTGAACTTACTAGACTAGAACTTACTTGAATTTACTTGAATATAACTTATTAGAATAGAACATACTTGAATTTACTGCATTAGAACTTACTAGAATACAACTTACTTGAATAGAAGTTACTAGAATAGAACTTAATTGACTTTATTAGAATAGAACTTAATTGAACTTACTAAAATAGAACGTAATTGAATTTACTGTAATAGAATTTACTAGAATAGAACTTGCTAGACTAGACCTTACTTGAATAGAATTTACTCTTACGTTCCCTTGTGATGAATCCTTTAATAAAGGTTTCTATGGCCCTATAAAACCATTTGCAAAAGCGTATAAGCAGGGGCTGTATTATTTGTAATATCCTTAACCCCTTCGCTGCGGGGGTTATTTTCCCGCTGTGCTGGGGGGAGGGGGGTGCGCACAGCGCCCGCATGCTCATGACGAGCTGAGCTCGTCATGAGCAACGGCGCTCCTGTGCTCATGACGAGCTCAGCTCGTCACAGGTGCATTACCTGCCGTGGAAAGCTCAGTACAGCAGAGGAATTATCCGCGCATGCGAGCGTTCCACGGCTCATGACGAGCTGAGCTCGTCATGAGCACCGGAGCGCCGTGAGCTCGTCATGAGCATGGAAGAGGATAACAATTCCAGGAGGCAGCATCCCTAGGGGTGAGCACCTGGTGCCAAAGACCATGTGTGGGGAACACTGCGTTATGACAACCTCATTACATCTCTTGTTGCATTCCTGATGTATGTGGGCATTATTTACGTATAAGTTGCAGTTTTGTTTTTGAAAGTAAAAGTGCCAGCTGAGCATTGATTTATTAATTGTTGTCTTGTGCTTTGATGAGTTCTGAATTTGTAAATAAATGTTGGGCTTCTCTGCTTAGCTGTCTTAATGTGTAACATGTAATCCATTCTGGGCCCAGGAATAAAGTGTCCCCATGACACTAGGGGGAGAAGGTCACATTTAAAACTGTTTTTAACAGGCACGAGGATATACATAAACTTACAAACGTGTCGATGTTATCCTACGTGTGCAAATGAAGAAACCCTCAGCCCAAATCCTAAACTTGCTAAGGAAGAAATTCAGCTATACTTGAATATTTTCCATAGCTGGGGGGCGGACATCCTAGGTTTGCTGGGAAAGTCCTGGTTAGGGCAAATTTCATTAATTTTAGCTTCTATCCTGTCTTTTTTGGTGAGGGTGAACTGAACAGAAAGGAAACACGTTTTCACGAGACTCTGTGACACATAAGTTAGTAGCTCCCAGCAGAAAACAATTTAGTTAAGAAAGATGACGTGTTGGACTCAATGCAAAATTCAACCAATCCGGATTCTTTGAATCTGGGCTAGTCTTATGCTCTTGCAAGTGTATATGCTTGATCAACAGAATAGAATTTAGGAGTGCAAAGAGCTTTGTGACTCAGATCCCCACAGATACAAGAAATGCAGTGTCCACTTCTAGATAACTCAAAGTAACCTAGCGCAGAGAGGCCCACTCCCTTTCTTGCTCACGCTCCATTTCTGTCTGAGCCCTCTCTCACTTCTCTCTGTAGACTCTGAACCTTTCTCCAGTTTTAAGATTGTGTACTCAGGGTCTCCTCTCAGGGGTTGTGGCTGTGGTAATATCAGTTTCTGAGTACCTGCAGTGCTAGTCACAGTACCATAACATAGTACAGAGCGGGGAGTTTCGTTTCGAAGACGGGCCTTGGTATGAAACCCCAGGAGGCAGGTAGGTACACGAACAGGTACTTTACTTAGAAACAACTGACAAGTGTGGGAACCACTCCAGGAGCCAGGATGTAACAAGCTCAGCCCCCCAGCTGCTGACAGAAACTCCAACTGACAGAGATATAGCTCTCAGACTGACTTTATCACACACTAGCAACCAGTCCCGACCTTGTCCGGGTGCAACAGGCTTCCCCGACCCCCGCCTGCCCCGACATTGTGCAGCAGCCCGGGACCCCGCCCGCCCAGACCCCCGCCCGCCCTGACATTGTCCAGCAGCCCGGGGCCCCGACGTTGTCCAGCAGCCCGGGCCCCCGCCCGCCCCGACATTGTCCAGCAGCCCGGGCCCCCGCCCGCCCCGTCCCCCGCCTGCCCCGACCCCCAACTGCCCGGACATTGTCCGTTTGTCCCCCGGAGCCTTAACTCAGCCGCCGCTCCTCCCCCGCGCTCCTCAGTTCACCGCTCCGCCGCTCCACGCCGCTCCTCGCCGCTCCTCCTGCCTGTCCGCTGGTCCTCACCGCCTGTCCGCCGCTCGTCACCGCTCCTCCCCCGCACCATGTCTGCCGCTCCTGGACGCCGCTCCTCCCCGCGCTCCTGACGTCAGCACGCAGGTCACGGCCGGCGCTACTTCGAAGGGACTACTTTATTTTAAGGTACATTTTTTAAATAACGCATATTTTTATAGTTTATATAGCCTATGTCCATCTGCACACCCTGACGATTACAATGATGTATCGGGTGTGTGGATTGGCGCTGTGGTTCCCGAGTTTACCCGCCTCAAAGGTTCAAAGTTCTTGCTTTATAATAGTAGTATAGATTTCACGTGACTCAGTATTCTGCTCCAGTGCAATATAGAAGTCCAGCCAAACTATGACAGAAGACAGGATGCCACAGGTTGAAAAGTAATTTTGAATCACTATTCAATTATGGGCCATGCACCTGCTATAATTGTTTGGTAACTGTACTCCTGTAAAGCGGTTCTGATGCCAGGTGGCCATATGCCTGCTATAATTATTTTATAACTGTACTTCCATAAAGCGCTCTAATGCCACGTGACCATGTACCTGTTATAATTCTTTAGTAAATGTACTCCTGTAAAGCGCTTTGATGCCACTTGACCATGTACCTGCTATAATTCTTTAGTAAATGTACTCCTGTATAGCGCTTTGATGCCACTTGACCATGTACCTGCTATAATTGTTTAGTAACTGTACTCCTGTAAAGCGCGTTGATGCCAGGTGTCCATGTACCTAATATAATTCTTTAGTAAATGTACACCTGTAAAGCGCTTTGATGCCAGGTGTCCATGTACCTACTATAATTCTTTAGTAAATGTACTCCTGTAAAGCGCTTTGATGCCACTTGACCATGTACCTGCTATAATTGTTTAGTAGCTGTACTCCTGTAAAGCGCGTTGATGCCAGGTGTCCATGTACCTACTATAATTCTTTAGTAAATGTACACCTGTAAAGCGCTTTGATGCCAGGTGTCTATGTACCTACTATAATTCTTTAATAAATGTACACCTGTAAAGCGGTTTGATGCCAGGTGTCCATGTACCTACTATAATTCTTTAGTAAATATACTCCTGTAAAGCGCTCTGATGCCAATTGACCATGTACCTGCTGTAATTCTTTGGCTCCTGTACTCCTTTAAAGCGGTCTGGTACTTCCAGGCCATGTGCCTCCAATAATTGTTTGGCAATTGTATTTCTGTGAAGCGCTATGATGCCAAGTGACGTGACCATCTGCCTGCTATAATCGTTTACTACCTGTACCCCTGTAAAGCGCTCTGATGCCTCCGGGCCATGTGCCTATTATAATAGTTTGGTGCCTGTACTCCTGTAAAGCGCCCTTAAGCCTCCGGCCATTTGCCTGCTATAATTATTTACTACCTGTACGCCTGTAACGCGCTCTGATGCCTCCGGCCATGTGCCTGCTACCTTAGTTTGGTACCTGTACTCCTGTAAAGCGCCCTTAAGCCTCCTGCCATTTGCCTGCTATGATTATTTACTACCTGTACGCCTGTAACGCGCTCTGATGCTTCCGGCCATGTGCCTGCTACCTTAGTTTGGTAGCTGTACTCCTGTAAAGCGCTCTGATGCTTCCGGGCCATGTGCCTGCTATAATTCTTTGGCACCTGTACTCCTGTAAAGCGCTCTGATGCCTCCGCCCATGTGCCTGCTATCATAGTTTGGTACCTGTACTCCTGTAAAGCGCTCTGATGCTTCCGGGCCATGTGCCTGCTATACTTGTTTGGCACCTGTACTCCTGCCAGGCGCCCTGATGCCCTGCTATATATAAGCACATCAATTAATAAGCGAGGTCGGGGCGCTGCCTGCTCTGCGACTGCTCGCGGCACTAAGACCCGGGAAGCTGCCTGTGCCTGCCGCAGCCCTGCCTGCTGTGGCACACGCGCTGCGCTCTGCCTGCTCGTCTGCTGCCTGCCCCGGCTCCGGCGGAGCAGGTGTGGTGGAGGATGGCGAGGCGGCGCAGGCAGCAGCAGCCCGGGGAGGGGGGGGGGGAGGAGTGCAAGGGAGGGGCCGGGGAGTGCCTGCTCCGAGCCCTCGTGGGGCAGAGATTAATGTGTGTTTATACATGTAGACAAGCCTGCGAGCGGAGCGGCGTGTGCCTGTGTGTGTGTGTGTGAGTGAGTGCCTGCTGCTGCCTGCCTGTCACCGCGCGGGGAGAGCGGGGAGCAGACGGGAGGGCGCCTGCACGGAGCAGGCAGCATGGTACTCATCCTCAACCACATTCTCATCGCAGTCCTTCAATTTTTCAGACGGGGCCAGCAGGTCTTCCTGAAGGCGGAGGAGAAGCCGGCATGCTCGGACGCCCTGCAGGTAAGAGACGGCGTCGCCAGTCCCCGCGTCCCCTCTGCGCGCTGTGTGATCTTGTGACAGCTTGAAGTTATTGCTGCCTCTTGGGCTGTGTGCAGTGCCAAGCCTACACTGTGTACAAGCACGTGTGCAAGGGGGTGGGGGAGGGCTGCAGGTGAGAACGAATCTGTTGGTACAGCAATAAAGTGCTCAGACCCCCAAAGTGCTCGTATTTCAACTTTTCACCGCTGTGATCACGTTCACTTCCGATTAAATGTCGGGTCTAAACTTCATTTTCTCTTGAAATTGTCATAATTGATGCAGATGTCGAGTCCCGTATGTAAAGGTGTATATTTGTACTGGACACGTGGTGAACGGGGGACCCTCCAGCCGAGGGGGGGGGGGGGGGTTATTTGCATCTATGATGTTAGACTTCGGGAAGGGTAACTGGTGTTAAAGTGCATAGATTCCGTCTGCAGCATGTTGTCAGCGTTGAGCGCGCTTGATACTAAATGTCTGTGCGACATGGAGCACACACCTTGTAGTTAAATATAAACTATGTTTGTTTTTCATGAAATGTGGAGCGAATATTTGTTGAAATGCTGGACATCGCAACGTTTCAGTTTTGGGGGTAAAAAGGAACGCGTTTTTACGAAATGTCTGCTGGCTGGAGGTAATTGGGAAGGGTCAGGGTATGTGTTGCATAGCGCCTAATCCTGGTGTGCAGGCTGTGTTTAATAGATTATGTTGGTGAACACACGAGCAGCGGCGCAGGGAATTAAGTGAATTGCACAGGATCACAGTGTGTTTTTTTTTTTTAAATAAAATCAGCTTCAAACTCCAGGTTTCTCCAATTCACAAGCAGTGCTGTGGTCTGCGGACCACCTCTTCTCGACGTGTGCGGTCTTTGTGGGTGGGTAGAAGTGTTGTGGGGGGGGGAGGGTTTTTGTGTCCCCTGCATAGGCTGTGACTTCAGCTAATGGAATGGTGCGCTATTTAAAGCGCCGAGAGTGAGAGTGCGGGCTGCAGGGTTCGCTTTCGTGCTCTGGCGCGTGCGGGTCTTGTTGTCACTGCTCTCGTTGTGACGTGGGCTAGCTGCATACATGTGCGGGGGGGGGGGGGGCTTCGCAGAGGGTGCTGGCTACGAATAAAGGGACACGCACTCAATTGTAATGTTAAAATCAGGGCCCTAAGTGACACTTCCTGCCAGGTCTGACTGCCTCACAGAAGCACAAGGCGCACTCACCAGAAGCCCGCTGATTGGACCTAGTGTGTTATCGACCTCGGAGGGATGAAAGGTCGCGACAGCCCCACCGGATTGAGATGTCTATGGATGGCTGATTGGTTGTACAGACACTCCTTGCAGTGCCTGCATTCGGTGCTGTTCAAAGCGCTTCACATGAAGGAGCTGTGTCTGGGAGCTGGATATATGAATACTATGTTCCAATTAATAACAATGCTGCTTGTATCTGTCTCATTGGTAGGAGTAGTAGCGAGGGGGTGGTTTAATGTTATTGCATAATTACTGGTTGTAGTAGTGCTGTGCGTGTTATTTCGTCGTTAGAACAACGAGTTCGCATAACACTAGTATTTCTCTTGCGCCTACACCCGTGCTAAAACAATCCCCGTTCCCAAAAATAGACCGGAGAGTGGGGTGACGTGGGATAGTTGTACAGTTCTTGCCCCTGGGTCTGGAGTACTTCAGTATTAATCCCAGCAGCTTCTCTTCTTGACCCAGTGGTGTGATCTTGTGCAGATCGCCTGGTCTTCGGCTCTCTTGCCCGCCTTAATTGGAGACATTAGTTACAGGCGCGGGACCAGCACAAAAAGAAAGATCACTAGACGGGTGGCACAGGCTTTGCAGAATTTCCAAATATTTGCGCGTTTTGAGTGTGTCTAGCGCTTGTTTGCATCGAGGCGCGGGTGGACGGGCGGTCATTGCCGCCCCCCTCCCCATGGTATGTCATTTACGTAAAGATATTCTGAGGTGCAGGGACGCTGGAACGAGACCCTGCTGGGAGTTCAGTTTAGCCCCAGCACCTGCTGGTGCCCAGAAATGCTGGCATGCGCGGATCTCGGCTACACAGTTATGCAGACTGAGCCCTACGCGTAGCGCCTAGTGCTTTTATAGCAGACCACAAAGCGCCAGAACAGCACCGTAAATGTCACCTTTCTGATTTAACTCTTCAAACTAATTTCAAGAGGCACCCAGCTTTGTCAGTGAATAAGCGAGGCACTGGGAAACGAACCGACTTACCCAAGATCACACGGTGAGAACAGGGAGGAAATATGGGTTTGGACCCCATGTCTCTTATTTGCAAGTCTAGCAGTGCATTCTGGTCTGGATCAAACGATGTTCCTGAGGAGGTGGGGGTGGGTCAGGTCGGGAACACACCGTGAGTGACTGTTGAGTGTGGACGCTGATGTACAGTAGTGCAGTGATGGTGACAAGGTGGTGTGCACCAACATCCGAACCGTCCTTTGCGGAACCAGAGAACCATCTTGCCAGTGGAGGCTGTACAGTTAAACCTCACTGTGTGATCTTGGTGCAATCACTTAATCTCCCTCTTTAACTCCGTTTCCTTGTCTCCCGAAGTGGGGAGGTGCCAAGGACCTGGTCTAAGTGCATTAGCAGAAAGTGCTCGTCCACGTGAAGTAAGTGCCTGCTTGAGCTTCTCCTGTTAACATGCGCGTCTGCTGAAAGGCTGCGCCTCCTGCGGGGCCGCTTCTTCCGTTATTGATCGCAGGCTGCTCATCACATTCTTCCGGAGGGGGGGGGGGGGGGGGCGGCTGATGGAGAGGGGGGGAGAGAAGCAAAATCAATTGTTTACTTGTGACAGAGTGCCCGGCGCCCCTGATTGGACGAGGCTCCGCCGCCCCGGGACCACTTCGAAGAATTCTCCCTCTGCGTTATTGACCCGCTGTTTGAGTGATTATTATAGCGCCGGCATGAGCAGCTAGGGGGACTCGCACCGCTGGCGCACGCAGCTGTTTACATTCGGTGCTTCTGCAGCGTTCTGGCTTGTGTTTCGTATAGCGCCTACACCGCCCACAGCGCTTACTAATTCTATTTTTTGTGTGATATTTTCGATAAACCGGTGCTGGTCGCGGCGGGACGTCCTTTCCATGGCGGGGGCATCCCTTGGACCATGAAATGATGCTTTATTAGGGTCGGTTTTGCACAGTTTTCACCGGCTTAAGTCACTGTTACTATCGCCTAAAGACAGAACAGGTTCTTTTAGGAGCGAGACTATCCTAAGTTCAGACACAGTGTGTTTTAGGTGTGTTAGAGCAGTCTTAAAAATGTCATAAACCATTAAATTGTGGTCGAGTCATCAAAGAGACCTACCTCCATGTTGAAATCAGGCAAAATCCTTTGCAAATCAAGTCCAGAAATTCTAAAACTGCCTTAAACCCGGTGGGAGGGCCGAGTTATACAGGGTACAGCAGACCTTCATGTCTCAAGACAATCTTATGACTTTTGGGCCTTATTTACAAGTAATAGCCCGCCATTTAAGACAGTCTAACGAATGTGCATTGAAACTTTCCAAAGATTTTAAAACCCCTGCACAGATCAGGCCGTTTCACCTGGCTTATGACGGCCCTAAAACGGTCTTAAACCAGGACTTCCCCTTCATTACTTCAAGAGGATGTGGATTAAGGGCTAGAGCGGCAGACTTTAAAGCTGGGGAACCGGTTTGGAGTCTCGGCAGAGACGCTCAACACCCTGTGATTCTGGGCACATCACTGAATCTTCCCGTGCCTAACAACATGAATGTGTCCGTCCGTCTGGATTGCAACTGGTGCTGATGTAAAGCGCCCTGATACCTTCGGGTCGAGTTCGCGCTATATAAAACAAAAAAAAAGAAACATCTTATTTTATGTCTGTCCCAGGCAGGCGTTGACCTCTGATGCCCGGCCGTATTTTCAGAATCAGGATATTCACATAAGATACATCTACAAGTAGTCAGTTCTTGAAAAGCTGGCAGCCCCTGACCTTCATGGCCCAGTGCTCGCTGCTGGACTGCAGCGTACATGAGAGCACTGCCCGGCACGTGGACAGTAAACAGCCCTGAAGTTACCCAGTGGCTGCAGGGAGCTTCTCTGCACCATCCCTTGCAGCAGTGTGTTGCACCTTTATAGCCACACTTTGGTGTGTAGGTGCACATATGTCTTTGCCTACCGAAATTGACCTTTATAGCAGTGTACCGTGTGCATTTGTTGAATTTCTCTTAGGGGTGGGCGAAATTTGCATGGTCGCTACACAAAGCTCCGCAAAACAGTAGAAAATCTCTGTAAGCACGCAAAAGTTCAGCGAACACGCGTAATTGCTTATTCCGCCCGTTCGTGATGCTTTTTTCCTGTTTGCGAACACTGTTTACGTGCTCAGGGGGGGAATATCTCGCGAACACGCATTTTGAAATCGCAAACAAGCAAAAAATTCTGCGAAGTTGCGGATCACGGAATTTTTGGCAATTCCGCGTTCTCTGGTGGGAGGTCCACTGTCAGGAGGCGCAGTCACATCACGAGCTTCTCTCATCACTACATTAGTATTATTTCCGGCTCCATTGGCTTGACTGAGAATTCTATGTTTTGTGTATTTTATGCTTCTGAAAAAACAATTTACATGTTGTCAATTGGCACAGCAAGGCGGTGATCACCGCTGACCACGGGACATTGGTGGCTGGATTGTAACCTTTTTTTTTAGTTTAAAAGTAAATTTTTTATTAAGACATCAATAAAACAATTACACCAATAATAACATTGCACAATATGATGAAATACCCATAGGTTAAAAATGTGAATTCTTTACAAAGTTGTATAATACAATTTGACACTCATGTCACAAAAAATAGGAAGAGAATGAAAGAAAGTAAGCAATGTCCTGTAACCCCGTGTGTGCTAACAAAATAGGAAGTGTCTGCCCAGAGGAGGGTGCAGGCCTCCCTTCAAGGGGACTGGCTGACTTCTAATGCCCACGTGCCCACACTGTGTGAGCAGAGCTGTCACGTGACCTCCTTCTCCACCAGTTTCATTCTCTGCCAAAACAGGCCTGTGCCCAGAAACAACACGAGCCCCGCACTTTACTGAATAAACAGCTGCTTTCAAATGGGTCCTCGTGAAACATTTTGCGTTCGATTTCGAATTATGTACCAGTTTATTCTAGGGCTGTGGGTGGGGGTGTTAAACAAATCGACCCTGTCATTGTAGGGAGGTCTGTGCATTTATTGTATAGACATAGCAAGTGTGTGCACTTGTACAGCAATATTCTGTGGTTGGACTTTTGATAATATGTTTTATCTTTCCTGTTTTTTTGTGGGGAGGTGGGGGTTGTTTTGTGCGGACCATGGACGCTAAACCTGTCCTCAATCCGGTTTTTGACATAAAACAATTTTCTGCCGGCTGCTGAGAGCAGCGCGCGCTCGCCACAGATACCATCAGCTCATTAGCCGGGACGAGTTTGTCTTTTTATGTGGAGTTTTGTGCAGTTGTTTATGAAAACATGCAGAATACAAAGCAGCCGCTTTTCATCAGAGACGCAAGCGAACGAGTGTCAAGAGATGCTTCCCCGGAAGCACGTAAAACATTGTAAATATGAAACAAGCACACCAGCGCTATACATTCCAGGCATGCTAGGCGCTGTCTACGCCTGGTTAGAACTACTCTGTCATAACTACACTTATTACTCACAGATTGAAGCGCACTGCTGGGGCATAACGTGGGTTTTTAAGTTGTTTATTCTTGCAATGCACCCTGCGTATTCAAAATCAAATGTATCTGAACCCAGAGGTTAGATAGTCATCTATACGTATAAGAAGCTGAAGTTCCAATCCCTGCTCCTCTCTTTCCCCAGTTATGTGATCCTGGGCAAATTAATCTATCTCACTGTCATTGTGTTCTTTTATATTTCTTGAGCAGGGCCATCTCCAAAAAGTCATACATTTACATTGGTGCATATCCCCCTATGCACAGATGTATGTATATGTATTGGTGCCCATACTCCTATGCACAGATGTATGTATATGTATTGGTGCCTATACTCGTATGCCCAGATATATTTATATGGATTGGTGCCTATACTCCTATGCCCAGATGTATTTATATGGATTGGTGCCTATACTTCTATGCACAGATGTATGTATATTTATTGGTGCCTATACTCCTATGCACAGATGTATGTATATGTATTGGTGCCTATACTCGCATGCCCAGATATATTTATATGGATTGGTGCCTATACTCCTATGCACAGATGTTTTTATATGGATTGGTGCCTATACTCCTATGCACAGATGTATGTATATGTATTGGTGCCTAAACTCCTATGCACATATGTATGTATATGGATTGGTGCCTATACTCGTATGCCGAGATATATTTATATGGATTGGTGCCTATACTCCTATGCCCAGATGTATTTATATGGATTGGTGCCTATACTCCTATGCACAGATGTATGTATATTTATTGGTGCCTATACTCCTATGCACAGATGTATGTATATGTATTGGTGCCTATACTCGTATGCCCAGATATATTTATATGGATTGGTGCCTATACTGCTATGCACAGATGTATTTATATGGATTGGTGGCTATACTCCTATGCACAGATGTATGTATATGTATTGGTGCCTAAACTCCTATGCACAGATGTATGTATATGGATTGGTGCCTATACTCGTATGCCCAGATATATTTATATGGATTGGTGCCTATACTCCTATGCACAGATGCATTTATATGGATTGGTGCCTATACTCCTATGCACAGATGTATGTATATGTATTGGTGCCTATACTCCTATGTTCGGATGTATGTATATGTATTGGTGCCTATACTCCTATGTTCGGATGTATGCATATGTATTGGTGCCTATACTCCTATGCAAAGATGTATGTATATGGATTGGTGCCTATACTCCTATGCCCGATGTATTTATATGGATTGGTGCCTATACTCCTATGCACAGATGTATGTATATTTATTGGTGCCTATACTCCTATGCACAGATGTATGTATATGGATTGGTGCCTATACTCGTATGCCCAGATATATTTACATGGATTGGTGCCTATACTCCTATGCCCAGATGTATTTATATGGATTGGTGCCTATACTCCTATGCCCAGATGTATGTATATTTATTGGTGCCTATGCTCCTATGCACAGATGTATGTATATGGATTGGTGCCTATACTCGTATGCCCAGATATATTTACATGGATTGGTGCCTATACTCCTATGCCCAGATGTATTTATATGGATTGGTGCCTATACTCCTATGCCCAGATGTATGTATATTTATTGGTGCCTATACTCCTATGCACGGATGTATGTATATGGATTGGTGCCTATACTCGTATGTCCAGATGTATGTATATTTATTGGTGCCTATACTCCTATGTCCAGATGTATGTATATTTATTGGTGCCTATACTCCTATGTCCAGATGTATGTAATTGACTAAGCATTTCCAGTAACAGACCTTGAAACCCACCCTTATCAATCAATCAATCATGTGTTTGTTAAGCGCTACTATTCACCCGCAAGGGTCTCAAGGCGCTGTGGGACGGGGGTTTCGCAGGTTCCAGTCCATCAAGGAGGGGGTCTGTCGAAGAGCCAGGTTTTGAGGTTTCTTGTGAAGATGGGGAGTGATGTTGTCTGTCTGAGGTGGAGAGGGGCGTTCCATTGGGAGATTTCCAGGCATCCACAGGTAATACCTTGAGTAGATTTCTGGGAATGTGGAATAGTACTCACAGTACAATGTTGCTTTGGGAAAAGGCAGCCCGACTGCGTAATGCTCAAAAACACCAACGTTTTGTGGGTGTTCACAAACTTTCAAGGCAAACCACTCCTCGACCCCTCTACTCCCCCCTCGTGCATGCTTTACCACTGTAGAGCTGTGTGCAGTGCCATGTTGTACATTCATTTACCCCTTTTGTCGACCCGAGAGCGCTTGGAAGGCTCAATGCCAAGAGCTTGAGCTATGCACAAACTAGATCTTTTATTTTACATTTTCAATTCTTATCTTCAGATCTCCTGGTCAAGTGAAGTGAAACGCAAAGGTACATTACAGGGACAAAGATGCAGGGCGGTATCTGAGATGATGCAGTATTTAAAACTAAATGTTCTTGTCACAGGTTGATGGAGTTATTGTGACATCAGCCAGGCAATACTACTTCAGTTCCGGTATTTGGGGCAAGCCAGGTCATTTATGGAAAAGCTGAGCCCGGAGGACGGGTTTTCTCTTAGAGCCAAACCAGGAGTCGCGACATCCTCGCGTGGGTGTAGGGATGCACGTGGGGTAGGGCAGTGGCGGACCGGCCCATAGTTGGGTGTGGTCATGCTTTGAAAGACCGGGGGCCCTGATTGGCCGGTAGTGCAGGCAGTCACACTCAGTCATAGGCCACACTGACTTTGCCCCAGCTCTATATGACTCTCACACTAGCCTGCTTCAGCCTCACCCTTCTTCTAGGCATCTATTTCCTCCACCTGCAGTTTCTCTCCGCTCCCATTTCTAAACCCTCCCCAGGCCAAATTCCTCCCCCTTCTCTCGCACAAGCAGGGTTGTATTGGAATTAAAAATCAGCCCGGGCATGCTAAAAAAAAAGTGGCCCACATTTAACTATTGCCTTTATGCAAAACTCTGCTTCTGCTAAATTTTATTAAAAAAGGGGGCGGGGGGGCAAAAAAATACCCAGATTAATTTACACTGGTGAAACACACTTGAAAACAAGTGAGCACACTTCTGCTCAGGCCCCCTGCCCCTGCTTAATATGCATACATTAATGGGCCAGCACAGAGAGAGAAAAGGAGTGACACCTCTGCCCATTGATAAAAGGGAGGTAATGGACGCCCATCTGCTTCCAGAATGGCCACTCAGGCCACCACTGGGCCGCTGGCGGCATCCGAACAAAGCAGAAATCACCCAAATCGGTCCCCCAGGCTGTCCAAAAAATCAGCCCACATCTGGAACTGGACACCGGCTCCTCGGGCATTGGCCGAGTGCCCACATTACCAATCTGACCCTGCTCACAAGTCCCTCATTATGCAGTCACCTATTTCTCAACCTGTCTCTTCCTCACACCCGCCCATCTTCCTATGCCCTTCCACCTCCCTATCCTGTCTTTCAGGTTTTCGTCTCCTATCTCACTCAGAGGGATGTATGACGTTACAACGCATACTTTTACCACGCATACCTTTACAACGCGGTTTTTACCACGCATACCTTTACAACGCATAGCGCTTAGAGGTGCTGGATAGTGGTAAGTATAATTTTCTATTCCAACTCCAGTCCCCGTGGACACTAGGGAAGCTGTTGGAATGAAAATTAAACTTATTCCCTTTCCTAGAGCGCCCCCAGCACAATGCGTTGTAATAGTTTGCGTTGTAATGCCAGCGTTGTAATGGTATTGCGTGGTAAAAAATGCGTGGTAAAGGTTGTATACCCACTCAGAGTAATGTGCCGGGGAAGGTAGGGACTGGTAAAAGCATCACATGGGGATCGCCGGAAGCAGTGACAGTCTCGACACTACACAGAGACTTCGGGCAGCTAGGAGGAAAGTGGAGATGGATGGTATCTCAGTGGCTACGTAGGTTTGCTTCAGACTCACTATGCAAGAACGAGTGAGTGAGGCTTGGTGTGAGAGGATAGGGGTCAGGCATATATATGTGTGTGGTCTGAAGTCTGGGTTGGTAAATATCCAGGCACAGCAAACAATCAATCAAACCATACTTGTATAGCGCTACAGTCACCAGCGAGGGTATCAAAGCGCTAGGTTGCAGGGCTTAGTCGAAAAATCCAGGTCTTGAGTCTCTTCCTGAATTCCACCAGTGAGGGTGACGTCTGGAGGTGGAGGGGAAGGCCGGTCCAGGGCTTGGCGGCGAGGTAGGAGAAGGAACGGCCTTCGCTGTGGCTTCAGCAGGTGCACGGTGCCTGTGCGAGGGCCGGGGTGGCAGAGCGATGGTCTCTGGATGGTTGGTGGAAGTTCAGGCAGTGGTTGATGTATGCTGGTTCTAGGTCGTGGAGGGCTTTGCAGGCGTGTATCGATATCTTGCATTGGCATCTTTTCTGGACGGGGAGCCAGTGGAGGTTCCTGAATGTGTGGGGTGATGTGGGTCTGTTTGGGCAGGTTGAAGATGAGTCTGGCCGCTGAGGTCTGTGTCGTCTGTAGTCTCCTCATGAGTTCGGTGGTGGTTCCTGCGTACAGTGCTTTGCCGCAGTCCAGCCGGCTGGTGATTAGGGCTTGAGTGACGGAGCTCACATGCTCAACATGTGAGCGGGCATGTGCAAGTCTCAGAGTGGTATGGAAGTGAGGTAGGCTGCATGTGAGGGTGCGTGAGAGTAGGGGGAGAACTCCGGGGAGAGGCTTGTCAGTGTATAATCATTCCTGCTAAAATGCTCGATGAACAGATTGGATGGGGTCTGTGTCTTGGACTGGTTGCACTCCTGGACAGCTCGCTTTGTTTTTGGCTTATGGATCGTAGAGAACCTCAAGCCGGAGCCGGACACGTGGCGTCAGCCTTCAGCGCCTCTTTCACCTCTAAAAAAGATTGAGTGAAACACACTGGACCCGATTCACAAAGATTTTTCTGTGAGTGGCGGAGTGAAACATGCTGGACCTGGTTCACAACGCCTCTCCTGTGAGTAGCAGAGTGAAACACGCTGGACCCGATTCACAGAGCTGTTTCTGTGAGTAGCAGAGTGAAACACACTGGACCTGATTCACGAAGCTGTTTCTGTGAGTAGCGGAGTGAAACACGCTGGGCCCGATTCACACAGCTTTTTCTGTGAGTAACAGAGTTAAACAGACCGGACCCGATTCACAGATCTTTTTCTGGGAGTAGGGGAGTGAAACACACTGAACCCGATTCACATATCTTTTTCTGGGAGTAGCGCAGTGAAACACGCTGGACCCGATTCACAGAGCTGTTTCGGTGAGTAGCGGAGTGAAACACACTGGACCTGATTCACAAAGCTGTTTCTGTGAGTAGCGGAGTGAAACACGCTGGGCCCGATTCACACAGCTTTTTCTGTGAGTAACAGAGTTAAACAGACCGGACCCGATTCACAGATCTTTTTCTGGGAGTAGGGGAGTGAAACACACTGGACCCGATTCACATATCTTTTTCTGGGAGTACCGGAGTGAAACACGCTGGACCCGATTCACAAAGCTTTTTCTGGGATTAGCGGAGTGGAACACTCTGGACCTGATTCACAAAGCTTTCTCTGTAAGCAGTGGAGTGAAACACACTGGACCCGATTCACAGATCTTTTTCTGGGAGTAGGGTAGTGAAGCACGCTGGACCTGATTCACAAAGCTTTTTCTGGGAGTAGCGGAGTGGAATACGCTGGACCTGATTCACAAAGCTTTCTCTGTGAGTAGCGGAGTGAAACACACTGGACCCGATTCACAGATCTTTTTCTGGGAGTAGGGGAGAAAAACACGCTGGACCCGATTCACAAAGTTTTTTCTGGGAGTAGCGGAGAGAAGCACGCTGGACCTGATTCACAGAGCTGTTTCTGTGAGTAGCAGAGTGAAACAAACTCGACCTGATTCACAAAGCTGTTTCTGTGAGTAGCGGAGTGAAACACGCTGGGCCCAATTCACACAGCTTTTTCTTTGAGTAGCAGAGTTAAACAGACCGGACCCGATTCACAGATGTTTTTCTGGGAGTAGGGGAGTGAAACACACTAGACCCGATTCACAGATCTTTTTCTGGGAGTAGGGGAGTGAAACACGCCGGATCCAATTCACAAAGCTTTTTCTGGGAGTAGCGGAGTGGAACACGCTGGACCTGATTTACAAAGCTTTCTCTGTGAGTAGCGGAGTGAAACACACTGGACCCGATTCACAGATCTTTGTCTGGGAGTAGGGGAGTGAAACCTGCTGGACCCGATTCACAAAGCTTTTTCTGGGAGTAGCAGAGTGAAACACACCGGATCCAATTCACAAAGCTTTTTCGGTGAGTAGCGGAGTGAAACAGACCGGACCCGATTCACAGATCTTTTTCTGGGAGTAGGGGAGTGAAACACACTGGACCCGATTCACATATCTTTTTCTGGGAGTAGCAGAGTGAAACACGCTGGACCGATTCACAGAGCTGTTTCGGTGAGTAGCGGAGTGAAACACACTGGACCTGATTCACAAAGCTTTCTCTGTAAGCAGTGGAGTGAAACACACTGGACCCGATTCACAGATCTTTTTCTGGGAGTAGGGTAGTGAAACACGCTGGACCTGATTCACAAAGCTTTTTCTGGGAGTAGCGGAGTGGAATACGCTGGACCTGATTCACAAAGCTTTCTCTGTGAGTAGCGGAGTGAAACACACTGGACCCGATTCACAGATCTTTTTCTGGGAGTAGGGGAGAAAAACACGCTGGGCCCGATTCACAAAGCTTTTTCTGGGAGTAGCGGAGAGAAGCATGCTGGACCTGATTCACAGAGCTGTTTCTGTGAGTAGCAGAGTGAAACAAACTCGACCTGATTCACAAAGCTGTTTCTGTGAGTAGCGGAGTGAAACACGCTGGGCCCAATTCACACAGCTTTTTCTGTGAGTAGCAGAGTTAAACAGACCGGACCCGATTCACAGATGTTTTTCTGGGAGTAGCGGAGTGAAACACGCTGGACCCGATTCACAAAGCTTTTTCTGGGATTAGCAGAGTGGAACACGCTGGACCTGATTCACAAAGCTTTCTCTGTAAGCAGTGGAGTGAAACACACTGGAACCGATTCACAGATCTTTTTCTGGGAGTAGGGTAGTGAAACACGCTGGACCTGATTCACAAAGCTTTTTCTGGGAGTAGCGGAGTGGAATACGCTGGACCTGATTCACAAAGCTTTCTCTGTGAGTAGCGGAGTGAAACACACTGGACCCGATTCACAGATCTTTTTCTGGGAGTAGGGGAGAAAAACACGCTGGACCCGATTCACAAAGCTTTTTCTGGGAGTAGCGGAGAGAAGCACGCTGGACCTGATTCACAGAGCTGTTTCTGTGAGTAGCAGAGTGAAACAAACTCGACCTGATTCACAAAGCTGTTTCTGTGAGTAGCGGAGTGAAACACGCTGGGCCCAATTCACACAGCTTTTTCTGTGAGTAGCAGAGCTAAACAGACCGGACCCGATTCACAGATGTTTTTCTGGGAGTAGGGGAGTGAAACACACTGGACCCGATTCACAGATCTTTTTCTGGGAGTAGGGGAGTGAAACACGCTGGACCCGATTCACAGATCTTTTTCTGGGAGTAGGGGAGTGAAACCTGCTGGACCCGATTCACAAAGCTTTTTCTGGGAGTAGCAGAGTGAAACACACCGGATCCAATTCACAAAGCTTTTTCTGGGAGTAGCGGAGTGGAACACGCTGGACTTGATTTACAAAGCTTTCTCTGTGAGTAGCAGAGTGAAACACACTGGACCCGATTCACAGATCTTTTTCTGGGAGTAGGGGAGTGAAACCTGCTGGACCCGATTCACAAAGCTTTTTCTGGGAGTAGCAGAGTGAAACACACCGGATCCAATTCACAAAGCTTTTTCGGTGAGTAGCGGAGTGAAACACACCGGATCCGATTCACAACGCTTTTTCGGTGAGTAGCAGAGTGAAACACACCGGATCCGATTCACAAAGCTTTTGCGGTGAGTAGCAGAGTGAAACACACCGGATCCAATTCACAAAGCTTTTTCGGTGAGTAGCGGGGCTGTTTCATACAAAGTGAGTGTTGCACTTGCTAATTTGGGACACAGTCTCTAACACCGTTTTCGGCTGACTCTTGTCTTAAATAAAGAAATGGAGTAGCGCTAGTTTTCCACCTTAGGTAGTGGTAAATAGTTACCTGTGAGTTGAAGTTTAAGGTGCTGTGCTGCTTTGACTGTAAATGTAACAGCACTTTCAGAATCTGTAAAGTAAAGAACAGGATGTAACACAATAACGTTACACAAAGCAACATTACAACACAAAAGATAGCATTTGACACATATAGGCAAGCAGAGTGCAACACAACAGTCAAAACACATTACATTGCAATAATGCAGCACAAAATTACAATAGCACAAAACAGAACACATCACCAACATAACAAAATGCTACTCAGCAAATATGACAAACTTTCTTGTGACACACCTGCTTTTGTAATATGATGGTAAAGGGAGTTTGCTTCAACACAGTCTTAAATTACAACCAAGCACGTGAAATAATGTGTCAGAAATGTTTTTTGTCTTACTCCTACCTTAAGTATAAGCTAGTCCTGAATTTCCATGCCTAATTCAGAAAGCATTTTCTCTGCAAAGCCGTGTCTTACTCCTGCCCTAGGTGCAAATGACTCCTAAATTATCACACGTAATTCGCAAAGCATTTTCTATGGGTCCTTTCGTGTCACACCAGGCTGGGTGTTCATTCCTACAGAAATATCAGGCTGATTACACAATGCGTTTTCAGTGAGTAGTTGTGTCTTATTCAGTGGAGTTGTAATTTACTCATGTATTTTTTAATAGAAAAGCATTTTCAAATAAGATTTGTTTTACCTGTAACTAAGCACGTTTTTACTCCTGTAAATGCAGGAGTAAGTCACACTTAAACCTGGAGTAAGACACAATCACTAACATGAAAAGCATTGTCAATCGAGCCTTTTTTTTTTGTTCTTCTGTCCTCAGTCTATTCTCTTTGGAAAGATGTGGATACAGTGATAGCCACGCAGGGTGCAGACGCCACTTTGCCCACATCCAACACTAAAGAAAGCAGCAGCCATTATAGCCTCAAAATATATATGAGCTGTAGCGGCTCCTGGAGGGAGGGCTGCGGGGCAGGGTGTGGGGTAGTAAACTCCGGCATACGGCAGATTGGAGTCAGGTAACAAAATAAATAAATAAAACAAATTAAATTGCACGCGCTGCAACGCCAAATGTGTTGCAGCGCGCGCAATTTAATTCATTTTATTTATTTATTTATTTACCCCTCCCCCACCCCGCCCCACCGCCCGCAGCACTCCCTCCAGGAGCCGCTACTGTAAATAGGAGCCCATTGGAAGTGGCACAAGGGGAGGCTAACAATATTAGAATGAATTCAAAGTGCTTGGCTGCCTCAAGAGGTGTTTACTTTCTTGTCACTTAGATAATGTAATTGACAAATTTTGCTGCTTTTTTGTAGGTTCTGTTTGGGCCTTCATTGATTATGTATTCTTTTGGTGTTAGACATTTTGGATGAATGGCCCATACATGCTACATAAATGTGTGTATGACGATTAAAACCCCTTCACATGACCTCAAAGGTGAAAGAAGGGTCAGTGCGGATCAATATCCATCTGTTGACTTGTTTCTTGTGCTGATTTGCATTTCGATCGTTTCCTTATCAATGAACGCATCTAAAGAATTGATTTGCAATTAACACAATATCCTAATCAATGCATCAATTGATTCCTCAATGGTTGGCAGCCATGTCTCCAAATGTCACGGTCCATCACATGCTCTGCTTCCTGAGCCGGTCCTGGTTGGTGGGGTCAGAGGAGCAGGCTGTCCCGGGGCCTACACTTACGCTGCGCGCACGCCCGAGGGAAGGAGTAGGCGGTGGTAGTGTACAGTCAGTGAGTTTGGGTGGTCTAGAAGCCCTAACTGCCCCAGATGGCCAGAACTGATCCCTGTCAGTTCAGCTATAGCTGTGGGGTGTGGCGCAGTGGCCAGGGTGCCTGACTCCGGACTACAGGATTCAAGGTTCGATTCTTGGCTCTGGCGGCAGGTTAGCCCAGCACCATGTGACTCTGGGCAATAGCTTGCTTAATCTTCCCGACGGCCCCCAGCGCCGGGACACCTCTCTGAAAGTAGCTGGGCGCTTTACAAATGCTGCCATTTACATTTTTATAGCATTAGGCCAAAATTAGGCTACTATTAACTTAGTTTGAGAATTTAGTTTGTGTGGCACTTAAGCATAATAGGTATTAATAGCTTCCTCTACAGGGCAACTTTGTAAACTGTGCTGTTTACATGTTCTTTCTCACTGTTTCTCTGTCTGATCGACTTCACTCATTTACTGTCTAAGTGACTAGTTTACTCAACCACTCAATCATTAGTGTGCATACTCAGTAACTAAGTAACCCACTCTCATATATTCACTCTTTTATTGCTTGCTCACTGATGACTGACTCCCTCTTTCACTAACACACTCACTCACTCGTGCATTCACATACGTTCTAACTCATTTACTCGCTCACTGGCACCCTCATTCACAAGCTTATCTCAAACTCACTGACTGACTCGCTCATTCACGAACACACTTGATTGTGTACTCACTCACCCCTTTACTCACACCCGCGGTCACTCTCTTAAAATGCGCAAAGTCTGGAGGTTGTTTGAAGCACCACGTACTCCCTGAAATGAAGAGTCCTCAGGTGAGTTTACAATGGAAACAATTGTCAGTCACTTGAGGACATTTCTCTTAATCTGAAACCTCAGAAAGTCCTGATTCTTGGATGCCTTATGGGAAGTGTAGTGACCTGACCTACGAATCGACCAATAGGAAGAGCAGAAAAACGGGCGGCCATTTTGGAAACAGGCGAAATTTAAGAAAGACATAAACAAGGAACAAAAGCACCGAAAAGAGTGGAAAAAGGCAAATAAGAAGGAAACAAACAAGGGCAACAGCAACAAAAGTGTCCCACAAAGGAAACTACAAAAGGAAACAAAAGGCAGCCAGTAAAAAGAAGAAGAAGAAAAAGATAGACAAATAAATAAATAAATAAAAATAAAAAGGAAAGAAAGGACAAAGAAAAAAAGGAGATACAAGAGAAAAGAAAGTACATAAGAGAAACACCAGAAGAAAAGGGGCAAAATAAAAGGACAAAAGAAAGGAAAGAAAGGAAATTAAGAAAAAGGCACAAATAAGCATATGCAAAGGCAAACTAGGAAAATAAGGGCTGAACAAGCAGCAATAGAACAAAGAATAGAAAACAAGGTGACAGCACAACGAACAGGTGCAAATAAAGAAGATACAAGAGAACAAAGCACAGACAAAGAAGAAAATAAAGAAAGAACAAAGGGTGACAAGGACGAATAAGAGAATAGAACTAAAGGAATTGAGCACAAGCAAAGAAAAAAAAAAAAAACAACAAAAAAAAAACAGTGAATAAGAGAAAAGACAACAAGCAAAAAGAAAGAAAAGAAATAAAGACACTCAAGGGAAAATAAGACGACAAAGTGCAGAGCGCGGAGAATAGAAGAGTGCCAGGAAGAGCACAGAAAACAGACGAGTGCCAGAAAGAGCACGGGAAATAACAAAAGAGTGCCGGGAAGAGCACACAAAAGTGCCAGGAGGAGCACAGAAAAGAAGAGATAGCACATGAAACAGACAAAGAGTGCCAGGAAGAGCACAGCAAAACAGAAGACAAAGTGCCAGGAAGAGCACGGAGAAGAGAAGAGTGCCGGAAGAGCACGGAGAATAGAAGAGTGCCAGGAAGAGCACAGAAAACAGACGAGTGCCAGAAAGAGCACGGGAAATAACAAAAGAGTGCCAGAAAGAGCACACAAAAGTGCCAGGAGGAGCACGGAAGAGAAGAGATAGCACAGGAAACAGACAAAGAGTGCCAGGACGAGCACAGCAAAACAGAGGAGCCACAAGTAGGAATTATAGAACCAACGTCACTAGAGAATATCATGTCGCTAGCAAGAGCGGAGGCAAGAGCGACAGTACACACTAAGGAAATGGAGCGAGGAAAAGACAAAGGAGTGGACCAAGATCGCGCGGGCAGCCGGAAAAAAGACAGGAATGAACAGGCCACGAGGAAACACCACGAAGGAACATGCCACAGGGGTGGACGTGACCTTTCGCAGCGAGGCCCACGCCTAACATTTGGCCAGATGTGCAAGAGATGGAACGGGAGAAATGACTATGCCAGCGCACGCCAAGGAGTGCAGGTCAGGAATGACAGAGGAAGACTATGGAGACCGCAAGTGTCAACAAGTAGACATGTTGAAAAAGGAACAAGGAGCTCATCGCTAGCACCGGGCGAGGAAGAAGAAGAAGAGGAAGAAGAAGAAAAAGAAAGGACTAAAGGACTGTATCCTATGACGAACGTCACCATAGAGTCAACAGATGAAGAGGAAAAAGGAACAAGAAGGCGCCTAGCGGGCACAAGCAAAATGAAAAAGACAGAGTACGTGACTATAGGAGGAGGATCACACAAAAGAAAGTTCGTTTCAGACAGCGGTGCAACATGTAACGTCATGTGTGTATCGGAACACGAAAAGACGAAGAAAAAGCAGACCTCGAGACTGTCCCGAGTTGAGGTTTTCACTTGGGGGTCACGGAAAGAAGTGACAAACATGGGGACAGAAGAGCTGACACACAAAGACCAAAGGCTCAAAGAGGACATTCATCTGCTGAAGGGCGACATCGCGGTGCCAGGTTTGCTGAGCATCATCACAACTCTGACAATGGGTCTCATGGCCTTGACTTACAACATGTCAGAGAAAAGAAGCATCCTAGAAGAATACCACAAGCAGCGAACTGAACTGACTGTAAATGCCAGCCCAGTGGGACCGGGACCAATATTGGCACAACACAAACAAGGAAAAGATTCCCCGAGAAACATGGTGGCATATGGGAGCAATATTCTATCAAACGCAGAAAAAGGATACTGCCAGCCGGAAAAAGAGAGCCTGGTGGCAGTGTGGGCGTGTGAACGCGACCACATGGTCATCCACAGAAAGTTGCTCAAAATAATAACAGATCACCAAGCACTGGTAACAACATGCGGACACCAAAAAAGAATGAGACTACCCAGGATAGAGAAGTGGGAGACAATACTGATGGATCATAACTTCACAAGGATACACAAGACGGGGAAGGAACACACTGAAGCAGGCGATACATCAAAGCAAACGCCACCACAAGTGTTCCAAGCGACAACCATGGCGGAGGAACAGAAGCGTAACACACCGGCAACGATAACAATGAAAGAACTAGAACAAGAGACAAAACAAGACATCACCACACAGACCACAATGAAGGTGACCAAACAGCGAAGGTGGAGTCACCACAACAACAACAGCAGCTGGAGAAAAAAAGTATTGAAGGAAGAGCTGTTGGATACATCAAAGCAAACGCCACCACAAGTGTCCCAAGCGACAACAATGGCGGAGGAACAGAAGCGTAACACACCAGCAACGATAACAATGAAAGAACTAGAACAAGAGACAAAACAAGACATCACCACACAGACCACAATGAAGGTGACCAAACAGCGAAGGTGGAGTCACCACAACAACAACAGCAGCTGGAGAAAAAAAATATTGAAGGAAGAGCTGTTGGCGTTCAAAAAGATTACCGAAGAACTATTAGGACGTGAGAACGGAATAGTGACAAAATGCACCAGGATAGTGACAACACGGACGATGAGGAGAAGGACAGCAAGATTGCCGCATGAGTCACATAGAGGGACTGTGGCAACAAAGAAAATGGTGCGAGAAAAAGTATGGTTCCCGAGAATTGTAATAGATGAATTATCCAGATTACTCATAGGGAGACAAGTGGAATCAACATCAGCCAACGCAACTTTGCCAGCTCTGGATGACATATTGGCAGCATGGGTGTCACCGCAGACAGAACCAACAGAGCTGGTCCTGGGGCGATCAAGTAGAACTAGGTTGCCCCAAGTGAAAGAAGTGGAACGGGTGGAACAAAAAGACATAGCTGAAAGAGACAAAGAAGCGAAAACAAGAATGAAGGCGTATGTTGATCGGAAAGGACATGCAACAGATGGAAAAGCGGAAGAAGGAGACACTGCGCTAGTTCGACAAAGACAACCACGGAAGTCAGACAGCACTTTCGCAAAAGACCCACTGACGATAACAGAAGTGGAAGGACAAATGATAACGGCGTTAACAGGACAATACCACATCACCAGGAATGGGTCGTACACTAGAGAATTAAAGACAAAAGAAGAAGAGCAGCAGAAAGATGGGCTGGGAAAAGACGTCCAAAGGAAAGTAGCACTAGAGGACATAATAGAACAAAGACCAAAAAGAGAAGGCAAGAAGCACAGAGGACTGACTGAGGAGATGCAAAGAAACGGAGACCGGTGGACACACTTCTCCGTATATCAATGTCTCTCTCTCTCTCTCTCTCTCTCTCTCTCTCTCTCTCTCTCTCTCTCTCTCTCTCTCTATACCCCTCCAGTATCATCAGCAAACATTGTCAACATAAAAAGGGGTGACAATGTCCAGTGAAATGTACCAAAGATTCGTTTGTATGTACCAAAGATTTGTTTGCGACAAAGGGGGAGGTGTAGTGACCTGACAGATGGGCGACTGGACAGGAGGGGACACTAGGACCCTGTGGGTCATGAGGGAGGTGACCAGGTCACCGGACACCACATCCTGTTAGGGGACAGGAAGGACACACAGAAAAGAGGACGGAGCAAGGGGACGGACGTGCTGAGGCTGGCTGCTGCAAACCGAATAAAGAATGTTGCGTACACTAACCTGAGTCCTTTGTCTGGTGTATCGGCGGTCCGGCCACAAAGACACGACAGGAAGCTATTAATTGACAAAATTGTCAGCCACAAGACAATAAAAATGTGTTGACAAAAGATATTTTTGCAGGAGTTGTGTTGTTTCTCTCTTTTCTAATGGATCCCCATTGCATTTGTATAATACAATTAAAAGGTGTGGGCGGTAAACTCCGCGTCTCCGGCGGAGTTCACAGAGTTTTGCCCACCGCGTGGAGTTCGGCAAAAACTCTACCAACCACCACATGGCAGAGTTTTTCTCACAAGTGGCTCACCAACCTTAAGTTGGCTAGGGAGAAAAACGGGCACTAGACTGCCTCCCGGTGAGATTTCTCAAAGCGGTTGGTCATGGCAGGTCGCTACCGTTCGCATTGAGAAAGTTGCTGCTCACGTTGCGAAAGCTGCTGCCTTGGGTAGAAAATCTACCCGAGCAGCAGAAAGAAGCAGCCCCCCACTGGTGTGCCGCGAGGTTTCGTTCATTCTGATTTTACAGCATGGGACAAGCTCCCAGCACTTAACCACATCAGCGCGGCGCAGATTCCTGCGCTGTGCTGAATGTTCTAATGAGCCAACGGGCTCATGACGGAACGGTTCCGTCATGAGCACAGCTCAACCGACGCTCATGACGGAACCGTTCCGTCATGAGCATCGAAGGGGTTAAAGTAAGCATGAGCAGGCCAGAATTCCGACGCTGGCGGAACTCTGCGGAATCTCGCTGAGTTTTTAATTTACTCTTCAAGTTCTGTCCAACCCTAATTAAAATGTCTTTCTAAAACAAGCTTATTATCTAGGGTTGAGCTCTGGCCAGATGTGCTCATCACTGCGGCCTAGACTTGCCGCCCGACCAGAAGGTGGCCCACTGGGCAATGAGTTAATCACACAAACACTCACATAGCTGAGCACGGTGGCTGAGGTTTCTGTTTGTTCGTAGTAGGCTCAGACTCGTTAGGAGAGAGTTGAAACAGCCCAAAATTGCCTGCAAGCCGAAAGGCAATGTTTAACCACACCAACAAACTGCAGTGTTTGACAAGGGGCACACTTCACAAAGCTTTATGTTTCTGTTGTAGAAGTAAATACATCCTGACTATTCAGGCCTGCTTTACAAAACATTTCCTTTGTTTAATTTTGTCTTTACTCCATGCTTGGATGTGTCTTTTTCATGAATTTGCAGGAGTAAGCTATGGTTATTGAAAAAAGTGTGTGTGATTAACATATACTTTCTTTATGAAAGTGGGCATGTCTTCCTCCTGGATACTCCTGAACAAGTCACACCCAAGCCTGCAGTAAGACATAATTACTCCCAAGACTTGTGAGTCAGGCCAGGTACTCAGGTGTAGCTCACAGCAAAGAAAGGAGTATGACAAACCAGGCCTGATTCACAAAGACTGGTGTATGAGCAGGTGTGGCTTACTCTTGTAGTATTCTTGGCTTTCCCATACATTTCAGGAGTAAGTCATGAATCTTCCTGGCTTATTCATGACTTACTCCAGGAGTTCAGGAGTGCTACAAGAGTAAATCCCAGCGTACAGGCAGCTATTAGAACCTAGTTGCCTAACTTCCACCCGAACTAAATTACCGCTGTAAGTTAAAGGTACCTTAATTGGGTACCAATGCTAAATCAGAGCCGATGGAACTCAGTTCGGCCCATTTGAGACAAACATTTGGTTGAGATGTTTACTTTCACTCTATGCAAGTGAATAAAATGGTGGTACATTGACCAAAATTCTCAGCCCACTGACTTAGTGAACTGCAATATTCTTGTCCTTCTTCAGGCATCTTTAAAGTCCACGGGAGAAGTGATCATGGGCAATTTTACATCTGGTCAAGTGCACGTGACAGGAAGTGCAGGATATGACAATCCCCAGCCGGTTTGTTCTGTCTTTTCACATTGACTATTTTGTCCCCCTGAATTACTTTCCACTTTGCCGGTATGATCTGCATTCCTTACCCTTTTTGTACCATTTCCCCACTACCCTCCATTTCCCATTTGACCTCTATCTTGGTTATGCTATGAGCTAATAACTCATGTTTGTATGTAAACACTGTTTTTCTCATTTGTTTATACTTGGCTCCTGTAACTGATGCTTATTTTGTCACTGGTAACTTGCTGATCCTCATGTAAAGCGCTCTGATACCTCCGGGTCTAGCCAGAGCCATATAAAACTCTGCAAATAAAATAAATAAATAAAATAAGCAGCATTAGAACATTGGAATGTTGGGAGCTCCATTGAAAACAGTGGAGTGCTCCGGGCTTATAATGGCTGGTATAAGCCCGGAGCTCCAACATTCCAATATTTCTTTGTTCACAGCCCTGGCTGTGAACAAAGGCTTCAGGGAGCCTGAGGGGATTCCAATCCCCTCGCGCTTCCAAAAGACTTTGTTTTTTTTGTTAGAACATTCTGTCCTCTAGTGACAGATTGTTCTAATAGCCTTATAGCACTTCGTAGTCGGGCTATACCGCTATTAAAGTCCCTCTCCCTTGTTAAAGGCCCTCGCCTTCGGCTCGGGGCCTTTAACGCTGGAGAGGGCCTTTAATAGCCGGTATAGCCCTCTACGGCGGGCTATAAGGCTATATTATAGGTAATTGGGTGAGGTTGCTTGTTGACATCTTCATGGTCCCGGGGAGGATGCGGGTTCCGGCTGTGGTTGAGGAGTCAAGATTGAAACAGATCCAGTAGGGGGAAGGTCTTCCTCAGTAGTACCAGTGGAGCTCTGGAAGCATCTTATGTTTATTGTGGATCATTTATCTAAATCATTGCAGACATAAGATGTTCCCTCAGTAATGTGTCAGTCATGACAGCACCCACCCAGTCACACTCACTCCAGGAACTTTCTACCCCTGTTCCAATCACAGGGAGCCTCCTTTATCCTGATACATGTTTTAGTTGTTACCTTTACTGTCTCTTCTCTTTATTGTTACAACATTCCATGCCTTCTCACAACACACAACGTCTGTTTAGTTAAATTTATAAACTGAAACACAATATGCAACATATATATGTGACCGATCTGCAAAACGCAGTAAATATTCACTCATAGATTTACGTCTGTGTAGGATCAGGTTTATTACTTTGTGGTACTAACTATTATCTCCAATAGCAAGCCTGGAAAGCTGGGCGAGGTACAGGTTTCTAGGCACATTATCCTATTCATCTTGTGCAAAGTTCTCCACAGCGGAGAAAGTCTTCACCGGTGGAAAGGAGACCCCACGCAAACTTTTTTCCCTCTGTTTGGAATTTTTTTTTCCGTGTGGAGAAACTTTTTCCAATATTCCCTTGCCAAATTTGGGATAATACATTCCCTTTCCTACCGTGTTGAGATTTATTCCTGCCTTTGGCTAGAGTAAATCTTCAAACATTTCCAGTGTGTAAAAGGTCAGAGAGAGGATCAGGAAGGCCCCCCAAACATATATGTATGTGATCTTTCCTAAACTTTCAAGGCAAGCATTCATTGGACGCCCAGAACCCACCCCTTGAGTGGGATTTAGTACAGTGTATTTCTTCACACTGATCGTGAAGAAGCTCGCACTTGTAAAACCATTTGTGCGCAGACGGACTGGGATCCGGAACCCGCCCTAGCAATCAACCCGACCGACCCAGGGGATGGGTGTAGGGGGGCAGGTTTCATGCGAGTGGGAGGAGCCACTCCCGCTGCTGCTTTTGTTGCAGCACTGCTACAAAACTGGCCCCCTGTAACAAAACCGGCATGCACGGATCCAAAACCAGCCTCCACCCTTCCGGCCCACTGAGAAAACACCCGGTGCCCGATATGGCCAATCCAGCCATGCATTTATGCCCGCCAGGTATCGCTCTGTGGATTCCAATATAAGAGAGGGACAATCGTAAACCTATGTTTATGACTGAATTTACCTTTTTGAATAGCGACCACAATTCTCACCAGAAGGTATGGCTTCAAAGAATGTTGCTTATGGAAAGCTATGAAGGGGCACTGATCCTTTTTTAGCTTACCCTGTGAATAAAAACAGACATATCGGAGTGATTATCAAACAAATGAAAGTACAAGCCCTGAGGACGCTGGACTCCACTGTTTGCTGAAAGCCCCAACATTTAACCCCTTCGCTGCTGGCCCGTTTCCGCCGCTGTGCGGTAAACAAACGAACAGGGCGGGGCCGTGACGAACCCCAGCCGTCATCAGCACACGAGCACCGCGGAGCGTGACGGCTGGGGTTCGTCACCAGCATGCAAGGGGTTAAAAGACGTGCACCCTCACACAGTGCCACCCTGTGTCGCTCACTTCACACCGTCAGCCAATGAAGAGCCGATATCACACAGTGAGCACCCGGGGAGCCAAAAACCTTTTCACGAATTGGGTTTCCCTCTTTTGTGTGGAGGCTTTGGAGCTCTAGAATCCATTACCGATTTTACATCCTCTCTGGGACTCAGAAATAGTGGGCTTCAGTTCAGAAGCCTTTCATGTTTTGGCCCAGATGGGAGTGGCCACCCCCCTCTAAAGACCCCACCCCCTCCCTTGCTTCTACCGCTCAGACTGAGATGGCTTTAAGCCCTACCCCCATCTTTAGGCCATGCTTACACCAATGTCCCTCCAACTTACACTAGGCTGTGATGGCCATCAATGTCCTGCCACCATCCCAAGGTCCCGCGTCCTCTGAGGCCCCGCCTTCACCATCACTTTTCCAGAAGCTGGCAGGTCTGATTTAACCCCTTCCCCGCGGGGGGAGGAGGGCCGCGTGCCGCCGCCGTGCTCGTGACGACCTCAGCTCGTCATGACTCCACGCACTCAATGGAACGCCCCACACAGGAGGGGAATTATCCCCGCGTGGGCGTTCCGCAGCGGTTATGGCGAGCTCAGCTGGTCATGAGCACAGCTCCACTGTGCCTCATGACGAGCTGAGCTCGTCATGAGCGTCCAATGGGTTAAAGAGGGTGTAAATGAACCCTCTTACAATAAGGGCTTAACTCTATAGATGACCACATAACACCTTTCAAGCATTCACTCACTTTAGATACACTTTGCTTAACCTCGCTGACAGCCTAGATTCTCACCGCGCTGTTCATTTTGTTGTGTTTACTCATGGTTGCCAAGATTCTAAACAGGGCAGCTGCAGAGAGTCAAGTGCTTCTCCTCGTGGTGCTGACGAGCGGTGAGTGGCTCCGCCCAGTCTACATAGCAGCGACAGGATTGAACGAAAAACCGCTGAGCTCTGTTGTGGTGTGGTCTGGGATTGCTCCTTCACGGCGAGCCTTTGCTGAATGCTGCACGCAAACCCTTTAAACTGCATGCTCAAGTCTACCCTATTTTTACTGGATGTTACGTTCAGAGATTTCGAATATCTATCTAATCTATATCTACATTCATTGAAAAAAACAAAGATTAAAGTGACATTATAGTTAGGTGAAAATTTCAGTGACAACGTAGTGTTTGAAACAAAACAAAAGACTGAAATACACCAGTTCTAGTTTTCTCGAGCAACTGCAACTCGTTCCTTAAGGTAACTATAACGTTTGGTTCTAGCATGCAAAGTGTTGTTATCAATAAGGTCGTTTCAGATGTCATCAGGAATGTTTTCAATGATGTCAAAGAACTTCCCATATGTGATGTAATATGTGAGGTCATAAGCAGTGCATGACGAGGGCTTGAGTTATAGTTACTTCTGTTAACTATAACTGGTACATTTCAGTGTTTTTTAAAGTTAAAAATGTTGTGTTTAAACTGGTATTTTCAACCTACTATAACTTCCTTTTTGCACCTTTATTTTTTCAGTGAATTTCTAAGTTATTTTTTTTAAGACCGAGCCCTAAGTCCAGTAATGGTGGTCACAGCATTTCTCTTCTTGTTGCGGCCAGCCAATCAAAGCGCAAGTTCCTATGGGACTCGCAAAAACTTCTTGCGCCTGTGGGAGCGAGGTGCTGATAGGGAAAAAAATAATCTTGGCCAATTCGACCACTCTGTTATATGAAGTGGCATGCTTGTAGGACTCTGGACAACCATCAAGACTTCTTTGAAATTTTAAGTTTAATTTCTGAAAAACTACTGGACGTATTCACACAAAAGGCACGCTTTCTGGTTAATCTAGCTTTCTGCCAAATTTGGTGTACTTCTGTTCAGCTGTTTTGATTGTAGCACTGTTCAGAAATCCTTATGAAAATTGCATAGGGAAATTAAGTTTTGGGACCCCCTTTTTTTTGGCTCTTACTAGACAGATCTCCAAGAAGCTTTCCAGGAAGTAGCTGAGGTGGATGAACTGTTTTTGGGGGGAACTTTCGTTAAGATTCATCAAGCGGTGCCAAAGTTATAAGTTCAATAAATTGTAGCTGCGGAATTTCAGAGTTGTTTTGGGTTTTTGAAAGTTAGTTTTTAATTTTTTTCCACACCTAATTATAACCTCACTTTAACCTTTGCGATATATATATATATATATATATATATATATATATATATATATATATATATATATATATATATATATATACATACATACATACATACATACATACATATATATATATACATATATATATAAATATATATATATATATATATATATCGCAAAGGTTAAAGTGAGGTTATAATTAGGTGTGGAAAAAAATTAAAAACTAACTTTCAAAAACCCAAAACAACTCTGAAATTCCGCAGCTACAATTTATTGAACTTATAACTTTGGCACCGCTTGATGAATCTTAACGAAAGTTCCCCCCAAAAACAGTTCATCCACCTCAGCTACTTCCTGGAAAGCTTCTTGGAGATCCGTCTAGTAAGAGCCAAAAAAAAGGGGGTCCCAAAACTTAATTTCCTTATGCAATTTTCATAAGGATTTCTGAACAGTGCTACAATCAAAACAGCTGAACAGAAGTACACCAAATTTGGCAGATATTATGTATATGTGTAATCAATCAATTAAGGAAACATAGTGTTAAGGTCCAGCTATGGCTACAAATTAAAATAACAAAAAATAAGTTATGAGGTTAGAACCGCAATTCATGGCTCGCACAATAGCCGTGCACATGATAAGCCCCATCCCAAAGGCAATGCTCATGAAGTTACCCTTGCTGTGACAGATGCAATTACAAATCTCATATGTAATCTAACAGATGAAGTTCTATATCATGTCACCAATTAAAACTATGATGCGATGTTGATGAATCTATTAATATTTGTTGGTAAGGGTATGTATTGTCATTCAATGGCCTGGTTCTTAAGTGTTGTTTCTTACAGGTGCATACATCGTGAAGTCACACGCTGCACACGTACATAGCATAGATTCACACTATTTATGCAACATTAGCATTGGTAGTAGTGAGTTTATTCATTCAGGCTCCACGAGTTTTCATTCCTGCCCTCCACTAAAAGGCAAGGACGCCTTACACAATATCTACTTCCTTCTGGGGGCTTTTGCTCTTTCTTTTTAGTTAATGTATGCATTGCTCTATGCCTCTGTACAGACAATGCATCTCTGAGGAAGCTGCAAGCGTTTATCTCACTGAGTTATCAGATTTACACCATCCACTCACTTTGCTTGAAACCTGTTATTCGAAAAACCTTTTCTATGAGTAGTTTTGTCTTACTCCTGCCTTCTAAACAATTTCCAGGTCTGATTAAAAAAGTATTTTCTGTCAGTTGCTGTGTCTTACTGGATCTGACTTAATTATGATTTTCCAGGATCAAAATGTGTTTACTCATGGAGAAAATATTTGTGAATCCCAGAACTTTTATTTTGTACGTTAGCACATCTTACTTTTGAAAACGTTTGAAATTTGTTTTTAAAACATTACCCCCCTCAAGAAATGCATTGCGAATAGGGCCTGTAGGCTGAGGGGCAATTCCCACTGAAGAAAAGAGTAATATACAACTACACTCACAAGAAATGCTTGAATCAGGCCTGGGTATTTAAAAGTAATTCTCACTAAAGACAGGAGTAAGACACAACTACTCCCAGAAAAAGTTTTGAATTAAACCCGTTAAATTTGAAGAAAGAGCCCCTCACCAAATTGAAGTCCTATACCAAATACACGTAATCTTAAAATGCTACTCATGTTCGATAGATAATAATTTCTTTTTTTCCTTGCAAAATGCACCGAATGGTTACATTTAGCAAATAGAAAACCTCAACATTATAACTTGCTTCCAAATTTGCCAACTTACTTTGCGGAATTTTACACAAAAAAACTACGAGCAACTCTTTTACGATCATCTTAGCAGAATACTATGGTTTATGTTTAGATTGTTCAAAAAAATGGTTCAGAATTCTGGCAGCAGCAAAACACATCAATCACTCACAATCACAACCGCTCCATTATGAATGCTTGTCAAAAATTACAAAAACCTTCACAGTGTTCACTAATGTTAAAGACAAAGTGAGATCCTCAAGTGACAGCCATGTTAAAAATAGAAAAAAATACAAAAAACCCACAATGTGGTCATAATCATCGAGGATTGTTAGGTGACAGCCGTGCAAGACTCTGTGTGCACCAGGCGTGTAATGTTTTGAGCTCCTCCTGTCATAGGTGATTGCAAAATTTAAATTTGCAGAATACTCCTTGAACAATAGATCAGTCACGCAGCGATCAACGGCTGCACGTGCCCACAGTTATTCCTGAATTATAAAGAAACAATTGAAGAAAATGCCCATTAATTGTTTTTTCCATGAATGTAAAAATATATATATTTATTTCAATTTTCATTTAGAATGTAATCTAAAGTGAAAATTGTGCTTAATTGTGCATGCATACATTTGGAATTTAGAACAGGCTCTTTGCCTATCGCTGTTGGTAATATTCTTCTGTTCCATCCAGGGATAAGAAAGCACTAATGGCAAGAGTTTTTATTCTACATTGGCCCAAAACATGTTTCCTTCAGGACTTATTCTTGTTTTTATGAGTTATTAATTTACTTTAATTGCTTTTGTAGTTTTCTCGTTGTACTTGAAGATTACACAGACCTTTGAAGACTTAAAATTGAGAAGGATATAATTAATTGATAGCAGACGTTTGTATTGAATCTTTAGACATGCTTGAATTATTTTCAGTGTTTTGTATATTTGATAAAGGAAATTCAGAGTAGATGTGCTTTTTGTGTTTTTGTTGTCAGTTCTTAAAAGTCCTGTGTGTTTTAAGATTGCATGTGAGGTCTTTACAAAACAGGTTTCTAGGGATTCATATACTGACTTCTCCTGATTCTGAAGTCAGCCATCTTTCATGGGGATGATGATTCTGAAGTCGGCCATCTTTCTTAGGGATGATGATTCAGGAGTCAGCCATCTTTCTTAGGGATAATGATTCTGAAGTCAGCCATCTTTCATGGGGAGGATGATTCCCATCTTTCATGGGGATGATGATTCTGAAGTCAGCCATCTTTCAAGGGAACGATGATTCTAAAGTCAGCCATTTTCTTGGGGATGATGAGTTTGAAGTCAGCCATCTTTCATGGGGATGATGATTCTGGAGTCAGCCATTTTTCAAGGGGATGATGATTTTGAAGTCAGTCTTCTTTCATGGGGATGTTCATTTGCAGTTTAACTTAAACACGTCACCATGTGCAACTGGGATCAAGAGCATTAAATGCTAGCCAGATGGTGAAATAATTATGTATCAGGTATTTGTGTAATTAGTTCAGCAAACATTGTTGTAGATCTTCGTCCCACGGTGTGCAGTTTGGTGCACAAAAAAAATAACCTGTGTCCTGCACTCGCAGTGTGATGTTGAGTGACTCCGCCCTGTCATAGTGTGGACCAGAGGGAAATTCACAGACACACTTAACTCAGTTATTAGTTCAACTGATCTGCAATGGGGTTAAACCTAGGGAGGCATAATTGGGGGTTTGTGAAGTTACTAAGTTGTTTTCTACTGAATTGTATATATGTTGGACTGGCCTCGTAGCCGGGCCGTCCCCCCCCCTACGCACAACAGGGCCCGGACCCCGGCTCTCCCTGAATCCCCAGCAAGAGCCACCCCGGCAACACCCCGAGGTAATCCACAACCCGTCCACACCGGGACTCCAGCTCCTGAACCCTCCCGTACCGGCTGGCCGGGTCCCCGTCAGCACCATGGCCCCGGCCCGGCAGCCATCTTTGGACCCTACAAACACGAGGCCACGTGGCCTCGACTCGACCCCAACCCTGGGCCTGGCCCGGCCCCGACATCGTGGCACCAACCTCCACACCGGGGGTAAAGAGACCACTTGGCAGGCCAATGGAAGAAGAAGGCGTCAACGGCTCTCCTCCGCTAGGGTGTCGATCACCCCCGGCCTCCCTGGGCGCTGGCTCCAACCCCCTGCTGGGTGTCGGGACTCCCTCATTCCGGACCTCCCGACCTCAAGGCGCGAGGGTCCGAACATCAAAGGGAACCAGACCTATAACTGGGGCAGCCCCAGACCAGGAAGGTAGTTGTATCCTGGAGTCGAGAGACACCGAGAATAACTCATCCTTGGCGGACTGCTGGCGCTGCCGCAGCCCTGCTCTGTGAACCCTTCGTCTTGGCCTGCTGGCGCTGCCGCGGCTCTCTGCAACGTGAACCATCATCTTGGCCTGCTGGCACTGCCGCGGCCCTTTGCAACGTGAACCATCATCTTGGCCTGCTGGCGCTGCCGCGGCCCCCTGTTACGTGAACCATCATCTTGGCCTGCTGGCGCTGCCGCGGCCCTCTGCAAATAGAACCATCATCTTGGCCTGCTGGCGCTGCCGCGGCCCTCCGCCATTTGACCCATCGCCTCGGCCTGCGGGCGCTGCCGCGCCCCGACCTTGCAGACTCTTAAGCTCGAGGATTGTGAGCTTCCCTCCTGCCACCTCCCGTACCGATCTGGTACCAAGACTGTCCCGCTACCTCCTTTCCCTACAGAGACTAGAATTGAGAGGACCCTCGAGTCCTGAATCTCCTGTACCGCTGATAACCTTGCCGCAAGAACCCTATATAAAGAGTGTTGATCTCATCCTTGTGTGGTGTCTATCTGTGGGGAGGGAAGTGACTTGTCTGTACGATCGCCGGAGACGGCCCTCATCGGAGGCCTCTCCCCCAGTATTCGGCCGACCCTCTGGGTCCCCGTCTAACATTGGTGGCCAGCGGCGCGATCCGAACCTACGCATAATCGTACAGAGGGTCACTCGCCCCACGACACACAACCACCATGACAACAAAAGAGAGCGGAGCAACGGAAAAATTCCAGATGGAAAGGCTGGAAGAATACAACCACAGAGAACTGAAACAATTTTGCATAGAATTAGGCATTTCAACCACAGGACTGAGCACGAAAGAGGACTTCAAACGAGCCCTGGAATCTTGGGCGGAGGCGGGTACGATCGTACCCCAAACACGAAGCCACGAGACACCTGAAACAAGCCCCACGCCGACGGAAGAAAGAAGATCGGGTCTCTCCCCAGAAGAGGTCCGGGAACGGGAAAATAGCAGGCTCCATGAATTAGAACTGGCACGACTTCGCTTAGATGGAGAGCTCAAATTGGCGGAACAAAAAATAACGTTGGAACACTTACGGCTCCGAGAGGAGCGAGAAGAGAAACAAAGGCAGAGAGAGCTAGAAGAGAAGAAGCTAACCTACGAACATGAGCGCAACCTCAAAGAACTAGAGATTCGGAAGCAGAACAAGGAACTCGGGGTCCCCGAGCGCACGAACACTGCTGCCCCTACAGACCCCAAGGTCCACATACCCAAAGATGTAGTCAGAGAGTACTACAAGAACGATGATATCCAGCAATGGTTCAAAGCATACGAGGTAGCCATGACCTCCCACCGGATTCCCCGGAGCGACTGGGGAGCCGGGTTATGGGGGAGGTTTGTCAACGGAGGGCGAGACGCCCTGCTGCAACTCCCGGACCATCTGATGACATCCTACGACCACATGAAAGCCACCCTCCTCACTCGATACGGACTCACACCCGAGATGTACCGCCAGCGGTTCCGCGACTGCAAACGGATCCCGGGTACAACTTGGGTGGAGTACGTGAACTTCTTTAGCCGGGCCTTCGAGGGGTGGATCAAGGGCAACAACGTGACCACCTACGAGCAGCTCTTTGACCTTGTTGTGTGGGAGCACCTTTCTAACAACTGCTTCATCGAACTCAGGCAGCACCTCCTGGACAGTAAACTAACGGAACCTCGGCAACTCGCCGCCGAAGCTGACCGATGGAAAAGCACCCGAGTTGGCCGAAACGGACCCAGCGAAGCGCACAGAACTGCCCAAGGGCCCCATCGCCCCCGTGGAGGAGGAGGCCAGGGTCGGGGTAGGGACACCGGCCTGGTGACTCCCGCCAGCAACCCCCCGCCCCCGGCCGGCAGGGGAAACCCCCCGATGCGACCCGGCTTCCGAGCCAACATTACTTGCCACCGGTGCCAGCGACCCGGCCACTACGCAAATGATCCCAATTGCCCAAAGAACCCGAACCCTTTACCCCGCCAGGTCGCTGCTGCAGCCCTGGGGGAAGAGCAAACCCCAGAAGACCAAGAAGAGTACGAAACCGACCAGCCTGAGTGGGAACCGGCCGCCATGTCCCTGGTTTGCTTAGGGGAACGAGACCTGATCCCTCGGGCCCCCCTTCCCGCCAACACGCAGAAGTACAGCCAGTGGGTCAACATTAATGGCCGCCGGGCTGAAGCCCTCCGCGACACCGGGGCCAGTGTGACCGCGGTCCGCTGTCATCTGGTGGCCCCGGACCAGATCTTGCCGAACATTCTTTGCCCTGTCCGGTCGGCCGACAACTCAGAAAGTCTATGTCAAATGGCCTACGTCCCCTTCGAATGGGGAGGAGTATCAGGGATGCTGAAAGTGACTGTCCGCGATGATGCCCCCGTGGATTGCCTCCTGGGGAACGATCTCGAAAGTTCTCCCTGGGCAGCAGTCGAACGGAGAGAGCACCTGGGGATGCTGGGCCTCCCCGAATGGGTCTGTGCCACGACCCGGTCCATGTCCGCCCGGGCCGTCCCCAGTCCAGAGGAACCCGAGTGGCCGGAGCCTCCTCCCGAGATTGTCCCAGAGGAGGCCACCCCAGAAGCAAGTCCCCCGGCCCAAACCGAAGAAGGACCCGGTCGGCTCCCGGACCTCCCCGGCCTGGCCCAGTGGCGTCAAGAGGGGGGTCCCACCCCGGAACAATTCCAACAAGAACAAAGAACCTGTCCCTCCCTCGAGGGACTCCGGCAGCAAGCCCTTGCCCAGAGCGCAGGGGACACCTCGGGGGCCCACTGGATCTACTGGGACAATGACCTGCTCTACAGTGAGCAAAGGATTGCAGAACAGGGGGCCAGTCGGGTGCTGGTGGTGCCCCTCCACTTCAGAGATTTCCTCTTGAACTTAGCCCACGATATACCCCTTGCCGGACACCTGGGACAGGACAAAACGTACGACCGTCTGGTGACCCACTTTTACTGGCCCCGAGTGCGAAAAGATGTCACCAACCACTGCAAGGCCTGCCCCACCTGCCAGGCCAGCGGAAAAAGTGGCCGAAAAACCAAAGCACCCTTGCAGCCTTTTCCCGTCGTCACCACCCCGTTCGAACGGGTGGGAATAGACATTGTGGGGCCCCTGGACCCCCGAACCGCCCAAGGACACCGGTTCATCCTGGTCCTGGTGGACCACGCCACCCGCTATCCCGAGGCTATCCCTCTTCGAACCGTGATGGCGCCTGTGGTAGGCCGAGCCCTGATGGGGATCTTCTCCCGGGTGGGCTTTCCCCGGGAGGTCGTCAGCGACAGGGGCACGAACTTCATCTCGAAATACATGAAGTCTCTCTGGCAACAGTGCGGGGTCACCTACAAATTCTCGACCCCCTATCACCCACAAGGAAATGGATTGGTCGAGCGGTTTAACCGCACTCTCAAAGGAATGATCATGGGCCTAGAAGAGCCCCTCCGTCGCTAGTGGGACGTGCTACTCCCGTGCCTCCTGTTCGCCTACCGAGAGGTCCCTCAAAAATCCCTAGGCTTCAGCCCATTTGAACTCCTGTACGGGCACCCCGCCCGGGGTCCCCTCAGCCTAGTCAAAGAAGGTTGGGAGAGGCCCCCCCAGGAAACTCCCCCGGATGTATACAAATACCTCTTGGCCCTTCGCAACCAGACCCGGCGATTCAGGGAGATCGCCAAAGTCAACCTTGAAGCCAGTCAGGAAGACATGAAGAAATGGTATGATCAGCACGCCTCCTCCCTCGAGTTCGAGCCGGGACAGCAGGTCTGGGTGATGTCCCCGGTTGAACCCTGTGCCCTACAGGACAAATGGTCCGGACCCTTCAAGGTGATCGAACGCAAGGGGCCCGTCACCTACTTAATCGACATGGAAACTTCCCGGAACCCCCTACGGGTCCTCCACGCCAACAGACTCAAGCCCCATTTTGTACGCTCAGAACTCAGTCTCCTGATGGCTACCGATAATGGGGCGGAAGAAGACTCCGAGCCCCTTCCGGACCTGCTGAGGACCCTCAAGCAGGATGGCTCCGCGGAAGGGGTCAGACTCTCCGAGGCCTTGTCCCCGGAGCAACGCCAAGACTGTCAAGCTCTCCTGACACGATTCGCATCCTTGTTCTCTCTCACCCCTGGGGTCACCCCCTCGTGCCTTCACGATGTGGACACCGGGGACAGCCCCCCTATTCGCCACAGGGCGTACCGCGTACCAGATCGGGTGCGCGCCTGCATCCAGACCGAGGTGTCCAAGATGCTGACCCTGGGCGTGATCGAACCCTCGGACAGCCCCTGGGCCAGCCCCGTCGTCCTGGTCCCCAAGGCCGCCGCCCCGGGCGTTGCCCCTGAGCTCCGGTTCTGTGTGGACTACCGGGGACTGAATGCCGTTACCAGGACCGACGCTCACCCTATCCCCCGGGCAGATGAGCTAATTGACCGTATGGGGGCCGCCCGCTACCTGAGCATCTTCGATTTAACAGCGGGCTACTGGCAAATCGGCCTCACCCTCAGGGCCCAAGAACGATCCGCCTTCTCTACCCCGGACGGTCACTACCACTTCAGGGTGATGCCATTCGGCATGAAAAACGCTCCGGCAACATTTCAACGACTCGTGAACCAGGTACGGGCGGGCCTCGAGGGATTCAGCGCCGCCTACCTGGACGACATCGCTGTGTACAGTCACCACTGGACCGACCACCTCCGCCACCTGCGGGAAGTCCTACACGCCATCCAGCAGGCCGGGCTCACCCTCAAGGCCAGCAAATGTCAGGTGGGCCAAGGGTCCGTGACCTACCTAGGACACCAAGTGGGAAGCGGTCTGGTGGCCCCCCTCCAGCTCAAGATCGCTGCCATCCAGGCCTGGCAACCCCCTACGACCCAAACCGAGGTCCGGGCCTTCCTGGGGCTCACCGGGTACTACCGGCGGTTTGTGAAGGACTATGGCAGCATCGTGGGGCCCCTCACGGAGCTCACATCCAAGAAGAACCCCAAAACAGTCAACTGGACTCCGGACTGCCAATCGGCCTTCAAGAAGCTGAAGGCCGCCATGTGCACTGCCCCCGTGCTCCAGGCTCCCGACTACGGCCGGGAATTCATCGTACAGACGGACGCCTCCGATCATGGCGTGGGGGCCGTCCTCCCCCAACTCAACACCGAGGGAGTCGATCAGCCAGTGGCATTCATCAGCCGACGCCTGCTGGCCCGGGAACAGCGCTGGAGCACCATCGAGAGGCAGGCCTTCGCCGTAGTATGGGCCCTCAAGAAGCTCCGGCCCTACCTCTTCGGCACCCCCTTTCGGGTGCAGACAGACCACCGACCCCTGCAGTGGCTGATGCAGATGCGGGGGGAGAACCCGAAACTGTTGCGCTGGTCCATCTCCTTACAGGGGATGGACTTCACTGTGGAGCATCGTCCAGGCCAGGACCACGCCAACGCAGACGGCCTGTCACGCTTTTTCCGCCTCGGCGAGGAGAGTCCCCAAGAGGATGGCTGACTCTCCCTGCCTTCAGCTGGGGGGGACGCATGTTGGACAGGCCTCGTAGCCGGGCCGTTCCCCCCCCCTACGCACAACAGGGCCCGGACCCCGGCTCTCCCTGAATCCCCAGCAAGAGCCACCCCGGCAACCCCCCGAGGTAATCCACAACCCGTCCACACTCCAGCTCCTGAACCCTCCCGTACCGGCTGGCCGGGTCCCCGTCAGCACCATGGCCCCGGCCCGGCAGCCATCTTTGGACCCTACAAACACGAGGCCACGTGGCCTCGACTCGACCCCAACCCTGGGCCTGGCCCGGCCCCGACATCGTGGCACCAACCTCTACACCGGGGGTAAAGAGACCACTTGGCAGGCCAATGGAAGAAGAAGGCGTCAACGGCTCTCCTCCGCCGGGTGTCGATCACCCCCGGCCTCCCTGGGCGCTGGCTCCAACCCCCTGCTGGGTGTCGGGACTCCCTCATTCCGGACCTCCCGACCTCAAGGCGCGAGGGTCCAGACATCAAAGGGAACCAGACCTATAACTGGGGCAGCCCCAGACCAGGAAGGTAGTTGTATCCTGGAGTCGAGAGACACCGAGAAGAACTCATCCTTGGCGGACTGCTGGCGCTGCCGCAGCCCTGCTCTGTGAACCCTTCGTCTTGGCCTGCTGGCGCTGCCGCGGCTCTCTGCAACGTGAACCATCATCTTGGCCTGCTGGCGCTGCCGCGGCCCTCTGCAACGTGAACCATCATCTTGGCCTGCTGGCGCTGCCGGGGCCCCCTGTTACGTGAACCATCATCTTGGCCTGCTGGCGCTGCCGCGGCCCTCTGCAACTTGAACCATCATCTTGGCCTGCTGGCGCTGCCGCGGCCCTCCGCCATTTGACCCATCGCCTCGGCCTGCGGGCGCTGCCGCGGCCCGACCTTGCAGACTCTTAAGCTCGAGGATTGTGAGCTTCCCTCCTGCCACCTCCCGTACCGATCCGGTACCAAGACTGTCCCGCTACCTCCTTTCCCTACAGAGACTAGAATTGAGAGGACCCTCGAGTCCTGAATCTCCTGTACCGCTGATAACCTTGCCGCAAGAACCCTATATAAAGAGTGTTGATCTCATCCTTGTGTGGTGTCTATCTGTGGGGAGGGAAGTGACTTGTCTGTACGATCGCCGGAGACGGCCCTCATCGGAGGCCTCTTCCCCCAGTATTCGGCCGACCCTCTGGGTCCCCGTCTAACAATATACTATATATTTCTCACATAAGCGGAAGAAATACAAAGGCCACAAAATCCCACATCAAAATCAGCTCTTTTGGTAGTATTTCGTACATGGGTATAGTTCCAGTCTCTCGAGAGGGAAAGCCAGGCAAGGTATGCACCACATACAAAATGTTCACCAGTTATAACTCAACATGCTTTAAGAGCACTCAGAGATGGGATGCTAATCCCAAATCCTTTACCAGATTGGTGGTACATTGGTCCAATTTTACTAATTTGTACCACAGGCCTAAGACAGCCTCAAGACTAATGCAGACCAGGACAGGTTGCATTGACTTACAAAGGGCTCTGTTTAGGTTTATGCTGCCAGACACAGTCCTTGATATACATCTGGTTTAGACTGTCTTTTCCGTCTTACAAACATCTCAAGATACTCTTAAACAATTAAAAGACCCGAGTAACTCAGGCCTGTGTTTTCCAGGTTTGATTTAGATTTTTGATTTGATTTTTTGGGATTTGTAGAGCTCTCGAATGCCCAGAGGCGGCTTGGCACTAAATCTGTTGTGAAGAAACAGTTGCTCCATTAGATGTTGAATAGTCAGGTTTTAAGAGATTTCATGAAGTACAAGAGATTGGGACTGTTCTTCAAATTGTATAGTAACAAATTTCACAATTTAGCAGTTCCCCGAATAAAACTTCTGACTTCCCAAGAGGCTCGTTTAGTCTTAGGAAGCAGCAGAAGTTTAGAAGTGGATGATCTTTGCTTTCTTGGTGGGGAGTATCGGATAAATCTGTCCCACAAGTAGCTTGGACCAACATTGTTCAATGCCTTAAAGGCAATGCCCAGTGCTTTGAATCGGATTCTTTTCTCTGTGGTCAACCGGTGCAGTTTAACCAATGCCTGTGAGGCAGATTCATGTTTGGGAATCTCTATGAGAAGTTGTGCTGATGCATTTTGCAACATCTGCAGTTTGTTGATCAGCCATAATCCAATTTTGATAAGGTCAGTGCCATTACAATGTTTTTTTCCGAAAATCCAAGGGTATGAAAGGACATATCTTCCTGATAATTCTCAAAGTGAAGAAAACAGATGACACTAGGGCATCGACTTGATTTTCACAGGTTAATTTGTTATCAAACACAATCCCCAAGTTCTTCACTTTCCTCACAGGAGTGGGCAATACTCCCAGTTCCTGGGGCTACCAAACCGGGGACCAAAAGGAGGTGTCATTTCCCACCACAAGAAGGACCTCTGTTTTCCTGTAGTTAAGCTTTACACAATTGACTTTCATCCAGTTATCTATCTATCTTATACAGTTGTTAAATCTAGTGGCTGTTTTCTCTGGGTTGCTAGACACAATGACCACTATTTGAGTGTTGTCGGCGTACGAGACAACAGAGAAGCCAAGAGATTTAATAAGCTTTGCCGGAGGGGTGACATACAGATTGAAAAGGGTGGTGCTCAGTAAAGAGCCCTGCGGCAACCCACATGGCAGGCAGAAGGTTTCAGACTTGAATTCCTCCATCATCAAATGTTGTTGCCTCTGTGAAAACAAAAGGATTTCAACAGATGGAGAGCTCAAACAGCTGGTCAATCAGGATTCATGACTGACCATGTCGAACGCCGCTGAGAGGTCCAATACAATCAAAGCTGCCTTGTCGTCTTCATCCAATATTGACCTTCGGTCTTCCGATGCAACTCTGTGTTATGTGCTCCTCTAAAACCAAATTGTGTCCTGTCCAGAAGCTTATTCACATCAATAAATGATGCCAGTTCCAAGTTCAAAGCCTTTTCTGAAACTTTAGATGGAAACGATAGCAGGGATATGGGCCGAAGCTGACTGGCTCCTGCGAAATAAGATTGGATTTTTTTAGAAGTGGAAGGATCGAGGCTGTCTTCCATTCTAGCGGAAAGTATCCTGTTTTGATTATCTCATTAGCTTCTTAGTCAGCTTGTTGAAAAAGGCCAAATTTAGACATGCGAAGGAGGCCCTCTTATACTTACATATGATCCAAGATCCCTTGACCTTACTTTCTGTGATACATTTTTTAAGATTAGCAGTAAAATTGAGACACTAGAGGGACTAGTTGAGTAAAATACCCCCATACCTTGGATTAATATGTGGGGGGGGGGGGGGAGACGGGCCCAACGAATGAACTGTAGGAGTAATACTTTTTGTATCTTTCCTGTTTTTTAAATTGTAAACTACTGTCATTTTTAATTTGTACTTTTATGGCTTTAATGTAAAATGCCGAATAAAGAATTTTGGTATTGGTATTGATTATCTCATTAAAAAAAATCATTCAAGTGGACACTTACAATTTCTGGGGAAACATGGGCAAGGGTGCAAGGGAGAGCCTGGCTTAAGAGACTTAAGTAGGCTGAGGACCCGCTCAGTGTTAAGCAGGGAGAAAGGATTTAACATTTCTGGACTAGAAAGAGCCGCTCTTGTCGTCTGATATTCTGGAACACTCTGCTTACTGATGAAAAGGGTGTTAACAACATCCTCCACCTTTGTCTGAAAAAATCTTGCCAGTGTATCACAGAAAACGTTACTACAGTTGTTATTAGTAGTGTCATACATATTGGCTAGATTTTGTACTGACCTAAATAACTCTTCAGCAGAGTTCTTGGATTGTAGAATCTTATTTGAAAAATAGTTAGATTTTCCTCACAAATTAGCTGATTGTAATCTGCGTGTAATCTGCGATCAAATCAGTACAAGTTTCTCTGTCCCGAAAATCATACTTTGATCTCCACTTCAGTTCCTTCCTTCTGCAGAGCTGTTTGTGGGCTATGAGCCTTTCCGTAAACCAGGTTTTGATGGGTTTTTTGTCCGACTGGTGTACCTTTTTTCAGGCACAAGCACATCTATTGCCGCACCCATACATGACGAATAATTCTGCATAGCTAGCTTATGTTTTATCATACTGGTAGGTTTTGTGTCTGATGGAGTAGTTTGGAATTCTGCTGCATTGATTTTATGCCAGGCCCGTTCCCTCCTGACCATGGGAGTAGGGCATCCAGTGGGTTGTGAGGATGGAATACTGATTCTGAACGGAACTGCTCTAAAATCTAACCTCAATCGTGGCAGGGAGTCGGTGACATGGAGAAATGAGTTACTGGTGGAAATGCCATCTAATGTATGGCCTGCAATATGGGTTGGAAGTTTCACCATCTGATATAATCCTAGGCTAGCCATAGAGTCAATCAAGAAAACAGTATCTTTGTCATCCGTCTTTTCAAGGTGGAAATTGAAGTCTCCCAGCACAGAAAAGTCTGAGATATTAATACTAGATTCAAGCAGTGAGCTTACATTTTTAAAATAAGAAGTTCTGATACCTGGGGGGCGATATAACAGTAGCTCTTTGAAAGTATAATTTTTTGTAAGTTGAATGTGGTACAGAAGGTTTTTGCAGTCCGAACTGCTTGAAACCGAGGAGCAGGATGCAAGGACTTCGATTCAGAAATAATCCAGGGGTAGCAGAAGTGACATCATATGTTTTATGACCCCCGCTTGATGTCATAGTAAGTGACATCACACAAACTTTGACCTGGTTACATCACAGGAAGTGACATCACCTGCCCTTTGACCCACCCCAATGTCACAGGAAGTAACATTGCAAGGCAAATGACCTGATGACATCACAGGTAGTGACTTCATATGACCCTTGGACCCCATGAAATCAAAGGAAGCGATATTGCATGACCTTTGGCTTGGTGCTATCACAAGAAGTGATGTATCTAACTTTTGGTTACTACCATCACACACAGGCTGTAAAATCTCTACAGATACAGCAGAAGTATCCTATAAACAGACATACTTCAAATCCTATTGAAAATGCAGCTGCATACATGGTTTCAGGTAGTATCTTCAGACATACAATTAGGATAATGTAGCATTGATTAAGAACCTATCCAACACTGTACAACAATGGAAAATACGCTGATCAAGTTTAAATCAACCATTATCAATATCAAATAACTTATAAAATGGGATGGTTGATGGGCCTTTAATGTTCAAAACAAGTTCACTTTACAATTTGTTTTAGAAACTAAGAGTACCATGTCATTAAATCTCAGTCTTGGATCATAGATAACAATGCACAGGAAAAGTATTACAAATATTAAAGTACAGTTGTGCAGTTTTCACCTTGAAGGGTTCCCAGTACCTGTATGCTGCACATTCCTGGCTTTTGGCTTCTTTCCGGATTTGTGCCATACTCTTGTAGGTCCCTGCAGAGGGGACCCTGCTCAGCGCTTTCTCCAGCTTCTTCAGCCTTCCAGGCTGCGCTCCTGCGGCTAGGAATAAGCACACCTTTACATGCATGTACAAGCACCCATCTAAACATGCACTGAGACGCCACTTACAAGCAGTGTCTAGCAGAGGAAATGGGAAGCAGCCATGTTTATAAGCAGATTTTCTACAGGGGCTGTGTGGAGAGTTTAATTTCAGTGTCGCAGTTAAGCAGCAGGTGATGTAAGGACCCTAGTCATCAATATCCTTTCTACAGACTGTCCTCAGCTTCAAATGAGAATATTATGCTATCAACATTTTAAGGATAGAAGAGTAGAGAATCATACTGGAAGAATCAACACTAAAGAGTGAGGGGTGAATGGGGAATGTATGGGATCACTCCAAAAGCAAGAGAAGAAAAATTAAAAGTATCTAGCATGTCTGCGTTCCTTCCAATGTGTTACAAGTGGATTAGGGCACTCTGAATGTATGTGTGTGGATCCTAGTTTTCAAAGTTAAGTCACAGTTCTGTGAAGTATTAACACCTATGTTTTACATCACAGAGTCCATTTAGAGTACCACCCGGTCACTTAAGCAGCTGTCAGTCCCCTTTAAAGCACATCTTCAAAACAGTGAGGCATATTCACAAGGGGTTTGCGCCACCAGAACATCACTTTTTCTGACGTTCCTGTGGCGTAATGCCCTGCTCCATATTTACAAAGTGGCATTAAGACACTTTGCGTGCATTAACGCCGCTTTGTAAATATTGTCCCCTTTCACGCAGGTATCTGCGGCAACAGGACATGCAATGGGTGTTGCTCTGGGCATTCCACCGCAGCACCCATTGCTTTTTGACGCTGCCTCATATTTACAAGGATGTGTAAATCCGAGACTGCACCAAAAACTAACGAGATTGAACACCAGGCGTTAGATTGGTGCAACAAGGAGAAATACTTATCTTCTTTTTTGCTCTTTCTACGTGTGCTATAGCACACCCAGAAAGAGCAAATCTCCTTTAAAGATTGTTATGTGCAGGGAGGTGTCTCTTCCTGAACATAAACAATCATACTTGCAATACAGACACCCTTGCACCATATACTTTTTTGTACATCACCTCTTTATAGCACATCTCATCTGTAAAGCACCCCTTTCAAATGAACCATCTCTCTCTCTCTCTCTCTCTCTCTCTCTCTCTGTCTCTCTGTCATCTGAAGCACATTTCTCCTGCAAAGAACCTCACTTTTGTAAAACACCTCTGTCAGGTACATCACCTCTTTCCTGTAAAGCACACCTCTTTTGTTAAGTACCGCTCCTGTCTAAAAAGCACCTCGCTCACCCGAAGCACCCCTCTTCAGGGTCAGACTGCGACAAAAAATGGGCTTGGGAAGGAACCAAACTAAAAGTCGAGGCAATTTTCAACTTGTAAAGACAGTCTGTATGGATATTTTGCAAGGTATGGAAGACTGCATTAATTTGAGCTGGCTGCAGCTAATGTTACTGACAATATCAGGGAAATCCACAGTAGAAGCAGGCCCACGAAGAGCCAAACAAACACCTAGACAGTGACCGGTCAAACCAGGCCTTCTGGTACTGCTGGAAAGCAGTAAAGCACCCTTCTCTGAAGCAGCTCTCTCCTTTTATGAATCACCTCTAGTATAGGAGCAGTGTTCCTGTAAACAATGCCTCTTCTGTAAAGCAGACCCCTCCTCCAAAACACCTGCCTTCCTTTTGTAAAGCACCTCTGTCTTATAACACACTTGTCTCCTGTAAATGCTACTCCTTTGTAATGCATTCCATCCTATAATTAAAGTATATCACCTGTAAAGCACACAACATGTTAACCACCTTGTATATCAAAAATCTCTTGACTACAGCATCCCTCTATGGTAAAACACCTCCGGTTGGTAACGAACTCCTGTTTTAAAAAGCAACCTGCACCTATAAAGTACCCTTCTCCTATAATGAGGCCATACAGGATAAAACCACAGAGGTTCCAAACCACACATGGTTAACAGATACTAGTCTTTTGTAGACTTGAGTTTGTCCCTTCCTGACATGCCTCTTTATTTACCTGGCTTCCAGTCCTAGACAGTGGTCATTCTCCCACTGGTCAGCTTCTGTGGCATACTTGGAAAGCACTATGCAGGCTGGAAGATGGATTCTTCCATTGTATCTGTAACTCACTTGTGTACCTGTCTCTGACTGGGCAGCACAGAGGCAGTGCAGCAATGAGTCTTCCATAATTAAACTGGGTTATATGAGCCCTGGAAGACAGCCACACACACCCACTGGGAGAGCCTGCCTAGATTGTTACAATTTTATAGCAAATGCACCTGTGCCTCGTGAAGACCCAGCAGCAGCGGCCGATTTGCAAAAGCACCTGGCAATAATGCGCTTATGCTTTCTGTATGCATGGCTGTGCTATTTAGGTGGGCCAAAAATTGCTGATTTCTTTTTCATTTTGATCTCAGCTCCAATATTAAATTCAGGTATTATTTAAAAGTGTAATTATTGTATTTCCCTACCTGATGTTTTCCTGCTGGAGCTTCTGTTGCCTTTGCTCGACGTTGAGGCTCAGAACAGTTCCCAGAGAAATCTTTCGAGCACAAGACAACCTATTTACATAAATTCCATTGCAGAGCCGGCCTCCCCACCCTATGTTCCCATCGGCTTACCCGCCCCCTTTGTGAGGAAAGAAACAATGTGTACAGGCCAAGTGGCTTAAGCGGGAAAATTGTGCTGTTTCAGGTGATTAGCATTTATTTCCCAGGTGCTAAATCTAAACAGAGCTGCACACCTCGTTTTTCTTCTCTATCTGATGCGCTGCTCCTGCTTCCTTTGAGGCCAGGGGTCACAAGTGGCAAGCCAGGGGTTGCAGTAGCGACCGCTGGCGACCCCTAAATAACGTCAATGGCAGGATACAGAAAAATGGTGGCAGAAGATAACTGCCAACCCACTACCCCGCTTACCAACTGTGTCTGATCGAGAGATAGAGAATCCTGTCGGAATCTCCCGAACCAAGGGCCAGATGTAGGTAGCCCAATAATGGTCGGAAATTACCGAATTTCGGCGGTTACCGACCGGTATTAGGCTATTGAGATGTAGGTGGCTACATTTCAGATTCGGTAATTTACTGAATCGGTCATTTAAGGAATCAGTAAATTACCGATTCCTTAAAATACCAAATCGGTAAATTACTGAATCTAAAATGAAGCCACCTACATCTCAATAGCCTAATACCGTTCGGTAATGGCCGAAATTCGGTATTTCGGTAATTCGGGAGCACTCAAATGAGTGCATTGCATGGTTAAGGATTCTGTATTTACCACCAAATAAAAATAAAAGTTGGTGGTAAATATCGAAAAACTTTGAAAAACCAAATTTGTGCTTTTTCAAAAGTGCCATGTGGCAGACTAGGGCATGTTTGTGTGCCACATGTGCACCCATGCACTATTCAGGGGTGCAACAGGGTGTCAATGAGACACCCTGCCACCCTTAAATGTGTTCCCCCATTACCGAATCGGTATTTACCGAATATTACCGATTCAGTAAACTTTACCGAATGCTTTCCTTCATACCAATATACAGATTCTGAAATACCGAATCGGTAAACTTCGGTATTTTAGAATCGGTAAATGGAACTTACCTACATCTGGCTAAAAGTCGGGTCCGGAAACTAAATCTGCTCAGGTTTTGTTAACAAATTTAATATCTGATTTATGGAAACCTAGGAATTCTGCTAACTCAAATGTATGTTTGATTACAGATCGTGCATTGAGCAGAGCACAGGAAAAGACTTTATGTGAAACTCCTGGAGAGTCATACACAAAGGGCAACTGGAATGTTCAAACGGTTGTTGGGGAGCCTGCTCGTAGAAAATGTATCAGAGCGGCTTCCAAAAACAACCTCTTGAATATTCAAAGATATTGGAATAGACGCCTCACTTACTTATTGTGACATGCTTCATGGTCTGCGCCTATCCACACCCTGGTAGGATGATACCACCAGGGCGGACTCATCCAAAGGTAGAAATGGGAGTTCTTAAATAAAATCTAACTGGATAAGCAGGGAATCCACATAAAACTTTTGCTATTAAAAATACCTACAGGTATCCCCAAAAGTTTCCTGCATTTGTCTGGTACCTGGGGTATGGATAAAAAAGTATTCTGAGGTTTGTTTTTATATTGAATATAATTGTTCAATTAAACCTCCTGTGATTATGCCAACATGTTTCAGCCCACTCTAACAGCCCAGACCGTGCTGGGGTCTTCGTCAGGGCTTGATAAATCTATCCCTGCCTTCTAATGCATGCATTCCATGCAAACACGTGAGGCCTAAGGCTCTCACCCTTCTTGTTATTTCTTCTTTGTAGGGTTTTCTGAAAGACAGAACATTTTTACATATATATTCATGCGATAAAGGTTAAACCTAAAGTATTGTGCTTGGTGACGTTGTGAGATACTGGTATTATTGACCTGGTGACTTTCAACAATTTGGCCCTATATGATCAAGGTCTAAAAGATGTTTGGGGATATCTTCCATGGTACAAACCAGTGGTCACTGTGTAGATCCAAAGACTTTTGGGGTCTCTATGTGTGCAGGTTATTGAAATTCATGAACAGACTTTCAAACTTGAACTATACATTTTAAGTCTTTTGTTATTATAGTGCCCCAGGTGAAGCATAATGGAAATAAAGGTGATTCACTTTTATCCAGATATTGCATTCATTCCCTATGCTTACACTCTATTGTTGTTTTCCGAGTCATGCGGTCCCCGGAGGGTGGTGCTGGCTTGTAGTCACACACTTATCGGATAGAGGAAACATTTTTGTTAAGGGTCAAATTAGGTAGAAGACAGCATGGTATCATAACCTGTTCATTTATTGTGTAGAATCGCCAAGATTGTGAGAACAAGGGGGGGACCGCCCGTAGCGGGGTTACTAGTTGTACTACATCGGGATTTGTATGCCATTATATTTACGGTAGGTTTCCTATGTTTTTATGTACTTGATACATAGTGATAGATAGGGAGGTGTCCAGGATCAGGGGAGGTGCGCCCAAAATAGACAATATCACATCGCTGAGACCTTCAGCCATACAGAAGATTAGGGGAACATGGACCAGTTCTTAGTGTCTGGTTCACATTCTCTTCACTTTTGCGTGTTTCTTTCGTATATTATAAGCTCCCAGGCTATAGGCTAGGGTGGGAGCTTTAATAATGGGGTGCTTCGAGGAATTTATTTTTGCTGCGCCTCTTATGACACGATCTATCTCATATCAAATACGTACTTTGATGGGACCATAAGGAAGATGGCCATAGGGAACAAACAAGCATTGTGGTCCAAAATGATTACAGTTTTGCGATGGCCTTCTGATGTCACAAAGTAAAGCAAAAAATGGTTGAAATGTACTTACCATCGTAAAGCGCATGTGCGCAGCTGTGACCTGCATTGCGTCACAACAGCACCTATGCAAACTGTAGGAAATGTGGGCCTAAATAAATTGCTCTGTGTAATGGTGTGTGAAACTAGTAATTTTTTTACTTGATGAAAATGATGCAAGATTTCATGAAATTCACCCACAAGTGTGTGAGAGAAAAATGCACTGGGAGGGAATGTCTCACCATCATGGGTCACAAATAGCAGCAGGTGACAGTTTTTAGGTGGAAATATCTCTGGCGACAAATTTTCTCCTCGAACTGATTTTCTGCAGGTAAAAATGATGCAAAACGTCATGCCCCGTATAATCTTCAGAAATTTTGTGAAATTCAAATATATTTAAACTTCGCGAACTTCACCAGCATTAAAAATGTTATCTTCACCTATCTCCGCTCTGGGCCGCGTCTTGGACCAAGATCTCAATGGCTTCATTAAAAAAACTCCTATAGCGATGGAGCCTCGCAGCCTGATCAAACACCTTAATGAAAAGAGAAGCAATGCAAATGAAATAAAGTGTGTTTAAAAATTTTCAAATACGAATTAAATAATGGCCTCTGTAAATATTGAAATCACATTCTAGATTAAGCCTATGTAGTTTTTACTGAAGGCATGTATTATGGGTGTCCAACACAAATCTCGGAGGGGCAGTCCATGTTAGATTTTCATGATAACCAATGACTTTGTAAATTTGTTCCTCTGAGATTAAAATGTATAGCACGTGGAAAGCCTGAATATTTGTCATATGTGGAGATCCTGGCATGATAAGCCATTCTAGACGTGCGGTGTATGTGCCTGGCCTACATGTTTTAGAATATTTGATGACCTTACTCAGCTTTTTATTAGGATTTTATGTTTTAAATTATTTTCTATGTGGACTGTTTTTTTAATAAATGTATAGCTTTGGAGCAGCTCAATTTACGAACCATATTACATTTTAAAAGCAAACTATTGCCAGCTTTTTAGTTTCTTCTTCACAAACTAGGGCATCCAGACGTTAGAAATCTACTCCCACAGGTTTGCCCCTACAATAGAGTAAATGTATTGCCTTTTTGGAGTTCACATAAATGCCTTTAAGTGGTCGCCCGCCCGCCCCTAATGAATGGATGGCTCCTTGGAAACATGACGTCTCTGGAGAGTGGAGCGTGCGCAGGCGCCTGGTAGTTCAGAAGCTACATTTGTATGTGTTGGTTGGAGCCAGCCACCGCAGGAAAAGAGACTTGTCCAAGATCAAACATTGACTCATAAGGGAACCAATACCCTTCCCTGAACACAATACCTGTGTACCAACCCAGCACCCTATTAACCAGGGTAGACAACCACCCACAGCTACACTGGAAGTAAATGAAACAAAAGTTGTTTGCTTTTCTTGCCAACCATTTCTTACTTGGGGTCACCTCTTTGTGGCCTACACAGGCCCTTCTAGAGCATCATGTGCAGTGCACTGCTTCTACATGTCAGTGTGGCATGTGCAGTGCACTGCTTCCGCATGCCAGCGTGGCCTGTGCAGTGCACTGCTTACGCATGCCAGCATAGCATGTGCAGTGCACTGCTGCTGCATGCCTGTGTGTGGCATGCAATGCACTGCTTATGTATGCCTGTGTGACTTGTGCAGTGCACTGCTTCTACATGCCAGCGTGGCATGTGCAGTGCCCTGCTTCCGCATGCCAGCGTGGCCTGTGCAGTGCACTGCTTCCGCATGCCAGCATGGCATGTGCAGTGCACTGTTGCAGCATGCCTGTGTGTGGCATGCAATGCACTGCTTCTGTATGCCTATGTGACATATGCAGTGCACTGCTTCTACATGCCAGCGTGGCATGTGCAGTGCACTGCTGCTGCATGCCTGTGTGTGGCATGCAATGCACTGCATCTGCATGCCTGTGTGACATGTGCAGTGCACTGCTTCTGCATGCCAGCGTGGCATGTGCAGTGCACTGCTTCCGCATACCAGCGTGGCATGTGCAGCGCACAGCTTCTGTATGCCTGTGTGACATGTGCAGTGCACTGCTTCTACATGCCAGGGTGGCATGTGCAGTGCACTGCTTCTGCATGCATGTGTGACATGTGCAGTGCACTGCATGCCTGTGTGACATGTGCAGTGCACTGCTTCTACATGCCAGCATGGCATGTGCAGTGCACTGCTTCTACATGCCAGCGTGGCATGTGCAGTGCACTGCTTCCGCATGCCTGCGTGGCATGTGCAGTGCACTGCTTCTACATGCCAGCATGGCATGTGCAGTGCACTGCTTCCGCATGCCTGCGTGGCATGTGCAGTGCACTGCTTCTACATGCCAGCGTGGCATGTGCAGTGCACTCCTTCTACATGCCAGCGTGGCATGTGCAGTGCACTGCTTCCGCATGCCTGTGTGGCATGTGCAGTGCACTGCTTCTACATGCCAGCATGGCATGTGCAGTGCACTGCTTCCGCATGCCTGCGTGGCATGTGCAGTGCACTGCTTCTACATGCCAGCGTGGCATGTGCAATGCACTGCTTCTGCATGCCAGCGTGGCATGTGCAATGCACTGCTTCCGCATGCCTGTGTGACATGTGCAGTGCACTGCATGCCTGTGTGACATGTGCAGTGCACTGCTTCTACATGCTTGCGTCCTTTAATAGAAACCTCTAGGCAGGCACAGTTTCCTTACACTGCCTCCCAGCGAGCCTATCTGTTAAGCAAAGGGCAGTCCCTGGCTACCTGTGGAGACAAAGATGGCGCTGAGCGCCCGTTTCCGCCGGAAATAGACTTCTTGATCCCAGAGACCGTCACCTGGTTACACAGGTCACTTAGGAGGGACGGACGGACGGCCCGGGGCCTTCTTGAGACAAAGGTCGCTGTGAACGTTGCTGAGCGAGTTCGACGCGCACAAAGATCCAGGTGCAACCTGTAACATACGGGTCATTCCCTACATGGCGGACTCCGCACTCCTTAGCATGGCCTGCTAGATCCAGGGCAATACATGCGATGGAGTCACCATTATGTAACAGCACAAGCATGGGCGGGATAGCGAATTGAGCACTTGAGCAAATACACTGGTGATAGCATGTGCAAATACTGGGCGCCCTCAAATGTTATCTGCATTTACTTCTGCAAGGTTACCACCAATCACGAGCCAGCGGTAGCAGGGCAGTTTGCCTACGCTGTAGCACGGTGTTAGTGCGTTTTCAATACAGAAGCAATACATCACTCAAAGTCTTTTAACTATGATAATAATGCGGCAATGCTATTATTACACATTGATCACATTTTCTGGCCACTCTACACGAAGGCCAGATACTGTTGCGCTTTTAAGGTCAATGAAATGAGCACAATTGAGTTTTCTGATAATAACATTAATATTCGTATATAGCGCTTTATACCTCACTAGGCCATTTCTAAGCATTCACTTTTTTTTTCAATACCATGAGACAACACTGTTTTTTCCTCTTCTTCGTCTGTGATATAAATAGTAAGTATCAGTATAATAAATATTGTGGCAAGTCCACGAGTGTCGGGCTCACGAGCGCACACGGGGACCCTAGTTCAGTGAAAGTGACATTTTCAGTTCATCAGCTGTGCCCACATAAGCTCGCGCGTGATTGGGGAACCTCTAAGCGTGCTAGCCGGAGCACCAGTGTCATAGTGACCCAGGCCGTGCTGTGATTGGCGGGTCGGCCTCGCAGGCAGCTGCTCTGCTGCTGGCGGGAGTCCCCGTGCTGAGGGCTGGCTGGAGCAGGGGGTCTGTGCCCAGCCGGGCCACCGACGGCCCAGAGTTTAGCTTAAAAGAATCCTGAGCGCTTCAGAAGTTCAGAGGTCAAATTCCTGTGACCTTCTGTGTCTGGACCGCGCGAGCACCTCGACTGAGCCCTACGTGACCATCGTGCAGCTGTCAGACCGCACTTGGACGATTAATTAAAGCCCTTATGCATCATATCTATAAAAATATCTCTGCTCTTCTTTTAAGTACATCTACTCCGTGACTGTTGCTTCAAAGGCTGGCGCCAGGGCTGTAAATCAATGTACATGTTTGTATAAACAGTGGTTCATACGGAAATGAATCTCTTTTAAAGTTTCACCAGCCAGGAAATAGAAAGGTCTATGCAGAAAAAACAATTTCTAGCAAAGATTTAATGAACAAGGGTCACTGACAAATATTCATAGAAAAAGTCACTGCTTTATTACTTGGGAAATCTTCCTTTTTTGGTAGTTTGAGAAATGTATAGGGCTCATGCTTTTCAGTGAAGGGAAGGTGCAGAGGGGTGTGATGGACAAAATAGCAAACAGTGCATCACTTATAAAAAGACAAATGACACCTAGCTTGATAGGTTTTTAACAATAAAAAGGAGTCTATTTTGGTCTGGTGTCGACGACGTTTCGGCCTTCGTTATCCTGAGGTCCTCATCAGGACAGAGCAATAGCGCTATAAGTCTCTTGTACGGGAGCCAACAGCGACAATAATTGATCAGCAGTGGGCGGAAGTATTGGAGCCCAGATGCGGATGTCCCTGAATGCCACTTGTATCAGGTCAAGACAGGGAAAAACACCTGTGTCCTCACGGTCAGCTGGCGTGAGGCGAAAACCTCAATTAATCGAGGGGGGCTGTGATTAAAGAATAAAAAGGTACAGCAAGCTTCTTAGCAGTACATGGATACCAAGGATTAGGAAGTACATGGGGCAGATTCAGCTTAAATGCGAGAAACACTTGTATGATGTGCACACAAGAGAAGATAATTGAATTGCAAGTGGTACCAACGAATTACTGCCCGCACAAATGTTCGGGGGGTGTGTAGAATCAAGTGAAGTTGAGTGAATTAATAAAGTAGCGGTTTCCAAATGCATGTGAATTTGGTATCGCACGGGCGAGTTTATGGGACAACCGCTCCGTTGCCATAACACGCCAGAGGCACGTGAACCGTAAGGCAACAGGGGGTGCCACCATCTTTTTCCAAACAAGCGCTATCAGCTGTTTTCAGCACCTAACATATGGCTAATGAGTCTCCAATCAGTGTGTGTCATCACGCCCAATGCAAGAGGTCGAATGTCTAATATAACTGTGGTGTAGGAGGTGGGGAGCGGGAACCCCGCAGTGCCCTGGATGTGCCCCAGAATCTCCTTCCAGTAAGTAGTGATGAGAGAGTAGGACCACCAGATGTGAGAGAAGACTCCTGGCCAGTGCTTGAAATGGAAAAATAGAAGTGCAGGTACTCTGTAGCAGAGTACCTGCTTGTTTCTGAGAAGTGCCGGTACTCTCCAATTAAAAGTATAGCATTTCTCTTGAGAAGTGCCGGTACTCTCGCCTCCCAAAATAAAAAGTGCCAGTACTCCGCACCGGACAGTACCGGCACATTTAAAGCACTTTCCGCAACCCCAGCAGAGGGCAGACGTGGCGGGATAAATGGCGTAGAGCTGTGTCGGGTGTAGTACCACTGAACCATGAGCTTGTAGCCAGTCTCTCGTTGGGGTATTCTCTACATGTCTTGGGTATAATTTGCCAGAGTTTCCCACAGTTTTTGTGAAATGCCCTCAGCGATGCTAGCTTGTCATTGAATTTGATACGGGTCCGTGCGGGGGTTGTGTAGTGTTGAAGCACGTGATAGGTTTTACGTATCAGTCTCCTGGTGCCTTCACACACCCTGATCAGTTTCTCAAAGGGGGTGCAGGCCCAAGTGGCCCCTTGGGTATTGTGGGGTAGGGTGGCCAGTGGCCCAGCTGACCGTATTGCTGTCACATTGATTCAGGGAGTTAGAATGTTCAAAAGGGCTTAATGTTGCCTCCCACGAAGAGGTCCCACAGGATCCTACACTTCCTGGCTTCCCAGGTAGGGACTGTATGAGGGCCGAAGGCCAGAGTGAAGTCTGGGTTTCAAACAATTGGCGTGTTGGGGGGGAAAGAAAAGTGGCGAGGCCTCTCTTAAGTGTCAGTTTATCCCATATTTCAAGGATGTCCTAGTGGGGTGGCTGTATAAGCGCTTCTCGGCCTGGTGTATTTAGGGAGCCAAGCCAAGTCCTATTGGGGGAGACAGACCACCACTCGGTCCATATGACACCAATGTTTGTCGCTCTCATTACTAACCCACTCAGAGATATAGGATAGCTGGGCACCCAATAAAACTTTAGCAAGTCTCATATACTCTAGTGATAATTTTAGACTTTAGCACAAGTCTGATAAACTCTAGTGATAACTTTAGCCTTTATCACAGGTCGGTTATACTCTAGTGATAACTTTAGGCTTTAGCAGAGGTTTGATATACTTTAGTGATAACTTTAGACTTTAGCACAGGTCTGATATGCTCTAGTGATACCTTTAGACATTAGCACATGTCTGATATACGATAACTTTAGGGTTTAGCACAAGTCTAATTTTCTATAGTAATAACTTTAGACTTTGGCACGTCTGATATACTCTAGTGATAACTTTAGACTTCAGCACAGGTCTGATATACTCTAGCAATAACTTTAGGCTTCAGCACGTCTGAAATAATCTAGTGATTACTTTAGACTTTAGCACAAGTCTGATAAACTCTAGTGACAACTTTAGGCTTTATCACAGGTCTGACATACTCTAGTGATAACTTTAGGTTTTAGAAGAGGTCTGATCTACTCCAGTGATAACTTTAGACTTTTGCACAGGTCTGATAAGCTCTAGTGATAACTTTAGACATTGGCACATGTCTGATATACGATAACTTTAGGGTTTAGCACATGTCTAATTTACTCTAGTGATAACTTTAGACTTTAGCACAAGTCTGATAAACTCTAGTGATAACTTTAGTCTTTACCACAGGTCTGATATACTCTAGTCATAACTTTAGGCTTTAGCAGATGTTTGATATACTTTAGTGATAACTTTAGACTTTAGCACAGGTCTGATATGCTCTAGTGATACATTTAGACATTAGCACATGTCTGATATACGATCACTTTAGTGTTTAGCACAAGTCTAATTTACTATAGGTGATAACTTTAGACTTTAGCACAGGTCTGATATACTCTAGCAATAACTTTAGACTTCAGCACGTCTGATATAATCTAGTGATTACTTTAGACTTTAGCACAAGTCTGATAAACTCTAGTGACAACTTTAGGCTTTATCACAGGTCTGACATACTCTAGTGATAACTTTAGGTTTTAGAAGAGGTCTGATCTACTCCAGTGATAACTTTAGACTTTTGCACAGGTCTGATAAGCTCTAGTGATAGCTTTAGACATTGGCACATGTCTGATATACGATAACTTTAGGGTTTAGCACATGTCTAATTTACTCTAGTGATAACTTTAGACTTTAGCACAGGCCTGATATACTCAAGCAATAACTTTAGACTTTAGTAGGTCTGATATACTCTAGTGATAACTTCAGGCTTCCGCAGAGGTCTGATGATATACGCTAGTGATAACTTTAGACATTAGCACATGTCTGGTATATGATAACTTTAGGGTTCAGCATATGTCTAATTTACTCTAATGAATATGATCACTTTAGGCTTTAGCACAAGTCTGATAAACTCTAATGATAAATGTAGGCTTTATCACAGGTCTGATATGCTCTAGTGATAACTTTAGGCTTCAGCAGAGATCTGACATACTCCAGTGATAACTTTAGATAGACTTTAGCTCAAGTCCGATATGCTTTAGTGATAACTTTAGACATTAGCACATGTCTGATATTCAATAACTTTAGGGTCTAGCACATGTCTGATATACTCTAGCAATATCTTTAGACTTTTGCACAGTCTGACATACGGAAGTTATAACTCTAGACTTTAGCACAGGTGTGATATGCTCTAGTGATACCTTTAGACTTTAGCACATGTCTGGTATACGATAACTTTAGGGTTTAGCACATGTCCAATTTACCCTAGTGATTACTGTAGGCTTTAGCACAAGTTTGATCAACTCCAGTGATAACTTTAGTTTTTAGCACAGGTCTAATATACTCTAATGATAACTTTGCCACAGATCTGACATACTAAAGTGATAACTTTCAACATTGGCACATGTCTGATATACAATAACTTTAGGCTGTAGCACAGGTCTGATATACTCCACTGATAATTTTAGGCTGGCGCACTTGTCTGATAAACTCTAGCAATAACTTTAGACTTTAGCACGTCTGATATACTCTAGCAATAACTTTAGACTTTAGCACAAGTCTGATAAACTCTAGTGATAACTTTAGACTTTAGCACGTCTGATATACTCTAGCAATAACTTTAGACTTTAGCACATCTGATTAACTCTAGTGATAACTTTAGACTTTAGCACAAGTCTGATAAACTCTAGTGATAACTTTAGGCTTTAGCAGAGGTCTGATGATATACTCTAGTGATGACTTTAGACATTAGCACATGTCTGGTATTTGATAACTTTAGGGTTTAGTACATGTCTTATTTACTCTAGTGGTAACTTTAGACTTTAGCACAAATCTGATATACTCTAGCAATATCTTTAGACTTTAGCACAGTCTGAGATACTCAAGTGATAACTTTAGACTTTAGCACAGGTGTGATATGCTCTAGTGATACCTTTAGACTTTAGCACATGTCTGATATACGATAACGTTAGGGTTTAGCACATGTCCAATTTACCCTAGTGATTACTTTAGGCTTTAGCACAAGTTTGATAAACTCTAGTGACAACTTTAGTTTTTAGCACAGGTCTAATATACCCTAATGATAACTTTGGCACAGATCTGACATACTAAAGTGATAATTTTAGATTTTATCACAGGTGTGATTATACTCTAGTGCTAATTTTAGCACAGGTGTGATATTTTCTAGTGTTAACTTTGGCATAGGCCGGAGGAGGAGCTTGGCGGGCATCCGAGATGGCCGCGTGAGCACAGCGCTCCCCGGACCCCCGCCGCTCCCGGCATAATATCCTGCATGAATCCTGATTTTTCGCGAGGATTTGTATAGAGGACGTTGGGCTGATCTACCTGGACCTTTCAGAAATTGATTTGGACACCGGGTGCCTGAGTTATGGTGAATTGAACTTTGGGTCTCCGCCCTTGAGGTGCGCCCGGGACTGGGTGAGGTTCGGTGGCCGTCTTGGAGTTGAACAACAACGGCAGGGGGATTGGACTTGTGGGTCCCCCTCTTAAGTTTCGGTTTCGATTGTGCCTCAGGCTGGGGCATCGGTGAGAGGGTCGGGCCGGAGCTGGTGCCAGGACACGCGTCGGCTGTCGGGCCTTTGGCTGGACTATTCTCCCCGTTGGCTGCCTCTCTCCTGGTGATACCCCTCTTGCGGTCCTTTGGTCCCGGGTCCTCCATTTCTGGTGCTCGGTCTGTTGACCCTGGTGGATCTCCTTGTGACGCATCTCCAAAATGGCGGGCAGAGGGGACCGGGAGACGCGCAAGACGAAGACACCTCTGCGCGGGGGTCCGGTCCAATCTAATGTCATGGACCGTTATACCCACTCTAAGGGGTCCCCCGGAGCTGCCCTGCCCGGTCCCAGTTCGTCTGACCACGTCGTGGATGCGTCGACGGAGCCCTCCTTGCAGGACATCATGGGCGCCATTTCTGGCATGAGAGAGTCAATAGGCCAACAGTACGACACCCTGGCCCACAAACTTGACACTGTGGCAATCGAGGTGAATCTCATTCGAGCCGATCTCTCCAAAACGAACGAAAAGGTGAAGTCGTTGGATATCAAATCGTCCAGCCTCACGACGGATGTCTCTGAGATACAGACGGAGATTGGCAATCTCCGTAGGGTGAACGATTTCATGACCTGGCGCTTGGAGGATTTTGAGAACAGGGCACGTCGCTGTAATGTTCAATCAATCAATCAATCAGGTCATTTGTAGAGCGCACTACTCACCCGTAGGGTCTCAAGGCGCTGTTCGCGTGGTTGGTGTGCCGGAGAACCCTGAACCCCACTCGGTTGATCTCCTGGTTGAAGACCTGATCCAGAACCACCTTTCTCCATCTGGCCTTAGTAAATTTTTCACAGTGGAGCGTGCACATCGTGTTCCGGGGGGCCAGGGTAAGCCAGGCGCCCCGCCGAGACCTATTGTTGCGAAGCTTTTCCACTATAGAGATCGGGACGCTATCCTGCATGCTTCGCGAGTGAAGGGCCTGGTGGCCTTTGAGAATGCCACGGTGAACTTTTATCCAGACTTTTCCCAACAGGTCCAGAAGCAGCGGATGGGATTTCGTGGTGCCAAGAAGCGTCTTAGGGACAGGGGGATGCGTTACGCTATGCTCTTTCCGACCAGGCTGCGGGTTGAGTATAATCACCAAACTTTCTTCTTTGATCGGCCGGATGCTGTGAATGACTGGCTGGACTCCTTGCCTAGTCGACCTCCTGAGACTGAGTCCGATGCCCACCCGGGTGGTGCTGAAGGTGGTGTAGAGATCTGAACATTTCGTCTATGCCTGGTGCCTTGTTTTGAATAACTTCTCCAGAGGTGTATGCCTATGTTCCTCTACTGTTTATGTGTTTGATGTATGTTCTTTTTCTCGTCAATGGTCTTGATCGGGGTGGCGGGTGGGACGGAGCCTTTCCTCCTCCGGGGTCTTTGTGTAGAATAGGGGTTCTTGGGCGACAGGCACACTGCAGGTTGGGGTGGCTTTTTAGCTTATTGCAGGGGTGCAGGGTGGGGGGTGTTTTCTTGTTATTTGGGGGGAGGGTGGTTGGGAAGTTCGTTGTTTGTGTGTTCTGTTTTCAAGGCGACTTTATCCTGTATTTGAAAATGTTTCTGGTGTCATGCTCAATGGTGGGGGGTTTTTGCTTTGTTGGGTGGGATGGGGGGTAGCGGGTTGAGATTTGTTTCGTGGAACGTTAACGGTCTGGGAGATCGTATCAAACGGAGTGTGGTGTTGAAATGTATACAACGTTTATCTCCTGATATTGTTTTCCTGCAGGAGACTCACTTGGTAGGCAATGTTTGTCATGCAATGAATAGGTGGGGCTATCGCCTCGTAGCACATTCGGGGTTTACCTCGGGTTCTAGGGGTGTGGGTATCCTTGTTCGGGCTTCCCTCCCCCTAGCTATTGATGATGTGATTCAAGATGATCGGGGGCGGTATGCTGTCCTTGTGGGTCGCTATGAGGGTCGTGCCCTCTCCTTATTTACTGTTTATGTGCCCCCTGGCTTGCAGACTTCTACCTTTTCAGATTTGGGCCGTGTCTTGTTGGGCCTCCCTGATAGTACTCTCTTTCTGGCTGGTGATTTTAATTCGGTGTTCTCCGGTCTCCACGATCGCCACCCCCCTAGAGATACTCCTGCGGCCCAGCAGTGGTTGGGTGGATTTTTGGATACCTTTGGCTTGGTGGATTGCTGGAGGCTTTTGCATCCTACTCAGCTTCAGTACACCTTTCATTCTGGGGCCCATGGGAGTCTGTCTAGGCTTGATTATTTCCTGATGCCCGCGGCTCAGTCGCCAGCGGTGCGTGAGATTGTACACCTACCCAGGGGTATCTCTGACCACTCTCCGCTCTGGCTTCGTTTTGAGGTTGGAGTGGAGGCGGTGGGCCGGGTGGCTCCCATTAATCCGTGGTACCTTACCTCCCCCGAGACCCGCAGCCTTTTGCTTAAGTCTTTGGACGCGTATTTTCTGGATAACGAGGGATCGGTTTCCTCTGCTGTGTCCCTATGGGAGGCCTTTAAGACGGTGATTCGTGGGCAGGCCCTCTCCCTTATTGTTGAAGCTAAGAGGGCGAGGAATAGGGAGGTGGTGGACCTTGAGGGAGAGATTTCTGCATTAGAGGATGCTTTGGATTCTGGTGTCACGTCTGAGAAACTCCATGCCCTGGGTCTGAAACAATTTGCCTATAAATCCATGGTCACGGATGCTGCTAAAGTGATGTTTCGGGAGCAACAGGGTCGTTTGTATGATGTGGGTGACAAAGCGGGTAAATTGCTGGCATGGCTGGATAAGAAGGAAAGAGCTAATCGTGTGGTACCCGTGATTCAGTCTTCGAGTGGTGAGAGTGTGACGGACCCGATTGGAATAGTTGACCGTTTTGCTGAGTACTTCCGTGTGGTATATACCCCTGTGTCTGTGAGAGATGTGGCTGACTCTCGCCTTCTATTGCGTGATATAGCTCTGCCCAGTGTTTCCGATTTGGGTCGTGTGGCGTTGGACTCCCCCTTTACTGTTGATGAGATAGCTACTGCCATCCGTTCACTCCGTTCGGGCAAAGCATTGGGCCCGAACGGGTTGCCAATTGAACTGTACAAGTTGCGTCCCGACAGGGTGGCGCCATATCTTCGTGCCATGTTTCTGGAGTCCCGGGAACGGGGTATTCTCCCTTATGATCAGCGACTGGCCACGATAGTTGTCATCCCCAAAGATGGTAAACCGCGAGACCTCTGTTCCTCCTATAGGCCCATATCCCTGCTAAATGTCGAACCCAAGGTATTGGCGAAACTCCTGGCGTCCCGCCTCCTGACGGTCATTAGTGACTTGGTCCATCCAGATCAATCCGGATTTATCCTGCATCGCAACACGGCTCTGAACCTACGTCGTCTTCACGGCGCGATTGCGAGGGCGGGGCTTCTGACGGAGCCGGCCATTTTGGCATCGTTGGATGCCTCAATGGCTTTCAACACTGTGGAGTGGCCTTATCTTTGGGCGGCTCTTGAGAAATTTGGTTTCGGGCCTGAGTTTATTGGTTGGATCCAGTTATTATACGCGGAACCTCTGGCACAAGTAGTGGTAAATGGTAGAGTTTCGGCTCCTTTCACCCTTGGTAGTGGTACCCGTCAGGGATGCCCCTTGTCTCCGTTGCTTTTTGCTCTCGCCATGGAACCATTGGCTGCTTGGCTTCGGTGGGAACCTTCGCTCAAGGGGATTCGCTGGTCTCCGGACTTTGAGGACCGCGTTTCGCTTTACGCGGACGACATTCTTTTATATCTCACCTCCCCGCGTAAATCTCTGTCTGTTTTATTTGACGTTCTTGCTTCCTTTGGTGCCAACTCAGGCCTCGTTATTAACTGGGCCAAGTCCTGCGTGTATGTTCTTTCGGGTGTTTTGCCCCCATTGCCGAGCAGACTTCCTATCCAGGTGGTCCAGTCTGGCTTCAAATATTTGGGGATTTTTATTACGTTGGACTCGTCGCTCCGCTTTGAGCGTAATCTCCTCCCCCCGTTGCTTAGATTGCGATTGGACGTGGCCCGTTGGCGTAAGCTTCCTTTGTCTCCTCTGGGCAGGGCGGCCCTGTTTAAAATGATGTCCTTGCCGCGGTTCCTTTACGCACTCCAGAACTTCTATGACGCTATCCCCAAGACTTATTTCCGAGAGATCGAGAGTCTGCAAAGGCAATTGATTTGGGACGGGCGTCCACGTATTGCCCTCGCGAAACTCACCATCCCTTGGTACGACGGGGGCATGGCGCTCCCCGATATCAAGCGATATTACTGGGCTTCCCAGTTGTCTGCTATTAATCACGTGATGATTTCACCGGGTCGGAATCCTGCATTCGAGATGGATAGACTCCAGCTGCCGGGTGGGGATTTTAATAGAGCGCTTTATTCCCGTTCAGCCGGGCGCCATCTTGTGGGCCCGTCCAAGATTGCAGTAACTGTGTCTCCTCTGGGCAGGGCGGCCCTGTTTAAAATGATGTCCTTGCCGCGGTTCCTTTACGCGCTCCAGAACTCCTATGACGCTATCCCCAAGACTTATTTCCGAGAGATCGAGAGTCTGCAAAGGCAATTGATTTGGGACGGGCGTCCACTTATTGCCCTCGCGAAACTCACCATCCCTTGGTACGACGGGGGCATGGCGCTCCCCGATATCAAGCGATATTACTGGGCTTCCCAGTTGTCTGCTATTAATCACGTGATGTTTTCACCGGGTCGGAATCCTGCATTCGAGATGGATAGACTCCAGCTGCCGGGTGGGGATTTTAATAGAGCGCTTTATTCCCGTTCAGCCGGGCGCCATCTTGTTGGCCCGTCCAAGATTGCAGTAACTGTGTGGCGAGCCGCGAATGTGAGTCTGGGATGGGAGGATCGATTGACGCTGGCGACGCCGCTTTATGCCTCGGAACGTTTGGGCTGTCTCTGGTCTACCAAGGGTTTCGACCGCTGGGATATGATTGGGATTTGTAAGGTGGGTGATGTATGCTCGAAAGGTAGTGTGAAGTCGTTCCAGGCCCTCCAGGCGGAATATGGTTTGAATGGTAGGGAATTTTTTCGTTATCTGCAGGTCCGGCACGCCCTCGCCTCAGTTTTGACTCCTGATGAGGCCCCGCCCGAGTCTTCCCCCCTCGAGGATCGTGTCCTTGATGGGCACCTGCCTGATAGCACTATTTCCCTGATCTATAAGAAGCTGATCAATAATCGGGCGGACTTATTGCTCCGGCTTCGGGAGGCTTGGGTCGGTGATGGGTTGGAACTGGACGACGAGGATTGGCAATCGGCACTCTCTTCTCCCAAGGAGGTAGCCATTCCTGCCCGTCTCAGTTTGGTTCAACTCAAGATCCTTCATCGAGTGTATGTCACTGGTCCGCGTCTGGTGACGATGGGCTTTTCCTTGGATGGGTTATGTAAGCGTGGTTGTGGGTCGAGTGCGACTTTTTTACACATTCTTTGGGAGTGCCCGGTTGTGGCGGCTTATTGGACTGCTGTGCTTGAGGTGATGACTGATGTGACTGGTGTGGCCCTGCGGCCGGAGCCTCGACGATGTCTGTTGAATGTGTGGGAGCCCACTGATTACTCTGTGGCCCAGACCAGATGGGCTACCTTGGGTTACATGATTGCGAAACGGGATGTTGCGCAACTCTGGGGCGCATCCAGACCCCCTGAGGTCTCGAAATGGGAGGACAAAATGGACTGGTCCATGTTTCGTGAGAAGACTGTTTATGTGGCCAGGGGCAGACCCAGGGCGTGGACGAAGATTTGGGGCCAGTGGAATGAATATCGTGGGGATATTTGTACCCCTCCCCTTGTAGGCACTACTGAGGTTGTCCTATCTCCCTAGGCGAGCGTTCCCGGAACCCTTTCGTACTGTTTTTTGAATTTCTGATTCTCCCCGCTGCTCCCCCCTCCCCGACCTTGTTGGAGCCTCGGGGCTCCGGGTATGTTCTCCTGATCGTGGACCATCCCCTCCGTTCTTTGGGCTGACCTTAATTACCGTGCATTCGCCTTTTTAGTGTTTGTTTTTCTTTTTGTATAAAATAAAAATTCTAAATGCTCTGTGATATGTTGGGAGTAATGCTATGTGCTGGATTTGTGCCTGACCACGGGTGTACGTTTCTGACTCATGCCTTGTGCCTTATTATTAGCGGCCAGCCCGTGAGGTTGTAGGCCCATTCTTGTAATTTTCCATGCTTGCTCAAATAAAGGTTTTTGAACAAAAAAAAAAAACAAAAAAAAAAAAAACTTTGGCATAGGCCGAACTGTTGCATAAAAATGTCTGTCTAATTTAGAGGAATGGCTGTGTTAAAAGCTGTCACAAACAGATTTTGTGCCTGCATTTCTGTGTTGTGAAAATTATTACAGAATTGATAAATACGTTTTAAAATAGGGAAGAGGTTTTCTAAAGGAAGCTAAAACAAGTGCATACATGCATTTATAGAGGTAAAACATCCCTTATGTTTTCAGACGAGTATATGATGTGTTATCTATGGCTACTCATTATGCTAAAACCCACCAGGCATGTAATTGTGGGTTGGGTTTGTTTGTATCATTTACATAAATATGGGCGTGCTTATGTTTTAACAAAACAAGAAAAATTGATAAACCGAGATAAAATGTGCAAAAAACGAATACAGATAACTATGAACACAGCTATCAAATGAATCAGCAACATTTAACAAGGTAACGCATCCAACCGGCTTTATTTTTACGGTTCTTTCTCTGGTCTAATATTCGGTTCCATCTCTACTGTGTAACTACCCATTGTATGGTGCTGTTTAGCGTATCGATTGTGGTATAAATTGCATACTGTTGTGTTTGATCACTGTAATTGTTTGTACAATAAAATCTATGCTGTTCTTGCTGCAACTGCCTCTAAAGCAGAATGCATTCTTTATATTTTACCTTTTCACTGTGCCAGTCCATGCTTTGTGTTGTGTGTTAATACGACCATTGATGTTGTGTGCTTTCTGTGTATTTAGTTATTCATATTTCTATGTTTTTTTATATTGTTTGACAAAGATATGCACTTACTGTTTATTTCTCCTGTTGCTTCAGATACAGTTTTTACTCCATTACAGTTCAGTGTTGTAACTATAGGTGCCTGCTTGTTTTTATGATTTTCCTTTATATCATATACATTTAGGGTCATATTTATCAAGCAGTTGCATTGCCCTCGCTCTACGCAACGGTGCGCAAAGGCGATGCATTCTGCAGCACACATAGAAAGAGAAAAATGTCTCAGGAGATTGCTTTTGTGCAGGAAGGTGTATTAGTGCACTTTCCTAATCACGCAGTGCAGCACAGTGGCCGATGAAGGTGGCAGTCCTCCCCACACTCCCTCATTAAAACTTAATAGCAAGAACCTCCCAATCACGGCATGAATCCCGACCGCGTGGGCCACACTACACGCGACAGACTACCAGGAGATTCCCCTCCGGTGCAGTGAGCAGGCGAGAATACACTAGTGGAGGAGGATGCCTGATTCCAACATGGCGGCCGTGCGAGCCACGTAAGATCTCTACTAATGCAGGGACCGGTGGGGCCAATTGAATCTGTAGAGACTACTAAGCGGTTTACCCTGTCCTCTAGAATCATCAGGAGGCAGCGGTTGAGGGATCGCAGAATACCCTGGAGCCTGACCTTGACATGGCCACCACACAAACAGACTAAACAACTAGGCTCCTTCCTACTATTCCTCACTCTCAAAGCCCTTCCACCACCCATCCCCTTCTCGCTCCACCGGACTGCAGCACATAGAGAAACCCCTCCACCCACACCGGACTCCATGGACTGGCTCATCGAGCTTACACCAGTGAGGTTAGGGGTGCTCCACCACCATCCTCCCCCACCCGGCTCACTCATCTTGACATAAATGATGTGATCTTTCTCCGACCATTGAGACTTAGCTAGCGGACTGATGCCCGATGGAGCTACCTTTAAGCTAAAAAGGAGATGGGTTGTGGACTTCCCCCTCGGCCGTCACATACCCAGCCGGACTTTGGGCAGACTTTCCTTCGTCTCTCTTCATATCTCCCCCTACCCCTTCACCCTACCCTTCTACGCTCCATTTATCTCGGCTTCCAATGCTCTTTAAATGTTTTTTAACCAAAACCTTGCTATTTGGCCAATGCCCGGTGGAGCTACCTGATAGCTAAAGAGGAGATGTGCCGTGGACTTCCCCTTAGGCCATCACCTACCCAGCCGGACGTGGGGCAGACTTTCCTTCGTCTTGCCGTTGTATCTCCCTCCTACCCCTTCACCCTACCCCCTTGCCCTACTACGATCCATTTATCTCATCTTCTATGCTCTTTAAATGTTTTACTAGTAACTGATGTAACCTTTTAACTGATGTAATTTTGTATCTTGGTCGAATCTCATGTAAATCGCTCTGATACCTTCGGGTCTGGCCAGCACTATATAAAACTCATCAAATACATAAATAAATGAAATAAATAAATAAATATTCCCCTTACTGTGATGTGCATTGCATGTACATTTCTGTAAAGTAGGTTTGTATTTAGTTTATCATTATGTATTTTCATTATGCCATGCCCTCGATATTAATGTTTTGTGCCAAAGACATATGGCCCGCTACATCAAAAAAAAAGGTTGCCCCCTAAAAATGTACTTTTAGGTGTGGGAAAAGGGGAAGAAAATGCAGACAGAAAAATGCAAAGTCCCACTTGAACTGTATTGCTTCCTATATGCCTATTAAGTCCTATGTGGTTCAGTCCCCCCCCCCAAACGAAATTATACTCAATGTGTAAGGTCATTTATCAAGCATAATATATTCTTATATCATATTTTTTTCCATACTTGATATTAGCATTGAACATATACAAAACAAATCCATAATTGAGCAATCTGGTGTCTCCAGATTCCTGCAGAAGTATAGGAGCCTGATAATGCAGTTGGCGCGATAATCTGGATGACTTTGAGGATGTCCCATCACAAGGAGAGGATTGCGCAGAAGTTAATCACATATTATTCATCGTCCTTCATAGGAAGCACTTAATACAAGGACTTTCCCTCCATCAGTGTTGGCCCCTTGGAGTAGATACTTTCAGGAATATATATAAAAAATATTGTTGAGGATATGCTTTTTTACTTTGATGTGTGTGTGATCTTGATTCACATGTCAGCAGCATTCCTTTCCTTGACCACCTCTTGAAGTATCTGCATTGTTGTGTGATCCTGAATAAGGCGATTGGACAAAATCATTGCACACACCGAAACGTGCATTGACCACTTTGAAGAGTGAGCCCAGCTCACAACATACAACAGCCAAAAAATCAAAACTGGTTTTCCATTGTATCTCGTGCTGTCTATGTGTAGAGTGGCTGGGTTTGAGTGAATGTAAAGTATGATAGGTGGTGATTCTGGATGTGGGTAGGAACGAGAGGATTGATGTGTGGGGGGTATCTTTTATTTTTATTTTATGCATGTATTGTGTCCAATATTGTGATTGTAATCTCTTTCAACAAAAAGTAATTTATGGAACAAACTTGTCAAAAGTATGCAAAATCAATTTTGGGTTAGTTTTGAATATGTTCAATGGGAATATCGATGCTTAATCCTAAAAGAAAAAAGGAAGAAAAACAACAAGCCAAATGCGTTTACGGTTTTGTCAAAAAAGTACCCAAAACGGATTTCGGTATGGTAATATAAATTCACAATTTAATCCATATTCATATATACATAGTTCAATAAATCACAGAGGTTGGGAGAGTTCTGCCAGGAGCAGTAGAAAGTGCAAAGAGTGAGCGCTCAAGTGAAAGAGGGAAAAATTAATAGAAAAGAATAAAAAAGTTAAATCCAATGGTTATGACAAATACTAAGGTTCAATTCGCTTAGCGTTGATCCTGCCCCATAAAAAATCAATCATATGGTTTATTTATGATCTTTCAAAAGGAGGGGGGGGGAGACGGGGTGCAGGCATCAAGAAAGGGGAGGGAATCGTCGACGTTTCGACCCTAGCGCTGTAGAGGGAGGTTCAACACCTCAGATGCAGGTCTTCCTCAGGACGGAAAGAAGGTAGGGGAGAGACCTAAACTGCAGAGCAGCGACACCCCAACAATGAAGGTGATCACCAATTACTGGTGTGTTCCAATGTTCCAATAATGAAAATCTTAAATATCACTCATCCCGTTAGTGGAGAGGTCAAAAGACAGGAGATGTATCCCAAAGGCCACGGTGACTCTTGATTTGGGTCAAGGGAAGTAAACGTAAATTAAATTTGATTTGCCCAAAAACAAACGTCAATCCTCTCAGTCCAAAGTACAGTCCTGTAATCTATACAGCCGACTTCCTACTCGGGTGCCGTCACCGCAGACGGTGTCTTCCGAGTCTTCTATATCATACGATACCCAGGTCCTTTCACTCTCTCTGGGTTATACCCCATTTTCTTAATGATTTATCAATGGTAATATCAAGTCATGAAAAAAAAGATATAAGAATAAATTATGTTTGATAAAGGATTTTACACATTGATTATAATTCTGTTTGGGGTGACAGAACCATGTAACATATCAGGTGTATTTGTAAAGCGCACGATTACCCGTAAGTGTCTTGGCGCTAAATAACAGATGTTTATTGTTACCCAACTCAATGGTACTCATTTTATCGACCTCAGATGGATGAAAGGCTGGATGGACCCGCTAGGATTTGAACCTGTGACCATGAGGTCGAACACTGGCCCCTGCAATGGACGCATTAGTCCACTGAGCCACCAGACCCGGCGGTAGCACCTGAGAGGTATATAGGAAGCAATACAGGTCAAGTGGGACTTTGCATTTTTCTACAGTGCCCAATTCACCCCACCATGAGTGAGGGCCCCCGCCACGACTGAGGGGCCTTTGCCACGAGTGTGGAGGGAGTGTGGAGGCCCTCTGTGAATCAGGTCTAAACTGTCTATAAGAGATAACGTGAACAATGTTTTGCACATTACACTTCAAAAGTCTACTGTCTACGCACTGATTCTTTCATTATGTAAGATTGTTAGAGAATAGAAGTGCAGCTCTGGGCACAGTGATATGCACAAAAAATTTTATGAATACTCATACAATAATTACAAATATGTTTTTATTATTTTTTACTATGGGAGCAGAATTGTAAAAATGAAATACATGAAATGAGTATCCAAACTATTTAATTAATATTATACTTAAAATAAGGTTCTTTCAGTTTTTCATGTTGCCATGTAACATTTAAATTAACCCATATGAATAAATCATTATCTTTCCTTGCTTAAAATTAAACTTCTTAAACCAATTGGTCACTTGAGAAATCAATTCTTGCAGCCAGCTGCATTTATTTAATAACCTCCACCATTCTCAAAAGTCATCTGGTTTAGGACTTTTCCAATTTAGTGTAATCATGTACTTAGCTCTTGTAGTTGCTCATCAAGTGTTCTAAATTCATCATCCCAACTGAAAATTATCCTCGAGGGATATGAAGACATCTCAACCTGAGTATTTTACATAGACTGTGGTATTTGGGTTGAAACTTAAAAATAACTGGGCGCTGAACCAACACGTGAGTCAGAATTCTTGAGAACTGCATTGCGAAAATCTTGCGTTACTGAGGATTACGATTTAGGATAATATAAATGGAACAAAATATTTCATTTTTAATTTTTTTTTATTTCAAATGATTTTATTAGGAAGAGAATTTATATACATACAGAGTACAGTGTACAGGTATACATTAGGGGTAGCGTGCGAGCTACGTTGAAAAATGGGTCTAAGAACCTCACAAATATTTCTTGTAGCGTTTTTTTAAAATCACTTATTTACAGTCTAATAGTTTGTTACCAAATTTTAAATTGCCTGAATGAAGGTAAGAAGTGATAAATTGTAAACTGACATCTGATGAGTCTGAAGAGTATTCATAGTGAATTTAATAATTTAATGATTCTGCTTTTCTTTAAATAGATTGCAGTGTGTTAATCTATGAATAGACCGAAGTCGATTTCAATAAGCACTCAAAGTACCCAAAAGTTAATAAGCTATGAACTACAATCAAGTCCTTAATCATCTTGATTTTAACTTCATCTTAAATTTGTGAGATATGTTTTAAACATAAGTGCGTGTATTACTGTTTTCTCAAATTTAGGATGTCGACCCAACAATAAATATTTATAAATATTAGCCAATAGCAACCATACCCCTTTATGGAACCTTTAGCACGATGCTTTGCAGAAAGTGAATAGCAGCAGAATTTAAGGGAACATTACTCAAAAAATTGCATAAGCAGATTCATCTGTTCAGTATCTAAAGATTAACAAATGTCAAAAAATGTTTGCACATTGCTATTAAGGAGTACGGTACATGGAGGGGCGTGGCTAGCCGAGCAGCGAGATGGCCGCTCTCTGAGTGAGCTCCGCCGGCTACTCCAATTAATCCTCTAGTTATCCTGTTCCTGGCGCCTGCAGTCCCCCATTCCTCCAGGGTTCAGCTCATTACACCCGGGTGATCCTTCAGTCCGGGTTTGGAGCGCGGAGGTGCTTCTCCTTAGCAGCGGAGACGGACTGACTTCTCGTCGGCCGACGTGCTGATCTCGACCCTCACCGGAAGTGCCTCTCGCTGGGAGCTGCGTGACACTGTGGGCCGAGGCTGCGGAGGCCCCTGCAGCTTGAGAGGACTTTGCGGAGGAACGACGCTTGCCGCGACACTGCCGAAGGTACTTTACTGTTGGACCCCCGCTGCAGCCGACAACGGTCTAAACTGGGGGGCTAGCAGAGACTGGCGCGGCTTGGCGGGGACGGCCGCGCCGTGGCGGAGTGATCCTGCGTCCACCTGCGGCGGCGCTGACCTGTGGGGGGCCCGGTGACGGACGAAGAGGTCGCGCCTGCACCACCTGCATTGCTGCGGAGGCCGGGGAGGAGGTGAGAAGGTGCTGCGGAGAGACGGGGTTAACTTGGTGATCCTCCCGCTTCGTAGCCACGCCCGGACCTCCTGCAGATCTCGGACTCAGCGGAGCGGACCGCCGTGCGCGCGGTGGGGCGCCTTGCAACACTGATACCCTGGAACCCCTGTGCTGCGTTTTTCCTGCCTGGCGAGTGGATTCCCCATTGCGCTGCGGGGACCCGCCATTTTGGGCCCTGGGGGAGCCCGCTCCGCGCGCGGCGGTTTGATGACCTCACTGGACACCTGCGGCTATCCTTAACGCGGCTGGCCCAACATACTGCGTCCGCATCATCACGCCTGGCGCGCCCTGGCACCACCTGGACAATCACGAGCAGGCTGAACACTAGCTGGCAGTGGCGCGAGATAGGTGCTGCCCTATTGAGGGGCCGGTGGTTTTCTTCGGACTGCGGAGATGGGGAAAAACGACGCCAAACAAGCTAAACTAAGCTTTGACAATAGAAAGCCATCGAAAAACACGGCGATGGAGTCGGATACTGGCGCATCGTCATCGCAAGGTGCTACCCCGGACATAGATTTTGGGGCCCTCATACTGGAGGTGAGAACCAGCTTGAAGAGCATAGATGCCAAGCTTGATAATATGGCTGCGCAACTCGAATCCGTGAAGACAAAGGTGGACACCCACGAGCAGAGACTGGACTGTCTCGAAAATAGGCAAACCGAATGTTGCGAATTCCAGCAACAGGCCAAGCGACACATCACGACGCTGGAGCGGGAAATCGACAATTTGCGCGCCAAGTCGGACGATTTGGAAGCACGCTCCAGAAGATCCAACATCCGCATTACAGGCATTCCGGAGACTACCAACATAGGAAAGATGGAGTCGTTTGTATCGAGCCTCCTACATGAACTGTTCGATCCAGATCTGTCCCCGGTTTTCGCGGTGGAGAGGGCGCACAGGTCCCTTGGGAAAAAAACCCCGGCGGGAGCCCCTCTGCGTCCAATTCTGGCTAAACTGCTCAACTACCAGGATAGGGACGTCATTCTGCGCTTGGCGAGAGAGAAGGGTAAGATCACACACCACGGCAATCACATCTCCTTCTACCCGGATTTCACCCCCCTGGTGCAAGCGGCCCGTAAAGAATTCCTACCAGCAAAGAAAATTCTACTGCAAGCTGGCGTGCCCTACTCTTTCCTATACCCGGCAAAGTTGAAGGTTCAACACGAAAACACCTCTCACTTCTTCACTGACGCAAAGTCTGCCCTCAAGTACGCCAAACACATTTGTGCTGGAGCCAGGAGAAAATCGCCAAGACTTGAGGAAGCTTCAGATCAACTCAGTGTCAATGACTGAGAACTCTACGACGCTCACCCTGCACGGCTGCAAATTTACTCTTTGCCTTGAAGTTGGGAACCTGCGTCAGCCTTACACACAGGTCTGTTCCTCCCGAACTGTCTCCTTGGGGGTAAGTCATTGAGACGCTTTTGTGCGCCAAATTTTGCTGCTGTCATCGTGCCTCCTTTGGGACATTGGTGGCTCGCGGACTTTGTGGACCAAGGTTTGGGGGCGCTGCTAGAACCCAGGAACTCTAAAGTTTGACTGTAGCCACCCCGCGTATACGGGGGTGTTTGCCGAGCGCACCACGCCTCATGGGGTGCCTCCCTTTGTTGTTGATGTTGGGGTATTTCCACGCTATGCGTGCATGTTTCTGGGATATGTCACGACCTACTTGGGGGGTTGCTGAGGGAGGGGGGTGGAGGGGGGGGGTTTCACAAGTTGCAAGTTTTAGTTCATATCTGGTGCAATGTACTACTACACATGCCTATATATTTGCGCGCTGTGTCAGCAGCTATGGTGTCTAGGTGCCTGTCTGGCCTCCGGGGGCGGGGTTATGTGGTGGGGTTTCGATGCTGTCATGCACTCTAATGGGGGGTATCAAGCTCTGGACTTGGAACATTAGAGGCCTTGGGGACTTCAGGAAGGCCCGTTTGCTGCATGGCATGTTGTCCAGACACAATGTTGATATTTGCTTCCTACAAGAAACTCATTTAAACGTGACCCCCTCAGCTCGATTGAAAAATTCCAGATGGGCGCACGTCTATTCTTCCATCTACTCCAACTATGCAAGGGGCGTCGCAATACTCATTCGCAGAGGGTTGGATTGGCGGGAGTACTCCCAGGTGCGTGATGGGGAGGGAAGGTATGTCTTGCTACATGGATCTTTACAGGGACGACCCATTGTCCTGGCTGCAATCTATGGCCCCAATGTGGACGATCCTGACTTTTTCAGAAGTGTTTGGGCGAGGATTGAGTTGCTGAACTGCCAGACGGTTGTGCTGGGGGGGGGATTTCAACATTGTATTGAATGACGACATGGATCGTAGGGGTGTGAGCAGACCGCAGCATACTAGAGCGCGTCAGGCGCTCTCTGACGTCATGACTGAGGGTCTGCTTTCAGATGTGTGGAGAGCTAGGAATCCGGGAGTCAAAGTGGGGACCTGCTACACCTGCCATAAAGCTGCCTGGTCAAGGCTAGACTTCTGGTTGGTGTCTCCTGAAGTTGCGACATGGGTGTCGAATGTTGATATCATGGCTAGATCACTGTCGGACCATGCTCCGTGTATGTTGGAATTGCGCCCCCCGGACACTATACACAGGGCGTTCACATGGCGCCTTCCCCCACACGTGCTCACTGACCCAGTGTTCGTAGAGGAGATCAGAGAGGACATCACTAAATATTTTGCTGAGAATGCTGGGTCTGCCACATCTGAGGCTATTGTGTGGGATGCCTTTAAAGCTGTAATCAGAGGTCAATGTATAGCACGAAAAGCAGGGGTCCTACGCACCATCAGAGACACGTTAGCTAAACTTGAGGGGGAATTGAAAGACCTTGATGTGGCCTTTAGCTCTGACCCGTCGTTGGAGGTTGCTGGAGCTCTAAAAACCAAATTGCTGGCCTTTAGTGAGGAAGCGGAGCGGGAGGTGCGATTTCTGGGGAAACAAGCTGAAGCGCGCAGGTATGGGGAGGGGGATAGACCGAGCAGGACCCTTGCCAGGCTGATTACTCCTCGCACACAATCGAATTATATCCACACAATATATGATAAATCCGGACACTTAGTGATGGGCCAAGAGGCAGTGTTAGGCGCCTTTGCGGACTTCTATGCTACCCTGTACACCTCAAGACAACCCACGGCACCGACATCACTGCGAGAATTTCTTGACTCCATAGCACTCGTATGGTTCAATAACAACCACAGACAGTACATGGACCTCACCGTCACAATACAAGATATCGCCCAGGTGATTAAAAGCATGCCGGCCAATAAAGCCCCTGGCCCAGATGGCCTGACCACCTCCTTCTATAAAACCTATGTAGCTGAACTGGCGCCGAGACTACACTCTGTATTTGTTGAGGCTCTCGAATTAAATTCCCTTCCAGACTCCATGCGTGAGGCTCTAATTATCACACTGCTCAAGCCGGATAAAGATGAACAACAGCTAGACTCCTACAGGCCCCTCTCTCTTATAAACGTAGATGCTAAAATATACGCGAAGGTCATTGCAGATAGATTACAACCGATGTTGCCTATGATTGCGCTTCCAGATCAATCGGGATTCATCCCTGGCCGCGCGACATCACATAATCTCAGAACTATCTTCTCTGTCCTTCACTATTTACACCCATCAATACAGGCGGCGGTGGTGTTTCTTGACGCCACCAAGGCCTTCGACTCCTTAGAGTGGCCCTACCTCTTCAGTGTCCTAAGGCGGATGGGCTTCAGCCAAAACTTCATGACCCTGATCAAGCTCCTTTACACGGAACCCAGAGCCCGGGTGAGCGTTAATGGTCTCATCTCCAAGCCATTTAGTGTCTCAAGAGGTACTAGGCAGGGATGTCCTCTGTCCCCGCTCCTCTTTGCGATTGCGATGGAGCCGCTTGCGGCTCGAATAAGGCAACACCACACCGCCAGGGGCATTGGCTTTAGAGCTAGAAGCCTATTGATTTCGCTATACGCGGATGATGTCACCTTGTACGTCCTGAATCCTAAAGATAACCTGAGTCCGCTGCTCCGAGAATTTGTAAGATTTGAGGGCCTGGCGGGGGTGTCCATTAACTGGTCAAAGTCAGTAGCCTTCCCCCTGACGGAGAGCACTGATCGCCCTGCTCCTGATTACCCCCTCAGATGGGAGACGGAAGCTGTCAAGTATTTGGGCATCTGGATCAGCCGAGACGTGCAGGAGTTGTGGTCGTTGAATTTCGGGAGGGCGGTGGACTGGTTGGAAGGGAAGGTCGAGGTCTGGAACAAACTACCGCTGTCCCTGGTCGCGAGAATTGCACTGGCTAAAATGGTGGTTCTCCCCAAATTCTTGTATTTGTTCGTCAACGTACCACTGCCTATGACAGCGCACTTCCACGCTCGTGTCCGCTCACTGCTGCTGAAGCTGGTGTGGGCCGGCGGTCAGGCCAGAGTCTCCTGGGACCTACTCACGCTTCCGCTCCGACAAGGGGGCCTGGGTGCCCCGGACTTGAAGCTCTATTCCCTCTGTGCGCAAGCTCAGTTCCTGCATTTCTGGGCCTACCCCACCCCCTACCAGCCGCATGCGGCGGTGGAACTAGCAGTGGTCGCCCCCTTGCCACTACGAGTGGCTCTATACGGAAAAGTTACATGCCCGTCGCGTGAGGTAGACACAGTGGAAATGGTCCGCTGGTCCTGGCGCGAACTTCAGAAAAGAGCCGGTCTCTCCCTGCTTTATGCGCCAGCTGTCCCCCTGAGGGGTAACCCAATGCTGCCTTGTCTGACAGCAAGAGGTGACGTCCCCACTGTCCGTGGACTTCGACTTCTCACCTTCGCTGACCTGTATCCAGACGGCACTTTTTTCGAGATGCCCGCTGGCGGGGACGACCGGCCCAACTCGTTTGCTGACACGTTACTATATCATTCCCTTAGGGAATCTTGCAAGAAGATAGGACCGTGCTTCCCGGAGGAACCTTGCACACTAGCCGCCCTCCAAAACTTACTTTCACGACCCTCCCCCAAAAAGCTGGTTTCCAGACTGTATAACTGCATGCAGGAACAGGCCCCGGTGACAGTGGCCACGGCCAAACACGCTTGGGCTGCGGACCTAGAGAACCAGCTGCCGGACGACATATGGGAGTATTGCTGTACGCAACTCACAGCCCTATCCCCTAATTATCGGCTGCGGCTTATCCACTTCAAATTCCTACACCGATATTACCGCACTCCGACACTACTACACCGTATGGGTGTCCGTGAGGACGCCACTTGCTGGAAATGTGGGGGTGAGGGTGCGTCCTTTATTCATGTGGCTTGGAGCTGCCCCAAGCTGAGTACATACTGGTCGGAGGTCTTCACTGCCATCAATCGCATCATACATAGGAATGACTCACCGTCCCCACTACTGGGTCTGCTGGGGTATGTTAAAGACACTGAACCCTGCGACAGGAAACTGCATGCATTACTCCTTTTATACGCCAAACGACAGGTCGCGCTACACTGGGGCAGACCGGCCCTCCCCTCTTTCGAGAGCTGGATTAGAGATGTGACTTACGGCCACACACAACTGACGCACTACTGGGAGACCATGCCCACCGCTTCCAGACCCACTGACATATGGGGCCCGTTTATACAGTGGACTGCGCAGCGCACGGGATCAGACACCCCAGGTACCTCACGTGCTACGAGTGTTTCCGATGACATGGGCTGAGGGTGCACGCTGCGTAGTTTACTGATTGTAATCCCGTGATCCCGCGCTGCTGCGGACAGGCCCTGCTCCGACGCACGCTATGCGTTTGCTGCCCCCACTGACCCCGATTATGTTCCTGGCCCCCCCTCCCACTGGCCCTCCTGTGGCCTATTCATTGCCACTCCCCCCCTCCCCCCCCCACACGCCCTTTGGCCTATACGGGCACAGAAAAGATGCCTTTACGCGACCGCCCTGACTATGGCTTGCCATCTTTCTGAATGATCTGTGGCAGGCCCACGAGACCCTTTTGTTGACTGAGGTGTTGTATGGCTGCTGTTTCTACGTACTTGCACCTATGTTTGACGTTTTTGGTTTAGCTTGTTGGGGGGTCCTGTTGGGAGAAAAATGGTGCTGATAGACACATCCTTTTCACAGGCCGATGCAGCGGGTGGTAGACCGCTGCTTCTTTAGGGGCGGCTTCATTGTACTTCGCTATCTTTCAAATGTCAGCAGCACTGTGAGAAAAGTAAGACCGTTTACTCGCTGGAGTCGCACTGTACACGCTAAGGACTTTATTGTATTTCATGTTTACCTCTGCATGATTAACCCGGTCGGATGACGGCCTCTGATCTGTTTCTCTGAAATTTTTGTATGACCTACTTGATAGCGGCCTGCCTCCGGGTTGTTGGCGTGACGCAGTGTGAATCTTCTTTTTCATTTGTTTACAATAAATGTCTTACAACAAAAAAAAAAAAAAAAAAAGAGTACGGTACATGTCTCATTGATATAATGGCTGATTTATATTGGTTTCTTTATTTGAGACAAAATGTGGAACATTATGAAAAATAATTAACATGCCTGGAAATGCAATAATCTTTTTGGAATTCAAGTATCCCAACTAAACTTGAAAAATGATTATCACATTTGGAAAACGCAAGTTTATTCGGAATACAATGTATTATAATACACATTGCGCACATGTATGTAGCAAATCTGTGGACGAAAGAAGGAATATTTGTTTTCCCTTCTGCTAAGATCATTAAGATCAAAACATTTATTTATTTATTTATTCCGTTTTTTCTAAAGTGTAATCATACTCTGAATAGATGTGAGAGTATTTTACAACATAGTGACATCAGGGTACAATGTGCAGAGCTGGATAGAGGAAAGGTAGATTAGATACATTGTACAGTGCAAAATGAATCTTCGACTCCATTATGGGCGTGAGGCTGCATTTTGCACTATGAAAATTGTGCTAAATGGTAGGTTACGCTCCTCGAGTAATTCTGCAAAATCTTGTGTGATTTTGTTATAATTTTGTGTAATTACGCTACAGCAAATAATGCAAATTACGCCCACTACTAGTTAAGATTGATGCAGTCACTTGCATCCTTCTCTTTCTTGTTGCCTCTACAAATCTGCCTGTTTCATTCTTTTAGTGTACTTTGGTGGTCATTTAATATTTATCTAAATCTAGAATGTGCGAGAAACTTCCAAGGGGCAGCACAGCTAAAATATCTGTACAGAAATCTGAAGCATTGTTTGGGGTGGACAGAAAGTGCTTAACTAGCTTCAGAAGGGAAAGCACTTATGTTGTTTTCATGCCAGTATTTAATTTTTAATAAAATAAGTGCCAGGGCCATCGTCAGGAGGCCTCCGTAGCTTGCGCCACCCATTGCCACCAAAAGCCTTTAAAAATGGCTTGGGTGGCAGGTATTAGTTGTTTTAATGTATACTGCATTAATAAGAAATTGTTGTTGTGCTCATCTCTAAATTATACAAACAGCGCCACCATGTGGTAGCTGTCATAAGTGCCGATGTTGACCATTAAGAGCCAGTGCTGAGCATCGGAAAGCACTAGCTCAAATAAAGCACTACTTCATGCACAGGTAAATGTTGCTTCACCTCCTTCTGACCTACAACATTCTCACTTCTTCATCATTTTACTGTAAGGCTTCCCATCAGAGAATGATACGATCACTTCTGAAATACTTAGCATCTTGTTGAAGAGTTGCGATAGACATTGCGGTCAAACTCTGCAATTGGAATGGAACAGCGACACAAACACAAATTATATTGATTGAACCCTAAACCCAATTATTACTTGAAAAATGTCACGCACAATAGGTTTGTGAGACACACTATTTTCGCAGTATTATGGTGAAGTTGGTGTTTTTTCATAAACAGAAAGCTGAAAGTAAAAAATATATAACACCATCTCTTACGTAGATCTCTTTGATGTGCATGACATAAACATCCTGTTTCTTATGCGTAGACCTTAGAACTGGAAATAAACCAGGAAGTTTGAAACAAGGAAACATCGAGACATATTCTGGCCTGGTGGGATATAATTCTCCACTCATACGAAAGGAAATACATAGGGGCACATTAGCAAGAACCTCGTTAAAATTATCGCCGTTTTAGCGGCAGGAAACTGCTAATATGCGTTATAGAATTCCAATAGAAGCCCAGGTTAGATACAGCAGTTTCTTGCCGCTAAAACGCCAATAATTTGGAGTGGTGTGGCTCACTGGTTAGAGGCGGCAGACCCGTAAGCAGAGGACGGCCCGGGACCAGGGTTCGATTCCCGACGCGGCAGGGTCGTGGACCATGGTCAGCGGGCTCGATAATTCTCGCCTCGGTGCCTACTCCAGTCAGGGACCACACTCGGCAACTCTGGGCAATAGCTTGCCTCATCTTCACAACGGCCCCCCAGACCGCCGGGGATGCTTGGTCGCACCTTAGAGATACCCATTAGGGACCATCTCTCAGGGTGAGCCAGGACGGGTTCCCCAGCGGTCGAAGCGTGGAGATACTCCTCCGGGAGTTGATTCTAGCGCTATATAAACCCACAATTAAATTAAATTAAATTAAATTAAATTAAATTTTATCGAGTTTCTTGCTAATTTACCCCAGAGTTAGGGTTTAAAAACACTTTCAAAGCTATCTCAGGTTTTCAGTTTTTTTTACCGGGTTAATACTTGAAAATCAGCCATTCTTGAAAATAATAAAAAATAAATCACTGATCCTTTACTCCTTTTGTGATCTTGTGCACAAACGATTTGGTGCACATTCGCAGAGACATTTGAAGTCGTAGAGTGTGGCTGAGTGGAAATTACATGGTCCAGCTATTCAAATTCATCGCACACCTGTGGAATAAAAGTCGCTGCCGCGACCTGGTGTTAACACCCACTGCTGGTAAGATCCATTCATGCAGAAGTGTCTTTGAGGGAGTGATATGCTGCGTTAAATCTATTTTCAACAAATATGTTTTTTACAGAAATTCTTTGATGCAACAATAGATTTTTATTTTTACTTCCTAGATGGCTTTTTTCCCCGAATGTGTTGGCTTTTTTCCCCGAATGTGTTATTCATGTGTTAGAGCTGAGAATATTGTTCTCAGATTGTTTTAGCTGATGACATCCATGGAAGAGGTTTCCGGGGGGGTCAACGGGTGGGGTCCCTTGGGCCCTACACCCGACCCATGCTAGGTGGCCCCATCATGAATATGTAGGTGATGAGAGACAGTACTTGGGAGAATAGATGGTTAGTGACAGGATTTCTGGGGTCTCCTGAGGGTATGAGGGGGACTGTTTTTTACCTGCTGGAGGTAGGACAGGAGCGAGACGTTATGTTATGTTAAAGAGGCATTTAGTATAGTGCAACAACTCACCCCTGAAGGGGTTTCTAGGTGCTAAGAGTTACTCAGAGATACTTAGAGATACTTTGTTGTGAATGGAGCATGAATGACTTATATTCCTGGGTTTATTCTTCTGGGCGTCACACCTCTAGCAGGATAAACCCTGATTACAGAGCCTGGTGATATATAACAAAGTGGCAAGTACCAAAACTACAGGTTATACAATCAGAGGCGAGTAAAAGTAAACCTATTCAAATTGCATATAAAGTCCAGACGGGTATAAGATGAAGATTTGTACACCTTTGTGATAGCGTTTTTCCTAGGTTTATATTTTCATGAATAAACAATAAAAATGAATAATGAATTTTATATTGGCTCCAATGCGCAAATGCTGAATTAATATGATTACAACTGATCCAAGTTTAGTATGATATATAGAAGTGTGTTTATCAATGCAATTTAGTTGTGCCACATTTGTATAGGAAAACCATACTGGATAACATGGATGGATGCTGTGCTGGTGCTGTCTTGCCACTCACTCCTGCTTTTCTCTCTTCCATCTCGTTCCCTCGGATCTTCTCTCCCCACAAGCTCTGCAGAAGCGAATCAAGCTGAGGTCTTGGATGTGTGCATGTGCTTTGAATGAACTTCCCAGTGTTCCTATTTGTAAAAGTCTTCAAGGCCCTTCAGCTCCAGTTCTGTTGCTGGACCTAGTCATATTCATTAGTATAGAGTATCACTGTTGACATTTTTCATATTATTTTAGACATCTCACGGTGCCAATAACACTAAAGATGCTCAATGCTGTCTTAAAATGGGCTCACGATTATGTATTATTTTTTTATAACCATTTTATTGATTTTCCGAAGTAGCGGTGGTTAATTTTCTGATTTGCAAAACGAGTTGTTACTTGTGATCATGCCACGATGATTCTGTTCTTTCTCTAATTTGTTATCCAAGAATTGCGTATAAGAACCCCTTAATTCTGCAGGTGAGCCAGCTTTTTAGACGACTTTCCCGTTGCAACCGAGATGCTGTCCAATTTATTCATGCTTTTTGCTGCTCATTTGGAACTTACATTATGTCTCATTTTGATCACTCTGCGTCACTTTGCATTTGAGCATCCATGGTATTTATTCTGTGCCACTTGAATTTTAGAATATATTAATTTGCATTAAAACCCTTTCACTTTTCTCTGATCTAGAACACAATTATTGAGTGGTCCCAGTTACTTAAGATTACTACTCTCCTAAAATGATGTTGTGGGGGGTGAATTTTATGTACAAGATCAACCCAGGGGAAAACTGCCTGAAAGTAACATTTTGGGTGACAAGAATTTGGGCTGTCCTGATTGTTGGGGTACAGCTCTGCTCCTAAACCTTTATAGGGAAAACCTATACCTGAGAATACTCTTCATTGTAGGGTGGAGGCTCAGAATGAAGAATAGAAAATGCTTCTTGTGTACGGGCAGGATAGTGACTAAAGAGAGCGACAGAGACAAATGCGAGAGCTCCGGGGAGCATGACGGGGTAAGATGCGCTTATGGTCAAGAATAACTTGCTGCCGATGGCTCCTATTCACACAAGCATTTTGGCATTTTTTGTACTTTTTATGTCCTCTTACCTGTCTTTGTGAATTGATCCCAAAACATCTAAAATGGGATTATTAAGGGAATATTCTTATACAGTTAGTATAAACCGGAAGGACTGATCTTTTACCAAGAGAAAGTTGGATATTTCGGTGCTGATTCGCCAAGACATGTAAGAGATGGTAAAAGAGTACCCTCGTCATACTACTTCCCATACTCATGAATGTTTTTGTGAATGGGCTCGTAAGTGTTGAATAGAGGCAGAAACACAGGCCAACTTGATTGGCCACAGTCAAAGTCTAAAATTCCAGTTATGCCCGTACTCTTCATTCCTGTAATTAAACTCATTAGATGGCAGTTTAGCTCTTGAAAACCAACGAACAATAAATTTTTAATAGTCGTGTTTCTTAAGGTCAGATTTTACCAGTAAAGAACTAAGAATATGTGGCCTAGTTGGTAAGAACATATCCTAAAGCCAGGAGATATCAGTTCGGATCCTACTTTTATCACAGCAGGTGATGTCTTTGGTAGGTTTGGGTAAAGTTTAAACTTTGCCTGTAAAGTTGGATAAACTCAGAATTCCTCACCCTTCTTGAAAGTGGTCGAAGGGCCCTGATATCACCAACTTTGTGTCACCAAAACTTGAACAGCCCAATCCTTACAGGTGACAATTTCCCGACGTTGAGTGTCGCGCCCAGTGAGTACGCAGCCAAATTTACAGACCCGGGACACAACAGTGTGGACAGTTTACCCACTAGTACCCAAGGCTACTTACCGTGCCCTAAATGGAATTCGATAAACATCTGCTCCCAGGCCCCCTCACGCCTGTGACTCCCCCCCGCTGGAAGTCCCGCCCCTCAGAGGTGGTACTTGCGGCACGGTGGTGTGTGGCTGCTGAGCGGTGGCTGTCCATCTCCTGGAGAGTTGCGGCATCATTTCCTGCTGCTGTACAAGGATGAAAATAAGTGCCCCAATCTTTCTCCATGTGTCACAAAGTGCTTACATTTTAAAGTTTAGAAGAAAAAATATGCAAAGTCACAAAATGCCTGACTTTGGGTCTTTGTGCACCCTTAGCCTTTACAAGACTGTGACTTTGCAAAGATGTGTGCTGTGCTACAGGCAGGTTCTTGTGTTTAACTATCGCGATGCAAGAAGACAAAGTTCCTTTGAGCTAAGCCGTGGTGGTACCCCAGCAGTTCCAAGTAGCATTAATGATCCTGGTCAGGTTTGACATAGTGTATGTCTTGATTTCATTGGTCCAATGGCAGGAATTGATCACAACACCACGCCTGCACCTCGCTGTAACAGAGATGAGTGTGGCGTGTGCATGTGGATGCTGAAGCAAGTGACACAAGAAGTCTTGTTGAGGCTTGGGCCGTGGCCTTGTGTTTATTTTTTATTTTTTGAAATTTAATGCGATTTTATATAGCGCGAACATTACCCGAAGGTGTCAGATCGCTTTACAAAAGAACCAGTTGCAATACATAAGGATTTAGGGTTACATGAGTTACATAAAAGATACAAACAGAAAAAAATGCAAATGTACAAGTTCTAAAGTCACACAAGGAAGAGACACAAACAGAAAAATTGCAAATGTACAAGTTGTAAAGTCACTCAAGGAAGAGATACAAATGGATAAACTCTAAGAATCACAAAGGAATGGTAGTGAGTAAAAGGTCTACTACATATACTAGTGGTTAGAGTTATCTCTATATACATAAATATATACAAATAGATTTTCTCAGGATTCCATTTTACCAGCGATTAGGCTTGGACAGTCGCGGCAGTCAGTCCGCGTAGCCATGATGCTGAAAACAACTGGACCCGGGTACCAATACCCAGGTTGCAACAGTAAAACAGCAGCTGGAATTTTTATGAGCACACACAGAGACTCAGCATTTTATCACAACAGAGGACAGCATATACTCAAAGAAGTAACAAGAAGCTAGCTGGATACTTCCAGCTCCCTGATGCCTGTGGTTTAGGCGCTATATACATTAAGTGGGCTGATACTGGAAAAGCCCTACCTGCACTGCCAAGGGGAGTGCTCTAACCCTGCAACTGGTTGTGTGAATTCACTCTCCTGTGAGTCCCCCTCCCAAAGTGAAGGGCACATCCCTTAGTCTCATGACCTCTGACCCTTGATGTAAACCTTGTTCCTGCTGCTGGAGAGTCCTTCCTTTAGGCTTTGTCTGCAGTGACCGTGACTCCCTCACAGGAAGTGACTCCCGTGACCCGACATTGTCAGCAGGGCCAGCCCCTGAGCAGAGGAAAAGGCACGTGAGGGCAGCAGACAATGGCAGGGGACCAGGCCCGGCTCTGGGGGGTGCACAGCCAGCAGAACACCTCCCGCGGATCAAAGCCCGGAAGGGGAAGGGCTTTCTCCTGGAGGAAACACTGTAAACAATATTTGACATGAAAGAGGATGGGCCTGGAAGAGCGCGCGTGATGTCCCGCTGAGACCGCCCCTCCGGGATACATGAGCCGGACCAAAAAACATTTTTGAGTGGCGCCAACGCATGTCTTTGGTGGTAAGCAGGGCGTAACATAGGACCCGGTACAAAAGGGGGTGGTGATGGACGGAGCATCTGAACCAATCAAACACTCACACCCAGTCAACAGATCTGAGTTTAATCCATCACCGTTCTTTCGCCCACTCTGCCACCCCAGTTTAGACATGGCCATATGCAAATCAGTCTGACCCTGTGCCTCATGGGAACAGTCCAGCCCGAACTGCCAAGCCATGCCTTCCCTGGACCGGAAACAAGCTTCCTAGAACCAGTTTCTGGCATTACAGCCGTGTTCAACCAGGCTTGCTTGAATCCAGTGGCAAAGTGAGCAAAGGACTCGCGTCTGAGCATACCCTGCCAACTTATGGCGAACAAAGCGGTACAAAAGGGGGTGGTGATGGACGGAGCATCTGAACCAATCAAACACTCACACCCAGTCAACAGATCTGGGTTTAATCCATCACCGTTCTTTAGCCCACTCTGCCTGCATGGCTTGGCAGTACGGGCTGGACTGTTCCCATGAGGCACAGGGTCAGACTGATTTGCATATGGCCATGTCTGAACTGGGGTGGCTTGGTGAGCAAAATAACAATGGATTAAACCCAGATCTGTTGACTGGGTGTGAGTGTTTGATTGGTTCAGATGCTCCGTCCATCTGAACCGCTTTGTAACATAGGACCCAGCAGCCTCCGCAGTGCGGGGGGGCCTGAGCTTCAGGGGACCCCCCTCAGCAAAGTACCCTGGTCTGAGAGCTCCTGATTGAGACCAGAGTGGGGAGACCTCAAGTTTTATTACGCTACTGGTGATAACGACTGAAGAATACACAAACTGATGATTGGAATGGCTGTATTAGCCTCATTCGCTGGAAATTACTTGGGGGCATATTTACAACAGACAGCGATAAATATCGCAAAGCGCGCTTAGCGCTTTTATATTTATCGCCGTCTATCGCTGGAATTTATAGCCCTGCTTGCGCTGTATTTACAACGCATAGCGCAATGTCGATATAAATTCCAGGGATAGCGGGGTAATCGCCGTTTTGCATGGAACATCGCTGGTTTTCAGCAGTGTTCCCTGCAAAACGATGATATGCTTGTTGAAACGACCATGTGGTCGTAACTCAAGAATCCACCCCCCCATGTTAGGTATGGGTTAGTCAGGATTTTAGCTTAGTTACTGGCTGTTTTCGCCCAAAACTAACGTCTGCTAAAATGCGTGAGCCACCTTGTAAATATCGCGGTATGCATATCAGCGATATTTACAAGGTTGTGCTGCCCAGTGACGCCCACTTTGGATCTCATTAGAGATGCAAAGGGAGGCGTCGGAAAAAAGGGTGTTAACGCGCTAATGCATGTTAGCACCCTCTTGTAAATAGGGCGATATTTTTATATCCGTTTTTTTGGCCCTTGTAAATATGCCCCTTTGTTTGCATCTCAGTCCGGTGTTTTTTGTGTCCCACCATAAGGGGGCTGAGGTGAGACAGACCTGTATACATCCAGCACTGGTCCTGCTCCAATGGGAACGGTCCAACATGAACTTCTTTCATTCTTGGTGGTAAATAAGGCATTCTTGGTGCAAACAGCTTTTACTGACTGATTATAAAGGCAGATTTGTGGAGTTGGTAATGTGTGTCAAGAATTATTGTACATCAGTGTTGTTTCATTTTGTCGTGGTGGTGATGTGTTTTGTATGTGCAGTTGTGTTTTTGTGATGTATTATCGTATTATGTTGTTGTTGTGTTGCACTGTGGTTGTTGTGCTATACTCTGAATTTTCGGGTATGCTATACCTATATCTTTTAGTTGTGTTGTTATGTTGCTTTTTGTTGTTATTGTGTTATATGCTGTTGTTTTACAAATGTCAACGGATCTTGCTCCTTAACCAGTCTAAAGCAGCATATTCCTTTAATTTTCCAGTGACAATCATTTACAACAGTGTAAGGTGGTAAAATTCCGCCGCTTAAGCCTTCCACAATTTAGACACCAGTCTGTTCAAGTCTGTCGCAGAGGTCTGCCTTAATTTACCCCTGCCAGAACTCACTTTACATCCTTTTGAGTTCTGAAACGGAGCACATGGCAGAAACTCCCTGAGGGACACATAGTCACAGATGCAGGGCCCAGCCCACAAATATTTTTAGGAATCTGTGGATGCCAAATGCACACGGAGACTAAAAATGTCCGGGGCATGCTTCACAGACCTTTCTTTCAAATGTGCGAACTTCACAAGCACTGCTCAAATGATATTGTGCTCACGCGAAGAAGTCAGCATCACAAAACAGTGGTGCGCTGTAAACTTATTTTTGTCACTATAATTTCTGAATAGAGGGATGCATAGTCCATCTACAATGAAACAAACTCGAATAAACAATTGAAAATATCCAAATAAATGCAGTTGCAAAAGACAAACCAAAACGAAGAGAAACTTAATATATTAATTTTCACAAAAGGAATTCTGATAGGTTAGTTGAAAAGTGCTTAGGCACTGAATACACAGTGCAGATAAAGGTGAACAAGTGACAACTGTGTATACATAACAAGACACATGCCTCTTGACTCCAGGTAGTGTTTAAATGGGAGGGTCAATAATGTTTATGAGTCCTCTGTATTGAACGTGTTTCCACCTCTCAGTTATTATGGAGTCAGCATCAGGACTAGAGGTGTCAGCCCAGCACTGGGTCTAGAATGAAAGTTAATGAATAAAGTAAGGAAACAATAGTAATTTTTAGAGTGTAAAAATAAGAGTAGATAAGGAAAAAACGTACAAGAGCCAAAGCCCCAGGGTGTGGGTAGGAGAAGCCGAATAGTATGACCAACGTGAGTTTAACCTAAAGGAGTTAATCAGTGTGAAAGAAGTTTAGTTACATAAACAAAGGAGCCCAAGGAAGGGAAAGGGGACTGCTCACATGAGCAGAATTCACTCATTGTTTCTGATGATTAAAATTAAAAGGACTTGGTTAGGAAAGGAAATTATATGTGAGGAAAAGGAAGTGAGAAAAGGAAACCAACTTACAGCGCATAGTCACATTAAACAAGGACCAGAAGTTCGGATCCTCAATAGTGCGGGGCTGAACCAATGAAAAGGGGCAGCTACCATGGACTAGTAAATAGCACAGAGGAAGGATCAAGGCACACAAAGCTTGCACCCGTCAACACAAAATAGAAAGAGTGGAGTAGAGTTCCCAATGGTGCAACGAACCAGAGATGCGACCCTTCTACACCCCAAAACGAACATTTGCAGCAGTGGTTAAGCACTCAAATTCCATTATATGTACATTTTATATCGTCAATACATAGGACATAATATGAAACAGTGAGTTGTTGACTTCTCAATAAACAAATGTGAGAGCAGTATCTTCGTCCCAAAAATCTTTATTGTTCATCCTTTTCCTAAAATCACAGCAAACGTGCAGTAGCCAACACGTTTCGTACACTAGGGACTTCTTCAGGGCTTAATACGCATGTTGTCATCTCGTATATTCTTCTTTGCGCGAATAATGAAAAATAGATGTCGTTTTTAGGAAATATTGGAGTGCTATTGCTCCGATAAAGTTCCAGCATGGCGTTCGGTTCAACAGTCTGTTCGGACGCCATCGGAGCAACTGTACTCCAATATTTCCTAAAAACTACATATATTTTTCATAATTTGCACAATATAAATATATATATATAGGTTTTACTTACCATATATATACTTACCTTGCCTTGTAAAGACATGCATGGTATATGTGTTGTAAAGATTTTCATGGCTCAGGCAATGCGTTGTAAAGCCACTGTGTTGTAATGGGGGTGTGATAAAGGCATGTGTTTTAAATGCGTGCATGGTAATGTCATACAAGCGTCCGGAGGATCAATGCGCACGAGCGAGTAGAGCATCTGACGGGGCGCTAAACAACGAGGCTAATGAAATATATACAATGATTCAATTGCTACAACGATAATCTGATGGCTGGCAATTTTTGAACCTCATACGAAGGTGAGGGGGTAGAGGGATCGGTGTTAGGTGAGGTCTGCATGGCAATTTATGAATACGAGAGCTTTTCAGAGCATATGATGCCGACAGAGCTATCAAATTGAATGATAATATACAATCAGGTTTTATGATGATGTATAATAAAGGATTCAGATAGAACATGCTGCGAACAGTGAGTTTCTAACAACAATAGCAATTATTAGATAACCGTGTGCAGTGACAGAATGCGTCTGTACCATGTGTAGTTAAATAGGAAATCTCATTATCCCAAGGATTCTGAAATGCATGGCACCAAGGGAGGTAAATAGACCTGTTGTGGGGAAACTGCCAGTGCAAAGACAAAAATGCAAAGTATCATCATAAGATTAAAATCCATTAGAATAGTCAGCATAGAAGAATGCAAGGGCAGGGTATCAGGATATTGGGGTGCGGCAGTCCTTCATATAGGAGTATGTAGGGAAACCTAAAGTATCCCATTCCATTCTTCAATATTGTTGAGACCATTGGTAATTGATTGACAACGAAAAATCCACCTACATTCCAATCTGCTTAGGAGAAGGTCTATATCCCACACCCAGAGGTGGTCTTGTCATACTGTCAATCACTTGCCACTGGATGTCATCCTCGTTGTGGTTCACTACTGTAAAGAGATCAACCACAGGGACATGTTGTGCTCTGAAGGGAATTCTGCTTTTGAGTTGGCTGACGCAAGCCTTGACCTTCTGTGTAGTCTGGACAATATATGTTAGGGTGCAAGTGCACCGGGTTCAGTATACCGCATTTTTGGCATTAACATTTAAAAAAAAAGCAAAGATCATATTTTGTATGTTGGTTGTTACACACATTGGTGTTAGTGGTGAAATAGCATGCAAAACAATTGCCACATTTGTGGTGGCCGGTAACTGGCACCAGCCCCCACAGTGAATCTATTGTGGTAGCGCTTTGTGTGGGTTGGTATGACATCACTAAATGATTTGTATGGTTCAGTCCATGATTAAATTAAATAGGGGGGCTCAAAAGAAAGGTCGCCTGAGTACAGTACTTTCCAGTGTTGTTTCCCAGTTTTGACAATTTGATTAATTGGGGACAGTAATTGGTGACAGAAGTGATCTTATTAAGTGACTGTTTGATGTTTGGTTGCAGCTGTATCTCCCTGGGGGAGAACCAAGCTCTTTTGAGTAAGGGTCCAGCCGGTTTCCTCAATTATGCGCTCTCGATGAGTTTGAGTGGCAGAATGTCTGCTTCTTTAAACCCAGAGCCCTGTGGCTGGGGGTGAATGTTTGCATTGTCCAGCATTCCGTCCATCAATTGTCTTTTTTGCATATGTCACCCTAAGTGGGAAGGGTATGCCCAGATGTGGATCCTGTGCTCACTACATTACTGGATTCAAGCTCTCCTGGCTGATAAAGGGTGATGCCCTGAAACCGGTCCCAGGATGCTTGTTTCCGGACCAAGGAGGACCTGGCTCGGCAGTTCGGCCTGGACTGTTCCCATAAGAAACAGGGTCAAGACTGATTTGCATATGGCTGGGTCCAAACTGGGGTGGTGTGGTGAGCAAAAGAAGGATGGATTAAGCTCGGATTCTTGTGACTGGGGGTGAATGTTTGCATTGTCCAGCATTCCGTCCATCAATTGTTTCATTTGCATCTTTAAAAATGTCATCACTAAAATTACTGGTGCTGCAAATTCTGAGGTATTGTCTGAAAGATAGTCAATCTAGTGAGATTCTGCGGCCAAAACTCTTGTATTGCAGCAGGGTATTCCTTTCTGTTGGTGATCTAAAAAGTGTTACCTAGAGTTTATTTTCAGAAATCCTAACCATGTTGTCTAGGAAGTCAATACTATTAATGCTTCTAAGGTGTATGAAACAAAGGATCATTAATATCATCAGACCAAATCATCAATCTCACTTGTTTTTGTTACTAAAATTCTCTTACACACTGATTTAGTCATTTAGATCTAGCTCACCCAGGCCATATTATTTAGTTTCTCCTACCCACACCCAGGAGCCTTGGCACTTGTAAGTCCTTTTCCATATCTACTCTCATTTTTGCACTTCAACCATTATTATATTTTCTTATTTAATTTATTAACTGTTATTCTAGAGCCAGAGCCTGCTAACACCTTTCGTCCTGATGATGACCTCATATTAATTCTAGAGGTCGAAACACCATGGACAGCAGACAATATATAGTCTTTACTAACCCTTCTATTTAAAACACTCTCTAGAGTCTTGTATACTTGTCTCTTGTTTACTTTTTTCTGAACTGTATGATCACTGTCTGAGCACTTTATAACTAAGCTATCAGAATTTCTTTTTTGAAAATAAAAGTATTATTTTAATTTTGGTTGTATTATCTTCATTTTGGTTGGTCTTTTGCAACTGCATTTATTTGGATATTTTGAAATTGCATATTCAATTACGTTTCATTGTGGATGGATGAGGCATCACCTTTTAAGAAATGATATTGCCGAAAATAAGTTTATAGTAAACAACTGTTTTGTGATACCAGCATCACCCCTGGCTCCTGTCTCGTGCATGGGCATACATTTGTTTTCTTTTACGGTTCCATGCAAAGAAGCCAGGCACAACATTTGGTTGTGGGTATGATAGAAACCAAAACAAGGGCGCCCCTGCTTCTGTGCCTTACCTAGTCGTGTTTCACCTGCGCCAGTCCGGGCTTGGTGCTTGGCTGGCAGAGGGGTGGACACAATGCCCGCAGTTCACCAGTACGCCTCTCCCTGCATTGAAAACTACCAAAGCTTTACTAATTGGTGCTTGTGACCCCCCAGACTAATGTTCCATTGCAAAGGTCTATGGTTGCTCCCATAGTCATAAGATAAAATCTCATGAAGCCCTCTCACCTGTTCATCCTTCTCAGGTCAATACAGCATTGAACTGAACCTGGTACTAATAATAGGTGATTGGCCCAACGACGCGCCTCGGTGTGAACATCCAGTCTACAAATAGACCTGTTTTTAAGTTACGTGAAATCAGTTACATTTTTTCTGAACTACACCTTTAGTGGTGCTTAATTTGAGCCAGTGATTTCCTTAATCATCAACACCGGCGATTTTCATGAGTACCAGTTAAGGACACATTCATTCACAGAGAGATTAAGAGGCATATTTACAAGGGCTTTATCTCCGCTTCTTTGGCTTACAAAGCCAAAAAAGCGGAGATAAAACCAGCGCCCAACATGCATAATCGCATGTTAGCACCCTTTTTTCCAAAGCCTCCCTGAGATGCAAAAGGGGCGTTACTGGGTGTACCCCAGATGGACTACCTTGCAATGTTTACACCACAATATTTACAAGGCAGCCCACATGATTTAGCACACATTAGATTTTGGCGAAAACAGACGTTTTCGCCAAAATCTAACGTCTGCTAAAATCCTGACTTAGCCATCCCTAACATAAGGGGTGGATTATCCTGATACGACCCTGTGGGTCGTATCAGCAAGGTTATTGCCCTTTTGCAGGTAACATCGCTGGAAAACCAGCGATGTTCCCTGCAAAAGGGCGATAACCTCCCTATCTCTGGAACTTTTATCGCCCTGGAGTAACGCATTGGTAATTACGCTCTACCAGGACAATAAATACCAGAGATAGCCTGCAATAATATAATTATCGCTAAGCACGGCCAGCGATGATAATCGCTGGCCGTTGTTAATATGCTCCTAAGTGATTTGCCCAGAAACACAAGATGTTGAGCTGACGCCGAGACTCAAACCTGGCTCCCCAACTCCGAAGTCCGCAGCTCTGGCCATTATGCCACAACCTCTCCCAACTTTCATGGTTAGTAGTTGGTGCTTATTTTAGGCAGCGCAAACAGGAGCACTGCAGACGCTTCTCTACCCCACATATGACTCCTGGAGCTAGTACACACTAACCTATCATGTACATGTATGGATGGCTGGACAGCACATCCCTTTTACTCTGTCTCAGTGGACTAACTGATCCACTGAAGGGATCTACCCTTAACCTGATTGACATAGGTTGAATCCTGGTGGTCCACTCAACCATTCATCCTCCTAGGGTTGATAAAACAAGTACCATTGACTTAGAGGGCAATAGACATCTCTTAGAGTTCCAGCAGGCTCCTCTTCCCATTGTGCAGAGTCCTCCACAATGGCGTTGGAATAGGGTCCTCCTGGTAGTGGTCCATGACCTTCCGAGGAATACACATGGAAAGCTGCGGTAGATGTTTGTGAATTCCAGAAAGTAGTAAATCTACGCTCACAGGAGGGATCCATCTTTGCGACTCTGGCTGTTATGCCACAGAGGTCATTGGTGACACGTCAGTTGTACACCACTGAGTCTAACTTAAGAAGGTGTTTTAAACTGTGCCACTGAAGTCACAGGTGGGGGAACTTTGGCCTTCCCACTGAGCTAGAAAGCATCCTAGTGTTGTGCAAGGTACATTTTAACCTCTTACACCCCATCACTGGCGACAGGCTCATTTAATTCACCGCCGTATTCTCAGATTTGGCAATCTACTAGAGTTGGCCGTCCAGGCTGGAAAAGACGGGACCGAGAAATCAAGGAATTATACGACACGCAGGTGCAGCGACACACAGGTGCAGCGGTATACTAACAATTTGGCTGCCAAGGGTGTTCAGCTAATCCATTGTGGATTTATCTCTTAAATTAAACCATTTTTAGAGATATGTTTAACCTCATCCCAAAACCAGTAAATGGGGTTTGACCCTTAGGGAGCTAATATCGCTATGTGTCGTCGCAGCCTGAGTCGAGTTAAGTTTCAGGCGTGTAGGAAACATCTCAGCCTATTTTCCCATCCATCTTAGACCCCTTCATGCATCAGACCATCACAACAACAGCCTGTATTAAGAAGGACCACAAACAGAAGGTTGTAATGAGCTTCCCCTAAAGTCTCAAGCCCCTTTCTTTGTTTGTGAGTCTGTCTTTGAGCTTCATTGTGAAAAGTGTCCTCTGAGTGTTGCGCCTTCTGATGGCCCTCTTGTTGTACAGTTATTTCCTGCATTACTACACTCCCTGCTGTTTCCTGTTAGTCATTGCTACCAAGGGCTCAAATGCTCTACCTGTATGCGCTCATTATGCTGTAGAAGAACCACGTCATAAGCGGGGCTCTCGGTTTATGGTATTTATTTTTGGGCAAATTTCTGTCTGTATTTATCCATATTTACCTTTTGCCCATTTTATCTGTATTTATACATATTTATTTTGTGGTTTGCGTATAATTAAGCTGTAAAACTGTACATTCTCATATCTATTTAACTGATACTTTGATGTCTGTCATTTATTTTAGCTATTTAAGCTGCCAAATATTACATAACAATACAACCACTGGTAAATACTAGCATTATACCATAAATGTATGTTGACATATGCTGTTATTTAAAGACATTTCATCCTGTCTTTTAATTTCCCTTGTTGTCCTCTGCTCAGCTGCTGGCCTATAACTCATGAAAAACTGCATGGAGAATCACTTAAAAGAAGCACAGTTTTTGTATTTATCCACTTTTAAAAATAAATGCAGACAGAAAACACATCGTTTTCTGTCTGTATTTCTTTGTAAAAAAAAAAAACCGAAAACAGGGGGCCTTAGTCATAAGCCAACACACAGTAATTAAAATATGAATCAAAAAAAGTCACACATGTGAACTAAAATAAAGTCACATCCTACCATTGACATATAGTTTTTTCAGGGCAGACAGAATGAACAGTACACATTTAACACTACTATTTAATACTACCTTACTGCTAAAAGAACTACTGATTTTCCTTATTTTTGGAGATGCTTGAGAAAGCACCACTTGAACACCCCCTCATCCTTCAGAACCCAAGCAGACACCTGTCCTCAGACCTCCACAGGGGATGGACGTCAGTGGAGGGAGCAGAGAAATGTCACAGCGCACTGCCACTGTTTGCCCAGGCCTGCTGGTGCCAGGGTCTGTGGTGCCCTGCTGTGCGCCGGTCTGAGGCCGCATTGTGAACAGCAGTGCGGAATGCTGGGAAGCTTGGCACCCCTCCACGAACACACATACCATGCCACATTTCACACATAGGGTCTGCAGGCACGCCGGGATGCGCTGATCCTACTGGTGGTGGAAACACACACAGGGGGTGATTTACTGCTCTGAGGGCACATGTGCTGTGACCTCACAGTGTTAATGCTTACTTCAAGCACTGACACCCTCTTCAGTCACTCTTAAGCGTTGACTGATGCAGAACAGAGTGTGATACACTTAATTAAATAAATTAGCTCTTTACAGTCAGGTAGTGTGTTAATACCCCACACACTGGTTAATAAGTGAGATATTATTACCGATATGGAATACTTCTTTTAACTCAGAAGAACCCTGGCTCCAGGCAGCTCTCTGCACTATCCCCCAGATGCATCAAAGCTATGTTTTGCGAGTCCTTAATAGCGAATTTTAAGGATTCGCTATTAAAGACTCGTAAAACGAGATGCATGTAGGAATCGCAATGTTATTTGCGATTCCTACTGATTCCGTATATGTGATTCGCTAATTGCGAATTGCAAATAAGGAATGGCTTTCCCATTCATTCCTATGGGCCTAAAGGCCCATAGGAATGAAGGGGGAGTCATTCCTTATTTGCGATTAGCAATTAGCGAATCGCAAATGTGCCGCAATTTCAAGGGTGCCAGGGTGTCCTTTGAAATGGTAATGTTCACTGGTGTTGCGCACACACATGTCCCAAGGACATGTGTGTGTGTAATATACAACTTTGAAAAATGCACTAAAGTGCATATTTCTAAGTTTTTGCTATTTACCACGTAGTTTGAATTTGCTGTAAATAGCGACCCCAGATTGCGAATTCGCAATCTTGGAATGGTTCATGCATTGCATTTAAGGAATCGCAAATTGCGATTCCTTAAATGCAATCGCAATTTGAGAACTCGCAATTATTTGCGAATTCTGAAATTGCGAGTGCATGAACCCTTGATGCATCTCAAATGCCATTTTTGCGGGCGCAAACGGACGAATTTTGCGATTCGCACCGTTTGCGCTCGCAAAAATGCTTGATGCATCTACCTGTAAGTAACAAGGCTTGGTGGACAGCCAGAGGTGTTCTATTCTAGGGATAACAAGCATTCTGATTGGACGATGCTGGGCCTGGTGACAAAGAGGGCTGGTGGACAGCCAGAGGTGGCCTGTTCTAGGGATAACAAGCATTCTGATTGGACGATGCTGGGCCTGGTGACAAAGATGGCTGACAGCACCGCAGAGTGTGCTGCTGGGGACTGTAGGGTGAGGCTAGGAAGACAGGTAGGCTGGGCTGCCAGGAGGGAATTATATTGTCAACCGAGTTATGAGGAGGAGGAGTGGCATCCAGTCTTTAACTCTGAGGACTAGTGAAATATTGTAGTGTAATTGCATTTATATAGTGCTTACTACCTCTGACGTGGCGTCAAAGTGCTTTTTGGCGAGTAGCACGCTACTCCGGAGCCCAAAAAGGATTAGTGGTGAATTTGTAAAGGGAGATACGAAATTAATTTGAGTGATGGACATGTGAGTTTGTTTTTTTTATTGAAAAAGGATAGTGGAGGGAAAGAAGAGGGAAGGGTTTGCATTTATATAGCGCTTGCTATCACTGATGAGGTGTCAAAGCGCTTTATGTGAGAAGCAAGTTTTTAGTGAGTTTTCACCTTCAAACAAATGCTTTTAGTCAGGTCTGCAGTCTGAGGTACCCTTTACTGGCCCAGAACTGTGCAGTGCGGTTTGTTACCGAGTGGGAAGTACATTGCTTTGTCTTTTGGCCTGGACCAGCAGAGGTGTACCTTTTCTTTCAAAAAGACCTGCCTCAGGGAGGAGAAAACAGACTGTTAACTCTGGTCCATGAGGTAATATGGGTGTTGTGCGACGACAGAAAGATAAATGTCTCCATCCTTTGGAGCGCTCCTCCCTGGCTAATGGGCAACATCCTTCCTCTCACACAAACACGTTCTTTGTCTTCGTCACTTCCGCTTTCCACTGAAATGCGCATTGTGTGCGGTGTCTGCCCTCTCTTCCCACACTGAAAGAACTCTCTGAGCCTGTGAAATGTTTCTGGATTCTCACAGTATGCTCACAGCGTCTCTTCCCACCCTGGCGCCTTTTCTGCAGCCTGTGTCGTGGTTCTCTGCCTGCTTTGGGTCTTTCATACATATCTTCAATCCAGGGCTTTAAGTGGGATGAAAAAAGGGGGGGTCTCACAAAGGGGCGTGGCCAATGTAATTAAGGGTGTGGCTTACAAACACATAAGCTAAAAATCTGTGCTTAGTGTAGTGTGCCGCCCGACTTGTATTTTGCTGTTTCTGTCATTGTATCCAGATATATGATACAACAAGTAACATCATACCTACAAAAAGTCAGTACTATTGGCTTTGTCAATGGTTGTTAGATCCATTAGATATAAGCAGTAACCATGGTTTGTATATAATATTGGAAAAGCTTCCACTTAAAGCACCACTACAATTTTGCTGCTCCTGAGTTTCAAACAGAGTAGGGAACTCCAAAGAGAAAATGGCTCTCTTTAACCCGTTCCGTGCTAGTGACGGAACTACTCCTTCACCAGCCACGGACGCGCTGTGCTAATGACGGAGTGGATCCTTCACGGCTCGGCCACGGCACCTGCGCGGCATCAATTCCGCGCCTGCGCTGAGCGTTCTATTGAGCGGGCGGTGCCGTGACGGAACCACTCCGTCACAATCACAGCGCGCCCGTGACTCGTGACGGAGTGGTTCCGTCACGAGCATGGCGGTGCCGCGCGTCCCACCCCCTCTAGCACCGCGCCGGAATTACCACCGCGGCCAAGGGGTTAAAGGAATTCCCTTCACCTACAATGCTCACCTGGCATGACGTCATGCCTTAACGCCCTAACTGCTCCACTAGTGAGCAGTGTGAGAACGCGCACATGGATATGCCTGCTGTCACTGCGGTCCGGAAAAAATGGACCGCCTGTGCCAGGGCACAAAACAGAGCCCGATAGAGACCTGTTTCGAGGCCTTCTTTAAAAAACTGCCGGTGCTCAGACCCGGCGGGACCCGGCCCACTTAAAGCCCTGATTCATTCTCTGCTGTCCTGGATGACTTCATGTTCATACTCTGCTTCCACGGTGTGTCCCCTCCTTCCCCTGTGTGCTGTCTCTCTAAGGCTGCTGTAGTATTGTGAATCCTCTCCGCTCACTACATCTAAGTTGTCGTTTTGTGATGTCTTTGTGTTAACACCAAGCTCTCTCCATCCTCTTTACAGCTTCCTCTTGTTGCTTCTCTGCTGTAGGTACTATGATAAACTTGGGAGACGCCTCTCCTTTCTCAGCCAATCTGACTCGTGTCCTTTGGCCTCAGTAATTCCCCAAATGTTTATATCTATGGCTGTAGATCAGTCCTATGATGTAAGCCACTGGCAGGCAGGCCAAGTGAAACCAGATGAAATACTTATTCATACATTTTAAGAAAATATCAAATGACCAGTCATGACATATTTTGACATTAGTCCTTCTTTTAGGGCAGTCTGACCCACATCTTCTACGCTTAACCCCTTCGGTGCTCATGACGAGCTCAGCTCGTCATGAGGCACAGTGGAGCGGTGCTCATGACGAGCTGAGCTCGTCCTGGCTGCCGCGGAACACCCACGCGGGGATAATTCCCCTGCTGTGCTGGGCGTTCCATTGTATGGGCGGAGTCATGACGAGCTAAGATCGTCATGAGCACAGCTCCACTGTGCAGCGTGACGAGCTGAGCTCGTCACGAGCACCACGGCACCGTGGGCCCCCCTCGCCGCGAGGAAATTTGCTCCGCGGCGAAGGTGTTAAGTAAGTAACCGGTTTTCCATCTTTGGCAGGCTCCCTCCAGGCAGGGGCTGCGAGTGCGGTATCTACCCAGAGGGTACCTCCTTCATTCTCCAGATTGAAGACTGCCCCTCTGGTCGTCCTTAGGACCTGCACTGAGTACCATTTTTCTGCATGGGACATTAAGTACTACCTTTGTTCATATTCTGTGTCCCCCTTCCTAACCTATGGGGAGAAAATGTGGTGCGCCGGCCAAAGCTGCTGTATTGGGACCTGGGATACGGGTTTGAGTCTCTGTATCAGTGCAACGTCCTGTGATTCTGGGCAAATCACCTAAAATTCCCGTGCCCACGTACAGTGCCTGGATACCCTCACAGGTGATAAGTTGTGCTATATAAATCAGCCCAGATCAGAGGCTTTCACCCTCATTTAGCATCCTTCCTGCTGCTGTGCACCCTCACCTTGCCAACTGCGCCTTCCCAGAAAATCTGTGTGGTGTTGGGTGGGTTGGAGCAGCTTCCCTGCCCCTGAAAGTCTCCGCATGGGGTAGGCTTTCCACATTTCTGCAGGGTGTTTTGTGGTGTTCTTGTGCTCACACTCTGCTTTCTGCTTCCCTCTTTAATCTCCATGCCTGTGCCTCTTTTGGTTTGGCTTTCTGTTTACACACTGCTCTAGTGTCTTACTTTGAACTCCCCCTTGCTGCTTCCTGTTTTGGAAATTTTTGAGTTTCTGGCATACTTTGTTTTTTTAACTTTTTTGAACCTTCACCGATTACTTTCCCTTTTCTTATCTTGTCTTCTTTGCAATCCTCTTATTTCTGTTCTTTTATAGGGCATCATTGATTTTACAGCGTGACATCACAATATGGTGGTCATTGTCTACAAAAAGTTCGCCTCAGCGAAATTAACTATAGAAAATGTATACTAAATGGAACAATATTTTTGTAAATGACTATTTAAGGAACTATATTTATGTCGGACAGTATTTTTGTACATGATATTCTGACATACAGCCGGCTTTATACCGTGTTCAATGTTCCTCATTTCCAATCTTTCTTTTGCTATTGCATGTCGAGGCCTGTTTATGCTTATCGGATATTTCATCTATTGGCTTTAAATCCTTTTGTTTCCACAATAAGGTTTGGTGCCACTTACTGTTAAGCCTACTTCTCATGCTCCTCTGTAAAGCCTTGATTTACAAAGGGCCTTCGCGCTCGTGGCGGATGCCCCGTAGTTTTGGGGGAGTCTCCACACTCGGCGCCGAATCTCAGCAACGAGACTCTTGGCGGAGGTCCTGCATTCATGGGGGAGTCCCCGCACTTGGGGAGGAATCTCCGCAATGAGACTCGTGGCAGAGGCACACAGTCGTCGCATAATCTCTGCACTCTTGGCGGAATGTCCGCAATGAGACTCGTGGCGGAGGCCCACCTGTCATTGCAGAGTCTCTGCACTTGTGGCAGAATCTCTGCAATGAGACTCGTAGCGGAGACCCCGCAGTCGTGGCACAGTCTCCGCACCCTGAGCGGAATCTCCGCAATGAGACTCGTGGCAGAGACCCCGCAGTCGTGGCACAGTCTCCGCACCCTGAGCGGAATCTCCGCAATGAGACTCGTGGCAGAGACCCCGCAGTCGTGGCAGAGTCTCCGCACTCTGGGCAGAATCTTCGCAAACGAGACCTGTGGCGGAGACTCTTCAGTCGTAGGAGAGTCTCTGTACTTGGGGCAGAATCTCCAAAATCAGACTTGTGGCGAAGGCCGCTCAGTATTGGGGGAGTCTCTGCACTTGTGGCAGAATCTTTGCAATGAGACTCGTAGCGTAGACCCCGCAGTCGTGGCACAGTCTCCGCAGCCTGGGCGGAATCTCCGCAATGAGACTCGTGGCAGAGACCCCGCAGTCGTGGCACAGTCTCCGCACCCTGGGCGGAATCTCCGCAATGAGACTCGTGACAGAGACCCCGCAGTCGTGGCAGAGTCTCCGCACTCTGGGCAGAATCTTCACAATGAGACCTGTGGCGGAGACTCTTCAGTCGTAGGAGAGTCTCTGTACTTGTGGCAGAATCTCCAAAATCAGACTTGTGGCGAAGGCCGCTCAGTATTGGGGGAGTCTCTGCACTTGTGGCAGAATCTCTGCAATGAGACTCGTAGCGTAGACCCCGCAGTCGTGGCACAGTCTCCGCAGCCTGGGCGGAATCTCTGCAATGAGACTCATGGCAGAGACCCCGCAGTCGTGGCACAGTCTCCGCACCCTGGGCGGAATCTCCGCAATGAGACTCGTGGCAGAGACCCCGCAGTCGTGGCAGAGTCTCCGCACTCTGGGCAGAATCCTCGCAAACGAGACCTGTGGCGGAGACTCTTCAGTCATGGGAGAGTCTCTGTACTTGGGGCAGAATCTCCAAAATCAGACTTGTGGTGAAGGCCGCTCAGTATTGGGGGAGTCTCTGCACTTGTGGCAGAATCTCTGCAATGAGACTCATGGCGGAGACCCCGCAGTCACGGTGAAGTCTTCGCACTCTTGGCAGAAAGTGCGGAGATTTGTCCACGACTGTGGAGCCTTCGCTACAAGCGCAGAGGCCATTTGCTAATCCTTCCCTTAAAGTTTAAGCTTTGCTTTCTATTTCTCTCCTCCAATTGTTGTCATTTTCTTTTTGAAAATTTCTATATGTTTTTTTTTGTTTATACAATGTAGATGGCTGTAGAGACCACAATCACCCACATGTGTTTGGGTACATAGTGGAGATAATAAATTAAATCATATGTTAATAAAGTAAATCCAATTCCCATTGTTGTTTTCCACTGTTTCCTGTGTTACTTTTCTTTGTATTTAAAAACTCTTCTTACATTTTTTTCAGAGTTTTCACAATGGTTGATCTTTCTTTCTCTTACTTGGGTCTACACTCAGTTTTTGCTCACTTCGTTCTTCTTGTTTTCACTCTCTCCCTACTTTATGTGCACACTTTGATCCTGTGTTGTGTTTACACTGTTTCCTATACTCGTTCCTTGTGTCTTCTCTATGGTCTTGATTAACAAAGGCATTTTTACAATTATGTTCAACCTAGCGATGCTCATGAGAGATATTATTCGTGAATTGATTTACTTCGACGTAAAAGTATTCTATTGTTGCATCATCCTACATGGGTGTAACTCTGCTCCTATTGGTGGGATTTGAGCCTTCCATGTTGTATTGTAATGCCAAGTTTATGAAAACCCACAAACTCTCAAGATTGCAAGTATTCACAAAGTTTGTAACGACCCCTTTCGATCCTCAAAAAGGTTCGAGATATAAACCTGTCAAAGTCAGGTGTAAATCCACCTGTTGGATGGGAACATAGAGAGAATGCTAACAAAACATGGTCTTTGTGGAGAAAAAAAGAAGTTTATATGGGTAAATTATTTTTGCTTAGACATTGCACCATTTACATTTATATGTGTCATTGAAGGCATGTGTGAGTGCTACAGGAAAGCAAGCAATTGTCAAATATTCTTTTGAAAAGTCTGGGAATGTATCCAAAAAGTAAAACCATTTTTAAATGTACTTCAAATGCAGGTGTACACCAACAAGAGTAAATGTACTATTGTGATGAGAATCTGTCCCTACCCTCTTTGTAACAATGTTATGCTTTTAGTGTCTCTTTTCTATGCTCACGGTCTGCATACCACGCCTTCTCTCTTTGTGTTAATGTTACTTCGTGCAAGTCCCTCCTTTATGCTTACACTTTTTCCTTCTAATCCTTTTTTTCTGATTACACAATGATTGCAGGTTCACTATCTCTCTGTATATATTTTTTTACTTCCAGTGTTCACCTTCTTGTATACTCTTATAGGCCTGGCACTACACAGACATTTTGTTCCCCCCCCAAAAAAACAATCCTTTAAAATGCGTTCATAAGCATATATGGATCTGTGACCCTTTAGGTTTTAATCCTCTTCATCCATTGGTCTTTTGTAGTGCCATTCACATTTTGCTCCCAACCACCACACAATTCAGTATGGAACAATGGGTCTTTCCAATGGGTCTTTCCGTAATTGGTTTCTTTCTGTCCCCTTCTGTGTACGTAGGGTATTCTGTAGTTCAGATCTGTGGCAGGATTTATAGGACACTGTTTGTAGTTTTTTTTCATCTGGACATATTTTGCTTAAGGAGGACATAGTAATTTATCAGACACAGTTAGTGGACTGCTTGTGTGTGTCAATTTGATCTCATCACACAGTTATTTCATTATTTAACGGTGACCAAATTCATTCCAAAATGGCGGCACGTTTGTGTGTGTCTTTGCGTTCGTCCGTATGCAAGGGTGAGCTCTTCGAATGGGTTTTCTTGTGGTTTACTATAAACTATTTGAATATAGCTCTTGTATATGCTGTGCATGTGCACACACTGATGGACACCTTAGAATGGTTGTAATACTTTAACAAAAACATTGAAAGGAACAACCATTGGCAAAGCCAATAGCTCAGTAGCAAACCACAGACCTATTGGCTTGGTCTCATCTACTCTTCATCTCATCTAAAAAAAAAAAGAGGGTGGCAAGTAAAGAGATTCAGACGTGGCAACCTCCCCTGCTCTCTGAAAGCAGTAGTTCCTGTAGTGTCTTGAGTGTTAGAGATAACAGGACCCTTTTGGTTCCTGACAGACTCTGTAGAACAGTGACGTATGCACGTGGGTCATAGAATACATGATGCAGAATGTTCAGTTCACGGTTACACGCTGATGAATAAGGACGCGTAATACCAAGCTCCATGTGTCACGTGATCACTTGGAAGTACACGAGCTGGGGTAGGACGCTATAGTTCCTTTGCGCCAAGTGCTTTGAAATAAACCCAAGGCAACATTCCAACAGCTCCCATGTCCTGAATGGTTCAACCAGTTGTGGTGAAATACCTTTATTCAGACGAGAAGTTGCTTTACCTCTGAGACAGACCATCAGGCCCAGATGACCATAGAAAATGCAACTCAACTACTCTGAGAATTTGAGATCAAAAGCCCCAAGAATGAACATAAACACCCCTCAAAGCTCTAACAAAATGGTTTGTCCATGAAGGCCATGGGCAAACTGCGCCTGCGCGTCAGTGTTTATATGGTTGCCTTTGCACGTCAATTTGTAACCATGGAAAAAATGGATTTGATATATGCAAAAGGTGAATATCTCAACGTTGCTTAGACACAGCTGCTCTGCCTCTTCCTGACACTCTCTCAGAAGATATAAACACACAGGGGCGACTCTCAGATTGCTTTCGATGATTAATGATCTTTCTTGATTTTTAAATTGCATTTATATAGCGCCTACTGCCCCTGACGAGGCGTTATAGAAATCAATGAGGTACAGTGACAGCCTTCCAATGGTGACTCTATTATTGCAATGCCTTGTATCCTGGGTCACATGGACATCCCCTGCAATGGCTTCACAGGGCGGATCAAGTAGATCCCAGCACCTGATCACATCTGTGCACCAAGAAGAATCTACCGCTGGCTTCCGGTGAAGGACCAGTTTGCCTCCAAACTGGCGAGTATGGCCTTCAAAAGCATTCACCATTTTGGCACTGATTTCTTTTGTAACAGAAATCCAAAGCACAGGTCCAGACTTAGCATCTTTTTTTAACCCCTCCCATGCTCATGACGAGGTCAGCAGGTCATGAGCAACGGTGGCCGTGTGCTCATGATGAGCTGAGCTCGTCATAACGGCTGCAACGCTCGCACACGGGGCTAATTCCCCTGCTGTGCTGAACGTTCTAAGGAAACGGGTGTGACCGTGACGAGCTGAGCTCGTCACGAGCACCGGGGCGCTGTGCGCGCCCCCCCGCCCCCCAGCACACCGGGGGAATCAGCCCCGCAGGAAAGGGGTTAAAATAAAAAGTCACCAATATTTTAACTGTTGTTTTACTCTGGAGATTTGAGTAAATTTCTAACTTTTTTCAAATTCACCAAAATAACTAATAGTAGTCATGGGAATTATTTTAAGCTGGTGAGTTGAATGTACACAGAGACCACTGACTCTGTGAGGTGGGCTATGATTGTATTAACTCACATGACACCGTTGCTCAGTGGGCAAAGCTCCAAATATTAAGACATGAATGCCTTACAGTAGTGCAACGTTTTTTTTCTAGTGTGCTTCTCGTAACTCTCGCGATTACCACATTTACTGCACAAAGTTGACTATGTTTTCTGCATGTGGGTTTTCCAATTAAAATTGTGATTCCATTTTCAGTTGTGGCGAGAAAAAAGGTGCGCTTTCAGTTTTAAATTCGCAAGGAAAGTGTTTTAAACCTTAATCCGCCAGAAAACAGTACATCCACGTTTCAACATCAACTCAATTGTGTGAGGAAAAGTTTCATCCAAATTTTCGGGGGAATTTAAACTAGTGTGTAAGGGGCAGATGTATCAACACCCTCATTTGCGATTCTCAAATAGCGATTTTTTAGAAATCGCTATTTGAGAATTGCAAAATGGTATGTATGTAGAAAATCGCAATATTTTAGCGATTTCTTAATATTCCTTAATTGCGATTAGCAAATTGCGAATCGCAATTAAGGAATTCTTTCCCATTCATTTCTATGGGCCAGGAGGCCCATAGGTATGAATGGGAAGTTATTCTCAATTTGCGATTCGCAATTTGAGAATCGCAAATTCAGAATAATTTCAAGGGTGTCATAAGGACACCATGATGCACCCCTGAAATGAACATGTGTGGGCATATGGCACATGTATGTGCACCATATGGCACCTTCACAAATGCCAAAAAATGCATTTGTGAAAGAAATCGCAAATTACCATCAACTTGAAGTTGGTGGTAATTTGTGATTTCTTAAGGTGAAATCGCAAAACTTGATTGCTTCTTACATAGCATTTAAGGAATCGCTTTTTGCGATTCCTTAAATGCTTGCGCAAAATTAAGGAATCGCAAATTTTGCGATTCCTTAATTTTGCGATGCGATTTTCATCATACATTGCATTTTCCTTTTTTTAGTCGCAAACGCTGCTTTTTTGCGAATCGCAGCGTTTGCGACTAAAAAAACGGATGATACATCTGCCCCTTAATGTATTAAAAACAGGACACTACACAAACTGTAAGTAGCCCAGTAATTGGGCGTTATATAAAAGTAATCTGGAAACCCACCCTTTGGGTAATTTGTTTTGTGACGCCAGACCACCCACATCTCCTAGACTGAAGGGTTGTCTCACAATTACCATCCGGGAACCAGATGGCCCATTTAAAATGGAGAGAATTGCCACAAATGTACCTGAAAGCAACACACATCCCCGATTCTTCCTGAAATATTACTCTACAAAGAGAGTAAATATCGTTCTTGTTATTACAGGTATGCCACTCCGCCAGTGCATTATGGGGCGGTTGCAGAATTTAATTTCTTCTATTCACCATGACTTCCTTGAAGTCAATTTCCACAAAGTGGACAGGCTGCATCTGTAATTGTCTGTAACTAAATTGTTCAGAACAATGTTTCTTTTCTATTGCACAGTATGTGCTGCTTTAAAAGCAATTTAATTTCAGAAGGTTTGAGCTTAAAAGCAGAGAAAGTCAGAGAGGCACACCTGGAAAAGGACATTTGGGGGCCGAGGAGGAGGAAGGGAAACAACATGAAGTGCTGTTTTCACTGAAATACAGTGATTTGCCCACCGTGTGTCCGCCACAAAGGGAGGCATTCCAAGAGCTGCAGTATTTCCAGCCCTGGTTCTGTATTTCCTCAGGGTTAAATTACCACCCACTTAGGGTTTTGGATGTCAGGGGTGGGGGAAGGTTTGTGTGTGTGGGAAAGTGTGTGCACATGTGAGGGATAGTCTTCAGTAATTTTTTTCAAATTAATTAGCAAAGCACTTTGATAGGCAAATTTTAGCTGTTCATGCAGGCCTGAAAGCAACTCCCCTTTTGCAGTCCACGGGGAACTGACATAATCCCAAAAATGGCCTGTCCGGCCCTGACGGTTTTACAGGGCCGGACTGGCCAAAGGGGGCACCGGGCAATCCCCCGGTGCGCCGCAAGGGTGGGGGGCTGGTTTTGGGCCCTTGGGGGTCGGTTTTGGGCCCTTGGGAGCCGTTTTTGCAGCATAGCTGCAAAATCGGCCCTGTAACAAAATCGGCCGAAAACCGGCCCTGGCAAAGAGCTTGGCGGCACACACAACCCCCTGGGGGGAAGGGGCCGGCCGAGCACTTTGCCAGGACCGGTTTTGGTTCCCAGTATGGCCCTGCGGTTTTAACATTCTGAGAAGCAGATCTCAGAATCTTCTTACCTATCCAACATGAAAAATCCACCTTGTTGTGGTTTTTCTCCCCCCACCCCCCAAAAATGCAACAGATTTTAAACGGCAAAATGTGTGCATGGAGGGTCTGCCAGAGTGTGTACTTCATGCACCGCGTGCAGTCCTGGTTCGGGTGCCAACTCCTGAAGGTATCTATCTGAGTCTTATATCCTGCAGCACTCCTTATGAGGGCTAGAGCCATTTATTTCGACAACTAGAAAACTTTGTCGAGGAATTTGCAGATGACTCACTTTTTCATCCAATCTGATGTAGATGAAATTAGTTTTTAATTGTGTGACTATGATACCGGTTGTATACAGCACAATGCAGCTACATTGTTTTGTGTTTGGTTTGCCAGCTTACTTTCCTCACTATAGACACATTTTGTAGTTCTCATACAAGGAGAGGATGAAATGCTACGAAAAGGTAATGGAACTGTGAAAATCAGGATGGCCGGGTCGGTGATGATGCAGAAGGGTGGGGTCAGGGTGGTGGAATAAATCTCAGTCTAGAAGCCTCACGCCGTACTATAAACGCATGGTGGAACTAACTAAAGTTCGACATATAAGTAGCGGACATCATTTCCCATGTGTTCCAACTCAATTCAACCTCTGGTAATTGGAGCCTGTGTGGGCACCATTATTTGGTGTGAGTGAATGCGTGTGCACACAATTCACACGCTTATTGATCCGCCCTCTCTCACTCTCTTGTATGGCATTATTAATGTGGTGTGAGGTCTTTAAAACAAAGTTACAACACTATAAACAAAACCCTCAATTTTTGGATACTAATTGGATGACATGACAGGATGACATTAATGACAACATCGGAAATTACATCAGTTAAATGATAAAACAATCAAATCGAATAAAAAATCTGTACGATTAACTCCAGATCATCACTAAGGTAGACTAAGGTTGATACATAGCTGGCAAAAGATTTGGCAAAGCACTTTGATGTGTCCAACTTGGGAAACATCGTTTATGACGCAACTTTTACCACGCAGTACCTTTACAACGCAGGATTTACAACGCAAGTCATTACAACGACTTGCGCTGGAGGGCGCTGTAGGATAGGTAATAGTTTAATTTACTATCCAAAACCTTCCCTACTATCCACGGGGACTGGAGTTGGAATAGTAAATTAAACTATTCACTATCCAGCGCCCCCCAACGCAAGTCGTTGTAACGACTTGCGTTGTAAAACCTGCGTTGTAAAGGCATGCGTGGTAAAAGCATGTGTTGTAACGACATACATCCGTCCAACTTGCCTCCTTTCATCAAATGAAGGTGTTTGTAGGAGGGCTCCCCCACAGGTAATGCTGCTGCCTATGGTTACTGCATCTTTCAAGAGCTGCTCTTCATTACGCAGAGCTCTGAAGATGGGCACATTTAGAAATTAGGTCCAAGCTTATCCCTGCTGGTGTAAAAATGTTATGTCTCTCCTGAGATATCACATGCACAGTCGCTTGCAAGACATTTTGTTTACGTACAGGGGGCTTAGAGCCTGCCCATTGCTAACTATTGGTTGGCTTTATCAACACTCTCATTTCCTTAATTCTCATTGGTCAGTACATGACAGTGTGACTTCCTCTTCATGCGTTTGTCCCTCCCCTGGAGCATGACCCAAGTACTGCTTCCTTGCTCAGTATCTTTTCACTGCCCATGGTTTCAGAACAATATTTTTCTTTTAGTTGCAGCACCCCATAAGAGTGTATGTATTTGCAGGCCATGTCCCACTCTTCACATCTGCTGTTTGCCCCCTCCAACCCTACATTGTTGCTAACCTGCATTGTTGCATTGAAACATTGCTACACTCTCTAAACAGGTAAAGTTCATTTTTAACAGAAAACATTACTTGCAAGTTACACACAGACACGTGAGCTGAACCAAAGAGAGAGAATGGATGGATGGATGTGAAGAGAGAGAAGCGCAAGGAAAGAAAGAGAGCAGGGCTGATTTGAGCGTTTTTGCCAGGGCTGCGTTTGTTCCCTGTCCGACCCCAGTCATTTTATCTCCCTCTTCCTCCCATTGTAAATGCTTGCAATGCAATATAAATATGTTTAATCCAAATGTGTAAAAAAGCTATTTGATTTGTTAGTGCTGCATCAATTATCATTCCCCCACCATCACATCCATCCTTGTTTCTGTAATGGGGTCTCCTTAGTGTTTTATGTACAGCTCCCTCTGTTCCAGATGGATTACAAATTGCTTTGCCGCGCCTTGGAGCTAGGTACATGCTGTATCAAATATATCTAAAGAGATTGTTAGTAATAATGTTCTTGATGTTATTAATATATTATGATGCATGGTATTCTGCAATCCCTGTATAAATGCCTATGTCTGATTTCTTTATAATTGGCGACTAGTGATGCACTCAGTCGCTGATTATAAAGGAAAGACGGCAGAACTCGACTGTAGTAAGTTATTGTAGTCGAGTCCTGACGTCACAATGCCTGCTGCCAGAGTCAGCAGCGGAGGTGAAGACAGCTCAGGTCACCCAGCAGCTGTTTAATGCAACGAAAATGAAACATTACTTTTCTTTCTCCCACATCTATTTTTCTAGCTTACAGTGACTAGCAGAAAGAGCATGATTATTGTTTGTATTCGTTGGATAATTATAGGGAAGTTGTAATCTTTCTGAATGTTTCTACCAATCTGAGTTACTGAAGCCTTTTTTTAAACTCAGGTATTGAACTGTTTCTAATATCTTTTTTTGAAGCAAATATCTAACAGGTTTTTGCTGTGTTTGATTTAGCACTATAGGTTCTATTTGTATTCTTCATGTTTGCAAACGTGCTCACTCTTTCATATAAACGAGCTACACACCAAGGTTTTAAGTGCTTTGTGGGAAAGGTGATGGTATGACCATGTATTATATGGAATAAAGTACACCCCTGTCTATGATAAAGTTATTTCAAGTCACCTCAGCATTTCATAACCTGATAAAAGAACATGGCCTTCAGCCTAGTTCCTCTATATATATATGGAACTCCTTGGTGGCTTGCAACATTCTCATGATGTATGCCAGGGGGTACTTTTTTCCTACTATTATTGTTATTATTGTTATTTTTATTTATTATTATCGGCTTTAATTCAATCACTGAACCTGTTTATTATTAAGGATTATTGAATTGTTTCTGGTAAGAGGTTGTCACAGGTGTGCTCCAAATATCACTCACAAAAACATATGGTGTATTGAAAGAGGGATATTCCAAGGTCTGTTTGTGAATCCCTAATTACTATTTGGAATCTTTACAACATTTTTAGCGTGGTTCTCCAGTCTAAATCACAACTCTGAGGTTGGTAGAGGAAACTTCTGTCAAACCCTGGAACAACATCCCTGTATCCATCAGGACCACTGTTGACGACTCATCTCATTAAAGAACACTACATCACAATGCATTAACCATCTATGACCCAGCTACCTCCCCTATTCCACGTACCACACTCTGCGGCTGTTTTATTGTGTTTGTGCTATTAAAATATCAAACACATACATTTCTGTTTCTTGGTTGTCCAGTTTGAGAAAGTTAAGCCTCACCACTAGATAGGATGAGAGGTTGAAATTGTCAAATGTGTACCCACTGTTAAGAATATTTGGGTGTCATGGCCTCATAGCATTCTCTGGGCAGCCTGGTGCATTGATCCGGCACCATTCACCCACACGGAATCCACCATCAAGGCGTATTTGTAAGTAATCATTATGTGGTGTGTGTGGTACATGAGGCATTGATCTTCCGGGACATAGAGCATGAGTTATCCCATTTCCACTCTGTGGTATTATGTCACGTTAGTGCGAGTGCCCGCAGGCAAGCCGGTACACTGGAGTGGAAACCACAACAGTACCATTCCCATGCAACAGACATATTCTAGATTGCAGAATGTGGTGTGTCGCCTTAGCACCAGCACCGGAGAGACGATCAGGATAGGCATGTGAGAGATGTGTCTGGTCAAGACAGGGTCATTCTCTCCTTGGATATTTTCCATCTAACTCTGGTTTGGCCGCAACAGTAATGAAGTAGGAGATGCTGCTCTAAGCATATAATCAAGATGTGCATTTCAGGCAGGTATATTGGCCAATAGTTATGGTATTCTTCCGAGCACTCCAAATGTAAATAATCAATGTCCTCCAAATTTAGATGTCCTTATGAATCGTTCCAGTTTAATATTTCTTCTTTACATTGACGAAATCCACACCACACAGCCAACACGTGTTTCGTCTTGTCAGTAAAATGACATAAGACTTCTTCAGGGCCTCATCCTAGTTCAATACGGGATAGGTTTATCCCATACGAAAACATCAAAGTAAATCGTCAATATCCAAAATCAAAATTCTCCTCTGTAGGCGTGAATATGGTACAATTCTGTATTCAAATTTACTAGGGTGTATTCAACAATCTCGGCGTTCAGCTGAACGCCGAGATTGTTATGGAAACAACAGAACGTCAAGAACACGCACAGGTGTTTTATCGCTACGAAGATTTTGAACTAAGAAATGGACGATACATGGGAATTAATTTCCTAAGATAACGAGACGCCCTAGTAAATTTGAATATAGAATTGTACCATATTCACCCCTACAGAGGAGAATTTTGATTTTGGACATTGGTGATTTACTTTGATGTTTTCGTATGGGATAAACCTATCCCGTATTGAACTAGGATGAGGCCCTGAAGAAGTCTTATGTCATTGTACTGACAAGACGAAACACGTGTTGGCTGTGTGGTGTGGATTTCGTCAATGTAAAGAAGAAATATTAAACTGGAACGATTCATAAGGACATCTAAATTTGGAGGACATTGATTATTTACTTTTGGAGTGCTCGGAAGAATACCATAACTATTGAGTTAAACCTTTTGGTTTTAAGTGTGGAGTTGTGGTAGCAGGCGCTTATTCTCCTAGAGCACCAACTTGGACTGATCATATTACGTACCTTTAATAGCAGTGCGCTCTCTGTATAACTGTTACCCTTTCTAGGTATATTGGCCATTGACTTCATTTATGGGTCGCCAGGGGTCGCAGCTGCAACTCCTGGCTTACCCCTTGAGACTCCTGGCGCTCAAAGGTGGCAAAATCAGTGCCTGGAACACAGCGAGCAGTTTGTCCTTATGGACATCAATTGGGGCTTCACTCTACTTATTTTCTGTCAATTTGTTATTACACTAATGGTGAAAAATAGTAATTTTCTAGGCATTTTGATGAATTGATGTTCATGGTATTGGGGTGGGGGGGAATCATATCCACACATGAACAAAACTGATGCAAAATGAATTAATTGCACTGATCCGATCACGTGTGCAAGCTACCACTGCAAATTGTAAATCAGCTTGCATTTGTTCATTTTGGGTTAGAGCAAATTATACAAAGACACCTTTCTAAGTGGTTTAACGAGGACTTTATCTAAAGGCAAAATGAATCTTTATAATGTATTAGCTTTGGTCCCATAACCTTACAGGGCTGTCATAAAAGTCAACCCTTCCTCAGTGGCTTAAAGTTCCTTTGCCCTGAGCTTGGGCACAATGCTAATCTCGTGCAGCTTTTTAATTCTCTGGACCTCCCTGTCTATCGGTTGGATGTCACATCCTCTGGCACGTTCCTGGCCACCTAAAATTATGACTGGCCTACTAGTCTCGCTAACCTGAATTTACTGGTCCTCTGCTAAATCTTTCTCCTTAAGGACCAAGGCTGCCCTAGCTCCTTGACTGTTAAACTCAGCACTCACCTCTTAAGATAATGATCAGTGAATGCTAATTAAATCAAAAACCCTTCATACTTACTCCCTGGGTACATAACATTCCCCTTGGATAAGGCTGAGGATTTAGAAAGTTGACAGTGCATTTACGAAGGCGGGAGCGATTGATTTTTTGGAACCTTGAGTATGCGAGTAAAGTCAGAACTAAGAGATCTGCCCATGTTGTGCCTGACAATTTTTTGTTTAAGACAAAAGTTACTCTGGTTATGATAGATTCTGTACATGAGACGGGCAGCTTTAATGCCTCATACTTTGATCCTTTTCCAGGAATAGAGAACACTTGAGTGCCCACAATACCTCAATGCATGGAGCCTCACACCAGAGAAGTATTATCAACTTAATTATTAGTCAACTCATGGCTAAGGTGAACCATTCTGGTAAACCAAGTTTCTTGATAAACACACATGAGGCACCGCAGGTCTATTGTCTACTGAGCAGGTACGGGTTGCGGAGTAAGTGGGATACTTATGTTCTTTGGTATCTGTTTTGTTCTTCCATCTGGATGTAGGTGGGAGTATGTGTTATAACACCAATAAAATCTAGTTAAGCTTAAAAATAGTACTTGGTTAGAACAGAAGCCAAAGAAGGGCCTGTCTTGCTCGCGTGACATGATAATATTTTCTTCAGCCTGAGGGTTTCCTATCTACAAAATATTCTATTTGTTGTAACTTTTTCGTTCAGGTCATATTCAGAAAAACCTAAATTGAAGCTGTTGCAGTAGCCAAGTTTAGATAAAACACACCCTGACATGACTAGCATTAGTTGGTTTAAGAATGGAAGGAAAGATTGTGTTGATTTGACAGTGTTGTGTGGAAAAAAATGATCACAACTTTATTGATCTGTGGCTGAAAGGCTAGAAGGATAGTCCAACCTAGGGGGTATCCGTTATATCCCTTGTGGTCTCTTGGTGTACCAAGCTCGTCATCTCGGCTTCTTCTCATGATGTACTCCTGTGGTCCATGACACATCTATATCACCCTAGGCACTCTGTGGCGGCTCTAAGCCACTTGGCACATTTACAAAAATACTGTCCCTAAATGAATTAATGTTGCTCGCTCTAGATAGGATTAATACTGCGTGCTGTGAGTGGGCTAGGCTAAAACATGTTGGTGCACCTCCAGTTGATACACAATGTGGCGACCCACCTCCATTTTAGAGAGCATGAATGTGAACATATCTTCTTGAGGCCTCTGAGCCAAAGATCAGAAGACATATGCATGATCCACTGATACATCTAGAGAAACGATCTATTGAGTGAAACAGGTGATCTTTTCCTCTCCTGATTGCACTTTGTGGTCTTGCGCGCGATATCAATCTGTGCAGCACTGTCGGAAGCGTGGTTGAGTTTTTTCAATGATGATGGCGGCCCATGCTTCATGGAACAGTCTACAATTATCCCTGTGCCTCATCAACAGCCATCTGTTGTTTAGGAAGAAAATAAATACTTAGCTATTCAGCCAGATTTGTGCTTGGATAGTTGTTCTTTTTTCCTTATCTGGCCTTTAAGACAACAATGCTACTGTTCTGATTGGTATTAGGGTCTCCTAGCGCCAAGTAACCCTTTCGATATCGGTGTGCTCCTCATATAGCCCCATCTATTATTGTGCATTCAGATAGGTGTTTTTTCTGGCTTTCTTTGCTTTCTACCACTCGTGCATTTTGCCATGTTAACTTGTATACGCATATTAATTTTCATTTTTGTCAAGCATGTCATCCATTCATGGCTAAGGGTAAACATGAACTTTTCTTGAATAAGTTGTTCTCCGCGTGTTAGTGCACCTGTGTGTTTGCTCTTAAGAAGCTTTTTAAGGGCGTCAGAGAAAATATGTGTGTCCCAGAGTGAGTATTCTAGATTGAAGCCCTAATTTCAGGTTGGGACAAACCTGAGACAAGACTCTTCAAGGAGAGCCACAGACTGCCAGGAGAAGGAATGCTGCCTGTTGAGAAAGGAAAATGCTGGACTGCACAACCTAGAGGAGATGTTGCCATGTGGATCACCGGCCCAGATGCCTAACAGGGTCGGACTGGCCGTAGCGGGCATTGGGCATGTCCCCGGTAAGCCACCAGGGTGGGGGCCGGTTTTGGACCCATGGGGGCTGGTTTTGTTACCGGGGGCGGCAATATCGCCCCCTGTAACAAAATCGGCTGAAACCGGCCCTAGCAAACAGTTCGGCTGCACTCCTACCCTCCCTCCACCATAGGGGGCCAGCCGATTGGTTTGCCAGGGCCAGTTTTGGTTCCGAGTCCGGCCTTGATGCCTAATGGCTAGTAGTTGTGTTTTAGTGCTCTTGTTTTTATGAGTAATTTTACTGTCGGGTTTTATTAGGTATGCAGTTGATATTACTGATTTTTTACTTCAATTCTTTTATGGTGATTTTATTTAACCAATAAAGATTTATTGAATTGACTAGTAATTGTGCAAGAAACTTAGGCCATGAATTCTGCAAGTACTGCTTCTTGGATTTCTTTGAAGGAAGCATTCAACACACAGTTATGGGGCACTACAAATCAAACCCAGCAGTAGGAACTTCTGACGAAGAGGATACCGCAGCTGTGCAGGAAGGACAAAGAAGGACGCCGACCAGTGCATGGCCCAGGGGGGGATCAGCTCTATAAAGGAACCCTGTGTTGAGCTCCCTGAGTCCCTGACCCCAGTGTTTGCACCTAGGAGCCCACACAAGATGCTGAATGCACTTGGTCCTCCTTCCTGATCTGGAAGTGGCTAGTAGGGTTTGCCAAGTGGCACTCAGCAGAGGATATCTACGTAAGCCACTTGTAAATCTACCCACTGGCTGCACAGATTTTGCCCTGTCAATGCCCCACATACGGACGATTGTGTGCTATACGTTGTCCCACACGATGCTGTGGTTCGCACCATCGTGGACCATGGAGATTCTAGTGTCTCTGCTGAGTTCCAAGTATCTTTTTTTTTTTTTTTAAACAAATTTTTATTGATTTTCAGCACCAACATACATACAAATGGTTGCAGGTCATCAGTGTGCAGTGCACATATCAACATGTCAAGTATCTCGTCCCGCCAACCATTCCCTATCCGTCCCTCCAGTCCCTCCATTCCCTCCCTCTCTACCCCCACCCCCCCCCTGTCAGTGTGCCTTCCTAGTCAAAACCTCAACGCAACATAACTCAACATGGAATCACAGGTAGCGTCTCTCAAGTTCCGGGAGGAGGTCCCTGAGCCCCGGTATGTCTCAAACGCCAAACGGGCCCGCGTGTGTGACCCCGACCCATCCCCACAGTCCCTAGCAGCTGTCTAAGTCCTCAATAACCAGTGAGATGCAGGCCTAACGTGTAGAGTCCCCGGGCGTGTCCCTGCTCTCCCCATCGCTTCCTTCATCCCCTAGCACTCCTGCGCCTCTTCCTCACCATCCACCTCCACCTCTGATAACGATTGTAGCCCTGCCACTAGCGCGCACCACGCCCTAGCCGTTTCTAGCGCCTTCTCATTAGCTGCGCGATTGGCCAGTTGCAAGCGGAGTGTCCCTTCACTAGTAGCCCACTGTAAAAAGCACCCCGCCATCTCAAGAAGCTGGGACCCCCCCTAGACTTCCAGTGTAGAGTAAGTTCCCTCTTGGCCAGGATCAGCCCCAAGTCGATGAATTTACTGGTGACCTTCGTGGTCGGGGTGTGCGGGAACCAGAGCAGGAGGCAGACTCCCATATCCATATCAATGTGACGGTCAGTGATCTCATTCAGACAGGCCACAACATCAGGCCAGTAGGAACCAAGCCCCGCGCAGGCCCAAAACATATGGCCAAAGTCGGCACCCTCCGAGTCGCAACGGGGACACACCGACTGGGCACCACCAAAGACCCGCTGGATCTTGGCAGGCGTCCAATATGCTCTGTGTAGTGTGAAATATTGGACCAGTTGAAATCGGACATTGCGCGTGCCCTTCCAGGCACGGCGCACAAGCTGGGGCCACGTGGTCTCGTGGTCTCCGGTATCTGCCGACCAAGATCCGCCTCCCATCGTTCCCGCAGTGCTTCCAATGGAGGGGGGTCATCCAGCGCCAGTCTCCTATACAGGCAAGTAACAGCCTTAAAGGTGCCAGCAGCCATCACAACGTACTGGCATCCCAGAGAAGTAGTCGGCTCCGCCCGACCTTTCTTCCAATGTCGCTGGACCGCCGAGACCAAAGCCGCATGGAGCAAGAAGTCGCCTCTCGGCAAATCAAACGCCTCCCGCAGATCAGAGAACGACAGCAAGACACCATCCCTATAGAGGTCTCCCACCACATGGAGCACACAGTCCTCCCATGCAGCTAGCCCCGACCAGTCCCCGCCGTGTGGTAGAGCCGTGCACATGCCCAGGGGGATCTCCGGCGCATACGGGACGTGGATGCCCGCTCGTTTCTGACTACGAAGCCAGCAGTGTCGGAGGGTGCGTTCCTCCAAAGATAACTGGTCCTGGCGAAGGCCCTGTTGGAGCAATATGAAGGACAGAACATGACGCTGTATAATTCTGCCCTGAGGACCGTCTGGACCCCTGAACTCCCGCGCCACTGCTTGGGTGAGCCACTGCAGCTGCGCCGCCAGGTAATACCATTCAAAATCCGGCACAGCAAGCCCCCCTGCTTCCCGCGACCGGAGTAGGGTGGAGATAGCCACACGCCTCCTGCCAGGGCCCCATATGAACCCTATCACTACTGATCGTAATGTCCGAAAGAAGGATAGCGGGATCCGCACCGGCAGTGTACTGAAGAAATATAGTAAGCGTGGGAGGACCACCATCTTCAATAAAGCGATGCGTCCGGCCACAGACAAGGGGAGGGTACGCCAGAAACCAATACTGCCCCTGATGCCTCTCAACGCTCTGCCCACATTTCCCTCATACAGGGACGAGTGGGTGTGATAAATGTGAACCCCGAGGTACGGTATACACTCCGGTTCCCAGCGTAACTCTCCAAGCCCCGTAGGTCGCGCACACCGGGGGGTCAGGGGGAATAGGCAAGTCTTAGACCAATTAACACGGAGACCCGACAATTCACCAAACTCTCGAAGCAATGCCCGCGCTCCTTGCACTGAGGCCGTCGTGTCAGCCAGGTACAACAAGAGGTCATCAGCATACAGGGAGATGTGGTGTTGAACACCACGCAGCAGCACCCCTTCATAATGTTGCCCTTGACGCGCCCACGACGCCAATGGTTCGATCGCCAAGGCGAACAGGAGCGGGGACAGAGAGCAGCCCTGTCTAGTACCCCTTGTCACTGCACACGCGGCAGAGATTGTACGGCCCGTGCGAACCCTGGCGGTGGCGGAGGCGTATAAGAGCTGCGTCCAGCGGATAAAGCCGTCCCCCAATCCGAACCGACGCAACACGCCGAACAGATATGGCCATTCCACGCTGTCGAACGCCTTTTCTATATCCACCGATAGGACAGCCGCGGACGGAGGACCCTCCCCCTCAACATCCATGACCCGTAATAAGCGGCGGATACAGGTAGAAGTATTCCGCGTAGGAATAAAGCCCGCCTGGTCCGGGTGGACAAGGGAGCACATATGTGCCGACAGTCGCGTAGCTAATATCCTGCTCAACACCTTATAGTCCACAGTGAGCATCGATAAGGGACGGTACGCCGTCCTCAACGCGGGTTGGCCGCCCTTCTTCAACAACGGCACAATGATCGCCTCCCACGCCGACTCCGGTAGCTTGCCCAGCTTCCATGCCTCATCATAGACCCGTCACAACTGTGGTGCCAGGAGGTCCAGGAATGCAGCATAGAACTCCACAGGGAGACCATCGCCCCCGGGCGTCTTCTTCCGAGCCATATGCTTAATCGCTGCCCTAATCTCTCCCGGCGTCACAGCGGCACCCAGAGCGTTCCCCTGATCTAAGTCCAGCTGTGGTAGCTGGGCCCCCTCCAAGAAGGCATCCAGACCAGGTGGAGGAAGGGCCAGTTTGCATCGATACAGCTCCGAGTAATAAGCCAGGAACTGGTCATTAACGTCCTGTTGGGAGTAAACCAGCTCCCCGGTAGGCGTGGTCAGGGACAGAATCGGCGCGCCCCCAGAATGGGGACTAGCGAGCCACGCCAGCAGCGAACCAGCCCGGTCCCTCTCGGCATGGGCCCGGATCATGTATTCCCGATGGTCGTGGCAGCGGAGCCTCTCCACCTGTGCAGCCACACGCTCTCTCGCCGCCAGCACCTCCGCCCTATCGCTCCCTGCCGCATGGTTAGCCTTCTCCGCCTGCCTAAGCGAGTCCTCCTCCCGGGTCACGTCAGCCAACAGTGTCTTACGCACCCCGGCCGAGGAAGAAAGGCACGCTCCTCGCACCACCACCTTAAGGGCGTCCCATTCAACAGCTCTGGTGGATGCGGTGCCCGCGTTCTCCTGAAAGTAGCGTTCAAGGTGCTCCTGCAGTTCCGAGCGGAAGACCGGATCCTCCAACATCAGCGGATTCAACCGCCACGTTGGGATCGGCTGCCGCTGCCTAGACCACAGGACTGCGAGGAGACAGGGGTTGTGATCCGATATGGTCCTCGCCAGGTACTCGCTACTGCCCACCAGTTCCTGGGCCCTGGCAGTACAAAGAAAGGTATCAAGGCGGACGTGGAGATCATGGGGAGGAGAGTAGAATGAGTAGTCCCTATCAGTGGGATGAAGCGTACGCCAAGCATCCAGTAGGCCCCAGTGGTCTTGCCAGGATCTCCGAGCTTTGGCCACCCTGTGCACCCCCGACTGAGCCAAAGGCGAATGCGAGCGATCTAAATCTACATCCACCACCGTGTTAAAGTCCCCCCCCATAAACACCGTACCGATCAACAGAGGGGCAAACCGTTTCGAGAAGGCCGAGAAGAACGCAGCCTGATCGAAATTAGGGACATAAACACTGCAAAGCGTGACGTCCCGGCCATCTAACCTCCCCAACACTGCCACAAACCTCCCCTCTGAGTCAATCTCCGTCTGCAGGGGCTGGAAGGGGACACCCGCCCGAACCCAAATCAGTGCCCCCCTAGCATGAGCGGAGTAGGTCGTGTAGTAGAGCTGCCCCCTCCAGCGCCGCTGCAGTGCATGCCCCTCTGCCTGAGTCAAGTGCGTTTCCTGCAGAAAGGCTATCTGAACCCCCCTGCGCACCAAGTATGCATGTACCTTATATCTCTTACTTATAGAGTTGAGCCCCCGTACATTCCACGTAACATATTTCAGTTCCAACTTAGCCGCCATTGGTAAAGCTATAGCAGTAACAGAACCTGGGCAACCCTAGCGGCACACTGACAACCCCCCGCAACAACACACACCCACAACTCCCACCCCCAGAACAGGCATCAAACAGTTGCTACCCATCCAAACTCCCACCCCCACAAATGAGGGAAGCTCTGGAAAGCACCAGAGACTCACAAAATATGTGAGATAGAGGGGATAGCTCAGCACCTCCGGCAGGCCAGCTCGAAGACCACTGCTCCGTGGTGGGCCGACCCCAGTCTAGAAAGAACCTCTCCCCCCACCACCCAGACAGCGCCACCGCCCAATCGAGCACATAGCGCCAAGTGGCACCCTCAGCACCATCAACACCCCAGGAGGACAGGAAAAGTAACCCCACCCGGCATCCCATCAAGAGGAGCCCCAGCAGCACAGGTACAGACATCGCCAAATGCCTGACACCCCTCCTTACTGTTCCCTGCACAGCTGCCAGACAGTCACTCGTCCAACAATCCATCAGCGGTCTGGGGGGTAACCCGAAGCAAATCTCCAAGTTCCTTCTCCGAGCCCCCATCCGAGCCTCCTTGTCCCGTTTCATCAGAGCCCACACGGGAGCCCGATTCAATCACAGGGCCCACCGCCGCCACTCCAGAAATAAGAGACACTGCTTGTAAAGCGGCCTGCCTTTCCAGTTCCGTCTGCGACGCCGGTGGAGATCGCTGGCTCCGACCCCGCCTCCGAGTGCGCTTGCTCCGCCGCGGCCGCGGCCGATCCTCAGCAGCCCCCGGCCACACTCCCGAACCATCCTTGCCTGCCCGGTACCGCTCCAGCCATTGCCAAGCCTCATCCGGCGTGTTACAGAACGTCGCCACTCCGTCCACCAGCACCTTCAGGCGCGCAGGAAACAACAGGGAGTACTGAACCCCCTCGTCACGGAGAGCTCGCTTGACAGCCACAAAGGAAAAGCGGTCGCGCTGGACCTCCTGAGAGTAGTCAGGGAAGAGAGACACAGACGCATTTTCCACTTTGTACGGGCCGTTCATTCTGGCTTGTCGCAGAACAATGTCTCGGTCCCTGAAGTGGAGCAGACGGGCTATGACAGGTCGGGGGGGACGACCAGGAGCCAGAGGTCGGGCCGGGACCCTATGAGCTCTCTCCAAGGTGTAGAAATTCGTCAGGCCCTCAGGCGCCACCTCGTCCCGCAGCCAACGTTCAAGATAAGTGACCATATCATCCCCCTCGACGTTTTCGGGCAAGCCCACCACTCTAATGTTGTTGCGTCTGTTACGCCCTTCAGCATCAGCCGCCCTCCGCTCCAGAATTTGCACCCTACGCACCAGATCCTCCAGCGTGGCGTCCGTCGATTTCTGGGCTGGTTCGAGTTTCTCAAGCACCAATTCCGTAGATTTGACGCGGTCCGCAAGCTTATCGTGGTCCGCCTTCAGGAGGCCCAAGTTCGTAGAGACCTGCGCAATATCCTGATGTAGCGCCTCCCTCGTGTCACCAATGGCCTTGAGAATCTGGTCCATCTGCTGTTGTGGAAGGCCTGTGCCCTGGCTATCTGCCGGTCGATGGTCGTGCGCCTCCGGGGGGTCCTCAGCTTGATCCGCCGACATCGCACCAGCACCCTTCCGCGGTTTCCCCATGACGCGCTACTGGCGCGCTCAGATGCGTCCAACACCAGGGAACTGCCCCTGAAAGGAACAAAGGTCGCAGGGCTCACCTCCACGTGGTAGGCCCGCGTGCGGTAGAGGGAGAGGGCGGGCGGGCAGCACAAGGAAATGTCATGCAGCTACTTCCAGATGGGTCGTGAACAAAGGCCGTTAGCCATGCAGGCCCCTGGTGGGGGACCGCAGAATCCAAGAGACAGGGTCCGAACCAGGGGAGCCCAAACGAGGCTCCGTTCCCCCTCTAGCACAACACTAGGTCCAACGGTAAGGGGGCACGCCAGGGAGTACAAGCACAGGCCAATCGAGAGCCACCCGCCGGTCAGATCCCGCGCCACAAGCTCCAAGGCGCCTCCACTGCGGGTCAGCACATTCCTCTCCAGGAGCGAGTGGGCTTCTGAGGATTCCCGGCTCTCAGGCCACCATCCGGGTAATCGCAGGCCCCCGAGGACCCGGCACCCGCTCCCGAGCCCAGCGCCCGGCCGTCGCCGCCTTAACGTCCAAGGCCACAGCCCCAGGGTGTCCGATGCGCGGTCCCAGCGCCGCGTCCCACAGCACCTGGTCCGACTCGGCTATTCCAGGCGCGGCGCACTCCACAGCAGGGGTCGCGACTCCGGCCAGCCGCTGCGGCGGCAGCGCTCCTCCTGGATCCGGGCCGGCGTCCTCACGCACCCGCCAGGCACTGCCGCGGATCCCCGGGTGCCCGCACAAGGAAGTCGCGGTGTCCCGCACTGCCGGGTCAGCCCCCCGAGTGCGCCGATCTTCGCTCCGTGATGGAGGGTCCGCCCCTCAAAAATCGAGGCCGGGGATCTGGGCCGGCTGCAGGCCCACCGTAAGATGGCCGCTCCTCAGTGGGACGATCTCCCGTCAGCCGCCGGATTAAGGGCGACCACAGTGCCCGTTCAGCTCCCAACTCCCGTCGAGGTGTCCCAAGACCTCCAGGGTCCACAACAGGTCGGCGGCGTAGCTGGGGCAGGGATAATTCAGGAGAATACACCGAGGTCGGCCCGGAGCTCGGGACTCAGGCGACCATGCTCGTCGGCGCTTAAGCCACGCCCCCGAGTTCCAAGTATCTTACCCACATGTTATATGTTATGTTATTCTCATTTCTATAGCGCACAAATCACCCGGGGGCATCTCAGCGCTTGACTAGAAAGTTTGACCTGAGACTGGAAGTCGAGAGTATGATTAAAAAAGAAACACTTTTAGTTGTTTCCAGAAAGTACTATATATAGAAATTTTGCGGAGGGGAACTAGTAGCTTATTCGGATGTATGACGTTACAATGCATGATATTACAACGCATGCCTTTACGACGCAAGTTTTACAACGCAAGTCGTTACAACGACTTGCGTTGGGGGGCGCTGGATAGTGAATAGTTTAATTTACTATTCCAACTCCAGTCCCCGTGGATAGTAGGGAAGGTGTTGGATAGTAAATTAAAACTATTCCCTATCCTAGAGTGCCCCCCAGCGCAAGTCGTTGTAAAAGTTGCATTGTAATGGTTGCGTCGTAAAGGTACTTCGTTGTAAAAGTTGCGTTGTAAAGGATGTTCCCCGCTTATTCCAGTATCTTGGTGCCAGATATGAGAATGCTTTTCCTCCGATGCGACTCAAACGTATACGCGGCACTCGTAGAAGACCAAGAGCACCGGATTTGAGGTTTCTGTTAGGTATATGTTTGACAACTCTTTTTTGAAGATATTGAGGGCCTCTTTCATTAAGCGCATTGTAGGTGAGACAGCAGATCTTGAAAAACTATCTCTTTCTCACCGAAAACCAATGACCTCACCTCCACGTGTAAGCCTCTTGCTGTCTTGAGGGTCAAGTGCTGAAGGGGCATTCATGCCTTCAGTTTTGTGTCCAGTGGTAACACTCCCACAGGACACCAGAGCTAAAAGGTCTCAATTAACACAATTAGAGCCCAATAACCTCTGATTTCCATGGGACCCGGAAAAAGATCCCACAATCATGCTATTGGTTCCTACAGTATATACCTAGTTAATACACTGATTGGCATATTATAGAGAAATAATCTAGTTAGTGGTGCACAGCGTCAACCTATCTCCTTTCTTTTTCTACATCTTCTTAAGCACAAAACAGAACCAGGGGCATTCCTATGTGACATTTTGTACATTACGGGGCAGATGTTCAAACGTTTTTTGTAGTCGCAAAGGGAAATTTGGCCCCTTTGCGACCGCAAAAAATGTCTGCCCAGTGTGCTAACCTTATTGTGTGTGCCGCTAACCTATTAGCAACTCGCAAAATATGGTTAGCGACTCGCTATTAGGAAGGGGCGTGCCAAAGGAGTCCCTTCCTAATAACAAGTCTCAAACCTATGTATGATTGTTGTGCAACTGCATTTGCGGTCACAAAACACTTGCAGTTTACCACCCTTTACAAAAGGGTGGTAAGCCACTTGCAAACGGGAAGGGGCCCCGAGAAGAACCCTTCCCCTTTGTGAATAGGTTTGCAAATATTTTTTAAGCGCAGGCAGTGGTTATCAAAAAAGAAGTCACAGACATGGTGGTCTGCTGACCCCGGCAGGCCACCATCCCTGGGAGCCCAAAGGGATCACAAATTGCGACAACCTCATTAATATTCATGAGGCATGAAATTAGCGACCCCATTGGGAATCACAAACAGTGTCTGTGACACTGTTGTACATTACGTTTAGCGAGTCGCAATTTTGCGCAATTCGTGATTCTCTAAACTTAATGGTCGTACACCTGGCCCTACAATCCTTATTCGAAATGGAAATATCGCATAACATAATAGTTTTAGATAACACAGCATACCATAGTACAGACTTGCATACAAAGAAATAAAAAACGCGCTATAGACAGCATTTTTAAAATTGACCATTTCACCCCAAAGTTCCTTGCACAAAACCGTAGCGATCGTTTGCCATTTTTAAAAGGCAAGTTGGGACTTCGAGCCCCGGAATTTCAATTCAAAGGGGAAAAGCACAGACAAGCTGATCCAAGCGTGCATCTTTTTTTGTATTTTTGTGCAGAGTAAAATGCCAAATGAAACTCTCTCTTTGCAGAGGAAGATGCCATCTGTCGCAGTGCATGCCAAAGAGATGCTTAGAACTGCATTATTTACTTTCTGTTATTGGAGAAAGTGGAAAGCACCTGTTAGTTTTGGCACAGTTAGGCAGAAAATTCATCAGTGTTTCAAGCAGTTAAGGCCTGGGCTGAAATTACTTTTACTTATGTTTGCTGTTCTGCTCATGGTCCAAACAATGGCACTTGGATTTAAAAAAGAAAATTCCACCTTCAAAGTGCTGAACTATTACTTTTATTTACAAAAAAAGAGTCGAAACAGAAAACCTCAACTAGGGCAAGTGGAATCAAAATACCCCAAGGATGATTGATGTTCACTACTTTTGCAGTTACAGAAAATGCAAAGTTTTCCACAAACTGGTTTAGGTGGAGAGTTCTTTCTCCAAAAGTAGTGTTTTTTATTGCGTTTTCCAGCAGAGCTCACTGTTAGGGTTTTCCCACAGGTTTTATGTTTTTACATTTTGCAAATATCCTGTTCCCATTAAGTTTGTAGGCAAACTTTGAAAAATTGTTTCTGAAAGCAAAATTGTGCGACATCACCAGCCCCTAAAAAGCATCCAATTAAATTGAAATTAATGGACCAGCAAATGACACCCCTGGCTGACATGTTCCCATTCGTGACGTGTATTAGTCCATAGTTTACATATATTAGAAGCAGAGTTTTTAGACCCTTCTCTTATGATTTCCTACTAGTTTTAAATACGGATCTCTGCAGACACAGCGTGAGAATCCAGTCATGTTCCTTCAAGGTTGAATTATTTATCTGCTGTTGTCAAGAATTTATATGATTTATGGGGTGGGCAAATAACAGGGATTAATGCCCTCAAGAGAAGGGCAGTAATGATTACATTCCCAAAGATATTCCACCTGCAGGGCTATTATACCTCAATACAAGTCTTTAGAGAACACAGCATATTCCCAGGCCTTCCCCAGAAGTTGAGTTTGTTGATGTAACTTTTTAAATATCTGGTGGCCAGTTTTCCACTTATTGTAGGTACCTGTGCACCTAGCTGCATAATCTGTTTTTCTCACTGGCATACAACCAATTTCACATCTTGTCCTGCGGCATTTATAAACAGGTGCGCCACCGCTACATCGAATAGACTTGAGGGTGAAGGTGTCTTCTTTGGAGCAGAGCTAATAGACACCGTCAAACAACATGTTATTACTGTCAGTCTGGTCTGCCAAAGGGTGTTATTGTCATTAAAGTCCAACATAGATGCTTTGCGGCTAGTGCTGTGGTCGCTGAGACATCAACCGCGGTTACCAGAGTGCAGCGCGTTGGTGTCCGATGACCGTCCACACTCGCCTGAACCATCACTGTCATCGACAAGGCTCACTAGACCCTTCCAGACTATGGGAGTCTTTTACATTAGAAATAGAGATTATTTGAGACCCGCAGAGAGAGGATTTGGAAAAGGGAATAAGCAATTGAAATAGAAAAAAAACAGCCCCTAGGGGTGTTACCCCGAAACCAGTCCCAGGATGCTTGTTTCCGGTCCAGGGAGGACCTGGTTTGGCGGTTCGGGCTGGACTGTTCCCATGAGGCACAGGGTCAAGACTGATTTGCATATGGCTGGGTCTGAACTAAGGTGGCTTAGTGTGCAAAAGAATGATGGATTAAACCCAGATCTCTTGACTGGGAGTAAATGTGTGATTCATTCAGCATTCTGTCCATCATTTGTTTCCGCAGCACTAGAGGTCACAAGAATGAGGAGGAATGGGTTAGTTGGTAAATTGCTCTTCATTGAAACATATCATCTGAATTCTTTTCTTGGTTTTGCAGTTGACTAGGATATAACGCCCTGGCCAACTCATTGAGCCTTGCTTCTCTCACGAGCCGACATAGGGCGTCCTTGAAAATGACCAATTGTTTGATGTTGGCCATAGTACGAAGAAATTGAAATTCATATTCATGCTACAACCTCAACCACCACTGTCAGATCATTTGCAGCCTTTGAGGAGGAAATACATATTTAGTGACTTAATTCTGTCATCTCAAAATGTATCTCAGCATTGACGTTTTATTTGATTTCCTTCTTTTTTCTTGCAAGGTAGACGTCAACTTCACCTCCGCCTTTTCCCCACTTGCATCTCACTCTAAATACACCTGCTGCACAAAAAGGAAAAGAATGAAAAAGCAGGACATGTTAGAGGCATGACTCTGTCAGAGAAAGTGGCCTCCTCGACCAGGAGGTGGGCTCTGGTGCCAATTGCTGGTTGGGGCGTGGCCCGCTTCCATCACCGTGCAACCCCCTTCCTATTAAAGAGCACCCCCATTGCTAGCTACTCTGAGCAGGGTCATCTTTGGATGTAGAAGAGGCAGCCTCACGGGGAGGGGACAGAAAAGGACTATAGTCACAGGACTTTGCCCTTCTGCATCACAAAGCAGGGGGCTGTGGTTATGAAGGGGGTGAAGGAGCAGAGGGTCTCCAGACCACTAACAGCATGGGGCCCTTCTTGGTACTAAACCAACTATGCTGTGTCTTTTTCAGTTTCTAGGTCACTGGTTAAATTACATAGGGGCAGATTTACAAGCCCCTTGCGCCGCTTTTGCGTCACTTTTAACATGGGAAAAGTGACGCAAAAGTGGTGCAAGGGGCTTGTAAATCTGCCCCATAGATTTTAACAGTATGAAAATATTTGTTTAAATTCTGCACTGCTGACCAACACGTCTGCACGGCAAGAGGTCAGCAGTACTTCACCCAAATAACTTAGCATGCCCGTGTGGGAATCCATGCCACTAGTTGGTGTTCCCAAAACATGTAAAAAAAATTCAGACAGTCACTATTCAACAAGTTATTTTCAGTTCTGAATGTGTTCTCTACTTCGAGCTAAAGTGAAGGCGCCATCTTGAATTATCTCCCAGCTGTGCTGCACATGTTGTACTCAGCAGCCCTCTTCTCGTTCAAAGCGTGGTAAGCCCACACCAGCTTACCTCCATTGTGGAATTAAATCTCCAGGTCTATGGTGGTAGAAGATCTATAAAGGAGTATGTGCCCAGGAGTTAGGGAAATGTTTTGATGAATTTGATATAGTAAACATCCCTACGAGTGGGATGTATGGCAGAACCACGCATACAGTTCCCACACATACTTTTACTCCGCAGTCACCATCCCAACGTTACCACACGTTCCTTTACAGTGCACGAGGTTATAACGTGCCTTAGGGGGGGGCACTGGACTCCAGCATAGTATAAATTATTATTCCAACTCCAGTCAATGTACCAGTAGGGAAGGTGCACAGGCTGTGGTTCTGCCTGCAGGGTAAAGGAAGTTTCTCCTACAAGTGTGTGTGTTTGTGTATATGTACACATGTATATGTTTGTCTGCAAACGTGTCTTTGTGTGTGTGTGTGTGTGTGTGTGTGTGTGTTAGATTTGCAGATCTGATCTCATTGACAAAAAAGGTCAGTCCTTTAAAGGCTTGGCTCCAAGGTGATCCCCACAAGGGTTTAACACAATGGCTTCCTGATCTCCCTGGAGAGATGATATGGTGGCCAGTCTGAATGATAAATGCAAGCCAACTATCTTATTCCTAAGAATGGCAAGGGTCTTTTTGGTGATTTGCATGACCCCACGGTCTGCCACAAATCACCATCATCTCTGCTGTAAACATCTTCCCGCCTTTCTCCAGATAGACCCCTGCACCCTTCAGTTGGGTCACCCTCCATCGATCACTGAGACCGGTCAGTATCAGGCCAGTGTCAGCAGCACTTCTGGTTCTGTGCTGAAGTTTTAGAGAGAACCAGTGGGCATTGCCCTGCAGAGGCACCAGCCTTTGAGGAGCAGGAAGTGGGTGGTATGCTGCTCAAACCTGGGTTATGGGGCACCAACCTGCTGCTTCCTTGCAATCTTACCAACAGGATGGCAAAGTCTTTTGAAGGCCAGTGTGGGCTCTGAGCACCTGGAAGCTGCTCTGTCATTACTAAGGCCTCAAGTGATGCAGTGCCAGTCTACCCATCTGTGGTCAGTGCCAACTTGCCAAAAGAAGCAATCCTGAAATGCTGCAAGTCACTAATCCCAAAGGGCACCTCAAGCAACCGCCAGCTCTGCCCATTCAAAGGCGCACCCCAGCACTCAGTCAACACAGGTGCCAGATGTGGTGCCAGCTGCAATGCCTACTGCCAGCCAAGGAACTTAAGATCTGCCAGTGTGGTGCCCCAGCTCAAACTCCAGAGCCCGTCAGCATATGCTTCAGCCCAGACAAAGTATGTCAGGGAGTTGTCCTGAGTGGAAACCACCGCGTCAAAGTGCCAACTTGACGCTCCCCAAAGATTGACTTAAAGGCAGCACAACAGACCATCTGAAAGCCACATGGCTCCCTCCGGAAAGTGCCAGTCACCGTTTCACCATGGGAGGAAGGTAAGGCTTGATGGCCACTTCAAGTGAAACTAGAAAATGATTTGCTTTTGGTGCTGCAAACCCTGAAGAAGAAAAAGGGCACCAGGAAAAACATGAGATTACCCCAAGGATGCTTGTAACAGCCTAGCATCTGTATCTGAGTCCCCAAAGGAGCACAAACCCCATCCCTTCCACAGCGGGAGGCCGAGGAGGCACATCTATCCAGCTTGTTAAGACCATAAGAGCTGTATCTCCATCACATGAGACCAGTGATGTAGTCTATTGAAACAGAAAAGTCCCAAATAAGCCAAGTTTTCAGTTCATGGAAGCCAAGGAGCTAGAATCATCCTTTCCACATCTAAATAGGTAACATGGCTACCTGCCTATGGGGGTCCAACAGACCTATCTCCCCAGTCTAGTACCTTATCTATGGCACATGAAACTCAAGAGAACCATTCTTCAGCCTGTGAACGGCTACAGGACACCCCCCTGAACCTGTAGAAATTGAACAGAATCATCTCTCCTGCTTGTACTTGTTTGGACCCAGCAGAGCTATCTCTTGACCAATGAATTCCCAAGTGAACCACGTGCCTAGTCATAGCAGCTCAAGCAAACCATCTCCCCAGCCTGCAGACAGCAAGAGAGCCACTCACCAGCCTTTGGAGAGGACAGAGGACCCTGCAGCCTTTGCACCCCCCATTGTGTCATCTCTGCAGCCTGTATGAGTTCAAAGCCTGTGGACACACTAAAAGATGTTGCTCTAGTCTGTGATGCACACAGAAGTGATATATGCCATCTGTGGGGACCTAAATGGGAGATATCTTTATATTTTGTGACAAACAGGTCCATTCCCAGCATGCAATGTCTCTCTCCAGCTATGAGAACACTGAAATGCAGAGGATGCTGTGTAACATTGGGAATGTGTGTGTATGCACATGTACATGTGTCATGCAGATATAAAGGAGTTGAATGGTAGATGTGTGGATGTTAATTTGTGGATGTGTTGTGATATATGATGTAGGAGAATTTAATGTGTGTGTGTTTAGATGTAGCTGTAATTTACAGAAATGATGCATGTGAATCTTAGTGTGTGTGTGACTGTGTGTGAGAAAGAGAGAGTGTGGATGGTTTCTGCTAAAGACAGAGAGCAGACCAGTTCACCTTAATATAACTTTCACAAAGTAATCTTTCAGCGAAGGGGCGTGGCCTTGGCAAGGGGGCAGGCACACAGTGACTGGGGCTTTACGCACCTTTCTCTGCCTTAATAGCCCACCTGCCCCCAATCTCACCCCAAAGCAAGAGATGTTCATTGCCGCCTTCAGTGTTCTTGGGAAGTTTAAAATGGAGCCCCTGCTGTGTGAAGCGTTCACCCCTGAGCAGGAAACCTATTGTATGAAAGGGTTTCCAGCTCACTGTGTGATATGCTCCTTTCTTCACCAACAGACACATGCATCAAGCTAGGATTTTGCGAGTCCTTAATTGCGATTATTAAGGAATCTCAATTAAGGACTCGCAAAAGCCTATGCATGTAGGAATCGCTATAAAAATAGTGATTCTTACACATTCTTAATTTGCAAGTCGCAAATTGCGATTTGCAAATAAGGAATGGCTTCCCATTTATTCCTATGGGCCTACAGGCCCATAGGAATGAATGGGAAATTGCATGCGCAATTTGCGAGTACCAATTGGTACTCGCAAATTGCGCGTGCAATTTCAAGGGTGCAAAGGTGTCAAAAGGACACTGTGTTGCACCCCTGAAATTGATCTGTGCACAAATGTTGCGCACACACATGTCCCAAGAACATGTGTATGTGTCACCTACAACTTTGAAAAATGCACTTTAGTGCATTTTTCAAAGTTTTTGCAAATAACCAGGAAGTTCAACTTGCGATTCCTTAAATGCAATCGCAATTTAAGAACTCCTAAATAATTGCGAATTCTCAAATTGCGAGGGCCTTGACCCTGGATGCATCGCAAAAGCTAATTTTGCAATTGCAAACGGCCGATTTTTGCGAATCACACCGTTTGCGATCCCAAATAGCTTTGATGCATGTGCCGGCAAGTCTCTGTGTGATGAGGAGTGAAACTGTATGTCAGAACATGGCGCCTTGTGAGTTGGTAAACCTAATAAAGAGGAAAAAAGCAGAACTTTGGTAGTACCATTGGGTGACAACCATGCAAGGGCAAGGATTAAAGATTGCAAACGTTTTCCTAGGGTGGAATTTTACCTTCCAAGTGGAATCAAGTTGGAAGAAACTAACTGTGGTGCCCACGCCATCATCTTACTCTAAGCTTGAGCAGCGTCCCGCAGTCACAGAATGCAAGCTTTCCCATATTGTGATTGGTTGGTTGAACATGGTCTACAATCAAGGCAGGTGGCAATCACGGTGCGATGGCCAACCATGCCTGTTGCGATGAAGAAGATTTGTCACCATGTGGCAAGGACATTGATGAACTTTGTCCTAGTGGGTCCACCTGGGATTAGAAAACAAGCAATCTCCTGTTCTGCAAGTGGTGGGTGGCCAGGCATGGTCAACAGTGCATGCAGTGCCCCCCTAACCAACCTCCTGGTGCTGCTGAGGACTTTATCTCTCTCAATCGCGGCTCTCGCACCTTCCTAGTTTTCTTGGCAGCCAGCGCCTCTTGACTTGCTGCTCTGCCAACCGTCTGCTGCAAATGCAATTACCCGCTGGCACGCCTATCAATCACACACTAATTGATATGCGTTAGCAGGCTGAATACACGGGGGATGATCTCATCAGGAGCTGCATTTTGTCTTTTCTGGCCACAGAATGTGTTCCTTTACGATGGGATGTGTTTTTTCAGGACTTTGCTGAACGCGCACGCTTTATGTCACGTGGCACTGAGTTGCCAGGTTTTTGAGCTCGTGCCAGCGGGCAGCACTGTGGAACATGGCTGCTCTGCCTTGGTGTGGGAGATAGGGGTGAAGAATGAACTTGTCTCCAAAATGGAATCTATTCAGCAGTCTAGCGAGCCCACATCATTATGAAGACACATGAACACCTGATGCCAACAAAACGGGCTCTTGTTTCTGCTAAAGGCCAACGATGGCTCATGGGTTGCGGCAGAGCTACGGGTCGTTGAGTTACATTTGTTTCTGGTAAGAAGTCACCAGAAGTGATCAGTGTCCTGTAATTCACCAGTGCCTCTGTGAAATCAGGAAAAGGCTTCAGACCATTAACCAGTGCCCCTATGTTGATATCACCAAAGTACACAGCCTCAATGGGCACCTTGCAGACCTAGAACGTCTGTCTTGATCACTGGTGTTCTGCCGGAACAGAGTTATCTATTGATTTTTAGTGGCGGGCGTCATTTGTATCTAAACTGGACTTCATGTCACCCACACCATACTAAACTCAGCAGTGCCGATTCACAGAACTAACTTAAGACAAAATCCTAAATGTACTACTTTTGATATTCACAGAAGGCATTTAGTAGTATTAAAGTTAGGATTTTGTCTTAAGTTTGACTTAAGTCTGTCTTAAGTTTGTCTTAAGTTTGTCTTAAGTCAAACTTAAGACACAATCCTAACTTTACTACTACTAAATGCCTTCTGTGAATACCAAAAGTAGTAAGTTTAGGATTTTGTCTTAAGTTAGTTCTGTGAATCGGCCCCAGTATCATCTACAGCCGGGCACTCAGAATATGACACATCTGAAGCAATGTGGACACAGGTAAAGACCATCTACAGGACCTTGAAACATTATTTAAAAGGCAAGGCTATCCTCTGCTTATCATACAGCAACAAATTGACAAATCTTTGCAGTTGCCCAGGGAATCACTTATTTGGAATACCAGCAACAGGAACAAAAGTGACAGAACTCCATTTGTGGTTGACTATTATCCACCAGCTCCCAACTACAGAAATAAAATGCAAAAAAACCTTTCCCTTTCTGTCCACATGTGAAAAATTGCAAAAGGTTTTTCCAAAACCTCCAGTCATTGCTTACCGCAGATCTCCCAATTTACGATCCTTATTGTGAGAGCTAAACTTAAGCTGGTATAAATGCAGGGGTTCATTGCTGTGACTCTAAAAGGAGCATCATGTGTGAATACCTTTTACAAACATCACCAGTAACTAGTTCTGTTACCAGAAGGGCCTGTGGAATAAGACAGCATCTTGAATGTCGTTCAACATGCATTATTTATGTGATTCAGTGCCAACGCCACAGCTGTAATATGTAGGCCAAACTTGACCAGCCTGTAGCAAATCACGTTAACCTTCTGGATCATTTATTATCACATTTTAAGATTTTCCCTATGAAATATGGCTTCAAGGATGAACTACCGGCCGCCAGAGAAAACCACTGGATGTAGTGTTTAAAACCACTGCATCTAGATGGACAGATCATCACTGACAGACAAAACCACCTGATTACTGCATATCTCAAGTGATCTCAGGACTGCATTGATTCCAAATTCAAAATGGAATCTTTACTCATGATGCTTTTTAAAAGTTCAGCTGTGTCATCTGTGCCACCACTGAGCAAACCATCTTGTACTACCTGAGGAAGGCAGAAGCGGAAACGTAGTGGGATGGTGGAAATACGTTTTGATCTTTGGTGAGTCCCTCTGTTTGAGTCCCTTCTTCCTTGGAGATATATACGAACCAAGCACAGGAGTGGTATAACAATGGTGGCAGATCGAGGTATCGATATTTGCTTGGTACGCTGCCAGCCACGGGAGGGCGGACATCTGGCCTGTCATGGGTCGTGACTTCACAGCGAAGCACGAAGCACGGTCTCAGTGCTTCTCAGACTACGCCCATCACGGAGGCTGCAGAAGGCGTTGGGCAGAGTAGGAAGAATACCTCAGACCCGATAGAAACTTTTCACAGTCCTGGTAGCCGCTTCCAACATCCACCAACGAGGATGCTGGAACTTTTAGTCCTCTTGGTCTCCACCAATGGGAAGGAGGCACTATACATTCGGCCAGGGCGACTGACGCTGGAATCTGGGGACCACGGTTCGATCCCCGGCTCCGGCGGCAGGTTAGCCCAGCACCATGTGACTCTGGGCAATAGCTCGCTTAATCTTCCCGACGGCCCCCAGCGCCTAGAGACCCTTACGGGTGATTGTGCGCTTTACAAATGTGGACTTTACTTTACATTTAAGTGGGACTGCATTTGGCACCAGCACAGGGAGCAGAAGGCATCTGATGAGGGACCATTTCCCGAAACGCGTCATGCCAAACAACAAATGCTGAAGTGAACTTACCTACATACTGCCCGCTGAGTCCCTCGTTGTCTTCTAGCAGGAGGCGACCTCTGTTCATATAAATATATGAACATATATATATATATTTTTTGTATAAATTGTAAACTTATCCCCGTTTAAAAATTAAATAATGTACCTGCACTTTCTGTCGTATGAAGGAAACTGAATGTACTTTACAGACAATTTTGTTAAAAATGGCTGATGCAAATGACCATTGTTTTTTACTTGAGGGTCAGCTTTCTAGTAATTGTAAAATAGTAAAAAGTACGGATCAAAAGCACTTTAGCACTTTAAATGACGCTCTAGACTATGGGACTCAATGGCCCAGTAGAAAGCGGAGAGCCGAAAAGCATAGACCGTCCATACTTTTTGTTTTTGCACCATGGTGTGCTAAATAAGCACTTCTTTCTTCATAAATACCTGTTGAGTGCGCTCCTTATGGTGCCGTGAAATTCTCGCTGTGTGGAGGTGTGAAGATCAATGGAAATTATATATATATATATAAATATATATACATATATGTACATATATCTATATATACATATATATACATACATGCAATATATATATATATATATATATATATATATATATATATATATATAGGAACACCTCCTTCCTTAAAAAGAGAGAAGCCACAGCGGGGGATCAGGTTGGAGGAAGCTTTAATGAAACACACTCGGCAAATGCATTTCGGCAAGTTTTTGCCTTCTTCAGTGCCCGGTGAGTGTTTACCAGGAGGCAAGTCCCTTCTCCCTTTCATTTGTCCTCCTCACCGCTGATTAGTTACACCCTTGCACCCTATCCCATGTGAGTATATATATATATATATCACGCTCAAGGTTTCCACTGTTCCAGAATAGAAACCACGCACCCAAAGGGTAATTTCTCCAACCAGATTTTATTCGGTTCGTAACAGACGCGTTTCGGCGCTCCGCCTTCCTCAATGTTACAAACATTTGTTGGTTGGCGCCATGTTTTATTTTCACCCCCACGTGATTAAATCATGAAAACAAACAAGGGACTATAATCAAAAACACCACATTCGATGACTTCTACGTATTTCGAGGTTTACATTATATCCACATCGTCTGTTGATATACGCATTTACAATTATGTTCAGAACACACATTTAAGAATCAAAGCCGTGTATCGGCAAGGTCTGAACCAATCTATTGTAAGCCTCACAATTCTCTTCGAGACCAGCAGCGCCATTTTGGTAGTTTTACTACCCAAAGCCAACAGAAAATTCCGCCGTATATCGGCTGACTGAGTGTATATAAACAATGTACAAAACCTCTCTCATGTTATTATGCCGTGGATCGGCCTATCTCCCTTGACATATTTCGTTTTCACGAGTTACATTTCTCTTAATATTATTATATTATATTATATCATTGTGTCATCAGGGGTAGCCCAAAATCAGGTTGCTAAAAATACATTCACCCTTTCCCCTAAGCAATCCTGAAAAAGTTCATTGAGGTTCCAAAGAATTCATAAGTTTCTGTTCCTCTAAAGGATACATTTCAAAAAGTTCCAAAATTTAAAATTACACAAAGTTACAGAGTTACAAAGTTATAAAGTTATAAAAATGTGAGATCAAATCAATTCGTTCCACCACATTTTCAATATCACAAAGTTTGCTTTTTCATATGTACATTTCAGAAAGTTCATTGTTTTGAGGCTCTCAATGCAAGTCGGTTTGATTCTATGTGTCCTAATATGGGATGCTAATTCTTCACCCGCATTCAATCCCGTAGGGTGTTTTGTCATTAGATCTATAATATATCGGGACTCTAGTCTCCTCAGTCTGTGTAACCTATCACCTCCCCTGGGACTATCAACTATATGGTCTAAACCAAAGTACTGCAGTTGGTGTCTGTTACTTGAGTGTTTCTCTTGAAAATGCCGAGCAACAGGATATGCTTGATCATTTTTATCAATTGCTCTTAAATGTTCTAGAATTCGCATTTTCAATGGTTTAATTGTACTTCCAATATAGGAAAGTCCACACGGACATTTGAGACAGTACACAGCATACGTAGTGCTACAGGTGAGATATTTATTGATTGTTTTGGTAATTCCTAGGTTCGGTATCTCATAACTTTTTAGCAGGAAGAGCGAGCGTGGATATATATATATATATATATATATATATATATATATATATATATATATATATATATACATTACTGACAATACAACCTGATCACTGCATATCTCAAGAAAGGCGGAAGCTGAAACGTTGTAGTGGAAATATATTTGTGTTCTTTGGTGAATCTATCTGTTTGAGTCACTTCTTTCTTGGATATATACATACATATATATATATATATCGTGAGCAAGGTATTTGTAATACCGAAACGCGTAGATCGGAACATCTGCCTGTGGAAATGTAACTTAAAACGATAAAATAAAAAAACTGCAAAAAGAATACCCGTGGAGTGCGACCCATTTGTTTCCTGTGAGGGAGCTGTGGATAAGATATCAGCAGCGTGGTTCAGCTGCAGGGCGCCGCACCCGTACTGAGCGCTGTTGGAGTGGCGAAAGGAACCAACCATGGAAAATATATATATATATATATATATATATTGCGTGCATGTGATGCCCTGAGACTTAATAAGACCTTTAGTCCTATTTCTATGTCTATACCTGTCCTGGTTTTTGTTCTGAAGTTCTGGTCACCCGCCCACTATGGCACCAGTGCCAGAGCCCTGCCCAGTACATCTTCTTCCATCCTCCCTGACATGTGCCATGCTGGCTTCTGCGGGCGCAGAGAGCAGGCTGCCTCCCTGCAGAATGTACCCGGGCATCCGAGCGTGTAAACAGAAAGGATGCTAAGTGGATTAGTGGTGTAGCCTGTTAGTCCCTCCAGGCCCCAAGGGCTGCTGTTTAATATCCTTTCCCTGCTCTTTGGCTTGTCCTCGTGATTGTGTAGCGCTGCCACGCTGGTACCTGCCCATGGAAAGAAAAACAAAAAATAACAAGGAAACTGCAACATGTATTAGAGATTTAGTGGCAGTGATCAGCCGTCATGATGGGGCAGTGGATGGGCGCAGGGACAAGCAACAGGGGCAGAGAGGGTTTGTACAAGCACCAAGAACAGACAGAGGGCTTTTACCAGCGACATACAGGGTTTGTGAAACCACAAGGGACTTGTACAAGCAACAGGAACCGGCAGAACGTGTACAATCACCAGGGCCAGAGACTGTTTTATAAAAGCTTACAGAGAGGGCTTGTACAACCATCAGAGATATACAGCAATTGTGTAATCACCAGGGACAGAGACTATAAAATCACCAGGGACAGAGACTGTTTGTAAAACCACCAGGGACAGAGAGGGATTGTGCAGTCACCAGGGACAGAGACTATAAAATCACCAGGGACAGAGACTGTTTATAAAACCACCAGGGACAGAGAGGGTTTGTGCAATCACCAGGGACAGAGACTAAAATATCACCAGGGACAGATACTGTTTATAAAACCACAGGGACAGAGAGGGATTGTGCAGTCACCAGGGACAGAGACTATAAAATCACCAGGGACAGAGACTGTTTATAAAATCACCAGGGACAGAGAGAGCTTGTACAACCCACAGAGATATACAGAAAGTGTGCAACCACCAGAGACATACATGGGTTGGACAGTCTTCAGGGACAGAGAGTGTTTGTTAAACCACCAGGGACAGAACAGGAGTGTGCAATCACCAGGTAGGTGCATAGACTTTGCTGTCACCATGGACAGAGAGGGTTTATAAAACCACCAGGGACAGAAATTGATTTAGCAATCACCAGGGACAGAAAGGGCTGGTGCAGTCACCAGGGACAGAGACTGTTCATAAAACCACCAGGGACAGAAAGGGCTGGTGCAGTAACCAGGGACAGAGACTGTTCATAAAACCACCAGGGACAGAAAGGGCTTGTGCAGTCACCAGGGACATACATGGATTCTGTGATCGCTAGGGATAGAGGGAGTTTAAAAAGCCAGCAGGGACAGAGTGAGTTCGTACAAGCAACAGAAACTGATGGTTTATACAAGCACTGCTGACAGTGAGGCATTATATGCAAACACGACAGACAGACAGGAGTTGTGTAGTAAACAAGCATCACAGGGCAGGGAGCGTTGTCTACAAACACCATTGACCAGAAAAGGTATGTTCAAGCGCCAGGACACTCCGACGTCGATGGACAGGGATGAGGGAAAGGTGGGGTCTAGGAACTAGTACCAGCAGTCACCAACCACAGAGACGCTAATGTACAAACAGCGGTGAGCAGTGAATAATATATCCAAAAACTGGGTGTCTGTGAGGCTGATATACAAACACAGCAGATCTAAAGCCAGAATGGGTTACAATCATTCGGATACAAATACCAGCAACGAAGAGCATTATCTGCAAGCCGAGGAACACAGAAGGTTGTGAGCAAGGACCAGGATTCAAGATGGCGGTGTAAAATCTCTGTAGAGGGTATGGGTAGACACTAAGGAGAGGTAGGGGCTAAAGAGAAGCAACAGAGACGCCTACGACGAAAGGCGTAATAATCAAACACCAGAAGCATGTGAGGGTGATTTACAAATATGGCGACTGAGAGTGTCGTGATTGAGGTGCCAGGAGAGTGGCATTGTGATGTGCGAACAATTGGTCAAGCACCAAGGATGGATATAGGGTCTGAACACGACAACGAGTTATATGGAGGCACTAAAGGATAAAGAGCATAAACCTCAAACACCAGGGATAAAGAGGGGTATAGTGAGGAATATATGTCTTTGTCCCGCAGTCTTTTTCCCCGCAGGGATTCACACCGCGGTCGTTACAACGACCGCATAGTGATTCCGCATGCCATTACTCTGCAAGTTAGAACAACGACTTGCAGAGGGGGGGGGCGCTGGATGTTAGAATGGTATAATTAACTATTCCAACTCCAGTCTGTGCAGACACAAGGGAAGGTGTTGGATTTTAAATCCAACACCTCCACCCCCCTCCGCAAGTCATTGTTCCGACTTGCGGAGTAATGGTATGCGGAATCACAACGCGGTCGTTGTAACGACCGCGTTGTGATTCCATGCGGGAACTTTGTTTACCTATAGTGAGACATCCGATGGAGAGGGTAACTAACAGAAACTAGGGCCAAAGAGGGCTTTGTTGAAACTCCAGGGAATAGTGAGGGCAGAGCACAAAAAAGATGGATGAAGAGGGCTTTTTTGTGCAAACCGTGCACACACTGGGCTGCTTGATTCACAAGATCCAGAGGCAGAAAGAGTGATGTGCAAATAACAAATATAGAAAGAGATGATCAGATTTTAAAGAATGGTGAAGATGAGGTTTAGGCTTAGAGGAAGGGATACGGCCTACTCTGCCCTCGCAGCACACCTTCCACCATTGCATCGCAGTAGGGGCGGCTCTAGGCTCATGGTGGCCCTGGGCAGGGAGCGTAGGTAGGGGGCCCCGGAAGAGGAGGTCTAGGCGGGGCGGAGCCCCCCAGAGCTCAGGAGGGGGGGGGGTGCACAGTGTTAGGAAGTGGAACAGAGCTGGAAGCCGCCAAATCCCTGCCAGGGGCCGCCACGCATATATGTATCCATCCTCAGAGGATTATTATATTAAGGATATATATTGGTGTGGAGGCCCTGGGGTTTGGTGGCCCTGTGCAGGTGCACAGCTTGCACATGCCTAAGGCCACCCCTCGCGAGGTGAGGTCACAGCAGCATCATCAGCCATTCAGGGGAACTTTAAAAAGAACCTTTTGCTCCATAAGACAACTCCTCTCTTTCAGCACTTTGTGTTGAGTGTCTGCTTTACTGGTGCCAAGAGGCATCCTGGTGGCCATCTGTGTGCCTTGAAAAGCAAAATAATATACCAGAGCATGCATTTCAATGGACCAATTATAAGACCCAGAAAAGAGCCTGGGTCCCAGCAATCAATGTGTTCCTTAAATACAATTTTCAGCTGAATAAACTGCCCCAGACAGTCCCTCATCTTAGAAGCTGTCGCAGAAATAGACCCTTATAGCGTGCACCACCGTGCACTACTCATTTTGCACGACTTTGATGTATTTCTTCTGCTGGAAAGGTTTCCCCTATGGATGAATGCAGCATTGCTACAGTTGCATTAGTCCAATGCACTCTGCCAGCTTGAACGGTTCATGGCCAGACGCAATGCTCTCTCCTCTCAGGAAGTGGTCAGAGGTGAGGGGCATCTGGTTGCTGGGATACTGTGTGTGTCAATTATTCCTTTCTGTTCCATGACCATGTGAGCAAACATTTTGTGAAAACATTCCTTCCGAGCTGCGAGTATAGTGCAGGTGTTTTTGAGTGGTTGATTGACAGCTGCACGAGTTCTATTAGATATGCTGAGAGTGTATGTATTTGTAATTGTATTTATATAGCACTTACTACTAATACTGAAGTGCTTTTCGGTGAGTGGCACACTACTCCGGAATCTAAAAAGGATTAGTGGTGAATTAGTATAGGGAAATATGATTTAATTTGAGCGGTGGACATGTGAGTCTGTTAGTTGAATTGAAAAGGATAAATGAGGGATAGAAGAGGAAAGAGTCTGGAAAGTGTTTAAAGGGAAATCATAGCAGTAGAAGAAGGTTTGGGATGAGTAGAAGTAGAGATGGAGGAGGGAAGAGTCTCTAGAAATGGATTAGGGAGATCATAGTAGTAAAATGAGTTTTCGGAAGAGTCTAAAGAAGGATACATAAAGGAAGAATTTAGCAAGGGTTGTTTGGGAGATCATAGTAGTAAAATGAGTTTTCGGAAGAGTCTAAAGAAGGATACATAAAGGAAGAATTTAGCAAGGGTTGTTTGGGAGATCATAGTAGTAAAATGAGTTTTCGGAAGAGTCTAAAGAAGGATACATGAAGGAAGAATTTAGCAAGGGTTGTTTGGGAGATCATAGTAGTAAAATGAGTTTTCGGAAGAGTCTAAAGAAGGATATATGAAGGAAGAATTTAGAAAGGGTTGTTTGGGAGATCATAGTTGTAAAATGAGGTTTGTAATGATCCACGGAAGGATAGAGGAAGTAGGAGTGTAGAACGGATAATTTTGGAGATCATAATAGTAGATTGAGGTTCGGGATGAGTCAGAGAAGAGGTAGAGAATATATTGAGAGTTATAGGGTGAAATATACGGTAGTGCATTGGAGAGACTGTTTTTTTAGAGTAGGAGTAAAGTTATTAATACAAAGATACATAAGTACATCGAATGTATACATGTATGAGGAAGGTAATATATCTAGATTTAAGATGTATTTAATAAACTCAGATTTTCAGGTGTTGCTGTACTTTGAGCAAATGCATTTCATCTATTTTTTAACTTTAAATATTGTTTTCGTTATTTCAATAGTGAAGCAATTGTAGATAAGTAGTTATGATAATATTTACATATTGTGATAGATAAATAAGTGGAGAACTATAAGCATCTAATATATATATTAGTTAACCAGACCTAAAGAATAACTATATATTAAAAAACATAATTATTATACATATTTATACAAAAAAGTACACACATCAAGAGACACACATATAATCAAACTACATGTTTATATAGACAGGGATATATGCTGTACTTTTGTGTTTGAGTATTGCTGTCATGTAGGCAAGAGACAACTCTTAAGTCATCTTCTGAAGGTAAGATAGTTATCCATGGATCTTATGTTTGTGGGGTAAAGAGTTCCATAGTTTTGCTGCTTGAACAGAAAAGGATGTGCCACCTATGATTTTTTTTCTTGTATGGTGGGATTTTGGGCGCGGTGCCACTCTAGATTGGAGGTTCCTTTGTTGAATGTATTTAGTGATTTTGTTCCTGATGAAAAGAGGTTCTGTTCCATGTAATTCTTTGTGTGTGATACAAATCAGCTTGAATGTGGATCTTCTGGCAACCGGTAACATGCAGTGCTCAGTGGATGTAAATTGTGATGGGCCAGTGTCTGAATGCACTTGTGTGCATGTGCATGTGTGTGCATGTGTGTGCATGTCTGTGTTTGTTTGCACGCATGTGTGTGTCAAGAGATGGTGCACTTTGTGGTTGAGGCCAAAGACTGCCAGAGATCTTCCCCAGGGTCCGCTCTTCTTTAGACTGAAAGTTGCTGGTGTGCTTTCACTGCTACTCAGAGAGATGGCCCGCAAGGAATATACTTTGAAACAGAGTTTGCACAGCTGTTCATATTGTCACGCTCTAATAAAGCCTTCCAGTGTCTATTGTCTCCCAATACAGTAATTTATCTGAATATCAGAATACAGTACTTCATCCTATTGTCTCATAATCCTAGCATAGTTTGATAATCCACTACTTCATCTCATATCTTCATAATACAGTACTACATCCCAGTTTTAAAAACATTTATTTAATTCATAGTCCAGTACTTCATCGAGTAGTTTGATAATCCAGTACTTCCTCCTATAGTCTCATAATCCAGTACTACAACCCAGTTTTAAAAGCATGTATTTAATTCATAGTCTCATAATCCAATACTTCATCCCATAGTCTCATAATCCAGTACTTTATCCCATAGTTTTATATTCCAGTACTTCATTGGATAATTTGATAATCCAGTACTTAATCCCATAGTCTTATTATCCAGTACTTCATCCCATAGTTTCACAATGCAGTACATCATCCCATTGTGTCATAATCCAGTACTTCTTCCCATAATCTCAGAATCCAGCATTTCATCTCATAGTTTCATAATCCAGTACTTCATCCCAGTTTTATAAACCTTTATTTAATTCATAGTCTCATTATCCAGTACTTCATCCCATTCCCATAGTATCATAATCCAGTATTTCATCCCATAGTTTCATAATCCAGTACTTCATCCCAGTTTTATAAACCTTTATTTAATTCATAGTCTCATTATCCAGTACTTCATCCCATTCCCATAGTATCATAATCCAGCATTCATCTCATAGTTTCATAATCCAGTACTTCATTCCAGTTTTATAAACCTTCATTTAATTTATATTCACATGATCCAGTACTTCATCCTATTGTTTCATAATCCAGTACTTCACTTCAAACTCTCATTGTCCTGTACTTCATTTCACAGTCCCACAATGCAGTGCTTCATTCAACAGTATCATAATTCACTTCTTCATCCCACAGGCTCCTGATCTAGCCTTTGGTTCAGTGGTTTCCGAACTCATTATTGCATCTCAGTCACGCGATGCTGTGTTTCCTGCATACAACTCCACCCCTATTGCCACATGGTTTAGGCGGGAACCCAAAGATGCCGTCCTACAGGTTTCCATGTCACTGTCACAAGTCTCCACCAAGAATCTCACAATCAAGAGGCGCCAGTGATTTCTTGATATTTGCTCATTAACCGGCCTCCTAGCGGCTGCGATTCCACAGGCTCTTCTCAGACAGGCTCCCATCACGGAGCCTCTTCTCATGAAGATTCCACGCCCTCAGACTCCACCCTCAGTTGCGCATCCTCCGTTGCAGGGGCTACCTCCCACCGGAGTCATCCTGTAGACTTCCATTCCACACAGTGCCACAAAACAGGCTGATGTTACCGAATGCCCCATTTCACAGATCCCTTGAACACAGGCCCATGTCCTTGTTCCTAATCTCCTATTTGCACCCGCTGCCACACAGAGGCAACCATTCAACATGGTTATATTCTGCACGCTCCCCTATACACACTCCCATCACAGAAGCCACCATGACACCGCTTCTTGGCACAAGGGCTCCTATCTCTTTTCTAATATTTAGTTATTTACATAGAATGTTACCCATTCTGTTCGAAAACTTCTTTCCATTGGCTGTTCCCATTTCACAAAATCCCATTCAACAATTACTTTTTTCAAAATATAAGAGTATACAGGAGTCAATACCACAGGGCCCTATCCTATAGGCTCGCAGTGCACATATTCTTGACTTAAAGACACCAACTCTGAATATGAATCTTACAGCTCTTCATTTTGCAGGTTCCACTACCACAAGCTTTGGTCATGCAACCTGCCATCTGGCAAGATCAAGATTTTGCAAACTCCTGTCTCACATTAACCTAGCCGTCAGATTTCCACCCCACTGGCCCAAATTATACAGGCTTCCATTCCAAAGCATACCATCTCACAGGCACTCGACCCATAGGTTCCAATGTGGTAACTTGTTTGTAGGGCTCTAATCCTATAAATTGTCAAGTCCTACAATTCCATGTTGCACATGCATCCGTTTCCAAGGCTCCCAATCACAGAAGATTCCATCACATCGCTCCAGTGTCCACTTATTCACACCGCAGAGACGTCCATCCCATGGTGCATTGTCCCACGTGGCACCATATCCAACATTTGTGTGTGAGAGTCATTCTGGCCAGAGCTGGAGCAGAAGAACCAAGAAACCAATCGGTGTACGTGCGCTCTAGAAATAATTTTAACATAACATAACAACCCCTGTTGGGCCAGGACTAGCCAATACAGCGTGAACTTAGCTATGAATGAAGACGAGGTGAAATGGTGGAGAAACCATGATGGTCAGAAAGAACTAACAGCAAATATCAAATGAAGGAACAATGCGTACTTTACATTTATATTTGGAGGAAAAAAGGGGGAGGAATAGCCGATGTAGCAGTCTAAATCAAATATAGAGTAACACGGGCGGATGGTTTGCACTTGACAAAATTCACTAGGGATAACATCAACATTTCCCTAGGCACCAATATGCAGATGGGACCCAGATGTGTCTTAAGGGAATAGATCATTACAGCCAATTAGATGTGGAAATTCTCATGCACACATGAACAAATCCCCTGAGCCAAGAGCCTGCTGTTCCCACAGGAGCAGCACGCGTCAGCCGAAACGTGTCAGCTGAGATCCGACAATCGCGAGTTCAGGCTTGAATATGGTTTTCCCAACTGGAGACTAACCATTGCTAAGGATGACAATGTACCTGGTTCAACAAATCATAATTGGGAGTCAACATTACTCATCGCCTTGCAGAGAATAAATCATTCTTTGTGATTTGAGTGTATACTGAGGCATTCCTCTCAACTCACCCTTGCATGGGGGTGTCAAGGGCCAGTCTTCACTCTACAAACAAGCAAAATGCCTCTCGAAGAGTTAAATGTGAGCCCCAGCCCTAAAAATCTTGCTTCATTCACCATTGCTTTAAATGGGACCAGCCTCCAAATCCACTGGCTTCCTTGCTCTTTGACGGTCCGTAGTGTTGAGAGATAGGAGCTAGGTCTGTGCAGAAAGCTATACTCACATCTGGTTGTGAGGCACTCGCGACGGATTCTCACCATTGTGCATCCAGTAATGGACCAATGATGGGACCGGTCATTCTGGGTGTCCGCCTGGCATTCGCCTCCCACAAGGGATGCAATAGAGGAATCATGCAAACAGTAATACCTTTATGTCTAATGAAAACTTGACACATATATGGGATTGGAAGGATGCAACCTGTTGTCAAGGAAGGCAAAACAGAGGTATCCTTTTTAAGAACGCAAATACTTCGTTGACCTTAGGGACCCGTTCCCTAAAGGATCCTTAAATTGGAATTAAGATATTTTTGTTTTCTGTCCAGTCCTCTTTGGCCCGTAGCATCAATTTAAAGTTCATTTTGCAGTTTATACAAATAAGGCTGACTGTCCAGAACAATTTTGGGTTGTTTTTTGGGCCTTTTTTTTGTGGAAAAAGGAAATGTACTGTTTTGCCAGAAGGATGGGGAGCGAGACATTTCTGTGCTGAAAATCTGTTGGAAAGGTTGCAACTAAAATGTGTGCCTATAGTTTGGAGAGATGTTTAAATGCCTTGGGTTTGATCCTATTTAGTCTGGGTGCTTTGCCACAGCGAGTTCCGCGATTGCCAACGTTATTTTTTCCTGCTCATTGCTAAAACCATATTTAGCTCTCCCATTGCCTCTTTCATCTGCTGTTTTGCTTTTTGGGGGAGAGGGGAGCTTGGTTTCATTTGCCAGGGCATCACAGGTGTGATTTTTCTGTGCCAAATTCAGATGTGTAATGGCGGTTCCATGACTCTCTGCCAATGAGTGCCTTCACATTTTTCTTTCTGGTGCCCAGCCCCCTGACATTCTTTTTCTCCAGTGAAGAGGTCGTTCTCTAGAGCTGCTTTCTCCAGGGCATTCCAGTTTTTCAGTAGGACTTGGGGGCATATCATCAAGCCCCGGAGATAAAGTTATCGCCGCTTTAGCGTCCGTTTTCGGACGGAAAACGGCGATAATTTTATCGCCTAAGCAGCAAGGTCACGCTATCGCATGAATCCTTGCATTATCGCCCTTTCCTCCAACGCCCATCGGTGCATCTCTAATGAGATGCAAAGTGGGCGTTCCTAGGCGACATTTCTCCAATTATCAATGGGCACGCTAACCTGCAGAGCGACAAGCAAAGTAGCGATAACCCCTGTTATCGCTACTTTCCTTGCGCCTGCTTCAAAACTGACTTAGCCATGATATCCTATGTAAGGTGGATATCATGGCTAAGTATGCCTTGCCCTATCAGCAGGCTTCCACCAAACCTTGTGCCATTATCGCTGTATTTCCAGCGATAATCGCACAATTGGCAGCTTGAGCTCTGAATTTTAATCGCTTTGGAGATAAGCGTTGCTGATAGCACGCTATCTCCGCGATAAAATTCAGAGTTGACTGGCGATAATTATCCTCTCGCTAAGAGCGCTGAGCGATAATTATCACATGGCCTTGATGATATGCACCTTCGTCTTTTTTATGCAATTAAGATTTCATAGCATTTCGTTGCCCTTTTAATTTCTTTCGAAGGGCCCTCATAGTGGACAAGTGTTTTAACTCCTCTTTCACTTTCCTACAGTCTTTGTTGACCCAGGTTGAATTGACAGCTTTCTACTGCGGACGCCATCTTAGTGTGGACACCATCTCAATGTGGACACCATCTTAGTGTGGACACCATCTTAGTGTGCACAGCCACTAGGGTGAATGGCCCCACGCCGTCATCATTGCCCACTCCTGGGATTTGGCCCAGGCCCGGGAGTAGGGAGGGTTGCGTTTTGTTGACCTTGCTCATTCACACTCTAGACTTTATCCACATTGGAGCCCGAAGGAAAAAAAATGAAGAATAAGACAAGGATAAGTAAAAAAAAATATTGATTAGTCCATGGTCATAAAGCTACAAACCTGCTTCTGTCACTTGTAAAACTTTACAGCTGAACAAGTGCAATAGGATTTATAGCTGTCCTCTTCAGCATCCTCAGAGTAGCTAGCCATGTGGAAAGTAAGGTCTGGGAGTTAAAGATGTGTCTTTGTATGCAGGAGTTGAACATTGTAGCCCCTGCCTCCTTGCATCAACGTGGCATACAGAGAAAATATAGACATATATGTTTTATGTAATATAGTACATTTCTATATTTAGGATTTATATGGCTATAAAGCAAAGGTTCAGTCAGTGACCCCTTGAGGTGGTCCCCCTGCAAAGTACATGGAAGCCTTCCCACCCTCACCCCCACGCTATATATATATATATATTATATATATATATATATATATATATATTCACGCTCCAAGGTTGGCCACCAGATGAGTAGCACGCGAGCAGCAGCTTTATTTATGTGTAGGTGAGGACGGGGATCCGCTTGTAGACGCCGCTCCGTAATGGATCTGCCCGACGCGTTTCGAAGCTCCATCTGCTTCTCTTCAGGGGCTTTAACGGAAGCGGTGTGCGCACCCGCTACACTTCTCCAATTATATAACTCGCCCGTCGATGGGAGGCTCCAATGAGACTTCTGGGAAGTGTAGTACGGAAAGCACACAATCAAGTCCTGTATGGACTCCACAAGTCCTGTATGGACAACCCCATGGAGCGTAATATATATATATATATATATATATATATATATATATATATATATATTCTCTCTCCTCCAATGCCGGTCTGTGCACTCTGGGCTGTCGTGGCGCGGTCCTGGTTAGGCCACCGACAGGCCTACAAATCCATATATATGAACCCATACTCTCCCAAGCTTTGAAGACGCTACACCAAGGGGTCCGTTCAACATGAACTTTATTGTGAAACTGCTTTCTCAGTCTGAATTTACAATCTTCCTGACGCGTTTCAGGGCACCGCCCCTTAATCATAGGAAAGGGAGCTGCCAGGTCACGAGATGCACTACGGCATGCTGGAAGTTGTAGTGCCGTAATTTTATATTTTCCCCTCCAGTGGGGTTCGTGTGTCTGGCATCGTTACTATGCTCCTTTACAACAATGTTTTTAGCCCTCCAGTGGGCCTCAGAGTAGAGAAACAGTCAAAATTGCGCAGGGACCTGCTCGCTGCTATCAGGCTCGAATCTAATCATAATGTATTGTCACTTTAAGAGACCAAGGGGCCTCATGCACTAATTACTGATTGCAAAAATCTGGTCACAATTTGCACACAGTATTTTTTTAACAAGAAAGAATTTAGTGAAACGACCTATGAACTAAAAGGTCGGTTCACTAAAATCTGATTGGGTGGGTCGCTAGCCAACCTACCTCATGATTATTAATGAGGTAGGTTGCAAGTTGCAACTCACTCTGATTGGTGGCCATCACCGTGAAGGGGACCTGGTAAGAACCATAAAAAACCAATAGATTAGTAAGGAACGTTTCCAGATTTGTTACCCTTTCAGGAGTCCTAATTGTGGAATAAATGTGCTTTCACCCAATAATTAGTGGCATGCTACCTCATGGGACTGTTACTACTCACGCTGTGTTACAATCATCATGGGTGGCGCTAGAGGTATTTTTTCAGATAGTGGATAGGGATCTTATTATTGCAAAAATTATTAAAACTGTATTGAGGATACCCTATATATATGTTTATTTATTTGTGTATTCCACAGGCAGGGTTGAAAATCTATAAGGATGGTCTTAAGGCATAACCCTACCATCTCCCCACGAATGTCATATACATGTTTCGGCCCATCGTTTAATTCACTACGGGTCAGCGGCCTTCGTCAGGACTGGGGGATCCCTGTTCTGAGTCACTGTTCCTGTTATTCTGTCAGCCTAATCAGTGTATATTTAAAAACTGGTTTCAGTGCCATGCAGAGACCTTACTTGTCACCCACATTAAGGATAAACGAGGACTTGCTAGGTGGCCATCACAGGGATGGTGGCCTGATAGGGTCAATATGCTACCATGTCTGTGATTGCATTTCAATAAAGTTAACTTTTTTTAAATGCAGCCCAGACTGCGTTTAAAAAGAAAAGTTTTGGGGGGGAAAGTTTGAGAGTTGGCAGTGATCGCTTGGACCAAATGCCTACCTCCCAACAAAAGACAATTCACGAAGGAGAAGGGGTTGCAAGGAAACAACGTCCCTTCTCTAAATGTATTATAACCCTATGGTGGAACTTAGTGATTTTTCAGTGTTTAGCAGCCGGATTTCCATTGCAAAGCATTGATACATTGCATACTGATTCGATATTTGGATGGGGCACCTACATTACGTCCCTTACTAAAACAGCGTTGGCATGGTGTCGCAATCCCATTTTAAGAATTGTTAAAAGTTTACTGATTCTTAAGATGGGATTAATACATTTAAAAAGAATTTCTGCTTTTTGAAACTCTAGGAGTGTTGCGAGAGTAAAAATCCATTGTAAATTGGGCCCTAAGGGACTAAAATCGGAAAAAAGCATAACATCGGCGACACGCTGCTACAGGGTAGCAGTCTGACGTAAAATAATCACGAGAGCTCCCTTGTAGGAAATGACTTGGAAATGACATAAACACATAAAGATTACCCAGAATTGCCAGAAATTACACAATTGCCTAAACATCCTGTGCTTTTTGCACAAGCCATTTTTTGACCTTACTCTCAAAATCAAAATTGGTTGTGATTCTCTAGAATTGGCCAAATTGCACGGAGTTTATCCCCCTTATGCCTCCCATCGAGCGCCAAATGAATTGTGGAATAGAGCATTTTTTGCATCCCATTTTTTCTTTGCAATAGTCAGTGATGGCTTTTTTTTAGCTGTTTAGTAGAAGCAATTCAATATTGGGCAATTCAGAAATAATCATTTTTGTGTAAATGCGATTATCACACAGGCCTCCTCTGCTCTGATGTTGTCATTAATGGGGTACCCCGCTGCACTCTTCCAGCCGCTTCTGTCTCTGTTCACCTCTCAATCAACCCACCTGCCTTTGTCAATTTTTCTCACCCTGAGGGTAAGGTGACCAGAATTTTAACCCGTTCCCTGTGGTGCAAATTCCGCTGCGGTGCAGGGACGTCACGGTAGGCGTGTGCGGAGGATGGCCAGGGCCGTCCGAACTCCGCCCACTAATTAATTATTCCACACAGGCGGGGAATTTGCGCCGCGCTGGGGAATCGGCGGCGTTCGGACGGACCCCGGCCGTCCTGAGCACACGCCCACGGTGATGTAGGACGGCCAGGGGCCGTCCTGAGCACACAAGGGATTAAAGCCAAAAACCGGGACATTTCACAAAAATAGAAGACGGACTACAATTTTACTTCAAGCGAGTGCACAGAATGACAGCGCTCCTAAGCAGAGAATTGCAGAACAGACAGTAAGAACATACATAAAATGCCATTTTTAAACCCAGTAGGTTGCCTGTTAATTAAATTGCGTTCTTGAAACAACTGCTAACTATTCCTGCTTTGTAAAACACCAAAAACACCTCCCTCCGTTTTCAATCCACCCTCTCTAAAAACCGAGACATGAGCTGATTTTCTTGAAATCTGCCGGGACAGCTAGTGAAAAACCCGGACTGTCCTAGCAAATCCGGGCCACCTGGTCACCCTACCTGAGGGTTCTCTTCCATTGCCTACCTCTTTCCCTCTTTGGGCTAAATTCAGATATTCACCCATCAGACCTTGTCACAAAACAATTCTGGATGAATACTTGAATCCATATAGCGCCCGAATAAGAGAGCCACAGAAGGAAGGGGTTGTGAGTTCCAGAGTAGCGTGCTTCTCGCCAATGAATCGCTTCAAAACCCCATCAAGGGGTAGCAAGCGCTATATAAATAGAAACCTCTTTCCCTTTTCTATCCCACAACTTACCCTTCTCTATCCAAATAACTGAATAACATATCCACCACTCAAATTACTTCATATTTCACTATACTAATTTTCAGCACTAATCCTTGTGGGTTCCAGAGTAGCGTCCTACTCACCATAAAAGCGCTTCAACATCCATCAGGGGTAACAGGTGCAACATAAATGCAAACCTTTCTTCCCTTTTATCCCTCAGCTACCCTTCTCACTCCAAATAACTGACTAATATCCACCACTCAAATGACTTTCATATTTCACCATACTAATTTATCACTAATCCTTTATGGGTTTCCAGAGTAGCGTGCTTCAACACCCCATCAGGGGTAAAAAGCACTATATACATACAAACCTTTTTTCCCCTCTTCTATCCTTCTGCTATCTTTCCAAATCCAAATAACTGACTAACCTATCCACCACTTAAAATGTACTTGCATGTTTCACTATACTAATTCAACACTAATCCTCTATGGGTCCCGGAGTAGCGTGCTACTCGCTGAAAAAGCGATTTGACACCTCGTCAGGGGTAGTAAGTGCTATATAAATGCAATTACAATAATACAATGTATGTCACCTGATAAAATCTTGCTCCCCTGGGTTCAGACGTTATTGTGTGTGATAAATAGCACCTATTCTAAAATTTGGTATAATAACACTCGCATGCCACACTAAAATCCACATGTCAAGATAAATACCATGTTCTTTTCTCTTGCTAAATTCTGGCAGGTTTGACCTGCCGAGATAAAAAGATGGTTGCAGATTTCAAATTTTATGAGAATATACAATTACCAGGTGCAATAAATACAGCAGAACGCAGATGCCCGATCCCTGCACAACCGGAGTTGGGGTCGAAAAACTCTGGCCCACTCATAATCAGGACAATAGAAGCCATCCTGCCTGTCTTTTCTTTCACCCCCACAACTCAAGAAACTGTACAAAAGACCTACTAAATTATGAGTCCCCTGAAAAAGTTTAATTAGCCAACGATTGTTTATTCTGGATGGTTGTTTGTCAGAATATCGTATGCAGAAAAAATGTCTAATTCAAAAACATCAACATAATTAAAACATAATTTCTAGTAAACATTCTATTTCAGCTCTGTCAAGCCTTCCTCAATGCCCTTTTTATGAAATATGTAAATTCGGACTTGATGCCATTTTACTCATGTTGCAAAGGTCTTAACTAATCATGCAATAAAGTATTTGAACAATGCCCTGTGTCAAGGATTAGTGAGATTTTGCTAAGCACTTTTGAAAGTTTGAATATCTGTGCAAGTTTCCTGCCTTGCACAGAACCTGCAGAGGAACAAAATGAGCATTATTTATAGTGCTTTAAGTGGGCCATGTCCCTCAGGGTCTCAGACCCAGGAGTAATTTGAAACAGACATTGAAACCAGACCCTTTCAACCCTGTATTCATGTCCTTAGCTTTTCGTGCAAAAACACTGATTGAATTCTGAACAGTGAGTGTAAAAAATGTTTAATCCGGGTCTTTTCTGCTTATATTTCACATGCTTTAATTAATCTTGCATTCCCTATGAGTGTTTCTTTTTTCCAGGATGTTGGGTTAGTCTTTTTTCAGGCAGCATCGTACTCTTGCCTTGTGCATAGTTTGAATTGAGTCACATCCAAGAGCCGTATTATGCATGCGACACACTTTCCCTGTTTGCACCATGGCGCACCTTTTCAAAAGGTGCACCAGCTGCAAACAGGGGCAGTGCACCGCATTACAAAGTATGTGCGTCCCCCAGGACAGCCGCAAACCAATGCTGCCCTGGGGGCGCGCATTCAAGTGAAATACGGAGGGACTGATTCAAAGCTGCACTGTGTTTCATGCCGGCTGCACTTTCAGGAGGGGAGAGACATTCCCTTGTGCCTCAGCACTATCAGTATTACGGAAGGGGACACACAAGCGTCTGCAGCCCCGTCTGTAATACCATTGTGCCCCCAGGGTGCACAAAGGGGGCGTACATGACTGTTGCGCCCCCGGAGCACAATGTATAATACGGCCCCCAGGTCTTTATAAAGGGAAGGGGCGTAGCTTGGTCAGTAAGATTGGGGGGGGTGAGCTTCAGAGTTTCCAACAATCACGGTGGCTTATAATGTTATATGTTATATTATTATATGAGAAACAGGTGCATGAAAGGGGCCTAAGTGACAGTGATAAGGGAGAAGAATGCGGATTGGTAGGAGTTCTAAGAGAGAAACACAATATTTTGTAAAATAACCAATATTTTTGAGGACTTTCAAAACAGAGTGAGATGGAGTGGGGGCGTTTTTGTCTGTGTGAATGTAAAACTTACTGGTGAAATCCGACAAGCACCTCACCATACCCGACTGAAAGCACCTGTACCCAACTATTTACTAGAAAAAACATTTATTAAGGGGTGTAACAACCCAAAACACCCTGCCTGAAGCTACACCCCTGATAAAAGGGCACAATCGAGTTGTGGCTGGAGGTAGCATAACTTCTCTCACTGCCAGTAACTCAGTGGGGCAAAAAAGTGGTCAGAATACATGCACATCCAATACTTGGCCTCTCTGCAAGGTGCATGGAGCAATGGTCACGTATGCCAGTGCAGTTATGATTGTATGCATGTGTGTGAGTAGGGTGGCAATCTATGGGATTTTTAGTGTATATGTTTAAGCCACGCATTACATTATATAGACCCGACCTTTCAGGGGAGCACCCACTTTTTTTTAATCCCACTTAAAGCCCAGATTAATACCTGCCTTTCAAGTATTCCTGGAGCATCCGTGAGGCGCTGCTCGTGGCACACTGGGGTATTTACATTTAGGGAGGATGGTGCGTCCGGCGGGTGCTTGCTTTAAAGGTGTGTCTGGGTCTGTATCATGGGGCAGGCTGGGGGCTAGCCAAGCACACCGGCAGGCCGCCCCTGTGCCTGGCCCGGCAGGTCTGACCTGTTCCGCTTATACCTGTGAGTTGTTGATTCTTTTCACAAGTGACACAAGAGATGTCTACCCGCAGGGTGCAGCACGGCACGCTTGCGTCATTTCACGTTGCCTTGGTTTGCAGCCTGTATGTTTACATTCTTACAACTTACTTGTTTCCCACTGTAGGCTTGCCTGCTCTCGCCTCGCACCCTGCTGGTCCCTTGGGTGACGTGGCATCGTACGTAGTAGCATCGTAGACCAGAAACAATGGCGGGAGGGAGCAGGAAACAAATGACATTTGTTAAAACCTCAGGGGCAGATTTATGTCGGACTTGCGCCACGTTTACGCCGCCGTTGCGTCACGCAACGGCGCGGAAACGTGGCGCATCCCTGTGACCTATTTACAACGTGACGCATCTAGGCAGATGCGTCACGTTGTAAAGCCCTGCGCCACATGAAACCTGCATCAGGTTTCATGTGGGCGTTCTGTCGCAGAGTGGGCGTTCCCTCGTAGAAAACTGACACAGTGAAATCTACAAGATTTCACTGAGTCAGTTTTACGACGCTGCTGGGTCAAATCCTTACGCCTGCTTGAAGCAGGCGTAAGGAGTGACGCACCACGTTATGTATGGGTGGCCTCTGTACATTGCAGGAGTTGCGTCGCACTTGCGACGCTACTCCAGCAATGCGCCGCCCGTACACCGCAAAATGCGTCACGCATCTGCCCTTCCTTGCACCATGGTGCGCCGCATTGTAAATGCGGCGCATCTGTGGTGCCGCAAGGAGGGAATTGCGTGACGCATCAGTTCTGGCGCATCCCTGCTGATTTGCAGAGATGCGCCAGAACTCATAAATCTGCCCCTCAGTTTCCACGTCGCACTGTGTGATCCTGTGCAAATCACGTTATCTCCCTTTGCCTCAGTTCCCTTAGAGTCAACCTTTGGAGTATTAAGCGCAAAATATGCATCTTGACATATCCATGGCTTACGTCGAATTTGGCAAAAATAAGTACAATGTATGAAATAAACTGCAGGCCTAAAGAAAACAATGTTTAATACTATTCGGGAGTTATAAAGAAACCACCCATCTGTCTAATTGCATGGCATGGCAAGAGAACCAGACAGGGTATAGATGACTGCGTTTTATGGTCTCAATGACCTGCTGTGCGCCCCTAAGAACACATAAAAGCAACAGCGCATAACCAGGGCACTGGAATTATGTGACAGGGAGCACCAAATTGTGCAGCATGGTTGACTAAATTATGCAGCAAGAAAAGGCATATTAGGCGGCCTAATGCGGCTCATTTTTGGATAGTATTATTTTGACATTTTTAAGCATGGTAATACTGCCTGGGCAAAGATCTCACCTTATTAGTTTCAGTTTAACAGCTAAACATAGAAATAAGCAAACGAAAGATGACCAGTTAGTCTTTAAAGGGCCTCACTGTGTGCAAGCACATGCTGCAGCGTTTTTAGTAACTTTTGATCCGCTTCAGCTAGAAACTTTTTGGGTTTTTTATAATCTGCTGATTAGGCCGAAGATGATTAATTATATGGCAACTGCGGCAAACCAATAAATATGCCAAAAAAACAGCAGCCACAGAATCGCATAACTCTAGTGAACCCGAGTGTAGCACACTAGACACATCTACAACACAGTCTTGTGCACAGCACAAGATGTCACTTGTCAACCGCAGTGAGCATAACCAAAACTTTTCAGCATCTAAAAGGAAAAGAACTGCGCCTCTACACTCAATGCTGAAAACACTAAACGTGGGCGTGCCAAATAGTGTACAGGGAGAGCCGAGCCACAGTCGAGCCAATGATCTGGCTCGGTTCTCAGGGCCCGTGCACCAGCCAAGCCCTGAAAAAGTTTGCTATGTAAATCATGCAACAAACATCACGTAAAATATGACAAAGTCACTTAGAAATGTTTTTAAAAGTCTATTTCTTTAACATGTGAATCTTTGACATTAATTGGTCACATTATAGTAGTGCACTGACACTACTTATTAAAAGTGACAGTTTTTAAACATAAACGATTACTGTACTAGGAGGCAAGACAACTCTCATGTAAAACCCTGCATGTGACCCAGATTATTATAGAGCAACATCATAGTCTACTAAATCAAGCGCAATAGGCTTTCATACAACTGGAATTCTGAACTCACATATTTGAAAGCGCTTTTCTATGCGATAATGAAGAAAAAAAGAGTTTGGGTTAAATTAAATGTTTGCCTATGATTGCACAATTTAAGTGTTGAAGCAGTGATTTATCCATATTTTCTGGTTTCACTTTGTGGAAATCCAGCAGGAAATGGATATCACTTTATCTTTCCTTATTATAAGGCTTTTTTGTACCTCTTTGTGTGTTTTTTTTTGTAGTTTTTTTCGATAGCATGAACTCCACTTGTAGGTATTGGAGTGCTTTGCATGAGCACCGGTTACATTTCACATGTTCACCATTCATTGTTCATACGGATGGGGCGATGAAGTGACTTGCCCTGAATCACGCAATTGTGATCCAACGCCAAGACACAAACCTGGCTCCCCAGTTCCAAAGTCGGCAGCTCTAGCCACAATGCAACATCCTAGATAGAGGGAGGCAGGCAGAACCCACATGAAAGCTCGGCTCGTTATGGGCTCGGGGTTCCTTCAGGACCCCGAACTGAGCCAGAGCCAGGGTTCAGGCTTGTGTCTGGCACGAGATTTCAGTGGCTCACCCACCTCAAGGCCCACCGATGAAAAACACCTAACAAATGCACCAATATCAAAGTGCAAGGCAATCATCACAACACCATTCTGCTCTTGAGCAGGTCAATAACGCAAACAGAAGCATGCTTAAAAGTGCAGCGACACAAGAAAACACACTGGGCACATCACTACCAGCCTCAACACAACCAATATCACTAGCACAACAGTACAGAGCAGAAACTGCAAAAAATGCTGTTGTGAAATCTTAAGTGCCAGAAGCCATACAAATGACAGCATGTTTCTCTCCAACAGCACTAAACACAACCAGCATGCACAAGCTTGAACAACACAGCTCAGTGACACTAGACTCAGCACTATTCAAATAAATAGAGTAACACACAACAGAAGCCACACAGACGGCAATCTGTTGCTCTCCAACATCCCTAAACTCAAGTAGATTGTATCAGCACCTTTAACACATAAGGCTACAAAAACAACAGTGAACGTATATCTCATCACCCATATCAGTAAGCAACCGAAAGCCAAACTATAGCACGTTCCATGCAGGTGTCACAGCATCACTACAACCGCACAGTGCCATGTACCCATCACAACAGCAGCACCTCAACCTTAGCGTATCCTATCTTGAATAATAGAGCTGAACACACCTCAGACACTGTTGCATGCATACCATTACCTAATGCCCTGCAATTCACCTTACGGCATTCCTCGCTACCAGAAATCGTGAACGCGTAACCTGACACACGAGGTAAAGTACTACAGGCAACCTGTGAGAATATGCAACAAAATGGCCAGTCTCTCCCTGCTCTTCACACTACACACTCAAATATAACCACCAGGCTCATACAAATCATACACCTACCTAAAGTGGCAGAACTGACATAATGGAACATCTCTGGGCTAGCCTCATGTGAGGAAATGTGGTTTATTATATGTTGTGGTTGTGCGACCTCACCCTGTAATAAACTCATAAACCTGCCCTGGGTCCAGTCAGTCTTGTTTGCAAAACCTTAGCTCAACCCTTGAGCAGTCAGGCTTCAACAAAGGAACCAGTGCAAAGCACTTAGAAGTACCAAACAACTGAGTACAAAAGAAACTGGTCTATGTAAAAAGCACTTTTTGTAGTCTGAGCCTTAGTAACCTCTTTGACCATCCCGAAAACATTGACCGCAGATCTAAAGAATTAGTTAGAGGGGCGTTTAGATCGTTTAGAGAGGAATTCAGACTCAAGAAGCTGTTAGATATGCCAAATCTTACTAAGTATATGCAAATGTGTGTACTGTAAGGGAAACATCCTTTACAACGCAACTTTTACCACGCAGTGCCTTTACGATGCAACTTTTACAGCACAAACCATTACAACGCATTGCGCTGGGGGGCGCTCTAGGATAGGGAATAGGTTTAATTTACTATCCAACACCTTCCCTACTATCCACGGGGACTGGAGTTGGAATAGTAAATTAAACTATTCACTATCCAGCGCCCCAAAGCACTATGCGTTGTAAAGGCATGCGTTGTAAAAACCACGTTGTAAAGGCATGCGTGGTAAAAGCATGCGTTGTAATGTCATGCATCCGTACTGTAAGCCCACAGCCCTGTATTAGCTGGATATCTAACTCTGGATATACAGTCCCTTTTCTTGTTGCCTTTCCTAGGGAATGCACTTGACATGCACTTCTCCCTTGTTTCTCGCTCAGATCCCAGAAAAAGGAGGCACAATCAGATAAGGCTACTGCAAGCTTAGATCTGAGAAAGGGGTGGCGCAATGAAATAAAATTGATGCAAGAAAAGGTTGGTGCATTGAGATAAGGCTGTTGAAACCTCACATCTTAGAAAGTGTTGGCACTTTAAAATATGGCTGCCGCCAGCTCAGATCTAAAGAAGACTCAGTACACTGAGATAGGGTCTGAAGCAGGCTCAGATCTATGCAAGTGTTGGCACGTTGAGATAGGGATGCTGTAAGCGCAGATCTAACAAACGATCGGCAAATAGAAATAACGCTGCTGCAAGCTCAAATCTGTGGAACGGGCAGACAAATGAAGTAGGGCTTCTTCTAGCTCAGATCAAAAGCTGGATCAACATGTTGAGATAGGCCTGCCGCAATCTTAGATCTAGCCCCTTGCATACGGGGCTGATTCCCCCGCAGTGCTGGGGGAGGGGGGGCGTACACAGCGCCCTCATGCTCATGACGAGGTGGTCGTGTGCTCATGACGAGCTGAGATCATCATGACCACACCCGTTCCTGTAGAACGCTCGCACAGCAGGGGAATTAGCCCTGCGTTGGTGCGTTCCAACGGTCATGACGAGCTCAGCTCGTCATGAGCACGCGAGCACCGTGGTTCATGACGAGCTGAGCGTCGATGAGGTTACGGAAGGCTCAACACACTGAAATGGGACCTGCTGCAGTCTCAGATGTGAGGAAGGGTCAAAACATTAAAAGAGGAGCACCACAATCTCAGATCTAAAGATGGGTGGACACACAGAAATTGAAATGCTGCAAGCTTGCTGCTGCATGTGTAGAAAATAATTGGGGGGGCACTACCAACCAGAATATAGGATCCTTAAGTATTTGCCCGGCGGTGTCGCCTCTTGAACCCACAAAGAAGTTAAACCATTGAAGAGGCAGGCGCTGGAGACTGGAAGGCAGGAAACAAGGTTTTTATTCTCTCCGGAGGAGAACACAACAAAACGGGCAGAAGGTATCGTTCTGAGGTGCTCTAACTGCATCCCTGAGGCCTGGCCTCTTATACACAAGTTTATCTTTTTATTGCATGTAACACATTCTCGTCGATACTTTGATGTACGGAAAGACAGCCTCCGAATCCCCCCTTCCCAGCCCGTTCCCACGCAAGGTTACAGTGGGAGTCCCCGCCCAGTTCACAACAGGTGATGATCATCGCGCAGCTGGATATTCCGCCGATTCACGGAGTGCGTGGGGTTTGATCGGATCTCGTAGGGCGGGGGGGCTTTGATCAACCCGGGGATCCCTTGCTGGGGGGAAACTTTCTATTGCACGGGGAGGGGCAAGGAACAGTATCGGCAGAGCTGGGTGTCGGCCTGGGAACGAGGAAGACAAACGGGCACACGGGGAAAAGGGGTTTGCATCAAAGGGCCGGGGATCATAAATGGGAAGAAGGGAGGTGTCGCGCTGGGAACAGGACGAGGGCCTGGCGCAGAGCAGCGCTGAAGAGGGGTTTTATGATTCGCGGCAGGTGCAGGCAGGGGGGTTGTCAGTATGCGGGGGATGCCGGCGAAGCTAGGAGTGGGAGAGAGGCGCGCTGGCTCTCGGCGGGAGCAGGGAAGCCATGGTGTTCAAAATGGCGGCCGTTTTACGCGCACAAAAAGGTTAAGGAGAGCAAGAGGGCGCCGATAATGTTGACGGTCTCAATCCAACTTTCAACAGTCCCCCCTTTTCAACATATCTAGCCACCTTGCTTTACTCAATGTCAATTTTCATCAAATTTCTAGCTTCGGTATCATACAATGCTCTCATATGTTCGCTTCCAATGTCCACAGTTTTGGGAAAAATGCAACTCGCACATAGAGAACACATAGGTGGCAGACATTGAATTCCTAAGCATAGGCCACATATTACAACTACGGGAATCATGATAATGGTGAGTAGTCTCCAGCCCCAGCTTTTGACGATGTCCCAGAACCAACCACCAAGCGACCATTCTTCTTGCTCTTGGTGAACTTCCGAAGAGAGTCTGTGAAGATGTTCGATGGCTTTGTACACTGAGGGTGAGTTGTCCGGTATGTATGTACAACAGCTGGACCCAATAATGCGGCATGCTCCTCCACGGTCCGCCAGAACCACATCTAGAACGAGGCGGTTCTGGAGAGCCACCAAACGGACCGCTTGGAGTTCGGCAGTGTTATTGGCAAAGATGCCCGCTGTGATGTTCATGGTTGTCTCGACTGCCTGAGTCAAATGTCGGATGGCACGGCTGTTTGCCATCGGGCCCCAGAGGGGGACGAGTCCTTTCATAGCATCGAGGAACTGCGCCCCTGTTGAGTCGGCTTGCTCAACGTCTTTGGCTCGTTTTTGCCTGTGGTGATTCGCTGGGGCCACATAAGTTGGAGGAAGGACGAAGGAGATGTAGCAAGTGCCCCCCCAGCCTTTGGGGAGCCAGGTGTAGGCCCTCGTGCCGCAGATGAAATACATGTTTGGGGATGACACAAAGGAAGGTGGATCCGTGGAATCCAGAGTTCTGGTAAAGCGGCAAGCGCTGCGACCCACCAGCTGTGTCCCAAGTCCTTCTACACACATGTGGCCTGTGACGTTGATGACCGTCAGGGCCACAGTCAGAGTGGCAGCCGTTCGTTTCCGCAGATAGGAGAAGGTGGGTCTGGTTGGATTGTTGAACACCTGCATTTCGATTCGTTCTTTAGCCGGGATGTCCATTTGGATCGAGTCGCTGGGGGTCAGCGGGCAGAAGTGTGTCTTTGTCTTGTTTCGCCCGGCCCCATGAGAAGAATGTGCTGCAGTTCTGCTGGAGGTGGCATTGCCCGTATAGCTCTCTTGCAGGAGGATCAGCCAGGCAAGGCAGGAGCCGTGGACAGAGAAGGGTGAAGGGATGAATGGTATTGAATGTCCAGTGGCATGGGGTAGCAACCCACAGATCCAGCAGTTGGTGGTATTGGTGGCAAGATTGTGCTGGTGAAGTAGCTGCACGAAAGAGTTGTTCCAAAACTCCTTTCGCCTCTCTCTTAGTTGAGGAGAGAGCGAAATTAGATAATGTTCCTTCATGGTGGTAGGCTGAGCAGTGGTTAGGAATGTTTCGTGAGCAGGTGCGTGTTCTTCCATAATCCAGAGCGTAGTCATGAGGAGAAAACAGAGGAGGATTACGATGAAGAGTGCAATTGTCTTTGAGCTATGGAGTCTGTCTATTCTCGGATTTCTGTAGTGGGTATTTCCTGCTGTCTCCGTCGGCTTCTTATTTGGCGCTTCCATCATCTTCTTATCTGGCGCTTCCATCATCTTCGTCTTCAAGGTGCTCGGTAGTGGGCAGGACCACAGACTTAGTTTTAGCTTCTCTCCAGGTAACCCTTGGTAGTTTGGGTCACCGTTCTGAGATCCTTTAACCTAGTCCGTGGCCTACTTAGCCGAAGCTCCCTCCTTTCGACGCAGGAAATACCCTTCTCGAGATGGCACAGTGGGGTCAGGATGTTTTGAAAGTTCAAGTGTCTCAGTATCAGGGTAGCAGTTCAACGATGGTCGGTCCTGGTTCAGGAGCTCTTCTTGGGTGTTGACGGTGTCTGTCGTGGCCAGGGCTGGAGAGACCTTTTTGCAGTGATGAGCGTGCAGCCAGTGTTTCTTCCCCTCCACTCGAAGTGCGGTCCGAGTGGTGATCAGCACTTGCCAGGGGCCCGTCCACCGGGGTTCCAAACTCTTTGATCGCTGAAAATTTCGGATCAGCACGAAGTCCCCCGGCTGGATGGCGTGACCCGGACCCCTGGAAGCATCGGGGATGGCCTGCTGCACCTGCTGATGAAGGACAGACAAAGTTTCAGTCAATTTGTACAGATAATCAGACATTAGGACATCCGGAACGTCATGAATGGAAGTTGGTTTCGGGGCAGACCAGACGCTCATGGGTCGACCGAAGACAACTTCATAAGGGGTTAAGTGATGTCGGGTGGGGGTAGAGCGCATCGATAGCAATGCCAATGGGAGGGCGTCTGGACATTTCAGGCCCGTCGTAGCCACTATTTTGGCCAGTTTAAGCTTTAGTGTGGCGTTGTGTCGTTCGACAAGCCCAGCAGATTGAGGGTGGAAGACTGCGTGGAATTTCTGTTTAATACCCAGCCCATTTAGGATGAGCTGGATAACTTTGGCTACAAAGTGGGGGCCATTATCACTCCATAAAACACGACAGAGGCCATAACGGGGGAAAAACTCCTTTAACAGAACCTTTGCAGTGGCCATAGCGGTGTTGTCACGGGTTGGATATGCTTCCACCCACTTGCTAAATGCGCACACCACGACGAGTACATATTTCAGGCCTTGGCATCTGTCTAGCTGGATGTAGTCCATCTGGAGGACTTCAAATGGGTGGTTTGGGACCCCGAATCCCCCCCGGGGTACTACAGTTCCTTTCCCGGGGTTGTGTTGTAGGCATATTAAGCATTGTTGGACCAGGCGTTTGGCGGAATCTGGGATCTTGTCATTGTGCCAAACCCTGGAGACAAGTTCGATCATGGGGGCTGATCCTATGTGGGCAGGGGAGTGTGCCATGGTTAATATGGGAATCAAGTACGAATCAGGTAGCAACCATCTGTTCGTGTCTTTTGTCCGCCAGCAGCCTTCATCGTCTTTCAATCCCACCCGTGTCCATTCAGTCAATTCGTGTTGTGTGCTAGCCGTTTGTATGTCTCTAATTGTGTCCTTGGCGTCAGTCCAGTTTTCTGCTTGTGACCTGGTCACGTACATATGTGTTGTCGTTCTATTTTCAGCTGTCGTTCGGGCGGTGATGTCGGCTAGTGCATTTCCCTGTCCAATAATGTCTGTCACTTTCTTGTGTGCCTGGCATTTGATAACGGCAAGTTTGCTGGGGAGGAGGACAGCTTCAATTAAGGCGGAGACTAGATCCCCGTGCAAAATGGGTGTGCCGTGTGAGGTCAAGAATCCTCTCTCCCTCCAGAGGAGCCCAAAATGGTGAACCACCCCGAAGGCATACTGGCTGTCGGTGTAAATGTTCGCTGTGGTTCCTGTTGCCAGGATGCAGGCTCGCGTCAAAGCAATCAGTTCCGCTGCCTGGACAGATCGCTGGGCGATGCGGGCTGTTTCTACTACAGTTCGAGCCGTGGTGACTGCATAGGCAGCGGAAGTGGTACCATCGGGGAGTTTGATGCAAGAACCGTCCACCCACAGCTCCCCGTCGGGGTCAGGGAAAGCCGTGTCCCTGAGATCGACCCTACTCCTGGTCTGTTCGTCCGTAAGAGTCACGCAGTCATGTACGGGGTGCACATTGGGATCGTTCTCTGGCAAGGGTAACAGAGTTGCTGGGTTCAGTGTGGTGCATCTTTTCAGGGTGATATGGGGGGCAAGCAAGGTCAGTTCGTATCCAGTCAGTCGTGCACTCGTCAGATGTTGCGTCTTGGTTTGGTTCAGGAAGGTGTCGACTGCATGGGGTACCAGTACCGTGAGGGAATTCGAGAGTACAATCCCCTCACTCTGTCGGATAGAGATTGCAGCAGCAGCTACAGCTCGAAGGCAGGCAGGCAAGGCTCTGGCGACAGGGTCAAGAGTGGCAGAGAAGTAAGCGCATGGTCGTTGCTTAGGGCCGATGGCCTGGGTCAGGACAGATAAAGCGCACCCCTCCCTTTCGTGAGTGTAAAGGGAGAAGGGCTTTTTGTAATCAGGGGTACCCAGGACAGGGGCTGAGCAAAGGGCATCTCGCAGTTCTGTGAAGGAAGTTTGACACTCGGGAGTCCAAGGGAGTGGGAAAGGGACGTCTTTGTTTAGCAGAGAAAGCAGTGGTTTTACAACGAGGCTGAAGTTTGGTAACCATTGTCGGCAGAAGGAGGTGAGGCCTAATAGGGAGCGAACCTGCTTCTGGGTTTTAGGGGCAGGGGTATCTAGAATGGTTCGGATTCGATCAGGGGTGAGTTTTCTTCCATCTTTGGACAAAAGGTGGCCTAGGTAAGTGACCTGGGGTAGGCAGAATTGCAACTTCTTCTTGGAGACCTTGTGGCCATTTTCCGCAAGGAAGTGCAAGAGTTGAATGGTGGCGGTAACCGCTAGAGGGGTGGTGTCGGCTGCCAAAAGGATGTCATCGACATATTGTACCAACACCACCCCGTCGGGTAACTGGACTTGGTCTAGTTGTCTTTTGAGGGCCTGGCTGTAGATGCTAGGGCTTTCCGTGTAGCCTTGAGGCGCTCGGCAAAACCTATATGAGCGGGCTTTTAGGGTAAAGCCGAAGAGATATCGGCTGTCTGGGTGGATGGGGATGGAGAAGAATGCGTTCTTGAGGTCGATGACGGAAAAGGTGGTGGCAGTGGATGGAATCAAGGTCAGGATGGTGGTGATGTCTGAGACCACAGGGTACTGGGGTACCACCACTTTGTTGATCTCTCGGAGGTCGATGATGAAACGGTATGCTTTCTCATCTCCCTCTCCCTGCTTCTTGATAATGGGCAAGATAGGGCTGTTGCAAACGTTGCTAACCACTTCCTCTACCACTCCTGCGTCTATCAGTGACTGGATAATCATTACCAATGCCTTCTCGCCCTCTGGCGATATCCGATATTGTGGGAGTTTTGGGAGTGTTGCGTCTAGTCGGACAGTAATGTGCACTGGGTCAATTAACATACGCCCTACGTCCGAATCCGCTTTGGCCCACAGATACGGAGGTAGAGTGTCAAGCAGGGACGCGTCAACGTCGGTGATGGAAAACATGTGTCGGGGGGAACAATGTCTAAGCAGAACGGGGTTGTCGTAAAGAAACACTCGAACTCCATCTTGAGAACACCTAATCGTCGCTCGGAAGTGTTTCAGTAAGTCAAGTCCCATAATGGCGTCAGGGCTATTGGAGGAAAGCAAGAACGTGGTGTCGGTGGTGTTGTTTTCTACGTCAAAGAGAATCGGGGCAGACAAAGGGTTGGTGGAGGGCGTTCCATCGAAACCTGTCGATGTTATGAGTGAGCCAGACAAGGGTGCCCTTGGAATCAGTCGTTTAGATAACGCACTACGTGTTGCGCCAGTGTCTACCAGAAATGGAGACTTGGTACCCAGGACCTTAGCAGTGACGTAAGGGCCCTGCTGGTCAACATAGAGCTCGACTGGATCCCTCCCTCGCCCTTGGCTGTCCTATGCAAAGGTGTGAGTGTCGTCATAGTCAGATTGTTGATATTGGTTCTGCCTGGGTCGGTCGAACGTATTTGGTCTGTTTGATCTGTCATTAGTTGCGTCATTTGGGGGCCCTCGTTGTTGTCCCTTAGGTCTCGGTCCGTTTGCTACATCCCTGGGGTCTTTGTTTCTGATCATTTCCAGAAGAACTGGGCACTGGGATTTCCAATGGCCAGTCCCTTTGCAGAAAGCGCACTGGTCTTCTCTAAGGTCTGTGCGTCCACTGTAGGAAGTCACAGTGCGGTCCTGGGGAAATGTAGTCTTAGGGACGTTTGTCTGGTAGTTTCCCCGGTATTGGTCTCGTCCTATAGTCACCCCTTGCAGTTTGGCAATCATCACCCTCTCTTTTAAGTCCTTCTTCTTTTTCTCTGTCGCCCTATCGTTTTCATTTTTCTGATGCTCATAATATTGGGCCATTTGGAGAATCGCTGTAGGTTTGGAGGCTGCCCAACTACTCTCGCTGGCCTGTAGTTTCTGGGAGATTTCCGATGATAGGCCCTTAACATAATTCTGGACAAACAGATGGTGTCCGGTTGCAGTGGTCATGTCCTGGCCGCTGTAATCGGAGAACACCGTTTCAAACCGGGAGAAGTATTCCGATACATCCTCCTGGGGTTTTTGGCGACAGGCTGTTACTATCGACCAGTCCACTTTCTTTTCTGGGATTAGGGTTTTTAATTTCTCTACGATTTTATCTGGGAGGTCTAGAATGGATTTCAACGGCTTTTGTCCTGGTCCCCGTTGTTTGTCCAGGTCATCGAGTTGTGACCAGGTATGTCCAAACAGCTCAAGGTGGTCGACTTTCCGGATTTGCTTCCACACATCAGCTGGTAGACATAACCCGAAGAACAAGTCGATGTCAGCCAGGGTCATGATCGTTGAACCCAGGGCTGTACCCAATTCAGTATAGAAGGCAGTGGGGTTTTTACGTAGGTCGGGTAGAGATTTCCGGAATGTCAGTATCTCTTGCCGGTCCCATGGCTGGTAGACCCAGTTGTATACTACCCTTCCCTTCGCATCTTGGTTGTTTGCATCATCGTGAGTCCCTGTACCCCGAGGAGGAACCCAGTACGAGGCAGCCTCACGTATCGGCATCATGGTGTTAGATTGCTCGGTTGGTGGTTCGGTCACTACGGGGGCTGCGGGTTTAGCTCCCGGCTTTCGTTCAGTGAGGTGGCGGAAAACCTCAAGCGTACGCGTAAGGAGGTCCGACACGTCACACTCGCCCTCATCCCCGATATCGACCTTCCGGTACAGAGTCCTTAGGCTCTCGGGACCTTTGTCTCGATATCGGTCCTCGTATGCATTCAAGACGTGATAACACAGTCGTACGGCAAAATGTCGTCTGTGACTCCCTGTATACGAGCTGAACATATCTGTGATGTACTCTTCATCATCCTTCCTTTCTACCAGTGTCCTTGCTATTTTGTCGATCCCCGCTCGCTCATCTTTGTCTAGTCTGTTTGTTCTTGCAGGGCCAGCCCCTCGAGTCTCATGGTCGTCTAACGTTGTTGTTGATGTGGGTTTTAATACAAGGGGTTCGGCTGGCACAGAGGCCATTGGGGCCGACGCTGTGGCGGTACCTTCGTTTGTACCTGGGGGTGGCGCGTGCTGCGCCACGGGTTGAGAAGGGGCATATGGAGGGGGCATGTAGATGATAGGAGGACCTAACAGCAGGTCCTCATTGGCTTGTCGTTTCGAGGGTAAATCAGGGTAGAGCATGGAGGGGGTTCTAACCGGACACTGGCTTGGCGTTTCCATTTCTAGTTTCTGTTTAGCTTTCTCTCTTTCTTTTATCTCTTTTTCTAGTTTCTGAGCAGCTAGGTGGGCTGCTTTTCGCAGCTCTTTTTCCAACCTACTCTCAGTTTTCTTTTTACGTTGTTCAGTTTCTTTTCGCCACATGCCGAAGCTGTCAAGCATAGTAGGTGTTGTCTTGTTTTTACCCAGGGCAGTTTCTAGCGTTTTTATTTTATCATCATCGAAGGATCCTATCAGGGGCCATTGACTTTCTTGACCCTTTTTTGTATATTTATGCCATAGTTTACTATAGGCTATAGCGGTCAATCCATGCTTCATGAACATGTCCTTATTAGGGGTGCCTTCCAGTGGGGCTGGATGGTCCATCTCTAATAGGCGGTCCGGGCTAAACAGGCTACTAATCAGTGGGGAGAAGACAGACATGACGGCTCGTAACGAGGGACTAAAAAGTCAGCACTGCCTATCTTATCACTAGGTGCAAAGACTGGACAGAATATTTCTATTCTACGTTGTTTGCAGGCAGTGAATACCTCATGGATCAAAATAACAAAAGACCAATAAATAACAATGGGGAGAATGAGCAGGTCCGCAAAGATCTGCGTTACCTACCTTTTTCACTATCTGCAAAAAGGGTGGTCTCTTCCCTGTTTGCAGACAGGGAATCTCCAGGAAACAATAGTTTTGCGAACAACAGTTCAGTTTCAAGTGATTATTGAGTGGGGGAGAAAAAATAAGCACGGCTGTTGCCCTACCTATCCTCCACTGCTTGCAAAGAGAGAGCCCGTTGTTTCTCCGTTTGCAGACAGCGAATCTCCAAATAAATAAAAAGAGCAATACTAGTATTTTTAAACAAACAAGCAATCAAGCAATTATTTCGGGACTTGTCGTGTTTACACGACCTTACCCGGACCGCATGGACAGTTTCCTGTCTTCCGAATCCAGCGCCCGATCGTCCTCTCTTCTCCGTTATCCTCGTGGCACTCCTGATGGTTCCCAGTCAGGACCGTAGATCACTCGAGAGAGGTCTGTTCGGAACCAGTGAAGTTCGGATGATCGGCTGTCAGACGAGGGTCTATCGGACAGACGCGTTCCCGATCGTTGCAGTCGTTCACTTTGTCGTCAGGACCTCTCCCACTGGATCCATGGGTCGCTGATGGGCCCCACGTTGGGCGCCAATTGTAGAAAATAATTGGGGGGGCACTACCAACCAGAATATAGGATCCTTAAGTATTTGCCCGGCGGTGTCGCCTCTTGAACCCACAAAGAAGTTAAACCATTGAAGAGGCAGGCGCTGGAGACTGGAAGGCAGGAAACAAGGTTTTTATTCTCTCCGGAGGAGAACACAACAAAACGGGCAGAAGGTATCGTTCTGAGGTGCTCTAACTGCATCCCTGAGGCCTGGCCTCTTATACACAAGTTTATCTTTTTATTGCATGTAACACATTCTCGTCGATACTTTGATGTACGGAAAGACAGCCTCCGAATCCCCCCTTCCCAGCCCGTTCCCACGCAAGGTTACAGTGGGAGTCCCCGCCCAGTTCACAACAGGTGATGATCATCGCGCAGCTGGATATTCCGCCGATTCACGGAGTGCGTGGGGTTTGATCGGATCTCGTAGGGCGGGGGGGCTTTGATCAACCCGGGGATCCCTTGCTGGGGGGAAACTTTCTATTGCACGGGGAGGGGCAAGGAACAGTATCGGCAGAGCTGGGTGTCGGCCTGGGAACGAGGAAGACAAACGGGCACACGGGGAAAAGGGGTTTGCATCAAAGGGCCGGGGATCATAAATGGGAAGAAGGGAGGTGTCGCGCTGGGAACAGGACGAGGGCCTGGCGCAGAGCAGCGCTGAAGAGGGGTTTTATGATTCGCGGCAGGTGCAGGCAGGGGGGTTGTCAGTATGCGGGGGATGCCGGCGAAGCTAGGAGTGGGAGAGAGGCGCGCTGGCTCTCGGCGGGAGCAGGGAAGCCATGGTGTTCAAAATGGCGGCCGTTTTACGCGCACAAAAAGGTTAAGGAGAGCAAGAGGGCGCCGATAATGTTGACGGTCTCAATCCAACTTTCAACACATGCTCTGATATGAGGAAGGATTGTCATGTGCAACTCAGATCTAAGAAAGAGTCAGCACATGGATGCTGCAATCTCATATCTAAGGAAGTGTTAGCACATAGAAATAGGGACCTCAGCAAGCTCAGATCTAAAGAAGGATCAGCAAAGGATCAGAAAAGGCTGCTGCAAGCTCAGATATAGGAAAAAGTTGGCCGGTTGAGTTAAGCCTGCTGCAAGCCCAGACCTAAAGACCAGTCAGGACAGTGAGATAAGACTGCTGCAGGCTCAGATCTGAAGACGAGTCAGCACATTAAGATAAAGCTGTTCCAAGTTCATATCTAAAGAAGGATCAATACGGTGAGATAATGCTGCTGCAAGCTCAAACCGAAGGAAGATGGGCCCATTGAGATAAGGTTAACGCGAGCTCAGATCCAAGAAAGGGTCGCACAGCGAGCGCAGCTGCTCGAGTTGATTTTCTAGGGGACGTCAAATCTTGCGTGCACTCGCCAACTGACTGTTCTGATGCCTTCCGCGAGAAAAGATTCCACCAGGCGGCGATTAGCGAAATTTGGCCGGATCTCTGTGTTACAAGTAATGCTGAGTCACTAAATTCCTCCAATTCCGCAGGTGTAATGGAATATTCCGCCCACCCCTACAAATATGACTGCTGCAAGGTCAGATCCGAAGAAGGAGTCGGTTAGTTAAAATAGGTTGACTGCAAGTTCTCATTTAGGGCAATATTGACCAGAGTCAGATTGGTAAGGCGGGCACTCGGGCAGTGGTCGAGGGGCCGGTAATGAAGTTCCAGCTGTGGGCTGCTTTTTTGGCAGCCTAGGGGGCCGATTTGGGCTGTGTCTTGTGTGTTCAGATGTCGACAGCGGCCCAATGGGGCCCTGAGTGGCCTTTCTGAAGGCAGATGGGTCTCCATTACCTCCCTTTTATCAACGGGCAGAAGTGTCACTCCTTTTCTCTCGCTGGGCCGGCCAATTTATTTGTGTATACTGAGCAGGGGCAGAGGCCCTGAGCAAAAGTGGCCTCACTTATTTTTCAGGTGTTAATAAAACTTCGCCAAACCAGTGTTTTGCGGAAAGGCAATATGCAAATGTGGGCCACTTTTTTATAGCATGCACGGGCCAATTTCTAATCCCGATCCAACCTTGATATTGACACGCTAGAACGGGACCCATAGCAAGTTGAACTCATAGTCAGCATGCTTGTATGAACTATGCTGCATGCCCGGCTTTAAATCAATGTTGTCATATTAAAAGTGGTAATGCTGCAAGCTGGGTACTTTGAGAGATTTGAATGAATGAAAGGTGGATTTGTATAGCGCAACTTATCACCTGTGAGGGTATCCAGGCACTTGTCAATAGGCACGGTGAGATTAACTGATTTGCGCAGAATCACAGAATGTTGAGCCGAAGCTGAAACTCAAACCTGGATCCCCAGCTCCGGAGTTGGCAGCTCTTGCCGTTAGGCCACATTCTTTGCTGTCGATGGACTAGTACCTAAATCACTGTGTGTAATTTCATATAGACAGTTGGGCCTATCAACCAGCGCTAAACAACATTTGCACCTATCCATTAGTGCAAGAATGAAACTGTCCAGAGCAAAAACTGCACTTTTGCAGTAGTCGTGTAAATGTTTATTTGTTCACTGGAGCGTCGCTGCAGATGTTGGTGCACGCCTGGGCTGCACACGTGCAGCGTTCTTTAGCCTGGCCCCGCGATCCCTTCTCAGCGGGTACCATTAACATTCCCGGCATGCCTTGCGCCAGTGACAGACTGTGGGCCTCAGCGGCCGCAGGTCCCCGTTCACTGACACCGGGGGTGACAGACGCAGAACGGGCTCCGCAATTTCTCCATCAAGTGCTGACAAATAAATGAAGCCGTAGCCGCTTCTAAAGATAACATCTCCTTTGACTCTCAGGCACGCGCGCCTGCACCTTGACAGGAAAACACGCCATTTTCCCAATTATCCGCGCTGTCTGGAGAGGGCGTCCGTCTCGCGAGCTCTGTTTAACCAGGAGTTTAGAAACGCTGCAATTTTCCATCCGACTGGACCACAAATAAAGCTCTCCTGACTGCAGAGGAGGGGCTCGTTAGTACGCCAGGCTGGCCCGCCCCAGGGCCTGGTTCTGGCAGGAGCACACTTTGGCTATCGACGTATATAGACCTTTGGTTATACATCATAAGCCACCCTCTGCATTCCTTAACACATGCCTTTCCATTGCCTGGGCACCCCTTATTAAGTGGCGCACGCCTCCGCCAGTTTGCATTTCATTACAAGCGTGCATAAAGGTAATTTCATAAAAATGATGGTGGTAGTGGAATTGACGCCACATGCTCTTGGCTTACTTCACAGTAAGTGCATTTCTTTGACAGGAATGAGAGACCGTTGTATATTCAGGGCCTGATGTGTGCATATTTACGTCATAAATAGTGGGTGCAAATTGCACACAGGTTCTTTGCTACCTGCCTGTAGTTTTGAGATTTAACCTATGCCCATTTACAGAGGGTTGTAAACAATCTGCCTAGGGATCATTCATTTCTCCTAGTTCCTCTATTTATAAAACAGCGAAGGGGGGGGGATGTCCTCTTTCAGTCAGAGCAGCCAACATCTGGAATCGGACGCCTGCACATCTAAGATCTTTCATGGAGGAGACTAAATTCAACAAAGAGCAGAAAACCTATTTATTGAAACTACAGGGATATTAGGACTTCCGACAAACCAGGCCACTATTTCCGTCCCTGACTGCCAAAGTGCCGGGGCACTCCTGGAGTAGCCAAGCGCTATATAAGTACACGTGGCCCTTAATTCTTAAACAATCTAAATTGAACATTCAATCAATCAAACAATCACAAGAATTTGTATAGCGCGCTACCCACCCGTTAGGGTCTCAAGGCGTTGAGGGGGGGGGGGTCGCTATTGCTCGAACAGCCAGGTCTTGAGTTGTTTCCTGAAGGAGAGATGATCCAGGGTCAGCCGTAGGTGGGTGGGGAGGGAGTTCCAAGTCTTGGCTGCCAGGTAGGAGAAGGATCTTTCTCCGACGGTGGATTTCTGAATTCGTGGGAGGGAGGCGAGGGCGAGGCTGGCGGATCGGAGCTGGCGGGTGGGTGTGTAGAATGTGAGGCGTCTGTTGAGGTACTTCGGGCCCGTGTCGTGGAGAGCCTTGTGTGCGTGGGTGAGGAGTCTGAACGTGATCCTCTTGTTGACGGGGAGCCAGTGCAGGTCTTTCAGGTGGGCAGAGATGTGGCTGCGGCGAGGGATGTCCAGGATGAGTCGTGCTAAGGCGTTCTGAATGCACTGGAGTCTTTTCTGGAGTTTGGCCGTGGTTCCAGCGTAGAGGGTGTTCCCGTAGTCCAGACGGCTGGTGACGAGGGCCTGGGTGACCGTCTTCCTGGTTTCTGTGGGGATCCATTGGAAGATCTTTCGGAGCATGCGGAGGGTGTTGAAGCAGGATGATGAGACTGCGTTCACTTGCTTGGTCATCGTGAGGGAGGAGTCCAGGATGAAGCCCAGGTTGCCTGCGTGGTCCGTTGGTTTGGGTGCGCTGCCCAGGGCACGGGGCCACCAGGAGTCGTCCCACGCGGAGGGTGATGGTCCGAGGATTAAGCATGGGCGGCAAATCCGTTACGTCCGCGGATTTTTCGGATTTTTGATGAATTCGCAATCCGTGTATTTTACGTATTTTACACAAAATCCCCAAAAATCCACGGATGTAACGGGTTCAAAAGTTGAACCCCCACCCACTCATGTAATGGCGCCAGCAAGCTGCCAGCGCCGTTGTAAAATAGTTACAAAGTTAGCTTGCACAGGAACCACTAGATAAAACGAAGCAGGTGCTGCTTTATTTTATTTAAGTGCTTCCTGTGCAAGCTAACTTTGTAACTATTTTACAACGGCGCTGGCAGCTTGCTGGCGCCATTGTAAACACACACATGGTCGCTGGAACTAGTTGAAGCTCAAATGCAGTGACTCATTCATCAGCCCAGAAACAATCGAGAGCGTCGTCGAGGCTGGGCAATGTGCCTTCTTTAATACCAAATCTACCGTCGAAAGTCAGCTGTGATGCTGGATAGAGGCCTTTGCATCCTTGACTTTCACGAGCACAATCCCTGTGCTGTTCCTGTGACCAGGAGTCTCTGTATCTTCATCTGCGGCTCTGATCGGCCTCTGACCTTTTATACACACAAGAGGCATGTGCAGCACAATCCCTGTGCTGTTCCTGTGACCAGGAGCCTCTGTATCTTCATCTGCTGCTCTGATCGGCCTCTGACCTTTTATACACACAAGAGGCATGTGCACTCGCATGGAAGCCCCGTCCGTTTGGCCATGAGTAGGCACATTGTGTTCGCACGGGTTTCTGCTCGTTCGCGAGCGTTTTGTACAATAAAACCCTCGCGAATTTGCAGAAACCCGTGCAAACACGCAAAAAAAAATACGCTAGGATCCGCGGATTTTGCGTATTGTCGCAATCCGCAAATCCGCAAATCCGCAGATCCGCGGATTGCCAATACGCAAAATCCGCCCATGCTTACCGAGGATGAGGACTTCCATCTTGTCTGAGTTCAGTTTCAAACAGCTGATCTTCATCCATTCTGCGACGTCTCTCATTCCTTCCTGGAGGTTGGCTTTGGCGGTGTTGGGGTGGTTGGTGAGGGAGAGGATCAGCTGGGTGTCGTCGGCGTAGGAGATGATGTTGAGGTTGTGTCAGCGGATGATGGCTGTGAGAGGGCTCATGTAGACGTTGAAGAGGGTTGGGCTGAGTGAGGATCCTTGCGGGACGCCGCAGATGACTTCGGTGGCCGCGGATCGGAACGGGGGGAGGCGGACTCTCTGGGTTCTTCCGGCGAGGAATGAGATGATCCACTCCAGGGCCGCTCCTTGGATTCCGGTGTTGCTGAGGCGCTGTATCAGGGTGCAGTGGCAGACGGTGTCGAAGGCTGCTGAGAGGTCCAGGAGGATGAGGGCAGCCGCTTTCCCCGTTGTCGAGCAGGGACCTGATGTCGTCGGTGGCTGCGATGAGGGCGGTCTCGGTGCTGTGGTTTGCTCGGAAGCCGGACTGAGAGGGGTCGAGGGATCCGTTGGTCTCGAGGAAGGCGGAGAGTTGTCTGTTGACGGTCTTCTCGATGACTTTGGCTGGAAAGGGAAGGAGCGAAGGAACATTGTAGGCTTTACCAATTTAATAAATAGTAACTCGCCATAGACCTCAACAACTAGGTACTAAAACTAGCAAATTCTATCGACGCTTGATTAGGAATGTATCAATAGTTAAGATCTGTAAAATCACAAGTATTACAAAGTAGCCTAAATGGATTTTAAATGTTACCATAGAGTAGGGGTGGGCGGAAGTCACGTAAGGGACTTACGCGGAGAGGCACGGAGATTAAACCAATCTCCGTGCCTCTCCTCATATTTCCGTTACGCGACACCCGCCCACTGCCTGTCCGCCGCCTGCCCGCAATCTTCCTTGTCCAGCTAGCCGTCTTCTTGGAACTGCGCAAGCGCGGGAGCCTGCGCATGTGCATTCCTGGCGAGGAATTTTTTGCGTCATTTTTTGCACCTACAGATACGCCAGAAATGCTGACGTATCTTTAACTCCTTGCGACATGATGCGTCACACTGTAAAAATTACGCATCATTGGTGTCGCAAGAATGGCGCAATGAAAAGTGACGCATCGCTGTTTTCTCGCAGCGATGCGTCACTTTTCATAAATTAGGCCCTATATCTTTTTCGCATTTCCAGCCTGCTGTATTTCCAGTCTTTGAATCGTAGGCGTGACTCCGCCTGGCAGCTTGTGTCAAACTACGTGAGCAGTTTTACGGGTATTCAAGTCCCAACCTATGAAACAGTTTGCGACAATAGTCCGAACCACTAAGGTTTATGCACGGTTTGTCACCTGTGACCTTCTGGCTGCATAAAGGTCACTACAGAAGGCACCCAAATGACCTAGTTATCTTACTGGAATTCTAGCCTTTCATCAGCATGTACACAACTCACGGAGTTACCTTAACAAGGTTCAAGCTTGTGAACTGAAGTTACGCGTTTGTTTCTGCATCAGGCCCCAATCACTGTGGTATTTTTTCTACAAGTCGACCCTGTGAGCTTTAGACAAACTCTACTTAATGGGATTTGAAGCTTTGAATTACACATTGCATGCAGAGCCCCTCCGCTGGCACCAAACCCACTGAGCTATCTCGCAAGCACCTGAAGGATACACTCAGATTCAGCAGGAGCTGAGACCCCTAAGCATCCCTCCCCGGAGGCCTGCTGCTTTTAGACATCAGAGGGCCCTCTCGCGTTGTCTCTCAGACAGATGGGGCCTGTGGTGGTTCTGAAGGTTCCCTTTGTTATGAAAGGAAACCGAAGACAATAGGGTCATCCAAGAGAAATGGAGCATTCTCCGTGGATGGGCGGCTTCCTGCCAGCGCACATTCCCGCCCGCCTGGGCACCGTCCGGCCGCCCCTGGATGCAGGCACCGGGGCGCCCCACGCCGGCGCTGCCTCGGAGCACGCGCCTTCCAAGCACCGGGCTTTATTGGATTTCTGTGGTGATTTTGCATAATCCCCTCGTTTGCTATTTATAGGAAGCACAAATTGAGAGCATTCGGTTTCCCAAATATCTATTTACGCGAACAGGAATGGAGGAAGGCTCGAAACTGGATTACATTCTGCAGGGGGGGCGGGGCCTGCAGCTGGGAAGAGAGTGTGGGGGCTGAATAGCTCCACAGCTTTCAGATCCTACAATGTCAGACTTTTTGCCTCTAAACCTCCATGTGCCGGCTCCCCCTCCTTGCTTCTTTCAGCAAAATATTTCGAACATATTATCCCTAAGCATTCGCCATTCTTTTTACATGTATGTTTTGTCTAATTATTTCTCCTTATTTTCTTTTCTTTCTCGTTTCCTGTTTCTGAAAAGACGCGAGTTATTTACTTAAGGAAGAATTATTATTTTTACAAATATAAAAATGATGTCTATTGCAATTAACGCCTCTCCTGTTTAGAGCTAATTTCTACATTCCATGATGCGTATGTTCTTATCTAAGCTGTACTGTATTTTGGAAACTACCTTCAACTCCTGAACAGGAAGTGACTTCAGAGAAAGAACGGGAAGTGGATTCTATAGGCCCAATAGAGCAGCAAGGGAGTTAAGTAAACTGTTTTTCCCCCCTTTAGGGGTCTTCACACTGAATAAACGTCAAAATAAACACAGGTGATTTATTTACCCACCTTAGTTGTGCTCGCTGAAGGAACAATATAGGTTACCTCGTGCTTTTCTTCATCCCACACAGCCCTCTTCCTCAGGCCTTCATCAGTGAATTTCACTATGGGTTGGGTAACTACTTATTTATGCCAATGGGAAGCACAGTTAATTAGGGGCGGCATCTGCTATTTCTAAGACTCGCTTCTGTACTTGCAAATCAGGGTGGTATGAACCATTGCGAGATTGATGGCCCTCTCATCCTATGATAGAGAGTCCACGACATGACGGGGTGACGTGACAAGGCCCGTTCTGGATAGCTGCCGAGCAACAAATCAAAATAGTCCAACCACAAAGACACATTCTGACTATTTCAAAGTAGCTAATCAGCATTGCTCACACACTTCCTGTTTCAGCTGTTCTAATTGGTCGCCCTCAACCAATCAGAATGCACCTCTGTGGTTGTACAATTCTGACTAGCTACTAGGTAGCCATTCATACTAGCCATGGGCAACCCATACCACCCAGGCCCATGAAGAATTTCAGGGAAGTGTGGCCGGACGGACTTAGTACAATTTTCTTTTGTATTGGGTACATAAACCACTTTTTTTCTTGTCCACACAGGAGGCTTATTATTATTATAGCTAAAACTAAGCTAAATACATGAATTAAAAGAGGGCGGATTACGCACGTTGTCTAGAATTCAGCAAATAGGTTTGCTGTGCTACAAATTTCAACCCAGGACCCAGGTTGTTGAGATCCTGATCTGATTTGCAACATAACATATTCACCTTTTATATCTAGGGATTCCAATCAGAAAGGTAGAAATACAAATCTAAATGTTATTTAATCCTTAGGTCTTCTGCCAGACGGTGCAAGCTGTTGGTTGCAAAAGACCTTTTGTGACTTACTAAAAAAGTACCGTGGGCTTACAGCTTACCCATAGCTTCCCATTAGTTACGTCAATATCACTCTTGCTTGCTTCTAATTCAAAGACTTGCCTTCCTCTGCTTTTATTTGTCCCCCCCCCCCCCCTGGCCCCTTTGTCATACTTTTCATTGGCTGACGTGTAACCTTCCATTGTTCACTTTTACGGAACCACTTTTTTTCTTTGAAGATAAGACCTCCATGAGAGTGTATGTGTTTTCCAACTCTCTGTTAAACTCAAGTGAGGCTGCTCCTAGTAAAGTGACCTACAGGTGCTTAAAACTGAATAGTCAATGTGGACATCTCACAAAAAGTGAAGGACTGGCCTCACACACCACCTGGTGTCATGCTTCATCATTGGCCAGCCTCACCCTCTAAAAACTCGGTTTGATAGATGGCGGGCATACACCTGACGACAGGGATGCACTTCTAAATTAAGTGGGGGCCCGTGAACAGTGAGTGTGATATAAAAACAATTACAGTTGTCAAATCAATTTTAATAAGGTGTGCAACTGTATGGTATTAAAAAGGTGTACGGTGACCTAAGCAATTAATTATCCCATCACCGTGATGTATAGGGTCAACATCTTTCTGCCTGGAGTCCCATAGGGGTACACGGCATTCATCAGGACCTGTTTTAATATGGGCTCTGTCTGTACCACCTAATGATAAAGATTAACCACTTGGTGGGGTATCGCTAATCACTCCGCACTATTAGGGGGCTCCAAGTTTAGCCCAAGAATCCTACACTACGTTCTCCATGGGAGGGGTGGAGGAAGGCCCCTGTAGTCAGACTTGTGGTCCGACAGGGAGGAGAGACGGACACAGCTGGGTTCTACAGCGGAAGGCGCACCTTGACACAAAATCTCGCTGGATGTCCTCCTTGGAAATCACGCTAGCGGACACCAAATCACACTCCCAGTTACCATTCTGGAGCCTCGCGCAAAAATAAATTCCACCACTTGGCGATTGGCAGAAATTTGCTGGAACTCCGCATTACAAGAGTAACTTAGAGTTCCCAAAATCCGCCAATTCTGCAAGTGAAATGGAATATTCCGCCCACCCCTATTTGAAAGTGTCCCTTTCACCAGCATTAGTGATGTGCCCTCTTTGGATTTGCCACTGATTTTGCCAAAAAAAACAGGCATCACAATTGTAATTTACTGGGATTGTCTCCTGCTGGATCGATTTTTGCAGTTGTTTTCTCCTACTTTTTTGTATAAATTCCAAAATTCCCAAAGTTTTAGAATTCTCAAAACACATAAAGTGTGTGACAGCAAAGTATCATACCTTTGCACAAACCTGCCAGGACCCATCACTGTGATGCAGTTTTTATGGACATTACTTCACTAGAATACCCCGGGTAACAAAAGTGGCATTACCCAAACCGTGACTCCCAAGAAGGTCAGAGGGCAGGTCCCTAATTCCACTCTTCGGGCCCTGATTACTTCTTGGTAGCTGCTGAGGGAATTGGGTAAAGGCATTGAGCAGAAACTACAGAAAGTTGTCCAGAAAGTATGTTCTTGTTTCTGTTACTGCTTTAATGGCCCCTGAGACGAGGGGTTGCAAGCGTAGGACCCATCTTCTGTGGGGTCGGGTGCTGGGGCCCCTTCAATATTTTCAAGCTGGGGGCCCTGTGTCTGCTGGGGTGTGGTCCAAGCAGAAATATTGCTCAAAGAGAGCCCAGTAACCTGTTCCCTATCACTGCAGTAAACCTAAGGAAGGTGTGTCTGATAACAGGACAGGGGTAGGATTGGGGCAGGAGGAGCATCTAGGGCAGGAAAAAGATGAGGCCCCTTAAGAGCTGATGGTCCAGAAAAAGAGGCAATATGAGCAGAAGGGGGGGTGCGTTAGCAAAGGGGGGCAGTGTGTGAGCAGAAGGGGCATGCAGCTGGGGGGGAGAAGGGCAGGGAGCTGATAGGAGTAATGTGCCAGCAGATGGGGCTTTGAGTGGGTAGCCAGGGCAGAGAGCAGAGGGTACAGGGTAGAGTAAAGGGGCATTTTGTGAGCAGAAGTGGGCTGGGGGACAGGGAGCAGAGGGGGGTATCGAGTGAGCAGACGATGAGGAAGAAGAGGGGCAATATGTGAGCGGACGGGGCAGTGAGCAGCACAGTATGTGAGCACAAGTTCAGAGAGCATAGGGTCCGGACCCCCCCAGCAAGCTCCCCGCCCGCCAAGACAGCCGGTACAACCCACAATCGAATCATCCAGAGAGAGAGAGTGGGTGTAAAACGGCCATGTTTAATTATCAACATTTCATAAACATGACCAAAACCAAACATATTAAAATTGATAACATCAATAACACATTTTTAATATTGACATTCAATGTTCTCAGTTATACTTGTTACTTTTCCCCCAGCACTATGGGGCCCTCTGGCTCGCATCCCCCAATCTGAGCACCCCACGCAAGGCGCAACCCACCTGCGTCCTTGAGTGATGGGCCCCTGCCCTCTGGTCCTTGTCCGCCGTCTCCGGGGCCCACCCCTCGACCACCAGGCTGCCCAGGAGGCTCGTAACCTGGCGTCCTAGCCTCCCCAGCCGGTGGCCACATTCTCCCTGCGGAGAGCGTACCGTCTCTCCCCTCAGTGCTGGCCTAGGGAGTACGCAAGGAGGACTCCCGTTCACTCTGTAAGTCCATGTCAATGTTCTAAGGCCTCTTTACCGCCACAAGGGTGACCAGGGCCCCCAGGTCCGTCACCCTCGCCACGACCCGGAAGTAAATCCCGGCTGGTCGCCCATAGGGTGAGCCGGCCGGCTACTCTAATCTGGGCGTGGCGAGGAGCCGGGAGGCCGGCCCCTTGAGGCGCGCTCCTCGAGCCTCGCGCTTGGCAGAGGGAATAGTCTGTAAACAAGGGGTCGGTATATCAAAAGAAGGGCAGGGGCAAAGTAGCAGGGTATGAGCAAATAGGCACTGTACGAGCAGAAGAGCAGGGGGCAGAGGGGTCAGACTGTGAGCAAACAGGGGGCATGAGAAGACGGGCAGGACACGAGTGGATTTGGTAACGTGTTGGAAGGGCGGGGTTAGTGTGCCACAGGTGGGGCAAGGGGAAGAGGGTAGAGCGTGAGCAGCAAGGGCAGAGAACAGAGGGGGGAGCTTATGAGAAAAGGGGTGAAGCTTGTACATAAGGGGCAGAGAGCAGATGAGGAAGTGTGAGCAGGGACAGTATTTGCGCAGAAGAGACAGAGAGCAGAGGGAGCGTGAGTGAGCATATCCATTCCTATTGAGTATCAATAAATGTTTATTGCTTTTTAAAATACGGTGCCTGTCCTAAGATGGTTCAACTGACCATATTTCATGAGCGGATGTGCCTACCGTGCTGCGTCACCCCTGCAATTCTTCCACATTTATTACAAAAATTGGGTCATCTGATACGGGCCTCACCTACCTTTTTGTGAATCTGGCTCTTGCGGTTGTGAGGTCACTGCAATGGTAACCAATGAGAAGCCACCAGGCGTGGCTACAACCAGTGACGTCGATCCATGCTTTGAGAGCGAAGAAAGCTTGATGATTCTTTTCCCAAGCAAACTTGATGAGATGGGCCTGAATGAGAGTTTGATGGACGGGATACTCCGTTGAAACGGAACGGACCGTATTACAAGTGCCACAGGGTATAATGCACTTTTTTATTAGGGTGGGCGGGCTATCCGTCACGTTTGCGGCGGAGCACCACATCTGCTGAACTCTAAATCAGGCCCATGGCGAGTGAGAGGGAAACAACTCTGTGCAAAAGCCACAGTCCTGTCCTCCAAGAAAACTGCACACCACACATCCCCGTCTCCTGCTTTTCCTTCAGACCTGGGCGAATGTTAAATTGCACTAAGCAATTTAAATAATTTCCCATCATGCTTGTTATGTGAAATTCCTGACATTATGCCACTCTGTGTAATTATGTGCCATTCGTGGTGAAAATGTACTGTGTACACACGGTAACAATTTACCACACACTCACAGGAACAGCAGAACACAAGCAACTATTGTTCGCAGTGATTGTTTTTAACAACAAAAATTCTGCAAAATGTGTTCCTGCATCAAAAATTGATGTAAGGACACACTGCACTAAAATATCACGGGAAATGATGGGTTTGCATTTAGCGTAATTGCAGGCAATTTCATGTAATTTCAATAACATTTCACATAATTGTTTGAAAGCAAACTACGCACATTTTGTACACCCCTGCTTTTCTTTTAACAGAAGAATCAAGCGTACAAGTGAAAGTAGCAGATGTTATGTAGATTTTAGCTGGGAATCGCACACAATTTAGCCTCTGAAATTCCTACAAAACCCATAGTAAAATGAAGTGTCTTTATCAGCCGCGACAGACACCCCTCAAAGTTGTTGAAGGATCACTGACGAGTTTCGTCCTTTCAATACCCCACCAGAGAAGAGATCAGGGATGGACTGGGAACCACAACTGGCCCTGGCAAAGTGCTCGGCCGCCCCCCCCCCCCCTCCCCACGGGAGGAGGGGCGGGGCGAGGGGGGTTGGAGGTGCTGCCGAGCTCTTTGCCGGGGCCGGTTTTCGGGCGATTTTGGTACAGGACCGATTTGGCAGCTATGCTGCAAAAACGGCCCTGTAACAGAAACGGCCCCCAGTGGCCCAATACCGGCCCCCACCCGTGCGTTGCACCGGGGAATTGCCCGGTGCCCGCTATTGCCAGACCGGCCCTGGAAGAGATGCTGGCAGTGGAGGTGCGCCAGCTGGTTCTCAGCGCTTGAGATGAGCGCGCGCCCCTTCCACGGAGCGCGTCACCGCGCGCAGCCGGCTTCAGGCCGCTATCTTAATCAAAAGCTGTCGCCAAAGATGCGCATCGCGCACTAAAGACCTCGGCACAGATGGAAACCTTGGCAACGAAGACACCCTCCTCCGGGCCACCTGACGAGGCCTTCCTTTTAATTACATCAAATGATCACCAGTCTGCGGCTCCTTCAGGTACAGATGGAGGGGGCGGGGACTCCCGTTCCGCTCGCGGTGCCTGCCTTGGGGAGGGCTCATGGGACCTGCCGGGGGCCACCTACTTTGACGCCCCATAGGAAGCTTTAATTCGTAGAAAAAAGACCAAGGCTGAATTGGTGAAATTCCAATTTCACAAATAATAAAAGGTAAAGCATATTTATACGGTGCCAACAGATGCCTCATGGACCGGTCTCCCGCGGACTCAGGTGCTGGTAGCATCAGTTTCTAAAAACACAATAAAAGTCCCTCATTCACCACAAATGATCACAGTTAGAAGAAAAATTACTGACTAATAGTTTCTCAAGTGAACCTTACAGTATTTATCTCAGACAAACTGCAAAAAGAATGGTCTGAGATAAGATTCACTAAGTTACATTTACACTTTCGTGTAAGTTTACCATTGTTTGCTATTCACAAAGGTATTTACGAGTAGCATCTTTACGAGTGCGGAGTCTCCTCACATAGAAAGACCTGTCTTTTTAAGTGCGGAGACTCCTCACTCGTAAAAATACCACTCGTAAATCCATTTGTGAATAGAAAAGAATCGTAAAGTTATACAAAAGTGTAAGTTGACCTCTGTGAATCAGGCACTGTCCATTTCATTTGACACAGTACTGATCATTAATTTATTTTAACTGTTTGATATTTACTTTTTCATGGCTTGTATACGTGATGCGTTATAAAGATGTTTCAAAGTGAGTAATAGTGACACAATTTTAAAAAAGGTGCTCGTGTGGTGAAATTAGATATTGCTCATTTATGGTGGATGAGGGTCTTTTCTTGGGTTTTTAGGAGTACATTTGGCCCCATTCCCCAGAATTGGGTCATGTCCCATATTTCGGTAAGAAGCATCCGTCATTGTCGTTCAAGACAAGTTTTCTGCGCACTAAGGCAGAAGTGGTACTCACGTGGGGGCAGGGACTGTTTTCAATAGGTGTGCGCCCAACGGGGCTGCTGGTGGCCCAGCATTCAAGTCTTTAGGGATTTGGCATTTTGGCGGGAGCCGGGTATGCACTAGAAAACTCCGAAAAAACCCGGCCTCCATCTGACTGGATGGGAAATTGCCAGGGGGCGGTGGCGGAGTGGTTGTGGGGTGCACGGAAACCCCAATTTAAGTTTTTGAGGAAAGTCATGCCACCTCTTTTCCAGTCTGGACGGCCTGCGGCAGCTCCCTGGACTGCACCCTCATTAGGGTCGCCTTTGGCATGTTGTTGAGGGTCAGTTTGCTAGTTGGTTCGGATCCCTGTGTTGTGAGCAGGTGAAACTGAACCTAAGTCAAGTCAAGTCAAGTCAAAGAATCTTATAAAGCGCACAAATCACCCTTAGGTCTCATGGCGCTCACGGAAGATTCCAAGAGAATTCTAAGAGAATTCTGCAAGGAGCCCGGAGAGGTAGCAGAAGGGGCCCCATAGCAGAAGGGGCCCTATTAAAGTTACCCAATGCTGGAAGGGCCACAGTTGGACAGTCAGCCATGACTCTTGGTAGATCTAACTTGACACAATAGAATTTCATATATCTAGATACTTATGTTGCTTAAACTGTTGACGTAAATAATTTTGGTACTGTCTGTTGATCCTATTTGCACAACTGAAATGATTGTTTTTTTCTGTAAATATGGCCTGAAAATTGTGTTCCCTCCCATAACATGCTGGGTCTCTGGAGAATCTGTTGGCAAGGAGGTCTTTGTAACCATGTTCTGAAACAATGTTTCTTCCTCATGTAAAGCTCTCCGATACCTCCGGGTCTAGCCAGCGCTATATAAAACTCAATAAATAAATAAGTATGCTTCATCCACGTCCTGTTATGGGGTCTCTTTGGTGATGTCTCTGCTGAAACATTTCACATTCCAGGCAAATAGTTCCCAACCTCTTGCTCGACAGGTCCCTCGCCTATTACAGAAGCTAAAATCTGGTGCCGAGTAATAAATCGGCTATTTAATCCCGTCGTGATATATGGGCGAGAAGGGCTATTTTGACTGCAACCTAAGGCTACATAGCTTCTCCTAGATCATCTAACACAAAAGAACTTGGGCAACAGACTTGTAGAAAAGCACCTCACGGCTGTACTGCAATCCTATTAGGGTAATGGTTTGTGCACACATCTCAGCACCCGTTGCCCTTCGGTGCCACTGTTCACGATTCGAAAGCTGTATTCCATAAAGAGCAGTGCACTTGAACAAAAAAAAAGACAGTCTCTTTGTATTTTCTTTCAATCCTTTATTACCAAATCCAAATGAAGTTTTACTACAAAGCAGCTAACGCGTTTTGTTCTATTCGGCAACAAGCCATGAGAACTTCTTTAGGGCTCTTTAATCCAACTACAGGAACTCAGTATCATTATCCGTAGTCAGTTCGCAAAATGGAAGAATAAATAACTTTGCTGCGATAGTATACCTCCAACTCCGCATCAAGTCTGCTCAGCGTACCAAAAACCTTGTAAATGAACAATGGGGTGGGTACCCTTAATATGTATTCGTAATCCCCAGTGGGATATAATCCGCCATGATAAGCAGTCACCCACACCTCCCAAACGACATCCGAAGGCAGAGAATCTTCTAGCTCATCTATTAATCCCACCAATCACCTGCATGAACTCATGTGCCCCACAGAATGATCACCCTAACTCAAATTCAGTTAATTCCCCAAATAGAAACAGGAGTGAATGTATGGAATGGTGTGTTTGAGCACACAAGGGTAATCTCTACAATTATAATAACACTGGACTCTTCACTGACCGTGGATACCGGAGCAGCATTCGGCTGGCCATACAGCACGTTCGCAGCTCTTCATAGGTGGCAAACGCTATAAAAACACATTTACAATATAAGCTTTTCTCCTCCGAAGGACATCTCTCATAAGGTAAGGTACAACTTCCTGCACAAAAACAATCCTTAAGGCTTTTTCCTCCTTTTATGTGTGCCGCAGAAGGCAGCACATGTGGAAAGTGCTAAAAACGAGGAGAAATACCTAAACCGAAAACGCTTCCAGACTTTGCACAGTGTGAGTATCTGCACCCACCCTAAACTTTACCAGCCTAACATTGTTTTGCACACTCCGACTCTCCTGAAACTGAAGGACGGGTGTAGACGCATCATACGACAGCTGGTGACTGATGTTTGGGAATGAGCCCAGCGGTGAGCGTTTTCCTGCCCTGTACCACAAAGCACACACGTGCTGCAACATCTATCTGTACTTTCAGAAAGTAAGCATTTCACAAGCCATGACCGGCTCATTTCCATCCTATAGCTGCCCACGCCAAAGCCTCCTTCGGCTGCCCGGCCTTGTGGGCATTGCTGACGTCACGCTAATCCCACAGGCCTCAAACTCATTAGCAGTGACAAATGAGAACATAGGCAGGACAGTCACTGCAGGGAACACAGGCTAGAGGGGCAGGGGGCTCCAGAGAACATGCTGTACTGGGGGAGGCAGGTGCCGAACGCCAGGTACCGAGACCTTTTGTTGTGCTAAATATACTGGTGTGTCATAATCACATTAACGTCATGATGGTAGCACACGCCTCTAAATATAACACAGAGCTGCCTCCCCCCATTAGAGCCACGAGCAGGCAGGCGTCAAATAGTTCACTTGAACAGAACACGGCACACATTTCCAGAATCGCCACATAAGAATGTATGACAATACTACGCGATCATGTTGATCACGGTATCTTACAACGCTGGATTTACAACGCAAGTCGTTTCAACGACTTGTGTTGGAGGGCGCTGGGCTTAGGGATGGTACGATTTACTATTCCAACATCAGTCTACATACAGTAGGGAAGGTGTTGGATAGTAAATCGTACTATTTCTTAGCTTACAGCGCCCCCCAGTGCAAGTCGTTGAAACAACTTGCATTGTAAAACCTGCGTTGTAAACCTACCGCAGTGAAACTCCCACATAGTAAAGGTCGTCTCCCCCACATAATGTGGTGCCACCGTGCTCTCACAGCACTGTCCACCGGGACAACGCTCCGCTCCCTTACCCCAGAACACATTGAGTCCAAACTTTTACTATACACAACTCAGGCTGTTATGGCACGCAACAGCACTCGTTACCAAGAAAGGACTTACAGAGGACGTCACTGCCATTCTAAAAGTTGTCTAAGTGATCGGTATAGCCCTCCAGGTGCACCTATCAAATGTTAAAATGTTCACCCATGCCACATTGAAGCTGACACATCACCTGACAGGAGCTGATTTTCAGACATTGTCAAAAGCTGAATCAGATTCAGTTCTGATGTGAAAAACGTGGAACCCTTTTGAATCACACTGGGAAATTGCACAGTGGCACACCAACAGCAGATTGTGGAGCCTATGAATGCCCTTGACGTGAGAAAGAGACTTGCACATGTACCATGCACTGCCTGACTTGGACATGGTTGCCTGAACACAGTTAAGACTGTGGGCTGGACACTCAGATACCCACCATTGCCTGGCACCAGCTGTTCACTCTAGGTCAGGCCTAGTAAGGCACTGAAGGGAGGGCCTTTGCACGCAGGATGCTTGTTTTACCACTGAGTGTTGAACACCAGTAAAAGTTCCAAAGCACCAAAAATGTATGTGTGGCCTTCAGGGCACCTTAATTAGAACCACAGGATTACCTTGTTGAGCACTTCCAAAGGTGGCACTAGGGGTGCCCAAAGATGCTCCTAGGATTTCCCTAGAACAATCCAGTGCATTCTAGAACATCTAGCCTCGTTTTACTGTACATAACTATTTGGTCTAAAATATGAGTATTATAGTAATTGTAATTGGATTTATATAGCGCTTACTACACCTGAAGATGTGTCAAAGTGCTTTTTGGTAGGCCTGGGCAGCAAATTCCGTTCAGCTCGCATAATTTGCGTAATTTGGGTAATTTCGCGTTCCGCGGAGAACGCAAAATTGTCCAAAATTCTGCGTTCCGCGACTTCGCGAAATGTTTTGCTTGTTCGCGTTATCAAAATGCGTGTTCCTGAGATATTTCCCCCGAGCATGCAAACAGTGATTGCGAACAGTAAAAATGCGTGTTCGCGGATATTTTTTACTGTTTCACCAAGATTTGCGTAATGCGATTACGCAAATCCCGCCCACGAGTGGCACACTACTCTGAAAACCCAAAGTTACTGGTTAGTCCAGTAGTTATTGTGATTAGTAATGTACTCTCGAGAATATTGCATCCATGTACTCAAGTTACTTTGTTATATTTTAATACAGAGGTCTTCAACCTTCTTTGCTCTGAGCGCCCCTATGCAAAATGTTTTGAGGTTGGACCCCCATCCAAAACTTTATGGTAATGATTGGGGGAGCAGGAGGGACATGGCTGCATGCAGGGGGTGGGGCTTATGAAATGATTTCAGGAGTACTTTTTCTATAGCTTATAAATCACACTAAATATGAGACTTATAAAACAGCAAATTCATCAAACAAAAACATGTATTGTCCCAAAAATACTGCGCCCCATCATTGGGTGTTGTGAGCCCCCACACTCTTGAACCTCAATGCGACTACACCTTCTGCATTAATGATAACAGCATTCCTGAGTAGCAGGCTACCTCCTCTGCATCGTTCACCTCTTCCCCACCATGACGGACCATCACCCCGATCTCTGTCCCATTCAGAAAAAAAAGAAGGTTCCCACATGTTGTCTCCCTTTTTTCTGCATGGATATCCTTGGTCCCAATGCTAGACAGGAAAATAAGTTTCCATGCACCTATTTTAAAGGTAGACAAACATAATTTTGATGCAGTGGGCCCCTCAAAGCCCTCGGCCCCAGTCCTGCTGCATCTGCCTCATTAATGATAACCAGCAGTGGCCACTTACACACCTGCACTCATGCAGGCACTCATGAATGGCCATTTTAAAAGAAATGAAAAAAAGGCCACATTTATTACTGTATTTGCTACATAATCCATCATCTGCTGCATAGTAATGCATTTCCAGTTATTCAGTGCTGTAAACTAGTACTTACAGCTGTTCTATTCTGAAGGACATATTTATGGTATTTTTGATAATTCTGCTTTATTGTGCAGTACAGGAAGACAAATGCGTTCTTGTTGCACACTTATAATTTTAAGTGAACCTAGGTCCATGTATGTTGCTGTTTATTTTGCTGCATAATTCACTTCTTTGGTTGTCCTCTGCCATGTTTTTAAATATGTTGAGCTTGGATTCTGCAGTCGTTTAGTCTCCGAAACCTACTTTGAGACGGGATCACCATGGACACCTTGTTGCTGTTGTCATAAAGCCATTTTATTTGTGAGCTAGCTTGGTGAACGTAAAATCAACCATCTGCTTATTGCCACACAGACTAATATGTCTTCACAGAACTCTAAAACATATTAACTATCCCCTCTGCTGCTTAACAATTCACACCGCCCTTTAACAATTTCTTATTTAACTTTAACTTGACAACTTCCGTTAGTAACGGGCCGATTTTCCCTTTCTCCTGATTGCAATGTTTCTTTGCACTGAACTGGCCGGTCCGCCCCTAGACCAAGCCTGCCTTCCTTTCATTCCCCCATTCTCCTCTAATTTAAAAAAATTATTTTCCCTGTTACCTCTAAACTTGCACTTAGTGCCCTTCGGTGAGCTTGCCCCCTCTGACTAATACCTCTTCCTCTGACTGCCTCTCTTTCCCAGTGCCCAACTTGCTGACAAAGTCTAATGCCCCTGTACCAGGGTGGGTTGGCAGGCTCAGTGCCTCCCTAGAGCACCTGCTCTGTCATTGATTCAGTGCCGCAAAGAGATTACCACTTCCAGATCTCCTTGGGTGAACACTGCAGTACCTTCCAATCCACCCAGTGCCCTGCAATGTGTGGTGTGCTTGTAAACTTCAAATTAAATAACACAATTGAATTTACCAATACTGTGCGGTTCTGTAATTACAGCGTTTCTCATAATCATGATTCAAGCAGAAATAAGCAGCTTCCACCAGAATTGGGACTACCGAAATTACCGTAATAAATGCCTAACTATTTTTTCTTAAGCATCTCAATAAGTACGACCAATTGCTAACTCAATGATATTCAATGGGGTTTTAAGCATCCTTTCGGTACTCTTGCTTTTAGCAGGATGTACGTTAAATACATTCTTGAGCCCTCCTCATGTAGGTCAGGAATGGAAACAGGGCAAAAATAAAAATACATACATTTCTTTTGTTTGCAGCAATTCGTCAAGCACGAAGGCTCCTTCCATAATAGGGAGCGCCGGCTTTAGCACTGGTGGCGCCCTGTGCGTCAGTGTCTGTTGGCGCCCCCCAATGACCACCTCTGCCACAGATTCCTTCACTAGCACCCTATAACTGTGCCTCACAAGTCTCCATAACCACTGTCTTTCAGGTTCATTTAGTTTTATAGAACCACTCATGCCAGTGTAAGGTGTCAGAGCACTTTATACCACACACACATTACACAGAGACAATAATATTTGTGTAAATCAGTGTACAGGAAATGTTACATCAGACAGTGCTACAGGGTTCTCTTTCATAATAAGAATTGTTTTCGACCCAAATGAACCCTTTTCACAAGATTAAGATAATGAAAGAGTGGGCAAAAAAACATATAGCTCTAACATATACCTTGCAGTTTGCAGCAGCTCTAAAGGCGGCAGTTAATAGCTCAATGTTCTATATTAGGAATTTGACTTGGAAATGACAAGTCTCAAAAGGAGCTCTCTTACAGAAGCAGAAACCCACTGACCTATGTACATTATATGCACTTTGTTATCTGCCTGGTACAACTTTCTTAGCAGCAGGCATTTTAAGGAAGACGATTAATCACGGGACTTCTCTTGACATTTTAACTCCTCCTGTGCTCATGACGAGGTCAGCAAGTCATGAGCCACGGTGCTCGTGTGCTCATGACAAGCTGAGCTCGTCATGACCATTGGAACACTCGCACGCTGGGCTAATTTCCCTGCTGTGCGAGCGTTCCACACAAACGGGTGTGGTCATGACAAGCTCAGTTCGTCATGAGCACACGAACACCATGGCTCATGACGAGCTGACCTCGTCATGAGCACGAGGGTGCTGGGCGCCCCCGCTCCCCAGCACAGCGGGGGAAGCAGCCCCGCAGCCAAGGGGTTAATTGATTTCTTAAAGTTGCTGGAGGCCAGGAATGAGGCACAGGTGCTTTTAACCCTTTAAGTGCTGCCATCGGGCAACGGTCGTCACAAGCACTACCTTCTCAGTGCTGCGCACAAGCGTTGGCCGACGGGCCAGCATTCGTTATTCGAACGTTCAGCACTGGGCGCTAAACGTTCGACGCTGCGAAGGTGTTAAAATTATGATACACATTTTCAAAAATGACGCCCCCTCCCCAAGTCAATGTCCGGTGCGGTCGCACCGATCGCACCGCCCTAGAGCCAGCACCGATGATAGGCCATAGCCAGACGCGCGGTTAAAAACATAATTTAGAATGCCAATAGCTCTAACTCTCACAAATGCAAGACCTATTGCATTGCTAATGTTTTTTAATTTTTTTAGCAACCTCTTTGACCCTGCCACCACACTCACTGACTCCCCCCCCCCCCCCGCCCCCACACCACTTTGATCACAGTTCCCTCTACAAGGGCTCGGAGAAATTGAAGACAGCCTGAAAATGTGGCAAATAAACATTGCCATACTTCCAGCTAATCTTCATTTACATGTACTTGCAGAGGCATTTGCCCCCCCCCTGGGAACCAATCCACACCTCCCCATTCCTGTGACTTCAGGCAAATCGTCACAGCTCACCATGCCTACTAAAACTGATGTGCTCTTGTGCAATGCAACTGGTGCTCGTGCAAAGCGCTCAAACACCCTCGGGTCAAGTCCACGCTATATAAAACTGCAAAAATAGGTGAAAATTCCAGTTCACCAACTGAAAAAAATAGTTTCAACTGGATCCAGTTATACAATATATATTTATATTAAAATGGACTGTACAAACACAAGTAAAAACGACAGAGGGATCTTTTCTTTATTTTCTGGGACATATAATTTCATTTTTAACTCTGTAAACATGGGCCCAGAAGCCCCAGAAAGCGAGGTGCTGCTGGCGAAAAAGCCAGCACTGGAAGAAAGTGTCAAAACATGATTTGCAACACTTGGCAGCTAAGGCTTTTCACATTCCTAGTGGAAACATTGACTTTTTATAGCTTCAAGTTTTTCAAACAAATCAGGTTAACAAGAATGTTTATCTAAAAATACACATTTGTCACAGGAGCTTACCAGACACATTTCCATTGCTGATTGTTGGAGTTTATTAAGATAGTGTACCTGACATGCTTTGAGAAAAATGAAGCCAGGGGTAAGGTCATATCAAATATTTCAAGTGATACGAGTAAAAAACATGTTAAATAGTGAAAAATAATATTGTGTCCCACCTTTAATGTAATCACTGCTTCATCAAGGCAAGGACATCAGGGACTGAGAATCATTGTTATTCTCTTTTTTTTTACAAATCATTTTTTAAAAGTGTATTAATCCACATTTTAGTGAACATCGACTACAACTCCCAGAATGCACTTGTTTGTTGATCAAAATGTTTAGTTCAAATAGTGACTTGAACTACAAAGACAGAACTGTCTGAAAGTCACATTTGTGGCAGACAACAATTTGACAGCTATGGATTTCCCTCCCAGATAGGTACGGGTGATTTTGGTATTTGCTTGTTTACCCGAGAATCCACTTACCGTTCGTGATTCCAGCAAGGTGCGTAGATTGTCCAGGAAGCAACAAAGATGTTCCTACATCAGAGAAAGGGAGGGGTAACTTTCACTTTGACTAGGGTGGCCAGTGCTTAATTTGACCCTTTGGTTTACGGTGCTTGGTACTGGCACTTAATTGTCAAGACCGGGACTTGTGAAAGTCTGCCACAAGGTAGCGCTGTCTGGCTAATTTAGAGATGACCACAACAAGAGTTAATTATTCATTTAATAATGCAGTAAAATGACTATTACGTGCCTCCCAAACCATTCTTATAGCTTTTTGGAGCCTGAAATAGTCTGAATTGTCACACTTAATGGAGTGTGAAGGTTAGTAGTTGTGTTCTTGCTATCATTGGCAGCATGGCAGGGGTGATGTGCGATGCAAGCTGCAGTGGGCTCCTTCAACTTCCTTAAAAGTACAGAATTCATGTTGCAATTTTGGAAATTTACATTTTTGTTTAGGTCGAGGTTGACAGCGCAGCAGGCTACAACACCTGTCGCTTACATCATACATAGAATGGGCTGGTAAACATCCTTTACAACAAAACTTTTACCACGCAGTACCTTACAACGCAGGTATTGCAACGCAAGTCGTTACAACGACTTGCGCTGGAGGGCGCTGTAGGATAGGGAATAGTTTAATTTACTATCCAAAACCTTCCCTACTATCCACTGGGACTGGAGTTGGAATAGTAAATTAAACTATTCACTATCCAGCGCCCCCCAATGCAAGTCGTTGAAACGACTTGCGTTGTAATACCTGCGTTGTAAAGGCATGCGTGGAAAAAGCATGCGTTGTAACGACATACATCGGAATGGGCTTTGTGTCAGCCCTCTTCAACCATTGGCCTATTTGAACTCTGTCTGCCATTGGCTTGAGGCATTGCCAATGACATCTTATAGAATGGAGTGATTGCATAGCAATGCATGAAGTACTATATACATTTAAAAAGTGCACTTTCCACTACACCTTTTTTCACTTTCAATTCTTTGGAAGAGCTCTATTCATCCATTGGTCTCTTTAAGTGTCATTCACATTTTGCTTCCACCTACCACGGCATACGGCATTGGGCAAAGCCTACTTCCGAGTTTGGCTATCTTCTGTGTGAGTGACTGCATTTTGCTTGTGTTCATGTGCAAATCCACCTAAAAGAAAAGTAGTGCACTTGCGTTTCAAGGCTGGTGGGCCGAACTACGTTTTTTTTCAATGTTTTAATTTTTTTTTAAGGTCATTTTTATCATTTTATTTTCACAAAAATATGCACATCAGCTTTACGTGGAAGCATATTTAATGTGCATGTGTTTCATTCAAAATAAAGAAAAAAGAACTGCAGCCTTGCAAAGCCAGGCCTATTGGCTACAGCAATGCATATGTTTGTACTTTTCTTTTTACAGTTGCAGGCATTTTTTGAATGCTTTTAGCATGATTAATTATGAGCCTGACCCCTGCCATGGCCTCCTAATTCCTTTTTGTTTATCACACCTATACCACTGATGCTCTACCAACACCACTCTACCACCAACAATACCAACAATATCACTAATACCACACCAACACGAATACCACAAAATCACCAATACTACACTTATGTTCACCAGGAAGACCACCACTGACAAGAAACACCAACACACCAACTGTACCACAACCAATAACAGCTATACAGACATCACAACTACTAACAACACCAACATATTCCCCACCACAAATACCACCACCAATACCACACCACCTCCATGAATACCACCACCAGAGTACCAATACCACATGACAGGTAACACTACCTCAAATACAATACTACCAAAACCACTTCCCTTAAACCACAAAGCAATGTCAAAGCCAGAAGAAGTAGCTTGAATGTGCTATGACATGGGAACATTATTTTTGCATGCCTCTGAACGAATTAGGGTGTCATATTCGATCCACAACTGTTGGCTTTAACAATGATCGTTTAATTTTTTTCTCAGCAAAATAAGCAGAAATAAACTCTTTCCTAAGGGTTTTGTTCAAAAGACTTTTGAAATTAGTGTCACTGCCTTTTTCCTTGCCAGGATTAATAAAAACTGCACATTTTCCAGCATAATTTCATGAAATTCTCATAAGTAATTTCACGCAAGGCCGCTAATGTCTTCAGGGACCTCTTTCATTAGGGCCCAAGCCTCTACATTACTCTCTGTAGGGGTGCCCGTAAAAACAACAGGAATTAGTGGCTCAATGTATCTCCCATTTTGGAAATTGTTGATAGAAGTGGACGGATAGAGAGGCGAGTGCCATTTGCCAAGGCTTTTTTTTGTTTTTTGCTGAGATGAGCCCTACCATATTTGATGTGCCTTGATACCTCTGCTGGCCCCACCCCAGCAAGGGATTGGAGAGCTTCTTTCTAAGCCCCAAAGTCCTGCTGATTGAAGCTTCTGCCGCCTCTCCACTTTTGAGACTCTTTTCATGGGAATTGTCACATCTGAGTAGTGTAAACAATCCTGTTGAGTGGAGATAAAGATTTTCAGCGCCTTGAGACCCTCATGGTGAGTGGTTGCGCTTTATAAGAATCCTGACTGAATGATTGGTTGATTGACTGATTTGCCACTTCCAGCCAGGTGCCACTGCCCAGCATCTCAGTCCGAGCTCATCGTTGCGTCATTTCACTCGTGGTAGGTGGGTAAAGTCCACATGATGATAAATGAACAGGCTTATCCTTGTTCCAGTGTGTCCTGTCAATCAAACCTCTCTCTAGCAAACACAATCTGAACCTAGCTCAACAGCAGCTCACCATTCAGAGCTGGGATCAGATGCATTGTGGGACATTCTTTCAAAACTTTGTACAATGATGCAGACTGCTGTAATTTCCGAGTCAGGTGGGTCTGGCTGCTTGCCAGCCAAGGGTAGTGCGACTTACACCTCTTCGATGGACTTGCAGTCAATTTCCCACTTGTCCATGCGTCATCAGATGAAGAGTTACCGCATACAACATAGTAATGTCAATTCATAGAAACCTCAGTGGTGGAAGAAGTGTTATCATGCATACTTTGACCCTCAATGACATCACAGGAATGACTATCACCTGTCCGTTAACCACAATTGAACCAGAGCCTTGCCCAATGGAAAATCAGATTAACATTGGCTATTTTTCTAAACTAGTGTGAGTCCTTTTGTGGTGTTTTCACAGTGTTATTGTGTGTGTGTGTATACAAATACTTTACACATTGCCTCTGGGGGTTAAACCTGACTGCTCTTGCCAAGCTACCAAGGGGGTGAGAACAGGTTATTCTGAGGGTGTAACTTACTTATCCTGACTAGAGTGAGGGTCCCTACCTGGACAGGGTGTAAACCACTGCCAACTTAAGACCTTATTTCTAACAATAGGACACACATGGGAAAGGTGGAAGAGCGACCATGTGGTTATAGTTTGCATATAATAACTTGTCTTTATAAGGTGCATAACACCATGACTGCGCCATTCCCTACAGCTGTAAATAATAGATGCCACTGTAGCCTGAAATAATGGCATACACATTTCCTGACCTTGGAATGATAAAAGGCGGAGTCTGCCTTGACAGGGTTTGAACTAGTAATCTTCAGCTCAATGATGATGTTAGCAGCGAGCGACCTCCTCTGAGGTTCAAGGGATGTGCTGGCTGCTGTTAGTAGGTGTCCACTGTTGCTACAACAAGTTGCACAGGGTTCTTAGAGTTGTGTCACTATGACATGTGCAGGCGGGCACTAGGAACCTGCACAGGGCAGATGGAGAGGTGACTGGACGCCACTTCCGGTCAGGGTGTGGGGACACAGGACATTTCTACGTACATGTAGGAGGGCGAAGAATGTACCTGCATGCACGGAGAAAGGCACAAGTTGTCTCCTAAAAATTTGACTCTAATCATTGGAAATGTCTCCCTGTAAGGGGGAAACATTACACTGCAGCAGAAGAATGGCCGAAAGCCTTTAATAGAGCCAAGTCCATCAGGATTTAGCCTGATGAAGTTGATTAACAGGGCTACCCTGGCCGGGCAGGCCTTTTACTCCACCGGCAGCATCGGATTGCTAACGCGGGCACACGGGCAATGCCCGAGGGGCCGATGTCCAGTTCAAGTCAGTCCAGTTTGAGCAGCCTGGGGGGCCGAGTTGGGTGGTTTCGGCATTGTTCGATGCTGCCAGCGGCCCAGTGGGTGCCCGAGTGGCCTTTCTGGAGGCAGAGGGGCGTCCATTACCTCCCTTTTATCAACGGGCAGAGGTGACACTCCCTTTCTCTCTCTGGGCCTGCCCATTCATATATGCATAAGCAAAAGTGGCCACACTTGTTAACAGGTGTGTTTCACCAGTGTAAACAAATCCATGCAGTTGTTATTCCCACCCCTTCCCCCCCTTTTTTTTTTAAAATAAAATTTCGCCGGATCAGTGTTCTGCAGCAAGGCACTATGCAAATGTGGGCCACTTTTGTTTTTAGCGTGCCCGGGACGATTTTTGATCCCCCATACAACCCTGTCCACCGGGCATTTCCCCAGTGGGTGGGAGACCTCGGAGGCAGGGTTTGAGACCCCCAGGGCAGCCCCGGGTGCCTCTGTCACTTTCCCCCACACCCTCCAGCCTGCCCTGAGAGCTGCCAGCAGGTGCAGGGTCGGGGCAGAGGTTTCACGGGCCTCTCTCCTGTTATTGAAGTCATGACACGTCCTGTGCGTTCTGCCACAACTGTGTAAACACTGGGCGGGGCAGCAGGCCCTGGAATAGCCCTGTGCACGTGCCAGCGTCCAGCGAGCGTCACATTTCCATGCCTCCTAAAGGAAGGCATGGGTGGGCCAGAGACACACTGGCAGATATAGAGAGGGGAGGAGTACGAGAGAGGAACTTAGAGGCAAAGGAGAAAAGGTGCGGGAGGGAGAGAGCTTCAGGCATAATTACAAACATCTGTCTCCCGAGCGCATTGCTCGATTTTCAGACGCAGTTTTAAAATACACTTTTATGGGTACTAAAAGGGCTTTTCAGCCTCTCACTTTAGGGTTCTTTTTACGGCGAGGGACTCTTGAAGCCTACTTAACTTGCGTTTGTTTATTGCTAAAGCTTTTAAGCCACTAAAATGAGCGTACACAACGTTACAGAAGTAAATGCGGCTAAGCCAGCTTTGTTTACATTTGTGCATTCATTTTATACTCGGAGAAGGCGGTGCCTTTTATGTGCACGCGAGCTGAGCTAACAGAGTTTTGTAGAGCACGCGTGTGAAAACAGAGCGCTGCAAAACAGCATCAAAGTTTTAGCCAGGGATGGACTGACAGGTTTAGCTGCAGCCCACGCAGCGCCTGAAGCTGGCCTTTAGGCGCTTGCATGATTTGCTTCTCCTGGGCACCGTGCCAGCTTCTTAAAAAGTTGCATATTTCACGAGTTCTTCTCCAAAACTGCTGCAACACCCACCGACCGTAGTAAAGTTTTTTAGTCAACCCCTTTCCAATTTTTTTGCAGATAAAAAGCGACCACTACCATTTTCAAATAAGCATTGCCCAAGCCAACAGATTGTGCCTTTTGGCTTTGCCATTGTACACCTATTGGCTTTCTGATTTCTTTTTTCTAATGTGTTTCCGTATCGGGAAACAGAAAAATGGTGAAAAGAATCACAAAGAAAAGGTGATATATGTACCTGTGCATGCGTCACCACACATGTATGTGTATGCATCATGACGTCATGGCAGCTCAGTGTGATAAACAAATACTAGCTCATGCATCATCACGCATGCATGCCATCATTTTGATCCTTTTTAGGTCTTACCTACAAATCACTTGTAGCTGCCTGTTATCAAAAGACCTCTGTGGAGCATACCAAAAACGTACAGCGGGATTAGCACTAGTCCATTGCTTACCATTGGTTGGTTTTCTTGTCACTCTCATGTGCTTGTTTCTTATTGAATGGTTTTTCTTCCTGTGTTTATTTTTCCTGTGGAGCATAGTTTCTTTACCATCATTTTGATTGGATGACTTGTATCCTTCCACTGCTTTCGTTCAGGAACTACTTTTTTGTTTTATCACTTTATGACTACATTTGTTTCCTGGCGATACAAAAGGGGACGATGGACGGAGCGTTTGAGCAAATCAAACACTCACCCCCAGTCAACTGATCTGGGTTTAATCCATCACCAGTATTTAGCTCACTCAGCCACCCCAGTTCAGACATGGCCATATGCAAATCAGTCTGACCCTGTGCCTCATAGGAAAAGTCCAGCCCGAACTGCCAAGCCATGTCTTCCCTGGACCGGAAACAAGCATCCTGGGACCGGTTTCGGATTCATAATCCTCATCAGCCAGGCTATCTTGAATCCAGTAGCCAAGTGAGCAAGGGATTCACGTCTGAGCATACCCTGCCACACTTAGGGCGAACAAAGCGATACAAAAGGGGATGATGGACGGAGCGTTTGAGCAAATCAAACACTCACCCCCAGTCAACTGATCTGGGTTTAATCCATCACCATTCTTTAGCTCACTCAGCCACCCCAGTTCAGACATGGCCATATGCAAATCAGCCTGACCCTGTGCCTCATGGGAACAGTCCAGCCCGAACTGCCAAGCAATGTCTTCCCTGGCCCGGAAAAAAGCATCCTGGGACCGGTTTCGGATTCATAATCCTCATCAGCCAGGCTATCTTGAATCCAGTGGCCAAGTGAGCAAGTGACTCACGTCTGAGCATACCCTGCCACACTTAGGGCGAACAAAGCGATACAAAAGGGGATGATGGACCGCTTTTGGCCGCCATAAGTGTGGCAGGGTATGCTCAGACGTGAGTCCCTTGCTCACTTTGCCACTGGATTCAAGCAAGCCGGGCTGAAGACGGCTGTAATGCCAGAAACAGGTCCTCGGAAGCTTGTTTCCGGTCCAGGGAAGGCATGGCTTGGCAGTTCGAGCTGGACTGTTCCCATGAGGCACAGGGTCAGACTGATTTGCATATAGCCATGTCTGAACTGGGGTGGCAGAGTGGGCTAAAGAACGGTGATGGATTAAACCCAGATCTTTTGACTGGGTGTGAGTGTTTGATTGGTTCGGATGCTCCGTCCATCACCATCCGCTTTTGTACTACATTTGTTTCCTGGCACTTTCCCTCGTACCTTGCTCGCTCACTGAAACGCCCCCTCACTCGCTGTGTTGCTTCCTCCTTTCCATCTCTTGAGTCTCCTGCCCACCCCATGCCGCCCCGCATGCCTCCATGTTGCCCCACTACATGTTCTTGCCAATGCTCCTCTGTATTGCTTGACCAGAGTTCCCATTGTGCAAAATGTAAATTATACTGCAAAAGAATACTCTCAAACTTTAATATTCTATTTTACACAGTGCTTAATTTGAGCCGGTGGTTGCAGATGGGGGCCACCAGCACTTAGATTTTGGGACAGGCACTTATTTTTCTGCATCGGATAATTATTGAGGGCAAGGGAGGAGAAAACACAGGAATCGGAAAGACGGAGGAAGAGAAACTACTCAGTGAGATATCATTTGTCAGCAAGCGTGAGGTAAAATGGAGTAGGGAGAGTGTGATGTTGGATTTAACACTGCGAACCGTGGTATGTGGATGTTTAATTGCACTGGTAGCGGGCTTCTGAGAAGAACTTTGGGCACGGCACTCTTTCTTTTACAAATCAAGCACTGACCTTATGTATGGCACATATAACTGCAATTAAATGTAAAGGGCAAAGGGCACTGTCATCGAATGCTGACACTAAAACTAATCCATGCACTAGCCTAGTATTGACTAGTTTGGTCTGTTCTCTGGTCCACAGGTTTCCTTCCAAGGAGCCCTGTGGGAATGCCTCTGCCAATTATCAAAGGCGAGGTTGTGTTTTCATCCCCGCTTGTTTTGTGATCATTATTTTCTATAAAACAATGTGGTTTACAGAATTTAATCACCAGCTGTGCCATTAGTTCAAATGACCCCGTCTTTGAGTTTGAGCCTTAATTATGGACTGTGCATGCCGCCAGCCAATTAAAGAATGCAAGAAGTCCAGATGTTGTGGTCACTCTCCGGGCACTTTGCTGTTGATGTTCTTTTTTTAACTATGACAATTAGCACTGGATCTAAAACTCATAAGGAACAAAACATAGTAATCATGCGTGGTTGGCGTGATTCTCACTCATAAAGTGGGTGGGGGTCACGAGCTTCGGAGATGAACAGCATTATTTACAAGAGTTGGTTATTTTAGCAGGAACAGCTCATTTCAGGAAAAGGAGGTGTGTGGTCTGGGGGTGGAAGGGGGGCGAGGGAGAGAAATGTAAAAACTCTACCATCGCATCGTGCTCTTCTCGCTCCTTACCTCTTAACCTCATGTGTGCTCATGACGAGCTCAGCTCGTCATGAGGCTCGGTGGCGTGTGCTCATGACAAACTGAGCTCATCATAACGGCTGCAAGGCTCGCACACGGGGATAATTCCCCCGCTGTGCTGAGCGTTCTGAGGAAACGGGTGTGGCCGTGACGAGCACAGCGCCACCGTGCTGGTCACGAGCACCGGGGCGCTGTGCGCCCCCCTCGTCCCCCCAACACAGCGGGGGAATTACCCCCGCGGCAAAGGGGTTAACTGCGAGAAGGCACGTGCTCCCAGCCTATCCTGCGGCCAATCCTGAAGCTGCTCTCATGAATGAGAGCAGCTTCAGGATTGGCCTGAGCGTCGTTGATTTGTGCTCCAGAATAGACTGGGAGCCTTTGCCTACTCTCTCCAACCCCAGAGAGCTTTCTTGCCCATGTGGGTTTGGCCTGTCTGAGACGGCCGGCCAAACCCACGGGCACAGTGAAGGCAGTGCACCTACCACTCCCCTCAGTGCCTGTTGCCACTGTAGCCCCGCCCCCAAGATTTGCCACAATTAAAATAATATAATCATAAAACAGGTTTTTAACCTGTGTTATCATGATTTTATTTTTCATGTTTTGGAGGGTGCTGGCGGGGTTGGGGAGGGGTGTGATGCTGAGCCACAGCTGTATTTTAGCCATTTACAATGAGTGTGACCGTTTGTAAAATTCTGCGTAGATTCATCCTCTTCACCATCCAGGCATGAAATGGAACATGTTAACACCACCTACCAGCAGGCACGCATGCAGGCAGTGACTGTCAACTTACTGACATTTAATCAAGCAAAGCATGTCATGTCAAAATTTGAGACCCTTTACACATTTAAACTGCATAGTTCTAAGAATACATTTTCTTACATTTTGACGATATAGTTTGCATAATTTACATGCTAATATGATAAAAGCCACTGAGGGCATTAGTATTCTTATTGTATAAGCAGGCACTGCTGTATGTTACTAGTGAGGGTGTTCTGTTTCTGTACATCGCACAGCCGGAATTGTACTATATATCAAGATACTCCCAAATATGACAATTAAGGAAAATGAGCAGGAGTGTCTCGGGATACCTAGTACCAGCCTGTGATACTGCAGGCTTATGATACTCAATACTGGGGCACCTAGAACCAGTCTCTGGTACTAAAGGTTTGTGATGCTCAACTCTGGGACACCTAATAACAGTCTGTGGTACTGCAGACTTGTGATGCTCATTCTTGGGACACCTCGTACCAGTCTAGGGTACTGCAGGCGTGTGATGCTCAATCCTGGGACACCTCGTACCAGTCTGTGGTACTGCAGGCGTGTGATGCTCAATCCTGGGACACCTCGTACCAGTCTGTGGTACTGCAGGCTTTGGATGCTCAATCCTGGGACACCTCGTACCAGTCTAGGGTACTGCAGGCGTGTGATGCTCAATCCTGGGACACCTCGTACCAGTCTGTGGTACTGCAGGCGTGTGATGCTCAATCCTGGGACACCTCGTACCAGTCTGTGGTACTGCAGGCTTTGGATGCTCAATCCTGGGACACCTCGTACCAGTCTAGGGTACTGCAGGTGTGTGATGCTCAATCTTGGGACACCTAATAACAGGGGGCCCGATTCACAGAACTAACTTAAGACAAAATCCTAAACTTACTACCATTTTGGTATTCACAGAAGGCACTTATTCATTTTGGTATTCACAGAAGGCACTTAGGAAGTTAGGAGTTCTAACTTTAGGACTCCCAAAGGCCCTCTGTGAATACCGAAAGTCTTAAAGTTAGGAATTTTCTCAGTTTAGAAGTTGTAAAGTTAGGAGTCCTAACTTTACTACTCCTAAACCGAGAAAAGTCCTAACTTTAAGACTTTCGGTATTCACAGAAAGCATTTAGGAGTCCTAACTTCTGTGAATACCAAAATGAGTAAGTGCCTTCTGTGAATACCAAAATGAGTAAGTGCCTTCTGTGAATACCGAAATGAGTAAGTGCCTTCTGTGAATACCGAAATGGTAGTAAGTTTAGGATTTTGTCTTAAGTTAGTTCTGTGAATCGGCCCAGTCTTTGGTACGGAAAGCTTGGGATGCTCAATCCTAGGACACCTAGTACCTGCCTGTGGCACTTCAGGCTTGTGTTGTGCAATCTTAGGATGCCTTGTACCAGCCTGTGTTACTGCAGGCTTGTGATCATCAGTCTTGGGACATGTATTACCAGCCTGTGTTACTGCAGATAAGTGTCACTCACTGTCAGGACACCTAGTACCAAACACCTTGTGGTACTACAGCTTTGTGTTGCTCACTCCAAGTCTAAAACAACAGCAGTGTGACACGACAGATGCTCATGCGTGATGCAGCATCAACTACCGCAGCCCCTCTGAAGGGTATATCCCATGATGCACTGCACTCTCTATGCAGGCAGGGGTCTTGCTGAACCATTTGCTGACTGTACAATTGTTTTCTCCATCTGCTGCTCAGCTCTAAAGTTGCATCTTGTTTCTATTTTACATTTTTTTCCTCCAGAGGATGGTGGTGGGAGCAAGAAAGGGCATGGAACATAGCTTGGGTAGGGAATATAGGAAAAACAAACATTTCCCTTCCATTCATCCTCGGTTCTGCTGCAGATCAGAGCCGCCGAAGGGCTTACAAGGGGAAATCGATGCCCTTAACTTGATAACAGCAGCAAGACAGGCTGGTGAACACTGCAGCTGAATTATTACTTTGTTCAACTTTTAAACAGGAGTTTTACATTGCAGGTTCTATCCTGCATTCTAATTTAAATATAGGTGAAGAGCCACCCTTTTAGCCAAGAAACTCAAAATAAATGTGAACCTCCATTCAAATATTTTAGATGCTCTGATGAAAATCAGGAGACAAAATAGGTGGCCATTTTCTGCCACAGACTCCCTCTTTTCAGAAATGTTGAGATACACTACACATAAGATTACTTTTCCATCTGTGGTTTCTCTGTTCCAATGTCCCTAATATGTTTCACCGCACAAGCATCTCATTTTTTTGCCTAGCCCAGGGCCTGTTTTTTCGGTCTTTTTACCTATGATTTTCAGCATCAGCAACAAGCATTAGCAAAGCCAAAATGTCGGCTACTGCCTTTCATAGGCGAGACCTGTTGGCTTAGCCAATGGATGTTTATGTACTGCTGCAAGACAGCAGATACCCATGTTGGAACAGTAAATAAATGACAAAAAAATGTATGTGAAAGCTCATTTTAACAAAGGTGCACCCCAGGATGAGAATTTTCCCTATGTCCTCGTCACAGACAAATACTCTTGAGGTAAACCCGCCTTGTTTGCATGACCAAAACCAGGAAGTTGGAGTGGACTTGCACTAATGTCACCCAGATAGGGTGGTATCAGACATGGCCAATCCCGTTCCACTTCATGACATACCAAGCCATCTTAGGCCATGAAATACCACTGTCTGGAAATAAAAGCGTGGAGTGAAGGGGCGTGGCCAATACCTGCGGCGCAAAGACCATTCCTCTGTCATGACCTCTGTGTGTAGCGGTGACACCCAGTCTATGCTTTAAGCATTGGAAACTGGTTAGGACTTAACAGAATTTAACACAGCTGGTATCTGCTCTTATTTTCAGCGATACATACTGTCATTTCTGCATGCTCTTGTTTTGTGGAATAGGACCTTGTGGATACTGCGGTAATTGTTTGCCTCTGTCAGTGATCCAGCACTATTTCAGAACAGTATGTCATTTATGGTATTTTTGCATTTTTAAGAGACTTGCATGCTTCTGTTATTAACTTCAATGACATTTACTTTGGTGGCATTGGCCTGCTAACTGATGCTGGGATGAGATGTTATGGGTCTGATTCCCAAAGCTATTTACACCTGTAAATTGGCAAGTGGGAAGCACAGATTACCTCACATAGAAGTGCAAAACCACTTTTTTTATTTCAGAAAAGTTATTTTGCTATTGGAAGTGGATTTACTTACACAAAGTTTCTTGGAAGTAAATCTACGAGCAGGGTAGGGAGTGTGCATTACTGGACTGGAATGCCTGGTAAGTTCTCAAATGCACCTATTTGTAGGTGTTCACACGCCCCTCTGTGATCCCTTCCCACTGGTGTTAAAACCTTTTCAAGCTTTGCTGTTGGCTCCTGGTCCAACCCTGGATTAATTACAGTGTTTTGGTTTTTGGTCACTGAGTCACTGCAGGCAGGGACCAAGCATATGCAAATTAGTCTCGCCCCACCCCTTGAAGAACAATCCCACGTAAAGGCGACAAAGCCTAGCAGTTCGGGCCAAAAAGGCCCCATTGGACTACGATAATTTCAAAACATCCATCCACCATTCTCTGTATTTTCTAGTGGCCTCTTTTCTGGTACTTGTTTAATCCCTGGACAGTTCTGAGGACACTGTGTCCTTGCAGCATCCGTAGTAGTTTTGGCTCGTACACTTCCCGCTGAATCATGTACTACTGCGCAGAGTATATAAAAATATCACAAACTTCCTTTAATTGCATTGCGTTATCATGCACTGCAAAAATCGTGGAAATGAGAAACGCGCATCATTCTGACTTTTTCACATGCAATACACTCGTGTGTATACTGGTACAAGTAACTTTTCGGTGTGCAACATACTTGTGTGTATTATTGGATAAGTGACTTTTCGGTGTGCAATATACTCGTGTTTATCCTGGTACAAGTGACTTTTAGATGTACAACATACTCGTGTGTATACTTATACAAGTAACTTTTCGGTGTGCAACATACTCGTGTGTATTATTGGAAAAGTGACTTTTCGGTGTGCAATATACTCGTGTTTATCCTGGTACAAGTGACTTTTAGATGTACAACATACTCGTGTGTATACTTATACAAGTAACTTTTCGGTGTGCAACATACTCGTGTGTATTATTGGAAAAGTGACTTTTCGGTGTGCAATATACTCGTGTTTATCCTGGTACAAGTGACTTTTAGATGTACAACATACTCGTGTGTATACTTATACAAGTAACTTTTCGGTGTGCAACATACTCGTGTGTATACTTATACAAGTAACTTTTCGGTGTGCAACATACTTGTGTGTAAAGTTGGATAAGTGACTTTTCGGTGTGCAATATACTCGTGTTTATCCTGGTACAAGTGACTTTTAGATGTACAACATACTCGTGTGTATACTTATACAAGTAACTTTTCGGTGTGCAACATACGCGTGTGTATACTTATACAAGTAACTTTTCGGTGTGCAACATACTCGTTTGTAAAGTTGGATAAGTGACTTTTCGGTGTGCAATATACTCGTGTTTATCCTGGTACAAGTGACTTTTAGATGTACAACATACTCGTGTGTATACTTATACAAGTAACTTTTCGCTGTGCAATATACTCGTGTGTATACTTATACAAGTAACTTCTCGGTGTGCAACATACTCGTGTGTATAATTGGATAAGTGACTTTTCGGTGTGCAACAGACTCCTGTTTATACTGTTACAAGTGACTTTTAGGTGTACAACATGCTCGTGTGCATACTTATGCAAGTGACTTTTCGGTGTGCAGCATACTTTTGTGTATATTTTTATAAGTGACTTTTTGTTGTGCAATACACTCACGTTTATACATGTACTAGTGACTTTTTGGTGTACTATATACTCCTGTGTATACTGGAACATGTGACTTTTCTGTGTGCAACATACTCATGTGTATATTTGTACAAGTGCCTTTTCGGTGTACAACATACTTGCATGTATACTTGCACAAGTGACTTTTCGGTGTACAATATGCTCACGTGTATACTTGCACAAGTGACTTTTCGGTGTACAATATGCTCGTGTATACTTGTACAAGTGACTTTTTGGTGTACAATATACTCACGTGTATACTTGTGCAAGTGACTTTCAAGTGTACAATATACTTGTGAGTATACTTGTACAAGTAACTTTTCCACTGTAGGAGTGTAAACCAATTGTGTACACGTGTATTAATGCCACATTTTAAGTTGTCTATCAGAGTGAGACATAAATAACAGTTTAGTTCTGTGTCTTAATTTACAAAAATTGGTTAAATGTCTACATATTATAACTAAGTCTTCAGAAATAGCACGTGTTCTCTGGTGCGAGTATTGTCTGTGCAAATAAAATTGTGAAAAATAAACTATAAGCTTTACATTCGTTTTTGTATTGTTCTATGCTGTGGAATTAAACACGAACTTACTGATACCCTGCGGTCAATGTTATCTTTTAAAAAAAGGCAGCACGTTAGTCATGGCTGTCAAAAATCAGTTCCAATGCATCAGTCTAGAGGTGAGGAGCAGGTCCATTGGTGCAGCAGGTGCAGTGACACCAGGAACCAGAGACCTGAGGGGCCCACTGAACTCTGATTATTGCTGTGATTTATAATTCAAACAGTAGCCAGAGGGGGTCACTTCCTTCCTTGCACAAGGGCCCTTGACACACTGGCTACCCTACTTCTCTGTAGAAACCATAAAAAGGGCAAGACCCAGTACATCAGTGGAGAACCTGGCTAGAGGTCATAGGAAGGCGAGTGCATACATGTATGTGTATGTATAGGTACTTATATAGCGCAGACTTAGCTGGAAAGCAACAGAGCGCGCAGTCTGGGGTGGAGGCCCTGGTATATTTGTTGTACCTTTAACAGAGAGGCTAAACATGCAATACTCTCCCTGCCAAGCTGGGCTGGAGTGGAGACATGCTAATGACATGGAACGTTACTGGAAGTCCTTGAACAGGCCTGGGTGTGCATGCAGTTTCTGGCAGTGCACGGATAGTCCAGGTGTCGAGGCGCAGGCGGTGGGCCAGGATTAGAGAGGGACATGGGCAGTATCTGTAAACCTTACCTGCAGTCAAAACATGATAGTGACCAGCCACGGCTCGTGCAGGGCGTTACACCGGGCGGTGACACAGGCAGAGGAGGGGCAGGGTGGGGGGTTGTAAAATGCGGGATATGGACGATGTCAGGTAAGTATCGAAAAAAAAAATGAATTTCGTTGCGCGCGCTGCATCACATTTGGCGATGCAGCGCGGATAACGAGATTCGTTTTTTGTTTTTTTTCGGCACATTGTTGACAAGCGCTGGGATAGGGCAGGAATGTGCTTTATATTATTAAGTACGGCGCATTCCTGCCCGTTCCTTATCACGCAGCGCAGCGCTCCAAGGCGACTTGCTGCGTTGTGTGATATCTTGCTAAATATTCCCCATAGTGTTTATACTGTTTTGTGCATCATTTCCAAACATATATTATATGCACCACATACCAAGTTATGTTATGTGATGAAAAACATCGGTAAACATAGAACTCTTTAACTTCTTCATCCTAAAACTGAACCCTCTTTCAGCCTTGCTGCCTTTCATGCATGAAAACGAGTAAAATACGGGATATTTGTTTGAAGGAGGCACATGGAAAAATATAAGTGAACCTTCTATGAAGAAATCGATGTGTGCCCACCTCTAAACCTCACAGCAGGACACGTGAAGGGACCACCCGAAAGAGGCCCACCAAAGACACCCCAAAATACATGCCCCGAAAAAGAGAGCGCAAGTCACTCTTAGGAGGACCCCACGTTAGACTGGGTTAAGGGCACTGTGAACTCCATATTGTACAATTTTAAGTCCTGACTTTCCATTTACAATTAAAAACATGTAGGAGTGCTGCTCCCGGGAAGCGCTCTCCATCCCTCTGACACCTCCTCAGATACTTCCGGGATTCAAAGCGAGCCCAGAGGTTGCCAGTGACTTCGAATCAGTGCTTAATTTGTGCAGGTGCTTTCCGGTGTTCAGCACCGGCACTTAATTGCCAGCATCAGGGCTTATGACTGTCTGCTACATGGTAGTGGTGTCTGCCAATTTAGGTACGAGCACAACAACTTCTGTTTATTATTTCAATTCAAGTTTCCAATTATGAATATTTGTCTCCAAAGCCATTCTTATAGCTTTGGGGGCCTATAATATTATGAATTGCCACACTTTTAAAGAGTGTGATGATTAGTAGTGTGTTGATGCTGTCATTGGCAGTGCTGCAAGGGACGACGGATGGTGCAAGCTCTAGTGTCCTCCTGTCCAGGGCCCCGGCACTAAGGGGCATATTACCAAGGAATAGCGATATTTATCGCAAAATGTGCTTAGCGCATTTTTTTTATCGCTGCCTATCGCTGGATATGTTAGCGGAGAAAAAATGCTATTAGCAACGTTTTTCTCCATTGTGCTAAAATATCCAGCGATAGCGGCGAAATGCGTGAATATCTGTGAGAATACAGCGATATTCACGCATTAGCGACGGAATGCTCTTAGCCATGTTATCCACCTCCCATTGGATAACATGGCTAAGAACTGGTCTGGACAGGTGTTAGTATTTGGAGATATTCACGCTTAGCGCGAATATTTCCATCGCTACGCCTGCCTTGCTAATAGGCGATAGCGACGTTAGCGACTGCTTTCAGTCGCTAACTGGTTGGGTATGCCCACTTTGCATGTCATTAGTGATAAACATCGCTGACAGGCAAAGAGGGCCCCAGACCGCTCGCTATCACCTAAAAGCTGTCGCTAACATCAGTTAGCGACAGCTTGCTAATAGGGCAATAGAATTATCGCCGCTTAGCGGCCGAAAAAGGCGGCTAAAGCGGCGATAATTGCCTATCGCCCTGCTTGATGATATGCCCCTACGTTTTTTACAAATTAAGCAGTGCTTCGAATTCTGGCTCCCCCTCTGGAACTCTCTCTTTTCACCTTCAGATCATTAATGACGACATAATACTCCAACATTTCACCACGATTCACCTTTAGCTAGTGCCAAGAGGCAATCGTAACTGCATGCAAGCGCTCAAGAAGATGAAGGCAGCACAACATCTGCACTAACAAGAGGCACACTGACACTTTATGAATTATCCTCCAACTGCAGCAACGAGGCAGATGGGAGGCGTGGGAGGGGGAATGGCATCAAACATGGGAGGCGAGTGCCAGGGACCGAGGATGACAAACATGGGATACAGTCAACCAGAGAGGCAGGCCAGAGGGCGGGAAAAAACTAAATGAGCAACGGAAAATATCAAAATAAACACACAGTCTCCAAAACACGAAGTAAGAAGCGGAGCTCAGGGGCTGAGCATGGGTTACCCCTCGTCACCCTGTATAATGCCACGGACAAGCTAAAAACAATGGAATGAAGTGTGCCCAGAGCACTTACTAGCGGTCTGGTCTGTTCAATTCATGCATCTAACAGCCAGATTCATCAAGCCCAAAACGGCTCGCAAAGGGCCAGATTCTGAGAATCTGGCCCTTTGCGAGTGCTATTTTTGCATTTGGATTCATCATCCCAAATGCAAAAATTGCATTTTTAGAAATCGCTAAATTGCGAATAATTGCATTTAAGGAATCTCAATTTGAGATTCCTTAAATGCAATTCATGAACCATTTTAAATTTGCGAATTTGCAGTCTGGAGCTGCTATTTACCGCGAAGTCGGACTACGTGGTAAATAGCGAAAACTTAGAAAAATGCACTTTAGTTGTATGTTACACACACACATGTCCTTTGGACATGTGTGTGCGCAACACCAGTGTACATTACCATTTCAGGGGTGCTACAGGGTGTCCTTTGGACACCCTGGCACCCTTGAAATCGCTTCGCAAATAAGGAAGCAGTAGAAATCGCAAAAAATATTGCGATTTCTACAAGAATCCCGTTTTGCGAGTCTTTAATAGCGATTCCTTAAAAATCGCTATTAAGGACTCGCAAAACATGACAATGATGAATCTGGGGGTAAATCACCACTGTTTTCGCTAATAGTATCAATATAAGTTAATACATTAATCTTAATTAATACTTTCATTGCCTTTTTATTATTAAACATTAGTAATGACGAGGCGATAAAACAAGATAAAGCAAGCATTGGAAAGCCTAATGCCTGGCTTTCGTGTAATAAAGCGTGCAAACACAAGCCTGCACGAATGGTGGTGGCAATGATAGTGGTGGTAATAGCGAACGCAAGGCTGCTGGTAATGGTGACTGTGGTGGCAATGACAGCGGTGGTAATAGTGAACGTAAGGCTGCTGGTAACTGTGACTGTGGTGGCAATGACAGTGGTGGTAATAGCGAACGTAAGGCTGCTGGTAATGGTGACGGTGGTGGCAATGACAGCGGTGGCAATAGCGAACGTAAGGCTGTTGGTAATGGTGACGGTGGTGGCAATGATGGTGGTAATAGTGAACGTAAGGCTGTTGGTAATGGTGACGGTGGTGGCAATGACGGTGGTAATAGTGAACGTAATGCTGTTGGTAATGGTGGCGGTGGTGGCAATGACAGTGGTGGTAATAGTGAAGGTAAGGCTGTTTGTAATGGTGGCGGTGGTGGCAATGACAGTGGTGGTAATAGTGAACGTAAGGCTGCTGGTAATGGTGACTGTGGTGGCAATGACGGTGGTAATAGTGAACGTAATGCTGTTGGTAATGGTGGCGGTGGTGGCAATGACAGTGGTGGTAATAGTGAAGGTAAGGCTGTTTGTAATGGTGACGGTGGTGGCAATGACAGTGGTGGTAATAGTGAACGTAAGGCTGCTGGTAATGGTGACGGTGGTGGCAATGACAGCGGTGGTAATAGTGAACGTAAGGCTGCTGGTAATGGTGACTGTGGTGGGAATGACAGCGGTGGTAATAACGAACGTAAGGCTGTTGGTAATGGTGATGGTGGTGGCAATGACAGTGGAGGTAATAATGAACGTAAGGCTGCTGGTAATGGTGACTGTGGTGGCAATGACAGCGGTGGTAATAACGAACGTAAGGCTGTTGGTAATGGTAACGGTGGTGGCAATGACAGTGGAGGTAATAACGAACGTAAGGCTGTTGGTAATGGTGACGGTGGTGGCAATGACAGTGGAGGTAATAACGAACGTAAGGCTGTTGGTAATGGTGATGGTGGTGGCAATGACAGTGGAGGTAATAACGAACGTAAGGCTGCTGGTAATGGTGACGGTGGTGGCAATGACAGCGGTGGTAATAGTGAACGTAAGGCTGTTGGTAATGGTGACTGTGGTGGGAATGACAGCGGTGGTAATAACGAACGTAAGGCTGCTGGTAATGGTGACTGTGGTGGCAATGACAGTGGAGGTAATAATGAACGTAAGGCTGCTGGTAATGGTGACTGTGGTGGCAATGACAGCGGTGGTAATAATGAACATAAGGATGTTGGTAATGGTGGCGGTGGTGGGAATGGTGTTTAGTGGTTGTGGTAATTGCTCACCTTCGAGTCCTGACAAAGGCAATTAAAACCCCATTGCAGCAAATAAAAACATACTGATTTTTTTCTGTGTGTAAAAGACAAATAATTGAATGTGTGGTGATTGGGTGTATTTTAGTTCCTCGTGCATCGTAAAATTATTCACTATAAAGCCAATATCATGAGGTGAGAGAAAAATGAATGATTAGTTAGCCATATGTCTGCAAACAGCTGCGCTCCTAAGCCAGGCCTAAAATCAACAAAGAAATGCAGTCATCCTAAGTACTGTAGATGTGTCCACGCGCGGCATGACTTATGAGGCCTATAAAAGCACATAACACAGAAGGCCTTCTTTCTGTCTCTGTTCAGAGAGGCGTGGCCGAGCAGCCCAGACTAGAGGGTCCCTGCTGTGACGAGCCAACACTTATTTATATTTGGGTGCCCTCTGTCACAAAGGCATAGTGAGCTAAATAACAATGGAATGGATTGTTCCCAGCGTAATTATTAGAAATGCAAATGCATTCAAAAATGTTCACCCATCACTCCTCCTTGCAATTAAAAAGGATACAGACAATATGTTTTTTGTGTGTAAAAACAGTGATCAGCCAAAGGCACGTGAAAAACACAAAAATGCTGGGAAGGGTGAATAAGCAAAGCTCATTGGCTCGCCGGTGACGCACGGTAATGACCGAAGACGCCTCTGGCCCAATGTGTCCTTTTAACTCAAGTTAGGTGTGGAATCTGGCGGGCCAATCAGCCGCCGTCGTGAAGCCTAGCTGATTCTGGCGCGAGGCCATGTACTCACAATAGGGATCAGCAAGGAAGCATTACATTCCAGGTGAAACCTCTGTTAAAAAAAAAATATATATACGTAATTTAATTTGGAATAATAGCATGCCATGAGTTGTATCTTTTTTTCCACTTTTCTACCCGTAAAAGAGACCAAATCAAGCTTAAAGCGCGGCGCGTTCATCGCACAATGAATGGTGGCTCTGTAGAGCGCTGCTTGTCACCCGTGGGGACATCCAGGCGCATGAAAAGAGCTTCGCATATAGGTGCAGATAGTATAGAACTAATCTCGCGCGGTGAGTCACAATTATTACCGTTCTCGCTGTCATTAATGAGGCAGCGTCAGAGCACGGGTGTAAAATGTTGTGCTGTAATACCCAGTTTCCTAAGTACCTATGCACTTTATGCTTCGGATAGCCATCCCAGGCATCTTGCTGTCTGCATTGCCAAGTCTCGCGATATCGCACCCGAAGCCATTGCTGCAGGAACAATAAAACACGGATGAACACTTTGTGACAAATTCAGAGGATCAGGCTCAAAAGAGCATTGTCCCCGCGCGCTTTACATCCACAATGCACACACTCAATATATCATCGGCTGCTTCCTCAGTGCTTCCTGTCGGCCTCCAGCCGTCACCAGCCCAGGGCCATAAGCACGAGGAACCACAAACGTCCCATTTCCTCTTGGTTGGCTCTGCGGCTTTGTTGGACGTGGCCACTCGCCTTGTCCGCCCCGCTGTTGTTGTGCAACGAGTGTTACGTCCAAGGGGCGACGGGAAATCCTTGAAGCGACTGCGACATTCCACAACACTGCGCTTCGACAATGTCCCATCAACAGGAAGCGGCCTTGACATGACCAGTTGGGACCTCCTTTTATCAGCGCTTGCCGCGGTGTGCCGCAGTATGAGGACGAGGAGGATATTGTGGTGGGACTGAAGGCTGTTGGCCACTGGCCCAGGATGGTGCTCAAGGGGTGACCAGCAAGACACGAAGTCGTTGAGCTGTTGACTGGGCGCCAATGGGTTACTTTCTCGCTCTACGTCTGCTTCGATGAGGGTACCAGCCCTCCCCTTGCAGTAGTTCTTGACTTGCATCCTGAGCCATGGCTCATAGGTCAAGAAAGCGATCCCACCCAAGGAAATGACTTTCAAAGCTGTAGCGTTGCGGGCGATGGAAAGGTTTCTGGGTCCTGATGGTCTTCGTACTCCGGCTGCATGCATGGGCTCGTTGCGCGGCGGTCGATGGCGAGGGATGCCTTTGGACCACCTGGAATAGAGGACAATAGAGGACCTCTTGACCTTCAAGAACAAAGCCACTTATTTTGAGGAGCATCTTGATGACCTGGTTGGACCTCCAAGGGGGAGCCATCTTCTCGAAGGCTGGATGCTGATGGTCCAGGTGGAAGCCCAGAGCAGAGAGGAGGAAAGCAAGCTGCCTTCTGGAGGCAGAACTGGTCAACGCTGCCATGTTGTGTTGTCGGAGAGTGAAGCCGTCCGGCACTGGAGACAAGGTGGTCACCAGAGACGAAGACATGGCGGCCGCAGCAACGTTAATGGTGAATACCACAAACTATTTAACTTTATTCATTAGTATTTATTGAAGGACTGGTAATGATGTCACATAGCATTTTCTGTAAATTTAGCCAGATCTAGCTTCTTGTTCTGTGACGCTAAGTTCACATAGAGTAGTCACTTGCAGGCGAGACTCTCCCTTTCACAGTAAGAGCACTAGTAATGTTGAAAGGGAGGGATTGTGTCCAAAATGTGGGTGATGGGCAAATGTCTGCCCAAAATATGTGATCTCAGCAGGTAGGGTGTGGGCTAAAGGTTTGTAGGGAGAGGATGGAGTTCTGAGGGTAACTGAGGAAGGACCCTTTCCATAGTACAAGGGTAACAATCATGTGGCACTCTCGAGGTTTGGGGGGGGGGCACTGTCTGCCTTGGGACATGTTTACAAACATGCAACGGGGGGTGGCTGCTTTGAAAGTGTGGCAAATAGTGAATGAGATCTGTCAGCCAGTGGATTTTTGCAGGTTTGTCTGGGCAAGACTTTTTTTCTGAAATGTTCTGGAAAGAATTCCAATTCCGCACTGGTTTTTTATGAGGTGATTGTAGATTTATTTGTACTCTATTCACAAGAGTAGGTGAAAAGGTACAGCCGACATATGTTTCGCCCCCTTACATGGCCATCCGGCCTGGGGCTTCCTCAGGGCGAGTGGAAGTTTATTTTATTCTATCAGCGTCGTTGATAGCTAAAATGTATTGAAGATTCTCAAATAACAGGCATAATGCCAGGACGGGATGCAGTGTTCTGGTCACGTAGTGTCAGCCAATGGAGAAGAGGAGTTCTCGAAGAGTTTGAGTGCCAGCAGGGAGGCTTAGAGACAATCCCTTACTCAGAGGATTCATGTGAAGGATTGGTGTGACCTGAGGGGGTGAATAGTGATGCAAGTGGGCAGCAGGGCAGGAGAGCACAGTGTGTTGAATGCTCACCGTTGAAATAAGCACTGATTGCATGGTCTTGGATGCCAATCCCTGCAAGGCCAGCTCAGCCTTTCATCCTTGTCAGGTCGGTAAATTCAGTACGAATAAATGGAGAAATAGTACTACCTGGTGGTTGTGGTGCTTACAAATGGTAGAAGTGTGGTCTAGAGAGCTATATATGCGTTCCGGGTACGTGGTGGCCAATAAATGCCTTACAGGAGGAGGTGATTTATTCAAGTTTTATATAGCGCAACCTAGAACCGAAGGTATCGGAGCGCTTTACATGAGCACTAGTTGTGTTACAGGCGGACACATTCCTTTTTGTTAGGCACAGAGAGATTCAATGATTTGCCCGGATTCACAGGATGTTGAGTGTCCCTGCCAAGACTCAAACCCGCTTCCCTAGCTCCAAGGCAGGACGCTCTAGCCATTAGGCCACATCCTTTCCCCAAATGTGATGTCTCAAAGAAATGAAGTATGTGCAGAATGTAAGGGGGAATATGCCCAGAAAATATAGGAGGGCTCGGGACAGCCAAGAGATGTATGGGGCACTTTAATGTTCTAAGAAATTGTGAGGGACAATGTGAAAGAAAACTCACAACTTTACGGGGGAAGGAAAGTGCATATAGGACGGGCAATTCTGAGGAAGTGCATAAAGGCCATGCTGGAGACCAGAGCTAGCACATGTCCGATGGGTATGCATAGGTACAAAATTACCTAAAAGCTGTGCAGTGCCAGAAGACAGACCAAAGGTTTGATGGTGGTGTCCAAAAATAGGACCAACTTTACTAACATTTTGCGTCGTGGTTGCACCACTTTTGAGGCACATCCATGACACAAAACGCTAGTGGATATTTACAGAGCCACCCAAGGGGTATTTGCGCCACCTTGCGTGGGATTGTAAAAGAAAAAATAACACAACGCAGCTGCTTGTGCTGCACTGCGTTACATTTCATTTTGAGAGGCATTCCAAGGGTAGAACATGGGCGTTACCATGCAGCACACAATCCCATATTTAAAAAGGCGTGTAAACCTGAGATTGCGTACATTCGCTTTGCCTCCCAGAGGATGGCGTAACGATGAGACATCTTGTTCTCCTTGTTATTTCCTCTTTCTACGCTTGATGCCTTCTGCAGCACACATAGAAAGTGCAAAATGACTAGATAGATTGTTTTTGTGCCGGAAGCTATGCCTTCCTGCACGAAAACAATTCTGATTTGCAATGCAGGCACGCGTGAACCATGGTGCAAGGGCGCCTGCTTTGGAGCTAGGCGGCCTCAAGTGGTGCGCCAGCGCTACGAGAGAGCAGAAGTGCGCTGTATCTGGGTAGAAGTGGCACATTTCTTCTTTCTCCCTTTCACGCGGCGCAGCAAGTTGCCTACCTACACTGCGTTGCGTTAAAGGTTAGTAAATCTGGCCCACAGTGCCAGGCGAGATGTGGTCACAAAGATTATGCAGGGGCAGAAGTGAGCGGAGCCAAGAAGGTGTCCAAAGAATGTGCAGGGATCGGCGGGGGCAGAAGACTGCCCCGGGAGGGGGCAGGAACCGGCTGAAAGGATGCGTAAGAATGTGCAGGAGCTTTCTGACAGGATGTGCAGGACAGAAGGGGTCCCCGGATGAGAGGGGCAGGAACCAGCAGGGCGTGTGTGCAGGGCAAGAGAGCGCACAGCCAATGTATTGGGTAGAAGAGAGTGAAACGGGTGTGCAGGCCCCTGCACGCATGATGTGACGAGGCAGCAGCGCTTAAACTGAGGTAGAGGGACAGACAAGTGCCCAGACTGTGTGCGAGAGTGCAGCGAGCGCCTCGAGTCACGTCAGAGCCCCAGGAATGTGCGTGAGAGTGCGCACTGGAGGTGTGCGGGCAAAAGAGAGTTCAGAAATTGTGCGACGGGAGTTAAATGTCCCCCCACGATGCGCAGGGCACGAGTGAGGACAAAGGGTGTGTAGAGGTTAGTGGGTGTCCAAAAGATGTGCAGGAGAGCGCACAAGTGATGTGTAAAAGGGGGTACACAGGATGTGCAGTGGCATGTGAGTACCCATGCCACTTTGCCACCCCAAACACTTTAAAAGCTGCGTAGGGACAGCTCAAGTGAGGTGCAGCAACTGGGGGCGAGGTAGTCGTAAACTAGGTAGCATGAGGGAAGGGGGAGCCCGGAGGGTTTGTGGGATCAGAGAACCTGTTGGGTGAGAGAGAGTCCGTCTCACCTGCAGGACTGCACACAAAGGATGAACAGCGACATTGGCCCTACAGAATTCAAAAACGTGTATTTTTCTTAACAATCTTGAGTGTTTCACCTTAGTGCTTCAGATAATATCAATGGATTGCAAGTATTTATTAAATGTCAGAGTTTTATAACATGAATTTAGAAACACTCCTCCAACCCCCAGTAGAAATGCTATTTGTGAATTGATGTCAAGTGCGCCCTGTATGTGGCCAAGATTCTTATGATAGATGCAGCAACATTATAGTCTATTAGACTAAACACAAGAACGGTTTTTGTGCAGAACTTGTGTATTTAAAGGTGGTGTTGTGCAATAACAAAGAAAAGGGAGGCTTGCTGAAATAAAGTACCTGCCCAGGATCACACAGTTTGGTCAAGCAGGAAAGCTTGAATTGAGCCCAGGTTTTATGGTTTCACACATTTCAGTTTGGCCACTACATGGTGTATCTTTCTCACCTCAAGGGCTAGTGCTTTGTCTTGAATTCTTGGCATTTGATGTTATAGCTTTGGTGGCAGGCAGGATCTATTTGCAGTTTTTCACAGCACAGCCCTGTCTGTAGGACATATGAGTTCTTCACGACAGACGACACTAGATTGCCTATTTGTTAGTCACAGGGAAGTCCAAGTGATTTGCCCAGATTCACAGAATGTTGAGCTGAAGCCGGGATTCAAAAATGCTTCTTTACCTTCAGTGGTTGGCAGCTCAAGCCACTAGGCCACGTCGCCTCCTGTCAAAGCTTTGCTCATATTGGGCTCGACGTTCTAACAGGACATCAAGCTGAGCCAGAGCCAGGCATCTGGTTTAAACTATTAGAGATGCGTCCATCTGTAGTACCTATGCACGCATGTATGCATTTTTATTGTGATTATTTTGTAGAACATGAGGCTGACAAGCAGGTAAAGCCTCTCTAAGCCACACCTAAAAACAGAACCAAATAAGCAGGTTGCATAGTGAGGCAGACTAACTTGAAAGCACAGACATAACAAAAGTGTGAATGAAAAAAAGAGTGAAAAATTGATCTGGAAGCAGAAAATTGTGCGAAACTCAAACCTAGAATGTGTGAGGAAACGAAAACTGAGTTGAAGCCACCAGCCTCTTACAGAAACAAAGAATGATACTGGCTTAGGACATGTTTGTCAGATGACAACCCCTTCCATGCTGATGACGGCCCCCAGCCGTCATGCACTACAGTGCTCGTGTGCTGATGACGGCTGGGGGCCGTCATGACCGCACCGCGCTGAAATCTTCAGCAATAATGCTGGCGGATGGTGAGAAGACGGAAGACGCGTGATCCAGCTTAGGTGCTAAATGTCCGAGGCCTGACCGGTAAAGCCTACAAGGTGGGGGGTCTCCACCGACCATGTCCAGCCGTGATCTGGGAGGATTATGGGCGGCAGGGGAACAGGATCAAGGACCCTTGGGTGGAGTGACATGGCGGAAGCCGGGGAGCTCTTTGACGTCTCTAAAGGGCACGCGCTGTCATTGAGGAAGGATGACTTGTACAATAATTGCATCGAGCTTTGTGTTGTAGTAGAGAACTCTGATGGGTTGGGGCTGAAGTGCGAGAAGCGGACATTCAACATAAGGATGAAACACTAAAGGCATAAAATATTACTTTAGACTTTACAAGGTTCCAATAGGTTATGTTATTTTATCTTCCGTCGGGTTATGTTGAGTTTAGGCTTCGTTGTATAATGTTACACTGACTTTTACACTGACTTTTGCAATGACTTTTGCTGTCTTGTGGTCTCTTGAGCAATAGATTACATGCTGGCACATTGCATTGTGTTTTTCGGTTGTGGCATATTTTCAGTGGTGCATGGACGCGCCATCATGACGCTCATTGGCTGAGGGTGTTGGTGGGTGGATGGAGGAGAAAAAGTAAGAAAAGGAAAAGTAGTCAAGGAAAACAAAAGAATTCACGGTATCAGAACAGACGTGGAAGCAGGCTAAAGCGACAAGAATTGCAGAATCACATATGAAAAAATGTATTCAAAGAAACTGCACGTGTTTGCTTATATGTGGAGTGCTAAGAAAAGTTGCTAAGAAAAGTTGGAAATAATTTGCTCAATGCCCAATGAGCAAAGCGTTTTACATTTATCCTTGAAGATTTACTGCTAAGTTTCGAGCAAATTTGCAATTTTCTGTAATGCTCAAAAAATTCTCAAAGTACTCAGGCTACGCTGTGATAGGTGGACTCACAGCATAAGCAAGTCAGAGTCAGTTCATGTAGCCGGGGGAGGCCGGACCTGTGTAAATATTTAGAACAAGTGTCTGTGCACTTGAAAAATGACTTTTTCTTCGTGGGAAAAAATCCCATTAAGAACCTGTTTCCTATACATCGCAAACAATTGTGTCTGTTCCTGCCCCATTCCCACCTTGAATACAGATGTACCTCTACCTCGGCAGGAGTAAATCTCTGACCGTCCCCAGGGTGAGACTGTGTCTTACACACGCAGGTGGCCGCCCACCAACTTGCAGTTATCTCTCCTTGACGTGGGTTGATCATTTCAGACATGGCCTTAGATATATTCTTTTTTTAGGTCTCGCCTGTCGATGCGCATGCGCATCGAGCAAGCGAGACTATAGGGGCTCATCTACACTTTATCTAACTTGCAAGGAATCGTGGCGATTCCTTGCAGTGCCCGTGACTTTTAAGCTCAATGCGCATGTGCATTGAGCTTAAAAGCGCGTGCACAGCCGCCCGCATTCCTCCGACACCTTTGAAGTGAAGCTTAGCTTCACTTCAAAGGCCCGGTTCTTCACACCCACATGCCGCTCTGCCCTGCTCCGCCCCCTCCCCTGAGTCATCCTGCCTGCGTGTCGCATTTCTCCTCCCCCCTCCCCCCTCCCCTCTCTTCCCTCCGTCTTGTTAAATCCATTTCTCCATTCCACTAACATTCTTTCCAGACACTTCTCTTCACAACCGCCCAACTTCAACACCCGTCTCCTCACTCTATTCTTTTTACAACCAGTTTACTCCCCGTTTCTCCACTACCTCTTTGCTGCTCTCCCTCTCACTTATCTTCGTTTCTCTTCTCTCTCCCTCCTCTTGTTGTCTGTGCGTCTCTGTTTACCCGCTTGTGTGCCGCTCTTACCTGTGTGTATCTCTGTCTGTTGTTACTTGTTTTATGTCCTTTGCTCTTTCGGTCTCCGGCAGGCCCCCTCACCCCCACCCTTGCACTCCTTCCCCAAAGCACGATATGACTAATAAAAATGAGTCTTCCCAACCCTCCTCTTCTCTCAGCCCTACTACTGCTCCTTCAAAAACGTGTGCTTTTTTCTTGTAACGTTTTGATGTTTCCGAACATCGGCATACTTTCCTAAGAACTCACATGGCAACGCGGAGACCCACCCACTATGCCTGGCAGTGGGGGTTGGGGTTATTGCTCTTCAGACTAATGATAAACACACTTCCAATTGAAAAAAAGTCTCAGCTCATCCACTGCCCTGTTGTAAAATTTAAATTCTGTGGCTTTATACTCACTGAGCAAAAACCCGTGTGCCGTCTTGTGTCCATAATAAACAAGCGCATTTCCCCGTCGCAGCAAAAAGGGTTCGATTGCAACGAAGGACAGACTGCTAATTTTAGGCTTGCACTCCGACTGTGTCCATATTTTTCTCTCATAGATATGATCACAATAAAGCGTCTCTATAAACATTTATTTCTGTATTTAAGGGATATAAGATTTTGCCTTTCTGCCCGTCTTAATTTGCTGCTCCCCATGGTCACTGTTTGCGTGGAAGTCCCCAGTCACTGTTCCTTCACGAGACCGTCCTCTGGGGCACAGATGGCTCCCTCCGAACTCCAGACACAAAGGGCAGACGGCACTCCTAGAGCAGAACGGGGCGAGGGTCAATTTTGTTGGTGCTTTGGGATGTTTAAAAAATAAAGAAAACAGTAAACCAGTAGAAGGGTAGATGTGAAAGAAGGAGAGGTGAGGAGTGTTAAAAGCACTCTGTGCCGCTGCATTTCTACGTAGGGCTCTGCCTTCGCAGAAGTTTTCATGGCTCTCGTGGACACCCTTGGTGTGTGTGTGTTTCCTGCCCTTTCCTGTGACCCTGTTGCTTTTCTGTTGAAGTGTTTTCTGGGGGCCTACTGGGGGAAGGAGTGGGATGTGTCAGCCTTCCTGCACCCAGCACACTACTCGCACTAACTATCACACTCTCACAGACTCTCCCTCTCTCACACTCTCACAAACTCTCACTCTCACTGACTCACTCACACTAACTCTCTCTCACACTGACTCTCACTCACACTGACTCTCACTCACACTGACTCTCACTCCCACTGATTCTCTCACTATCATGACAGACTCTCCCATTCTCTCACTCACTCACTGTCACTACCAGACTCTCACTGACTGACTCTCCCACTCACTAACTCACTCATTCACTGTCCAGACTCTCACTGACCGACTCACCCACTCTCTCTCACTCACTAACTAACTGACTCACTCACTGACTGACTCGCCCACTGACTGACTCGCCCACTCATTCTCACTCACTGACTCACTCACTCTCAACACATATTGCAGTACAAATGCAATAGGTGTCACATTTGCGAAAGTTATGACTATTGGCATTGTCATACACAATGCCAATAACTCAAACTTTAATGCTGCGAGACCTATTGCATTGTAAATGCTTGTTATCCAAAGGCCCCCTTCTAACAGGCACTCTGTGACCCTGCGCGGAGGAGATCTGGATGAACCAGGGATACACGGTCATCATATCCGTAGTGGAGTTACTTACTCAGCTGTTTGGGACTTTGGGCTAAATATTGGTAACTGGAATTGATTACCACACAGAGAAACGTCCTCAAATTCCGTGATGACCAAATAACCTCATGCTCAGTGTGTTGCTATCAATAGTGCAGCGGGTGCAGTGGCACCGAGAGCGTGAAGGGGCCTTCGTCACCACATATAGGATTGTATTTTCCTTCTTTCTAAGCTTTGCTTCTGCCATGGTGGCACCACGTCCTGAAGGAGGTGGAGCAGACCACAAATGTTTGGAAACTTACCCAGTGCTGTTCTTGTGTGAAGCGAGGGTTTTATGCGGCTGCGCGAGGTGGTGGCTCGTGCGGCCATCAGGGGTCTCCAAGCCTTGACTCTTCGAGGTCCCCCTTTTCACCATTTACCCGTGAGAATGACCGACCTTGCATGCTTTTCCCTCACGACTGTCCATTGTCACCAGACCTGTCTGCTTGGACACCTCTAGTGCGGCAGACGTAAATGTAAATGTAAATCCAGTACTTGTATAGCGCACAAATCACCCCCGAAGGAGTATCTCGGTGCTAGGGGCCTGCCGCCGGAGCTGGGGATCGAACCGTGATCCCCAGCGTCCAGCGCCAGTCGCCCTGGCCGCGGCGCCACACCTCTTCCCCAAGTCTGTGCATTTGATATAGATGTGAAGAAGACTGAAATGAGGTTAGCTAAGGCTAGCCAAGACATTGAGGTCTCCCAGGGATGAGACTTGTGAAATAACATTTATTCTGGGGCCTACATTCCATTAGGTATCACTGCAAACTTTTTCATCTTCCTACCTTTAAAGTGGTATTTTACAGACCTCTGCCAGAATATCTAGTTGCATCTCGAAAACAAGCATTGGGCTCTGTAAATCCAGTATCCTGGGTGCCCAGAGGGAGCCCTGCATCTCGCCCAGGCTCATGCCCTTCCTACAGCTGGCACCACACCCATGGCACACTCTGCCACCACCCTTCCCGTGAACCCCCGCTTCCCACCTTCAGGTCTCACCTGGGCAACTTTGAAGAACTGCGTGACTTCCCCAACTGTACCATAGCTGCCCATAGCCCCTGGTGCCAGGCTCACCCCCTGGTCAACTGTGAGTTAAAGTCAATGTAAATATTGTGCAATGATGACAAGACGTGCACATGGCTTTATAGCCACACCTGGCGCCGTCATCCTCGCCACGCCACGTGAGTGTCCATGATTGCACATCCCTTTGTGTGCATGTGGTTGTGTGTACTTGTTTGCAAGTGTGTGAGTGTGCCTGGTACAGTGAGTACAGAGGAGGCTACTGGTGCATAGATTTGTGCAGCATGTGTGTGTGTGTGAGTGAGAGAGAGAGAGGGCCTCAGTTAATGTGTGTGGGTGAGTGAGATAAAAGCTCCAACAATTTGTTTGGAGACATTCCTTCTTTTTGAGGGAGGTGCAGTTTATAAACCCTACTCCTTTAACAAACGTGGATAAACCCTGCAAGGCACTATGTATTTTGTTTGCTCACAATTGTCACTTTTACCTCATGTAACTTAACGTCTGCTTTTGTAATTTGTTCACGTGTAATGTTTCTCCTCATGTAACAGTTCTGTTCCTTGTGTGAAGCGCTCTGACGCCTTCGGGTAAAGTCCACGCTATATAAAAACGCATAAATAAATAAATAAATAAAGGTTGTGCTCCATTGCTTTCCCTCCTTGCATAACAGATGATGTCATCATACACAATACCTCCAGCTACAGACAACCTCAGTCGGTCTCATTAATTTATACCAGGGCTTGCTTCTAGACGCTGCTGATTGCTACTGTGCTGTGGCTGTGGGGCCTGGCTAGACACTCATCCACAGAAGGTCTCTGGCTTCCAGGATTCTTTTGGTCAGAGGATTATTTACAAAGAAAGAAATAAAAGCACAGCATGCTGGTGGGTGACTGCCCGGGCACCATGGCCTGCTCGCTACACGCCACCGCCTGCTTACCGCACAATGCAGCCATTTTCTGCATTTGAGATCTAATGAAGGAACCTATAGGAAATAGGTTGCATTTTCCTCACACCCACATTTTTAAGATGGGCCACCATAGACCTACTTGAGTAATAAACCCAGAGCAGGGGATCTACCTATTGATCGAGCAATAAAGAAAGAAGCGATCACAGCCACGCTAATCACACTGGACTTCCACTAGAGTTGGACATCAGTGCTTAATTTGTAAAACAAAAAAGCACCAGGGCCCTTGTCAAGAGGCCACTGCTGCTTGCACCACCCATTGCCCCTGCCAGCGCTTCCAGTGTCACTACCAACACAACTATTAACCAGCATACTCCTACAAGTGTGACAATTCTGATTATTCTAGGCCCTCAAAGCAATAAGAATGGCTTTGACAGCAGGTATTAATCATTTTCAAAGTTTAACAACTGTTGTTGTGTTCCTCTTTAAATTATATAAACAGTGCCACCCTGTGGCAGACTGACATAAGTGCCAGTGTTGACAATTAAGTGCCGGTGCCAAGCACCAGAAACACCACCTCAAATTAAGCACAGACAGTGGCCGAAAGCCTAGGCACTTCTGACACAGAATCAGTTTCTCATCTGAAAGCAAATTAAATCAAATCATAGACATTTATAGACAAACCTTTTCAAGTAGTCTTTGGCCTCTCCATATGGAAATTAGCAATAACTGCTGGATCAAGTTTTTGTTTATTTTTCAACTGGCGTGTTACTGTATGGTCTACTCACCCTATTACGCCTCTCTCCTGCTTCTCCCCCAAACGTGCCTCCCTTCATGTTTTACTATTTCCGTAAACAGCAGGATGTGGGACCTCCTCATCCTAAAAGCAAGAGCCAGGAAACTTCAGGATGGTTTTATTGACTTAAATTGGCACACTAACAGTGGGATCAGAAGATGAACCTTGGTTGCAGACAAGGCCAGCTCTAGGTTGTTGTGACTGGTGCAGCTGCACCTGGTGCTGACCTCGGAGTCTATGTGTTTAGAAGTAACAGGGTTTTAAAAAAGCCAACTGCAGAGTTTCCTGTGTGTCCAGAAGTTTTCAGGAAACAATAAAAATGTCAAGATAACTCTGGTGATTAATGTTCCTGCTGGAGAGAGATTAGAATGTTGTCTAGTGGCAGTTTCCACTCATGATAAAGTAGCACAGAAGGTTAATATGCCTGCTGCAAATAACGTGCACCATGCAGGTCATCTAAATGTATTTCATGTGGATAGCTCAGCGGGCTACTGCTTTTGTCACAGAGATACTTTTGTTACACTACAGTTCATAAGTTACAATCTTAATATAGCACAGTGAGCTATGAACTGTGATCAAACAGCTACATGGAAACTGCAGGTGTAGATTAGAATGTTATGTTTTTCCCCCGCCGTTCATTATCCTAATGTTGCTAAAAAAGAGTTCATTTGGGTAGAAATACATTCTTATTAGTAATGACCTCCACTGTGGTACATGTTAAATCCTGAGTTTGTGCTTCTCCAGACCAACCACTCTCAAAACATAGGGCCAGATTCATCAAGCCGAAAACGGCTCGCAAAGGGCCAGATTCTGAGAATCTGGCCCTTCGCGAGCGCTATTTTTGCATTTGGGATTCATCATCCCAAATGCAAAAATCGCATTTTTAGAAATCGCAAATTTGCGAATAATTGCTTTTAAGGAATCTCAATTAGAGATTCCTTAAATGCAATTCATCAACCATTTAAAAATTGCGAATTCGCAATCTGGGGCCACTATTTACCGCGAAGTCTGACTTCGTGGTTAATAGCGAAAACGTAGAAAAATGCACTTTAGTGCATTTTTCTAAGTTGTATGTTACACACACACATGTCCTTTGGACATGTGTGTGCGCAACACCAGTGTACATGAGCATTTCAGGGGTGCTACAGGGTGTCCTTTGGACACCCTGGCACCCTTGAAATCGCTTCCTTATTTGCGATTCGCTAATTGCTAATCTCAAATAAGGAATGACTCCCCATTCATTCCTATGGGCCTTTAGGCCCATAGGAATGAATGGGAAAGCCATTCCTTATTTGCGATTCGCAATTAGCGAATCGCAAATAAGGAGGCAGTAGAAATCGCTATAATTATTGCGATTTCTACATGAATCCTGTTTTGCGAATCTTTAATAGCGATTCCTTAATAATCGCTATTAAGGACTCGCAAAACGGGACTTTGATGATTCTGGGGGATACTGCCTACCAGTATTAGTGGCATGTCACTCTACACCTTGTATTCCTCATTGTCTTAAGTAACATTTCCTGTAGACTGATTTACAAACAAATGATTCATTGTCTATGTACAATGTATGTGTGATGTAAAGTACTCTGATACCCTACACTGGTATGAGTAGCGCTATAAAACAAATGAAATGCATGTGAGAGAGGGACTATGGAGGGATGAGGGGCCTTGGTGGAGTGTGGTAGTGAGTGCATTTCTGGAGACTGAGGTTGTTGGGGGTGGTCGCCAATGTAGATTGTAACACTGGTCGCCATTAGCACTAAAGCCGGGCCTGGTTGCAAATGTCTCAGTTTTGCAATGGGCTGGGGAGAAGACAGTCACTAATGCAATAGTGCAAAAGAGGTGCCATATATGAGTATGGTATAATTGGTGCCAAATAGCCCCTTGGCTCAGAGATTGCCACCAATTTCCTCTGTGAATTGAATCGGACACGATGGAAAATAGAATGGAAGTCAATGGTGCGGCTTCAAGGACTCCTTTACCGGGTTCTTGCGCTCCCCGGGTGACCTGTCGCAGCACAGGCAATATGGTGAAGCCAAGGAGATGACACTTTATACCCCGATTGGTGAAACTGAAACTGCGACAAATACAGGACTTTGTCGCATTACGCAGTGATCTGCCAATCACATCGAAGCTTTCCTTTCATCCCAGGCAGCGCCTCGAGCTGACAGGATTCCCTGAATCAAATCTATCTGAGGCACATGAAAGATTCAGATACCCATTAATTAGTTTGGTTTTACGGCAATGCAAATCTTTTATTTACAATGCATGAGCAGTGATTGACAGCCCAGCTTCTTCCGCGCCTCCTCGTTGTTTCTGAAGTAGTTCAGTCTTCTTAATGGGGTTCTGTTAACAATAACAGCATCTTTAGTTTCATTCTTATCACTGCTTCTTGCTCGGAGAATGGCTTCACTGCTCCCCTCTGAGAACAACAACCTGCTTTCGAAGCTTCGAACCTAACATGATGATGATGATGGTGGTATTACCAGAAGACCCATGTCATCAAGGACGCCATTTTCCAGTTATGAACTTTCCTTAAACATGCTATCGCATTCATGGATTTATATTCCTGATTTGTGTCAAATAAACTGATTGGACTTACACACCTGAGAACATGTCCCTGACAACACCAAGTCATCTGATAAATTTAGTTGAGAGGGAAATGTGGGTCATTGGGGAAGGCTGCAGTCATTGGGGAAGGATACGGTCATTGAGGAAGGCTACAATCATTGCGGAAGGCTACGGTCATTGGGGAAGGCTACGGTCATTGGGGAAGGCTATGGTCACTGGGCAAGGATACAATCGTTGGGGAAAGCTATGGTCACTGGGGGAAAGCTATGGTCAAAGGGGAAGGCTACGGTCTTTCGGGAAGGCTATGGTCACTGGGGAAGACCAGCCACGGCCCGTATAGGATGTGCCACCGGGCGGTGATGTGGGGCGGAGGAGGGGCAGGGTGGGGTAGTTGTAAAATACGGGAAACGGACGATTTCAGGTAAGTAACGGGAAAAAAAAACGAAGTTCGTTGCGCGTGCAACAAAATTTGGTTTTTTTCCCCGTTACTTACCTGAAATCGTCTGTTTCCCTCATTTTAAAACCACCCCGCCCCACGTCACTGCCCGGTGGCGTGCCCTATGCGGGCCATGGCTGGGGAAGACTATGGTCATTGGCGAAGGCTACGGTCAGTGGGGAAGGCTGCGGTCAATGGGGAAGGCTGCGGTAAATGGGGAAGGCTGCGGTCAATGGGGAAGGCTGCGGTCAATGGGGAAGGCTATGGTCATTGAGGAAGGCTATGATCATTGGGGAAGGCTACGGTCAGCGGGGAAGGCTGCGGTCAATGGGGAAGGCTATGGTCATTGAGGAAGGCTATGATCATTGGGGAAGGCTACGGTCAGTGGGGAAGGCTGCGGTCAATGGGGAAGGCTATGGTCATTGAGGAAGGCTATGATCATTGGGGAAGGCTACGGTCAGTGGGGAAGGCTGCGGTCAATGGGGAAGGCTGCGGTAAATGGGGAAGGCTATGGTCAATGGGGAAGGCTGCGGTCAATGGGGAAGGCTATGGTCATTGAGGAAGGCTATGATCATTGGGGAAGGCTACGGCAATTGGGGAAGGCTACGGCCATTGGGGAAGGCTACGGCAATTGGGGAAGGCTATGGTCATTGAGGAAGGCTACCTCTTCTGTGCGCTTCACCCTGAGTATACGATGAATAAGACAGTAGAAAATCCTGTTCTACCGTGATACCTACGGTCCATCATAAACCATGCACTGTTGATGCCCTCTGCAGTTTGTCTCGTGGCTGTCCCATGTGGTTGTGGCCATAGATCCTGCAGGCACCTACATCTGGCGGGCAGACCCTGACTCATGGTCAACCACCTTCGGCCTCTCCTGCCCCCAACCCGAGCCTACCAGTCTTCTCTGGGACCTCAGACTCCCATCCCCCGCCCACTCGCCTGACCAGGAGGGAACAATACACCGCTTTTCCATTCGCTCCAGAATCTAGGAGGATTATCATCCATCCGCCTGATGGTTGACTCTCTTTTTTATGGAAAGCCAGCAGCGGCTTCCATAGCGACTGCACCTGAGCCCTTATCCACATAAACGCACGCATCAGGATGAGGGAGCTGACTGCACACCTGAGCCTCCTGTCTGTTAAGCAAAACCATCATGAAATTAAATGAAATTAAATTAAACAGTTTCCTTTCATTTGCCTTTTCTCATTTATCAGCAGCGGCATGAATAAAGAGGCGATAACACTGAAATGGAATATTCTGTTAAAGATGGATGACTGGGTTCATGCTTCTATAAAAGATTGAAAAGTTTGTAAGCCTTAAACACTGAAAGCATTGAAACTATTGTTGTGAATGTATATGGATAGCAGCTTAGTTTCAGCCAATGGAGGAGGTACTAAAAAATGAAGGAAAATTGTTCTTGTAAAGTAACATAAGGCTAATGTAATTCCCTCTAGATACCTGATGACTGTATCCCCACGCGGCTTGATTATCTATTACACACTTCCAATTGTTCTCTATGAAATATAATGATTTGGATTACATTATTAGATTTTAAATCCCTATGAACTGGCTTTTAGTTTGTCTACTCTGAGATTGCACTCATAGAAGGTTACACATCTCTAGGAGGAAATGTAGCTTTGGGCGGTGTGTGAGGGCTCCTGACGCAGGGTAACACTACTATATCCCCCTACTTGGATTTCCATCCATCACTTGCTCCCAACCACCAGTGTCATTTCCTACAAGAGCGGTACTTAAGGGGGTGGCCATGTCTGAACTGGGGTGGCAGAGTGGGCTAAAGAACGGTGATGGATTAAACCCAGATCTTTTGACTGGGTGTGAGTGTTTGATTGATTCGGATGCTCCGTGCATCACCACCCCCTTTTGTACCGCATTTCCTATAAGAGGGTATCAAAGATGCTGAAGTGGCCCCTCCCACTGTCAACCCTCTTCTACAGGCTCACACATCAATAGTGATTCTGTTGAGAACCCTCCGGCTCCACGCAGACACACTGTGTACTCCTACAGCCATGATACAGGGTTAGCTTGTGAACTCACCTGGTCATCCTCCCCCCATGCACAGCGCTCTGAGGTGGCCAAAAGTGTGACGTAGCGCTTTGCATGAACCCCTAAATAAATGTATGAAACAACATATTCCAATTCTGATCTTGCACAAATACGTTAATACGGTGCAGACCTTGTTTGTTTTGAATAGTGAATATTTGTTTTGTATTGTACTGTGTTGTGTTTTGTGTTGGATGGAATGTTCAGTTTATCTCCAGTTTAGGTTGATTGTATATAAACGTAGCACTTGTTAACCGCATGCGTGCGGCGGCTTTTTTCGCCGTACGCGGCGGTTTTAAAAAGCGCACTTTACGTGACGAGCTGGGCTCGTCATCAGCGTCCGAGGAGGCTACCTGATGACGAGCCCAGCTTGTCATCAGCGTGGAAGGGGTTAATAATCCTCCATAGATCATTGTTGAACTCTCTGATTTCATGGTTCCATGTTGACACTTCATGCATTGACAAGAGTCAGTGCGCACTCCCGACCCTAGCAATGGACATAGTAGGGTGGGCCCGGGTGCGTCGAACCGCGGCCATGGTGTCTCCATGGACACCTTTCAAGGCCTTTCCCTCCACCGTCCTCTGCCACAAACAGAACAACATCCAAATGATGGTCAGAGCTGATGACCTCGGACCCAATCACCCATTGGAAGTAGTTAATACAAACCTATTGGAAATTGTTTAGGATCAGAACTGAAACAGGTTAGTTGTGGTGTTCAAACTTCTTGGAATATGCGTTTGCGTAATTACGTAAAATTCTGCAAAAATTACTCCAAATTACGTGAAATACAAACTAGAATTTAGCGGTAAATTTGAGTGCAAAATGCGCCTTGCATCCATCTTGGATAAAGGATGCATTTTGTGTTAACATAAAAAATTGCAAAAAACACAAGTTCCGTGAACAGCAGCACTTTCAATCTGGACGTTCGTGTTGTTGCTGTGCTCTTATGCTTACATTTTGCCACCATGTGGCACAATGGTATAATTTTGGGCATTTCACAATAACAAGCACAATGAAAAATTCACAAAATGATACAAGCTTTCGGCGTTGTAATAAGAGTTTTACATGGGCCTCGTTAAAACATGAGAAGTGAAGTCCAGAAAAGGCCATGGATTACCATTTGGAGAGCTGAATTGTATTTATTGTAAGTTCCCAAGTTGGCCTGAGTTTTTGGATGATATCCACATTGGAAGTTTTGTGTCGAATGGTTGTCTGGATTTGGGATATTCCTTTATTTTGGGATCTCCCTTTCATCCACCGCTAGGTTGCTCTTGTGAATGGCTCCACCGCAGATTGACAGCTTTAATGAAATGTAATTTTTTTAATTTTTTTATTTTAAGGTTTTATATAGCACAAACATGACCTGTGAAGGTATCAGAGTGCTTTACAAATGATCGGAAAGAAAATAAAGACAGGAAAGCAAACAACAACATAATCAAGAGAAGTATCAACTGTGTAAGTTCACGAAATGTAGAGGTAATGTCTGTAAGTCAACGAGAAAATAGATATGATTGGACAGTCTAGTGATGATCCTCATGAGTGCAGATCCAGAGTCGAATTATTTGACCTAGGGCAGGAATTAGTTCATAGGTAGAAGTTTTGCTGATGTTAAAAAAAAGCAGTGGAGGGAATCAGTCTGATTTCAGGAGGAAGTGAATTCCAAATTCTCTCAGCAGTTCCCGAGAAGAGACTGTTGCTAGTTTTCTTTTTATTGATTTTTTGTGGTTTCAGTAGCAAGGTGCTGTTGTTAGTTGATGATTTGCATCCACCAGACAATTCTAGTTTTTGTTTCAAGTATCTCGGGGTGTTGTATGCAGTGCTTTGTGGGTCGTACAGGCAGCTTTGAACTGTATCCAATCCTCATATGGGAGCCAGTCCGACTTTGAGTTGACTTGTATTGTAGGATCAAACCAGCTGTCCCTTGTAGATTTTTCAATTTTTTCTTTCTGATAGTTCCCTTTTATTTTTCCTAGTTTAAGGGACCACCCTCAAATCAGCTCCAGTGCTCCACCGCAGAGGTCTGTGCTCGAAAAGATACCTGTTTATTGTATTACTCTCCTTGATTCATTGTCTTGTAATTATGCGATTATTCCTGTTTTTGTATTCTTACTTGATGTCGTTATTGCATTTATGTCCTTCCTTCCATCCTTTTGTAAAGCGCTCTGATATCCTTTGGGATCTTGTTCGCGCTATATAAAACTATATAAATAAATAAGTTAATAAATAAATACAAGGAAGCCTCAAATGCCCCCCCCACCCCCCTGCAGTTGTCTACAGGGTAACTTCCGCAGGAGTGGACCGCATTGAGAACAGTCAAACCCCAGCCCCCCAAAACTTCAGACATCACCCACCCTCCTTAACCACAATGCTTGTCCTGCAAAAATAAGCACAATCTCACTCCCATTCTTGCGTTAGATAATATATTACATTCTCAGGCCATATTTATTAGACGTCATAAACACAACATATCAAATAAAACCATTTTTAAGTAAAAGCATTTCCATATGTATTTGCACTATGTACAGTAGAGAGGTTGATGATTTGATACAACTGATATATGAAAAATCTCCTACCAGGGTCAGCCAGGCAGCAATCAGGTGAGAAAGTCTATTATTTAACCTGCGCAGCTGCCACGGCGACCCTGCTAGCGGCCCTCAAGGCATCCAATGGTTGCCCTTTAGAATGAGAGCCCGCAAATTAAAAAAAAAGAGGCTACAGTTTGCCCGCTGACCCAAACTCTCCCAATCCGGACTGTACCTGTTTCAGGTGCCTGCGGTGACACCCCTGGTCCAAACGCACAGTGCAGTCACTCACTCACTCAATGCAGTCACTCACTCACTCAATGCAGTCACTCACTCATTCAATGCAGTCACTCACTCACTCAATGCAGTCACTCACTAAATGCAGACACTCATTCACTCAATGCAGTCACTCACTCACTCAATGCAGTCACTCACTCACTCAATGCAGTCACTCACTCAATGCAGTCACTCACTCACTCAATGCAGTCACTCACTCAATGCAGTCACTCACTCACTAAATGCAGACACTCATTCACTCAATGCAGTCACTGACTCACTCAATGCAGTCACTCATTCACTCAATGCAGTCACTCACTCACTCAATGCAGTCACTCACTCAATGCAGTCACTCATTGACTCAATGCAATCACTCACTCACTCACTCAATGCAGTCACTCACTCACTCAATGCAGTCACTCACTCACGCAATGCAGTCACTCACTCACTCACTCACTCAAAGCAATCGCTCACTCATTCAATAGATAAAAATCTAAAACGCATGAAATATGAATGAAACGAGACCGCTCCACACCTGGTACGAATTGAGTGGACTATGAACTGACGCTGCATCAACAACAAAACCATCCTCTAATTTCGCTGACCAAAACGTTGAGCGTCTGGGTATGACGTGCAAATGTTTGCTCCATCAGGCATATGTAGGTACTCGTGTGTAACCTCCGCATTGTAAATTCTACCAACCAGAGACAGTTTAAAAATCTATTCTGAGATCTTGGGATACAACTTAAAGGAGGGTGACTCATGGCAAACCCTTATTTTTCATGGAAGCCTTTTTTTCACCAAATTAGACATCGCTCAAGACGCCAGTGTGTTTCCTGTCTCCTGTTTATTTCTGCCCAATCTGGGGTTTTCGAAGACTGCGCCATCTGCATTGGTAATTTGTTTTGATTCCTGGGTGGCTGGCAGGGCCTGTTCTTGGGAGTGAGTGGTTTGTGGTTCTCTGGGAGGGTATGGCTGGCAGTTTAGCTTAATTGTGGCTCGAAGACTGAATCCAGACCGTGTTTCTTCACATGCTCAGTAAAGCGCACAAGCCCTTGTGTTTGCTTACAGTCGTAGAGGTGGTCAGGTCGAGCTATCCCTTCCCCGCCAAAAAATACTCAGATTCACTATGGCTTTGCACTAGTGCTCGTGCAACGCAAGGTATAGTTGACTCTTCAGTGCAAAAAGTGGTTTATGCTATCAAGGTGGCCTTACAATTTGCACCACGTTTGGACTTTTCTGATGGCTGATTAGCAAATCACGGTCATGTCAGATATCCTGGCAGTACTTTGCATCAAAACTGAATCCTTGTGCAAGTTGGTGAAAACTAGGGGAATGCAGTGATTTCCCCTAGAAACTGAAACTTTGCATGTATTGTGTGCTTGTAGTGTTCTTCACATGTCCAATGCTTGTGACACTTCTAGAAAGGTCTAGACATAGGAATTTGTACTTAAAGATGTATTCCTTTAGTGCAAATCATACACAAGAGAGTGCACACAGTTGTGGCGTGGTGCCAGGCAGCCCTTTTAGTGCACCAGCGTAGCAGTGGCAGGCCACGCTTTACAGACAGGGGCAGGGTGTCTATGCCCCTGTGCACAGGGCAGCACAGTTCATTTGGATGTGGTGCTGTATTGCATGAAAACTTTGTACATTTAGGCCCAAATCCTTGACCCTTGTGTAGTCAAGCAGGGTGGGGCTTGTTCTCCAACTAAAACAGGATAACAGGGAGGGACATTGTAGTGGTTGCTCCCAGCTCTACAGTGGGCCCACGCGGAACATGGGGGCATATTATCAACAACTAGCGATATTTATCGCTAAATAGACTTTTATCACAAAGATAACATGCTATTAGCAACGTTTATCTCCAAAGCGATAAAATATCCGGCAATAGCGGCGAAATGCGTGAAAATCACTGGAAATTCAGCGATATTCAGGCATTATCGCTAATAGGGACTTAACCTGAATATCCAGCTCCCATTGGATATACAAGCTAATAAGTGGTCTGAGCAGGAGTTAGTTTCTGGAGATATTCGCGCTTAGCGCTAATATTTTAATCGCTACACCAGTGTTGATAATAGGCGATAGCGATGTTAGCGACTGCTTTCAGTCACTAACAGGTTGGGTACGCCCACTTTGCATGTCATTAGCGATAAATATCGCTTACATGCAAAGCGTGCCCCAAATCGCTCGCTATCACCTAAAAGCTGTCGCTAACTGATGTTAGCGACAGCTTGCTAATAGGGCGATTAAATTATCGTCGCTTTGCAGCCGAAAACGGCCGCAAAAGCGACAATAATTTCATTTCGCCTCCCTTGGTAATATGCCCCATGGTCTTTTGGCTAGACCACCTACCAAGGAACCTGAGATCTAGGGGCAAAGTTCCTTCACATACTAAGAAAATCAGCAGATTAGAGAGCGGAGCCACCCGAATTCAATGGAGCACCGGCCCTGTTTAGGCACTGGCTATGACTTTTTGAAAAAGCTTGTTTCACTTCTTCGTGGCCAAGTCTAAGAAGCCATTAAGGCCCCTGAAGGCTCTGACCTGTGGGCGTTAACGCAGAGCGCCTGACCAGTGTAGCCGTCAAGGCTTCGGTCCATCCATTGTGTCGATGGCTCTTGGCAGCCCATGGACTGGGCCCTGGAAACCAGTCATTTCCTCTTGAGAGACAACGTCAAAGGGTGAATTAATCAAGGTGGGGACACATTGTATCATGTAGCAGATAATTGAAGAGCCCTGCCTTCCTGCACAAGCTCCCTTGAAACCTCACACCACAAATGGTGCGAAGATGACAAAATGAAGGCAAATCAGAAGGTAAAAGAAGCTTTTCTTTAAAAAAAATAAAAAAAAATAATCAAAAACATGCAATGGGCTACCCTTTTTTTGGAAAACATTCTCTGCATGTCTTCACAAAAAGAAACTAAAAGGCAAGGCTCCGATACAGAACACCATATTTTGAGACACAGAAGAGAGTAAATAAATAGTGTTAGGTGGCATGATTTTGACAACTAGGTTGGTTTTGCCAATTCTGCCTGGGTGTAGATGAGGGTCAGGGTTAAACCCGTGAGTGGCAGTGGAGGGGGTGTCATCTGGGTTCAAGGGTTGAAATACTGAGGGCTGAGGTATGTTTACATTTGAGTATACAAATTCTGAACACTTTGTCATTTCATTACTTTTTCGTATTCTTTGAATATCTATACAAGCGGGTCCGTCTTTGTATTTATTTTTTGCTTTAACTTGTAATAATGCATGCATGCAATAATAAATTGTGTGCTTGTAATAATGCGTGCACACAGTCTAATTGAGGATGTCTAAGGCTTTTTACCCAGTGGGGACACCACTTACTTAGAAGATTACTGAATGGTACAGTAGGGTCATTTATCCTAGTGAAAACGTTGGGGCTTATTTATAAGGCCCCTGCGCCACTTTTGCGTCATTTTTAACGTGGGAAAAGTGATGCTAAAGTGGCGCAAGGGGCTTGTAAATCTGCCCCCTTCTATCTCCACAGTTCGGTCAAGTCAGTCACCAACACCAAAAACCTGGCCTACTAAGGTAATCTGTGATATTCTATGTAAGTAAGTGTCTTCCTATAGACTTTAGCACAGTAATATAACAACCCCCATTATAGGCCTCTTGGTTTTAACAAATGATTTTCACAATAACCAAGCCAGGCCTCCTGCCTTTGTCATAACTTTTTTTATAATAAACAGATCAGGCATATGGTATCGCACATAACTTTTCCCAGTGAATGAATCATGCCTCTAGCCTTTTCCTTTGGCTTCACACCATTACTGGCACAGCGCGCAAAAGCTGATAACCAGCATGCCACATAAACCGCCATCTGCAGCATAATTGCAGATTTTAACAAAAAAATGATGTTTCCAGCTAAAGGGATCAGATGATACTAAAAATGCAGAGATGCGTGTTGTGACACTGCGGAAGGCCTGTTGCAAAGGTTGACTGGCCCCCTATCTGTTGCTTATTGCTGTATGTGGGTGCTAAGCTGAAACTAATGAGGTGATCCATTTGTATGACACTGTTAACCAGTGCAAAAATGCCAAAATAAGGAAGCTTTACTATCACAAAATGTGCTGCATTGAACAGTATAATTTGCATTTTCTTGCCGCATAATTTAATTCACCATGCAACATAATGTGATCCTCCCGGCCACATAATTCCAGGAGCTCTGACTATAAGGAAATAGGAAAGTAGTACTCCTCTGTGTAACCTATCCCTTACTTTGGATAAAAGACTCTGAAAAGAGAATTACCTAAGTAGTTGGGCTATGAGGATTAATTTTGCTGATTATTTTTCAAACTGTGAAAATCTGCAACAATGAAAAGCAGAGGAGTTTGAATCACACTTTAACTTAGGAGCCACCAGAGGGTACCCTGCAGAACTGGGCTCTGGTGCCACTGCACCTGCTGCACAATTTCAAAACATGTCGCCTTTTAAAACAAGAGGAGTTTTAGCAGTTAAAATACACAACCCTGTCAGCTGATGAGATTTTAAACTGTCAGGGTCCAAAACGGATGGCCTTAATTTAGTTATAAAGATTCAGCCTCTGGGGTGTTCCTGATGGCTGACACCCCAATGGCCCATGTGTACCCCATCTTCCAAAGTATGCTAATGTCTGGGAACTGCCACAATTCCTGAGGTATTCTGCAGACAGAACTCTTGGCTGCAGAGAAGGCTCGGGCCTGCTCTCCTGCTGCTTCAGGACTGCCTTTCACTACAGGTGTTTACTGTTTACACTTCTTAAATGAGCATTTTTAAAGACAAAATCACATCTTTCAAAAGGCATTTAGCATTGGAGCTTCATAACTCCAGCAGCATTTTTAAAGGCAGGGGCGTGGCTTGGTCAGTAAGATGGGGAGGAGGGGTGTAAGCTTCAGTTTTTCCAACAATCCAGGGCTTTAAGTGGGCCGGGTCTCAAGGGGTCTCATCACCGGCAGTTTTTAGGTCTCGCCTGTCGATGCGCATGCGCATCGAGCAAGGCGAGAGTATTGCGAGTTATCCACTCTTTATCCACACTGCAAGGAATCGTGGCGATTCCTTGCAGTGCCCGTGACTTTTAAGGTCAATGCGCATGCGCATTAAGCTTATGCGCATGCGCATTGACCTTAAAAGTCACGGGCGCGTGCATGTCCGTCTTTGTTTACCCGCTCCGCCCCCTCCCGCCGTGTCGCCTTGCCTACTCTCTTCCACAGCCTCCCCCAGCTCCGCCCCCTCACTACTTGATTGCACGGCCGCTAGGCCGTGCCTCCCCTACTCTCCTCCCCCCTCCTCCCCTGCCTGCCTGCCGCTAGCTGAGTCCACTTATCCCAGTGTAGATGCAGGAGTACTTTACATCAAACACAGAGGCACAATAAAAACATAAGGATTTAGGATTACATGCGTTACATAAACGGGTCACCCTAATTAAAATTCAATGAAGTGAGCTCTTCGACTAGGTTAAAGTCGCGCCTAACAAAGCAGCAGACTCCAAGCACGGTCCCCTTCCCAAGGTACTCCCCCACCCACGTTAAACTCGTCGCATTGTGGGAGGGCGGACCTGTTCTCAGTGTGCTCTGTTTCCACACGATGAATAACAAGCCCACTCCCTAACACCGAACAACCCCTGCTACGGAGTCTGCTTGCTCTCATCGTCCTCGAGCTCAGCTTTCGCTGTAGCAACAATCCACTCGCGCGCCCCTCCTTCACAACCGGCTGCGTGGACTGCTCACGTGTGGGTTATTCCTTATCTTCCAGAGCAGCAAAGAGGTTACTTCCGGTGCGCTGTCAGGAGCAGCATCTTCCGGTGCAGCAGACTTTTTAGTGGATGGATGGGCGGTCTATTTCGAGGCGGGCCAATGTTGCTGACCAATCACAGGACTCTCTGTGAAGTACAGCCTCAAATGCCCGTATGGTTTTATTTCTCTTTTGCTTGTCAAAACAATTTTAAACCTTTACTTCGGTTTCACGTATTAACTATAGATGATAGCGGCAAAAGGATGTTTGAAATCTTCTGTCGGGAACGGCAGGTAAGGAAGGCCCTTATCGGGAGCCATGCCGGCTGATTCGAGGGGTTTGTCATGTGGATAGGGATATAAGTGTGCACGAAGAACCAGCCCTCAGCCTTAACTCTGCTTTGGTGCTCATACAGAAACGTATTTGTAATCTGAATATGAAGCTGTGTTGTCTATGAAGAATGTACCTGCTCTTGCTGTCGGTGTCAGCTGGGAGAGTCTCTCCTGGGATTGAATGGCCGTGTGGTTATTTATCATCCTTATCTTATATATGTCATTCACTATGGTGGAAGTGAAAGCCGTTATCGTGATTGTTTGCTTTGAATACGATTGTGCTTAGTACTTCTCAGCAGGACTGCTTGCTATCTTTTTAAATGGGCCATTGGCAACCGTAGCTGTTATATTCTTTAGTGCGATGGCACCAGCGATGCTCGGGTGCAAGAACGAGAGAGACAGAGTAGAATTAAAGTTATTTTCCAACCTCACCCTCACTCACCCTCACTCACCCTCAACCCCTCACCCTCACTCACCCTCACTCACACTCAACCCCTCACTCACCCTCACCCTCACTCACCCTCACTCACCCTCACCCTCACTCACCCTCACTCGCCCTCACCCTCACTCACCCTCACTCACCCTCAACCCCTCACTCACCCTCACTCTCACTCATCCTCACTCACCCTCAACCCCTCACCCTCACTCACCCTCAACCCCTCACCCTAACTCACCCTCACCCTCACTCACCCTCAACCCCTCACTCACCCTCTCACCCTCAACCCCTCAACATCAACCCCTCACCCTCACTCACCCTCACCCTCACTCACCCTCACCCACCCTCACTCACCCTCACCCTCACTCACCCTCACCCTCACTCACCCTCACCCACCCTCACCCTCACCCTCACTCACCCTCACTCACCCTCACCCTCACTCTCACTCACCCTCACTCACCCTCACTCACCCTCGCTCTCACTCACCCTCAACCCCTCACCCTCACTCACCCTCAACCCCTCACTCACCCTCACTCACCCTCACCCTCACTCACCCTCACTCACCCTCAACCCCTCACCCTCACACAGTGCAATAGGTCTCGGAGCATTTGAGTTAGAGCTTTTAGAAATGTTTATGGCTTTTTTTTTTAATTCTTTAGCATTGGCTACAGGAAACAAAAATGCTAAAGATTTACACAAAAACCCATAAACAATTCTAAAAGCACTAACTCTAATGCTGCGAGACCTATTGCATTTCCAATGCTTGTTTTAAAGGGGGCCTCGAAACGGGTCGCTATAGGGCTCTGTTTTGAGCCCTGGCACAGGTGGTCCGGTTTTTTTCCGGTTGCAGTGACAGCATAGCATGTCACTCCAGTCCGGAAAAAAGTGCCGGGGCCCAAAACAGCCCAATAGAGACCCATTTCGAGACAGCAAGTACGTCGATGTGCGCTGCCAAAACTGCTCACTTCCCACTAGTGGCGAAGTTACGGCATGACGTCATGCCAGGTGAGCCTTAAGGGAAGGAAAATCCTTTAAAGAGTCATTTTCTTTCTGGATTTCCCTTCTCTTCCTGAAACGCAAGAGCAGCAACATTGTGGTAGGTTCACCAGGGCTTTAATTGGAAGCTTTTTCAATATTATATGTAGCAAGCCATAGTTGCAGCCTATTTATCATATGCAACTAATAACCATTGACAAAGCCAATAGTCCTCACTTGTTGTAGGTATGATGTTACTTGTTGTATCACATATCTGGCATATCAATGACAGAAACAGCAAAATACAAGTGGGGTGGCCCATTATGCTAAACACAGATTTTTAGTTAAGTGTTTTAAAGCCACGCCCCTAATTACACTGGCCACACCTCTTTGAGAGAGACCCCAGTTTTTTCCTCCCACTTAAAGCCCTGCCCGCTGGCATCCAATTCTAAAATATATATACAACAAGAGGAATGTGGATTGAAAGGAGTACTAAGAGAGAAAACCAAATCTTTTGTAAACTATCCAACATTTATGAAGAGTTTCAAAACAGAGTGAGAGTGAGTGGGAGCAATTTGGTCTGTTCGTATGTAAAACATCCTGTTAAAATCCGACCGACATCCCACCATAACCGACTGAAAGCACCTGTACCCAACTATTTATCAGAAAATACATTTAATAGGGGGTGCAACACCCCAAACAGCCCCTGAAGCTATGCCCCTGTTCAAAGGCTTCTGTGAGGTACTTTACAAATGCAGAGGAATCCTTTGTGGTGCACGGTGTGTGTAGGTCTCTGCGCGGAGAGAAACCTAAGTGTGCACGCCCGCTCAGGCACAAACTTTAGAGGGAACTATGGTTGTTAGATGTATCGATGAAGCAGGTGTCAGTGAGCACAAGAATGTCCATGTTTTGTCTAATAATATTATCCCAAATTTCCGCAGGCGTTTCACTGGTGAACTGTATTTGTGATGCAAACAACTTAGTGATAAGCAGCCGGTTTTAGTGAGGCGTGATGCTGAGGTTTGTCTTGGGTCTGAATGAGGATGCAGGGCACCACTGCCTTTGTGGAGTGAGTGTGACTATGATCTCTTTGAACATGAACAGCTGGAAGAGCAGCCTTTGAAGAAGACCTATCACATGCAGTAGCTGCACTTGATTCAGGGTCAAGAATGGTGAGTATAGTGAGCTCATTGGTGCAAGAAATGCATCAGAGTAAAAAACTGCTGAGTCACTGGAGAGAGAGTGATGACTGCATCTATCAAAGGGGTCCTGAATTTCCTCAGTAGGAAAGATAGGGGCTCAGCCAATCAGGCCAAAGAGCACACTTACACTTCTTTATGTGTGCAAGGCAACCCCACCGAGCACAGTAGTTGTTAAAGGTTCATCAAGAGACCAGGAGCGGCTGGATCAGGCAAGCGTGGTGAGGCTTGGGGGGCAGGGTAGTTGGTTTCCTTTCTTTTTTTTACGAGTTTTATATAGCGCGAACTTGACCCGTTATCAGGTATCAGAGCGCTTTACAAAGCACCAGTTGCGTTACATGAGGACACATTCATCGTTTTTGTTAGGCACGGGGAGATTAAGTGATTTGCCCAGAATCACAGGACGTTCAGCGTCATTGCCGTTTATTTTCCCTCGTCATCTGATGACTCCACCATCCCACAGCGCTTACCTGCACCAGCAGTTCCAGGAAGAGACCGCACAATTTGCACACCTGCTGGGTTACAACCAATTTGACAGCATTCTATTTGTGAATACAGCTACACTGATATCTTAGGGCCTGATTATATGAGTAGCTGTGTCTTACTCCAAGCATAGCTGTGACCTGCACCTGAACACCCAGGCCTGATTCACCGAGCACTTTCTGTGAGTCGGTGTGTTTTACCCCAGGCTAAGGTATGACTTCCAGATGAATTTCCAGGAGTTAGATACCCTCGCTCATGTTTCTGCAAGTTAATATGTCTTTTTTTTTTGTTCAATAAGTTTATTAGTTTTTAAGAAGCATATAATTAGTTAAATACAATAAAAAGTGATACAAGTGATGGAAAGTCAAGAAGAAGAATATATCAATTGGTCTAGTCACAAATAAGTCTTCTTAAATATTATATAAGTATAATATGAAAGAAATAAGGGTAATGCAAAGGAACTATAATAACCATCAAAAGCATCACCATGATATAAGAAAAAATATATGTAGAGAGAGAAAGGAAAAAGGAAAAAAGAAAGAGCACGAAAAACAAGACAGTGAGTGAAAGAAAAAGAGAAGATAGAAAAGAATACAAGGGGGAAGGGGAAAAAAGAGGGAAGGGAAAGCAAGTTAATATGTCTTAAAGCTGGAAGCTATCTTAAAATATCCTTTGTGGATGTGAACCTGGCCTGGGCATTCAGCTGCAATTCATGTCTAACAAATGAGTAGCACACAACTATTCATAGAGAGAGCTTGTGAATCTATCTGTCTGTGTTTGAAAGAAGAGGGTTCAACAGGTGTCTTGGTTAGGAAGTCAAAGGCGAGAGTTTGATGTCTCTGATCACTATAGGAATTGGTTGTGGAAATGTTACAGACATTACACATCATGGGTGCAATGTGTATGACTGTGAAATAACTGCAAATTATGACAAACTAGAGCGAAGAAATTGATCCTTGAGCCTTCTGAGAAATTGTGTGATTCTAGACCTCTGTTTTTAGTGTGCATTGACCTCTCAAAAAACCTAATAAGACATCTTGGGGCATATAACCAAGGGTGGCGATAGGCAATTATCGCCGGTTTAGCGGCCGTTTTCGGGCGCTAAGCGGCGATAATTCTATTGCTCTATTAGAAAGCTGTCGCTAACTGATGTTAGCGACTGCTATTAGGCGATAGCGAGCGGTTTGGGGCCCGCTTTGCATGTCAGTGATATTTATCGCTAATGACATGCAAAGTGGGCGTACCCAACCTGTTAGCGACTGAAAGCAGTCGCTAACGTCGCTATCGCCTATTAGCAAGGCAGGCGTAGCGATGGAAATATTCCCGCTATCGCCAAAAACCAACGTCTGCTCAGACCAGTTCTTAGCCATGTTATCCAATGGGAGGTGGATAACATGGCTAAGAGCATTTCGTCGCTAATGCATGAATATTGTTGTATTCTCAGCGATATGCACGGGTTTTGCCTGATTTTTATCGCTTTTGAGATAAACCTTGCTAATAGCAAGTTATCTCAGCGATAAAAACTGGTGATGCGCGGCGATACAAATATTGCCGCTAACCCTACTTAGCGATAAATATCGCTATTTGTTGGTAATAGGCCCCACTGTTTTTGAAATTCTTGGTGAAATTGAATAACCCTGATTCTGTGGCACTCTCGTGGCCGTTGGAATAAAATAAAGATTCTGTGTACTATGTGAAGTAAAAGCTTTGTGAGCTGGATTGTAAGCCCTTGCTTCGCTACTCCAAATAGGAAATATGTGAGATTTTGAAACCTGGATTTGTAAGGAAATTGAATGCTTACTTGAACAAGCATTGCTAAAGCCAGTAGGTCCCTCCTTTAAAAGGTATTAGCTGATTTCTTGGCGTGTGTCAATGCTTGTTGCTGTTATTGAACAGTATATGCAAAAAAAAGACGATGGACCCCAAACTTGAAGCAGTAAATTAAACAAACAAGTTTGCACAAGTGCGTTATTGAAAAAAAGAGCGCTCTCATAGCAAATTAAACCTGTTATCACTGGGAAAAATAAATATTTCCAGGAGTATGTTGTAAAAAGCGCGACTTCCGCAGGTTTCCAAGCGGAACAGGCACCCACGTGAGGTTGCAAAGTTTTGTGGTTTCAGATTTCTGGATGTGTTTGTGAATCAGGTCATTGCAGTGCTGCATTATTTTGCCAGAAGTAACAAAATAAATGACATGAACAGTTATGGGGCACCTTACTTACTGACCCACATCTGTGCACTTAGAAGCAGGTCTAATTTCCCAAATTAGGTGTATTCATTCAATCATCCCCCATAGATTAACTGGTCCTATCTTAATTCGAACCTGTGACTTGCAAGGCACACACACTGTAGTAGTTGCACACACACTGTAGTAGTTGCATTAACCCACTGAGCTACTTTAGAGGTTTTTGTACTCCTTGCTGTCCTGAACAGTGGCCAGTATTCCTGCTAGAAATATCCTGTGACAGGTTTATATTCATAGCCACGGGGCCTCCAAGTTTTCACCAGCTAGCCACACTCTGAGCAGATACTGCTTGTACTGTTCTCAACACCGAAAGGTGGCTTTTTGTGTCCTTTGGACTGGTTTGTAGAGCAGTCTGCTGTCTTCCTGCACACATTAGTTGCAGACGACAGTTTGGGCATTTGAAGCCATCTTCTTCAGTAAAAGGTGCAAGAGGCAGGGAAAGTGTTCAAAAGTGGCACACGTGGGTAAACGTTGCAGGCGCCAGTGCTTAATTTGTGCAGGTGCTTTCCGGTGCTCAGCACCTGCACTTAATTGCCAGCATCAGGGCTTATGACTGTTTGCTACATGATAGTGGTGTCTGCCAATTTAGGTACAAGCACAACAACTTCTGTTTATTATTTCAATTCAAGTTTCCAATTATGAATATTTGTCTCCAAAGCTATTCTTATAGCTTTGGGGGCCTATAATATTATGAATTGCCACACTTTTAAAGAGTGTGATGATTAGTAGTGTGTTGATGCTGTCATTGGTAGTGCAAGGGACAACGGATGGTGCAAGCTCTAGTGTCCTCCTGTCCAGGGCCCCGGCACTAAGTTTTTTACAAATTAAGCACTGGCGTTACCCAATCAAATCGTGCTTCAGAGCTGCTGTAAACTACTTAGGACGAACTAAGGTGTGTACTTTCAGATGAAACCAACAAGCAGCATTAAAATATATTAATAAACTATACATTTGACTCATCCCTTATGAACATAGCAACTACCCATCTACACCCACCCAGGAACTGTGCCAAAAGGGAGCCCAGAAGTGCTATGATGCCATACTAATGGGAGAAGGCGCTATAAAATGTGTAATCCGTCCTGGAATATGGGTGCAAATGACGTATTCATGTCTGGTGCGGTGAATGTCATGCCAGCCTGTGCCAGCTGAGCCTTTGCCCATCCCTGCTCATGGCCCATTATGCGGTAATATGCGGTCTGGGCTTACATATTTAGACATAATAAGCCACATTTGCATCTGTCTGCATACGGCCTAGACTTTATTAATGCAGTCAGTTTCTAGAAATCTGTCTCACTATTTTTTTATTCAATTTACATAGCCCCCAGCTTTTTTTGTCTTGCTCACTGGCGGCTCGGTGTGTTGTGTTTTACTGCTTTGCCCCAGTTGCTTTAAGGAGCAAACAGGAACCTTGTTTCCAAGGATACAGACAGTTTGAGTTTCTCTTCTGAAGCAGGGAGTTGAGCAAAATATACATCTCCCACAAAGAGCCAGACAAGCCTTCCTATGTAAAATGTGTACCGCATATCCTTGCATTGTACTTGTGTTTTCATTGATATATTTAAAAACCATTTCAAATGAAGTGACTGATAAAACCAAGCACTGGCACCGCCAAATAGCTCTGGGGTTAATGTGCTACCCCAAGCAGTGTTCGTATATTAGGGCGAGACACACGCTCAGAAGTTATAAAGTAGTTCCTGGTGTAATTCAGTGCAAACACTCTAGTGGAGGCGGAGGTATACACCCAAACAGGCAATAGCATTAAGCAAAAGGTGTATGTGTCACTGAGTTCAGCCAACAGGTGACTGACAGAGTCTTAAGCCAATGGCTGAAAAGGCTGGTGAAAGAAATACTAATATTTTTTCCTACCCTGATGCCCATCAGTGGGGTGCCTGGCACTGGATGTGCTGTCTTGGGGGTGCCTTGAATGTTGTCCCGTTGCACTATCCAGTTCTGCCCCTCTCATGATAGCCCTATTGGCTTTGCCAATGCTGAAGGTTTTTAAAAACCACCAGCATTTGCAAAGCCAATAGGGTTGGCCCGCTATGTCAAAATTATGGATAACAATGAAAATGTTGTTTTCTATACTTTCAAGATGGCCACTGCGTTGCATAATTCAGCATGCACTGTATCATCACCTGAGCTGGCTTAATGAAGCAAGACAGTGGCATCTTGAAAGTGTCAAAAACATTGTTTTCATTCTTAGCATGGCTGCTCCGCCAATCGCCTGGCTCGCTTAATATTGGCAAAGCAAAACTGATTAACTTTGCCAATGCTTGTTATAGCACTCATCACAAACTAAATCAACTAACAGAGGGTATATTTAGACCTGCCAACCTGAGCCAAAATCTCACGGTGTGAGAAGGGAGCGGGGCCTTTGGAGGGGGCCTCGTGTTGAGAAATACCTCAGGAGGAGGAGCAAATAGTCAACCATAGTATTAATTAACAACATTTGATGTGTAGATATATTGGTTTCATTAATTGAACTCCTCATTGGTTTACTTTGTCTATTCATTTTGGCATTTCAAGTGTACATAATGCGTTACTTTGTTTAAAACTGTTTTTGTTTGGGATGAATGAATGATATTGACCAATTAATTTTGATTTGGTTTTTTGTTATATGTATATTTCTAATGGTAATGTACAGTGTTGTAAATAGATCAATGTACAGTGGTCTCGTTTTGCATCTATGAATTCTGAAAAAATAATTTGAAAATATAAAATTGGATGGTATAAATAAAAATACCTTGTCAAACTAAACAAATCGTAGTTTGACTTTTGGAAAGAAATTGGATTAAAAATAAGGGTGGAGGAGGCATTCTCGTTTTTTCACGTTTGCCCCCACCCCGCCCCAATCCTGCTCCACGAAAGAAAGAAAAGCTGACTGAGGCTGGTGCCGATGTCCTGTGGTGTTTTCACACCCCTTCATGGACGTCGGCAGTTAAAGGCATAAGAAAACGAGCTGAAATCCACTCTCTACAGTGGTTTTCAGCTCGTTTACCCCGCCATCGTGTGATGGAAGTATATAGTGTGTCACACGGTGGCGCCGTGTGAGTTGGCAGGTCTGTGTATTATTTTTTTTATTTTTGTGTACTTGTAGAGCGCAGACCTGTCACCCAGAGGGCATCCTGGCGCTTTGCCAGGGTGCCAAGCACAGAATCTTACTGAACGGTGCTCATGTTATCAATTTACACCTATTAGTATGTGTAGTGGCCCAGGCTTCGATTCCAGATTGTTGACTGCCATTTGGCTCATATATCCCTGCTGCAGGTGCTCAACCCACCGAGCTATTATACCCTAGAAAGAGTCCAGCTGTTGCATGCACTTCTTTCTTTCTGTTCTTTTCCAAGGGAGGCTCTCCCTGCAGCGATGGACAAGGTAGGCTGATAATCTTTTTTTCGGTGATTTATTCCTCAGGATAATCCTTGTGGTGGCCGCGGAGCGCGCGCCCGGTGTCCCGGGAGCCGCCTAGCATGTTACCCTTATCAAATGGCGGCCTGGCCCCTGTCACGCGCGGCTCCTGCAGAAGTCTGATGGGGAAGCGCGCCCAGCACGTGCGTGATTAGTGAATTCTCAGGTGGGACCCGTGGGTAATCACTGCCAATAAAATGAAGTGTAACTTTAACGAGGGCGCGAGCCCCAGGAATGGAAGCGGTGCCGCGCGCTGAGGTGACAGGAAGGGGCGGGACAAATAAACCCCCTGCTTCCTTCCCTTTATTCCTCTTACTCTGCTCTTTCTTCTTCACGTGACCAGGTTTCCAGCTGGGGAAGACTGGCCTGCAAGGAAATCAGTATCTCTGAAAGGCTGGTAGGGCTGGGACAGAGTCAGCCCCTTCCAGGCACCAGCTGCTCAGACATTCATCCTTCCTGGGTCAATACAATGACCAAGGAGCTGGGAAACAGGGAGCTATTTAATGAGGATTGCAACAATGAAAGTTCTGCAGGGCTGGGCGGAGTCAGTTGCCTGCCCGGGTGGCCTGTATGCACTCAATGGAAGCTCTGGCACAGACTCAAGGGCCTGATGTAGGGTCCAAAGTAGTGAGTAGAAACTGCTCTTCAACATTTTGGGACCTGCTCTGCAATTGGTATAAAAATGCTGCACTAATCAGTCAGATCAAAAATGTGAATTTGCAGGAAGTCACAAACCGTCATGGCAAATGCATTTTAACCAGGCAGAAGGGGTTTTGGGAGCCCCTGAAAACCCTTGGATGGAAGCCTGCAAGGAACACCAGACCTCCATTTCTGTGCTGGTATTTTGAACAGAAAACCTTTCAGAAGGCAGTGGGTGTCCCTTAAAGAGACAGATTCTGCTTTTAAGAAGACACTTTCCTATCAGGAATGATCATGGGATGCAGCAGTGCACTGGACTCTACCGCCTTTTCCTCCCAAAAGCCATCAGTGAAAATTCCCAATGAGGAAACAGCGCCTTCGCGAATCAGATATCACCCCAAGCCGGGCTGCAGAATCTCGTCACTCACTGGATTGAAATTGTGGTCGCAAACCATTTACACGTACCACTGGGACTCCCAAAGAAGACAATAGGAGCACTTTAATGACTTGTGAAAGAGGTTTTGGTCACAGCAAAATACTCTTGCTCTCCCAATGCCTGTGTTTTCGCAGGCCGCAACACGTGTTTTGTGAATGAAGCCCGAAGTCTCACGTGAAGCAGCTGTATTCATGGCGCTAGGACGGGCTGGTGCCTCTCAAGGGCACATGTTGTTGGTTTTTGGGTCAGTGACGTCAGGCTACCTATGTATAAATACAAAGATACGTCACAATCTTCCCCTTGCCTCTGAAAGGATGGCAGCTCCAGGGCAGAATCAGACACATCAGACTGGTCTATATAGATGCATTTTGAGATATTGTGGTTGTCCTGGTTTATATGAAAAGCCAGAAGGAGTGGGTTGGAGTTGCTTACATGACAGACCTGCTACAGCCAGAAACTGGGAGTTCTCACAATGTTCCTGTCAGTACTGGAAAACGAGATCTGTAGCAGAGCCAGTCACATAGCATACACAAGGAGATGATGGGCGGAGCTCTGAAACTTTACAGACACTCACCCCCAGTCACAGATCTGGGTTGAATCCATCATCATTCTTTAGCTCACTTCGCCCCCTCAGTTCAGACCCAGCTATATGCAAACCAGCCTTGACCCTGTGCCTCATGGGAACAGCCCAGCCCGAATTACCAAGCCATGTCTTCCCTGGAACAAGCATCCTGAGACCAGTTTCGGGCTAACAGCCCTCATCAGCCAGGCTGGCTTGAATCCAGTGGCAAAGTGAGCAAGGGACCCACGTCTGAGCATACCCTGCCAACTTAGGGCAAACAAAGGAAACACACCTGAACTGAGGTGGCAAAGTGAGCTCAAGAATGATGATGGATTCAACCCAGATCTGTGACTTGGGGTGAGTGTCTGAAAAGTTTCAGCGCTCCGTCCATCATCTCCTTGTGTTTACTTTGAGAGCCATTCACATGCCAGGCTGGCCTCCCTGCATGTACTAGGATATCATTTAAGGTTGGTGGTCTATAACGCACTGCAAACCCCCTGTATGTACTTTCTGAGTGCTTTTAGATGACGGGGTGGAGATTGGCGGTTGTTAGGGGAATAGCGATAAAGTCACACTATGTGATGACAGTCAAACAACCAGGGCGCAGTGGAGACAGCTGGTGTGGTCCTGAGCACCAATGCCAGGTGCAATGGTAAAGCCTTGAGCAGTTTAGGGATAGCCAAGCTTGGGATAATGAAGACCAAAGCCTGTCTTAGATGTCTGCCCAGCAAGAAAACACGTGGTGGCAGACTTCTGGTGGTGGAAAGAGGCAGTCGGCCACAGGCAATGTTGAGCAAATGCTGTAGAGAGTTCCAGAATTCTGGAAAATCTTTTCCAAATCTGAGATGGATCAATAGAAAGTTCCATAGAGAAGATTCTTCAATTTAGAGGAATCTTCTCCAAACAGTTGATGTAGATTAGAAGAAAGTGGGCTTCCGTGGGGCAAACAGTTTGGTAAGGTGATCCGATGAGTGGCTTTGTAACAATTTATGATCAAAACACAGGTTTTGGAAAGATGACCTTTCTTTACCTGTGAGCCAATGGAGAGACTTCATGGACAGTGGGATGTGACCAGCAGCAGACGAGCAGCTGGGGGTGTTGGTGGGAGTTCTGTAAGGGATTTATTTGGGAGGCCCAATGCTTCTGGAAGGCTGATAGAGTGCGGACTGGCACATGTCAGGCAAGACTGCATTTGCCATACATGCACGCACCTGTCCATGGTCATCCTCCAGGAATCCTTCGCTGAGGGGTGGACTTACATCTATACCACTCTAGGTAGAAGAACGCAGCCAGCTTCTTCGGCCTCCTTGCAACACTGAGGAAGACCCTGAAATGACTCCCTACGGAGGTGCGTAGAACAGTGGTCCAAGGACTGATGCTTTCTCACCTCGACTACGGCAATTCCCAGTCAGTGTCATCAAAAAAGTGCAAGTCATCCAGAATGCCATGGGTCGAATGCTATTGGGTATTCCCAAGACCCAATCAGCATGCCCGGCTCTCAGCGCCCTTCACTGACTGCCAATAAGTAGAAGGATACAATTCAAAGCTCTCTGCATCACACATCGGGCAAAACAAAAAGAAGTTCCACATAGCCTGGATCACCTTCTCAATCCCCATCAGAACAATAGAGATCTTAGGTCAAACTGCTTAGGTCTTCTCGCCGTCCCCAGAATCAAGAGAGCCAGAGGCCGCTCGTTTGCCTACCTCATCCCAATACTCTTGAACTCTGCACCGACCAACCTTAGGCTAGACGACAACCTATTACATTTCAGGAAGCAACTTAAAACCTATCTGTACAACTAATACTCACCACTCCAGCCAGGGCTGAAAGCACTGGGAAGCCCGCTCGGGTAGCCATGCGCCCAATAAAACACGTGCATAGAATAGAATAGTATGGTTGTTCTGCATAAATGTGCCCTTAACCAATAGCAGGTTTTTGCAGACTGATTTGATGGATAGCAGTGTTTATGCATTGTGGTATTAAAGGAAGATTTCAAAACACTCTACACACTCTCTGGGTCAGCTTTGTGCTTAGCATACTTGTATATCCAGGGATGCATGCACCAGTCCAGTTTAGAGCAGACTTGACCTTGTTTTTTTTTTTTTTTAATAAATCTTTTTTTATGAACATTCTCGACATTATAGTACAGTTGCACAGAATCAAGAAATGGATTACAGTAAAACCAAGTTACTCACGAATATAGCAGTCATTGAAATTCACGGGGATGGGGTAACATCATCAAGACATGGCCTTGTTGATGATGTCACTCATTAGAAGTTGGATTGAAGGATGCTGTGTGGGTACCCAGTACCAGCGAGGCGCCAAAGGATGAATGGGCCACCTTGGGAGGCCAGCAGTAGACCTCAACTGCTGGTGCCCGTGTGCCACTGATGGATGAATGGCATACTTTGGAAGACTTGCTCTTGATTTCAACTGCCAGCATGCCACCAGTGGATGAATGGGTCACTCAGAAGGCCAAATGATTACCTGAACGAAAACCAAAATCAGCCTTGGCAAAAATGTTCAAACCAGCCCTCAGAAGACCACAACTGCATGGTTTGGGGAATATTTTGGGTCATGGTAGCCCATCCTTCTCTCAAAGCAGTCGCTTTGCCTTCCCGGGTAAAAGTCAGAGTGGCGCAGTGGCGAGAACGGTCCTCAACTCTACTCTTGGACTCAAATTTTGTTGCAGAGATTTTTATCTTTGAGGTGGTTAGGAGTAATCGAAGCTCTGATTTCAGGATGAAAATCAAGAGTGGGCATGTTTGTTTCCTTGCATCAGGTTAGGAGACTAGCCAGGCCTATATTGGGGTACATTGGGAATCATAAGAGCCCCTGATATAAGGCCCTTGAGAGTGCACCCCTCTCTCTGGAATGCCCTGGCACCCTCATCTCTCGTACAAATTCAATCAATTTGATTGGTCATCTCAGAACCAATCAGATTTCCAGAAATGCTCATTTGATGGTCAGTCTGACTAAATGCAGAAAAGCCTATCATATTGGTCAAAATTCCTTGTGACCATTCTGATTGGCCGCATATGGTTTCATTATGGTTTTTCCGATCCAGTGTTATTTCAGAAATGTAGGAAACCTAAATTCAGAACAACTGGGGTCCTATCTGAGATTTACAAATGCGTGTCCTATGTACGGCACATTTGAAGACATTCTGTGAAAACATTTTACCATTAACCCCTTCCCTGCTTATGACGGGACCACGCTGTCATGAGCCACAGGCGGCGTGTGCTCATGACGGCGGGGTTCCGTCATGCTGCGGCCGCTCCGCCCACGCGGCACTGATTCCCCGCCTGTGAGGGCGAATTAGTGAGTGGGCGGAGTCGTGATGGAACCATGCAGTCATGAGCACATCTCGCCCGTAACTCATGAGGGTGTAGACCTGTCACAAGCATGGTGGCTCAGCGCTCAACCCCCACGCCCCCCAGCGGAATTACCGCGGCGGCCAAGGGGTTAAAGAAAGCAATATGACTGGACTGTGCATTTGACACAATCAATGTTTCTCGATGCACACTTAGGCGTTCCCTTGCTGTTTTGCCAGTCTATTCTACTAAGTCTGATTGTTTATAATGGTTTCGCCCACCCCTTGTAAGAGGTTTCTTCCTACCTTTGTGTCCACTCTTCAGGCTTGTTGGCTTATGTAGTCATCATCCGCCATTTTGAAAAGCCCCTCCCGCTCTGGCGCTGTCCAAGGACACCCCCCAGAAGAGAGGGCAGCCTGTGGCTGTCGGCCCACTCCCCTCCTTTCCTCTCAGCCCGTGTGTGTTTCCTGACGCTCCGGTGGACCCGGCCGTGTGTACGGAGGGCGGGAGGGAGGCAGAGCACAAGGCCGGCCGTGATGGAGGAGTTTGCCGCCTATCTCCGGCCCCAGATGTTTCCTGAACCTCAGCAGGGCCAAAGGATTGTTTGGGGCCTGGGCAGGTTTCCTTTGAGGCGCTATGACCGATGTGTGCAAACCTACTCAGTCCTGGGCCGAACTTCCGCTGGAGCAGCGCTTATTAATTAAAAGAGTCCCCAGACAGATGCCTGGAGGGTCCAGGCCCACCCTCCACAAATGCAATTGTTTGCTTGGTGCGTGTAACAAACCTATTACAGCTGCTCAACAGGGATGAAGCTCACACTTGAGACTCTGCACGGGGGATATAGTCACTTCAGGGCCACATGAAAACCCCCGCCCCCACATTACCATCATCCCGCAAATAACACCAAGACACGTTTGTTAAGATTGGGAAAATATGCTGCAGGTTTATTATTACATACAAGATTATGTAATCACGGTGGGTTATCTTACGGGCAATCCAAGGGCAGGCCGCATTCTCGCCACCTGCCCGCCTGCTGAGCCAATCAGCGCCGTGGCGAACCACCCAGCTGATGAACATTTATGGTAATAATACTCACGCCCCTTGCGGGGCGTAACTAAGCAACCCCCAGTTGCGCAGGCCCGCAACCGCCTGAAGGACTACTGGGGCGCCGACTCGGATTCCTAGACCTCCCATGAGGTTCTAGGTTAGGCTCTGGCACCCCTATGTGCCCGCTGAAGTACTGTGTTGCACCTCTCTGTTTCCGGATTGCCCTGTAACTCCGTCTCCAACGAAAAAAGAAACACATTAAAACTCCCTCAGGAGCCCCCCCCCTCAGCTAACACTCTTGGGTAAGCGGTAGGGAGGGAAAGAGTGTCCACGTCCACGCAACGTCCGGGGCGGCAAAGAGACCACCACAGTGGCCTGAGGGGAAGATATACCTTCTTCCTCCATGCCGCCCCCCGGACGTGCGTCACTGGGCCACCCCCTCCACCAGGCGACTCTGCCCGGAGGGGGGGTGTCTGACCCTGTCTAGGGGCGGGGCGGCCCTCCGCGACTAAGGGCCCGCCCTCCTGATGGCCACCGGGTGGCCTCGGGCAGGCGCATAGTCACTTCAGGGCCACATGAAAACCCCCGCCCCCACATTACCATCATCCCGCAAATAACACCAAGACACGTTTGTTAAGATTGGGAAAATATGCTGCAGGTTTATTATTACATACAAGATTATGTAATCACGGTGGGTTATCTTACGGGCAATCCAAGGGCAGGCCGCATTCTCGCCACCTGCCCGCCTGCTGAGCCAATCAGCGCCGTGGCGAACCACCCAGCTGATGAACATTTATGGTAATAATACTCACGCCCCTTGCGGGGCGTAACTAAGCAACCCCCAGTTGCGCAGGCCCGCAACCGCCCGAAGGACTACTGGGGCGCCGACTCGGATTCCTAGACCTCCCATGAGGTTCTAGGTTAGGCTCTGGCACCCCTATGTGCCCGCTGAAGTACTGTGTTGCACCTCTCTGTTTCCGGATTGCCCTGTAACTCCGCCACAGCCCGTGCGATGGTCCCCGCCGCCGCACGGGCCCCCCACCAACGCTACTACCTTTACCTGCAACCTTTGCTCAGAAGAGCCTCTTTTAAATAGGGGAGGAATAGGTCAACGCCCACAGCGTGAGATGAACCCCATCCGCCTCACAATAGCCTTAGATTTTGTAAATTGTTTCAAGTTAGAAGAACACCGCCTCTCCGTATGAGAAGATTTCTTCATGGCGCTGTGCTTTTACTCCCAGACCTGACAATTGCTTGGCACAACTTAGCGCCTCCCCAGAGACCTGATCCTGACATGAATACATGCCAGAAGAAGCCCAGGCCCTTCTGCCACTAATCTGCAGCTACCCCGGGTCTTACTCGTTACAACATTATCGTAACCAACCCCGGGACGAGTAGTCAACTACCAGGAGGTGACAAAGAGAAGAGGAGTGGCCCCTACTGCTGAGGTGCTTCGTAACAATTAATAGACATACCAGCACAAGCCGTGAAACTCAAACACCCTACGACAGGGGCCAGCAGGTTACACCCAGCATAGTTACAATCTGCCGCCACGCCGCTGTCCGCATAACATAGGACATTGTGCTTGTGATAACGCTTGTGCTGCTAAGCTCCAAGAGCACAGAGGCATAGAAGGCTATACTATAAAACTAGGACAAGCCCATGCCTGTGCCAATACAGGAAAGAGGTATTAACAGCAGGCACCACCTGCCCTCAGGGTTTTTGTCTGGAACAGCAAGGCCATGCTACCACTAAGATAGCTTGTCTGTAAGGGAGACTTACGACCACCACCCAGGGGTTGCAGGAACTGGAACCAAGAACACACTTAAGGTCACGACCTGCATCATGACATGCCTGCTGACCAAAAAGCCCCTCTGACTCTATAGGGCATAAACCCCCGTGACAAACCCTCTACAGCCAAATATCGACTATCCCAGGTTCGAGGGGTCCCTCGTAACGTATAACTTCTGCCGAAGCGCAGTTCTCCAGAAGCAAAAGTGCTTAGGAGGGATTTTAAAGCTGAACCAAGGCACTCCCCAAACTGGCGCTACCAAACCACAGGCCAACTACTCGCCTAGGGAAGAGCACAAGGAACCAGCGGAAATTGTATTTTATTATTATTTTTTTTTTTTTTTTTTTTTTTTTATTTTTTTTTACATTGATAAAAGGCAATGTCAGTTACAATGCCAATAGCTTAGACGTGTAAAGTGAGACCTATTGCATTGCAAATGCTTGTATAGAGGAGACCTCGAAACGGGTCGCTAACAGGCTCAGGCTGTCCTTGCTTTTTCCAGACTGCAGTGACAGCAGGCACAACAAGTGCGCGTGCTCACACTGCTCCTTCTCACTAGTGGAGAAGTTACGGCATCACGTCATGCCAGGTGAGGGATGAAGGAGAAGGGAAAGACTGAATATCCGTTTTCTCTCTGATATCCCTTCTCTTTAGAAACTCCGGAGCAGCAATATTGTTGTGATGTCACCAGGCTTTAAGTGGAAGCTTTTCCCAGTCTTATATCAAACCTATAGTTGCTGCTTATTTTCTTATGCAACTACAACCATTGACCAAGCCAATGGACCTGACTTGTAGGTATGCTGTTACTTGTTGTAGTCATATATCTGGATGCAATGACAGGAACCGCAAAACAAGTCGGGCATCATACTATGCATGCACAGATTGTTTGCGTACATGTTTCTACGTCGCACCCATGTTAAAATGGCCCCGCCCCTTTGAGCGACCCCCAGTTTTTTCAGACATTCTGTGTCTTCGTACAGCTGTTACTTCAATTCCTGAGCCATTCTATCTAGAGTTTGCTGGGGGCCCACTACTATAGGTAGAATTGGCAGTCCAGGCTCGGCAGTGGTTGCAGTTGCTCCACTAAAGCGTGAACTGATTGACACTGCAGGCTGAAAAACCCTACATACTACTGGGAGGTCAAGAACTGAAGGCGCAGCGGGAAGGCTGCCTTCCAGAACAGAGCCTAGGAAGAACAGACAGACGACCGCAGTAAGAAGGCGAGCAGATTGCTCATGTCAGTGACCTATCTTCCCAGAAAAGTAAAAACAGTGCAGGTCTCGGAATGTACATAGGCAAGACTAACTCTACCCCTTGGTAATGCCCCAGGATGATATGAGCATGGTTCTACAAGTCCTAATAGCTTAGGACTAGACCTAGGATTTGCTACTATCCTAAATTGGCACTTCAAGGTAGACTCCCAATACTACAACCATCCCCAACAGGACTACCTTGCCATGACAGTACAGTACGATAATACCCAAAAGTGAAGGCCCCGAACGGCACGCCACAGAACAAAGCACAGTAGCAGTTCTGCAATGTAAGCTATTCTGGTGCCAACTTTCCACACAGCCATAAGGAGTCACAACGTGGCTCGGGGCCCCCCCTAGTACACTTGGACGTATAATTCTATGGAGCCAGCACTAAACTATTGGAGCAGACCAAAAGACGCCAAATACATGAAAAGTGACTGAAAATAACCTTTGGCACACTTATTCCTCACTGATGTGTTCTACTTACATAATTTCTGACAATCGCACTATCTTGTTTTGAGTTAATGGTATCACGCGACTTGCACTGGGGCACCCAGACACGCGTACTCATAACTGCCTTAGCCTGGTGTACTACCCACTTCACGCAGGTACTCCAACCCATAAGCAGATTGAATCACACCTTAATTTGTCTTCAGGCACCCAGGATATACTCGGGGATGTGAATAACATATCTGAGATCAGCAGGCAGTGACCGGCAAACGCGAGCGTGCTGGTACAGCAATAATGAACGCCACGCTGGAAGCCATTCTGACCCCTGGCCCTGCTTGGTGAGACAGAGGGAAGCAATGGGGCAAGTCGAGTTTAAAATTGTATAGCGCACTACTCACCCGGAGGGACACAACACGCTAGCGGGAGGGAAGGGAGCTTACTTCTTTATCACTGTTTTTGTCCGGAGACCTGGTGCTACCACATACCACAGGGGCGCGAGCTCGGCCCACACGTAAGGAGCGCTTAATTGAGCAGTAATTCTTTGCCTGACAGGCACATGCAGGTAAAACGAATTGGCCAAAGTCCCCTGGTCAAGAAGCGCAACTCAGCACACAGACTGAAATTGACAGAAATCCCAGCATGCAACGCGCTTGGTCTAAGAACACTTAATTGGACGCGACCCAAGGCTCGCAACCTTGTACCGGCACCCGCGTCGGGAGTACGAGCGCATCCCAGGCGAAGGAGCGCATATGTGCAGATACATTATCAAGCCCGGGCACATGCCAGGTCGGTGGGTACCTGGTCACTGCATGTGACGCGATTGTGCGAAGGAACCAATAATGATGCGCCATCTAAGCACACACTACTACAAGAAGCCACTATTACAGCCGCACCCTAGGTTAGCCAGCACGCACTAAACACCACTGAATAGATTCGGCCAGGAACCCTGCCTGTGACACGGCCATGAGGCAAGAAAACACTAGTCATACAGCGCAAACAAAACCCTAGACAATCGGGCCAGACAAGCGTAAGAATATCACCCGCAAGCAATACCTTGCGCCTAACAAAGGACGGCTGGGATATGGAGTTAACAGCTTCGAACTGTGCTGAGTCCCTAACATAACAAATAGAGGTAGCCGCATGCAGACCCAGAATGGTTCATTTAGCACCCGCTATGTTGCATAGGCCAGGGGAAGAATTGAATAGCCCAGGGCACAAATGTATGCGACATTACCGAAACTCGAACACAGGCCCGAAGTCGAGCACCTTAGCCAGTAAATACCCCCGAATGCACGACTCCGCGCGTGCGGAGCACCCACGATGAAACTCGCATCCTTCCAAAGTGACAGCAGTGGTCATGCTTGAATCGCGCCTAAGGACACTACCGCCTGGTAACCTACACACGTCACCTATTCTGCCGACATGCACCGAGTGCTACCTTCAGCCGACATGCACCGAGTGCTACCTCCCGATGTTGATTACTCGCATAGGCACCCAGCCTCATGAATGGAACCTCTGCACGAGGGATCCGCCCCCCACGCGCCACGTGTTGCGACGGCTGCCAAGGCGCTCAGAAAGGCAAGGACTGGCATAAATTGGTGTGTGATGTTCCTGCCAAACATTGCGGGTTAATGCAAGATCCCCACTTAGTGCAAGAGCTGCTGAAAGTCTTTACCAACAAGGAAATTGGCATCATACAACACATGTATGATAAAATTAATTTGGGGGCGCACATACCCCTAGCACGCGACATACATAGCTTATCATGTATGTACAATCGATATAGAGCGCTCAGCCCAAGTGCGCCAAATAGCAAAATGCCGGCTATCTTAAACCCTCGCAGAAAACAGCGTTATAAAGACATAATACCAACATATATGCATGTACCCACGTAACCAATCGCGCCTGGCACCATGTGCGCCACATAGCCTTGGAACCTAGTTCTACTGAAAACCTTGTCGAACGCGCTACAGGTAGTGCCCCAGCCGGCGAAAAACAGTAAGTCGCCAGAATGAAAAGGAAATAAAACGCAACACGGGCCACCAGGCCTAAATGCGAAGTGTAAACAAATACGGTGCCTGGAGCACGCCCTGGACACAAGCGGGCGATCTAAAATTGGGCGCCATATTTACACCATAAACTTGGTTCCGGAGAGGAGGCGAGGCCTCAATTGGGCGCCATTTTACAAAGTGCTCGCAAAGTGCTTTAGTTCTTACGCTCTCAAATAGAAGTGGCTCAAGAACCGCTTCCTCCTATACCGTGCCTGCTCGATACAAACACCGTATCAGGAACGCCTGTAGCCCGTGTAGGCAGACATCCGGTCCCGCAGTCTAGCCAAAACATAACATAAAACTAGCATGCTAGCTGAAGTAAATGCGATAAGGCGTTACGCAAACTGCTTAGTGATCAGCAAACCTGCTCCTCATAAGTAACAATCGGTGCTGTTGGTAAGTGCATACAGCTCACGCAGGTCAAAGAAAGAATAACACTAAAACGTCAATCAAATTTCAGCCCTTTCAATGCCTGCCGAATGCCTCTCAAACACCGGGCTAAACTGAACACACCTGTGAACTGTGAAATAGACCAAACATTGCGGCAGTAAAACCAGGAACCAACCAATCCTTACACTAAATGCATCACCCCAACGCTGAATGCTCATGCCGAAGCACAGACCCGGCCCCATTGCGCTGCAATAAGCGATGCCACGTGTACAATGCACAAGTCACTCGAATGGGCCAGGAATACCATGGCCATAAGATACAATACACCTTTGTCAATACAAACACCATCCGCCACATTGCGTTCAAGTATGCAATGCCCCTTATGAGATGATAAATGACACAAGTGACCATGCATGCATGCGCTAAGCATAATATACCATGCACCTAAAATGGCCGCCCCCGCCGCCATTCACTGCGTGGGTCGGACCACCTAAACAAGATGCCACTGAAAAGTCCGAACTGGGCGCCATTAACATTCTGCGCCGGACAATGGTGCCCTTAGCAATGGCCGCCCTTGCACGCCATAGCCCACGTGCGACCAAGAATACCAAAAACCACCGCAAGCACCAACCCCGCGATCAGTCATCGGCAGCTAAAATACACGGTCAGCGCTGGTCCGGCCATAAAACACCCAAAACACTCCTAACACATACGCGCTGCAATATCGTAATCCAAACCAGCCGGCACCCAGATAAATAACAGAAGCAGTCCCCGCCTCAAAACATGCCCCGCTAGATACACGTAGGGGGAGAACCATTGCAGTGCCCCAGCCCTTATGATCGCGTCCCCGATCTAAGAGGGCTCGAGATTTGAAACGCAATGCGGCCCCTAACTAAAGGCGTGATACCGCAAATGAAAACTCTCAATGCCAGGCGTGCTGAAAGTTTATAAACCCCCTGTGCTCTTAAAAACGAACTCTGGCGTGTGGGAGTACAAAGTAGAGATACCGTGCCACCCCGTTGGGAACACGCCTTACAGCACCCCGGGTAATGCACATCCACGAGCCAACAGTCACAAAACGAAAACCTGCATAGTGTTCCCTTAAATATCTTTGCTGTAGTCTCCTAGTTTGTCTAAAAAGAAACGATGAAGCTCCCCTTATTCTTCACGTAATTAAATATCCCCCGCTCCATTCCAGAGTGCTCCGTTCGCGAAATAGAATTCTGCCTGGCACCCCTACTCACTAATGCTGTTCGAACACGCAGTCAGGAGAAATCTACTCCGCAAACAGCAGTCCCGTGATCGCCCCCACCCCGGGCATCCGGAGCAAAATAAACCAACAGTGATGCAACATATACAGCAAAACATCGATGCGAAACGTGTCTTTGCGCAAGCCTGAAAGCCCGTGCACCACAAACATGCTGTAACCCTTTGCACCCTTTCCAAGTCAACAGCTAATCACGCGCTACAATGGAAATGAAGACAACTTGTAGTCGGTTCATTTGTAAGTTAAAACCTAACAATCGAGCCCATAATTATCGCCAGCAACCATAGACATCTGGTCCCTGAGACACAAGAAAGCGCAAAGAAACCTAGCGCACAAACGCGCAAAACCTCTTAGCCCACAGATGCCTGACATGGGCGCCACGACCGCCGGGTCGGTGTATATGAAGACAGCACCAGCAACCAGCTATGTGCAGTGATTTGAGGAAGTATACCAACATTTACAGAGGCGGGCAGTTCAGAAAAAGGGGGGGCACTTTAAGCTTAATCAGGCATTAAAACATTTACCCGCAGCACTGCCAGAGCTACCCGATTCCCTGCACAAGGAACCAGCCCGGGTGTAAGAACGTACCTAATGAACAATGCCGCCAACTCCTGCGCGCGTGTCTGCCCTCTGCTCCCCCTGCTTCTTCCCCAACGTCACTGTGCGTAGCAGCTATAACCGGGCTCGAAGCCTGGCAATGAGATACTATACATCCGTTCCTCAACATTGCACACCGTGTACAGTGGTAGGAAGAAAGGCAAGCGCCTCAAATGCACCCACAGTACCCCTGGAGGGAGCCCAACGAAGGCACCGGAAAACAATCAACTGCTCCAGATGAGACACCGACTCACCAATGAGACGACTCACCAGCTCGACATTACCAAGGCAAGGACTGCTTATAAGTCCCATACACCAAAACAAATGCGCAACTGGGATAACCCAATGAGGAGGGGGACTGACAAAGCGGCGGGAGGGGGGGGGGCTACCCACCGGGGCCGCATCAGTGACCCTGCACGCCCCCGGACCAAGCAAACCGCCTCCGAAGCTTCACCGTGGGAACGCGGCCCACTGAAATTCCCCCCACTCACCGCAGGCAACGCAAACCGTCGAGCGCCGTAAAACACATCGCCTCGACGCAAGACCGGACCCCTGGACGCGACCAGAGGCGAGACAAAGAGTGTCCACGTCCACGCAACGTCCGGGGCGGCAAAGAGACCACCGCAGTGGCCTGAGGGGAAGATATACCTTCTTCCTCCATGCCGCCCCCCGGACGTGCGTCACTGGGCCACCCCCTCCACCAGGCGACTCTGCCCGGAGGGGGGGTGTCTGACCCTGTCTAGGGGCGGGGCGGCCCTCCGCGACTAAGGGCCCGCCCTCCTGATGGCCACCGGGTGGCCTCGGGCAGGCGCATTTTACTTTTTTTTAAACTTTTTTTTTTTAATTTGTATTTATTGTTTAAAGCACGCAGTTGTCCTAGATAGAGAGTGATGGGTGTGCAGAGGGAAGAGAGTAGGAAATACAAACAGGGTTTGAAGCATTTCAAGATGAAACCCCTGGCAGAAGAGGTGGCTGTTGAGCTGCTTTCAAAAAGATTTCATGACAGTGTCCTGAGGAACAGGCAGTGAAATTGTTTTGAGAGGCAGAGACCTGCCCCCCTATTGCCAAGGCTGGCAGATCTAGTATTGGGGAGACTTCTAATCTCCTTATTTTAATGGTGTGTCTTGCATAGCAGCAATAACAATATGGGTACCTAACAATGACAGCAGCAACAAGACAACTACAACTAACATTAAGAAAAATAGTAATAATAATAACTATCTTGTTTTTATATACCACTTTATACCGCATGTCTCTTTTTCTAAACACAGTTTTTACTATTACCCAATTAAATGGTACTCAGTTGGATAGAATGCCGAGCCTGCGGTGTTGGCACTCTAGCTCTGGGCCTGCTGATCACCACATGTTTCAGCAGCGAGCGTGAATCTGATCGATCCAGCCCCTGAAAAATTCTGCTCCCCAAGGACACATCGGCTTTCATTGAGGAGGGTTCTTGTTATTGATCACCTTAAATCAACAAGCATTTCAAAATGGGACTGGCCTAGAGGCTGCATTGGTAAACTAGATAAAATATGTGTGTGGGTGTAGTTAGTGGCTTCCTGACTGCCACTTTATTTGGGTGAATTGTAGGTCAAGTGCGCTATTGTCTTTCTGGTAGAAACTCTATATAGACTTGGGATCTTATTAACGGGTAATGGGTAGAGTCCAGTCACATATTAAGGAGGACGTGAGGTATCAAAGCAGTACCTAGTGTAGGCGGGTCTGTGAATGAGCTCAAACCATACGGTCCAGCAGGACTGAGTGGAAAAAGGGCAACTCTTGGTGATAATAACAAAAAGGTGAAGGGGGCCCAAGGGAATTTAAAGACCAGGCAAAGACATATTCCCTTAATTGAAGTATAAATCACAAAAGTGTCATTGGGTCTAAAAGTAAAAGTCTATATGCGACACATTAAACCTATTCTGCCTGTAGCATCCTACTTAGAAACAAAGAAAAAAGCATAGAGCTAGGAGGTACCCTGATCTCAATGTGATCTACATGGATCCCCATCAGTCACCACGCGGAACCGCCCTTCATCATTTGGGATTCCTTATAGTCCACCCACTTGAAAAAACTACCGGTAGTTGTGGAAGGCCAGATCTTATAACCACCAAAGAACCTGGTAATGATCAGTGTGGTCTTAATGTTGATGGTACTAATTTGTGGATAAATGTGTGACTGATTTGCAGTGCATGTGAAAATATAATGTGAAAAAAATATTGAATAATGGTGAAAATAAAATTGGGTGAGGGAGCAAATGTGAAATTTTATTCTTTGTTCTGCTCGCTCCACCAATATTAAAAGAGCAGCAAAAGGTAGTTTTAACAAATAACTACCTAGATGGAAAAAGTGGTCAACATGTTTCAGCAACTAAATAGGACTGGTGTGTCCATTGCCTCATCAGGACCTAGATATACATTATGCTACTGCAAGCAACTTCGTGAAATAAAAAAAGAAGATAGTGACTGCATGATTGTCATGCTGTGACAAGGAGAAAGATCACCTGATATCCTAGGTGTAGTCTTGACTTGTTGCAGTTTTTTTGCATGTCACCTTGTCATAGGAGTTTGAGGCCTCGCCTCGCCTGGCAACGGCTCAGGAAACGAGGGAAGCACCGCTCGCTCCGTCGGTACTTCTCTGCCGGCTTCTGAGCCTGGTGATCCGGACAGTTGTGCTTCGTGAACGTATGGAGGGTCCTCCAATTAGCTGCCTGGCATATGTCTAGGACAGGGACACCGCATGCTGCTTTATTGGTAACAGCTGTGGCCCTGGTAGCACGAGCACACAGTCATTAGGAGGCTGTTTTTTAACCACTGTATAGCAGATTTAATGCAGAGCTTGATCTATCAGGAGATGGTTCTCTTCTGCCGACCCTTGCTTTTTTCGCTCCAGCGAGTCCCACAAACAGCTGATCGTCCACCTGGTGTTCTTTGGTACGATCTATGTAGAACTTCAGTACTCTTTTGGGGTCCAAGAAATTATGTTTCTCCTCAAAGAGGGGGACCGTGGAATATAGAACACAAGCAGGGTGATGGCTTGGCCAACATGGAAAGGCATCAAAACTTTAGGCAGAAAGGATTGCTGAGTCTGCAGAACCAGTTTGTCTAGGAAGAAAGTGATGCATGGGGGATCAAAACAAAGAGTCTGAAGCTCACTGACACGCCGTGCCAAGGTGATGGAGACGAGGACACCATCTTGATGGTACATAATGGTAATGGGTAGCTGTGAAGTGGCTCGAACAGAGTGCACATCAAATGACCAAGGGCCAGATTGAGATCCCATTGGGGAGGATCACTGACATAATATCGACGGACAGAATATCGACTATCAAAAATATCGTTGACAAAATATCGACAGACAGAATATCGAGTTTGTATCTACAAACAGGTAAGTACAAAAATATCGAATACAAAATATCGTTTACAAAAATATAGTTTTTAAAAATATCGACTTTATTAAAAACAGTGTTAAATTAAATTAATAGTAAAAAATAATTACTAAAATATACTTAAAAATACTAAAATTAGCTTATAAAAATTAAATAATTAATGAAAGTAAAAAAAAAATTTTTTACATTCATATTTGTAAAAACATATATATATAGTAACATAATATAATGAAATAATATCCAATATTATTAGCGTCCTATAGCAGAAGTGTAAAAAATACTATTCCCACTCCAGAGAGTGCAACAGTAGGGAAAGCGTTGGATAGAGTAGGGGTAAAAATTACTATTCCCACTCCAGTGGGTGCAACAGTAGAGAAAGCGTTGGATAGCGTAGGGTTAAAAATTACTATTCCCACTCCAGTGGGTGCAACAGTAGGGAAAGCGTTGGATAGCGTAGGGGTAAAAATTACTATTCCCACTCCAGTGGGTACAACAGTAGGGAAAGCGTTGGATAGCGTAGGGGTAAAAATTACTATTCCAACTCCAAAGAGTGCAACAGTAGGGAAAGCGTTGGATAGCGTAGGGGTAAAAATTACTATTCCCACTCCAATGAGTGCAACAGTAGGGAAAGCTATTCCCACTCCAAAGAGTGCAAAAGTAGGGATATGAAATACTTCATATAATATTTCTATAAAAATAAATAAATATCTAGAAAAAAGTAATTAAAAGTAATTACCAATTTAATATAATATAATAATTAATCAATTTAAATTACAAATTCAAATTAATTATTACAATTATTTACCTATTAATACAAATTAATTACACATTAACAATTATTAATTTAACATTTAAAAATTAATTAACAATTAATTCAAATTAACTACAATTAAATAAATTGATTTATTTAATTAATTATAAATAAATTACTTCCCACCCAATTCCCCTATAAACCCACAACTCGCTACAGAAAATAAATTAGTAAAATTAACATAATTAGCAATTAATCGATTAATTAAAATTAATTGCAATTAAATTTTAATTAATTACCAAATAAAAATTAATTAACAATTAATTAAAAATGAATACCAATAAATAAATTTACTTATTTAATTAATTATATTTAGATTACTTCCCACCCTATTCCCCTATAAACCCACAACCCGCTACAGAATTAAATTACGCACAAATTTAAATAATTACCAAATATCAATTAATTAACAATTAATGAAAATGAATACCAATAATTAAATTGACATATTTAATTAATTAGAATTAAATTACTTCCCATCCTATTCCCCTATACACCCACAACCCACTACAGAAAATAAATTAGTAAAATTAACATAATTAACAATTAATCAATTACATAAAATTAATTGCCAATTAAATGTGAATTAATTACCAATTAAAAATTAATTAACAATTAATTAAAAATGAATGCCAATAAATACATTTACTTATTTAATTAATTATATTTAAATTACTTCCCACCCTATTCCCCTATAAACCCACAACCCGCTACAGATTTAAATTACGCAAAAATTAAAACAACAAATTTCATTAATTAAAATAAATTATAACATAAATACACACTTTTCACACATATATTAACATAAAAAACACTATGAAAAATTTGATATTATTAAAAATTCGATAATTTTAATAACCTATATTATATACTTCGATATTTTAACTGTCTATATTTTTAACATTCGATATTACATTACTTACCTTAAAAACAATATTTTTGATGTCTATATTCTGTTCTGTCGATATTTTGTCCATTCGATATTTAAAACTCGATATTATGTCCAGTCGATATTTTGACTGTTTACCCATTGGGGCATCACAAAGGGGGGGAGGAAATCATATGTTGGAGCCCTTTCAAAACAGGCATCAGAACTGGTGACTTTAGACACTTCGTTGCGGCCGGAATTCCCCCGCCGTGCGTGTTGACTGACTGGAGGGACAGAACAAGGTTTGGCTCAAGCCTCCAATAAGGTATCCATCAATACGTCAATAAATGGAAGAAATGGCTCAGAAGATGTTTGCCCCGGTTGGGGAATGTCTCTCAGTACATTGGTCTTAACCTCCAAGGAGGTGAACTCGAGGTCAAGTACTTCACTTCTGCTATCATAGCCATTACATTGGTGTAAGAAGCAGATTCCTCTGTGGCTGGTCCATGGGGGATTTAATAGTCCCATTTCCAGGGAGGAATTGAGACCACTACCCTCCTGTAAGACTTCCTACCAATTATCATCCTGGTCGGGTTGTGTGAACTCATCACCCAGGTCATAGTCATTGTCAAAGTTTGTTCTAAAAGGGAATGAAGAGTATGTTGCCTCCCCTGTAAAGGTGGTAAGTCCAGTAGGGGCAGTGGCTTCTCAGACAGGATTGGGCGTGACTTCAGTTGAAGTCGGACTGGTGCCGACTTTGAGTCGGAGAGTACTACTGGGTCTTCCTCCTCCGACGTCGATGGAGGCGCCATCAGCGTTGAAGTACCAGGGCCTGAGTAGGTTGTAAAGCCGGAATCAGGGTTGGAACTGAAGCCCGAGGGAATAGGCTCAGAGGGTCCAACTGGTGCCGAGGGGCAACCTGCTTGCGATACTCCAGGTGGAAGGACTCTAGGCTTCTTGAGACCGAGTGCCTCTAGGCTTCTTGGAACCTGAAGGTGCACCAGAGAGTCAGTAAGGATGCAAAGATTGAAGCAGCACTCTTCGATCTGATGAAGAATTGTCGCCGGCCCCGGAAACTCAGGTTGTGCTGGTACTAATTGCGGAATTGACTCCAAAGTCAGCTGACTTTGGGAGAAAGACGCCCTACGGCTGCTCAGGAAAATATGAGTTGAGCCAGGGAGTGGAATCCTTAGGCTCCTTTTTCGATTTATCTGGGGATTTGGACAGCAACAAAGACCAGCCTCTCGAGCAGCTTCGGCGACTCCAAGAGTTGGAACGTGACCGGGACTAAACTTTGGACTGTGACTTAGAGTGGGCCCTGATGGGGAGTCTTTTTGTGCTTTGCGACGTAAAGCTTCGCCTCGTGATCCCTGATGGCCCTTTGAATTTATCGATGTGCAGTCGCTACAGGTCTTGGAGACATCACCTGACCCATGACACCACAGGCATATCTGGTGAAAATCCATCACAGACATTTGTTTGCGACAGTCCCTACAGGGCTTGAAACCTGTTGTGACAGCCCTTTCACATTGAAGAAATTTCGAGGTAAATCTCTCTAAGAAATCCGAATGTAGGTCTAGATATGCATGGTTGCACGAAATGAAAGAAGCTGAAGTCAGCGTGCAGCAGTGGCGGCAACATGGGCCCCACACGTCATTTCCAGAGCAGAACGTTGGAGCCACATGACACCACCTGATGGCATGCTGAGGTACTGCTGAAAAGTTTCTGGATCCAGCCGTACAACTGGGGAATATTCAAAAGGTGAGGAATATGCAGCTAAAAGTCTGTATTAAAATTCCACAATATTAGGGCTGTGCAGTTTTTTCCACCCTGCTGAAGTTTTTATGAGCTTTGCAAGCTTTCATCCTCTCCTGCTTTGCCTAGCCTTACTCATGCTAAACTTTTCTGAGAAATGGAAGACAATTTTCAGTGCACAGCAAGATAATATTCTCTGTAAACAAATCAAGACAGGCTATAAAATGCATATAGATGTTTTCCCCTTTGCTGAAGCAGTTCTACTCTTAATAGCATTTTGCAGAAGAAGAAGACTTTTTATTCAGCCTATTGAATGCAGAACAATTTTTTTAGGGTTCAGTGTGGATATCGGTAACATAATTTGTCTCAAAAGTCATTATTTTCAAGTAAGTGCACATGAAGATTTCTAAAAAAAGATTATATGTATGCACAGCACACACACACACTTTGTGATTCCTGTCTGGAACAACTTACTCCAAGTGCATATGGTTTTGGGGAGAAGTGAGAGGGGTTTACGGTGGGTCAGGGAGGGGTTTAGGGAGGGATGTCAGCCACCCATACAAGCAAAAGTAAGCCAATTGTTTTACTTCAGGGGTGAAGACATGTAAACTTGTTCTTTTGTGGTACATTTTTACTTGGAGTTTGTGAATACCGTAAATTAGTATACTTACTCCAAAGTGTAAATTACTCAAAATGACACGTTACTTTTGTTTATCAAGCCTCAAGGGTCCAAATCCTAGTTCTTTTTATATCTCACTTAGCTTAAAATTAAGGCTCCCTGTTTTCTGTTTTTACGGATTTTTACAGATAAATACAGACAGAAAAAAATGTGTTTGCTGTCTGCAGTTATTTTTAAAAATGGATAAATACAGAAAATCTGCTTCTTTTCAGTGACTCTTCATGCTGTCTTTCCTGAATTTAGCCCAACAGCTGAGCAGATAGACAGTGTGGGGGGAAATTGAAAAACAGGATGACATTTCTTTAACCCCTTCCCTACTGCCGTCGGCTGTTGGCCGTCGCGAGCCCTACCTCCCTGGTGCTGCGAACGTCCAACCGCCGACACGGCCCTGCCCACTTCGCAGAACCGCCGCACTGCTGCGATATAACGGCCGCGGCTACGGTGTTAAATAACTGCGACACACACACGCACGCAAGCACGCACACACACACACACACTCTCTCTCACACACACACACACACACACACACTTCTCTTTAATTATAGGTTTCGGTTCGAGGATCCAATAAAAAGCCATTTTTTTTATCAACTTTAACATTGTTTGACAGGTCTGAAAAAAAATCAAAAACAAAAATGTAACTGCGATTTATGTTCAGCAAGGTGAGTTTCATGCAAATACTGACAGGGTTGGCACATAAAGGCAGGGCATTGACAAGCAGCATTTCACATTTTAACTCCCATATGAATCTTTGCTGTTCACTATAGAAAAAAACAGCTATAATGAATTCTCGGAATTAAATAGAATTGCACCAAACTTGGTGTGAAACTAGAAATGTTATTGGTGTGGTTGAAAGCTGCTCATTATTGTGGGGACGTTCTTATTGGTCTCCGGGGAGTCAGTAACTGGGCTTGTGTGTTGTGTCATCCATAGTCTTTTAGCACTAGTGTCTTTGCACTCACCGTTATAAAGCAGCCAAAACTGAACAGCAAGTCCACCTTCTTGGCACTTGGCCCTCCTGAAAGCGAATTCGAGCAGTCCAAGGGCTATTCGGGGAGTTTCTGTGGAGCTGGAAATTCAGAACACAACAGATCCCCCAATAGTAATTAATACATTAATATCCTGTCAATGGTTTTACTTGTAAAAGAGAACGTATTTTACTATACACAAACGATGCAGAAGCTCCCTATGCTGCAAGTGAAGACATTTTGCCTATGCTCAGTCGGCACAGCTACCATGAAGCTAGTGCACTTGTGAGGCACCTAGGACAATACTTTCATGTTTTTTTATACATTTTTGCGTGGTTGTTAAGGCTCAGCAGCTTGAAACATACAGCTATCTTCTCTTAATGTGTGTGAAATTTCGTGCATACTTTATCATTCTTTCACCATTCCAAAATAGTAGTCACCATTTTAAGACATTGAAATAGTAACAATGATTTACAAATTTGTGTTAATGATGGCTGCTCGTGCATGCATGTGTGTGTGGACGTGGGGTCACCCATCTCTAAATACTTTTTGGTATACTTCACTAAAACCATTCAAAGATGTCCGCACCTGCATTGGTGTGCACACAAAGTCTGCCATCTTTGAATGGGTTTCATTAAAGCATAAGAGAAAAAGTCGAAGATGGCTGCCCATATGTGGCCATGCATGCATGCGAATGGGCGGCTACATTCAGACTTAATTGGCTTTTCCAGTGCTTGTTGAAGATGTTTCACTGAAATGTTCAGCAAACATGGAGCAGTTGTTTCAATTCGAATATTTAGGTTTGTTTACCTATCATTAGGAGAATGCAGTTTGACGAAAGGACAATTATAAATCTTTGCAGTGTTTGGGGCAGTCATTATATACACTGGAATGTCATGCTTATAGAGTAATTAGCTGTAAGCAAATACATCAGAACTCTCATGGGATGAAATCTATATTCACGGGAATTATATTATGACATCGTCTGCTCAATAGCACAAACATTTTTCCTGTAAGATACAGCTAACGAATGTGGATTGGAAGTAGAATGCAAACCACCTTGCATAGGTTTCTCATTGTCCCTTGTTTCATTAATAATCAATTAGCCCCTTCCATGCTGCCGTCGGCCATTGGCCGACGGCAGCACTACCTTGCTGGTTCTGCCGTCGGCCAATGGCCGACGCGGCCGCGCCCATTTTTTAAAACGGCCGCACTGCCGCGAAATCGAGGAAGCAGCCAATATATATATATATATATATATATATATAGATAGATAGATAGATATACATATAGAGAGAGAGAGAGAGAGATGTGTGGACGGACAGATGGTCAGCTGGGCGATAGATGGACAGACAGGCAGATAGATTGATAGATAGATAGATAGATAGATAGATAGATAGATAGATAGATAGATAGATAGATAGATAGATAGATAGATAGACAGATAGATAGATAGATACAAAATATTGTATCAGCATTCAGCGTCCGTGACATATGATTTGCATTACCAAGTGCTGTTTGTGGCCAGACACCCCCTTCTCCTAAGGCACTGTCAGTGTGGACTCAGTCAGCACTGACATGAATATGTGATGAGGCAAATTTGCACTTGCTTCTCTTTCTTCAGCCGTTTCAGCAAAGCACTCCCAATTAGGAAGTGTGCTAATGGGCAGAGTAACAGCACAGCTGACCTTTCCAGGCTCTTTACAGCTCTTTAATTCACTGCTAGTGGAAATATTATCTAATTAGTCCTTCTCTTTGATTAGTTGATGTGTTAGCTCTGCCACTTGGAGGAGGCTCGCTTTAAGGCCTTCTGCTCTATCACCCCCCATGAGCGCCTGTCTAGACCACTTGTCAGCAAACCTTGGGGAACCTCCTAATGCAGCAGGCTGCACTGTGCCCCAATGTCCACACATGCGCGGTTTCTAAATAACTGGAGTCATTTGCTCTGGGATTGGAGGAAGTTTAAAAAAAGTAACTCTCTCCAAAACAAAATCTACTGTAATTACAGGTGCTTATTAAAGTAACAGGTACAGCATGGTATTTTTGCAAACACACTGATATTTGACATAAAATATAGTCATTTATTGTTTAAAGAAAGAAGAAAAACATATTTATTTTCAAAGTTGGTAAAAATGCATTAGTTTCTCACAATATTATGATAATTTTTGGAGCTTTGACATTCAACAAAAGATATTGATCACATTTATTCAATTTCGCTGTTCATATATGTATATATATATATATATATATATATATATATGTATATGTATATATATATATATATATATATATATATATATATATATATATATATGAGCGCACCGGGGCAAAAAAATAAAAAAAACATAATAAAAATTGTATTACATAATTATACAATATAAAATTCATTATACATTTTTTTACATTTCATACATATAGAGATTTGCTATTAAAAAACCTATGAAAATCACTGAAAAAACCATAGGTTTCACATCAGTTATAGTTAGGAATTAGCATTTAAAAAACCTATTAAATTCACTGAAAAAACCATAGGTTTCACACCAGTTATAGTTAGCTGGAAATTTTACTCGCATAAAACCATTCAAATTCCCACGTTATAGTTAGTTGGACTCACTATAACTTGCGCGTGCAATGCACTGCTGATGACGTCACATATTACATCACTCATGACATGGTCAGTGACATCACTCGCCCCCTTTTAGTCATTTCCCCCTTTGTTTTTGCCACCTCTTGTGTCTCCATCCTACCGACACACAAGATGGCGTCCGCTCCGGACTGTTTAGAATGTTGACAAACACCCGAGAGCCAATCAGCTTTCCGCTCGCGAACTCCCGTTACGCGCCGGGTGCGCTCCCCGGTGCGCGTACCGGGGCCGCTCATAGATATATATATTTTTTGTACCTAAATTACTCAAAATCCACTGGAGCGCATATCTTGAGACATAGCAAAGGCACATCGGGCTACCAGTCCCTACAATTTTGCCAAGTTTGGTGGAAATCCATTCAGCCATTCGGGCTAAAAGTGAGTCCAACCACCCTATGGAAATTAACATGGGGAAAGCACGTTTTGGGACCCCCCTTTTATCTCGGCCCCCACTTCACGAATCCCCCCCAAATTTTCAGGGAAGGATCGGAGCGGGCCATCTTCTTTGAGAAATTCGCGAAAATTCGTCCACCGGCACCAAAGTTATTTCCAATAGAATGTTGCGGATTTCCTATGGAAAACAATCCTAACTATAACTACCTACTGGCGGTCGCCAGTAGGTAGTTATAGTTAGGATTGTAATATATATATATATATATATTCCATCCACCAGCCTTGTTTAATTCAAAAGAAAGCCAACTAGAGGACTAAGGTGCGATAGCACTGAAACGCGTCGGGTGTATGTTTGCCCTTGTGTTTAAATAAACTACACGCTTAAGGATTTGGGCTCGAGTTGGCTTTCTTTTGAACTAAACAAGGCTGGTGTATGGAATATTGGGGGTCGCTTCCCCGCTCGAGCCCGCCACCATTGAAGAGGCCGGGAGATTGGCGAACGCAGATTTGAATGAATATATATATATATATATATATATATATATATATATATATATATATATATATATATATATATATATATATATATATATATATGATGAAATTGACTGGAATGAAATAATTGTTTCAACACAGCCAACACGTGTTTCGTCGAATACTGCTTCCTCAGGGCCGCTGTCGTGTAGCGTCCAAAGGTTGCTAACATGCAGGATGTGTATCAGCTGAAAAAGATGCACGTAAATTCTGTACGAGTATGTCACAGAAGAATACAGGTGCTGATATGGTGTAATTATCCATTATTCCGAGATGAAAAGGTGCCACAAATAAGAACAATTTGTGAAGAATTCACAGACAACCCCCTTGATAAGGGGTGTCTTTGTAGCAATACTTCTCGTCGGGCCTGACCTCAGGTGTATTCAGGGCTAGGAACCGAAACCGGCCCTGGCAAACTGCTCGGCTGGCCCCCCTGGGGAGAGGCGTGGGAGGATGTGGCTGAGTTGTTTGCTAGACCTGGTTTCGGCCGATTTTGTTACAGGAGGCCGATATTGCTGGCCCCCGGTAATGAAAACGGCCTCTCAGGTGCCCAAAACTGGCTCCCACCCTGGCGGTCCACTGGGGAAATACCTGATGCCCGCTACGGCCAGTCCGGCCCTGGTTGTAATTCACAGGACGCTGTAAGTTATTTTATATGTAGCTATTTGAAGGTGATAGACTGAAAAATGTTCCAAAATATTATTATTATTTTTTTTTTATAGGTATGCTTTTGGACCCAACCCCCACGCTCACTCACCCCACCCCATTGTGCACAGCATCACGGCTCCCACACTTTTTATTAATGCAATACGCCCGCTGCTGAAGGGGTGGGTGTAAACCCTGCCTACCGTGTTGACCATCCAGCGGCTGCCGTCACTCAAAGACAGCAGCAGGACAGAATTGCACAACTAATGCTGCAGTAGTTATTCAGTGATAGTAACTGAAACGAACAAGCAGGACCAGCTTCAGGGCAGTGCCACGGGTGCCGGCGCCCAGGCGCCATGCTCCAAAAATATAATGACTACCAGTATGGATGACATGTGACTCCTACAGCTTGTTGTCCTTATTGTCTTTTGTAACATTTCCTATAAACTCTTTTACACACTTGTATATTCATTGTCTCTGTAAAATCTGTATGTCATGGAAAGTGCTCTGGCACCCTAGATTGGTATTAGTAGCGCTATAAATTAAATTAAATACATGTGCACTATAAAAGAAATCAAATACATGTGCGCTATAAAAGAAATTAAATACATGTGAGAGAGGGGCTATGGAGAGATGAGGGGCACCACTGGAGGATGGTAGTGATGGAATCCTTGCAGAAGGAGGTCATTTGGGGGGCAGCAAAGATTGTCACTCCGGGCGTCACCAGTGCTAAAACCAGCCCTGCTAGCAAGCCACATCGAAGAATGAGCCTCTAATATAGCCTTATAGCCCGCCGTAGAGGGCTATACCGGCTATTAAAGGCCCTCTCCAGCGTAAAGGCCCGAGCCGAAGGCGAGGGCCTTTAACAAGGGAGAGGGACTTTAATAGCCGGTATAGCCCAGCTATGAAGGGCTATAAGGCTATTAGAACATTTTGCCACTAGAGGGCAGAATGTTCTAACAAAAAAGAACAAAGCCTTATGGGAGCGTGAGGGGATTGGAATCCACTTAGTCTCCCTGAAGCCTTTGTTCACAGCCTGAGCTGTGAACAAAGAAACATTGGAATGTTGGAGCTCCGGGCTTATACCAGCCATTATAAGCCTGGAGCACTCCATTGTTTTCAATGGAGCTATCAACATTCCAATGTTCTAATATAGCCTTATAGCCCGCCGTAGTGGGATATACTGGCTCTTAAAGGTCAGCTGAATCGTTAAAGGCCCGAGCCGAAGGCGAGGGACTTTAACGAGACAGCGGGACTTTAATAGCCGGTATAGCCCTGCTACAAAGGGCTATAAGGCTATTAGAACATTCTGTCACTAGGGGACAGAATGTTCTAACAAAAAAGAACAAAGCCTTATGGGAGCGTGAGGGGATTGGAATCCACACAGGTTCCCTGAAGCCTTTGCTCACAGCCAGAGTTGTGAACAAAGAAACATTGGAATGTTGGAGCTCCGGGCTTATACCAGCCATTATAAGCCTGGAGCACTCCATTGTTTTCAATGGAGCTACCAACATTCCAATGTTCTAATATAGCCTTATAGCCCACCGTAGTGGGCTATAGTGGCTATTAAAGGCCCGCTGAATCGTTAAAGGCCCGAGCCGAAGGCGAGGGACTTTAACGAGACAGCGGGACTTTAATAGCCGGTATAGCCCTGCTACGAAGGGCTATAAGGCTATTAGAACATTCTGCCACTAGAGGGCACAATGTTCTAACAAATTAAACAAAGGGTTCTCGAAGCTCGAGGGGATATAAATCCCCTCGAGCTTCGAGAAGCCTGAGAGAGCGCAAACTGACTTAAATGTATGAGTACATCACACTTATCTGTAGTAAGCACAAATCATGAAGAGAAATGCCATGAGTGCTAATAGTATTTGCAATTATATTCTGAATGTATAGATAATGTAGAGATTTAAGTAGAAGTGGAACTAATACAGAAATGTGTGACATTATATGACTTTATTAGACGTGATTATTTTTGAATCTATGTCGTGAAGCTGCTAAAACATAAGATGGTATGTGGTTAAAAGCAGAACGTGGTAGGCCTCAGGGCCAGAGCTGGAGGGAAAGGGAAGGTGGTTCTTTTCACGACACAGATTATATTAAGGTTTTTGGTCATTGCATTTAATAGACCATGATTTATAGAAATGTTTACTTAATAATAGAATAAGAGTATTAACATGCTTTAATTAAATGAAGAAGTTGAATGCTATAATCATTAGGAGAAATATTGTAGGCCTGAAATGTTTTAGCATTGATTTACACGTACATGTCTGGGCTGAGAAATGTTGCAAGCCTTTTTCTTTTTAGAAGTATATGAGAGTTGGGTTCTTGGCTACAGATATCTGTCTGCAACAGGAAGGGGGGGATCCAATTATAAATGAATGAATAGAGGTCTGTTCAGTAGACGGCCTAGACATGGAGGAGGGTTTTGGAATGTTTAAGGGGTATCAGCGGGCCGGAGAAGAGCCTGAGAAGCAAGGTCAACTCTAACGCATGAGGCCCAAGACAAAGCATCATGGAAAAAGCCAGAAGTTGCACCACGTGAGGGGCGTTCCGCAAGGGGCGTCTCAAATGTTGTTGACTGTTTTGTATTAGGGACAGCACCCTTGGGTGGAGTTAGAGCAGATACCTGAGGACCCTTTAGAGAGCGGATGGGTAGGCAGTGAGGGGTCATGACTGGAGAACTATAGGTTTTCACCAAGAGACTTAGAGTGAGTGACTTCCCTTGGGGGTCATTCACTGCTGACACCTTTGTTAGGTTGGGATTTGGTTAAGTAGGGATACCATCTAGAACAGGGTAGGGACGCCTAACCTGTGTGTGTTTTCCTCCAACCTAAATGAAGGAGAGATATGCGTCTATGCTGATAGCTTTATTATTCTTAGAACTTGTGTTAGTGATTTCTGTTGCTCGTCTGAGGGCTTTTCGAGAGCACATGTATGTAATTGGACCTGTGTATCTCGTGAATCTCATTCTGAGATGCCTGTATTTGCAGCTCATTATATCTTTACAATAAACTTTTGAAACTAGAAGTTGTCCGTGGTCTTTGGGAGTAGAGTCCTTTCTTGGGTGAACTAGCTTGGAAATAGGTGCACTTTCTTTCCTTACAGACAGGCAACAAAGGTTCAGTCGACCAGATCGAGGTTTGGATCAATAGATATAAGGTATCGATCGAAATCTCGCCCTTTCAGTTGGTAGCTATAGAGGATGGTTGCCTTCTTGAGGACGGTGACCTAGGCCAGGTTAGCTTACCCCAAGGCCCCTAGAAATCGATGATCGGAAGAACAGCCCGCTGGAGAAGATCCGGATGACGTGAGACAGAAAAAGCAGCAGTATCGGTCGAGAGTGAGTATAAAGGGTTATGCGTGTTAGATTGCGGTGTTTTGTATTGTATCTATGTTGTAATGTCTGGCGGAGTTGAATGTCTGTAGAGTGACTGTGGAACAGGTTGTGAGCGCGCGCAACCGGTGGAAATCTTAAGTTCAAGGAGAGCTTAAGTGGTTCGGGTGTATCGGACACCCAGAGTAATTGTCAACTAGTGTGAAGGGGGTCATGAGGTACCATTGATCACCCGAGAGACCGAGATAGGGGGAACGTAAGAGTGAGTGCGTGAGTAACGGACGCTGGTCGGAAGTTACTGTGTGTGTAAGCAACCTATCAGAGAGACGATAGACATCTCGTCAGTTGTGTTGACAATTACAGATAGACTGTGGACGTACAGTCGAGAGAAGTGACCGCTTGGTCGGAAGTAGTCATTTTTCGGTGTATGAATGGGACGCATGCATAACCGGGAGACGAGTTGAGAAAGGAGGGGTGCTGCTGCGAAGCGGAGAAAAGTGACGTCAGGTGGTGTCGCGCAGTGATTGGCCGACAGGAGAAAGACCGCGCTGTGATAGGCCAAGCTAGGAAAGCCGCGACAGGATTGGTGGATTGTCATCAGGAAGTAAACAGAGTAGCGAGGCTGGATTTTGTGCGCATAATTATGAAGTGTTTTAAGTGGCTGAAAGCGGTGTTTAAGAAAGAGAAGCGGGGATCGTATGAAGGGGAAGAAGCCCCGCCGGAGGGTACGCCAGCTCGTTACATGGCAGTAAATGTTGGGTTGCATACGATCCTTTGGATATCAGAGTGGAGTAAGATTACTGAAGGAAATGAGGAACTGACGTTCCCGAAGTACGGGACGTTCAGATTAGAGGTGTTACATCGATTAAAATCAGTCATGACCTCAATGAGATCCTTGCCTAGACCAACCCAGTTTGAAGCCCTTGATGCATGGCTTAGGGCAGCGCATGAAAAGAATATGAACAGACGACAAGAAAGGGTGAAACGATCGGTAAGGGCAGTACAGGATGCCAGGTGGGATGCGGATGCTAAAAGATGGAGAGTGCATAATTTGGAAATAAATAAACTGTACCCAGTGTTAGAGGCGCCCGTAAATAAAACCCCCCTGGAAGAAGATGATGAGAGCGAAACAGAGGATAGCTTGATAAACAGATTATTGACAGACAGGCCACCCCCGTATAATAGAGCAGGGGGAGAGGTCGAGAAGAGTGAAGGAGAAAAGGGGGGCAATGCAGGAGAGCATAGACCGCTTCCCAGTTCAGAGTGGGATCCTGAGCCAAAGAAAGAGCTGTCCCAGCCTAGTCATGTGCAACAGGTAGTCGGTAGGTTTGTGGTACAAAGAGCGCCGGAAACGGAAAGCGCCACATCCTACCCATTACCAGATGCACTACAGGTACCTGTCACCATAGGTCCTATAATATCGATATATGACCAGGAGAGAGCAAGAGGGGAAGAACGGGTACGGAAAGACAGAGAAAGAGCAGAGAAGGCAAGGAGGAACGATACCACTAATTCCCCAAATCAGATGCCGATACCCAGAGAGTGGAGTACACCGATGCACACAGCAGGGGACCCGGGAGGAGATCCTGGGGGCCCTAGATGGCCAATGGATCTGAGGGGATCGGGACGAAAATCCTTTCAAGAGCTAAATGAGTACATGAAGCAGTGGGATGAGGCAGTGAAGGCTCAAAAGAGCATCAATGCTGCGGAAGCTGAAAGGGAAAGTCAGGACAGCCGAGCTCGGACTCACTGCGGGGCAGGGGAGAGTAGCCCGGAGTGGGACTGTAGAGGGAGTAGGGGAGTCACCCATTGGGCCCGGAATGGAGGTAGAACAGACCTGGAAAACGGGGGCCCCGGGAGTGAAGGGGTGGCGCGCCCAATACTCAGTGAAGGGGAGAGGAGAGCACAAGAGTACAGGAACAGCTTTAAATGTCCACACTGTGTGCCCGGCACCAGAGAACTGAACGGGAGTTGTGAGAGGTCGCACCATAGACCCTGTGATGATGGAAATGAGCGCAGCCCAGGGAATATGGGGAACCAGGAAGGATCGTATCGGATACTGAGCGATACGAGGCAAAGGGAGTGTAGCGACCAGAGGGAAAATAACAGAGAGATGTGCGGTGAGAGGAGAGAAGAAGAAGAGAGTGGGCAGAGCAAGAGTAAGGGTAACAGGCCCGTGTTCCATCACCTTCCAAGATCGGATGGCCGAGCATGGGACCTGGAGAGATGGGAGCGAGGGAGACCACCCATTAACTCTCCCGAGCCCAAACGCAGAGCTCGAAGTTGGGATGGTAGGGAGACCAGTGAGCCCCCTTCGAAAGACATATTGCGAGCTGAGATAAAAGCCAAGAGACTCGATGTCTCCAGTTTAAGGTCAGACCTGGATGACATGATAGATGGTACCCTGCCTTTAGAAAGAATGGAAATGTATGAACAGGATGAAATACTGTATATGGCAAAGGACATTACTCGAAAAGCGAGAGCAGTCCATGAGAAGTTAGTCGAACTAGCAGGCAAATATATGGTGGACTTGTCAAGAACCAAAGCATTACAGGGTAACCACAGGCTACATTACTCAGATCGAGACCTAGATGAGAGGAGAACGATTGGGCTGAAAACACACATAAGGGAACTGATTACTGGAATAAGGACATGGAGGGCACTAGATAAGTGGGAAGAGAGGTGGTCCAAGAAAGGGACCGGCAGGAGAAGCATGATTGGTATGACACCAGGACAGCAGGGAATAGAAGCTTACCCTTTGCGTGAAGTTGCAAATGGGAACTATGTACATGTCCCTTGGAGTAGGGGAGATTTAGCTGCTTTTACCACCTCTTTCCCCAAATTACGTGAAAGCCCAGTGGAGTGGTACAAGCAAGTGGAGAGATTTGTAAAAATCTCAAAGGTCCTTTGGATAGATCTGAACACGCTGTTTGACATTGTAGTACCAGGCGATCTGTGGACAGCATGCAAGGTTAGCGCTGAGTGGCCCACAACGGAGCCAGAAAGGGATGCCAAGACTAATGGGCCGTCCGAGATTGTGATGGCAAAATACGAGAGAGTGATGACTTGGCTGAAAGAGAAAGTGCCAATGCAAGACATAGATTGGGTCAGAATAGACCGAACAAGACAGGAACCCAAAGAGACAGTTCATGAATATTACGAGAGATTGCTGAAGGCGTTTAAACAGTATAGCGGCTTGGATGTAATGGATCCAAAAGACATAGGGCAATTCGTGTCCAAGTTCGTCCTGGGACTGAGACCGGATATTAGTTTAATGATTCAGCAACACTCGATTTGTTGGCAAACTAAACCCCTAGACGAAATACTGAGATATGCCAGGTACTGCTGTGATGAGATAGATTCCAAGGCTAAGAAACTAAAAGAAAAGTTGATGGTGGTACAGATGCAGGCAGCAGGGAAGGGGGGACAACAGCAACAGCAGCAAGGAACAGGTACAGGAGGAAAGAAGCAGTACAGTCAGAACAAGGGCAATGAGGAGAGTTCCACCTTTAGACCCAGAATAGACATAGCTGCCTTGAAGAAAACGACTAGGTGCCACCAGTGCAACGAGGTGGGGCATTGGAAACGCGAGTGCCCTTACAATGTAGAGATAGGAGAGCAAGAGATAGAGGAGGAAGAGGTCCAGAGCGCGCCTACAAGAGGGGTAACGCCATACCAAGGAAAGGTGCTCAAAGGGGGGGGGGCTCCTCCCCGAGCCCAGTTCCCGCAACCTCCTCGAGTAGGGAGTATGGGTAAGACCTATAGACAAATGCCCCTGTTTGTGGAAGGGGAAGAGTGCTATTATGTGGACCCATTAACCGGACAGAGAGTGGAAAGAGAAGACTGCACCCTCGGGGCAGCCTTGGAGGTAGATCAGAGGGGACCCTATGTTGAAGCAGAAGTAGCAGGGTGCCCTACGACATTTCTGGTGGACACAGGAGCCACTAGATCCACGATCAGATCAGCTGCAGTTCCAGACCTGCCCATGTCTGGAGAGACCATACAGGTGGTAGGGGTCGCAAACAGGAGAATAACCAGCCAATTGACAGAACCGGTGCAGGTGAAAATAGGGAAGTACAGCGATGAGCACCAGTTTGTGGTTTGCGATTCAAGTCCTGTGTGTCTGCTAGGAAGAGACCTGTTGTGTAAATTGAATTGTACTATATACTGTACACCTCAGGGAGTGGAGGTATTGACCAATGATGATGATGCAGATTTCAAAGTTGCAAACTCAAGAATATGTGTGGAGCTGTACCCTACTTTGACAGTAGATGAGCTCCCCTGGGACTTGAGAGAGACAGTGGCACCAGAAGTATGGGATTTCACTGGGGAAGAGATTGGATTGGTCAAAGGGGTGGACCCAGTGAAAATTGTAGTGAAACCGCATGCTGAGTTCCCAAGAACACCCCAATATAAATTGACTCCAGAAACGATTGCAGGCATAAAACCCGTGATCGAGTCCATGATTAAACAGGGAATACTGAAAGAAATCGTGGGTAGTCCATGCAACTCCCCGATTATGGGTCTGCAGAAACCAAATGGGAAATTTCGGATAGTACAGGACCTGCGAAAGATTAATAACATAGTCGTTTCATGTTGTCCAGTGGTACCGAATCCATCAGTGATACTGTTTCAGATTCCATTCCAAGCTGAGTGGTTCACTGTGATCGATCTTTGTCAGGCTTTCTTTTCGATCCCTCTGGACGAGGAAAGCCATTTTCTTTTCGCATTTAAGCTGGAAAATCGCGTCCTAACATGGTGTCGTATCCCTCAGGGGTATACAGAGAGTCCATCGATCTTTAACCAGCTTTTGAAGAAAAATCTTGAAAGTCTAGTGCTGCCCCAGAAGTCAGTTCTGGTCCAGTACATAGACGACCTCCTTGTGGCGTCAGAAACAGAAGAAGCTTGCAGGGAAGACTCCATTGCTTTGTTAAATCACCTAGCTGCCAATGGGCATAAGGTGTCCCCGGGAAAATTGCAGTACTGCCTGACAGAAGTGCAGTACTTGGGACACAGAATTGAGAAGGGCAAACGAAAAGTGTCACCAGACAGGATAGAGGCGATCATGAAAATGAATGCGCCTAAGACACAGAGAGAGGTCAGGATGTTCCTAGGGATGGTGGGTTATTGCCGACAGTGGATCGTGAACTTTTCACTGAAAGCAAAGCCCTTGCAAAAACTGACGCACAAAGAGGTGAGTGATCCGGTACCATGGGACAAAGACTGTTTGATGGCGTTCCTACAGCTGAGAGAGGACCTGTGTCGTGCTCCGGCATTGGGAATGCCTGATTACAATAAACAATTTTTTCTTTACTGTTGTGAGAGAGAAGGTTGTGCGTTGTCTGTGTTGGTCCAAATCCATGGGAATGCCCGTAGACCAGTTGCTTATTTCTCGGCTACTTTAGACCCAGTAGCCGCAGCGTTGCCCGGATGTCTCAAATCCGTTGCTGCAACGGGTGTCAGCATTGAGAGATGTGAAAATATTGTCATGGGGCACCCGTTAGAGGTGTGCGTGCCACATTCTGTTGAACTGTTAATGACCAGGACCAAAACACAGCATCTGACCAACAGTAGGCTCACGCGCTATGAGCAAGTTATTCTTGCTGCAGAGAACGTGACCCTCAAGAGATGCTCTGTTTTGAACCCTGCTACATTGATGCCACTTCCAAATGATATTGAGGATGATGATGAGTATACAGACCATGACTGTCTCGATGTGACTGAACTATGCACCAAACCCAGACCCGACATCGTAGATGAGCCACTGACCGACCCAGACGAAGTTTTCTTTGTCGATGGCTCATGTGTAAGAGACGAAGTTGGGCAGTTGAGAGCAGCTTATGCTGTTTGTACAATTGAAGGAGTTGTGGAAGCTGGGTGCCTGGAAGGAGTACACTCCGCTCAGGTAGCCGAGATTATTGCCCTGACACGTGCTTGCTTAGCAGGCAATCAAATTCGAGTCACCATATACACCGACAGCCAGTATGGGTATGGGGTAGTTCATGATTACGGGCAGTTATGGTCTCAAAGAGGGTTCATGACCTCTTCAGGCTCTCCCATTCGCAATGGAGAGTTTGTGCGCCTGTTGTTAGAAGCATTGCAATGTCCAGCAAGTATCGCAGTTGTAAAGTGCACCGCACATACCAGAAATGAGGACTTTGTTTCGAAAGGCAATAGATATGCTGATGAAGTTGCGCGGTATTGCGCGGAACAAGGGTACTCTTTCACAGAGGTGGATGTGGGTGGAATAAATGTAAGAACTGAATTAGCCATGATACTGGAAACTGTTGATACTTGGGATGAACTGTCAACCATGCAAGAAAATGCTCCTGATTCTGAAAAAGAAACATGGGAAAAGGCAGGATGTGTAATGGGTGAGACCCATTTTTGGGTCTCAGCAGACGGCAGAGCAGTGTTGCCCAATGAGATGGTGAGTCCAATGGCTAGGCTCATACATGGTCCCGTACACTTAGGGAGAGATGCTATGCTGAGAGTGTTTAGACAGACTTGGTACAATCCTAAGTTTAGAATAGCAGCAGAAGCAGTGTGCCAGCGTTGTGTGACCTGCCAGCAGCTGAACGTAGGGAAAAGAACACCAGTTGCACTAAGTCACATAGGAAGGTCTGGAGGTCCATTCAATCGAATGCAGATAGATTTCATTGAAATGCCAAGGTGCAACCGCCTCCGCTATGTCTTGGTGGTTGTCTGTGTGTTCTCCAGATGGGTTGAGGCATACCCTACACGTAGGTGCGACACCCTCACAGTGGCCAAGTTACTGCTTAGAGAACTCATTCCTCGCTTCGGGGTGCCGGCCTTTTTGGAATCAGATAGGGGAACACATTTTAACAGCGAGCTTGTGAAGATGATCTGTGTAGCGCTGAATATTGACCAAAAGCTGCATTGCAGTTACCGACCAGAAGCCTCAGGAATTGTGGAACAGATCAATGGAACGATCAAGTGCAGGATAGCAAAAGTTTGTTCCTCAACGACCCTGAGTTGGCCTGATGCCCTGCCATTGGTCCTCATGAGCCTTCGTAGTACCCCAGACAGAAGAACAGGGTTGTCACCACATGAGGTGTTAATGGGGAGAGCAATGAGGCTGCCATCTATTCCAGCTACTGCACTGTTAAATATCACAGATGATATGATCCTGGACTATTGTAAGGGGCTGTCTGACGCAATGCGTTCTGTGTCTCTTCAGGTACAGGCTGCCGAGGTTCCAGCGTGCCAGGGCCCTTGCCATGACCTGTATCCTGGGGACTGGGTCCTGGTGAAGAAACATGTGAGAAGAAGCTGCTTGGATATTCGTTGGCGTGGACCCTTCCAGGTCATCCTGATCACAAACACAGCTGTAAAGGTGGGAGGCCTGCCCAATTGGATCCACGCGTCACATACGAAAAGGGTTCCAGCACCTCTGGAAACAGCTCCTCTCTTGGATAGACGTCCAGCTGAGGATGGAGAAGCCATAGAGGGGGCTAGCCAAGCTGTAGAGGTGCCAGCGGAAGCAGGGAACGAGTCTGACCAAGCTGAGGACGGTCAGTACAACAGCGAAACAGACGACGCTACAGAAGGAGAAAGCAGCTGGGAGTACGAGTCTGACCCTGACAGGTCTGAAAGAGAGCGAGAACAGACCAGAAGGAGAAGGAGTAGAAGGGCACGTGGAGAAGCTAATTGGCCGCAAAGAAGGAGCTCTAGCCTGAGGTCAACTCCTGAGTTAACCCTTCCTCCGATATCAGAAGACTCAGACCCAGAAGAAGGTGCTCAGGGCGCTGAAGCACCGGACCGAAGAAGGTCAAGAAGAGTGCGTGTGCCTAACAGAAGATACTCCACACCTGAGTGGACATATCTGGCGACAAATGTCTGTGAAACCAGAGACAGGGAGGATCCGAGCGGTGGTGGTGTCCAGTTCTGAGCCCATTATCACCGTGGAAATACGACTGTTGGTACCCGGTGTCGAACAAGAAGGGTCACTAACATTCGTGCTCCCCAGACCTCCCCGCCTCAGCAAGTTAAAACACATGTTTCTTACAGAATTGCAATTCCCCGACTTTGGTACAACGATAACAGCACATGAAGAGCACAATCTTCGCTTGGAAATACTGAACTATGCTATTGAAGCTGCAACCACAAATCTGATAGTAGACTGTTAAAGGACTTTGTAAATAAAGCAAGCAGAAAAAAAGAAGATTACCTAGCGCCCAGGAAGCAGTGAATTTTAGGGAACTTCCCTTGAGTTGATGGAGAAGGGCTAGGGTTGTCTTTTTGAACTGTTAAAGGACTTTTGCGAAGAAGGTTGTCAGCCTCCAGTTGTGTGGATTCTAAAGACAAAAGGATTGAAAAGAGACTGTAAAGGAACGAGAGGAAAAGAACTTTTTGCTAAAATAAGAGAGAGCCAGATTGTCTGACGAAATGGAGGCCGGCACCCCGAACCGCAGAGCTAAATGTATAATAGGTACACTAATAGTAGGAGTGATAATATTAATAGCTTTAGTGGTAACAATCTCTTATGTAAAGGGACATGAAGAAGAGGTAAAGGTAACTGATGCGAATTCTGTAGTAACGCTTACACCTATTGTTGTTGGTGAGAAAAGGGAAAACACTCAAGAGAAAGCGTTATTGGCTGCAGAAGCCCGCAGGTTACATGTAGACGAGTCCCAAGGAGACTTTAGGTCAAATGCTTATGCTAAACTTTTATATGAATACGTGGATGCCATGGAGGTTAAGGATTGTTATGTCTGCATGCAGTTGCCGGCATCTGTAGACGAGGGTATTAGATACCATCACCTCCCTCTGACATATGGCATTACATGTAGCTTATTGCTTAGTATATTTTATGAGAGAGATAGTTTTGAATACTATTTCTCTAATTATGATTCAGTGTTGCCGGAAGTCCCAAATTATAAGCAGATGAACAAATGGGACTACTGGAAGAGTGAAGACAGATTGGCCAAGTTCTTCATTCCTTGGATTACCTTAGATACTTCACATGCCCGTAGAAATAACCTGACATGCAAGGTGTCAGAAGTCGAGAAGAAGTTCATAGGGCAGGTGGATGATCGTTACAGGAGACAGAAGATTTTGAAAAAATCAGGACAAGGGAAAATAGATTGGACCGAGGAAGAGAAGTCACATAAGAGAAAGGGTAGTAGTGGTCCAATAGCTTTAGATAAAGCGCAGAGAGGAAAGCTATGTCTTCACCGAGCCAAAACGTATTATGAAAATGTATACGTGGGTGAAGTTGACTGTGAACATGCTTTTAATTTAGAGTATTACACTAAGGATTTCCTGAAGGGAATGCAAGTGATTCCAAATGTGTATTTTGTATGTGGAAGAAATGCTTACGTGAGACTACCTGACAACTGGTATGGATCATGTTACTTGGCAATTGTCTTCCCCAAAATATATCATGCACAAGACTTAGTGATCATTGAGGGTCAGACATCATCGAGAGGAAGGAGAGATGTAGGTGATGCCGAAATGGTTGGAGATGTCTTTGGAGCTATGTTCCCTCTTTTGGGAATAATCCTTAATGATGTTAAAATTAGACGACTGGCAACAGTTGTCGACAGGTTGTCTGCCAGCACTGCTCAGTCCTTAATGCTGGTAGAAGGAGAGATGCAATCGATAAGGGCTATGGTTCTTCAAAATCGACTTGCATTAGATGTCCTACTAGCAAAAGAGGGCGGAGTCTGTAAGGCTTTGAAGGTTCAGGAATGTTGCACTTACATTCCAGACAATTCGAAGCCCCTTGAGAAAGTTATTAAGAACATAACTAGTGTTCACAAGGAGATCGAAGACTTAAGTAGAGAAAATGTCTGGGAAAAGGTGGGCCACGGAATGAGTACAGTTGGAGGGTGGTTTTCCACCTTAGGCAAAAGCTTTGTATGGTATATTCTAAAGCCTATCATCATAATATTGATCTGTGGGATCATATTGTGGGGATTGGTGAGGGTATTCAAATGGTACAGAGCAAGAAAGTCAGAAAGGGCCCAAAGAGAGCAGCTGCAGAGATTGGCTGCCATACAAGATAATCAGTACAGGAGCTTGAGGGCTCTGGAAGCGCAGAGAATGCCAGCAATAACTGCAGTTTAAATGTTAGTGATGACCCCGAGAGGTCATCAAAGGGGGGAACTGAGAGAGCGCAAACTGACTTAAATGTATGAGTACATCACACTTATCTGTAGTAAGCACAAATCATGAAGAGAAATGCCATGAGTGCTAATAGTATTTGCAATTATATTCTGAATGTATAGATAATGTAGAGATTTAAGTAGAAGTGGAACTAATACAGAAATGTGTGACATTATATGACTTTATTAGACGTGATTATTTTTGAATCTATGTCGTGAAGCTGCTAAAACATAAGATGGTATGTGGTTAAAAGCAGAACGTGGTAGGCCTCAGGGCCAGAGCTGGAGGGAAAGGGAAGGTGGTTCTTTTCACGACACAGATTATATTAAGGTTTTTGGTCATTGCATTTAATAGACCATGATTTATAGAAATGTTTACTTAATAATAGAATAAGAGTATTAACATGCTTTAATTAAATGAAGAAGTTGAATGCTATAATCATTAGGAGAAATATTGTAGGCCTGAAATGTTTTAGCATTGATTTACACGTACATGTCTGGGCTGAGAAATGTTGCAAGCCTTTTTCTTTTTAGAAGTATATGAGAGTTGGGTTCTTGGCTACAGATATCTGTCTGCAACAGGAAGGGGGGGATCCAATTATAAATGAATGAATAGAGGTCTGTTCAGTAGACGGCCTAGACATGGAGGAGGGTTTTGGAATGTTTAAGGGGTATCAGCGGGCCGGAGAAGAGCCTGAGAAGCAAGGTCAACTCTAACGCATGAGGCCCAAGACAAAGCATCATGGAAAAAGCCAGAAGTTGCACCACGTGAGGGGCGTTCCGCAAGGGGCGTCTCAAATGTTGTTGACTGTTTTGTATTAGGGACAGCACCCTTGGGTGGAGTTAGAGCAGATACCTGAGGACCCTTTAGAGAGCGGATGGGTAGGCAGTGAGGGGTCATGACTGGAGAACTATAGGTTTTCACCAAGAGACTTAGAGTGAGTGACTTCCCTTGGGGGTCATTCACTGCTGACACCTTTGTTAGGTTGGGATTTGGTTAAGTAGGGATACCATCTAGAACAGGGTAGGGACGCCTAACCTGTGTGTGTTTTCCTCCAACCTAAATGAAGGAGAGATATGCGTCTATGCTGATAGCTTTATTATTCTTAGAACTTGTGTTAGTGATTTCTGTTGCTCGTCTGAGGGCTTTTCGAGAGCACATGTATGTAATTGGACCTGTGTATCTCGTGAATCTCATTCTGAGATGCCTGTATTTGCAGCTCATTATATCTTTACAATAAACTTTTGAAACTAGAAGTTGTCCGTGGTCTTTGGGAGTAGAGTCCTTTCTTGGGTGAACTAGCTTGGAAATAGGTGCACTTTCTTTCCTTACAGACAGGCAACAAAGGTTCAGTCGACCAGATCGAGGTTTGGATCAATAGATATAAGGTATCGATCGAAATCTCGCCCTTTCAAGCCTTTGAAGAACATTGGAATGTTGCTCTGCGGGCCTTTACCGGTCCGTAGAAGCAGGGAGCACTCCATTGTCTGCAATGGAGCTCCCAACATTCCAATGTTCTAATACCAGTTAAGGCCCGCTGGACTCTCATTGTTTCAAATGACCACCTGTCCTCATTTCTTTTACTAGAAGTCCAGTGTTTTGATTGGTTAAATGAAGGTGATTGCAGAACAGAGAACAGTGCTTGCAAGCAGCAATTTGCTGTTCTTAATTGTCCCTGCACCATGTGCACAGGTGCTTCCAGGCACCAGTGAGTGAAAGCCTGAGGGCGCTGTCATGTCACACCTGCCCAGATACACTGCACAACACTAGGAAGCACACAGGGGCTGAGGGGGGGTGCCTGAGCAGAGACACGCGGTCTGCTGCTCCATAAATCCATTTTAGACCTCATTTGCCAGGCTAATGGCATAACAGCGGCCATTTAAAGTCAATCGCAGCCTGCAAATGCAATCTGTACAAGGAAATCACTGTAAAATATGCAATAAAAGCCTTCATCTCCCATTGAGCCGGTGCCGCTCTGGGATAACCAGGCCGAGCACAGACCGTGGTTCTATTTAGGGAAACTACACAGACAAGGGCCAGCCAACCCCTAGAAACAACATAGATTTTATGCATTTCTCGAAATTAAGCCTGTCTGTGATTGGGTGTGGGGGAGGGAGGTAGTTACGCAATGATCGACAACTTTAAAATGTGGAAAGCTAGCAGCGCACCCCCAGCCAGCAGCGGCAAGTGCAGATAAGCGCGGTGGGGCGGGATGAGGGGGATGTCAAAAGATGCCGGGAAAGGGCCAATTAAATAAATAAATAACACCTACGCAGTCGTCTTTGACTTCCCCCTTGCCCCACCCCACCCCGCCCCACCCCACCCCACCCTGCCCCACCTCGCCCCACCGCGCTTACCTGCACCGGCCATGGAGCAGGTCTGTCCATGCCTCCAGGGGCGGACTGACCATCAACCCGACCTGGATAAGCTCTGATTACGCCGAACAGCATGTAACCCTCTCCGCCCACGCCCCTCCCCTTTACGTATCCGCATTCCTCCGTATTATCGGCTACAAGAGGATGTGGTCTGTCGGCTAGACTGCCGACTTTGGTGCTGGAAACCAGGGTTCGAGCCTTGGGGTTGCGTCCACATCCTGTCATTCTGGGTAAATCACGTAATCTCCCCGTGCCTGAATGTGTAATGTAAATACGGTGCTCATGTAAAGCGCTCCAATACCTTTGGGTCGAGTTTGTGCTATATAAAATATGCACAAAAGAAGTGTGTTTCTATCGCTGCATTTTGCATCGGAGTCTCATGTGTACAACCGGTTAAAGTGTTCGGAAAATGTCACTCTTTGCAAAAAAAGTATAAGGTTTCACGGATTTGGCGGCTGCCGGAACAGTTGAATTTTGTGTATCCCTGAACCTGGTGGTGACCGTCCCGCAGTGGTTGATTTGCAACAAAATATAAGTTCTCATGTTAGGCTCATGTTAGGAGGCAGATGGCACCAGCCCATTCTCCTGTTAGCGCTGCTTAAAACAGAAGCAACTATTAACCCTGAAATTGGGGGGGGAGATTTGGCATAATGGCCAGAGCTGCTGACTTTGGAGCTCCACGTTCCTGCCTTGGCGTCAGCTCAATGTCCTGTGATTCTGGGCAAATCATTTAATCTCCCTGTAAATGAATGTGTCCTTAACTAATGCACATGAAAAGTGCTGGTGTTGGTGATTGAGTGCCGGTGCTGGGCAGTGGAAGCCACTGGCTCAAATTAAGCACTGCCTGCCTGACATGGTTAAGACGTCAGCCTTCCTTGCTGTCACCCGAGTATCAGCGGGAAAAGCAATAGTTGCTGCAGAGCCACATCCTTATATCCTTTACCTCCTTCTGGAAAGTCCAGCCCTATTGTGTGCGCACAACGTGCAAATCACCACCCACCCGTAAGCTCCCCATTGCAGATGCTCAAGAAAGGTATGCATCAATGTGCAGTTCTGCCACGGCGTAGACTTTATTCACATCAACCCCTTAAAACTTTGTTCACTGGTAAACACAGTCGAGAGAACATAGGCAGGTAGCAGATGCATAGGAAAGAAGGATACTCAAGGCAAAAGGACATATTCCACATTTTTAGCAACTTCCAAACACATTGTCATGAGATCTGCTGTGTGCATTGTGCCAGACGCCCCAACTTGATATATCTCCCAAGGTCTCACCCTGAGGCATTTATGAACATTTACAAATAAGTCATCCGGAAGGCAAACCCTGGTGCAAAGTTCTCCATAGTCTCTCCATCCCAGAGGGATACCAAGCCAACTCATGTAATGTAATGTAATGTAATTTGTACAGTGCAATAATACCCCAACTGGGGTGTCCTGGCGCAGCACTCATACCCTCGTGGAACCCTTCCTGGTTTTTCCCTGTGAAATGTCCACTCCTGGGCATCCCCAAGGTGAAGCCAGGCATCCCAGTGCTGTTGGGGCCGTTGTGGAGATTAAGCAAGCTATTGCCCAGAGTTGCAGAGTGGAACACATGATTAGAATAGGCCCCGAGGCGAGAATTATCAGGTCCGGGGAGATTGAGCCCAAGACCCACCGAGGAGGGAATTGAACCCTGGTCCCGGGCCAGACCTCTGCATCAGGGTCTGCCGCTCTAACCATTGAGCCACACTTCTCCACCTAGGGCACCGCAGCCCTGCTGGAGTACTTGAACACAGGTGCACCCCAAAGAAGTTCTAAACAGATATCCGGGGGTAGGGCAGTAGGGTCCAGAACTACCAGCAGGTCCGTTCCCCCTCCCGCCAGCCTGGCGCCAACACAAAACAACACCCCGCTCAGGCATCAGTCCAGTGTCAGAATCCAATTCTTGGGTATCCCCTGTTATTCTGCTGCCAGGAACACCGCCAAATCCAAGGGGTGGGTGGGTAACAAGCGACTGCAGCCCAACAGCAATAGACACGATAAAGGGGGCAAAAGATTGACGCTCCAGGGCTGCTTCGGTTTAAATGGCCTCTTGAACCCTCTGTGCCTCTTGATGACGTCACCACACAGGCCGACTCTCTGACATCTCCCTTTCCGTGAGAAGGCGGGGCTCCTGCCCATCGTGTGACTAATGGCGTCCCGCCCTCAAGTTGAGGGGGCTCCTGAGTAAGACTTCCAGAAGTCGGGAGGGGATGCACAGAAAGCATGGTCAGACATGCCTACAGAGTAATCTGGCAGTGCGAGAAGGGCTGGTCTGACAGATCAGTGTTGGGCTGTTTTCTTTGCTGTTTGCGGTCCTGTTTTATGGCCTACCGGGCCTGTTGTTACTGTTCATGTCCCTGATGTTACCACAAACATTGCCTGCAGCAAGCACAAATGCACTCAATCTCCCCTGTCTTGCCAAACACCTGCACAGCTTGTCTTTACAAGTTTGAAACTGCCCTGATGTGCAAATGAGGGCCACTTTTCATTTGGTGCCCTTGCCTTTTTTCTATCTCAGTCCGACCCTGAGAGTGAGGCGTCACTGATGAGAACGTTAAATGGCTGCCACTTGTATGGCTGCAAGAATGTTCCTACAGCTGCTCAGGACTACCATTTACCACCCCCATATTCATTTTTAGGTTGAGCCTGTAGGCAGCGCGTGTGCGCTGTCGCTTGGCGACGATCTATTGTGTCTAAAAAAATCCCTCTAAAAAGAGGCTCGTAGCCTGCTCAGTACTCAACATTCGTTGGCATCATTAGTACTCTTCTTTGCTGCCTTTTGAAGCTGCAGCGAGTGTGAGGCGTCACTTCCTGCGTCACATTGTTTCTTTTTGTGGAGCATGGACCAAGTACAGATTGACAGTGTCTGCCCGCCGTTGATTGAGGTACTATTTCTTCTTTTTTTGGTTGCTATTTTTAGGTAGTCCAACTATGGCCCAACCTGAAGGTAGTGGAGTTCTTTACACGAGCACCAGTATCCTTACGCAAGTTCACATTGATTTAATTTTTTTAGATAAGGGAGATTAAGGGCCTAATTTAGTTCCTGGCTGACAGGTTACTCCAACAAAACCATAGCTTATAATGGGATTTATATTTCAGCTGATAGGATATCTGTCACTGTCCGTCAAGATCTAAATCAGGCCCTAAGTGATTTGTCCAGGATAACAGGTTCTTGAGCCGACCGCCGACACCAAGACTCGAATCTGGTTTCCAAGTTCCGAAGTCGGCAGCGCAGCCCATAGCACCACATCTCCCTCCCATCCACTCCTTCTCCATTTGGCTTCTTGTTTTTATCGGCCGTGGTTATTGAAGGAAATAGAAGAGGCTATCAATAATGGTATGCTACTAGAATCCATGTAGAAATCGATAAAAGAACTTCTGTAGAAAGGAGTGATGTGAGCAACGATGAAAGGGCATGAATCAATCCCGTGACAAGTGTGTGCTTAACCTGAACGAAAGTGTGGAATATAATTGTACAGCAAAAAAATATGGTATTTAATGACAATTCATATACACACAACATGTGTATCAGTGGATAGAAATCTATCAGATGTAATGAGAAGGCTGGAGATGGGCCCACCTATAAACAGGGCAAGGTAAGACGGATATGACCCGGACGCGATGGGCATGCTGCCACGGGTTGCCACCGCCCTCACTGCAACCAGCAATTACAAAACAGTGGGGTAACCCACCCAGCCGAAGGACCTGGGTACAATGCGATACAGACAACAAAATGGTCCTATCTGATAATGCAAAACAGAGGATAAACAGATTTAATCAGCATATCCTGATCCTATACATATTATCAATATCCTTTTGTCTTAAGGGCAGGGTACATATCATTACTTAGAGGAGGACGAGTACACACAATTAATATCACACACAGAAACACAATCAAATGCATTTCTGTTTTTGTGTGTCATATTAATTGTGTGTACTCTTCCTCCACTGAGTAATGATATTTTCCCCACCCTCAGGACTGGAGGATATTGATTACATGTATCGGATCAGGATATGCTGATTAAATCTGTTTATGACTGCAGGCAGCAGGCAGGTGTAAGGTCAGGTCTGCGCCCTAGCATGGGTGTGTGTCTTAAAGACCCTGATCCATCCTGCGACAGAACTCCCTCCAGATAAGTTCTGTTTGTTGACCATTATGTGTTAGATTGACAGCAGCACTTTTTGCATCTTCCCTGCAGCCTGCTTGGAAGTGCCAAATCTGGAACCTATGGAGTTGTGCATTGTGGCCTCAGGTATCTGCATGCTGTGCAGTGTGCGCCAATATATAATAAACTTTAAAAAAAAAAGCCATAATTAAGTGTAATGTGCGTCACTATCTAGTACATGCCAAACAAGCCAATGACAAATTAAATTGTATGTTTACAATAAGATGGACACAGTACTAAGTGTGTCTTCGGTGTATGCGGTATATAGGAATTCTCAAAAACTTACAGCACTGAAATTCCACATAGCTCACACTGCCTTTGACACGTCATATTATTTTTAGCCAGCACCTGCTTGTTTCCGAGAAGTGCCGGTACTCTCCAATTAAAAGTATTACGTTTTTCTTGAGAAGTGCTGGTACTCTGCCTCTCAAAATATAAAAGTACCTGGCAGTACCGGCCCATTCAAAGCACTCTTTTTAACAATGTTTCACAACCAAGCATTGGCTAAGCTAAAAGCTCAGCACTTCATTGTAAAGGCAAGACTTATTGGCTTTGCTAATGCTTGTGATACAACTGCATCGAGTTCAATGCTTGTGATTTTTCACTATTAGCAAAGTTGCAAGGTCACTGATTTCACAACTTCTCCCATCCAGACTCATTGATATACCAAGGATGTCCAGGACCTTAAAAAATCTTTAAAAAAAGAAGAAAAGAGGAGGCCCCCTATTTCTTGATGAGATACTAAAACACAGCAATAGTTGGAGTGCAGAAGCCCCCTCGGAACCCTGTGCCCGGTGCCACTGCACCCGCTGCACTACTGATAGCTTACCCCTGCTGACGTGCTGCATCTTCTCAAGCCTAGCCACATTGTCAAGTGATGCTGTCCAGGTTGCTGATGTGCTGGGCTGGGCATGCGACATCCTGCTCGGGTCTCTTTCGCTTCTGAGGTCCTTTGTGGAGTTGGCAGAACCCAATTGACAGGCCAAGAGTTTTGAATCTGGATCCCTGACCAGGTAGGGAGAAAGAGGTGGGCGAGTCCTGGGTTCACCATGGGTTGGTGACTCCTCGCCTCTGTACTGATGTTGGGTGAATTTCCTTAAGTCTGTGATGTATGCACAGCCCTCCAGCTAACTTCTAACTGACACACAAAGTCACACAATTAGGTAGGCATTCCTTATTTGCAGGACACTCTTTAAGGACCCTAAAATATTCAATATTCCCAGGTATTAGGAGCCACTTTGCAGAATAACTTCCAGGAAATCATGTCTTCTCCTCAATTGGGCCTGGTTGTGAAATTAACTGGATATGGCGGAGAAGAGAACCAGTTCACAACAATATAGAAAACCGCAGTAGACAAACCTGTCTAGACATAGCCCACCTAAGCTGCACAACAAAAAAATCTAGGACTGGATACAGCACGTCCTGATTCACAGAATTGAAAACTCGGACAGTTATGCCCATAAATGGGACTTAATGTCATAGAAAATCTGTATGTAGGGCTGATTTTCTGCAGTTCTATCGCTAGAAATGGAGTGGGGACGTCATTGTTCACAGAGAGTAGGTACAGTGGCCAATCGGAAAGTAGTAACACTAGGCACCCCTACAGGTGATATAAAAAAGGACAGAGAAAAGTACGCAAAGTGGGCATAAAACACCTAGGTACCCCCATGGTTCAGGTAGACATATCGAAAGAAATCACCCCAAAGGGAAAAAAAAATCCTGAAGGCACAAAGCGATATTGTAACATGCTATGGCACATTCACCCAAGACAAGCTCCAGGGCGCAGTCCGCAGGGTGTGATGGGAGAGTGTACATGGAGATCTAGAATTTACACACATTTTCATCACTGCTAAGGAGGGTTTTTGAAGATCACAAAAAAAAATCACAAATTTACTGAATACGCATGAGTAAACCTTTGATGCGCAGATTTCCAAGTTTAAAAACTTTGGGGCATAATAACAAGCTGAAGTATCGCCGCTTTCTCGGCACAATTCGCCGAGAAAGCGGCGATACTTCCAGCGCCCTATGTACAAGGGCATTGCAACGCCTGCCTCAAGCCCACTTTGCATGTCAGCGATAAACATCGCTAATGACATGCAAAGTGGGCGTTCCCACGTCCAACCACATGTAAAATGTGGTTGGAGGTGGGAACACTCTATAACCAAGGCAGGCGTTAAACTCGTTTATCGCAGGTCTCCCAACGCCTGCTCTGACCAGGCATTAGGCATTGATAACATGGGGGAGTGGATCATAAAGCTGAATCCACCCCCCCATATTATCAAGGCACACATTAGCGCGTGAAAACAACATTTTTAACGCACATCTTGTTAATATGCCCCTTTGCTTCTTTCGAGGAGGTGGTCCTATGGTGCTATTTGACCACTTGAACTGTAGTGATGAAAGTAAGTTATAGAACCACGTGTGTTATGCTGGCTTGTGCGCACAGACTGGCACGAGCCAGTGATCGTAAACCAAGAAAACAACTAGATTGAAGTGATTCTCAAATTGCTACAAAATCACACAACATTTGTAATTTTCAATTTTTCCTTCACATTTCAGAAAGGCAGATATTTTGCAAAATGTTCCATCTGTTTCTAGGGGCTTCCAGTCGACGTTTCAATAGACAGGCAGTCAGACTGGAACCTTATACCTCCCAACCGGACACTTTAGCCACCAAACTTCATCCCATATAATCTGCTACGGCATTACCTTGCAGGTTCTCACTTTAATCAGTCTGAAGTGCAAATCAGTGACACACTTATGATTCATCCTTTCATTTCATTCAACTTCATTCGTTAACAGTGGTGAATTCCAGTTCACCATTTGCAACCCGTTCCTACTGGCTCCGGATACCTTGTGTTCGGGTTTCGACGTATCTAATGAGCATAACATAACATAACGCAACATAACATGTGTATTTGTAAAGCGCCCATTCATCCAAGGGTATCTTGGCGCTGAATATCATGGTTATTGTTACCCAGCTCAATGGTACTCATTTTATCGACCTCAGAAGGATTAAAGGCTGAGTGAACCCATTGGGATTTGAAAAGAATTTCACTTGCATCTTGGGTCTTATTAAGGTGTTTTATGTCCTTTAGTGGATTCTGCTGGTATTTTAATTTATCAGAAAAATATGCTTTTTTTTGTTTTTGTCTGTTGAGCGCATGTATGCCAGCCTTAAGCACCCGTGTGTGCCAACTGAAAACCACTTGCCTCTCGTTTGTGCACAAAACATTGTTGGTATCTGTCAACACAGCCCTTGGCTGAGTTACTAAAGCTAGACCGAGATATTGAATATTTCTTTTTATTTTGCAGTTTTATACAGCACAAACTTCAGCCCAGGGCATTAGAGAACTTTACAAGAGAGCCAGATTAGGTTGGGCTGGGCAGATTCAGAAATCTGCCCAGGATCACACGATGTTAAGCCAAAACCGGGATTTTAACCTTGTTCCCCAGTTCCGAAGTCAGCAGCTCTAGCCTGTAGGCCACTGAATACATTGTCAACAAGAAACACTGTACAGAGATAATCAACAGTCAAGGAGGCCATCATCAGACGGCTAGGTATGTATGGTACAAGGATTTTCTACTAGTCCCTTCGAGAAAGCTGCGATCCTTTAACCCCCTGGCCACAACTCCAAGAGTTCATTTTGCTAAAGCTGCAGGGCGATCTTTCTCGCTCCTGGGCCAGTGGTTTGGAACCTTCCTTCAACACTCATTCCTTGCGGATGAAGGGCATTTTAGGAAAATGCTCAAAACCTGGGGCATCACTTTTGCACCACTGGTGCGTCTTTTTTCATGATGCACCAGCAGTGGAAAAAATGCGCCTTGTTGCGCCATATTTACAAAGTGATGCATCTATGTAGATGTGTCACTTTGTAAACTGCGTCACTTTGTAAACCCCTACGCTACATTATACCTGCGCCAAGTATAATGTATGTATGGGGAAGGGGGTGTTCCCACGCAAGAAAGGAGTCGTAGTAGAGTTGAGCAGTGAAATCTACCAGATTTCACTGCGCCACTTCTAGGACGCAAATGCGTCAAAATCTTACGCCTGCCTCACAGCAGGCATAGGACTGACGCAAGCCCTTTTACATGGGGCTTGTCCCATGTGAAGGGACACATTGCTGGAGTTGCGTCACTTTTGTGACACACTCCAACAATGCGTCACTTTTGCGCCATACAAATACATCAGAAATACTGACGTATCTGAACTCCTTGCGACATGATGCGTCATACAGTCAATATGACGCATCAATCATGTTGCAAGGAGGGTGCACTGAGAAGTGTCACTTCTCATAAATGAGGCCCCTCGAATTTTTTCCAGTAGCTCTTTGCACTGCTTTTATCGTTTGCCATTACTGTATTGCTCAGTGCTGGTACACTCCTTGGAGTGGCTGTGCGCTGAATAAATCTTATTAACATAAGCTCTGCTGGAGTGTTCAGTAACTAAATGTTTTTTGTGAGACCCAGCCTTGCATCCAGGCAACCACACATACCTTCATGCCATGGCAGGGCCTCGCCCTTCTAGAGCCCCCATGCCACTGAAGGCTCCAGCAGAGCTGGGTTTGACATTCATATTTCTGCTGCAAGGTTTAGGCTCAAGATGGCCGCCAGGCAACTTAATTGAGCGTGCACCATCGATCATGCAGCAGGATGGTAACGTTTAGCAGCTCTGTCAGGAACGCGTGTCACCCTAACGTGTTGTGTAGCCTCCATCTGTTCGACCAGTTGATGTCTGTTTGTTCCTCCTTTGCCTGTAACAACAAAGATGAAAAACAGCAGGGAGCTGGCCTGAGTTTGCAGAAAAAGCAGGCATAAATAATGCAGCCGATAAACAGAGTCTTTGAAGAGCTGATGGGATGTCAGCGCGTCTCACCAGCGAGTAATGCCTTGCATTACTGTCCAGTCACTCGCAGGATGTGTTGTAAGTGATGGAAAAGCCTCCCGTAGCGGCAGGTGTGGGCGATGCTCTCTGCGCATGCTATATTACTGATCATCTAAGAAGCTAACATTGTTTTAAAAAATGAAATAAAATGCAGATGAGAATTATCTTATACACAATACAAAAATTAAGAAATGTAGTTTATTGAAGGAGAATTCTCTTTAAAAAGTCAATTGGAACAAGCATCATAAGACCAAACTTTAAGAAAAACTTAAGTTTAACGTAAGTTTACCTTAAGTCAAAATCCTAATATAAGACAAAATCCTAATTTAAGTAAAAATCCTAATTTAAAACAAAATCCTAACTTAAGACAAAATCCTAACTTTACACCTACTAAATGCCTTCTGTGAATACCAAAAGTAGTAAGTTTAGGATTTTGTCTCAGCTTAGTTCTGTGAATCGGTCCCACTGTAGCCATTAACAGGACTAAATCTATACCCAAGGTTAAAGAATTACTATTACAGTGGTCCCCAAAATTCATATCATGGTGGGGTAGGCTAGAAACCATCAAGATGGTGATCACCTCCATAATTAACATCTCAATATCTCAATTGGCATGCTCTAAATAAGATTCTCTGAGCATTTCCACAAAACAACTGAAAAACTGATAACTGAACTCATCTTGAGTAATAAAAAAAACAAAAATCTCTGTTAAAATCCTTAGGATGGATAAAAATGTAGGTAGTGTTAAGCTTCCAGACTATATGAGGTGGCAATCAACCTGTCTGGCTAGACAAGCAGCAGCGGCCCGTGCAGGTAAGGGCGGTGGGGCCGGGTGGGGTTGGGGGGGTTTCGACAGACGATGACAAGGGAAAATCAATTATTTATTTTTCCCTCGTTACCCTACAAACAGAAGGTCCATGTTTGGTCATAGAGTGGGATCTTCTCTTGAGGCTTTGCTCACGGCCTACAGGCCTTCACTCCTAAACATCAAACGTCTGGGAAACCTGGCCCTCCAATGGTCTTAACCAAATAAAAGATCTATGTTCCAATAACAATTCCCCCGCTGTGCTGGGGGGTGGGGGGAGGGGGAGCACAGCGCCCCGGTGCTCGTGACGAGGTCAGCTCATCATGAGCCACAAGCTCGTGTGCTCATGACGAGCTGAGCTTGTCACGGCACACCCATTTGTGTGGAACGCTCAGCACAGCGGGGGAATTAGCCCCGCGTGTGAGCGTTCCAACGGTCAAGATGAGCTCAGCTCGTCATGAGCACACAAGCACCGTGGCTCATGACGAGCTGATCTCGTCATGAGCACGCATGGTGTTAAATGGCATAGCACATGAATTTGTTACGTACAGGCTCATCATTGGATGACGCGGCACTGAATAACAGATGTTTATTGTTACCCAACTCAAGAAGTCTCTTCAATTAAAAAATGTTTAGGTTGAGCCTAGCAGATGGCCCAGCTGCCTTGTTGAAAAAGACTTAGGACATGATTCACAAAGTGCTTCCGCAGTCTCTGCACTCATGGCGGAAGCTCTGCAGTCATGGCGGAATCTTCGCACTCGCTGTGGAATCTCCTCGATGAGAATTCTCATTGCGGGGATTTCGCCACGAGTGCAGAGACTCCGACATGACAGCGGAGGCTCTTGGTGAATCGGGCCCCTATTGTCAGCTTACCAAGAACTTTCAATTCCTTTAAGTCCCACCAACCCCACCCCATTTCAACCCACCTTCCATTGCTTATCATTGGTTGGCTTTACTGTCACTTCCATTTGCTTGATTCTTATTTGATGGATTCCTTAAGTGTGTTTGTTCCTCCCACGGAGCACAGCCTCTTTACTCTCATCTGCAGACTTCCATCAACCCCATACATCATGTTGGTTTCTTTTCACCTGTGTGCTTCTTTCCCTCCCCTATGCTGAGGGTTGTTCTCATTCGCTTGTGTGCTTCTTCCCATCCCATTTTCATTTCCTTGTATGATGCCTTCCTCTCCTGCCCACCACCCATTGCTTCCTCCCCAAACTGCCCTCCATTGCGCCCACCCCATAGTTTTTCTTTTTAAATATAAAAAAGTATACTTTATGAAAAGCACTTTTCGGCTGCAACTTTTTTTTATTTTTTATTAACAAATCTGTTTCGGATCATTAAATAAAAAAAATAAAAAGATACGGTCGTCATTTTATAAACGTGCAATTGCCATCATGCATGCGCAAGCACACAGCATGATGCAGTTGCCGTCGGCAGTGTAATGGCGCTTTTTATTCCTTTTATTCATGCTATATGGTGTACAGCATAAACAAAAGGCATTGGCAGTGTCAATAAGCAGCCACGGCCGGTAGTAGGTGTAACCGCAGGAAGGTGACGTGGGGAGGGGGAGGGGCAGGGTGGGGGGTAGTAATGTATGGATTACGGACTTTAACAGGTAAGTAAACATATAAATAAATAAAACGAATTTCGTTGTGTGCACTGCTTCACCAAAGGCGATGCAGTGCGCGCAACAAAAGTCGTTTTATTTATTAATGTGTTTACTTACCTGTTAAAGTCCGTAATCCATACATTACTACCCCCTACCCTGCCCCTCCCCCTCCCCATGTCACCGCCCGGCAGTTACACCTACTACCGGTGAGAGCGGCTGCTGAGGCCACGCGCTCCCCAGGCTTCTAATTTTAAAACTTTTTAAACCTGACATATCGCGCTATGTGTAAATATTTTGTGTATTGTGCTACTGGGTGAACTGTTGAGTGGAAACAATTCTCCTACCTGCCTCAGATCGCCGCTCCTCGGCGCAACGCGTTTGTTTGCACTTTTTATGCTCTTTGGCTCTAGGCACCGATCCGCCACGGCTTGTGCCGATTGCAGCGGCGGTGACCATACGAGCACGAAACCCCTCCTCCGCCCCCTCATCCTCACTTCCGCCCTGCTGGCCGACTGGCAGGTCAGCGGGCTAGTGGTTTTCTTTTCTACACTTAAATGATGCAATGGCGGAAGCGCAGCGGACGAGCGCAGCGGGAGCGCCGACTTCGCGCCGAAGTCGTGCCAAAGTCCTGCCCGTCTGCGCCCGTCCGCGCCAGGCCGGGACTAGGGCTAGACCATCATGCCCGTACTTACTCCTCGCAGGTATTACATTCTTTACATGCTGGCTACTCATTAGATCTGACTACACTTGCATGTATCACAGCACACGGCATTGCCTGCCCTGATGCTTACCTGCCTGGCCTCAGGCCTGATCTCTCGCCTACCACACTGCCCGGCCCCAGCCTATGTGTCCCTGTCCCTATCCCCACTATTTCCGCTGTCATGCTGAACACTAGATCTGCAGTGCGACATCAAACGGAAATTTTCAACTTGTTGGAAACGGAGAGCCCTGACTTGTTATTCCTAACGGAAACGTGGTACCGCCAGGACTCTCTCCCCGACGTCCTGGCGGCCCTTCCCCCTTTGTACTCTGCCCTCCGTGCTGACCGACCAAATGGGAAAATGGGTGGTGGGGTTGCTTTAATATCGCGCGAGGGGCTACATTTCCAGACACTGGCTTCCTCTTCCTTGCCAACATCTGACTGCTTGGTCGCCCGGTCCACTTCTTTTAAAACTCCCCTTACTTGTGTATTGGTCTATCGCCCTCCCCAACCCTCGCCCGGTTTTATTACTGCACTGCAGGAACTCCTTGGCACTTTGTCCATCAACAATGCTTCAGTGATGGTCCTTGGAGATTTTAATTTTTGGCCCGGTGATTCTGCTGAGGATGCACTATCTAAGGAATTTACGGCCTTGCTCCTCAGCCTGAACTTTTTACAACATGTCCATACCCCTACACACAGGCAGGGGCACATACTCGACCAGATATGGTCCCTTAACATCCCCATTTCGACGCCCTCGGTATTACCATGCGCTTGGTCAGACCATCACCTCTTGTCTTTTTCGCTGGCTCTCAACATCCCAGCCCCTTCTCGCCAATCTAAAAACATTTGGACCCGGAACTGGAGTCGAGTTGATATCTCCACCTTGTGCAGCTCACTCCGCGTTTCCCTTCCGACCTTTGAGGGTCTGTCTTTACACTCTCATGCTACCACACTAGATGATTGGCTTGTTACAACTTGTGATCGCATAGCCCCCCTCAAACGGGTAACTATTAACCGTGTTCACAATGCTAACAAGTGGTTTGGCCCAGCTCTAAAAGCCAAGAAACTTGCAGTGCGACAAGCCGAGCGCGCCTGGCGTCGTGCCTACTGCCCATTAGCCAGACAGCGCTATGTTTTAGCCCTGTCTGAATACAAACTAGATATTATAGTCGCAAAAAAAGACTATTACACTGGACGCATCTTGGCGGCAGAGAATCAGCCTCGAGAGATTTTCGCGATGGTCCATGAACTTGCGGCTTCCGACAGGACTCAGACTAAAGTCCCCCCCTCACAGATTTTATGTAACTCTCTCAACGACTTTTTTATAGAAAAAGTGGCCATCATTAAGGCAAACATTCCCCCTCCCTCACCGTCCTTTTGTGAGGGCTTTATTCCTATCAATAGCCAGTCCCTGGCTCATATCCCCCCCCTGACTCTGGATTCACTTCCACCTCTTCTCAGACGGGTGAAATCTGGTTCCCCCGCTGATGTTTGCCCAGCTCACATATTAAGCCAGATCTTTCTAGATTGCCCCTCCCCTGCCCTCACCCTGCTAAATAAATCATTTGAACAGGGTGCTGTCCCGCCTTCTTTCAAGGCTGCTACAATCATCCCGATACTGAAGAAACCGGGGGCGGACCCTGGCGTCCCGGCTAATTACCGTCCAATCTCCCTCCTCCCCTTCCTTGGGAAGATTGCCGAGTCCCATCTCACGCAGGTCCTTAGCTCCTTTATCGAGGATAGCAATTATCTTGCTCCCTGCCAAGCGGGTTTTCGTCCCCGCCACTCCACAGAGAAGGTGGTCATTTCAGTTCTGGACCGACTCAGGGAGGGATTGGACTCCAACGTACCTCAGGCCCTCGTTTTATTAGACCTGTCCGCCGCCTTTGACACGGTGGATCACTCCATCCTCTTACGCCGTGTCAGGTTGGCGGGCATCGAGGGCCCTCCTTTGGTTTGGCTGGAGTCCTTCCTGTCTGGTCGCTCCCAGGCTGTCCATCTGGCAGAATTTGCTGCCCCTTCTCGTGAAATCACGTGCGGGGTCCCTCAGGGCTCTTCGCTGTCCCCTTTACTTTTTAATTTATATATTTTTCCCCTTATTTTTGCTTTACAGCATATGGAGGTCGCGGTGTACAATTACGCCGACGACCTCCAGCTCATTTTTGATTTATCCCCGACCTCGCCAGGTCAAACCAGCTTCCAGTCCGTGATGCTATTCATCCGTGATTGGATGAATACTAACCATCTCAAATTAAATCCGGACAAAACGGAGCTGGTTTTGACGGGCGGGGTCGCAAATCCATGGTCACCTCTTTTTTGGCCCCCATCCTTAGGCACCCCTCCCATTCCTTCCCCTTCAGTTAAAACGCTGGGCATTACTCTTAATCACCAACTCACCTTACATTCACATATTAGTTCAGTTGTTTCTTCTTGTTTCTTTTCCCTACGGACTATTAGGAAAATTTCCCGTTTTTTTTCTGTGTCAGCACTTAAACTGATCGTTATGGCCATGGTACTGTCAAAAATTGATTATGGGAACATCGTCTTCAATGGTGCCCCCGCATACGCCCTTCACCGTCTACAGCTGGTCCAGAACCAGGCAGCCCGCCTGGTTTATGGCCTGGCTAAGTCACACCATTCCACCCCCCTTTTAAAAAACCTTCACTGGCTCCCTATCAAGCAACGGGCACTGTTCAAATTAGGATGCCTTACATTTCAAGCCCGAGCGGGCACAGCTCCGGCATTTATCAACTCTGCCGTTACAAACTATTGCCCGCCGAGAGCCCTTCGTTCCTCTTCTTTGGGCCTGCTAGTAGTACCCCGTTTTAAAAAGAAAAGAGCCGGTGGTCAGAAATTCACAGTTCTGGCCCCCACTTTTTGGAACGCCCTTCCCCCTTCAATTAGACTCCTACCATCCTATATGGAATACCGTAGGGCCTTAAAAACCCTCTTGTTCCAGCAAGCATTTACTGGTTAGTTGCGCCCCCCGTTTGCTTGTTTTTACCACTGTAGCTCCCAGCGCCAAGAAACTGCTTTAGTATACGAGCGCTCTATAAATGTTTTTAAATTCAAATTCAAATACCGGCCGTGGCTGTCAATAAGTCTCGAAGTCTGGACCTATGGGCTTTTCCAATGCTTGTTTTGAATGGTTGCCTCTACCACATTGATTCATTTATATTACTAATAATTGTGCTAAAACACATTTGATAAATCTAATAACGACAATGGCTTTCATGAAACACACCATTTGACGTCTGCGTGCAAAGACGGAACCGAAGACCGCTGAACCTATAGGTTTTCCGCAGTTACAAAGACACAGTAAAGGATCCCATGGTTTTTATTTGGTATAAATGGGATTGAGCTCTCTTTGCATAAAACAGATTTTTTTGCTTTCAGGAAACATTATCTAGTTGAGTGTTTCACAAACCATAAAATAAGATATAATTCCATCACTGTGCTATAATTTGTATTGTATTGTATTGTATTGTATTGTGGTATTTCTATAGTGTTTTCTTACCTCTTATAGAAGCCACAACAGGCTCTCCAACTGGTTGAGTAGGTATTTACACAATCCTCCAGTGCATGGATAGGTTGTTTGTCAAAATATTGCTAGCAAAAATATCAGCTCACCAAAAAATTGTATTCTAAGTATTGTTCCGCTGGGTGTGCAATGCATATTATTTACTCCAACGCTATAATACTTTTGTAAATTATATGTAGTACACAATATTTTGGGAATTTATATTTGTGACACAATATTTAAGGAAATACTATTTGGTACACAATATTTTTGTAAATGATAATTAGTATACGATATTTTTGTAAATTATATTAGGTACGCAATATTTTTGTAAATGATAATTAGTATACAATATTTTTGTCAATGAATTAGTATACATTATTTTTGTAAATTATATTTTGTACACAATATTTTTGTAAATGATATCAGGCACACACTATTTTTATAAACGATATTTGGTACGAAATATTTTTGTAAATGACAATTAGTATACAATATTTTTGTGAAAGACAATTAGTATACACTATTTTTGTAAATGATAATTGGTAAATCATTTTCTAAATGATAATTAGTATACAATATTTTTGCAAATGATATTCGGTAAACAATATTTTTATAATGATAATTAGTACACAACATTTTTATAAATCATATTTGGTACACAATATTTTTGTAAATTATATTTGGCACACAATATTTTTATAAATGACAATTGATACACAATATTTTTGTAAATGATAATTAGTATACAATATTTTTGTAAATATTGCTTGGCACACAATATTTTGGTTGTGATATTCTAGCTTCATATGCATGGACGATGAAATGCTGTTGGTTGGTTATAGGGTCATCCAATTAGTGTTGAGTTTTTGGGTTGTGTGTGAGGCATGGAGAGTGTGTCTAGACTTGACTTGGTGGGGTGCAGCAGCCTCTTTTGCATGCAAAGAGTGTGTGAGGGATATGTCCAACATGGTGCCCTAGTTTCTGGGGCATCTAATTCTGATTTTTTTAGGGCTGTTTCTTGTGCATAATCTTTTTATCTCTTTTTCCATTTCCTCTTACTTACTCTTGTTGGAATGCTCCACTGGAATAACCCTGACTCCTCTTTCCCTATTCTCCTATTTCCCCTTTTTTCTCTCTTTTGTTTTTTTTTCCTACATTCCCCGTTTGATATATTTTGTGATGCATGGCTTCTCTCTCTGCGACTCATACTTACCTATTTTCAAATGTGCTTTTGGGTTTATATGCTCCTTGTTACTTTTTACATATGCTATGCCTTGCTTTGCCTAGCCTGTATCACTCATTGCATTTATCATTTCTACTTTTCATGTGTTTAAACTCCAATAAAACGATTTGAACATTAAAGGGTGTGTGGGGGATAACTCTGGAGGTGGCTTGTACAAACCAGCATGACTTGGGGTCAGCTGTGCCAGTTTTTTTAACCATCCAACTCCTCATTGCTGGTTTTAATTCAAGGTGGCTATAGATGAGCATTGTCCCCTTTGAAGTCCACCTCAGAGCGGTAGTAGCCGAGTCCAGTAGGTGCTCTGTGTGACCCTTCTATCTGTGCCTTTTTCATCACTTTCCTATTCATTCCTTGCAAGCCAAACCATGAAAGGTTTTCTGGTGGCGGCACAGACCACAAGCCAAGAAGAGACCAATCCAATGACAGAACAATGCTGCAGGGTTCTCCTGGGACACTCCACCTCTTACAGCCACAGGTGGAACCTTGAGGCATTGGAGAGCTAAGGCTGTGTGTGGCCAGACCTGCAAGAGCAGTGGAAAGGTTGGTGAGGCGCCATGCCATGCTGCATCTCTCTTTCTCCTTTGAAAAGGCGCCTTACCTCCCTCTCACCCGGGTACCCCAGTGAACACTCAGTTCATTGCTCACCCGGTAAATTAAGATGCTTAACCCCTACCCTGCTGATGACGGAACCGCTCTGTCATCAGCCGCGGTCGCGCTGTGCTGATGACGGAGCAGTTCTGTCACGGCCCGCTCGGCACGCCTGCGCCTGCGCTGAGCGTTCTATTGAGCGGGCGGGGCCGTGACGGAACCGCTCCGTCATAAGCACAGCGCAACCGACGCTGGTGACGGAGCGGTTCCGTCACCAGCATGCGCCCGCCGCTTTTCCGCCCCACCCCCTTAGCACTGCGGCGGAATAGCCGCCGCAGTCAAGGGGTTAAAATACAACATAGAGGGGGTGATTTACAAGCACCTTGCGCCACTTTTGCATCCTTTTTAACATGGGAAAAAGTAAAGTACGGGCGGCGCCAGGGGCTTGTAAATAATCCCCAGAGTGTCCAGGAAGGGTCTTGTTTTGCTAGAGTAGCTAGGATTGAAGTGACCTGTAGGAAACAGTCTCAGGATTAGGCTGCTTTTTAAGTTTTCCCATTTCACATAATGTGAAGTCCATCTAAACCCGCCTGCATGTATTATATGACACATAGTGCGCTGGGCCCCAAGGTTCTATTTCTATGTAAGCGCATACGTCGGCCTCGCCCCAGCGGTGCCCTGTACCTTTGCGTAAATCTCTTCTGAGAAATGAAATATAGCAGTTCCCATTAGGGACAAATATCATAAGCGAAGCGTGTAGCGGTGGGAGGCGCGTGCACCGCCTGAGTCTGCAGTTTAATTTCAGGGTTGGTTATTTCAGGTAGTACTTCTGTCCTAGCTAGCAACTATGGACGCACCAGATCAGAACCAGCGCAAATGTACATCACCGCATTAGAATCATATCAGAACAGACGTACACATATACCTTTCGCCTTCTGTTTCTCAGTTAGAAACAAAACTTTAAGAAGTCGAGCTGTGCTCAAGCTGGACACCCCGATGCAAAAAGTCTTCCACCCTGAAACAATCATAGCTTGGAAATGCTACAAGGAAGTGTAATGCTGTAATGACACATGTCCGACAGGAGTTGTACGGCTTTACAACGCGTGGTTTTACACCGCGTGCCGTTACAACGCGTTTTTTTCAACGCAAGTCGTTACCATGACTTGCGTTGGAGGGGTGCGGACTTCGGAATTTTTTAATTTACTATTCTAACACCAGCCTACGTACAGTAGGGAAGGTGTTGGATAGTAAATTAAAAAATTCCTTGTCCTGCAGCGCCCTCCAGCGCAAGTCGTGGTAACGACTTGCGTTGGAAAAACCGCGTTGTAACGGCACGCGGTGTAACAGCCGCGTCGTAAAGGCTGTTCCCCCCGACAGGCCACACCAATGCTTTTAAATGGGATCTGAAAATCTGTTTAATCTTCTATAATCTGTTCCCATCTCAAATCCAGCACACAACTGTGGCCTAGCAAGATTGCCATGGCTCCTTTTTGCAAGCAAGGAAAATGGGGCTTCTTAAAAACAGTTAGAATTGGGGTGCAATGTGCACCGGTGCCACAGCACCTGCTGCACTGTTCACTGCTGCGTCCCCTTCACTATAAGGATACCACCATCTCTTTGAAGACCTACATTTCTTGTTGGGGACATATTCTTTGCTTGTCTTATTATTATTCTATGCTTGGTCTATGTAAGCGCTCAGCCACTGCCTGTCCAAGATCGTGCTATCAAGACCCTAAACAAAATAAAAATATATGCTTGGCTCAATAATTGTGCGTTCATACTACAGTGGAAGGCCAAATGCTAAAATCATGGCAACACTCAAGGAACCACAAAGACCACTGGAATGCACTTTTAAAATGTTTTAAATAATTAAAAACCCATCATATTATGTGTCTCTACTATTCTGCCTGCTCATTCCATTTCTACTTCCGGCTCACAGAGACCACCAGACCTGGCGATTAATAACTCCCACTGCAGTGTTGTCACTTCCGGTGCGCGCGCTCTCTGAAGAGCAACTCTGAACTATTTTGAGGTTCATTGAGACATCTTGCATCATGTGGACCCACTAGTAAACACTATGAGTTTTAGAAATTTTGATTGCAACCTCCCAACTGTGCCGCCCGCCTCTGAATTTCACACAACTGCCTCCGAGCCAGTGCAACAAGCCCTGATAGTATGTGTGATGTTGAAACAGCATTGGAGGCAGAAAATGGCGCTGTTGTTTACTCTCCCAAACTTATCGCGTTCCAAGTTTTATTTCCTACACGTGAATGAGTCGTTATACTCGACACAAAATGGTGGTTGTGGTGGGCAGTTCTAGCATTCCTGATTGAAGCTTTGTCTGCGTTGCTTGCCTTTTTAGGCCAGTACACAAAGTTGCCTGTTCCTGTAAACTCTGGAGTTCTGGGGCCGGTAGAAAGGCAAGTTAATTTATAGTCTTGGATTGAAGACTCAGGGGCATCTGTACTAGAGGATTGCACCACCAGAACATCACTTTTTATTGGCCCAGCACCATATTTACACAGCAACTTTAAGTCACTTAGTAATGGCTTAGCACTGCTTTGTAAATATGGTACCCTCTCTGCAGGTATCTGCATGAAAGGGGCGTGCAATGGGTGTTGCTGTGGGCACTCCACCATAATACCCATTGCTTTTTGACGCTGCCCCAGCGTTACAAGGAGGAGTAAATCGGAGGCAGAGCCAAAAACTAATGCCATGAAAAAGATGGTTTTAGATTGACGCAATGAGGAGAAATGCTTTGATTTCTCCTCGTTTTTGTTATTTCCATTATTGATTGTTTGTGTGCAGGAAGGTGGCACCCTAGCACTATGGTGCAAGGGTGTCATTGTTGGTGCTAGGCATCTATTTTTAGCACCAGCGTGGCTATTTTAAGCGCCACACCATATTCTTGTAAATACAGCACATCCCCGAGTTTTGGAAATAACGCAGCACTGCAAAATTTGCTGCAGCGCTGTGCCATTTCCTCGTACATGGCCCTCAGTTCTGTACTAGGATAGTAAGGGAAATCTACCCATTTCTGTATTAAATATACATAAATAAACAAGGTTTAGATTATTAAAAAACATAGGAATATTAAAGGTTTACCAGTTACGTCAGTTTAGTTCAGGACATTATCTATTCTACACATTTCTTTAGTGGGCATTATGGAATTTTAATGTGGCCTAGTTCTGTTCTTAGTTGGAAACATCGGTTTAGTGGGTACATTGTTGCCTGAGATTCCAAGCAACTCTGATTGTCCCTTTCCTGCTTGACCAACATTGTGTGATCCTGGGCAAATTAGCATGTGCACTGTAAAAATGGTAAACAGTACTAAGCACTATATAGAAAGCTTGGTGTTTGCTGTCCTCTCAATGTTCACCAGTCAATACTATGAATTGTAGAAGAGGTCAATGGCTGAAAAAGCAGACAAGAGTCCCTGCAAACTTGTCAGACTGTGGGCCCTTCAGTGGAGGCTTCTCGAATGATTGACTCTGTATTTTGGAGTTCCCTCACACTCTCCTTGGGGGCCAAAAAGAGTCCATTTGCTGTCTGCACAGGAAATCAGACGTAACTCTTTCCGTGCTGATGACGGAACCGCTCCGTCATCAGCCGCGGTGGCGCTGTGCTGATGACGGAGCGGTTCCGTCATGGCCCGCCCGACGCGCCTGCGCGGCGCGTTCTATTAAGCGGGCGGGGCCATGACGGAACCACTCCGTCATGAGCACAGCTCAACCACGGCTGGTGACGGAGCGGTTCCGTCACCAGCATGGGCCCGCCGCGTGGCCCCCCGCCCCCTTAGCGCTGCGGCGGAATAGCCACCGCAGCGATGTGGTTAAGCTATTTACAGGGCAACTGGAATTGTGCAATTGCACATTTTCCACATAATTATGAATTTGGTGCTTTTGGCATATATTCCACTATTTGTAGCATAATTATCCGATTTTAACAACACAAAAAAGTTGTTTCTAGCTCAAAAGGATCAAAGGTTACAGAGAATGCTGACAAATGTTTAATCACAATGGAAGGTCACTTTTATCTAGGTATTAAACCGATACTAACAGCGCAACACTTTGGCCCAGATAGTGTTAATGTGTAAAATGTCAGAATAATGAAGTCGTACTGTCACAAAATGTGCTGCATTACGTTTTTGACGTCAATTTAGTCAACCATGTCGCATAATTGATTCTTCCCTAACCATTGGCCCTGAAATTAGCACTCTCTGTTGGGAAGATTTGCTCATTAACAGACAGAACAGGGTATACCTTTGTAAGCGACAAAAAAGGGAAGCGAGTAGGTGGAAGAAGTTATTTTGGCTAAAGTGCTAAATTACTTTGAGAAGCCCTGGACTAACTGCTTCTGCCACTGACCACCAGTCGCGGCTGCTCACATGAAGCAGTAGTGGGGAGGGGAGGAAGGGAGCTAAAGGGGAAAGAAAAAAGAAAAAGAAAGTGTACCTGCCGGCCAGCCGGCCTCCGCCTATCTTCCGTCCTCTTCTTGGCTTCTGTTCAAATAGTAATCAAGAAACAGGATAGGCTCCCTTAGTCAATCATAACGCTACAATGAAGCATTGTGATTGGTCTGAGTGCCATTGTCCGGTGCTCAGATGGGGAATGGGAGCCTGGGTATGTTGTTTACCCAGGCTGCATTGGGTGGAGAGCATCCAAAGTGCGCATGGATGTTTGACTGGCCCCAGAGGCACAGCCAAACATTCATGCACACTTATGAGGGTGCCACCACTCCTTCCCCCTGCACAGCCCAGCACGCCCCACAAAATTGCCCAAGCACAGAAAAATAAAATAACATTGCGTTATTATCATTTTATTTTTCCTTTTTTGCCGTGCTGAAAGGCAGTGGGGCGATGCTCCTCCACCATAGCGAAGGATCCGCCCCTGCTGACCGCCCAAAAAAATCCTATTTTTAGGAATTTTGGGGTTTCTTGAAACCTGAATGATCAGAGTTTGTGCAGTTAATGTAAAGCAGTTCGCGCACAACCTATTTTAAGGATAAGTTTCTGCAATGCCATGTTTGAAGCAGCCTCCGAGTCTCCAAAAAAGCCATGTCATTCGTGGAATTCACGAGGATGAATGCAACGCGATCCGTGGAGTAGGGTGCCCAGCAGAACCCCCCTGGATTTGGACACAGTGTAGGGTGACCAAATGTCCCAGATTACCCTGGATGCTCCCGGTTTTCAGAGGTATATCTATCTATCTATCTATCTATCTATCTATCTATCTATCTATCTATCTATCTATCTATCTATCTATCTATCTATCTATCTATCTATCTATCTATCTATGTATCTATCTATGTATCTATCTATGCATGTATGTATCTATCTATCTATCTATCTATCTATCTATCTATCTATCTTTCTATCTATGTATCTATCTATGTATCTATCTATGTATCTATCTTTCTATCTATCTATCTAATGTATCTATCTATCTATCTATCTATCTATCTATCTATCTATCTATCTATCTATCTATCTATCTATCTATCTATCTATCTATCTATTTATCTATCTATCTATCTATCTATGTATCTATCTATCTATCTATCTATCTATCTATCTATCTATCTATGTATCTATCTATCTATCTATCTATCTATCTATCTATCTATCTATCTATCTATCTATCTATCTATCTATCTATCTATCTATCTATCTATCTATCTATCTATCTATCTATCTATGTATCTATCTATCTATCTATCTATCTATCTATCTTTCTATCTATCTATCTATCTATTTATCTATCTATCTATCTATCTATCTATCTATCTATCTATCTATCTATCTATCTATCTATCTATGTATCTATCTATGTATGTATGTATCTATCTTTCTATCTATCTATCTATCTATCTTTCTATCTATGTATCTATCTATGTATCTATCTATGTATCTATCTTTCTATCTATCTATCTAATCTATCTATCTATCTAATCTATCTATCTATCTATCTAATCTATCTATCTAATCTATCTATCTATCTATCTATCTATCTATCTATCTATCTATCTATCTATCTATCTATCTATCTATCTATCTATGTATCTATCTTTCTATCTATCTATCTATCTATCTATCTATCTATCTATCTATCTATCTATCTATCTATCTATCTATCTATCTATCTATCTATCTATCTATCTATGTATCTATCTATGTATCTATCTATGTATCTATCTATCTTTCTATCTATCTATCTATCTATCTATCTATCTATCTATCTATCTATCTATCTATCTATGTGTATGTATATATACATATATATATATATTCCAAAAAAGCTCGCTCTGCAATCCACTGCCTGTGGCCCGAGGGAGGTGGCACGGACCCCGGCCGAGCGCGCCGGTAATCACAATTCCAAAGTTTTTAGTCACGTAGTATCCCGTGCTCTCAGAAAATTATTGCAAGTCCACACCAAACAGGTTCCAAGGGTGTTTATTCACACCAACAACATGTTTCGGCTGCGTGCAGCCTTGTTCACGTCTATATATATATATATATACATATATATATATATATATATTCACATGGAACTTCGCTTCTTCAACCAACTGTTAAGAAAAACGAACACGGACCCAAGCAGGTAATATGCAGTCTTCTTTATTTTCTGTGCAATCCCATGACCGCCATGACGCGTTTCAGGCCCGATGAGCCCTTGATCACATGACGATTGTTAACAAGCCACACCATTTAAAGTGCCAATGCAGATCATCTGACCACCAGGCCTATGGACGTAAACAATAGCCTACTACTAAAACACCTAGTCGTTCCATATGCAATCCTGTTGAATCAATGTGCTGATAAATACAGATTGATTCACCAATTACTTCATAATTGATAAACAGTGAATTAAATAGCAGCAGCGATAAAGTGCAAAAAATATGACAGCTCTGTGCAACATCACGCAAATAAATAAATAAATATACATCAATATACATAATAGTATAAAATGTGCAAATTTGCCTATAGATGTGCAAAATATGCTGAAAATGTGCAAACCATCGCCAACATGGTGCCTCTACCGGCAGATTTTGATGTCACCAAGACAGCTGTAGCATGGATAATAGTAAAGTCCCTCACCACCTATCCTGCCTGGCACCCAGCAATAAGTTATATATATATCTGCTGTCACCCACAGGTTATGATGACAACACCTGTGATTATAAACGCCCTACTACTATAATAAAGCCTAAGTGGGCCACTCGTAATGTGGTGACTATTCAATGTCCAAACTGTTTTAAAATTGTGGTATAAGATGATGTGCATGTCTATCTCCAGAGAAGGAAACGAGAAACATGTGTCTGAATCATAAAAACCCTACCTAGTGTACAGTGTAAAAAAAAAGGCTAATTGTAATTTCTCTAGCGTTCAGCCGTCTATAACATAATATAAAATTGATTTTGGGCTAGCAACTCAATAACATCACATAATGTAATCCTCCCTACTCTCAACTCCTGGGCCTAAGACTATTCAAAGACAAGTATACAAATCCTCACTGGAGTTTAATCCATTAGGTGTCTTAGAGTCAAGCTCCAGGATATAACGGGTGTCAAGTGTCCTCAATTGGGCCTCACGGTCTCCCCCCTATGTAATGGTGGGACCATGTCTATTGCAAAGTAACTGAAATAATCCAGACTACTCCCATGTGCTGTTTTAAAGTGCCTCGCCACCGGGTATGCCTCATCCTGGTTGCAAATTGCCCGCATGTGCTGGAGTATACGTTTGTGAACCCGCAACTTGGTACTCCCAACATATTGCAGGCCACATGTACACTCCAGCACATATACAGCATATTCGGATTTACACGTCAGCTTTGTCGTTACGGGCACTGGTACCTCACTGAAAGGCGTAATGTATGAAGTCTTATTCTTGCCCAGTTTACACGCTTTGCATGATGCATATTTAACCATATCGCTGTGGCGGCTATACCGCCGCAGCGCTAAGGGGCGGGTGGGCCGCGCGGCGGGCCCATGCTGGTGACGGAACCGCTCCGTCACCAGCCGCGGTTGAGCTGTGCTCATGACGGAGAGGTTCCGTCATGGCCCTGCCCACTTAATAGAACGCGCCGCGCAGGCGCGTCAGGCGGGCCATGACGGAACCGCTCTGTCATCAGCACAGCGCCACCGCGGCTGATGACGGAGCGGTTCCGTCATCAGCACAGAAAGAGTTAATGAATCCATTGGTGGTTTGCAACCAAGACCTATTCGTGCAAACCTCCGGGCTGCTTTTCATGAGCATATCGCTCATGGAGCGCGCCCTACTGAATGTGATCGCCGGGGTTTTAGATAGAGTGCCACCAATTATATAAATATATATTTATAGATTTGCATACACAAATGTATAAGGCCCTGCAAAAAAAATGCACAGGCCAGATATAGAAGGAAGGCTAAAGGCGTTAGTCATTCTTTTATGTCTGCCTGTCCCGGTTTTTGATTCTCAAATTCTCTTCACCCTTGCACAGTGTTTCCCCAACCCCTTTTCAAAACAAGCAAACAAAAACGCTTTAAAACTTTCAGATTCGCTTTGCATCTGCTATCCGTACGAGAAACGCTCGAGGAGATGGGGCGCGTGCGTGTGAAGCACCCCTCCCCCCCCCCCCACCCATCCCCTCTTCCCTGTATCCCCTCTCGCGCAGCTGGTGATGCTCCCCGGGCTTTGCCTGCCTCCTCCCGTCCGCGCGCCCTGACTGGTGGAAACATTCCATCAGGCGCGCGCCGCGCCTCAGCTGCTCTCGAGGTGAATAGTCCCACAGCCCACATTGATTTTCTTTTAGCGCGCGGGCGCACTCCATTTACATGCGCCCGAAAGCGATAGGCCTGCAACGCACATAATAACTGCTGATAAGCGCTGTTTATGCTTTATCCTTTAAGGGAGCCTGCCAGTGTATAATTAGATTTATCTGTTTGCCCTCTGCAGAAGCAGCCCTGCCCTTGCACTCCGGATATTTACAGGAATAGGAGTGGTGCTTAGGACAGCGGCATGGGCCCAGCTTTGCCAAAGCCCATAGGTCGGCCTCGGCAAGAACACCATTTTTTTCCTTCTTTTTTCAAAGATATGTCTTAGGCATTGTAATTATATAAATGCTAAAACATGCTGCTGTCTAAAGGTGGCATGCATATGTATATTTTTTAAACTACATAAACAATGATCATTTGTGGATTGCAGTCAGAAAGCGCCCACAGTTTATTTTGATACATTCCACTTTGGCTATTTGTCAGAGTGTCAGTGTTTGTCCCAGTAGACATGAGGTCTTGTCTTTCTTTGGTCCTGAAGAGTCCGCTAATTTAAGAAGGCCGAAACGCGTCGACCCTTTTCGATGGAAGTGTGTCTTCAAGACAGACTTTCTTTCAATTGTTCAGATTATTGGTAGGCCATGAATAATGATTACAATTGGCATTTCATCATGCCTACCCGCTCTTACTACCTCCAGGTGGATTAAAGAATGTAATAAGTAGCGAACCACCTATTGTGCTTAAAAGATTGACGGAAGGACGAGCAACAGCTGTATTTCTTTTCCATTTAAGATTTTGTGTTTTTCACTGTGTATACATTATTTTTTATTAATGTGATGTCAAGAAATGTACATGTTTATCCAAGGGGCTATATATGAGTTTAGAATTGTTTTGGATGCCTGCTGCTTTGGTCTTAATAATAATAAAAGAATGCCTTGGAGCAATCAGAATGGAGATATGTGGTGGTGACACTAATTGAAGGGGCAGACAGTATTTTTGTGATTCAGTCACTCAGCCCACCGAAAGTAGTTTTGTTGCAGGTCCTGCACCTGACACTTTTGCCCTGCGCCCCATACTCCTGAATCTGGCCAGGCCAGGCTCCCAACTCCCCATCGGATGACCAACCCGCTGCTGGGCATGGGCTTTGGCTGTTCATAGCAGGGGGTGGACTGTATGACCTTGGCAGAGGCCGGGCCCAGCGCCTAAAACCCCGACACCCAATCAGCCACAGGGACAGGGCCAAAGCACCCCCCTCTTCGTCCTGGGAGTCAGGCTGTGCTCACCTTGCCCGCTTATATGTTTTTTTTAATTCATTTACTGGATGTTGGGGGTCATGCCCCTCTGTCCTGCAATGGCCGCCACAACATGTTGTTCAGTAGGAGGCTGTTGAGCCGCTAAAGGGAGAACAAGAGGTCAATCGGGTTCAACCAGGTAAGTCACCGAAGGTCAAAGCGTGCATGATGTCACTTTCGCACGCACTAGCTTTTTGGTGAATTGACTTTCTTGACTGTCTTTAAAAAGCGCAATATGATATTTTAAAGACCACTTTTAGCAATGCTCAAAGTCCTCTGCCGCCGCCCCCTCCAATGCCCCCACCCCTCCCTCTCCCTCTCCACGCCCCGGGTTCATATCCCAGGAAAGGGGGCTTAAGGCTCCATCACTGAATGCTGGCTCAGACTAGGCTGGCCCTGGGTTGGGCTCACTGACGTGTGCGGCGTGCTTGCTGAGCGCTTTCTGCTCGCAGCTGTGTGCTGGACGTGCTAAAATAGCGCCTCGGCATTTCTAGATTCCCGGCTGCTATTCCAGATTGGGCGGGGGTTATAAACAGTTGTCATGATCCGGAGAAAACACGAGGCTGGAGGTTATGGAACGCTGCCCCGGAAAGACTCGCGCCAGAATAGCTCGTAGCATGTTCACAGTGACTCCCTGTGCCCTTTGAACTCCTGGGTGTGGCATCTGTACCCGCAGGGCAGGCGAGTTTGACATGGTTGATGCCAGCACCCGCACTGGGTATAATAGCATTGTTTATACCAGGCCCTAACGCCCCCTGTCTGCTCAGACCCTGACAGTGGTGGCTGCGCGGCCCCTAATATCAAGAGCTGCATCTGGCTCTAATGCCAGTGGCTGCATCGGGCCCTAACACCGTCTCTCTGCCTCAGAAGAACCTAACACCTGAGGCTGCATTAACTCCAACACCAGCATCAGGCCCCAACACTGGTGGCTGAATCAGGCCCTAACACTGGTGGGTGAATCAGGCCCTAACACTGGTGGGTGAATCAGGCCCTAACACTGGTGGCTGAATCAGGCCCTAACACTGGTGGGTGAATCAGGCCCTAACACTGGTGACTGAATCAGGCACTAACACTGGTGGCTGAATCAGGCCCTAACACTGGTGGGTGAATCAGGCCCTAACACTGGTGGCTGAATCAGGCACTAACACTGGTGACTGAATCAGGCCCTAACACTGGTGGCTGTATCAGACCCTAACACTGGTGGCTGAATCAGGCCCTAACACTGGTGGCTGAATCAGGCCCTAACACTGGTGGCTGAATCAGGCCCTAACACTGGTGGCTGTATCAGACCCTAACACTGGTGACTGAATCAGGCCCCAACACTGGTGGCTGAATCAGGCCCTAACACTGGTGGGTGAATCAGGCCCTAACACTGGTGGGTGAATCAGGCCCTAACACTGGTGGCTGAATCAGGCCCTAACACTGGTGGGTGAATCAGGCCCTAACACTGGTGGCTGAATCAGGCCCTAACACTGGTGGCTGAATCAGGCCCTAACACTGGTGGCTGAATCAGGCCCTAACACTGGTGGGTGAATCAGGCCCGAACACTGGTGGGTGAATCAGGCCCTAACACTGGTGGGTGAATCAGGCCCTAACACTGGTGGCTGAATCAGGCCCTAACACTGGTGGGTGAATCAGGCCCTAACACTGGTGGGTGAATCAGGCCCTAACACTGGTGGCTGAATCAGACCCTAACACTGGTGGCTGAATCAGGCCCTAACACTGGTGGGTGAATCAGGCCCTAACACTGGTGGGTGAATCAGGCCCTAACACTGGTGGGTGAATCAGGCCCTAACACTGGTGGCTGAATCAGGCCCTAACACTGGTGGCTGTATCAGACCCTAACACTGGTGGCTGTATCAGGCCCTAACACTGGTGGCTGAATCAGGCCCCAACACTGGTGGCTGAATCAGGCCCTAACACTGGTGGGTGAATCAGGCCCTAACACTGGTGGGTGAATCAGGCCCTAACACTGGTGGCTGAATCAGGCCCTAACACTGGTGGGTGAATCAGGCCCTAACACTGGTGGCTGAATCAGGCACTAACACTGGTGACTGAATCAGGCCCTAACACTGGTGGCTGTATCAGACCCTAACACTGGTGGCTGTATCAGGCCCTAACACTGGTGGCTGAATCAGGCCCTAACACTGGTGGCTGAATCAGGCCCTAACACTGGTGGCTGTATCAGACCCTAACACTGGTGACTGAATCAGGCCCCAACACTGGTGGCTGAATCAGGCCCTAACACTGGTGGGTGAATCAGGCCCTAACACTGGTGGGTGAATCAGGCCCTAACACTGGTGGCTGAATCAGGCCCTAACACTGGTGGGTGAATCAGGCCCTAACACTGGTGGCTGAATCAGGCCCTAACACTGGTGGCTGAATCAGGCCCTAACACTGGTGGCTGAATCAGGCCCTAACACTGGTGGGTGAATCAGGCCCGAACACTGGTGGGTGAATCAGGCCCTAACACTGGTGGCTGAATCAGGCACTAACACTGGTGACTGAATCAGGCCCTAACACTGGTGGCTGTATCAGACCCTAACACTGGTGGCTGTATCAGGCCCTAACACTGGTGGCTGAATCAGGCCCTAACACTGGTGGCTGAATCAGGCCCTAACACTGGTGGCTGTATCAGACCCTAACACTGGTGGGTGAATCAGACCCTAACACTGGTGGCTGTATCAGACCCTAACACTGGTGGCTGAATCAGGCCCCAACACTGGTGGCTGAATCATGCCCTAACACTGGTGGCTGAATCAGGCCCTAACACTGGTGGGTGAATCAGACCCTAACACTGGTGGCTGAATCAGGCCCCAACACTGGTGGCTGAATCATGCCCTAACACTGGTGGCTGAATCAGGCCCTAACACTGGTGGGTGAATCAGGCCCTAACACTGGTGGGTGAATCAGGCCCTAACACTGGTGGGTGAATCAGGCCCTAACACTGGTGGGTGGCTGAATCAGGCCCTAACACTGGTGGCTGTATCAGACCCTAACACTGGTGGCTGTATCAGGCCCTAACACTGGTGGGTGAATCAGGCCCTAACACTGGTGGCTGAATCAGGCCCTAACACTGGTGGCTGTATCAGACCCTAACACTGGTGGGTGAATCAGGCCCTAAAACTGGTGGCTGTATCAGACCCTAACACTGGTGGCTGAATCAGGCCCCAACACTGGTGGCTGAATCATGCCCTAACACTGGTGGGTGAATCAGGCCCTAACACTGGTGGCTGAATCAGGCCCTAACACTGGTGGGTGAATCAGGCCCTAACACTGGTGGCTGAATCAGGCCCTAACACTGGTGGGTGAATCAGGCCCTAACACTGGTGGCTGAATCAGGCACTAACACTGGTGACTGAATCAGGCCCTAACACTGGTGGCTGTATCAGACCCTAACACTGGTGGCTGTATCAGGCCCCAACACTGGTGGCTGAATCAGGCCCTAACACTGGTGGGTGAATCAGGCCCTAACACTGGTGGGTGAATCAGGCCCTAACACTGGTGGCTGAATCAGGCCCTAACACTGGTGGGTGAATCAGGCCCTAACACTGGTGGCTGAATCAGGCACTAACACTGGTGACTGAATCAGGCCCTAACACTGGTGGCTGTATCAGACCCTAACACTGGTGGCTGTATCAGGCCCTAACACTGGTGGCTGAATCAGGCCCTAACACTGGTGGCTGAATCAGGCCCTAACACTGGTGACTGAATCAGGCCCCAACACTGGTGACTGAATCAGGCCCCAACACTGGTGGGTGAATCAGGCCCTAACACTGGTGGGTGAATCAGGCCCTAACACTGGTGGCTGAATCAGGCCCTAACACTGGTGGGTGAATCAGGCCCTAACACTGGTGGGTGAATCAGGCCCTAACACTGGTGGCTGAATCAGGCCCTAACACTGGTGGCTGAATCAGGCCCTAACACTGGTGGCTGAATCAGGCCCTAACACTGGTGGGTGAATCAGGCCCGAACACTGGTGGGTGAATCAGGCCCTAACACTGGTGGCTGAATCAGGCACTAACACTGGTGACTGAATCAGGCCCTAACACTGGTGGCTGTATCAGACCCTAACACTGGTGGCTGTATCAGGCCCTAACACTGGTGGCTGAATCAGGCCCTAACACTGGTGGCTGTATCAGACCCTAACACTGGTGGGTGAATCAGACCCTAACACTGGTGGCTGTATCAGACCCTAACACTGGTGGCTGAATCAGGCCCCAACACTGGTGGCTGAATCATGCCCTAACACTGGTGGCTGAATCAGGCCCTAACACTGGTGGGTGAATCAGACCCTAACACTGGTGGCTGAATCAGGCCCCAACACTGGTGGCTGAATCATGCCCTAACACTGGTGGCTGAATCAGGCCCTAACACTGGTGGGTGAATCAGGCCCTAACACTGGTGGGTGAATCAGGCCCTAACACTGGTGGGTGAATCAGGCCCTAACACTGGTGGGTGGCTGAATCAGGCCCTAACACTGGTGGCTGTATCAGACCCTAACACTGGTGGCTGTATCAGGCCCTAACACTGGTGGGTGAATCAGGCCCTAACACTGGTGGCTGAATCAGGCCCTAACACTGGTGGCTGTATCAGACCCTAACACTGGTGGGCGAATCAGGCCCTAAAACTGGTGGCTGTATCAGACCCTAACACTGGTGGCTGAATCAGGCCCCAACACTGGTGGCTGAATCATGCCCTAACACTGGTGGGTGAATCAGGCCCTAACACTGGTGGCTGAATCAGGCCCTAACACTGGTGGGTGAATCAGGCCCTAACACTGGTGGCTGAATCAGGCCCTAACACTGGTGGGTGAATCAGGCCCTAACACTGGTGGCTGAATCAGGCCCTAACACTGGTGGGTGAATCAGGCCCTAACACTGGTGGGTGAATCAGGCCCTAACACTGGTGGGTGAATCAGGCCCTAACACTGGTGGGTGAATCAGGCCCTAACACTGGTGGCTGAATCAGGCCCTAACACTGGTGGCTGTATCAGACCCTAACACTGGTGGGTGAATCAGACCCTAACACTGGTGGCTGTATCAGACCCTAACACTGGTGGCTGAATCAGGCCCCAACACTGGTGGCTGAATCATGCCCTAACACTGGTGGCTGAATCAGGCCCTAACACTGGTGGGTGAATCAGGCCCTAACACTGGTGGGTGAATCAGGCCCTAACACTGGTGGCTGTATCAGACCCTAACACTGGTGGCTGAATCAGGCCCCAACACTGGTGGCTGAATCAGGCCCTAACACTGGTGGGTGAATCAGGCCCTAACACTGGTGGCTGAATCAGGCCCTAACACTGGTGGCTGTATCAGACCCTAACACTGGTGGCTGTATCAGGCCCTAACACTGGTGGGTGAATCAGGCCCTAAAACTGGTGGCTGTATCAGACCCTAACACTGGTGGCTGAATCAGGCCCCAACACTGGTGGCTGAATCATGCCCTAACACTGGTGGCTGAATCAGGCCCTAACACTGGTGGGTGAATCAGGCCCTAAAACTGGTGGCTGAATCAGGCCCTAACACTGGTGGCTGAATCAGGCCCTAACACTGGTGGCTGTATCAGACCCTAACACTGGTGGCTGTATCAGACCCTAACACTGGTGGCTGAATCAGGCCCCAACACTGGTGGCTGAATCAGGCCCTAACACTGGTGGCTGAATCAGGCCCTAACACTGGTGGGTGAATCAGGCCCTAAAACTGGTGGCTGAATCAGGCCCGAACACTGGTGGCTGTATCGGACCATAACACTGGTGGCTGAATCAGGCCCCAACACTGGTGGCTGTATCGGGCCCTCACACTGGTGGCTGAATCAGGCCCTAACACTGGTGGCTGTATCAGACCCTAACACTGGTGGCTGTATTAGGCCCGAACACTGGTGGCTGTATCGGACCCTAACACTGGTGGCTGAATCAGGCCCCAACACTGGTGGCTGTATCGGACCCTAACACTGGTTGATGAATCAGGCCCTAACACTGGTGGCTGAATCAGGCCCTAACAATGGTGGCTGAATCAGGCCCGAACACTGGTGGCTGTATCGGACCCTAACACTGGTGGCTGAATCAGGCCCCAACACTGGTGGCTGAATCAGGCCCTAACGCTGGTGGCTGTATCAGACCCTAACGCTGGTGGCTGAATCGGGCCCTAACACTGGTGGCTGAATCAGGCCCTAACGCTGGTGGCTAAATCAGGCCCTACCATTGGTGGTTGTATCAGACCCTAACACTGGTGGGTGAATCAGGCCCTAACGCTGGTGGCTGTATCAGACCCTAACGCTAGTGGCTGAATCAGGCCCTAACGCTGGTGGCTGAATCAGGCCCTAACACCAGCAGCTGCATTAAGCCTTACACCAGGAGCTTCATCAAGCCTTACACCAGCAGCTTCATGAAGCCGTACACCAGCAGCTGCATTAATCCTTACCCCAGCAGCTGCATTAAGACTAACACCAGCAGCTGCATTAAGCCTTACACCAGCAGCTGCATTACGCCTTACTCCAGCAGCTTCATTAAGCCTTACTCCAGCATCTGCATTAAGTCTTACACCAGCAGTTGCATTAATCCTTACACCAGCAGCTTCATTAATCCTTATACCAGCAGCTTCATAAATCCTAACATCAGCAGCTGCATTAGGCCTTACACCGGCAGCTGCATTAAGCCTTACACCAGCAGCTGCATTAAGCCTTACACCAGCAACTGCATTAAGCCTTACACCAGCAGCTGCATTAAGCCTCAACACCAACAGCTTCATTAATCCTTACACCAGCAGCTTCATTAATCCTTATACCAGCAGCTTCATAAATCCTAACATCAGCAGCTGCATTAGGCCTTACACCGGCAGCTGCATTAAGCCTTACACCAGCAGCTGCATTAGGCCTTACACCGGCAGCTGCATTGAGCCTTACACCAGCAGCTGCATTAAGCCTCAACACCAACAGCTTCATTAATCCTTATACCAGCAGCTTCATAAATCCTAACATCAGCAGCTGCATTAGGCCTTACACCGGCAGCTGCATTAAGCCTTACACCAGCAGCTGCATTAAGCCTTACACCAGCAGCTGCATTAATCCTTACACCAGCAGCTTCATTAAGCCTAACATCAACAGCTGCATTAAGCCTTACACCAGCAGCTTCATTAATCCTTACACCAGCAGCTTCATGAAGCCAAACATCAGCAGCTGCATTAAGCCTTACACCAGCAGCTGTATTGATCCTTATACCAGCAGCTTCATTAAGCCTTACACCAGCACCTGCATTAAGCCTTACACCAACAGCTTCATTTAGCCTTACACCAGCACCTGCATTAAGCCTTACACCAGCAGCTTCATTAAGCCTTAAACCAGCAGCTGCATTAAGACTAACACCAACAGCTGCATTCATCCTTACACCAGCAGTTGCATTAAGCCTCAACACTAGCAGCAGCATTAAGCCTTACACCAGCAGCTGCATTTAGCTTTAACACTAGCAGCTGCATTAAGCCTTACACCAGCGGCGCCATTAAGCCTTACACCAGCAGCTGTATGAAGCCTTACACCAGCAGCTGCATTAAGCCGTACACCAGCAGCTTCATTAAGCCTTACACCAGCAGCTTTATTAAGCCCTACACCAGCAGCTTCATTAAGCCTTACACCAGCAGCTGCATTAAGCCTTACACCAGCAGCTGCATTAAGCCTTACACCAGCAGCGTCATTAAGCCTTACACCAGCAGCTTCATTAAGCCTTACACCAACAGCTTTATTAAGCCTTACACCAGATGCTGCATTAAGACTAACACCAGCAGCTGCATTAAGCCTTATACCAGCTGCTGCATTAAGACTAACACCAGCAGCTGCATTAATCCTTACACCAGCAGTTGCATTAAGCCTCAACACTAGCAGCAGCATTAAGCCTTACACCAGCAGCTGCATTAGGCTTTAACACTAGCAGCTGCATTAAGTCTTACACCAGCGGCGCCATTAAGCCTTACACCAGCAGCTGTGTGAAGCCTTACACCACCAGCTTCATAAAGCCGTACACCAGCAGCTGTATGAAGCCTTACACCAGCAGCTACATTAAGCCTTACACCAGCAGCTTCATTAAGCCTTACACCAGTAGCTTTATTAAGCCCTACACCAGCAGCTTCATTAAGCCTTACACCAGCAGCTGCATTAAGCCTTACACCAGCAGCTGCATTAACCCTTACACCAGAGGCTTCATTAAGCCTTACACCAGCAGCTGTATTAAGCCCTACACCAGCAGCTTCATTAAGCCTTACACCAGCAGCAGCATTAAGCCTTACACCAGCAGCTGCATTAAGCCTTACACCAGCAGCTTCATTAAGCCTTACACCAGCAGCTTCATTAAGCCTTACACCAGCAGCTTCATTAAGCCTTACACCAGCAGCTGCATTAAGCCTTACACCAGCAGCTTCATTAAGCCTTACACCAGCAGCTGCATTAAGACTAACACCAGCAGCTGCATTAAGACTAACACCAGCAGCTGCATTAATCCTTACACCAGCAGTTGCATTAAGCCTCAACACTAGCAGCAGCATTAAGCCTTACACCAGGAGCTGCATTAAGCTTTAACACTAGCAGCTGCATTAAGCCTTACACCAGCGGCGCCATTAAGCCTTACAACAGCAGCTGAATGAAGCCTTACACCAGCAGCTTCATGAAGAATTACACCACCAGCTTCATGAAGCCGTACACCAGCAGCTGTATGAAGCCTGACACCAGCAGCTGCATTAAGCCTTACACCAGCAGCTGCATTAATCCTTACACCAGCAGCTTCATTAAGCCTTACTCCAGCAGCTGCATTAAGCCTTACACCAGCAGCTTCATTAAACCTTACTCCAGCAGCTGAATTAGGCCCTAACATCGGCCGCTGTATTGAGCCTTACTCCAGCAGCTGCATTAAGCCTTACACCAGCAGTTGCATTAAGCCTCAACACTAGCAGCAGCATTAAGCCTTACACCAGCAGCTGCATTAAGCTTTAACACTAGCAGCTGCATTAAGTCTTACACCAGCGGCGCCATTAAGCCTTACACCAGCAGCTGTATGAAGCCTTACACCAGCAGCTTCATGAAGCCGTACACCAGCAGCTGTATGAAGCCTTACACCAGCAGCTGCATTAAGCCTTACACCAGCAGCTTCATTAAGCCTTACACCAGCAGCTTTATTAAGCCCTACACCAGCAGCTTCATTAAGCCTTACACCAGCAGCTGCATTAAGCCTTACACCAGCAGCTGCATTAACCCTTACACCAGAGGCTTCATTAAGCCTTACACCAGCAGCTGTATTAAGCCCTACACCAGCAGCTTCATTAAGCCTTACACCGGCAGCTGCATTAAGCCTTACACCAGCAGCTGCATTAAGCCTTACACCCAGCAGCTTCATTAAGCCTTACACCAGCAGCTTCATTAAGCCTTACACCAGCAGCTTCATTAAGCCTTACACCAGCAGCTGCATTAAGCCTTACACCAGCAGCTTCATTAAGCCTTACACCAGCAGCTGCATTAAGACTAACACCAGCAGCTGCATTAAGACTAACACCAGCAGCTGCATTAATCCTTACACCAGCAGCTGCATTAAGCCTCAACACTAGCAGCAGCATTAAGCCTTACATCAGCAGCTGCATTAAGCTTTAACACTAGCAGCTGCATTAAGCCTTACACCAGCGGCGCCATTAAGCCTTACAACAGCAGCTGAATGAAGCCTTACACCAGCAGCTTCATGAAGCCTTACACCACCAGCTTCATGAAGCCGTACACCAGCAGCTGCATGAAGCCTTACACCAGCAGCTGCATTAATCCTTACACCAGCAGCTTTATTAAGCCTTACTCCAGCAGCTGCATTAAGCCTTAAACCAGCAGCTTCATTAAACCTTACTCCAGCAGCTTCATTAAGCCTTACTCCAGCAGCTGCATTAAGCCTTACACCAGCAGTTGCATTAAGCCTCAACACTAGCAGCAGCATTAAGCCTTACACCAGCAGCTGCATTAAGCTTTAACACTAGCAGCTGCATTAAGTCTTACACCAGCGGCGCCATTAAGCCTTACACCAGCAGCTGTATGAAGCCTTACACCAGCAGCTTCATGAAGCCGTACACCAGCAGCTGTATGAAGCCTTACACCAGCAGCTGCATTAAGCCTTACACCAGCAGCTTCATTAAGCCTTACACCAGCAGCTTTATTAAGCCCTACACCAGCAGCTTCATTAAGCCTTACACCAGCAGCTGCATTAAGCCTTACACCAGCAGCTGCATTAACCCTTACACCAGAGGCTTCATTAAGCCTTACACCAGCAGCTGTATTAAGCCCTACACCAGCAGCTTCATTAAGCCTTACACCGGCAGCTGCATTAAGCCTTACACCAGCAGCTGCATTAAGCCTTACACCCAGCAGCTTCATTAAGCCTTACACCAGCAGCTTCATTAAGCCTTACACCAGCAGCTTCATTAAGCCTTACACCAGCAGCTGCATTAAGCCTTACACCAGCAGCTTCATTAAGCCTTACACCAGCAGCTGCATTAAGACTAACACCAGCAGCTGCATTAAGACTAACACCAGCAGCTGCATTAATCCTTACACCAGCAGTTGCATTAAGCCTCAACACTAGCAGCAGCATTAAGCCTTACATCAGCAGCTGCATTAAGCTTTAACACTAGCAGCTGCATTAAGCCTTACACCAGCGGCGCCATTAAGCCTTACAACAGCAGCTGAATGAAGCCTTACACCAGCAGCTTCATGAAGCCTTACACCACCAGCTTCATGAAGCCGTACACCAGCAGCTGTATGAAGCCTTACACCAGCAGCTGCATTAATCCTTACACCAGCAGCTTTATTAAGCCTTACTCCAGCAGCTGCATTAAGCCTTAAACCAGCAGCTTCATTAAACCTTACTCCAGCAGCTTCATTAAGCCTTACTCCAGCAGCTGCATTAGGCCCTAACATCGGCAGCTGTATTGAGCCTTACTCCAGCAGCTGCATTAAGCCTTACACCAGCAGTTGCATTAAGCCTCAACACTAGCAGCAGCATTAAGCCTTACACCAGCAGCTGCATTAAGCTTTAACACTAGCAGCTGCATTAAGCCTTACACCAGCGGCGCCATTAGGCCTTACACCATCAGCTGTATGAAGCCTTACACCAGCAGCTGCATTAAGCCGTACACCAGCAGCTTCATTAAGCCTTACACCAGCAGCTTTATTAAGCCCTTCACCAGCAGCTTCATTAAGCCTTACACCAGCAGCTGCATTAAGCCTTACACCAGCAGCTGCATTAAGCCTTACACCAGCAGCGTCATTAAGCCTTACACCAGCAGCTTCATTAAGCCTTACACCAGCAGCTTCATTAAGCCTTACACCAGATGCTGCATTAAGACTAACACCAGCAGCTGCATTAAGGCTTACACCAGCAGCTGCTTTAAGACTAACACCAGCAGCTGCATTAATCCTTACACCAGCAGTTGCATTACGCCTCAACACTAGCAGCAGCATTAAGCCTTACACCAGCAGCTGCATTAAGCTTTAACACTAGCAGCTGTATTAAGCCTTACACCAGCGGCGCCATTAAGCCTTACACCAGCAGCTGTATGAAGCCTTACACCACCAGCTTCATGAAGCCGTACACCAGCAGCTGTATGAAGCCTTACACCAGCAGCTTCATTAAGCCTTACACCAGCAGCTTTATTGAGCCCTACACCAGCAGCTTCATTAAGCCTTACACCAGCAGCTGCATTAAGCCTTACACCAGCAGCTGCATTAACCCTTACACCAGAGGCTTCATTAAGCCTTACACCAGCAGCTGTATTAAGCCCTACGCCAGCAGCATCATTAAGTCTTACACCAGCAGCTGCATTAAGCCTTACACCAGCAGCTGCATTAAGCCTTACACCAGCAGCTTCATTAAGCTTAAGCCTTACACCAGCAGCTTCATTAAGCCTTACACCAGCAGCTGCATTAAGCCTTACACCAGCAGCTTCATTAAGCCTTACACCAGCAGCTGCATTAAGACTAACACCAGCAGCTGCATTAAGACTAACACCAGCAGCTGCATTAATCCTTACACCAGCAGTTGCATTAAGCCTCAACACTAGCAGCAGCATTAAGCCTTACACCAGCAGCTGCATTAAGCTTTAACACTAGCAGCTGCATTAAGCCTTACACCAGCGGCGCCATTAAGCCTTACACCAGCAGCTGAATGAAGCCTTACACCAGCAGCTTCATGAAGCCTTACACCACCAGCTTCATGAAGCCGTACACCAGCAGCTGTATGAAGCCTTACTCCAGCAGCTGCATTAAGCCTTACTCCAGCAGCTTCATTAAGCCTTACTCCAGCAGCTTCATTAAGCCATACTCCAGCACCTTCATTAGGAGTAACACCAGCAGCTGCATTAAGAGTAACACCAGCAGCTTCATTAAGCCTTACTCCTGCAGCTGCATTAAGCCTTACTCCAGCACAGCAGCTGCATTTAGCCTTACACCAGCAGCTGCATTAAGCCTTATTCCAGCACAGCAGCTGCATTAAGCCTTACACCAGCAGCTTCATTAAGCCTTACACCAGCAGCTGCATTAATCCTTACACCAGCAGCTTTATTAAGCCTTACTCCAGCAGCTGCATTAAGCCTTACACCAGCAGCGTCATTAAACCTTACTCCAGCAGCTTCATTAAGCCTTACTCCAGCAGCTGCATTAGGCCCTAACATCGGCAGCTTTATTGAGCCTTACTCCAGCAGCTGCATTAAGCCTTACACCAGCAGTTGCATTAAGCCTCAACACTAGCAGCAGCATTAAGCCTTACACCAGCAGCTGCATTAAGCTTTAACACTAGCAGCTGCATTAAGCCTTACACCAGCGGCACCATTAGGCCTTACACCAGCAGCTTCATTAAGCCTTACACCAGCAGCTTTATTAAGCCCTACACCAGCAGCTTCATTAAGCCTTACACCAGCAGCTGCATTAAGCCTTACACCAGCAGCTGCATTAAGCCTTACACCAGCAGCGTCATTAAGCCTCACACCAGCAGCTTCATTAAGCCTTACACCAGCAGCTTCATTAAGCCTTACACCAGATGCTGCATTAAGACTAACACCAGCAGCTGCATTAAGGCTTACACCAGCAGCTGCATTAAGACTAACACCAGCAGCTGCATTAATCCTTACACCAGCAGTTGCATTAAGCCTCAACACTAGCAGCAGCATTAAGCCTTACACCAGCAGCTGCATTAAGCTTTAACACTAGCAGCTGCATTAAGCCTTACACCAGCGGCGCCATTAAGCCTTACACCAGCAGCCGTATGAAGCCTTACACCACCAGCTTCATGAAGCCGTACACCAGCAGTTGTATGAAGCCTTACACCAGCAGCTTCATTAAGCCTTACACCAGCAGCTTTATTAAGCCCTACACCAGCAGCTTCATTAAGCCTTACACCAGCAGCTGCATTAAGCCTTACACCAGCAGCTGCATTAACCCATACACCAGAGGCTTCATTAAGCCTTACACCAGCAGCTGTATTAAGCCCTACGCCAGCAGCTTCATTAAGCCTTACACCAGCAGCTGCATTAAGCCTTACACCAGCAGCTGCATTAAGCCTTACACCAGCAGCTTCATTAAGCTTAAGCCTTACACCAGCAGCTTCATTAAGCCTTACACCAGCAGCTGCATTAAGCCTTACACCAGCAGCTTCATTAAGCCTTACACCAGCAGCTGCATTAAGACTAACACCAGCAGCTGCATTAAGACTAACACCAGCAGCTGCATTAATCCTTACACCAGCAGGTGCATTAAGCCTCAACACTAGCAGCAGCATTAAGCCTTACACCAGCAGCTGCATTAAGCTTTAACACTAGCAGCTGCATTAAGCCTTACACCAGCGGCGCCATTAAGCCTTACACCAGCAGCTGCATTAAGGTTTAACACTAGCAGCTGCATTAAGCCTTACACCAGCGGCGCCATTAAGCCTTACACCAGCAGCTGTATGAAGCCTTACACCACCAGCTTCATGAAGCCGTACACCAGCAGCTGTATGAAGCCTTACACCAGCAGCTTCATTAAGCCTTACACCAGCAGCTTTATTAAGCCCTACACCAGCAGCTTCATTAAGCCTTACACCAGCAGCTGCATTAAGCCTTACACCAGCAGCTGCATTAACCCTTACACCAGAGGCTTCATTAAGCCTTACACCAGCAGCTGTATTAAGCCCTACGCCAGCAGCTTCATTAAGCCTTACACCAGCAGCTGCATTAAGCCTTACACCAGCAGCTGCATTAAGCCTTACACCAGCAGCTTCATTAAGCTTAAGCCTTACACCAGCAGCTTCATTAAGCCTTACTCCAGCAGCTGCATTAAGCCTTACACCAGCAGCTTCATTAAGCCTTACACCAGCAGCTGCATTAAGCCTTACACCAGCAGCTTCATTAAGCCTTACACCAGCAGCTGCATTAAGCCTTACACCAGCAGCTTCATTAAGCCTTACACCAGCAGCTTCATTAAGCCTTACACCTGCAGTAGGCCTCACACCTGTAGTAGGCCCAACACCAGTCGTTGCCTTAGGCCTTAACATTAGCAGCTTCATTAAGCTTTACTCCAGCAGCTGCATTAAGCCTTACACCAGCAGCTTCATTAAGCCTTACACCAGCAGCTGCATTAATCCTTACACCAGCAGCTTTATTAAGCCTTACTCCAGCAGCTGCATTAAGCCTTACACCAGCAGCGTCATTAAACCTTACTCCAGCAGCTTCATTAAGCCTTACTCCAGCAGCTGCATTAGGCCCTAACATCGGCAGCTTTATTGAGCCTTACTCCAGCAGCTGCATTAAGCCTTACACCAGCAGTTGCATTAAGCCTCAACACTAGCAGCAGCATTAAGCCTTACACCAGCAGCTGCATTAAGCTTTAACACTAGCAGCTGCATTAAGCCTTACACCAGCGGCACCATTAGGCCTTACACCAGCAGCTTCATTAAGGTTTAACACTAGCAGCTGCATTAAGCCTTACACCAGCGGCGCCATTAAGCCTTACACCAGCAGCTGTATGAAGCCTTACACCACCAGCTTCATGAAGCCGTACACCAGCAGCTGTATGAAGCCTTACACCAGCAGCTTCATTAAGCCTTACACCAGCAGCTTTATTAAGCCCTACACCAGCAGCTTCATTAAGCCTTACACCAGCAGCTGCATTAAGCCTTACACCAGCAGCTGCATTAACCCTTACACCAGAGGCTTCATTAAGCCTTACACCAGCAGCTGTATTAAGCCCTACGCCAGCAGCTTCATTAAGCCTTACACCAGCAGCTGCATTAAGCCTTACACCAGCAGCTGCATTAAGCCTTACACCAGCAGCTTCATTAAGCTTAAGCCTTACACCAGCAGCTTCATTAAGCCTTACTCCAGCAGCTGCATTAAGCCTTACACCAGCAGCTTCATTAAGCCTTACACCAGCAGCTGCATTAAGCCTTACACCAGCAGCTTCATTAAGCCTTACACCAGCAGCTGCATTAAGCCTTACACCAGCAGCTTCATTAAGCCTTACACCAGCAGCTGCATTAAGCCTTACACCAGCAGCTTCATTAAGCCTTACACCAGCAGCTGCATTAAGCCTTACACCAGCAGCTTCATTAAGCCTTACACCAGCAGCTTCATTAAGCCTTACACCTGCAGTAGGCCTCACACCTGTAGTAGGCCCAACACCAGTCGTTGCCTTAGGCCTTAACATTAGCAGCTTCATTAAGCTTTACTCCAGCAGCTGCATTAGGCATAACACCAGTGGTTGTATCAGGTGTTGTGAGAATCGTTGACTGTTTACAACAGATCACCCCTCACTTAAAGAAGGGTGACTGACTGCTCCAGGCACTGACCGATCAAGGGGTGAATCGCAGGCCGGTGGTAGCATCCAGAAAGGTCCACCACTTTGCTAACAATGTACATTTTAAAAATATGAAGGGTACCTCGGGCCAGCGTTGCCTTGTATTTTAGACTTGTGGAGCCGTGACTGGTCTCTCCGCCCCCTCCACCGGCCTTAGAACTGTTCTCGGTCCCACAGGGGAAGGATATTCCCTGCGGGGACCTCAGACTCTGAGACTCCTTCTCGGAGAGACAGTCTGAGCCCTGTGGGTATCAACAAGCAGAGGAAACGCATAATGTGTCTGCTCCAGCAAGTGGTGGGTGGAACAAACGCTTGTATCCCGGCCAAGCCTTGCTAATGGCTTTTCTGAAATCCACTCCAGTGGCTCTAAGGAAACCGAGGAGCCAGTGATGAGGCGTGGGCAATCTCAGGCAAAGGAAAACTCAGCAGACATTCAGCCCATCCACCATCACCACAGAATCTCAGGCAAAGGAAAACTGAGCAGACATTCAGCCCATCCACCGTCACCACAGAATCTCAGGCAAAGGAAACCTGAGCAGAGCCTCAGCCCATCCACCATCAGCACAGAATCTCAGGCAAAGGAAACCTGAGCAGAGCCTCAGCCCTTCCACCATCACCACAGAATCTCAGGCAAAGGAAACCTGAGCAGAGCCTCAGCCCATCCACCATCACCACAGAATCTCAGGCAAAGGAAAACTGAGCAGACATTCAGCCCATCCACCGTCAGCACAGAATCTCAGGCAAAGGAAAACTGAGCAGAGCCTCAGCCCTTCCACCATCACCACAGAATCTCAGGCAAAGGAAACCTGAGCAGAGCCTCAGCCCATCCACCATCACCACAGAATCTCAGGCAAAGGAAAACTGAGCAGACATTCAGCCCATCCACCGTCAGCACAGAATCTCAGGCAAAGGAAAACTGAGCAGACCCTCAGCCCATCCACCCATCACCAAAGAATCTCAGGCAAAGGAAAACTGAGCAGACATTCAGCCCATCCACCGTCAGCAAGGAATCTCAGGCAAAGGAAAACTGAGCAGACCCTCAGCCCGTCCACCATCACCACAGAATCTCAGGCAAAGGAAACCTGAGCAGAGCCTAAGCCCATCCACCATCACCACAGAATCTCAGGCAAAGGAAACCTGAGCAGACCCTTAGTCCATCCACCATCACCAAAGAATCTCAGGTAAAGGAAAACTGAGCAGACATTCAGCCCATCCACCATCACCACAGAATCTCAGGCAAAGGAAACCTGAGCAGAGCCTCAGCCCATCCACCATCACCACAGAATCTCAGGCAAAGGAAACCTGAGCAGACCCTTAGCCCATCCACCATCACCACAGAATCTCAGGCAAAGGAAAACTGAGCAGACCCTCAGCCGGTCCACCATCACCACAGAATCTCAGGCAAAGGAAAACTGAGCAGACATTCAGCCCATCCACCATCACCACAGAATCTCAGGCAAAGGAAACCTAAGCAGAGCCTCAGCCCATCCACCATCACCACAGAATCTCAGGCAAAGGAAACCTGAGCAGACCCTTAGCCCATCCACCATCACCACAGAATCTCAGGCAAAGGAAAACTGAGCAGACATTCAGCCCATCCACCATCACCACAGAATCTCAGGCAAAGGAAACCTGAGCAGACCCTTAGCCCTTCCACCATCACCACAGAATCTCAGGCAAAGGAAAACTGAGCAGACCCTCAGCCCGTCCACCATCACCACCAAATCTGAGGCAGAGGAAAACTGAGCAGACCCTCAGCCCATCCACCATCACCACAGAATCTCAGGCAAAGGAAAACTGAGCAGACCCTCGGCCCATCCACCATCACCACAGAATCTGAGGCAAAGGAAAACTGAGCAGGCCCTCAGCCTGTCCACCATCACCACAGAATCTCAGGCAAAGAAAAACTGAGCAGACATTCAGCCCATCCACCGTCACCAAGGAATCTCAGGCAAAGGAAAACTGAGCAGACATTCAGCCCATCCCCATCACCAAAGAATCTCAGGCAAAGGAAAACTGAGCAGACATTCAGCCCATCCCCCGTCACCAAGGAATCTCAGGCAAAGGAAAACTGAGCAGACATTCAGCCCATCCACCGTCACGAAAGAATCTGAGGCAAAGGAAAACTGAGCAGACCCTCAGCCCATCCACCATCACCACAGAATCTCAGGCAAAGGAAAACTGAGCAGACCCTCGGCCCATCCACCATCACCAAAGAATCTCAGGCAAAGGAAAACTGAGCAGGCCCTCGGCCCATCCACCATCACCAAAGAATCTCAGGCAAAGGAAAACTGAGCAGACCCTCAGCCCATCCACCGTCACCAAAGAATCTGAGGCAAAGGAAAACTGAGCAGACCCTCAGCCCATCCACCATCACCAAAGAATCTCAGGCAAAGAAAAACTGAGCAGGCCCTCAGCCCATCCACCATCCCCACAGAATCCTAACTAATTACTTCTTAAAGAAAAACTGTGTCACTATAATGAATGTATACTACCATCTGCAAATTACAGTTCTGCTGGGAATAGACTGGGCTTGGCTGTAGTGCTTAATTGGTGCAGGTGGTTTCCAGTGCTCAACACTGGCACTTAATTGTCAACACCAGCACTTATGACAGTCTACCACATGGTGGCGATATCTGTCTAATATACAAATGAGCACAACAGCTGTTTATTAATTCAATATACATTAAAAAGGACTAATACTTGCCGCCAAAGACATCCTTATGGTGTTGGTGCACCTGGAATTGTCTGAATGGTCACACTTGTAGGAGTGTGATGGTTTGTAGTTGTGTTTGTTCTGTCATTGGCAGCACTGGCAGGGGAAATGGGTGGTGCAAGCTGCAGGGGCCTTCTGACGAGGGCCCTGGCACTTATGTTTTTACTTTTTACAAATTAAGCACTGAATTGGCCTGTAATCCTGGTATTACAGTAAGTAGTATATTACCTATTAATACCACAGGAATGACATTACTGTTGTGGTGGCGGAGATAGTAGCATAACTAGAGGAGGAATCCTTGTCGCCCTTCACTAAGGAACAGGGTGTTTTCAAGCCCGAGCAAGTGTCAGTTAAATGGATTAATTTGGCCTTTTAAAGTGTTTTTTAAATCCTTCTAAATTCTCAAAAATGTTACTGTCTGAAGGTGCTTACCCGTGCACCACTTCACAGTGATTATTAGTTACAGCAATTGGGACAGAACCTCCAACAATCTGTAGTAGTGCAATAACTTTGTCACTCCCTTAAAATACACATTGTTCTGAAGTGACCCCCAGAAAGTGTATGAACTATTAAAAAAAACAAATGCATTCAATATGCTTCTTGCTAGTGTTTCAAATACATCCATAAATAAAGGTTCTCAATTTTTCCACAAATGTCTAAATAAAAAGATTACAACACTCAGAAACTTGAGAAGTTAAAACAGTTGACATAAAAATATATAGTTATCCAGCAAGCGCCTATTGTTATTAAAAACTGCTTCCGAGCACACGGGAGGCAACCCCACCGAGCAGACCATGCATCCGTGAGACCTAAAGAGAACAAATGAATGAATTAGCATTTTATGGCGGGCTTTGTGGAAAACAGAACAATCTATCAGCTGGTGGCTGGTTGTTGGGAAAAGTGGCCATTTGCTAATTGAAGGGCTCGTAGCCAGTGGGAGGGCGGAGAAAGTTATGTGAGTGAGAGGAGAGGCGGCTTTGTCGTCTTGAGGGAGCTGATGAAGGCTTCAGCACTTAACCTTTTGTGACCCCGGAGCAGCAGGGCATTAGTAGCCCAATGGGAATGCAGCCAGGCCCTGCAATCGATAGCCGAGCTTGTTCCCTTTCACCGCTGGCTGCTGCATCGCATTGACGCCGGGTCACTTAGTGTCAGGAGGGCTGACGAAGGCGAGTGGAGGGCACGAGTTTATGCACACACAGCAACTGAACACAAACTTATAAACACACGGGAGTCACCAACAGACACTTAGCAATACAACACGCAACGCGCCCTACACTCACAGCTCAGGCACGCGTGGCCACGAGGAATTACTTCACTAAAATGCCAGCAGTAACGGAAGTGACATCACGCATCCTCTGGCCACTGATGATATCAGTAGTCTCATCAGATTCGGTGGTATAGGTAATAGGATGTGGGCGCCTATAGGTAATTACACCAGATATTCAGAAAAAGACGTGATGGTGCTCAAGGTTTAGAGAGAACCACCTGCCTCCCTAGGTTCTGTGGCAAGAGCAACAAGACATCATAAATTGTAAACCCAAGCACACGTACAATTCAACTGGTAGTTTCGGATGTTAATTATACATAAAACACAATAAATCAATTTCTTTTTTCTCCTTTTTTCCCCCTCTTTTTCCTTTTAATAGATCTTCATGTTTTCAGTAAGTGAACAGTTCCCAAGCCAACACGTGTTTCGTCGCCTCAGTATGCTTGTACATGCGACTTGTTCACAGCTGAACAAATTCACTCTATTGAGGTTTTAAGTGCGGCAATAATTCCAAGCCACACTACTCCTGTGGTGTGAGGGGAATCCTGTTAAGGACTGCTGGTCCGGTTTCCACCAAACAATTCTCTTTTAGCAGCAATCTAAGTATCCCAATCTGTAGTGTCTAGAAGATAAGAGCCGCCGATACACGCCCTCTCCTCCTCACGTGGGACTCCAAATTCGAGTGACCAATGATATCACATGTTTGAGCCCTGGCACCCCCCCTCGCTCCAGAAAGGCACTTCTGAGAGATTGATGGAAGTGCAAGGAGTGAAAGGTGTTGAAAACAAACCCAGTTCTCTCAGCTCTATTTACTTTCAAGCACTCTGAGCTTGCCTGAAGGACATGCAAGGTCAGTGGTTGAAAAAGCAACACCTGGCCCCTCATTGGCATCCATGACTAGCCACCCTAACAACCATCACCCGTGATGCTACAGCAAGGAGACTAGATTTGTGGGAACAAAAACCGGTCTAAGTCTAGACATAGAAAAAAGACTAAACATTTGCACATGGCTTAGACAAAGTTTCACAATGACAACACACGAGACATAGGACTACGCCGGCATAATTTACAAATATATTAAAAAGGCTGCATATAATAAAACAAAAAAGAGATTTAAAGGTTGGGCATCTCGTTCCATTAAAAAAAAAACATACGACTACCTCAAATTCAGTCCTACTTTCTTTGCATTCTGGGACTTATATTATATTACATTACATTATATCATATCATATTATGTTATATACGGTAAAACGACTGCAAGTGTCAGAAAGGAAATTGAAGAAAAAATAAAAACAGGAATGGATAGGCTTCAATTTGTGTTTCTGCAGAGGGGAGGTGTTGGCGGGATATCAGTTCTCCCTAAACCTCCTTGACCTAAGATGCTTTCTGCACCACTTCAACACCAACTCACCCACCCACCTGTCTGAGCGGCTCTGAGGGGACCAAACTCTTTCATTTTCAACCTTGCAGTCCTGTGGTAAGCCACAGGGGGAGGCTGGTGAGGCAGTGGGTGCTGATACAAACCTCTTGAAAACATTCTGCAGCTGCCAGCACAGAAGGCGACTCTTTCAAGCATAGACTTCCGTCCCTTGTGAGAAGATGGTGGGTGAAAAAGCAAGCATTAAACTGGCATGCACATGCTCCCTGGCCCTCTTCAAAGGGACCCTAGAGCAATCCATGAAGAACTGGGACTGTCCAGGGAAATCTGGGATATCGAGTCACCCTATGGCACTCCGTGGGTCCAGGGTGCTTGGAGTCAGGGCAAAGGAGTGAGTGGGATTCAAGATATTGACACAGTGTCCTCCAGTGACCTCAGGAATGTCTCACTCATTGCTCGGGCAATGGCTACATTCCTGTTTGCTGCAGGTGCCCTTAAGTAAGACATCAGTTGGCGTGTCCTGCATGGTCAGTGCAGAGCTGAGAGATGCAATGTGAGTAGTTGTGATGTGGAGTAGTGAAATGAGCATGGAAGACTTTGAACCTACGTCTATAGCTTTCTTTGATATCCTCCACACTTTCCCCTTACCCAGTGTTGTGCAAATTTTGAAATAATAAATTTCACACACAAGGTTTTTTGAAGGTGCTAAGTTTTGCACTTTGTAAGAAAACTTTGAAGTTAAATTTTCACTCAGAATTCTATGGCAAATCAAAAGTTTTGGGGAAAAAAATCACACTCCAACACTCCTACTTTTGGAAGCTGATCCCGCTGGGCAGTATCTTTTGTGATTTATGGATATTGTTGTTCCATGTAGCGCTGCACCTGGTGACTGTCACTGTCTAGGTGCTTTCCAAACAGCTAGTTAGTTCAGGCCCTTCAGATCAATCAAGTCTTTGTTTTACTCTTCAATGATACAATTCAGCTTTGAAAAGTCATATTAGGAACTGACAGTGTTATCTCTCTCTGGCTCCACATAGACTTGGCTAACCTCATGCCAGAACAGGTGTACTGGAACTAGGGAAGTGGGAGGCGCTGCAGCCTCCCCAAAAACCTGAAGAAGTTCACTTTGAAAATGAACATGTTTCTCCTCCAGCAGGTAATGCCTTTTCAGAGGCAGAGAGATATGTTCTTCTAAACATCTGTGGATAATTCTTTCAACACAGTCTGTACTTTTGAGACAACACTCGTGGCATTTAGTAACTTGACCCTAGGTACTTGCTGGATTACAGGAGGGTGGTAAAGGAGTATGCTAAAGTATGTCAATGTTTTATAGTACTCATGTACATAAAAAAATCTGCTTGCTTTATAAAATGACGTTTTCAAGTAAAAAAAAGAAATTAACAGCACCTTCAAAACACAGTGGGTCTTATTATGAGACCCAAGGTATGTGAGGAGATAATACCGCACCCAGCTAGTACAGCTGTGGTGCGGTATTTGACATGTGTGGTATTACCTATCAATGGTAAATTCTTTCCCTCAGACTGAAGCCTAACGTGGTAGTAATGCGTGTTTTCCAGTTCCAACCTGCAAACCTCAGAATTATGCGGTATTTCCACATAAAAATATTGGTATGTCTTACCTGCCAAACTTTGTGCTAGGAAGAAGTGTGGCATCACCACAATCTATGTGGAAAGTCAATCAGATGTGTCAAAACGTTCCATCACCTACCTGACCCACAGTACTGTGGTGGGATCCAATCTGTGGGTACCGCAAAACTCTGTCCTTGACCATCGGTCTACCTACGATGGAAATCCGGAGGAGGCTGTTATCAGGGTGGTGCAACAGTTTTTGCTGCATAGACAGACAGACAGACACACGCACGCGCGCCCACACACCCCTTTTTAGGTCGAGCATTCGAGACCTCTTGTATATACTTTAGTATATACTTATTCTATACTTATATGTGTATGTACTTTGTGGGCTCTGGAGATGAGCCCTAGGACTTGTCTGCTTCCGCTTAGGGACTTTTTTGTGTTCAATTGCCTCTATTTAACTGTCTTGATAGAAAATGACCAGCAGTAAAATACCAGAATTGCTTTCTGCTGAGGGACTTTCTTTTATTTTTATTTTTATGGCAACTGCCTCTTAACTTTCTTGATAGAAAACGCCCAGCAGAGATCAGTAAAATACCAGAATAACTTTAGCATTCTCTAGATTCCAGTCCATAGAAATTGTCTTCCACAAGCACCCGGAGAACAATAATATTTTTTGAAAATCTTGTATTTTTAGTGATATGACCACCAAAGGCCCTGATTTTATATTAAAAACAGAGTTTTGGACGATACCATTTCCCGCTGAAAAGCAATATTTCTCTCCATGTGTTCCCATACCTGGCGTGTCATGCAGTTTGGTGCTTACTTTCCCTTCATGTTAAAGAACAGTAGATGTTTCAGCGCCCAGGATAATGTCCTACATAGCTAATTACATATAAGGTACCAAAGGCGAGACCGATTGCATTGCAAATGCTTGTTTTGGAGTCCTGCTGTAGCCATAATCCGGCCCTGGCCAAAACATAGTCCTATTTCTATCTCTATGGCCTTGTCACAGTTTTTCATTCTGAAAAACTGGTCACCCTACTCTTGCACAATGATGACCCAGTCAACGGCTTCACTCTGCAGTCACCACAAGTGATTCACCCTAATCTAGCTGCAAGGATTAACACGGGGAGGAGGGCGGGGCTAGCAGCTGTCACCCCAAAAGGGAAATGACGAGTCTCTCTGACGAGCTGATGGTTGCTGCTCTTCAGAACTGCTTCCCTGGAAGGAGCAGATCCCACAGAATTTAATTAATTAAAGTGGCACTGTAGTAATGATTTTGCCGGCAAGTCTTTATTGATCTATCGGTGATTAGATTGTTAAGCGCATGGGTTCCTGACAATGTCATCAGAGGGAGCCCACCAATAAAGGCAGCGGGACATATGGGCCTTCAATCCTGCTAGGTGGATTGGATACAGAGGGGGCGGGCGTTCCAGGTTACTGCTTCCGGGGCAGCTGAGCACCGAGATAAAATGCTGAGTCTGATCGATTGTTAACTAATGTTAATGTTGATGTTAACTAGACTTCTATAGCGCACAGCTGCCTCAGCAAAGATTGAAAGAAATATATGCTGTAGATGCCACTTGTCCTCCATCTTTCTCTATTCTTGGGGGTCTTCTTATCACACCCCCTTCAAAGGTGCATAGGTTTAGACTGTACTTATCATCCCACGTTTTTATACACTTTAAAGTGGATGCAGTGATTTGTCCAGGATCGCACGGTGCAACAAGCTGGCAGTGGAACTCGAGTCTGTTAAGACCAGTGCTTTAAATGGAAATATGGAAGTGCAGGTACTCACTATTTAAAAGAGGAGCTGTTTGTTCCTGAGAAGTGCCAGTACTGTTCCTTTAAATGCATCGCAGCAGTGATGAGACGTCTAGGTACTCTCCCTTTCAAATTAAAGAAGTGCAGGTGCTGAGTATCGGACAGTACTTGTCCATTTAAAGCACTGGTTAAGACAAAAAATGTAATCAAGCATAGAAGACACACTGGATCCAGCTCATCAGCACATTACCCACATGTGAGAACCAACAAGGAATGAACGTACAGTCCTATGGTAGCAAATCACTTGATGGCAGGGCAGGACAACTAATTTGCTAGAACAAGTGATTAAATTGTAAAAACATAAGTGCTAGAGCTCTCGTCAGAAGGCAGCTTGCACCGGCCCATTTCTCCTGTTTGGGCCGCCTAAAACACAACAAACTACTAACCATGCAAGTAGGGTGAGGATGTGGTGTGACAGCCAGAGCTGCTGACTTTGGAGCCGGAGAACAAGGTTTGAGTCTCAGCGTCTACTCAACATCCTGTGATTCTGGGCAAATCGCTTAATCTCCTGTGCCGAATCTGTCCTTAATTGGTGTTCATGAAAAGCGTCGGTGTTGATGATTAAGTGCCAGTACTGAGCACCGGAAACCACTGTCTCAAATTAAGCACTGGCTAGAACCACATGTTATACTAAAGCATCCATTCGTGAGTGCTTTGCCTCTGTAGCACATGGAGCACCCAATGATTACTGTGGCAAGTAAAGTTACATAAAGTATATGTTAAGTCGCAAGGCTGCTATTTCTGTCAGCACACTGACATATTGAGCTACTGCCTGGGCACAAGTCCTAAGAAAAATAGTGGGGGTGGTGCTTACACCCGCGTCCACCCAGACGTGTGCCCTGGCTACTACCTGAAGTGCCTGGCAGCATTAGGTGTAAGGAACAACAACTTGCACATAAGGGCATCAATTTTGATGGCATGTTATTTTCTGGCACAAACACTATGATGGGGTGTTCATTAGTGCCAACCATGTTTACAAGATGGTTCAGGGAGTTAAACACTTACCACTGACATCTGCTGTGGCCTGTGAGTCATGACCGCGATGCCTGGCAATTCCAATTTAGCCTTTCATCCTTTTGAATTTAGTAAATTGAGTACTGCTTAATGGGGCAATATATAGAAAGACTGATACAAGGCACTATATAAAAAACAAATTATTATTATTAAGTGATGGGCATCATTTGGTCTGGTAAATGATTTATCATGGTCATTTTTGAAGGGCCACGATCCTTTGGACTGTCCCTCTTTCTTCTGTGACACAAATGTGTGTCATGTAGATTCAGTGTTACTCCTTTTTCTGATGGGCACGTTGCATGTGTTTGCTGCTACAGAGTGACTCTGCATCTTTCGCTTTTCTGCATGGAGATTTTATGGTCTGGTTTAGGAGTGTTGCTGTTGCCAGACAATTATGTGAGAATCACCAGAAGAGAGGTTTTGGCTCCACCCGCATTTTGGGAGTCTGGACTACATGTTTTGATTGGGAAGAAGGTGTGTGCTTCCACAAAAAAAGTGCTTGTCCTCCACACATCATTTTGTTCATTTATCCAGCTGCCTGACCTTGAACTTTCAGGAGCACACACATGACATTACAATGCTATTAAAGTGCCTTATAGAACTAGATAATTGGGGTTCTTTTTGTCTGGCAGCAGCAGAGATGGGAGGACGGCAGTCATTAACCTACACAGACGTTTAGGTCTGACTTGACAGTGCAACTGTCTCTTGACATATTAACCTACACCAATATTATTCTACCGCTCTTTGTTTACACACAAATACATATGCAGTCCCATGCTATATACTTGTAATGCTTCACGTTACCATTCAACATTCCTTTAAAGTCAGACCTGCTGAAATTGTCAATGCTTGTTCAAATTGCCAGTAAAATCTTCATACTTTAGAAGTGTAGAGTTTGCATGCTTCTGGCTGTATTTTCGGTTGTGGGATACTGTTATAAGGTGCTGTTAGTTATAATGCATCCTCTCCATAGTTTCTCTGTTCCCTGCTGCTCAGCCAATTTGCGATGCCATGGAACATTGATGAGTGCCTGGAGGAGTGTCAGTTAGAGAGATTGGGCTGAACAGCAGAGATGCTGCTGCTCCTGGTGGGGTATTTACTATGTAATTTGTAACTTAAGCTCTAACTTCTCCAGTAAACAAATCTACATGAACTGGCTACCTGACTCCTGCTTCCCAAGAGGGTAACTTTTAATTACAACATTGGCGACGAGGAAGGGATCCAAACCCATGTGTGAAAATGATGTAATTTGCCAAAATATTCCTATTTTTGAGGGGAGTCGCCAGGAGAAAGTCTTTGTTAGTTTTGCGTTTCTGCTCTTTTAAGAGTGTGATAGGGTTTTGGTGAGGAGAAGTGGCATGGGGGGGTTTGTGCTTTTTGTCCTTGATCCTGCTGGGGTTACACAGTAGAGGGAGAGTGTATAAAATGTGACCTTGGTCTTGCGAGGGTGCGCAGTAAAAGGCACTTTGTAGTGTAATTATCCATGGTCCTAAAAGTTTATGCAGTACAGGGTAAGTGTATGAAATATGACCGTGGTCCTGCAACTCTGCACAGAGAAGGCACAATATAGTGTAGTTATCCCTGGTCCTGTGAGGGTGTGCTGTAGACGGTGAGTGTTGAGTTCCCTGGTCCTGCAAGAGTGTGTGCAGTGGGGGCGAATGTTTAGTGCTAGTCCCTAAGCCTGTATAGTGTTTTTCTTCCTTAGTCCTGAAAGGTATGCAGTACAGGGGGAGCGTGTAGTATGTTTGGAACTGATCTCAGCGCCAGGATACCCGCTGGGTGACAGCTGCGCTTAATAAGCATAAAAAAAAAAAAAAAATGTTTGCCAATGGTGTATGCAGTAGAGGGTGTGTGTATTTACCTACTCCTGCCAAAATGCAAAAATGTGCAGTAGAGGGTGCGTTAACTGTATGTCCTTGGTCTGGTGAGTGTGCACGACAGGAGGGCAAGTGGTGAGGGTTTTGTTATTTTGACCAGTCTGAATAATTTATAGGGTTTGAATAACTTCTAGGATGTATTGATTGTATTATTTTGTATCTTACATTTCCTGTTGTATTTTTAGTATGTTTCTAAGGGAAGGAGATGTGTGATAAACTGCTATTAGAGGTAATGCATCCTCTCCATAGATTATCTGTTCCCTGCTGCTCAGTCAGTGTGTGCTATCATGGAAAGTTGATGAGTGCCTGGAGGAGTGGCAGTCAGAGAGAGCGAGCAGAGCAGTGAGGAGGCTTCTCCTGGTGGGGTATTTACTATATAGCTTGTAACTTAAGCTCTAACTTGTTCAATAAACATATCCACACCAGCTGGCACCAGTCCTGCTTACCAAAAGGGTAACTTTTAATTACAGCAGATATGATCTCTATAAATGAACAGTTGATTGAAGTTTTCTATTCTGTGTGTTCCTGGGTTTTTGGGGTCATGGGATAGGGCCTTTAGGCAGAGCAAAGGTGATTTAGTTTCTGAAGTCACTGTGGACTACAGTACCGTACATACCATGTGGGTAGTTGGACGGGTCCGGGACTTGCACCTACTTGGATGGGTGCCTGGGATTGTCCCCAAAAGGCAGACATGCAGATGGGATCAGTGAAGGGACATATATGCAGGAAGCACATGTGAAGGAACAGACATTTAGCTGGTGCCTGTGCGTGAATAGAACTAATGGAAATGCAATGTTCATCACTAGGGCTCCCGGTTTTATGGCAATTATTTTTTTACCATTTCTGTCTGTATTTATCCATATTTATTTTTTGGCCATTTTATCTGTATTTATCCATGTTTATTTTGTGTTTTGCATATAAATGAAGTTGTACAACTGTGCATTTCCGTATTATTTAACTGATAGACGCGCACTCATACTTTGATGTCTGTCGTGTTTTAGCTATTTAAGCTGCCAAATATTACATAACAATACATCCACTGGAAAATACTAGCATTATACCACAAATTAATATTGACACATGTTGTTATTAGAGAAATTTCATCCTGTTTTTTAATTTTCCATGCTGTCCATCTGCTCGGCTGTTGGGCTATAATTCATGAACGACAGCACAGAGAGTCACTTAAAAGAGGAACAGTTTTCTGTATTTATCCACTTTTTGAAATAAATGCAGACAGAAAACACATTGTTTTCTGTCTGTATTTATCTGTAAAAATGGAAACAGAGAGACTTATTCATTACCCATTGTTGTACAACAGACTTCCTGTTTTTATACTCTTGTCTATGATATAAACTATGGTGTGAAATGTTATTTTGACATAAACTTTAAAAAGTCTAAAAATACAACCGAACCATTGTTGAGCCATGTGCGAGGTTGTGGCTCCATTGTTGAGTTGGGGGACACTGGTACTGGGTGGATTTCAGTCTACAACATTAGGTGCTGTGGCTGACTGTGAAGTACTGGGTCTTTTCCAAAAGCTCCCGTTCAGTACACTTGCTAAGACCTAAAACCTTAGGCCAACCTATCATAATGTGCTTTAAAATGCATTCTTCCGGCCATTTGAGTCCAAATATGCAAAACACCATCCCTTTTCTCCATTTGTAACAATTTAAAAATCCCTTAAAACACCTTATTACAGTGTAGCCACCAGGCACTCTTTACGATTCCAATCCTACTCCTTTACTAACCCCCGCTTCTACCTGCAGCTCTTCCACTCTCCCGAGAACCCTTACCTCCACTGTATCCGCACCCTGGTTGCTGTATTCCCTCTCCACTACAATCTCTTTCTCCAACAGCTGTAGACCCCCCCCCCCTCACCGTGAACAGAATTCTGTTGCTCTGTGGCTGTGTTTGTGGTGTGTAAATCAGATATGTACAGTGCAATACAACAAATGGGAGAGGCATTGTCATAAAAAACACAAGATTATTGGGTACAAATCCCACAAATAATATACAAAAACTATGACAGAAATGTTGAGTCTTTCACTTTTGAGTTTTGTAGATTGTTTTATTCTTTATTCAACATAACACAGCCAACGCGTTTCACCCATGCAGGCTTCTTCAGGGCAAAGGCATAAAAAAACGTATATTCTGCGTTTTGTTGTCCATATGGTGTAGGTTCAGATCAGCCTCCTTTCACGGCCATCCGCTGCAAACATCTCACTTCTCAGGTTGTCAGAAGTGAGACATTTGCAGCGGATGGCCGTGAAAGGAGGCTGGCGATTGAGCGCGTAATATTGAACACAGTTTGATCCTGGAATGGGACAGCAAGTGAGGACCTTTGTAAATGGAATGAGCGTACTTGTACTTTGCGGCCAAATGTATACTTTGTTGAGAAAATGCCACTTTTGATATGTACCTACACCATATGGACTACAAAACGCGGAATATACGTTTTTGAATGCCTTTGCCCTGAAGAAGCCCGCATGGGTGAAATGTGTTTGGTGTGTTATGTTGAATAAAGAATAAACAATCTACAAAACTCAAAAGTGAAAGACTCAACATTTCTGTCATCGTTTTTGTATATTATTTGTGGGATTTGTACCCAATGATCTTGTGTTTTCATGTGTTTCTTGTGTTTTCATGACAAGACCAAGCAAGACCACTGACTCATTGTCAGTGAAATTGCTCTCCCACCCTCGCAGCTCCACCATTAGGTGAGGTGCCCCTGCCCCTGCACTCTTGAGTGTTGGTGATCGAGGCCCTCCTCCACCCGCAGGTTTCCCTGCGCCTCATCCCTGGTGGTCCAGTGGACCTCTGTCTCCTTTCTTTCTTTCTGCTCCTTCACTCCTTTTTCTCCCCTTTCTATCTTTCACCTTTCTGCACCTCTGCTCTTTTGCGCCTTACTTCTGCCCATTTCCCTTTCTCTCCCTCTGCTCCTTCACTCGTTTTCACTCGTTTTTTTTCCCTTTCTATCTTTCACCTTCCTGCACCTCTGCTCTTTTGTGCCTTATTTTTGCCCATTTTCCCTTTCTCTCCCTCTGCTCCTTCACCCGTTTTCACTCGTTTTTTTACCCTTTCTATCTTTCTCCTTTCTGCTCTTTTCTGCATCTCTGCTCTCTTGTGCCTTATTTCTGCTTATTTTCCCTTTTTTCTTTATCCCTTCTTTCCTCCCTTTACCTTTCCCCGCCGCTGCTGCCCCCGCGGCCCCTCCCCCCCCCAGCACGACCGGCCCAATCCAGCTCCCCTCCCCGCTCCCGCCTCCCAGCTGTCCAGCCCTCCCCGACCCCTACTTAATGGCGGCCACTGCGGGGACAGGCGAGCAAGACCACTGACTCATTGTCAGTGAAATTGCTCTCCCACCCTCGCAGCTCCACCATTAGGTGAGGTGCCCCTGCCCCTGCACTCTTGAGTGTTGGTGATCGAGGCCCTCCTCCACCCGCAGGTTTCCCTGCGCCTCATCCCTGGTGGTCCAGTGGACCTCTGTCTCCTTTCTTTCTTTCTGCTCCTTCACTCCTTTTTCTCCCCTTTCTATCTTTCACCTTTCTGCACCTCTGCTCTTTTGCGCCTTACTTCTGCCCATTTCCCTTTCTCTCCCTCTGCTCCTTCACTCGGTTTTTTTCCCTTTCTATCTTTCACCTTCCTGCACCTCTGCTCTTTTGTGCCTTATTTTTGCCCATTTTCCCTTTCTCTCCCTCTGCTCCTTCACCCGTTTTCATTCGTTTTTTTACCCTTTCTATCTTTCTCCTTTCTGCTCTTTTCTGCATCTCTGCTCTCTTGTGCCTTATTTCTGCTTATTTTCCCTTTTTTCTTTATCCCTTCTTTCCTCCCTTTACCTTTCCCCGCCGCTGCTGCCCCCGCGGCCCCTCCCCCTCAGCACGACCGGCCCAATCCAGCTCCCCTCCCCGCTCCCGCCTCCCAGCTGTCCAGCACTCCCCGACCCCTACTTAATGGCGGCCACTGCGCGGCCGCGCAGCGGCCGCGGGCTGCGGGCGCCCCGCTGGTGCACCGAAGGCGCGTCAAAGGCAAGCACGTATGTGCCCGTCTGCGACCCGTCCGCGACCAGCACAGGAACCCTGGACCTCCGCCCCGCCAACGCTACGACCCAGCAGCACTCCACGCACTCAACCCAGGCTGCAACAACAACTGCAAGCTAGCATCACCAGCCGACACCCATGGACCCTTCAGCTGTCACCGCTGCCGGCACACCTGCAGCACCGCCAAGAACACGGATCCAGCACAACCCGCCCACAAGAACACAACCGAACCGAAGACCCTACAATGAATCCTCCTCAAGGTCCGATCCCTCCACAAACACGCCACAGAAATCTGGGACCTCCTCGACAGCACAACCCCAGACGTAGCATTCTTCACCGAAACCTGGACCAACACCACCTCAGGACCGGACATCGCCATCGCCATCCCCCAAGGATACAAGATCTCCAGGAAGGACCGCCCCATCCACCCAGGAGGAGGAATCGCCATCGTCCACAAATCCAGCCTCCTCCTGAGCACACTCCCTGACGTGTCCACAGAACTGATGGAACACCTTCACTTCAAGATACTGGCCAGCCCCACCGCCGCCCTCCGAGGAACCCTCATCTACCGACCCCCTGGACCCCGCGGACCCTTCGCCAACTCCATTACGGACATTATCTCCCCGCAGGCCATTGCATCCACCAACTACACCCTGCTGGGAGACCTCAACTTCCACCTCGACAATCAACTGGACCCCAACACCACATCCCTCCTGGACAACCTCCACAACATTGGACTCCGCCAGATCGTGACCGAGCCCACGCACTCAGCAGGACACACCCTCGACCCCCTCTTCACTACAGGAAACTCCATCACCTTCAGCCACACCACCGAACTCCCATGGACCGACCATCGTTGCGTCCACTTCACCTTCAGAACACCCACCATCCACAGACACCAGCACCTGCTTCCACAAAGAAACTGGACCAAAATCACCGATGACCAGCTCACCTCCTCACTCAACAACTCCACCCCAACCATCGCGGAAAACGACGACCCCAACACCGCAGCCCGAACCCTGCATAGATGGATCTCGGACAGCACCAACACCATAGCCCCCCTCAAGAAAAACAACAATACCCGTGCCAAGAAAGCCAGATGGTTTACCACCGAACTTCGAGAGTCCAGGCGCACATGCCGCCGCCTCGAAAAGGCCTGGAGAAACACCAAATCCACAGAAGCCCACAACAACTTCAGAGCCGCCACCAACGCCCACCATCAACTCATCAGAGAAACGAGGAAAAAAGCGATTGAAGACAGAATCTCCACCCATGCACACAACAGCAAGGAACTCTTCAGCATCATCAAGGAGTTCGCCCAACCCACCAGCGAGTCTACCGACATCCCTCCCTCACAAGACCTCTGCGACAAACTCAGCATCTTTTTCCACCACAAAATCAAGAGCATCTACGACAACTTCGACGAAGACAACCAACACACTGAACCCTCACCAACCACCCCCGACACCCGGAAACCAGCGATTGATGACTGGACAGCCCTCACCACCGAAGACACACTGAGGACAATGAAGTCAATCCACTCAGGGGCCCCCACGGACCCCTGCCCCCACCACATCTTCAACAGAGCCGCCAACACCATCGCACCCATGCTCCGCCAAACCATCAACCGCTTCCTGGCGACCGGCTCATTCCCCGACGACTGGAAACACGCCGAGGTCAACCCCCTCCTAAAGAAACCCTCAGCGGACCCCACCGACCTCAAAAACTACAGACCCATCTCCCTGCTCCCGTTCCCAGCGAAAGTCATCGAGAAAGCCATCAACAGCCAACTCGCCACATTCATTGAAGAACACAACATCCTCGACTCCTCCCAATCCGGCTTCAGAAAAAACCACAGTACGGAAACCGCCCTCCTCGCCGCAACAGACGACATCCGCACCTTACTGGACAAAGGAGAAACAGTAGCCCTCATCCTCCTCGACCTATCAGCGGCGTTCGACACAGTCTCCCACCGCACCCTAATACGCAGACTCTACGATGCAGGAATCCAGGACAGGGCCCTCGACTGGATCTGCTCGTTCCTCTCCAGCAGGACGCAGCGGGTCAGACTCCCCCCTTTCCTCTCGGACCCCACACCTATCACCTGCGGAGTCCCCCAGGGCTCCTCCCTCAGCCCGACGCTCTTCAACGTCTACATGGCTCCACTTGCCCCCATTGTCAGAACCTACGGACTCAACATCGTGTCATATGCAGACGACACCCAGCTCATCCTCTCCCTATCCAACGAGCCCAACAACGCCAGACGCAACTTTCGAGAAGGCATGGAAGCCGTCGCCAAATGGATGAAAAACAGCTGCCTACAACTAAACACCAACAAAACAGAAGTACTCATCATGGGCCCAAACCCCGACGCCTGGAGTGACACCTGGTGGCCCACCGCCCTCGGAAACCCGCCAACCCCCACAGACCACGCACGCAACCTGGGAATCATCCTGGACTCCGAGCTCAAAATGGACCGCCAGATCAACTCTGTCTCATCTTCCTGCTTCCACACCCTCCGCCTCCTTCGTAAGACCTTCAAATGGATCCCCCTCGAACACCGAAAGACAGTCACTCACGCCCTGGTCACCAGCAGACTCGACTACGGCAACGCACTCTACGCCGGAATAAACAAAAACCTCATCCGCAAGCTACAGAACATCCAGAACGCCGCCGCAAGACTGGTCCTCAACCTGCCAAAACACTGCCACATTTCCCAGCACCTGCGCACACTCCACTGGCTCCGCGTCGAGGCGAGAATCACCTTTAAGATGCTCACCCACGCACACAAGGCCCTCCACGGCACCGGACCAGCATACCTGAACAGCCGACTCAAATTCCACGCACCCCAAAGGACCCTACGATCAGCCCAGCTTTCCTACGCTGTGGTCCCCCGCACCAGAAAGACCAGATCGGGAGGCCGCTCCTTCTCCTTCCTCGCGGCCAAAGCATGGAACGCCCTTCCGCTCCACCTCAGACAGACAACATCGCTCCCCATCTTCGCAAGAAACCTCAAAACCTGGCTCTTCGACAGACCCCCTCCTTGATGGAATGGAACCTGCACCCCCCCAACCCCCCCCCCACCCCTAGCGCCTTGAGACCCTTACGGGTGAGTAGTCACGCTTTAACAAACTCCTGATTGATTGATTGATTGATTGACAATACCTCTCCCATTTGCTGTATTGCTATGTTATGTTTGAAACCATTGTTGGTGACTGGTTTCGGAAGGTGGGCATTGGTGGTTAGATAGTACACAGAATAAGACGTGTAGTTTGTGCAGCAAGATACACCCTGCCGCCGTTTGTTGTATGAAGTAAAACAGATATGTACAGTGCTTAACTTGTAAAATAATAAGTGCCAGGACTCTGACGAGGAGACCACTGCAGCTTGCACCACCCATTGCCCCTGTCATCACTGTCCAAACAACTACTAACCATGTCTCTTTCCTACAAGTGTGATCGTTTGTCGACAATTAAGTGCAGGTGCCGAGCACCAGAAACCAATTGAGTGGTGGTGCTAAGCACCGGAAACCACTGGCTCAAATTAAGCACTGTATATGTACATCATACAGCTCAACAGACCGAATTCAGGTGGGACACTTCCGGTTGGTGATTCAAGCTGTTTCCCATGTGAGATTGCCTCTGCTTCAATAGAAATGAATGGGAAAAATCAATTTCCCTGATTTCTGTTCATAAAATATCCCACTTTACTGTTCTAAAAAGTTGGCAGGTATGGTACATATATATACATACATATATACATAAATACATTCACTTATGAGGAAGGAGAGCCGCTGCCAATCCCTCTCAGTAAGACTTGTCTCGCTTGCTGTTCTTGCTCACTCTGTGACACGCGGTTAGTTTGCGACCCCTATGATTCTGGTGAAATGATGCCAGTGACCGCCATATTTGTTCTGCGTACACTGACCTGTATTATGAAGGAAAGAAATGAAGACGCAGAACCCATGAGGTGAATCTATTAAAAGGAAGCGCAGCGCACAGCCTGAGGCCTTCTGGGAAATGAAAGGCCGCTAGACCTGTTTTCCCGCAGTCGGGCCCGCCGACTGCGGGGCATGGACTGAAATGATTAGGAAGTCCACAGTTTGTAAGCAAGTTACGCGTACTCTGTTAAACTCAAGTGATCTTCAATGAAGCCCAACTGAGCAGGCCAGGATGAACAATAACATCATGTATTGTATGAGTCAAGCCAGTGCAGAAGACTGCAGTAGGTCTCAATGTCTTTAAGAGTTGATTACGCTCAGTACACACAATTTCCTTTATTTTATGTGTGAAAGAGACAGAAAGAAAGAGAGCGGTAGGGAGAGAAAACGCGTGGGCGTGTTTAGGTCACTTTACCTGCAGGCCGCTGGTCTCTCCCTTGTACCAAGCTCTGCCGGATTCTGTCCTTCTTAAGATATGAAACTTATATCTTCTACTTGACAAGAAACACTCAACTTTGAACAATTTTACTTTTACACTGCGCCTAAAGCAAACAATGACAAAGATGGTCCGTCTCGCCGCCGACTTACGGTGGCACATAGAACTTTTTAAACATTGTAGAAAGAAAGCTTCCAATTGCTAAATTTATTATGAAAAGCAAACAAATTTCAATGCCTTGAAATTGTGATGCTGGTTGCCGCTATTGACTTTGCCAATGCCCAATCCTATTAAAGTTCGCCGGCATTTGCAAAACTAGTAGCAATGACAGGCCATCTTAAAACTATAGAAAACGTGGTTTTCTATGCTTGAAAGTATGGAAAATACTCTTGTCTGTACTCTCAATATGGCCACCATGTTGTGTGAAACAACATCATGACACAATAAGGTGTCATATTGAAATATAAAAAAACAATGTTTTCATACAATCAAGCTGGCTGCCACATTGCATGATAGAATAGCCATCAAGTTTCCTGATGCAAAGATGATGCAACGTGACAGCCATCTTGAAAGTATGGAAAAAAAAAATTCTGTTCTTTCAAGATGACCACTAGGTTGCACCATTATATGGCGTTCCTCTATGCGGCAATCATCTTGAAAGTATAGAAAACAATGTTTTCTATTGTTATAAGATGACTGGTTGTTACGTTTCGATTAGCCAATGATGGTGCATTTTAAAAACATCTGACACTGGAAAAGCCAATTGTGGGTGCCAGCATGGAATGGGTGAGAGTTGGTGGGTGAGGGGAGAGAAGATGGGTAAAGGGACAAAACGAGGGACAGGAAAGTGCTGCAGGATAAAATCCAGGGCATGATCAAGTCTACTATCTGTCTTATCTCATCTTTGCAAGATCTATTGACTTTGTCAATGTTTTCTAGCCATGTTTTACCTCAGTACAACTGCTGTGTAGCATGGTTGAAAGTAAAAAGGCCTATGACGTGGCCAGCGTTGACCACGTCATAGTGATAGACTATTGGTTTTGACAATGCTTATTTTCTGCTGCCCTGCTCTCCAACTAATTTCCCTGCTACTGAAATCCCCAGGGGAAGGCTTCTAGCAGCAGGGTAAGAAAGGAATGCAACTGACAGATATTTTGTTTGTTTGGTGACACTTTGGTGGCAGCAGGGAAACACTTCCCAGAAGCCAGATCTATGATTTATGCAGGGGGGACAGGGTTGGGAGAAGTTTGGATAATTTGGAGAATGTCATACTTCGTCCAGTGCAAATGTCTCTGAACTCACCCGACCAGAATGAAATCTTCACACTCCCCTTGTTCTTACAGGGGAGCTGATGACATTGCTAATGGCACATTGTACTACGAGCATTTCTAAAGTGCTTACTTATCCATAAAAGAACCTTGGAATGCGAGAGCTGTCTAGGATGGGAAACAGCCTTTTCAACGCAACCGTTACAATGCATGCCACTACATCGCATGCCGTTGCATCGCAAAAGGTGTGCAGCAGTGGGTAGAAGGTGTTGGATTTAACTCCAACACCTTCCCTACTGTTGCACACACTGGAGTTGGAATGGAAAATTAGTCTATTCCAACTTCCAGCGCTACCACGACAGAAAGTCAGGGTAAAGTTTTATGCTGCAACGGCATGCTATGTAATGGCATGCGTTGTAACGTCACATATTCGTCTATGATCTGGTTGTATGTTCTTACAACGCATTCCGTTGCAACGCATGCCTTTACCACGCATGCGTTACAACGGAATGGTATTTCAACGCATAACCTTTTCTTCGAATTCTTCCGTGGTGACGTCATACGTCGTTAAGAGGAAGCGGAAGTTTCTTTCCGTTTCCTCTTAAACGACGCCGATTGCCTGCATATCCCGACATGACTTCAGGTGAGTTTTGTTTGGGGGGGAGACCCCCACCCAAGCCCCCTTTTTTAATTTTAATCTTTACCACATATGCCTTTACTACATACCTCGTAGTAAAGGTATGCGTGGTAAAGGTTTTCATGGTAACCACGCATGCGTTGTAATGCATGCATGGTTAAGGTATTCGTGGAAACAGCCGCGATGTAGTGGCCGTTTCCCCTATGATCTGTGTTTATATGGTTACAGGAAGTCTTCACAGACTGTTCCCTGAGTCTTCCTATATCAATGTGTGTTGGGATGTTCTGTTCTGGCCCATCCTAGGGCTCTGCTGTGTCCATTGTGTGATGTGAATGTTGAGTGTTGGGTTGGATTGAAGGGACATAACTGGTCAAGTTAGATGGCTGTGTGGCAATCTTTTATTTATTGAGCTGGAGTTTACATTAGCTTAGTTCCTCATCTAGTTAATTCTGAATCCAATGATGTAATGTAATTATGTTTCTTCATTTACACCACATTGAGTGGAAGGCATGCACATCTAGAACTCTGTTACGGTTTTGGTCCGCTTATGCCACTTCGCCTATGAAGTGTGAGTAACTAAATGCATAAACACAAGCTCTATGAATCCTCTAAGGGAAGGAATTATGCAGCCAAACATTCATTTTTCATCTGGGGATCTATGCACATTACAAGTTTCTAAGCACATATAGAGTCTGGGGTGGAACTAGCCTCTAACTTTGGGGTGGTGGGATGAGAATTTGAATGTTAGGGGCAGAGCCATCATTAAAGTCTGAGTGACAATTTCTCTCGGGGGCTCCTTTCACTGATAAATGGTTGACTTTAATACTCACTGAGATGCAGGTTCTGGTCCAATCACTTGCAAATTGTGGTTTAAAAGAGACTGGGGTCAGCTGAATAGGACTTAAAATATATTTTTAAGATATTTAGGATGTCACCTCCCTCCCTTTGGATGTTTTTAAAAATAAGTGGCGAGCGATAAAAGTGCATTTCTTTAGCTATTTTCTATTCACACTTCATTTATCAACGTACAATCCTTTTACACTATTCATAGAATAGGATGTTAATATGTAAGATGAGTGTGTTAATGTCATGTGTGAGATGCCACATGCCCAGGCTCTCCATCACATAAATGGTGGTATGACATGGCAATGCTAAGGTCCAGGTCTTTTTATTATTCTTGATTTTATAAGCTTAGGCCCTCCACAAACCTTAAATGAAATCTATGTTTGTAAAGATTGGGTTGTAAAACAACATGAACCACAGCAACAGAGAACCCTATGTGAGTATACATGCCTCCCTGAGATCACACCTTAGGTACCCACATTTGAAATATACCCATGAATACTGGTATGTACAGAATATAAACCATAGGGGTCACTGTGATGACATCTACCACAGTCCATGACAAATAACTCCTCTACAATTCAACTCTCTCATATGTTTTTTTTGTGGGTTTTTTTGTAATTTAATTTATTACATTTTCAAATACAAAAGATAAGAATAAAGACAAAAATCAATACAAATCTGAAAGAAATAGACAAAACTGAAATGTTTCTACATGTTTTACATATGGCATGGAGAGGAGGGTTCTTCTATAAGGTGAAAAGATCATGCATTGGTAGAAAATATTGACCCTGCCCTGCAGAAGGACACTCATTGGGGGTGCACCAGCTTCAGGTTACTCTCAGAGGAAGAGGGGGCTCCAGTCTTATTCGCTACAAGTCTTGGTTCCCGCTGATGACCCCAGGTCTCCTGTCGTGCTCAAAGCGCTATCTCCTGCCCTGACACGAAAGATCCCTGCACTGTTGAACCTCAACCTGCAGGTCTGGACCACTGGTAGGTTTTTTCTAGGGGAGTCCATTTTCAACTGGGCAGCAGGTGCCTCCAGTGAGCGGGGTCTCAGTTTGCTGCTGATTGCACTCCACACACCCCAGTGGACTACAGTGATGAGCAGGTGTTACATGTTGGTGATTAATAGCATGCACAAAGGTGTCTATTCCCACCCTCTCCCCTATACCCCGTGCTTGGGCGCATGGGTGCTTGACACACCTTGCGTTCACTGTGTCGTTCTAACCTCACACGCTTCACCCAACATGTACAATATAGTCCAGACTAAAAATAATATATTTTGAACCAGGCATGCCCGAAAGGCGCCCAGGAAGGAGCTAACAGATCAAAACTCTTCACGACCACACAAGGGCTATAAGGCAAAAGGTAGATAACGCAATGGGACCATATACATCCCTGGGTTAATTTCAGGTATTAATTTCTGCTGGTTCAGCTCCACTGCCAGGGGTGAAGCATCTGTTGTTTTGTGGTTCACTCCACACGGTGTTCACTGGTACCCTATTTGCGGTGGACAACCTTTACAACGAAACTTTCCCAACGCACTACCATTACAACGCGGTCATTACAATGCAAGCCATTACAACGCATTGCGCTGGGGGGCGCTATAGGATAGGGAATACGTTTAATTTACTATCCAACACCTTCCCTAGTGTCCACGGGGACTGGTGTTGGAATAGTAAATTAAACTTTTCACTATCCAGCACCCCAAAGCGCTATGCGTTGTAATGGATTGCGATGTAAAAACCGCGTTGTAAAGGCAGGCGTTGTAATAGCCTGCGCTGTAACATCATACATCCCCTATTTGCAGTTGGTAGGTGGATATGTGTGTTGCCGCTTACATGACCACTTGTTATCCCTCACTTATTCTCTCTTCTAGCTCATGCATAAGCTCTGCAACCTAAACTTAATAAGAGCACAACTCTGGTTCTCACACACAACACATACACTAACCCTATAGGCCGCGCTTCATTTGTAAACATAATAAGTGCCAGGGTCTTCTTCAGGAGACCACTACAGCTGGCACCACCCATTCACCCTTCCAGTGCTACCAATGACACAACCAACACAATTACTAACACCACACTCGTACAGGTGTGACAATTAAGACTATTCCAGGCCCCTAAAGCTTTCAGAAAGGCTTGGGTGGCAGGTTATAACCAATTTTTATATATATTGAATTAATAAACAACTGTTGTTGTGCTCATCTCTAAATTAGATTAAAAGCGCCACCCGGTGGCAAACTGTAATAAGCGCGGCTGTTGAGAAATAAGTGCCGGTGCCGAACACCAGAAACCACCTGCTCAAATAAAGCCTTGGGCGAGTTGATTGATTATGCCCCGAGGGTGGGGCAGCAGGGGGGCAGAGAAGGAAATTACAAAATAAACTAAGTCTTGGAATGACCCGCAAAGTGGTTTTCACCCACCCACAGTCAGAGGGTGCTCGAAAGCTTTTGGTTGTAAAACCACCCCGCGAGGTTTATTCCAGCTGGCAATCTGCAACTGGTAGATTATTCATAAAACAAAATCTGCCCTGGCAGCGTGTTGGGGAAGAGGACTGACACGAGACAGATTTTCAGGACTCTTGGGTCTAATTTAACACAAAAAGTGTATACATCGAGCCCAAATTAATGCGCGCTGAAATCATGAACACTAAATCAGATGTCGCCAAGAGATTAGTGCTGTGATTCCAGTCCTGGTTTCCTGCTTCCAGACAATTTGCAGAAGTTGTTGAGTTAATAAGACTCCTGAACATGTCACGAACGGAACTTTGCAGCAGTGAGACCTCAGCCGAGTGACAGCCCAGACAGCTCGAAAGACTGATAATGAAGATGAAAAGCAGCTCAGTGACAAGGCCATGCCTGCGTTTGCCACTGATTCCCAGCATGTGAAGAGCATTAGGCACTACAGGAGGGTCCCTGGGGAGGACTGACAGACAGAATCTCATCATTATAACTAATTATATTTAAGCGGCATTGCGTGGGGAAGTCAACCCACTTGTCCAAGATCACACAGTTTGGTGCGTCACGGTTGAAACTATGTCTCTAAAAGTAAACCTAGCTCCTGGCTGTGATTGCCACAGGAGCCAGGCACGCAATGACATCACTTCAATTTTGGGCCAGAACTGAATCAGGTAGGACTTTAGCAGAACAGGGTCACCACAGCAGTTTGTCGGGTCAGGGCTGGTCCTAGAACTTCTGGGGCCCTGGGCGAAAGGAAACTTCTGAGGCCCCTCTAATTTGCATGTAAAATACAGCTGCAGCCAGCATGACTCGCGGGTGGAAGGTCTCGCGGGGGTTCGCGCGGTGGCGGGGGGGGTGGGGGGGTGGGCCGGTGAGTAGTCTAAAAATAAAATAAACTTACCTTCCCAGGTCTCACGTCATCTCTGCTCCTGACCTGCTTTCCTTCTTTCCTGCCTCTAGCAGGAACAGGAAGCAGGCAGCCTCCCTTCTCTAAGCCAATCACGATACTGCAATGTCAGCCGACCAGCCTGGCGCCTATGGGGAGGCCATTTTCTCCATGTAGGGTGCACTGGTGCCTACATGGAGAAAGGCCAGCGTGTGCATGCCTGGTTTGGTCAGCCCTGGAGGGCAGACCAAACAGTCAGGGCCCTTAGCAGTGGGCAAGGCACTCCTCCCCTGTCCTAAAGCAGACCCGCCCGCCCCCAATCAGACACTTCTGCTTTCTCGCAGTGCGCGTAGCAGAAACATAAAATGGTAGTTTTTGCATTTTGTGTTTCTGCTTTTCGCACTGCGAGAAAGCAGTGGGGCAACGCTCCTCCGCCCTAGTGGAGGAGCTTTGAAAGTTACATCGCGGGACTATTGATCTTATTTGGCATCCCTGAAGAGACCTAACGTGGATATCAGTAACAACATGAACAAAAAGATAAATATACAAATTAAATAAGTCCATATATTTTAAATCTGTATTAAATGGATTACATTTAATGCGTTGGATGGAAAAGCTAGGTGCAGGTCTCACAAATATGTATATTATTTACTCCTCGTTAACCTGTTGTTTCGAGATAAGTCCAAGATACAATTTCCAGTTCTGCCTCATAAAGGGGGGAGATACTGTGAGGTAATGAGGGGCGGGATCATTCAAAAAATAAAATGACACAAGAGAAAACCTCTCGCACCATGGATATAATTGCAAATTTCAAAAGGCCCCCTTATCTTTCCGTGCCATTATTGTGCTACCTTAGGATGACATTAATACTTCGTAATTTGTTTTAACATAAACCCTCTCATCAGTATCCCACACGCACATGCTAAGAGACATAGGACAATCTTTTTTGTGTAGGCTCTTTACTCACCAGAATTATGTTAAGTTTAAAACACAACACATATACTAACCATTACATTGCATGACACTACAATGCATGACACTACAACGCATGTCATTACAACGCATGTCATTACAATGCATACCATTACAACGCATACCATTACAACGCATAGTACCCTTACACTATCCATCACTTACCCTACTGTTGCAGCCCCTGGAGTTAGAATAGTAATTTTTACCCCTACACGACCCAACACTTACCCTACTGTTGCACTACCTGGAGTTAGAATAGTAATTTTTACCCCTATACTATCCAATACTTACCATAAATGCAATGTAGTGGTATGTGTTGTAATGGTAGTATGCGATGTAATGGAATGCATTGTAAATGTAGTTTCTTAAAATGCGATGTCGTGTCATGCGATGTAATGGAATGCGTTGTAAAGGATGTTGTGATGTGAAAAATGTGTTGTAAAGGCATGCGTTGTAAAAGTATGCTTTGTAACTTCATACAACCCATGGTAGAGGCCCAGATTCATCAAAGGAAAATCTGGTCGCAAAGGGGTCCCTTTGCGACCGGTATGTTTGCATTTGGGATGCATCATCCCAAATGCAAAAATCGCACATTGAGAATTCGCTAAATTGCGATTACTTGCATTTAAGGAATCTCAAATTGAGATTCCTTAAATGCAATGCATTAAAGTTTAAAAAATAGCGATTTCGCTAATAGGGCACGCAAATTACGCTGAAGTACAACTTCATGGTAATTTGCAAAAACTTTGAAAAATGCACTAAAGTGCATTTTTCAAAGTTTCATGTTGCGCACACACATGCCCTAGAGGCATGCGTGTGCGCAACATATGTGCACAGATCAATTTCAGGGGTGCAACAGGGTGTCCTTTGGACACCCCTGCACCCTTGAAATCGCATTCTCATTTTGCGATTCGCTAATTGCGATTCACAAATTGAGAATGTCTTCTCATTCATTCCTATGGGCCTTTAGGCCCATAGGAATGAATGGGGAGGTATTCCTTAATTGCGATTCGCAATTAGCGAGTCACAATTAAGGTATTTTAAGAAATCGCTATTTTTTTTGTGATATCTTCATGCATTGCATTTTGCTATTCCTTAATAGCGAATCGTTATTTTTCGCTATTAAGGAATAGCAAAATGGGTTCTTGATGCATCTGGGGGTATGTCACCTAAATGCAGTACAGTGGAAAATATATAGGGTTTGCTCCAAGTAGGAGTGCACTGCAGTCCTGGCTCTACTGATTTAACCAACTGTTTGATTCTGGGCAAATAATTTTGGCACTGTTCCCCGTCCACTGATTTGACAGCAGGGCATCACTTTGAAACAGCTTTCATGTGAGAAATAGATATTAAAAGTTTACTCCCCGGAGAGGTAGAGGTGGGAGAAGATGTGGTGTTACTTCAGGGCTGCTGAATTTTGACTGTGTCTCATCCTGTGATTCTCGCAAGTCACTTAATCACACTGTGCCTAAAAAAGGAATATGTCCATGTTTAACGTAACTGGTGCTCACGTAAAGCACTCCAATACCTTTGGGTCAAGTTTGCGCTGTATAAAAAGAGCAGAAGAAAACAGGGTTTCATTTACACATTGAAAGCTATTTGCATTTAAATTACGGAAGGTGCTCCTGATCCTTAATGGTCCATGCCCCCCTCGTGTGCTACAACGCCTTCTTTTCTGCCACTGACAAGCATCTCTTTCGCAGCTCATCAGCATCTGAAAGAGTGAGAGTTGCTTGTCTTTATAAATGTTACAACTGTCAGGCCCCAAAATGCGTGCTAATTGTCACTGGCGTGGGAAGTGGGCAGCATCCTTAATCACAGGTCAAACCTGGCAAATTCAGAAGGGCCTCATGCGACACGTGGGGCTGCAAGGCCCAGGGGGAAAGGGGCCCCCTCCCTGGGGGTTAACAGCCATTGCCAAGGGCTGCAAGGCACAGGGGAGGGGGGCCTCTTCCGCTATTCCTACACAAGCCTGTGAAGCCCAGAGGAGAGGCAGCCCTTCCCTGGGCCACGCAGTGCTCACCACAGGCGCGAGGCCTAAGATGTGGTGAGTTAACACTTTTGCGAGGCCCCCTGTTGATGGGCTGAGCTCGGGGCCCTGGGCAGCCGCCCATGCTGCCCATGCCTAGCGCCGGCCCTGTGTCGGGGTTACTGAACCCTTTCCATCTGCCCAGCACGGATTTGTCCATGGTAGCCGACGAGGGACAAGCTTTGCCCAGTGAAGCTTCGCCGCGAGGGCTGATGTCTGCAGGGCCACACAGCACCTCTAGCTGCAGCGCTACCCATCGGAGCTAAAATTGTCCATCAGAAATTCGGTCCCTCCGGGTAGCTGTACCGGATAGCACCTTCCCGAGGGCGCCACGTGTGGAATGGCGCCCCTCCAGGACGAGGAATCACTGGGCGCAGCAGGCTACAGCCAATCAATGGAAAGAGAGCGCCCCCTCCTGGACACCGCAGGTACAGCCCAGCAAGGGTATCAGATTCCTCAGGGCATTCTTCCTGTAGAGCACTGTATGAAGAAGATACGGCACCGCAAGGTACCACATCGGAGACGGCCTTAGGCATGTGCAAGCTGTGCACCTTCACAGGGCCACCAAACCCCAGGGGCCTCCAAGCCAATATATATCCTTAATATATTAATCCTCTGAGGATGGATACATATTTGCGTGGCGGCCACTGGCAGGGATTTGGCAGCCTCCGGCTCTGTTCCACTTCCAAACACCCTGACCCCCCTCTTCACTGGCCTCCGTGCCTGCGTTCCTCCGCCCCACCCGGACCCCCTCTTCCGGGGCCCCCTACCTACGCTCCCTGCCCAGGGCCGCCATGAGCCTAGAGCCGCCCCTGACCACATCTACGGTGACCAGAATTTTAAAGCCAAAAGCCGGGACATTTCACAAAAATAGAAGAAGGACTACAATTTTACTTCAAGCAATGAGAGCGCTCCTCAGCAGATAATTACAGAACAGGCAGTAAGAACATACATAAAATGTAATTTTTAAACCCAGTAGCTTGCCTGTTAATTAAATTACTTTCTTGAAACAATTGCTAACTTTCCCTGCTTTGTAAAACATAAAAAACACCTCCTGCCGTTTTCAGTCAACCCGCTCTAAAAACCAGGATATGAGCTAAATTTCTTGAAATTTGCTGGGACAGCTGGCAAAACAGCGACGCCTGGTCACCCTAACCACAACCCTTATTGCAACTCTTCCTGAACAGCGCTGTGTGCAGGCATGAAGGCAGAGCACTGTAGTGGGTAGCTCATCCTATAAAACACTATCTCTACAGCAATTCCAAAGTGTGCCAAAACCTGGTCACACCAAGTGCTCACGTGATCTCCTTGTCACTCTGGTTCCGTCTTCAGCCGGAACTGCATTAAGTGTCCCGGATCATCACACATTTTGATTTGAAAACGCTGGGGCAGATTTACAAGGCCCTTGCACCAATTTTGCATCACTTTTCCCATGTTAAAAATGACGCAAAAGTGACGCAAGGACCTTGTTAATAAGCCTCGCTGTTTGTTGGCCCGCTGGACCATCACGGATTCTTTGCCCGGTGCACCACACCACCTAACAAGGTCTGTCTAGGTTCATAGTGTGCTGCGGGGGCCACACAAGCAGCAACGTTGCCTCGTGCACGCGCTATGTTTGGAGTTCTTGGGCTCGTAAGTGGGGTGACCCGCGGCACAGGAACCTTGTTCTTACATTAGTTGTTGGGAAACGCAAAAAAATCCACTTCCTCCAACATAGTTCTACGCCTGTTGATGTAATTTGCTGTGTTGTTGGTTCAAGCGGCGGGGCTCGAACAGACCCTGCAGCGCTCGGAGTTGCGCAGCGTACCGGTTATAAGGCGCCAAATCCGCTTTTCTCTCGCAACCTGCCGCTGTTAATTTTTTTCAATCCTTTCTACTGATTGGTGGCGGCGAGAGTTTTATTCGGCGCTAAAGGGGCAGAATGCAAAAACTGCAGCTTTGTTGATCACGCAGCCTGACACACTGGGCCGGGTCACTAAACATTTTTGACTGGCGCTATAGCATGTCTTTGGTGGGAACTACGGCAGTGTTTGTCGCAAACACGCTTAGCACCGTGCACGAAAGCAGATTCCTGGAGGGTGTAATGTTAAGAAAGGATGTACGTGTTCGTTGTGTTGCATTTTGTTGTAATTTAGGTGATGTGTTCTGTTGTGCTGTATGTTTTTGTGCTTTTCTTGTATTGAATGGCGGTTGTTGTGTTGTGTTTTGATTGTTTTGTTGAGCGGTATCCTATTAATTTTTTGGTGTTTAGTTATGTTGTATTGTGTTATGTTACAGTGTCATGTTAAGTGCTTTACTTTAGAGATGTCAGAAGTGCTGCTATTTTTCCAGCCAAAAGCAGCACAGTCCTTTAAAGTTCCAATCACAAACAACCATTTACCACCCTCTACAGTGGTGAAATACCACCACTCCCACTCTACAGCTGCCCTTATTCTGGAATAGCATCTCTGTGTCCATCAGGACCGCACAACCCTGCTTCGGGAAAGAGCATAAGTCACATCTCTTCACAGAACACTTCATCCCATCCCTACCTCTGCTAGAAGCAGTAGCCATTTGGGAAACACTCCCCAATTGTGTCCTTAGCCCGAAACAGCTCTCGGCTGCCTCTGGCAGGGGTCGATTAATTTTTTTTAGAAAGTTTGTGGCACTGTATGCTGTCTTAGTTCAGTGTTGGGGTGACACAGTTGTATGGCGTTGCTTGGGGCCAGCCAGGAGAAATACCATTCCAGTAGTACACCTGGGCCATGAGACGCACCTGAAAAACATGATATCATCATCAATCAACTTTATTTCGGTTCAATGAACCATAAAAGAGCACAGTGCAAAAGCCTTATAAATACATAGAAAACATGATAGATAAGAATCATAGCTCATAACAGTGTAAGTCAGCCGCGGTCCATGCAGGTAACAGCCGTGGGGTGGTGGGCCCGTGTAAGGCGGGATTTTAATTTTCCCTCAGCATCGTACCTCGAAATCCCCCCTTACATGGCCCCACCACCCCACGGCTGTTACCTGCATGGATCGCGGCTGGTGTAAGTATATAAAACAATTACAATCATAATACATCGATTGTCAAAGTGCTACCACAATACTAAGACAAAAACCAAAGGAATAAAAGCATGGTATAGTTTGTCATAACACTCTGAAAACTGAGTGATTTGGCTTGAACTGTAAATGCCTCATCTTACCCCTCACCTTTGCAAACCCTTTGTCTCTGCGCTAGTGGTGCAAAGTATATGGCACTATGCATTAAAGTTATGCACGTACGTAGGTCCTGACGTGATACCTTGGCAGGTACCGAGCCATCTGACTGGATGGTCTATATCCAGTGATGGTGGAGCGGGGTTGATATATTTTCGCAGATATTCAATAAGAGTCTTCAGTAAGAGTGGGCGTGGGAACAACAATGCTACTCATTGGTTACAACACCTTCCCCCTGCACCTCAGAGCCTCACGGTCGCTCCAGCAGTTCAGGAAGGACCTAAAGAGCTGGATGTTCAACCAATATGTACAGGCAGCATGATCCCACAGTGTCTCGAGACCCTCACAGATGAAGCAGCCGCGCTTTACAAATCCTGATTGATTGATGTATTTGTTTCACTTGGAGGCAGCTGATAGGGTTTGTAGGAGTTTCAGATAAAGGCGCTCTACCTAGAGTATACGTTACACTCCGTAGGGAGATGATGTCTAAGGCGTGGTGCGTAAAGAGCGAACGGAATAACCCTAAAACCGTTCCAGGAAAATCTGAAAGATTATCACAAACTATTAGCAGCAAAGCTCTCGCAACCACAAAACAGTATAAAACATACAAAACAGTAATGACAATAAGGTAGCAGAAAACAGCAGATCTTTATGTTCGTATTCTTTTTCAAAAGGACGTTTATTGGATCCACATTCAGCCGACACGTGTTTCGTCGTGTCAAAGTGGAGTCAACACGACTCTTCAGGGCCTGTATATAAGTTGACGGGTGTTCAATATCTTTAACATCCAAAGAACCCTAGTTCCGGGTTCTGGGCTGTGTTTCACACAGCTCCGTTAACGTGAGAGCTCAATGAGGCTCGTTAGTACCAAAATGAAACTAAACACGTGTGAGTGTCTAACTGTACCGGGAGGGGATCCAATTGTTAAAGTTAAGGCTGGTTCTTAGTTTAGAATCTCCGTAGGTTTAACGAACTGTGGCTCGGTATCCCTCCTCTGTGTGTTCCCGGTCGCCATGTTCCAAGTCCGTCCGTCCTAAAGATATTGAACACCCGTCAACTTATATACAGGCCCTGAAGAGTCGTGTTGACTCCACTTTGACACGACGAAACACGTGTCGGCTGAATGTGGATCCAATAAACGTCCTTTTGAAAAAGAATACGAAGATAAAGATCTGCTGTTTTCTGCTACCTTATTGTCATTACTGTTTTGTATGTTTTATACTGTTTTGTGGTTGCGAGAGCTTTGCTGCTAGTATTTGTTTCACTTGTCAGTTCTCTGGTCTACAAGCCGGATGTGGATGCCATCCAAGGACATGATGACTTATCTCAGCTACTCAAGCTCCTCAGATCCTGTCATTGGTGGTGAAATGGAAGCAACTTGGCCAATGCCTCACTTAGATACTCTGAATTCTTGCCCAATGCTGGTTTGAAGCAGGTCAGAAATGGCGCTGAAGGGGACGAGATGGCCCACAGCGTGCGGAAGGAAGACCTGTTCCAGCCTTGCAGGGTCAGTTATAGGAGGCTGGTCTCTGCCTTGATGGCACAGTTGTCCCCTGAAATCCTAACTAAAAAGCTCCAAGGATATTGTGCTACTGATCATAGAACAGCTGTTGAATCATCTGGGAGCATCCACCCAATGCACTGACCATCCACCCACCTCACTGAGCATCTACCCATTGCGCTAAACATCCACTCACTGTGCTGAGCAGCCACCCCCTCACTGAGAATCCAACCACCAGCTTAGACGGAACCTCATAGCATTTTACTTTCATAATATATACTGAATAGTTGGTATCTACCAACTATGTCACCAGGTTACAACTCTGTTTTTTTTTTTTGTTTGCCCAGAATAGTGCCTTGGTTAAACCAGGGTCAGGATTCATGCCTGTTTGGCAGCAGCCGGTTTACGCCATCAACTGGTTCCAAGCACTCCAGGGGTAGGAGTCCCCTCTTAGTCACTGCACTCAGAACCAAGAAGGTGAAATTCTGGCTGTGGGTGTCATGAGTCCTCATTCTCTTCTCAGTCTTTGGCCTCTGTGTTATGTATAAAGCAATTTTATTGGCGACAGATTCTGTGTTAAGTTTGTATACAGTACCCTGAGTGGTTGCCTTCTACTTCCTCTGCCTGCCATGCTGATTGCGATTGGTCCACAATAATATTCAATTTCTCTTAAGTTCAAAAACCAATATTTCAGACCCAAGGAGTTTCCAAAGTCTCTGAAGTCCACAATTTTGCACCATCCCACAGTTGCCCTCCTTTCTGACCATTTATTTTGACTTCAGAATTGCCCCAAGGTCACGTGGCATGCCAATAAATAAAGGCACACGGGCGCTTCCACAGAAACAATGTCATTGCTCCCTTTTTGATAGTTTCCCTGAGGAGCAATCAAGCTTGGCATTGGGTGAGCATGCGTTTGACGGTGCAGGACACGCGATGTGGGCGGGGCAGGTGGACATATCAGCTATCGGCTCCCATAATCACTCAAAGTCTGCCTTTATTCAACATCTGAGGGATTCATTGCCACACGATGCAGAATTTTTGAGTGACAAATGTCACAGCGATGGGGTCAGCGTGTTACCGACATGTCGAGAGCACCTGACTCTGGTGACGCGCATGGCCTCTTCGCGTGATGGCCGCCTCTGCCTGCCAAGTGGATATTTTCTAATTAAGGAGAAGTGACACCAATGTCTTTGAAAGGAAAGGATGAATATTTGCCTGCTCGATGCGCTAAGGCGTGTTGACTGTCAGCAACATGAAGCAAACAAGGCAGCGAGGGGGTTTTAATGGAAATGTAATCTGACCTGGAGAGTGTTTGTGTTTATCACATCACTGCACGCCGTCAGTAGCATGCCAAGCAGCTCTTGCAAAAAGTCTTCAGCGGATGTGGACATGTCGGTGGATCCTGTCTTCTCTTGTTGCTCCAGGCAGGGTCGACTTGGCCTATAGGGCAAACAGGTACTGCCCGACGGGACGGTCTGACCGATCAGTGTGCGGAATGTTTTTCAGCTGTTTTTGGTGAATGTATGACGTTACACGCATACATTTACATCGCAGTTTTTACAACGCAAGTCTTTACAACGACTTGCGTTGGGGGGCGCTGGACTTAGGAGTAGTATAATTTACTATTCCAACTCCAGTCAACGTACAGCTGGGAAGGTGATGGAAAGTAAATTATACTAGTCCTTGTCCTAGAGCGCCATCCAGCGCAAGTCGTTGTAACGGCTTGCGTTGTGAAAACCGCTATGTAATAGCATTGCAATGTAATCCCCGCGTTGTAAACAATGTTTCCCGTTTTTGGCAGTTTTTATGGCCAGGTGGGCCAGTTTTTACAGTTGATTTTCCTGATATTACCAGCTTTTTAGATATCTACTTCGTGAATGGGGGGCACTTTAATTTTGGTGTCCTGGCTTATTTTGTGTCCCAGTCTGACCCTAGTTCCAGGGAATACATTTGTATCTTGTGCACATGAATTAGACAGCTTGTACACCTGTGTAAGGGGGGCTGGTAGTGCTGGAGAATGAAATTGCCAGAATGCTACTAAGAATAGTCCAAACAGAAAGATAGCTCGTCAGGTTTTACTTGTTTTTTATTTTATTTTATCACGCCCAGCCTAAGAGTACTGAGCGGTCAGTATTTTATTTCTGATTTTTATCTTCTTGAATTTTTGATTTTTACATTTCTTTTTTGTATGTCTTAGAAAGAGACAGTCATCAAACAATAAAGAATGGATTCAGAAAACAATGTGAGCAATATATACAAGTGGTCAATATGTACATCATCAATACAAAAATTTCAAGCACACCAAAAAATACATAACAATAAGTAAATTAAATAAATGTGATGCCTAGATAACATTTTTCAAAATAGCCACCAGTCCTTCAGATTATATAACAGAAGACAGGCGGACAACACATTTCATAGAAACTGCCTGCCTGTCTTACTGTGCCAGTGATTAGATGTTTATATGGTTGCACAACTGGGGACGGGAAGCGTGGTTTCATTTGAATCCCTAGTGGCACCCTTCTTCTTTATCCCTGGCTCTGGGTCAACGCGTTTCGAACCACAAAACGATTGAGGGTTTTCCTCAGGACACGGACTGGATAAAGCCGTAGCTGGATGTAGTTTTCATAGTCAGAATGAATATGGGCAGCAGCCTCACAAAGCACACATTATCTGGTTTAGTGTGGCAGTCGTGGTATTTATTTGAAATGGGAGTGGCCGCATAGTGCAAAATATCTGTCTGTTCAGGCGAGGCGTCTCGAAGTGGGGCAGTCTGGCCGATCGGTCCAGCGGTATTTTCATGGGCGTCGTTCAATGAGCGTTCTCCTCCACAACCATCCCTCCGGCGTCTGGCGTAGTCTGGGCAGTACAAGTACAGGATGGTTCTTTGCACGCCTAATAATCATGCCTGAGTTTGGGGTTGAAGTCTGGTTTTCAGTCACCCACACCCTCAGACCGTACCTGGTATTTCCCTTCAATATCATGACACTCAGTGGGGAGGGATTATTAGACGGGTCACGCTGCTGTGACCAATTGTCAGAGCCCATTTCAGAGGGTTACGAGACAAGCAGCAGTATCTGGGCCCAAATGTCAGAGTTGAGGAATTTTACTCCTGATGTCTTTGGGCCCAACCTACTTTGGGCTTTGAGTAACTGAGGCAACTACTACTCCTTTCTGCACTTGACTCTCAGTGGTAGTATGGGCCGAGCAGTCTAAGGCTCTTTAACTGGGAGGTAGGTGTGATGCATACACAGGTGCAAGACTCAAAGTATAAAAATTAACTACAATAAAGTGGCCGTCCAGTCAAATAATGCTTTTATGAGAAATGCACTATTTAACCTAAGCACACAAAGTGTAGAGGCATTGCACTAAATAATAACCACAGTCTCCTAAGTCCGGCACTACTACCCTCATCCTAGGTGGTATCTCCAAGACCCTCGATCCCTTTCTAGTGCAGTTTGTTATTTCCCATTCAATACTGAAGGCAACTCCTAGATGTGTCCCATGCTAGGCACCACACTACAAAGTCTAAGTTTGGCCTTAAGATTCAACTTCAACACCTCAACGTGCTAAGTTCACAACAGACCTGCCGGCCTCAAACATTATTACCCAACCCAATGGCAACTTGCAAGTTGTGGTATGACCAGAGGACGTCTCTGCGGGCTTTGGTCTCCAAATCCTGAAGGTCCACAGCCTCTTGCTGTCTTTCACCAATGACGCATCAGGGCTCCTTCAGTCTCCGTCAGCCCACATCAGTCCTCGGAATTGGTAAATGTTCCTCGCAGCAGCCTGGACATGACAATCCCAGGCACAGGTCCGGCTTCCGTGGTGGCCCCCTCCTGTTGCATTGGGGTCTCCACTGGCTCTGCACAAGGGTGACAGCCCTTTATGGTGGCTTTCACCGGACATATGGTGGTTGCCAACTGGCTCTAAACAAGGATGATGGCCCTTATATCACGGTGGCCCCCACCTGGCATACAGGTGTCACGGACTTCGTCCGTGCGGTGGTCTTGACCGGGCGTCTCACACTTTGTTCACCAGGATGTGCTCAGCAGAATCCTCGCTGGGCCTCGCTCCTTCCAGGCGCTCTTCTTCTCCTCACAGTGTACACTAGTCTTGGCGGGCAGGCAGAAGGCTGGTGCTCCAGGCTCAGGGCAAGTGGTCTTGACTTCTTGTATGATAGTCAATCATCAAGCAGGGACACTAGCAGACCTTGGTCCCTAGGCCTGGTTGATGGTCTATCCTGAGGGCAATTACTTTATCGTTGACTGACCAATAGAGCCACTATTTTATCACCTTACACCTACCTCCACTTACAGACAATATAATTCCCTTACAGCAGCGATGGTCTCTCTTGAGTGACATTATTTTATCATTGATTGACTAGCAGGGCCATTATATTATCATAATACACTTACCTCCACCTCCAAGCAATAGAACTTCCTGTCTTGAATCCCAGCATCAATGGGCTCTTTTGAGGGTCATTGTTTTAATAATGATTGCCTAGCAGGGCCAAAATGTTAGCAATGTATACTTACATTCACCTCCAAACAATAGCATTTCCTTGCTTTGAGCTAGGTGGTAATGGACTCTCTCGAGGGATAATTTATCAATGATTGTCTAGAAGGCCATTATGTTGTCATGTTATATCTACCTACACCTCCACACAAAAGCACTTCCTGTCTTGAGTCTCAGCAGGAATGGGCTGTCGTGAGGGCCATTATTTTTTTTCAATGATTGAGAAGCTTGCACACAATAGCAGTTCCTTACAAAACAGCCACTGGCTCTCTTGAGGAGCTATTGTTTTTTATCAACCGTTTGACTGGCAAGGCCATTATGTCATCATGTTACACATGCAGCCACTTATTAAAAATAATAGTTCCTTTGTTGGGTCTCAGCAGCCATAGGCTCGTTTGATGGTCATTGTTTTACCATGGATGTAATTGGCCAAATCTATACAACCTTGGCTTTCCAGGCCAATGAAATTTCTGGACTTCAGGGAGACCTGAGCCAAACACCAAGACCCTTCTGTACGCTCTGTGCAGGAGCGGCCATTACTCTGGTTCTGGTTAAACTTCACGGCCCCCCAGTAAAAACGTTCCATTATTTCATGGTCCTCACTATTGCACCTAAGTCCATATGTGTTGGGTCCATTGCATCTCCAGTTAATACTCACACATCCTTGCCTGCCTCGTGCACTGTGTTTTGCTGCTTGTTATTTATTGAGGGCCCTGAAAAGAAAGAGGTGGTAGGCATAAGGTTGGCCTCAATAAAGCCCTCTAAGGGACGTCCAGAAGTGAGAAAAAGCAGAGGAATTTTCAGAGAATTTTAGAAACATGAACACTTTGCAGAACTTTTGTTTCAATAGTCATTTGATGCACATGCATTGAAGCTGTCTGTGATTTGATTTGATTGGGGGATTTATAGAGCGCACGAATGCCCGCGGGCGTCTTGGCGCTGATGATCTGACTGCAGAAGTGAAAGAGCCTAACGGTGCATAGTGCTGGTCTAAACTGAGAAAAGCCAGGTGTTCAGGTTTTTCCGAAAGGCCATCAGTGAGGGGCTGTTGTTAGTTTTTGATCGAATAGGAGGCATCACATACAACACATTGTTATACCGCACACAGCAGTGCTTTAAATGGGCCAGTACTGTGCGGTACTGAGTACCAACAGTTTTTTATTTTGAGAGGGAGAGTACCGGCACTTCTCAAGAGAAATGTAATAGTTTTAATTTTTAATTGCAGACTACCGACACTTCTCAGAATCAAGCAGATGCTTTGGCGCAGAGCACCAGCACTTCTATTTTATCATTTCAAGCACTGAGCACGCTTTTCTCCATCACTATCAAACACTATTACAGCAAACATCCTTGCAAGCACCAATGTCTTAACCCCTTCTACGCCTCGCGTACGCTCATGACGAGCTGAGCTCGTCATGTAACGCGGTTTTACGCAAAAATCAGCGCACAGCGGGAAAACCGCTAGCGCGCAAGGGGTTAAAGGGTTTTTAATGCTTTCAGACAATTTTTTTATAAGAAACTCAGATGGGTTGTAAATTAGATGGTCCTTTTGTGTTATGTCATCTCTAAAATGATGCACTGTGATCGAGGTATATTTGTGCAATTCAATAGCATAAATGAATGATTAACCACTGACAGCTGCATATTGTCACAGATGTAACAAGCCCAAGAGCTTCATTTTGATTAATCAATATCCCAAATAACACAGACCCTCTCCCTGGAAATACCGGCAGTGGAGGCTTATCAAGAAGGCTAATTCTCCTACTTACATGTGGCGGTTGTGTATGACTAATGGGATTAGCCTGCTGCAGGGCGTCTCTTGATTAGATTAGAAAGTGATTGCTTCATTTCTGTTTGAGCTGGTGCTTATGCTGCAGTGTTGAGCTGTCCCAGTTGATAGAGAGACCTTTCACTCCACCTGTTACGCGCTTCCTCGTAAGCCCTAGGATCTTTTCATTAAAGGTGTTGGTTGTACTGATGTTTGTGCATATAGATACAGGAACCCAAAAGGCTTATCTGAGATGAAGGATAAGATCATGCGGAGACAGGTATGATAGGGAGTGAGTGTGCGCTAGTGATTAAAATTGTTGCCTTTCTCAATTGGAGCCTCAAGTTGTACTCCCTTATTATCAAAAGACAAAGGCTCCTGTGGACACTTAATGAAGTAATCTCAATGTATATGAGCACAATGGCAGTATATTGGGTTATAGTGATATTGGAGAGAGAAGGAAGCAAATATACCTCTGATTTGTTGTAGTCCTGGCTTCCACATTTGTTCCTACTTGGTTAACAATACACTTATCTCGTTAAGATGGCATATTCTTGGTCCTGCATCACAGGTACCACTGTTGAAACTAAATGGTAGATTCTCTACCAGCATTCAGTAGTATTTATGAAATGTGACTTTACCTGCAATGGAGAGCCAGCACTATTTCTTGCCAGACCTACCCAAAAAGGATCCCGGGAACAGCATTTATTTCACCAATTTAATTTCCTTGCTATAGTTTCATAGCAACAGCTCACAATACATTGCAGTTACTGGCAAAGGCAGTTTTGGGAACTGTTGTGTAAGAGATCATTTGTTGATGAGTAACTCTAGACCTAAGCCTAGAATAGAATGGTCCTAACAACATTCTATCTAGACAAAAGTATCTATGTAAGGTCATTTAAGAACATTGCCGACCCTAATAAGTTACTGCTAATGCATGATCCTTTACTCAAACTCGAACTGTAATCATGAGTCTAAGGCCAACCTTTAACCCTAAATCTAAAACCTCTTTGCAAAGCTTTACACTTTGTTTGCTATATGCTCATTTTAATACAAATCAGTTTGTGGACTTTTAATTAGGTGCTTTGTTAGATACTAAAGGACAGGGCTTTAAGTGGGCTAAAAAAACTAGGGGGTCTCTCAAAGGAGCTAAAAATCTGTGCATAACATAGTGTGTCGCCCAACTGGTATTTTGTTCCTCCTGTCATTGCATCCAGATATATAATACAAGGGACATTACACTACACACCAAGACTATTGGCTTTGCCAATGGTTGTTAGTTTCTCAAGATAAGCAACAACTAACGATTTGTTGCTTATATAACATTGAAAATGCTTCAGTTGTAAAATGATTAGACTGTGGAAGAACTATAACGAATCTCTTTGAAGTTACATCAAAGGCAGTGAAGGATGGTACCGCTGCAGAGTTAAGATTTTTTTTTCACCCTGAGGGTGAGGGCGAAAATGGAGAACCTGATAGGGACCCGTCTCAATACCTGCTTTTTAGAACTGCAGGCGCTGAGCACCGGCAGGACCTGTCTCACTTAAAGTCCCGCTCAAAGTAAATATGCAGATTGGGATGAACGAGGACAGCACCGGTATTGAGGTGATGCTTAGGAATAGCGAATGAGACGTAAAAAAATGCAATTTTAAAGATGGAGACAAAGTGGGTTAAAAAAGAACTCAGCATTGATTGTGGCCAGTCTGTCTGCATGACTGTGACTTAATCTCTGTACATTCCTGTTTCACTTGCTCTCGTTGCCATCTCAATACTGGTCCCCCTGATCCCAGAGACAGCACGGCTATTATTAACTACAGTGTGTGCCGGGTGTCGCCGCTCCAGGGGGTAGGATAGTCAGTGTGGCAGCAGGCGTCTTTGCAGCTTAACAAAAAGCAGATCATTCTCTGTATGTTGCTAAGAAACTGCATGCACCCACCTACCATCGCAGAGGTATCAGCCTCTCTGCAAGACATGGCTCCCAGGCTTCTGTACATTGCGGTGACTCATAGCCTGCTGTGACAATCCTGCAGTTTTTAGTGTGTGCATGTCCATAATTGGAAGCTACTTCTGAATTTAATTCAAAGTAAGGAGCCCCCGCATCGTTGACAAACAGGAGGTGCTGTTGACTGCCTCGTTTGTAGCACTTCCATTACAACACTTCCATTACAACACGTTACCTGTTTTATCATATATAGGTATTGTATACAGAACTGATTTTTTTTGCTTTGTCTTTTCACTGCTGCAGGATTTTAAAAAAAATATTTTGATCAGGAACCAAAATGCAAGTCAGATCTATTGACTTTGCCAGTGTTTGCTTTTAAGGACTTCATACTACTGTTTTCGCTCTCTCAGTATAATTGACAGGTGTCACGATTACCCAATACAATGACACTCAATCTAACTCAATTTAACAACTTTGGAATTATAGATATATGAAATGCCCTCGCCGGGGTTCAAACTTGTGACGTCAGGTCACAGCAGATATTAGAAGTGGTACAAATGATCTCACTATGCCGAGGTACTGTCTGCACACACAGGCGTGAATCAGGAAGATCTACAAACTTTGCACAGGGAAGTAAAGTAAACAAGAACCTTGCAAAACTTTGTTGAAATTATGAGTTAGTCTGTAAATTCCAACAGTAGGATTTTACCCTTGATAAACTGCGGAAGATCAAACCTGCTGCAATTTACCGGGAGTAAAAGGCCTGCTGAATATTGGGGCACGCAGATTTTGGTACACCTCCGGAGTGCTGCGCACGTCCGTTGGCCGACGCGGGCCCGCCCACTCAATGGAATGCCCCACACCACGGCGGAATGTCCGCCGCGGTTAAGGGGTTAATTTATCTCCTAAATAGCAATCCCCAGGGAATTCTCATTTGTCGGGTGTGATGAACAATGCAGGACTCATAATCAAAGCCCTAGTGTCCATCAGTTTGCTGGTTGCTCTTGCTTTAGCTGGTCTGCGTGGTAGAAAACGGGATACTTTCTCATGTCCTACATTGGCTACCTTGTGTCTCCATCAGCGAGACCCTGAGCCCACTGGACCATAGGATGATGACATAAGATCATCAAAACAGACCAGAGCAGCCTCTGACCTGATGCAGCGCATGATGGCGGTGTCTATGCACCTTGGTCTCGTGCACCAGGTCTGTCAGACGCCTGCACTGTTTTCTTTAATGTGCTTGGAGTTTATTTAGGAGCAAAACAAGGGGTATTGAAACACAACCATCGGTCAGTAACTGTCCTGTCAATGTTTGCACAGAAAGACTTTCTATAGATCAGATAAAACTTACTGCATACTCGTCGCTTATTGTCCAGTGCTATTTAAGAAACATGATTGTATTTCTTTTCCCTCAGAAAGTTAATAATGGCCCAGTCATTGCAGTGCACGAAATTTAAATTGGAATCCAAGCGGAGAGTTTTTGGCTACTACTTTCCTTTCTGAACGATTGAGGATGGTTTGCACTAGGCGTCAAATCTGCCCTGCGGCAATGTGCAGCCCGCCGTCAACACGTCAACGCGTCAATGTGTCATGTCAGAACCCGGTCTGGCACGCAGCGCTGTCGCCACGCAAGCGGAAGCGGAAGCTGTCGCGAGCGACAATCGGCCATTCTTATCAGAAGCAAAGCAGCCTCCGCCGGTCCAAACACGCTCAGAAGCCTCTGAAAAGATTACTCCTGCAGCATTCGCGGCGGGCCAGGATTTCCTGGATTGGGTATACGACATTGTTCCAACGAGCCGGAGGGAGATAGGGAGCGCCATGAACCCACGCCTGGGTCGGTGTGAGCCTCCATGGGGACCCAAAATGGCGGAGGCTGAAGGGGGCGCCTCTAGTCCTGGAGGAGGACGGTGTCAGATTAGGGCTTATTTAAAGGAGGGCTGCACAGAGGCACTTTGGGCATCTAAATTGATAGTTAAAGCTGCAGAGAATGTTCTGAGAGAAAGACAAGGGAACACATTAATAAACACCATCATTTAGTATTTAATTACCCATAACTTTCATTATTTCACAACTCACGGCACACAGTTTACCCACTGTATATCTGTGACTAGGGGCTGGTTGTAAACTGCAGCAGTGCCAATGCCAGGCAATTTTGCCCAGGGGTTTGCGGGGGCGACCATTGAAAAAATAACCTTTGCACTGACTGCCCCCTGCTCAAAAAGTGATTTTGTACCAGCTGATAGATGCAAATGATGTCTGCTAGGAGTCAGTGCAAAATTGGCAGACACTAGTGCAAATTTACGTATAAATACAGTAGTTTACAACATATGCCCTCTGGAGCGGCCTTTCAAGCTAGCGCACAATTTTACCGGTAAATAAGAAGCAAATGAAAATGTTTTAACTTCATCTAACCAGGTTTGTCTATTGCATTTATCTGTGAAGAACCCAAATTTGCAAAAAACCAAAAAAAAAACGTTTTCAGGATAATCCTTTGTTGTTGCTTTACTGAACTGGTCATGATAAGCATCTTTCTGTCCATCGATTAGGTGTCTCCTCCCTTTAAAAATGAACGCTGTCATTGGAGCCCCAGGGATGATATCAGAAGTTCGCTTGCTATATTGAGCGTGAAATTGCTCTAGAAATGTAATACCGACGCTAGGAATGTTCTCTGTAACTCATCAAGCAGCAGCAACAGTGTCGAAAATGTAATTGCAAGTCGATTAAATCACTGCTGCAGAGAAACCCAATGATCCTATGGATTCTAAATGAGAAGATCTCTTTTTTAATGTAAAGTTCCCACCTGCGGTATGACCAACGCACTGTAGATTATAGATGAGCTATTATGGTGCAGCTGACGGCTACATTAAACGCAGAATCTTCAAGGGTTAATGCCTTATGAGCATCGTCCAGCGTGTATTGGTCTAATCTTATCCATGAACATCAATCTTACCCATGCTTCTCAATCTTACCCATGCGGCTCAATCTTACGCATGCATCTCAATCATACCATTGCACCTTAGTCTTACCCAGGGATCTCAATCTTACTCATGCGTCACAGTCTTACCCATGCATCTCAATCGTGCCCATGCGTCTCAATTTTACCCAGGCATCTTAGTCTTACCCATGCATCTCAATCTTACCCATGCATCTCAGACATACCACTGCACCTCAATCCTACTCACGCACGTCAATATTACCCATGCATTTCAGTATTACCCATGTATCTCAATTGAACCCATGTATCTCAATCTTATCCATGCACCTCAATCTTACTCATCCACCTCAATCTTACCCATGGAACTCAATCTTACCCATGCATCTTAGTCTTACCCATGCACCTCAATCTTACCCATGCATCTCATTCTTACTCATGCATCTCAGTCTTACCAATGCATCTCAATCTCTCCCAGGCATCTCAGTCTTACACATGCATCTCAGTCTTACCTCAGCATCTCAAACGTACCCATGCATCCTATCTTTCCCCATGCATCTCAATCTTGCCCATGCGTCTCAAATTTACCCAGGCATCTTAGTCTTACCTATGCATCTCAATTCAACTCGTGTCTCAATCTTACCTATGCGTCTCAGTCTTACCCATGCACGTCAATTTTACCCATGCATCTTGATTTAACCCATGCATCTCAATGTAACCCATGTATCTCAATTTTACCCGTGCATCTCAGTCTTACCCAAGTGCCTCAGTCTTACCCATACATCTAAATCTCACCCATGCATCTTAGACTTACCCATGCGTCTCAATCTTATCCATGCATCTCAATTTTACCTATGCATCTCAATTCAACTTATCTTGAATTACATCTCAATCTTACCCATGCACCTCAGTCTTACCCATGTGTCTTAGTCTTATCCATGCATCTAAGTCTTACCCATGCGTCTCAGTCTTACCCATGCGTCTCAGTCTTACCCATGCATCTCAATCTTACCCAGGCATCTCAATCTTACCCAGGCATATCAATTTAACCCGTGCATCTCAATCTTACCCCTGCATCGCATGGCCTCAAACGGTAGGGCGTACCTCACGTTTTACTGAGTTCTGATCTAAGGTCCTAGATCATGGGTACTCACAAACATTTTTCAGTGGGCCGCTAAGCTTGGTCTATGGTGTGACCGAGGGCCGCACTTATGTTAGCGGGGGGTATAAAGTGGGTGTAGGGGAAGCAAAGCATGTATATCTAGTGGCTGTCTTTAAAATGAAGGTGTTCCTAAAGTTAAGGGCCTAGTTACTGCCTTTTCCTATGTGCAATTAACCTGTAAATACATGCTTGCTCTATATTACATTTTTTTTTCCATATTGGTGCTGAGTCGAGTAAACAGCAGCCCAGTGTTGCTGTTGCCGAGAGGGCCGCATGTAAAAGACAGAAGGGCCGGATGCGGCCCCTGGGCCATACTTTGAGTATCACTGTTCTAGATAGTTAATTCTCTATTCGGTGCTTAATTTGTAAAACATAAATACCAGGGCCCTCTTCAGGAGGCCACTGCAGCTTGCACCACCCATTGACCCTTCCAGCGTTACCAATGACAGTACCAACACAATTACTAACCACCACACTCTTATAAGTGTGACAATTCATACTTTACAGACCCCTAAAACTATAAGAATGACTTGTGTGGCTGGGATTATTTGTTGTCAATGTATATTAAATTACTTAACAGCTGTTGTGCTCATCCCTAATTTAGGCAGACAGCACCACCATGTGGCAGACTGTCAAAAGTGCTGAAGGTGAATATTGAGTTCCTGTGCTGAGCACTGGAAACCCCTTGCTCAAATTAAGCACTGCTCCATGTCCTTTGGGCTTGACATTCCATTACACATTTGAGTGTCAAGCTCAGGTTTCTCAAGATCACTTAGTAGGAGGCCAGCACCTGTAGGTAAAGAGGAAAGGTGTCTGAGAAATCCTTTTGCATAGGGGTATTTGAAATTTGCGTAATTTGCTTTTCGATAATTATGCGAAACTTCTACACAATTATGCATAATTACACAAGATACCACTCTGTCATGCTGCATTATGTTGTAGCCAATTTGCCTACTCAGGTCAATTTTTGGATTGGGATGCTTTTAAACAAATACACAGCGAATAATAACAGCAGTTCACACTTGGTTCGCAGTCCATTTTAACCTCAAATGGCATGTTTGTGGTAAATGTTTACAGCGAATGGGGCACATTTACACAAAGTGCTTTAAAGACATAATTTGGGGTATAAGTAGTTGTGAGTTGCCCCCCCCCCCGGTCCCCGATATGTACCTGCCTGTCTGGATGAAAGAGCTCGATCCGGCTTCCAAGCGCTGATTGGGACCCGGATACACAACACAAACATCGTTCAACGCTGGGAGATAACCCCGCCCCCGTATCATGTGTCCTCACAGGAGGAGAGGCAGTGGAGAGACTCAGTGGACGGAGGCGGAGCTGACCTCGGAAGAACCTGTGAAGGGAAAAAGAAAAAGGACTATATGGAGAGAAAAGAGAAAGCCAAGCGGAGGGACAGAGACAGAGCGAGTGGAGCAGACCGTGTGGAGGACCCAGGAGGAGGATCGAGAGCCGAAGCCGAAACCGACGGAGAAGACGAGCGGTGGTGCGAGGAGTGGTTGTGTCCTCCGGAGGATGCAGGAGAGTGGCCGCAACTCTGGAAAGATGCAGGAGAGCAGGTGAGTGCTGACGGGAAGAGTGGGCAGCGGGAATAGAACAAGAGCATCGGGAGGGGGGGAGAGCACGAACACGGGCACTGACTATTAAATGCATGTCACCCTCATTACACACTCTCCCTTAGACCCAATACATCCCTTTTGTAGTACCTATGGTATGCAGAGAAGGCCCTGAGATACTAAGGGGCCGCCATCAATCGTTCCCACGTGAACAGGGATCCTGCTGACTTAAGAAGCAGGTTCCATGACTACCACATCAGACAAACCTGAGAAGACGTATTCCAGGATTTGTCTAAAACCCCCACTTTCTTTTCTTTTTCTGCAACACCAGACGGGTGAGGTGAAGGGTGCACAATTCATCCCTCACAAAGCCCAGTGTGTGATTGTTCCTTTCTCTCCCCATTTCTGAGCCTTCGGGGAAGACCACTGAAAACAAAGAGAAGGCGAGACGGAGGACACAAGACCAACCGGAACAGAAGAGGAAGAATCGAAGGACGCGATGTATCCTGCATATTACTGAGAACCTGAGTGACCCAAATAAAAACAGCACCATTAAGAAATACATACAGCCTCCGCGTCTGTTTATCCGGCCTGCGCTCCCACAGGTGGTGTCAGAAGTGGGATCACCGGAGACATGGAGGCCGTGATCACGAAAATGGCGGAAAGTCAGGAAAGCCTGGGAAAAGTCATGGAACGTTTCCTAATGGTGGTTGAGGAGGATCACGGCAAGCTACAACAGGTACTAACAGGCCAAAGCCAGACCCAAGAAGCAGGGATAGGCAGCAAATAAAAATGCTCACAAGGACATAAATAAAAGACGTCTTCTTACTTAGCATCAATTTAACAGCGAAATAGAACAACCAACCACAGAATGGTGACCAATTGAACCATGCAAACAGTCAGTCACTACAACGCATCACATGTTGCCCTTTCTTTAATAGCTTTTGATCCATTTGACCTATAAAAAATTTTTTGTTGAAATTTGCAAACTACGTGTCAGATGGTGAATAATGAAGCAAGCACGATCAATCCATAATCAGGCAGAAAAAGCAGTGGCCACAGAATCACGTTATTCTGGTATCCTTGACCCCAGGATACTACCAACAGTGATCTTTAAAGAATACAACCATGTAGAAACAGCTGCCTTCTACCAAAGGCTGTTTGTTGCGTGCAGTGGTCCGATGTACCTTTTGTTAAAGTACTTACCATTGGTTTGCTATCCCTGTGTGCTGATTGGCTCAGAGTCAGTCAACAGCTCTGTTCCTGACTGAGGGGACAGGTCTGCTAGACTGAGACCCCCTGATTAGATTGTCAGATGACAAGATCTGATTAAGCTATCTGCTGGCAGTCTCATCTCCGATTAGGGAGGCAGATTGTCGGCTCGCTGACAGCCATGGGTGTCGGGCGTGGACTAATGATGCTGTCCTGGATTTCCCATTTAGGATCACCGCTGGGACACACATCTCCTACTGATTGATTATTCATAAATATCCTAGCATGCAGGCGGTGCTGATGGAAAGGATGCACTTTTACAAAGCTGATGCATATCATGGTCCACAGATCAAAAATACCTGAGGGTTAACATTTAAGAAGGAGGATTATAAGCATTGAGCAAGAGTTAGGAGCTTAAATTGATTATTGGCAGTGTGCATCTATCTCCAGCTTTACATCTAGGAGCACTGATACGCAAGAGTCCTATCAAGACCAACTTGGCCAAGCAGCTTGATAAGAATAATGCATCAACAGAAAAGAGGCATTGATGGAGGTATGGAATTTGCGTGCAGAAACATCGGGCGTGGGCAGTGTATGAACTCTGGACCATGTGTAGGACTTCATGGGAGGTGGCGGAAGGACGCATGCAATTAGCATCCCAGCTTCTTCCATCGAGTGTTTCGGCTGCTTTCGTCAATGGGGGAGAACAGGAATTATATATGATGATAGTTCTGAGATCAACAGCAAAGAATCATATAGCATTAGCAAGGCAGGTGGTGAGAATCCTGTCTTGACAACCGGTAAGGTGTGTGGAAGATTGATAGAACGCTGCTTACACAAAGGTGTTCATTGAGTCCTCCTGACACAGAAAACATATAAGAGATCAATTTCAGAGTCAAACAGTGGTTAGTGCAGGCACTTGAACCAACTTATACTGTGGCCTCAACAAATCGTCCCAGATATCAGTTTGGCCGCATCTTTAGTGAAGCAAAAGAGACGAGAAACCTAAACTTAGGATGCACCTTGGAGAAGATGGAACCATGGAGAGGAGAGAGTCCGCCTCAATCAGAATAACAGAGGAGAGAGATCAGAATGTAAGAAACACACAGGAGAAAAATACAATCCAATCTAAGTTAATATCCTGGATACAAGGACTCTGAGGTCAATGTACACCCTGAAGAAAATAGATCCAAGCTCAACTTACATCCTGGATTAGAGAGATCAATCCACTAAATTTACTACAAGTGTCTATGAAGAAAATAGAATCAAAAACAGCGTATCTCCTGCAGGGTTGGGCTGGGATTAAAAATCGTCCCGGGAACGCTAAAAAAAAGTGGCCCACATATGCATATTGCCTTAACTCAAAACACTATTTTGGCAACATTTTATTTAAAAAAAGAGGGGGCGGGGGAGTTAAAAAAAAAATGCACGGATTAGTTTACACTGGTGAAACACACATGAAAACAACTGAGGCCACTTCTGCTCCGGCCCCCTGCCCCCGCTCAATATGCATACATTAATAGGCCGGCCCACCGAGAGAAATGGAGTGACACCTCTGCCCATTGATAAAAGGGAGGTAAATGCACGCCCATCTGCCTCCAGAAAGGCCACTCAGGCACCCACTGGGCCTCTGGTGGTATTCGAACAATGCAGAAACCACCCAAATAAACCGCCCAGACTGTTAAAAAAAGCAGCCCACACCTGTAACAAAGACACCGGCCCCTCGGGCATTGCCCGAGTGCCCGCGTTACCAATCCGACACTGATCTCCTGGAAACGAGACAGCAAAACTCAACTTACAGTTAAGAATATTTGAAGAAGCAAACTCAGATTTCATCAGGAGGAATCAGAAATGAAAACACAACTTACACCAAGCATTAGATAGACCAGAGTAGACTTTAATACCTGTGGAAAAAAAGATAAACTCAATATACACTGTGGTCTGGAAAAGAGAGCCATGAACTCAACTTACATTCTGATGAAGAGAGCCCTGTAGCCTGGAGTATGAATGATAGAGGCAACCTTTCCCAGCAACCTGAGCACTGCGATCCAGATTGACTTAAGGACTGAAAGGAGGTGCAAGACAAGGGTACCCAAAGGAAGTTCAGGACGAAAGGAGCAAAGGTGTAAAGATGGTACCTAAAAGAGGAAAAGCACGAGGCATAAAAAAACTATCAACAAAAGCAAACACTGCAAGAGAAAAAATAAGCAATTCAAAACAAGGATAAAGTAAGCACAAAAACAATCCCAATGTAACACGGAAAGAAGAAACAAGGAACTAGAGTGCAAGGGGTGTTGGACACAACAAAGACAGTATCCCAGAAGCATTGCAATGCACCGAAGAATACAAAACATGCTTTTATACAGTTACTAGTGCTGACAATCTCAAGCAAGTCTTGGAAGAACATGACAGCCATCTTGTATTAGGATGCCCCTTAGAAATAAAGGGTGCTTCCAAAAACAAAATAGTCCTTGTCATACTGAGGAACAACCACATGTCCTCATAGCAAAGTATAAAACTTAATCCCCCTTCTGTTCCACCATCTCCATTTGGCAAAAATCTAAGAGCGGAGAACATTGGGTCTTTGTTTTACCAAATGTCTTGCAGGTATGTGCACCACCCGCAATTTTTTGGGTGGGGCAGCCCATCACTTGAAGCCTGCAAGTCCCTTGCGTGCCAGAATCCACATTGTACTGCACTCCACGGTGGCCACCAAGCATAACAGGGTGGAAGGATAAAGACAGGGCTAATCTGAGAAATTCTATAAAGACATTTCAACAAGGGATTGCTGATAAAATTTACAAGAGAGCTTCCATTTGATAGATATTGGGAAGGCGAGTGTGAATCAGTAGATTCCATTGTTAAAGGTGGGATGGTTCTAGGATGTTACATCCCATTTTTCCCTGATCGCTACTTCGGGAAGGCAGATGACAGCCGGGTGCAGAGTCTTCACACTTCATTGTTCCATGTTTCATTTACTCTTGCTTTAAACACCCATCATCACCTCTAGCTGTGAGAGCCATCACCTTGCACAAAGGCTGTGTTTGTACTGCAGTCAGAAAATGACATTTGAAAGGGAATTACATACCAAATTGTTCCAGGGCCATAGTCAGTGGCTCAGTTTCCCCTGTGTTGGAAATGAGTATAAGTGGTAGTCAAATCACCTCACTTTGTTCCAGTTCAATGTTTTTCTTCACCATGTAAGGAACACTTCACAGATAAGTCCAAGAGCTGTTTTAGATGGGGTCCAACTGTGATAAGCAGCATTTGTGCATGTTACACATGTGAGCAATGTTTGCAAATGCCTGTTTACATGCATTGTCTCATTGAAGCCAGACCTAATATATTTGCTGATGGTTGTTTTTTCCCATGTATGGGAATGAGAAACATCCTTTACAATGCAACTTTTACCACGCAGTGCCTTTACGACGCAACTTTTACAACGCAAACCATTACAACGCATTGCGCTGGGGGGCGCTCTAGGATAGGGAATAGATTTAATTTACTATCCAACACCTTCCCTACTATCCATGGGGACTGGACTTGGAATAGTAAATTAAACTATTCACTATCCAGCGCCCCAAAGCACTATGCGTTGTAAAGGTATTCGTTGTAAATACCGCGTTGTAAAGGCATGCGTCGTAAAAGCATGCGTTGTAATGTCATACATCCTATGGGAATTACTGAACACAGCAGTGTGTGAATCTAAGACAATTGTCATTTCAACCGATTAGAGTTCACATCTGTGTAATGCTAAAATTCATGCAAATTTGACTGATGTTTGTACATTTTTCCCTCAATATAAATCTATGGACAGCCAACATGTGACAGAAACTTGTTACTTTAGCAAAACGTATCTAATGAGCAGGTGGCAGGATCTTCTCACAGGCATCCTTGAAACTAAGACACAATACACAAACAGACTGCCAACTTCATCAATTTCCTAAAATCACACCTCTAGTTGCCAATGTCAAAAGCAAGGCTACGCTTCACTACGAGATGCAGGGAATGTGCCAATATACCACCGAGAATAATATTGCTTCTAGGCCTACTAGTCATGAAACTTAGCAAGAATATTGAGGTTATAGGGGACTATAAATTAATTAAAAAACAACATCCACAATTGTTTATAAAAGGATAGCAGTGCATGTTGTGATATACAGGGGCAGGGGAACATTCATGTTAAAGCGATCCTGACTCTCGTTTTTGCTAATAACTCCTGTATTGAATATGTATTCATTCTGTTATTAATGTGAAATCTCTGTAATTTGTAACACACTGTTTCCTTATGTAAAGTGCTCTGATACCTTCGGGTCTAGCCAGCGCTATATAAAACTCAAATAAATAAATAAATAGGACTACAAGATTATGTTTTCACAAAAGCCTTCCCAAGTTTGCACACCCGAATTGTGAAATAACTTTACATATTGCTTGCAGGGCCTGGTTTGATGATTGTGCTGTAGGTGTTCACCATTCTTGTAAGCCCTTGTGGTCAGCCCAACAAAATTATGCTCAGCCTTGGAGGGAAAAACATGTTTTTTCTGATGATTAGTGTTCATTGTGTCCTCAGAAGAATTTCCTACAAATACCACCAATGCGCGGAGTTGGGCTGCTTCCATTATTCCAACAATTTCCTGCACCTGGTCGCCAATCTGCTCTCTCTTGATTGAGCCGCGCTAGAGTTGGTCGCGTGCCAGGAGCCCGGCAGCTGCAGGGGTCTCAGGTGGCATGGCTCTGCCAGGGACCACTGCCAACTTTTCAGCAGCTTCTAGAAAGCGCATCCCGTCCAGACTTGGTGGAATGTGGATCGCCATGGGAATACGAGCCGATCTAGTCGATTATTCAATGATAACTGCACGTCACTTGTAAACTGCAACGGGCACTTACTAATATAATATAGCCATGTCTCGGGCGATATCCAAAAACCCGGGACATGTATCGGGTCTAGAGATCCTCAGTTTTACAAGTACCTACTTGCACCCACATGGGTGAACCACTCAAGAACTCCATGTACCAGATTCCCGAGGGGCGATCCGGAGGAGGGGCTAGCCGTGTGCGCTCCATTGCGATTACTTGCTAATGTAGCATAGGAAAGCAGAAAGAATGAGATATTAAAAAATATTCTAGAGGATTTATTTAACTTGCATTGAAATGGGGTAATTTCAGGTGGAAGAAAGCTAAATGATATCCAATTTTGGCTTTCAAAATCAGGAGTCTTTTGCCTGAATAGGGCCCATGGCATTTGTGATTTTGAGTTATGGGCATTTGCATAGCACACCCTCTGCCTTTCTAGGGCCTCGTAGCACTTTTGGCAGTGTGTAAACTTTCAACATGGATCCGGGGTTACTATCGCAGACCGGTGTCTGATTCCGCTTGGGATAATTCATATGGCAAAACCTTCTCAATTAGGTTACTATGGAGCTTCTCTAGAGTTTGGCGGACAGGTTACACCATCACAAATGTGGAAAATATACCATCTACCGTATTATATTTGCTATAGACGATAAGGCACTTTTTATATGGGGATGAGATATCTACTGCATTTGCAGCAAAGTAACCTACCCACCAATCTCCAAATCTGACGTTATGTTGTATGCAATGTCCTATGGGTGTATGCCCCATCATGTCATTTACTCCAGTTCAAAACTCCCCTCATTTTTAGTGATGTGAACTAGTGTAGCCAGGTGGCTCGGTGGATTAAATCCTCCACTGCATGAATTTGGATTTTGACTCCATGGTCAAAGGTTCAAAATCTGGAGCGCGCACGCAGCCTTTCATTCTTGCAAATTAATTAAAATGAGTAACATTGAATAGGAGCCACTTTTATATCACCTGTCAATAGACCCCCAGGGGAGAACATACATTCTCTAAATACGCTTGATAGTGATGAAACAATATGACAACTCGATAAATTGGGATTATAGCTCTGGGTCGCTTAATCTAGAGTTGCAAATTTAGGGCCCGATTTCAGATTTTTTTTTTATTTGATGTATCATAGACCCACAACTATAATTTGTATTGATATATGCATTTTATGTGGAACACTCAAAAGTCCTATGAGTAAGTGTGGACAATGATGCGTCTTCTAGGCGCACCCCTCATATGTCCCTACACTTACCCACAGAGCAATAACTTTGTGGGTGTGTTTCACCGGAATCCTATTATGTCCCTGGAATATCACCAGCTGGGCTCCTATGATCTAATTTATGGATTTTGAAGTTATGCCAGATTGTCAAATTTCCTGTATTTAAATTAAACTTGCGGTTGGATAAATTTGTGCATTTTGATTCCCTGGATCAGGTATTGTAAATTCTGAGATCAAAATCAGTTTTTGCACTCTTTAGGCTAAGAACTCAAAACAGTTTTGCTAGTCGGACTCCTAGCCACATGGCCATATATTTATAGTTGCACAGTTTTCTGTGAGCATGTGTGACTCACTGAAGGCTTACTTTACAATTTACAAGAACATGTCACCCTTTTTCATGAAAATAAAATGTGAGTTAGGATTGCAGTCCCTCAGCAGTGCCAAAAAAAGGTGTGTCTGCAGATACTTCTGCCAGATGTCTTGGCTGGGTGCCTCCCTGTGTAAGCGTTGTGTAATACAAGATACACACTTGTAGGCCCCCTCCCTCTTTGCTGATATGTAATTTCGGGTGTGGTGCTGTTGTTTCCTGCACTGCACACACAGCCCTGGGTGCTATTTTCGATAGATTACGATGGATGCCTCGTGTTCTCTCACTCTGCCAGCTGTTGAAGTGTTTGGAAGACCTGCTGACCTTATGTCAGTCCTTGCTTTCTTTCACAAGAGGATAAACAGTGCATTTATGTTCGCTGCTATCCTGATGGATGTCACTGAAAGAAGAAACGAGTGGGAGACAGAAAATCAGATTGTATTGTATATATAGATAGTGCTTAATGTACCTGATGAGGCATTGAAGCACTAGGTGCACCGGATATGCTTCATGTTTTGATGGAGTATCCCTACAGCCAAGCTCTGATATATCTTTGTTGTTGTGATTCATTCTGGCGCTTTAGTTATGAGTGAGTTTGCATTCCTCAGTGTGTCTCAGACAGTGATTAAGGGGAATTGAGGGAATGCAGTGCAGAATGTGGATTATAATAGCTAGGATTTCTTTTATAATCTGTTATAATATGTTTTATTATATTATCTGATGTGCATTCTAATTTCTAAATGTGGTAAGGAATGCACTGGCGAAATCCCTCTCCCTTAAGTAAAATAGAGTGAAGGAGCGAACCCTCTCTGGATTGATCACTTTCTAAACAAATTGTGGAATGTTCCATTACTACACAACTGTAAATCAGGCCCTGAGTACCTCTGCCTCATCGCTTTATCCATGTTAACAACTTTGACGCCAATCTCCAAAATCACTACAGGACTATAATATAGCCTTATAGCCCGCCATAGAGGGCTATACCGGCTATTAAAGGCCCTCTCCAGCGTTAAAGTCCCGAGCCGAAGCAGTTAATACTTTAACATGAGATGATTTGCAGTGATGGCCCCAAACTTTAGTAGAACATAAGAGGCCGTGAGGCTTTACCACCTGCAAATGCCTGTTGCTTACTGCATGCATTTACATCCAGGAATATGTGATTTACCAAAACAGATCCAGAAGGAGGAGGAGAATTTACTCTGCCAAAGAATTGTGGACTCCATGGTGGTGTCTGATGCCCTGTGAAGCCCACGCTGAGGGTTCCTTGGTTCAGGTACAGGCAGCATGGCCGAGTAAACCCCGGCTACACTGCGGTTGTCGACTAATCGTCCAGCCTGGGGACTCTCCGGGTAGTCGCGCGCTCTATAAATCTGTGATTGATTGATTGGTCTTTATCGTGGATCTCCTGCACTTACCTGTGGCTTTTAATGCTCACTCTGAAGTTCCAGAGGACCCTGCATTTCACCAAGACGATGGGTGAAACTGCTGCTCTTTGGGGTGTGCGGGGCTCATCGAAAGCATGCATTGGTGATGGGGTGCGCCTTCTATAAAACACAGTGGGGCCTTATGTGCATTGTCTGCAGGGACAATTCACCTGAGCTTGTACATTTAATCTGATTAGGAATGGCACCATTGAGGAGTCGGCCTCTTCTGTGATCCATCCCTAAATCAGACTTAAGGAGAGAGATTCTGCATCTGAAGTATACACCCTAGAACCAAAAACAGGAGTTCACCCACAAAATCTATTCAGCAAATGATTTAGATGATTTGAGATGTTGTGTTATTTGATATGTATCCCTTGAGCAATGAATGCGAAATGAGATAGCACAAATTCCAGATAATGATCACTCCATAGACAGAATGCCAAATCAAACTCAATTATACTAAGTTTATCGCAATCCGTATTTAAAAAATGGCTTACAGATATAATTTGCATGAGCAAGAATAGTCACAAATCTGATAGAAGTCCTCAGGCAGAAGAGCAAAAAGAATTGGGTGGGTGTGAGGGCTATGTACAAGTGGCAGAGAAGAGATCTATACAGGGAAAGAAGTGGAGTAGTAGCTAATAGGTTATCAGGTTATAGGTTAACATGTTACTGAATTGCAATTTGGAATTGCGAATACATACAGATTCGGTATTAAGAAGTGGCGTGTTTAGAGGGTCTCTTCCTAATAACGAATCGCAGAGGTATGTAGGAATGTTTTGTGACCGAAACGCGGTCTGAAAACATTTGTATTTTACCCAGTTGCAAACTGTAAGTGGTCCCCTCCCCCTAAGTGAATGTTCGTAAATGTGTTTTTAAGAGCAGGCTGCCTGCTCTGGAAAAATGAAAAGAAAACTGTTAATTTTTCTTTTTTAAACACAACCTGTTTGCTTTTAAGTAAAACAGGCTGTATTTTTTAGAAATTATTGCTTAATTTAAAAGCAATCACAGACATGGTGGTTTGCTGACCTTAGCAGGCCACCAGCCCTGTTATTTTAGTGATTCATAATGGGTTGCAAATTGCAACCTGCCCCATTAATATTAATGAGGTAGGTAGATTTGCGACCCATTAGGAAATGCTAAATGAAACTCATGGAGTTTCATGCATTCAAGTAGCATTTACGTAATTGCAATTCACAAAGAATCGCAATTAGGTAATCACTGTTTGAAATAATGATACGCGTGGCCCATTGTCTTGTACCGGCCATTTTATGCAAAAGCGACCGGGGCAATATGCTTCTGTACCAATCCTACTCTGCAACCCCACTAGCAGGAGCGCTATTCGACATGCGGCTGAAGATTGGAGCTGGGTGTTGGCAAGTTCAGAGGTCTTAGCTGTGGAATGGCCTGAACCTAAACCAGAGAGCTGGAACATCTTCAAAAGGTTCAGGAAACACTTGATGAACAGACGTTTTATCCTTGTTTATAATTGAAATTCATACAAAAAAGGGGTCACATTAAGAGAATATTGACCATCACTGATCAGACTCTGGAATTTTGCTGCACTCTAAATTAACTGTAGGGAGGCACACAGATCTTGGCAAAAAATAAATAACTAAATAAATAAATACAAGAAAGAAAGACAAACAAACACACTCTGGCAAATGGTAAACCCTGTCCATGTCTGAAGTCACAGATGAAACAATCCAAGTAGAATGCAGCCCTTCCTATGACGTCTGTGAGCCACACACGAATCGGTTCATACGTCATACTGTTATCTTAGATATGCCACGTCATCCATTGTAGTGCGGGTGCCAGTACAGCGTCTAGCAGATGTAGCGCCCAGAGACCAGAAATGCTTACTGCTTCCTCGTGAAGCTGTCGGATGAGACTAAATTGTGTACAGTTACTTCCCTTAATCCTGTGCAGGGCTTGGGGGAGGCGATCGATTTTAAGACTTCCGCCTGAGATAAATGGAATCTTCTAAATTGATGTGAAAATCACCCCGTCGGCTGAATCCATTATAGCGCCAACAATGGCGCGGCTGCCTTCGGAGCGGGCTGCCGTCCCAGCCGGTGAATTTCCCGTCCTGTCCTGTTTATCGCTTTCCATTAAGCAGATATACAGGGACATGCGGGTTATGTTTCATTAATGTCCTTTGTCCTATTACAGGAGCAGCGCGTGCCTTTCGGATGCATTCCCCCGTTCCAGCACATCTCGCGCCAGCGCAGGGCCGGGTAAACATTATTCCAAATAAAAACCCCATTTCTCCGTCCCTGTTCCCAGCGCGCGGCAATTAAGCCTCGTCGACTGCTAATGGACAAGCAGGAACGGTTCCCTTTTCAGCTTTGATTACTAATGGCCCCGATCAATGGCCTCTTGGGGTCATGACCCGAGGGCACGACAGATCAGCTGTGAGCATCAGAAGATGTTACTGGGCGAGCAGTTTTCTTGGCGCTAGAGTCTATTGGCTACTAATGGTCACGTGCAGTTATTTCCTGGGTTTAGGACCAGGGGTCGAAGTGCATTAAAAAAATGACAAAATATTCTGGAACTGTTTAGTTGGTCTTTTACCTTCAAGTAACTGCATATAAAATAGTGCCCACACCGCCATGCGCTCCCTCCGCCGCTTGCAATACACACTTACAATTCCCAACAGAAACTCAGGAGACATGTTTATGGGAAGGAACTGCTGCAGGTTTATTTCGTACAACACAGGTATGACGTTCGTTATGGTGGGTCATCTTACAGGCGATCCAAAGCAGGCAGCCCCTCGCTGACCCGCATGCCTAAGTAGCCATCTTGCACGGCGAGACGATGCTCTGGCGGTGCAGCCATTTACCATTTCGTTATACTCCCGCCCCCCCTGTCAGGGCGGAGCGGTGGGGCCGCCCCCGGTCGGTTCAGGCCCCCCGACCGCCCGAAGGACTAACGGGGCGCCGTCGCGGTTTCCCGGAACCTCCTTCGGCTCCAGGTCCTTGGCTCAGGAACCCTTACTGTGCCAGGCAGAGGTACCCTTACTGTACCCTTCTGCCGCAGAGGTACCCTTACTGTCCGTCTGCTCCCAGATCGCCCTGTGACTCCGCCTGCAACACAAAAACTAGACCATTTAATTATTCACCATTTCGCACCGCCCCTCTGCTGCTGGGTCAGGGTTCAGGGTGGGAACAGCGCAGAGCCGAAGGAGAATCCAGATGAGCGGGAGAGAGGCCGAGCACTGGCGCTGTGGTCCTAAATACCGGAGGGGCGCCCCTCCTCCCAGGTGAGCCCTCCCCCTTGTTTGGAGATCTGGAGGTAGGCGCAAGGAGGGGCGTGATCAGAGCTATGTTCGTGCGCCGTGTGGGACTAGTGCGCTGCCCCGCCCATGCTCCCCTGCGGGTCGCGCGGTCAGCGGCACAACACACACCATAAACGAAAAAAATAATTGCAAGGTAAAGTAATCAGTGAGAGATGCACTTTTTTTAAATGTGAAACCTCTGTTGGTTCACGTGATCACTGCAGATATCTGTGTGTAAACAGAGTGTCAGATAATTGATTTCTGGTTGGGGCAGTGCGAAATAGTGACTTGTGAGAGTTTTTAGTGTCACGAGGTCCCAGCCTCTGACACAAAGCACTGTGAATATGTACGTCATTATTTTAAACTTGCAGTACACACAGTTTAAGATAGGCTGACATGAAGTGCACAGCAAGATTTAGGTTTCAGATAAAAGCATGTTTTCAATATATAGATATGAGTAATATGTAACTGTACCTAGTGCAAACATTTTTTATAACTGTCCTCTAAAGGCACTCAATTCACAGCTCATCAGGTCACTTTTACAATATCTCTCAATAAAAATACTTGTCAAGTAACTACTACATCAATTAAAGTGAATATCGGCTCAGAAGCAGCCTTTACATTTTCAGATGAACCAAATGCACGTATTTACATTTCTTCAGGCAGCAGGCACCATGGCAGGAAGGCTGGTTTCTTGTGCAGCTGGCTGTCCCTGCCTCCACTTCACAGCACAAGAGACTCTCCCCTTCCAGCCCAGTTTGGGCATCCCAAATTTCTGAATTAACCGCCCCAGGACGGTTCCCTATTAACATAATGTAGAGGAACTGTTTTTGTCAAATTAAAAAAGTATGGGCACGTTGTGCCCCTCAGAGCCCACCCACTGTGGCCTCTGGTCATGACCCTAGAACCCAACAGAGCAGCTATGAGCATCAGCAGTCAGAAGATGTTAGTGGACAAGCAGGAACTGGTCCCTTTGCACCACAGTCTGCATTGATTGGTTACGAATGGCCATGTGCAATGGTCTCTTTGGGGCATGATCCTAGAACACAAGAGAACAGCTATGAACATCCACCGTCAGAAGAAAAACAGAGGCAAAAAACATGGTGGCATATTATCAAGACAGGCAATAAAATTATCGCCGCTTTAGCGGCAGAAAACTGCCCCTAAACGGCGATAATGGGCTTGATAATATGCTCTATGGAATTCCAATTGAAGCTCAGGTTAGATGTGAAGGACATCTAACATGGGCTTCAATTGGAATTCCATAGAGCATATTATCAAGCTCATTATCGCTGTTCTAGCGGCGATAATTTTATCGCCTGTCTTGATAATATGCCCCGTGGTCGCAGACTTCAGTGGATCATCATTGGTCCATACAGTGGAGCGGACAGAGTCTCTCTTCACCTTTTTCTCTTCTAGTGAAACGATGAGACACAGTGATTGGGACCACGGATAGGGTGAGACATCCTGTGATTGGTTCATACATTTTAGAGCTCCTTCCGATCTCAGTGGGCAAAATTTTTTACATTTCAGTCAGTGAGATTGCCCAAAATTTCCTATAACAGTAAGAATCTGGCTGATGAGTAGAGTAAGAGAATGTGACGGGCACAGTAACCTCTCCAGTGTTAGGCATGTTTATACCTAGATAAAACCTCCTGCCTGGCCCCAGTCCAAATCATGCAATGAGCTGCCGGTGAAATAAGAATAGTTACACTTGGAGGCAGGTTATTGTGTGAAATCAGACAGGAAATAGGCAAAATGACCTTTGTGTTGGCACTCTTATCTGCCGTCAGACTCAGTGTGATCTTGCTGTTGGCCCTCTTATCTGCCGTCAGACTCAGTATGATCTTGGTGTTGGCACTCTTATCTGCCGTCAGGTTCAGAATGATCTTGTTGTTGGCACTCCTATCTGCCGTCAGGTTCAGTGTGATCTTGGTGTTGGCGCTCTTATCTGCCGTTAGGTTCAGTAGGATCTTGGTGTTGCCACTCTTATCTGCCGTCAGACTCAGTGTGATCTTGCTGTTGGCACTCTTATCTGCCGTCAGACTGAGTGTGATCTTGGTGTTGGCACTCTTATCTGCAGTGAGGTTAAGAATGACCTCTGTGTAGGCACTCTTATCTGCCGTCAGTTTCAGTAAGATCTTGGTGTTGCCACTCTTATCTGCAGTCAAGTTCAGTATGATCTTGGTGTTGGCTCTCTTATCTGCCGTCAGTTTCAGTAAGATCTTGGTGTTGCCACTCTTAACTGTCGTCAGACTCAGTATGATCTTGGTGTTGGCCCTCTTATCTGCCGTCAGACTCAGTATGATCTTGGTGTTGGCACTCTTATCTGCCGTCAGGTTCAGAATGATCTTGTTGTTGGCACTCCTATCTGCCGTCAGGTTCAGTGTGATCTTGGTGTTGGCGCTCTTATCTGCCGTTAGGTTCAGTAGGATCTTGGTGTTGCCACTCTTATCTGCCGTCAGACTCAGTGTGATCTTGCTGTTGGCACTCTTATCTGCCGTCAGACTGAGTGTGATCTTGGTGTTGGCACTCTTATCTGCAGTGAGGTTAAGAATGACCTCTGTGTAGGCACTCTTATCTGCCGTCAGTTTCAGTAAGATCTTGGTGTTGCCACTCTTATCTGCAGTCAAGTTCAGTATGATCTTGGTGTTGGCTCTCTTATCTGCCGTCAGTTTCAGTAAGATCTTGGTGTTGCCACTCTTAACTGTCGTCAGACTCAGTATGATCTTGGTGTTGGCACTCTTATCTGCCGTCAGACTCAGTATGATCTTTGTGTTGGCACTCTTATCTGCCGTCAGACTCAGTATGATCTTGGTGTTGGCACTCTTATCTGCCGTCAGTTTCAGTAAGATCTTGGTGTTGCCACTCTTAACTGTCGTCAGACTCAGTATGATCTTGGTGTTGGCACTCTTATCTGCAGTCAGACTCAGTATGATCTTGGTGTTAGCACTCTTATCTGCCGTTAGGTTCAGTATGATCTTGCTGTTGGCACTCTTATCTGCCGTCAGGTTCAGTGTGATCTTGGTGTTGGCACTCTAATCTGCCATTAGGTTCAGTATGATCTTGGTGTTCACACTCTTATCTGCTGTTAGGTTCAGAATGATCTTGGTGTTAGCACTCTTATCTGCAGTTAGATTCAGTATGATCTTGGTGTTAGCACTCTTATCTGCCGTTAGGTTCAGAATGATCTTGGTGTTGGCACTCTTATCTGCAGTGAGGTTAAGAATGACCTCTGCGTAGGCACTCTTATCTGCCGTTAGGTTCAGTATGATCTTGGTGTTAGCACTCTTATCTGCCGTTAGGTTCAGTATGATCTTGGTGTTGGCACTCTTATCTGCCGTCAGACTCAGTATAATCTTGCTGTTGGCAGTCTTATCTGCCGTCAGGTTCAGAATGATCTTGGTGTTGGCACTCTTATCGGCCGGCAGGTTCAGAATGATCTTGGTGTTGGCACTCTTATCTGCCGTCAGGTTCAGAATGATCTTGTTGTTGGCACTCCTATCTGCCGTCAGGTTCAGTGTGATCTTGGTGTTGGCGCTCTTATCTGCCGTTAGGTTCAGTAGGATCTTGGTGTTGCCACTCTTATCTGCCGTCAGACTCAGTGTGATCTTGCTGTTGGCACTCTTATCTGCCGTCAGACTGAGTGTGATCTTGGTGTTGGCACTCTTATCTGCAGTGAGGTTAAGAATGACCTCTGTGTAGGCACTCTTATCTGCCGTCAGTTTCAGTAAGATCTTGGTGTTGCCACTCTTATCTGCAGTCAAGTTCAGTATGATCTTGGTGTTGGCTCTCTTATCTGCCGTCAGTTTCAGTAAGATCTTGGTGTTGCCACTCTTAACTGTCGTCAGACTCAGTATGATCTTGGTGTTGGCACTCTTATCTGCCGTCAGACTCAGTATGATCTTTGTGTTGGCACTCTTATCTGCCGTCAGTTTCAGTAAGATCTTGGTGTTGCCACTCTTAACTGTCGTCAGACTCAGTATGATCTTGGTGTTGGCACTCTTATCTGCAGTCAGACTCAGTATGATCTTGGTGTTAGCACTCTTATCTGCCGTTAGGTTCAGTATGATCTTGCTGTTGGCACTCTTATCTGCCGTCAGGTTCAGTGTGATCTTGGTGTTGGCACTCTAATCTGCCATTAGGTTCAGTATGATCTTGGTGTTCACACTCTTATCTGCTGTTAGGTTCAGAATGATCTTGGTGTTAGCACTCTTATCTGCAGTTAGATTCAGTATGATCTAGGTGTTAGCACTCTTATCTGCCGTTAGGTTCAGAATGATCTTGGTGTTGGCACTCTTATCTGCAGTGAGGTTAAGAATGACCTCTGCGTAGGCACTCTTATCTGCCGTTAGGTTCAGTATGATCTTGGTGTTAGCACTCTTATCTGCCGTTAGGTTCAGTATGATCTTGGTGTTGGCACTCTTATCTGCCGTCAGACTCAGTATAATCTTGCTGTTGGCAGTCTTATCTGCCGTCAGGTTCAGAATGATCTTGGTGTTGGCACTCTTATCGGCCGGCAGGTTCAGAATGATCTTGGTGTTGGCACTGTTATCGGCCGTCAGGTTCAGAATGATCTTGGTGTTGGCACTCTTATCGGCCGTCAGGTTCAGAATGATCTTGGTGTTGGCACTCTTATCTGCCCTCAAGTTCAGTATGATCTTGGTGTTGGCACTCTTATCTGCAGTCAGGTTCAGAATTACCTTGCAGTTGGCACTCTTATCTGCCGTTAGGTTCAGAATGATCTTGGTGTTGGCACTATTATCTGCTGTCAGACTCAGTATGATCTTGCTGTTGACACTCTTATCTGCCGGCAGACTCAGTATGACCTTGGTGTTAGCACTCTTATCTGCCGTCAGGTTCAGAATGATCTTGTTGTTGGCACTCCTATCTGCTGTCAGGTTCAGTGTGATATTGGTGTTGGCACTCTTATCTGCCGTCAGGTTCAGTACGATCTTGGTGTTGGCACTCTTATCTGCAGTCAGGTTCAGAATGACCTTGCTGTTGGCACTCTTATCTGCAGTCAGGTTCAGTAAGATCTTGGTGTTGGCACTCTTATCTGCCGTCAGATTCAGTATGACCTTGTTGTTGGCACTCTTATCTGCCATTAGGTTCAGTATGATGTTTCTGTTGGCACTCTTATCTGCCGTTAGGTTCAGTATGATCTTGGTGTTAGCACTCTTATCTGCAGTCAGGTTCAGAATGACCTTGCTGTTGGCACTCTTATCTGCAGTCAGGTGCAAAATGACCTTGCTGTTGGCACTCTTATCTGCCGTTAGGTTCAGTATGATCTTGCTGGTGGCACTCTTATCTACCGTTAGGTTCAGAATGATCTTGGTGTTAGCACTCTTATCTGCCGTTAGGTTCAGAATGATCTTGCTGTTGGCACTCTTATCTGCCGTCAGGTTCAGTGTGATCTTGATGTTGGCACTCTTATCTGCCGTCAGGTTCAGTAGGATCTTGGTGTTTGTGCTCTTATCTGCCGTCAGGTTCAGTGTGATCTTGGTGTTGGCACTCTTATTTGCCGTCAGGTTCAGATTGATCTTGGTATTGGGACTCCTATCTGCCATCAGGATCAGAATTAACTTGGTGCTGGTGCTCCTATCTGCTGTCAGGTTCAGGATTTCTGATTTTTTTAAAAGAAATAGTCTTAAAGCTTTGGATAACGCTGCAGCAGAGCGCCCAGTGTCATTGGATTCTCCTCAAGTGGTAGGTTGCGTGGTACAGCTGAATCCTCTGTAGGCATCTCCGCCTTGGACACAGTGACAGGCACGGAGACCATGTTGTGTTCCTCCACAATATGTCTGTGTTTCCACTCCAATGCCTCTCTACATGCCTGGCTGTCATGCTTCTTGCATGTTTCCACTCTGCGGCTCAGAGCAGCAGGTCCCACATTTTTATCAATAAATGTCGGCTTTATTGTCATCCTAATGACATTTACATCTCTTTCCCGATGGTGCTGTGCTACTGTCTGTTAATATTTGCCACATTAAAATGATTTGTAGGTTAACTGATGGAAAATGAGTGGGAGTACATGTGCAGAATGAAATTATTTGATCAAGGGGAAGAGTTGGAAAATATATTTGGCTCGTGTTAGTAATCATTAGTGGTACCCTACATCCTGCTGCCCCTCACTCCCTTGTATTATGTTATTCACACTCATTAACACTCTCCACCCCTTACCTACTCACACCTTTCACGGCTCACGCCTTTACTGATTCACTCAGCGGGAGGCGGGGTTTCACCGTGCCGCTGTTCAACCCAAAGGTGGGGTCCATGCACATATAATCTGTGTGGGGGGCTTGCGTGTGGCACTGATGCATTGTACCTAGCACCAGCACACGGATGCTGTTGCAGTGTACACCATGTTATAGGGGCGGTGGAAAATGGTCGCCTTTTGCCTTTGCTCTATCATCCACACCCGTACAGCGACGCTTCCTTGGCTTAGGCCGTTCCCCGTGTACAATGTGTGTATATGGCACAGCCTTGGTCGCCGAAGGTCCTCTGGGGAATTCTAAATTACCCATTGGACAGCAGGAGACTGGGGGGCATGGGTAACTAGATGATAGCAAACGTGCCCGGTGGTCTCCAGGCAAAAGGGGCCAAGGAAGGGAACAGTCTATCTAAGAAAGTCTTTACCACACAATACATTTACCACACAGGAGGGTACCACACAGGTTAGTATTTGTACCTTTACCACACATGCCTTTACAACACAGGTACGTTTTTTGTTGTCTTTCAAATAACATAATTATTATGTGCTTTTTTTAAATGAATGGTTTATGTGCGGGCAGTGGTAAAGGGAGGTAAAGATAATTTTATGGTTTAGAGGTGGGTAGTAGTAATGGGAGGCAGTGGTAATTTTAGGGTTTAGGGCTGGGCAGTGGCGGCAAAGGGAGAAAGGGGGTTATTTTAGGGTTTAGCGGTGGGCAGTAGTAAAGTAGGTAAAGTTAATTTGAGGTTTTTGGGTGGGGAGTGGTAAAGAGAGGTAAGAGTAACTTCAGGGTTTAGCAGAGGGTACTGGTAAAAGGATGATAGGAGTAAATTAAAAACAATGAACTTATTTTTATAGACTTACCTTACATATACTTACCATGCTTGGTAAAGGGTGCATGGAAAAGGAATGTGTGGTTATTGAATGCACGTTAAGATATACATTAATCAAGTAGAGTGATCTGGAGCTACCGTGGGCCACCCAGACCCCTTCCCTAGAGTGTGAAACCATTCGCTGAACTCTTTTTGGGGCTGATTTACAGTTTGTTGGTACTGAAAATACTACAATTTCTAGAAGACTCTAAAGGCAGAGTGGAATCACCCCACCGGCTTAGTTTCTTCTCCTGTATTTACAAAAAGGGGTGGTGAGGGACAGAGTCTCTGAATTAAGCAGAATACTCTCACCCAGTCAAGAGATCAGGGCTAGATCCAACACCGTTTTTTAGCTCATTGCACCATCCCAGTTTCAGAACCTGGCTGTATGCAAATTAGTCTGTCCCTGGCCCAGTGCATCATGGGAACAGGGCAGACCAGACTACAAAAGCCAATTCTTACACTGGAAAGGAAACAAGCCTCCGGGGACCGGTTTCTGGCATTACAGCCGTCTTCGGCCCGGCTTGCTTGAATCCTGATGGTGCAATGAGCAAGGGACTCATGTCTGAGTATGCCCTTCCACGCTTAGGGTGGACAAAAATATTTACAAAAAGGGGTGGTGAGGGACAGAGTCTCTGAATTAAGCAGAATACTCTCACCCAGTCAAGAGATCAGGGCTAGATCCAACACCGTTTTTTAGCTCATTGCACCATCCCAGTTTCAGAACCTGGCTGTATGCAAATTAGTCTGTCCCTGGCCCAGTGCATCATGGGAACAGGGCAGACCAGACTACAAAAGCCAATTCTTACACTGGAAAGGAAACAAGCCTCCGGGGACCGGTTTCTGGCATTACAGCCGTCTTCGGCCCGGCTTGCTTGAATCCTGATGGTGCAATGAGCAAGGGACTCATGTCTGAGTATGCCCTTCCACGCTTAGGGTGGACAAAAATATTTACAAAAAGGGGTGGTGAGGGACAGAGTCTCTGAATTAAGCAGAATACTCTCACCCAGTCAAGAGATCAGGGCTAGATCCAACACCGTTTTTTAGCTCATTGCACCATCCCAGTTTCAGAACCTGGCTGTATGCAAATTAGTCTGTCCCTGGCCCAGTGCATCATGGGAACAGGGCAGACCAGACTACAAAAGCCAATTCTTACACTGGAAAGGAAACAAGCCTCCGGGGACCGGTTTCTGGCATTACAGCCGTCTTCGGCCCGGCTTGCTTGAATCCTGATGGTGCAATGAGCAAGGGACTCATGTCTGAGTATGCCCTTCCACGCTTAGGGTGGACAAAAATATTTACAAAAAGGGGTGGTGAGGGACAGAGTCTCTGAATTAAGCAGAATACTCTCACCCAGTCAAGAGATCAGGGCTAGATCCAACACCGTTTTTTAGCTCATTGCACCATCCCAGTTTCAGAACCTGGCTGTATGCAAATTAGTCTGTCCCTGGCCCAGTGCATCATGGGAACAGGGCAGACCAGACTACAAAAGCCAATTCTTACACTGGAAAGGAAACAAGCCTCCGGGGACCGGTTTCTGGCATTACAGCCGTCTTCGGCCCGGCTTGCTTGAATCCTGATGGTGCAATGAGCAAGGGACTCATGTCTGAGTATGCCCTTCCACGCTTAGGGTGGACAAAAATATTTACAAAAAGGGGTGGTGAGGGACAGAGTCTCTGAATTAAGCAGAATACTCTCACCCAGTCAAGAGATCAGGGCTAGATCCAACACCGTTTTTTAGCTCATTGCACCATCCCAGTTTCAGAACCTGGCTGTATGCAAATTAGTCTGTCCCTGGCCCAGTGCATCATGGGAACAGGGCAGACCAGACTACAAAAGCCAATTCTTACACTGGAAAGGAAACAAGCCTCCGGGGACCGGTTTCTGGCATTACAGCCGTCTTCGGCCCGGCTTGCTTGAATCCTGATGGTGCAATGAGCAAGGGACTCATGTCTGAGTATGCCCTTCCACGCTTAGGGTGGACAAAAATATTTACAAAAAGGGGTGGTGAGGGACAGAGTCTCTGAATTAAGCAGAATACTCTCACCCAGTCAAGAGATCAGGGCTAGATCCAACACCGTTTTTTAGCTCATTGCACCATCCCAGTTTCAGAACCTGGCTGTATGCAAATTAGTCTGTCCCTGGCCCAGTGCATCATGGGAACAGGGCAGACCAGACTACAAAAGCAAATTCTTACACTGGAAAGGAAACAAGCCTCCGGGGACCGGTTTCTGGCATTACAGCCGTCTTCGGCCCGGCTTGCTTGAATCCTGATGGTGCAATGAGCAAGGGACTCATGTCTGAGTATGCCCTTCCACGCTTAGGGTGGACAAAATATTTACAAAAAGGGGTGGTGAGGGACAGAGTCTCTGAATTAAGCAGAATACTCTCACCCAGTCAAGAGATCAGGGCTAGATCCAACACCGTTTTTTAGACTCTGTCCATCACCACCCTTTGTTGTAAATAATTTTGTCCACCCTAAGCGTGGAAGGGTATACTCAGATGTGAGTCCCTTGCTCATTGCACCATCAGGATTCAAGCAAGCCGGGCCGAAGACGCCTGAAATGGCAGAAACCGGTCCCCGGAAGCTTGTTTCCTTCCCAGTGTAAGAATTGGCTTTTGTAGTCTGGTCTGCCCTGTTCCCATGATGCACTGGGCCAGGGACAGACTAATTTGCATACAGCCAGGTTCTGAAACTGGGATGGTGCAATGAGCTAAAAAACGGTGTTGGATCTAGCCCTGATCTCTTGACTGGGTGAGAGTACTCTGCTTAATTCAGAGACTCTGTCCATCACCACCCTTTGTTGTAAATAATTTTGTCCACCCTAAGCGTGGAAGGGTATACTCAGATGTGAGTCCCTTGCTCATTGCACCATCAGGATTCAAGCAAGCCGGGCCGAAGACGCCTGAAATGGCAGAAACCGGTCCCCGGAAGCTTGTTTCCTTCCCAGTGTAAGAATTGGCTTTTGTAGTCTGGTCTGCCCTGTTCCCATGATGCACTGGGCCAGGGACAGACTAATTTGCATACAGCCAGGTTCTGAAACTGGGATGGTGCAATGAGCTAAAAAACGGTGTTGGATCTAGCCCTGATCTCTTGACTGGGTGAGAGTACTCTGCTTAATTCAGAGACTCTGTCCATCACCACCCTTTGTTGTAAATAGTTTCTTCTCCTGCGCAATGATGGAGGAAATTGAGTCAGTGGATTCTTCTCCGTATATATATGGAGAAGATCTATATATATTATTTCCTTCAGAAATTGGAGGGTTTTCCTTTTACCACCAGATTCAAAATCTGGTCCATGTCTGTGTGGATATCTTAAGGCAGCCTACCCTAGAATTGGACTCTGAATTATTTTAAGTTCATCAATGTCTTTCTCTACAGCCATGGTGAAAACAGGGCTTAATTTGTGCCGGTGCTTTCCGGTGCTTAGCGCCGGCACTTATATGACAGGGCCGGGTCTACACTCTGCATCTGCTGTACTGCGTGCACGTCACATTTTTCAATAATTTAAAGTTACACTACTGACTAGTGTCTGTCTGTCAGATTCTCGTGCCACAGCGTGTTTGTTTTGCATCGCATCTCCGAGGAGTGAGTGAGTCAGTCACAGAGTTACACTCTGATTCTCAGATTGACTGTATATTATTCATATGTATATAATGTATTTAGTATTTAAACTAACTGTGTTCTGTGTTGAATCTTGATTGATGGCGGCGCCGCATCGCACTGCGCGCCGCGGAGCCAGCCGCCTTAGCCACTTACTTGTTGCTGCTGGGGCAGACCGCGGGCCGGAGGAGGACACTGGTTTGGGCGTTTTTTGGGCTAGATTTTGGTTGGGGGTAGGGGCTGTGCGGCAACGTGCGACATGTTTTTTACTCATTGCCACGGCCCAGCATAACCACCACTGCAGCACGCAACAACAAGCAGCTCGCTAACCACGACCTGCAGTCATCGCATTCAAGTCGCCCCCCCCCCCCCCCCGGCCCCCGCCATCCGAGGCCCGGAACTACAGTTGTGTCATAGTTGAGCCGGGTATCGATAAGCCATACTGTGGAGAGTGTCTGGTTGCCAATTAATCAGCAGAAGTAGCACCCGTCCCGTCCAGGCCCTAAGTAAGTGCCTAACGAGTCCGACCTTAGATAAATAAAAAACCAATGCCGATCATCCTCACAATCGTGATTTTTCGATAGGGTGGGAAGGGGGTACCAGCCGCAGTACGGACCTGCCAGTGTTAACACTCACTTAGGCTATGCAAATTGCAGAACATAAGATGAGTCGCGCTCGAGTAGATTTGGTTCTGCCAGACCTAATTAGTAGGCAGATAGTGCTCGAACTCATAAAAAAATGTAAACTGTTATTCATAAATAAGAGCGAAATTCAATGAATAGACATTTGACCCGCTCAGCAGGAGCATTCAGCAACACACGTCTGCAGCCTACCAATGAGAATGAGGCTGCACCTCCCTGGCATGTCGCAGAAGAGGTTCGTGCCCTGCACATGTCCGCCACACGTGGACACATTAAAAATACATGACCAGTGTTTGCTTTTAAGTGTAACCCACCCAGCGTGATTACCTGTGATTGGCGTCTGGCAATTCCATCACGCAGAACGAAATTACAGAAGAGGCAAGTGAGGAGGTAGGGGGGAGCCCTCCCTAGAAAGTCAATGGTTTAATTAAGCATCATTAACAAGTATTTACTCTCGAACTGTCAGATGTTGAGTTTTGAGAGTTTGGCATCGCCGCCGTTGGACATTTGCACAACTCTCCTGTCTTCCTGCAGGTCACAGACCGTTCCCATCACTCAGACGTGCCTGCCAGCTGAAAGGAAGTCTGGTGCTGCACCACCAAAGCTAGGTGGAAGAGTTTCACTAGTTCTCTTGATAGCCCATATTGTTCACCAATATTAGGTCTGCTAAGGTAAAACTGTCTGGCTCCTGTAGCAGTGGAGTAGTGTGGCTCACTGGTTAGAGGCGGCAGGCCTGAGAGCAGAAGTCAGCCTGGGACCAGGGTTCAATTCCTGATGCGGCAGGGTCGTGGACCTTGGTCAGCGGACTCGATAATTCTCGCTTCGGTGCTTACTCTAATCAGGGGTTCCACTCGGCAACTCTGGGCATTAGCTTGCCTAATCTCCACAACGGCCCCACCAATTCTGGGGATGCCTGGCTCCACCTTGGGGACTCCCAGCAAGGGACCATCCCACAGGGAAAGCCAAGACGGGTTCCCCAGGGTTATACAGCGCCGGGACGCCCCGTTGCTGGGGCAGCTGTGCGCTTTACAAGTATACTATATTTACTTATGGGTGCAGTGATGACAAAAAACGAACACAGGTTAAGTATGGTTTTAGTATTAGCAAAAGGACAGTACCAGTGACTCTCACAATCATGAAGTCCTTTAGAACGCACGGGGAAGGACTCAAGACCTCAGTAGTGATGGTGATGGATGAGTTAGCGCATTTTGAGACTTAAGGCAGTAAAGGTACACTCCATTGGAAATTAAGAAGGTCATTTAGGGCCTTATTACGGGTCTCGAGGTCCACGGACAGCCAGGCACACAGAGTGCGGGAGTGGCTATCTTCATACCCTGTTATGACCAGGGCGGTCAGGCTGCACTTGGACCACCGTAACAGCAAGGGATCAGAGATCTCTGATGGTGGGGCAGGTGGTCTTGAGGTGTAAAATGCTTGGCGGGGCCGAGGGTGGAGCCAAGGGAAGTGGGTGTGGCCTCCTTAAAAAAATGTGAGCACCTGCACTTCATATTTTACAAATTAAGCACTGGGTGAAAAGTGAACATAGTAGTCTAAATATTGTATTAAAACAATGTAAAATCCTAGTATCACTTTGATAGCTCTATTCACTGCACCTTTTTAAAATATCAAATACGGTTGGTGTGAAATTATGTAGAACTGTCTGCCTCTGGTTTTCGAGAAACATCTGCAGAACTTCTTACACACCAGGTAGGGCGGAATTTCTCTTTTTTGTTTGTTTTGCATTCAGTGGGTAAGCAGTCTTTATTTAGTGTGATGTGCAATGCAAATAAGAAATCACCCTTGGAGTAAATATGATATTTTTTTTACTCCTATTTTGCACTTACATTTTCATTTCTTTGCCCTTAGTTTCATGATTTTACACTTACGGGAGGTAAAGTCCTGTATGATGTGAAAGAGCATAACGTTCTCGTCTCTACATCTTTCTGTAGGCTGCATCTGTGGTATGTAGGTCTTGCACCTTCCCCAGAAAGCAACACTTTCCCCAAAAATCTAAAGTCTCCTCCTCTAAAGACTAGTCTGCTTCATTCGCAGGCAAAGTGCAAGTGGGCAATCTTGCTACAGAACAGCCTTTTTTCCCCAGCCTCGACTTTAGATTAACCCATTTCAAGTGGCATATAATGTTTAAGAACTGCTTGATTCTCTCTCACCACAACTATTTCTTAGAAAAGTCCTGATCAGGTTCTATGCACCCATACACTGTGCTTAAAAGACTAACAGCCTGATTCATGTAGGCAATAGCGCTCGCAAAAGGGCCAGATTCTGAGAATCTGGCCCTTTGCGAGTGCGATTTTTGCATTTGGTATTCACAATCCCAAATGCAAAAATCGCTATTTAAGAATTCGCATATTTGCGAGGAATGGCATTTAAGGAATCTCTAATAGAGATTCCTCAAATGCTATTCATGACACATCAAGAAATAGCGATTTTGAACTTTTGGGGCCGCTATTTACCGAGAGGTCAGACCTGTCGGTAAATAGCAAAAACTCAGAAAAATGCTTTTAAAAGCATTTTTCTAAGTTGCATGTTGCACACACACATGTCCTTTGGACATGTGTGTGCGCAACACCTGTTCAAATGTGCATTTTAGGGGTGCTACAGGGCGTCCTTTGGACACCCCTGGCACCCTTAAAATCGCTATCTCATTTGCGAGTAGCAAATTGCTACTCGCAAATGAGGGATACTCCCCATTCATTCCTATGGGCCTCTTGGCCCATAGGAATGAATGGGGAGTTTTTGCGAGTAGCAATTTGCTACTCGCAAATAAAGAACATGTAGGAATCGCTATTTTATTAGCAATTCCTACATGAATGCCGTTTTGCGTGTCCTCAATAGCGAGTCGCTATGATTCGCTATTAGGGCCACGCAAAACGGCATGTACATGAATCAGGCTGTAAGTCAATGCAGCGGGAACCCAGGATTAAAAAAACAACTTGTCTACACATTGAGTTAATAGATATGTTAATATAGAAGGGATTTACTAAGAAACCCTTGGGTCTCACCAGTCTTTAGTGTCCTGTGATGGTAATGGCAACTTGTTCCTGAGTGTGGCACCGTGGCTTGCAAGCATCCATTCACCTTCATGTGCTTCCTTGCACTTTTGCACCTGGAGTCTAAACTCACCTTCATACCCGAAGGTCCCTGGAGTCTCGCTTTCTTGAAGACCGACTTTGCATATTAAAGATGCCTTGTGCACAGAGCTGTATGTGCAGGAGACACACCTTGAACTCCAAACTAAACTTTATTGCCAAACAAAATTGTTCTCACTGTACCACTATATGTCCAGGTTCACTATTCAAACTCAGACCTGCCTAACAGCAGACACACTAATTAATTGAAGATCGTTATATGGCCAATTTCACCTAACCCACACCTGAGTAAGAACAGGCTTGCAAATGAATAGCACATCTGCCTCAAATCCGACTCACCAATCACACTCACACCTGCCTCATTACAGACTTTCCAGTCATTTGCTTAGTTACCTCCAAGAGCATTGATCACAACCACTGAAATTGCAGATGAGATTTGAGGATAGGACAGGTATCACCCAAGATTCACGCGTGTCCATGCAGCCAGCAACTACTGGTGGAGATTCAACCTCCTGTTTCAGTCATTTTGTTAAGATAGACAATTTGATTTTAATTTAAGAAATGCAAAGGTGCTACCTAGAAAGTCAATTGGTTTCCGTTGGTTTCCGTGGCAGTAGAAAATGAAGCAAATATGGCGAGTTTGTTTTATCCTGGGTACAATGAGTTGTGGGCGTTTTAGGATGGCTGACCTGACTATCACACTGGAATACAAGGTGTTATACAGGCTGCTTTACAGGGAACATAAGCGTTAACACCTTAACTGCGACGAACGTTCTGCGCTAGTGCGGAACGTTCTATTGCGGGGGGTGGGCCGCGACGGCCAACAGACGTACGCAGCACTCCACAGGTAGTGCACGCGACGGCCGTTGGCCGCCGCCAGCAGCCATGAGGTTAAAAATTGTTGCTTGCTGACAATGTTTTCTCTCATAGCTGATTTATAATAGGGCTCTCCTTTGTATGGTATATATGTTTTTCATTTCCATCTGTATCTATCCATATTTTTCTTCCCATCTTCTTGGTATTCATCCATATTTATTTTGTGTTTTGAGAATAAACGGAGCAGTAAAATTGTATATTTCCATGTTTATTTAACTCTTGGATGTGCACTCACATGTGTGTGCCTGTCACATTTTAGAAAATTAGCCACATATAACAAAACACTACACTCACAGGTAAATATTAGCATTATACTACCAATATATGTTAACATATGCCTGTGTTTAAGGGGATCTTATATGTCTATCTGCTCATTTGTTGCCTTGAATTCTTGAAAGACTGCAGAGTGTCTTACAAGAAGAACCAGTATTTTTCCTCTTTTAATCATAAATAGGCAGGAAAAACATTGTTTTCTGTCTGCATTTATCTGTAAAAAGTCTGTAAAAACGGAAAACAGGGGGCCTGGTTTAGAAACCAAAAGCTTGCTCCATCTACCGCCTTTGACCTTCATGCAAGTATTTCTCTTACATCGCCTGCCCTCCATTTTATGAACTGCTGTCAGCATGAAATATGAAGTGATATTAGAAGAGAGGCATCATAAACCGCAGATTTATTTCAACAACAGATGTACACCATTATGCAATGAATCTACAAATAGCACTTCCGGTTTTCTTTTCATGTCTCATGGATTCAAGGCAGTTTCCAACCTGTTACTCAAAAACAAGCTTATTATCTTAAAGATAAAAGTGAACAAACTGAATTTAACTAGTTAGAAAGGAGCAATCTGAGAGACATGCAGTGGACTTAATAACCTTTTTAGAATTTTCAGGATTGTTTCATATTTTTGTCTGGAAAGGATGACTTCAGATATGTAGCTGATGTAGGCCCACAAAAACAATGTGTGTTGCACAATATGACCATGTGGGTAGCATTTTCAAGTCCTTCTAATAAGATTTGGACCATCAGAGCAATGCTGACGAACAGTTCTTGAAATCACTCGCTCCGGCTGTACTTCGGTTTCAACCCGTTGCGGAACATCATCAGGACGAAGAACGGCTCCAACTGGAAAGGCCTGCCTGTATTCTACAGTGCATGTGTCTCCAGTGATACTGAAGCAACTGGAGATACAGCCCTGTTGGAATAACAAGCAGAGCCAAGCTCGTCGAGCAACGCACCAAGAGAGTCGACAACAGCCGTGGGAGGATGGAGCGACGCCCGCTGTCAATCGATGACCATTTATGGTGCAATGCGCCAGATTTCTTCTAAGAAAGTTCAAGCTGTGAGAGTTCAGCATGAGGCATGCCTTTCTTTGGTTCATATAGTGCTTTTACAATGGAGAGCATAATGATATTGGGAGTCATTTTTAGAACCACTTCGAGCTTTAAGACAAGTATTTCTAAGATACATTTTCATGTTCAGACATAGAGTTTCTTGATTCCCTCCCTTTAAATTGCCACTAAGACTGTCCGCCTGATTCATCAAGCTAAATTGCACTCGCAAAGGGCAAGATTCTCAGAATCTTGCCTTTTGCGAGTGCAATTTTTGCATTTGGGATTCATCATCCCAAATGCAAAATTCGCTATTTAAGAATTCGCACATTTGCGAAGAATTGAATTTAAGGAATCTCTATTTGAGATTCCTTAAATGCAATTCATGAAGCATTTTAAAATTGCGAAATTGCAATTTTGGGCCGCTATTTACCGAGAGGTCAGACCTCTCGGTAAATAGCAAAAACTTAGAAAAATGCATTTAAATGCATTTTTCTAAGTTGCATGTTACACACACACATGTCCTTTGGACATGTGTGTGCGCAACACCAATGTAGATTACATTTCAGGGGTGCTACAGGGTGTCCTTTGGACACCCCTGCACCCTTGAAATCGCATCCTTATTTGCGATTAGCTAATTGCTAATCGCAAATAAGGAACATGTAGGAATCGCAATATTTATTGCAATTCCTACATGAATCCCGTTTTGCAAGTCCTTAATAGCGATTCGTTATGAATCGCTATTAGGGGCTCGCAAAACGGGAGAATGATGAATCAGGCTGTGTATCTTTCATAGTTCATAATACAGTGTACACATTACTTGCCCCATTATATGTTTTCACCATAACATTTACATTATTGCTTGTTATGCAGTTGATCCATACAATTAAGTGATAACTTGCATTAGGTCTAACCATGTAATTTTTTGCACCAGTGAATGACAATATTTTACATTTCACTCTATTCTAGTTTTTTTCATACTCATCTAAAGGGCCCTGAAGCCCGCCACCAGCATTGCTAGGATACTCGTGTAGTATGCTCTGCTCTGTGATCTTAACAAAATTCCTAAGTTACAAAGGTGGAAATTGACTCATGTACACATAAGCTGGGGTGTTGAGCACATTTCACATTTTTATGGATGCAGAAGGTACTCCAGGATCTGCAGCTGTCACTCTCAGGTTCACAGGGGACTCAAATAAGTATTCTTTTGTACACAGACGGAAACGGGGCGTAAAAGTGGAATTACAACTTTAAAAACGATTGTTTTATTTCTACAAAACATTTTTACGCTAAAGAGAGTCCTCATCATTTTAGAGGTATTCTTTCCCCATCCTACTCTGAACATTGAAATAAACCAGCCTTTAATAGGGCTGAATCAAAGATCGAAGTATGGAAAACACTTGCATACATTTTCTGGCAAACATACACACTTGAAACTTGCGATTTCAACAAATCTTGCAGGCTCGTCCACCTTTGAACACCTACATTTCCACCTCAAATTGCAGCTTGCTCAATTGGTGATTCCATTTACTAGTGTAAATGACTTCTGAGAAAACCCATTTTTGATATCCGAAAATCCCTATTCATGAGTCATAAAATAAGGACCCTGGTTTTGGTCTCACTTACACTTAGGTGCACACATAGCTTTAACATTAAGGCCCTAAGAGAGTGGGAGCTACTCTAAGGTAGAGGTTTGCGAGTGAGTGTGTTTGTGTGTGTGTGTGAGAGAGAGATCTGTTGGGCATGGCCAGTGTGCCACTTCCTAGAGTTATAACGCTACAGCAGTAACCTATTTCAAACACTTTGCTCCCCAGATAGCATGTAGGCCAATGGCTGCCTACGAAAGCCGCATGTACCTTCTAGTATTCGAGCTCAATGCGGTACATTTACCTTATGCAACAAGTGGCACTTGAGGTAAAGGCTGCCTGATATTAACGCAACATATGCGCATGAAACTGTCAACACCGTCCTTCATCCACGCTAGCCACTCCCTTTTTGAAGCCGCATTGGTCAATATCTTATTCCCAGTAATGGCTCCCTATGGAAGCTAAACAGGGGATGACCTTTACCATGCTGGAGTTTCAACCGCAGGCCGTTTACAACTCCGGTTTTACAACGCAAATCGTTTCAAAGACTTGCGCTGGAGGGCGCTGCAAGCTAAGGAATAGTACGATTTACTATCCAACACTTTCCCTACTGTATGTAGACTGGTGTTGGAATAGTAGATCGTACTGTCCCTAATTTCAACGCCCTCCAGCGCAAGTCGTTGAAACGACTAGCGTTGTAAAACCCGTGTTGTAAGATACCGCGATCAACATGATCGCGTTGTATCATCATATAGTCAAGCTAAACATACGTAACAGTATCCATGCTAACTGCTTTTGGTGTCTAAGTCCAGTGAGCAACACTGTGTTTAGTAGAAACTTTAGGGCAGATTCACAATAAACAAACGAAGCGCCCTGCCGCAAGTCATTTTTCTGCGCCGCTTAGATTTGAAGCACAGGGATGCAACATATTTACAACAATATGTCGCATCTCTGTGCTTCCCCCTGCGCTGGCGCAAAAACTGCTGCCATGTGCCGATGCAGGCACCCATGTACCATGGTGCAAGGATGCCCGCGTCATGGGGATTGATTGTTTATATGCAGGAAGGGTTTCCTTCCTGCACATAAACAATCAGACATGGTGTTTTACAACTTCTATGTGTGCTACATTAGCCCACATAGAACTTCTAAAACATCATTAATTTAACGGATTGTTTATGTACAGGAAGAGACAGCTTCCTGTATATAAACAAGCACCAGAGGTGATTTCCTCTTTCTATAGCAGCACGCATAGAAAGAGGGGGAAAAACGAGGGGAAATGAATACATCTCTCCTCACTGCGCCTCCCTACGCCTCCCCTGGGGCGGCGTAGCATTCAGACGCATTTCCAGATTTACAATTTCTCATAAGTTTGGAAATGTGTCTGGTTCCATGTGTGTTGAGTCGGAACACCCAGAGCAACACCCATGGACCGCCCCTTTCATGCAAAGTGCTGCGTGTAAAGGGGCCGTATTTACAAGGACAAGAAAAGCCATGCAGGCTGGCTTTTCCTGTCCTTGTAAATATGGGGCAAAAAAATGCGCTGCCGGCGTGTCACAAAAAGTGGCGCACTGGCAGCGCAAAGGGCTTGTAAATCTGCACCTTTGTGTTTTGTGAACCTTATTATGTGGGCCATTTTCACATTTAGCAGGGGTTTCTTCTACACATTTATTAACACATTATCTAGTTATTGAATAAAATAATGGATGATTCTATCAAACAATCTGTACACAAAGGAAGGGGAGCCACTTAAAATATAATGTGCAGTTCATCCAGCCTTGCCTTCCTTTTCTGCTTCCCTCTGCAGGGGCGCCTCTCAGTGGGTTGAGTGCTTGCTGCTAAAATCTGTGTGTAACATAGTGGTTACAGTGAAGTATTGCCAAGGATAACTCATCTTGACATGCTTTCATGGGGGGTGAAATAGGAACCATTCGATTGGATAATGACATGATAGACATTATTCAGGCATTATTACATTTTTGCCTCCTTCTAGGTAAACAGCCAATATCATTCTGACAAGTGTGTGTGCTTTTCGAAGAAACAAAGTCTCTTTATTCCCCCATCGCCTTAAAATGCTTTATTGTCCTTTATTCCTATTTGAGCCTCAGGCCCTGCATGTAATAGGCGGTGTGAGCCCGACACTGTAGTCTCAAAGGAGAGCTTTCCAGCGTTTTTGCAAAATAAATGTTTGCCATTTCCCACTCCTGCAGGCCTGGAAAGGCTGATGGGCAGCTAGTTTACTATGCTAAATGTCTTGGTATGAACCTCATTGCACAATGTACAGCCCGCCTGATGCACTGGACCGGTGGCAGGAAACGCACCTAGGTTTCAGCGATTGTGGGTGGAAGGCGAGGAGAATTAGCTCCTTTCAGCACCTACGATTCACAGTTTGATTTTTTTTGTCACTTACTACTCGTATGTTCTCCTAGCATTCATGATACATAGTCACACAAAAGCACACGTGCACTCTAACCGCTTCTTCAGTGCTCGCGTGCTCACTATCTCTCACCCTTCCTCTACCGCCTTGTCTCTAGATGAGAGCATAATTTGTAAAAAAAATTAAAAATAACGGCAAGGGAGTGGAGTGCTTAATTTGAGCCGATGGCCTCCAGTGCTCGGCACTGGTACTTAATTGTCAACACTTGAAAGTCTGCCACATGGTGGCACTGTCTGTCTAATTTAGAAATGTGCACAACAGTTGTTTATAAATTCAATATATATTAAAAATGACTAATACCTGTTGCTAAAGCCATTCTTATTGCACTAGTAGCCTGGAATAGTCAGAACTGTCACACTTGTAGGAGTGTGATGGTTAGCAGTTGTGTTGTTACTGTAATCGGCAGTGCTGACAGGTGCAATGGGCGTTGCAAGCAGAAGTGGCCTCCTGACAAGGGCCCTGGCACTTATATTTGTTACAAATTAAGCACTGCCCAATTTGTTTCTCAGGACTCCACTGCAGCGGGCGCTGTCCACAACTCCTGTGACTGCTGCCACATGCCAGTGCCAGTATTACCTAATTACCTAATAACCTTCACACTCAGAGAAGTGTTGCATTTTTGAATATTCCAGGTCAGCTCAAACTGTAGGACTGTCCTGACAGTGCTAGTTTTATCAATTATTTGCAAGTAATTTGAATAATTAAGAGTTCCATTGATATGTTCTGCTCAAATGTAGACAGACAGCACCACCATGTGGTGGACGTGCTATTGTTTAGAAATAAATGCCGGTGCCAAGTACCGGCAAACACCAGCACAAATTATGCACTGCTGTCAGCAGAAAACAAAGTGGTATGTGTAATGTTGAAAGGGGTTCTATGAAAACAAAAAGCTGCCACGCCCCTCCCCAATCTTCAAACTCATCAAACAACTTTCAAAGTATACCGCCACCTGGGAAATACAATGTAACATTGCACAAACATCTATTGTTCTCCAAATTCACAGACTGAAATGAAAGGAGACATGCAGTGTTTTAAAACAAATATGTCTTGCCCCTTACTGAAAATGTAGACTTACTTCAACTGGTGTTCACTTAAAAAAAACTATTTCCTCCTATTACAATTTTTTAACTATTTTTAGATAGACTGTTCTCCAAATATTGAAGCTCCCTTTACCTCAGTTTGAATATCTATTGTAGCAACACATGTTTAGAGTAACCTGTTGTATTTTCCTTTACTGTACCACATCAAAATAAAACTTCAATAACAGCTTTACTGTTGTATTGTGCATTAAGGCTATTACCTGCCACTCCTTGTTATCACATCCTGTTTCTGGGTATGAAATCAGTTCATAAAATGAAGGACAACCTAAGAAACAAAAGCATTTAAAATAAAATAAAAAACACCCATAGACGGGCATAGTTTTTCATTTGAAATTCTGGTATAAAACAACATATCGACTAAAAGAAACAACATTCTTTTGAAACAAATATATTTCCCTTAAGATAAACGATCCCTGTTTTACTTTTCTTTACCGCTCATATTAAAGGTATTGCTTTACTCTGGTAATGTTTTAAAGTACCATGCTTTAGAATGTAAACATATATCACCCAACTGATGTTGCCTCTCACAGACAATACCATGGGATTTAAATTTCATTCTAGAAAAATTGATTTGAATTTGGATGGACCCCTCCATATTGTGAAGATCTGCACACCTAGCCAGGCACAAACAATCACTAACTTTGGCCACACATTGACCCTGTGAACCAGAGAATAATGTCACCTTTTCTATGTCAGCTGAACTCTTGGACAAGGAGTAAGGACCTGTTCATGAAGAATATATGAAGTTACAACACAAATAACTACAACACATGCCTTTACAACGCAGTTTTTACATCAGAACTACCATTACAACGCATACCATTACAACGCATACCATTACAACGCATAATACTTTTGGGGCAACAGTGGGGTATGTGTTGGATAGTGTAGGGTTAAAAATACTATCCCCATGTACCCCAAAACCCATACCCACCATAAAACTAAACAAATCCCCATTACCTACCTTATAATGCTTTCTAATGGCATGCGTTGTAATGGCATGCGTTGTAATGGCATGCGTTGTAATGGCATGCGTTGTAGTGACATGTGTTGTAATGGGATCCGTTGTAAAGGTATGCAATGTAAAGGTAGTTGCGTTGTAACAGCTGTGTTGTAAAGGTAGTGCGTGGTAATGACTGCGTTGTAATGGTTTTTCCTGTTCATGACCACCTCCTTTGGAGCTGGTTATAGCTTCTCGGACTGAGAAGGTCAGCCCACACTGAACCTCAGGACAGACTTTCCTTCATATTGAAAAACTGCCCAACTCATGGCGTGAACTCAAAAAGCTCCACAGCTTTGAGCTCTTCCCTGAGACCCTGTGGATCCAAGTTCTGCTGCCGCCGCCCTGCCCGACACATGTAACAGTACACACGCACAACTCCTCCCCTCAAACAGGTTTTGCAATTGTTTATCTGAGGAAGGAGACAACCTCAAAATTCTCTCGAGTGAACAACTGTGGTAGCTTGCCAGACGGGTCCTTCTTTCTTCCGGACCCACCATTCCCTCAGGCATTGGGTACATTTCTGACCTGAGCTGTACAGTCCTGTTCACACACAGCAGTGTGTTACCTCCTACAAGGCTCTTACCTCCTACAAGGCTCTTGATCTGGCCGTGAGCACCCTGACACATCACTTTGAATACACAACGTCCCTCTGGAGTCGAAGGCCCCCTCACACTCCTGGCTGAAAATGTAAGACTGGACCAGATACACTTACAGAAACCTTCTGATCACACAGATCAAGAATGCAACATCTTGGCACAATTGTCATTTCAGACACACAGATGGCCCTGGTGCCCTAAAACATGCCAGCCAAATCTAAGCTGCAACCATATGGGCAGTTCATGTGTCCACACATGAGGTCGAGATGCATTTATCTGAGAAACTATGAGACTCAACTCAAACTCAACTATTGACCCTAACTAATTGCAGGTTATATTCTTCTACTAAGGAGCGGGCTTACTGGGCAATATTTATTGTATTTTATTTTTGTATTAATTGTATCAGAGCTTCTTAACCTACATCACCCACCAAGAGTAACCCTCAACTGTTCGACTTTGTTAACTCTTGGCAGTCAATGTCGGAGAAGTGGTGCTTAGCTCTTCAGTAACCTGAGGTCCTAGAGGCAGCAGGCAATCCTTGTGGGAAACATCCTTTACCACGCGGATTTTACTCCGCGTGGCTTTTACAACGCGTCCCTTACAACGCAAGTCGTAACCACGACTTGCGCTGGAGGGCACTAGAGGATTAAGAATAGTATATTTACTATTCCAACACCTTCCCTAGTGTCCACGGGGACTGGTGTTAGAATAGTAAATTATACTATTCTCTATACGCGCCCCTAATGCAAGTCGTGGTAACGACTTGCATTGTAAGGGACGCGTTGTAAAAGCACGCGTTGTGACGGTACGCGTCGTACCGTCATACATCCAATCCTTGTTACAAGGACCGTCCATTTGCCTCCAAGTACCGCAGAACCCACAAAACTGACCACACAAACACACACACCTACCCCACACATACACACATACATACACACACATACATACACACGCTCACACACAGAACATGTCTATCATTATGGGGATCGGCCATTGACTGTAATGAAGTGTGTAATTACTATTCTAACTCCACGCGCGCTTTGGTAGTAGATAAGGTTATAAAGCGGACCAAGGCAAATCTAACTGCACTTTTAGATTTTTGATACACTCGCTCGAAAGTACCTAAACACACTACTGTGACCGCTCCGCACAACACACCGATCCTCACAAAGAAAGATAGTGTTTGTCAGGTTCTGACAAGGATAACCCATGCTGTGAGGACCGAGTTGGTCCCCACAGCGTGGGTTATACATGCACACACGCACACACACACACACTGTGACTGGTCCCTTGTGATGTGAATGTGGCTGTTGTACGCTCAGCAGTATCTCTCATCGAGCAGCACAGAGGGAAACGACTGACTGAACGTTCTAAGCCTCATTGAACTGGAGCGATTGTGAATCACCATCAGAAGTCCGGCTTCTGAGAATTTACCAGCCTGCTCTGGCTTATCAAATAATGTGTATTTTAGACCTTTCAGTGACATGAATCATCGGTCCCTAGAGGCAGGCGGAGGTTGACTGATCAGAGATTGCAAAAGTATAAACTGCAACCAAACAAGGCATTCTCTGAGCCTGAGTGGCAGAGGGTTCGCTGATGAAAATGTTAACTAGATGAGAAGGCAGGCCCACAAAGACATTTTGGATGGGTGAAGGTTTCACCGATCGCTTTTTCTTTCTTTGTAAATACAGACATTTTCTGAAAATGGAGACAAGATTTGGAGATATTCAGCAGCGGCTCCTCTACAATGGCGGAGGAGCATCGCCCCACTGGCTCAGAGCCAGCAGTTGAAAAATAAAACAGTATTTTATTATCATTTTATTTTTCACCTGCAGGCTGAGCCACCATGTGTAGGGAGGGGCTGGGCCACGGGGGGGAGGAGTGGGGTGCACTTCTAAGTGGTAATGTTCGTTTGGCCCGCCGTCTTAGGCCAGCCAAACAGACATGCGCAGTTAGGTTTCTCCAATCCAGCTGTATTGCACAACCGGGTTGGAGAAACAGCACAGACAGAGCAAGCGTTAAACCAGCCTACTCAGGCCAATCCCGTTCTGCTCTTCTAGCATGGGAGCAGCGCGAGTATAGCACAGGTAGTCTATGATGCTGTCCCAGTGTCTGATGGGACCAGGAAGAAGAGGAACAGTGAAGTGGTCAGCAGCTTCAGGTAAGTCTTTTTTATAAAATATCAACCCCACCTGCACTCTCCCTCCCACGCTCCACTAGCACCCACTCCACCCACCCCAGCACTTCATGTTTGTGTAGGCCACCACTCGAGATATTAATTTGAGCTTGCATTGCAGGCTACTATTAACTTGCACAAAAGCAATAGTTATTGCAATGTGTTTGGTGGAGTGGTGTGGCTCACTGGTTAGAGGCGGCAGACCCGGAAGCAGAGAACGGCCAGGGACCAGGGTTCAATTCCCGACGCGGCAGGGTCGTGGACCAGGGTCAGCGGACTCGAAATTTCTCGCATCGGTGCCTACTCTAACCAGGGATCACACTTGGCAACTCTGGGCATTAAGCTTGCCTCATCTCTACAACGGCCCCCCACATATGCCGGGGATGCCTGGTTTCACCTTGGAGATACCCAGAAGGGACCATCTCACAGGGAAAGCCAGGACGGGTTCCCCAGCGGTCTCCAGCGCCGGGACGCTTACGGGCAGCCGTGCGCTTTACAAGTCCAACACTTTTACATTTACATTTATTACCTAGACGTTGACAGCCAGGGGTGGCATTGCCTTGAGAGAAATCATGAGGTTATTTATAAAAGTAGTGGTTTGAGGGGAGATGGATTTTAAAATTTTGTCTGCATCAGTTTACAATGGTTGCATATTTTTGTAAACTTTGATTTCTGAAGAATATCCTTGCAAAAGTTGTAGTCTCTCCGTACAAATTCTGGACCTGATTCACACCTGTAAACTTACTCTTTTGTGCACGTTTACAATTGTTTGCTATTCACAATAGTATTTTCCAAGTAGTATCTTTGTGGGGGATGTATGACGGTACAACGCGTACCGTTAAAACGTGTACTTTTACGAAGCAGGTTTAACAACGCAAGTCGTTACAACGACTTGCATTGGGGGGCGCTGGATAGTGAATAGTTTAATTTACTATTCCAACTCCAGTCCCCGTGGATAGTAGGGAAGGTGTTGGATAGTAAATTAAACTATCCCCTATCCTAGAGCGCCCTCCAGCGAAAGTCGTTGGAACGACTTTCGTTGTAAATCCTGCGTTGTAACGGTACCGCGTTGTAACGGTTCCGTTGTAAAGGATGTTTCCCCTTTGCGGGAGTGAAGTCTCCACACACAAATAGATAGGGCTTTCCGTTAAGCACAGCAAATATAAAATAGCCCTAGTTACTGGCAACCGCTGCATTAGGCATGCTCTTAAGAACATTTTTGGCCTTGCGCCTTCTTACCACTCCTCTCTCAGAATCCTACTACCTGAAGCCAGTCTTTGAACCCCTTCTATCTTTAAGGTTTAGCATTATAACTGTGTAAATCCTGATGCAATAAAGCACTGGTGAAATCTTTTTTTGCAGCTGAATATGTTTAGAAATTGAGATTTTTGTAAGTGGGACACTTTAGCTTGAGATTTACCTAGCTCAGTAATTTTGACTCAAGATTTAGAGTCATTACAAATATTAATAAGCAGCTGAGGCCTGTTTGCTGATCTGTGCACATTGCTTCTTTCCCCTCCCTGACTGTGGCTGCCTATCTCCAGGCCTCAGGTGCTGTTATTGCCTCTGCTCACAAAGAGACCAAGAGATGCTTTGGAGACTGACTCCTGACCTGCTTCCAGCACATCTTCATAGAGGCAGAGAGTCTGCCAGCACAGGGCTGCTCTGCCCAATTCTACAGAGTCAACACTTCCAGGGGCTTTGAGCCTTCTGATCCTGCTAAGAGGCCCTGAGACATGAGAGAGGTGGGTGGGGAGAGGAGAATAGCTGGTTTCATATGTTTTACTGACTGAAGAGGGATTTTCAGAAAACTCATTACATTTTTTAATCTTTTCCCTTAGAAGTGTGTCTATATTTACTCTCATCCAGAGAGCTGCTGTTAAGTGCCCGCTTGGTTTATTCTCCAGTTTCTAGCTTGAACCTTTTCTCCGTTACCTGCCCCCCCTGATACTTGTGAGCTCCTATCTCTCTCCCCCCCACTCTGATACCTCCCTATCCATGTCTCTTTCGTCCTCTCCCTGTCACTTGCATGTCCATACCTCTTGTCTACTTCAGTCTTTCACACATGTGAAAAAATAGCTCAGGTTTGCAGCACACATAATATTGTACGTGCTTTGGTTCATTGTGTTTGTTACTACAATCTTGTCGTTTTTATATGTATTTCTAACCTGAGTCACTATTACCCAAGAGAGTCTCATTAGTGCAATTACAGTCACACACTGTTGATCTGTTACTGACCCATGAACTTGGGTGGTAAATGAGTTGCATATGGGGCACCTTCACCTTTGTGAACTGTGTTGAGTGACTGCGGAGGACGAGGCAGGGGTTCACTGCCTGTACCACCCACATTTTTCCAAATTAGGAAATGTTAAACCTCTCAGCCCTAGGGTGGGCTTTCCTCAAATGTTTTGTGTTACTCCATTTTTGCTGTTCTCAATTTTTGCTGGCCTTAGGACTCTGTGCACTTTACCACTGCTAACCAGTGCTAACGTGCATGTTCTCACTCCCTAAAACATGATAACATTGGCTTACACCCAATTGGCACATTTAATTTACATATAAGTCCTTAGCAAAATGGTACTACATGTATCCAGGGCCTGTAAATTAAATACTACTGCAGAACTAATGGTGCCATCCACTTAAGTAGCCTGTCAAGCATGTCTCATGCCTGCCATTGCAGCCTGTCTGTGCAGTTTTTAACGGCCATTTAGACCTGTTAAGATAAACCTCTTGCTATGCCTAAACCTTCCTTTGTAATACATGTGACTCACCGCTAAGGTACAAACTAGCATTGGGTTACCTTATTACATTTAATAAGTGATAACGTTCAATTGGGAGCAGGTAGGAATATTGTGTTTGGTATCTTAAGAATTGTATTGTTATCTCCTCTTTAATGATACATTTGGATTTTAAGTCACAGTTTTGAAAATGCCACTTTTGGCAAGTTGGCATTTTCATGTCCTAACCATTTGGTGCCTGCAACCTCTATGCTGTGTCACATGACCAGATGTAGCTGGCAGTTGGTCTTTGTGTATTACTTCCAGGCAGTGAGACAAAAGGGGAATAGGTATTGGCAGGATGGGCCATCTCTGACTTGATGGGGGGGGGGGTGAGCTGTCACCTACCACACTTGCACATCACAAAGGCTCCGCCTCAGCATATTCACAAAGGGTTTCACACCAGTCTATTGTGCCCCCAGACAAGCTGAGGCCAGTGCAGGGAGGCAGGACATTCTAAACACCTCTGTGGGTGGAAACCTCCAGAACCTTCTCCTACTTCAAAGCTAGCACCAAGTATAACTATTGGACCATCAAACACATCTGGACCTATGGAAGAATCAAAAGAAGGAGTGCTGTGCGACCCTGCTGCAAGAAGGACTGCTACTTTGCTTCCCTGCTGCCTGAGTGAAAAGGACTGGACCTGCATATTGAACCCAGGACCACCAGAGTGACTCTAAGAGCTAGTTGGGTGGTCTCCTGATCAAAGCCTCAGGGACAAAAAAAGGCTCCAAACACCATGAACTCAGCACCTGGACTCTGCCTGCTGTGAGTCTTGTACCCCAAGTGGGGCACCCTATTCCTAGACCCTTGGAAGCGCCCATGAGGTTCGTCTGCCAGCCCAGCTGTGGTCACTTGAGCCGAACCAACTCAGTGCGATGCATCTCCTTGCAGCTGCACCTCAGAACAGCGGATGCATGACGCATCCCTGACAAAGGACCTCACAGCTCCTCAGAACCACCACTTTGCGATGCATTCACACCACAGGACTTCACACTGCAAGCCTTCGCCAGCGACACCCTGGACAATGATGTAGGTATCGTTGATGGCTTCATCAGAACTGCCACTGCATGAGGCATCTCCAATAAAGGACCTCGCATTGCAGCCCGCAGCTTCTTTGGAACCACTTCTGCACGGCACGAAGCGGGATCTCGCAGTGCTCCGCAATCAGGATTACAGGTACTTTGTCCAGCGGGCCTACCTTGGTCTCTGTACCCGGCTCACGCTCCATGTAAGTCGGCCTGACTTGTGACTTTGTCTTGGTTCTTGTGCAGCCAGAGAACCACAGTTGGAGTTTTGTGCTTCTAAGCACTGTTTTCACTTAAAACTTTAACAGTGCACATCTCTGGTTCTATTAATTGTAGTTTAGCTGTCAAATAATCTATTACATTTTACTGTCTTTTCCTAAATTGTTGTGGCATTTTTCTTGTGTTGGGTTTCCACTTTATTTTTGTTTGAAGTACTGCGTAACTACTTTACACATTGCTTCTAAGTTAAACCTGACTGCTCTTTGGCAAGCTAACACAGGGTTAATCACATATTAATTTTGGGTTTGCTTGTGACTTCACCCTGACAGGAATTGTGTTTGCTGCTTCAGTATAGGTTCACCTCCCCTCCATCAGCAACCCAATTTCGTACATGAAACATTAATTGTTTAAGGCAGCACCACTTTCTTTAAAGAACATGGGCAGGCTGCTTTAACCCCTCCCATGCTCGTGACGGAACGGTTCCGTCACGAGCCTCAGGTGGGCTGTGCTGGTGACAGAACGGTTCCGTTGTGGCCCGCTCGGCGCGCCTGCGCGGCGTGAATTCCGCGCCTGCGCTGACGTTCTAAAGAGCGGGGGGGGCCGTGACGGAACCGTTCCGTCACAAGCACAGCTCACCCGAGAGTTTCGGCTTGCCGGAGCGAACATCGGTTGTCCGTGTCGCCCTTATTTTGTTGCTGCAGACAACACGTGGAATTCGAGCCACGCCTGTGCCACGCTTGACCCATCCAAGTGGATTCACTACGTATATATTGAGGAAGATTTCCTTGCCTTGGGGTCAGATAGTTATCTCTGCCCCGTCCCCACACACCCCTCCCTTGAGGGTGGGTGTGTCTGCGGGCTGCCAACACCTGTCCGAGAATCTTCGAGGACTGATAAGTATAGAGTACCCATTGTCCTGATGAAGCCTACATCATCTGGCTGAAACGCGACCGCGACTGCGTCGACACCTTTTGCTTCAATTGGAGTCCCTTGTTACGTTGAAATTATTTGTTGGATTTTTCCTGATTGGCACCTATATAAATATAGATTGGGTTGATTTTATATCCCCCAGGTGCTTTACTCTTGGGACTACCATTGTGTTGGGCACTCATTATAAACTAAGTGGAGGCACCGATCCGAATTAGGATACATATATATATATAGATTTTTGTATATATATTTGTTTTGTTTTGTTTGGGGTACATAGAAACGTGTTATTGTAAATGTAATGTATATTTGTATATATGTATATGTGATATTTTGTAGATATATTGTTGGTTGTTGTGCTCCCCTTGATGTCCGCTCATATGTGCGCTGAAGAATTTATATATGAATTTTTTGCATGTTTGATTTTTGTGTCACAAGAGAATTAATTGTTTCTTGTTTGAAAATTAAATTTGGATCTATCCCTTTGGTACCTTCTTTTGCTACTTTTTCATCTTAGGATGTCTCCTGCTCAGGTATGGGAGGGTTAAATGGGCAGAACCCCTGACCATTTTTTTGCTAGTCACAGCTCACCCGAGGGCCACGACGGAGCGGTTCCGTCACGAGTACGGGAGCGCCGCATGGCCCCGCCTCCCCCTTAGCACTGCAGCAGAATAGCGTCGCAGCGAAGGGGGTAAGAAAAAAGTGATAATAGTCAGCAAAACACCGTCATTCTGTTTGAAGACAATCACATGAGTTTCCTATCAGCATCCTGCCTAATTAATATTCATCAGGCAGGTCATCCAACAACCTCAGACAACTGAAGATTATGCACTGGGACTCAATAATACATAAGCTAACACAAGCCTTCATGCTTTTGATGTTGATAACAATATTTACTTGGTCGGTGGCCTGTGTACGACTTTTGGGGCCACCTCCAGTATTGCAATGGTCCTTTGGGGACCGCCAGTTACTTCCATGGCTGTGCTGCTGATAGAATGCTATTGTAGAAGACACCAAACGACACATATCTCTGGGTCTCCATTGCCTGTTTGGAGGGTATTATTATTATTGTTAATATTATTATTATAAACATTATTGTTGTTTTGTTGTTGTTAACCCGTTGGCTGTTGCCGTCGGCCAACGGTCGTCGCGAGCACTACCTTGGTGGTGCTGCGCACGTCCGTTGACCGACGCTGCCCCACCCGTTTTTCGAACGTTCAGCACTGGAGCTGAACGTTCGACGCAGCCAACTGGTTAATATTATTGTCAATATTATGTGTCCATTTATTTAGCATGGAGCAAGCTTCTCTAACCAGTAGCTCGTGAGCTACTGGTAGCTCTACTGTTACTTGTAAGAAGCTTTCCTGTCTGCAGCCCAGACTAATACATTTGAAACTTTTGTTTGGTTGAAATAATATACGTATACAAAAATTGGAAAGCATGTATTCGACATGGAAATGTGCTTATTTTCTGAACTCATAAGATGCTATTTGGAGAAAAATGGTTACATTTCCAAAATAAACAAATCTAATATTAGAGTGACACATCATGTGACATTGGGAAGACTAATTACTCATAATATTACCTTGGTGATAGGGGCTTTGCAGCTACTAGTGTTAGAGGCATTCTCAGTTAAAAACATTTTGCACATTACTGCTGACAGCCTTGCTTGATGCACTGAGGTGATCACTGTTGACAATCTTGCAGGGGGTGGCCACTAATGTAATCTTGCCTGGTGTGCTGAATATTATATCACTAATACTATCAGTAGCTCAGGAAGAGTTTCATTCAAGGTAAGTAGCTCTTATTACAGAAAAAGATGGCGACCCCTAGCATAGGGATTCACCCTCAGTGGGTGGTTAGTGGGTGCTGTGAAATAAGCTGCTGGTGATGACGCTGCTGTTGACTATGAACTTGGATTGACCTAATCAAGGGACCCCTCGTCAGGATTGGAAAACACCCAAGTTTTCCAAGTTTTTACAACATTCCACAGAACTGGCAACGCAGCCAGCTTTCTGTGACCCCCCCCCCCCCTCTAACATCCTTAGGGGGTGCCACACGAGACTGGGTAGTACATTTACGTCTTCCAGGTAGGACCATTAGCAGCTATGGCCAGGGCTGCTTCTCTTTGTCACGAGCCCTTGCACCAGGGGTTTGAACCTCAACTAAATCTACTGAGAAAAGCAACAAGAAGGGGGATGTCTGGCTCCCAACCCAGGCACCACAAACCTGTCAGAGGTTTTCCATTCATGTCAGGAAAATTCAAGGCAGGCTTAATTCTCCAAATCACATGCCACTGGCCCTCGCCATAAAATGCATGCCACTGGGGTAGACACATTGTCTGCTTATTCACATTTCCAATTTCTAACCATACTTGTTTTTAATTGTATTTAAATATTTCTGATCTGCCTGTGACCCCCTCCTGACATAAACCTGCATCCCTAAATGTTGCCATAATTCAGGACCACGTGACACTGCCGAAATCCACAGACAGCTAAACTTCATTTGTTTATGTATGAGACTAAATTCCATTTCTATCAACAAGACTTTCTGTCGACCTTTGGTGTAGTTCAGTTTACGGATTGGTAAAGCGCCTTGACAGGAGAGTAGTGTTTTAGCGCTATCAGATTAGAAGGCGTTAGTTTGGTTTAGAATTCTGCTTACATCCAGTAGAGTGCACAACTCACGTAATTTGATCTCTCATAATTACATAAAAATGCCAATCCAGCATTTAATGCTATATAGTAATTGCGGTTTGGTACAAAAAAAGCACAAACGTGTATTTGCAACAAATAAAAGCTGCTATTGTTCTGGTTGTTCGTGTGCCCATCTTTGGTTTTACCAGTACCGTATCTACGCAACGTGGCGTAATTTCAGGAAATTTGTGGAATAAGCGTAGCACGAAATTCCTGATGTTACACTACTTATGCTCCAGTAATTTAAATTTCATCTGGGCCCACTGAAAACCCTTTGCCTACTAAAGGAATGCATCAATAGAAAACAATTAGAATTTGTCTTCATGATGACAGAGGTATTGAATTTTTAGCCAAAAACTAAATCCAGCCCGTTTTGTTGCTGTTAATTGAATCAATAGCATTGTGCGGGAGACAGCCCTCCCAGGGCGCCCGGCTGCCTGCTCTGCCTGCTCTCTCTTCCCTGCGGCAGTTTGTACCTGTTTGTGTTCTGCTGTCCATCCTTGTAATCGCATGCATGTCTCAGCCAACTCAGGCTCTTGTAAATGTCCCCAGGAGTAAAGCCTGAGGCTGTCAACAACGTCAACAAGTGCAGGCTTTTCGCAGGCAGGCAAGGCGTCGCGAAACCCCTTGCGTGGGTCAATCACTGTCCGTCACATGCATGGGGGAGCCGTCTGCGCCTCCGTACCCTAACGCACACTTCCACGCTTCACGCATAGGGGCATATGTGCAAGACCCTATCGCCACGGGGATGTCACTTTTTGTGGCGTTCCCGTGGCGATAGGGGCTGCGCCTTATGTACAAGGCAGCATTAAGCCACTTAACGTGGCTTAACGCTGCCTTGTACATAAGGCACCCTGTCACGCTGTACTTGGCGTGAAAGGGGAGGGCAGTGGGTGTTGGGATGGGCGTTCCACCGCAACACTCATTCCCCAGATTCATCAATGTCCCGATTTGCGAGTCCTTAATAGCGATTATTAAGGAATCGCTATTAAGGACTCACAAAACAGGATTCATGTAGAAATCGCACAATTAAATGCGATTTCTATTGCTTCCTAATTTGCGATTCGCTAATTGCGAATCGCAAATAAGGAATGACTCCCCATTCATTCCTATGGGCCAAAGGCAATTAGCGAATCGCAAGCGAATCGCAAATAAGGAAGCGATTTCAAGGGTTCCAGGGTGTCCAAAGGACACCCTGTAGCACCCCTGAAATGCAAATGTACCCAGGACATGCAAAGGACATGTGTGTAATATGCAACTTAGAAAAATGCACTAAAGTGCATTTTTCTAAGTTTTCGCTATTTACCACGAAGTTACACTTCGCGGTAAATAGCGGCCCCATATTGCAAAATCACAATTTTAAAAATGTTCATGAATAGCATTGAAGGAATCTCTAATTGAGATTCCTTAAATGCGATTCTTCGCAATTTTGCGATGTCTGTAATTGAGATTTTTGCATTTGGGATGATGAATCCCAAATGCAAAAATAGCGCTTGCAAAGGGCCGGATTCTCAGAATCTGGCCCTTTGCGAGCCGATTTCACGTTGATGTATCTGGCCGATTGTTTTTGACACTGCCACCTATTTACAAGGGCAGGGTAAATAGAAGGCAGCATCAAAGGCAAAACGAGGAGAAATGCTTTGTACTCGTTTTTGTTTTTTTCATGTGTGCTGCCTAGTGCAGCACAGATGGAAAAAGCAGAACACCTTGGATTGTTTATGTAAAGGAAGGTGAACCTTCCTGGACATAAACAATCCTTTAAAAAAATGCCATTTTGTAACTTTTATGTGTGCTGCATGAAGCAGCACACATGGAAGTGGCAAAACTGCATTTCAGAATTGTTTATGAGGAGAATGGGACACCTTCCTACACATAAACAATCCTCCCCTGCACGCAGACACCCTTGAACTATGGTGTAAGGTTGCCTGCGTTGGCGCTACACTGCTAAGTGTAGCGCCAGCTCAGGGGGAAATGCAGGGCTGCACCATATTCTTGTAAATATGGTGCAGCCTTGCGTTTCTGAAGTGGCGGAGTGAGGCGTTAAGCCAAGGAGGCTAACGCCTCACTCCACCACTTCGGTTGTACATATCCCCCATAGGTGACAGCAATAGATGTATGCCCATGACCCCATTTGGTTAGGCTTTTTTTTCTCTTTAGCTTCCTCTTTTTTCGCTCCAGCCGTCTCCTTTTATTTTCCAATGTTTCTCTTCCTCCTTTTTCTCCCTTCATGCCTTTCTCTCTCTTGCTCTGAGTCAAAGTCTGATGATGAAAAAAATAGTTGGTGGCCTTAAAAATGTGTGCTGGTCCCAGTGCTTAATTTGAGCCGGTGAGGGACTCCGGAATTCATTGATGGTGACCAGCACTTATTTTTACTCATTACACATTTCACGAGCGCAAGAGAGAAAACTACAGAAATCGAAAAGAGGAGGAAGCGAAAAATGGAAAATGGGACACATGGAGATTGCTGGAACCTGCTAGAGTTACGTAAAATGCCGGGGAGAGTCTGCAACTGGATAAAAGAGGCATGAGGTGGCTTGAAGACTGCGCAGACATTTAGGGCCACGTGTAAGACTATTTCCTTTTGTGATTCACAATTTTTGAAATTTAGCGATTCGCAATTTGCGAATGGCAAAAGGAAATTCACTAATGTGTCTAGCACACATTTTGCGATTCCCAATGGGGTCCTAAATTACCTGGCCTCATCAATATTCATGAGGCAGGTCGCAATTTGCGACCCATTGGGAATGGACTATAACACACAGATGGTGGCCTGCTGAGGACACCAGACCCTTATGTCTGTGTTTGCTTTTTAAGTAAATTAACTTGTTTTTAAATGCAGCCCGTTTTCCTTAAAGGAAAACAGGATGCATTTTAAAAAATAAAAATAAAAACTTCTACTTTGAGAGGGGAGGAGCTACGCTAGCAACCAAGATGGCTGCATAAGCTCCTGGCTCCATCGACCTCCGCCGATGGCGGACCTATCCTGCAATTAATCCTGACCCCCCGCCCGACTCCCGGGTGTCTGAATCGTTGCTGAGCCTAGGGGGGCAATCCCGGAGTTTTTCTCGCTCTGATTGACGAAGTTACACCGTCTTTCATTTTGGGGCCTACTCCAGTGTGTAAGCCGGGGCCTCGAGTACTGACCCAGCCGGGTTTCAGTTGAACAACATCGGCCGCGGGTGCCTGGCGGAGTCCGGTCTCATCGGAGTGAAATTTATTCTTCGATCCTGGGGGTGGTTTCCGGTCCCGGCGAATACTGGACAGACGGCGACGAGACGTGTTTGCTTCGGTGGGTGGGGGGCCAGGTCCCTGGGACCCTGTTGCGTCCCTCGGGGTCCGCGGGTGGGGCCCCCGCTCGCGGCAACAGTGTAAAGAGCGCCAATCCTACAAGTCGCCCGTCGCTTCCGTCCATCCTGCTCCAGTTTGTTTCCCCGGAGTAGCCGGCCTCTGGGGTTAAGGACCTGCTCTGTTATCGTGCAAGCAGCGATGGATCGGACGATGTGTGGACCATCACTGGGGACCGTCATGGCCGCCATCGGGGCTCTACACTTGCAAATGGAGGCTATCTTCTACAAATTGGCCGTAAGCATCGAGACTGTGTGTTTGAGACCGGACTCCAGCCCTGTGTCAGACCTGCAACATACGGTGACCCCCGCGAAGCTTGATCTACCTCGAGAGGAGAGCCCCGAATATAATCAAGACCTGGTGCCATTTGTCTATGCACGAGTGCAGCGGTACGTTGCCGGAGCCCTTGAACAACCAGCACGATCGGCAGAGTCATCGCCCGACCAGGACTTATTTTTTCCTTCGCTTCTGGAGGCTTCCTTTCATACTTTCTTGACTGACTTTCGTGTATCTGGGAGGCTTCGAGACTTCACATTTTTGACCCTTTCAGGCAGTATCGGTCTTCCTTTTTTACAATGTTTTGACTCTTTTGCTACTGTGTCGGTCCTACCGGATGGAGTTTGTGCGATGGATCGTATGGGCCAGGGCTGACTTTGACTGTCTGAGTTCGGTACAGTGACTATCTTTTGGCTCTGCTGGGTGGTGTCTCTGGGCGTAGGGGCCAGATGGAAGTCCGATTGTCTGGGTTTGGTACAATGGCTATGTTTGATAAGGGGTTGGCTGCCTCTGTTGTGCCGGGGGTTGGGCGGAAAGGTCTTCTCCTTTTTTGTGACTCCCCTATCTGTTTGCTTATTAGTCTACTTTAATTCGCTTTGTACTACGGTAGGGGCTGTCTGCTTTTGGCGGGGGGGAGGGGAGTCCGGGAGCTCGTATTGTATTTTATGACATTTCCTCCTCCATCTTTTCCCTTCCTTGGGGTTTAGTTTAGTGGGCGACAGGCACGCTGCTAGTGGGGTTAGGTCGTAGCCATCTGCAGGGGTGCAGGGTGGGGGGCTGAGGTTTTTTTTTAATTTTTCCTTTATTATGTTCTATGGCCTTTCTTTTTCCCTTTTCCCTTCTTCACAAGAGATGTAGCATACTATCCTGAGCCGCTTAATTCCTCATATCTGGGTGTCGAATGTTAGATTTTCATATCCTGTCTTCTGGGTGGGCGGGTTCCGATGATGTTTGCTTAAGGTTCTCTGTACCGTATTGCTCTGCCCCAGCTCTAAGCTGGTATTGTTGACTTTTAGATGCCTATAATTGTTGTGTATTTCCTCAAATCATTTGCCCGTCCGCCATTACAATATGTTCCTCCAATGACACCCGATATGTACATTTCTTCTCTTGTGTTATAATTAATAAAAATATATACCAAAAAAAAAAAAAACCTTCTATTTTTTTAAGACGTGGTTTGGCGATTCGTCATTGCCCGCTCTCTTGGCGGCTCTTCCTCTTACCTACGCGGCCCTTCGGGTCGACCGCCCTGCAGGAAAAAAAGGAGGCGGTGTGGCGCTCATCGCCAAAGCTGAGTACAATTTCCAGCTTCTTCCTTCTGCCTTTATTGACTCTGTCGAGTATCTTGTAGCTCGCTCTGACACTTTTTCCCCTCCTCTTATCTGCTTACTTACCTATCGCCCCCCCCAGATCACTCCTCATTTTACAACAGCTTTTCAGGACCTAGTGGCCACGCTGACGGTCAATCATGCCTCCATCCTTATATTGGGGGACTTTAACTATTGGCCAAACGATCCGTCAGAATGCCAGGCTTCGAAACAATTTACCGATCTGCTCCAGTCGTTAAATTTTGTCTCACGCATTCATGCTCCCACACATACTGGTGGACATGTGCTCGACCAAGTTTGGTCCCTTAATTATCTTATCTCCTCTGTATCAGTGTCCCCTTGTCCATGGTCCGACCACGCCTTCATTTTCTTCACTCTTCACCTTAGTCTACCAGCCAGGATCTCGCGGGAAAAAAACATCTGGGCCCGGAACTGGAACCGGGTCGATCTGATCTCATTGTCATCTTCCCTCCTAGCCTCTACGCCTGACTTAGCAGGCTTATCATCGTCAGCACAAGCCATTGGGATTGACACCTGGCTTGCGGGAGGCTGCGATTCAGCAGCCCCCCTACGCCGGATTTCAATTAAAAGACCTAAGGAGGCGAACCGATGGTTTGACACTAACTTAAAGGAAAAGAAACTGTCCCTCCGGCGTGCCGAAAGACTTTGGAGAAGGGAATACTGCCCCCATCTGAAAACCTGTTATTTAACATTACGGCAGGAATATAAAAAAGCTATCGTAGAAACTAAAACCACCTATTTCTCAGCAAAAATTTTAACAGCAGAGAATCAACCGCGAGAAATTTTTTCGATAGTTAACGAGCTAGCTTTTTCAGATAGGAGCGTATCTAAACCCCCTCCCACTCAAACCCTCTGTGATTCGTTAAATTCCTATTTTCTTGATAAAGTCACTAATATCAAGAACAACATTCCCCCTCCCTCTGTTTCTTATGTTGAGCCCTGCCCGCCAACCCTGCCGCCTTGTTTAACATCAATTCCCCTTATCACGGAAGCAGGGTTCCGGGAAATATTACTCAAAGTTAAGTCAGGTTCTCCTGCTGACATTTGCCCGGCACGTATCCTACAGCAAATTTATTCAGTTTGCACACAGCCCCCGATCGCCTTTCTCAACAGCTCCCTCTCACAAGGGATTGTGACCCCAGCCCTTAAAGTAGCCACCATTGTGCCCATTCTGAAGAAACCAGGGGCCGATCCAGTTATTTCAACTAACTATCGGCCTATTTCTTTACTGCCATACTTGGGTAAGGTGCTTGAGCGCCATGTCGCCGCGGTGCTCAGCACCCATGTTGAGGCTATGGGAGGCCTGGCGTCCTGCCAGGCTGGCTTCCGCCCCAAACACTCCACTGAGTCCGTGGTGGTGTCGGTCCTAAACAACCTCAGGGAGGGCCTGGACCAAAATAAACATCAAGCCCTGGTACTCCTCGATCTTTCCGCCGCTTTCGATACGGTGGATCATTCCATCTTGCTTTCACGTATCGGAGCGGCGGGAATCGGGGGTTCAGCACTAGTGTGGCTCTCGTCCTTCCTGCGGGATCGCACACAGGCGGTTCGGCTGGGAGAGTTCATGGCAGCCCCTTTGAAGATCACTTGTGGTGTTCCCCAAGGTTCCTCTCTATCTCCCTTATTGTTTAATCTCTATTTCTATCCTCTTATCTTTGCACTTCAGCAGCTGGAGGTCGCCGTGTATAACTATGCGGATGACCTCCAGCTGGTCTTTGACCTCTCTTCTTCCCCTCACGCTATCTCTAACTTTCAATCTATTATGATTTTTATCAGGGACTGGATGAGCCACAACCATTTGAAGCTTAACCCAGATAAAACTGAATTGGTGCTCACTGGTGGCTCCTCCAGTCCCTGGAACTCTTCCTTTTGGCCCTCCACCCTTGGTTCCCCTCCCCTTCCCTCTTCTACGGTTAAGACTCTTGTTATAAAAATTAACAACCAGCTCACTCTTCATTCACAAGTCTGTTCTGTTGTTTCTTCTTGTTTTCTGATGCTCCGAACTATCCGCGCTGTCTCCCGTTTTTTTTCCCCTTTGGCACTTAAACTTATTATGTCTGCCTTGGTGATCTCCCGGCTAGACTATGCCAATGCCCTGTACAACGGCATTCCGGCATATAGTCTACGCAAACTCCAGCTTGTGCAGAACCAAGCAGCCCGGCTGGTGTATGGCCTTCCCCGTTTTCACCATTCTACACCATTGTTGAAGGCACTGCACTGGTTGCCTGTCCGGCAACGATCTCTTTTCAAGATTGGGTGCATGGTTTTTCAGGCACGGCAGGGAACGGCCCCTGCTTTTATTTCTTCCCTTTTAACTGATTATGTTCCCGTTAGACACCTTCGTTCGTCCGATCGGTCCCTTTTGCAGGTCCCTCGTTATACCAGGAAAAAATGGGGAGGCTCCAACTTTTCTATCTTGGCTCCTGTATTCTGGAACTCCCTGCCTGACCATCTCCGAGCGATAAAACAATACTCCCTCTTTCGCAAGGGCCTGAAAACCTTTCTGTTTGCTCAGGCCTTCCCACACTAATGATCCTCTCCTCTTTTGCTCTGCATGCTGCCAAAAGCGCCAAGAAACCGTTATGGTGTATGATGCGCTATACAAGCTTTTTAAATTCAAATTCAAATTCAAGAGTAAGCAGTGGTCAGTGGGACCACTGCCTGCTCTTAGAAAATCATTTTTGCTGTCAATCACAAAAAGGAAGGGGTCCCACGTGGATCCCTTCCTGTTTGCAACTGGCTTACCACCTATTCGAAGTAGGCGGTAAACTGCGAACCGCAAAACAATCGTACATGCCTTTGCAGCTCGCTATTAGGAAGGGACGCCCTTTGGACCGCCCTTCCTGATGGCGACTCGCAAACCCTATTTTGCAAGTTGGTAACAGGTTACCGACTTGCAAAATAGGGATGATGCATGCTACAGCCCTTCTTAGCAATCACAAATGGCCTGAATCTCCGTTTGCGACTGCTAAAAACGGTCATACATGTGGCCCTATATAGCACTGGCCTCTGACTTCTGAGCAGAGCTATGGGCACCCGCAATCATTCTTTCACAAATTAAGCACTGGCTGGTCCCCATCACCTCCTACCACTGGCACAAATTAAGCACTGCCAGCTGTGTGTCATGCATTATTTGTGTACTTGAACCTGATTTGTGAAAGGCGTGCCTCGAGAGAGCTCATAGCTGTGGTTCCTGGTTTCTACCTGCTTTGGAAGCTCTGAACATGTTCAGGCTAGTTACCATGGTGCTGAAGAAGTGACACCTGTCTATTGGGTGAAGTATCAGACTTCTGTCTCCCCAGATCCTCAGAGCTGTGGGGACCACATTGCTGTATCAGAGGAGCAGCCATGCTTTCCATGTGACAAGGAAACTGGGTACTGGTGCTGGAAACGTGGCCCCCAAAGATCCCTTGGTACTTTAGCTGGAGAGTTAAGGACTAGCTATTCAAGGTGATTGTAAAGGTTTTGTGATATACATTAAATTTCGTGAATTTTGCGTTATGCTTATTATGTAAAGTTCCCAAAATATTACCATTACACCACATCACCTAATTACGCTTCTGATTGTGGCACAATTATAGTGTTGGAACAATGGAAACAATCAGGAGGCGAGCACATGTTCTCTGTGGCACTTGAGGATTTTGTGTTTTCTTGCGCAAAATGCATCCTTGCGTCAAAAGTTGATGCAAGGTCACATCTTGCGTTAAAATGTAGAGCAAAATTATGGATTTGCATTTCATCTGATTACGCATAATTTTCCCAAACTTTCTTCCAACTAGGTGAACAGAAATGAATTGAATTTCACACACCCCTAATTATAACAACACATTTGTGACTGCCACATCTTTTTTGTAGTTTTTGCAAAAAAAATTCTAAAGTTGCTAATAACAATCTGTATCAGTCCTAGTCCCTAAAACTTTTTTAAAGAGATAGAGCAAAATATATATTTTCTATGTCTGGGGATTCCGGTCCAGTTCAGGGTACTGTTTGTAGTAAATTGGAAGAGTCTGTGCTAGAAAACAATGGGTCGAAGATACCCTCGTGTCCTTTGGGAGTTCAGCACCATGGACAGCTCCTGAGATGTCCAACCTGCTGAAAGTCACTAGCGCTGAAGTCTAGGTTGACGTCCTCTGGGCACTGGAGAGAAGGTACAGATGTGGAGGTCACACGGTACCCATGGTCCACAACCATTGACTCCTTACCTGGTTATTTCTAGAAATGAGTGAAAGTGCTAGCTAAGCCAAACCAGCTTTAATCCAATAAAAGGAAAATCTACTAATCTTAGTTCCTACTGTGCATAGTCAAGATTGTATGGTTCCCCCAGAGCACAGGGCTTCCGGTGCTTCACGGTTGGGTTGGCAGTCATAGTAGGAACAGGGACCAATACTGGTGGGTCTACCTGCCTTGGTTGAACTGTTGGGCAGCTCAGATAGGTGGTTATCTTACAGCACTGGTTAATATGGATGTCACACTTGAGCTGCCATTAAACAATTCCAAAGGGGCTGTGGTGCAGGAGGAACCTTTGTCTCCCTGTTAGGATTATGGACAATCCCAACTTTATGAACAATTCTTTCAGGTTGACTGCATCCTTGGGTACTTTTTGTCCTATCCTGGAGAGGCAAGTCCCAGATGCAATTTCACTGTTAAGGCACACAAGTCAAGTCAATACGAAGTTTATTGTGTAGATTGCTTAAACCCATGAGAATAGAAAACATTTAAAAAGAAGAAACATGTTTATGCAAAGGTAGAATGGATTACGTACAAGACTGTGTAGTGTAGATGGCTTGTTATGCCAGAGAAAAGAAAACTCTTGATGTACAGGCTTTCTCTCTACCTCCTTATATGTTATGAAAATAACGAATAAAAATGAGATAAAAATCCACCATAAAATGGATTAAAAGTTTTAACTAAAAACAGAACTCAATTACAACGTGGTCAAACTCTACTGTGCATCAATGTCCGTGATCCAAGAGCTAAGAGTTAACGGTTTATGATCATCTCAGTGCTTTGTTGGGAGTTTTTAAGGAAGTCCTGCCCTGCTTTGAAAAATTTGCATATTCTTGCCAATTCGAGGGGAACCATGGTGCTAAAGGCACACCGAGTGAGCGCCCCCTCTTGGTGGGCCGAACAAGGCCTGCTTCGGTGCTGGCACACTGTGTACGCTGATGTAGGTACTTGTTCCTGGGCAGGGCTGGTGTGCTTCCATTTAGGGAGATCGCTTGGGTGGGAAAATGTGGGGATTGCCTCGAACATGAAGATTGGCGAAAGAGGGAACAGCGTGTACCCTGATGTTTATGCATGGAGGCATTCTTCCAGCATGGTACACACATGCAGCCTTCCTTCACATAGCAAAGTCAAACACATAGTAAAAAGGCCCTCAAGCATTCAAGGTGACAGATAAAGATGTTCCCTTTATGGGGCTGTATTATGTTGTTTTTTTTTACAGGGGGCGGGGTAGATAAACCTACCCCTGGGGATTCGCACCAGTATATCCACAAAACAATCATCCCTGCCGCCAGCCGGAAACGTCGCTGTCATGTGGCCAGGGGCATGCCACTATGAGGGCAACTGATGTTCAACCATTTGGCATCCCAGTTTTCCTAGCAATTGTCTAGGCTTCTGAACGAGAGACCTTGGTTGGTGGCTGGGTGGTTCTCGTAGGTTGGGCGCACCTGGCACACCACAAAAGGTTTAGAAGAACTTTTTAGCATAAAGGTAAGGAGGCAGGTGGACCTTTCATCAAACGTCTTTTCCCAGCCACAACCCTATTTGTTTCCTCCTTTCCCTGCATCCTAGGTTCTTATTATACACGGTACAACATTACAGCCTATTAAGTCAAACACAACGGAGATTTGACTAGGTTTACAAAATGTGGTCCAGCTGGGATTGATCCCAGGTTTTCTCCTTTCACATAGTTCATTTCAGCATTTAGATGGACATTTCTTTATTTCTTCTATTGCATATCAAAAGTTAATGCTTTGCCTTTAATTCTTTATGTAACAACAAGGGAACCCAATCGGTTGTCCGGGGACCGTGGGTAGCTTTAATCTAGAAACAACAATGGTCCCCAAGAGTATATAAATTCAGAATCAGATAAACAATAGTCCACAATGGGAACTATATTGGCCACTGTCCAGCCGGACAGGGTAGTTTATTTTTTACAATGAAACAAATATTGGGGTGTGGAAGGGCACAGTCCTGTACCGTTCTTAGGAACAAACAGGGAGAGTTTTTAGGCAAGAAGGAGCATGATTGGCCACTTGTAATTCAGTAGACATTGAAAGTAGTGCCAATAAAAGTGCTAGACACAGCGTAAATCAGACATAATAGTAGGGCTGTGAAAACACTTAAAACAAGTTGTTGTGCGTTCATTGGTGTGCCTTTTCATATTTCGATATTCTGAAAAATAAAATGCATTAAACAAAATAAAGAACCTTTTCCAAAATAGAATAATTTCTGATTCCTTGTTTCAGTTTAATTTAAGCAGTATTTTTTGGGGTCTTCCAGGTAAACCCCTCTGATGGCCATGTTTTGATGACAGCCGCTCGGTCACAGTGTCCGTTGTCCCCGTATCTGTACTGACCGGCCTGTTTACAGAGTTTCCTTTTAGGTTTCGCCTAGCGAAGGCTGCGCTTGCGCGGCTCTCGCTGGAAGAAAACTGATGTTTCAGAGAGTCGGGCTTGAACCCGCCCCTCTTCTCCATTGGCTGGCTTCCTAAACGGAGGCCAGCCATTGGAGGAGAGGGGCATCACTCTGTTCAAGCCCCGTCTTTTTGGGATTCGCGGTGTGTTTTTAAATTTCTTTCTCTTTCCTTTCTCTCCTCTTCCCATTGGCTGGAATTTTACCTTCCAGCCAATGGGAAGAGGAGAGAAAGAAAAACACGCCCCCGAATCCCAAAATGACGCTGCGTTTCTCCGAGGCATTTCTGCCTCGCCTCAGAGAAACGTGGTCATGTGGAGCCCTCCTCTCTCGAAGCAATTTCTGCCCTCTGTTCCCTCGTTTTTCTTGCCCTCTGCTCTCTCGTCTTTCTTGCCCTCTGCTCTCTCATCTTTCTTGCCATCTGCTCTCTCATCTTTCTTGCCCTCTGCTCTCTCGTCTTTCTTGCCCTCTGCTCTCTCGTCTTTCCTGCCCTCTGCTCTCTTGTCTTTCTTGCCCTCTGCTCTCTCGTTTTTCGTGCCCTCTTTGATTCCCCGGACGCGCCGTGGACGCCTGGGGGTGGATACGCTGTTTGTTCGCCCCGCTGTTTGTTCGCCCCGCCGTTGTGACCGCCATCCTTCTTGCCGCTAAGGCGCTTGCTGATCCCCGGTGAATCGCGGGGGTCCAGGCCCCGGGCTTAGCTTTAGGAGAGTAAGCTTATGGTAGTAGCGGCCCGGGGTCGGGTTGGGGGTCGAGTGGGCGGGTAATTTTGCGGGCTTCCCTTTAGTGGGCGGCCCGCTCCCTGTTACTCCTTGTGGTTGGGACTGCTAGCCATGATGGTAGCATGAACGTCCGGGCTCTGGGGGAGGGGGGCATTTGGAAGTAACTCCCTCCCTAGCCTGCTGATATTAAGCAGCCCATCAGGCTTATGCGTAAGCCTAAACAGGCTTATGCATCCAGGCGAGGGCTATTATAATGCCCGTTGTAATCGAGCAAAGGGTACGCTGGTAAGTTCACAACCCCGTGATTCAGGGCCTCAAGGGTCGGGGCGCGCTCCGAGTGCGGTGCAGTGCCCCTGCCTGCCGCCTCACATCTGAGTCTGGGCCCCCCCCTCTTTTCCGGGGTGGGCTTTACACCTTGAGGCGCCTACATTGGGGGTCTCCCGGGTGGCTCAGTCAGTTAGTGGTCGGTAGGCATGCCCGGTGCAGCAGAGGGCCTCCATTTTATTAATTAGGGGTTACAGGGGGAGGTGAGGGCCATCTTGATGGGCCCGTCCTTGTGCCTCGCCACCCGCTCCTCTCCCTCGTGTGTGCGGGATCGCCAGGCGCACACTGCTGACCTCCAGTGCAGGCTGCGAAGGTCCGCTTCAGGGGACCGTGTTAAATGCAGGAGATCGCATGCAGCTCCGGGGTGTTGCGGGAATTGTAGTTGCTTTAAGGCCTTGGGGAGGGGGTCCGATTTACACAAATAATAAAGTTAACCCGCCCCCGGGGTGCAGGCTCTGTCACACTGCGAACAAAGGGCCGCGGGGAGGTTGTTGCGTGCCACAAAAGATGCCCTCGGGTTCTAAACGCTTCCCCTGGGGGCCCGCATCAGGGAGCCTGCTGCCTTGATGCTGGCTCACTTGCGCAGTGGACTAATGCACCACTCTAGCACTCGGAGTTGGCCCTCGTGGTCACAGGTTCAAATCCCAGCAGAATTGTCCACTTTCAATGTTTCTGGTTGGGGGGCCGGGGACGACAGGACATGGCCCGGTCCTGGTCCCGGAGGTCCGGCCTGATGGGGCACCAGATGTAGGGATCTGCGAGGACCATGCCCGCGGCGGCTGCTCGCGTGGGGAGGGTCTCGTGGCTAAAGGGGGGAATAGAGTCCTTGGGACAGACTCTCGGCGCTTGCCGGGTCCCGGTGCAGCGTTTGCCCTGTGTGTCGGGATGGGGGATCCCAGCAGATCACTCAGTTTCACTGCGCTCTTGGGGAGCCGGTGACCTGGTCCCGGCCCACCCAGACCCCAGATTGCCGCTGCTAGGCTCCGCCTCCCAGAGGGAGCCTTGTTTGAGCGTGGGGCACTGTTGCGAGTGTAGCTCCCTCTCCCGCTGAGCCTGGACTCACCGGGAGGGTCCGCGCTGCGGTGTATGGGGGGCTCTGTGTATGTGTGGGGCTCTGTGTGTGTGTGGGGCTGTGTGTGGGGGGCTCTGTGTGTGTGTGTGGGGCTCTGTGTGTGGGGGGGACTCTGTGTGTATGTGGGGGGCTCTGTGTGTCGGGGGGCTCTGTGTGTGTGTAGGGGGCTCTGTGTGTGTGTGGGCCTATATGTGTGTGTGTGGGGGGCTCTGTGTGTGGGGGGGCTCTGTGTGTGTGTGGGGGGCTCTGTGTGTGGGGGGCTCTGTGTGTGTGGGGGGGCTCTGTGTGTGTGGGGCTCTATGTGTGTGTGGGGCTCTGTGTGTGGGGGGCTCTGTGTGTGTGAGGCTGTGTGTGTGTGTGTGTGGAGGGGGCTCTCTGTGTGTGGGGGGCTGTGTGTGTGTGGGGGGCTCTCTGTGTGTGTGGGGGGGGGCTCTGTGTGTGTGGGGGGCTGTGTGTGTGGGGGGGCTCTGTGTGTGCGGGGGATCTGTGTGTGTGTGGCTGTGTGTGTGTGTGTGTGTGTGTGTGTGTGTGTGGCTCTGTGTGTGTGTGTGGCTCTCTGTGTGTGTGGGTGTGTGTGCAAATGCAATAGGTCTCGCATTTGCGAGAGATTAAGTTATTGACATTGTAAATGACAATGCCATTTATTTTTTCATCTTATATTCCATTCCAAGACAGGGCGACTGGAATTATCCAATTGTGCATCTGCATCGATGTTCACATAATATAAGATTTGCCTAATTTTACACATAATTCTTCTTCTGCTGCATAATCTGTAGATTAAAAAAATATTGTTTCTAGCTCAAACGGTTCAAAAGTTACCAAAAAGTTACAAAAAATGCAGCAACACATGTTGCTGTATGGTTAAAGGCCATTAGCAAAGCTGGACAGTGTTACCAAGTTTAAATATGACAAAATAATTAAGTAATACTATTGCACAACGTCCAGCATTATGCTGCATAATTTACATTCTCTTGACACATAATTTGCTGAACACTCCCACATAATTTGTCCCTTTCCTGCCACATAATTCCTATGAGCCTGATTCCAAGGTTTCAGCCCGGACTGTGGCCTCGGCAGATGGCTGCTCAATATCATATATTTTAATTTTGGTGTACCGAGTGGACATAGGTTGCCGCATTACAGCCGGCAGAGGGCATTTGGGCAAATCAATTAATCCACCTGTGCCCTATAAAAAAAATAACAACTCTGACCTTGTGTAATGTCATATGGTGCCATTCTACTGAAAATATAGCACATGGGCAAGTTCTTGTTCCCACTTGTGGGGTGGTCATAGCAGTAAATTATGTGGGGGTGCTTTAGCACCCCCAAAATAACCATGCTGGAGTTCAAGGGTAAATGAGCAATAAAGACGCCTTAACATCTTGTTTTATCTTGTTGCATTTTCTGTGAGTTCAAAGACAGAAGTCAAATGCCAGGGTATGTCTTCCGACAAGTTTTTGCTGGTTTTTTTTAACATGAGTATTTGTGTTTGCTTTTCTTTCTCTGGCTGCAAAATGAGAGAATTTTGTGAAGTGAACTCTGTCACAATCTTGCTAGGGGGTTGGGGAATGCGAGATTAAAATCACCAGCATGCTATTTTGTTTTGAATGCACAACAACGTTTAATACCTGTAGATGAACTGTACAAATATGTTTTCATATACCAGCAGTTGGGAAGACACACATTATTCACTTTTAAAAAAAAATAATTTTAAAGTGTGATGGAAATAAAGATTGTAATAGGATGACACTTTACTTGGTGATGAACAAATGATGAATATTTGCTGATACCTGATTTTTCATCCTCTTTTATGTGCTGCATAGTTTAATTAGAAACACTGTAAGTCTGTGCAAATGTAGCAGCCATTTCAATGGAAGATGTGGTGTCTGTAAATGAGAGTCCCTATGACAGCGGGGTTCACTAGTTTATTTGTGACAGTGTGCTCCAAAATGCACCACCAGCTGTGTACCTACTCGCTTACCATGCTCCTGCTGATTGGCCACGGCTCATTGGCTACATTTGTGCGACACATGGATTTTCCACTCCCTATGACTTCAGTGACATCACCTTGATGGTAGTACCCCCATTGTTCCAACGTCACTGCTTGATGGCTGTTCATGCATCTTGATTTAAGAGACATGAATAGCCAACATCAGATATTTGCACATATAAAAGCGCCTAGAAATACATCAGCCCATGGTGTGCGCTGTAGATATATGCTAATGCTCATTCATATTTGCTAATGACGGACGTTGCTCCTTCAAAACAGGATACAGGATGTTCACATGAACATCCAACATCAGTCATTGACCATTTTATATAAATGCAATTTTCACCACTATTTATGTAATAAATGTACAAAAAAGGCAATTCTTCCTCTCTCTAAGAACTGTATTTTTTTATACTTTTATCACAGAAATTGTGCTGAAAATCACACCCATATAAACCAATTTTTAAAACTTTTGTTGGGAGGAGGTTCACCCACGAACTCCCAAGAAATGTCAGACTCAATGCTGCGTACATACATTCGTTAATTTGTCGTATGTTCCACCACTTTTAAATTCCACCAACCGCTACTGCCAGGTAGTTCAAAACATTTACTTTTACATTTAAGTAAATTCTTATGAGATCATTTCTCAGGTCAATGATAGTTTATTCGGAGTGCTCTTGGAATAAATTCAGTGCTCCTCGGTCACTAAAGTGGTGTCTAAGTCACTAAAGCCATGTTTTGTATTTGGTACTCTAGCTGTCTAGTCTCAGCCTAGAAATCAATGACAGTGGGGCGTGGAGCCTTCTCCGTCCTTCAGGGGTGCACACGTCTGAAGTCTATGGATGAGTTGCAAGAGGGACGCTTGCTGGTCAAGCTTTGGGTTTGCATGTATTACATGCATGATGAGTGAATTGTTCAATCTTCCCATTCACAGTTGAAAATATACCTTTCCAGTTATTTAGTTCTGGCTATGTATTTTTTCACCTACTTCTGCAATTGGCAATTTTTTACTTCGTTTTTTGCAAACATTTTCATGCTAATTTTAAGAAGTAGTTCTTTTATTTTTAACATTCTAATGCTTATTTTATATGTTTGCAAAAAACATAGCGGGCTTGCCAAGGTGAGACTGAATGCCTTTGCCAATGCTTGTTTTAAACAAGCACTAAAAAGTTTCGGGCCTCACTCGCTAGACAGTGTATGCGCTGTCTGTTGCAAGATGTAATGTTAGCTTTCAGTTGGCTTAGCGTTGGCCCATCGCTTACCAGTGTTTGGCTTCCTTGTCACTCTCATTTGCTTGCTTTTTAGGTCTCGGACCAACGGCTGGCTTGCCAGCCGGAAGTCGGAGAATTATTGTCTTTCAGTGAGGGGGCTTAAACCCGCCTCTCTCCTGGTCTCTCCTCCATTGGCTGGCTTCCCAAACGGAGGCCAGCCATTGGAGGAGAGAGGCGTCCCTCCAAAGAAGCTCCGTCTCTTTCGGATTCGGGGGCGTGTTCGTGCTGTTCTTTCCACTTTTTAGCCACGCCCCTTTTTAGAACGCCGAACATGCCCCCGAATCCGAAATTTGCGGAGCTTTGCGGCCTGGAGAGGAGCTGGTATCACCCCCGTGGCGCCGAGCGCGCGCTTTTACCTTGGAATACTTGGGGCAGCAGCTCGCAGGTATTTCCAGCGTAGGTCTCCCCAATCTGGCCTCCGGTCTCTCGGGGTCGGTTTCCTTCCGATGTCCCGATTCGACGATCCTTCGTGGGGGCTCACGCTGCAACAGCCAATCGGGGCTCGAGCCAGCCCAGCAGGGCGCGAGTTGACTATGACGCGGCGCTGCGGGCTCCAATCAGCGTTCTAGATGGCAGATGACGCGTTGGCCTGTGGACCAATCGCAGCGCGGCTCTGACGGGCCCAGCCTCGGTGCTGCTGAGGGGGCTCGTCTTCGTCGACCAATCCGGGTGCAGCTCCTTCGATGCTGAAGCGGAGCCCTCGAGCCGCGGCGGTGATGCAGGTGAAGGGATCTGGACAGCCGTACGCTTCTGGGATCCCGGCGTCGGGCGTGGGGGCTTAAATAAAGGATGGAGCGGCCGCTGGAGACCCCTCCGACCTGCACTTGTCTCCTATTACTGCAAGCCACCGCTACGGTCTGCCTGCACGTCCATGCCCAGACCCGTCAAATGCGAAGAATAACTCATCTTTGAGCAGTGGCATCAGTGCTATTTCAAGTCCAAGTGCACTACCGGCCTTCATTCACTACACGACCAGACGCAATGATCTGCAATCCTGTTGTGCGAGTGGCCTCTTAGTGCTACTGTACAGCCACCGTGACAAAAATCCTTAACTTTAAAATATTGCTTCCCGCTCGTGGAGAGAAAGCGAGCAATCCCAGACCCGTCAAATGCGAAGAGTAACTCATCTTTGAGCAGTGGCATCAGTGCTATTTCAAGTCCAAGTGCACTACCGGCCTTCATTCACTACACGACCAGACGCAATGATCTGCAATCCTGTTGTGCGAGTGGCGTCTTAGTGCTACTGTACAGCCACGGTGACAAAAATCCTTAACTTTAAATCATTGCTTCCCGCTCGCGGAGAGAAAGCGAGCAATCCCCAGCGTGTTACTTTTCAAGTTCCACCGTTGCTTAGGTTCTTTCATCAAAGGCATCAAGCCGCTCCCCTACAGGCGGGGCATACCGACTTTGAAAGTAAAGAAGGCCTACAGTAGACGCACTTATCTGCAGCAATGCTAGGAAAAGCTGCGTTTACCCATTTTAAAGTGGAGTGCTCTTTAGATTGATTGAGGGTGCGAACAAACATAAAATGCAAAAGCATGGATGCTTTTTCAAATAATGTATTACTTGAGAACACTATATTATAATGCTAAAGTGGGCGTCTAATTGTTTATACATTGTGAATGTTAAATATTTCACTCATTCGTATTGGGCAATAATTTTCTGCCGTTTTGTACTTTTCGTTAAACGCGTTTTGCCTTCAGTAATTCGTTGTAAGCCTGGGAGAGCTATATCTTTCGTTTCAGACGATCGTAAAGCTAGCGACACTTCCCTTTTATGGTGCTTGCTTCCCGGCCCCCTGGCTGTGCTTGCTCCCCTGCCCCCTGGCTGTGCTTGCTCCCCTGCCCCATGGCTGTGCTTGCTTCCCTGCCCCCTGGCTGTGCTTGCTCCCCTGCCCCCTGGCTGTGCTTGCTCCCGTGCCCCCTGGCTGTGCTTGCTCCCCTGCCCCCTCGCTGTGCTTGCTTCCCTGCCCCCTCGCTGTGCTTCCTCTCCTGGGTGTGTATGTGGCTCTGTGTGTGTATGTGGCTCTGTGTGTGTATGTGGCTCTGGGTGTGTATGTGGCTCTGGGTGTGTATGTGGCTCTGGGTGTGTGTAGGGCTCTGGGTGTGTGTGGGGTTCTGGGTGTGTGCGGGGCTCTGGGTGTGTGTGGGGCTCTGGGTGTGTGTGGGGCTCTGGGTGTGTGTGGGGCTCTGGGTGTGTGTGGGGCTCTGGGTGTGTGTGGGGCTCTGTGTGTGTGGGGCTGTGTGTGTGTGTGTCTCTGTGGCTCTGTGTGTGTGTGGCTCTGTGTGTGTGTGTGTGTGTGTGTGGCTCTGTGTGGATAGCTTTTTTTGTAGGTGGCTCTATGTGTGGGTGGCTCTGTCTGTGTGAGGGTAGCTCTGTGTGGTGGCTCTATGTGAATGACTCTGTGTGAGTGGCTCTGTGTGGATGGCTCTGTATGTGTGTGTGGGTGGCTTTGTGTGTGTGGCTCTGTGTGGGTGTAAATGCAATAGGTCATGCATTTGCGAGCAATTAATCTATTGGCATTGTAAATGACAATGCCATTTATTTAACGATTAAGCTATTGGCAATGTAAATGACAATGCCATTTATTTATGATTTAAAAAAAAAAAAGGCCAAGAGCAATGCCAATAGCTCTACCTTAAATGATGCCGAGACCATTGCATTGTAAATGCTTGTTATATGTTACGTTGTGTGAGCTGTCCTTCCTCTTCTTGTATTTGTCCCTTCTCTGGAGCATGGATGCATTACTTATGTCCTTCCACTACTGATTTTTCAGGCGCTATCTTAGGTTTCTTGTTTAAGCACTCTGCAAGAGTGCATGTGTTTTCCAGCTGTTTCCCTAGTGTGCTTGTTACCCGTGGCCCTCAGTGTTATGCTCTTTTTTGCCTGTATGCTTCTTTCCTCCCACTCCTGTTGCCTCTATGCCCATTTACTTCCCCTCACCGGCACTCAATGTTGCTCTCTTTCCTTGATAGTTTGTCTCTCTCCCCGTGACCTCTGTGTTATTTCCCTGTGCCCGCGCCCTTGCGTTCCTTCTCCTACCCTCCAGTGGCTTCCACTCACCCTCATGAATCCACTCCCACTCACTATATTGCTTACACCCGCCCTCCCTGTGCTTCACGTTGCTGTCTGTCACCAGTGTTTCTTCTTTTGCACTTGACTCCCACTGAAGCTGAGGATAATTTTGATCTGCTTCACCAGGGAACAAATACTACGCAGAGACGGCTTTAGGGCAGTGTGACTGGTGCGGGCGCACTGGGTGCTGACCTGGGAAGGGAGGCGCTGACTTCTGGGGGGCTGCTGTATTTAGCAATAACTTATCATTTAAAACCACCTGAGCAGAGTTCCTTGTGCATCCAGTTTTCAGGCAGCATTAAAAATGTCAAGATAACTCTTGTGATTAATGTTCCTGTTAGAGAGAGATCTCAGAGTTTTGCTGAGCACCATTTTTTTTGTGGATAGGCGAGTGGATTACTGCTTTTGTCACAAATATCCTTTTGCCACCGCAGTTCATAAGATACAACTCTATCGTCGCACCGGGCGCCAACAGCGCTAAAGCCGGCCCTGATACGACGGCTCCACTTCTAAAGGGACACCATGGCACCAAGAGCGTTAGGACCTGCAGTCACAGCCTGTTGCCTTGGTTTTTTGTCCCTGAAGTGCTCCACTACCCCCTCTGACGCCTGACAACACCAGTGCTCCTGCCTTATCACAGACACTGCAGAATGAGTGCCTCAGAGGAACAAGGTGGCCCCTCCTTCTTTCTGCTCCCAAATTTTAGAATTGACTCCAAAGAGACCAAAGTTTTGCAACATCACCACTTTTGGGCCTTGTGTACCAGATAGCTTTTAGCTGTCCGTAGGACACAAAGGTGTGGGAAAAGTCTCAAAAGGGGCGTGTAATAAGTCATTAAGGGCATGGCTTAACAAATGTGAACTACAATCCTGTGCTTTCTATAGCATGCTGCTTGATAATTTTAGAGTCCAGATCTCTTGACTTTGCCAATGCTTGAAAGGCAATTCCATTACAATCCAAAACTGCACTAAAGCAAAGAGAGTTTACATATTCTAGCAAATTCAAAGTATTTCCTTAGGTAAAATATGCAATGTGTCTACAGTACTGTATTGCTAAAACCATTGACAAAGCCCATAGGTCCCAAAGGTGGGATCTCCTGGCATTGCTAATTCTTGACATATAGCAGTTACTACCGCAGATTTGCCACTCACAGCTGTTTGCTATTACTGCACTCAGCAGTACTTAATTTACCAACACTACAAAGATGAAAGACTCAACCAGCACAGTTCGGATTCAAATATGTGGCCCAGAGGTTGCATTTAATTCACTGTAGCTAGCAAGGAAGAAGGATTCAGCCTCTTTCCAAGCACCTCAATTTATCTTACAAATGGAGAAGTTAAGTTGCAGAGAATTACAGACGATCACACATCTTATTCTAGTGGAGAAGTCGGAACTGGAACATAGCCAACATATGCCCTTAATGCCACATGTCCTCCCTGTGGCAGAGTTAGTTAGCAACCCAATGTGCAACATAAGCTGCCCTCCTACCTCCTGCCCATCAGGCGACAGACTGCAGCCGTGTACCCAGTGCTTAATTTGAGCCGGTGGTGGACAGGATAGTCCATGCCCTACAGTAATGTGGAATAGCGTTCCCACTGCTGTGCCTTGCTAAGGCTCACGTATGAGCTTTAGCACTGCACCTCCATGGGCCAGCAGCCGCTGGACCGCCCAACATGGATTCCAGTCAGAATCCGGCAGGTGGTCTCATTATAGCTTTGGCGGTGTGGCAGCGGTGCGCTGGCGTGGCGGCCCACTGCCACACCACCAAAGTCATAATAAGGCCCTAAGTGATTTGGCCAAAATCACAGAATGTTGGGCTGAGACTCGAACCTGGTTCCCCAGCACTGAAGTCGGCAGCTCTGACCATTACACCACATCCTCTTCCCACTTTCATGGTTAGTAACTGGTTCTGTTTTTGGCGGGGCTAGCAGGAGAAATAGGCTGGTGCAAGCTGCCGCCTGACGAGAGCCCCGGCACTTATTTTTTCACAAATTAACCCCTGCGCGTACCTGTTGTTGACAGAGCTCCTTCAGAGGCTGGAATAAGGCAGGCATTTAATAGTGTAAATGAACCATTTTTCATTCTTAACCCAGCGTATAAAGTGCCATAAAACGCCAGAGCAATCTCAGAAAGGAGGGTTTAAATAATAAGTCCATAAAGGCTGTCAATGGAGGGAGGCAGCTTGGGGATTCAGAAGTCATCAGATTACTGCAGGATTGTGGAGCTGAGGAGAAGTAAAGCAGATAATACACCTGAGAGCCGCGCAGTCCATCAGGGAGCCGGGCGGTCGCCTAGGGGCGGCCCTCGACGGGTGACTGGCACCAGGAGGAGGCTTGGAGAGGCAGGGCAGGCGGAGGAAGAGGGTGTAGGAGGAAGGGCCTCCTCTCTGGGTCTTCTAGCTCCTACAGTCAGTCAATAAAGGAAGTGGAAGGGGCTGTGGTAGGAAGCACTTCCTCTCTGGCACTTCAAGCACCCGCTGTCCCTAGGCGAAAGTGAGGAAGGTTCTGTGTGGTAGGAAGCACTTCCTCTCTGGCACTTCCAGCTCCCACAGCCCATCAATCAATCAATCAATCAATCAGGGGTTGGTAAAGCGCCCTACTCACCCGTGAGGGTCTCAAGGCACAGGGGGAGGGAAAAAGCTGGGCTGCTCCGGTCAGTTGAAAAGCCAGTTCTTGAGAGCCCGTCTGGAGGTCTGCAGGGTTGGTGAGCGTCTTATTTCTACTGGGAGGGCATGCCATGCTGTGGCTGCGGTGTAGGAGACAGCTCTCCCTCCAGCTCTGCTTCGGTGGATACGGGGGACCTCTGCTAGGGCGAGGTCGGCTATGCAGAGGTTTCTCTTGGGTGCGTGGAAGCTCATTCGGTCGTTGAGGTACTTGGGTCCGTTGTTGTTGAGGGATTTGAAGGCATGGGTGAGTAGTTTGTAGGTGACCCTTTTTTCTACGGGGAGCCAGTGGAGTTCTTGCAGGTGTGGAGTCATGTGTTCATGGCGTGGAATCCCTAGGATGAGTCTGGCCGCTGCGTTTTGGATGGTTTGGAGTTTGCGCAGTAGGGATTTGTTGTTTCTGGCGTAGAGGGCGTAGCCGTAGTCGAGCCTGCTGGTGATGAGTGCGTGGGTGGTGGTCTTTCTGCAGTCTTGGGGGAATCCACTTGAAAGTCTTGCATAGGATCCGGAGGCAGTTGAAACTGGTGGAGGTGGGAGGAAATGGAAGGGACTGTGTTAGGGAGCACTTCCTCTCTGGCACTTCAAGCACCCGCTGTCCATCAGCGAAAGTGAAGAAGGGTCTGTGGTAGGAAGCACTTCTTCTCTGGCACTTCAAGCTCCCACTAGCCATCAGTGAAGTTAGGGGAAGGGTCTGTGGTAGGAAGCACTTCTTCTCTGTCACTTCAAGCTCCCACTGCCATCAGTGAAGTTAGGGGAAGGGTCTGTGGTAGGAAGCACTTCTTCTCTGTCACTTCAAGCTCCCACTAGCCATCAGTGAAGGTAGTGGAAAGGGCTGTTGTAGGAAGCACTTCCTCTCTGGTACGTCTAGCTCTTACTGCAGAGGGTGGAACAGCTCTGTAGGCAGCAGCAGCTCGTCAACCACCGCTCCCTTGAGGGTGGCACTCTCCAGCAGCGAGAGGCCTCCTGAGGGAATGTTCTGTGGAAGGAACGGGAAAACAGCTACTGTTCATGAAAGAGAACTATCTCCAGCAGGGAGAGGCCTTCGGTGGGAATGTTCAGCAACACGAAAAAGGGAAAACAGCTACTGATCATGAAAGAGAACTCTCTCCAGCAGCAAGAGGCCTTTGGTGGGAATGTTCAGAGGCATGAAATGAGTAAAACCTCTACTGTTCATGAAAGAGAGACTTTAGGCTCGGGATAAGGGGCACAGACTCCAAGGAAAGCACTGGAATTTCCATCTGAAATGTGACTGACCAGGGATCAGTGCTTAATTTGAGCCGGGGCTTTCCGGTGCTAAGCACCGGCACTTAATTGTCAACACCATACCAAGAACAGTCTACCACATGGTGGCACTGCTCATCTAATTTAGAGATGAGCAGAACAACAGTTGTTTAGGAATACAATATACATATAAATTGCAAATACCTGCCTCCCCAGCCATTCCTTTAGCTTTGGGGACCTGGAATAATCTGAACTGTTGCATGTACATGCGAGAGGGATGATCAGTAGTTGTTTTGGCAGCGATGACAAGGGCAATGGGTGGTCCAAGCAGCAGTGGCCTCCCGGTCAGAGCCCTAGCACTTAATATTTTACAAACTAAGCACTGCCAGGGAGTGTTACATTTCCTAGGGCGGTGAGAATGCACGGCCTCTTTTTCCGAGCCCTCTTAGCTTTAACATCAGACAAGCCCAAGGGCCCATGGCCTCTGTCTGACCCTGGCTAAAGGGTCCTTAGAGGTTAATGGCAAGACATAAAAAAAAGCCTCTGTACTGTAAGTTCGGACGAGTTACAGACTCACAAGGTACTTCTGGAGAACTATGATCCAAGCACCAACCATCTCCAGATTGGATAATTGAAACTCCCCCCCACCTCGGCCTTCCTGATAAGTGTAAAATCCTGTGGACCACTTGATTTTAGGCGTCAACAAACTACCATGTAAATGCCATTTGTAAAGTGCACACCTGCCTCCAACGGAGTTGACCCGGCGCTGTCCGTATACCGCTTAGGAACCCTTCCTGGTTTTCCCCAGTGGAATGTCCACTCCTGGGCACCCCCAAGGTGAAGCCAGGCATCCCAGCGCTGTTGGGGCCGCTGTGGAGATTAAGCAAGCTATTGCCCAGAGTTGATTAGAATAGGCACCGAGGCGAGAATTATCAGGTCCGAGGAAATTAAGCCCAAGACCCGCCGAGGCTGGTATTTAACCCTGGTCCGGACCAGACCTCTGCATCAGGGTCTGCCGCTCTAACCATTTGAGCCACGCTTCTCCACTGCATCTTCTCTACTTACATTGGCTCTTGGTAGACAAAAAAAGTCTTTCTTGTGTCGCTGTCTCTCTTCCTGCTCATATGTGACATATGCATGCTCATCATTTCACAAAAAAACTTAAAGCTTATGTTTTCTCTTAACTAAGCTATTGTTCCCCTGTTATTGTCTGCGTAAGTAATAGCGCCACAACACCCCTTGGATAGCCGTGCGCTCCATAGCTTCTCAACCAATTAATCCATTTTATTTAATTTCAGAACTCTTTTGAAACTGACCAGGCAAGATACCCTCTGCACACACTTCAAATCTAAGAACTTCCATATTTCTTGTAACATGTTTAAGATAACACCTGAAATGTTACACAATATTAGGACTTGTGGCCAGTAAAATCTGAAAGATAAACCTTAACTAAGACCAGTTGAACACATGGTTCTTGAAAAGCATTTTTCCTTCTAAATCTGGTAAGCTGGAACCTCACAACTGTACTTAATGAAAGTAGGGGACACTGGGCCTGATTCACAGAACTAACTTAAGACAAATCCTAAACTTACTACTTTTGGTATTCACAGAAGGCATTTAGTAGTAGTAAAGTTAGAATTTTGTCTTAAGTCTGTCTTAAGTCTTTCCTAAGTTTGTCTTAAGTCCGTCCTACTACTTTTGGTATTCACAGAAGGCATTTAGTAGTAGTAAAGTTAGGATTTTGTCTTAAGTTTGACTTAAGACAGACTTAAGACAGACTTAAGACAAACTTAAGACAAACTTAGGACAGACTTAAGTCAAACTTAAGACAGACTTAAGACAAACTTAGGACAGACTTCAGACAGACTTAAGACAAACTTAGGACAGACTTAAGACAGACTTAAGACAAAATCCTAACTTTACTACTACTAAATGCCTTTTGTGAATACTAAAAGTTGTAAGTTTAGGATTTTGTCTTAAGTTAGTTCTGTGAATTGGGCCCACTGAAGCCACTTTAATACAGCTTATCACTTAGGTAGAGCATGAACAACAGGAGATACAAACCCAAGCATCACCAACTCTTACATTTACCATCACGGTACATCAAAGACATTCTCAATGACAAGGTTCCCCAACCACAGACTGAGGCCCAAGACAAGGTCAGCCTCGGTACTTAGTATCATCCCTTGTCTAACTGAATCCCTGCCCAGACGGTGCTTACACTTGCATAAAATGCAACCACTTCACTCACTGCCTCCGACCATGACACTGTGGTTATCAACATCATCACCCTAACCTCACAGTAGGAACTGTTCCTTCACAAGAGGTCAGATGGAAGTGAAAACGCGGTATGGGGCACTTTTAACAAAAAGCATTTGTTTCAAATACAAATGCTTTTTTGGTAGAAGCGCCCCAAAGAGCGCTTTCAGTTTAATGGTGGGCGCACCCCTTTCCTTAGACGCGACTGGAAAAACACCCCTTGCCTATAAAATTTTGCACATCGCTCCCTGAGGTCAGGAAAGAATGAAGGACCCATATTTGCAAGGAGACTATTACAGTTTGTCAATAATCTGTCTTTTTCTTACCCATATCCTGTCTTCTCTCACACACCTACCCCATAAATGCTCTTGCCAATTCTCACTAACTACTTAATGTCTCGCCTAAGATAGTGCATACACATTCTGTTACAAGACATTGTTATCTTACTCTGGGCTTAGAGCCTGCCCATTGCTTATTATTGGATAGCTTCATTGTCATTCTCATTTGCTACGTTCTTATTCTTTCTCCTTTTGTATTTGTCCCGCCCCTGGAGCATGGATACATTACTATGTCCTTCAATTACCTGCTTTTTCAGGTGCTACCTTTTTCTTTTTGTTTAAGCACTTTGCAAGAGTGCACGTTTTCCTGATGTCTCTATCTTGTGCCTCTCTCTATCCGACCACGCTCCGTGTTCTTCTTTCTCCCATGTGCTTCTTGCCCACTTCCCCCACATTGCCTTCTCGCCACAGTGCTTCCTCCCTGCCAGCTTCATGCTGCTCTCTTTCACCCATTTTGTGCCCTCATCCATGCTCCCATGTTGACTCTGCCCCTCGTCCCCTGTGTTGCTTCCACCCCCACCCACACCCCCATGTTGCTTCCCCTCACCTACACTTCCATGTTGCATCTGTTCCTTGTCCACGTGTTGCTTCTGCCCCCATCCGCCCATGCCCTCCCTTTGTTACTTCCCCCCACTGTTGAGTCTAAAGCATTTTCTGTTCTTTATTCTCAGCCCTGCGGGACAGCATCTGGGATATTGTGCCGCATGGCCACAAATATTGACCAAGGCAGTAGGTGACAAAGGCGAGAGTATTGGGTTTGCCAATGCTTGTTAATGGTTTTGCTCTCTTTCCTCTTCGTCTCCGTGCTGTTGCTGTCCCTCCCCTCTCTCATGCTCATTCCTCTGCCCTTCTATTCCTCTTCTGTTCTTACTTTCTCTCTCTTCTCCCTGGTGGCTCTAATGGTAATGAGATCCGCGTGGAGATATTATTTCAGCTCGACATGTACTTATCTATCGACTGCTCCCACTGCCCCGAAGAGAGCTGAGCTGCGGGGCCCCCAAACCCCCGAGCGTCACTCCTGCTAAAGAAACATCGAGCGACGTTTTCATTTCCGCCGAAAGGAGCCTCGAAACCCCGCTTTGTCTTCACTCCGCGGGCCCCAGAAGACGCTCGTCGGCAGCCTGCTTTATTTCACTTAATAAATGAATAGAGTTGCTGACGTGACTCCTGCATTGATTAAATCTAGGCCGTACGGGAGCCTGTTAGAGAGAAGAATGGATGTGGAAGCGTGGGGATGGGGCTAGCGGGACCGGGGGAGGGGGCGGGGTCGGAGGAGGGACTGTAGGATGTGTCTCAGAATGTACTTCCGGGGTCGGCGAAGCAAGATTTAATTCCAAAACTCATGGGTCCAGACTAAAACAAGAACTCAAAAATTACACAGAATCATTAAACGTAATGATTGTAATTTGTTTTGAGTCATCAGCTTCGCGCCATACACTGTGTACTTTGAAGTTGCTGATGATGTAAGTAAATGACAGACTGTGCAGCTGTTTTTGGAACAAGCTAGTGAAGAATGTGGAAATATGGACCCTTGGGCCTGAACATCCTTTTGTGACAACCAGCGGAAAAGAGTGCAGTGTCTGTGCTCTATACCACTGTTGTGGTCTACCATCAAGTCAACTCAGAGAATCTTATATAGCGCACCTGTCACCGATAGGTCTCGAGACGCTTGCGGAGATTCCAGAGACTAAGGGTCATATCCAGTTCCGTTATTTCTGGTCAAACAGCCATGTTTTCAATTCTTTGCAGAAATGCTGGTTGTCCGTGATAGACAGAAGGTGAAACGGCAGCTTGTTCTAGAGATGAGGGGCGAGAAGAGAAAAGGATCGAACACCCCTTTCGTACGGTGTAGACTCGTAACGGGGTAAGAAGAGATTTTGAACTGGACCTTAATGTTCTTTCTGGCTGATATCTTTTGAGTTTTTTTCGCTGAATAACCAGGCCCAGTGCCATGGACACTTCTATGAGTTAGGCACAGGATTTTAAAACCGTCAGGGTAACTTCTAGGCCAACATACCTTCTTTTCAAGGGAGTGTGATTGATGCAAGTCAGTCCTCTCCCTACATTTTTGGGGTACAATCCACCATCTAACAAATCTAGTTGGTAGCGAGGGCACGGGTCTCGTGCGGGCTTTATTGTGGCGGTGTAGCAGTGGTACCACTCTAGGTCTTCTGCAGGTCAAACTTTGGTGTTGGGGTTTCCTGTGTGTACCACATGGTGGTAGGCAACGTTTCATGCCTTGTGAATGTGGACCCACACTACTCTGCCTCACCTGTAGTGGGGTGAGTATTAGCAGTGCCCCGTCCAAGTGGCACACTTCCTCGGTTGTCGAAAAATGGAGCCCAGCGCCCATGTTAACGCCACCTCAGTTGATTCTTTTCCCTGCCCACTTAAAATGACGTAATCAGGGTCAGACCACCTGTGTCAAGAGTTAGAGATCAAGAAAACTTCTGCCAACATCCCTTAAACATATTTTCTTTAATGGAGTCTCTTGTGCTAGGTTGGCTTGAGGAAGGGTACCTTTGACTGATGAAAGGGTCTGCGGCAGGATAGAGCCCATGTTCGCTTTATCCTCATGGGTAAGGTGGGGGTTAGTTTGATGTGGAAGGGGAGTGGTGGCTGGTGTGGGTGAAGTGGCTGGTCAGTCAAGCAGTGTTGTTGAGTAGAAAGAAAGGAAGAAGTAAATATGAGTACAGGAGGACGACTTTGTGTTAGATTTACTCATTTGAAGACGCTGAAATAAAGAAAAAAATAAATTAAATTACCCAAGCAGGCATATCTCCCACGTCGTCTCTCCTCTGCTCCTCAACCAGAAAGCACCTAGGCTCCCCTTCGCCAATCACAAAGCTGCAGTGTAGCGTTGTGATTGGTCTGAGCGCCATGGTCCTGTGCTCAGACGGGGAATCGGAGCCTGGGCATGCTCTCTATGCAGGCTGTAATGTAGCCTGAGTGGAGAACATGCGAAGTGCGCATGACTGTGTGGCCGGGCCAAGACAGCCAGCTAAACTGTCATGCGCACTTTAAAGTGCAGCAACCACTCCTCCTCCTCCGATGTCACAGGAGCCAAGCCCCGCCCTGCCTATTCACAGATAACAACATCAAGATTTACCAATATGCCGATGATACGCAACTCTACTTGAAAGTGTCCCTGCCTCAGAATTCCAATGCCTCAAACACTGCCGTCCATCATCCAGACATAGATGTTCGGCCCCTACCTAAAGTTAAATCCGACCAAGATAGAACTCCGGTTATTTTCAAAGAATAACATATATGAACCAGTACAAACTTGACACACTGATATGAATCTTGATAGCTTCTAATCCCAACTTTCACTGAATGCCGAGTCACTTGGATTCACCCTGGACACCAAACTCACCCTCAAGAAATACAATTCCAAAAAAACAAAGATGGGCTGGTACCAGCTCTCTCTTCTGAAGAAGAGAAACAATTTCCTATAGAAATGAACTTCAGTACTGCTGTTTAAACCCTCGTACGCCTATGTCTAAAAGATGGTAATGCCAAACTCCAGGGCCTTCCAGACTCCACACTGGAAACTACTAGAAGCACCCCACATGCCACAGCACGTATCATCCAGGGCGTTAAGAAATGTGATCAAACCATCCCCAGCCTGATGAAACTCCAATGTCTCCTTTTGCTGGCCCGCACCATCTTCAAAATCAGCGGCATCATTTACAAAACCATCACAACCAGCACCCTTGCTTATTTACAGACCAGCTATCCAGCTCTGGTGGATCTCACCCCACCCCCAGCCACGTCAGTCAACCGAAGAACAATAAGAGTTAAAAAAAAAAGAGAGAGAAAACAAGGCATCAGGTCTTTTCCCCCAATACACCCTGAATCTGGAGCAATATTCCTGTACATATTAGGCTCACCATAACACTGCTCCAATTTAGGATAGATTTGTAAGACTCACCTCTTCAAAGAACTCTACATCACAATGCATTAACATTTCACAAATCAGCTACGTCTCTTATCACTCATTGACTTTATGATTGTCTTTAAACCTATACAGTGCTTTACTGTTTCCTGTTGTACGTGATGGAAAGACGCAGCCCAACCCCAAAAGAAGGTGGGTAGGCTGTGGGTAGGATGGCTGTGATAGGAAACATCTATCAGACAATAGAGAAGGGTGGTGGAAAGGTGATAGCTTCTCATTAGAATTTGGGAAGAGGTCAGGAGCAATTTTGTAGGGGGCAGGACAACTAGCATTGGAGAATTCTAGCTTTCTGAGTGCAGAAGTGAGAGATGACACGTGAAAGATTATACAATGGAAGGGGAAAGCAATAAAGAGATGCTATTTGTCTGGACTCAGTGAAGAAGAAACAAGACACTTATGACTAGGAAGGTGGTAAGTGGAGAAACCAGACACTTGGAATCGAAAGATGGACATAACAACTCCACTTTGTTATTTCTGGTATCAGAGCAGCTTATTCATAAATGGTAAAAGTTCCAAGTGTCTTCACCACCCTGTGATACTCCCTGGTGTTAACACGTTCTAGGTTCACCATAGTATGGATAAACCGTAGCTAATTCGTGGAATGCACATGTACTGAGCAATTCATTTCATGTTTCACCCAAATCTTAGCTAATTGCTTCTGTGCACAGCCCACATTTAATTCTCACAATGCACAAGTTCTGTCTAATGAACTTGTATGCCCTAGGAGTGGCAACTTAATTAACATCAGAAACTACTGGTATTATGAAGTTAGCTACAGCTTTTTTTTCAATTTCTCATGACTACATGGTGTAGTTAAAAAAAAGTAATAATCAGCCCGTCCTCCCTATGACCAGGATGTCCTTGGATGGGACATCCTAGACCAGAAAATGGCGGATGAGGTGCCAGTGACGTAGTTGGTGGGCACGTGCTAGTGGGGGCGGGGCTTTGTAGGATGTAGGTGATGGGCTGGGACACTAGATGCCTATGACTGAAGGTAAGATTAGGGGAGGAAACTTTGCTTGAGGAGGGCCGTGTTCAGAACAGTTAATAGGCGCTTTGCCCTAAGAGGCGAAATAGGGACATTGTCCGGTGGCCGCAAAGGACCACTGATGATGGCCAGTAAGGCAAAAATGTGAAAGTCTTGGCTAATAATTTATGGAACTAATAGATCCATCTCATACCTTTACCAACTGTCAGACCTTAAGAAAGATTCTTTTTACTGGCCGTCAAAATTTATTTCAAGGCAGAATATAATATTTATCTCTAAATGGCTGTTCTAGTGTGGAAAATTGCATTTCAGAAATCATATAACGTTTTCAGTCAAAAATGGGAATGAGAACTACTAATGTCACAGAGAAGAAAAGGTGTGCCGAATAAATTTGCCAGTTTAACAAGTCTGATATTGGAAGTAGATATCTACTAATGAAAAATGTAAAACCAAAAAAATATATGCCTAGTGCCGCACGTGCATGGCAGTCTAGAACAGGGGGCTTATTTACGAACCCCTTGCGCCACCGTAAGTTCACTTTTTCACATATTAAAAGTGACGCACCAGCGGCGCAAGGGTCTTGTAAATAAGTCCCAGCGTGTTCAAACCTTTGACTAAAAGTTGTCTTCGTTGAGTAATTTTACTAAGGCTGTCAATACACAGTTGCGGCCGGCATGGCCAGTGGGTTGGGTGGTGGGCGTGGGGAATCGCGGGGAGAGTGCGGTGGGGGCCGCGGAGGGGGCGTAGGAGGGAGCATAATAAATAAATAATGTGCCTTCGGGCTGGGCACTGCATCTCTGCTCCTGCTCTCTTGTCTCCGACGCCAGGAACAAGAAGCAGACAGCCAGGCACCCTCCCCTAGGCCAATCAGAACACTGCAATGCAGTTTTGTGGTTGGTCTGCGCGCCATGACACGGCGTTCAGCCAGGTGCTGGAGAGGTGGGCATGTTCTCCATGCAGTCTGTAATGCAGTCTGCAAGTAGAACGGGGAAAGTGCACATGACTGGTTTGGGCGGCCCAAGAGGGCCGACCAAACAGTCATTGCGCACTTAGGAGTGGGCAAACCACTCCTCCCCTGCCCTGCTCCATTAGCAGAGCAGCCCCGCCCACCCGCCTGCCCGCAAAGGAAACATAAAATGGTAATAACTGAAAGTTATTATCATTTTATGTTTTTGCTTCTCGCACTGTGAGAAAGCAGTGGGGTGACGCAGCCGCCACTGGAAATGCAAGGTGGCTGGAAACATGCTGCATCTCCCTGAAGCTACCGGGAGCATTGGCGAACCTTGGGGGAGGGGGGGTGACATGACAGAATCTGTGCTGATTCCCAGAGGTTTTCCAATTTCATGCCAAATTTCCATCCGAAGACTCTTGCAGGCAGAGTATGGGGGTGGACACTCACCTGCTGCGGTGTTCCCTCATCGTGGCAATGACTCGAGGCCTTCAGCCCCACAGCAACATTAAAGGGATGCTCATTATGAGATCGTAAATGGTGCGTTTGAAGCTAGAAAACGAGCCTTTGACCACCAAAAAGTGAAATTTGTGCCTAGAATAGCGTCCTGCACTGGGTTCCGCAGAGAACCGCGGAGCAGCCACGAAGGAGAAACTGACGGAAGGCGTCTGGGTTACGATGCACTTTGTGTTATCTTTACAAGTATCCGTGTGCATTCAAACAAAGTATCTCAGTGGATGGCACTTCTTGGCAGGCGCGCAACACCCATTGGACTCACAGGGCTTCAGCCCCCTCCCCGTCGTGTGTGTCAGCCCGAGCGGAGAAAGCTTCACGAGCTGGCGAGCATCTAATTGCAGCCGCACCCGAGTACTTAACAGGTCTTTAAAAGACCATTTACTTGTAAATGAGGCTTTTGTTGTGTGCTCATCCCTTCTTACAGCCACTCTGTCTATGGTTAGAAGAATTAGCCCCCCCGAAATATTTTTCAGCCCCCCCCCTCTAGTTGCCCCCTGCTTCCTGGGTTAACATGAATGAAGCAGGCCCATGCGGCGTGAATGCAGTCATGATTGGGGGTGGGGGGTGGACACTGCCTGCGACATGAAACTGACAATCAGCTCTTCCGAGAATGAAGGCTTACGTTTTTGAATGAACGCGGAGCGTGTTGAATTGGCTCGGTACTTCGAAGATTAATTTTAAACTGCACTCTAAAGCCTTGCGCTGTAGAAACAAAGGAAGGACACAGAGACAAGGCAGAAATATGTGAATGGAGCAGGGGATTCTGCTGTTACGTCATGGCTGCAGAGCCCTTTGGGGGGGGGGATGTGCAGAGTAACTTTGCGTTGTGTTTAGCACAGTATTTTCATAGTACTTTATCTGATACCCCAAGTTTGAAATCCTTAGAAGGTATTTTAGGTGCTACTCTGAGAGGAGCGTCGGGCAGTATTTTGGGCAGTTACACGGAGGGTATTATTATTTTTTTATTTTACAGAGTTTTATATAGCGCAAACTTGACCCGAATCAGGTATCAGAGCGCTTTACATAGCACCAGTTTCGTTACAGATGGACACATTCATTTTTTTTGTTAGGCACGGGGAGATTAAGTAATTTGCGACAATCACAGGATGTTCAGCGTCATTGCCGTGGCTCGAACGCAGTTCCCCAGACTCGAAGTCGACCGCCCTAGCCGTTAGGCTAACTCCTCTCCCCAGTACTTTGCAACATACTTTTCGTAGCAGTTGAGTGGTAGTTGAGATGGTTACGCAGTTGCGCTTTGAATGAAATTTTGCATGCTATTATAGGTGCAATGTAGAGGACGCATTGAAGCCCTTTGCGTGGTCCTTTCAATGATACCGTAGATGATGCTCTGTGCGGTATTTTGAGTTGCACTTCTCTTTGTACTTTGGATGGTAATTCAGGGGAGCTTTTGGATAGTACTGTAGAGGTTACTTTGAATGCTCTTTACATGTTACTTGGTATTATGCTTAGACTGCTGTGTCGAATGAGCTTCCGGTTGTGCATTGCGTGGGAATGGAATGTGTCTGGAGCTATGAACGATACTTGAATGCACTTTAAATGTTACTTTGTGTTATGCGTTGGATGTTGTGTCGAATTGTACTTCTGGCTGTGCTTTGGGTGAGAATGTGCATGTTTTTACTTTGTATTATTATTTGGAGGCCATGTTTAATGGTGCGTCCACTTGCGCATTGAGGTGGAATGTGCATGTTGTTACTTTGTATTATTATTTGGAGGGCATGTTTAATGGTGCGTCCACTTGCGCATTGAGTGGGAATGTGCATGTTGTTACTTTGTATTATTATTTGGAGGCCATGTTTAATGGTGCATCCACTTGCGCATTGAGTGGGAATGTGCATGTTGTTACTTTGTATTATTATTTGGAGGCCATGTTTAATGGTGCGTCCACTTGCGCATTGAGTGGGAATGTGCATGTTGTTACTTTGTATTATTATTTGGAGGCCATGTTTAATGGTGCATCCACTTGCGCATTGAGTGGGAATGTGCATGTTGTTACTTTGTATTATTATTTGGAGGCCATGTTTAATGGTGCGTCCACTTGCGCATTGAGTGGGAATGTGCATGTTGTTACTTTGTATTATTATTTGGAGGCCATGTTTAATGGTGCGTCCACTTGCGCATTGAGTGGGAATGTGCATGTTGTTTTGAATGCACTTTAAGTGTTACTTAGACTTGTCCTTTGGATGCCATGTTGAATGGTACTTCTTGTTGTGCTTCGGGTGGAATGTGTCCGCTGCTTTGAACGATACTTTGAATGCACTTTAAGTATTACTTAGAATTGTACCTTGGATGCTACATTAGATGGCGTTTTTGGTAGTACTTCAAATGGCGCTATGAGTGTTTATTTTTATCACGTTCTATACAGTAATTGCGCGCCATCTTTGATGGTCTTTTGCCTGGTCCTTTTAGAGAGTCTTTGACTGCAGTTTATCTGGTACTTTGGATGATACGTCGGATTCCAGTGCTGGGTAATTCTTTTATTTATTTTGGTCATTTGTAAGGCGCGGCGAATCATCCCCAGGGGGATCTATCGGCGCCTGAGAAGAGAACAACCTGTTAACAGTAGGGACCAGATTAAAAAAGCCAGGTTTTAAGCAGTTTCTTAAGTTGAAAGAAATTAGTACAGGTGCGGAGCTCATCGGGGAGAGAGTTCCAATGACTGAGTGCCAGATTAGAAAAAACACGCCCACCCATTTTGGACTTCCTTATTCTCCGAATACAGAGCAGGTTGCGGTTGCTGGATCGAAGCTGTCGTATGGGTTGATAACGTTTGATTTTTTTTGTCAGGTATGCTGGCGCCATACCCTGGAGGGCCTTGAAAACCATACATAACAGCTTAAAGATGGCTCATTTTCTAATGGGGAGCCAGTGCAGTTGACGCAGGAGAGGTAAAGAGGGGGTTCGAGCAGGCTTGTTGAGGGCAAGACGGGCTGCAGTGTTTTGAACCACTTGAAGTTTGGCCGCTGGGTCCTCTCTTACTCCCGCCAACAAAGAGTTGCCATAATCCAGTCGACTAACTAAGAGTGACTTTGGGAAGCTCTTTAAGTCATAGCGTAAGACGGTGCTTTTGATAATGTGTGACATTTTGAATGGGGCATTGGGTTGCAGCTTGGATGCTGTTTTGGGTGGTGATTTGCAAAGGCACTTTAGGAAGCACCTTTGGGTTGCACGTGCAATGGCACAAGAGTGGTACAATAGTAACCATTTAGGATGATATTGGTAGTGATGTGTTAAGTGCTTTATGTGGTGGCATTCCTTGTACCTTGGATGGGGCTTTCGGTGCTTCTGTGAGAGTTCCCTTGCCTGGCACTTTTCGTACTACTTTGGGTTGGGCGGATATTTTGATGACACATTGGATGGTACGTGAATTATATTTTGGTTTCCACTGTTGGGTGGTTCTTTAAAATCTTGTGTGGATTATGTTTAGAATGGTCCATTTGTTGGTACTTTGGTAAGTAGATTGTATGATGCATTGGAAGGCACTTCATACTTTGGATGGTCATTCATGCACATTTTGGGGTGGTGGGGTGGGAGATGTGGGATTGAAAGAAGAAACACTCACTTAGAGTGAGAGTTGTATGAAGGAGCGGAAGATACAATTACATTGAGTGAAAAATCACAAAAGATAAGAGGCAATAACAAATAATTCTCTGATAGCAGTGGATGAATACACCTCATTCAATCAAAAGTCAGGGTCAAGCAGACAAGCTCCAATGGCAGGGCAAATACAAGCACAGGGGTGAAAGACTTCAAATCAGGAACAGAGATTAGAATGGAAAAGAAGCCACCCAATCACAACCATAGGGATGACCAAAATCCATCCAATCACGAGCAAGAGGCAAATCAAAACCACTCTTTGCATTGTATATAATTACTGTTGAAAGCCAGGCACGAGGCACTTTGTAAGAAAGGCTGCAGTAAAGGGCAGAAGATTACACCCCAATGTGTCCCAGCTCGGAACTTCAAGTCAACTAACACTGTGGTCTTTTTCCCCCAAAAGTTAAAATGTCAAAAGGATGGAGGCAGATCTCATACTTGCTCACAGCCCTTCCATTCGAATATTGCCAGATTACCTTATTTACAGGAAAAAATAATTAAAATGGAACTGTTCAAACAAACCTTCAACCAATAATTAAATCTATGCGATCTGGGGACCAAATAAAGATGGAGTGTTTGAACTTCAACTGTTGTACTCCACAATAAACGACCTGACCCCTTAACTATGTATTATGACAACAACTCCACCAGTGGTTGTATTGGTATAATATCATGCCGACTAGGGCTGTGTGAATTTTATATTCAAACACAACAATTCTAGGAAGTTCATTACTTCTCAACTTTTAAGAAGTTGCTAAATGTGTAAATCTTGCATAATGTCATGTGTAAGGGAAATTCCCCACCAATCAAAAAGCAATTTAGTTGTGAATTGCAGAATAAACCACTTTTTTGAGAGAACAGTATCTAGCTGAATATCAGTTGTGCTCAGATTTTCTTTTTTTGTAAGCTTTTTTTAACCTGTTTTTAACCCCTTCCATGCTCATGACGGAACGGTTCCGTCATGAGTGTCGGTTGGCCTGTGCTCATGACGGAACCGTTCCGTCATGAGCCCGTTGGCTCATTAGAACGCTCAGCACAGCGCGAAAATTCACACCGCGCAGAAGCGGTTAGAAACATTGACCATCTTTGTCATGTTCTTAGTGTTGGCAAAGTTCAGTACAAAGTTTCTGAAGTAAGAAAATGCAAATAGTGGTTACTTTGCATCCCTCTATTCAAGCTTTCCTGCCCAGGAACCTGTACGTCTGACCTGGAGATATCAACAAAACGTTTGTCTTTTCTACACAACCAAAATATCTGTGTATAAAAGACACTTTGAAGAGATCAGATGGTGCAATGTTGAAGCCTATCAAATACAAAGCAAACAAATACACAAATATATATTGACTGCTAGCTTCTCTCCTCTATATTCAAACCAAAGGGAGCTTTTACACAGTCCCTAATAAAAGAGTCATCAGTTCACTGTGGATGAAAGTAAGGAAACTATGAATTGAGTTTGCATTCTGTCCTTAGAGCTAGCTCAAGAATCCCCTCAGAGCTGGGGAAGCAGGGACATACCAGGGGTAACCCTGATTAATGCTGTTGGTGCTCTAAAGCAGCTATCTTTCCTAACCAGGCTCATAGCATTGAGGTCACATGAAGGTCAAAGGAGCAGTTGGACTGGGTTTATCACAGGGCCCACAAAAGAGTACATCCCGGTGGACCTTAAGGCTTGCTGCTCCTGAGTGTGATGCCGGGTGCTGCTCCTGAGTGTGATGCCGGGTGCTGCTCCTGAGTGTGATGCCGGGTGCTGCTCTTGCTTGTGATGCCCGGGTGCTGCTCTTGCTTGTGATGCTGGGTGCTGCTCTTGCTTGTGATGCTGCGTGCTGCTCCTGAGTGTGATGCCGGGTGCTGCTCTTGCTTGTGATGCCGGGTGCTGCTCTTGAGTGTGATGGTGGGTGCTGCTCTTGAGTGGGATGCTGGGGGCTGCTCTTGCATGTGATGCCGGGTGCTGCTCTTGAGTGGGATGCTGGGGGCTGCTCTTGCATGTGATGCCGGGTGCTGCTCTTGAGTGTGATGCCGAGTGCTGCTCATGAGTGTGATGCTGGGTGCTGCTCTTGCTTGTGGTGCCGGGTGCTGCTCTTGAGTGTGATGCCGGGTGCTGCTCCTGAGTGCGATGCTGGGTGCTGCTCTTGATGGTGATGCCGGGTGCTGCTCTTGATGGTGATGCTGGGTGCTGCTCTTGCATGTGATGCCGGGTGCTGCTCCTGAGTGCGATGCTGGGTGCTGCTCTTGATGGTGATGCCGGGTGCTGCTCTTGATGGTGATGCTGGGTGCTGCTCTTGCATGTGATGCCCGGTGCTGCTCTTGCGTGTGATGCCAGCTGCTGCTCTTGATGGTGATGCCGGGTGCTGCTCTTGATGGTAATGCTGGGTGCTGCTCTTGCATGTGATGCCGGGTGCTGCTCCTGAGTGCGATGCTGGGTGCTGCTCCTGAGTGTGATGCCGGGTGCTGCTCCTGAGTGTGATGCCGGGTGCTGCTCCTGAGTGTGATGCCGGGTGCTGCTCCTGAGTGTGATGCCGGGTGCTGCTCTTGCTTGTGATGCCCGGGTGCTGCTCTTGCTTGTGATGCTGGGTGCTGGTCTTGCTTGTGATGCCGCGTGCTGCTCCTGAGTGTGATGCCGGGTGCTGCTCTTGCTTGTGATGCCGGGTGCTGCTCTTGAGTGTGATGGTGGGTGCTGCTCTTGAGTGGGATGCTGGGGGATGCTCTTGCATGTGATGCCGGGTGCTGCTCTTGCATGTGATGCTGGGTGCTGCTCCTGAGTGTGATGCCGGGTGCTGCTCCTGAGTGTGATGCCGGGTGCTGCTCCTGAGTGTGATGCCGGGTGCTGCTCCTGAGTGTGATGCCGGGTGCTGCTCTTGCTTGTGATGCCCGGGTGCTGCTCTTGCTTGTGATGCTGGGTGCTGCTCTTGCTTGTGATGCTGCGTGCTGCTCCTGAGTGTGATGCCGGGTGCTGCTCTTGAGTGTGATGCCGAGTGCTGCTCATGAGTGTGATGCTGGGTGCTGCTCTTGCTTGTGGTGCCGGGTGCTGCTCTTGAGTGTGATGCCGGGTGCTGCTCCTGAGTGCGATGCTGGGTGCTGCTCTTGATGGTGATGCCGGGTGCTGCTCTTGATGGTGATGCTGGGTGCTGCTCTTGCATGTGATGCCGGGTGCTGCTCTTGAGTGTGATGCCCGGTGCTGCTCTTGCGTGTGATGCCAGCTGCTGCTCTTGATGGTGATGCCGGGTGCTGCTCTTGATGGTAATGCTGGGTGCTGCTCTTGCATGTGATGCCGGGTGCTGCTCCTGAGTGCGATGCTGGGTGCTGCTCCTGAGTGTGATGCCGGGTGCTGCTCCTGAGTGTGATGCCGGGTGCTGCTCCTGAGTGTGATGCCGGGTGCTGCTCCTGAGTGTGATGCCGGGTGCTGCTCTTGCTTGTGATGCCCGGGTGCTGCTCTTGCTTGTGATGCTGGGTGCTGGTCTTGCTTGTGATGCCGCGTGCTGCTCCTGAGTGTGATGCCGGGTGCTGCTCTTGCTTGTGATGCCGGGTGCTGCTCTTGAGTGTGATGGTGGGTGCTGCTCTTGAGTGGGATGCTGGGGGATGCTCTTGCATGTGATGCCGGGTGCTGCTCTTGAGTGGGATGCTGGGGGCTGCTCTTGCATGTGATGCCGGGTGCTGCTCTTGAGTGTGATGCCGAGTGCTGCTCATGAGTGTGATGCTGGGTGCTGCTCTTGCTTGTGGTGCCGGGTGCTGCTCTTGAGTGTGATGCCGGGTGCTGCTCCTGAGTGCGATGCTGGGTGCTGCTCTTGATGGTGATGCCGGGTGCTGCTCTTGATGGTGATGCTGGGTGCTGCTCTTGCATGTGATGCCGGGTGCTGCTCTTGCATGTGATGCCGGGTGCTGCTCTTGAGTGTGATGCCAGCTGCTGCTCTTGATGGTGATGCCGGGTGCTGCTCTTGATGGTGATGCTGGGTGCTGCTCTTGCATGTGATGCCGGGTGCTGCTCTTGAGTGTGATGCCCGGTGCTGCTCTTGCGTGTAATGCCAGCTGCTGCTCTTGATGGTGATGCCGGGTGCTGCTCTTGATGGTAATGCTGGGTGCTGCTCTTGCATGTGATGCCGGGTGCTGCTCCTGAGTGCGATGCTGGGTGCTGCTCCTGAGTGTGATGCCGGGTGCTGCTCCTGAGTGTGATGCCGGGTGCTGCTCCTGAGTGTGATGCCGGGTGCTGCTCCTGAGTGTGATGCCGGGTGCTGCTCTTGCTTGTGATGCCCGGGTGTTGCTCTTGCTTGTGATGCTGGGTGCTGGTCTTGCTTGTGATGCCGCGTGCTGCTCCTGAGTGTGATGCCGGGTGCTGCTCTTGCTTGTGATGCCGGGTGCTGCTCTTGAGTGTGATGGTGGGTGCTGCTCTTGAGTGGGATGCTGGGGGCTGCTCTTGCATGTGATGCCGGGTGCTGCTCTTGAGTGGGATGCTGGGGGCTGCTCTTGCATGTGATGCCGGGTGCTGCTCTTGAGTGTGATGCCGAGTGCTGCTCATGAGTGTGATGCTGGGTGCTGCTCTTGCTTGTGGTGCCGGGTGCTGCTCTTGAGTGTGATGCCGGGTGCTGCTCCTGAGTGCGATGCTGGGTGCTGCTCTTGATGGTGATGCCGGGTGCTGCTCTTGATGGTGATGCTGGGTGCTGCTCTTGCATGTGATGCCGGGTGCTGCTCTTGCATGTGATGCCGGGTGCTGCTCTTGAGTGTGATGCCAGCTGCTGCTCTTGATGGTGATGCCGGGTGCTGCTCTTGATGGTGATGCTGGGTGCTGCTCTTGCATGTGATGCTGGGTGCTGCTCTTGAGTGTGATGCCCGGTGCTGCTCTTGCGTGTGATGCCAGCTGCTGCTCTTGATGGTGATGCCGGGTGCTGCTCTTGATGGTAATGCTGGGTGCTGCTCTTGCATGTGATGCCGGGTGCTGCTCCTGAGTGTGATGCCGGGTGCTGCTCTTGCGTGTGATGCTGGGTGCTGCTCTTGAGTGTGATGCTGCGTGCTGCTCTTGAGCGTGATACCGGGTGCTGCTCTTGAGTGTGATGCCGGGTGCTGCTCTTGCGTGTGATGCCGGGTGCTGCTCTTGCTTGTGAAGCCGGGTGCTGCTCTTGCATGTGATGCCGGGTGCTGCTCTTGCATGTGATGCTGGGTGCTGCTCTTGCATGTGATTCCGGGTGCTGCTCCTGAGTGTGATGCCCGGTGCTGCTCCTGAGTGTGATGCTGGGTGCTGCTCTTGATGGTGATGCCGGGTGCTGCTCTTGATGGTAATGCTGGGTGCTGCTCTTGCATGTGATGCCGGGTGCTGCTCTTGAGTGTGATGCCCGGTGCTGCTCTTGCGTGTGATGCCAGCTGCTGCTCTTGATGGTGATGCCGGGTGCTGCTCTTGATGGTAATGCTGGGTGCTGCTCTTGCATGTGATGCCGGGTGCTGCTCCTGAGTGCGATGCTGGGTGCTGCTCCTGAGTGTGATGCCGGGTGCTGCTCCTGAGTGTGATGCCGGGTGCTGCTCCTGAGTGTGATGCCGGGTGCTGCTCCTGAGTGTGATGCCGGGTGCTGTTCTTGCTTGTGATGCCCGGGTGCTGCTCTTGCTTGTGATGCTGGGTGCTGGTCTTGCTTGTGATGCCGCGTGCTGCTCCTGAGTGTGATGCCGGGTGCTGCTCTTGCTTGTGATGCCGGGTGCTGCTCTTGAGTGTGATGGTGGGTGCTGCTCTTGAGTGGGATGCTGGGGGATGCTCTTGCATGTGATGCCGGGTGCTGCTCTTGAGTGGGATGCTGGGGGCTGCTCTTGCATGTGATGCCGGGTGCTGCTCTTGAGTGTGATGCCGAGTGCTGCTCATGAGTGTGATGCTGGGTGCTGCTCTTGCTTGTGGTGCCGGGTGCTGCTCTTGAGTGTGATGCCGGGTGCTGCTCCTGAGTGCGATGCTGGGTGCTGCTCTTGATGGTGATGCCGGGTGCTGCTCTTGATGGTGATGCTGGGTGCTGCTCTTGCATGTGATGCCGGGTGCTGCTCTTGCATGTGATGCCGGGTGCTGCTCTTGAGTGTGATGCCAGCTGCTGCTCTTGATGGTGATGCCGGGTGCTGCTCTTGATGGTGATGCTGGGTGCTGCTCTTGCATGTGATGCCGGGTGCTGCTCTTGAGTGTGATGCCCGGTGCTGCTCTTGCGTGTAATGCCAGCTGCTGCTCTTGATGGTGATGCCGGGTGCTGCTCTTGATGGTAATGCTGGGTGCTGCTCTTGCATGTGATGCCGGGTGCTGCTCCTGAGTGCGATGCTGGGTGCTGCTCCTGAGTGTGATGCCGGGTGCTGCTCCTGAGTGTGATGCCGGGTGCTGCTCCTGAGTGTGATGCCGGGTGCTGCTCCTGAGTGTGATGCCGGGTGCTGCTCTTGCTTGTGATGCCCGGGTGCTGCTCTTGCTTGTGATGCTGGGTGCTGGTCTTGCTTGTGATGCCGCGTGCTGCTCCTGAGTGTGATGCCGGGTGCTGCTCTTGCTTGTGATGCCGGGTGCTGCTCTTGAGTGTGATGGTGGGTGCTGCTCTTGAGTGGGATGCTGGGGGCTGCTCTTGCATGTGATGCCGGGTGCTGCTCTTGAGTGGGATGCTGGGGGCTGCTCTTGCATGTGATGCCGGGTGCTGCTCTTGAGTGTGATGCCGAGTGCTGCTCATGAGTGTGATGCTGGGTGCTGCTCTTGCTTGTGGTGCCGGGTGCTGCTTTTGAGTGTGATGCCGGGTGCTGCTCCTGAGTGCGATGCTGGGTGCTGCTCTTGATGGTGATGCCGGGTGCTGCTCTTGATGGTGATGCTGGGTGCTGCTCTTGCATGTGATGCCGGGTGCTGCTCTTGCATGTGATGCCGGGTGCTGCTCTTGAGTGTGATGCCAGCTGCTGCTCTTGATGGTGATGCCGGGTGCTGCTCTTGATGGTGATGCTGGGTGCTGCTCTTGCATGTGATGCTGGGTGCTGCTCTTGAGTGTGATGCCCGGTGCTGCTCTTGCGTGTGATGCCAGCTGCTGCTCTTGATGGTGATGCCGGGTGCTGCTCTTGATGGTAATGCTGGGTGCTGCTCTTGCATGTGATGCCGGGTGCTGCTCCTGAGTGTGATGCCGGGTGCTGCTCTTGCGTGTGATGCTGGGTGCTGCTCTTGAGTGTGATGCTGCGTGCTGCTCTTGAGCGTGATGCCGGGTGCTGCTCTTGAGTGTGATGCCGGGTGCTGCTCTTGCGTGTGATGCCGGGTGCTGCTCTTGCTTGTGAAGCCGGGTGCTGCTCTTGCATGTGATGCCGGGTGCTGCTCTTGCATGTGATGCTGGGTGCTGCTCTTGCATGTGATTCCGGGTGCTGCTCCTGAGTGTGATGCCCGGTGCTGCTCTTGAGTGTGATGCTGGGTGCTGCTCCTTAGTGTGATGCCGGGTGCTGCTCTTGCGTGTGATGCCGGGTGCTGCTCTTGCTTGTGATGCCGGGTGCTGCTCTTGCATGTGATGCCGGGTGCTGCTCTTGAGTGTGATGCCGGTGCTGCTCCTGAGTGTGATACCGGGTGCTGCTCCTGAGTGTGATGCTGGGTGCTGCTCTTGATGGTGATGCCGGGTGCTGCTCTTGCGTGTGATGCCGGGTGCTGCTCTTGCGTGTGATGCCGGGTGCTGCTCTTGAGTGTGATGCAGGGTGCTGCTCTTGAGTGTGATGCCGGGTGCTGCTCTTGCGTGTGATGCCGGGTGCTGCTCTTGAGTGTGAAGCCAGATGCTGCTCCTGAGTGTGATGCGGATGCTGCTCTTGAGTGTGATGCCGGGTGCTGCTCCTGAGTTTGATGCCGAGTGTTGCTCTTGAGTGTGATGCCGTTGCTGCTCCTGAGTGTGATACCGGGTGCTGCTCCTGAGTGTGATGCCGGGGGCTGCTCCTGAGTATGATGCTGGGTGCTGCTCTTGCTTGTGATGCCGGGTGCTGCTCTTGAGTGTGATGCCGGGTGCTGCTCCTGAGTATGATGCTGGGTGCTGCTCTTGCATGTGATTCCGGGTGCTGCTCCTGAGTGTGATGCCGGGTGCTGCTCCTGAGTGTGATGCCGGGTGCTGCTCCTGAGTGTGATGCCGGGTGCTGCTTTTGCTTGTGATGCCGGGTGCTGCTCTTGAGTGTGATGCTGGGTGATGCTTTTGCATGTGATTCCTGGTGCTGCTCTTGAGTGTAATGCCGAGTGCTGCTCCTGAGTGTGATGCCGGGTGCTGCTCCTGAGTGTGATGCCGGGTGCTGCTCTTGAGTGTGATGCCGGGTGCTGCTCTTGAGTGCGATGCCGGGTGCTGCTCCTGAGTGTGATGCCGGGTGCTGCTCTTGAGTGTGATGCCGGGTGCTGCTCTTGAGTGTGATGCCGAGTGCTGCTATTGAGTGTAATGCTGGGTGCTGCTCTGGAGTGTGATGCCGGGTGCTGCTCTTGAGTGGGATGCCGGGTGCTGCTCTTGAGTGTGATGCCGGGTGCTGCTCTTGAGTGTGATGCTGAGTGCTGCCATTGAGTGTGATGCCGGGTGCTGCTTTTGCATGTGATTCCGGGTGCTACTCTTGAGTGTGATGCTGAGTGCTGCTATTGACTGTAATGCCGGGTGCTGCTCCTGAGTGTGATGCCGGGTGCTGCTCTTGAGTGGGATGCTGGGGGCTGCTCTTGCATGTGATGCCGGGTGCTGTTCTTGCGTGTATTGCCGGGTGCTGCTCTTGAGTGTGATGCCGGGGCTGCTCTTGAGTGTGATGCCGGGTGCTGTTCTTGCGTGTATTGCCGGGTGCTGCTCTTGAGTGTGATGCCGGGGGCTGCTCTTGCCTGTGATGCCGCGTGCTGCTCCTTAATGTGAAGCCAGGTGCTGCTCTTGAGTGGGATGCTGGGGGCTGCTCTTGCATGTGATGCCGGGTGCTGTTCTTGCGTGTATTGCCGGGTGCTGCTCTTGAGTGTGATGCCGGGGGCTGCTCTTGCCTGTGATGCCGCGTGCTGCTCCTGAATGTGAAGCCAGGTGCTGCTCTTGAGTGGGATGCTGGGGGCTGCTCTTGCATGTGATGCCGGGTGCTGTTCTTGCGTGTATTGCCGGGTGCTGCTCTTGAGTGTGATGCCGGGGGCTGCTCTTGAGTGTGATGCCGGGGGCTGCTCTTGCCTGTGATGCCGCGTGCTGCTCCTGAATGTGAAGCCAGGTGCTGCTCTTGAGTGGGATGCTGGGGGCTGCTCTTGCATGTGATGCCGGGTGCTGTTCTTGCGTGTATTGCCGGGTGCTGCTCTTGAGTGTGATGCCGGGGGCTGCTCTTGAGTATGATGCCGGGGGCTGCTCTTGCCTGTGATGCCGCGTGCTGCTCCTGAATGTGAAGCCAGGTGCTGCTCTTGAGTGGGATGCTGGGGGCTGCTCTTGCATGTGATGCCGGGTGCTGTTCTTGCGTGTATTGCCGGGTGCTGCTCTTGAGTGTGATGCCGGGGGCTGCTCTTGAGTGTGATGCCGGGTGCTGTTCTTGCGTGTATTGCCGGGTGCTGCTCTTGCGTGTGATGCCGGGTGCTGCTCTTGAGTGTGATGCCGGGTGCTGCTCTTGAGTGTGATGCCGGTGCTGCTCTTGAGTGTGATGCCGGTGCTGCTCCTGAGTGTGATGGTGGGAGCACACAAAGTGACTTGCCTTGTCTAGTTCTGTTCTTTTTTCTTAGTCAGGCTCTGGAAATTGTGAAACTTCAAGGCTCCGCTCGCCGCAAATCCTCGCTTCTCTTATTAAGGCTTTGTTTGAGCCAAATACATAGTGAGACAGCCAGGGGAGCCTTTCCAAGTCACAGCTACATGCTGCATTAGAGAGACAGACTGGCTGCTTGTTTTCTTTGCCTTTGTAAAACTAAAAAGAGAGAAGATTCTGTCTTTCTCCAGATGACTATCCAGGACCTTCACATCTTACAGCACTCCCTTTATCGATGACGCCATCATTTCACTTGAATCAGTCAAACTGCACATATGTGAGTGACGTCATAAGGCAAATGAGATTATGGGGAAAGTGTAAATCATGCACCGAACAATTGCTCCATCACACGGCACTGACCAATGAGAGAGCAGTTTAAACAATGTAGGATGGCTTCTTCGTATTGCCAGTGGGGTGACATTTCAGCTCAGATGTTAGATTACAGTAATGCTTGCTAAAAAGTGTGGAAAACGTAGCAGCAACCAGACGTTCTGTGCTGTTTTTTCATCAGTATAATTAAAGCAGAAAAGACCAAGTGCTCCTGGTGAAGCTGTCGGAAGGATGTGTGTGGTAGAAAATTGTATTTATAAACACAAGTATTAACCGCAGCGGCAATTCTGCCGCTGTGCGGCGGTTTTATAGAGTGGGCGGGGCCACGTTGGCCAACGGACGTGCGCAGCACTACGAAGCTATTGCTCGCGACGGCTGTTGGCCGACGGGCGCATCGAAGGGGTTAATATTTCGGGACAAATAGGTGGCACAAAGGCCCCATTGTGAAGAGTTCACATCGTCCAGAATGTTATTTTCTACTTGGGCTCTAATATTAAACTCTTCTTGCATGCAAGAGGTGAGAAAGAGTTTGGGAAATTTATATAGTGTGTAAAAACCCCAGCCTCTCCTTGCTTTTACTGTCCACTAGGACTAGGGTGAAAACTTGCGGACGCAGAACTCTGCGAAGCGCCGAAAAACTCTGCCGCGCTCTGCGTAGTTCCGCAAGTGAAAGAGTGAGTTAAGTCACGCTGCTTGTGCTGATTTTTAGCACCAGGAGTTTGTCCCCCGTGCTGTAAAGTCAGCACAAACAGCACCAACCACAGCGCAAGAGGACGCTACTTCATTCTGCCGCTTGAGAAGATGTTTTACTCGAGCGCCAGCTTCCTCAACGCGCAATTGAGTAATCGGATCGGGAGGAGGTTTAGCGTCCAATTTTCCTCTGTCGCGCTCATCAACTTAAAGTTGGTGAGCTGCGAGAGAAGATAAATTCCACTCCACGCCACTATGCAGAATTTTTCGGAACTCCATGCTGTGTGCAAAGTGCAAAGTGGGAAAAACTTAGCAAACAACGCGAGTGGAGCAGAGTCTTTCGCTCAGGCCTATTGTCCATACAATATTATCACGGATTGCACTGTGCTCTCCACACATTGATGTACCCGGGTCCCTTGAATGACACCATCGATGTCTGCATCTGTCAATGGCATGATGCCTAGAACCATTGACGAGTTTTTCATGATGTGACTTGCCATGCTGAGGATGCCTTCCAGAAGTTGTATAGTTATACTGATAAAAGTTGTGAGTTGAATTGTATTATTCTTTTACATTTTTTTTATGAATTAATGTTTTAAGAATTAATTGTAGTGAGTGACGGTTTTGATTTTTTTTTTTTATTTAAACGTGAAAAATGCATAACGCTTGCAGCTGCTATTGTTCTCGGGATACGGATGAGATTATGATGTCCCCTGATCAGTTGGTTCTTTGAGATGTGTCAGTAAGGAGAGGGAAAAGTAGGCTTTCAATATGTACTTTCAACCATCCATTATTTCAATAAAGGGTCTTTTAATTGGACTTTTTAAACTTTGGACTTTCCGCGTTGAAAAGCAAAGTTGAATTTATACGGTGTTTGTGATCTAAATCCCTTGCTTTGTGCTTTTTTGTAGTTTTCATAGAATATTCCTTTGAACTTAACATTGCCTGTGATAGGGGAACTGACAGGAATTGCCAATTTACATATATGAGAGATAACTGCCTATTCCAGAACAGACTTTGGGTGAGATATATGTGTGTGTGTGTGTGTGTGTGTGTGCATGTGTGTGTGTATCCTTGTTTTCTGAAAGTAGATTTGACAGGGAGGCCAGATCACGGCAGTTTCTCTACCATACAATCCCACCCCCAGTGGCTTGTTGTGATCGTCGGATCACAGCAGGGGACCCTGGAATGCGGGCTGTGTGCTGTGCTTTGCACACTGTGCACGCCCGGGGCTCTAAGCTCAGCCACGGCCACACGCTGCGTGTGCCAGCAGGGCGTATCTGCACTGCGGCGTCTTACACAACCTGACACAGGGGCATGGTATGGAGAAGAGTGTGTCGTCACAGGAATGGTGGCCTGCTGACTCATATGAAGGTGGCCAATCGGAGTGAGTCACAATTTGGACCTACCTAATGAATATTCTTTAATTATTCATCAGAATGAGGCCCACGCTCATTCCTTATTTTGTGAACCGACCTATTTGTGGACAGGTTAATGCGGAAAAACTGTTTCTGGTCCCGAAAGTAATGTCGGACCCAAGGCTGGCTTTAACGTGGGTGGTGCCAGGCACACCAGTCTTTTTTATTCCCCCCATGACCTCCTTCTCCATGAATTCCCTCACTACCACTCTCCAACAGTGCACCTCATCTCTCCAAAACCTCTCTCTGACCCACATTTCATTTTTTCTAGGGCTACTCATAGTTGACTCACACTCAGTTCTGTGATCTGCATGATACACATTCTTTGCATCAGGCACATTAACCCTCTGTGCTATTTTTAGGATGAATCAGAACTGCCACTAAACAAAATTCCAATCTCTCACCAGTAGGAACATTAATCACCAGGGTTATCGTGACAGGGTTGTTGTTGACAGAAAACGCACAAGGAAGTTCACGCTTTTAAACCGATAGTTATTTTTAGAAACAGCCCCCACCCCTACCAAAGTCAGGGCCAGTGGCGACTGCACCGGTCGCACTGCCCTAATGCCGACTCTGGTCGCAAGTTGAGACCCTTTCTTGTAACCTGAGAGTTCGTGCGTCTGACCCCGGGTCACAGCCCCCGAAACCATGCAGGCCACGTGGAGCTGTCCGAGGTGCTGAATTTCATCACAAAATGGTGAGTGTTGATGTCCTTGGCTTCGTCCTCTTTGCCGCGCATTATAACTCATTGACAGAGGCCAGAAAAGGAGTTTACTAGGCGCTAAGTAGACCCCATCGCTGGGCCAGTCAGAAAGGGGTAATAGCCAAGGGAGGGTTAACTCTGTCTAAATCACTTGTAAATCTACAGGTCTCACGAGCCAGACAGGGGACAGTTGTGCACACACTTGTAAAGCAAAAGTAGTGTCATGCTGGGATGTTTCCCGCCCACGTGCCTGCCTTTCTGTCCATCTGTCTGTGTGTCTCTGCCATTTCTTTCTCTTCCTCCTGCTCTGACTGTTGTGTTCATGTCTGCTTTTGTACCTTTCGATTCTCTCTGCTTCTCTATCTGCCTGCTTCTCTATCTATCCATTCTGTTTGCTTCTTTGTCTGACTATTCTTTCGGCTTTCTATTCTGTCTCCTTCTCTGTCTATTCTTTCTGCTTCTCTGTCTATTCTCTCTGCTTCTCTGTCGGCATCTCTATCTAGTCTATACTTTCTGTTTTCTATTCTCTCTGTTTCTCTGTCTTTGTTTCTCTTTGCTTCTCTCTCGGTCTACTTCTCTGTTTGTCTACTCGAATTCTCTGTCTGTTCTCTATGCTTCTATGTCTGCTTTTCTGTCTGTCTACTTATCTATGCGTCTATTATTTCTGCTTCTCTGTCTGCTTCTGTCTATTCGCTCTGTCTACTTCTCTATCTGTCTATTCACTCTGCTTCTCTGTCTGCTTCTCTATCTGTCTATTCTGTCTGCTTCTCTGTCTATTCCCCCTACTTCTCTGCCTGCATCTCTGTCTATTCTCTCTGCTTCTCTGTCTACCTCTCTATCTGTCTATTCGGTCTGCTTCTCTGTCTGTTTGCTTCTCTATTTGTTTATTCTATCTGCTTCTCTGTCTATTCTCTTTGCTTCTCTGCCTGCATCTCTGCCTACTCTCTCTGCTTGTCTATCTGCCTGCTTCTTCGTCTATCTATTCTCTCTGCTTTTCCAACTGTATATTCTGTCTGCTTCTCTATCTATTTTCTTAGCTTCTCTGTCTGTTTTCTGTGTGTTCTCTCTCCTTCTCCATCTATTTTTCTCCTTTTCTATCTGCCTATTCTCTCTGCTTCTCTGTATATTCTGTCCGCTTCTCTTTCTATTCTCTCTATTTCTCTTTCTGTCTACTTCTTTATCCTTCTATTTTATCGGTCCTCTGTCTGTTTTCTCTGCTTCTCTATCTAGTCTGTCTGCTTCTCTATCTATCCTGTCTGCTTCTCTAGCTATTCTGTCTGCTTCCCTCCTTTTCCAGCTGTCTATTCTGTCTGCTTCTCTATTTGTATATTCTGTCCGCTTGTCTCTCTCTGTCTACTTCTTTGTCCGTGTATTCTGTCTGTCCTCGTCTGCTCTCTCTGCTTCTCTATTATGTCTGCTTCTCTATCGCTCTGCTTCTCAACTTGTCTATTCTGTTTGCTTCTCTCTCCATCTCCACCTGTCTATTCTCTCTCTTTCTCTATCTGCCTATTCTCTGTGCTTTTCTGTCTGTTCTCTCTCCTTCTCCATCTACTTTCTCTCCTCTATCTGCCTATTCTCTCTGCTTTTCGGTATATTCTGTCCACTTGTCTTTCTATTCTCTTTACTTCTCTTTCTTTATCCTTCTATTCTATCTGTCCTCTGTCTGTTCTCTCTGCTCTCTATCTATTCTCACTGCTTCTCTGTCTGTCTATTCTTTCTGCTTCTCTTTCTACTTCTCTGTCTATTCTCCATGTTTCTCTATGTGTCTATTCCCTCTGCTTCTCTGTCTATTCTCTCTCCTTCTCCATCTCCTGCTCTCTATTCTCTCTGCTTTTCTATCTGTCTGTTCTCTGTGCTTCTCTGTCTATTCTCTCTCCTTCTACACCTGTCTATTCCCTCTGCTTCTCTACCTGGCTGTTCTCTTTCCTTCTGTTTATTATCTCTGCTTCTCTGTCTGTTCTCTCTGCTTCTCTGTCTTCTTCGCCATCTGTTCATTGTCTCTGCTTCTCTATCTGTCTATTCTGTATGCCTGCCCTCGCAGGGGCGGCTCTAGGCGCATGGCGGCCCTGGGCAGGGAGCGTAGGTAGGGGGCCCCGGAAGAAGGGGTACGGGCGGGGCGGAGTGCGGAGGCCAATAAAGAGGGGGGGGGGGGTCAGGGTGTTTGGAAGTGGAGCAAAGCCGGAGGCCGCCAAATCCCTGCCAGGGGCCACCACGTAAATATGTATCCATCCTCAGAGGATTATTATATTAAAGATATATATTGGTGTGGTGGCCCCTGGGGTTTGGTGCCCCTGTGCAGGTGCACAGCTTGCACATGCCTAAGGCCGGCCCTGGCCCTCGTGTCTGTCTCTTCTGTACCATTCTTCCTGGCTGCCTGGCTCTCTTGTAACCTGCTTGCATGTCTGCCTGTCTGTTCTATCTCATTTAATAGCTCGTTATGGCCTCTTCATCATCTCCCCCTCTGTGTCACTTAGCCTGGTTCTGCAAGCAGTGTGTCTGCATGTGGCTCTTATTAATCCTTCATTTTGGAGCGATCCCTCTCCCCCCACGCTAAGACATGCTTGGTTTCTCCCAGATGGCAGAACGCTCTCGACTTATTGAGATGTAAAGCACGCTGGGCTTCCACAAACAACAGCGGAGGGTCCGGTGGATACACCGCACCCCCGAGCGCTGAGAAGAATGGTTTCTTCCAGGTCTCTTTTTAGGTCTAACATATGCCCCTCTTTAGTGAGCCTGGCAACGGAGTTGCCCCTCCCCCGCCTACTTTGCCATTTTAAGTCTGATGCTGCTTGAGGTGCAAAGGACAGGTAAATTAATGCACATTAACCAGAAAAGTATTTTGGTGCTGATAACAGATGTTTATTGCTACCCAGCTCAATGGTACTTATGTTATCGACCTCAGAAGAATGAAAGGCTGCTTGAGCCCCCGGGATTCACACGTGAGATCTTGAGGTTAAACACAGAGCCCTGCAGTGGGTGCACGAGCCTGCTGAGCTGCCTCATCTGCTGAATACTAATAAAGAGCTTCCCCTGGTCTATGGGTCCAGGAGTGATGCTGAAGTCTGAAGGCCGTGTGTACCTGAGGGCTGTAGGTGTTCTGGTGGTTTGGAGGGGGGCCACGAGGCCTTGTGGTGGGGGCCGGCTCCAGGAAGGGACCGGCCGCGAGCAGGCCTGGGAGCAGAGGGCGTGGAGTGGCCCAGCTGGGTGTCTTTGCTAGGGAGAGGAGAATGAGCAGTTGATCCGTTGTCTGTGGTGGTGGAGGCAGACGGTGGGATGTTCTCAGAGTTCGGACCTGTCACTTTAAGACAGCAGGGGCGGCCTTAGGCATGTGCAAGCTGTGCACCTGCACAGGGCCACCAAACCCCAGGGGCCACCACACGAATATATATCCTTAATATAATAATCCTCTGAGGATGGATACATATTTGCGGGGCGGCTCCTGTCAGGGATTTGGTGTCCTCCGGCTCTGTTCCACTTCCAAACACCCTGAACCCCCCTCTTCCGGGGCCCCGCGCGGACCCCCTCTTCCGGGGCCCCCTACCTATGCTCCCTGCCCAGGGCCGCCATGAGCCTAGAGCCGCCCCTGAGGCCAGTTTTTTCCACAGTGGTTGTAGTGGTCTGTTGCCTCGTGCTGATGGAGGTGTTATTAAATTGCTTCTTTGTGTTAGGATTGCACGTGATTGTAGAGCACTCTCAGTAACGCACACCAGACATATGCACACACTCACATATATGCCAGCAATACACACCCACTCATGCATATGCAGACACACAAAACATGACAACACCACAGACACACAGACAAACAGATGCAAGAAAACACATAAATGCAAGCACTACACACACACCGACAGAAGCATAGCCATGCACACACACACATGTGCTAACACTATGGCACACACGGGCCAGCAGTACACTCACACACATGTTAACACTACACACACACACCAGTACTACTACTACACACACAAACACATACATTCATATTTCAGCACTAGACATCAATATTTCACATTTCAGCACAAACAACACAGACATGTACAAACATGCCAGAAGTATAGACATAAACACACACAAAGCAGCACTACTCACACACATAAGCTCGCACATACAAGCCAGCACTACACACAACACATCAGTCAACACTACACACACATATATTTATGCCATCACTACACTCACACCACTAGACATTTTAGCTGTAGACTTACACACTCAAACCCTAAAACACCCCTAAACAAACACATACATGCCAGCGCTATAGACACACACACACACACACACACACATACACACACACACACACACACACACACACATATGCCAGATGTATTGCATAAACACATACATACCAGCACTACACCTAGGCACACATATGCTTGCACATGCATACATACCAGCACTACACACACAAATAGCCACACATATATGCCAACACTATAGCACACACACACACAGGCCAGCACTACACACACACAGGTTACCACTGCACACACATCTATACATATCAGCACTCACAAACACATCTACACATTGCAGCAATAGACTCACACACCCAAACCCAGAAACACACCCAAACATACCAATGCACACATACATGGCAGCACTATAGAACTATCCACACGCACGCACATAAACCCATGCCACCAGCATACACACACACCAGCACTGCGGGAGATGTGGCCGCGCGCTCTTGCAGTGGAGATGTTTACTTAGATTAGATTGCAAAGCTCAGCTGCTCCAGCGCGATGGCCCTGGGCTGATGGCGGCAGCTGGGAGTGAAACTGACACTCTCACAGGCTTTAGATCCCGCTCTTCAGTAATCACTGCAAGCACTTTGAGATCAGATGAGTGGGCACTTTAAAGAAGGGACAAGTCGCGACTTGATCTCCTGTCATCCGCCTATGTCAATTCAACAGTAGGCAGAGTATTGTAGCATGGATACAGCACTTACTACCTCGTCCCTGAGTCCCACCCTTCCTATTATTGAGGTACTCCTTGTTTCTGTAAATTGTCCGTTCCCTTGCTCTCCTTCTCTTCTGTTTTTGGCAGCGCCAAGACGCCTCCTGGCATTCACGCGCTTTATAAAATACATTTTCATCAATTTCTATGTGGAGCGCTGAAGCGCTTGTATGTGAATAGTCACAGTATTCCTGCAGACCCAGTTCGCCGGTGATGGAGATATGGCAGTGAGATAGAAGTTTCTTTCAGTTCTTTTATTCACTCACAGGAAGTTTGTAAAATTTGATTGGAGGGTGGATAACAATGCATATTAGGTCACAGCCAATCACCGTGCTCAGGGGCAGCTGTGAAGGGAGGACCTACATCCAAGGATTGGCCAAGATCAAGATATTTTTCTACTTCTGGGGTGAATATTGCTGTTATATTGTTGGATGAGTGATTGTGGGTAACAATATTTCTATTGCAAAGATTTGGCAGCTCAAATGCATTTCACCACATGTCGGTCACAATTACTTTCCTCAACACTATCAGTCGTAAAATGCCACACCCCTTGATCGCCGGCTCAGGAAGTGGGAGGTTGTCAATCACTTGTGTTGGCTGCTACTTAGGACTGCAGATTGCTGTACAAACCTTTGCTTCAACAGCTAAGGCCAAAGATTCATGCAAGAGAAACGTGTTTAATTCTATATCTGTCACTCCACATCCCCAAACCAGTGACCTTACGTAAACCAAATAAAATGAGATTTCCTACAGATTTTCTAGTCATGTTAATATGAGAATCGCGATTTCCTACTACAAGCTGAATGACAATTTTCTGATACTGCTTGGCCCTCTTACCTCATAATAGGAAGAACTGCTGCAGGTCATGTCTATCCCTCAGGACTGTACCATTCCACAGCAACAATCCACCCAACGAGTGCTTAATTTATAAACAAATAAGTGCCTTGGCCCTCGTCAGGAGGCCACCACAGTTTGCACCACCCATTGCCACATACACAACTACTAACCATCACATTGCAGTGTGACATTTCAGACTGTTAGAGGCCACCAAAGCTTTAAGAATGGCTTGGGTGGGAGGTATTTTGGCGCAGTGCGGGTGTTCTGAAGAGTGGGCGGGTCTGTGTTGGCCAATGAACGTTCGCAGCACCAGCCAGGTAGTGCTCCGAACGTTCAGCGGCCGACGGCAACATCAATGGGGTTAATATATATTGCATTAACAAACAAACTATTTTCTGCTCATCTTTAAATTCCACAAACAGCGCCACCGAGTGGCAAATGACATAAATGTAGGTATGGGCAATTGAGTGCCGGCAATTAAGTGCTGGTGCTGAGCACCGGAAACCACCGGGTCAAATTAAGTACTGCACCCAACATCAGCTGAACAGGCATAGAATAACTGAAGAGTCTGCCGCATACCGCTGGCCCCTAGAGGACTTTGTTAGTCCAACTAACTACAAAATATTAGCACTTTTTGACATCTCACAGTGGCACTCGTATAAAGAATTATTGCATCAATGATCTCCTGACCATCTTTTCCTCCAACCTATGTCACCTCAGGACCATAAACATGAACAAAAAAACTCAAAATGGCTACCCAGTGCAGTAACCAGCTAAGTGGACTGTCATAAGAAATAGCATTTCAAAACTGCCGGGCTACTGTCTCTCACCCTTCTACATCCATCAAGCTGCTAACCATCGCATCCCGTAACACAGTAACTGCACCATGGTGGTCATCACACACGACATGGAAACATTTCTCACATAGAATATTTCTCACAAATACAACAGCCTTCTAACCACATACCCTACATGGTGCAGTGTGTTACACATCTGGGCAAGCGGCTTAGCACCACACATAAGGGCAGTAAGCGATATATAAATGTTACACTACAAGACTTTGTGGGGCCATTCTTTCTCCACAAATGTCTATATTGTCTGCATGTCCTTTCTTAGGGCCTGGGTTAGAGTTTGGAAGATGGGTCATATGACACACATTTGATGGCAATCCCATGTGCCTTATTACACGTGCAACAGGATATAATGCAGGAGAGGAGATATGCATAGCGGCCCGAATGGCCAAGTTTGGTACCAGGAGCCAGGTTCGAGTCCCACATCTTGTGATTCTGAGCATGTCACTTAATCTTACTGTGCCTAAAAAACACAGACCTTGTGTAAAATAATCTGGCGCTCATATAAAGCATTCCAATACTCTTGGGTGGAGTTCATGCTATAAAAATAAAGCAATATTAAATAAACAAATCTGGCCCTTAGTTTGGTTGGAATGTTCTAACTTTCCGAACAAAATATGACTTCACAGTTTTCATTTTAGACCCACATTTTGGGTTTTGCCCCCTGTAGTCCTTGCTCCTGTGGGCAATGGAAAGCCACTGAACAATCTCTTCACACACGACAAAGGTTGGGAGGACGCTGCCAGGTGCACGGCGCGCCCCCTCCGAGATGTGTGCCCCTGCAGAGCCATGCCAACCCACCGGCCTCTGAATACATTGACATTTCATCAGGCCGGGCACGAGCATCCATCATCCCCCGGGGGATGGAGCGAAAGGAAAAAGGTCAAGCGATGGGGAGCGAAGGCGCTCTGACGGACGCACCGGAGGCGCGCTTCCTATCCATCAGGAACCCTTCCCGGCTGCCAGGGCCTCCGAATGTTATTATTTAATGTGTGTCATTAATCTAACCAGCCATGACAGCGCAGGGGAAGCGTGATTGCATACTTCAGACTCATTTCACAGCGGGAGCCAAGTGGGCTATAAATCCCACTGCTGTCTGCGGCGCGCGGGGCACGCCCGTGCGTAAAGGGGACAGGTACTTTGCGTAACCGCGCGCGCTCCCGTCACTTATGGAGTAAGTTAGAAAAGTACCACTCACCCATTCCTTGAGGCTTCAGTTTACAGTCAGTTAGCGACGGATGAAAATTGAATTTGCCGAGGCTTGATGATAAAGTGTTACAGGCTGTGCAGCTGGACGCATCTGATTGGACGCAGCAGATTTAGCACTGATTACCAGGCCCGGACTGGCTGTTCATTCCACCAGCATTTCCCCGGTGGGCTGGCCACGGGAGGGCTGTTTTTGCAGGCAGAGGGCTGCTGCTGCCAGTGGCGCCTCTGCTCCATTTTCCAACTTCCTCAGGTAATTACAGGAGGCAGAGACACAGAAGACAGAAAAGAACAGGGATGAGGGAGAAAAAGCGACCCCAAACTTACAGTAGAGGATAGGAGCAGGGCTGGTTTGGTTGTGTCTGTAGCACTGGTGTCGCCCGGTGTGTGCCCACCTCTGTCATGGATTCCCATACTACCACCTTTTAACAGTACCCCTCAAGTGTCCATAACCACTCTCTCTCAGATGCATTTAGTTTTATAGCGCCACTCATGCCAGTGTAGGGTGTCAGAGCACTTTACATTTCACACACACATTAAACGGAGACAATCAATCATAAATCAGTGTATAGGAAATATTACATAAGACAGAGGACTACAAGGTGTAGGAGTAACATGCCATCCATACTGGTAGACAGTATCATTTGAGAGTGCTTGGTCTGGTTGAGCATTTAAAACCTACCACATTGGTTGGGGGTTGTCTTTATTAACCACATCGCTGCTCATGACGAGCCCAGCTCGTCATGAGGCACGGTGCTCGTGTGCTCATGACCAGCTGAGCTCGTCATAACGGCTACAACGCTCGCACGCGGGGCTAATTCCCCCGCTGTGCTGAGCATTCCACACAAACGGGTGTGGCCGTGACGAGCTGAGCTCGTCATGAGCACGGGGGCGCTGTGCGTTCCCCCTGCCCCCCAGCACAGTGGGGGAATTACCCCCGCTGTGAAGGGGTTAATAAGAATTTATTTCTACCCAAATTAATCATTTTTGTGAGATTAGGAAAATGAGAGACTGGGAAAAAAATCATGAGGTCTAATCTATACCTTGCAGTTTGCGTGCAGCTCTTTGAGGATAGTTAATAGATCACTGCTCTATATTAGGATTTTAACTTATAAACTGCAAGTCATAAAAGGATCTCACTGACAAAAGCAGTAACCCACTCACCTATCTAGATTATATGAACTTTGTAGCCTGCATAGTACATGCTGTTTGCAGCAGGCTATTAACCTTTTGAACTGTTTACGATGAGTCAAAACTTCCACTAGACAAAACTATGATCTCTCCTCAGGAAGAACATTATTCACCTGAGTTATCGTGACATTTTTATTGTCGCTTCAAAATTGCTGGAGCAAAGGAACAGCAGCAGGTGCTTTTAAAACCATAATATACTTGGAAACAGGGCTCTCCCACCCGAAGTCAGCATCCTAGATTCGTCCCTGTATCTACCAGGAAGCGGTGGTTTCTTCATTGGGGCATGAGGGCATTGACCCGCCTCCCCAGTTGCCCCTACAGGCATTGCCAATCGAAAATGCCCAATCAAATTGTCATGGATTATTAGTTACTGCGGCCGCAGGGTGTTTTTCATGTCTGTCTGTGTCTTGGTAGGGCAGTCAGCAGCCACTGGAGTCAAGCTATCCTGGCTGATGAGGGCTGAAAGCCTGAAATCGGTCCTAGGATGCTTGTTTCCAGTCCAGGGAGGACCTGGCTTGGCAGTTCGGGCTGAACTGTTCCCATGAGGCGCAGGGTCAAGACTGATTTGCATATGGCCATGTCTGAACTGGGGTGGCGTGGTGAGCAAAATAACGATGGATTAAACTCGGATCTGTGACTGGGGGGTGAATGTTTTGCCAATGTGCAACATTCCGTCCATCATCTTGTGTGTTTTGCAGTCAGCCTGGTGCGCATGTCGGGTTGGAACGGTCTATTACTGTGGCCAACCTGGAATGCATACTTAAGCCTTCTGAACTGCGTTGCCAAGGAGCCAGGAGGAAGCACATCACAGCTGCCCCAGTCCCCTTTGGAGCCCTGGGTTGCCCTGCGCACACCAATCCTTGCTTTGCTCTCATTCTGTTTACTAGTAAAAGCAGAAGGAGAGCAAGGTACAGATTGGTTGTTTTTAAAGCCGTGAGTTCAGGCTATGGTGACATTACAATAATGAAGTGCTCTGAAGGAAGTGCGGGATGGGATTACTGAAGAGAGCAGTATGTGTCGTCTCTTATGCCGGAGTGTGTTTCTAGGCCCTGGTGGCGAGTAGCTGTTTTATTTTTTGATATTATTTGATTATATGAAGCAATAGGAATCTTGGAATAGTAAGGCATGACTCATGTTTGACATGATGGCAGGCAATGTGTAATCCCCAGAGGCGCGGTGCAGGCCCGTCAATGCACTATCCGCTTGCAGCAGGCAGCCTTCGATGTCGAGAGCAGGATTCCTCTTGGCATCGAGACAGGTTTACGTCTTTCTACAAGGAACAACCATGGAAAAATCCAATAACCCCGGGTGGTTTTTGATGCATGTTAGTTGCTGTGGTATATATCAGGTGGCAATAACAGAAAGCTCAGAAGGGAACCAAAATACTGGTCGGTGGCAAACTATGGGAATCATAGAAATGCAGTTGCATGTTGAAGCCACGCCCTTACTTATATAAACCCACGCCTCTTTTAGAGACCCCTCCATCCCCACACTTTTTTGGTCCCACCTGAGCAGAACTAAAAACTCCAAAATGCATCATGCTATTGGAATATAAGCCCAGACTGACTGAATACGTTAATGTTACAGATGCTGGGAGAGCAGCATGTTACTTTCATTATTGTAGGGGCTACATGTGTAACCCAAAATTCAAAGTGCATGTACCTGGTGAAGCGTGTGTGGTACTTTTCTGCAATAACGAGTTACCCTTGAGCGTGATTGCCTTTACACTGAAGGAAAGGATGTTTACATCATGCTAAACACTGCCATTGCCAAAGCAAGTTTAGAAATGTGACACATGAGAGTAAACGCCAACAGACTATAGGTGTGGTGTTACCCAGTTCAAGTCGGCAGTTACATTACAAATGGACATTAATGGTAGGGACTGTGGGCTGTATGTTCTATGGAATTCCAATCGAAGCCCATGTTAGATGTGAAGGACATCAAACATGGGCTTCGATTGGAATTCCATAGAGCATATTATTAAGCCCATTATCGCCGCTTTATCAGCAGTTTTCTGCCGATAAAACTGCGATAATTTTATCTCCTGTCTTGATAATATGCCCCTAGCTGATTACCCAATTTGCCCACAATCACAGGATGTTGAGCAGATGCCGAGTCCCGAACCTGGCCACATCCTCTCCCCCTCTGCTTTGCACCCCACTTAAACTTTATATTTCACTTTCTGCCTTACCACTTTTTAAAAGCATCAGCCGCTACTGCTAACAGGCCGGCTTTTGGTTCCTAGTCTGGCCCTGCTGACTACTGTGGTAGTATCTTGATGACCTTCCTCATGTTAGTTACGCCTTACTGCTGCCAAGGTTATCCGCATCCCACCGACTCATTATGTCTTATTTGTATCAAGAGTTTGGGTGATGACCTGCGTGTTTATGAGTGAGAGGATGATAAACTTTCCCCAGCACATGTGATATCAAGAAATGACAGTTTCAAATGTTATTCACATATAATTCAATACACGAAGAATTGGTCAGTCGTTTCTTTCGCCTTTTATTCTTTCTTCAAGCCTTTTAATGAGTGAAGTGTTCAAAAGCCAACATGTGTTTCGTCGCCTCAGTATGGTTGTACATGCGACTTGTTCACGGCTTACTAGATTCACTATGTAGCAGTATCTAATGTGGCAATAATTCCGGGCCACACCTATCCTGTGGTGCGAGGTGATATATACAATCTGCTGGGCTTATGATTCTGTCCCGCCGATTCTCCGGTGTTCTAAATCCCAAATCTTGCTGCCGAGTCGCAGATCCTCATCCTTGCTCCTCACGCCGCTTCTTCCTGAGTTAGGACTATAAGGAAAGATGTTTAGATTCTGGCGCTAATTCTTCAACCATATATCTTCTACCAACTCAAAACTATTTCCTGTTAATTTTATTTGATATTACCCACTGTTGCTAGGGCCCATTTCCTAGAGGCACTTTGTGGCATAATGGAAAATTGTTTGGGTTTGAGGGACCCGAGGTCGCGCTTCATCTTTCCTCCCTACCACACGATGAGAAGGAGGTTGTAAAGGGACCACATGAAAACGGGTTGCTTTGTCCATCATTGCTGCTCATTGTTCAGTGGTTGGAGAAGAAAGCAAGGAAGCCAGAGAGGGAGCTGATGATCAGCCACAACTTTTTTATGCTAGAAGACAACTCCAACAAAGGGCCTTCTGATAGCAAACACATGGCAATCAGTTAAGCACCTAAAAATGCGGAGAATTGAAAACCAGGAGCAATGCATCATTGTCAGTCAAAGGCTTGGATGGCCGAAATATGGTCAACAGACGCACTTCACCCCTATTTTAGCTCGTCCGTTTCATACAATCAACATCCTTTGAAAGTGTATAGGAGCGGGGAAGGCTCAGTATCAAACGATTCCAGGTTTACCATTCGGGCCTGAGATCCTGCAGCAAAAGGCTGCATGGGGTAGTGGGGAAGTGGTGAGACGAGTTCACTATGATGAGAGACGTGTATTTTTTTCATCGCGTATTCCATAATTGTCTCCCATTCGGCTTAGTTGTCGGATAATGGAGGTTGAGTGTTATCTCTTGATAGAATCATATCCCCTTAATTGTGGCAATCATTATGTGCTGAGCAGTTCACAAACATTGTCAATTTGCACCAACCGCCAAAGCGCTCCCCTCTTCATACTTGATGAAGAACAAATGTATGCGAGGAAAAATAGAGAAGGGAAATTTCCAATGTCTTCTCGTCTACTTGAGACTTCTTGACCTTCAAATCGGCAGGTATTGTATTGTCGTCGCATCCCTCAGCGGATCCAACACAGTTTCTCACAATCATGGGGCTGATGATGCCCTTACAATGACTTATAATTATGCTTTTCTTGTTAATATGATTAAGATTGCTCATGCTACCGCAAAGCGGGCCGATGCTTATGAGATAGGCAATCACACTCAGGGGCCAAGGCCAAGAAATGACAATGCTAAGGTAATTAGATTTGTTCCTCCTGGGAGTGTATGAAATGTACCTGGTACCGCTGCCCGCGGCAGTACGCACCCGCAAGATTGTTGCCAAGGATTGCGGCCGCCTTCCGCTAGGCTCGTTGTTTCATCCTCTGGTTTACATGGTTTTTGTTAATTAGTTTCCGTGTTGCATTTGAGGCTGGCGGGAAGCCCGGAGTCCAGTGCGCTTTCGAAGCAGCAGTCCCCCCCATTCATTTCCATGTTCCCTTCATTCGCTTCTCTGGTTTCATTAGATCTTAACAGCATGAGCTTCCACCGGCCTCTAAGACATAAAATACAAGTGAGCTGGAGGTATTGAGTCAAGCACTGCTAGCTCAAAGTCTCAATATTTTACCCACTCGGCTGCCATATTGACATGTGTACACATTATAAAATAGGCTTCCCAGGATGCTGATATGAGGTATATATATATTCACACATGAAAAAACAAAGGTTAATTATAATTTATAGTTAGGGAAACTTTATTTAGGTTTAGTCTACAAACCCAACTTAAACTACACAAACATTACAAATTAAGCACTGGAGGAGAGTAATACTGGGTAGTGGCCAGGAAGTCTGAGTTAGACCAATGTATTCTTTAGTGATGGCTTACTTGACATCATGGCTGCTAGATCACGCTGTGGGTCTGTCTGGAGCATTACTTTGCTGCCTGTTTTATTCTTCTGCAGTGTGTGGCCGCCCATTGGTCAGCTCAAGGTTGACTGTTCAGTTTGGAATCAATTTGCCAGTGATACGACATGGCATCAACATTATGTGCACATGGGCGTGGTATGTTGAGTTAAAATCATATACACGTACTTGCATGCTGCTTATGTAAACTGTGGGTTGCTGCTCCTGACTTCATGTATAGATTACTTGCATTTGTGAGTTTGCAGGCAGTTGCCAGTATCCCTCTCCATCTGGTAGACCGTGGTGTGAAAATGTCCCGTTATGTTGTATGGAGTGTAATGTGAAATTTGTTTCTGAACAAAAGTAAGGTTTTAAAAAGCATAATGACATAAGTGAAAGAAGGGGGAGTCAAAGTAACTTAAGCAAAGGTCAGATAATTAGACACATAAGGATGATGAGCAAGAAGGCAGGACCTTGGACCATCTCCAGAGCCAGGATTTCCTTTTCTACCCATCACCATTGATTTCTCTCTAGCCTTTTCTATTTCTGTACCACTTTGCTCATTGATAGCATCTGCAACCCCCCCACCAGCCTTCAGCAGGGCTCATTGAAGGGTAAGCGGAGGTGATGGGGTTCCTGCCAGCACAGAATGAGTTTGTCCACTGGACTGTGTCTCTTTATGAGCCTCTGTACCTGGATGGTCGCTGTGAGCCACTTAATTAACCCATAAGGTTAATGAGATATAAAGGCATGAAGAGGCAGATGCTGCATGTTCATCCATCTTGGAAAGGCCCACGGTGACCCTGGGCAGCTGGAATATGATTCGGTTTGGTTTTTGCTGACAAAGTCAACAAAAGCATTATCGAATCAGGCACTGTAATGCAAAGGGAAATACATGTATAGCGTCCTTGATCGTCTCACGCAACATGCTAGAGCGTGGATGTGTCTCACAGGCCATGCCTCTAAGTTATGGAACTCTTTGCTGTATCCATCCGACTCGGGGCCATATGTATGAACACATGTTCCCATAGACACAGAATGGGTAAAACCCTTGGATACATCTGGCCATAGGTCACTTCTTAAATCGTGTTAAGCACTCCATGAAATACCTTGACCACCCCCACTCGTCTTCTGTTCCTCAAACAACACATTTACAGTCTTTAATTGGATCATGAGACCCCTAGTAAGAAATCTGATCACTCATATTAATGACTAAAGATATTTTAAATGCATCTAAACATGGTTTGTGCTGGAAAGTAGCCCCAAAGCAATGCAAGGAAGTGCTTAGTTCACATTTTTGCTACATTGCATCAAGTGGGTGTAAATGCAACCACCCATTATTTCTGATGCAAATCCCTAATTACCTAAAAAGGTAGACAGTGTTTGAGCAGAGAAAAAACAGGTGGCTCCTCAAGGCAGTCATAATGTGTAGATAAAGGTTTATTGTCTCTATAAATTGGTACCCCAAAGTGCACCAGTGCAGAAAGAGAGAAAAACAGAGCCATATCTTGGTAGATGTGGTGTGGTTCTGCTGTCTCACTTTGGTGCCACGCAGTGCACAACTTTGGTTGCTGTGCTGTGTGGTGTCACTTTTTTGTAAATTGCCCCCACATGTTTTTTCTAAATTGTGATCTATTTTTCAAGCTCATGTATGAACATTTTAAAATGTTGATTGCAAGTTTTTGTGAAGCTGTCTAGATCATGAGGCTAGCCCCTAGACTGATCTACTAAATGTATCAAGATAATGTGAGTCTCAGATGTCATAGGGAATTTCTATGCACCAATGTAAACAAAAAATATTAATAAATACATAAATTGAGTCAATTGTTTGTCCTTTAACAGCACCTTACCATGAAAAAAGACTCCGGGGCCGACTCACAGAACTAACTTAAGACAAAATCCTAAACGTACCACTTTTGGTATTCACAGAAGGCATTTAGTAGTAGTAAAGTTAGGATTTTGTCTTAAGTTTGACTTAAGACAAACTTAGTACAAAGTTAAGACAGACTTAAGACAAACTTAAGACAGACTTAAGACAGACTTAAGACAAAATCCTAACTTATGTCTGTCTTAAGTTTGTCTTAAGTCTGTCTTAAGTTTGTCTTAAGTCTGTCTTAAGTCTGTCTTAAGTTTGTCTTAAGTTTGCCTTAAGGCAAACTTAAGACAAAATCCTAACTTTACTACTACTAAATGCCTTCTGTGAATGCCAAAAGTAGTAAGTTTAGGATTTTGTCTTAAGTTAGTTCTGTGAATCGGGCCAACTGTGTGAAACTCCATATGCACATATTTTCAAAGACCACTGCTCACTGCAGGCAGGTGAGGAAACTACCTTATGCCTCTGCTTTTAACTTATGCCCAACTTGCTGATGTTCCCGCCCTAATATGGTCTAACTTCGACTATTGTAATTCACTCTCCCCAGGCATGAACAATTCTCTGATTCCTCGGTTCCAATGCATATAAAATTAAGCTTGAGATTAGATTCACTAGCGCCCATTGTTAGGATGAACCTCCCAGCCAGCTAAAACTGTCCACTTGACACAGACCTATTGCGGGCTTACCAAGAGCTTATAGCCTGCCCATTGCTTACTATTGGTCGGTCTTGTTGTCACTCTCATTTGCTTGCTTCTTATTCAATGGCTTTCCATTTTGCAGCTTGTCAATCTTGTGTTTGTCCCTCCAGTGGAGCATAGCCTCTTCACCATCTCTCTCATTGCATGGCTTTTAGTCCTTCTAGTGCTAACTTTTGGGGAACTATTCTTTTATTTTACCTAAAGCACATTTCTTTCTCTCGAATGGGCGCCTGCCCCGCCACCCCCTCAGGCTCTCCCTGTTGCTATTCCTCACCCTTGTGCCTCTTTCCCTCCCACCTCCACTTGTGTCGCTCTGTCTCACTCATGTGCTGCTCTGCCGCCCCGTCTGGCTCTCTATGTTGCTTAAATCACCGCTAACCCTCGGTTTTTCTTGACCCCCTGCCATTTCTCCCTGTTAACACCTTCAGTGCTATGGAGATTTTTCTCCTGCGCTGAAGATAAATATTTCCCATTGTTCATGACATGGTCAGCTCGTCATAAGCACACGTCCAGTGTACTGCATGACGAGCTGACCTTGTCATTAGCATAGAAGGTGTTAATTAAAGCCCCCGTCCACCCTGACTCAGTGTTACTTGAACCCGTCCCTCACGCCAACTTGCGCTGCTTCCTTTATTGTTTGACAGCCCATTCCCCATGTCTCCCGCGGTGTTGCTCATACCCGCCCCTCACGTCAACTTTCGCTGCTTCCTTTATTGTTTGACTGCCCATCCCCCATGTCTCCCGCGGTGTTGCTCGGCTGCCAGCTCGCTCCACCTACCCCTCCTGACAATCAATATGTTTGATTTAAAAACACTTCCGCGCTACTTTTTTAAAATTACACATCCATCTGGAATTGGTAAATCAAAAAAACTAAAAAGACCCTGCATCATGTGCTCGCCTACAAAACGGTATAGCTGCAGCTCTATTTTCTTTTTTCAATTTTTTCTCTTTAGCCATGCTGCACAGCATCCACTAAAAACCACTGCCGGGAGCTAATGGCTCTGTCAGTGCTTATTTCTGATGCATCCCCTGTAGTACATCAACTTCACTGGTTTCTTCTCTCGTTTAGTAGAAGCTGCTGCTTGATTCCTGGAAACAGGTGAGACATATATAACTCAAGTGTACTGGAACACAAAAGGTCCACACAGCCCCCCCCCCCCTTTTTGATCGACCAGTTATTGCAGGGTTATATTCAAGAAAAAAAGCAGAAAGGTCAATGCCACATTTCACTGTTCGAAAATCAATAACATGCTCACTAATGCGCATCAGCGATTGCTCAGTGAGATGCACGCTCACAAATAAAGAACGTGGGGGCTATATTATCAAGTAAGGGCGATACATTATAATTATTATATTATTATAATATTGTGAATTCCCATAGAAGCCCAGGTTAACACCAGAACCTGGCTTCTATGGGAATTCACAAGGGCATATTATCAAGCCCATTATCGCCGCTTTAGCGGCAGTTTCCTGCCGATTAAAGCGGCGATAATGTATCACCCTTGCTTGAAAATATGGCCCCAAGTGATATGCAGGGCGCAAGCTTGAATCTTAGGAAGCCAGCCTGAAGCTCAGCCAAAATAATATCCTGCCCATAATATTACAAGTTTCACAGCATATAATGCACTTGAAATACAGCAGGCAGGACATTCATCACATTTGTGTCAGAGTAACCTGTCCGCTAAACTCTAAATCAAACCCTAAGTTATTAAATGGAATTACTATGATTAAATATTTAACATTTGTTCTGGTCAAGGTTACTTCATGATCATTGCATTGCTGAATTTAAGTTGAATGAATATTAATATTATCAAGTAGTTCTCATTTGTAGTTTAGAGTTTTCTAACTTATTTCCGTTTATTGAATGCGCATAATATTAAAATTATTTTGTATTTATCATTCATTGGGGTAGACTTAGGCTTTCTATTTTGTTATGGTTATGAATAGAGCTCAATGTATTAATTTAAGTAATTGAATTGAATTTATTTAATTATACACCTATGTAGTTCATATTTGTTAGCTTTGCATCAAGTTTAGCATTTAGGGTTCACATGCTTACAGTAGGGTAATGTAAGTAATACTAATATAATGCAATACGTAATATATTTAAACTAATAGTTCTATCTGATATTTAATGAATTCATTTTAATTACATTAAATTAAAGAAACATCTGTTAGGGCTGAGTTATAGTAAGAGTTGGGGTGTGTGTAAAAATAATGTGGCTGTAATAAATCTTAGCCTGGTATTAGAGGTTAAGGACAAGAGTAAGACACATTTTAATGGTAGGACTAGTAATGTTGGGTAGAAATAGTTGTGTGGGATGCACTGGTGGTCAGTGTAATGGCATACAGCTAGAAGAGTTTGTAAAAAGCATATGTTGTAACATCATATGTAGATAATTTACAAATGACTCATATTACAACATCTGGAAGATTATATTAACCAACAGAATTTGGGTGGCTTAACACCTGCTCTGAAGTACGTGTGTGAAGTTGTAAATGTTTTTCTCTGTAACTATATGAAGGTTTTTAAAAAAATTAATCTTTGCAGTCTTTGAAACTTCCGAAACTTACAGGTTCAGGGGGTTCTGGCCCAGACTAACCTCAAAGTCTGGAAAATTGGGATCCAGAAACACCATGTCGATCTCCAAGTCTAAACATCAGAGACCCAAATGCAGAGAAAACAAGCATTGGCATAGCCAATAGGTCTCGCTTGTGGGACCTTATAAGTATTTAGTTTTGCAGCACAATATACGAGTTGCATAATCGGATATTGTGCTGCAAAACTAAATACTTATAAGGTCCTACAAGCGAGACCTATTGGCAATGCCAATGCTTGTTAGATACATGAAGCCAAAATTACAAGTGAGCATGTTACAAAAGCAAACGTTACGTTACATGAGACAATAGTGACAGTTGTGCAAGTATCAAGAGCAACAAAATACAAGAGGTAGCAAACGATATGTTCTTAGAGGAAACAAGCTTCTCGGCATTGCTGGTTGGGGGAGTGGGGGGGGTGGGCGGGGGAGCAGCAGGCAGATGCGAGTGGAGCGCGCGCTGGAGAGGGAGGGGGTGGGAGGACTAGGCAGCGGGAGAGAGGGAGAAAGGAGCGCGAGGGAGGCGTTTTTAGATACATGAAGCCAAAATTACAAGTGAGCATGTTACAAAAGCAAACGTTACGTTACATGAGACAATAGTGACAGTTGTGCAAGTATCAAGAGCAACAAAATACAAGAGGTAGCAAACGATATGCAATAGCATATCTGAGGGAACACGGCCTGGGGGAAGCTGGCTGGGGAGGGGAGGAGAAATGAAAGGAAGGCTGTGTTTGCGGGGAGAGAGAGAGGGGAGGTGCTGGTGTGGGAGGGGGGAGGTGCTGGTGTGGGAGGAGTGCTGCTACGGCAAGGCTGTGCTTGCGGGGAGAGAGAGGGGAGGTGCTGGTGTGGGAGGGGGGAGTTGCTGGTGTAGGAGGAGTGCTGCTAGGGGAGGAGAAGCCCTGGCCGTGAATGCTCGTGCATGTTCACGTGAACTGCAAGAAAACGCCGGGCTGAAACCCCTTAGTTTGAAGAGGATTTTGCCGACATGAATTCGATCCTATCCATTCCTGCGGAATGAGACAGGCTCGACCTAAAAAGCAGGTAGGAACACAAATTGATGAGTCATAAGTCGGATACAATGTGTTCACCATTTGGTATTTCAAGGGAACAATTAATCAAAAAATTGAGTGGACACAACATATGATACAAATTTATACATATAATCATAGCAAGCATTTATAAACAAGGGCTGATATGTCGTGGCTGGGTGATCAAAGTTCTCAACGCATGTTTCGGCACTGGACATGCCTTCATCAGGAGGGCCACAAATGTTTTTCCTACAGAGTAATCCGAAGATACATGTCTTAAACATGAAATACAGTAAAATCAATGGACATACACGGAGTTAAAAAAAAATCTAGGGGGTTAAGCTTTTTACTCAAAAGTTGCCAATAGGTTGCAAAAAATCTGGAATTCACACAGAATTGCGATAACTCAAGATTACCAATCACCAATGTTGGTTAAAAAGGAGTTAATATAGATCACCCATAGTGTGATTACAGACAGTGAGTGTCAAGAATGAAACTCAGATCAACCAAAAAGAGCCAAGAGAGAACCGGTAATGGAAGAAGGAGGAAATGCAGATAAGAATTGCTAGAACTCACAATGAATAGATGATGTCTAAAGCAAGCGTGCTTCAATGTATAGGCTTTGACGATGTCCAAGGCACAAACCTGTGTATCAAAATCTGTCATTATTTATCTTAGTTGAGGGATGACGGAGAATTCACAAACATTTCCGTAGAGAAGCTAGATAGTCCAAATTACACTGATGCTATTGCTAACTGTAGCGTTTATGTAACTCAGGATGCAATCATAAGAAAATATCACTTATTATGTAATAAGAGTTCTGCAGCTTGTTTATTCAAGGGATGGTAGTTATGGATATTTATATAGTACCTATTCAGCTCAGCAGCTACACTGTCTGGCAACATTATTATAAATATTTTAATATAGACACCAAGCAAGGCTACCTCTTTCAGGAGTATATGGCTCGCTACTTGCGTGTTTAAAGAATGTGATAAATCTAGGACCACTGGAGAGTACTAAGCTTCTTGGGTTATTGCACCTCAAATTAGTGTTTACTCTTTGCAAGGTAAAAAGCGGTGCCAAAAACGTAACACTTAACAAAGTAAAGCTGCAGAGTATTACCTGGAAATTTTACTGTAGTGAGTTTTAGATTCTGAACACGGTATAAGAGGCACTCGAGGCAGTAGTTTCTAGAAGGCCATTAAGTGGGCACAAAAAGGATCGATAGGCAACAGGAAACAGTCATAAGACATAGCTTGCTCCGCTCTACTATAACTGAACAGATAAATTAAAGTTGAGAATGGAACAAACTTCAAACCAGATGTATGTATCTTAATCTTACTAATTATACATTGTTACCTCAGTGCTTACGGGGAAAGTGCTCGATAGGTGAAACGGAGGTCCTGCTGTGAGATACTGTCCGTGTAGTTTGCACACTACAGGAAGCCAGGATAACCATAAAATGAGCTACATGTGGTACACACCACGGGGAAAGATACGAAAATTAAAATCTCTGACCCCCGTGAGAGCTCGATTAAAAGTGGCGAGTATTACATGGGTCAGTTGTTAATCAGTATGGGCAAATTAATGTACTCCACCGATGCACTTACCTATACATAAATAAATCCGGCGGCGAACAGATTCGCCATGGTGGAGCTCTTTCAGTTGTAAAATATTGATTTTTTTTTTCCCCCTGGTCGACGTGCTTGCGGCCCAGGACCCAGGCGGGCTGCTGACGGGCTCATGCTGCAAGTACAACAAAAGGAGATGAGAGTAAACCGGAGTTAGCCGTATGATTCTATGGTTCCTGTTAGGGCTCGGAGATTTAACTGTTAAGGACTGACGGATTTTATTTTTGTGGGTACGGGCCTTTTTTGGGTACTGCGCCAGATAGTTCGTACCTGTTTCTTGGCAAGAATGTTCGCCATGATAGAAAGTCGGCGTTTGTGCCGAGTGGGAGTCTTGAGTCCTCCTGTCCGATCACGTGATAACCTACGAGACTCTCTCATGAATGGATAACGTAGACAGACTACACAGTCTGGCTATTCACGTATGATGACTGCAGAAAATAAACGAGTGTCTGGTCACCCCCAAAGCAATGCCGAATATTGGGAATACTCACTGTTACCTGGCAGCGTAGACTGCCTCTGTGCTCACACAAAGCGATACACGAGCGCAGGCGGGCTCGCGGCCCTTGTCCTTCTACTTCCATGGCCCTGGTCTGCCCCCTGTCCTCGGGCTCGGGTCGTGCGCAGCTGATATTAGACCCGGGTCCTTGTCCGTGCTCTCTTTCTGTGGCGGGCGGGCACGCGCGCGCTCGCTCAGTGCGTAAGAGGGGCGCACTGGGCCTTGTTCTCTCACGCATCTGTATAGGAGGCCGAAAGGGGGCACGCGCCGGCAGTCAGACAGACGGACGGACCAAGCGCCATGGAGCCGCCGCTGCTGCTCGCCGCCTGCCTCCTGCTGCTCGGTGGGGCCCGCGCCGACCTCTCAGGTGAGTGCGAGGAAAGAGGGGGGGGACATCTCACCCTTGGGGGGTGGAGGCGGCGGGGGGGGGGGAGTTGGTGTCTGTATGTGTGCATGTGTGTGTGTGTGTATGTGCGCTCGTGTGCCCGTGTGTGTGTCTGTGTGTGTGCTTGTGCGAAAAGCAGGGGCTGTGTGTGTGTATGCATGAGGCGTCCAAGGAGAGAAAGAAGAGACAGGAGAGGGTGAGCGCGCGACCTGATCCCATTGCGGCCGGCTGCGTGCGCGTAACAGCCTCTTGTCCGCTCTGCCTAGTCCTTGAAAGTAAAACGCGTGAAACGATTACAAAAGACTCGCTCTGCGACTGCAGGCCTTTGGCCTGCAATCGCAGGGCGAGACCTAAAAACCAATATGGTTCTGGGAGCAAGATTCTATTTACACCTGCTGCTGCCTGACCTCCAGTTGCCTGACCTCTGGATCTGTACAAGGAGGACATCCTGATGTCTCTCAGCATCACAAGACTAACCCGCCCCATGCGGAGTGACCAGGCCCTTAATCCAATGGCCGAAATGCCCTTTCAACCACAACACATATAGGGTGATGCCTGCTGCTGCCACCTAGTGGAGGGGCTGTTAGAGCGCTATTTCCAGATGAAAGACACAATGATTGAGAATTTGCTTCTATACTGATTCGCATAGGGGAAGTGGAGTAACATGTCAGCACTTTACAAAACTCTTAAAAAATCTAAGAAATTGGTACTCATTTCGCAGTTTATGAAATTATGAAAGTCTGAGGAGATCAGGCTAATATTCAATCTTTCCACCGCAGAGAACATACAAACCTGAGCAGCGGCTCTGTTTGATTTTATGTAGGGTTTCTTGTATAAGGGAACCTATCTACAAAGCTACTGGGTGTTGTGCAGTGGTAGTTTTAAAGGAGTCAAAAAAGGGACTTCAACACTCAATACAGAAAACGAGGAACAGAAAGAAGGGGGGGAAGCAAAAAATACCCAAAGTGTCCAAAGGGGTAAGAGGAAGAGTACAATGTAAAGCACACACATAGGGCAAAGGAATTATGAGATGGGAATATATAGAGTGGAATAATGTAGTGCCTAGAGGACCAAGGAGGGAGTGTTAAGCATTAGGAGCGGGGAAGGGGGAGGGAATTAATACATGGTAGAAATGTATATCAGAATATTGTGATTTAAATATCTTCCTGCTAAAATATCATATCCAGAAAATCAACAAACACAATATTGTAAAGGTAAACATGTATAGGCTTAGTATGGGCTAATATTGCCATTGGGGGGCTCCGGTGACATCATAAACCATGAAACAGAAAGCAGAGCAGTTTATAAATGTCATTAGAATGTTGGAATGTCAAGAGCTTTATTGAAGACAATGGAGTGGTTCCAGGATTATAATGGCTGATAGAAGCCCGAAGCTCCAACATTCCAATGTTTGTCTTCATGTTTTTCTCTTTCAATTTTGAACATTCTACCCTCAGTGAGTGGAATGTTCTAATAGTCTTGTGCCCCTTCTGCCTCTGGCTGTACTGGTTGTTAAAGGCCCTCTCCCTGCCTGCAGCTCGGCCTATAACTCGGGTTCATTGCCTTTAAGAAACCAGGATAGTTCTTGGCAGAGGGCTATAAGGCTATACCAGAACCCCCAGATAATAAAATATGACCACATTACATGTTTCTCTTCAAGTATTTTTTATTACAAGGTTATTTTGTGGTGCTTACTTAATAAAGCTTTTTTTATTCAAACTAGTACCAGCAACGGGCACTGATTGGAATTAGAATGTTTAGGTCTACCTTAAATGAATGAATTGACTCATTGTGAGGACCAGTGGATTTGGCTGCATCATTTGCCACATAGTTATGGATCTACCATATTTACTACATGATGTGCCAGAGACGTTTGCATAGTTTGCAGATTTCCCAAAAATGTTGTTTCTTGATCAAACGGCTAAAATAACTTCCAGAGAATGTGTCACCTAATTTGGCTTTTTGACATGTTAATTTAGACAACTTCCCCACATAATTCAGATACATTTTCCACATAACCCTAGCAGACCTTAGAACCAGGGACACTGGAATTATGCGGCAAGAGAGGACCAATTCAGGCGGCAGAGTTGAGTAAATTATGCGTCACATTTTGTAATAGCATTGCTTCATTGTTTTGTCATGTTTCCAGTTGTTAACACTGTCTGGGCATTGGTTGCACCCCATTAGTACCATTTTAACACCCAACTGCAGCAACAAACAACAGAAAATTGACCAGTGAACGTTTCCAAAAGACCTTAAACTGGCTGGCAACAAGTGTCTCAGCATTTTTAGTAACTTTTGAACCATTTGAGCTAGAATTCTTTTTTTTTGTTAAAATCTGCAGATTTTGCAGCAGATGATTAATTATGTGGCAAATCTATAATTATGTGAAAAACGGTGTTGCCGCACAATCACATAATTCCAGTGGCCCTGCTTATAATGTTATGGGTCTGCAGAGTGGTTATCAAGCTGTCTTCATAATGTTAAACCCCATATTTCACTGGGAACTATAAAATATTTCCCATATTTCATGGTTCCCTTGTGAAATAATATGGATCTTTATGTCACTGCAATTTGGGCACGAAAAATACCCAAACATATAGATATAGATCAAAGCATAAGGCATGTAATCTGGCCTTAAAAAGCTATTAAGGGGTTCTCATGACATCATAAACCACGTGGTCAAAGGCCTGGTGCAGTGGTGGTCACCGCTGTCTTGATATGGTTCTGCTGTACTAATGATTGAAAAGGCATTTTTTGATTTGTCTAAAAGTTTTGACCCCGGGGACGGATTTGCTTGTAATCTGGAAGTCACTTGTTGAAGCAGCTGAGGTCCAGCATGTCCATTGTACCTCGCATGGGAATTTCTGCTCATGCCTTCAGCCCAAACCACTTAACGGATTTAGGCCAAACTTGGCGTGAAAGTAAGACTCTCATCAGAAATCGAGCGCTTGTGGTTTGTGTAACTCTGTTCAGTAATTTTGAGATATAGTTTTTTTTTAAAGTTGTAAAGTGGGCTTTAAAAATTCCATACTGTCTTGGCCATTTGAGATTTGTTAGTCATTCACAAATTCGAAAATAGTTTTCAACCCCTTCGGTGCTGATGACGGCTCCCGGTCGTCATGCGTCACGGTGGGCGTGTGCTGATGATGGCCGGGAGCCGTCATGACCACGCCCGCGATCGGAATGTCCAGCACCGGCGCGGAATGCCGGCCGCAGCCAAGGTGTTAAAAAGGGATCTGATTGGAGGGAACCTTTTCTCCTGTCGTTCTTTCCAGAACTACGAGTCTGTAGTAGGAACTACAGTATGGAGATATCTGATTGGCTGACGTGAGAGTAGCATTTCTCCTGCAAAAGCCAATTCAGGATGCGGGCCACAGTTCCCGTGTTCTGAAGATAAAAAAAAGGGGCTTATAAGGATGCCGAGTAGGTGTGCCCTAACCCCCAAGTCATAGTGGGTGGACCATCAAAGTCCATTTTACGTTAGTTTAAATAAAAAAAAGAAGGTATGCATGATTTAATTTCCTTACTCGTGAATCCCCAACCCCAAAATTATTATCCAGCGACTGGGGGAACCAGTGTTGGGTATTCGTAAATCAGAAATTAAACATGCGATTCTGAGGCAAAGTTCAGGTCAAAGTAAATAAATAAATATAAGACCTTCACAAAGGTCAGGCTCTATGGGCCAACCCTTATGCAAAGCGGGATTGGCCACCTTACTCCCGCTGCACACGGCTAACTGCTGTGTGGAGCTGTAGTTGGTTTCCCATGGTGGGTTGGGCATTGGGTGACAGGACTCAGCAGTGCACAATGGGGTTTGGCCACCCACGGTGGGTTGGATGGAGGGTCTGAAAACAGGTCGGATCCTGCGGCCACCCCTGCAGCGCCCTGCTGGAGGCCATGCACGGATGTATGACATTACAACGCATGCTTTTACCACGCATGCCTTTACATCGCAGTTTTTACAACGCATGCTGTTACTACTCATAGCGTTAAGGGGTGCTGGATAGTGAATAGTTTAATTTACTATTCCAACTCCAGTCCCCGTGGATAGTAGGGAAGGTGTTGGATAGTATATTAAATCCATTCCCTATCCTAGAGCGCCCCCCAGCGCAATCCTTTGTAATGACATGCGTTGTAATAGTTGCGTCGTAAAGGCACTGCGTGGTAAAAGTTGCGTTGAAAAGGATGTTTCCCCCATGTGCATCAAGGGATGGCTGCCCCCTCTGGGTGAAGGTCAGGTCCTGCAGCCCACTCCTTCTGCCCAGATAGAGGTTGAAAATGAATACATCACCAAAAAAACAATGGCAGTCAGAAAAAAACACAGATATAATAGCACTAAAACTCGCCAGTCGTGATTACCAACACACTTCACGTGCCATGGTAGTCGATATTTTGGCTATGATATTGTTGTAGCACAATATTTAAAACACTATACTCAGCAGAATGCCTAGGACACACAGTGACAAGGAAGATACAAGCAGGGGACATGGGTCAATAAATCTAGGGCGCCAGGGTCAGTAGCATTATGAGGGGGGTAAGAAGTAGGAAATATTCATAGGGAACCAGGGAGTAGAAGAGTTACAGCTAGTAAACAGAGTGAGAGAAAGAGAGAGAGAGAGAAAGAGAGAGAGAAAAAAAGAAAGAGAGAGAAAAAGAAAGAGAGAGAAAAAGAGCGAGAGAGAAAAAGAGCGAGAGAATTTGTGTATGGCAAGGTGCCAGGGGTTTAAGAGTGGCAGGTAAGAGGGAGGTTATTTTATTTTGTAAGGTCCTGGAGTAGGGGAAGTTAGGTGACTATGGGCAGTAGAGATACGTACAAGTAGGGTGGCTAAAGGAAAAAGTAGGCACGAGGTACCCTATTTTGTCATTTAATAGCAAAATCCTGAAGTGAGACTGTGTCAGATGAAGACAGCTATTTTACACCGAGGTGGGCATATTTTCCGTTGCCTTTCTGAACTCACCTGCAGCCCTGGCGGGGTTCCACTTCTACTTTTATCGATTTTAAGCCCCCTCTCTAATAATGCCGGGGTTAATGGTCGCCCTACAGCCTGCGGTAATTCAGCGCAGCTTCCCGGCACAGCACGGGCCGCTGAGCGCATTGCATTCCCGTCACCACTCCTAAAGGCACATAAAATGACAATTATTTCGGATTTTTACAGCTCTTGAGCTCTGAAATTAAAATCCCCTGTAGCAGAAAGTCTGTGTCAACATCAGTCATATTTAAAGAATAGAAACAGAGGCCCCTCTCTGCTCAAAAATAATCTACTTTCTGTTGCATTGGACTGACTTCTGTCAGGCTCTCTCTGCATTGCAGTCTGTGTGTCGGAGAAGCAAGAATCACTCAACAGGGGTTCTTACATCTGGAATCCTCTTCCCTCTCTCCTGCTTCTCCAAGTATCAAATGACTTTCGATTCAGAAAAGGGCCTAAAGCATTGACCTTCTAAAATCCATTTTCTGTTTCTCCTCTTATAATAAAGGTGATTATGTAGCGTGGACCTAGTGACATGGGTAGCAAGGCGCTTTACCATTTCCAGTTAGAAGATTTGGGATAGAATATGGGATAGGGAAAGAATTGGGAATGTATAATGTAGAGAGAGAAAGAGATAGTGTATTTACTTGCAAAGTTGTATATAGCACAGGCTAGACCTAGAGGTATCAGAGTTACAGTTACATAATTAAATCAATTACAGGAGCCAATTATAGACATAGGAGAAAAACATGAGATTACACAGTAATATGAGTTATTAGCGCGTAGCATAGCCAAGACGCACGTCTTATGGGGAATGAAAGGTAAAGGGGGAATGGTAAACAGAAATTAGTCGAGGCCAAACAACAAATATATTTTAAAATGGAAAATTCTACTCATGATAGGTTTTCTCAAATGAAGTGAGTGGCCTTCCATCTTTAAGGATTCACGAAACTTCCCAGGAGTGTGCATGGAATCTGCTCAAGTCTAAGATTTAAAAGCATATTCCTGTTGCCCTTTTGGGCATATGAGCCGTTTTTTTTTTATCTGGCAGAAAATATTTTTCATGAAAGCAAAACCCCTTCCTGTCCTCTCTCATGAAATAGGGCGGTGTTCAGGGACCTTTTCTCTCCAATTTACACACTTTCACCTGCTTTTTTGGGAGAATAGTTGCATGCGTAAAGGGGAATGGGAAAAGCAAGCATTAGTTTTCTGAATATCGACAAAAAATAAAATGTTTATGATGGTTCTCTGTGCTTAATTTGACCCGGTGGTTGCAGGCGAGGGTCCACCCCACTGACACTCCTTTTTGGGGACCAGCACTTATTTTTCTTGATCAGACTTTGACTCAGAGCAAGAGAGTGAAATCAATCAGTCAAGCATTTGTACAGCGCACACTGTCACCCTTGTGTGTATCTGGGGCTGTGCCTGTGTAGAAGAGTCAGGTCTAGAGTCTCTTTCTGAAGTCTGACAGTGAGGGGGCAGTACGAAGCTGGAGCTAAAGGTCGTTCCAGGTCTTGGCAGCGATGTAGGAAAAGGAGCAGCCATCGCTGCGGCTGCGCCGGATGCGGGAGGTGTGCGAGGGCGAGTCAGGAGGAGCGCAGGTGTCTGGAGGGTTGGTGGAAGCTCAGTCGATTGGTTGATGTAGGCAGGTCTTAGGTTGTGGAGGGATTTGTAGGTGTGTGAGGATCTTGAATTGGCATCTCTTCTGAATGGGGAGCCAGTGGAGGTCTCTAAGGTGGGGAGCAACTTGGGTTCATTTGGGGAGATCTATGATGAGTCTGGCTGCGGCGTTCTGTATGGTAGAGGGAAAAACACACAAAAAGTAAAGAGGAGAAAGAGTAGGAAATAAAAAAGGTACAAAGTGAGAAAGAAAAATTGAATAAGAACCACATAAGAGTGAAAGAAAGGGGCAGGAAATGTATGGTGGTGGAAGAAGGAAGCATGAGGTGGAATCTAGACTGTGCAGCATTGGTATTTGGCAATCCCGACATTCTCAGCGATGGTTGCAGGCTTCTGGGAAAACGTTTGGGCACGGACACTCTGTATTTTACCAATTGGTTTGGGCACCGACACTCAGTATTTTACAAATGAAGTATTGCATTCTCTACCTTCCCAGTTTCCACCCTCTGCCTTGGGTACACTCCTGTGAGTGCCCACATTACCACCCTACACCCTAAAATACACCATACTGCGGGGATTTTTTATGACATTAAAATGCATCTGCGAGGGTAAATATCCTCAGGGGGAACAGCGTTTTCTACGCAACTTTTACAACGCTGTGCCTTTACGACGCAACTTTTACACCGCAAGTCGTTACAACGACTTGCGCTGGGGGGCGCTCCAGGATAGGGAATAGTTTAATTTACTATCCAACTCCTTCCCTACTATCCACGGGGACTGGATTTGGAATTATAAATTAAACTATTCACTATCCAGCGCCCCCCAACGCAAGTCATTGTAACGACTTACGTTGTAAAAGTTGCGTCGTAAAGGCATGCGTTGTAAATGCATGCGTAGTAACGACATACATCCTATCCTCAGATCTTGACTCTGTCAGTCACAAGTGGTAGCTTTTGGCCATAAACGCTTATGCCAGTGTGGTTCGTGCAGGCCTACCAGCTTCTTCAATCTGTTCAAAATTCCTAGGCCAATACAGAAGAGATGCAAGTGCCCTGCTGGTAACAAACCTGCCCTGACTCCCAAGGAAGAAAGAAGTACATAGAGTGCGAACTGTTATCCTGGTCTTTGAGATGCATTGAAGTCTGGGTACCATTAAAGCACCAGGCTCTTTTCTTTGACATGTGCCCAGATGTAGATATAGAAACAAACGAGGCTCTGCAGTCTGCCAGATTCTGGAATTTACTGCCATGAGAGATTAGGAAACACAATATTAAATTTTTTAAAACATCCATATCTTTTCCATCTCAATACCCTTTCAGGCATAGAGTGACGCATAAATTATGCAAAAAAGAAGGAGAGAACTCTGGGTAGTTCTCAAGTTTAGGTGGAAAGCAGCTCCTGTATAGAGCACTCTCAACACTAGTGACACTCCCTAAATTTGCTCACCTCAAATGCCTGCTTTTCTATCAAAGTCTTTAAGCATATGATTAGCACAGTGCCATCCACACCGAGATAGAAAGGGACAACGTCTTTTGCCATTTCTACAGCAAAGTCTTTAAGCATAGGACTAGGACAGTGCTGTTAGTATTTTACCAATTCAAAGCTGTAATACTGTGCCTGGAGTGATAAATGGCTTATGTCATTTCACAGCTTTTCTATCTCGGCGTGGATGCACTGTGATAATCCAATGCTTAAAGACTTTGATAGAAAAGCAGACATTTGAGGTGAGCAGATCTAGAGGGCCGCTGGTGTTGAGAGTGCTCTATACAGGAGCTGCTTTCCACCTGAACTTGAGAGCTACCCAGAGTTCTCTGTTTCTTTTTTTGCATCTTTTCCATCTCTATATTTTCAGTGTCTTTTTAAGGATTCGCCATAGTGCTTTTGTTTGTTGTGTTTCCAAATGTTAGCACAAATGTTGATGTAAAGATATAATGTAATGTAATGTAACATAAAACGACTTGTAAAGCACCAACTAATCACCAGTGAAGGTCTCTAGGCGCTGAGTGGGTGCGGGAGGTCTGGAGCATCAGTCGAAGAGCCAGGTTTTAAGTTTCTCGCGGAATGTTGTGAGCGAGGTGGCCTTTCTGATGTCCGGGGAGGGTGTTCCAGCTCTTTGCTGCTAAACAAGTGAATGAGCGGACTCCTGCCCTGCGTCTGCGAATTCGGGGAATGTGTGCGAGGGACAGTGAGGCTGATCAGAGGTTGCGGGTTGGCTGGTGGAAGTGCAGATGGCGGTTGATGTAGGTAGGTCCATTGTAATGCAGTGCTTTGTAGGCGAGGGTTAGTATTTTGAAATGGTTGCGTTTCTGAATGGGGAGCCACTGGAGTATCCAGATGTGAGGGGTGATGGGTGTGGCGGGGTAGGTTGTGGACCAGTCTGGCAGCGGCTTTTCAGATGGTCTGGAGCTTGTGTGTGAGGTGGGCGGGTATTCCATAGTAGAATACTTTGCCGCAGTCTAAAGTGCTTGTGATCAAAGCCTGGGTGACAGTCTTTTTGGTGTCCACAATCTACCAGCTGTTGGTGTAAAATGTCACTGGTGCATTCTGTGAAATCCATAAATGATGGTGTTAAAATTCCACCAGTAATTTATAAATGTTAGTGCAAACTCGCTGTAGTGCAAACTATGCAATCTGGCTTATTCTGCGTTATCCTGTTTTATCTAACAGCTCCTCAGCAGTTTACACACACCTCATCGCTAGTCTTTCTTCTCTCTCTCCTAGGATGCCTTGCTGAGTTTGGGGTCCGTCATCGATGTCTCCTGCATCCGGGAAGTCATCAAAGATGCGCTCACCGCCGTTCTCCCAAAAGTGGTAAGGTTGAGGCCAGTGGCCGCCCTCCCTTCTTCTCTTGGCTTGTGATTTGCTTACTCGCTCGCGGAGCCATCTAATTGACTATTGGGAACAGGAAATGCGGCCAATCAGCACTTAAAAATTCAGGGACACAGCATCCCTAAATAATTGCTCATTGCTCATAGGCTCAGCACATTTTCGTGTCCTCTTTACAAGGCCAAATAAAACGTATAAATGAATGTTCACCAAACTGAACTGACCTGGGCATTTTGAAAGGAAGAATTTTTGCTCCTTGGAATTATATTGTATACTTTTTAAGTAAGTGCATTTTTCCTTGAGTTAATTATCTGAAATTAATACAATTCATCACCGCAAAATAAAGATAATCTAATTGAAATATCAAGTATCCGTTCCGGTCCTGGTTTCCAGATATTTTATGCACAAATGGTAAAAAGCTGTGTTAGTCACGAATCTTTGAAGTCTTTTTTAGAAAATTAAAATAAAATGGAAATAAATTTGGAAAAGAGTACAATCATTATATATGTCACATTGCATTAGAATGAAAACAATGAAAAATATAAAACAAGGTTAATCATGCACAATCTATCAATTTATAATGTTTTCAGCAGAGATCACAAATAAAAATGCTTGGTTCCTTTAGTTTTTGGAATTGTTTTTTTTTTCTGTTAAGAGAGAACTAAGGAGTCAAAAGTAAATATTGTGTTCTCAGAGAAGGCACCCTAGTGAGTCCTGGTTTGATGCTTGATAAAAACCGATTTCAAAATATTGTTTCTAGTGCCAAGTAATAAGAGACAGATTCTGAAAGTATAATTTTTTTTTAAAAACTGGTGTAATCTCTTGCCTAGGTTCAACCTATTGTATTTACTTCGAGAGAAAATTCTGGAGAGGGTTTTTTTTTAATTAATCATTCAAGTGGGGTCAGGGAGAAGTAAATAAGAAGACCTCAGTTCTGCTTTTACAAGGAAGTGCATTTCAGATCAGAATATAGACTTAAATCAGAGCTAAGTCATGGCATCCTCCTGGGGCAGCAGATTTCAGGAGCTTCTATGGGGGGCTTCTATAAAGGGGGCACATTTTTGCTGCTGTTGGGAAGTAATTATTCGGAGTGCTGCAGCAGACACTGAAACAAATGCAGCATTTGTCCTATTTTTTTCTCAAATTATACTTATGGGAATACCGCGAGACCCTAGACCCATGTCCTACCGAGGCATAGACTTTCTTGCTATGGTTGCTCGACGCAATATCGACCTAGTGCTGCAATATTTTACACCGCTTATTTTGGTTCCAAGTCTTTCCCCTGTATTTTGCCGATCTTCTGGCAAAAGCACTCATATAAGTGTGAGGATGCCCATATTTGCGCGTGCCGTTCAGATGACAGACTAGCTTGAACAATTGAGAGGCACTCGTAAAATACCAGGCCAAATAGGGACAGTGTCACATTCATTCCCACTTTTTCAGTAGAGTGAGTGATCTAGGATTATGGCCTATACTTTACACATGATCAGCAGCTCTGTTCTTTCCCATCCCTTGCTTCACTTGTAGCGCATTACTGAGCCAGGGCTGAGTCTACTGCACACTGCATTATGCGGTCTAGCGAATGCAAGCGCATAAATCGAAGGACACATCCTGATCCTTGGATTGTGTGCTGGAAACTGTAAGTCAATTGACTTTGAACAGTGTAGTACCATGGAATTCTCTTACTAAAATATTTCCGTCAAGGCTTGAGCTTTCAGATGCTCATGTGAGTCTAAAGAATCAAAGAGTGTGAGACTGAATTTAATAACATAATCAGAATTTAACATAGGAGGGTTTAAAATGAAAAAGGAGAAAGGAAAGCAAAGCAGTTTACAATTGTAATTTTATCCACAAATCTGCTCAATTAAAATAAAGACACGTTTCGGCAAGCCATGGACATAATCTGGTGCTGATAAGAAAGAAGTGAAAGAGGAGTTTGAGCTTGGCCTCCAAAACTCCATAATTCTTGGGATGTCCTTCAAACAAATCATAATCTGGGTTATTTTAAGAAATGGTGATCATCATAAAAAGTTTTAAATGTAGCAGTACATTTGAAAATGACAAAGATTGTAGCTGTATACAATTTCTAATATACGTAGCCATCATATGGATATCCCATTCAAATCTGTACAGTTCAAGGCCCATTCATTCAAGGAAACATAGGTAAAGCAAGTCTTAAATTTAATTAACTTCTAGCCTTCCTGAGAAGCAATGTCCCCTAAAGTGTGGTAATACTTCGAACAAAAATTAAATGCCACAACATTCGGCACCACATTGTGTTAAAAATCCAGTATACAACCTACAGAAGGTCCGGAATAATGCAACAAAATTAGTTACGACAGTCACAGTTAAAGAATCCCCAACTCCAATCCAAATTTCAGTCAACCACAGTGGCTCATAGTCGAATAACATTCAAATCAAACTCAAGCAGGGACCCACTCCCACAAGCCGTCCACAGTAAGTATGTTCCTGGTTAGGATGGCCGCGAACCATAGGTATGTTCAATGGAAAACTCAACCCATGAAATGAAGGCACTGGTACCATTCCGTGGTTGGCAGAGAAGATGAATGGAAATATATTTTTCAGCAAAAAAAGCAGAATGATACAACTACCGAAAGTCGACCAACAAGGCTGTTACAGGACTCCCAGCCAGTCAGAACTGGTCGCTCCTCTCGCAGCTCGTCCCTCCTGTGCCAGCTATCTGTGCATGCGACCTGCATTCTGTGCCTGATATCGCGCTCTCCGTGCCAGCGACCTGCTATCTGTGCCAGCGACCTGCATTCGGCCCGGTATCGTTGCCTGCATTGCTCAATTTTGTGCCAGCTATTTGTGCCAGCGACCTGCATTGTGTGCCATTGATTGTGCCAGTGATTGTTTTTGTTTGTGCCCGCGACCTCGCTCTGTGCCAGTGATCTCGCCCAGCATTGTTGTTGTGCCCTTAGCCCGTCCCTGCCGCTGCTCCCCCGCGGCCCCACCCCCGCTCCCTCCAGCTCCCACTGACCCTCCACACTAGCCACCCCCACTAGCCACCCCGCTCCCGCCTCCCAGCTGCTCCTCCCTCGCCCCACCCCCTCCACTCTCCACTTATGACAGAGGCACTTGCGAGCAGCGTTCACGCGCAGCGGACGTGCCCTATGCGCGCCGAAGGTGCGCCAAAGGTAAGCCCGTCTACGCCCGTCCGCGCCTGGACCGCGGCCAGCGCAAGACCCCCTGGCCCTCGCATTAACCACTCCACCCGCCTAACGTACGACGCCGCAACCCTCACTGCGCTCAACACCGGCCGCCTCCCCGACTGCCACCAAGCCGCCCCTGGACGCACCCATGGTCCCTTCACCTGTCAATCCTGCAAGTTCTGCTGCATCAGGACCCACTCTACATCCACAAACGCCAAACAGAGCTCAGACAGTAACCACCTGAAATGTATCCTACTCAACACTCGATCGGTCCACAGGCACTCCATCGAACTATGGAACCTGCTGGACAACACTACGCCAGACGTCGCCTTTCTCACAGAAACCTGGATGAACGCCTCATCAGCACCCGACATCGCAATAGCCATCCCAGACAGCTATAATATCATCCGAAAGGACCGCATCAACGAGACAAGAGGAGGCATCGCCATCGTCCACAAGAACACCATCCGCATCACGACCAGCTCCGACGATACCCTCACAGCCGCCGAACACCTCCACTTCCAGATTCACACCGACCCCAAGACCACACTTAGAAGCACCCTCATCTACAGACCACCAGGACCCCGCGCACAATTCAACGAAGACATCACTGACTTCATCAGCCCAAACGCCCTCCCCTCCGAAGACTACATCCTACTAGGGGACCTCAACTTCCATCTGGAAAAGAACAACGACAGCAACACCACCACCCTTCTGGAGAACCTCACCAATCTCGGACTCAAACAACTAGTAAACACCCCCACCCACTACACCGGACACACGCTCGACCCTATCTTCTCCTCCAGCAAACACGTCTCCTTCAATCACGTCACAGGACTTCACTGGATGGACCACATCTGCGTTCACTTCAGCTTCAGAAAGAACACAACCCACCACCACCCACAACAAGTCCCCCGCAGAAACTGGAACAAACTTACCACCGACCAACTCACCACTTCGCTAAGACAAAACCTTCCCACCAAATCATCGGACCCTAATCAAGCAGCCATCAATCTCACACAATGGATCACCTACTGCGCTGACGAATTAGCGCCCTTGAAAAAGCAACACAACAAGCCAAGTAGCAAAAAAGCCTCCTGGTTCAACGACGACCTCAAGAACTCCAAAAAGAACTGCCGCACCCTCGAGAAAGCCTGGCGAAAAAACCCAACCACAGACAACATGACCGCCCTCAAGGACGCCACCCGCAAACACCACCAGCTGATCCGATCCACCAAGAAATCTGCATTCAAGGATCGACTCGACAACAACGCCCACAACAGCAAGGAACTCTTCAGCATCGTCAAAGAGCTTACCAATCCCAGCGCCGACACCAACGACATCACTCCCTCTCAAGACCTCTGCGACTCTCTAGCCTCGTTCTTCCACAGTAAAATTGCTGACATACATAACAGCTTCGGCGACCAGTCCACTCCCCTCACCACCGAACTGAAGCACCCCACCACCACCCTTTGCGCCTGGAACCCGATCAGCACCGAAGACACCATCCGCTTGATGAACTCCATTCACTCTGGATCCCCAACCGACCCATGCCCCATCACATCTTCAACAAGGCCGACTCCATCATAGCACCCCAACTCCGGGATATCATCAACTGCTTCCTCAACACCGCTACCTTCCCGGAAAGCTGGAAACATGCCGAACTCAGTGCCCTCCTGAAGAAACCTACAGCAGACCCCACTGAACTTAAGAACTACCGCCCCATCTCGCTCCTCCCTTTCCCTGCCAAAGTCATAGAGAAGGCCGTCAACAGTCAGCTCGCCGCCTTCCTCGAGTCCAACGACTCCCTCGACCCCTCACAGTCCGGCTTCCGAGCCAAACACAGCACCGAGACCGCCCTCATCGCAGCCACAGATGACATCCGAACACTACTCGACAACGGGGAAACAGCTGCCCTTATCCTCCTGGACCTCTCCGCAGCATTCGACACGGTCTGTCATAGCACCCTTGTACAACGCCTCAGCAACGTCGGGATACAAGGAAAAGCATTGGATTGGATCATATCATTCCTCGCCGGAAGAACCCAGAGAGTCTGCCTCCCCCCTTCAGATCAGAGGCCACCGAAGTTATCTGTGGCGTACCACAAGGATCATCGCTCAGCCCCACCCTCTTCAACGTCTACATGAGCCCCCTTACATCCATCGCACGCCAACACAACTTCAACATCATCTCCTATGCTGACGACACACAGCTGATCCTCTCCCTCACCAAAGACCCAAACACCGCCAAAACCAACTTACATGAAGGGATGAAAGACGTAGCCTAATGGATGAAGAATAGTTGTTTAAAACTGAACTCAGACAATACGGAATTCCTCATCCTAGGATCATCCCCCTCTGCATGGGACGACTCATGGTGGCCACCAGCCCTAGGCAACGCGCCCAAACCAACGGACCATGCTCGCAACCTAGGATTCATCCTAGACTCCTCCCTCTCGATGACCAGACAAGTCAACGCCATCTCATCATCATGCTTTAACATCTTGCGTATGCTCAAAAAGATCTTCCGATGGATCCCCACCGAAACAAGAAAGACGGTCACCCATGCACTTGTCACTAGCCGACTGGACTGCGGAAACACCCTGTACGCCAGAACCACAGCCAAATTACAGAAAAAACTCCAACACATTCAGAACGCCTCAGCCAGACTCATCCTAGAATTACCCCGCCACAATCACATTTCCGGCCACCTGAGAGACCTTCATTGGCTCCCCGTCAACAAGAGAATAACGTTCCGTCTCCTCACCCACGCGCACAGAGCCCTCTACGACCTAGGACCCAAATTCCTCAACACGCGCCTTACCTTTTACACCCCCACCCGCCAACTACGATCGTCCAATCAAGCCCTCGCCCCGATTCCATGCATCCGAAAAACCACCATGGGAGGAAGATCTTTCTCCTACTTAGCGGCCAAAACCTGGAACTCTCTCCCCACCCACCTCCGTCTTACACAGAACCACCTCTCCTTCAGAAAACAACTAAAAACCTGGCTATTTAATAAATAAAGAACCCCCCCCCCCTCAAGCGCCTTGAGACCCTCCGGGTGAGTAGTGCGCTATACAAATTCTTTACTTACTTACTTACTAAGGCGAGAGGCCTATCAAAATAGACTTCAAGATTTTTGAAGTCGTATGGCCAGGCCTAGGAGGTCAAGTGCCCATCTAAGAAAAGAAGGATTGATAGCATTCAATTTTAGTAGTCTTCATGCATCCAAGAATGAACAACAATAAGCACTCCCAAAAAATGAAATAAACAATAAGTGACGTTTGTACCCAGCCACAGTGGCATTTAGGCGCTATCTATACAACGTACGTTTTAGCTGGAAGGCAAGCAGACCGACATCTGCTTCTAAGTGCAAAGTAGTAATCCCAGCTGGCAGGAAGGAAACCATAGGCTTTCTGTGGGAGGCACAAACTCACCGCAGTGCCATGTCACCATAAGGACACACGTACCCACCAACAATACTGTCAGATCCACAGCTAGCACTCTGTGCCAAGAACTGCAAAGGAAGGGAGGGTTAGCACATTCTAGCAGCAGACACATCAGGGACAGCATGGCGAGAGACAAACACTCCCCAAAATTAATGAAACAATGTAACAAAAGGAATATCGCTGTAAAGATTAAAAACCTTGCAAATGCTCATTTAAGGCTTATCTTCTGTGGTGACCCCTGAGAATTTAACAGCCACAGAATATAAAACGCCTTCGATGTAGTATGTATCAAAATTCACTAAGCTCCAAAACTACTTCAAGTTACATCCGAAAGAGAAAGAAAATTGAAACATGTGACCAGCCATCACCGAATCCACTTGTCACAGGAAGTGGATAATTACTAGCATTTGCATTTTTGTAGGATAGCTTTAATCTCATTTTGTAAGATGCTCATAAACTGCTATTTTTAAGAGCCTCAGGTAACTGCAGGGTTAAGTTTTCTGTTACTCCAGAGATCAGTCTGACTCTCTCTTCATAGCTCCAGGGATTGATAGAATATCTCTGCACACCTGGCACCCAGGCTCCAACCACCACATAACATTGACACATTGCTTGCAGTTGCAGGGCATATCATCCAAATAAACAACTTCTGAGATAGGGGAGGCCTGCACCTGCAGTAAAAATGGGATGAGTGGTGTTTTACTGGGAAGCTGACAGTACCTTCTTACAGAAGAAGTGCAGAGAGTGAATTTTGATTAATCTTTCAAAAGCCTCCATGCTCAACAGGAAGGCAGCAAATAACTATGAGCTGTTCCAGCTCAGTTATCAACTTTTGTTATGGATTCCACTTAAAAATCTTTCTATCTCCTGCCTGGTTAGCAAGTCTCTGGTTGTTGTGAAAGCCAAATTATAGTGCAACGCTCTTTATTTTCAGCGTGGTGTCTGGTAATTGTCTCCCTATCGCTACTGTAACATAAGCCATTTACACTCTCTGTCAATGTACTTGTTGATGAGGAACAAGGCTCTGTTCTCTGAATCTCTTTTGTGATTGAAATTGGCCTGCATTAAGATATTCTAATGGCGGACGGGCAGTGTCCGTGCTGCGCGGAACGCCTACTCCGCGAGTCACCGCAGAGCGGGAAGCGTGGCGCCCATGTTTTGTTACAAGGGTCATGGCACCTTCTAGAAAACTTGCATTATTTTGTAGACATAGTTATGCTAACAATCTCTATTCAAAGAGGAGAGGAAATGCAGGCCTAATTTTACCCTCTCTCCATCCTATTAGCTGTGAGTCATTGTTGTGCTGGAAGAATGGCAGATGCAAAGTATTGTGGGCTCTTTAGAAATAGATCATTAAGCCAACGCGCATTGGGTTCTGGCACCGCCTGCTTTCTGTCGGAAGCAGCTGACAATTTGTATTCTATTTGCTCATGCCATTGTCGGCTTCACCGAGTTGCCAATTTCCCATGTCTCAATGGAAAATTTTAATTTTGAGATGACATAGGTGGCATGTTTTGATTTGAAGGTGACACTGACCCAGTCAGACAAAAGTTGGACATAGCTGCTCTCTCACAAGGATATTCCCATCTAGCATTAGTAATTGCAATATTACTAAATGTGTTGTAGAAGGATGCTGTGTGCTAGAGCTAGCTAACAATCACATGAGGGACTGCCAGTGTAGGTACAGAAGGCCATGTCTGTCCTGACACTACTGTCAGACCTAGGGAGTGGTCGATTGTGCATGATAAGGAATGGTCGCCAGTAAGGGGCAGCCGGGTGCTACACATGCAACCGTGGTCTGAGGTCACTGCCTCTGCTGCCCCTATTCTCATATGTCGTGAAGGCATCAATGGAAATTTAAAGTAAATCAGAGCTCTCATCAGTCACGGCCCGTGCAGGTAAGAGCGGTGGGGCAGGGGGCGTGACAAATAGGGAAAATAAAATAAATAATTAAAACTGCTTACCTTGAGCTCGCCACATCTCAAGGTAAGTGGTTTTATTTATATTCCCTATTCCATAGTTTGTCACTTCCACCACCACCACCCCTCCCCCACCCCACGGGCCACCACTGGCTCTCATAGTCCTGCCACCCCTCCCCTGCCCTTACCCATGTCTTCAGCAGCAAACTGGCGACTGTTGAGGGTCAAATGGTGGGGCAAACGGTCAACTCTGCAGTCCCATTGGGCGAGTCGTAGTATGTGGAAAATCATGTTTGCTTGCTATGACATTCTGCTGAATCACATCAATGTTTTGAGAGTTGCGACAGATGATGCTGGATCCAAGCTGGTTTGCAAGAATCCATGCTTGGGGGTCTGTTCCAAAGAGGGGGGACTTGTGAAGCTTTTTGCCCTGTCTCTGCAGTTTTCAAGGACCCTCTATCAGTGTCACGAATGAACCTGTCTTTTGTTTTTACTGGATCAGGTTAGCGGGTGCTAAGATTCACTCGGTGTAAGTGATCCACCAGTGGTAGCCAGAGCGGAGTAGGCAGCGTTTTCCCATAGGATGTTTCATGAAAGTTGATCCTTAATACAATAAAATCAATCAAGATTACATTTTTAACACAACATAATATAATACAACAAAGATGCAGACATTTTCTATCATATGGACCATTTAAGCCCTGGTCCTGAGAAGGTGAAGCATGCGAATCAGTCGGGGGATAGAAGGGTGTGTGGTGCTCTCAAGCTTTGTCTTGGTTTTCTGCTAGAAGCCAATCACTGGGCCAGCCTGTTATGGGTGAGGTTTTTACAGCATTCACAGTCCTTGGATATGTGCAGTGATTTCTTAGGCAGCAAAGGGGAGTTTTGCTGCTGTGGCAGATAACAAGGGCAAAAACAAAGTTCCTGCATCTAGTTTATTTTAGAGTCATTGTAGCTAAGGTTCCTGCAGTGCTTCAGAGCACTATGTGATCTGTGTTGAGACTTGAAGGACAATAAAGACCAATGAATAGTGCTGTAACTAACAGTAGTTGCTAACTTCTTCTGGTGCCATGTGGTGCCTTGACATCATTAGGTAGCATATTGGATTACGACCACGTTGAAATCTTCAAACTCGGATATCGCACGGCCAGCCACAAGAGTGTTTCTTCCACTGGAGGATTTCTACTATCAAGTGGCTTGAGCGGGGCTTCTCGGAGCAATCGGAGGCCGGTTCTAGAAAAGGGTGATATATAAGGTGTCTTTTGGGCGGGACCTCAAATTCCCACTGACTGGAGGTAAGAAGTGGCCTCCTAAAGTCTCCTGACCCAGATGGGTGGTCACAGGTTCTAGTCCAATGTTAAGCCGAATGAGTGTGCTGCGGTATTGAGAGAGGGGTGGGTCGCCATCATCTGTTCAGCTTGGAGAGGTCTCTACCAGATCTGCACTAAGGCACAGCTGGCCCAGGATCACAAGGAGGTTCTTCAATCTCAGAAGACTAGCTGTATCATTCTATCTGTTGCTATGGCCTTCCTTGGGCTAGAAGGTGATTTCAGTCCATATAACTCCAGACAAACAAACAAGCTCCTCAAGCCGGGTTGCATACTCGCTTTCTTCTGGCTTTGTCCCATCGGGTGGGAAGCAGCAGCATGGAGCTCTCACAGCCAGGAAGCATTGTTCTCCTCAAAGCACGGGTTCAGTCTGTGGTTCTCGAAGTAGATACTGAAAATATTTACCATCTACTTGTTACAGAGGAGCTGAACACGAGTCCAGGTCCCACTAATGTGTCTTATTTTATTTATTTATTTAATCCTTAAAGTGGGTCCACAGATTACACTTAAAGCCATGACAGTCAATAATAAACACAGTGAGTTAAAATACATGTGATTAAAACCACAGAAAACAAGATGAGTATAAACATAGTACATTATAAATAAATGTGTAGAGATCAATTTATATCAAGAAAGCTCCTAAAACACCTTATTAATCAATAAAAAATATAAACACAGGAAATCAAATCTTTCAGATCCTGTGTGTCATGGATGACAAGAAACCCCATCCTTCTTAATCCACACATTATCACCCAATGGGATCATGTTAAAAAATATTTCATAAAGAATCTACGCACAAGAAGTTGACCTTTAAATAAAATTGCATTTTACTTCTTCGTACAAACCCAGTTGTAATCTTTATATTTGTAAACAATAATGTTGCAAATCAGTCTGGAAAATTTGATTTTCGGCATGCTTTTCAAAGTGCCACTTGATTGGCTCAATAACCCCTCATAATTATTTATGGACAACTGCTGTAAACAATAAGAATACACAATTCCAAAAGTGTACGTTTTTTTACTATCGCTAGCAAGTTCCCATCAAATTACTTTTTTCAATGAATTTTCAGGACTTCTAAATAATTGATGAAAATATCGAATTATTTGTCAGTGGGCAGGGAAAATAATATTCTTAATGCCCAGGTCAAGACAAATAATTTCGAGAGAGGTGGAGGAACTTATGACAAGGTAACTGTTAGAAAGTGGGTTTCTGGTTGGCAGAGGTATGGACCTGTCCAAGCAGGAACCACAATTCCAGTCAAGGTAAGTCACAAACACCATAAATGTACCTATGCTCACCCTCTGATATCTTGTCACAGAGCAGTCAGGCTAAACTTGCTTCTACTCCATTTAAAGCAACTGGGACCACACTAGCAATACACACCTTTATTAGCAAATAGAAGTCCCTCCTTTCTTATGCGTTAAAACCTGCAAAAGGACAATTCCTGTAGGCTTTGATTTTGCAGCCTGAAAGGTATTATATGGGACCCGAGACACATTATTTGAAAGTTTAGCCAGGTAACCACTTTTGTTTGCTGTGGCCTGCCTAGACAACCTCGCTTAAGCCGGCAGGGGGTTGTTTTTCAGCTTTCAGGCAACCATCTCAATATGGCCACCTTGTATGCAGTTTTTCAAAGAAGTCCATAGGTTGACCAAGCAATCACCGCAAATTCCCAACACCAGAAGACACCATCAATCATTATAAAAGCATGCATTTCCAATCCCGTGAGAGTGCCTTGAGCTTCTCCCAGAGGTCTAGTCATAGAGGAAATCCAAGCTAAGGAGAAGATCCGTAAATCAGAGATACTTCTCACCTGCTTGTCCCAACCCCTGGAGTCCCAATAGAACGTTCACCCTTTCCTGCCATCTGCTTCCTGGATCCATGCTGTGCCAGCAGGCCTGTGCTGTAGTTTGGGTGTAGGAAGGGGGAGTCGTGACAGAATGTAGTGTAGATTGGGAGCACATCACTTACCAGGATTATTTTCCTTGCTTCTGGCAGGTTACTAGCTTTAAATATATATTCATGGGAAGAGGCTAAATGGTTCACTTGAAGCATCTCTTTTCTACGATTATGTTTCCTTTTCCCGAACTTTAATTTGAATTGACTTCAGTCAGTCCCGAGCTGAAATGTTCTCACATCTCATAAATGGTAAGAAAAATCTAAATCTGTTTTCAGTCTCCCATGTTGACCTGCATATTTCTGTGTGAAGCAAGTCACACCAGGTGCCACCATTAGGCCTGGGCGGAATTGTAATTATGCCTTTGTAATCCGAGTAATTTTGGTAATTCTGCATTATCCTTTGATACAGAATTAAAGATAATAACACGATTACACTGCATAGCGTAATTTGGGGGAAATAAATCCTACTGCACATTTAGTGAGCGCGAGCGTCTGCTTGTGCTGCCATTCGGTTGCATTTCCTCTATTTTCATTGCGCAAAAAGCAACCTCACATCCATTGTAGACACAAAGGTATTTTTTGTGATAAACTAGTACTAAATGCTGGGAGTAAGTTGAGGGAAAATCCTACCGCAAGTCTATATTTAGTGAGCGTAGGTTTGCTATTCATGTTCTGTTGCATTATTTGCTATTTCGTAGCACAAAATGCATCGTAACATCCATTTTGGATGTGAGTGGGCATTTTTGAGATAGGAAAATAGGGCTAAATGCAGAATTTGTCTAAGAGACAACTTGTCTGAGACTCATTCAGCAAACATCAAAAGACCAGGGGCCCGATGTAGGTAAATTCCATTTACCGATTCATAAATACCGACTCATACCGAATCGGTATTCCTGAATCGGTAAATGGTATGTAGGTAAAAAATCGGTAAAAGATACCGACTCGGTATGAGTCGGAAACCCAAATCGGTAATCACCGATTCGGAAAAATCCGAATCGGTAAATACCGAGTCGGTGATACACATGCACCCCTATGGGCCACATGGCCCAAAGGAATGAATGGGAGTCACCGAATCGGAGAAATCCGAATCGGAAATTTCCGATTCGGTATTTACCGAATCGGTATTTACCGATTCTGGAGTTTGAAACACGCCATGTGAGCCTGCCAACCAATCAGGGACAGCCTACACACCCCACAACCAAGGCCCTGTGAATCCAACCAATGAGAGTGAAGCACCCCACCCCAGCACCTGGGAGTGGCCACACCCATGCAGGTGGAAACCAACAGAACAAACAAATCTTCTGAGGTGAGAGGAGCACAGCATCCAGAGGCAAGCAGAGTGACAGAATGGAGGTACAGGAAGGCCAAAAGGAAGGTGGTGAGCGAAAAAGGAAGACAAAGTTCAGCCAAGAGGAACTACAGGTGGCTGTGGAAGAGATAGTAGCCCACTACCCAAAAAATTTCGGGAGGCAGTCTCTGCATGTTGCAGAGACTGTGAAAAGGAACACTTGGATTGCAATTCAGGCCAAAGTCAACGCCATGGGTGTCACCCACCGGGAGATTGAGGACATCAAAAAGAGGTGGTACGACCTGCGAATTGTGACGAAGAAAAAGATTGCTGGCCAGAAAAAGGATGCTGGGCTGACTGGAGGTGGCAGGAGCAAAGCACCCAAACTGACACCGATAGAGGAGCTAGTGGAAAGCACCATGGATGCAGAATGCATCCATGGGATAGGCGACCTGGATAGCACAGCGAAAGCAACCAAAAAACAAGGTAAGAGGCATGTTCCCACACCCACCCCCACCAACCCAAACCCCTACCCCACTGTGTTCACTCATCACACTGCAGCAGAGCTCATACTCACTGACAGCAATGCATCATGGTAGACGTAGTCATGTATACACAGATGCAAGGTGTGCAGACTATTTTATTAAGAGCCACACACAGATGAACAACAACATTGACCCTATGTCAATTTGTTTCAACAGGAGAGTCGTCACGCAGTTCTGTTCCACCGAGGGAGGAGAGTGCAGCACCAACTAAGAGAGGGGAGAAAGCAAAGAGAAAAAGTTGTGAGAGTGCAGTTGAAGGAGGAAACGATCCCACCCAGGAGCCATCAACTCCTGTCCGAGCCACAACACCTGTCCCACTGTCCCCTCTGTTGTTTGGATCTCCTGAGCTCACAAACACACCCATACCAATGTCCAGAGGGTCCTTGCCAGGAGGGGAAAGTAGGCATGCGGAGCCCCCGCATAGGATCCTGCAGACCTCTGGATCAGAGGATGAGGAAGATGTCCCCCAAAATAGTGCAACAGTGGCTGACAGGCCAAGAACACAAATTGCAGCAGGCGCTGCGCACCCCAGTGTCCTTGGCAGGAGGGCACGTGAGGGTGGGGAGGGCCAGGAAGGGGAGAGCGTCTTCTGTGGCCTGAAAGGCACAATGGTAAAAGTACAGCGCCAGCAGGCCAAATCACTGCAAGCCATGCATAGGCAGGTGCGCTGTATGAACACCAAAATGTCCAACATGGACAAGGGCATAAGCCAAATGGCATCTAGCCTGGAGCAAATGGCACAAGGGATCACAGACATTTCTACATACTTGGGAGTCCTGTCGGACAAGTTAGACAGGGATTATCTCCAGCGTGCCAAGGAACAACAGTACATGCGCCAACATACTAAGGCCATGAACAGGTTTGCTAACAATACAGCACTCCTCTGCAGACGCTCAATTTCTATGCGGGAAGCATTAGTGCACTGCTGCACAGACTTAACACGGGGCATGGGTAGAGTGACCTCTGCGGTGGAGCAGATGCTGAACTCCAACACAGTCAATGCTGGTGACACGGGTGTGGAGGAGACTGAGGGGTCAACCAGCAGGAGTGGCTCTAGTACACCTGTACAGGAGGTGCGCAGGAGCGGGAGGCACAACCAAGCTGAGTCAGGCACCAGCAGGGAATTGGAAGGTCAGGCACCAAAATCCCGCAATGTAGTGCGAGGACACAAGCACTAACCTATGCGGAAGATTGACTCAACTGCACACAGTGACAGAAACTGAGAAGGTGCAGCCAGTGACATTTACGTACATTCATGGATCCTCTTCAGTTGTTACAATGATGATGTAGTGCTGATTAAACTACAAATGTCATGTAGTAAACCTGTGTATGTGTCATACTTTACCTAGAAATAGCGTTGTGTTATATCTGTCCGTCTCAATCTACCATCTAGTGCTGCTGGTCCAGTTGCCTGGGGCTCTGCACGTTCTTGGTCGTCATCTATGTTCTCATGATGGGTCATCTCCACCTCTGTGCCTTCCTTGGTAGCAAGATTATGCAAGATGGCACAGGTCACTATTATTTTGCAACACAGGATGGGGGTGTACTGTCGCGCACCTCCACTTTTATGGAGGCACCGGAACCTGCTCTTCAGGAGTCCAAAAGTTCTCTCCACTACATTGCGGGTGGACCTGTGTGCCACATTGTATCGCCTTTCTGGTCTGTTGGTTGGGTTGAGGTACGGTGTCAGCACAAAAGAACGCAGGGCATATGCACTGTCACCTGGGAGAGAACAAGAGGTACATGAGTTACATTCACATTGCACATTTAGATGAGGTCTACTTGAGGGTGTGTACTACTTTTTTACCTTGCAGATATCCATCTCCAAAATCTCCATTCAATAGCCTGGTGTATATTCCGCTGTTCTGGAATATGTATGAGTCGTGCGTGCTGCCAGGGAATTTGGCAACTATGTCTGTGATGATGTTCCCTGCATTGCATATCACCTGCACGTTGATGGAGTGCGTCATCTTACTGTTTCTGTATATGTGTTCGGTGGCTGCAGGTGGGCATAGGGGAATGTGGGTGCCATCAATGCTGCCTATTACATGCGGGAAGTGTGCCAGTACATAGAAGTCTGTTTTAGTTTTGGCAAGTTCCGCAGGTGTGTCAGGGAACTGTATGTAATGTCCCCTTCTCTGAGTCATGACATCCAGGAATTTCCTGAAAAAACGGGACAGACAGCTCTGGGATACACCTCCTACTGCAGCTATCACACTCTGGTAGCTCCCAGAGGCAAGCAGGTGTATGCTACACAGCACCTGGACATGGGGAGGGATGGCGTGGGCCCTGGGTGTTGGATGATCCAGGTACGGGTGGAGGTCCCTTATTAGGTCCATGATGGTCCTGGGGTGCAGCCTGTACCTCTGGAGTATCTCAGGCTCAGTCAATTGGAACAGAGTGATCCTCTGCCTGTACACCTGCTCCTCCCTTTGCCATACCCTCTGACCTGCAGCCTGTAGCCTTCGCCTCCTCGCAATCACATAGAGTGCCGCCATTTTGCCAACAGTGTTGCATTTTGGGCCCTTTTTATAGCCTGCACCTGGTTACCACCTGCTTTCAGTCCATGGTAATTACCGACTCTTAAATACCGAATTTTGTTGAAATCGGTATTTTTTTCCTTTCCTACATCTCGATGGGCATTTTTTCCGATTTCTTATTTACCGATTCGGTAAATAAGGACTCGGTAAATAAGGTGTCGGTGAATACCGATTCGGTAAATATGTTATCGGTAAATACAGAATCGGTATTTTACCGATTCATATTTTCCGATTCGGTACATTTATGACACCTACATCCCGTTTTCTGAATACCGGTCGGTAACGGCCGATTTTACCAATTTTGGGCCGTTACTGACCGGTATTCGCCTACCTACATCTGGCCCCATAAGTCCAGAAAAATAAACAAACTTAAGGAAACACACAAAGAGAGGGAAATTCCTTGCGCGGTACAAGAAACAGTGCTTAATTTGAGCCGATGGTTTCCGGTGCTCGGCGCCGGCACATAATTGGTTTCCGGTAACAGTCATCACCACACTGATGACACTCTGCCACATGGTGGCGCTGCTCATCTAATTTAGAGATGAGCAGAACTTCAATTGTTTATATACAAAATACATTGAAAAATACTAATTCCTGCCTTCACAGTCATTCCGTTAGCTCTCGGGACCTGGGATAATATGAACTATCGCACTTGAAGGTGAAAGAGATGGTTAGTAGTTTGTTTTGCTACTGTCACTGGCAGCGATGACTGGGCAATGGGTGGTGCAAGCTGCAGTGGCCTCCTGGTCAGAGCCCCGGCACTTATTATTTTACAAATTAAGCACTGACAAGAAACAACTTTGGAGACAATCCAACTGCAGATCCAAAGGAAACTGGGGTTGATGGGGCCCAAGCCTTTGCATCAGGTATTTCCAAAACATGCATTCTGCAACACCAGTAAGTCTACCCTTTTGGTTGACAGAGTTATTTATAAGTCTTTCTGTCCACTCAAGGAAACACAGATTTTGCCATCTGAGGCGATAAGCTCGAACTAAACAAAACTCATAAATAAATAAGTAGAGTTGGAGCCAACAGGTTGTACCTGTGACATCGGGGTACAGACCTATTGACTTATCCAATGACAACACACACATGCTTGTGCACACATATGGATGGCCATCTTTCAATAGTTTGTCATGAAGCACAACAAAAAGCATTCCAAAAATGCTCCCTTGCATGTGCAGACACAGTGGCCATATTGGCATGGTTATTGTTATAGTTTAAAAAAAAAAATGACTCTAAGATGGCGGAAAACAACCTTTACAACGCGGTCAAAACACTGCAATACATTTGCATCGCTGTTTTGACAATGTAAGTCGTTACAACGACTTGCACTGAATTAGTCTAAAGAATAGTGTGATTTACTATTACAACAACTTCCCTACTGTTAAGTAGACTGGATTTGGAGTAGTAAATCATACTATTCCTAATTCCAGCACCCTCCAGAGCAAGTCGTAGTAACAACTTGCGTATTAAAAACAGCGATGTAATGTACCGCGATCTAAATGATCACGTTGTATCGCCATACATTCTAAGATGGCTGCTGTGCATGCGCTCATTGCATGCACGAGCAACCATCTAGGAATGCTTTTTCAAACCCATAAGGAGAAGCATTCAAAGATGTCTAACAGGCATACGAAAGAATGAACACTCGTGGTTGGCCATATTGGAATATTTTTTCCATAAAGTTGGTGGTAATTTGCGATTCCTTAGGGCCAAATTGCACTTTTTTGGTGCTTCTTACATTGCATTTAAGGAATCGCTAAATTTGCGATTCCTTAAATGCAATTGCAATATAAGGAATCGCAAATTTTGTGATTCCTTATTTTGCCTTAATACATACCATTTGGCAAAATTGCATTTGCAAATGCCGAAATTCTGCAAATTTCGGCGTTTGTAAATGCAATTTTGCTTGATACATATGGCCCTGGGTGTTTACGCTCGCGTGCACACACTTGCACATGCACAGGTGTCCATCTTTGAATGGTTTAAAAAACACTCAACGTTAGACTCTGTATTAGAAGCAGTGGGCAGAGGGCTAGCGGCAAATGGGCACTGGGGGTGAGCAGGATTTTTAATAAACAGAGCAGTGAATGAGAGAAAGGAAAGCAGGGAGCGCGAGGAGAGGGAAAGATGGAGGGAAATGACCCTTCATGCTCTGCAATGCTGTTGCTTGATATCACCAGTGGTATCCAGTGGAGTCCAATCAAAAGAATGAGATACAATAGATCTCTTGCTAAAAGGCTGCTAAAGTTGTCAGTAGGCAAGACCTAAGAAACAAAGGTGTTTATCCGCCCACAGAAACGCTTGATAAGTCGTTAAGTTTATTTTTTGTATACATTTCGACATAAAATATTCTTAAAAGCAAAAAGGCCAAAAAATGCAAAAATATATTTTTCCTATTCCTTCAGTTTCAAACAACATTTTCGCACTGATTCTTTTCGTCAATAAGCGAAAGCAGAAATGTAATGGAAATAGCATATTCCATAGGGAAGAAGAGGAGAGATGATAAGGCAGAGGCAATATATAATAATAAAAAACAATTGGGCCACACAAGCAATGGAGAACAATAAATGCATGTGCTGTGCTCAAGCTGGAAGATTTGATTTCTAGTTGTGCACATTGTGGGTTCCTAAGAGAGCCGGCGGCTTCGCTTTCATCTCTGCCCTGTGATTTTGTTTGAAAGTGGCATTATGTCTGAGTGCACACAGCTTTATTTCCTCCTAAAGCATGTTTCGAGCAGAGAGCTCTCTTTCAGGTGAATGTCGGTGATACTGAGTCTGCAATGATTGCTCTCGTTCATCCACTGGGGCGAGCTGGAAATGCAGCAAAGTGCCTTCCTGCCCCCATCATATGTGACCTGCCAGGACCCCAAGTCCCCAATCCCAGCTGGGAGTGTTGCTTCCCTCCATTATCCCCTCCCCGGTCCCCTGAATTAAATTAAATGAAAGTTTATTTTGTATGGAAGGCGCCTGGGCGCTGCCAGCAACAGAAGGAAAAGCAAAAAGAAAGGAGACAAGAAATTAGTCAGAAACCTAGATGATTAAGAGAAAACCTATTGATTAAAAAGCCATGTGTTCTAGGCTTTCCTAAATGGAAGAAGGCCTGTGCATTTCTACTGCTGAATCAATCACAAATGTGGAATGCGCCACCAATTTAAAGTTCCAGAATGATTATGTCTATCAAATAGTTGTAATTCCAAAATTCTTTCATTCTTCACATCAAAATTGTTAAAACAGCTAACGCGTTTCGTCCAGCTTCCGTGGACTTCCTCAGGGCGTAGTATCTAGTCATATTTTTCAATGACTGATGTCATCCTGGTCAACACTACTTGGTTCCTGTACCCCAGTGTTGTCGTTCAATTTGAACTATTCCCTCTTTCATTCAGAGTTAGTTCAATATTACTCGGCTCCTGTGACGTGCTGGGCTTCCGTTCCCACTAACATGGTCCGCGTCTGACGATGTAGCAGGAGAGAATTCCACCCTTAGCCATACAGTGTACAAAACGTCTACTGTCCCTATGGGCTCTTTTGAATTTAGGGATGATTACGTTGTAGGCTGAAGAGGATCGCAGAGTCCTAGACTGAAACTACCAAGCAAACCTCCGTTTTAGATAGTCCGGACCTGAGCCATGCAAGGTTTTAAAGGCAACACATATAGCTTTAAAGTCAATGCGCTTATGGATGGGTCGCCAATGAAGCTGGACTAAAGTTTGTGATTCTGATCAATGCTTGGGAATGGAGAACAGCCATAACAACGCGGGGATTACCCCGCACTGCCATTACAACGCGGGGATTACAACGAAAGATGTTACAACGACTTTCGCTGGAGGGCGCTGTTGTATAGGGAATAGTTTAATTTTCTATCCAACACCTTCCCTACTGTCAACGTGAGCTGGAGTTGGAATAGAAAATTAAACTATTCCACTATCCAGCGCCTTCCAGCGAAAGTCGTTGTAACGACTTTCGTTGTAATCCCCGCGTTGTAATGGCATGCTGGGTAAAAGCCCGCGTTGTATTGACATTCAACCTTGGGAACCGCAAGCAACACGTGCTGCAGCATTCTGCAGAGCTTGTAGTTTTTTTAAAAGTCTCTGCTGCATGTTGATGTATAAGGTGTTACAATAGTCCAGTTTTGAGAGCACAAGGGCGGTAACAATCAACTTCTGCAAATCTTGCGGATTAAACTGAAAGACCTTCCTCAAGATCTATAAGACAAAAAAAAGATGAAGAGGTCACCACATTGATTTGGTTTACAAATTTCAATATGTCACTGAAAACGATCCCAATTTTTTTACTTTAGAGCCCAGTGTTGGCACAGTTCCTAATTCCTGCGGCCACCGAGCTGGAGAGCAAAATGAAGTATTATTACCCAACAGGAGTACTTCAGCTTTCTGGAGTATAATTTCATACAATTATTCGACATCCAGTTGCTGATCTGTGACATGCAGCTGTGAAATCTACTTGCCCATTTCTCTAGATTCCTGGATAGTGAGACCACAATCTGGGCGTCGTCTGCATAGCTCACCACCGCGAACCGAAACATTTTAATGAGTCTGGACAAAGGAGTAACATAAAGATTGAAAAGGGCAGGGTTCAGAAACAAACCCTGAGGTACTGCACACGGTAAAGAAAAAGAACTGGATGTAAAGCCTTCCATAGCAACAAATTGTTCTCTCTTTCTCTAATAGGAATGATTTCAGAAGAGCATATGCCGTTCTCTTAATGCCTAAGGAGTGTAGACGGTCAATCAATAAAGCATGATTGACAGTATCAAATGCAGCCGAGAGATCCAACAGGATCAAATCGGCATTACTTCCTTTATCTAAAGTGGCTCTCAGCTCGTCTGAGGCAACGATGAGGACTGATCGGTGCTGTGTTCACTCCTGAAACTGAATTGCGATGGATCCAGGAGGTGATTGGACTTGAGAATGGTGCCAGTTCTTTGTTTAACGCCTTTTCAACAATTTTGGTTGCAAAGAGGAGGCGTGATATTGGCTGATAATTACTGGGGTCCAGAGGACTGAGGTTGGATTTCTTAAGTAATTGCAGAATAGAGGCTATTTTCCATGCTTTCGGGAAATAGCCTTGGCAGAACATTTCATTAAAATGTTTGAGAAATGGCTAGATATTATTTTAGGGACTAATTGCATGATCTTAGGAGGACAGGGACCCAAGGGAGAGCCAGATGTTATAGACTGGAGAAGGTCCAGCACTTGATCAGCCATGAGGGCTGAAAATGATGAAAGAAGTTCTGACACTGAATGAGAGATGCCTTTCCCATCATGCAATCTTAATCTATCTGCAATACCAAAGGAAGAACTGGTTGGGGGGGGGACATCAAGTTTGTGCTCTTTCTTGCCCGGCCCTCTTTTCTGTCACTTCTGCCAGTGAGGGTGGACACTACTGCCCTCTAGGGGCCATTTTGTACTGTCCTGTTTATCCTTGAAAAGAAGATTTTTGCTGGTGGTTATTAACTGGACAAAAATAGGTGGAAACCGAAAACTGGAAAACCTGACATATTTAAACAACAAAACATAACACAATACCATACACAAAACAATCAATCACAATTAAAACATAACAAGGCACATCAAAACAGTCAAACTAGAACACAACTCAACACCCAAGAGGAAGAGAAAGACCTAAGCATTCCTTACCTGAGTTTAGTGGATGCAGATAAACTGGGATATATAACTTGAAGGGAAAGCTGTGGTTTCTAGTCTAAACCCAGAGCACTGGGGACGAGGAGGTGGGTTAGAAAGGATGAGTAGAGGAATGTTAAGGAATATGGCTTAGGAAATGGTATGGTATGTAATGGTTTGGTATGGTATGGAATGTCATGCTATGCAGTTTATGTCATGTCATATTATTCTACATTATACTATGCTTCTTGGCTCTTGAGAGAGCCTCTTTCAAGGGTGAGGGGTCCCAGTTACTAATCCACTCCCTGTGATGGTGAAAAAAACTGCAGTTATTGATTCATCAATAGCATGGGTTGATTGTAAGCACATTGTGCCACCAGAATCATTGTTACAGGAATACCGCAATTACAGATATGGCCAGAGTAGAAGTTACATTCATTGCAAAAGGACAAATTAGTCCATTTGCAACAGGGTATAGTAAAAGGACTGCTCGTAGCAGCGCATATGCGTCCGGCAACGGAGAAGGTGCAAGGATGCTCTGCTATAGGAATAGGTGTATAGCTTGCGTTCGAAGAGTATGAGGATGGAGCTTCACTGACTTGGTATGGTGAGGGTTTAGGATGAGAATTTCAGTTCAGTTTTGCGCCCATTAGGTTTGAGGTCACTGTGGCCCATCTGGGTTTCAATGGTTTGTGGTCCTTTTGATATGGCTGCGAATTGTTCAGACTTCTGTGACATCCTTAGGCAGATTTGTTTGTTGTCGATACAGGTGTGGGATTGGAGCTAATGGGCGTGGAAGATGTCCATGGGGGCGTTGAACTGTAAGTGGATAAAGAGGAGGAGGGTTTAACCCCACACAAGACTGGGCTGCTTGTTGGGGAGAGATCTTCAGGTCCTACTTTTTGGTTGTGATTGAAGAAAAAGATGTACCATTTGAGCGCTTCCTCTGAGACAACGGGCGTCTGGGTCTTTTTAAGAGATTTGTGGATGGAAAAATGCATTCAAACATTGCAAGTATCACGTCCGCCGTGTTACAAATGCAATAGGCCGTAAGGCACTTGTAATATGGTGAACAGGTCATCCGCCATGTTTGTGATGGTGGACCCCTTCTCCCAACCTCTGAATAAGGCCCATTGCCCATTGATGTCTACGCACTAGCATTTTGTGATCTATGGTGTCAAAAGCAGTCAACAAGCCCAGGAGGACAAGTATGAGTAGGGCGTTCTTATCTAGTACTTTTAGGGTGTCATCCCAGACCTTGTGTAGGGTGTACCAGTTCTGTTTTGGGGCAAAAACCGGGTGTTCTGGGACTACAGAAGACTGGTGATATCTGAATGGATTTGTAGTTGGGTTGATATGACCTTTTTCTGCCACTTTAGTGACCCATAGGAGGTCTGCACTGGGTCTGTAGGGGCTCCTGTGAGTTGGGTCAAGGGTGCATGTTTGAGGAGGGGATTTACATGTAAGTCTTTCAGGACATTGGCCATATTATATTATGTTATGTTTTGTTATGCTGTGTTGTGATGAGTTATGTTATATTATGTATGTTATGGAATGTCAAGCAATCACTGAAGACATTGCAACAAGTGTGGCCCAGATCAATGCTATCACCATGCTCCATGCAAGGGAGGGCTCGGCTAGAGATAAGCAGAAAGGGGAGTATATCAAACAATGTACTCAAACCTCAGATGTCTTTCTTACATTCCTGACGTGTGTCATATGGCGAGTGGACAGTGAGCAAGAACTTAACATGGTTGTCGGCCTCATAACTGCTGCCTGGGCTAATGAGTCTAATTTATTTATTTAATGTGATTTTATATAGCGTGAACATTACCCGAAGGTGTCAGAGCGCTTTACAAAAGAACCAGTTGCGATACATAAGGACTGAGGATTACATGAGTTACATAAAAGATACAAACAGAAAAAATTGCAAATGTACAAGTTGTAAAGTCACTCAAGGAAGAGATACAAATGGGTGAACTCTAAGAATCACATAGGAATGGTAGTGAGTACAAGGGTCTACTACATATACTAGTGGTTAGAGCTATCTCTATATACATATATATACCAATAGTAGATTTGCTCAGGATTACATTTTACTAGCGATTAGGCTTGACAAGTTTATATCACATATTTACAGAGTTAATGGGGAAATGTAAAAAAAAATCTAACGGGGTAGCGAGTGGTAGCTGGGGGAGAAGAGTCGGAGGCTGAGATTGGTGAGAGAAGAGAGGTGGACCTGAAGGGGAGAAAGAAAAAAGGCAATCCAGCATAAGAGAAATGACTGAAGGTCGGCAGGATGGAATCCAATGGACCAAAGGAAAGGACAAGAATCCACAAAATGGCAGACCCGGGTCGTGGGCATCGATGGAAACCATCTCAAAATGGCATGATGCACCCAGGTCAGGACCCAAAAACCATGAGAGCAGAGTTCCATTAAGTGGGGTCGGAGAGGAGACGAAGTCACAGCACCAAGGGAGGGCAGTAGAATGTCTGCTGTGTGTGTGCACAGGCACAGCCCCACAAGGGCATCAGGCTGACGACCCGTGCAACAAGGAGAGCCGAGAACTGGAGCGAGCCACAGAATAGGTAGGGACCACAGAGACCGAAATAGAAGAGTGTCCCACACGTTGCCTGCCCCACTGGGAACAGTGACAAAATCAGGCCAAAATCCATGAACGAGGAGGGAAGCCAAAGCCACCGTTAAACAGCAAGCGCTGCCGAGGAGCACTCCGCCATCTTGTGCACAGCAAGCGCGCATCTGACCCGGAGAGTTTAAGGCCGGTGGGGGGACAGGTCATCGGAGCCCCCCCCCCAGAACATCTGGGAAAACACCAGAGTGATTAGCATTGCCCCCGCTCACCGTCTACCATCCCGCGGTGAGTGACAGCAGACAGTGGAGACCCCATGCATCCAGCGCTGCGCTCACCCCCCAAGAAGCACATCGCCAGCCGCCAACTCCGCTCTGATCTCCCGCACCGCGAGTGGCTAGGCGAGACCAGCCTGACATGGCTTCGAACAGGGCCTGGGGTACAGCGCTGCCAAGCACAGCCAGTTGCCCTGAGTGGCCACTTGTGGTCTTGTTTTAAGCTGCCATAGCTTGGCAATTTGCATGGTCACCCATAGAAAAGTTCTTCAGAGTTGTGAGTCATGATGCTTTGCATTTTCACGCACCCCTGCTTTTGTTCAGAAAGAACCCTGTTAACATTCCATATTTGTCCTGTTGTACTAAACGTGAAAAATATATGCATGCAGAATTTCATCCAGGTGAAAAATGTGCAGCAGCTAAAAATCTGACACAAATTAGAAAATGCCCATCTACAACACAATACAATAATAAAAGAAGCATTTGAATGTTTTGTTTGTTACACCATAGGTAAAATATGTCCCCGCAATGAAACCTTTTCATTTAAATCCTAATTAAATCTGGAGGTCATCGCACATTCTGACTAAGAAAAACTATTTCCCTGCTGTTAACAGGAGCAAATTAGACGTTTGTCAGTTTTGGAGACAAGAGGGGTGTGAAAACTCCTAAAACTTTAAAGTCTGTGGTATTCACCTACTTTTGCAAGTAGGACCTCACTAGAAAGGCCACAAACCTACCCTTCATCCTCCATAGGCTGGCCTGCATACGGCGCTTCTGTAATAGTAGTGGCGGCTGGCATCTATGGGGAGATGGAGCCAGGGGGACTGTGTGCATATCAAATACATTTTTTTTAATTTTTTTAAAACACCTTATTCAACAGGACCTCCTCGCTCCAGACGTCCTTGTTGTTTCTGCAGCCCAGCCACTAGGAAACTCCCTTGCCCAATCAGAGCGCTGTTCTCACCAGCATGAGAGCAGCACCTTGATTGATGGGAGCACTCCACAATGCTCTGGAGGCATGCACTTGCGCTAATCCAGTTGTCATAGGACAGGGTTAAAGATCTTTAAAGTACACATGTGTGGCTGGCCATCACAAGACACTTGGACAAAAAATGCAAACTTTAAACAGTGCATTTGCAGGCAACCCACCACCCAGCTGCTATCGCTGAGCAGCAGCCCTGCCCCCATCCAGACGCTCGGCTCGGAGAATGAAAAATAAAATGGTAATTAGTTGCTATTTTATTTTTCATGATCTCGGGGGCATTTAAGTGGGACAACGCTCCTCTGCTCCAACAGATGATCTGCCCCTGGGTAAGAGGCCGGCTGTTACACCGGTCACTATGACAGCAGTCCACGTTCATGCTAGTCCTTGCAATCAAACCAGTCCAAGTATCTTCATCAATGCAAGCAGTGTGATCTTGCACCAACGTCTCTTGCAAGGAATCACTGCTCCCAAGGAGCTTGTGTCTACACAGTGGAATACGTAGCTTAACGGCAGAAGATGAAAGCGGCATTCTATTGGGTTCATAGATGGGAAATGCAAATTGCCAATTCCTCTGACTGACTTGCTAAAATGCTTGATGGACCAGGAAAGAGGTTTAAACCCACCTCTTTGCGCAATAAATCGCGAGGGTACTTGGCATCTGAAAAGGAAGCTAGTTTTCCACCTGTCAAGGCTGCAAATTGTTCGAAGGAGAGGATGTGGCCTGGCGGCCAGTGCGGCCAACTCAGGAGCTGGGGATCCAACTTCGAGCTCCGGCGTTGGCTCAATATCTTGTAATTCTGGGCAAACCACTTAATATCCCTGTGCCCTTGGACAGCGCCTGGATACCCTCACGGGGGATAAGCCACGCTATATAAATCTACAAATCCTATATTTCAAAATTGTTCGAATGTTCCAGTCCTGAATTGGCAGGAGTCTATGAGTCAATTTCTTGGAGGGTCCTAGATACAAACCCTTACGGTGGTCAAGGCTCAATATGGTTATGGCGTGGTAATCAAGTCTGGGAGCAGTAAATGGGAAGAACGGTGCAAATCTCCTGATCAATTTTAGAAATAAGAAAAGAAGATGATTTGACTTTATTCACCTAAAGATCCAGGTATAGATATTTCCAGGTATACCCCTATGATGATTGACACAAGCTTTTTCCACAGGGGAGCCTAGTTTAGAGGGCTAGCAGGTATGAGTCCATACTTCATTCTTGCCACCTTGGACAAGGACCTCCATCTTGTCTGACTGTAATTTCAATGTGTTATTATTTATCTAGGAAGACCATTTTTAATTGGTCTTTGGTGTGGCTAAGCCGGCCCCTCCAGATGTATAATAAGGTGCGTGCTGGCCTCATGGATCATAAAGATGAAAACATTTGAGGTGAAGACGCGAGCCAGGGAGATATCATGAATGTTAAACAAATTCAGGCTATAAGAGCCCGTTGGGGCCTCTCGCATAACATATTTAGACATAGAATAACAGGAGGAAATCTTAATGTTTGAATTTGATAATGACATACATTATTCCACCAAGATTTGACTTATTTGAAAATGTCCAATTAAGTGTAATCTGTTGAAAGGCTAAGGCTAACAACCCTCGTTCGTGGCACAATTACCCAAGTGAATCGGATAGACTTCCCATAAAAAGAAGGATATTTGATAAAGGAGTGTGTATGTGTACATCAAAAAAGTCGAAAGCCTAGACCAGATTTGTGACCAAAAAGAAATTACGGGGGTACATGAAAAAAGGAGGTGACATAGATCAGCCAATGGGTGTATTCGCAAGACCAACGAATCTTGTTATCAGAGTTAGTAAAATTGGCAATGGAAATGGGAGTAAAAAATTGTCCGTGATATAAAAAAAAACAAAAATTGAGTAGTAGATGCAGATCTAGAAATTTTTAATGATCTGATCCAGATCTTGCTCCAGAAGTCAGTTTGCTGATTGCTCCATACACAATCCAAATCAGACTCCTATGCAAGTTCCACCTTAGTCTTAGCGTGCCCCGGATCAGCGGAGTTGAAAAAATTATAAATGAGAGAGGCCTTTGGAAACAATGATAAGATTCTAGTAAGCGGATCCTGTATAGATAAGGAGTCGTCAGAGGGGAGAGAATAAAAAACTTCCAGAATAGTTTCCATTAGTAACAAGAATTTGTGCAAAAGCTAATGAGGAGATTAAAACGTAGCTTGGAATTGGGTAAAAGGACCAAGAAGAGAGGCCGTCAAACATGTCCTGAACCCAAATGATACCCTTAGATCTCCAAGAGCTCCGAAACAAGGGTCTGTGGTTAGTAGTGAGGAGACGGTTGTGCCAAATAGGAGAACATAAAAATATGTCTCTAGAAATTATCTTTGATTGACAATGAGGTCTTAACAATAAGCAAGTGTGTTTAAAAAGAGGAAGAGATGTGAGACTGGTTTTGGCCATAAAAGCTAAGATCTCTGGGAAAGTAAGCAACGTTCAATATTACCCCATAGAGGGGTGAGAGAAGAAATGCCGGTATGGAGCCAATGAGAGGCCTGTTTCAGACAACAGGCTTTATGATATAATCTAAAAGTTGGGCAATTCACACCTCCAATAGATTTTAATTTTCTGAGGTGTGATAAAGAAATTCTGGATTTTATACCATTCCCCTGAAATTTGGAGAGAAGAGAGTCCAATTTGTTAAAATAAAAAGAGGGAATATGAGCTGGAATCATGGAAAGAACACACAGTAAGATAGGAGTGACCATCATCTTAATAGAAAGCAGGCGTCCCCACTAGGGGTGGGCGGAATTTGTGTAGTCGGGCTACGCAGAGCTCTGCGAAACTGTAAAAAAGTCTCTGCGTGCACGCAGAGTTCCACGAACACGCGGAATTGCTTGTTCCGCCCATTTTCAATGCTTTTTACCTGTTCGCAAATGCTGTTTGCGTGCTCGGAAGGAAATATCTTGCAAACACACATTTTGAAAGCGCGAACAAGCAAAACATTCCGTGGAACTCGAAATTACCCAAATTCCGCAAATTCCACGAGCGGAACGAAATTTACCACCCAGGCCTTGTCCCCACCAGGAGAGAAAAAGAGGATACCAGGAGGAGAGTAATTTGTAGACCCCATAGAGAATTCTTTCATATTTATTGTGATCGAGTCCGGAATGGAGTTGGTAAACCAATAGCCTAGGTATTTAATTCTAGAGCTATTCCAACTGAATCCAGTCAGGTCGAAATGATGTTTAGAGCAAAATTTGGTTATGGGAAGGATTTCTGTTTTGTCAGAGTTGATTTTGTAACACGATAGCGCTGAAAAGTCTTAAATTTCTTGTAATAATGGGGGATAGAAGATTCTGGATTTGATATAAAAAGTATAAGCGGAACATTTCAAGTGATGATCTACATATAGAAAACCAGAAATGGAAGAGTTATGTTAATGAATGTGAATGAATGAATTTCCTTAAGTCTGCAGGATCTTCAAATGTGGATGTATTATTCTGAAATGTCACTTTGAAGAGGCATGGATGGAAAAGGCCATATCGAGCTCCAAGGGTGCGTAGAGCAGGTCTTAGATCAAGGAAGTCTTGTTGCTGTAGAGACATCTTGGGAAATAAACAAGTTAACGCCAGACCAGACAAGACGTTTCTTAGCCTTGGCTGCATTTAACACTTGAAGAAGATCTGTAAATTGTAAGAAAAGAAGAATCACTCCCCGAGGTTTTGATAGAGCAGACGTAGAAGACAGACGAGGACCTAGTCTGTGAGCACGCTGAATATTCAAATTGGTCAAAGGAGAAAGGTCCAGAAGCTTTGGAAAGAAGGATGTGAAAAAAGCAACTGGATCGTTCCCATCAAGGCCCTCCGGAATGCCATATAACTGTAAATGATTACGTCTGTTCCTGTTTTTGAGGTCTTCAGCAGGTTTTTTTAAGGAGTGAATTATCCTTCTCCAAAGTTTCTATCTTCACAGCAATATCCTGGATACTGCCAACACGTTGTTCCACTGAGGAAAGTCGGGAATCCATAGAGGACCACTTGTTTATCCAACACTTGTAGGCGAGTATTAGTCTCTTCAATAAAGGGGCGCACTGTGCGTATCTCTTCCAGAATAATGTCTAAAAATACAGGAGCAGGAGGTTTAGAAGGGGAAGGTGGATCTTGCTTATGACGCTTGTTGGTCGTGGGGGTTGCTGCGTCTTAGAATTCAGCAAAAGCGGTGGTGTTGAGCGAGAGCTAGAGCTAGAAGACTGAGCCATAACTGATGTAAAGGACAAACAGTTCATGGAAGACTCAGTTCACAAAGAATCAGCTCTGGATATCCTGGAAATGCTACCCTTATTTGAATGTAATAGGTTTTTGCTTCTGCCCATAAGTAACCTTGAGATGCGCAGTCAATAAATGAGCAGTATCAAAAAGGGCGCAGGCAACAATAGGCAAATATTTCCCTCCAGTAGACTCCCAGAGCCAAAGAAACAGATAGTCTGCTATTTGTGCGAATCTCCGCAGACTAAAAAGGCTCTAGGAAGGTTGAAGCGAGGCATAACCAATATAGGGCCAATAAAATATTAAATATTGTGAGGGGACAAGCCTCAAAGATAGTCACAAATAGCCCAAAGCTGAGGGGAAACAAGCGTCTAGAAAACAAAATGGCTGCCACAATATTGAGTAAAACTTAAAAGACCCAAAATAAGTGTTAAGAAAGCCAGCAAAAAGAATGAAAAAACTTTCCTTTAATGCAGTGTGTGTTTCACAGTAATTTTCTGTCGATTCTCCATGCTTTCAAGAATGCGGGAACCGCATAATGATTACGGTACTCGCGCCGTGGTCCGGAGCTCCGCTATCAGGCGGCCATCTTGGGCGCCACCGCGCGCACTCTCCTGTGCCCGGCCTTGGATTATGCAGCAAGGCTAGAAGGGGGTGTGGCCTCAAGGCCCTTTGTCTCACCCTTCACAGGTGGCCAACATCCACAGAGCACGGGCTTTGATTATGCACAGCAGGGATTGGCCAGAGGGCATGGTCTCTGGGTCCTGTGCCTCATCCTCCTAATTAATCAAATGGCTAACTGAAGAAATCCCATTTGTAGCTATAAACTCCTACCACACCTGATTATGTTAATTGGAAAAGGTATTTTGGTCTATTAATAGCATCCTTTCGGCAGATAAGTGGTACTTAGATTAAAAAAATGTTTACACACAGAACCCTAAGTGAAGCGTCCCAACTTGTGGAGCAATTGTAATGTAGACTGACTGAGACAGAAGATGCAAGCATTGCATCTGTGCAGTGCTCGGAGGAAGGCCTGATGGTCCCGAACTTGTAGCATAGTGCATTACCCTGTCTCAACGAGCGTCAGTCTTATCTAAACGGATGTCTCTGGTCGCTTTGGACAACCTGTATGTATTTAGTATTTCATTATCACAAACCTAGCCATAAGGGAGATCAAAGGCAAAGATACATCAACAAGTGGATGGATCATTAACTGAATCTAAAATAGGCTGAATTTTAGATGATAACTACAAATTATTTTAATGCTTTACTTTAATATAGAAATAGAAACACTACAAGTTCTGTAATGTCTTTATTGTTAAATCCTTGATTCTGCGTTGGATTAGGAAATAGGCAGTTGAATTGAGGTTTGGTTTTAAAAATCAATAAACTTGATTATCAAAAAAAAGTAGGCAGTAGGCACGTTTCAGGTATCTAATGCGCGTGACAGAGGTCTTGTTCCCGGTGAGTCAGGCCAAATCCTCCATCCGAGACACAAACGCACACACTGAGATGCAGTCTTTTTTTTTTTTTTTAAGAGTCCAGTCCATCTTTTTTATTTATTATTTTTTTTTTTTAATTCCTGACGTTACAGAACTAAACCGAAATGAAATGCATTAATTCCACCCATTACATTTCATAACAGAAATATCTTCATGAACAAAAAAAAAATAACAGAACAAAGGGAAAGCCTTATAAAACTAAAACATGGGTCAGCGATTTTAACAGCTGAAAAAAGGAATTAAAACTTCTCTTAAAAAATTCGCGAGTGGATGGGAAGCATAGAAACTGAAATTTACAAACCAGTTAAAACCTGGAATTGCAGACGGCTTGGAAACTACACAGATGGATCATGGGTAAATGAACAGCAGGAAGGGAGCAGAGTTCTGAGAAAGGCCTTGGTGTTCTAACTACTTCCCATTCCACCAGTCTCTGATAAAAGCCTGACATTGATGAGGTACTGTGCCAGGCTAATGCTGGCAGCAGATCCAGTGATGGTGACTTGGCGCTCAGTAGAAGCTTCCACAGGGTTAGCGATTTTGATTTGCGCCCCTGACATCTGGCGAATCTCATTAATTTTAGAGCCTTGACGCCCAATGATGCAGCCAATCAAGTCATTCGGAATGGTGAGTTCATGAGAAGTGGTTGGAGCAGATGCATCGATGCCACCACTGAATCCGGTGTTTCCCCCACCATGAGACATCGGAAAGTGAGACTGTTGCATTGCCAACTGGTGCAGCTTTGTGAGATCTGGCTGTGGAATGGCATACTGTCCTTGAATGGTATAGGCCCCATGGAGATCCACAGCATCAAGGGAGACACCGCCTGTGTGGGCCCTCCGTCCCTCCCACAGGTCAGTCTCACATGCGTGTCCTCCGGCTTGCCGTGACACCTGTCCACCGGCAAAGATCACAGGTGAGCTGGATGGCTTGGGTCGGTATGGGATGGTGACGCCCTTCGGAGGAGACTCCAGCATAACCACACATATCTGTTTGACACACTCTATGATGGAAGCAGGAATTCCTGCACTTGTGATGGCTCTTTCTGTTGAGTTGGGTAGCATGTTTCCCGCTACTTGCACCTGTGCTCCAGTGGTCTCTCTGATCTCTTTAATCTTGCAACCTCCTGGTGGCGGTCACATCCTAATTTGCACGGAGGGACCGCCGCTGCCCCTGCGGACAGTCCCTCCACCTCTGGGGTGTGTCTGCCATCCTAATAGGCCCCTAGGTTAGTCCCCCCCACTTCTTTTTTTAGGACTTGTGCCCTGTTTACATGTACACAAAGGTCACATTCATTTTTTAGGTGAAGGATATTAAGTTAGTTGCCCAGAATTACAGGGAGCGTAGCACTAAAGACAGGAATGTTCAGTTGTACCTTGTTGCACTCTGTGCTGCAGTCATTTAGGGGGAAAGAAGCGAGCACCTGTTTCTGCAGCAGTGAACTGGAAGACTGACTGGTGAGGATGGCTCTCTTACTGACAGTCTAATGTATGTGTTCAAAGGTGAGCGGGCGCGGGGCAAAAATGGCGGGAGCACGCATGACAATAAAGTTCAGAGCAGTCACCGGTTCTGCACAAGCAAGTGACGCTCGACTAGACCAGGATCAGAACTATACATCACTTGAGCAAAGTCTCAGGGTTACCAATTGGCTTTGCTTTTGACTCCTCCTTCCCATGTTCAAAGTCAAACCATTGATGAAAACATAAGGATGGGAGGAGACTACAACCACCCACTCATTCCTGACTCGGCCAGGCCGTCCTGCCTCAGGTCTTCATTCTGTAGGGAGTTTTGGTGACTCCACCCTGGGCCACATAAGTGTGCACCCCAAGGCAGACAAGATTGAACAAGCCCCCTTCTGACGAATATAGCATGTTACTACGCATGCTATTTCATCGCATTCTATAACAACAAGGTCATTAAAACGACCACGTTGTTAGAATGCGATACCTTTACATCGCTAGTTATTAGATCGACTTGCTGTAGGGGGCGCGATGAACTTAGGAATAGTATAATTTACTATTCCAATCCAGCGTGTGCAACAGTAGGGAAGGTGTTGGAATAGTAAATTATACTATTCCTTAGTTTAGAGCGCCCCCAACAGCAAGCAAATCTAATGACTTGCCATGTAAAGGTAATGTATACTAACAACGCGGTCATTGTAACGACCGCATTGTAAATGCTCTGCGATGTAATGACAGCGTTGTAAATGCTGTTTCCGGTTCTGACACCTGACGTAACTATAATCATTTGGGCCTAAAGGACGACAAATGCCTCCGCCCTGCACATGCGTAGTTCCTCCACCATGGTAAAAAAACACAATCTTCTCTTATTTACAATAGAACAGCCAGCTGCTGAGCTCCTGCATTGCTCCCTATCAGTGGATTCACACCCCTCAAGCCCACAGACAGCAGCCGCGGCTTGCCTCAAATCTGTTGATTGGTCCTGCAAAGATGCCTCTCTTTCCTGTCAATCATAGACAACAAGTAACAATTTGTTTGTCCTTGTCTGTGAAAAGTATATCTTGGGGGTATCTCGTGATCTCCTCATTCCCCTCTGTCATTCAGCATCTAATTGTAACCTCCAGCATAGACTGTTTGATCGGTCCAACCGAGGATCCAAGTGCACAGATGATATCCAGGGCCCTACGTCCCTGGACCGCTACAAGAGCATCGTGAACGCGCTATGGTCCTAGAATATCGTGGCCTAAATATCAGGTGAAGAAATTATCCATAAACCAATATCACTTCCAGAAATATATCCTCATTGTAGTCAATAATAGAAAATCTACAACCAATTTTCTAAATTATATTTAGGGTAAAATATGTATGTCAAATTATTGTTTTGTGATTGTTTTGTTAATGATATTCTTACGTATAAAATGGAAAGAGGATTGCGTGTTTTAAGCATATATGGTGATGGACAGGTAGCTGTGTCTTAATGAAAGAAGCGTCCTCTCGCTGATTCAGGTACGAATAGAAAAAAGCCTTGGTTTTATCGATACTACATTTCTGCAGATATTTTTGTGCAGGAGCACCCAAGAAAGAGCTCTTGAAAGTTGAAACCGCTAAGGCTGCAAAATCAAGCAGCCAGACAGCTTCAACTTAAATAAATAAATTGTCTGGCTCTCGAGTGCTTGCATTGGGAGCATTGGTTCCCAGTAGAGCAGAGAATAAAGTTAAATCGACTCTGCGCGTCTTAAAAGGTAGGGTGGAATAGTCACCAAAATTCTAGAATTCTCTGTTCCTAAATTATATGCGTCCAGTTATAACCTGCTCCCACAGTCAGAATTAGATCAGGTTAGGATCCTCGCTGGTAGGTTGATCTGAGTTCTAGGAGTTTAAGTCTGGAATGATTTATGCCCAGAAAGAATCAAATTTGGCATTTATCACGTTTCCAAATATCTGTCTTAAACATTGTTATCGACGCTATAAAGTAGTGGCCGTTGGCCAGCGCATTGTAAACGACTGAATGAGCTAATACCTAAAACAACAGAAGTCTATTCAATTTTGGTAGAGACGAAGCATAACACACGAGGATAAAGGTGACACCCCTTTTAGAAGGACAAGCCTGTAAAAATGTCCTGGTAGAACAGGTTCTGTAATAGATTGGATTATTGATGGATGATTAATGGTTAAGAGACTCTAGCTGAGAGAGGAAAAACTGATAGAGTAATGATAAGGTAGGTTACAGTTTAGAGTTTCATTGCAGAGATTAAAAGTAAAGCACATGATCATTAAAGGAGGGACCCATCACCAAGAAGATAACTTTAGCTCAAGGTCTATGAGAAGGAGGCAACCCTGACAGGGTAGGAGTGCCAAATGCCTCATAGCAGAAGAGATACTGCTGAGAATAGTTGTATCCCAGATTGTATACTAGCGAGGAGGCGCCTTGAGAGTCAATGCAGCACTGACTGTTTATCAAAATAGGCCCGGCTAAGGGTAATTCTACCACATTTTATTTATTTATTTATTTATTTATTTTAAAGGTATTATATAGTACTGGCTAGATCCGGAGGTATCAGAGCGCTTTACATGAATATCAGATTATAGTTACAGGTTACATCGTTACAAAGGTTACACAGTTATTAGAGCTTGGCAACATAGTTACTTGTAAGGTCGAGATAAACAATAAGCACAAATACGTAAGGGGAAAAGCAGGCAAGGGGAGAGATTCAGGGGAGGGGGGTAGGAGCAGGGGAAGTAGACAGGTAATGAAGGTGGGAAAGAGGAGGGGAGGGTGAGAGACACCGCATGGAAAGAGGAGGGGAAGGGCGACGGGGACACAAACCGGTAGACGAGTCAAAGCAACGTCCAAAGTCCAGTAAGCTGTGATCCCAGGGGAAGTAGTATCACTTCCCTATCTCTGTTGCGGGAGGCTCCCTTTACGTGGTTGACTTTCTCAGAGGGGTCTCTGAGACTCCAAGGCCTACATACCGTATACTTCCCCAAAAAGGGGAGAGGGAGTGCTGTGGCTTGGGGTGCCATATCATACCTCAACTGTGAGTGGCTCCCTTGGCGCAGTGGACCATCTCAGCGGGTTCGCTGAGACGCCAGAGTATAAATATTGGATCTTTCCCCATCAAGGGGAGAAGGAGTGCTTAGTCAAAAGGCACAAAGGACAGGGGGCTAGGCAGAGTAGCAGGCAAGGGGAGAGATTCAGGGGAGAGGGGATAGGAGCTAGGGAAGTAGACAAAGAGAGAAAGAGTACTAAATGGGAGCATATTTAAATAATGAGTTATTATATAGCGCTGGCTAGACCCAAAGGAATCAAAGCGCTTTACATGAGGAACAATGATGTTGCAATTTACATCAGTTAAAAGTTACATAAGTATCAAGAAAAGCATTTAAAGAACATAGGGAACAAGGTGAATGGAGCAAGGAAGGGTAAGGGGATAGGGTAAAGGGGTGGTAGGAAGATAGGAAAAAATCTGCCCAAGGTCCGGCTGGGTAGGTGATGGCAAGGGGGGGAGTCCACAACCCATCTCCTCTTTAGCTATATGGTAGCTACACCGGACTGTACATGTGTTGGAGCCAGAATTTTGTACGGTGAGTTATCATATGACATACATATGGTGTCCTAAATGTTGTTTCATTGAGTGTAGATTTTCTATTGTTAACTCCAATGGGGTAATATTTTGTAAATGAAATGTATGACATAGTATTTATTTTATATGATAATCTATTCATGTTATACGATAATCTGTTTATGTAATGTGATAATCTGACAATGGTGTTCATGTACAGTATTCTATAGATAGCATTTTGCTGGGAGTAATTGTCTGAAATGTTCTTTCACACATCAAGCCCTGCTGAGTAATTACAAAAGCTGTAATATGCAGAGCACTGCTGAGAACAAGTGAAGCACTTGCTCTTGTAAAAAGGCAGGAATGAGAGTAGTTGTATCACACACTTGCTGCTAGATGATGTGCTGCTGAAACTAATCATAGCAGTTATTCTCTAACAGAAGTGACGATGCTTATAGGAATAATAGCACATCCTGTGTTACAGAGAGGGGCTCTCAGAGTAATTGTAGCAAACACTCATGAACAAACCTGAAACTAATCATCATTACAGCAGTACATCTTTAATTGCTGGGGTACTCCTGAAAGTCACAGTGGCACAGACACTCTAGAAGACAGGGCACAACTTACATCATTGTTGTATACACGCTGTGTGAAGGGTACTACTGGGAATAATTATATAGGGTGAGATGGACTCTCTCATAGAGGGACCATTACTGGACAGTACTTGATGGGGCACTGCTAACCATAGTTGCAGAACACGGGCTCTAACAATTAAAATGAAAGGGAACACAGAACCTCTCCCCATTGCATCGCAGAATGTAATCACAGCCCAGAGCCTCACATAGTTGGGGTGTGGCTGAAAGTATTTGTAGAGCAGCCTCTTTATAGACAGGGTACTGCTGCTTGTAACTGAAATACAGAGTTTTAAATAGAGGAAGGACTGCAGAGAATCATTTACACAGAAATTCTGTTATGCAGTAGGGAATCTGCAACAGAGGGACTGTGCTGAGAGTAATTGTGGCATAGAATCCGCAGCAGACGGGACGCTGATGAGAGTAATTGTAGCACAGAATCCGCAGCAGACGGGACGCTGATGAGAGTAATTGTAGCAATAAACCTGTAATAGACAAGACACAGCTGAGAATTGTAGCATAGAATCTGTAACAGATGGGATGCTGCGGAGAGTAATTGTAGCATAGAATCTGTAACAGACGAGACAGCGATGAGAGTAATTGTAGCATAGAATCTGTAACAGACGGAACAGCGCTGAGAGTAATTGTAGCATAGAATCTGTAACAGATGGGACGCTGCTGAGAGTATTTGTAGTATAGAATCTGTAACAGATGGGACGCTGCTGAGAGTATTTGTAGTATAGAATCTGTAACAGACGGGATGCTGCTGAGAATAATTGTACCATAGAATCTGTAACAGATGGGATGCTGCTGAGAGTAATTGTAGCATAGAGTCCACAGCAGATGGGATGCTGCTGAGAGTAATTGTAATAACCTGTAATAGACAGGACACAGCTGAAACATGTAGCATAGAATCTGTAACAGATGGAATGCGTCTAAGAGTAATTGTAGCATAGAATCTGTAACAGATGGGATGCTGCTGAGAGTAATTGTAGCATAGAATCTGTAACAGATGGGATGCTGCTGAGAGTAATTGTAGCATAGAATCTGTAACAGATGGGATGCTGCTGAGAGCAATTGTAGTATAGAATCTGTAACAGACGAGATGCTGCTGAGAATAATTGTACCATAGAATCTGTAACAGATGGGATGCTGCTGAGAGTAATTGTAGTATTAAACCTGTAACAGATGGGACACTGCTGAGAATTGTAGCATAGAATCTGTAACAGATGGGATGCTGCTGAGAGTAATCGTAGCATAGAATCTGTAACAGACGGGGCACTGCTGAGAGTAATTGTAACATAGAATCTGTAACAGATGGGATGCTGCTGAGAGTAATTGTAGTATAGAATCTGTAACAGACGAGATGCTGCTGAGAATAATTGTACCATAGAATCTGTAACAGATGGGATGCTGCTGAGAGTAATTGTAGTATTAAACCTGTAACAGATGGGACGCTGCTGAGAATTGTAGCATAGAATCTGTAACAGATGCGATGCTGCTGAGAGTAATCGTAGCATAGAATCTGTAACAGACGGGGCACTGCTGAGAGTAATTGTAACATAGAATCTGTAACAGATGGGGCCCTGCTGAGAGTTATTGTAGTATACAATCTGTAACAGACGGGGCACTGCTGAGAGTAATTGTAGCAGAGAATCTGTAACAGACAGGACAGTGCTGAGAGTAATTGTAGCATAGAATCTGTAACAGATGGAATGCTGCTGAGAGTAATTGTAGCATAGAATCTGTAACAGACGGGGTGCTGCTGAGAGTACTTGTAGCATAGAATCTGCAGCAGACGGGACACTGCTGAAAGTTATTGTAACAATAAACCTGTATTAGGCGGGACACTGCTGAGAATTGTAGCATAGAATCTGTAACAGATGGGATGCTACGGAGAGTAATTGTAGCATAGAATCTGTAACAGATGGGATGTTGCTGAGAGTAATTGTAGCATAGAATCTGTAACAGATGGGACAGCATTGAGAGTAATTGTAGCATAGAATCTGTAACAGATGGGATGCTGCTGAGAGTAATTGTAGCATAGAATCCTCAGCAGATGGGATGCTGCTGAGAGTAATTGTAGCATAGAGTCCACAGCAGATGGGATGCTGCTGAGAGTAATTGTAGCATAGAATCTGTAACAGATAGGATGCTGCTGAGAGTAATTGTAGCATATAATCCTCAGCAGATGGGATGCTGCTGAGAGTAATTGTAGCATAGAGTCCACAGCAGATGGGATGCTGCTGAGAGTAATTGTAACAATAAACCTGTAATAGACAGGACACAGCTGAGACATGTAGCACAGAATCTGTAACAGATGGAATGCTGCTGAGAGTAATCATAGCATAGAATCTGTAACAGATAGGACAGCGCTGAGAGTAATTATAACGTAGAATCTGTAACAGATGGGGCCCTGCTGAGAGTTATTGTAGCATAGAATCTGTAGCAGACGGGATGCTGTTGAGATTAATTGTAGCATTAAACCTGTAACATACGGGACGCTGCTGAGAAGTGTAGCATAGAATCTGTAACAGACGGGGCACTGCTGAGAGTAATTGTAGGCTAGAATCTGTACCAGAAGGGGCACTGCTGAGAGTATTGTAGCAGAGAATCTGTACCAATTCTGAGAGGTATTGCAGCACTGGTTTTCCAATACATGGGATACTTCTGAGAGTCAGTGTAGCACAGAGCCTAGAATGGATGGGACACCCTGAAATTACTTCCAGGCTGTAGCATGGACTGTATAATATTTGCGGCATTTCTGAAAGTGATTGCATCACTGTTGTGATGGAAATGTCTCCGGCATGACTTTGGAAAGAATGCCCCACTCCTCTCTGTTGATGTGATGGCAAAGTCACTGAAATGGCACAGCAGTGAATATGACAATCAAACATCCTCAGAGACAACCTTTCTGAGAAGGGGATTGAGACCACAGAGCATGTCTCTGAGGTCTGGCGGGACACCCCAAGTGCACCCTCACAGCCAGAGTGACTGCTGCCCTCTCACTGGGCGCGAGAAGCTGGCAGCGGTGGCTGCGAGGATGTAATGTGGAAGCAATAGACCTTTTACCTGTGGCTTTCAGGGGGGAGATGCCTAATGGCTTCTGCTGTTGAAAGATTTTCCTAGTTTCTCCACTTGCTCGTTCATTAAATCCTATTTTATATATATTTTTTTATTATTTTTTATTATTTTTATTATTATTTAATATATATAATATAATATATTATTATTTATTATTATTAAAAATATATATATATTTATATATAAATATAAATAAATAAAAATATAAATGGCTAGATTTACTTAAGATAAAACGGGTTAAAAATAGTGAGCGGACCTTCTCATTACGAGCAGGGGTATTAGAAAATTTGATAAGATCTTGGGGACATTCTTTGATTCAATTCGAGAGGAATCTTTGTTATTATGGGAGGTAGCAGTTTTTTATAAACTTTACAGAATATTATATGCTTATATTGTGACTCTAATTACTTTGCTACAATACTTGGTGTATGGTATATGTTTTATCTATCAGGCTTATGTAAATGTTTTTCTATGCTAAATGAGTTTTAGAAACGTTAATGGACTGTATATTATTCATAATTTTGTATGGTTATTAAGGACTTCAATAAAAAAAATGGGGAAAAAATCCATGTGGAGAGTACATGTACATTCTGTATATGTGAGTTTGCTGAGTGTGGAGCCTGTGCGTGACTTATAAATAACAGGAATTCATTTTGTACTCCTTTGTGAGAATGGCAATTTGAGATTGAGGACTCAGGGTTATAGCTGTTCAGGTCTTGGAAGTAGGCGCTGGAACAATATTCCCTTCCCCTGAAAGTTCGCTGTAGCTGGGCTTTAGTATCTGGTGGATGGGTGGGACTATTCTCTCTTTAGTAGTATTGCCTCTGGGGAATTGCCACAGCCTTTATGCCACCCTTTTCTGCTGTGGCTGCTTCACAATAGATCTGGCTGGTCAGACTGGTCCCAATAAACAAAACAACACAAATCACTTGAAACCAGCTTTAGGGGTGTTTCTCTGTCAGAATTGATAACCATACAGTGGGCAGCAGGATTCTGCTGGAGAAATCTCCCAAAAATCGAACACTCCATCAGGTTGGCTAGGGATAGGCGTTGCATACAAGTGTTACTGCAAAAACAACTGTTCCAGAGCCTGGATCTGTTCAGGAATCTTGCAAGAAGAACCCCCCCCCCCCCCCCCCCCCCCGAAGTCATGAGCCCAGCTTTCTGAAGAGACTCAGATCTGTGCAAACTAGTCAAGAGCCTGTGTCCTGCTGGCCAAGCAGCTTTATTCTGTCTTGAAGAAAGAAGCCTCATCTTGCAATGGCTATCTAGAAACGGAGCCTCACAGCCCAGATGTGCCGGATGAAATAAATGCTGTGTGCAGCTGTAAGGAGGTGAATTAAGGATACCCCAGAACCTCTGTGGGTGGAAAGCGGGCCTGTAGTTGGAGGATAGGTGGCCGCCATCAACAAGAGAGAACATTAAGATGTAGCATGCCAAAGCAAAATTGCTGTGTTTTATTTTTCACTGGGGTTGGGAGGAAATTGTGGAGTTTTAATAAAAACTCTGTGGAGCTCTGCGAGTGGCGGAATAATGGTCCATCACTCAGCTAGCACTGATTTATAGCTCCAGGAGCTTGTTCTGCACTGTAAAATCAGGGCAAACAACACCATGCGGTGCTCCACAGGGTGCTGCTTTTTTCTGCCGCTTGAGTAGATTTTCTTCTCAAACAGCAGCTTTCGTAACTCGAACGACAACCTTCTCAACGTGAGCCTTAGCGACCTGCCGCGACTGCCTTTGTTGAGAACTCTCGGCAGGAGGCGGTCGTCTAACATTCTAGTTTTCTCGCTCACTCTTGCCAACTTAATGTTGATGAGCCACGCTCGAGAAAAACTCGGCCACGTGCAGGTTGTTGCTGTTTTTGCCAAACTCCGCACTCGAAGCAGAGCAAAGAGTGGGCATAACTCCAAGGACTACGCCGGCGGCACAGACTTTACCACACACCCCTATTATTCACCCAAATACTGATTCCAGAATAGAGTGAGCATACTCCCTAACTGGTAAGTTTTAGGGACTGGTCTTAATCCCTACAGCAGGGAAACATCAGAATGTTGAGCAAGCATTGGACATTGGTGAGAAAAGAGGGCATGAGCTGGAGTTTTTTAGTAGGGGTAGACACATGACAGGAGGACAAATAGTGGAGGTATAAGGAGGGGCATAATTAGTTGGAAAGTTATAAAAGCAAGGTTTCTATCAGGAGAGGTGGGGACTGTCTATGCTGCAGCATCCCTCATTACCATAGGCCCTTCTGCTTTATAGGCAAGTACAACGGAAGAGGGGGTGGAAGACTGGATGCACGGCAACACCCTTCCTTACCATTAGTCCTTCTTCTCTCCTGTTGGAAGGTGCTAGAGCCCACCAGTAATTAGAGAAATGCTGTGATTGAGAAGCCAGGAGAGGAGTTCAAATACTGTTGGTCAACAGGAGAGACAGATGCCATTCAAGCACAGGGTAAAAGTTGACCCCAAGCTCAGAAAATATAGCCTTAAAGCCCGCTGCTGAGGGCTACTGGTTGTTAAAGGCCGTGAACCTGAGTTAAATATAACGAGGGAGATGGCCTTTAACAAACCGCATAGCCCAAGGCCAAAGAGCTAAAAGTCTGTTACAACATTCCACCAACTAAGGGTAGAGTGTTCTAAATTAAAAAGGGAGAAACATAGAGACAAAGATTGGAATGTTAGATCACCGAGCTTTTAAAAACCATTATAAGCCCGGAGCTACTCCATTGACTTCAATTGAGCTCTCAACATTCCAATGTTTTAATATAGGCTTATAGCCCGCTGTAGCAGGCTATACCGGCCATTAAAGGCCAGCTCCAGCGTTAAAGGCCCAAGCCAAAGGCGAGGGCCTTTAACAAGGGAGCAGAACTTTAATGACCGGTATAGCCCAGCTATGACACCTATAAGGCTGTTAAAACATTCTCCCACTAGAGAGCAGAATGTTTTGACAAAGAAAACAAAGGCCTATTGGAGCCTGCGTCATACATTAAATATGACGCATCAGGTATGTCGCAAGGAGTGCGCACTGAGAAGTGACGCATCGCTGCTTTCACTCAGCGATGCGTCATTCCTCATAAATGAGGCCCCATATTTTTTACTGAATGTTGATTTGAGTGGGTGGGGCTTGGTGGGTTCAGGGCTGAAGAAGTCGGATGAGAATTTGCCATAAAAGATCTGTTTTTACCGCTGGATAGATGTTGCTTATCGTCAATGTGATGTTCTTTAAGTTCTATGCAATAAAAATATATTTTTTTTAAATAATGAAAATAGCTGCTGCAAGTATGCAGGAAGTGGACAAAAATCTGTTGAGCCTTGTTGCTGTTTCATGTTATCACCATTGACATTTATGTAAAACTGGGCGTCGGTTAGGGGTACTCAGTCACAGCTCTTCGCTGGATCTTTGTTTTTCGCCTACCTACCCATGACCTCAAGGGTCAAGATCCAGCATGAGAAAGGAAAAAAGGACTACATGGTATGTTACTTCTTGTAGCTTTTTCTCCTCGGGCGTCCTTTAACTTTTGAGCGCTGCATAGGAGGCTGTTCCCAGATTAAGGATGGGACCAGAGATCAGCCGTATGATGTCATTGGTAGCCATATGGCGCGTGATGTCACTTCCTCTACCCTTGGCATTTTTGGAATTTATGTTCTTGCAGAAAATAAAGGACAATTGCTCTTATACTTTTTGTCAAAATAAATGGTTATTTTCTATCCTTCCAAAAACTTGGTGGTGTCTGGGCCTGGGCAGAGAAAAGACAGATATGAGCAGAAGAGGTTGCCTCCATCTCTGCTTCTGTGTTGCCTTTGCCACTTGGACCAGGCTACCATTTGCCGGAAGTCAAAATAGTAACTTACTGGACTTTGGGAAGAAGTGAAAACCTTTCTTTTTTAGAATTTGTGTGGGGTGGGAATTTGCTTTGGCGATTGTGAGCTGCTTAAATGAATTATTGATTTGCCATGTTTGCCTGTATTTCTGGCCAGCATGTGCATTTACCAAGGCAGATAACAAAAAAAAGAAAACAGTGGAAGACTGCATCATAACATGTGCAAGTGACCTTTCATGGGGTTACTTAGTTAGGAATAAAGGTTTTGTTCAGTAGTAGAGTTGCCACCCGCTGTCAATCAAATCACTGATGCGCATCAGGACAACCAATCGTGCACCGGCCAATAGACTTTGTTAGTATTCTCATCCAGACGGCAGTTCAGTTCCCAGAACCCACAGGTCGCGAACACGCGTAAATAATCACTTGGAAACACTATTGACGGAAATGTCAAAAACCCCATCTGCCTATGGATTTTCTCTCATTAAGTCTAATTGCCTGTTCCTCTGCGGCGAGAGGGAGCGGGCGGCCAGTCTTCGGAGAGCAGTGATGGCCAAGCATCATTGAGACCTGTGAAGGACTCACCGTTCTATTGATCACCTCGCGCCTTCAGAATGCACCGCCGCTTGTTTGCCGCCATTTATGTTTTTCCCTCCATTTTAGGGATCTCATAATGTTCAATGCAGCTAGAAGCGCTGGTGGTTACAATGTATCAAACAATGCTGCATTCCTTTATCCGAGTCTCGTAGGTATTCACGTTTGCCTCAAATAAGCGTGCCAGGGTCAATGCGGACAAAGAGCGTAGGAACACACACTGGTTACCTCAGGAAAACCAGCGATGTGCCCAATTAGCTAACATTTTTTTTTTAGATACATCTCAAATACCTATTTATAGAGTGACATGAAATCTCAAATTATGATGCGTACTATTGATTTTTAGCTTTGTGTGCTGAATAAGTGCCCACACTTTTTTAATCTGTATTCTTTTGAGGACTTGAGTTTTGGATGGAAGGGCTTTCATTATTATCTTCTTGCTCTTATTTTCTATTCTCTTCCGAATCTACATTGTTGTCTACCATTTTTACTAAATAACAATTTGAAACTAAAAAAAGAAATCATCTGTCTTACTCATTAAACTAAAAAATAGATTGCAGCTGAAAGAGTGGGAAGAAAAAATAATGTCTAGCATACATTAGTATAACTTCTCTCATTAAATCACTCACTAGCATATATTCTCTGCCATTTTACAAGTAAAGCTTAGAGCCCTTCGTTTGACCTTTCACCAGAACAGCATTACCCATTCCTTCTGCCACCTGTCCAGCCCATCCCAAAATGTGTCGCTGGATGGGAATCTGTTCTATGTTTCCTTATGGGAAAAGGAAACATGGAACTATGGATAGGCATTAAGAAAGTGTTGAAAGATGCACTTTATTTACTCAGAAAGGAATCAGCAACTTTGAGGTTTAGTAGGGGTGATGGGGCGGTGAGCTGCTGGTGTCTCCTTCTAAACAGCTCCTGCATCTAGAAAGGTTTCATGAGCTGGATTTAGCCACTGACATCTGTAATTAACTGTAAGTTACTGGTGTTTTTTTGTGTGGCATTTTTAACATGGCACGAGCTTGGCCAGAGGGCATTACCAGAGAACTGGGAGAACATCTTCTCCCAGTCCAAATCTTGGCAAGACTGACAGCCTTCTGTTCTTAAGGATCGGTCACTAAATTAATATTGAACTGGGTAATAGTAACATCTGTTATTTTTATCATTAGGAATGCAAGAGTTCAGAATGAACTGCTATTAAAAAAAAATAAGTGTATAAAAATTGCATCAAAATGAGTGCATTTTTTCATTGGTTCTGCTGACATATTGGGGCACTTGGAAAGTGTTAAATAGTTCCTAATGCATGTTTTCGTGTCCAAAAACAAGGTGGGGCATGGCAGACCTCAACTGGCATATTCAGCCTTTATGCAAGGCCACTGTAGTATGTGGAAGAAGGTCCACAGGGGCATGATAAAAGTGAATTCTCATACATGGGCAGCAATGCACATTTCCACAGTGACTTCAAATCATGCCTTTACGCCTGCTACTGCCGTTTTGGAATTCTGTGAGCAATGGTATCCCAGGCCCATTTCAATGTAAGGCATTTTTGACATGATTAATAACTTACTTTTGATATTAGCTAAGTCACCTTTTAGAGAATCCTACAAGGTGTCTAGGCCCGGGTCCATAGTGTGCAGAAGTGGAGCAGGGCTAGTAAGATACAAAAGATCTTTTCACAGCACAGGCAAAGGTAGCTTTTTCTTTGATAAAAGAGCACTCTTAAACAAAAGTCAATTCCATAAGTGAAAATAACTACAAGTTTCATCTGCAAACCACTGTAATATTTAGCAACAAATTAAATTCAGTGGTGAGCGTAGTGTTGGGTTAAAAATATTTCAAAGACAAGCACAAATTCAGACAGACCGTAACGGAGTGGAGGCTGGATACACCAACGGTGACCCTGTCAAAGGATTTACCTTCAGACTAGGGGCCTGATTTAGATATCGGTGGATGGGTTACTCCTTCACAACAGTGATGGATATCCCCTCTGCTGAAATTGAAATCCCATAGGATAGTGTGGGATTTCTATTTCGTCGGATAGGATATCCCTCACTGTTGTGTCAGAGTAACCTGTTCGCCAAAATCTTAACCCCTTCACAGCGGGGGTAATTCCCCCGTTGTGCTGGGGGGCAGGGGGGCTCGCACAGCGCCCCGGTGCTTGTGACGCGCTCAGCTCGTCATGAGCCACGGTGCTCGTGTGCTCATGACGAGCTCAGCTCGTCACGGCCACAACCATTTGTGTGGAACGCTCAGCACAGCGGGGGAATTAGCCCTGCGTGCGAGCGTTGGAGCCATTATGACGAGTTCAGCTCGTCATGAGCACACGAGCACCGTGCCTCATGACGAGCTGAGCTCATCATGAGCAGCGATGTTGTTAATCATTCCCCCAGTCACCAAATACTGGGAAATCTTCTTCTGGTCAGACCTGTAGCTTTAGCCGCTCAGGCAAGGCGTCTGTGTACGTACCAGGTCTCTCTCCAGCAAGTCTAGTCCTCTATAGTAAACTGGGCCCTCTTGGAGTCTCGATTCCTTCTATTTTTGTGTCCCTGAAGCAGTTAAACAGGAGGCCCTCCACTTGTCTCTTGGAGAGCAGTTCCAGTCCCTGGGTCCTCTTTTTCTATCAGGAGTCATAAGTAAGAATTTCTCTTTCTGGAGGGCCTTCATCTTCAGATGGAGATTTCCAAGGTTCAGCAGGAATGTTCTGAGGATGTGGTGGTTTATGTGCCAGATTTAACCCATGCCCTAGCCGGTGACTAGAACAAATCTACCACCCAATCGGAAAATATTCTCTTGGTTCTCCCACTCCTTTTGAACCACTTGCTCTTTGCCTTACTGTAAAATTACCCAGGATCCTCTGTTTCAACATGGCAGGACCCAGCTGCCACAAGGAAGGCCTGCCTACAGATTCTTGCCATCTGTATACCTGACATTGTTAAAACTGGTTTTCCCTCCCCTTGTGTCAGGAACTTGACTGACTAGGATTGCTGTAAGGATGACCAGGAAAATCCCTCCAGGGCATCTCCAAGATAAACAAGGTAGTACCAAAGCTGCCCTTTGTTCTGCACAATGTCCTGCCCAGTCCCAGATGGCTAACCCCTGTTAATTGGTCAGCAGTTAACATCCATTGGCCTTTTCTGGACTCAGAGGCAGGCCATTGTTCTCTGAGCCAGAGCTGTTAAGTCTCCCAGCCAAGGATGTGTGTTCCAGCCCCAAAGTTGCTTTCCTGTTACGTTATCAAAAACCTGAGTACACTATTGAGTTAGATATAATATACTAAGCAGAAAATAACTTTGATGTAGTTTTCTAGCCCTTTTCTAAGCCGAGGTGGAAAATAAAAGATCTCTGTGCCAACATTCCAAGAACAATAAGTGCATATGTATTAATTATCAAGTTAGTCTCTTGACTGACCTATAGGTGAAAATGATGAAAGAGTTTGAGTAAATAATATCATTTCAGTACATTCTGATAGGTTAGATTATTGGTACAGTTTATACGAGATGGTCCATAGTGAGTAGCGCTGTGCCACAATTTCAGACCGTAGGGTTCCCATCTACTGCACATGCCTTCTGCTGCCCTCTTCAGTCTAAACTGATTAGCTATTATGTGCCTTGAAACAACTAACAAATGTAAAAGTGAGTGTCCCATGAGCCTCATAATCACAAAATGCTACTTAGGTTTTTACGCATGGATGTTGGTTCACCAAAATGCCAGATAGAAGTCACCTTGAGTGAACTTTTGACTGTGATGACATTATAGGGGTGATCGCTTATTCCACCTTTTGTTTCTTTAATAGCCTCCTGTTTACAATTGCAATACGTAAACATGGCTTCTGGAACCATGCTTAGCTATGGTTCCTATGTATCAGTATGGCTTCTGAGACCAGGGGTGGCAAGTGCTGCTCCTCCGGGGTACCAGGACAAGCCAGAGGTAGCACATGCTAACCCCAGTTACTCACAATTTTCTTCGATGATCTTCCCGCCACTTCTGTGTCTCTCTGCAGCATTATGAAAACTGTTAACCAGCATCATACAGTCATGATCTTCTGTGCTTTAGGGTGCCATTTTATAAGGCCGTGCTAGACTCTAATATTGAGAAAGTGTTTCTTGCTGAGCGGAAACAAGGATATTGCCATCTGTAGGAATGATCTGCTCCATTGCTTTGCCCTTTTCTGGCTTATCGGCTTTTGTGCAGTAAATAACCACAAGCCGGAAGAGATTCAACTGGAACTAAAAGGCCTTGGGGTGCCCTGCCTTTTAATGCAAGCTGATCTTTAGTTGGCACTATATTCCAAATGCCAACTGCTGCCTGGCATCCATTACAATTCTCAGAAGAGTGGCTGGCTGTAACAGATTGCCACTACACTGGCAGCTAAACTTTACACAAGAAAATATCTGATGAGAATTGCCTCTGTAACCTTTACTCCTTCTGGGTGCACTCTGGTGTGCAGCAGATGTTTGCCTATAGAATGCTGCCAGCATCTGATGTCACTCTTTTGACGGTACCTGTTGCTCCTTTGTAGGATCCCTTTAAGAGAAGCACACTCATAGACAGCTCAAAGTGTCTTAGAACAACCTCGTCTCCATAAACGAGGTTTGGGGAATATGGCGTGCAACCAAACACCTTTCATAATTCCTGTATCAATTATCTGAACTTAATTCATCCACTGAAGTGTCTCCACTCATTTTTGTAGAGTTAGAGACAATCAGACAATCTTTTAAGACCATAAATTATAAATGTCCAGAAAGGTGGTAAAATGTACCGACAACACCATCCAGTTCTTTTGTCAGTCGCTCTCAAGGTAGGTTTGCTCTTTGCAAATATTATGCATGCATACACTAAGGCTGTGTAACCTGCGACCTCTTTGTAGCAATCAATAAGGTCAACCTCAACCACAGTGTTCTTCAATAATGGATTTCCTTGACCGAGCACCAAACCCGTTTACACTTGCTTTCCCTAGTAGCATAATGGGACTACTTGAAATGTCCATTCCTGTACACCATCTCAGCTACCACCAAAAATAAATAGTCCAGTTGGGAAGCAGGCCTGACCACCACCTGATGCCTGAGATAACAAATTCTCACTCAAGACCTAAGATACGGATCAAATTCTTTCTTTGCACTCAAACTCCTCTCCCTCCGGCTTTCAGGAGTCTTTAACTTATTTTGCTTCCTGCTTTTCGCCTCATTTTGACCATAAGAGGACATAAGGCACCATTGTGAGACATTGTGTTGTTGTTTGAGGGGGGTGTGAGGCCTTCTCAAGCAGCAGCCACAATCTACGTCACGGTGAAGCACAAAAAGTCACTAAATTAACCTGTGCTTAACATTCTGGTAGCTTGGCACTAAAACAGGCAGACTTAACTTAGAGGCAATGCATAAAGTATTTACGGAGCACCTAAACAGTCATAAAGTGAAAGCACTGCACAAGAAAAGTACCACACCAATTTTAGAACCAATTTTAGAACAACAGAGTTACAACTAATAAATTATTTGACTCCAAAACAACAAAAATCCTATCAGTAGAACCAAAGCTATGAAATTGCAAAGTTTAAAGGGATAAATAGCACCTAAAATATCAAAGCCCCAACTGCGGACATCTAGCTGCACAAGACTGGGGCAAAGTTGAAAGGGTATACAGACATAATATCGACTCAAAAATATAGAATGGACCTTTTAAATGGACCTTTGAAAAGCCAACACTATATGTCAATTTTTGACTTATATTATACACCAAAGAAAATTGCCAAATGGAAATCAGGTAGGGGGGATAGCTGTATCCGCTGTGGTCTACATGCAGCAGATGCATTACATATGTTTTTTTATTGTCCTAAATTGACTAAGTTTATTAAAGATGTAGAGCAATTTTTTCAGGTGGTAGGTATTACACAATCGCTATCTGCAGAGTTAGTGATTTTGGGTCGGTCAGAAGAGCCAGCTAATTTTAGACCTGTTATGGAGGAAGGATTTATATTTTTGTGTATGTCCATTTTTCGTTTATGTATTACTTCGCAATGGCTTGATCCTGATCCACCATTGTTTATTAGTTGGCAAACTAGATTGCTGTCTGTTTATTATTTGGAAATTGCTGCTTATAAGACCAAAGGTATGAGGAAAAAAACACAGGGGTTACAGTTATGGTCTCCTATTACTAAATGGTTAGGAAGTTAAGAACTGATGGTATATTGTTATAATGTGCAAACTTTATTTTGACAATTTCTGTATCTCTGCTCCTAGTTAAGGTTTTTTTTCTTTTTTCCCTGAGATTTGCTATTGTACCACGCCCTTTCTGTTTGCTGATAAAAAAGCTAATAAAAAAAAATATATATATAGAATGGCACAAATATCGAAGTAGAATTATAGAATGGACAAAATATCGAATGGACAGAATATAGTGGTGAAAAATATTGTTTTGAGGATAAGTAATTTAATATCGATTTTTAAAATATAGAAAGTTAAAATATCGAAGTATATAATATAGTAATTAGGATATATCCAATTTTTAATAATATCGAGAAAAGAAATTACGTATATTTCTTTATGGTATTTAATTATGTGTAATTTAATTCTGTAGCGGGTTGTGGGTTTATAGGGGAATAGGGTGGGAAGTAATTTCATTGTAATTAATTTAATGTGTTAATTTATTTATTGGTATTTATTTTGAATTAATTGTTAATTAATTATTAATTTGTAATTAATTAATTAATTAATCTGTAATTAATTAATTATTAATGGGCACTTAATTTGTAATTGTTAAATAATTTTTCTTAATTGATTAATTGATAACTATGTTAATTTTATTAATTTATTTTCCGTAGCGGGTTGTGGTTTTATAGGGGAAGAGGGCGGGAAGTAATTTAATTGTAATTAATTAAATGTGTTAATTTATTTATTGGTATTCTTTTAAAATGAATTGTTAATTAATTTTTAATTGGTAATTAATAAATTTTTATTAATTGGTTAATTGATAATTATGTTAATTGTAATAAAAAAAATTCTGTAGTGGGTTGTGTGTTTATTGGGGAACAGGGTGGGAAGTAATTTAATTGTAATTAAATTATTCATTTTTATTTATTTATTGGTATTGATGTTTTATTTATTTTTAATTAATTGTTAATTGGTAAATAATTTGTATTAATAGGAAATACATTTTAATAACTAATATTTATTTTTATTTTTATTTGATTAATTATTACATCATTTTAAATTTGTAATTTAGTTTAATACATTTTTTATTGATATTGATATTTAATTTATTTGTATTAATATATTAAATGTTTACTTTCCCTACTGTTACACTCACTAGAGTGGGAATAGTAATTTTCACCCCTACGCTATCCAACGCTTTCCCTACTGTTGCACTCTCTGGAGTGAGAATAGTAATTTTTACCCCTAGGCTATCCAACACTTTCCCTACTGTTGCACCCTCTGGAGTGGGAATAGTAATTTTCACCCCTACGCTGTCCAATGCTTTCCCTATTGTTGCACCCTCTGGAGTGGGAATAGTATTATTTACCCCTACTCTATCCAACGCTTTCCCTACTGTTGCACCCTCTGGAATAGTAATTTTTACCCTTACGCTATCCAACGCTTTCCCTACTGTTGCACTCTCTGGAGTAGGAATAGTAATTTTTACCCCTACGCCATCCTACACCTTCCCTACTGTTGCACCCTCTGGCGTGGGAATAGTAATTTTTACCCCTACGCTATCCAACGCTTTCCCTACTGTTGCACCCTCTGGAGTGGGAATAGTAATTTTTACCCCTACGCTATCCAACGCTTTCCCTACTGTTGCACCCTCTGGAGTGGGAATAGTAATTTTTACCCCTACGCCATCCAATGCTTTCCCTACTGTTGCACTCTCTGGAGTGGGAATAGTAATTTTTACCCCTACGCTATCTAATGTTTACTATACTGTTGCAGTTGCTGGAGTGGTAATAGTAAATTTCTTCCTATGCTACAGTAAAAATATTGTATATTTTTAATTAATATTATGTTAATATATATATATATATGTGTTGAAAAATCAATTTGTATTTTTATTTTTTTAACTTAAATTAATTATTTAATATTTTGTAAGTTATTTAAGTATTTTTAAGTATGTTTTAATTAATTATAGTTATTATTTCATTAGTTTTAAATTATTTTTAAGTTATTTTAATAAATTCGATATTTTTACTAAGTATATATATTTTTTCTATATTTTTGTACTTACCTGTTTGTAGATAGAATTTCGATATTTTGTCTTTCTATATTTTTTTCGTCTATATTTTTGTATTCTATATTTTTTCAGTGATGCATTGAAAGTTATGGCTGAATGCGATGGAGCTCAGCTCTAATACATGAACTGGTTTGGGTCCAGTGTCTGCTTTTCATCAGAATTGAAGAATTTTCGAAAAAAAATGTCTGAGAAGGTACTGTTCAGTGGGGCAAGGCAGCCGGCAGTGTCCAGGTAGGCATTGTCATCATCAGGGAGCCGCAGGATGAAGTGGTGGTGAAGATTTCTACATTCAAAAATAGTCTCTTTTTTGGAAATTAAAAATAACCAGCGGGACGGAGCTGAATGCAGTAGTCAACAAGGGCTCCACGAGGCTGGACACCCCTTCAGTAAGGAGGCTCTGAACAGGATTTGCTGCTGCAGTAAAGAACATAGCAGGATCTACCGTGAAGGCAGGCCGACCGGTGATGCACTTTGAGCTGATCAATGAGCAGGTAGTTCCCTTTCTCCTCTCGGGTCTCAGGGTCCTTTTTGGTTTTGAGCTACCTTTAGCACCCCTTCTGCGGGTCCAAGATGGAAGGACACCTTTGGATGATCAGGACTCACTCAGTCAGGGCTAAGGAGCAAGATGGTTGAAGCTTTTCCTTTCCTGAGTCTCTGATCAGCAGGCCAGCCAACAAGCCCATTGAGTCACTCTGGAAGTCCAGGGTTCAAGCAGAAAAACAGATCTCAATCAGTAGAGCAGTCCTCTCAGGGCTCTGGGTAGGCTCAGGCAGTAGGGCAGTCCTCTTGGTGCAGCAGGGCAGTTCCCTTAAGTACACAGAAGGCCACAGGCAGCAGGGCAGTCCTCTGAGAATCGTCTGCAGGTCCAGAAGTGAGCTGAAGGATGGGTCTGAGGATCCTAATGTTATACCTGGTGCCACATTTGACATGGAAGAAACTAATAGAGTTTACCCCCACAGAAGTGCCTGGAATTTCCTGCCTCCCTGGCCCGATGCAAGGATACCCTGAGTTACAAAAGGCTAGTGTGAACTTATTTGTGTGTAAGCTGAGTCAGTTGCTCTGCCACCCCATTCTGCAAGGATGGCCCATCTTGCCATGAACCGGTCCGCCTATTGTGTGGCTGGGAGGAATATACAAAAGCCAACAAAAATTAGGTCAGCAAAACACAGTGAGCAAAGCACGGTGGCACAGTGAGCAAAACATGATGGTGTGAAATGTGGCCCACAGTGTTCACCAGTGGCTGTCATTAATTCATGTATTCATTAAATCACTGTATTGTTTATTGATATCACTCCCTATGCTTTTAGTCCCAGTTGGAAAGCATGTTAATTTTTTATGTTAAAAAGTAACTGGTTTGACAATGCATAATGCATAAAGACGCATATAATTGTCTAAAAGAAACTCTTGGCAGGATCAGAGTGTTGGAAAATGTCAGGACTGTAAAAAAAAATTGGAACCGTGGCATTGCACTAAAAGAACTTCACATCTCAAAGCTCATGTGCTTGGCACATGTCTCATCTATTTAGCACACAATCCAAGGGCATTAATTTAGTTCCTGTTGTATCAATGAAGCAATGACCCATTCTTATTAATTAGTAAGCACACCATAAACTACCCTTTTAACTGGGTTGTCATCTGTTTTGCCCAAGTGGAAGTGACATGAACTCAGTACTTGATCAGAGCATTAATTGCAATTTCAAGCTAATTGTTTTTTGTTGTTTAAAAAATGTGTTATTTTGGCGATGTGTGCTGACTAAAATGTAAAGAGTCATTTTCACTTGAAGAAATTCCAATAGATTAGTTATAACAGTTTCTCCCTCACTCCACTGTGGAAAGTGGGGTTTCAAACATTGAACTCTATGGGCCATACTCATAAAAGTTTCAAAAGAAAATTGGGAGTTTATAATAAGGGTGAGCGAAGGATTAGACTATGCCGGCACAGTTCGCCGAGTTTTGCCTGCTCCGAGCAGAGTTCCAAAAAACTCTGCAAAGTGATGCGGAGCAGAGTTTATGCTCATGAGTAGCTCGCCAACGTTAAGGGCCCGATTCACAGAACTAACTTAAGACAAAATCCTAAACGTACTACTTTTGGTATTCACAGGAGTTAGGATTTTGTCTTAAGTTTGTCTTAAGACAGACTTAAGACAGACTTAAGACAAAATCCTAACTTAAGTCTGTCTTAAGTCTGTCTTAAGACAAACTTAAGACAAAATTCTAACTTCTGTGAATACCAAAAGTAGTAAGTTTAGGATGTTGTCTTAAGTTAGTTCTGTGAATCAGGCCCTAAGTTCGTGAATGCTTGCGAGAAAGAATTGTGCACTAGACTTCCTCCCGGCAAGATTACTCTATACGTGCGGCAGCGGCAGGTTGCGACCACTCACACTGAGAAATCTGCCATGTGAGGTGAGGAAGCTGCTGCTTGAGTAGAATGTCTACTCGTGCAGGAGGAAAGCTGCAGTGCCCTCTGGTGCAATGGGTACTGCCATTCGCCCTGATTTTACAGAGCGGGAAAAACTCCCAGCGTTAAAATTCAGTGAGTCGGCCAACTTAACAGACGTCGCCGCTGGCGGAACTCAGCAGAGCACGGCAGAGTTTTTCCAGCACTCCGCGGACTTAAGCGGAGTAAAACTTCACCCAGGCCTAGTTTATACTCAAGGCCTTACAACTACGGTTTGCACCAGGTTCCAACTCTACTGCAGCTCTAAAAAAATACCCAGAGTACTCACATGTGCAACATTCCTCACACACTCATGTATATGTGCACCCCCCCAATAAAGAATGTAATGCATACTTTAAAACTTGTGTCTTTTGTTTGTTCATGTGAACAATATTTAAAAAAAAATTTTATTCCACTCCCTGTATACTCCACCAATTTTGAGGTAATGTTACTTCCCCTTTCCCATCCCTGATTGTGACGTATTCCTGCGCTTGAGAGAAGTAATTCTTCGACTTTAGTAAGAATGGGAAGGCGCAAGCACAGTGTTTGCGAACACCCATACACCTGTGAATTTGTGTGAGTTCACTGCTCTGGCAGGTAAGCACACCATGGTATGTCCACAAGCTTCCCTTTTGATGAGGTTTCCTCAAACATAAAATCCCACAATTCTGGGCGAAGGTTAAGTGCTTCGAATTCATTTACTAATGAAAATTCAAATTTTTGATAATCCCTGAGATGACTTTTCAATCGTAAATGTTTGTATCTGTGCAACTAAAAGTCACATAGCTAAAAAAAATACTTCCATAAGACTCTACATGTTGAGCAGAAAAGAGGAACATTATTTAGACCAAATAAAAAAATAATAATCAGTTAAACCAATATTTACCATTAGTTGTCAATAACCAGTTGCAGGAGACAGTTGACGATGGCTTCCTACAAGTTCAATACATGTTAAAACCCTTTTTCCAGCTGCAATGCCCAGTAGAGACCATTAGGAAACTGGCAAAGAGGCGCTTTAACTGGGATGATGTCCATGGGTGAGCTCAACACATCATGCATTCTTTAAGACACGGGGTAAAGGCGTCCTTTGGCACATCAGGGCTGCACTGATGCTCCACCGGTGATTGCGTTTGTGGTGGTGTGGTGCTTTCTAGCACACAGTTATCTCACCCTCTAGTGCCCTGTATTTTACCTCCTTTTTTTGGTGTTTCTTTTGAGTTTTGATGAGTTTTCTCATATTTCTCTTCCAGGATCAAGTCCACACTTACCTGCTGGATGGCGAAGCCAGGCTGATGTACGATGACCCTCCGCACGAGCTGCCTCACGAGGGGAAACTCAGGTAAGAGCCCTACAGATGATGCAAAGTTCAACCCATCGCAATAAATTGCACCAGGCTTATGCAGAGGCAGTGTAAAGTGAATGGAGTACAATGGAAGATCCCTATGTCTTGTATATGACAAAGAGCCAACATTTGGGAACATGTAAATCAGCATGTTGATTCTGGTGGTGGATCTTAGACAGAGTATTTTTTACTTTGATTGCCCAACGTGATGTTCATTGACCCCAGGAAAATGCATGATCAGAACCAAGTTTAAAGCCATTGAAACCCTTCGCAAAAAATTAAATCTGACCTTCTTTGGTTACCTTTTACAACTTATCTTTCTTCTCATGCACCTATGCATTAAATCTTTTCTATCTTATATCTTTCCCTTCTTTCTTTTCATTTTTCTTTTCTTTTCCTTCCTTTTCCTTCTACTGTTCTCTTTCTATTGTTCTTTTCCCATTTTGTATTTTCATTTTTATATTCTTCATTCATTTTATTGTTCAGGACTACGGTTCAATAATTTGTGATTATCTTTGCCGTTTTTTATTGCTGTATATATATTTTGTTTTTCTCTTGAAACTTAATAAAAATTCTTAAACAAAAAAATAAAAGCCATTGAAACCCATGGTGTTGGCCATCAACACAGAAGCAAGGACCTAGGGGCATATTACCAAGCAATAGCGATAATTATCGCTATTGCTAATTATCGCTATTGCTTGGTTAGAGACAAAATGTTACCGCTGAGCTGCGGCGATTTTTATCGCAGATAAACCTTGGTATTACCAAGGTTTATCGCAAAGGCGATAAAAAACGGCCGCAATGCATGAATATCGCTGAAAAGTCCGCGATATTCATGCATTACCGAGCTAATGCTCTTAGCCATGTTATCCACCTCCCATTGGATAACATGGCTAAGAACTGCTCAGGGCAGGTGTTAGCTTTTGGAGATATTCGCGCTTAGCGCGAATATCTCCAAAAGTAGGTAATAGGAGATAGCGATGTTAGCGACTGTTTCCAGTCGCTAACACCTTGGCACGCCCACTTTGCATGTCATTAGTGATAAATATCACTGACATGCAAAGTGGGGTCCAAGATGGTTGCTATCTCCTATTAGCTGTCACTAACTGGTGTTAGCGACAGCTTGGTAATAGGGAGATAATTTTATCTCCGCTTTCTTGGCTTTTAAAGCCAAAAAAGCGGAGATAAACCCCCTTGATAATATGCCCCCTAGTTTTGCCAGATAAGATGGTGTAATAGTGAGATCAAACGATGACACACCCAAAAGTGTAGGCCCTTGGAAGTCTGCGTGTGAATCAGATCCAAAGATTTGGCGAATTCAGCGCTTGACTGACGATGTGGACAGACAGTGGAGCACTCAGTTGGTGGGCACGCAAAGGTGTAACATTGCTGTTTCTACCCTTATCTGCCTTTCCCTGCAGAGCCTTTTTTACATCTGAAAGCCTATGTTATTGGGGTGTTGAAAGATTCAAATATCTTGCTGGGTGAAAAGGAGCAAATTGTTGCAAAAGGGCAGTGTCTCTCTTACTCAAGGATTTACGCGTGGTGATTGCACACGGCGACTTCTGACTTGAGTGAGGAAAAACAACTAATCAGGAGTAAAGTTTACATTTTTCGTTTTAACCTTTGACCTGGTCACAGTGTCTATTTTTTGCAGAAGTGAGTTACCAATCGGATAGTCGTTTAGGAAATATTACCACAGAGAATAATCGTTCTACTATAAAAGATGTTTCTTCTATTTTAGGTGAATTCAATACTTTTTGAGAGAAGCAGAAATATGCGCTTTATGTCTACGATATGAGTAGATTTCCAACTTCCTAATGTTTCACCAAAATCTGTAGGAGCCTGTTGAAATCTAAGCAGGTTGTAAATTCACAGCACAGGAGTATTTTACTGAACCTGGAAGGTGGTCTCTAGAGCAGACAACTTGCAGGAGTAAGTTTAGGCAAAGAGTGCATTAACATAAGTAACCTTTTACTGTCGACCCCGAAAATATGTTTTGAGTAGAAAACTCCCTCCCCGGCAGCCCTACCCTGAAATCTGGATGTTTTCAACGAAATGTTAATCCCCATTTTGGCAAACCCTCCAGCCAGTTTTGAAGAAATTCTACCCGCCCAAGCAAAAGTGACTGTGGATGGCTGGAAATACCTACAAAGTTTGTGGGTGCCTCATATCCTCCCAATGGCCGCCCTAGAGCCCCTCGTCTTTGAACACCAAGGGGCAGATTTACAATAACTGGCGCATCCCTGCATATCAGCAGGAATGCGCCAGTTATTGTGCCTCATGGCTGCGCCACCATGGATGTGCCGCATTTACAATGCGGCGTACCATGGGGCAAAAATGGATAGATGCGTGACGCATCTGCTGCCGTAAAGGCGGCGCATTGCTGGAGTTGCATCACAAGCGCAATGCAGCTCCAGCAAGGTTCTGGGGTGCCCATCCTTACAATGATGCGTCAATCCTTACGCCTGCTTCAAGCAGGCGCAGGGTTTTGATGCAGCATGGCCTTAAAAGTAGCTGAGTGAAATCTTGTAGATTTCACTCAGCCACTTTTAGGAGGCGTTCCTGCGCCGGAATGCCCCCCCTGCGCAGGAACGCCTCCATGTGGCGCATCTCCCAGATGCGTCACGTTGTAAATGCCCTGCACCATGGCGCTGGATTTGCGCCACTGCTGCATCATAAAAGTGACACAACAGTGACGTAAAAGAGGCGCAAGGGGCGTGTAAATCTGCCCCCATTTGTGTTGCCCCTCTATCCTAAAAGTAATTGCCCCACCACTGCTCCTACACTTAAGGCTGGCATGCCCATCCCACCCGGGCCTTGGAACCTTCTCTGTCAGGCTGGGCACTTCACCAGGGGCATATGAGCTGGTGTACTCCCTCCGCTGTGTCATTCAATTCAGGTTGCCTGATTGGGTGAGTTGCCTGGACCAGCACTGGGACACCACCTCTACCCAAATAATCCCTCACCCAAAGCGCTATGAGCAAATGCTCAGAGGTTTGCAGAGCTTTACAAAAACACAATTACATAAATAAAGAAAAACCCAATTATGGATGCATTTTAGGCAAGCCTAAGTTACACCTGCATGTATGAATGACTCTAAGGGCCGGTCCTGTGAATAATGATTGAGGAATTATGGCTATAAATTGTATTTTAACACCTTAATTGGACAAACAACTTGTGAATTGCTCCATCTTTTTAATATTTGTTCCTTTGCATAAACTATGTTACTGATTACATAACCTGAACAACAACAAAATATAAATCTGTAAATATGTATAATAGATAAATAGACAGCTAGAAAGACAGACAGACGGACGGATGGATGGATGGACAGACAGGCAGATAGATAGTTTTTTTGCAATAATAAAAACTAAGTAAAGGGATGTTATAGTTAGGTGAGAATGCCAATAACAACATACTACTTCAAATGAACAAAAAAATACTGAAATTCACCAGTTATAGTTATCTCAAGTAACTGCACCTCGTGCGGCAAACTAAGTTTAACTCGCACCCATGAGATGTCATTATACCAGATTTGCTTTAGTCCAGTTTTATCTTTGTCTCTGGTGTATGCTAGAGCATGGCACTTTGGTGGGCCTGGGTCATTCTGACCAGTTTACAGGCTTTATGTGATGGGAAGCAGCTGTATCTCTTTCATCGGTGTTACCTTGGCACAGGTTGTGTTTGCCTGCACTTCGAAGCTTAATGTTTTGGGCATGCTTGTGCTATAGAAGCAATAAAGAAAGAAACAAAACAGTGATCACTATTTAAAAGCTGTCAGAAATTGGCTTTGCTTCTAAAAAATATGATTTGGAGAGTATCTTACTTCAAGAAATGCAACAAAGCGGGAAAGGATACCACACAGGGATACAACCCTAAACTAAACCATTACCAAAGGCACCCTGTAGGAAGTAGAATTGGGCTTTAATGTGGAGTGCCCTCAAAAAACACCCAAAGTGCTCCCCTGCTGCGGAGGGTTGTCATTCACGCCCACAGTGACAGGAGCACTGCGATGAAGAATAGCGCCGTGTCGATGGCTTAGGGCTGTCATCCTTGATAAAGGAAATCCTTTAGGGATCTGGCAGATGGTTGTGTCCACAGCGATCCACATGAAACCACGAGTCTGCTTCTTATAGGATACCTTTGGTGATTGCTTTGTTCAGTGTTTTGCTCCTCCAAAGTTTGGAATACCTTGGACTTGGATGGTGAATACGTGTGCCTGGCTTGGCATGGATGCGCCATATTCTAACCGATTCTGACCCATTAGCTTGAAGATTTTGCCAGAACAAAGGCATGTGAGTGGGTACAATAGCTTGGCACTGGTGGACTGATTGCTTTCACTTGGGAGATCAGTTTGAAACTGGCAATTTCAAGAACTATTTTATCAGGTGTGTCACCTTAAACCGCTGAAAATGTTGGGTTCATCCTGGTACTATCCATCTACCCTGCTTACGAAGAGTCAGAATCAGCAGACGATGCAGGTGTATTCCATCTGATGAAATGAGGAATGTGACACCAATGCTTTCTACTAGATGTAAGAGGTGGAGAAGATAGGAAAGAGCATCTCCGGAGCTGATTTGACTTACAAGGAAGCAATGGTGTTTGCTACAGACTTTGAAGGGCAGATGGGACAATTTGCAAATCTTCTTCAGAATTTGCAGAGCAAAAGACCAAGGTAAATAAATAACCCGGTATTTGTAATTCGCAAACTAATCACCCGTAAGGGTCTCAAGCCGCTGAGGCCATCGGGGAGATTAAGTGAGCTATTGCCCAGAGTCACATGATGCTGAGCTGATCTGCCTCCGGTGCTGAGGATCGAACCATGAGGTGAGAAAATTGAGTCAATCTGTAGGGAAAACAGAAGATAAGAGTACATGTAAACCCAAGGGAACACGCCCGAAGAAAGGAACTACATAAGAAAGGCAAGGGGATGAAGTCTGGATAGAAGAGGTGCCACAGATGCATTGAAGTATTGAGAATGCCTTGAGGTATCCATTAATAAATTGAAAATATTTTCTTAAACTAAGATCTGCCAGCATAAAACGAACCTAAATCTCCAGACCTCTGACTTCAACACACCGGCGGAGAAGGTCCACAAATGATCCCTTCCGCCCTGTGGCAGCGAATGACTTGCAGTAGGGGGGAAGGGTCTGCAGTAACGCCGTCCTTTCTAAATGTCACCGGACTCATAGGTTCATCATCGCATGCTCGATGCTCGCATTTCCAATAATTACAATGACATTCAATGTCTTTTTAACTGCGGCTCAATCTCAGAAGGGCAATGAGAATCATAAATATGGCTTTGGAATAGCAGAGAGCTGCAATAAAGCTAAAGCATCTCTACCCTTCTCCTCTGATGTCTTGTTTTACTTCCTGCCAGGGACTATTACCCTGGTTTCTGAAATACAGGAGGAAGCTGACCATGAAAGTGTTCCAGGTTTATGCAGCTCTGTTCACATTATATGGACCTGTGAACACTACTCCAGTGGTGTGACAAAGGAGCAGGATTCAAGTGCAGAGCAGCCTAGTGCTCAACCCAATCTATATATACCTAGGAACACCACTTCCGTGCAAGAGAGAGGCACTTGATCATTGCACGGACTTGAACACTAGCCAAGTCCAAATAAAGCTCTTCCAGTGAAGACCACATTTGCATATTTACAAGATGGAATCCGCTTGGCTCATAGTAGAAGGGTGGAAGGGTTGGTGATAGATCCTGCTACTACCCAACGAAGGGTCCACTTCTAAATCAACTCTAACACGTTACCCTAAGGTTCTTTGTGCAACATGACGCTGAGATGAAACAAACATTGACAACGCCAATAAGTCTTGCTTCAGTGTCCTAACACATGTAAACATCATTTGTGTATGCCTGTGTTTGCATGCTGTAGCACATTAAATGCAGACCTATTGGTTAAGCCTGTTCTTGTTTTCTCAGAGTGGAGGGCTTGGAAGTCTTTGTATGGCAACAAGGCATAATGGATGGCACAGTTCACACTGTGGAGCTTTGCTCCCACCGTCCCTCCACCCCTGGGCATAAAAGGGTCATGGTTATGTTACAATCAAAACACAGAAGCGGAACATGTCCAGTCAAAAACATTATACGTAACAGCATAAACAGGAAGTGCAGGCATTGTTTATATAAAAGATAGGCCTGACTTTACTCTACCAAAATATCTTGTGTCATCAACACTGCAAGAACCAACATGTGCACATATCAGCTGGGAATGCCACTGCACTGCCTTGAACACTTAAGGCTCAATTATGACCTTGGCGGTGCTGCACCGGGTCCACCCTGCCACCAAACCACCAAAGCTGTGGTCTGACCGCCCACCAGATTACGAGTTATTCTCATGTCTGGCATGCTTTTCTTTGCCATTCGCACAACGTGCCCTGAAAATGGACACCACAATGGGAATGTCAAAAACAGTTTCTGCACGGCATGGACTGAAAAGTCGATTGCGGTTCAGTAACTGGTGTACACAGGGGGCACGTGTTGTGCTCACCAGCATGCATCCACATGCGAAGGAGGCACAGGGGACCCTGCAGGGTCCCCTTTGTTTTCTCTCCCCCACAGTGTTTATGGAGAAGGAACCTCCATGACAATGCCAGCGGAGAGGAAACTCGTAATATGTTTGGTGGGACCGCGGTGGTCCCACCAAGCATATTGCAGCCACCTGACCACCGCAACACCACCAGGGAATGACGTTTCCCTGGCAGCTCCCACTGGGCTGTGGTGGTCCACCTGTGAATGTCCTAATTGGGGGATCTGGAGACTGCCACTGCAGCACCCCAACCAGTCTGGCGGTCCATGGACCGCCAGACTGGTAATTGGGCTCTTACTGTTGAGACCAAATGTCACCAACCACAACTTCTTCAGAACACATCAGCGCACATAAACTCTAATCTGCAGTCCTGAAATGTGACACACAACACATTGGGTACATCTTAGCCAATTGCAGCTAGCTATTAACTCTCAAAAGCAAAGAGATGAGCATGTCTACGAGAGAACACCTAAGAAACATTCAGTGTCACTACCAGCAAACCAACTGCAGGAACCACAATTCACTGCTCAAGGAAATGACAGTGCAGAAATTGCAAATAATTATTAATTTGCACGGCACAACTGGCATCTCAAAGTAAGAGGAAATAATGGCCTCCCATTTTGAAGATGACCAAAAGATCACACTCCGGATCCCCAGCATCACAAAACAAAAGCAACACATTTACCCTGACGTTGGGACTCACTCAACAAGTTTTGTTGCTATCCTACAGCATGTCCTACTGCAGGTGTCTTACGAGTTTGGCCCTTCGAGGCACGTGGAACTCTGACGTAGCTGTGGGGCTACAGCCTCGTCGGAAGGTGTGTGACTACACATCTTCATACTATCATTATATTGTCTCCCTCAAGGGTTTTAGTTCCCAAGGTCTTTTTTGGCGGGAAAACATGTAGGTATGTCTCCTCCTTGAAGCGCGGCTGCAATATCCGCTTGTTGAAGCGACTTACCTCTGATCTGCACAGAACACATGCCATGACTCTTGCAGTGGCTGATAAATAATGCAGCGACGACCAATTCAAACCCAACTGAGCCTAGCTGAGCCTTTCATCATGGCAAGCTTCCTCCTTGACGGGCAAGGAAACCCTCAGACAGCCAGGTGCCCTAGTAGCAATTCCACTGGTGATCACCAAGACAAGGGCCCTTGTGTCACTTCCTTATTTATTTCAGTATTTATTTATTTTTACAGTTTTTTGTAGGAGGTTCCAGACCTGGAATGAGCAGAGCAGAATGAGCATTGATTTTTTACAGAGTATGCGGGAGAAAAGCACTTTGATTCCTCAAGTACAATGGGCATAAAAACAAAAGACAAATAACATAAAACAATTATCTAAAGAGCAAGACGTATCTACAAGATGGAGACCATCACGGCCAGGCACGTATTGCAAAGAATGGTAAACATAGGTACATTAGCAGTGGAGCTAAATGCAAATGGGTCCACCAAGCACCAACAGATAGGTTCGGTGAGAAGAGGTGCATGGTGGGAGGGGACGGTCAGGCCCTTCCAAACGTCATCACACCAAGCCAACCAAAGCTTGAGCCGGATAGAAAAGGGCAGGAGACTATGGTATTGGTCCACTAGGTCATAAGCCTATGAGATCTTTCTTACTGCAGCTGTGTCCTAAGCCCTATTAATATTAGAATTTCCTAAGGTCATAAACAGGGTCAGTGGAGATGATGGAAAGGAAATAAACTTTTTCTTCAGCTGAATATAAGTTCTATTAAGAGAGTTTCCTTCTGTTAATGATTAGATTAGAGCACATATTGTATTGCTGAGTACATCTGGACTTGGGAGGACAATGGATGTACATCAAATTATTGTGATTTTTTATTAGTACCCACGAAGAGAAAACTGGTAATACCTGGGAAGGAAGGACACTGTAGCATGTTTGTCTTGCTTCATAGCACTGCGTTGCCTTCCCACTTAATCGATCAATCAGGTTGCTCGTCAAGTGCGTCTACTCACTCATAAGGGTCTCAAGGAGCTATGGTGAAACAGCTGGTCTGACGGACGCTGTGGTTAAGTCGAAGAGCCAGGCCTTGAGGTCCTTCCTGCATTGCGGCAGTGATGGTGATTGTCTGCAGTGGAGAGGCAGGGTCTACCAAGTCTTTGCTGCAAGGTACGAGAGAGATCTTCCTCCGGCCGTGGTCTTGCGGATACGAGGGATGGTAGCCATGGCCAGTTCGGTGGAACAGAGGTACCTGGTGGGTCTGTGGAATGTGAGGCGGTGGTTAAGGTACATTTAGGGCTATCCTCCTCTCAGAATAGGACACAGGGTGTCATTTACAAAAAATTGGCGTAGGGCAGCACCGCAAGTCTTTTTGCCTCGCTGCCCTAAGCCAATTTGAAAGGGCAGGAATACACCATATTTATGAGATACGTTTTATTCCTGTCCTTACTGCCTGCGTCCGCACACAATTTGCAGCCTAGCGCCAAAGCAGGCACCCTTGTACCATGGTACAAGTGTGCCTGCGTTGTTGGCAGGATTGTTTTTGTGTAGGAAGGAGCACCCTCCTGCACAAAAACAATCGAATGAGCCATTTTCCTTGTTCTATGTGAGCTGCAGAATGCAGCACACATGGAAAGAGGAACAACAAGGAGAAATAAAAACATTCCTCCTTGTTACGCCTGCTCTAGGGAGTTGTAAGATTTTGGCACTGCCCCGGGTTTACGTGATTTTGTAAATCTGGGGCGGTGTCAAAATCCATGGGGGTTACGTAGGAACACCCACTGCAACGCCCATGGAACACCTCCATGACATAGAGTACGCGCTGCCTTGCCTTACTCAATATCTGAGACCCTGCACAGCCACGCAGGGTGGCTTTGCATCGCCTCATAGATACGATTGAGAGGTCTGCGCCACTGGAGCATCAAAAAAGTGATGCTCTGGACGTTCAGGCCTCTTGTAAATAAACCCTTCAGTGTCAGATTTGCATCAAGTGACACAAACTGGCGCAAAGTGTAGAACTGGGATTTACTTTCCAGTATTCCTAAATAATGCAAAGTAGAGCTATGCACTACTTTGTGTTACCTTGCATCAAGGGTGCGTACTATGGGTGGTACATGGGCATTCCCGAGCAACCACCCATGGCTTTTGACACAAAGCCGTATCCTCTAAACTTTCAAACTTTGCATGTGCGCTGCACAGTAAAGCACACATAAAATGTTTGGAAAGTTTTTAAGTATTCCTTAGCATAGCATAGTATTATGTGCAAAGCCTATGCTAGGCCTCACGCAGACACCTTGGCGCCAAGGTGCGTGGCACTAGGCTGCATGTTTGTGCCCCCAGCGCTGGAGATGACAGCAGCGGCACTATATCTTAGTAGCTACGGCGCTGCCCTGCTGTCCCCTTCTTACACAACGCAGCAACTCTGGTTGTTGCTTTGTGTTAAAATTGAGTAAATCTGGCCCCCAATGTGCCTAACTCTTGTGCTCATAGGAGGTAACATCTGTCCTTGCAGCAGGATAACCATCCCCGGCCTGCACATTACTACACAGAGTCTCCTTCCAGCAAACACTCTTGCCTGACGTCAGAAACATCAAGTATTACCCAAGAGACTGCTCAGACTGGCCCTAATCGGAGAGAAGGCATGCGGTCCAGGTGTAATTGTGTGCCCCCCTAGTATTGTGTGGGCACAGTTGCATTCTATTGTTTGCAGTTGCGTAAGTGCACGAAAACATACTCTTGCACCTTCGTGGCTCCACCTTTTACATCCCAACACCTCACAACAGAGACCTCATAATGAGGCCCAAGTGTGTTGTTTTTGCATCTGTAAAAGGTGCGGTGGACTCTCCGTTGGCTTTGCCAGCAGTTTTTGCTTCCAGGGGCATAACACAGGCCCCTAAGACCCCAGTGGCATGGGGTCCTCACACCGTTGAGGGGGGACTTCAATTCTGCGGAGGGCCCCCATCCAGCCAAAGGCAAATGAATATCTGTCAGATATTAAAGACTGTCTGCAAATGGGGGTCCCGTCATTTTGCGTTATGCCACTGATGGCGTCCATGTTGGCTGGGCACTATGGGTCCGATTTAGAGCTTGACAGACAGGGTACTTGGTCAGAAACACAATGAAGTACCCGACTCACCAAACCCTCAGTCCCACCACCTGATATAGAAATGGCCAGACTGTAACTATTCTGTCAACGGGGTTCACATATGTCTCCGTTGATGGATTTCTTCCTCCAATGTCCCGACGGAGTAGGGGCCATCAGAGGAAGGACATTACATTCAATCAATCAGTCATTATATTTGTAAAGCGCACTACATACCTGTGAGGGTCTCAAGGCGCTGGGGGGGCTGCTACTGATCAAAGATCCAGGTCTTGAGGGGTTCTCTGAAGGCCAGCAGGTCCTGGGTCTGCCGTAGTTCGGTGGGGCGTGTGTTCCAGGTTTTGGCGGCGAGGTAGGAGAAGGATCTGCCGCCGGCGGTGGTTTTCCGGATGCGTGGCACTGTGGCGAGGGCGCCCTATTTACGGTGGAAGGTGTAACGTCTTTCTTTTCCTGCCCCTAGCGGTGATGGACACGAAGAAAACTGACCCCACACCCTGGGAGAAGGTGCGTGCGGGTAGTTTCTTTCTGACAAACAAAAAAAATTAACACGTTTTGTGGACGGCTGTCAAAACTGACAGCGCACGTTCACCATACTTTTAGTACATTGAAAGGAACCACCATGACAGAGTAAGGAGATGACCGATGGCTCGACAGTAATTTCTAAATATAGTGGACAGTTTTCCGTCCAGGTGGTGGAGGCAATGTCCTCTGCCACCCTGACGGACTGTAATCCATCTGCCAATCGATAAATAGGGCCTGTGGTTTCAGTTGTTCCTCTAACAGACTGACCTCAGGGATTAATTTGTAAAATAAGAAGTGCCAGGGCTTTCCTCAGGAGGCAGCGCTAACAGGAGAAATGTGCTGGTGTAAACTGCCTCCTGACTAGAGCCCCGGCACTTATTAACCTGGAGAGGATTTGGCCTAATGGGTAGAGCTGCTGATTTCGGAGCTAGAGAACACGGTTAGAGTCTCAGAAAGGCTCAACATCCTGTGAGTCTGGGGAAAATCATGTGCGTTCTAAATAAGCATGTCCTTAACTGATGCTATAAGCAGCGGTGCCGAGGATTAGGTGTCGGTGCTGAGCACCAGAAAGCACCGGCTCAAATTAAGCATTGCCTGAGATACTTTGACCAAACAAGCTGAATCTCCCCTCACTTGACGTGTGGCCCCCTGTTTTACATTCATTTGTAATCAAGCGACAATTAGTCTTTGCTGCAACTACTGAACCTACTGAGCTAGGCTTTTGCATTTCAATAGAAATTTAAGAATGGCCATCATATTAAAGTTGAAAGGTGAAGAGGTAAACAGAAGCTACATCTCAATTGAAGGTAGGAGAAAGTTTTCCAGAGCATCTGAAGAGTTTAGATGAAGATGAGTTGTAAACACAACTGCGCTGGCAGCTCATTCTGAGACAGCTCTGAGCTCTGATTTAAAGGTTCCCTGAGGCTGTGATGTCCTATTTAACCATGCTGCATCAAATCTATAGGTCTGCACAGTCTGGGTCCAGGCGCAACATCACTGGGGGTTCGGACTGTCTATCATCCGCTTTGAACAAGGCCCTCGAGGTGGTAAAAAATCCAATTGAGGCTGAGAGTTCCCAGAGCAGGTGGGCCCTCGCCTCCATCTTTGCTGTAATGCTGACCCATCCTTTTGAAGCTGCTCTGTGTGGGCTTCCGGTGCCGCTGGCGACGGGCCTCTGACAGATCTCACCAGCCGGACATGACAGCCCCAGCATTCTGAGCCCGCCTCCGTGCCAGCATGGCCGCCCGCGGGCTGCAATCTCAGCGCCCGCATTATTGGGAGTGACAGACGACTGTGCCGTGAATTAATGCATACCTTCTGAAGGTTTTCTGTGGAGCAACTGTAGGGTTGCTTGTCCTCTCTGCTTAGATAGCTGTATGTTGCCATGGACACAGTGAGGCAGAGTGGGAGGGAGAGAAACACTATCTGCGCCTCTGCTAAGTCAGTTTACTCAAATGTACTCATGATAAACTTGCTAAATATATATGTGAGGGCTTAACCCTTTCGCATGGCGCCCGTTGGCCAACGGCCGTTGCGAGCACTACCTCTGTTACGCTGTGCACATCCATTGGCCGACTCAGCCCTGCCCACTCAATCAAACCGCCGCACCGCAGTTGAATTGACACCGCGGTTAAGATCTGATGTCACTTCTTGTGATGCCACTTCTTGTGATGCCACTTCTTGTGATGCCACTTCCTGTGATGCCACTTCCTGTGATGTCGCGTGCTGTAATGTCACGCGCCACAATGTCACGCACCGTACTGCCCCATGCATACTGATTAATTAGGTTAGTCCCCCCACTTCTTTTTTTAGGACTTGTGCCATGGAACACAGTGAGTTTTAATTTCTGCATTGATTTTTTCCTCGAATCCCGCTGTTATTGCTAGCTTTTATAATACTCCTCTGCTAGTTGGCTATAAAAAACGACATCTAATAATGAATACAAAAAATTTAAATTATATTTTAGATTATTTCCGTCCAATATATGTTGATGCGCCCCAGTGCCTTAAGGCGGCTGCGGATGTAAAGGCACAATGTTTTCGGACCTCAAAGAAGCATGGACAGCGCAGCGGTGAACTTTGCTCCAAAAGGCAACTTTTTTCCTCACAATAATCCACGCATACCCACTCCTTAGGTTTCACACTTTTTTCCTTGTTTTGGAAAATGTAGCAGCCTATCGTGCTCATGAACACCGACCATGAGCCCCTGGTTGTATTTAATAAAGTCAACTTTTAAGTAGGACTTGGGCAAATTTAAATTATGTTAATCTAATTCACACAATCTGGGGAATTTTGCGTTATGCGTTTTATGTGAAATTCCTGAAACTATGGCATTACCCCATTTTGTATGGTTAAGTGCAATTCGCTGTAAATATTTACCGCAAACACATGCGAACGTACGGGAACAACAAACTGCAAGTGGCTGTTGTTCGCGACCCTTTTGTTTTTCGCACTTTTTTTTATAGCAAAGTACATTTTCGTGTCAAAAATTGACACCATTATGCATTTCGCACTAAAATATAGGCTTAAATGACGAATCAGCATTTTGCACAATTACTCATAATTTTGCGTAATTTCTCTGAAATTTCACATAAGTATGAAAAAGCAAATTACGTTCATTTTGCTCACCCCTACTTTTAAAATGTGACTACTGTAAAGTTGAATTCACATTGTCGAGGTCATAATGTCGTGTCCATCATTATTACCAATGACAATTAAAAAAAATTGAATTTCAAAAGTCGTCCACACTTTCTTTAATTTGACCAATTTTAACTTAATAACACCTTAACACCCATTAATAAGTCCTATCCCTGAACCCTTAAATTCCTCCTTAATGCTACCATACCCTACACCCTAGAAAACCCTAACTACCCTGTAATGCTACCCTTCCCTAAAAACTAAAAGCCTCTAACGCAACCCCCTACTACCCCTTAACGGTACCCTTCCATAAACTCTAGAAACCTTGTACTTATCATTATCTTTCCCTGAACTCTAAAATCTGCTTATTTTCCCTTAACTCTACCCTTCCTTGATCCTAAAAAAACCTTATTCCTTCTCTCTTCCCTAAATGCTAAAAAACCCTTGGCATTATTTTACACTATTCTTCAATGAACCATAAAACCCCAAACTACCCTTTAATGCTCCACCTCCCTGAGCCTTAAAAACCCCTTACTATTCCTTAACTCTACCCTTCCTTGAATCTAAAACCCATTTACTTCCCCTTACTGCTACCCTTTCCCGAACCGAAATGTTTTTACTACCCTACACACTGCAACTTCCTGAACCTCAAAAACGTCCTTACTACTCTCTAATGTAGCCCGTCTCTGAACCCTAAAAATCCCAAACCACCTTTTAGTGCTACAGCTCCCTGAACTCTACAAAATGTTTACTACCCCTTAATGATATCCTTCCCTGAATCCTAAAAAGCCCTTACTAGTCCCGTGCCCCCTACCCCACCTACTGTAATGCCCTACTCTAGTTTCGCAGGAGGATACCCAATTGCCCCTGCTCCCAGCACACTTACATTTTGCTCTCAAAGGCATGACAGTTCTGTGTTTTTTGAAGTTACAACATTTTTCATTCTACTTTTTTCAGTAGACTACATATTTCAACACAACGTTTTTGCCATCTACTTTTTTTCCAGCAATAACTTTACAGCAAACTCCATGTTTCTGCAGAAGATTTTTACCACAAAACACTTTTCTAGAGGGTGAATATTCCTTGGTAACAAAAATGTGTTTTCTTTTCTAACACTAAACCAACATTGCATGTTATGTTTTCACATGCCGTTTATTAACCTTTGTCGGCTCTTCTTTCTGAACTGCTTGAGAGAGGCAGAACTTGCAACAGGTAGATATAGAAAGATGGGTTTCCATGATCCATTTTTTTGGAAGAATTTTTATTCTTTAATCTAGGCGACCATAGCTTTGGGTAGGACAGCAGCAGTAAATATTGTTTGTTGGTTGGCAAGATAGTGTAGACCCAGTGCAGCTATTTTGGTGTGGGCGTGATATAGTTGAATTTCTGTTGTCTTGTAGACGGACAGCTGCATGGAGTACCAAGACTAGTGTACAGCTCCCATGAAAATAAAAGAGACATATATGGAGAGCAGCCCGGAAGACTGTGGCTTGGAGAGTGTTAGAAATTGGAATATTAGTTGAGGGGGGTGAGAAGAGAACCCACCTCAACTAATAATCACAATCGCTTATCAGGGTGAACCACTAAAGTCACTAAATAAACCTAACTCTGCTTAACCCTCTGGTAGCTTGGCACAATTAATGAGGCTTAAATTAGAAACAATGTGTAAAGTATTTGGGCAGCACTGAAACAGTAATAAAGTGAAAATGCAACACATGAAAAATCCCAAAAGCCCAGTTAGTAAAATAAAGAATATGTTAACCTCTTCCGTGCTCATGACGGGCTCAGCTCGTCATGAGGCACGGTACTTGTGTGCTCATGACGAGCTGAGCTCGTCATGAGGCACGCAATGCTCGCACGCGGAGCTAATTCCCCCCGCTGTGCTGAACGTTCTGAAAAATGGGTGTGGTCACAGCGCCACCGTGCTGCGTGACGAGCTAAGCTCGTCACGAGCACCGCGGCGCTGTGCGCGCCCCCCCATCCCACAGCCCAGCAGGGGAATTAACCCTGCTGCGAAGGGGTTAATAAATAAAATGACACCAAAACCACAAAAATCCAAAAAGTAAAATCAGAGATATTAATTTTTAAAGTTTGAATTAAAAATAGCTCCAAAAAGCACAAAGCGCCAACCACCGTCATTTAGTCACACTAAGGTAAGGTCAAAGTCAAAGTTAAGGTGGACCACAATGGAGTGTGGGTCAGATAGAAGGAGCAGGTTTGTCTCACTGGAAAGTTTACCTTCGGACATAGAAACGGTTATGGAGAAAAACCAGGGTAAGCCGAAAACTGAATTGGAAGCGTGGCTCAGCAACGGCAGTTTGCTGAAGACCAGGGTCTCGGTGCAATTGTTGTTGGTGTCAGGAAAGCACAGAGCAGTGAAGTCCATTCCCTGAGTGGTCTTGACATTGATAGGATGCTGCCCTTGGTCGGTCCCAATGAAGTCCTGTACGTTCGGACTTAGAAACTTTTCTGGAAGTCAAATCTCCTTCAGTGGGGCAAACCAGCAAGCTGAGGCTGACTGGCAATTCGACGGCTGCAGCTTCGACTATGATCCCGGTCTCTGTCAGTTCTCCAGGTGGATTGTTGGCAAAAGTTTGTAAGTCCCACTTCTTGCAATTTGGTGACAGGAGTATGGTCTAAGACCATAAAACCAGCTAAGGGTCCAGGACCTGGGGGCACCACTTGGGGGTTAGGACCTACTCCTGCAGAGGCCAACAACAGGTTCCAGGTCAGGTCAGGTCCATTTGGAACTGGTCAGTTGTGGAGTTGCAGGAAAAGGGGGCTTTAGATGCTTGTTGTGTCTCTGTAGTTCAAATAGGCGGTCAGTCAACTGACCTGTGGAGTTGCTTCTAGTGTCCTGTGTTCCAGGCAAGGATGTCCAGTCTTCCTTCAGCTTCTTCAGACTGCAAGGCAGTCCTTCTTCTGATTCTTCACAGGTCTCAGAGTGTTCTGAGAAAAGGTCTGTGGGGTCTACTTTTATGCTCCGTGACAGCCTTTAGTGGAGGGCAAGCTTTTGTCCACCCCTAAAACAGTTCTGGTCAGTTCCACCAACCCCACTTTGCTGCCATCCTGTTTAGAGAGACAAAGGGGAGGTAGGCATAGGTGTGAGTGTCATCTGCCAGTGACAGGGTAGGCATCCTCTGAAGCTCAGTAAGGGGCTGGGCGCAACCCCTATACTGTCAAGAGACAAGTCCCCCCTCACTCCTCAGGCCCTTATCCACTGTCTGGGAGCAATACATATGTTACCAGAGAGGAGCCATCAGGGGTCAGGGAATAGGTGGGCACTGGCATGAAAGTTTTTTTTTATGCCAGAAAATGGATAGTTTCTAAAAGTGCAGTTTTCAAAATACTGATATAAAGTCCTAATTCCATTTAGATGGATTTTAAATTACTATTAAAACACAAGCACTTTGTCACTGATTGGCAGGGGTAAAGTGCGCAGAGTTCTCTGACCCAAAAAAATTGCGTTCAGCAATAGATGACAAAAACCTTGAGTGACCGTGTGGAAAGAGCAAATTTCCAACCAAGTGGCTGAATTGGATACAGTGATTTAGCATCATATTTAATTGATGAAGAGCAACCATTGATGAAGTTTTGTATATTTTATTCAAAATGCACAATATTATCTGTGTGCAGCTCAATTAACTTACAATTGAATTCACAGGTGTATACTGACATGAAGCTAATGAAGTTGAAACACATTTGCTATGACCTGTTAAAGTGTGTTTTACTGGCTTAAGTTAATTAGGCCTCAGCTAGGCCTCAACGCCATCTTATCCAAAATGGATGTCACAGCATCATGATTATTCTCTGGTTATATTTCTGCTGCACATAGTCGAGCAAGCTGTGGGTGTTTTTTTTTTTTCAAAACTTTATTTTTCAGATTTTTAAAACAAAAACCATTGACATGCGGTTCATGGGTAAGCTGTGGATGTTTTTTTTATTCCTAAATGACACTGTTCCCAAAGGAAGCCTTCTACAGGGCATACTGTAACACTTTTCAAGGACTGTCCGCTTGAACTCGGTATTGCATGTCTTCTCAATGGTTCACTGTTTTTTTATGCAACTAATTTGTTCTGACACTTCTAGACAATATAAGTCAGAGGGGCTTCAGCAATATTCATGTAGTGGGATAGTGCTAAGGTGGTAAGGTTATTTGTCGAGTTACACTTCTGTAAGATGATTTGTTGAACATGTAATTCTTTGTTCAGACCGTTATGAGTTTGCAATTCCAGTGCTTTCTTATGGATACAATGGAGACTTTTTATACTTTAACGCAGTGCAACGAAGCAAGCCACCTTACTGCACTGTGCTGCGTGAAAAGGTAAGGGAAGAATGCAGCACACATAGAAAGAGGAAATAGCAATGAGAAATAAAGTTATTTCTCCTCTTAGCATTTCGACGTGTTCCCTTGTAGACCACTAATGGTAAATCTGGGAATACGCCAAAATCCATGGGTAAATGCTTGGGAACACCCATGCCCCGCCCATGGAACGCGTCCCTGGCTCAAAGTAACACAACACAGTGATTTGCGCTGCCTTGCGTTACTCCAGATTTATCAAGCCATGCAGGGCCGCGCAAAGCTTGATAAATCAGATTTTAGTGTTGCGTCACCCTCGCGTCCCTTAGCAACATTAAGATAAATATGGGCCTCAGTCTCTTTCTGATTTTGCCTAATAGTTTATAATTATTTTTAATACCGGGAGGTTTCATGGCGATTACTTTTAAGCCTTTAAAGGAGACTGTTGCTGCATTTCTGTGTTGTACTTTTTGAAGTTTGTAGTAAAACCTTCATGGTTTTCTAAATTCTGCTCTAGAACTCACTTTTTGAGTCAATCCTTTCTTTTGTGACTGTATTTTGAAATAACTCTGGTACACATTGCTTCGTGATATCGAGGTTAACACTGTCCCCGATCCACCCAACACCTGGGCGCCCCATTGAGATTCCGATTAATGTCTGGGGCAACTGCACGCTCACACCATGCTTCATCTTGAGGACTGTAGATAGCACCAGGACACTCTTGGGTAACAGTTGCGCTTTACAAATGCCACCAACATAACATAGCATAACATCAAGGGCCATTTCTCAGTGACATGATTGGATATGTCTTGGAACCTTGGCCAAGAACCTAGGTGTGGTAATTAACAACGGTCTCACTCTGAAGCCCCAGATTCTTGGTCTAGCAGGTAAATGCTTCGGCATTCTCAAGATGTTGAGGAAATTTCTCCCGCTGCTGTCCTTCGCCCATAGAAAGATCACGGTGCAGGCTTTAATAGGCTCTCGCTTGGACTATGCAAACGCGTTATATCTCGGACTCCCAGAGTACCTGTTATCGCGTCTCCAAATAGTCCAAAATTCCGCTGCACGTGCCATCGCGGGCCTTCATCGGAGATCCAGCGCTAAAGAACTCTTGAAAACTCTACATTGGCTTCCCATTCGGAAGCGTATTGTTTTTAAGACGATGACACTGGCTTTTAAATCTCTCCACGGAATTGGTGCGAAGTATATCAGTAAGCGGCTGACTTTTTACTAGCCATCTAGATCACTGAGGTCAGCGTCGCAAGCCTTGGCCGCCGTTCCTGGTATTCGGCGTGCCCGTATTGGAGACCGTTCTTTCAGACGCATGGCACCACAACTGTGGAATTCCTTGCCTATCACTCTGAGAAAGACTGGCACATTGCTAGCTTATAGGAAAGATCTGAAATCTTGGCTCTTCATTCAGTAGATCTGGTCTTCCTCTGCCTGCCCCGCTCCGCTTCAGGTTAGAAGCGCCGGGACACTCCTCGGAGTAGCTGAGCGCTATACAAAACATGCAATAACATAACATAACATAACATAGCATATGGGAGTTTGAGGGGCCGACATGGAGGAGTACAAATTCACCTTCAGTGAAGATAAATTGAAAAGAGATGAGGGGCGTCCAGGTGTCCACTGGGGAGAGGAAGTTGGTCAGCTGGGAATTTATTGATACCAATTTTCATAGAACTGCATGCTGTTGGTTATTAGCAGCTGACGATTCCGATTTCCGGGTAGGTCCCCCAAATGCCATGCAATGGTAAAGTATCTCATTCACCCTCTCAACAATGCTACAGCTACTTCACGGCTTCCTAACTTTCCCATCCCCCTTCCCCCCACAGCATCAATCTTTTTCTTTCCACTTCAGGACATGTCAGCAGCAACATCTGATCTACACTACAGGTGAAGGCGTCCTGTGACCAGGATCTCACACATACCATGCATGTCACAGCTTACCTTCCTGTTCATCCATTATTTTACAACTGCATATCATCCTGTTAGGTAGGAGTTTCCACTGTCAGAGTCATATCTGATTTTTAAGTTAACCAATGACTATGCAAAAGTGTCTCAGGGTGAACAACCTTTACAACGCAACTTTTACCACGCAGTGCCTTTACGACGCAACTTTTACAACCCAAACCATTACAACGCATTGCGCTGGGGGGCGCTCTAGGATAGGGAATGTGTTTAATGTACTATCCAACATCTTCCCTACAATCCACGGGGACTGGAGTTGGAATAGTAAATTAAACAATTCACTATCCAGCGCCTAAAAGCACTATGCGTTGTAATGGTATGCGTTGTAAAAAACGCGTTGTAAAAGCATGCGATGTAAAAGCATGCGTTGTAATGTCATACATCCGTGTCTCAGACTGATATATGCCCTTGCCGTAACGCGTGTCCACACTACCTGTCAACTTAAAAAAAAATTTACTGTGTGAGGAGGGAACGGCCCGGTGGGAGGGACTTGTGACGAGCAGTACTTAAAAGTCTTTTTGCAACTTCTCCCTTCCAAAACCTCTCCTACAAACACAAAAATTAACTTATTGAGGCTATTGCTGATGTCCTGGTGTGTTTTCACCGCTTAATGGATGTCGGCTGTTCAAAGCCTCGAAAGACGAGCTGAAATCCACTCTTTGCTCTGGTTTCCAGCTTGTTTTCATGCCAGCATGTGATATCGGCTCCTCACCGGGTGACAGTATGAAGGTATGGAGGCAATAACGTGTGACACACAGTGGTACCGTCTGAATTGGCAGGTTTCTGTATAATACTGCGTAAAAACAACCATATCTATAAATGAGAAATACAATCACCCAGCCCATAAGTAATGTAGCTTGCCATCAGCCTTGCCTATGAGTAAATTACTTATCCCCATCCGAGGTAATTACTGTCATTCTAGCCTGACAAATTTCATTATTGTTTTGATACAACAAAGCATGCCTAATATATAAAAATATATTATCCCCAAATTGATGTGCATTGCAGCCGTCAGTAGCACAGGAGGTGTAAAATGAACCCTAACTAATAACAATAATTCCCTAATCATAAATGCAAATATGCTAATCAACGCAATTAGCTTAACCTTCTTAACTGTTTTGTTAAATTGTCATCCTGATGCATCAATATTGTTTTGAGTCCTAACACATGAATAATGAGCCATGCTCATGCTTAATTAAGCTAAAATCATCTTACGCGGTAGGTAATCCTCAGTGCTTCATGGATTCTTCAGGATTCCTCAGCATATAAATGATACAGTTGTTGAATTTCTTAAGGGTCTTTCTAACGGCCCAGCCAAAAAGAAGTGCAACCATTGTTGTCTTATATGGCATATGCTGACAATTTACTTACAACTAACTCCTCATTCCAATAATTATTGCCTTTTGACCAATGCGGTGAGCCCTAACAGAGGGCCAATGTAGTCAATAACCAATAATGCATAAAAAGGCAGCAAAGTCCATATAAGAGCTTTGCTAGGCATGAGAATGCAAAAAAGAGTTAGAGAAATTATAAATGAGGTGATGAGGGAACCAAGATGTGTTTCTTAAAAGCCATGTAATCCTCCATGTTCTTAAAGTCATGGGATAAACTGCTCCATTGTACATTGGTACATAAAAAAGAACCTTCTCTGACCTTTACTCTTGTCTTGTTAGACCAGGGAAGCTGGGTCTGCTGGAGGAGACATGGTAAGCTAGAGTATAGACATTGGTGCATGTTTTGCAACAGCCACTCTTTGCTCCAGTTATTGCTCAGTGGACAGATAGTCTTGGAACAAATGTGGGCTGAGTTTCAAATGCTCTGATCGAGGCACTCTCCATCATTGGCACGTGATCCTCCCCGAACAAGGTAAATACCTGAGTTTTTCACTCCCTAAGCTGATATTTAATGGAAACGGCTAATGTTGATTCAATGTCTGCAAAGTTGTGTGGTGTGGAAAAGCACACATATATCTAAGCTCGGCCACTTGAATCTCATCAGTGCATGTGGCTGGGTCAAAATTGAGGTGGCATGGTGAGCAAAAGAACAATGGATTGGAATGCTACCCCGAGAGATTGCCATTGGCTAGACAAATTGTATGAATTTATCTCATCACCTTTTGTGCATTTGATGTAATGCCCCCAGTGGCAAGGGTATGCCAAGATATGGGCCCCATGCTCACTGCACCACTGGAACTATGCTCCGTCTGATGAGCCCTAAACGGGGATGCTTGTGTTCTGGTTTAGGCAGGACCTGCCCTTGAAATTCATCCTGGACTATTCCTATTGGACCAGGTCATGACTGATTTGCATATGACTGGGTCCAAAGTGTGGGGGGATGATGAGCAAAAGATCAATGGATTGGAATGCTGCAAAAAGGGATTTCCATTGGTTAGACACATTGCAAGCATTAATCTCATAACCTTTTGAGTGTCCCATCAAGCCCTAACATCTCTACTGATTTTGCACTACTTTGTAAGTTTCAATATAAAAACATAAGTTTGAAGATCACTTGGTTTGTAGCAGCATGTGTCTGAAATTGCAGAGCGTGAAGATGTAACAATTGTATAGTGGGTGAACATTGAAAAATTAGGAACCAGGAAAGAGTTCAGCGGTGCTCCTCGGTGAGCAAGAGTCCATTATGACATAGATTCCTTAACAGATATGCAGGCTGTCTGATTTGGGGAAAATATGTGAAGCAGTGTTTAACTATTTCTGATTCACCAGCCACCTCCTTATGTCTGGCAAACATGCTAGGTCGTCAGTGGTCTCAAAACTACCACAGGGATCCAATTAAAGTAAAATGCCTGATTCTCCTTGGTTTTGGGTCTCCAAGTTATGTTTCTTGGTTGTCTGTTTTCTACTTATTGAACCATTTGTAAAGAGCTCTGATACCCTTCTAGGGTCAAGTTTGCGCTATATAAAACTTTATAAATAAAATAAAGGTGCTACTTTGAAAAGCAACAAAAGCAATCTCAGTTAGCCTGGCAACCCAAATTGCAAACCACTGATGATATTTTGAGATTTAATGTGTGTAACAAATGGACAGACAGAAATTCAATCTAGGAATCAGGACAAATCAGTAGGATAGCAATGTTGTGGAAACTAAAATATTGGAGCAAATCTTGCATGATTTTTTTTTGAAAAGGTGGAATTCAAGACGTCGAGGGGAAATATACTTAATCAACCGAGGTAAACAAAGAGTTCATTTCATTAACAACTGTAGGTTCAATAGTGGTACCCAGGCAAGGATCTGCAAGGAAAATAGAAACTGTATAAGCAGGATTAGAACATTGGAATGTTGGGAGCTCCATTGAAAACAATGGAGTGCTCCGGGCTTATAATGGCTGGTATAAGCCTGGAGCTCCAACATTCCGATGTTTCTTTGTTCACAGCTCTGGCTGTGAACAAAGGCTTCAGGGACCCGGAGGGGATTCCAATCCCCTCACGCTCCCATAAGGCTTTGTTCTTTTTTGTTAGAACATTCTGCCCTCTAGTGGCAGAATGTTCTAATAGCCTTATAGCCCTTCGTAGCTGGGCTATACCGGCTATTAAAGTCCCTCTCCCAACGCTGGAGAGGGCCTTTAATAGCTGGTATAGCCCTCTACGGCGGGCTATAAGGCTATAGTATTGCAACTTTCTGGATTAGCCTAGCCTCCTCTTCTCTTAACCCATAATTCTGGAATAGTCCCACATGTTAGCATTTTATGAAAAATGTAATGTAGTAATCTAGTAATATACGAGCAGGGACACTGGAATTATGTGATGATGCAGCTTTTTTTCATGATTATGGATTTGCTGCATTTGCTACATAATTTATCACCTGCTGAATAATCTGCAGATATATAAAAAAAAAAAGGAATTGTGTATTACTCAAACTGAACAAAAGTTACTAAGAAGTGGCGATGTGGGTTTGCCAACAGTGTGTGACCCTTTTAAAAGGTTAACTGGTCATCTTTTGGTTAATTATTTTTTTTTGTATTTGATTGTCAACCTGTTGCTAATGAAGGGAAATCTTTGCCCAGACAGTATTACTATGTGTAAAAATGAAAAAAGAATGAAGTAATGGTAACAAAAAATGTGCCGCATTATGCCACATAATTTGCTTTTCTTCCAGCATAATTTAGTCAACCCAGCCACATAATTTGGGGGTCACCTGCCTCATAATTTCAGTGGCCCTGTCTTTGACTTCTGAGTAGATTAGGAACTTCTTACTAATGAGTAATATACTTATGTGACCTGCAGTAAGTAATTCAAAACCCTTAAATAAATCAGTGCTACCAAACACTTGAAATGTATATACAAAACGTATTGATTTTTAAGGATTTTCACAGGATGTACATTGTGTTGCCATTTTAAAGTGCTTGTGAGCCAGATGGGTGGCAGATGTTGAGAAGGATCCCATAAGCACCTGTTCAATAGATGACAGATGTTGGACATCATTCGAGGAGTCTCTTGGTGTTGGCACCCTCTGGAGTAGAGGATCCTGTGAGAATGTCCTCCTGTTGCTGTCTGTCTGAGAACTAGAAAGCTAGTTTTCTTGTTTGGTGCAGATGACACTGGATTACACCTGAGATTAGTAGCGCAATGAACCAGAGTTCATTAACTCCGACAGAGAGAAGGTCCCAGGGGATCTTGGTAGCTTCCTTTCAGCTTCTAGCACATCCTATCACCTAACACTTGGAATAATTTAGCAAAAGGACTTTATTTGGTCAAAGCACATGGCAAATTCTAAGTGCCTTATTATTACTTTGGTGGTGTAGCAGCGGGCCACCACATCAGCACCCCGCTGCCACACCGCCAAAGCCCCCCGTCTGCCAGATTAGGAATTTTCTCCTGGTCTGGCGGGCGGTGCGTTGGTGGTGCACCGCACTGGGAATGGCAAAGCATGTTTCTGCATGGACCGAAATGCACAATGTTGTGCATTTCATTCTGTTCAGGAACATGGGGGTGCACACAGATGGGGGGGGGGCACACCATGTGCCCCCCTGCATGCATCGGTGTGCACAGAGGCACCAGGGGGCTCATTCGTTTCCTCACCATCCCCCTTTTCATGACGGGCTCACCACCATGAAAAGGAGGGCGGTGAGGAAACTCATAATATGGTCGGCAGTGCAGCAACTGCACCACCAGCATTATATACCCTCTGACCACTGCACCACTGGCTTAAGGGCCCCAGCTGTAGCAGCAGTCCTGTGGTGGTCCCACCACTGACGCAATCCTGCGTGTGGACCACCAATCTGACAGTCCAGGGGCCACCACCACAGGAGAACTCATAATTAGGCCCTAAGTCTTTAGATTAATATTCTAAGCTTTTCAGTTCCCAGTGCTTTCCATCTCCTACTTGGAGTTTATTCCCCCATGCCTATATGTCGGTGCTGTCGCTTTAAGAGTTTTCTCCTTTCCCCTAAGTTAAAGTCTTGGGTGCAGATTTACAAGCCCCTTGCGCCACTTTTGCGTCACTTTTAACATGGGAAAAGTGACACCTAAAAGGCACATCGACCAGCCTAATGTTATGATGACTAAAACTCACTTCTGCTAACTGAAACTCACTTATATTAACCTACAGTGTTTATGGTAGGACACCTAAAAGCTCACTTCTACCAACCTATTGTTAAGATTACTAAAATTCACATTTAACAACCTAATGTTATGACAGCTAAAGCTCACGTCTTCCAACCTAACGTATTAGTGCTTAAAACGTCCTTTTATCACCTTAGTTGTAGAGTGCTGTAACCTGGCTACTGTATTAACTGGCGTCCTCTTCCGGTGTGCCAGAGGTTTCTCCTGCATTTATTTGCAAACTATTTGAAGTTTTTAAGTTTTAGAAAACTGACCACTCTGCCCTCCAGTTCATCCGCCCTCACAGTCTCTTCTTCTGTTAGTACCAGCGTGCTCCATCATCACAACCAAATCTAGTGGCCTTTGAGGGCTTTGTGTCTGGCTATAAAAGAAATTAAAAGCCACTTGAAACAGCTGAAGTACTACGAGAAAGAACCGGAAGTCTGGTGCAGTAATAATGGATTTAATTTGGCTCCCCAATGGACCGTGATCATTGGTATAAAATGCATTTCCCTTCAGGTTCATTTCGTTTTATGTAAAAGCAACAACAGCACAACCTGAGGGTCACTGAGCCCCCATCTGGAGAGACTGCTGGGCGCGCGCCAGGGATGGATGCCCCCCTGTGCTGTCTTCAGCTCATTTTACTAATTAAATTTACAGTTTTGTGCTTCAGGCTTCAGTGAAGGTTTGTGCACCTGCGTCCACATCTGCACACATAATGCACTGAGATAGACATCTTTTAGAATTAGAACTGTGCGTCCACGGTGTGACATCTGCCCAGATAGTGATACCGCACTGAGATAGACATATTTTAGAATTAGAACTGTGAGTCCACCGTGTGACATCTGCCCAGATACTGCACTGAGACAGACATCTTTTGGAATTAGAACTGGGCGTCCACGGTGTGACATCTGCAAACATACTGCACCAAGACAGGCATCTTTGAGAATTAGAACCGTGCGTCCACCGTGTGACATCTGCCCAGATACTGCACTGAGATAGACATCTTTTAGAATTAGAACTGTGCGTCCACGGTGTGACATCTGCCCAGATACTGCACTGAGATAGACATCTTTTAGAATTAGAACTGTGCGTCCACGGTGTGACATCTGCCCAGATACTGCACTGAGATAGACATCTTTTAGAATTAGAACCGTGCGTCTACTGTGTGACATCTGCCCAGATACTGCACTGAGATAGACATCTTTTAGAATTAGAACTGTGCGTCCACGGTGTGACATCTGCCCAGATACTGCACTGAGATAGACATCTTTTAGAATTAGAACTGTGCGTCCACACTGTGACATCTGCGCAGATACTGCACTGAGATAGACATCTTTTAGAATTAGAACTGTGCGTCCACGGTGTGACATCTGCCCAGATACTGCACTGAGATAGACATCTTTTAGAATTAGAACCGTGCGTCTACTGTGTGACATCTGCGTAGATACTCCACTGAGATAGACATCTTTTGGAATTAGAACTGTGCGTCCACGGTGTGACATCTGCACAGATACTGCCCTGAGAGAGGCATCTTTGAGAATTAGAACCGTGCGTCTACGGTGTGACATCTGCCCAGATACGGCCCTGAGATAGACATCTTTTAGAATTAGAACCGTGCGTCTACTGTGTGACACCTGCGTAGATACTCCACTGAGATAGACATCTTTTGGAATTAGAACTGTGCGTCTACGGTGTGACATCTGCCCAGATACTGCACTGAGATAGACATCTTTTAGAATTAGAACCGTGCGTCTACTGTGTGACATCTGCGTAGATACTCCACTGAGATAGACATCTTTTGGAATTAGAACCGTGCGTCCACGGTGTGACATCTGCCCAGATACTGCACTGAGATAGACATCTTTTAGAATTAGAACTGTGCGTCCACGGTGTGACATCTGCACAGATACTGCCCTGAGAGAGGCATCTTTGAGAATTAGAACCGTGCGTCCACGGTGTGACATCTGCCCAGATACGGCCCTGAGATAGACATCTTTTAGATTTAGAATTGTGCGTCCACGGTGTGACATCTGCACAGATACTGCCCTGAGAGAGGCATCTTTGAGAATTAGAACCGTGCGTCCACGGTGGGACATCTGCCCAGATACGGCCCTGAGATAGACATCTTTTAGATTTAGAACTGTGCGTCCACGGTGTGACATCTGCACAGATACTGCCCTGAGATAGACATCTTTTAGAATTAGAACCGCGCGTCTACTGTGTGACATCTGCGCAGATACTCCACTGAGATAGACATCTTTTGGAATTAGAACTGTGCGTCCACGGTGTGACATCTGCCCAGATACTGCACTGAGATAGACATCTTTTAGAATTAGAACTGTGCGTCTACTGTGTGACATCTGCGCAGATACTCCACTGAGATAGACATCTTTTAGAATTAGAACTGTGCGTCCACGGTGTGACATCTGCACAGATACTGCCCTGAGAGAGGCATCTTTGAGAATTAGAACCGTGCGTCTACGGTGTGACATCTGCCCAGATACGGCCCTGAGATAGACATCTTTTAGAATTAGAACCGGGCGTCTACTGTGTGACATCTGCGCAGATACTCCACTGAGATAGACATCTTTTGGAATTAGAACTGTGCGTCCACGGTGTGACATCTGCCCAGATACTGCACTGAGATAGACATCTTTTAGAATTTCAACTGTGCGTCCACGGTGTGACATCTGCACAGATACTGCCCTGAGAGAGGCATCTTTGAGAATTAGAACCGTGCGTCCACGGTGTGACATCTGCACAGATACTGCACTGAGATAGACATCTTTTGGAATTAAACTGTGCGTCCACCGTGTGACATCTGCACAGATACTGCCCTGAGATAGACATCTTTTAGAATTAGAACTGTGCGTCCACCGTGTGACATCTGCACAGATACTGCCCTGAGATAGACATCTTTTGGAATTAGAACTGTGCGTCCACCGTGTGACATCTGCACAGATACTGCCGTGAGATAGACATCTTTTGGAATTAAACTGTGCGTTCACCGTGTGACATCTGCACAGATACTGCCCTGAGATAGACATCTTTTAGAATTAGAACTGTGCGTCCACCGGGTGACATCTGCACAGATACTGCCCTGAGATAGACATCTTTTAGAATTAGAACTGTGAGTCCACCGTGTGAGATCTGCCCAGATACTGCCCTGAGATAGACATCTTTTGGATTTAGAACCGTGCGTCCACTATGTGTCATCTGCACAGATACTGCCCTGAGATAGACATCTTTTAGAAGTTGAATCGTGAGTCCACCGTGTGACATCTGCCCAGATACTGCACTGAGATAGACATCTTTTTTAGATTTAGAATTGTGCGTCCACCGTGTGACATTAGCATAGATACTGCACTGAGATAGACATCTTTTAGAATTAGAACCGTGCGTCTACTGTGTGACATCTGCCCAGATACTCCACTGAGACAGACATCTTTTGGAATTAGAACTGGGCGTCCACGGTGTGACATCTGCAAACATACTGCACCAAGACAGGCATCTTTGAGAATTAGAACCGTGCGTCCACCGTGTGACATCTGCCCAGATACTGCACTGAGATAGACATCTTTTAGAATTAGAACTGTGCGTCCACGCTGTGACATCTGCCCAGATACTGCACTGAGATAGACATCTTTTAGAATTAGAACTGTGCGTCCACGGTGTGACATCTGCCCAGATACTGCACTGAGATAGACATCTTTTAGAATTAGAACCGTTCGTCTACTGTGTGACATCTGCGTAGATACTCCACTGAGATAGACATATTTTAGAATTAGAACTGTGAGTCCACCGTGTGACATCTGCCCAGATACTGCACTGAGACAGACATCTTTTGGAATTAGAACTGGGCGTCCACGGTGTGACATCTGCAAACATACTGCACCAAGACAGGCATCTTTGAGAATTAGAACCGTGCGTCCACCGTGTGACATCTGCCCAGATACTGCACTGAGATAGACATCTTTTAGAATTAGAACTGTGCGTCCACGGTGTGACATCTGCCCAGATACTGCACTGAGATAGACATCTTTTAGAATTAGAACTGTGCGTCCACGGTGTGACATCTGCCCAGATACTGCACTGAGATAGACATCTTTTAGAATTAGAACCGTGCGTCTACTGTGTGACATCTGCCCAGATACTGCACTGAGATAGACATCTTTTAGAATTAGAACTGTGCGTCCACGGTGTGACATCTGCCCAGATACTGCACTGAGATAGACATCTTTTAGAATTAGAACTGTGCGTCCACACTGTGACATCTGCGCAGATACTGCACTGAGATAGACATCTTTTAGAATTAGAACTGTGCGTCCACGGTGTGACATCTGCCCAGATACTGCACTGAGATAGACATCTTTTAGAATTAGAACCGTGCGTCTACTGTGTGACATCTGCGTAGATACTCCACTGAGATAGACATCTTTTGGAATTAGAACTGTGCGTCCACGGTGTGACATCTGCACAGATACTGCCCTGAGAGAGGCATCTTTGAGAATTAGAACCGTGCGTCTACGGTGTGACATCTGCCCAGATACGGCCCTGAGATAGACATCTTTTAGAATTAGAACCGTGCGTCTACTGTGTGACATCTGCGTAGATACTCCACTGAGATAGACATCTTTTGGAATTAGAACTGTGCGTCTACGGTGTGACATCTGCCCAGATACTGCACTGAGATAGACATCTTTTAGAATTAGAACCGTGCGTCTACTGTGTGACATCTGCGTAGATACTCCACTGAGATAGACATCTTTTGGAATTAGAACCGTGCGTCCACGGTGTGACATCTGCCCAGATACTGCACTGAGATAGACATCTTTTAGAATTAGAACTGTGCGTCCACGGTGTGACATCTGCACAGATACTGCCCTGAGAGAGGCATCTTTGAGAATTAGAACCGTGCGTCCACGGTGTGACATCTGCCCAGATACGGCCCTGAGATAGACATCTTTTAGATTTAGAATTGTGCGTCCACGGTGTGACATCTGCACAGATACTGCCCTGAGAGAGGCATCTTTGAGAATTAGAACCGTGCGTCCACGGTGGGACATCTGCCCAGATACGGCCCTGAGATAGACATCTTTTAGATTTAGAACTGTGCGTCCACGGTGTGACATCTGCACAGATACTGCCCTGAGATAGACATCTTTTAGAATTAGAACCGCGCGTCTACTGTGTGACATCTGCGCAGATACTCCACTGAGATAGACATCTTTTGGAATTAGAACTGTGCGTCCACGGTGTGACATCTGCCCAGATACTGCACTGAGATAGACATCTTTTAGAATTAGAACTGTGCGTCTACTGTGTGACATCTGCGCAGATACTCCACTGAGATAGACATCTTTTAGAATTAGAACTGTGCGTCCACGGTGTGACATCTGCACAGATACTGCCCTGAGAGAGGCATCTTTGAGAATTAGAACCGTGCGTCTACGGTGTGACATCTGCCCAGATACGGCCCTGAGATAGACATCTTTTAGAATTAGAACCGGGCGTCTACTGTGTGACATCTGCGCAGATACTCCACTGAGATAGACATCTTTTGGAATTAGAACTGTGCGTCCACGGTGTGACATCTGCCCAGATACTGCACTGAGATAGACATCTTTTAGAATTTCAACTGTGCGTCCACGGTGTGACATCTGCACAGATACTGCCCTGAGAGAGGCATCTTTGAGAATTAGAACCGTGCGTCCACGGTGTGACATCTGCACAGATACTGCACTGAGATAGACATCTTTTGGAATTAAACTGTGCGTCCACCGTGTGACATCTGCACAGATACTGCCCTGAGATAGACATCTTTTAGAATTAGAACTGTGCGTCCACCGTGTGACATCTGCACAGATACTGCCCTGAGATAGACATCTTTTGGAATTAGAACTGTGCGTCCACCGTGTGACATCTGCACAGATACTGCCGTGAGATAGACATCTTTTGGAATTAAACTGTGCGTTCACCGTGTGACATCTGCACAGATACTGCCCTGAGATAGACATCTTTTAGAATTAGAACTGTGCGTCCACCGGGTGACATCTGCACAGATACTGCCCTGAGATAGACATCTTTTAGAATTAGAACTGTGAGTCCACCGTGTGAGATCTGCCCAGATACTGCCCTGAGATAGACATCTTTTGGATTTAGAACCGTGCGTCCACTATGTGTCATCTGCACAGATACTGCCCTGAGATAGACATCTTTTAGAAGTTGAATCGTGAGTCCACCGTGTGACATCTGCCCAGATACTGCACTGAGATAGACATCTTTTTTAGATTTAGAATTGTGCGTCCACCGTGTGACATTAGCATAGATACTGCACTGAGATAGACATCTTTTAGAATTAGAACCGTGCGTCTACTGTGTGACATCTGCCCAGATACTCCACTGAGACAGACATCTTTTGGAATTAGAACTGGGCGTCCACGGTGTGACATCTGCAAACATACTGCACCAAGACAGGCATCTTTGAGAATTAGAACCGTGCGTCCACCGTGTGACATCTGCCCAGATACTGCACTGAGATAGACATCTTTTAGAATTAGAACTGTGCGTCCACGCTGTGACATCTGCCCAGATACTGCACTGAGATAGACATCTTTTAGAATTAGAACTGTGCGTCCACGGTGTGACATCTGCCCAGATACTGCACTGAGATAGACATCTTTTAGAATTAGAACCGTTCGTCTACTGTGTGACATCTGCGTAGATACTCCACTGAGATAGACATCTTTTGGAATTAGAACTGTGCGTCCACGGTGTGACATCTGCCCAGATACTGCACTGAGATAGACATCTTTTAGAATTAGAACTGTGCGTCCACGGTGTGACATCTGCACAGATACTGCCCTGAGAGAGACATCTTTGAGAATTAGAACCGTGCGTCCACGGTGTGACATCTGCCCAGATATGGCCCTGAGATAGACATCTTTTAGATTTAGAATTGTGCGTCCACGGTGTGACATCTGCACAGATACTGCCCTGAGATAGGCATCTCTTAGAATTAGAACCGTGCGTCTACTGTGTGACATCTGCGCAGATACTCCACTGAGATGGACATCTTTTGGAATTAGAACTGTGCGTCCACGGTGTGACATCTGCCCAGATACTGCACTGATATAGACATCTTTTAGAATTAGAACTGTGCGTCCACGGTGTGACATCTGCACAGATACTGCCCTGAGAGAGGCATCTTTGAGAATTAGAACCGTGCGTCCACGGTGTGACATCTGCCCAGATACGGCCCTGAGATAGACATCTTTTAGATTTAGAACTGTGCGTCCACGGTGTGACATCTGCACAGATACTGCCCTGAGATAGACATCTTTTGGAATTAGAATTGTGCGTCCACGGTGTGACATCTGCACAGATACTGCCCTGAGATAGGCATCTCTTAGAATTAGAACCGTGCGTCTACTGTGTGACATCTGCGCAGATACTCCACTGAGATAGACATCTTTTGGAATTAGAACTGTGCGTCCACGGTGTGACATCTGCCCAGATACTGCACTGAGATAGACATCTTTTAGAATTAGAACTGTGCGTCTACTGTGTGACATCTGCGCAGATACTCCACTGAGATAGACATCTTTTAGAATTAGAACTGTGCGTCCACGGTGTGACATCTGCACAGATACTGCCCTGACAGAGGCATCTTTGAAAATTAGAACCGTGCGTCCACGGTGTGACATCTGCCCAGATACGGCCCTGAGATAGACATCTTTTAGAATTAGAACCGTGCGTCTACTGTGTGACATCTGCGCAGATACTCCACTGAGATAGACATCTTTTGGAATTAGAACTGTGCGTCCACGGTGTGACATCTGCCCAGATACTGCACTGAGATAGACATCTTTTAGAATTAGAACTGTGCGTCCACGGTGTGACATCTGCACAGATACTGCCCTGAGAGAGGCATCTTTGAGAATTAGAACCGTGCGTCCACGGTGTGACATCTGCCCAGATACGGCCCTGAGATAGACATCTTTTAGATTTAGAACTGTGCGTCCACGGTGTGACATCTGCCCAGATACTGCACTGAGATAGACATCTTTTAGAATTAGAACTGTGCGTCCACGGTGTGACATCTGCACAGATACTGCCCTGAGAGAGGCATCTTTGAGAATTAGAACCGTGCGTCCACGGTGTGACATCTGCCCAGATACGGCCCTGAGATAGACATCTTTTAGATTTAGAACTGTGCGTCCACGGTGTGACATCTGCACAGATACTGCCCTGAGATAGGCACCTTTTAGAATTAGAACTGTGCGTCCACCATGTGACATCTGCACAGATACTACACTGAGATAGACACTTTTGGAATTAAACTGTGCGTCCACCGTGTGGCATCTGCACAGATACTGCCCTGAGATAGACATCTTTTAGAATTAGAACTGTGCGTCCACCGTGTGACATCTGCACAGATACTGCCCTGAGATAGACATCTTTTGGAATTAGAACTGTGCGTCCACCGTGTGACATCTGCACAGATACTGCCGTGAGATAGACATCTTTTGGAATTAAACTGTGCGTTCACCGTGTGACATCTGCACAGATACTTCCCTGAGATAGACATCTTTTAGAATTAGAACTGTGAGTCCACCGGGTGACATCTGCACAGATACTACCCTGAGATAGACATCTTTTAGAATTAGAACTGTGAGTCCACCGTGTGAGATCTGCCCAGATACTGCCCTGAGGTAGACATCTTTTGGATTTAGAACCGTGCGTCCACTATGTGTCATCTGCACAGATACTGCCCTGAGATATCTTTTAGAAGTTGAATCGTGAGTCCACCGTGTGACATCTGCACAGATACTGCCCTGAGAGTCATCTTTTAAAATTAGAACTGTGAGTTCACCGTGTGACATCTGCACAGATACTGCACTGAGATAGACATCTTTCAGAAATAGAACCGGCGTCCACCATGTGACATCTGCCCAGATAGTGCACTGAAATAGAGATCGTTTAGTATTAGAACTGTGCGTCCACCGTGTGACATCTGCACAGATACTGCCCTGAGATAGACATCTTTTGGAATTAGAACTGTGCGTCCACCGTGTGACATCTGCACAGATACTGCCGTGAGATAGACATCTTTTGGAATTAAACTGTGCGTTCACCGTGTGACATCTGCACAGATACTTCCCTGAGATAGACATCTTTTAGAATTAGAACTGTGCGTCCACCGGGTGACATCTGCACAGATACTACCCTGAGATAGACATCTTTTAGAATTAGAACTGTGAGTCCACCGTGTGAGATCTGCCCAGATACTGCCCTGAGGTAGACATCTTTTGGATTTAGAACCGTGCGTCCACTATGTGTCATCTGCACAGATACTGCCCTGAGATAGACATCTTTTAGAAGTTGAATCGTGAGTCCACCGTGTGACATCTGCACAGATACTGCCCTGAGATAGTCATCTTTTAAAATTAGAACTGTGAGTCCACCGTGTGACATCTGCACAGATACTGCACTGAGATAGACATCTTTTAGAAATAGAACCGGCGTCCACCATGTGACATCTGCCCAGATAGTGCACTGAAATAGAGATCGTTTAGTATTAGAACTGTGCGTCCACCGTGTGACATCTGCACAGATACTGCCCTGAGATAGACATCTTTTGGAATTAGAACTGTGCGTCCACCGTGTGACATCTGCACAGATACTGCCGTGAGATAGACATCTTTTGGAATTAAACTGTGCGTTCACCGTGTGACATCTGCACAGATACTTCCCTGAGATAGACATCTTTTAGAATTAGAACTGTGAGTCCACCGGGTGACATCTGCCCAGATAGTGCACTGAAATAGAGATCGTTTAGAATTAGAACTGTGCGTCCACTGTGTGACATCTGCCCAGATACTGACCTAAGATAGACATCTTTTAGAAATTGAACTGTGGGTCCATGGTGTGACATCTGCACAGATACTGCCTTGAGATAGACATCTTTTAGAATTAGAACTGTGGGTCCACGGTGTGACATCTGCCCAGATGCTGTACTGATATAGGCATGGTTTAGAATGTGAACCGTCTGTTCCCTGTGTGACATCTGCACTGATATGGCCCTCAGACAGATATCTTCTCGAATTAGAATGGCGAGTCCACGGTGTGACATCTGCACAGACACGTCACTGCAATAGACATCTTTTCGAATTAGAACCATGAGTTCACAGTGTGACATCTGTACAGATACTCTCTTGAAATAGACATCTTTTAGAATTAGAGCAGTGAGCACACGGTGTGACATCTGCACAGATACCGCCCTGGGAGAGAAATGTTGTAGCGCTAGAGGAGTGAGTCCCTCCCACAAAGTCTGACCATATCTGTGCTGGTATACATGTCTTTAAAAATATACCAGTGAGTCCCCCCAGATACTGCACTGAGATTGACATAATTTAGAAATCGACCTGTGAGACCACAGTGTGACATCTGCACAGATACTGCCTTGAGATAGAAACCTTGTGCAACTAGAGGTGTGAGTCCCTGGCATGTTGTCTGTCCGTAAATGCCCTAGAATATAAGTCTTAAATATTAGAACTGTGAGTCATCTCTCCAGATACTGCACTGGGATAAAATTGTTTTATAACTATATATGTTAGTCCCTGGTGTGAGATCTACCTAGTTCTTTTTAGTGCGGGCCTATCTTTTTATGTGCTCAGTTCTCCTCCCCAACTACGGACTCTGTGTAGCCACAACATTACTATTAAATCATAGTTTTGTGAATACAAAAAAAGAGTATAAGTTTACCTTGGTGAACCAGGCACTTGGCCTAACCCTTCCTCGTGAATGAATTGCTTTATTTTCGGTTGTACGGCTTTACAACGCGTGCTTTTACACCGCGTGCCGTTACAACGCGTTTTTTTCAACGCAAGTCGTTACCACAACTTGTGTTGGAGGGGTGCGGACTTAAGAATTTTTTAATTTACTATTCTAACACCAGCCTACGTACAGTAGGGAAGGTATTGGATAGTAAATTAGAAAATTCCTTGTCCTGCAGCGCCCTCCAGCGCAAGTCGTGGTAACGACTTGCGTTGAAGAAACCGCATTGTAACAGCACGCGGTGTAACAGCCGCGTCGTAAAGGCTGTTCCCCTTTATTTTCTCTCAGTTCCCTGCTTCTAGTTCAATGTTTTATCACAATATGCTCGTGTATGTCACGTGAATGTCCTGCAGCGCCCTCCAGCGCAAGTCGTGGTAATGACTTGCGTTGAAGAAACCGCATTGTAACGGCACGCGGTGTAACAGCCGCGTCGTAAAGGCTGTTCCCCTTTATTTTCTCTCAGTTCCCTGCTTCTAGTTCAATGTTTTGTCACAATATGCTCGTGTATGTCACGTGAATGTCAGTCTCTCTGTGTTTCGACATGATGAGGTTTCATCCTCCACCACCGATGGGAGGGATTATTTTTTGTTTTGTTGTTGCCACTAAATGGATTGAGTACATGAATTTCTGCACTCTCTTTCCTGCCCTGCTTTGTTATTTATTTTTACCATTTGCAATGGTCCTTGAGCTGTACACAGATACTGGACTGCTTGCATTTGACAATTTGGTCCCTGTCCCTCACAAGCCAATGCCCTGCCCTCTATTCTTTAAATATAAAATAAAAGAAATAATTTTTTTTGGAATGGTCCAGCAGCTGAACATTGCAATCTTGTCACTTGCTTGCTCAGTCTGCAGGGCATTCCAGGTATACTTTATTGTTAATTTACCATTCGGAAAAAGTCATCTGCCACCTTGGAAAAGTGGACTGAAAAGAAAGTATAACGTTGGAAACATGCTTCACACTGCTGCTGTGCACAGGGATGGAGAAGTGTGGCTCAATGGTTAGAGCGGCAGACCCTGATGCAGAGATCTGGCCCGGGACCAGGGTTCAATACCCGCCTCGGCGGGTCTTGGGCTCAATTTCCTCAGACCTGATAATTCTCACCTCGGTGCCTATTCTAATCATGGGTCCCACTCTGCAACTCTGGGCAATAGCTTGTTTAATCTCCACAACGGCCCCAACAGCGCTAGGATGCCTGGCTGCACCTTGGGGGTGTCCAGGAGTGGGCGCCTCACAGGGAAAAGCCAGGAAGGGTTCCACAGCGGTATGCGTACAAGCGCCGGAGAGACCCCATGTGGGGTGATTCGGGCGCTATACAAGTACTACAACATTTACATTTACAGGGATAGCAGCCGTCCTGTAATGATTTTTCTTAAAGCAAAAAAAAAAAAGAAAACATTCAAAGATGGCAAGTTTGCTCATGCATATAGGGTGGCCATCTTTGAGTGAATTTCTTCTGCTTGAAAAAAAATCTTTACAAGGTGGATTCTGGTCATTTATGCAGAGGAGTGATCTAGAGCAGGAAAAACGCATTGGCATCTTTTGGCTTTGCCAATGCTTATTCATTCATCTGTTAATAGCTATCAAAAAATCTATAATTTTTTGTCCATAGTATCTGCGACTTTCATAGGCTTCAATAATCCTTTTACAATTTAATGATAATACAGCCAATTCAAAAAAATCACAATAAAAAGGAGAGGCAACTAAAGAAATGTTTTAAAAAATGCCTAAAAACTCTGTTTCCCAAACAGTTAAAAAAAAAACATTGTAGTCAGTGGTGGCACCTCCTCTAAGGCGGAGGAGCGTTGCCCCATTACTTTTTAGCATAGGGTGGCCATCTTTGAGTGAATTTCTTCTGCTTGAAAAAAAATCTTTACAAGGTGGATTCTGGTCATTTATGCAGAGGAGTGATCTAGAGCAGGAAAAACGCATTGGCATCTTTTGGCTTTGCCAATGCTTATTCATTCATCTGTTAATAGCTGTTAAGCTTTTTCAATAATTTTTTGTCCATAGTATCTGCGACTTTCATAGGCTTCAATAATCCTTTTACAATTTAATGATAATACAGCCAATTCAAAAAAATCACAATAAAAAGGAGAGGCAACTAAAGAAATGTTTTAAAAAATGCCTAAAGGGGCGTGGCCAAGATGGCGGCTTGAGAAGACGTGAACCGAGAGGCTCCCCGGCCCAAAAGCCCCACTTGCACACTATTTCTAGCTGCCACCCCTGGTGAATCTGGCCGAACCACGCTCAAATTCTTCTGCAGCCTTGGCGTGCTGCCGATTGGACCTTCCTGGGCCATCGATCGCCTGCTGACCCGCATTTCCAGCCGCCGGTGGGGACGGCGCTGTGGCGACGAAGGTTTGAGCCCTTCCGCCGCGCGGCCACACTGCAGTGCCTGCACGCAACAGGCCGACAGACCGGAGAGCCGTGGAAGCACGCACCGAACCGCGGAGGGGCGGCTGCGTGCGGTGGCGGGGTGAGACGGTGCGCCTCCGACCCCCCCGACGCAGTGTGTCCCGCCCGGGGGCCCCCGGTGAATCCAGACCCCGGCGTGGGCCTACCGGACCCGACGGACCCACAGCGCCCACGCTCCCCATAACAGCCTGCTCCACTGAGGGACCACCGGACACTAGCGGCTCACGGCCCCCGCTGTTCCCGCCACCAGCGCAACGGCGAAGAAGGTTAGAGCCCTTCCGCCGCGCGCCTACGCCTCGGCCGTGCCCATCTGCGGCCCACCAACGACTCCAGGCCCCGGCGCGGGCCTCCAGGTACGCGACCGCGCCATCTGCTGGCGGGCCTACTGGACCCTGAGCTACACGGAGCACCGGCCCGGTCCTACGCGCTCCCGCTGATCCTCCCCTTGCCTCGTCTGCGGCCTCCTGAGGGGGCGTGCTGGGATCGACGGCTCCGCTCCATCGGAGCCTCGCACACTCCGGCGGGGGGATCCCTTGGACAATCTAGACCCCGGTGTGGGCCTACCAGGTGGCGGCATAACCCCAACTTCGCCGCCCCCACGGGGCCATATGACGGGCGGGGTGTCGCTCACCCGCCCCCCTCAACTCACCGACGCCCCCCCAGCACCTACGTTCTCCAGCACTGAAGCCTGCTCCCCCGACCCCTCCGAGACGCTGCGGACCCCACCGGAGTCCTCCGCCCACCACTGGGGACGTCCCAGGACCTCACCCCCTGGCCTGCAGGCGGGGAGACACACCAACGGCAAGGGGAGCTGCCCAACAACGCATCCTCGCTTGGATATCAACCCCTGGACGAGGGGCATAAGGTGAGTGGCACCCAGCGACCTGGACTACCGACTACTCTCCCCCCCCCAGGGGGTCCCTGTACTCTCTGCTGGGTGACCCTCGGCTGCTGGGGTCGGAGGCGCGGCCTTGCTGGACGCTATCCGGTGCCCCCGCTCCTCCCTGCTGTCGCTTGCCCGCCGTTCACCGAGCCCCCCACCTAGACTTTGGGGCTGCCAGTGGATCTCTCCGCGGCGTCCACTCCAAGCGATTTTCTTCCGGCTGCTCCCGGGGCACTGCTCTCCTGCCTAGAGCCTAAGCGCCCCTCTTGGGCCTACATTACTCTTCCTCTAATAGGCTCGATCCTGCTCGGCGCAGTGCTACCCCCCCGGCCACTACACACTCTGAACGCCGTCCTTGCAGCGCCCCACGACAGGCTCTCCTGCACCCGACAGCTTCCGACGATCACCATCAGACGACCCGCTCCGGCCATCATGACGCATTCTAGTCGCAAGGGGACCCGGAACGTTGTGGAGCTCATGCAAAAAGCGACGTCGAAGGGAGACAAGAACCAGCCACATGCTTCCCTGAAGCCACCCGCGAGCCCTCAGCCTCAGGACGAAGATTCCTCTCCAATCACAAAAGCTTTCCTAGCTTCCCTCTTCAACACACTGCAAGAGGACTTCCAGACTCTGAAACAGGACATGGCGGGGGAACACCGCGAACTCCGTCGTGACATTGATGACCTGGGTGAGCGAGTTGCCTCTCTGGAGGACGCTGACCGGTCCCGCAGCGGGGAAGTGGAGAGGCTCCAACAGGAAATCGTGCGACTTCAGGATCAACAGGTGGACTTACAGTCGCACTCCGAGGACTTAGAGAACCGCTCCAGGCGGAATAACATACGGGTCAGGGGTGTTCCGTTGAAGGCTGAAAAGGACAACGTGGCCGGCTACCTTCAAGACCTATTCAGAGACATCCTGGGTGAGCCAAGCGACTTTGAGATCCGAATCGACAGGGCGCACAGGGTAGGCATGGCGCGCAGAGCACCTGCGCCACCTCCGGACATCCTAGCGTTCCTCCCGGACTTTCCCCTGAAGGAACGCATCCTTAGAGAAGCCAGGAAAGCACAGCCCATCAGATTTCGCGATGACCCTGTGGCCCTCTTTCAAGATCTCTCTAATATCACCCTACAAAAACGTAAGTCCTTCAGACCTGCGACGAACTTCCTGCGGGAAGCCGGGGTCCCTTACTCCTGGGGCCACCCGTTCCGTCTGATTTTTAAGTGGAACGGCTCCCTCCACCAGCTTAGATCACTCCGCGACACTTGCACCCTGCTTGGGATCGATGTGCCGGAGGGTTCAGCCTCCAGAGACGCCTCTCCATCCCGGTCGCAGGGGGACCCGGCTCGCCCTACAGGAGACGGCTGGCAGACGATCCGCAGGAGAAGAACACCGAGGAACATATCGAAACCTGACCCGATCACGGTCGCCCAGGAACGAGAAGCGGCGGTACAGGAAGTGGCAGATAACACAGCACCTGCCCTGTAGAGCATTGACCTTTTGCCTTCGACCACTCCGGGGGTGCTCTCCCATCCATGTATGATTTCACTGGGGTCAGGGCCGGGGAGCCGCCAACTGGACTGAGACCATGGTACCCCTTTCTTTGACTTTCTACGGACCTGTGCCCTGCACGACTAGGCCCGAGACTCTTACCGGTTTCTGTTGGGGGGGTTGTTCTGGGAGGGGGTGGGGAAGTTGGGGAATGGGGGTTCAATATTGGAGGGGGGTTGGGTTGGTCCACTCTGTTGGGGTTAGGGTGGCCACGGGAGGGAGGGGATTGTTGGGGGAGACCAGTACGCCAAGAGATCTTTGCACATACCAGAGGTTGCCTATGTTTTCCACCATTGTGCAGCGCCCTGCATCACTGAGCCCATTCGCCCCTGTATGCCCCGGCGATGGCTGACACGCTCAAAATCCTGTCTCTTAACGTTAAGGGACTCAATAACCCGATTAAGCGCAGAGCTGTCGTCTCCTACCTGGAGAATTCTGAAGCCGACATCTGCCTGCTGCAAGAAACCCACCTCTTGGCCAAGGACTGGCACCGGCTGCGCTCCCGCGCTTTCCCACAGCAACTCTTCTCCTCTCTCCCATCAAAGAAGGCGGGGGTGGCTATACTCATATCGCGGCGCTTCAAAGGCAAGGTAGGGGCCAAAATAGGGGAAATCAAGGGACGCCTTCTAGCCCACGCTTTCCTGATAGGCCACACCACATACGCGATTGGCTCCGTCTACTCCCCCAATACAGGTCAGGAACCCTTCTTGCTATCCGCAATCTCAGAAACACTCCAAGCACCCCACACATACATGCTCCTAGGGGGGGACCTTAACCTCGTCATGGACACAGTCAAGGATAGATCGGGGCACCGTTATGGTGACACCGGGGCGATTTCGCAGAAGGGCACTGCTTGGTTGCATGACAGGGACATTTCGGACCTTTGGAGACAAGCACACCCACTTGCCACGCAATACACATTCTACTCTCACGTTCACCACACTTACGCACGCATAGACCACTTCATGGGCTCATCGTCCCTCATTCCCCACGTCACCACAGTGTCAATTGTCCCGGCTGCCCTCTCCGACCATCAAGCAGTAGAACTGACGCTTACCGTACCCAGTTCGCCACGCGCTCCGGGGTCGTGGAGGCTTAACGAAACCCTCTTACAAAAACCGGCGGTAACCCGCCAACTTCATAAATGCATCTCAGACTATTTAGCCACCAATGACACCCCTGATATGTCGATGTCGTCCTTGTGGGGTGCTTTGAAAGCTGTTGTTAGGGGAGAGCTGATAGCGATCTCAGCTGCAGACGCCAAACTTCGCAAAGAAAAAAGGAGTGACCTCTCGGACAAAGTCGCGGAGCTGGAGAGAGTTCACAGCCGCACTGGCGCCCCAAGAATCTGGCGCCAACTTAAAGCTGCCCGGGCTCAGCTGGCTAGCCTCGACACCGATAGGGCAGAATTTGCCGCTCTTCGCCTCCGTCACACGTACTACGTGGGGGGCAATCGCACCGGCCGGCTCCTAGCCAGCGCCTTGAAAGCCAAACTCCAACGCTCCAAAATCACGTCGCTGCTAAACGACGCCGGCGATGCAGTTACCGAAGATGCGCAGATCGCCTCAGCCTTTCGCACCTATTATGCCTCTCTGTATAGCGCGGATGAAAAGTCACCGACAGCCATTGACGAATACTTGCAGTCGGCCGATATTACGCCGTTGTGCCCGGCAAGCGTGGAAAATCTTGACGCCCCCATTCGCCCCGACGAGATCCTCGCTGCCATTGCACGCCTTCGTCCGCTTAAATCCCCGGGCCCTGACGGCTTCTCATCGGGCTTTTATAAAACCTTCGGCCATGGCCTAGCGCCTGTCCTCGCCAGGCTATTTAATTCCTTTGGAGGGCCGAGCTCCATCCCGCCCGATATGCTTGCAGCCGACATTGTGGTCCTGCCTAAGCCGGGCAAACCCCCAACACACTGCTCTGCATTCCGCCCCATCTCCTTACTCAATCTAGATCTGAAGCTATTTACGGGAGTACTGGCGGCTCGCCTGCGCCCCTGCCTCCCGGGCATCCTCGAACCGGACCAATCGGGCTTTGTCCCGAACCGCCAGTGCAGTGACAATACCAAAAGAATCCTGCACCTCGTGGACAAAGCTCATTTCCAGGTCTCCGACTCTGCCCTATTAGCCATCGATGCAGAGAAGGCTTTCGACCGTGTCGACTGGACCTACTTGCAGGCTGTGCTGCGGCGCTACCACCTTGGCGACCGGTTTCAAGCCTGGATCGCGAGCTGCTACCACCGCCCGTTGGCACGTGTCCGGCTGGGTGGCCTCAAGTCCGACCCCTTCGAGATACAGAGAGGAACCCGCCAGGGGTGTCCCCTCTCACCCCTCCTATTTGCTCTATACGTGGAGCCCTTAGCACAGACAATTCGCGACAATCCCCACATTATAGGAATGTCTTTCGGCAACGAGCCCCACGTAGTGGGACTGTACGCAGACGACATAATTGCCACTTTAGACCGCCCATCTAGCTCCATACCGGCGCTTTTGGCGGAGCTGGAGCGATTCGGCGAGGTGTCCGGTTTCAAGGTCAACCAAGGGAAATCCCTGATACTGCCCCTTGGCAGCCATGCTCTTCCCAACATCCCACCGCCTGATTTCGGGTGTCAACTGCGGTCCACCACTCGATTGCCTTACCTGGGGATTACCCTGACCTCCTCCACGACCTCGACGATTGCTCACAACTACTCTGCCCTATCATCCCAGATCCGGGCTGATCTCGCGCGTTGGTCAAAGCAGCCTCTCTCCTTACTCGGGAGGATCGCAGCGATAAAGATGTCGGTCCTACCCAAAATATTGTACGTCTTTCAGACTCTCCCAGTGTCGCCGCCGATGGGAATGCTAGCTGACCTCCAACATGACCTTCACCAATTTGTGTGGGAGAGGAAGCGCGCCAGACTTCATCGACGAGTAGCACATAGGACTGTAGACGAGGGCGGCCTTGGGATCCCGAACCTGCTACAATACTTTCAGGCCTCGCAAATTCGATATCTAGTGGAGTGGTACCGACCCGAATCAGAGAAGAGATGGCTCTTTCAGGACAGGGCCATGGCGCAGACCTCCCTGTGGAAGATACCGTTTCTTGCGCGCCGGCACAGACCCCGTTATCTCCTCAGCTCCCCTATCACTCGGACCACTATGGCAGCCTGGGACATGGTAGCGGTCAAAAGGGGCCTTACGACCTTCCCGTCCCCACTTACCCCGCTCTTTGACAACCCCGCATTCCCACCCGGCACAGCTACCCAAGCTTTCCAGCAATGGCGTGACACGCCCTGCCGATCAGCCGGGCACCTCTTTGATACGGAGGGGTTCCTCTCTCCGGCCGACATCTCGCGAGACTATGGAGTGGATGGCCCTCACATGTTTCAATATTTCCAAATCCGCCATTGGCTCTTGAGTCCGGACGTTGCCCCTCTGGTGGGCCGACAAATGACATCGTTCGAACGTTGGCTCGTATCCAAGGACTCAGATAAACATCTCATATCAGACCTCTATCGGATGCTCTCCCCTGCTGCAGATCCTGATAAGACCGCTGGACAGCGGCGTTGGGAAGCAGAACTTGGCCGATCTCTTTCCTCAGTGGAATGGAACCACATATACTTCAGGGCCGCCCACACTACCCGAAATACCAAAGCCAGGGAATCGGCGATCAAACTAGCTATCTACTGGCATCTTACCCCGGCGAGACTCAATCAAGGCAACCCGACCCGTAGCGCGCTGTGTTGGAGAGGATGTGGCAGCCGAGGTACACTGACTCACCTCCTGTGGGAATGTCCCGCCTTGCAGGAATACTGGAAGGTCGTCCTGGATGACATTGACTCCACGTTCGACACCGAGATCCCACGCTTCCCAGCATACACACTCTTAGGGCTTCCTAATGCACTTACATTCCCCTTGAGATCAACTCGCGGCAAACAGATGGGCATTGCAATGCAGGCAGCCTCGCAACACGTCCTGTCGCTCTGGGGCTCTATTAACCCACCCACCCACACTGGCTGGCTGCACAAGCTGTGGTTCACGTTGGGCATGGAACGGATCCAAGCCACGCTCACGCACACCACTGACACATTCCGCACCACTTGGCAACCGCTCCTGACGTTGCTCTCCAGGGAATTCCACGAAATTACCTGCCCGAAATATCTTCGTATTCTACGGCTCACAGACTGCACTGTGGACCGAACACAACCAGAGGCACCCTGATACATTCTAATTTGCCACAACTCACACGATTACTATAGACGACTGGCGTACTGGTGGGGTGGGGGGGGGCGTTGGGGTTGGGTGTTTGGGAGGGAGGCGGGTTCTTAGGGCTGGCTTGTTTCCGTGTCGCCCCGATTGGGGGATTCTTTAGACTTCCAGGCACCACTTTTCCATTTGAGCACGCTTATCTTGCTCACCTACCGCTTCATAGAGAAGACGTGTCTGTCTGTCTCGCTTGCCTAACTTGCCTGTTGATTATCCATTGCTATGCCATGCCTTTTTCTTTTTCTGTTTTAAAACTCAATAAACATACTTTGACATTAAAAAATGCCTAAAAACTCTGTTTCCCAAACAGTTAAAAAAAAAACATTGTAGTCAGTGGTGGCACCTCCTCTAAGGCGGAGGAGCGTTGCCCCATTGCTTTTTAGCAGTGAAAAAAGAGAAAATTAAATGATAATAACTCACCTTATTGTCATTTTATTTTCTCCTACTTCTGCAGCTTTGCGTGAGGAGGCAGGGAAGAAGTGATAGCGCCCTTTATGTATTACAGCCTGCATGGAGAACATGCCCAGGCTCCCAGTCAGTGTCTAAGTGCCGAAACATAGCGATCAGACTAATCACAACGCTGCTAAGGCAGCGTTGTGATTGGCTGGCTGGGAGCCTGGGTGTGCTTCCTGTTGTTCAGGTCAGCGAGGGAGCACTACGGAGGAGAGGAAGCTGCGAGAAGATACGTTTTTTATTTGATTTTTTTCTGCCCGCTTCCTCTGCGTCCTCCCTCCCCGGCCCCCGCCTCCCTATCTCCGATCCGTGCTGACTGCCGCTGGTTATAGTTTCATTCTGCCTTCTCTTTTACATCTGCTGTTCCATTTGTCTAAAATGAGTTAATTCAGTATGGTGCGGCCTTGCCCACTATCAAAGGTAAATGAGCGTAGATGCTTCCCACCTGTTGCCCTGTAAAACACATTGCAGCTGAACACAATAGAAGTGGGGAAGTGTGGCTTAATGGTTAGAGCGGCAGACCCTGATGCAGAGGTCTGGCCCGGACCAGGGTTCAATTCCCGCCTCGGCGGGTCTTGGGCTCAATTTCTCCAGACCTGATCATTCTCGCCTCGGTGCCTATTCTAATCTTGGGTCCCCCTCTGCATCTCTGGGCAATAGCTTGCTTAATCTCCACAACAGTGCTAGGATACCTGACTTCCCCTTGGGGGTGCCCAGGAGTGGACACTTCACAGGGAAAGGCCAGGAAGGGTTCCACAGTGTTATGTGTACAGCGCCTTGAGACCCCTTCGGGGGTGATTTGTGCGCTATATAAGCACTACATTTATAGTTACAAATTTTCAACCTCTTTAAGAAGCCCAAACAGCAAAACACCAAGAGCTACAGTGGATTTTAAAGAGTTTGTTCTGAACACATTACATATAAGGGCATTAAATTAATATTGCCATCAAAAGGTGAAGAACTATGTAAGTTTAGCATTAATAACAGATGTTTGAGTCTCTAAAAGTATATTAGGAGCTGATTGGAATTATATGTATTATATACTTACTTTCAGGGCCTTCGTCCAGCACTCTTCATCCATTGGTCTATTGTTGTGTCATTCACATTTTTCTTACGCCAGCTATACCATCAAGAATGGGGCAATTGGTCACCACACTCCAGCCATTGACAAACTTCACTGTGAGTGACATCATTCTGCGCTTTCAAAAGAGCACATCCACACGCAAAGTAGTTCCCTTAAGTGCCTGTGACTGCTTTGGCAATTTTTGCCTTTTGAGACCAAAAAACGATTTGCTCTTAGTCCAGTTTTTTATAAGATTGATTAGCACATGACAGCTTAAATTACAATAATGTTTTCCAAACTCTAACCAACCAAAACAACAATTGTCAAACCTTTAAGGCTGGTGGCTAATGCTAAATCTATTGGCTTTGCCAATGCTTGTTTTAGTTTGCTTTCAATACTCGATGGGCGTGCATTGCTTTTCTCACTCCCCACCCCTGACACTTTGTTTTTGTTATTTATTCATTTATTTATTTTTAACTTCTGTGAGGATACATCAGCTGTACACTGTTGCTGACCCACCTCGATTTGCAGATCTACCCCTTACCCTTCCCTTCTACCTTCCTTTATTTACAAATTACTTTTGCAAGGGCCCGGCAGCTGCACATTACTACCAGGTCACCCACATGCCTCAGTTTGCACAATATCCCATGCATACTTCATTTTTAATTTACGGTTCAAAGAAGAGCGCCCACCATCTTCGAATGGTGAAGTAAAAATAAAGATGGCGGACACAGATGCAAAAAAAAAACCACTGTTCTTGTGTACTCATGCGTGGTGGACAAGTTGTAATGAAAAACCATTAGAAAAGTGCCCCTTTGTGTATGCCGTGTCCATTTTTTATTATTTTTCTTTTGCTTTTACAAAACTCTTTACAAGATGGCCACTGCACTGTAGCCAGTCATAGATGGGAATAAAAAGCATGTGGCAAAGTCAATAACTTTCATGGGTGAGACCTTTAGGCTTGTTCATTTATCTGTTAATAATTTGTATAAATTGTTAATCATTTATTGGCACATCAGATAGGCTTCACTACTCCTTTTTTATAGTTTAATGATAATTAAGGCATTTTAAAAATACATCACACTAAAAGGTGTTGCTACTAAAGAAATTTCTACAAAATGATAGTTAAAACTCACTTTGAGTAAACGTTAATTTTCCCAAACCCTTTCAAAAGAAAAAATATATAAAGCTCACTTGAGCTTGGCTTTCTTACAGAGGCAGTTGTAATTTCATTCGACTAAAATTAGTGTGCTAGAAATTTAATATGGGGTGGCCTACCCATGATCAAATAAAGGTAAAAGAGCGCGCGTGCTGTCCATCTGCTACCCTGTAAAACACATGGCAGTCCAGCAAATGGATTGGAACAAATAAACAATTACGTTTATAGGCCGAAACCACCAGAAGGTCGAGAGCTACAGTCGATGTTTTAATAGTTTGCTTTGAGCACATTAAATGAAAGGGCATTAAATGAATGTTGTCATAAAATGGGGAAGCTGGATGTAAATTAAATTTTAATGTCATAGTTTTGGGTCTCTAAAAGTATACTGTGTCCTGCTATGAGAAGTCTTGCTTTAATCTGAGCATGGAGTATTTCAGTCTCACCATGTTTTCATTGGAAGAGTGTATTCTTTTTATTTTGCTTTGAGCACTCCGTAAGTGTGCATCACATTCTGCTCTCTCTTCCTCACCCATTTGTTTTTTTAATTATTTATTTTTACCTTTTGCGAGAACCATCAGCTTAATTGTTCTTCTAATTATTTTTTGCATGGGCCTAGCCTACTTCACTCACTTCCCCAGTTTTACATTGCATTCTACACATACTTTATTTTTGATATACCCTACCAAAATGGCCGTCCGCCATTTTGGAATGGTAAATTAAAAATACATTCTATAAATGGCTAATAAGTGTGGAAATTAATCATTGCACTTGTGTGCACACGTTGGTAGGCCATGTTGTAATGATGTTTCTTAAAGCATAAGAACACGTGTTCATAGAAAGTCTCTGTGGGCTTGCATGCACAGTGGCCATCTTTGAATGATTTTTCTTCTGCTGTTAGAAATTCTTTACAAGATGGCGGCTGCACTTGCACACACAGTGGGCAGCCAGGAAAAAAAAAACATTGGAAATCCAAAAGATTTCGTGGGTGAGACCTTTTTAGCCTTGTCAATGCTTGTTCATTTGCCTGTTAATCTTTAAACAATTGAATAATTTATTATTCGTTTTATTGCCACACCAGACAGGCTTCAACACTTCTTTTTTATAGTTTAATGATAATTGAGGGGGTTTGAAAAATTCACAATAAGAAGAGGTTAGAACTAAAGAAATGTTTAGAAAATTATGCCTAAAAACTCAGCTTGACCGATCATTCATTTCCCCTCATTAAAATATATAAATAAGTTGTTGTTCCTGGGGCTCTGTTTGATTTATATGACGAAACTAAGGCCTCCTCATAATTTAATCTGGGACGGCTTTGTCCACGATCAAATATTTTTCACGGGTAAACCTGTTGCCCTGTAAAACACATTGCAGTTGAACAAAATGGTTTCAAACAAATAAACACTTACTTTTACTGGCCCAAAGCGCCAGAAGGCTGAAAGCCCTAGTGGATTTTATAAAGAGTTTGTTTGGAAAACATTAAATGGAAGGACATTAAATGAACTGTCTACCAAAAGTAAAGCACTGTGCGAGTTAAACATTAATCCCAGAGTTTCGATTCTGTCACAATTTACCAGGTGATCCTAGGACTGGACTGGCAGAGTAAAGGTGAGTGTGGCAGAGTGAAGGTGGGAGTGGCAGAGTGAAGGTGGGAGTGGCAGAGTGAAGGTGGGAGTGGCAGAGTAAAAGTGGGTGTGGCAGAGTGAAGGTGGGAGTGGCAGAGTGAAGGTGGGAGTGGCAGAGTGAAGGTGGGAGTGGCAGAATGAAGGTGGGAGTGGCAGAGTGACGGTGAGAGTGGCAGCCACAGAGTGAAGGTGGGAGTGGCAGAGTGAAGTTGGGAGTGACAGCCACTGAGTGAAGGTGGGAGCGGCAGAGTGAAGGTCGGAGTGGCAGCCACAAACTGAAGGTGGAAGTGGCAGCCACTGAGTGAAGGTGGGAGTGGCACCTCGAGAGTAAAGGTGGGAGTGGCAGAGTGAAGATGGGACTGGAAGAGTGAAGGTGGGAGTGGCAGCCACAGAGTGAAGGTGGGAGGAGCAGCAGTTAGAGAGTGAAGGTGGAAGTGGTAGCCACAGAGTGAAGGTGGGAGCGGCAGAGTGAAGGTCGGATTGGCAGCCACAGAGTGAAGGTGGGAGTTGCACCTAGAGAGTGAAGGTGGGAGTGGCAGAGTGAAGGTGGGACTGGAAGAGTGAAGGTGAGAGTGGCAGCCACAGAGTGAAGGTGGAAGTGGCAGCCACAGAGTGAAGGTGGGAGTGGCACCTAGAGAGTAAAGGTGGGAGTGGAAGAGTGAAGGTGGGAGTGGCAGCCACAGAGTGAATGTAGGAGTGACAGCCATAGAGTGAAGGTGGAAGTGGCAGAGAGAGGTTGGAGAGGCAGCCACAGAGTGAATGTGGGAGTGGCAGCCACAGAGTGAAGGTGGGAGTGGCAGAGTAAAGATGGGAGTGGCAGCCACAGAGTGAAGGTGGAAGTGGCAGCCATACAGTGAAGGTGGGAGAAACAGAGAGAGGTGAGAGTGGCGGCCACAGAGTGACGGTGGGAGTGGCAGAGTGACAGTGGGAGTGGCAGCCACAGAGTGAAGGTGGGAGTGGCAAAGCAAAGGTGGGAGTGACAGACACAGAGTGAAGGTGGAAGTGGCAGAGTGAAGGTGGGAGTGGCAGAGTTAACGTGGGAGTGGCAGCCACAGAGGTAAGGTGGGAGTGGCAGAGTGAAGGTGAGAGTTGCAGCCACAGAGTGAAGGTGGGAATGGCAGAGTGAAGGTGGCAGTGGCAGCCAAAGAGTGAAGGTGGGAGTGGCAGAGTAAAGAAGGGAGTGGCAGCCACTGAGTGAAGGTAGGAATGGCAGAGTGAAGGTGAGAGTGGCAGCCACAGAGTGAAGGTGGGAGTGGCAGAGTGAAGGTGACAGTGGCAGCCACAGAGTGAAGGTGGGAGTGGCAGAGTAAAGGTGAGAGTGGCAGCCACAGAGTGAAGGTGGGAGTGGCAGAGTGAAGGTGGGAGTGACAGCCAGAGAGTGAAGGTGGGAACAGCAGCCAGAGAGTGAACGTGGAAGTGGCAGTGGCAGCCACAGTGTGAAGGTGGGAGCAACAGAGTGAAGGTCGGAGTGGCAGCCACCGAGTGAAGGTGGAAGTGGCAGCCACAGAGTGAATGTGGGAGTGGCACCTAGGGAGTGAAGGTGGGAGTGGCAGAGTGAAGGTGGGACTGGAAGAGTGAAGCTGGGAGTGGCAGCCAGAGACTGAAGGTCGAAGTGGCAGCCACAGAGTGAAGGTGAGAGCGGCAGAGTGAGGTGGGAGTTGCAGCGACAGAGTGAATATGTGAGTGGCAGAGTGAAGGTGGGAGTGACAGCCACAGAGTGAAGGTAGGAGTGGCAGACACAGAGTGAAGGTGGAAGTGGCAGCCATACAGTGAAGGCGGGAGCGGCAAACAGAGGTGGGAGTGGCAGCCACAGAGTGAAGGTGGGAGTGGCAGAATGACAGTGGGAGTGGCAGCCACAGAGTGAAGGTGGGATTGGCAGAGTAAAGGTGGGAGTGGCAGCCACAGAGTGAAGGTGGGAGTGGCAGCCACAGAGTGAATATAGGAGTGGCAGAGCGAAGGTGGGAGTGGCAGAGTGATGGTGGGAGTGGCAGAGTGACAGTGGGAGTGGCAGCCACAGAATGAAGATGGGAGTGGCAGCCACAGAGTGAAGGTGGAAGTGCAGTTGCAGAGCGAAGGTGGGAGTGGCAGAGTGATGGTGGGAGTGGCAGAGTGACGGTGGGAGTGGCAGAGTTGAGTTGGGAGTGGCAGAGCAAAGTTGGGAGTGGCAGCCAGAGAGTGAAAGTGGGAATGGCAGTGCGAAGGTGGGAGTGGCAGCCACAGAGTGAAGGTTGAAGTGGCAGCTACAGAGTGAAGTTTGGAGTGGCAGAGTGATGGTGACAGTGGCAGAGTGACAGTGGGAGCGGCAGCCACAGAATGAAGGAGTGACTGGTGGCCTCAGAGTGAAGGTGGGACTAGCAGCCACAGAGTGAAGGTGGGAGTGGCTGCCACAGAGTGAAGGTGGGACTGGCAGCCACAGAGTGAAGGTGGGACTAGTGGTCACAGAGTGTAGGTGGGCATAGCCACCAGAGATGGAAGCTGCTGCTTGAGGTAATGTCTACTGCTGCAGGACCAGCCCGGTTGCTCCACTCACAATAGTAGTCATATTGCCAGGATGTGCAAAATTCACGGAACTTTCTTGAAGTTTTGACAAAATTACTTTAAATGCAAATCAGTCATTTAGAGATATATTTTAGCACAAAATGAGTTCTTCTATCAGTTTTTGACGCAAAAGCATTATTCACATTAAACAAATAGTGCAAAAGAACTGTGAACAACAGCAGCTCACATTCTGTTGGTCCCATGCGTTCCTGGTCTATGTGTACTGCAAATTGAAAATTCTTGGTAAATTTTACAGTGAATGGCATGTAAATACGTGACATGGCATAATGACTTAATTTTGAGAATCTCACATATACAAGTATAAGGACAATTCCAAAAAGTATACGAATTATGCCGGTGTCATTTTAATTTCACCCAGGGCTAATTGTCATATTTGCAGAAACCTGAACATAAATATTAACACTTCTCTCCCAGGCTTAGCATTACTTATTATGTAATTGAGTGATGTTATGTTCCATTATGCTATGTTATGTCACGTTATGCTATGTTATGTCACGTTATGCTATTAGCATTTGAATAAACCTCTCTGCCATTAGCAAAGCCCCATTCTGCTTTGTCTGCGGTTCTGGGATTTCCAATAAATGGTTGTGTATGGTTAGTAGAGATTTGTAAAATATCTAGTGTGATGATGGTTCATCTTGGTTAATGTGAACATAAAACCAGTTTGATTTTGATAAAGATCTTTGTAGCTGATTACAAGTGCAACGGTCGTAGGACCTCTGCACTCGCGCTGGTGGTAGTCAGTCCGCCTTATGACGTCTCTAAAAGTCGTTGCGGCGGAGGACCGCCAGCTGTGCCAGGGAACAGTTGTTCCGTGACGGAGCTGCGCCACAAGCAATATGCTCAGCGAGACTGGGACAGACCTGCTGTGCATATGACGAGTTCCTGCACCGCCAGCCGTTTCATGGAGGGAGCCCAGCCATGAAAAGGCTGGCGGTACAGCAATGGGGATAGATTTAGTCACCGTCCATGCCGTGCTGGAACTTTTCTGACATTCCCATTGCAGTGCCTGTTTTGCAGGCACCGCCATGGAAAAGGCAAAGGACCGCCACCTTACACAAGTTCCACTCATAATAAGGTGGGCGATCTTTGCTCGGCTTTGGCGGTGCTGTGTCGGCAGAGAGCCGGCACAGCACCGCCAAACTCATAATCGGCCCCTTAGTTTTGTGTGTGCTGCACCTGACTGCACCTCTTCCTAACCACAAGATGCAGGATTTTCAGAAGAGAATTTTGCTAACTCTTGTTTACTTCGAAAATATTACATTTTGGTGAGAGGCATGCACACAAGCGGGAAAACAGGAGGCAGCTGGATTCCATCTGCAAAGGAAGCAAAAAAATACAAATTAATGTTATGTCTTCCCAATTTAAAACTAACAATGCAGTTTTAATAAGCAGAGGAAGTGGCGACAGCTGAGCAGACGAAAACAGGAGACATTGCGCTGTCTATTCTGTCAACACAATGGGACGCAAAACACACTTTTTAAGTTCTTAATGAACACCTGCATAAGCTTCAGGCTTCTAATTATGACACATTATAATGTTTTCATTTTCATATTATAATTGGAAAAAATAGCTGACCATTGTCTGTGTCTTCTCTGCCCTCGCGAGTTCCTTATACTTGAATGAAAGGCACTGGCCCTGTGTAAAATTTAAATATGCTTTGCAAAGTTTGGGAATTTCACTTGACACGAAATTTGCAACTTAGATGAACATTTTCTTTACAAATTTCGTGTAACTTTTTCCTGAGGAAGACGGTTTTGAGCAGGAATGACTGGCCTGACTTTTTTATGTAAGCATACCTGTGTGAAAATTTGATGTGGTCATACTGGCAGACCCCATTTTACACAACCCAAGTGAATTTACAAGTATGTGCATCTAAATTTAATTGTGTATCGCAGCATTTCGCAAAATAAAAAATTACAATTTCTCACACTCATAGATAAAAGCATGTTTACGCCTTGATTCTTCTTTCAAATAAAATTTGTTGTCCATGCATCAGTTTGGGCACAGCTTGATCAATCTAAAATCCGAAAGCATAAGACTGCAGGAAGATATTCAGGCAGACAGAAGGAATGGGTACAAGCCTCATGCAACCGCGCAAGGGATACCTGCACCAAAGCACTATGGGTAGATGTGGCGGTGGCATCTCCAGAATAGCGGTGTATGAGGTTGGTACGCCTAGTGACTCACAACTCTGATTGCTAGTCGTAGTTTAAAAACTAAAGACGGGGCGCATCGGGCAATATGGATGGTGGCGCCACTTATCTCCCCCTCGTCTCCCGCCTCGATCTATCTCCCTTTCCTAGACTGAAAAAAGCGTCCACCCCGCCCGCTTGCCCGCCACACAGACCTGCGTTGCCTTCCACAACATCTACTCAGCCGCGGCCCGTGCAGGTAAGAGCATCGGTGGTGCAGTGCCAGATGGGGGGAGATTCTACATACAACCACGAGGAAAAATTCATGAATTATTTAATTTCCCCTTGTGGCCCTCTGTCAAATCCCCCCACCAAAACCGGCCCCACAGCTCTTACCTGCAGGGGTCGCGGCTGCATCTACTGATGTTTCATGGGAGGTTGCGGCCTTTCAGATAACCATTATCTCCCTCAAGGTGTCCTGCTCAGGTATCCTGAAGCAGGTACTGATGATGGTGAGGCAGGCATTCTACGTATGACACAATCAGGGAGAATTAGTAAACTTCCACTGCTACCATTGGGCTGGGATGTTTTTCCAATTTTTTACAACTGTGTATACGTAAGAACAGATACTCACCCCGCCTACTTAAGAATTTGCAAGCCCTGAATGAGGCAGTCCATGGAGGACAGGGAGGAAGGATGTGGAGAGGTGATAAAAGTGAGAGAGAAAGTGGGTGGGCTAGAGACCCAAAGCAGGTATCCATGCTGCTGCCCTCTGCCAAGCCAGTCCCAGACCAGGCTGGGCTCCCAGATGTAAGGAATCTCCAGAAAGGGTCTCTAGATTCTCTTCTCTCCCTGGACCCCAGAGTTATCAGTAATGTTTCTTGGAATTAGAGGATCAGGACCAGGCAAAATCAGGTCAACAAATGTCCTTTTACAACGGTCACTTTAGATTTCAATCAACTTTGATTGAAAACTTTTAAAGCAATAATACTGAACAGAAGGTGGGCATTCCCAACATCAAGAAACCTCAAAAACGGAGCCCCCAAATCTTACCGCCCGGAGCCCACCCCCATTCCACCATCTGGCTGAAGATCTAAATGTGTGATTGGTCATTCTCCTCCCTTTGAAGCTACAGGGGTCTTCCTACATCTGTGGAAAAGAGCATTGTCTACAAGGCCAGAGACTTGAGAACGGGCTTCTATGTTCGATGAAACGTATCCCTTTGTCGATCTTACCACATTGTGATCCAACTTCTCGTGTGCCAGGGGGCTCTAGAACTGCTGTTGCCAGTGCAGATGAGTAGGAGGGTCATGTTGGCCACGTCTAGTCAATAATACTTGATTCGCATCTAGAGGGAATGCACCCCGGGAATGCAAAGAATAAGAGTCCTCAATGCGGATACCCAGCCCAATCATCCCAGGAAAGGTCAACCCCGAGATCTGGGATATATCTGACTTCTAGAACTGAGACACCTCTAGTTCCTAACCATGCACACTCAGGTTCTAGGTGCTCGAGATAGTGCTATATACTGGATGCTGTAATGCGTTTGTTTGTCAATATCATGCTGTAAGGTTAATGGGCCAGGATCGTAATGCAGGACCCAGTACTGCAAGGGGCCCCCACCCCTTTATACCCCCACTCTTAAGCCCAATTCTTAAGCACGACTGCTGCTTAAGATTTCTAAATTTAGTCCTATAACCCAAAACATTTTAGACCTGCACTGGTTCCCTGTCCAGGCAAATCAATGTGCATTGTGCAGAAGACATTGAACGGGCCGTGCCTGCTTTTTTAGGAAACGTATTAGATGCCACACCCACTACGAAACCTTAGGTCACCATAGGCCTCTCTACTCGTGGTTCCCAGAAAAAGGAAAGAAAAATGGGGTGGCAGAAGCTTTTTCCATTTGGCCCCCAAATTATGGAACACACTGCCCGTCAGCCTCAGAAGTCAAACCAACGGACTGTCTTTCAGGAAATCGGTAAAAACTTGGCGTTTCGAGTCAAAACCATAATCTTTTATCGTTCCTCTCTTGTATAAATTAATGACAGCAAGCGCTAAGACGCCTCGGCATATACGCTCTTTATAAAACTTTAATTTCATACACCTTACTGGACACCCAAGACAATGAATATCTGTGAGATTTGGTAGTTTCAGGGGCCCATCATCACATTCTTCAGGGGGCCCCATCATTTTGTGTTACTACACAATTTTGGGCTTCTTTTGCTACTCAGTACACCAGTCAATAGATTGCACATGGGTTCCTTTACTCTCTTCAATTTGATGAATCATCCTCTTTCCATTTCCTCCTCGGTTGATACCTTTGGTCTAGTGATCCTTTCCCCCCCACCCCGCATTATTTCTCGATTGTTTCCGAAGCATTAGGGCCGCAGCCGCTGACGCAGGTTTGTTCATTTGAGGAGAGAGTGGCTACTTGTAATGGAGGTTAAAGGCATCCATGTCCATTCAGTAATGAATTCTACAGACCCTTCAAACACAATGAAGCAGCATTTCCTGTGTGAAATGGATACATTGTACAATGCCCTTATAGCCCCTTTCCTCTCTAGTCTACCCCTTAGCTTCCCCGCACTACTTTCAAGCTTAGACTGCATTTGCAAAGTCAAAGCATTGCACAGGACAGGAAAAATTCATTGCAGCCAGCAGGTACAGTTTTTGCAATAATTACATTTAAGAACATTGGAATGTTGGTAGCTCCATTGAAGACAATGAAGGGATGCATGGCTTATAATGACTGGTATAGGCCTTCTGCTCCAACATTACAATGTTTGCCTTTCTGTTTCTCCCTTTTTAATTTAGAACATTATACCCTCAGGTGGTGGAGTGTTCTAATACCTGTATAGCACCCAAAGTTATTCAAGCTATTTAAGCAAATGCAGATTTTCTTATTTTTAATGGCATTTTTTTAAATTGCTGATCCTAATGAATGCATTTTTCATTGAAAATATAAGCTTGTTTTGAGCCGGAGGATCAGCTTTTGTTTCCTCAGTGTTAGAACTCCAAGTTGATTCCATGAATGGAAGATTTGCACATTGCCTTTCTATCTTATTAGGGCAGCATTTATTTCAAGTTTACTACCAAGTGTCCTTAGCCAAACATGCAAACACCCACTTTCCAGTACTCTTAATTACCCACACTGACTCAAACATCAGCCACTGCCATCAGGGAAAATTGGAACTAAAAGCATTACTCTCAGCAACAAAATTTAGGGCTAGAGGATATCCCTACAAAAGATTTAGGATCAGAAGAAAGAATAAGCATTGGCAAAGCCAATAGGTTATCTCGCAGTTTGAGTCAGATTAAAACATCAAAGCAGCTCTGAAAACACAAAGCACCAGAAAAAAATCTATTTGGGATGCATCCATGACAGGAAGAATTTAATGTATGATGATTCATTATAGTTTTGAGATGGAAAATAGGCCCTCTTGTTTTCCAAAGAAAGCACTCGTTAGGAGGCCGCATGATACACCAAACAGCCAATGGCATGAAGTGAGAGAGGGAGTAACCCTCTGAGTGAAGTCAAAGCACACTGGCCCAGATTCTTGTAGGTGTCAAGCAACGCAGCGCATCCTCCAAAAAGGCACAGAGATATGGCTCTCTCCTCCCCTCTCCCTTGCGCTGGCACTGTTTTCAGCTACCATGCGCCAGGAACACACCTTAGCGCCATAGTACTAGGGGGCGTGCTTGAGTCTAGTGTAGGTTTTGTACAAGAAGAGTACCCTTCCTATACACAATACAATTCCTAGATAAGTTTAAAAACTGGTTCTACTTTGATTGTGTGCCGTACTGTGCGGCACCCATGCAAAGTCGGAAAAGCACGGAGAAATCAAAACATTTCTCAGTTTAATGCCTGCTTTTCGGTGGTGTTAGTTTTTGGAGCTAAACCCGTTCTACTAATGTTAGTGAATAGGGTTTAGAGTAAAAAAGCATGGGTGAGTACCACCCATGTAACAGCCCCTTGATGCACAGCAGCATTTCGCACTGCTTTGCGTTACTTTCTAATGCAAACCAACGCTAATACCAATTAGAGTTGGTTTGTAAAACCCAAAACAGGTGCCAAGCACAGTGGTTCATCACCTTGGACAATGAGCAAAAGGAAATCATAAAATTAGTCATGAAAGGTGCATGATTGACTTAGAGGAATGAACAGCCCATGAGTAAACCCGTGCTGCCCATATACTGCTTATAAATTAGTATTCTTGTGAATAAATGGAATTTCTTAATCCCCATGCACTTTTTTAAAAGCACTTCTCTTTACACATGTAGCTTAACGATAATGGATGCATTGAAGCTCAGTTTGCATTTATCGCGTTCCTTGCAGTCAGTGCTTTTGACAGTGTGACTTTGGAAATGTTTCTTTTTATGGTGGCCTTTGCATTTGCTAACGCGGGATTACTGGTTACTAATTATCTTACCAAATCCCAAACTATGTCGACTGAATCGTTGGTACCTGTCTTGGAGTAAAAGGTAATCTCGCAATAAGTCAATCAATTTAAGAACTTACACCACTCTAAATGACCACTGACCAAATTTAAGTTTTGAAGATTTAATATAAAGTCAAAGATAACTGAAGATACAAACTTCTCAAAATGAGATTCAAAAGGTATATCGGTATCACTATGAACATGAACTTTTTGAATAGTCTGAGTCTGAAAAACAGAATAATAAGTACAAGCTCGAAAACCATCAGGGTTGCCAAAATGGATACAAGTTGCAACCTCAAAGTCATTACAGAAAAGAAAATTAAGGTTAGTCTGTCCCTACACTATACTAAGTGTCATCCCTACTTAGCAAGATCTTAACCCTCTAGGTGTCAGCCGTGGTGACTTCCTAAGAAGATCACGCACTTCTCTTTGTCTCTTCTCTGATAATGGGTCTCTCCTGATCAGCCTATCTGCCTACCCATCCGCTTCCTTAGGCTCCCAAAATCATCTGCTCTGCTCTCCTCCCGGGTCTCTTTCCCTAATACCAAATCACATTTTCAATAGAAACGCCCCTTGGGACGCCCCTCACGTGGTACATCTTTGCGCGGCAAACTCCATGATGGTACTCTTGAAGACCCTCGTTATAGTTGACCTTGGTTCCCAGGCTTCTTCTTCCGTGCGCTGATACCCCCTGAAATTCCTGGAAACTCCTACAGGCCTGCGCAAGGCGCCACTGAACAAAGTCCCTTTCATTCGAGCTGATTAGGACCCTCGCACCTGCATGCAGCTCGTCCTGCAGTGGGCCTCAAATTCCAGACTCCACCATATCTTTAGTCATAAAACACTCTCAAAGCTCGGTGCTGGACACCTCGCGACCTCTTCTCTAACGAGCACATGACGATTTACACGACATGACATTATCTCCTCTGGCCTACTTGATTTACATGCAGCAGGTCCCTGCACTCTTAAAACGTTAACTTGATTTAAACAGCAAACATTCTTAACTAGCATACGTTTCTAAAATAACACATCTATAAAGCATATACTTTTAACCCTAAGTTCAATAGTACATTTGGAAGAACCATGTCAACCTTATCTCACATTAATTTAGCAGCACGTTCAGGTTTTGCTGTGAATTGCCCTAAGGCCTACACATAATACTGGACTTTCAAAGTTACATTTAATTCGGACATGATTCTTTTAACATGAGAACATGAGGTTTTCACATGTATTCCAACATTTCTACATTAATCTCACACCGTTATAATTATAGTTACTCTACTTAACATTCTATACGTTTCACTACTGAATATAAACCACTCTGTATATTTCACTCCTGGATATAAAACACTCGTGTGCAAAACATGTTTAAACTAACTACGTGCTTGTAAATATGGCGTACTTATACATTTTTTTCAAACTTGTGCTCTCTCAGTCCCCCCTTTGATGACCTTCAGGGGTCATCATCACCAAGACACTAAAAATGTAGAACCTTTTAAAGTGAAGACAGGGCAGTTCCACCTCTTTTCATACTCTCTAATGCTTTCAGACTCTTATATTGAGTGTCCTGCATCGCTGTCAACTCTTCTTCCTGTTTCTTCATAGCTCTCTGTAACCTATTTGCTCTATAACATTGATACAAACGCACCAATCCCCACAAAGTGATTACACAAATCACAATTATGATGCTGGGTTTCAATATGTACCAAACGATACCCTTTCCTAAGTTGGCAAACCAACTTCCAACTTTACCCATTCCATGGCCTACTTTTTCCCACACATTTACCTTTGCCAGGTCCTCAATTTCGTAGTGTATGGCAGTGATGTTTTGTATATACTTCTCTAGTGGCTTTGAATTGTCTGGAATGTAAGTACAGCATTCCCGGACCTTCAAGGCCTTACAGACTCCTCCCTCTTTTGCTAACAGAACATCTAAAGCAAGTCGGTTCTGAAGAACCATCGCCCTAATCGATTGCATCTCCCCTTCTATCAGCATCAAGGATCTTGCAGTACTGGCAGATAGCCTATCTACGACTGTAGCTAACCTCCTGATCTTAATGTCATTCATTATCAATCCTAAGAAAGGGAATGCAGCACCTAGTACATCTCCAACTACCTCTGCTGCACCCAGCCCTCGCTTCCATCTAGTTGTTATTTCTTTCTTAGGCGTGTCTAAATTCTCAACATGATATATTTTAGGGAAGACAACAGCCAGATAGCATGATCCGTACCAATTATCTGGTAACTTCACATAGGCATATCTTCCACATACAAAATATACATTTGGTATTGCTTGCATCCCTTTCATAAAGTTCTTAGAGTAATACTCCAATTGAAAGGCATGTTCACAATGGACTTGACCTACATAAAAGTTTTCATAATATGAGTAACTCCTGTGAATGCACAGTTTTCCCCGTTTATCCTTATCCAAAGCAATTGGACCAATACTACCTTTTCTTTGATGTGCCCTCTCCTCCTTGGTCCAATCTGTTTCCCATTGTCCTGATGCTTTCAAAATCTTCTGCCTCCTGTATCTAGTATCTACCTGTGCTATAAACTTTTTCTCAACTTCTGATATTTGACAAGTCAGATTGTTTCTTCGAGCATGTGAAGTATCTAACGTTTTCCATGGAATAAACCATTTGTGTAATCTGTCTTCGCTTTTGTAGTAGTCCCATTTGTTCAAATGCTTGAAATTCGGAACCTCTGGCAATGTCGAGTCGAAATTCGAGAAATAATACTCGAATCCTTCTCGTCCATAAAACATGCTCAACAATAAACAGCACGTTATTCCATATGTCAACGGAAGATGATGGTATCTGATACCCTCCTCCACTGAAGCTGGTAATTGCATACAAACATAACAATCCTTCACTTCCATGGCATCAACATATTCATAAAGCAATTTAGCATAAGCATTTGACTTGTAATTTCCCTGTGACTCGTCGGTGTGAAGCCTTTTTATTTCTGCATCTAACAATGCTTTGTCTTTCTCATTGATGTTTCCCTTCTCTTTAATAATGGTAGTTTTCGGTGTTGATACTCCCTTATCCTCCTTAACTGCGGTTTCATCCCCTTCGTGTCCCGCTAGGAATGAAACAGTTACCACTAAAATTATAAGAGAAACCACTACTCCTAAAAGTATAACAGCTATACATTTTGCCCTGCGGTTCGGGTTGCCAGCCTCCATGTTCTCAAACAGTGTAGTTTTTGACTTTCTTCCAGCATTCACTTCCTCTTCTTTTCAAACAAAGTCTTTCTCTCTTGCAATGTCTTTCTTTGAACACTTGGAAGCTTGACAATTTGTTTCCGCAAAACAGTTCAAAGTCCAGTAGAAAATAGACAACCCTAGCCCTTCTCCATCCACTAAAATGAAACCCCTATCACTTTTCTTCTTCCACTCGGCGCTAGGTTATCTTGCAACAAGTTTACAATTTCTTTTCAAAAGTCTTGTTTTCATCTAAAGTTAGGTATGACTCAAGGAGTGACACTACTTCTTCATAAATGTCCATCCGAAGTATCATTCCCTCAGGTTCTGGACAGTTCGTACCACAACATGGAAAGTCAACTTTTTCTAGGATTATTCTCCTTATTTCGCTCAAGACAAGTGGACGGACAAAATTGAGAGTTAGCGTTTTTTCAATTTCCACTCCTGGTACTATCAGTTCTACATCCACAATTACAAAGGGGTCCGTTCTAATCAAGATCACTTTCTTCACCTTTCCAGTTCTGCGCCCCTTTGAAGACATTCACAATAAGGTATTAATCCACAACAATAAGCGCTCCTAGCATTTCTACTATTCGCTCAAGCATTTCCAAACGAAGAAGAGTTCCCTCCAATATTGGATATCGTGAACAGCAAACTGGAAACTCAACTGTCTCTAGAATCAATTTTCTTATTCCACTCAGGAGAGCAGGATGAACGATGTTGAGTGTCAGCAACCTTTCGGTCTCCGCTCCTGGCAGTAGAAACCTTATTTGCACTGTGATGATCGGGTCAGTTCTGATCAGTTCCACTTCCCTGATCCTCCCTGTTCTGTGTCTCCCAGACATCTGCAACGAGGTAGGTCCAGTCGGGAGTAGAGTATCTTCTACTAGGCACTCGCACCCTCCTTGATCTTCTAAGACCCTCCTCGGCTTGATCCTGGATATCTTCTTCTGGATCTGAGTCTTCGGATATAGGAGTAAGCGTTTCTTCCTGGGCCGACCTCAAACTTAGCCTTCTTCTCCTAGTTGGCCAAGTGGCAGCTCCAAGCCTTATTCTCCTATTCCTTGTCCTCCCACTTGGTTCTTGGTCGCTCCGATACGGATCTGAGTCTGAGTCGTATTCACTTCTGCTCTCTCCTTCAGTTGCGTCTTCTGTCTCACTGCCGTCCTGCCTTCGCTCTTCTTCTGAATCCGATGCGTTCCCAACTTCTTCCGACACCTCCTCAGCTGCCTCAATCCCTTCTTGCGACTCTTCTTCCACTTCCGAGCTTTCGTCTGGGATGGGAGCTGTTCCTTCTAGAGGTGCTGGAACTCTTCTAGTATGGGATGCATGGATCCAATTTGGCAGCCCCCCGCACTTCACCGCGGTGTTTGTTATCAGGATTACCTGAAAGGGCCCACGCCAGCGAACATCTAGGCAGTTCTTCCGGACGTGTTTTTTAACTAAGACCCAGTCCCCTGGGTTCAGGTCATGACACAGGTTCCTCGCTGCTGGAACTTCAGCCGCATGCACCTGAAGGGACACAGAATGGATGGCGTCAGACAGTCCTTTACAATAATCCAAGATCAGATCATCTGTAATATTCAATAGAGCAGTAGTTGGAACTGTAGGAAGTCTCATGGCCCTCCCCATCAGGATCTCGTGGGGAGAGAGACCTGTCCTCCTATCAGGTGTGCTGCGCATGCTCATGAGCACTAAAGGAAGAGCATCTGGCCAACTCAAGGATGTGGATGCCACTACTTTAGCCAATCTATTCTTCAAAGTGCCATTCACTTGTTCCACAATTCCTGAAGCTTCTGGTCGATAACTACAATGCAGCTTTTGATCGATATTCAGTGTGGAGCACAACATCTTCACTATTTCGCTGTTAAAATGTTTTCCTCTGTCAGATTCCAAAGAGGCAGGCACCCCGAAGCGCGGTATCAACTCCCTGAGCAACAATTTAGCCACTGTGAGTGTATCGCACCTACGTGTAGGGTACGCTTCAACCCATCTGGAAAATACGCATACAATCACCAACACATACCGAAGGCGATTGACTCTTGGCATTTCGATGAAATCTAGTTGCATCCTATTGAAAGGCCCCCCCGACCTCCCAATGTGACTCAGTGTGACTGGTGTTCGTTTGCCTACGTTCAGCTGTTGGCAAGTAACACATCGTTTACATACTGATTCTGCTGCTATTCTAAATTTAGGGCAATACCAAGTTTGCCTAAACACTCTCATCATAGCATCCCTTCCTAGATGTACCGGACCATGTATTTCTCTCGCCATGGGATTAGCTAATTCTTCAGGTAACACAGCTCTCCCATCTGCTGAAACCCAAAAATCCATTTCACTTCGCACACAACCTGCTATTTCCCATGCCTTTTTCTCTGTTTCAGGTGCGTTCTCCTGCATTATTCTTAAATCCTCCCAAGTGTCTACAGTTTCTAACATCATACTTAATTCAGTCTTTTCTTCTGCACCTTCTATTTCCACCTTTGAGAAAGAATAACTTTGTTCCGCACAATAGCGTGCGACTTCATCAGCATATCTATTACCTTGTGACACAAAATCTGTATTCTTAGTATGAGCTACACACTTCACTACTGCGATGTCAACAGGACCTTGTAATGCTTCTATCAGCAATCGCACAAATTCTCCATTTCGAATGGGCGAACCAGAGGAGGTCATGTAACCCCTCTGAGACCACAACTGCCCGAAATCATGAACCACACCGAAACCATATTGGCTGTCCGTGTAGATGGTGACTCTCTTTCCATTTCCTGCTATGCAGGCACGAGTTAGGGCAATAATCTCTGCTACCTGTGCGGAATGTACTCCTTCCAGGCAAGCGGCTTCCACAACTCCAGTAATGGTACAAACAGCATAAGCTGCTCTCAACCGACCAGTATCGTCTCTTAAACATGAGCCATCAACAAAGTAAATTTCATCGGGGTCTGACAATGGCTCATCCACAATATCTGGTCTGGGTTTCGTGCATAGTTCAGTCACATCAAGGCAATCGTGGTCTTCACATCCTTCGCCTTCTATTACAGTAGGTAATGGCATCAAAGTAGCAGGATTCAAGACAGAGCATCTCCTGAGAGTCACGTTTTCTGCGGCAAGTATAACTTGCTCGTAACGCGTGAGCCTGCTATTGGTCAGATGCTGCGTCTTCGTCCTGGTCATTAACAATTCAACTGAATGTGGTACATATACCACTACTGGATGTCCCATCACAATACTCTCGCTCCTTTCAATGCTGACACCCGTTGCAGCAACGGATTTGAGACATCCGGGCAACGCTGCGGCTACTGGATCTAATGTAGCCGAAAAATATGCAACTGGTCTACGGGCATTACCGTGGGTCTGTGCCAAGACTGACAAAGCACATCCCTCTCTCTCACAGCAATAGAGTGAAAATTACTTTTCGTAATCTGGCATTCCCAGAGCCGGAGCACGACATAAATCGTCTCTCAGCTGTAAAAACGCCACCAGACATTCTTCATCCCATGGTACCGGATCACTCACCTCCTTGTGCGTCAGTTTCTGTAAGGGCTTTGCTTTCAGTGAAAAGTTAACTATCCACTGTCGGCAGTAACCCACCATTCCTAGGAACATTCTAACTTCTCTCTGTGTTGTAGGCGCATTCATTTTCATTATCGCCTCAATCCTCTCCGGGGACACCTTACGTTTCCCTTTTTCTAACCTGTGCCCTAGATACTGTACTTCTGTCAAACAATACTGCAACTTGCTCGGAGATACCTTATGTCCATTTTCAGCTAAATGGTTCAGTAAGGCAATTGAGTCTGCTTTACAAGCTTCCTCTGTTTCTGACGCAACAAGTAGGTCATCTATGTACTGTACCAGAACCGAGTTCTGTGGCAGTACTAGATTCTCAAGATTCTTCTTCAACAACTGATTAAAGATGGATGGGCTATCTGTGAATCCTTGTGGGATTCGACACCATGTTAGAACGCGATCTTCCATTTTAAAAGCGAAAAGGTACCTGCTCTCTTCATCCAATGGGATTGAAAAGAAAGCCTGACAAAGATCTATCACTGTGAACCATTCTGCTTGACATGGTATTTGAAACAGTATCACTGATGGATTCGGTACCACGGGACAACATGAAACGACTATGTTGTTAATTTTTCGTAAATCCTGCACTATCCTGAATTTCCCGCTAGGTTTCTGCAAACCCATAATCGGGGAGTTACAAGGACTACCCACAATTTCTTTCAGAATTCCCTGTTGTATCATTGACTCGATCACAGGTTTTATTCCCGCAATCGTTTCCTGGGACAATTTGTATTGAGGCGTTCTTGGAAACTCAACATTTGGTTTTACCAGAATTTTTACCGGTTCTACCCCTTTAATCAATCCTATATCTTCTCCTGTGAAATCCCACACCTCTGACGCCACTGCATCTCTTAAATCTTGTGGAAGATCTTCTACAGTCAGAGTAGGATATAGTTCTACACAGAATTTTGAATTGGCCACCTTAAAGGTAGCATCATCGTCGGTAGTCTGTACCTCCACTCCTTGTGGGGTGCAGTATATGGTGCAATTCAATTTGCACAACAAATCCCTTCCTAACAGACATACCGGACTCGAGTCACAAACCACAAACTGATGTTCGTTCATGTGGTTTCCAATTTTCACAGACACTGGTTCTGTCAAGGGACTAGTCATTCTTTTATTTGCGACTCCTACCACCTGGATTGTTTCCCCTGACATTGGCAAGTCTGGAACCACCGCTGATCTCAGAGTCGAATGAGTAGCCCCAGTATCCACTAAGAACGTAGTGGGACACCCTGCCACTTCTGCCTCAACAAATGGCCCTCTTTGATCCACTTCTAGGACTGCCCCGAGGGTACAATCCTCTTCACTGCTCACCCGTTGTCCTGTCAATGGGTCAATGTAATAACACTTTTCTTCCTCGATAAACAGAGGCATTTGTTTAAAGACCTTTCCCCCAGCTGCTATCTTCGGTGGCTGTGGGAATTGGGCCCTTGGAGCCGAAGTCCCCCCTTTGGCCACCTTACTACTTGGGACTGTCACCTTTTGCACTGGGTCTTCTTGGACCTGTTCTTCTACTTCTAGCTCTCCATTTTCAGGGTTAAAGGGACACTCGCGTCGCCAATGCCCCACCTGGTGACACTGATGACACTTTGTCGTTTTCTTTAAAGTGGCAAAGTCTATCCTAGGTCTCTGCCCTTCCTCATTGTCCTTATTCTGACCGTTTGGTTTTCGTCCCATCCCCTGCTTCTGCTGGCCACCCTTCCCAGCGGACTGCATTTGCACCACCATCAATTTCTCCTTTAGATTCTTGGCTTTAGAATCTATCTCGTCACTGCAGTACCTCGCATATCGTAAAATCTCATCTAGTGGTTTGTTCTGCCAACAGATTAAATGTTGCTGTATCATCAAACAAATATCAGGTCTCAACCCCAAGACAAACTTTGACACAAACTGCCCTATATCTTTGGGATCCATTACATCTAGTCCACTGTATTGCTTGAATGTTTTCAATAATCTTTCATAAAACTCGTGAACTGTCTCCTTGGGTTCCTGCCTTGTTCGGTCTATTTTTACCCAATCTATATCCTGTGGTGGTACCTTATCTTTCAGCCATGCTATTACCCTTTCATACTTTCGCATGACAATCTCAGACGGTCCATTAGTCCGAGCATCCCTCAATGGTTCAGCATTTGGCCATTCGACACTAGTCTTACAAGGGGTCCACAGATCAGATGGGACCACGATGTCAAACAACGTGTTCAAATCAATCCACAGTACTTTCGAGATTTTGACAAACCTCTCTACCTGTTTATACCATTCGACTGGATTGTCCCGCAACTTCGGAAATGAGTTGGTAAATGCAGCTAAATCTCCTCTACTCCAGGGCACATGTACATAATTTCCGTTTGATATTTCTCGCAAAGGGAATGCCTCCATCTGCATTACCCTTCCCTCAGGGGTCATCACATTTGTACTTCGCCTAACTGTGCCCTTTTTCGACCACCTTTCTTCCCATTTATCCAGTTCCCTCCACACTCGTATCCCTGTTACCAGCTCTCTTATGTGTGTTTTTAATCCAGTAGTTCTCTTCTCATCTAGATCCTGGTCTGCGTACTGTAATCTGTGGTTACTCTGCAATGCCCTTGTCCTAGACAAATCCACGGCATATCTATCTGCCAAATCAGTCAGTTTCTCATGAAACGCTCTAGCTTTCCTAGTAATATCCTTTGCCATGAACAATAACTCATCCTGTTCATACAATTCTATCCTTTCCAAAGGCAATGTTCCATCTATTATCTCATCAACATCTGATTTTAAACTGGTAACATCAAGCCTTTTTGCCTTAATTTCAGCTTTCAAGACACTCAATTTAGCTCCTCCATCCGCATCTCTCCCATCCCAGCTCCGAGATCTACGTTTAGGTATTGGTGAATTATAGGGAGTCCTCCCCTGTTCCCATCTCTCTAGATCCCATGCCTTTCCATCTTCTCGGGGTGGGTGGTGAAACACTCCTTCATGCCTCATAGCCCCTCTCTCCCCATCCGGGCTAGTTTCACGGGATGCAGGGTAAGATGTTCCATTACTCCCTCTTTCTTCCCTACTCCCCTGTGACTCCTGTTTATTCGAGGCGTGGCGGGACCTATCGCTGTTCTCCTTTCTCCAATGTTGAACGTCTTCCCCGAGTGTATGATGAAGGCACCTAAACCTATTCTGAAAAGCCCGTACCGCCTCATCTCCTCCTTTCCCCCAGAGACGGGACATTTCCTCACATTCTACAATCCTAGTATTTTGTTCCGGCTGTTCTCTCTGATTTGTAGGACATGCATCCCCTCTATTCTCTTGACTTTGTTCTTCCCGGCCCTGACTGCTTTCGCTGGCCCCACAATGAGATACAGTCCCGTTACCCCTGCTTTCCCACCCTGGTTCTGTTCTTGTCCTGTTACTTGGAGATACTATGGACCCGTCCCATTCCCTCAAATCAGCTCTTAACTCTGAAAAAGATCTTGGCCGTGGTCCCCTTAGATCCATTGGTCCTCTCGGACCTCCCTGTTCTGTATTGGGACCGACAGTTGTGTCTAATGGGGTGTTCCATGTTACTGATCCGGGCAATTGTTTCCATGCATTTGTCACATTATTCCTCCTTTCCATCTCAATCCTTTCCCTATCCAATTGCCTTTGTTGTTCCCCTCTATCTCTCTCAGAATTATAGATCGAAACTATGGGTCCTATGGTAACAGGCACTTGAAGAGCGTCTGGCAATCCCACAGACTCAACCCTTTCTGTGGTTGGCGTTTTCTGCACCACAAACCTTCCCACTACACTCTGTACAGTGTTGTTTGGAGGTGTTTCTCCGCCTTTGATAGGTGTCCATTCCGATATAGGGAGTGGTGTATATCCCTCTATGTCATTCCCATCTTCCCTTGCGAGCCCTCTATCTTCTATTAACTCCACTCTCGGAGGTGGTCTATCCATTAACAATCTGTTTATCAGATTGTCCTCCGACTCGCTTTCCTCGTCTTCTTCCATGAGGTTTCCTCCTCCTGACACCTCCCTCATCGGATACATTTTCTCCACCTCGATAGTCTGTACTCTCCAACGCTTTTCCTCCTCATCCCATTTGGAATCTCGCACTGCCCTTACCGATCGCGTCAGTCTTTGTTGACGCCTGTTCAAATTTCGGTCGTGTGCAGCCTTAATCCATGCATTAAGAGCCTCAAACTGTGTTGGTCTGGGCGAGGGTTTCAATGAGGACATGGTTGCTTTTAGCCGATGTAACACCTCTAATTTAAACGTCCCGTACCTCGGGAACTGCATTTCCTCATTCCCTTCCGTAAGCTTATTCCAAGCCCCAATCCACAATATCGTATGCAGCCCCACATTCGTTGCCATATAATGAGCTGGCGTACCCTCCGGGGGAGCCTCTTCCCCGTAATAATGTTCACTTCGTTTACGTTTAAAAATCCCTTTCAAACACTTAAAACACTTCATAATTTCTCTTTTCTCCGCGTTCGTTTACTTCCTGATGATATTCCACCAATCTCAGCCCCGTTCTCACTAACTGGCCTATCCGTACGCGACTTTCCTCCGACGTCACGCTAGCCGCCCAACCAGAGCGCGGCTCTAGCTAACGTCACACCAACCGCTCAATCAGAGCGCGGCTCTAGTCGACGTCACCCGTCCCCCTTCGCAGCAGTTCCCCTCCTTTCTCAGCTCGTCTCCTCGGTCATGCACGCATCCCATTCATACTCTGAAAAATGATTACTTCCGTCCAAGCGATCACCTTTCTTGACTGTACGCCCACAGTCTTTCTGTAGTTGTCACCTTAACTTGGCAAAATGTCTTTCCGTTTACTTCCAGACAATCGCCTTCTCCGATAGGTTACTCACACGCAGTAACTTTCGACCAGCGTCCGTTACTCATACACTCACTCTTACACTCCCCCTATCTTGGATCCACGGCGGTCAATGGTACCTCGTGACCTCCGTACTATGGTCGACAACTACCCTGGATGTTCGATACACCCAAAACCACTTAAGCTCTGGCCTGAACTTAAGATTTCACCAGTTCACCCGTTTACCAGGTTACCAGCTTACCAGGTTGCGCGCGCTCACAACCTTCTCTCATTCACACTACAGGCATTCAACTCCGCAAGACATTACAATACAAATACAACACAAAACACCGCAATCTGTTCACGCATGACCCTTTTTATACTCACTCTCCGATACTGCTGCTTTTCTCGCACCGTCTGCACCTTTCGGCACACGATTCTTCCGCTGCTCGTCTCTCGGCGTCTCGGGCCTTGGGGTAAACTAACCTCTCTAGATTACCTTCCTCAAGAAGATAACCATCCTCACTCTGCTACCAACTGCTAACGCGGGATTACTGGTTACTAATTATCTTACCAAATCCCAAACTATGTCGACTGAATCGTTGGTACCTGTCTTGGAGTAAAAGGTAATCTCGCAATAAGTCAATCAATTTAAGAACTTACACCACTCTAAATGACCACTGACCAAATTTAAGTTTTGAAGATTTAATATAAAGTCAAAGATAACTGAAGATACAAACTTCTCAAAATGAGATTCAAAAGGTATATCGGTATCACTATGAACATGAACTTTTTGAATAGTCTGAGTCTGAAAAACAGAATAATAAGTACAAGCTCGAAAACCATCAGGGTTGCCAAAATGGATACAAGTTGCAACCTCAAAGTCATTACAGAAAAGAAAATTAAGGTTAGTCTGTCCCTACACTATACTAAGTGTCATCCCTACTTAGCAAGATCTTAACCCTCTAGGTGTCAGCCGTGGTGACTTCCTAAGAAGATCACGCACTTCTCTTTGTCTCTTCTCTGATAATGGGTCTCTCCTGATCAGCCTATCTGCCTACCCATCCGCTTCCTTAGGCTCCCAAAATCATCTGCTCTGCTCTCCTCCCGGGTCTCTTTCCCTAATACCAAATCACATTTTCAATAGAAACGCCCCTTGGGACGCCCCTCACGTGGTACATCTTTGCGCGGCAAACTCCATGATGGTACTCTTGAAGACCCTCGTTATAGTTGACCTTGGTTCCCAGGCTTCTTCTTCCGTGCGCTGATACCCCCTGAAATTCCTGGAAACTCCTACAGGCCTGCGCAAGGCGCCACTGAACAAAGTCCCTTTCATTCGAGCTGATTAGGACCCTCGCACCTGCATGCAGCTCGTCCTGCAGTGGGCCTCAAATTCCAGACTCCACCATATCTTTAGTCATAAAACACTCTCAAAGCTCGGTGCTGGACACCTCGCGACCTCTTCTCTAACGAGCACATGACGATTTACACGACATGACATTATCTCCTCTGGCCTACTTGATTTACATGCAGCAGGTCCCTGCACTCTTAAAACGTTAACTTGATTTAAACAGCAAACATTCTTAACTAGCATACGTTTCTAAAATAACACATCTATAAAGCATATACTTTTAACCCTAAGTTCAATAGTACATTTGGAAGAACCATGTCAACCTTATCTCACATTAATTTAGCAGCACGTTCAGGTTTTGCTGTGAATTGCCCTAAGGCCTACACATAATACTGGACTTTCAAAGTTACATTTAATTCGGACATGATTCTTTTAACATGAGAACATGAGGTTTTCACATGTATTCCAACATTTCTACATTAATCTCACACCGTTATAATTATAGTTACTCTACTTAACATTCTATACGTTTCACTACTGAATATAAACCACTCTGTATATTTCACTCCTGGATATAAAACACTCGTGTGCAAAACATGTTTAAACTAACTACGTGCTTGTAAATATGGCGTACTTATACATTTTTTTCAAACTTGTGCTCTCTCACATTTGTGGTACTGTAAAAGCACATTCAGCACATGCACACAGATTAAAAGACAGTGGGAGGTGGGAGGGGGGAGGGTGAAAGAAGAATGTTTGAGAGAGAGATAAAGAAAGTGGGAGAGTTTAAAAGCGGGAGGGTAAGAAAGTAGAGTGAAGGAGAAGAAACAGGGCAGGGGAAGTTTCAGACAAGGCAAAGAGAAAAAAAGTAAGATAAAACGAGAGAGAGAGAATGACATATATAAAATTGAGAAGACGTGCAGCCATAACCAGAGTAACTTTGGATGGGTTATTTTTCATCAATATATATTTGGAGAAATAAAGTTACAGGCATTGCGAGAAAATTATTACATATTATTGTAGAGCTGAATTGGGGAGGAGGACAAATGAATTGAGAGACACAAAATACAAGGTTCGCCTCGGCAATAGTGCGCTTTAGAAATACCATCAGTCAGTCAGTCAAGGTTATGTTTATATGTCATCTAATAGATTTCATATATGTGGCCCTTGGTTTACACACAGTAGCTTGTAATAGAAGCAAACACCCACCCAGCTGCAAGTTTTGACGTGTAGTGCTAAGCATAAAAAGTATGAACATGGCAAAGCAGCAGGCAGCAAAATAAATATAAAAATTCCTATTGTAACCAAAAGGCAAGGGGCACCCAGGGCACATACAAAGGCCAAGTAGAGACTGTGAGGAGGGACAGCAGATAGGAAAGATAGTTTGCCCTGCTGGTGTAGCCTGAGTCACAACAAAAGTTCCATATAGATGGTCAAAAAATGCCATCTGAGGGCTTGAAGGAGAATCCATGAGTTATAGACTCAGGAATGACGGTGACCCACCCTGGCCAATAGAAGATCGATTATCGAAGACCTACAAGTCAGACATTTTTATATGGCTGAACGTTTGGGGTGGACCAGGAGTGGACACCCTCAACGTCTTAACTCTGGATACTCCTACTGGTTTTTCCCCTGCAATTTTACAATATAAAATTTGGCAGGTCAAATTTGCTAAAATTTACAGAGGGAAAATAGGGGGTAAATTTCAGGATATGTGGATTTTGTGTGGAAAGAATCAAAACCCGTACGTGTTCAGGGCTTAGCTATTATTGGTGCATCATGTGCAGTGGCACCAGGACCCAGGAGTGTAAAGGGCCCAATGCACCCTAATTAAGGCACTCGCTTACTAGAAGAACCCTCAAGAGATGTCCATTTGTTTCTTTATTAGGGCCCAGAACTCCTTTGATTCACCACTGCATGTTATGCCCCATTGTTGGTGCTTTTTATAGCGCCAGATAAATTCTGAACGTTGCGGTGGCAAAATGTATGCAAAATTGAATGCACCGCTCTCCATGCCAACCATAATTCAGGCACAGATTGCTCACCGATGCCCAGATTATGAGTGGGTAAATTCTGATGGCTGCTCAATCCCTTATTTATGCAGGGATCAGAATTCAAAGTCCTGTGGTAATTACAGTACCCCCTCCCATTCAGATTTCCCCTGGTGAACTCCCTCTGCCTGAAACCTAAATTGTAAATACAAGCTGTATATCTGATTGATGCAGAATTTGCTTCAGAAATTCTTAAATAATGCATTTAATTAGTCATTTCCAGAATTGGGGGGTATTTACCACACCTTGTTTATACCACATTCTGTAATGTTGGGGTTTACCAGGCAAGGTAAATACCCCACCCTTTTAGAATTCAGTCACAATCAGGACCTTTGTGACAAAAAAGTGCTGGTGCAAGAGTGCAAATTCAGCAATAAATGTTCCCGAAATAAACTCCCATATTTTCAATGGATGAAGGGGGAAGAATGTCTTTACAGTGTTTTTATTCAACATGACCACAGACTAGACAATAAAGATATAGTGCATTGACACCTTAATTTAAACATTTTACATCTAAAGACTTTCCACCGGTGGAATATTTGCTTGATTAGGCTACTTGTATGCCCAAATATAGGCTCCACAGATTTCTGTGAGTATTTTTGGCAAGATTGTGAGTCTCAATAAAGTTGCAACTTTATGAAAATCATAGGCTTGCAAAGAAGAGAAATAAGGGTTTATTTGGGGTTTGACAAAAGAGGAGCTCCGCCTTACATTGATGGAAGTTCCCCTCGCGATTTAGAGGCGGGGATACCCCTGATAGAGCCGCTACTGATTCTATTGATGGTAAATTACCGGGTGGGGGGCAATTCATTACATGGCAGCCATCTTTGACGCGCCTAGAGGCCCAAAAAAAGTTCCCTGCCAAGGTTTGCTGTCCAATGCATGGTGGAAAGGTGCAGGAAAAATGTCCCCACACACAGGAAGAAAACTCCATGCCTATCAAGGCCATTGTTTTATTTTGTCTCTTATAGAAACCCTTCCATATGGGTAGGTGGGCCCCAAAATGGCGGTCCATTCTGTATCCATTACTTTTGAAAGTTCCTCTACCATGTCGGCAAAATTACTTCTATCAGAACAATATATGCCTATGTATTTAAACATTTTAGATGGGTGGGGCACTAGCAGCCTAGGTACATACCCCCCGACCTCAAAATTAAGCTCTGGGTGATGTTTCATTTACACCTACATAATCTCTCGTAATTTCTGGTATTTCAAGTTACACCTATTATGTGAAATGCCCGTGATTTCACCATTACACCATGTTGCGTAATTGATGTTTTGTGAGGGTAAAAGTCCTAGCATTAAAGAAAGGGAACAATCTGAACAAACAGAATGCAGGCAGTTGTTGTTCGCGTCATAAGCAATTTTTTTACCATTTGCTTAGCACGAAATGTACATTGTGTCCAAAATGGACATAAGGATGCATTTTGTACTAAAAAAAATAGCACAATATGTCAGACCAGCATTTTGCATAATAATGTGTCATTTTGTGGTTTTCTTTGGCATTTCGTGTCATTTACGCAAAGGAAATTAAACATATTTTACGTAAGCATACTGTAAATGACCGCATATTCTGATTTTCATCAATAATAAACAACAAATAGAGGTTTGGACCTGGAATTTGAAAGTAAAAGACTGTGTACCCCTAAAAAAGCCACAGAAAAAACACGTAAATCACCATTTGCACTTTTAGAGAACTCAGTGGGCAGGGGTGCTCTCATTCCAGCTTCGTGGAAGCGAGCCGAAATAATTCCTGTTTTTAAGAAGGGTGATAAATCCCTCCCAAGTAATTACAGGCCCATTAGTCTTATCGACTCAGCACAAAAACGTATTGGGCGACTAGTACAAAACAAAGTCCAGACTTGGATAGAGGAACATAATATTTTATCCCCTTTTCAAGCCGGCTTCCGCCCCTGCACTAGCTCTATAGACCAAGTCTTCTATTTTATTACACTATATTGGAGGAACGTGGTCTTGACTGAAGGGTCCCTTTACGCAGTTTTTGTCGACTTGAAATCGGCTTTCGATTTGGTCCCTCGCTGTAAGCTTTGGAAAGTTCTTGCTGAGTTGGGAATGGCTCCGAAGCTACTGACCATCCTCGTTCGCTTACATGAGAGCAACTTTGCAAGAATCAAATGGGGGGCACAGGGTGAGGTCACTGACGCATTCCCACATTGAGCGTGGTGTTCGGCAGGGTTGTGTCTTGGCCCCTACCCTGTTTTCGTTATACATTAACGGAATAGTTGACCATCTTTGTAGTTCCCACACTGATGCCCCTGTAATAGCTGGGGTTCACGTTCCTGTTCTCATGTTCGCGAACGACACGCTGATAATCTCATGGACTCCGAGTGGGCTACAGAAGGCTGTTAACGCCTTCGGGGACTTTTGCCAACTGCGTGGACTTGAGATTAATACAACAAAAACCAAGTTCATGTCCCTTAATCAGCATGAATCTTTTAAAGGTAGAATTTTTCTGAACAACACACCCCTAGAGCAGGTGGAGGCTTTCACCTACCTAGGTATTCTACTCCAGAGTAACGTGCATTGGAAACGTCACAAGGACATGGCCACTTTAAAATTTCACCAGCTTGCAGGTGCCCTATTGTCTAAACACAAATCCTCTCTCACAAAGCCAATCACGCCAGCTTTGGAGATATACAACATGAAAGTGTTAAGGGCTACCCTGTATGGATCAGAGCTATGGGGTCTAACCAACCTGAGTCAATTAGCAAAAGCAGAGAATAAAACTTTACGTAGTTTAGTCGTTGTTCCCCAAAGCACCCCGACCGTTCCGCTTTTGCTTGACTTAGGCAGGAAATATGTTGTAGACATAGCGAGGTTACGCCCACTTTTGTACTGGAGGTGAATCTGGACCATCCCTGAACTCACACACTATGTCCAGGCCCTGAAGGATGTGATCTCGGTAGATCGTTTCCACAAAATCCACTGGCTCAAAGAGCTCAGGAAGCTTTTGATTAAGCTAGATCTAACCCCTTTATGGGATGAACCGGACACATCAACCTTCCCCTCAAAAGATCAATTGAAAGTCATATATTGGGAAACGGCTCTGACTTCATCCCATAGAGCTTGCATGAACACTAACTTAACTGGCCATTTTCTAAACTATGAATCACGGCCTTTTTGTGAAGCTTATTGGGATATTATCGAGAGCCCACTAGATCGTAAACTGTTTTTTCAGTTTAGGGTAGGATCACTTCCAGTTAAAGCTTTTACTTATAAATGGGCGCATCCCCCTGATGACAACTGTCATAAGTGTTTAGACATGGTTGAGACAACAGCCCACCTTTTCTTTGTATGCCCCCTTTATGTTGTTCCACAACGTAAATGGCTGAAACCCACTTGCTCAAACCTGGGCACCCAGCGGCACATAGAAGCCTTAAGGATATTAGAGTCAGACTGTACCCCTTGCATAGTTGTTGCTGTAGCCCCATTTTTAAGGTGGGCCTGGATTATCCGTACACGTTCTTTACTGCCACCCGCTGCTTGTTAGTACGATGAATGATGCTATTAATGTTGTTCCTTTATTATGAATAATTTTTATTGGATCTTATATGTATTTTAACTTGATTTTTATCGACAGTAATCATTGGAATTTAATAACTTTTTATCATGTGTATGGTTATGTACTATTTATTCTGTTTTGTGACATATGTAGTGTGCGTGCTTTTATGACATACTGTCGAATAAAGCTTTTGAAATTGAAATTGTAAATCACCATATACAGAGTATGGTGTATACTCTGCAATGCAGGATAATGCAGTAAATAATCACATTCTACATTGCTGTTCAGGACATTACAAAACCACAGTTTTTGCTTTTAATCTTTGATGAAATAATACAGGGGGTAAAAGGTCATGAGCAAAAAATATGATTTATGATAGTAGTGGACATGCAGAGCCAGGAGCATTCTTTGCATTGCAAGAACAAACTGCACAAAGTTCCCTCTGTGTAGAAATAAAGACAGAGCTCCTGCCCACAAACTCTGTTCTCGCTTATCTACCAGTCAAGAAAAGGCCTGAAAGCATGTTATCCCCTCTTAGGGTAGCCTGAGCAGCATCCCACCCACTCTCACCCTCCTGCTTGATCCCATTTATCGCATCCTTCTACCCCCAAGACATGTGCGTGGGTCGCGTTTTATGTGTTCAACCTCTCCCTGCTTCCCCGTCCGCCGCTGTCAAAAATTGTATTTCCGAATATCAAATTTTTAATACTGTGATACCATAATATTGTGGCAAAAATATGAATGATGAAATTGTCAAGAAAGTAAGTACATGTCTGCAGGTATAAATGTACTATTTTCAACACAACATCTACATACCTTGAACATGTGTCATTAACCACTTGGCACGGCGCTGGGGGGGAGGGTGGGGGCCGCGTGGCACCGCCATGCTCGTGACGGAACCACTCCGTCACGAGCCACGGGCGCTCTCTGCTTGTGACGGAACCACTCCGTCACCAGCACAGCGCGTCCGTGGCTCGTGACGGAGTGGTTCCGTCACGAGCATGGAAGGGGTTAAGGTACATATATGTGGAATTAGGTAAATAGTACTTTAATTATGAAAGCAATCATGCGATTACTAATGTCATGTGATGTCTGGGACATCACTAATGAGTTCTTTTATGGTATAGTTTTGCTATCATGTGAGGTGATCAGTTTATTTTGGTTTAATTATAGGTATTTGGCTGACTATAACAGGTGAAATTCATGGGTTTGGTAGTTAAAATCATAACTATATTGTTCTTTCAATAGGTTTTTTCGAGAAATTGTAAGGTTTAAAAGAAAGTTAGTAAGTGTTTAAAGTTCGTTCATAACTGAAAATTGCACATAACTATCCCTACGGCGGAGGAAATTATTCCGATGGGTTTTGCTCTGTATATAGAATTTTCTCCAGATACTTCAAGTTAGGGGTGACATTTTAAATCGGGCCCAATTGCACCTACACATACACATGCACAGACAAAAAACGTTAAAAGTAAGTTATTGTTCACGACTCACAATACAAAAAAATAACGTGTGTTTTTAAACATGTAAATGCCCCAAAAAAAACACCAGCTTGGTGAATTTTGCCGTTACAGTCCAGAACCTTAAAAGGTTTGTATTGAGCTCGTTATGGTCAGTTGTGAAACCATATTTCTCAAATGCATTGCTTATGACCTTACGCATGATGTGACAGATGAAATCACAAGTTACATTTGTGATGACATCACCTATTGCATCACCAGTACCAGTAGCGGCTCATGGAGCAAGCGCTGCTGGGCGGTGGGGAGGGGGAGGGGCAGGGTGGGGGGTAGTAAACTACGCCATACGGCCGAAAAGAGGTAAGTAAACAAATAAATAAATCAAACGAACTTCATTGCACGAGCTGCATTGCCAAAAGTGACGCAGCGCGCGCAACGAGATTCGTTTTATTTATTTATTTGTTTACTTACCTCTGTTTGGCCGTATTCCATAGTTTACTACTCACCACCCTGCTCCTCCCCTGCCCCACCGCCCTGCAGCACTTCATCCACGAGCCGCTACTGCCAGTACCATCTTCGCAGGCACCACTGAAGCAGGTAACCATCCGAAAGTCCACCGGGCTCAGCCTATGGCCCTGTCCAGCAGCTCTGATTCTCCCAACAACCCTCCCTGTATATCTAAGGGAACTGCAATTATGCAATTCTGAGGCTGCAGTATTTTCCACATTATTACAGATTTCTGGAATTTGTCACAAAAATCCACCATTTGCCGCGTGATTTGCAGATTTCACAAAAAAATTGTGTCAAGCAGAAACAGATCAAAGCTACTAAAAGGTGCTTAGATATGGTTCCACACAATTGTAGACCATTTGCAAAGGTTCAGTGAAGACCTTTCAGTGTTGAATTGGTGTATTCAGGTAATAAGCAGGTACTAATGAGGTGCAACTTTGTCCAGAAAGTATGGAAATGACAAAAGCATAAAATATTATTGGCATAGATTGACACATAATTTGCCTTTTCTTGCCACATAATTTTACACGCACTTCTGCCTATTTTTAGTGAGACTGGTTATAGACCATCGGGCTCAAACTTTGTCCAGGCATAGTTGACTCTACTGGTCCTAGGATGCTTGATTCTGGTCCACGGAAGACATGGCTAGGCAGTTCGGGCTGGACTGTTCCCATGAGGCACAGGGTCAAGGCTGATTTGCATATGGCCATGTCTGAACTGGGGTGGCGTGGTGAGCAAAATAACGATGGATTAAACCCAGATCTCTGACTGGGGTGAATGTTTTGCCATTGTGCAACATTCCGTCCATCATCTTGTGTGTTTTTCTGTTCACCCTATGTGGGAAGGGAATGCCCAGACGTGTGTCCCGTGCTCACTACGCCACTGGAGTCAAGCTATCCTGGCTGAAGACGGCTGATAGCCATAAACCGGTCCTAGGATGCTTGATTCCAGTCCAGGGAAGACATGGCTTGGCAGTTCGGGCTGGACTGTTCCCATGAGGCACAGGGTCAAGGCTGATTTGCATATGGCCATGTCTGAACTGGGGTGGCGTGGTGAGCAAAATAACGATGGATTAAACCCAGATCTGTGACTGGGGTGAATGTTTTGCCATTGTGCAACATTCCGTCCATCATCTTGTGTGTTTTTCTGTTCACCCTATGTGGGAAGGGAATGCCCAGGCGTGGGTCCCGTGCTCACTACGCCACTGGAGTCAAGCTATCCTGGCTGAAGACGGCTGATAGCCATAAACCGGTCCTAGGATGCTTGATTCCAGTCCAGGGAAGACATGGCTTGGCAGTTCGGGCTGGACTGTTCCCATGAGGCACAGGGTCAAGGCTGATTTGCATATGGCCATGTCTGAACTGGGGTGGCGTGGTGAGCAAAATAACGATGGATTAAACCCAGATCTGTGACTGGGGGTGAATCAAATGGTGCATTTAAGAACATGGCTGTGTTTATGCTGTCAATCAAAAAGCAATCATCTGTGGCTTTTGGCAGGCACCAGTGATGTGATGTCACCTGTGATGAGACCTGATGTCATAAGTGATGTCATGGATGACACCGAAGAGGACATGCTGTGCATTGACATTACTCATGCAATGTCCTGCACCCATCTGTCCTTCTCCTACAGACAATTGATGTGAGCAGTTAGGTCCAGGCAAGGGAGTGGCATTCTGACAGCCTGCACCGAGCAAACCTGTCCTGGGAGCTTGCTACCAACAGCACCCCGCGCGGAAAGCTACCGGCAAGCTGTCTCCCACCATTTTACTTGTTTTTATCTTAAAGCAAAATGTGCCCCTTTCAACTTTCTCTTTACATTAAGTCTTGTAACCTACTAGAATATCTTCCGTCTGCTTCAGAGGGGGCTGCTGTACACACACAACCCTCTTACAGGTTACCAGCAATGCTCTCTCTGCCTTTTAGACTTGTGTAACTCTTGCCTACTGGTACTTTTAGACCTGTCAGCTGCCTTCAGCAATGTCCATCACACAGCTCTAATTAGAATCTTGAAAGACTGTATGGATATTGCAGAGGATGTCCTAAAATGGTTCTCTTAATATCTCTCTAACCGAACCCAAGTGGTTAAAACTGGGAACTCCTTATTTAGCAAGTTCTCCTAGAACAAGGCCTCTCTCACCTATGTTGCTCAATGTCTATTTGCAACCACTTAGGGACATTCTTAAAAACTCTGGGTAATATTGCCACTAATAAGCTGATCACACCCAAAGTGCGCCAAAATCTTGATCCCCAGAAACATTTCTCTGTTCTGCAATACTCAGGAGGTTGTGTAAAACTGGATGTCCCATCATCGCCTAAAACTCCAGCCATCCAAAACAGAGTTTCTGCTTAAAGCCCCATAAAGTTCCAAGTTGCCCGTGCGATCATGGATTGATTCTTGTTGCCGTCAAGGCTGTAGGCTACTGTGGACAATTCTAAATCCATAGGTTTTGTTTTTGATGACAGCCGTAACCTTCAAAATCAAATCCTTACTATGGCCAAAAGTGCACATTTCCAACTTTTTGGGGAAATCTGGCAGTTAATTCTGCAACCTGATGTAAAGACCCTTATTCAAGCCCTTGTCTTCTCTAGACAGAATTAGGGAATTTCCAATCTCACTTACCACTGGATTTCCAAAAGCTCTCCTCATCTCCCCTTACAGCGGTGTTGATTGAGGCAACTATTTTTATCTCCAGGATTCAGGAAATTTGATCAGACTTCCACCAGCCTTATCACATAATAAGATCTGCCGATTGAAGCAAGAGCACAAGTCAAGTCTGTTATGTTATGTTATTCGTATTTATATAGCGCAAAACAAATCACCCATGAGAGGGTCTCTTGGCACGAGTCTGTATCACCCACAAAGCCTTCCACACTTCTACTCTCACTCAGGTACTTAGCTAAGAAATGGAAAATCTCAAATGGTTAACAAGGTCTGAGTAGGGCAGACTCTCTTCTCCTGGAGCTACCCACATTCAAAAACGAGCACTGCTTGAAGAAATACTTCTAGTGCAATGCTGCCTACATCTGGATTTGTCTTCCATCAGCACTTCATACCATGCCCTCTCTGGTATTCTTCAGAAAGGAACTCAAATGGCTCCTGTTAGAAATGGGATTCCTGGGTGGCTGAGGTAGGCACCCAGGCCAAGCGGGAACCATCACTTTACTCAGCGTAAGCTAGATACACAAAAAGATAACCTGTGCTCACCCTCTGGTAGCTTGGCACGGAGCAGTCAGGCTTATCTGCAAAGGCAATGTGCACAGAATCTGTGCAACACACACACAGAAACCCAATGAATACACCATAAAAAAGACTCCAAACAGGTTTAGAAAAATAGGGAATATTTATCGGAGAAAAATTAGATCAAAAGAAAAAAAATCGAATATGTTGAAATAGAGATATACATTTTAAAAGAGTAAGGTAAAAATAGTGCTTAGAAAGAAGTCACTAGCGGTCAAAAGGTTACTTAAGGTCATGAGAGACCAGTGCAAATTGATAGTTCAGGTCAACCACAATGGAGGGCAGACTGGCTACAGGACGCAGGCAGGACCCGGAGAGAAAGTACCTTGGATGGAGCAAAGCATCAACACCGAGGGCTTGATGCATTTATCTTTTCCACGCAGTCGGGTTGCTACATGGTCGCCGAGCTTCACTGAAGTGAATGCAATGTGTTGTTGTCGAGCCACACAGAGCATCATCATCGAGCCGCACAGGCTGTGGAACTGCTGTCATGGGCAGCCGCTGGATCGGCATCGGAGGGCGATGCGATGGAATTTCTCACACAGTCGATGCAATGCGCCGTTTTATGACAAACACACACACACACCGTCCGTACACCAAGAGGCATTTCAAGATTTGGGGCCCTTTTCACACAAAAAGTAGTAAGTATGCACACTAACAAGTATTCCTTTGAACGGTTGCTGATTTACTACATTTCTGGCAGTGGCATACGTGGAAAACTGCACCAGCCTAAAATTTCAAGATGTGCCACCGCAACACCTTTCAGTCTGTTTGGACATTGCTATGTCCTTCATGCAGAATCACAAACATAGTACAAATTTGCATCTAGAAAAAGAGCACCTTGTGCAATTGCACATTTTTATTCATTTTCTGTGTTTTTCTCCACAGGGAAAAAACAGTTCACCATTGGAAAATCCCTTTACATACACCCCTCTAAATTTGGGATGTTCCATTCCCCTTTCCACCTTGATATTACATTTTTCACCATTCTTTTGCTGAAGCAAATCTCTTACTATTGACAGGGAGGGAAAACGACAGAGACGAGCTTGTAAATGTCACAAGGGAAAAAGTTTGTGAGTGTTTGCAAACTCTGAAGGAAAGCAATGCCTTTATCTGCCCTTTTTCCCCACGTTGTGTGGGATTTGCTGCAGCTTAATTGCATTGTATTGTATGCCAACATTTACATAGTGCGTACTACCCCTATTTGGGATGCCAAAGTGCTTGTCTACATAGGTAGCATGCTACACAGTGTAGGGTGTGTGGTTGGAAGGATGTTGTCTTTGTTTTGATCCTATGTGGGAAATGTTTCCATTTTGTGCATGTACACAGCCGTGGCACACAATAACAATTTAGACCATATCTACGCCTTCTAGGTATCTTTTTTCAGACACATGACAGTCGTTAAAGTGACAACTTTCAAACACAAACCTACATTTATGCCCAAAAATGACGGTGTGAATCAGACTATAAAGTCCAGTTTCAAATGTTTTCCTGGTGGATGTGATCATCGCCCGCTGATTATCAATTGCATCTGCTTCTCGAAAAAACTACTTACGTGTGGCAGAAGGACCAGTAATTATTTTTACTGCAGATTGCAGTTAGTCCACTCATGTATTTGCCCGTCTCCCCCCCCCCACCCCAATCAATTTAAGGAATGAGCTCAATAGGTGGTCTCTGAACTAAAGACCACAGGAAATATTAGCAAGGGCAATATCACCGCTTTAGCTGGACTTTTTCAAGCTAAAGCGGCGATATTTTTATCGCCCTATCAGCAAGCTGTTGCTAACAGCAGTTAGCGACAGCTTTTAGGCGATAGCGACTGGTTTGGGGCCAGCTTTGCATGTCAGCGATATTTATCGCTAATGACATGCAAAGTGGGCGTACCCAACCTGTTAGCTACTGAAAGCAGTCGCTAACACAAATATTGCCTATTAGCAATACCCGCGATGCGATAAAAAAACACGCGCTATCCGCGATTAGCGCCAGGATTTTACACCTGGTAAAAACCTGACTTAGCCATATTAGAGGTGGATTCTACGGCTAAGTCCCCACCTGCCTATTAGCGAGATTTTCCTTAGCAATTTTTATCGCTGGAAATCTCACGCTTAACATGGGTTTCGCATTGGAGAAAAACGTTGGTAATACTGCGTTATCTCTGCGAAAAAATCCAGCAATAGGAGGCGATAAAAAAATTCACGATGTGCAAGGTTTGCGATAATTATCGCAAGTTGTTGCTAATAGGCCCCCACTCTTCTAATGGATGCTACAACCATTCAGATATCCCTGACAATATCCGAACTTTAAACTTACCTTATAAAACTAGTGATACATTCAAAGATGTACAAGTTTACACCTTCAACATTTACTTGTTTTGAATGACTTGTAGGCAGTACGAACAAAATCTTTGCTTCTCTAGCTCCCACAGCCACGTTTCATGTGATTAGCCATCAAATTACACAGAAAGCTTCGAGGATCACAACAAAATCTCCTTGTCCCACAGCAGTAGAGGTGAACACAGGCATTCTCAAATTCTATATATGGTTACGGTGTAAACAAGTACGTATGTATCTGTTGCAGTGAGGTTTTATTTCTCACCACTATAGCAACTTGTACAATTCCACTCAATGTATCCTTTTATTGCTAAAAAATTCAATACTAGTCACTAATCTAATCACAATCGTTCCCTGCTTATTTGTGGATATTTTTAGCCATTTGATATCTTTCACTAGAATGATTTCTCCAATAATTACTTTATTTTTCATGTCCCCACCGTCTCTGAATTGTGTGTCTGGAATGAATTGCTGGCCATGACTGGCTTTCAAAGAAAAGGATAATTGAATTTTGGACAGAATATGCCACTGTTTACTTGGTTCGAAAAAGCAAATGAGAAAAAGAGTCCTTTGTTGAAGATATGCATTTTAAATGTTAATGTGTTTTATTGTCTCGTTGTTCTTGCTTCCTTTGCTGTGTCTTTGTTGTGTGTGCTGGCTCGTGGTACACCCTCCGGGCAGAGCCCAGCTCATATGTTCCACAGGGGCCCAGAGCTGAAGCACAGAATGGATTTTATTGAGCAGCATTAATTGGCGGGGAAAGCTCTGGGGTGAAGAGAAAGGTCACCTTGCTTCACTTCCTATCAGCAGCCTCTCATCCTCGGCTGCCTGTGATGACAGCTCGGCCTCCGTAGGTAGGGAGCTCTGTCCAGGCATCTGGGACCTTCTCCTTCCGGGTCACTGGCTGCAGCAGCCAAGACCTGGCCAATCAGAGTCAATTCCCATCGCAGATATGAAATTGGGTTTTTTGTCATGCTCTGGGGTGCTTGTACTGAGAGGCCATGCTTGACTGGTCTGCATCCTGCTGGACGTCCACTTAAGTGTCCGAACATGTGTGGGTGTTTTACAGTACACGTTAAGGGTTCTGTCTCCCAGTCTGAGTTAGAAGGTAGGTCGGTGCACCCGGCACCTCAAACGTTGAACATAGTAGGCCTTCTCAAGGCACTACTGTGGTGGGGTTCCGTAGCTCCTCCACAAGGCAGTGCTTAATTTGAGCTGATGGTTTCCGGTGCTTGGCACCAGCAGTTAATTGTCAACAATGGTATTTGTGACAGTCTTCCACAAGGTGGCGCTGTCTGGATAATTTAGAGATGACCACAAGAATAGTTAATATTAATTCAGTAAACATTAAAAAAAAGACTATTACCTGCCACCAAAGCAATTCTTATAGCTTTGGGGGCCTGGAATAGTCTGAATTGTCACTCTTGTAGGAGTGTGATAGTAGTTGTGTTGTTACTCTCGTTGGCAGCATAGCAGGGCAATGTGTGGTGCCAGCTGCAGTGGCCTCCTGACGAGAGCTCTGGCACTTTTTTTTTTTTTTTTTAAATAAGCACTGCTGCAAGGGTTTGTGGCAGGCACTTCACTGCATTTTCTCAGCATCTAACCACCCTTTCTCATGCTCAGAAATGACCTCCAGGGAACCAAATTACAAGGTTGAGGGAAAATGGCATTATCTTCACTAAGAGAATTTGCGAATGAGCAACATGTGATGAGAGTATGCAGCCAGATTTGTACTCACGCCTATAACCCAGACACAAGGTTTGTGTCCATGAGTGGGACAAGGCGTGCATCAGGCGCACAGCCCCTTAATTTCATGCCTGTGTACAACAGCATTCATGCAAGGTATCGTCAATAAAAAAGGTGGAGGAATAAGGGGCTCCTGTAAGACTCAATAGACCTCAACCTCAGTTACCCCTTGTAACTATTAAGAAAAATAGACCAAAAAAGACAATGTTCAAGGTCTAGGAGTTGGCCTGCTTTCTTCTGTAACTACGAATCTCTCAATTGAATTGGTCGTTGACTTGTTAACAAATTGTCTTGTTCTGATGGAATGAGGAAATTGCACTAAATTTGTCATTTAGAAGATTACCTCTTGTCAAAAAGCCTCTTCTATGCTAATATCAAGAATTACTGCACTATATACAGCCCTCCGAATTGTCTTTTTTGGCATATTCATGCTCAGTATGATCACTTGTGTAAACTATTAAGGGCCATGTGTCCCACCCCCCTACGCCCTACGCCCTCTCAATCTTTTCTTTGTCAGGACCTCGTGTCACATCAATCGTCACCTTCCGCAAAGCCCTAATATTCGTAAGTTGTTGGTAAGAAACTTGACAACAAGTGCACAAGCTATCCCATTGACATTTATTACGCCTGCCTTCATCCGCTCCTCTCCCGTCAGCATCACCAGTTCTTCGGTTAAAGAGAAAAAGGACAAAGAGGTTAGTGAGCCCTCCAGCACACCTCCCCCAGGTAAGGGCAGGGGGACCCCTTTGGGTCCTCACATGCTGTCAGAGCATTTCAGGGGCCCCAATAGGGCAGATGAGACACTCTCCACCTTTTAATTTCAAATGTTTTTATTGAGTTTTTAAGAACACAAGGAATGGGCAACACAATGCAGTATACGCACATCAGGCATATTTGGCGATCGAGACAGACAGACATGTCTTCTCTACGTGTCAGCAGATAAGCATATAGATCATGCCCAAGCGGAGGTGCAGTGCCCGTAGCCCACGAAGGTAGGCTTTCAAGAGTAAAGAACAAACAGAACAGTGAAAAACACCCCGCCTCCCTCCCAAATCCCACTACCCCTTCCCTCCCTCCTCCCCGACCAGTATGCCTTTTGTCTAGAGCTACTGTGGTGGCACTCACAGAAGTGCACGCCTCAAGACGTGCCAGAGCACGTTGGGTCTCGAGATTGGTGCGTAAGGCGCAGGATGCGAAGATATTTCGGGCAAGTAATTTCGTGAAATTCCCTGGACAAGAGTGACAGAAGCGGCTGCCAGGTTTTCTGGAATGTGTCAGCAGTGTGAGTAAGCGTGGCCTGGATGCGTTCCATGCCTAGTGTGAACCACAGTTTGTGTAACCAGCCAGTGTGGGTAGGTAGCGTGGTGGAGCCCCACAGCGACAGGATGTGTTGTGACGCTGCTTGCATGGCGATGCCCATCTGTTTGCCACGAGGTGAGCGCAAGGGAAACGTGAGCGCGTTGGGCAGACCTAGGAGAGTGTACGCTGGGAAGCGCGGGATTTCGGTTGCGAATGCAGAGTCTATGTCGTCTAAAACTGCTTTCCAGTAGCCCTGCAGCATGCTACATTCCCACAGAAGATGGGTCAGAGTCCCCTTCTCACCACAGCCCCTCCAACACAGCGCGCTTCGAAGGGGGTTGCCCTGATGGAGTCGCGCCGGAGTAAGATGCCAGTAGATGGCTAACTTTACCGCAGATTCCCTGGCACTAGTGTTGCGAGTAGTGTGTGCTGCTCTGTAGTATATCAGTTCCCATTCTTTGGGTGAGAGTGCCCTCCCGAATTCCGACTCCCAGCGTCTCTGCCCTGCCGTTGTAGCTGAATTTGCTTCGGGGGATAGCATCTTGTATAGCTCTGATATGAGGTGTTTGTCCGATTCCTTTGAAATGAGCCAGCGTTCGAACTGTGTCATCTGCCGGCCGACCAGGAGGACGCGCTCCGGGTCCAAAAGCCAATGGCGGAGTTGGAAATATTGGTACATGTGAGGTTTGGTTATGCCATAGCCCTGTGTAATGTCAGCGAGAGGGAGAAACCCCTTCACGTCAAAAAGGTGGCCGGCCGAGCGACAGTCTGTGGAGCGCCATTGCGGAAAGGCATGGGGGTCATTTCCCGGTGGGAACTCAGGGTTATCAAAAAGTGGAGTAAGTGGGGAAGGGAAGGTTGTTAGTCCCCTCCGGACAGCTACCGAGTCCCAGACTTTCATGACAGTGCGCGTGATAGGGGAGCGGAGGAGATATCGCGGCCTATGTTGGCGAGGAAGGAATGGGATTTTCCACAGTGATGTCTGGGCTATTGCCCTGTCCTGGAACAACCATCTCTTTTCGGATTCGGGTCTGTACCATTCCACTAAGTATCGAAGCTGTGAGGCCCATAGGTATCGTAGGAGGTTAGGGATTCCGAGACCCCCCTCGTCCACAGGTCTATGCGCCACTTGTTTGTTCAGCCGTGCGCGTTGCTGTTTCCAGATAAACTGGTGAAGAGCATGTTGGAGGGCGGCCACCATCCCCGGTGGCGGCATGACCGGGAGGGTCTGAAAAATATACAATATTTTAGGTAGAACGGACATTTTCACTGCCGCTACGCGGCCTAGGAGAGAGAGAGGTTGTTTCGACCAGCGTGCGAGGTCGGCTCGAATCTGGGAGGATAGCGTGGTGTAATTAAGGGTGGCCGTCGACTCCGTGGACGAGGTAAGAGTGATGCCCAAGTACGGGAGTCGTGGGGAGACCTGCAGATCGCAGCCGAAATCAGGCAGCGGGGTGTTAGAATGGGCATAGCTGCCTAAGGGCAGTATCAGGGATTTCCCCCGATTGATTTTGAAGCCGGAGACCGCTCCAAAGTTATCCAGTTCCTCCAGGAAAGCCGGCACGGAGGTGGACGGTCGGTCCAGTGCGGCTATAATGTCGTCAGCATAAAGTCCCACCACATGGGGTTCATGGCCGAAGGAGACGCCACTGATGCGGGGGTTGTCTCGGATTGTCTGCGCCAGGGGTTCCACATAAAGCGCGAATAAAAGGGGCGAGAGAGGGCACCCCTGGCGGGTGCCTCTTTGTATCTCGAAGGGATCCGACTTGAGACAACCCAGTCTGACTCGAGCCACAGGGCGGTGGTAGCAGCTGGCGATCCAAGCTCGGAATCGGTCGCCCAGACGATAGCGCTGCAGGACTGCCTGCAGGTAGGTCCAGTCGACGCGGTCAAACGCCTTCTCCGCGTCAATGGCCAGCAACACCGACTCCGAGTCCTGGAAGTGGGCTTTGTCCACGAGGTGCAGCAGACGCTTGGTGTTATCACTACACTGGCGATTCGGGACAAAGCCCGATTGGTCAGGTTCCAGGATTCCCGGAAGGCAGGGGCCCAAGCGGGCCGCCAGCACCCCCGTGAACAGTTTCAGATCCAGGTTGAGTAAGGAGATGGGGCGGAACGCCGAACAGTGAGTCGGGGGTTTACCCGGCTTGGGTAGGACCACTATGTCAGCCGCTAGCATGTCCGGTGGTATGGAGCTTGGGCCTTCAAAGGAATTAAACAATCTCGCAAGTATGGGAGCTAGAGTGTGGCCAAAAGCTTTATAAAAGCCGGATGAAAACCCATCAGGGCCCGGTGACTTAAGCGGGCGGAGACGCGAAATGGCGGCGAGGACCTCGTCCGGGCGAATGGGGGCATCCAGGGCCTCCGAGCTCGACGGACAAAGAGGCGTGATATTAGCCGACAGCAAATACTCATTAACAGCATCAGGGGATACTCTATCCGCGCTATACAGGGAGGCGTAGAAGGAACGAAAGGCAGACGCTACCTGCGAATCATCCGCAATAGTATTACCGGAATCATCCCGCAGCTCGGATATCGTCGAGCGTTGAGTCTTAGCTTTTAAGGCGCTTGCCAGGAGGCGTCCGGTGCGATTGCCCCCCACGTAGTAAGTGTGACGGAGACGAAGAGCAGCGAATTCCGCTCTGTCAGTGTCGAGACTGGCCAGTTGCGCCCTAGCGGCTTTCAGCTGACGCCAGATTCTCGGAGCGCACGTACGGCCGTGAGCCCTCTCCAATTCAGCTACCTGCGCGGTGAGGTCAGTCCTCTTTTCTTTGCGGATCTTAGCGTCGGCGGCAGCAATCGCTATCAGTTCCCCCCTAACCACAGCTTTCAGGGCACCCCAGAGAGAGGAAATGGAAACCGCTGGGGAGTCGTTGGTGACAAGGTAATCCGAGATGCAGTTACGGAGTTGCTCAAGCACAGCTGGCCGTTGTAAAAGGGGCTCGTTGAGTCTCCATGTGCCAGGAGCGCGCGGGGACCTAGGTACCCTGAGCGTAAGCTCCACCGCATCATGGTCAGAGAGGGCGGCTGGGACAACGGAAATGTCGGCAATGTGGGGAACCATTTCCGAGGGGCCCAAGATATGATCCAGGCGCGAGTATGTGTGGTGAACGTGGGAGTAGTAGGTGTAGCGTGTCGTGTTGGGGTGTGCCGTTCTCCAGAGATCCACTATGTCCCTTTCTTGCAACCATAGTTTGCCTGTATCTGAAAGCGCGCCGGTATCACCATAGCGGTGTCCTGATCTGTCCATGTGCGTGTCCATAACGAGATTGAGGTCCCCCCCTATGAGCAGCTGTGAATGAGGTGGTTGCAGAGCTTCGGAAAGTGCAGCTTTGAGGAATGCCTCTTGGCCCGTGTTGGGAGCATAGATGGAACCTATCGTGAACATGGTGTCCCCCACATGGAATGCGTGTGTCAGGAGGCGTCCCCTCACCTCCCCAGACCTAGCACCCACCCTACCCCGGAAGCGTCGGGACACTAGAATGGCAACCCCTGCTTTCTTGGACGGGAGAGATGAAAAGAATTGCTGGGGAAAGGCTCGGGAGCGCATCCTATGCCAGTCTTTGGGCAGAAGGTGAGTTTCCTGCAGCAAGCAGATATCAGCTTCCGAGCCTTCTAAATAGGAGATAATCGCCCTCCGCTTAATCGGGTTATTGAGGCCCTTGACATTGAGGGACAGTACCTTAAGTGTGTCTGTCATCCTGGTAAGGGGTGAGAACGGGCAAGTAAGACAACACCTGGTGCAGCAGCATTTGAAAAGACATGGTTAGCGTGCGAGCATTTTGTAGATTCCCCGGCATACTGGTCCCCACCCCCGCGCCCCTCCCACAACCTCTTCCTTCCCCCTCGTCCCCCCTACCCCCAGAAGCCTCCATAACCCCAACAGGTTGGGCGTCCCCAGTCCCCATTCCGCCCACCTCCCTCTCCCCAGAATTAACCAAATAACAGTCCCCAAACTTAGAACTAGTGAAAGTCTCGGGCCTAAACGTGTGTGACACAGGTCCGTAGAAAGTCATAGGTAGGGGTACCATGGCAGCGGCCGAGTAGGCAGCTCCCCGACCCGACACCCCAGGATAGTGCAACGTGAAAGAAAACCCCCAAAGTCACAGTGTCTTACTGATCCGTCGCGGTGTTGTCTGCTACCTCCTGCACTGCTGCCTCCCGCTCCTGGGCGACCGTGGCAGGATCCGGCCTCGAGACACTCCTCGGGGAGCGCCGCCGGCGCACCATCTGCCAGCCGTCCCGTGGTCGCCGGGGCGGGTCATCTTGCGATCTGTGTGGGGATGTGTTCCTGGATCCGGGACTCTCAGGCAGTTCAATGTTCAGGAGGGCGCAGGTGTCTTGGAGCGATCGGAGTTGATGAAGCGAACCCTTCCACTTAAAGATCAGGCGGAACGGGTGACCCCAGGAGTAGGGTACACCATTGTCTCTTAAGAAATTGGTGGCTATCCGGAAGGATTTGCGCTTCTGTAGCGTGATGGAGGAAAGATCTTGAAAGAGGGCTACGGGCACTCCACGGAATTGGATACACTCTCCACCTTTTATTGGGTGTCCTGCATCTGCCACACTCGGGGCAGCTCTAGGCTCATGGCGGCCCTGGGCGGGGAGCATAGGTAGGGGGCCCCGGAAGAGGGGGTCCGGGCGGGGCTGAACGCGGAGGCCAGTGAAGAGGGGGGGGGTCAGGGTGTTTGGAAGTGGAACTGAGCCAGAGGCTGCCAAATCCCTGCCAGGGGCCACCACGCAAATATGTATCCATCCTCAGAGGATTATTATATTAAGGATATATATTGGTGTGGTGGCCCCCGGGGTTTGGTGGCCCTGTGCAGGTGCACAGCTTGCACATGCCTAAGGCCGCCCTGCACTCTACATAAGGCATTAAATATATCCTTGTAACTTAGGGCTTTTAATGTAATCCATTGGATTTCCTTTTGTGGACTTTTTCACATTTCCTGTAAAATGTGCTCTGTGACTCCTGTAGATGAGTGCCTGCTGACATCAGCAGGCCGCGGCCCGTCTGCCCCTGAGGCTCCTGGGAGCCCATGAATAACGAGGAAGCGGGTGTGTGCTGATTGGTACCATTTTATTGGTCACTGCTCCAGGGTCAGTCTTTCATCTTGGTGCATGAACAGACCTGGGTACAAAGAATGCGCAGCCACACACTGGCGAGCAGTAAAATGCACCTCACAGACACACCTGCATTTTGAAAAATTCGGCCATTCGCACAAATTGAGCAGCGAGGTGAAGCATTGTCTACTTTTTTTAGTATATTGCTAGCTTGTGTCCCATCTGAAACCCACGTGGGGGCTTTTAAACTTGGAAATCAGTAGCAAATAGACCTTTTTAAATATATCCCTCTTAATTAGAGCATGCCTTTCCTCAATTCAACTGGCGAAGTGATTAAGGCAGAGCTGGTCAGACACCTCGCTTCCCTTTTATAGCTTCTGCTTATTGCAAACCTTAAGCTTTTCTTTTCCACCTCAAAAGTCATTGCAATTACTTCTCCAAGGAGGAGCGGTGAGCTGAAACCTTTCCAGTGTAAGACCTGCCTTGACATTCCCACCACCATCACGGCTTTGTCGCACACCCAGTATTACTTCTCAGAGTCATTTCAGATTTCTGTCTGAACCAGGTGAACTTCTTGAATTTGTGATAACACCCATCTTGGGTCAGTAGTTCATAAAGCATCTGAGCCTCTCTACTGATTGTACTAAATAGATCACAAAGCAGGTCAGTGGAGTAGCTGGAGACTGTGTCAAGGAGTTACAACGGTGATTGTTACCTGGTTCAGCTAGAGAGGATATTAAGAATGTAACAACTGGAATTGTAAGGGGCACCATCAGAGCCACAGATGTTGGCCGGTTTGACCATCAAGCTCATTACGCCTCTCGTTGAAAGGGATGGTGGGTAAAGTGCCACCTATGTCGATATTAAAAAATAAACTAAGTACAATTTCTACAGGATGGAACAAAGGAAAGAAGAACATATGTACAAGAGGCGGGCATGTGTGCTGAGTAACCCACTACAACAAAAACATCGTTAAGTTGCTAAGACTACAGTTTAGTTTTCATAGAAAGAGTCAATTTCTGAACCGCCTGTGATATAAGGTCCCCCGGAGAAATCTGCACCACCATTTAGAAAACTTTGCAGAGATTTTTGAGTACTTTTGTAAAAATGAATTGTAGTGGGTATGATAACCTTGTTTGTAACGGGTGTGTCTTCATTGTGGAACTGACATGAAATGTGTTTAAGCCCTTGGTGAGAAATATTGAAGAGGCTGTTTAACAAAAAGTGACATTTTTGACCCATCCCCCTTTTCAGTTTTACTGTATAATTTCGGCATACATTTTAGGGACTGTGAAGAGAAGTCATGCCAGTTGCAGAATGCAAGTTGGAACTGATCCAGTTAGTATTTTATTTTCACCGCATTCTCCTAGGGTCAGTTGGCTGGCCCCCTGTTCAAATTCATGCGGACATGAAAGGCTTCTTCAATGGCCACATGTCACCACACAGCTCTGCATCGACTCTGGCCCAGCATGACGCAGCTTGTCTTCGATGCAATGCATCTAAATACAAGTTCTCTGAAGCCCCGCTGCCCCCTCGATGCCTACGCAGGACCTCACATTGCTTCGTCATCGCCTCATCAACCTGTAGCTGTGCAGCGCATCTCCCCGTCAACGGCTCATCAACCTGTAGCTGTGCAACGCATCTCCCCGTCAACGGCTCATCAACCTGTGGCTGTGCACCGCATCTCCCCGTCAATGGCTCATCAACCTGTAGCTGTGCAGCGCATCTCCCCGTCAATGGCTCATCAACCTGTGGCTGTGCACCGCATCTCCCCGTCAATGGCTCATCAACCTGTGGCTGTGCAGCGCATCTCCCCGTCAACGGCTCATCAACCTGTAGCTGTGCAGCGCATCTCCCCGTCATCGCCTCATCAACCTGTGGCTGTGCAGCGCATCTCCCCGTCATCGCCTCATCAACCTGTGGCTGTGCACCGCATCTCCCCGTCAATGGCTCATCAACCTGTGGCTGTGCAGCGCATCTCCCCGTCATCGCCTCATCAACCTGTGGCTGTGCAGCGCATCTCCCCGTCATCGCCTCATCAACCTGTAGCTGTGCAGCGCATCTCCCCGTCATCGCCTCATCAACCTGTGGCTGTGCAGCGCATCTCCCCGTCATCGCCTCATCAACCTGTGGCTGTGCAGCGCATCTCCCCGTCATCGCCTCATCAACCTGTGGCTGTGCACCGCATCTCCCCGTCAATGGCTCATCAACCTGTGGCTGTGCACCGCATCTCCCCGTCAATGGCTCATCAACCTGTGGCTGTGCAGCGCATCTCCCCGTCAACGGCTCATCAACCTGTAGCTGTGCAGCGCATCTCCCCGTCATCGCCTCATCAACCTGTGGCTGTGCAGCGCATCTCCCCGTCATCGCCTCATCAACCTGTGGCTGTGCACCGCATCTCCCCGTCAATGGCTCATCGGCCCGCCGCTTCACGATGCATTTCAGCAATGTACCTCGCATCCCCGCTCCTTGTCGATGGCTTCTCGACGCTGGCCTGCACAGGTGCGACGCAAGGTCTTCGCATCTCAATGCCCAGGCCACACGGTACTTTGTCACTGGACTGAACTCAGTTCTGCATCAGGCCTGCAGTCCATCATAGTCAGCCTGAACTTGTGACTTGGACCTGGTCTATTTTAAACAGATAACCGCGGTTGGCGCTTTTTGCTTCGTAGCACTTGATTTTTACAAAACCTTTAAAATTGCATATCTCCACTTATTAAAATTTAATTTTTGTCATTTTGGTCTCAAATCATTTATCAAATGTTACTCTATTTTTTTTCTATTTGTGGGATTTTTTTTGTGCTGTGTTTTCACTTTGTCACTCTTTGAAGTGCTGCATACATACTTTACACATTGTTAAGCCTCACTTTTTTGTGCCAAGCTACCAGAGCATTGAGCACAGGTTAATTTGGGGTTTGCTTGTGTTTCACCCTGACATGAATTGTGGTTGCAGCTTGAGAAGGGCTTCAACCCCTGAACCAGTAACCCAATGTCCTACAGTTATATAAGAAATTCTATTCCAAATCAATCTAGAGATATAGCGTACGGCTGAGTGAGCTCACGTTCCATGCAACAAACTGGTCCCTTCTGGGAACAATTCCAGCCCTGGATGAGAACTGTCTGAAGGAAATCTTTATGAAGTCTTTTCTCTGGGTCCTGGGACAGACACGTTTCACTGGGGGGCATCAGAGGTGAGTTCTGGAGTTTACCACTCATGTCCCAGGGCCTCAGATTCTGCAGCACTGTAATTAAATATCCCAGTTGCTGCCTTTGAAAACTTGAATCTTTAATCTTAGTGAGGGCAAACAGTCACCCTGAGTTGGTAGAGAGATTGGTGCTTAGATACTAACAGTTCAAGTAATTACACACAATAAACATAGTGCCCATGCACAACAATAACTTAAAAAAAGTAAAAGAGATTACCTATTAGTTACATTGTAAGTAAGAAAGTTTGTAGAGTTATATAGCGTGGCTTATCACCCGTGAGGGTATCCATGCGCTGTCCACGGGCACGGGGAGATAAGGTGATTTGACCGCAATCACAGGATCTTACGCCGACGCAGAGCCGAACACGGATCCCCAGTTCCCAAGTTGGGAAAGTAGGGCCCTTGAAATAAAGACCAATTAAAAAAACTGGATTTTCTACTACTTGTTCTGGAGCCAAGACACAATCGAGAACACAATATGATGCAATTCCTCAAATAGCGTTTGTTTCTATTGGCCATATGTATGAACATATTTCCCCATAGACACAGAATGGGTAAAACCCTTTGATACATCTGGCCCTATGCCTCATATTTTTCAATGGGAAAAGGTTCAAATGTCCACGGCTATCTTCAGAAAACTTCAGGATGTTTGCAAGTTCAAGTCAATGTGGGATAAAGTGCCAGAGAGATGACCGCAATGTATCCAGCATGGATTGATATGTCTAACCCTCACTCTATCTTCTCAGAGGTCCTGGATATAGGAAGCTACAATCTAATGACTTTGAGCCCAGTGGTGAGAACTTCCCAAAAATCAAGAAGCACTATGTTGTCTAAAAGCCCCCCACTCAAAATGAGGGGGGCTGGATGTATAGTGCCACACGCCTGTTTTTCAGACATCTTGAAGTCTAGATCATAGGGCCACTGTGACTCCCACGGTCATTGTTTAGGTCAATAGCCAATTCAGAAGCAACTACAGAGGGAATGCCATGATGGATTTTAGCTCACATCCAATGCACAGGCTTCCTCTTGGGGTTAGCAATCACTAAGGGAGGAATCTGTCCTGCTGAAAAAGCGGTGCATGCACATTAGATGGAATAAAGGACCCCAATTATGGGTGGACCAAGCAGATTTTACTGTGGTGGTCGTAGGCCACATTGCCAAAAGGCATACAGGCCACAACATATGTGCACTTGACCCATGTGTCAGCAGCCATCAATCAGCAGTCTGCTAAGCTCTGGCTTTAGGAGGCATCACCTACCCTTGGCTATTGGTGAGGTTGCACCTTTGGAGCACACCTTTCCCAGCACAGTCTTTTGCATGAAGCACCTCCCGGGTACTCGCACGTTGTTGACCTCGCTGGATGAGGACCATACGTGAGGCTAGAAAAAAAAGCTGACCCGAGGCACAAGGGCCCAGCTCCCTTTGTGTACAGTGACTTTCATCCTTGCAGTAAACACACGGGCAGTGCAATAGTGTCATAAAATGGAGTACGTGGTGCAGAGTCTTTCTGCAAGATATGCCTTTATTCCCTCCAATGCAGGGTGCTGGATGGTCAGTTTGTGCACTCAAGAGGCTCAAGGAGCTTCATGCCAACAAACCGGAAACCACGTCACTGACCAGAGCATAAGACAACATCTGGATGCAGAGCAGAACCCTACACAAGCCACTGTACATTATCACCATACACCATGACACTGAACCTCACTTGACAAAGGATGGCTTGATAACTGTGTGGGGAGCTGGGATTCTGCAGATGAAGGGCCTCTCTTGTACTGCATTCAAGTGCTGCCTACAGAAGCTTTGCTTCTGGTTCTTTAAAGTCTATTTAACCCTCTGATGCATTTTGTTCATGTTTTGGGAATGAGCTGCTCCTTCTTTGTTATAAAGCCCGTAGTGGGAGCTTGGATCACTGGTGGTGGTGTGTTCACATCTTCTTCTGTAGAGTGTGTTTCTGTTGTGGGTTACATGCACAGCACTCTCCCAGTCCTGCATCTGTGTCTCATCAGCTTTGATGCTGTATTCTTTCAGAGAGTTTGCTTCAAAGTGGAGTAGGTTGCAAGGGGATGCTTTTACTGGAATACATTTTGGAGAATCGCTGTTTTGTTTTTATTTTATTTATGCGGTATCCAAGAAGCGCTCACAGATGTGGCATGCTCAGGGGCTGCATCAGAGTGCTTTCAACCACCTGATTAGCATCCATGCCTTATTTGATCAGCACTGGTATTACAAGGATAATTATTCAGAGCTGAGGACTGTGGTGTATGCAGAAGAGTTAAAGCAGTGGAAGCCATAGCAAAGGAAAGAGGGTGGAGCCTGAGATGCTTGTGCAAGCTGCAGATTAAAGGGTGGTCTGAAGATGACCTGGAGCTAGGTGGAGGCAGACAGAGGGGAGTCACTGCAACAGAATTGTCTTCCACTGGTTTTTGTGCAAAAGTGTCTGAACATCTTATCAGCTGAGGGCCAGGCTGGTTTGGAAGGAAGCTTGCCTGAGGGATGCAGGATTAAACAAGCACACACGAGAGATGCATAGCTGCAGGTTCAGAAATAACAGATATCAAAAGAGTAAAGCTACATTAACAAAACAATGCTACAGCACTCAAAATTGAAAATAGAAGAAATCATCATATAAAATGGGTAAAAGCATTAAAATAACTTCTATTAAACAGTTCTGAAAGGTAAAACGAGAAAAAAACTGAAAATAGAATGATCTTGAAAAGGTGTACGTGTTTGCCAGGGTATACAACCTTTACAACAAAACTTTTACAACGACCTACCATTACAACGCAACTTTTACCACGCAAACTATTACAACGCATTGCGCTGGGGGGCGCTCTAGGATAGGGAATAGGTTAATTTACTATCCAATAACCTTCCCTACTATTCACGGGGACTGGAGTTGGAATAGTAAATTAAACTATTCACTATCCAGCGCCTAAAAACATTATGCGTTGTAATGGTATGCGTGGTAAAAACCACGTTGTAATGGTATGCGTGGTAAAAGTATGCGTTGTAACGTCATACATCCGTTTGCCAGAGTGTCTGAGAAACTCATGAAGAGTGAAGACAGACTGCTTATGCTTGGGAGTGGTTGTCCGACGCTAGATGCCTAAAATGGTCAGGGGAGTTACTTTGGGTGCACTGAGAATATGTATGATGAAGTACTCTCTCCAGCAGGGTGTCAAGTTCCAGGGTGTGCTTTCATTGAGAGCAAGCAATATGGATTTGGATCCAGGCATCACTTAGTGGCAGGAAGGTTAACACAGTGGCAGCTGGCATCTACGGGGATGGGGAGGCAGGCAGGCAGGGGCGTGCGTGCAAAATACTATTAAAAATGTTTTACCAAACGCCACGTACTTGCTTCGGACCTTTTCTTGGCAGGAACTGGAACTCCCTTGACCAATCCTGGCGCTGCTTACATACAGCATGTGAGAAGCACCCTGATTGGAAGGAGAAGCCTCACTCGGTGCTCCACTGTGCACTGGAGGCCTGCACTTACTGTCAACCCAATGAAGACAGCTGGGTTGAGAGGTTTAAAGTATGCATGTGTAGCTGACCGGCGCAAGACGGCAAGCCAAAAAGACATGCACACTTACAACAGTGCATAGACAGCCCACCCTCCTCCCTGCTGCTGTCACTCGGCAGCGGCGGCGCCCCCATCATGACACTCAGGACGGGGGATGAAAAACAAATGGTAAAAATTGTAAAAATGTCATTGATTGTAAAGCGTTTAAGAAGACCTCCTAAACCTAAATATGAAAGTCTTTGGGATGTCAAACTAATCCTTGATCTTTTCAATAACTGGTCTGTTAATACTCTCCTCAATAGAAAAAACCTTTCCATTAAGCTGGCTACCCTACTATGCCTAATCTCATGCAGAAGGGTCTCTGATATCGAGGAACTACCATTTTATTTTCATCTCTGGGGCTTTTGGGGGGATTTTTTAGTGGGGCGATGCTCCTCCTCTCCAACTGATGAGCCACCCCTGGGTTTACAACGCAGGCTAGTAGGCTCCGGTCTTAACAGACCTGAGAACGTTTCATTGTGTGGACTTCCCGGCTTGCAGCAGTGCCTCCAAAAGAAATGTTCCAGTTCCAGTGAACTGACAATTGGCCTCTCATATCCAGATTTTTTCATAGCCTTTATTGACTCTTGCTATTTGAAGTTTATCTGGCCTCAGTCAAGCTTGTTATTGTATTGCAAAGACTCAGTGAGTGATGCTTTCAAGCGCCTCGAATGAGCCATGGAGAGTTTTCTTGGCTTTAGCGCTGTCAACCTTTGATAGTCCAGCTTGCAAAAGGAACTCCCCAAAAAGTTGGTGGGTGACATGCCATGTCTTGAGACACAGAGCCTGCGATTGTCAGGTGGTTTTAGAGAATCCGTGAGAAAACAGCTCTCTCCTTCACCTGTGTCCCTCCCTGTGTGTTGCTTCTAAAGCTCTGTGCCAGAAGCTGCAGGTGCAGCAATAAAGCATCAATGTGCAGTGACTCATGGGCACTCCTGGGCAAGGGACCATCAGACGCCGCTTCTCGCCCCCATGTCCTAGAGCGGTTCCACCGGTCACCGTTTCACAGAATATTACTAATTATCATGGTACATGCTGAGCCAAATGATGAGATGTCCTCCTGTCGATGAACACGCAGTGCACTAATGTCTGAGCCAAGTCCTCAAGTACAGTATCCCTGAGCCCACCTTCTGGCAGCACTGACTGTGTATTTCTATGGGGGGGATCATGATGACCAGACGAGGGGACGGATATTAGAGAAGGTGCCACTGGGAAGGAGATCTGCAACAAGGACAGGAACACTGAAGTAACCTTGTTACACAATCAGGGGCATCATTATTAAATTATTACTCAGCGCAGCATCTCACCATACTGTGCTGCGTGATAGGGAAAGGGTAAGAATATGCAGTAATATAGCCTTACAGCCCGCTGTAGAGCGCTATACCGGCTATTAAAGGCCCGCTGCAGTGTTAAAGGCCTGAGCCGAAGGCGAGTGCCTTTAACAAGGGAGAGGGACTTTAATAGCCAGTGTAGCCCAGCTACGAAGGGCTATAAGTCTATTAGAACATTCTGCCACTAGAGGGCAGAATGTTCTTACAAAAAAACAAAGCCTTATGGGAGCGTGAGGGGATTGGAATCCCCTCAGGCTCCCTGAAGCCTTTGTTCAGAGCCAGAGCTGTGAACAAAGAAACATTGGAATGCTGGCGCTCCACGCTTTTACCAGCCATTATAAGCCCGAGGCACTCCATTGTTTCAATGGAGCTGCCAACATTCCAATGTTCTAATTAAAAATATACAGCACATTCCTGTTATTTCCCAGCCCTGGCTCAGAATGTGCACCCAGCCCTTTTGCACCATGTTGCAAGGGTGCCTGCTTTGTAAACAGGATTGTTTTTGTTCATGAAAGGACACCTTCCAGCACAAACAACAATCGCTTGAGACATTTTCCTCTTTCTATAGGTGCTGCAGAATGCTCCCCCCATGGAACGCCTCCCTGGGGCAGAGTAACGCAACGCAGATGTTTGCGCTGTGTTGTATTACTTTAGATTTACTACTACATAAATTGACCGAATGTAATGGAATCTAATAGGTTTTGATCTTAGTTTCATAATTGAAATGAGATTCTTGCCTCGATTAACTTCGACTTTGTGATGCTCCGTGTTTCCGAGCTGTGGTACCTGCAGCTCATGCGCTAACTCAAAGATTTACCACGTTAATGTAGGAGCTGTGCAACTGCGCAGCACAGGACTGCAGAACAGCTCCAGGTTATCTAAAATGATTGAAGGATGTGCTGATGAGCATGGAACTCCACAGAGGAGACCCTACATTGTTCAATGAACAATCAATGCACCTATAGAGAGAAATGTGGCTTTCCTTGCACAAGCCAAAAAAGCCCACGTGCAGCGGTTTTTGGCTGATGTGTGGTACCTGAACACCATATGAGTCCTTCAGTACTGAAATTTAAAAAAAAAAGAAAAGTACCAGGGCTCTCGTCAGGCGGTCACTGCAGCTTGCACCACACATTGCCCCTGCCAGCGCTGCAATGATAGTAACAACATAAGAACTAACCATCACACCCCTACAAGTGTGACAATTCAGTCTATTCCGGGCCCCCAAAGCTATAAGAATGTTTGGGCAGCAGGTAATAACCATTTTTTAAATATATTGAATTGATAATTGACTGTTGTTGGGTTCATATCTAAATTAGACAGACAGTGCCACCTTGTGGCAGACTATCACAATCACTGGTGTTGACGATTAAATGCCGGTGCCAGCACTAGAAACCACCGGCTCAAATTAAGCTCTGTGCCTGTCCTTTAATTTCTACAAGTTAGCCTCTCTTCTGCCTTCATTATGAGAGGCCTGTAATTACGACAAAGCCGGTAAGTTAAATTAAAGCTGTATAGTCATTACATGTAATGCGGTAAAACCACAGGAAACTGTGGCTCGTGAGCTGTGACCGGGATATTTCTTCTTATCAAAGCAGATGAAATATACAGGTGAAATTCTGCCTCTAAACTGGGACTAACATTTGTGAATTTGGGCACAAACACAGCTTCATGTATGTTATTCCCTATTCCCTGCTGGTCTACAAGGGACAGCTTGTGATCCCATGGTAATATCAAGATCTGATAACCCCGGTTTAGGTAATACCGTGTGTGGTATTACAACTAACCGCAAATGAACGCCGGGCATTGAAGTGGGATAAACGCAGTGCTCTGATAGAAGTACCAGCCCGGATCAAGAAATGTGCGCAGCTGTTATAAATCCCAGGCCGAACATGGAAAAATGCATTTTTTTATAGCTTTTAATTAAAAATAAAACAATTCAGTGAATTGTCTTCTCCCTTCCCGCAGCTCGTTGGTTTTAAAAGCTTGTAAAAGCTGGTAAATATTCAAGTCTGACAATGGGGCGGTCCCTTGCTGCGCAGCCCGCAGTGGACCCAAGCTGCCGGCGCTACTTAGCAAACATTTTTATCAGCATCCTAAACAGGATTATTGGCACATGAGGATGCCAGGGTGGCAGCAGCAGCAGCCGGCCAGGGTTGTTGCTGATAACAGGTAGCAACTTTTTTTTATCACTGTTTAAAGAAGCAGTACTACCTCCAAGGAGGAAAAAGCATTGGCAAAACCAAGAGATCTCGCATTTGTGGCCTATTTGATTTGGCAATAGTTTTTAGCCACGTTGCACAGCATGTGTGGCATGGCTACAGAATTTTTAAAAATGCCTTTGACATGGCCAGCCTCGTCATTTTCGACAAAACAACGCAACTGTTTATTTTTCTTTGTAGCTACCAATTCAAGTTGGTTTGGTAACTAAAAAGAGAAAAATATGCATTTTTTTTAAATAAAGGTGGAGGAAGGAACACATGGGCAAGGGGGTAAGGGGTCAACAAGCAACACACAGGTAGGAAGCAACTTGGAGGCCTGGTTGGGAGGGCGTCAGTACCAGGGCCGGACTGGCTACCGGGCAGTTGTGTGTGCTGCCGAGCTAGGGGCTAATTTCTCTGTGGTGGGGGCTTATTTCGTTGATGGGGACCTGCATGCGATTTAAAATAAAAAAAGCAAAACGAATTTCATTTTACACACGCAGGTCCCCATCAACGAAATTAGCCCCCAGCACGGCAGCACACACAACTGCTCGGTAGCCAGTCCGGCCCTGGTCAGTACAGAGCGAATGGGTGAAGAAAGCAGATGACAGAGAGACAGAGCAAAATGGAACACTGGGGGACGCAAATGGGTGAAAGAGAGCAACATGGTTCAGTGGGGGAGAAGCACACAGGTGAGAAAGCAACTGGGGTGTTAGTACACGAGAGCAAGTGCAACATGGACGAGTGCAGGGTGAAGCAAATAGGAACAGAGAACAACACGGAGTGCAAGAGGAAGAAGTACAAGAGGGGGACAGCTGGAAAACACATGCACTCCCATGGAATAACCCGAAAGAAGACTATAGTGCTTTGAAAAGCAAGCAGGGAAAGCATAGAATGCAGTGAAACAAAAGAGATAGTAAAGAGGCAATGCTCCATGGGAGGGACAAACACAAGATTGACAAGCTGGGACAAGTATGGGAAGCAGGCAACTGAGAGTGACTGGAAAATCAACCAAGGGGCTCTAAGGTTGTATGTTATTGATAAGCCCACAATATGTCTTACAAAAGACAGCGAATGCCTTGTCTAGCAGGCTCAATTTAAAAACAACATTATCAATTTCCATATCTTTACTCTAGTTTTAATTCTAAATGAACTTACCAAATATGCCCAAATTTATTTTTCACGTATTGCCAACTTTTTGAGGAGCTTTTCTCCCATCATTATTAATAAAAGCATGGTAGGTCAGACCTATGGCGCACTTTTTAATGGTTCTTTACAAATGTTTTTTGTCAGACTTTAAAAATTAAAGGTAAAACAGGATACTCAACCAAAGAGTACTGTGAGTGAGGTGGCACCAACTTTTGTATTTGTGTCATACTTGTATTTTGTTTGCTGTGAGCATGGAATTCACCAATGGCCTTCTTGGCTCATTAAAAAAACAAATTTTAATTTGATGCCCCATTTAGTCTGGATCCAGTCTTATTGTGCACAAATATCGAGAGGGAGCCTGTTCCAGAATGAGAAACCAGATGAGGAAAAAGCACTTCCCCCATCTTTGGCTTTTCTGATCAGAAGCACAAGCAGAGTCCATTGATTTCTAGACATTGTTCTTTCTGCCCCCCCCCCCCCCCCCCCCGATCTGGATCCATTTGCGCACTCCTTTTTAAGTCTCGGCTGCAGAGAGGTTTCTCTGTCTGTCACAGTCCTATTGTTTTCAGTACATTACATATATTTAGAAATGGTTTTGGGACAGAGTTTCTCATGATTGGATGGCTTTGCTGTCTATCCCAGTTCTCTGATGATGACATTCTGAAGGGGATGCACACACCCCCAAAAAGGGTATCCTGGTTCTAACCTATTGAAAGTTGGGATGAACAGAGCCACAGAGACTCAAGTGAGCACAGATTAAGAAGCAAAAAGGAGAGCTTTAGGAGACTAGAAGTGAGGCTGCTTACGAACAGAGGTAGGCAGAAGGATCCAGTATTTGTGAGCTTAGTAAGAGAAAGCACAATTGTCTGATCTAGAAAGTGGGTATTGAGGACAACCAGCTGGTTTCAGAGAGGCTGAAACAGGAGGGAGAGAAGGTTTATAGGGGAGAAGTCTTTCCTGAAGGTCAAGAGGATGCAATGGCAGAGATAAAGGATTTTGGGGGGAAAAACAGAAAGGAATAGGACATCATCTTACACCCCAGGGGCTCCATATTATATTCTTGACCAGATCCGAGTTATGCCCGAGATGTGGGGGAGGCCTGGCATCCTTTATACACATGACGTGGCCCTGCCATAGAATAGTTCCCTACTGGAACGCAATGGCAAACAAGCTCTCCAGGGTGACGGCGATGGCTTTGGCGGCGACCATAAAACGCGGTTTGCTGAAGGTCAAACCTACAACTAGACTGAGCCAAAAGATGAGGCACAGATTTGCATTGCCAGGCCTACTATTGGCTGAGTGTCAGATAGCTATTCACTGGCTCCCCCGGTGCCCCACCATTCCCCTTGTGAGAGGTGGGTGTGAAGGAGTCGGCTTTGGCTGAGCTTTGCCTGGTGGGATGAGATGAGAATCCGGAGCGGGGCCTTGAACTGTGGGAGGAAATGCTTGAGGAATTCCTACAGGCCCACGGGGATCCAAGCTTAGATCAGGGGAACCCTACTGACTTGCTCACGGGAGGGCAGTGCTTATTTTGAGCTGGTAGGATCCAGTGCTCAGCACCGGCACTTGGTTGTCAGCACCGGACGCTTGTGAGAGCCTGCCAAAAGGTGGCGCTGTCTGGCTAATTTAGAGACGACCACAACAACAGCGAATTATTAATACAATATACTTTAAAAATGACTATTACCTGCGGCCCAAGCCATTCTTACAGCTTTGGGGGCCTGAAATAGTGTGAATTGTTACACTTGTGGGAGTGTGATGGGGAGTAGTTGTGTTGTCACTATCACTGGCAGCGCTGTCAGAGGCAAAGTGTGGTGAAAGCTGCTGGGGCCTCCTGATGAGAGTCCAGGCACTTATTATTATTATTATTTTTTTTACAAATTAAGCACTGCAGGAGGGCCCATGGATGGACCATTGTAGGGGGGGGGGGCAGGGATGTCAGGATGGCGCAGCCAGAATGGAAGAATGCAAGGCTTGGCCTCCAGAGTTCTGAGAGTGGGCCACACAGTGATAACACATGTGTGCACTCTCGTTGAGTTGACCTATCCTTCCTGCACTGAGGCCTTTGGCAGCGCCAATCTGAATGCACTGATTGTTTTCTTCCTAGGCGCTTCCCCTATGCCTGGGCTCAAAAAATATGCCCAGTTTATAACATCCAACCATTGGCTGTCCTGGGAGAGCCGCATCCCCCTCACAGTCCATGGGGGGAGTGGGAGGGGGGGGGTGCACACTTACATCTACTTGTGATTGCTTCATATGTGAATCATGTTCGTATTTTATGTCTGCAGAGCTGAGAGGATGTTTCCATCCATAAAAACTGTATTTACATAGTTATAAAAACACATCTGGGGTAATACATACCAGTTTACATCACGTAAAGATTCACCCTCTCTGGCATTTCTCCTTTTTAAGTTGTAATAAACCGGCTGCAGCTCTCTTTGACAATTAAAGTAGGATGTTTTTTTCACATTAACCAACGTTTTATAAGAGCAAGTGCTCGTAAAATTCAGTAAATTGCTGGTGCGACTGCGTGTGCTCTGTAAGCAGATCTGAGCTGGTGGTAGTCGCACTTCTGGGTGGTATACGGTGGCAGTGGTAGTTTATTTTGTTGTGCGAAGTATAATTTATTAAAATACCACTGACATCAATGCAAAGTATAGGATATGGCCCGATGTGGTGGCAGGGGAGCAGCGAGAACCGAAAAGTTTACTGCTGGGATTTAAACTACTCACAACAGTATATTTTTGTGTTGTGCATTTCATTTACATTTTTAAAATTGTTTCAAATTACCTCCAGGCATGGCAAAGTCTAATCTTAAAAAACACAAACCCTTGATATTTATTCCCAGGAAGAATCAAACCAGTGGTGTAAGTATGAGGGAGTTATTTTTTCCACAGCACACTGCATTTCGAATAAACACTAGGCGCTTTAATGCTTGTGAATGGTGCTTGAATGAGTGCCCTACAAAGTGAAGCCTGATGTAAGGGGAGAACACTGGTTCACCCTGGTTGCCTAAGAGCCTCATACCTACTTAAGGTAAGAAGGCAAAACTGAATGAATGCCCATTCACATATTGGCCTTGCTGCTGAGACTGTCAACAAAGATGCTTAGAAAAACACAGGTGTGCAAAGGTGTCTCCTGCAGGCTCAGGTGCCTTGATTTCACAGAACATGCCTCAGTGGATATTTATGCCAGCAGACTGAATTTTGTAATGAGATTAATTAGCTCATACATAGGATTTTTAACAATATGGTGGAATTTATGAAAAATAAGCTGAGGTTACAAACGCTGCAGGAAAAAAGCTTGGTCTTCGACAAAGATTGGAGCACTCCCATACTCGAAGTTGTGTGCATAATCACACGTTACATGTGTGTCATTTTCCATCCTGGAAACGGAAATGAAAGCCGGGGGTACGGAAAGAGGGAAAAGACAGGATAGATAGCAAAGGAAAAGACAGGGACGCGAGGTGGGAACGGGGGCCCTCCCCGAGGTGAAAATAAGCAGCCTGCTCCGGGCAGAGGGGGCCCCGGGACAGGAGCGTCGACAAGGGCAACACAAGACGGGGGACCCCTAGCCGCAGAAAGCTGCGTCGAATCTGAAATTCAGGCGGTTTCAGCACCTCGGACAGAGACCTCTTATGATTCGCTTAATAATGCCTGGCTTCAGGATGTCCCTCTTCAGCTTCCATGGATCTGATCTGTACCTGTTAGCATCTCCCACTCCTCTGACCTGGCTTCAGCACTTCCTTTTAGGTATATTAGTTTATTTTTTTCCCCAACGAAATTACATTTCATGACTGATTTATTTTGTATTTGGAGGTTGTTGGAATGTCTATTTTTGTTCATGTGTATTTTGTGTACAGCAGGGCTTTAATTGGGATTTTAAAAAGGCGTGGTCCCTAAAAAGGAGCGTCCCGCATAATTAGAGCGTGGCTTATTTATGTAAACTAAAATTCCTGTTGAGTGCCACCCTGTCCACACATTTGCAGAGAATCACAAGTGCAAGTGTCATATCTGTGCTCTCTACTAAGAGGCCGAAGAATGGATTACATGGGTTCTGAACTCCTTTTTTCACCCACTGACAGGCAAAGAAAGAAACTCACACTAACTTCAGTCTCAGCTCAGTCGAGGCCCCTAGAATCAGCTGGGTGGGATTCAATTCAAATCATGCAACATACAAGAGTAATATTCTGCCTGGAAAAAACACTATAATATAACATCCTGGAAATAGGGAGCACTCTTAGAGAATGCAATATTAAGTAAAGCATGTGAAATATATGCAGAAACAACATAAATTACCTTAACTTTTTCACACTTACTGTTCAGAAATCAACCCGGTGTTTTTGCAGTGTCAATGCCTGTTTTTAAATACTACTGGGACTGAAACCACTGGTGTGCAGTAAAAGAAAAAAAGTTTCTCATTAGAGAGCCATGTGGTACAATGTATTAGTGCCATTAGCGGCAACTTCCCCCACCCACAGTCTGAGCATGCAAGAATAAATAAATACACAAGACAACTTTTGTTCTGGGAAAATATTGCTGCAGGTTTATTCCATACAAAAGTATGCAATATGGTGGGTTATCTTATGGGCGATCCAAGGGCGAGCAGCTGTACCAACCTATGCTGCCCCTGCCTGCCTGATGAGACAGCACTGTGGGACACCCAGACAGGGATGTATGACATCACAACGCATGCTTTCACAACGCATGCCTTTACAACACGGTTTTCACAACGCATGCCTTTACAACGCATAGTGCTTTGGGGCGCTGGATAGTGAATTGTTTAATTTACTATTCCAACTCCAGTCCCCGTGGATAGTAGGGAAGGTGCTGGATAGTAAATTAAACCTATTCCCTATCCTAGAGCGCCCCCCAGCGCAATGCGTTGTAATGGTTTGCGTTGTAAAAGTTGCGTCGTAATGGCACTGCGTAGTAAAAGTTGCATTGTAAAGGTTGTCTCCCCCCAGACAGTGCTACATCTTGTAAATGTAAATGTAAATTGATACTTGTATAGCGCACTACTCACCCGCAAGGGTCTCAAGGCGCTTGTACGAATACCGCTGTGGAACCCATCCTGGCTTTCCCTGTGAGGTGTCCACTCCTGGGCACCCCCATGGTGGAGGCCAGGCATCCTTAGCGTTGTGGGGGCCGTTGTGGAGATTAAGCAAGCTATTGCCCAGAGTTGCAGAGTGGGACCCATGATTGGAATAGGCACCGAGGCGAGAATTATCAGGTCCGTGGAATTTTGAGCCCAAGACCCGCCGAGGCGGGGAATTGAACCCTGGTCCCGGGCTAGACCTCTGCATCAGGGTCTGCCGCTCTAACCATTGAGCCACACTTCTCCTTTGGTGATCCTCTTTCGAATCACGTGACACGTTGGTCTCTTATTACTCACGCCCTTTTCTCCAAACCTAGCTGTGTTGCAGGGTTGGAGAGAGCAGGCAGAGGCTCACAGTCTAACTGAAAGCGCAAATCATTGGTGCTCAGGCCGATCCTGACGCTGCTTTCAGCAGGGGAAATGGAGTCTGAGCTACAGAAAAACACACTGTCAAGAAATAAGTTTTACTGTGTACAAGAAACTTCTAAGCAACATATGTTTCTCGCCAAGCTTGCTAAAATAAACAGACTTTCACAACAGCAAAAACACTTTTTGACAAGATGCAAGGTAAATAAATAAGGAATCGTTATGGAGTTTTGCACCTAGTCATATCTGTGCCGGGTGCAGCGTTTCACCTCAGTATGTTTACTTGTAGGAGAATGAATGTGAATCTTGCTGAACAATCATTAGCAACACCATCCGCCCACCCAGCTCTTCTCACAGCAATCTGTCTGCCTCAGAAGTAGGGGTGGGCATAACTGGCGCAATTCTCTCTAGCGTAATTACTGCATAATGACTCGTAAGTATGCATAAGTACGTGAGAAGCTTAATCCTGCATTTAGCGATATTTTTTACGTGCAAAATGCACCCTTTTGGTCAAAATGGGCCACAGAATGCATTTTGCACTAAGCAAATAGCACTAAATGCTACAGAACACGAACAGCAGAAGCCAGCAGCAGGTCTCTCAGGTCATTGTTCCTGTCCTCCCGCAGTAAGATTTTTGCCCCAAACTACACTTAATTACTCAAACTGGCATATTCGCATAATTTCAGAAATTTTGCATCACAAGAGTAATGCAAAAATACTCAAGCTATTTTGAATACTCTGGTATAATAAAAATTTCACCCAGGCCTACTAAGAAGCCATTGTGCCATCTTTTACCCCTGCATCTAGGTTTTATACAAAATGTCCGTCAGATTAGCATGTTTAACCCATTCCGTGCTCGCGTCGGCCGTTGGCCGCACGAGCACTACCTTCCGGATGCTGCGCACGACCAACGGCTGACGCAGCCCCGCCCACTGTGTCGAACGCCCGCACTGCGGTGGAATGTCCTCCGCGGTAAATGGGTTAAACAAACAAGACAAAACTGGTCAAGAAGAATTGGGACAAAAAAAAATGAAAAAGAAAACACAAAAGAAAATCTAAAAGAAAAAGGAAGGGAAAATATGGGCAGACTGGAGAAAAAAATTAAATAGCTAATATCGAGAATGGGGCAACAGGAACATTTTGATTGCTATAGTCATTGACTAGTAATTCGATTATCAGAAATAATTGTATAATGTTGAAATCGATGTTTTATCTTGAGGTCTGTGTTTTTGCCAAATAACTAACATTGATCTATCATTTCCAATTGATATTTGCCAATGCACGCAAAGATTGTGATTGGAAAATTGTTTTTCTTCAAATCCATGCTTCACTGTGCCATTAACATGTTCTGCCCACCAGTAATTTGTCAATTATCTTAATCCTAATTTTTTTTAAAGAGAATAGCAGAGCATACTGCATGGATCAGAAATGAGAGTATCCCTTGTGGGTTTGCATTTCTTAGAATGCCTTGGTAATGATCACTCATTCCTGAAGGTTCATGGGATATGCCTACGAAGAAGACACTGCATAGGACATCATCGTGAACTTAAATTGTGCCACCATGACCCTGCATCGATACTATTTTGTCCATAATGAAACAGCCTGGCCTTGTCCATGATGAGTATTGGACTATTTTCTTAGTTAGTGGACCTATATTATTATATTTTTATTTCAAGTTCTTTCAAACGTCTTCATTTCTCATTTGGGAAGTTTCTTTCTATGATGTTGCCAGAGTTTATATCAACTTAAAACATTTATGGTCTCTTTTGAAAGAGGTTTACGTTATTGTTGATACATTTATAGGGAGTAATTGCTCATTTTTCAATGGATTATTATATTATTAATTTGAGCTTCCATTTCCATGTAATCTTTTTAGTTATTTAATGCTGTTAGTTTTAGAATAAGCACTTTGCTGCTTGGACGTATGAAGTTTGATCCGCATTACATCTGCACAATCCAAGCTACACACCTAATGATGTATTTGCATTTTTCATTGCTTTGTAAGCAGCTTCTTTGTGTTTATTTTGGAGTGGTGTTCTGTACTCATACATTCATGTCATTGTCAGCTGCAGATTGGCTGTATATTACTGGCTAGCTGGTAGACACCTGAATTTGTTTTCCTGCCTGGATATGAAATAACGATGGATTAAACCCAGATCTGTGACTCGGGGTGAATGTTTTGCCAATGTGCAACGTCCGTCCATCAGCTTGTGTGTTTTGCTGTTAGCCCTATGTGGGAAGGGTATGCCCAGACGTGGGTCCTGTGCTCTCCACGCCACTGGAGTCAAGCTATCCTGGCTGATGACGGCTGATAGCCAGAAACCGGTCCTTGGATGCTTGATTCCGGTCCAGGAAAGACATGGCTTGGCAGTTCGGGCTGGACTGTTCCCATGGGACACAGGGTCAAGACTGATTTGCATACGCAACGTCTGAACTGGGGTGGCGTGGTGAGCAAAATAACGATAGATTAAACCCAGATCTGTGACTGGGGGTGAATGTTTTGCCAATGTGCAACATTCCGTCCATCACCTTGTGTGTTTTGCGGATATGGAATGTGGCACTGAAGAAAGGAGTCTGAGCTGGCCCATTGGTGCATGAGTGACTGCCGCCCACCTCCCACCCTGCACATTCTTAGTACCTTTTGCATTTTTTTAAACGAATAAAGACTTTTGTATCTTGTCGTGAGGTCTAGCATTAAACTGTTCTGTAAGAGGCAAAGACATTTGGCATTCCACGGGATTAGCAGCATGCCTCAGTGGTCTGCTGGAGTTCACTGATTATTCAGAGCAGAAGAGGCCAGATTAGAGACACTCACAAAAATTAAATCAAAGTTGAAGGGCCTTTTTAGTGTATATAAGACATTACCTGCTCTCTGTCCACATTAGAGATTGGCCTCTTGGGAGCGTTCAAATTACTTCGGTATGCACCAGTGGTAATAGCGGCCTTTCAAATCCCCTTTTCCATTCTCTGAAAATAAAACGTTACAGCATGAGTGGAGAGGGGTATTAAAAATGAAAACCTTGAATGTTTGGTCTGCTAGATACATTTTAGCTCTAGATTATATCCACAGTCGACCAGTAAAGCAATTTAATGACTATAGCTCTTGCATGCGTGAGGTACTGCAGCGAGCATTTTACGGCGTTGTATCGCTCACCGCCTCTCCTGGGTACTGTGTTCCTGACTATATGGAAGGTGAATTTCCAAACCCTCCAATTAAACTCTCCAATATCCTTTTGTAGATGGAGATGTAGAACCTTGGGTTGATGGCCCAGCCTTCCTGTCCTCCTCCTGCCCTCCTCATTACTAGAGCTGGGGTCGGTCATCCCTTCTGCTATAGGATATACGAAACAGGGAGAAAGGATAAAGGATAAAGATGCTTTTGGTAGCTGGGAAGCTGTATCCTAAAGCAATGACTTACAAGATGTGTGGAGTGAGCACATGTTGCTTTGACTCATTGATTTTTTGCTGCCATCTTGAATTTTCACTCTGGTCCATGTGGAATGCCAAAAATAAATTAATACATACACAAATAAATAAAAGATGACCAACCCCTAACTACTCCTGAGGCGGCAAGCCAGGAGCGCTGATAGAATTTATTTTTAAATTGTACATTGTATTGTTTGTACCTGTGTGCTGTGTGCTGATTTTAAAGTTTACAGGCATCTTGGCATCTCCCCCTGCCTCTTCGGGAGCTCCCTGACAGCCGACTTGGGCGCTGCCTTGGGGAGTCCTCCCTCGCTGTTGCCATCTTTCGCGGGCGAGTAAGCCCCGCCCACCTTTTAGGCCACGCCCCCTCCTACCGGCTCAAAAGCGCGCGCTGATCACTAGCGCGCCCTCCTAACTACTCCTGAGGCGGCAAGCCAGGAGCGCTGATAGAATTTATTTTTAAATTGTACATTGTATTGTTTGTACCTGTGTGCTGTGTGCTGATTTTAAAGTTTACAGGCATCTTGGCATCTCCCCCTGCCTCTTCGGGAGCTCCCTGACAGCCGACTTGGGCGCTGCCTTGGGGAGTCCTCCCTCGCTGTTGCCATCTTTCGCGGGCGAGTAAGCCCCGCCCACCTTTTAGGCCACGCCCCCTCCTACCGGCTCAAAAGCGCGCGCTGATCACTAGCGCGCCCTCCTAACTACTCCTGAGGCGGCAAGCCAGGAGCGCTGATAGAATTTATTTTTAAATTGTACATTGTATTGTTTGTACCTGTGTGCTGTGTGCTGATTTTAAAGTTTACAGGCATCTTGGCATCTCCCCCTGCCTCTTCGGGAGCTCCCTGACAGCCGACTTGGGCGCTGCCTTGGGGAGTCCTCCCTCGCTGTTGCCATCTTTCGCGGGCGAGTAAGCCCCGCCCACCTTTTAGGCCACGCCCCCTCCTACCGGCTCAAAAGCGCGCGCTGATCACTAGCGCGCCCTCCTAATTACTCCTGAGGCGGCAAGCCAGGAGCGCTGATAGAATTTATTTTTAAATTGTACATTGTATTGTTTGTACCTGTGTGCTGTGTGCTGATTTTAAAGTTTACAGGCATCTTGGCATCTCCCCCTGCCTCTTCGGGAGCTCCCTGACAGCCGACTTGGGCGCTGCCTTGGGGAGTCCTCCCTCGCTGTTGCCGTCTTTCGCGGGCGAGTAAGCCCCGCCCATCTTTTAGGCCACGCCCCCTCCTCCTCCCCTTTTTTCCCTTGGATCCCTGTATAAAAATATGTGTTTGGGCCGGAGGCGCAGCGGACGGGCGCAGCGGGCGCGACGATGGCGCGCCGAAGGCGCGCCAAAGGCAAGCCCGTCTGCGCCCGTCCGCGACAGTCCGGGGCCAGGGGCACGTCACTCTGCCCCCCACATTGCCTATACCCCTGACCAGCTCTACCACCTTCAGGGACCATGGTCTATCCCAGCCCCTATCTACTCCCATATTTCCCGTCTTGGCCTCTGTTCTGTTACAGCTCCTTTGATTTCCCTGCCTATAGTTGACTCCTCACGTTCTGCTGATGACATGAACTTACCGACAGCCCCCAAACCTCTCAAAGCACTCTACCTTAATACTAGATCTGCTGTCGCTCATGCGCACGAACTTTCGGTCCTGTTGGACCTTCATTCACCAGACCTTCTCTTCCTAACGGAGACTTGGTTTGGTGATGACTCTCTTCCTGCCCTTTTAGCCACTCTACCGGCCCAATATTATGCCCTTCGAGCTGACCGTCCCGCTAACAGAACCGGCGGCGGTGTAGCGGTCATCGCCCGGACTGACCTTCCTTTTCAAACTCTATCTCTGCCTGCCATTTCAACCTCTGAATACTTGGTTATTCGCACTACTGCCACTACCCCCTCTTTGACTTGCTTCCTTATTTATCGTCCTCCCAAATCTCCCTTGCTGTTCCTTCATGATTTTTTGGAAGTATTGGCCACCATTACTGTCAATAATTCTTCAATCTTACTCCTTGGTGATTTTAATTTTTGGCCCTCCGATCCCGCCGAATGCTCCTCGTCTAAGGAGTTTTCTGAAACCCTTCAATCTTTTAGTTTCACTTCACATGTTCATTCTCCCACCCATATTAAAGGTCATGTACTTGACCAGATTTGGTCCCTTAACTGCCCGGTGGATCTTCTCTCAATCTCCCCATGCACTTGGTCCGACCATTATCTTGTCTCATTTTCCCTCCCTGTGCACTCCCCTGTCAAACACCCCCGCCCAAAAAATATCTGGGTTCGAGCTTGGGGCCGAGCCAATTTGGATGATCTCTCGGCCTCACTCGCTGCTTCCCCCCCCTCATTAAAGGGCTTATCCACCTTTTCACAGGTTAAGGCCATAGAACAGTGGCTGTCCTCAGGTTGTGTGCTGTGGCACCGCTCAAACGTATCACCTCTAAGCGCGACAAAGACGCTAACCGTTGGTTCACCAAAGAGCTGAAGGCCACCAAATTAGCGGTACGACGCGCTGAGCGAGCTTGGCGGAGCAATTATAGCCCCATTGTACGTTTGGAGTATGTCACCATTTTGGCCAAGTACAAAAAAGACATCTTGGAGGCCAAAACTATCTATTTCTCCTCCAAAATATTGGCTGCGGAAAACCAGTCCAAAGAAATATTTGCCATTGTCCACAACCTGGCGTTCTCGGACAGGTCCACTCTTAAGCCTGCCCCATCCGAGGAACTTTGTTGTTCCCTTAACAATTACTTCATCCATAAAATTGTGTCCATTAAGGCCAACATTCCCCCTTCTTCTCCCTCTTTCGTTGACCCCCAGTGTCCCCCCCCTAAGGCTGAATTCACTTCGTTTCCCCTTATGACTAGAGATACTTTGTCCACCTTAGTTCCCCTGGTTAAGTCTGGCTCCCCACGTGATCCTTGCCCTGCTCACGTTCTTCGTCACATTTTTTCCTTATGTCCCGACCCTCCACTTCACTTCCTAAATAGCTCACTTGCTCAGGGTGTGGTACCTGACCCTCTGAAATCGGCGGTGATTGTGCCCATCCTGAAAAAACCTGGTTCGGACCCCTCTGTGCCTGCCAATTTTCGGCCCATCTCCCTGTTGCCATTTCTGGCAAAGGTGCTCGAGCGCCATATGACCTGCGCACTGAGCACCTTTGTGGAGATGCATGGAGCCCTTGCCCCCCGTCAGGCCGGCTTTCGCCCCGCACACTCTACGGAGTCCGTGGTCATTTCTGTCTTGGACAGCCTCAGGGAGGGTATGGATACCAACCAACGCCAGGCCTTGGTGCTCCTCGACCTCTCAGCCGCCTTTGACACGGTGGATCATACCATCTTACTTTCCCGTGTCGGGGCGGCGGGGGTCGGGGGGACGGCCTTGGTCTGGCTTTCCTCCTTCCTGAGGGACCGCACCCAGGCTGTTCGCCTGGGTGATTTTACAGCGGACGTCCGGAAAGTTCAGTGCGGGGTCCCACAGGGCTCCTCCCTTTCCCCCCTTTTATTTAATCTATACATTGCCCCCCTCATTTTTTCTCTGCAACAGATGGAGGTCGCCGCGTTCAATTACGCGGACGACCTCCAGCTTGTTTTTGATCTGTCTTCTTCTTCTTCCTCTGCTCTTAACTTTCAATCTATCATGCTTCACATCAGGGACTGGATGAACCACAACCACCTTAAACTCAACCCCGATAAGACCGAGTTGGTGTTGACAGGTGGTTCATCCAGCCCCTGGACCCCTTTGTTTTGGCCCCCTTCCCTTGGTCCCTCTCCCACTCCTGCTACCTCAGTTAAAACCCTTGGCATTAAAATTAATTCTCAACTGTCCCTTCACTCCCAGGTTAGTTCTGTGGTTTCTGCCTCTTTTCTTGCACTACGTACTATACGCAGGGTGTCCCGTTTTTTTTCATTCTCCGCCCTCAAGCTTATCATTTTGGCCATGGTGGTGTCCCGCCTGGATTACGGGAACGCCCTGTATGCGGGTATTCCTGCATATAGTTTACGGCGTCTCCAACTCATCCAGAACCAGGCGGCCCGCCTGGCCTTTAATCTCCCAACATTTCATCATTCTACCCCTCTCCTGAAGTCTCTACACTGGCTGCCTGTACAGGCCCGAGTCCAATTTAAGATCGCCTCCATCACCTTTTTGGCTCGGTTAGGCTCAGCTCCAGCCTTTATCTCTTCAGAGATCACCCAGTATGTTCCGGGTAGAGAGCTCCGCTCGTCCACCCAGGCCCTTCTTACGGTCCCTCGGTTCCGGAGGAAGAAGTGGGGAGGCTCTAAATTTGCCACTCTGGCTCCATCCCTGTGGAACTCTCTCCCTTTGGAAGTTCGATCCCTTACTGTTTATTCACACTTTCGGAAACAACTCAAGGCCCATCTATTTAAGAAATCCTTTGAATAGTTCCTTCTGGCCCCCTGTTTCTTTCTTTCTTCTCTCAGTAGTATGTTAGTGATAGCGCCAAGAAGCCGCTGGTGTATGTGCGCTCCTATAAATAATTTTAAATTCAATAAAAAATTCAACCCCATCTGATCTGCCCATTTACTACATTTTTGCAATATCTCTATACTTGTCTCCCCTTGCTGTGAAAACCTTGGGTTTTTCTATGATATTTCACATTCCACCATCAACCATGCCTACTATGATCAAATCTGTCAGATTTGTGTGATCTGTTCCTTTCTCTTTTTCTCGGTTGTTTAATTCTCATTTAACTTTTATTATACGCTCCCAACCTGACTATTAATTTGCTCTTCTTTTTAGTCTTCCTTTGATTCTCTGCACCCTGTCGTCACTTCAGATTGCCTCTGCTTTTCTTACTCCAACTATTCCCTAGCATCCTCTCTTGCCACTGGCTTCACTTTGATCTGTGCCTTCAATTGTGTTTCCTTACTGTTCTTTCTAAATGTATTCACTGACAATTTCCTGTCTGTCTCCCCAGATTTGTGTAATCCTTTGAGCTTAATTCCACGGGTTTACTTACTTGCTATGTTATAGTGCAGTCATTTGTTACAGAAATGAAACATTCTACCCCATATACACATCACTTTTTGCTCTTTTTCACCATATGTATCAAATTACTAGAATATGTTGTCTTTTTTGTCTGTCACAATTTGTTGTGCCATTACTTGTGCTTGTTTTCGTTCTGCTTTCAAACAAATCATCAATTTACAATACTCCTTCCTGTACAGTGTGGATTCCGCCAATGCCCCCCTTGTTGTGTTTGATCAAGTTTGTCTCTAATGTGTCTTATTTATTGTGCAGTTGAGTTACTGATTTAGCAAAATCATTATTTAAAAAACAAACATTAGCAAAGTCAATAGGTCTGGCATTGGCTGTCGGCTTTAGGATGTGCCAATCCTTATTTTCTTTGCAAGTGGCATTTTTGAATGAAGACATGCAATGCAAAAGCGCCCTGGCAGCAGTGTTAGGTCAGCTGATTGTCCCTTGACTGAGTAAAACATACATTCGCAGATATCTATGGACCCGATTAACAAAGGTCAACTTAGTCTAAGTTTCCTACTTTTTGGTATTACAACGGTAAGTTACTACTAGTAACTTTACTACTAGTAAATTTACTAATAAGTAAAGTTACTAGTAGTAACATTACTAGTAGTAAAGTTACTAGTAGTTGCTTAACTTTGTGAATACCAAAAGTAATAAACTTAGACTTAAGTAGTAAACTTAGGTCTAAGTTTAGTACTTTTTGGTATTCAAAGTACTACTAATAAAATTACTAGTTGCAAAGTTACTAGTAGTATCTTACGTTTGTCAATACCAAAAAGTAGTAAACTTAGAATTACGCCTTAAGTTTACCTCTGTGACTCAGGCCCTACATATCTATAAATATTCACTGGAAACGCTAGGTGTTAGCAGCAGGCCCCATACCTTAGTATACACAGATGAAAGTTCTACATCTCAGGTGCTTTCACGATTTTTTTCCTGGAAAAGATTCTCTTCAAGAGTGTGTTTACTATCTCTGCATACCTATATGACAAACGTATGTGTTCCCAAACAACAGCCACATTTGCGTGTTTTGTCTAGGTGCTAGGGCCTGAACAGAACAGAATAACAAAGGGCATTGTTGTTGACCTTGTCTACATGTTCAAACTAAATCCCAGGAAAGAACAGAATGCAGAAAAAACAGCGTGTTCTGTGTGAAAGTACAGTATAGCACAGAGCAAAATATGTCTGTAGTGTAACGTGCGCAAAGCAGAGGACAGTCTGCAATGTGCTCATGCTAACATAGAGAAAACGACAATGGGCTTGCACAGGAAGGGTTGATAGTGAGCGGAGCGATGAATTCGAGGATGGTGTAGCAGAAACTGGGGCATGATCCGGGGTGTCTGTAGGCATAGGGGCCCCTGGTGGTCTTTTTGCCATCAATTTGGAGTTGGAAATTGAGGTGTTCCATGATCAGTGTGGTGCTGTCTTCGGTGGTGGTGCAGCAGATGGTTTCTTTGTGTATTAAGGTTCCTGCCTTCATCTTGTTTGTTGGTGCGGTTCTGGTGTGCCATCTTGTAGCGGTTGGGCGTCATGGTGGCGATTTCGGGGGTGCAGGAGGTGTTGACCTAGGTTTCAGTGATGAATATAATCCCGGAAGTGAGGGTGTTGATGGGGTCCCAGATTTCGGTGGCGTTTTTGCAGATTGATCATTGATAAACACTTTAATTTCTTCTGTGAGTACAAGCTTAATTATAGAGGGTCGTCTAAAAAAAACTTTAGTTTAAACAATTCACTGAATTTCTACCATATATCTAGGCTGCCTCTAAACTGGCTTCAGTCTTCTGGAAACCTGACCTCCCAAATTTGGCACTCTACTCAGATGAGAGATATTCTATTTTGTGTACACTGGGAACGCAATCTCTTGGCTGATTCATTTCATTAAATGCTAAGACACTCAGCAACTGTCATGGCAAAATTCAATCTGGTTGATGTCAAGAAGAACTTCTCAGTGGCTGCCAGAACTAGAAACTTTGGGCCTCATTATGATGCCAGTCGGACTGACTGTTTGACCGTTGTCCTTGCGCAACCTTTCCAACCGTCGAGGCCGGGAAGCTTCCTCCCACCGTATTACAATGCAATTGCTGCTACCACATCGGTTTTATCTATGGCGGAGCACATATCCCGAAATGTCTTGCTGCATTTGTGTAAAAAACTCACAAGAAACATGCACATTGTACACACATTCGTGACCTGTGTTGGAGTATGCCTTGTGCACCATGTACCCCATCGCTGGAGTGTGGTGGAATGTGCACAGTCCAGTCAATGGGGATACATACTACATGAGGACATACTTGAATTCCGGCATCCACAGGATCGTATTCATCGAGATTCAGTGGCCCAGGTGTAGAAGGGACCTGGAGGAAGGGATCCACGGTGGAGACTGCTGGAGTGGAGCGGATTTCCTTCAGTATGCACCCCAAATCCTTTTTTTCCGATGATACGAGGCAGGCGGTCAGACGCCACGTTTGGGTAATCAGAAAGCCTCATCATAATACAGACGGCGGTCAGAGATCCCTCTATTGCTCTATGGCTGCTGTTTTTCTCCGACCACCAAGGCGGTCGGAGAAAAGCTGTGGGAGTCGGCGGTCTTGCAGCAGTCGATTGGGGTACAGGATACATGAATTGTAATCCGGCGGTCGGAGCGAACGCTTCTGACGAGGCTGTAGTAGTCCAGCCTCTTCCTACAGGACCACGGACGACGTAATCAGCCCAAAGACACAAAGCACTCCAAATTGAGGGACTGATTCACAAACTGCACTTTGTAGTAAGTTTTAAAGTACTATAGTAGTACTCCAAAACTTACTACAAAGTGCTATTCACAAACAGCACTTTTTGTTGTAACTTACACTTTTGTAGTAAGTAGCTTCCTCCATTATTTTCTTTAGAATGGTGTTGCTGTACCAGTGGCTGGCCATGTGCAGAGCTGGACTTGCTTCAAAACTGCAGTTAGTGAATACAGAAAAGGTGCAAAACGAACTTGAAAGTGTAAAGTTACTCAAAAGTATAAGTTACCTTTGTGAATCAGGCCCAAACTGTGTTGAGTCTCTAAATGTGTCTTACCTTAGATTTGACACTCTATTGAGGAGTACATCAGATATCCCAGCGAGAGCGTGTACTTGATCTAGAAATCACCATATGCAGAAGTTCAATCCTGGGACAGTTACAAAAACAACACAAATTACTTTTTCAGGAAAGGAAACAAGCACTAACTGGGAAATACATCAAAGTTACTCCAGCGAGCTCACGGTGCATGTGTGGAATAAGAGAATTATGGAGAAAGATCAAGGGAACCATTATTGGTGAGTCAAACCTTTATAGCAGACAGAGAAAGATCCATAATGGGTTTTAAAGCAGGGATCAGAAGTAGCCAGAGCAGAGGGATTGGCTTTTAACATTTACAGAACATCTCGAGAGCCAGATAACAAGGACACAGTATGCCTGAAAGCAAAGTGCTGCTCAGAGGGCGTGGCCAAGAGATAATGCTAATGTGCAGGATAAAGCTGCACTGACATTCAAAGGAGGGGAGAGTGGAGCTGATGCTTTGAAACATTATAAGAGAAAGTACAGTGATGGGTTTGTATGATTGAAAAGTGTGGAAAGAGCCAGTGAATGTTATATATATTGTATATTCTTAATATTTAATTTTTACTTAAGCACATTTGCACTGGTTAATTTGAATTTGGAATCAACTAAGATAAGGCGAAACTTCCATAGTTATTGCATGGAGATCCAGGTTTTTAACTGTTTTCAAAACTATTAAAGTTTTAAAAATTATAGAAGATATGGGAAAGTGAGATCAGAAGTTGGCATGACTGAACACCATGTGTTTTTTAAAGAATTAAAGTCCAGTAGACTATTGTGGAAAGTTCTGATGTCACCTTTAAGTAGAAATAATAGACCTTTTCCAGAGGGTTGTGGGCTGGCCTGGCGTCACGCTTAGGGAGGGGCGGTTTTGCAATGTTATGAATTTCAGTCCTCAAATAGCCGCAGCCGCATTGTGGTCAGGAGATGCTGACAACCGCAGGACGGTAGCGGTCGGTGGTGGGACTAGCTGCCGGGCGGTGACGTGGGGAGGGGCAGGGTGGGGGGTAGTAATCTATGGATTACAGAGGATTACAGGTGAATAAACATTTACATAAATAAAACGGATTTCGTTGCGCGCACTGCATCGCATTTGGGGATGCAGTGCACGCAACAAAATTTGTTTTATTTATTTATATGTTTATTTACCTGTAATCCTCCGTAATCCATAGATTACTACCCCCCCCCCACCCTGCCCCTCCCCCTCCCCCTCCCCACGTCACCGCCCGGCAGCTACTCCCACCACTGACCGCTACTGCCACAGGAGGTTGAGGCAGTTTCTGTTACAACACCAGAGGTGGGATAAAAATGTAGTACCAGTGACTATGTGTCGTTGTTCATGGGTTCGGGAGGAGAGTACCCGCGGGTGCAACCCTGGAGAGATGGCTGCAAGATACAAATCTACACTGTGGCCACAGAGAAATCATCCCGAAGCTGCAGAGAATACAGGATTGTGCAGCCCCAATGTGCTGGAATTTCAAGAAACCGGCCCAATTAACCACACCAGAGACAGAGCGGCCCAGGTTTGCGGCGGTGGACGGGATGCAACCCAGAACCCGCCACACTGTGTTCAGCATGTGTGGGATCCTTGACCCAAAGTGTCTTGAGGACCGGAGACCTCGCTATATCCCTGACCTCACCTGGGGTTCACAAATGCAAAGCTGATCACCAATGAATGAGTGAGCTGGAGATGGTACCGGGTCAGAAAGATGGAAGAACTGGGACTTCAGCGCCTCGAGTATAGCTCCAAGAAGTTACCCAACCAAGCTCCCAATCCAACCAGCCCTCAAAAGAACCCTAAAGACAAGCCTTCTTAGGAGGTCTTTTCTGATGACCAAAACCATATAGAGTCTCCCTTGCATGAAAGAACTGCTCCCCCAAAAGTCAGACCCCCCCTTAAAACACCATCCAAAGTTGTCTTGAGTATTCTCCTTGCTGAGGCCTATCTTTTCACCAAATGGACGAAGGACAACACGTGGCGGCTTCCTCCAATGCGCGTCTAGCGCTGTGAAGTGGCTGATGGGCGACAAAGCAGCAGGGTGCAAACGACAATATGGAATGGATCAATAAATGCTCCCGTTTCACTTAAAGCTCTCTACGCCGCCATGAATGTATAATTCTGCACTCTTCATAATGCAATGCATACTTCAGGTTTGTGCAATAAACGCCCAATTGCTGATTACATTTTATTGTTTGTTTTGAGGTTTTTTTTTAAACAAGGCATTTGCAATTCCACAGCAGCTCTTAAAAAGGTTCGGCTGCGTGCCACGATTCCTAGAAGTTTTAGCATTAATTAACTAAGCCGATGTATCAGTTAATCATCCGAAAATTGCCTCAGGCTTTCATTACAAAAACTCCTGGAAGCAGCGATACAATTCTTATCTCACAAAATTGATTCAGGTGTTAATTAAAAACAGCAAAAGGAAACAAAGCAACAAAATGGCATCTTAAAGTGTTCGTTTTCGGAAGAATAAAGTGGATCCTGTCGTCTCTGGTGTAATAAATAGAAAACCCTTTTTTTTAATTTTGCCCCTAGAAAGTTATTTCTGGTTGGCAAAGTAGCATGCATTGTGTGAACTGAAACTGATTCCTGGGTACTCCTGTTCTGGGACTCCTGAAAATGTCCCAGTGGCCACACCCCTAAGGGCAAGGACTGAAACTGTTGATACCAAAGCGCCTGGTTATTTTCCTAACAATACCGGGCACTTTAAGGTACCATTGTCATTGCAGTTTCTAGGAGTTCATCTTTCAGCATTGAGCTAATGCCAACCAAAGCAGGCCAAAGTTAGTGTCCTGTATCCACTGCTTTTCATTTTCTATCTTTTAAATAAATCATCAGTAGTTCTTTAATGTTTACATATCCGTTTACTGGTTTTTAAAAACAATGTGTAGTTAAATCAATCTGTGTTCTTTCCAGCTGTCTAAATAAAACACATTTCCCATTGTTTGGGTTACTTCTCTACAGGAGACACAGTCGGATATTTCTCATGGAATCCTCAGATTACATCAAGTGGCCCATTCTGTAGACGGTTCATGGAATTAGATTTCTTTTGACCAGCAGACTCTCCTGTACCTATTGTTTCTAATGTGGAAGACAGCAACCGCGTTCAGATCCAGTTAAATACATGGACAACACCTCTCATTAAACCCAGGAACTCCTCACTGTACTTCAGGCTTCCATATGATTGTAGATAAGCAGTGAAACATGGACTAGAAACTGCTGACATCATTGTCAGTCATGGTCTTGAGTTACCTGACCTCAACGGGCTTGGTTCAATGCTCCATAACGCCATGGACCTTGCGCTTCCGAACGATTACTCCATTACCCTTCATGATTGCAAGGACGGAGCTGGTGGCGAGGGTTGCGATAAGACACAAGATTCTGTACAATGAACGGAGAATGCTATTGACTGCTACTTCTCCTTACAGTGCTTGATCATGGAAAGTAAATTAGAGCACCCCTTTCCCATCAGCCCAAACATTATCTGTCACCCTCCTGGTGATCGTTGAACTTTTTTGAAGAGGATGGATCACAGGACATGGATCACAGGACTCATCATCTCATCTTATAGGGTACCACTGTCTTCCTGTGTGCGTCAACCACCACTGGAATGATCAAAACAGTACTGCTATCAACGCATTGTCATTGTTTCCGACTGGGACACCGCAATAAAACTACTCACCTAATAGGATGTGCTGCAGCTCTCATAATGACTGAAGTTGATTTGATTTCATCTGGTAAACCTATTCCGGTAGACTAGTCTGATCATCATTTTATGTCATCCTCAGAGCTCTTTAAATCTATTTAAATCTCCAGCTAATAAAAATGGGACTTAACTGGTTCCAGTCACTAAAAGTCCAGAGCTTAAGAATTTTGCTGGCCAGACAGTGAATGAACTCTCTCTTATCAAGCCAATCGATGAGACAAATACCTCCTCTTCCAATATTAATGAATGCACAACTGATGTTTTTGATGATTTAGTCTCCATTAAACACAAAAGGAAAAGTCCCAAATCTTTATAAGAAAAAAATCTGTTAGATGAATTGAAGGCAAAGAAAAACAATCAATCTCCTTCTCCAATCTGGAAATCCTAAATGTACCAAGAAGATTCTTCAAGGGAAATGGCTTCAAAGCCAATGCCGCTCTCATCAAACGCATACGATTAACATTGCTAAGAAACAACTGGAAAAACCTCTTTGATATTGTTAAGACAGCAAAAATTCCTCCTCTCAACTTTAGATTTGAGGGCCCTGCTACAAAGGTCGGACAGTCTTCAATGTTTTACTTTCTCAGCAGAAAGTAGAATGCTTCAGACTTTCATTGCCTCACCTACCAGACTCAAACATTTTCTTGAATGTGCATGCAAAGCAAAGTCAAAATGACTCAATCTGGAACTGATCTCCTAAAATGTATTACTAAAGTTAGGTCCTATGAGCCTTTCGTGAAGCTAGTTCTCATGAAAATCACTACAGGCACGACCTACCTTATCTTTCCCTACCTGACAAATTTAATATAATTCTCTTTTACGAGGAGTATTTCCTGATTGCTTCAAATGAAGTCAATTCAGTCCTGTGCTGACACAACTGGCGACAGATGCAGAAGATCTCATCCATTTTTAACATACCACAGGTTTGCTCTTTATGTCAAAAACCATTGACAGTTGTGTTGCAACACAGTACTGATCTGGAAATAATCTTTTCAGTGAATATCAGTTTTCTCCAAGTAGCATATGATGCACTTCAAATCCTCGACTTTAGCATCTTCTGCCTTCTTGTCCTTCTAAACATCTCAGCAGCCTTTGCGAGTTTTCATAATTTCTTGCTCATTGGATGCTCAGGGAACACACAGGCATTGAAGGTCCTCCTTGTTATGATTCTGGGAAAAGTGGAAGGCTGGATGAAGGTACATCACTTGAAACTTAAAACTTTTAAAAACTGTTTTTCCCCTCCTCATCTCATTCACTTTCTCAATACCTTCAGCTCAATCATCTTGACTTGACCCTTGTCTTTAACTGATCAGACCACCAGCATACTGCGTGTATGCAAAGCAGTGGGGTAACCCAGTATCCCTCAGAACCTGGGCATGTATACTGTAACCTCTTGAGCGCTCCGGCGCTCATGACAAGCTGAGCTCGTCATGACAGCACCCGTTACTTGGAACGCTCGCACGCTGGGCTGATTCCCCTGCTGTGCTGAACGTTCCATTGGGACGGGCGCGGTCATGACGAGCTCAGCTCGTCATGAGCACCGGAGCGCCGTGGCCCGGCGCGCCGAGCTGTACGTGCCCCCCAGCACAGCGGGGTAATCCCTCCAGCGGTGAAGGGGATAAAGAACAATCGGTTCTGTCGGATAGACCGCAATTTCTTTGTAATTTTTTATATTTGAAGAGATGATTGAAATGCACAAAAAACACACAGAAGGACTGAAAGTCTATATTATTATCAAAAATGAGTGAAATTTTACTGTATGTTTTTCAATTATTCATACAACAGGTCGACAATTACCACGCCTAAACAAAATTAACAAAAGGCTGTCCGGTAATTCAATCAATAGGCTGTTTGCTATGGTCGAAATGTCAACGGTGTTCTTGTCCATCCATGACTGAGAATGCCTTTCTAGCACAGAATCTATAGAATCATTAAGCTAAGGGCGATTTTCTTTGAATTTGAAATTGGACCTGTTTTTGCTGTGTTTTTGTTGTAAATATATGTACAGTATTATGTCACCCTTGTGTTTAAATACAGATTTTGTCACTTTTGCACTATACCCACTATGTCACTATGATTACGCTCACATGCGCTGTTTTTAGGTTTCGCCTGGCCGTAGCACTGCGCAGCAGTGCTCGCGCAGGCGAAATCTTTTGATCTACATTAAGGGGCTTTGTCCCGCCTCTCTCTTCCATTGGCTAGCTCTATAAATGGAGGCTAGCCATTGGAAGAGATGGTTGTCAATCACTCTTTCCCCCGTCACGATGCGATTCGTGGGCGTTTCTCGGTCTTTTTTTAAGTCCCGCCCTCTCCTCTTCCCATTGGCTGGAATTTTACCTTCCAGCCAATGGGAAGGGGAGAGCACGAAAAACACGCCCCCGAATCCCAAAATGACGTTGTTTTAGTATGCTCCTTCTATATAGAAATACACAATGTTATTCATCCACAGTGTTTTCAAGACATAATTGTCTCGTTCTTGCGATCGCTACAGATTAAGACTCCAATTACAATCTAATCAATCAATCAATCAATCAAAGCATTTATAAAGCGCGCTACTCACCCAGAGGGTCTCAAGGCGCTGGGGGGAGGGGGTCTGCTACTGCTCGAACGGCCAGGTCTTGAGCTGCTTCCTGAAGGCGAGGTGGTCCTGGGTCAGGCGGAGGTGGGTCGGAAGGGAGTTCCAAGTCTTGGCGGCCAGGTGGGAGAAGGACCTTCCTCCTGTGGTGGCTCTTCGGATGCGGGGGACGGCGGGGAGGGCGTGGTTGGTCGATCGAAGCTGGCGTTTGGGAACGTAGAAGTTGAGGCGGCTGTTGAGGTATCCTGGGCCTTGGTTGTGTAGGGCTTTGTGTGCGTGGGTGAGGAGCCGGAAGGTGATTCTCTTGTTGACCGGGAGCCAGTGCAGGTCTCTCAGGTGTCCGGAGATGTGGCTGCGTCGGGGGATGTCCAGGATGAGTCGTGCTGATGTGTTCTGGATCCGCTGGAGTCTCTTCTGGAGTTTGGCGGTGGTTCCGGCGTAGAGGGAGTTGCCGTAGTCCAGACGGCTGGTGACGAGGGCCTGGGTGACCGTCTTCCTGGTCTCGGTGGGGATCCATCGGAAGATCTTACGTAGCATGCGCAGGATGTTGAAGCACGACGAGGAGACGGCGTTGACTTGTCTGGTCATGGAGAGGGAGGAGTCCAGGATGAAGCCCAGGTTGCGTGCGTGGTCTGTGGGTTTGGGTGCGCTGCCCAGGGCGGGGGGCCACCAGGAGTCGTCCCAGGCGGAGGGTGAAGATCCAAGGATGAGGACTTCCGTCTTGTCCGAGTTCAGTTTCAGGCGGCTGTTCATCATCCACTTGGCAACGTCCGTCATCCCTTCGTGAAGGTTGGCTCTGGCGGTGACGGGGTCGTTGGTGAGGGAGAGGATCAGCTGGGTGTCGTCGGCGTAGGAGATGATGTTGAGGTTGTGCTGGCGTGCGATGGCTGCGAGGGGGCTCATGTAGACGTTGAAGAGTGTTGGGCTGAGCGAGGAGCCTTGAGGGACGCCGCAGATGACTTCGGTGGCCTCCGATGTGAACGGGGGGAGGCGGACTCTCTGTGTCCTTCCGGCGAGGAAGGAGATGATCCACTCCAGTGCCTTCTCCTGGATTCCGACGTTGCTGAGGCGCTGTACTAGGGTACGGTGGCAGACAGTGTCGAAGGCCGCGGATAGGTCCAGGAGGATGAGGGCCGCTGTTTCTCCGTTGTCGAGCAACAATGCTCTTGTGTTTGCTAAATTGTGAACATTCATATATGTAATAGCAATGTGTTATATATTTAATTTGACAACAGTGGTTCCTAATTTCCTGTTATGGCCGAATATGTAACACAGATTCAGGACTACTTTAGTTGCAACCCTTGGGACGAGGCAGTCTTCCAACATGGCCGCTTTGTTAGTCCACCGGAAAAGGTGAGGCTTTTACGCCTGCGCGGTTGCTAGGCCCGCCTCCTGATGCAGCCGCCGCATCCCCACCCTCAGTCAGCCTCCCTCTCTGGAGCCTCCTCATCCTGCCGCTTGCCCGGCCGCTGCAGCAGCACCCTGACTCCCTGACCCACGCTAACAGCGCTCGGCGCCCCACCGACATGGCGAAGATAGAGCATGTGCTGGTGTTGGAGCCGCAGCACGAGCTGAAATTCCGAGGTAAGACGCGAGGGCCGAGGTAACGCCTGCCCGAGCCAGGCCCGGGGTGGCAGCCATCTTCATAGAGCCCCGGTCCGGCCTTATATTCTGCCCTGTGAACCGCCTGTCACTACCCTGTAGTGCCACTCGGTAGCGCTCTCATCCAAGGAACCTCTTCCACTTGACCGTTTGCTTTATCAACACAGTTGTGTCATGGTGTGAGAGCATACACCGGCATCCTTTAATATTCTGTTATGCCAGAGGATATTCGATAACTCCTGCACTGCCTGACCTGATCGCTCTGAGTGTGTAGGGTTAGTTATGGATAGAAGGAATTTAAATGCCTTTGTCAGCGTCCCCAAAATAGCTGTACCAGCACTACAGTTAATGGTTTGTGACAGCACAGTTGCATCACTATGAGTGGGTAGTCCCGCCCTTACCATAGGGGTCGAAACGTCGACTATAATATTTTCAACATACACGCTACAATAGAATTTGCCATATATGGCCTTCGTGTATTGTTTATATAGGGAACGGTTTGATCTATTATAGACTGGAAATGCTCTAAGATTGATTTAGAATTGTCTACAGGACACAATTCCTTTTCTTTGTCCCTCCATCTATCCCAACCACACCCTACCCTACTGAATCTCAAACCCCTCTTTTTGACACCCACTGAGCACTACTTTGAATGATGATTCCACCAATTGCCATGTATTGTATGAACTAAAATATAATACTTGTGAAAGTACTGGATATCACTGTGTATAGCTGAATTAAATTCAGTTTCATATTTACTTGGTTTATGCGTGTACCTATTATCGATCGACTGATGAAATGATTGTTGTGATTATGTTTTTGTAACCGACCACCTCTTTTGTAATTACTCTGTTGCTCCATGGCATACTTTCATTGATAAATTGCGAAGCTATGGTCAAACAATACCCTTATGTCTACTTTAAAATCATACGCTTTGTGTTCTGCTCACACCATTGTAAGTAGTTAACCATACCCCTGTAAGTCATGTCTCTTATCCTTTCGTATCAATCACATCTCATTTTAGAGCATCTCCTATTTCCATAAATCTCTGAAGTTTCCGCATTATAGGTTTGTTTACAACCACATGCACCTTTTATTTTTCTCCGAGTGTTGTTGTATCCTCAGAACTGTATAGATAAACCCACTGTAGAAGATGTACTGATACTTAGTGTAACCCACTGTCATAACATGTTTGTGTTCAGTTAATGTGCTAAAAAGCAAATGTGAGCTACTATGCAAAAATAGATTTTACAGCATTCACACGAACGTTATAAGAATGAAATGCATCGTGTTGTTTGTTTTTGGATAGAAAGCCTGTAACTGAGCAATGGTTGGACAAGATGTAAATGGTGAATACTTTTGAAGAATGAGAATTTATAATTTTGGGTGACTTGGAGTTGATTTTTCTTTTGAGAAACAACACCCCCTGTTTCTGGTAGTCTGTGACCTGACCATTTTTTAAAAAAAATTTGCAACACGGCGGTCTATGTATGTTGTATGGTTTCTAGTCAATCTATGGTATTCAACATCGACCAGCTTTTTTTCCTGTAGGGTACCTTTGATTGAGACCAGCTGAAAGCTCCTCTAGCAAAATGCAGGGCATCTCTGAAAGCGAGAGCATGTGCACGGAGCTCAGCCTACCGTTTTGAAAAGTGCACGCCAACCAAAGTATCTGTGTTGTTTTTGTCTACCTGTGAGTATTTCTTTTCATGAAGCCCTAGTGTATAACCTCAAACCCAAGTTTACCTTTTGAGAGTTCTATACTTGACATTTCTATCAATGAACATGTTGAGTGTAAAAAAAAAAAGCACACCGCTACATGCGCCTTTTGTTTATATGCAGTGGTGGTGGCAGTCAAAACCTACAAAATCTGCAGAAAAAAATGGCAGAATTTTTTGTTTCGTTTTCATGAGATTTTATATAGCGCGAACATTACCCGAAGGTGTTATGTTTCAGTCATGCCCCCGGTCGGTCCGGATTTTACTACCCCCCACCCTGCCCCTCCCTCGGCCCGCCCCACTGCCCCGCAGCACTCCCTCCAGGAGCCGCGACTGCACACAAACGCACCAGTACCTGGCATGGGATCAGCTGTAGGTTTCACCATCTAATAATCCGTATACAATAGTTCACTTCTACCAGACTGGCATTCACGGGTTTCAGACAGAGCTGCAAGTGGCTTCATTATAGACATGTTATTTTCAAGGCACGAACCAAATTAAAATGAGTAAACAAAGGTTTAAATCAGCCACAGTTCACGTATGCCGCCGTTTGCAAGTGAACCGAGGGACTTTAATCAAACCCTGATCACATTCACACAAAGCGCCTCTCTTCATTGTTAGCAGGAGCATGCCGGTAATGCGACCCTTCAAGGTTTCAATGAACAGCAGCACGAGTCTTGACTCTTTGTCACTGATTGGAGAGGAAGCAGGTGTGTTATTTGTCTGCAGCAAACATACTCTCTGCTAAGCAGGCCAGAACCCTCGTGGCCCTAACAAAAGGAGAGCTTAAGTTCTGTTTACTTGGACAACAATGCACTGTATGGGCAAACCCTCGGGTCACAGCAGTGACTGAGGTGCAAGTCCAGCATGTTAGTGGGGGTCGATATCATTTAAAAGCAGGGGGTCTGTGTGATGGGTGGGTGCATGTGGCTCTGTGTGTGTGGGTGTGTGTGGCTCTGTGTGGTTCTGTGTGTGTGTCGGTGCAAATGCAATAGGTCACGCATTTGCGAGAGATTAAGCTATTGGCATTGTAAATGACAATGCCATTTATCTGTTTTCAAAAACAACACATAAATAAAACGTTTGTCATTTACAATGCCAATAGCTCTAACTTTTGCAAAGGCGAAACCGTTGCATTGTAAATGCTTGTTATTCATTGAATTACCGGACAGAATTTTGTTTATTTTGTGTAGGCGCGGTAATTGTTGACCCGCTGTATGAGTAATTGAAAAACAAACAGTAAAATTTTGCAAATTTTTTATAATAATATACACGTTCAGTCCTTTTGTGTGTTTCTTGTGCATTTCAATCATCTCTTCAAATATAAACAAGCATTTGCAATGCAATAGGTTTCGCATTAGGAAATGTGTGAGCTATTGGTATTGTAAAGGAAATATTTTTTAATATGTGTTGGCTTTGAAAGTATATATAAATGTATAGCATTGTTATTCACAAAGCCAATAGCTTACACTTTCCTAATGTGAGTCCTATTGGCTATGGCAATGCTTGTTGGTAGCAAGCAAGGACAGTGCTGTTGTGGTGCTGAGTGATGATGTGGTTGGGCTGAGTGATGTGGTGGTATATTAGAGTGATGTGGTGGTGTTCCAGAGTGATGTGTTGGTGTCCCAGAGGGATGTGGTGATGTTCCTGATTGATGTGGTGGTGTCCCTGAGTGATGTGGTGGTGTTCCTGAGTGATGTGGTGGTGCCCCTGAGTGATGTGGTGGTGTCCCTGAGTGATGTGGTTGTGTCCCGAGTGATGTGCTGGTATTCCTGAGTGATGTGGGGTGTCTCTGAGTGATGTGGTGGTGTTCCTGAGTGATGTGGTGGTGCCCCTGAGTGATGTGGTGGTGTCCCTGAGTGATGTGGTTGTATCCCGAGTGATGTGCTGGTGTCCCTGAGTGATGTGATGGTGTCCCCGAGTGATGTGGTGGTGTCCCCGAGTGATGTGGTAGTGTCCCCGAGTGATGTGGTGGTGTTCCTGAGTGATGTGGTGGTGTCCCTGAGTGATGTGGTGGTGCCCGTGAGTGATGTGGTGTGTTAGAAAGGCGGTTCCTGGGGAGGCAGAAGATGTCTGACTGATCACCCCGAGTTCCACCTCTCCGTATGGAAGTGGGCCGAGCGCCGTCGAGAGGCCACCTGCGGGAGGCTCCTCTCTTAGAATCGTACAGCAGAGCAATCACACCACTACAAAGGGACACCACACAAGAGGATAACTTCTTAGAATCTTTATCAGCAATAACGATGGGTGCCTTTGGCACTATGTACATACGGATCGGAGGATCCTTAAAGTCTCGGTAACAGGGGAAAAAGGGGGGTAGCGGGACAGTCTTAGTGTCAGCTTGGTATGGGGACACCCTGCACACAGCCATCAATCCTCGAGCTGGGGGGTTCCGCAAGGTCGAGCCGCAGTAGCGCCAGCAAGCTCTGAAGATGGTTTCAGCGAGGTTGGGCAGCGGCAGCGCCAGCAGGCTCCGGAGGTGGTTTCAGCAAGGTTGGGCCGCGGCAGCGCCAGCAGGCTCCGAAGATGGTTTCAGCGAGGTTGGGCCGTGGCAGCGCCAGCAGGCTCCGAAGATGGTTTCAGCGAGGTTGGGCCGCGGCAGCGCCAGCAGGTTCCGAAGATGGTTTCAGCGAGGTTGGGCCGCGGCAGCGCCAGCAGGCTCCGAAGGTGCAGGGTTCAGAGTAGTGAGTTCTTCTTAGGGTCAGCCGCGACAACGTCAGCAGGGCTCTCGACTATAGACCCCTCTCAATGATGAACGCAGATGCAAAGGTACTATCTAAGGCTCTCTTAACACAAAACGCAACCTGGGAGTCTAGAAGGGAGCTACATAGTAATCCCTACGTACACTCTGCTCCTATATAAGAGAGCAAGTGTATTGAGTACTAGAACTAGCTTAGTACCTAAAATAGAAATGGAAATACAACCTCAAAGATCTATGATCCACTGTGATTGTTTGAATAGACCCATCCAGAGAGAAAGGATTTCCATCAACATATTGTGTAGATCAAATTTTTATCAATTGGTCATCCGGATCTGGCGGGTGTGTCTCTTGATCATTAAGACCATACCAGGCCACAGACTCGTCGGGGTCAAACCCTCAATCACTGTGACGACCACAGAGCTCTGATCTAGATGGGAATTAGTGCAGTGCGAAAGAAAAAAGTGGTGTAGATTAAAACAGGATAGAGAAACAATAAGAGAAAACTTTAATCGGCATTGTCCTCTCCCTCATTAAAACCAAGCAAGTGAGGCAGTTTGAACCAAATAACTGCTTCTCAAAAGGCCAACATGTTTCAACCCAACTGGACTAGTACCAAGGGCTTTCGTCAGGGCCACAGTTCTAAATACTCGCTACTGTCTTACAAAAGTGCAAAAAGGATATCGGTGTGCAAATTTAAGATAAATGCTCCTCTGTATCAACTCGGCGTGTCGTACATCTGTGTGGAACAAAACAACATAGAATTGAATCATAAAGGAGGAAGTAAAACCATAACTCACATCCTAACAGTGATTTCAAACATCCCATTGTACTCACCCATATTGTACAGGGAGTGTGCCTCACCTCTCCTGGAACCTAGCTCAGGAAAAGAAGGAGGTCCCGCTCTACAAAAGGCAAGGAAGGGCTGTAAGTGAAGAAGAAGTAGGAAGACTAATTTGTACTATCCTAAACTCTACGACTATGCACACCCTCACTAAATCCCAACCTCTTGGAGGACAGTTAAAAAGTTTCAGAGAAAACCGGGACTGACCAGGCTCTTGATCCCCTGAGTAACCTCAGTGCCTCACCCAAAATAACTGCCAGTATTGAGTAGTAAGGTCCCTAACCCTTAAGAGAGAAGGGGGGGCTCCCACTATCATCTGAATGCTGTTTAGACAAGAATGCTGTTGCTGCCCAATACAGTCATGGTTAATGAACCTTTTGCTTCTGTGAACTGACCTGTCCGTCGCGACCCCTTTTCACTCATCTGAGCTCAGTGGGAGGCAAAACACGGTCGTGTGTGGTGGAACAAGTACTGCAGAAAACCGGAAGTGGGCGGGCCTGACAGCATCGGTGTCGAAATGCTATCAGGTCGTCTAACCTGCAATGACACTGCTCGAATAGTAATATTACACAGCAGAGATCGGTATCAGCTTCGCACCATGATCGGTGTACTACCGAAATGTATTCCAAGGATATTTCAAAACAGTGTAATAACGTAGTCCCGCGTGAAGTCGAAGCGGGACTACCAAATGACGTCATCCGTCGTGTGCGTGTAGTTCTATGGATGGTATGCCGTGAAATAAAGTTGTCACCCAGCAAATACAGCAAATACATCCTAAAGTACAGTGCACTAACTGGAAAATGTAGGCTTGATTATAATCAACCGAGCGTGATAGCAGCCAACTGGTTTGATCGGTATAGGGCTTTTTATTTCCTGGCGAAGTCTCGCGAGATGTCAGTCGGGACTACCAGATGACGTCGACCGTCTTGTATGTGTAGTTTTTTATCCAAAAAAGTAGTCCCCATAACCAACGGAATTTAGCCAACCTGCAATGGAAACATAGAGACCTAGTCCAAAAGAGCACTCCAGTGTCCCCATACATCGTACTAAGGATGCAACAGTTGTTCTTTATTATGCCTGCAGTTTGTAAGTCAATTGCATAGGAAACCAGCATGCTTGTAATATTGTAGCTATCCCCAGATAGATAGCCTCATCAATTAACTGGACCCAGTTCTAGTCCATTAGTCTTTACAAAAAAAAAGAGAGAAAAGAGACATATTCAAATGCCCTTGCCAGAATAGATCATTCATTTGAACATCAATAAAAATTAATAAAAACAACTCCATAACATGCAGGCAAGCCACACCGGGTGCTGATGTAGTTCAATTTAGAGCTACCCAGGGTATTTCATCATTCAAACCCAGTGTGTCTGTAGACAATTTGAATATCCATTTTTGCTCTTTTAAGAAAAAAAAATGCGATATATCACTCACATGAGATGGGATATGGGGTTTGTCCAAGACAGTCCAAATGAAATCTGACTCGGAATGGTTGAGTTCCAAGAAATGTTTAGTCAACTTGGACACTGTTTTTTTGCAACGAAACAGACTCCTATGTTCCTGCATTCTGGTTCGAACCTTTCGGGTCGTCATGCCCACATAATTCTTGTTACATGGGCAAGTCATTTGATAAATCAAATTGGTGCTGTTACAGTTTGTGAATTGTTTAAGCACCCATGGTCTATCTAAGGCTCTGGCTATACACCTACAAACTGGGGGAATGGTATCAGAAAAGTGGAAAACAGAGAGGAGTACAAGGCCGGGTTGCCCCTTGTCACACTTGTTGTTTGCCTTTGTGATGGAACTATTGGCCATAAACCTTAGGAATATATTTGTGAACTGGGGAATACGAGTATGAAATGGTGTACATATTGTATCAATGAACACAGATGACATTCTTGGATACTTGAGGCACCCAAGCGTGTCAGTCTCGATCCTCTTACACGAACTAGACAGATTTGGTGCTCCCTCTGGACCTTATATTAATTGATAAAATAACATGCTGAGTCCGATTAGCTTCTTAGTATAGCTTCTTAGTATATTTATTAAAGATCAATGATATACCATTAACAATGCAGCCTGCCTGGCAGCTCCCAGTCTGCAACTGGCATTCCATAGAAGAGTGCCTGCATGGATGCTGCAAACATTCTTGGCATGAGCTGCCCACACACACACTTAAAGGACTATGTAGCATAAAGCCACAACACTTTTTCTCCTTGCTGGACTAGTAGGCAGAGATCTGTCCAGCCTTCCTGAAATTACATTGCTTTCAAAGATGTTGATGTTTAGCTACTTGGGTATATGGGTAGCAGTCGTGGCCCGTCCCCTGCCAAAGCGCCGGGGTGGACCGAAGGAGAGAGCAGGATGGTTCAGGGGGGTTCAAGGGAAAAAATAAATAAAAATAAAATAAACTTACCTGATCGCCTCCACAGACTGCTCCATTGTAATCTTCCTGCTTCTGGGATAGGCTTCCAGACTACACTGTGGCCAATCATGACGCTGCAGGAAAGCAGCGTCAGGATTGGCCTGAGTGCTATGATTTTGTGCTCCCTGGCAGACTGGGAGCCTGTGCCTGCTTTCTCCAGCCCCAGCAATGCAGCTGGGGCTGGAGAAAGCTTCACTGAGCATGAGATGTTTGGCTGGCCTGAGACGTCCGGCTAAACACCTCATGCGTAGTGCACTACCACTCCCCCATCACAGTGTCACCCCCCTGGACCTACCCCCAAGACTCATCAGCATCCTTGACACCGGTCAAGGGGCATTCAAAACAAACGATAAGAAAACGGGTTAGAAACCCGTTTTATTATCGTTTTATTTGCAGGTGGTGGTGGGGGGTGGGAGGGGCAGCACTCCACCGCCCTAATGGAGGGGCCACCGCTGATGGGTTTTGCACACCCTGGAAGCCTAGCATGGATATATTCTGAGCGGAGTTCTGCAGGGACTAAAGGAGTCTGTAAAATGTTGAAGTACCATGCTGATTGCAGATATGGGAATGATGGTGCTCGGTAAGATGGTCCTCTTACTCAGGTGCCTGTACAACCTGCAAAATTCATTGGGGCATATTTATCGAAGATTTTGCATCACCCTTGCGCTTAACAAGGGTACGAAGGGTGACGTAAAACCTAGAATGAGAATTACCAAGCCACGCAGCCAGCTTACTTGGCCCTGCGTGGCTTAGTAAATCCGGAGTAACACAAGGCAGCGCAAGTCCCTGCTTCTCATTACTCTGCCCCACGGGTAAAGCGCGGGTTTCCCTTCCTGCACAAAAACAATCCTACCTGCATGCAGGAAGCGCAAGGAGAGGACAGGAATTCGTCATATAATCTTAAATATTGAACATTCCTGCCCTCTCTCTGTAAGGCAACTCAGTGCAGCAAGGAGTCTTGATGCGCAGCATTGCATAACATTTTGATAAATCATTGCTCAGGAATTTATTACCTAGGTTGACATTTTCACAGCCTGAAGTCCTCCTTATATCACTGGTGTCGGCCAGAAAGAGAAGCAAAGTTAGTCGGGAGACCACAAAGCAAAATAGGTAGTCAGGCGGACTGGGCCTATCTGATTTACAGACATTATTTTTCTGGACGTTTTTTACATTACGTGGTGATCTGGTGCGTTGATGGCCGGGACTGGGAAAATAATTTACTGGTGGGCTCATTTGACAGAGATGTGCTCCTTGGATGCCTTTTGAGTATCTCCAATGGAACAAAGGAAATTCATTATATAGTATGGCAGGTCTAGATAGCCTGGTAAAAGGCTGTTAAGCAAATCCTGAAGTGCTCGCTATATGCCAGGCTGTCGAATATGTGGTAGTTGAAACTATTTAGGCAGCTGCATGAGATGATGTCGATGAGATAGTTGCTTCAAGGAGGGTGCCAGAATTTAGGAGATTTGCACACAGTAAGTTTGCTACTTTTGAGGAGGCAAGACAGATTTTTAAATTGTGCCTAAGCAGTTCCTACAATATGCAAACGTGTTCAAGACATTGGAGGAGATCTGGACTGAATTTCCTGCTGAACCAATCCAGTTGCAAGCTTTGGGATTGGTATGATGTGCACGGACCACTAGAGGTTTAATCTCATGCCTCTATGCAGCATTTAGGAAAAGATAAAATGTGCCAACCATTTATGGCGTATTTTCTGTGGGGTGTGGATCTTCCATGTCCCCTCACGGACGCTAAGTGCAGGAAGTGGCCAGTAAAGCTAGATTTAATTTGGCCCATTTTTAGGTCTTGTCTAGACAGTGCTTGTGCTGTCTCTTTGAGACATGTTGTATATACTTTGTGGGGATTCAGTCCGTCCACAGGCTTCCCATTTGTTGGCTCCATCGCCACTCTCCTATTCTTTCTCCCCACTTCTCTATGGCATGCATTTGCCATGCCTCTTCTTGTGTTTAGCCCTCCTTAAGAGCAGGGTCCAAGTACTATATCAATCCACTGGTCACCATTTCAGCATCTGTTTTAGAAACAACTTTGTTGAAAAGCAAATCGCACAATCGGTCCTGTTTTCACTTGCTACGAACTCTGTTCCGTTTCTTTAAACAAGCCCATAACTCTTGTTCTTACCTCACATTTGCTGAGAATTCAAAAACTAAGAACAAATGTCAGACACTGTTTTCAGAGGGAGCCTGTTCCGTTCCCCCACCCCCTTCCTCATCAATGCTTGTTTTTCTTGTTTTCTCAGCTGGCTCCCTTGTGCACCCCCTCCATGCTCTTCCCGTCCTCCCTCGCCCATGTGCTTGCCCCCACCCATCCTTCCTTGTTCTTTTTGCTTCCACTTTCCATTGCTTGCCACTTTCCACAGTCCATTGCTTGCCCCCACCCGCCGTCCCTGTTGTTGCTTGTTTCGTGTCTGTTTTTGGAAGGAGTATGATCCCCTCCTTTATAAGCTCTGTTTGCACAAATCACTGCTCTTGGACTTCTTAACTTGCCACTCTCAGTATCTCGGCCATCCAGTTGGAGAATGCTGAGGATGCATTTCAGAAACTTTCTCGACAGCTTCAGCTCACTGATCGCCTATGTGTTGGGCACTGACCTCCTTAGCCACAACAAGAACCGGGTGAGCATCTGGCTGCTGTTGGAGGATTCTGGTGTGCTTTAAGTGAAGATTGTGGTGAAGTATCTTGCACAAGTGTATCTGAAGTTTAAGAAGCACTCATGCATCTTCGTGTGTCATGTGACTGATTGCACTTTTGAGTTAACTTGGTGAAATAGTGGGTGAATGGACCTGCTATGGAAATACCATTCCCACTGCCGTTTGTCCAGTTTTGTAATTTATGCGGTCACTGCTGAGGTCTTTGTTTCTAACCATCAGGTCACAGGTTCAACTCCAGACAGGGCTGCATCAACCTTTCATCCTTCCTAAGTCATTTCAAGTGAGTTCCATCGCCCAGGGTGACAATAACCATTTGTATCACGTTACCACTAGTAAGATTGTTGACTTGTTTGAACCCCAGCTGGGCTGACTCGGTGTTTCATCATAATAAAGTTGATGTAATCAGTACTGTTGCACTCTTATTACAAAATTTTTATACCCCAAGTTTTTAGTGTTTTAGTTTTGCAAAAAAAGGATATTATCCTTTAGACAAACTTTGCTTTATATGTATTACATGAGCTGTATGAGAGCATGCCAAATAGAACACCCCTTTTTTTCTAGCAAGTTGTGGTTACTGGGAAGATGTTTGTTCTAAGTGGCACCCACTGTCTTAGTTCGCTCACTAAAAAAAGGTGCCTATGGCGTTCTGTATGCACATGCACATACATAATGGCACATTCATGAGCCTACAGAATTATGCTACTGCCAGCAGCAGCTTTATTGTTGTACCTTTTGTTTTTGCCATACTAAACAGCACTGTCAAAAGAATTGCTTTTTACCGATGTAGTTCAGCATCATCATAAAGGGCTGTCTAAACTTCTGGATCTAATTGCCCAATTGATTTATTGTCACATAATTTGCATTTTGCATTGAGCTTGATTCAACATTTTTCATGGCAACATAGAGCACATAACAGACGTTTTAGCCAATTAAATACACTACAAATACATTCCATTGCTATTGCCAGAGGCAATAGCACTCGGATTGCCACGACCTATTGGCTTTGCCAATGCTTGCTATTATTTACATTGTACTGAGTTTACGCTGTAGAGAATGCATAGAATTTTTTCCACCAGAAACATGGCATGCCTCAGGTGCGGGGACAGCCCAGTCACTTTTCTGCACATGAACTGAACACACAACAAGCAAAAAAAGAAATATTGGAGTGATGTGGTAGAGCGCCTTAGATGCGGGACATTGTTGCAGTTGGAGGTGGGTGTTAAACAATGCCCCGGGGTCAATACTCAAGCCCAGAAAAGGTTGAAAATGAGGAATAGAATTGCAGCCCTGGGATTCTTCCTAGCCAAGAGGCACATAGCCACACATTGTCTCTCTCCAGTTGCCCCCGGGTATTTATCCGTACAGCTGACATGAATGAGTGGGCGCTGGTGGAGGAGCTAGACAACCACGGGAGAGACGGGATAAACATGCAGATCCGGATCTAAGATTATGGAAGGAAATAATTAGGTTGGCGGCCTTTGGCGGACCCTCAAACGGACCCAAACACGCTGGAGCAAGCTAAGTAGACAGTTCATCAGCTGATACGGTTATACCTGGAGTGGAATCAGAGGAGATGGAAGGGGGCGTAGAAGGGATAGAGGAAGGAACGGGGTGATACGTACTGTGTAATGGCCGGGATGGTAATAGGACGATGTAACTTCACTGCCAGAATACCTTTGTACTCCCGCAGAATATGGTGTTATTGTTTTATTGCTGTTGTGCGCTTCCGATCTGTGAGAGGACCTCAGTGCCGGGTTCTGTTGAAAATTCCGTGTCCTGTATTATGTGTACTCAATGGTAACATAATAATTACGTATTTAAAAAATGAAAGGAATGCGAACCGAAAGAGAATGCAGTATAAAAACAAACAACACAAAGTCTTGTTCCTGTGTAGAAGAATATGGGATGAGGCAGGTATGGTATCAATTGAATGTAAAATATAAATGAAGGACTTTGCAGTATTGTATGGGCAAAAAAAATAACTCTTTGCAGGCAATCCGTTACTCCTTCCTTCAAAGGGAAACAAGTCAGGTCCCGGGCCGGCCAGCCAATCACAGCGCGGCCCGGGGAATGACATCACGGGGGTGTCCCGGGCCGGCAGCCAATGACAGCGCGGCCCGGGACAAAGGGGCGGGACTTAAAAAAAGTCCCAGAAACGCCAGTGAATCGCGTTTTCACGAGAAAGCGTGATTGGCAGCCTCTGTCTCCCAATGGCTAGCCTCCATTTATGGAGCTAGCCAATGGTAGACAGAGGCTGAACCAAAGTACATATGTAGAATCATGAGGTTTCGCCGTGGGCGGGGCAACTGCTACGCAGTTGCCAACGCCCAGGGCGAAACCTAAAAATTACAAAGAAATTGCTGTCTACCCACCAGGATGCTACAGCATCGAAATGAAACCTTTGCGGCATCAAAATGGAAATGTTGTGCATTTTCGCAGAAGTTTTCAGAGTCTGCAGTATATTGTTTTTCGTTGTGTTCTTCTTCGTGATTTACTTCATCCCAAAAGACCTTTTCCAGGCACTCTGGTGCCCCAACCTTCTCAAAAGACCCATATCCTGCACCTGCTTCCTCCCTCCCTCCCTCAAGATGGTGTAACTTTTAGTAATTGCATCCCTGTGGAAATAAGTGCTGTCCAGACTGGGCTTTTTTTCTCACTAGCCCTGCGTTTTTCACTCAAAATAAAACTTACACTGGATCACTATATTTGGTCAAAGATCACGCCCTGGATACTCCCAGTAAGTGTGACGTCACTTCCTCCACCCAATGATGTTGGTGAATCCACCCCTGAAGTTTCCAGGTGCTGGCAAGCAGGCTACATGTTGTTTTTCAAGCTATAATGGGCTTCACCTTTCAAGGTAGAGGTGAGCAGGGAGATTGTAGCCGAGGCAGGCTTTGCTTTCAGATATATTGTGGAACCAAAAGGGAAAGCGCCTCCGTGACCCTCTCCACACCTCGCAGCGCTGTGAGGGCCGCTGGGGTTTCATTGTTTCTATCGTAAATGTGTTTTGCTCTGATGCACTTTGCAGTAAAGAGAGTCTGAGGTGGGCACGTGTCTTCATCATTTGTACAGCGTCTACAAACATCTTTAAACATTGGCTTGCAGCAAGCTTTACTTTTAAAACACGATAAAACTTTTCCACATTGAATCTGATATTTGATATGCATTGTTTTTTTTGACAAACAGATTTTATTGATTTTAAACCAGGAAAGATAAGATATGAGAAAATGACACACTAGTATCTTGTTATTGATATGCATTTTTTTTGATAAACAGATTTTTTTTTTATTTTAAACCAGGGAAGATAAGATATAAGAAAATGCCACACTAGTATCTTGGTATTGATATGCATTTTTTATTATAAACAGATTTTATTGATTTTAAACCAGGAAAGATAACATATGAGAAAATGACACACTAGTATCTTGTTATTGATATGCATTTTTTATTATAAACAGATTTTATTGATTTTAAATCAGGGAAGATAAGATGTAAGAAAATGACACACTAGTATTTTGTTAATGATATGCATTTTTAAAGCATGTGCATACCTACAAACTCTCTCCTGTTTGAGCCTCAGTCATGGGTTGAAATCTCACTACACAGGGCGGCTTGTTCTGCATATTTACTTATGTGTAGAACAGGCACATGTATGCATTATCATATTGACAACACTGACAGAGCAAAAAGTGTCTGTCATTGTTGAAAATATTTTAGAGCTGTGCCCCTTTGATTGGGAGAGTTTGCAGACACAGCTTGATTTAAAGTGCAAACGTTGTTTTGAAACAAACATGGCCAAATGACATTTGTCTTCCGATAAATATAACACCAACAGGTTCCCACTAAGCCTTCTTTCTGCGAATGAGATTACAGGGTCCGGGAGAAGGCTGGACAGCCATTCAGACCCAACCAGCTGCTTCCAAAGCAAACCGAGAAAGCTTCGGGAAACGAGCATCATAACATATTGATGCAAAGCCAGCATAGTTCAAATAAAAAAAGTCTCTCTTCCCGGGTCTGTGGTTATGTGCACAGAGATAACAGGCAGGCAGGATTAAAAACATGGGGGCATATTATCAAGGGGGTTTATCTCCGCTTTTTTGGCTTTAAAAGCCAAGAAAGCGGAGATAAAATTATCTCCCTATTACCTAGCTGTCGCTAACACCAGTTAGCGACAGCTAGTAGGAGATAGCGACCATCTTGGGCCCCACTTTGCATGTCAGTGATATTTATCACTAATGACATGCAAAGTGGGCGTGCCAAGATGTTAGCGACTGGAAACAGTCGCTAACATCGCTATCTCCTATTACCAACTTTTGGAGATATTCACACTAAGCGCGAATATCTCCAAAAGCTAACATCTGCCCCAGTTCTTAGCCATGTTATCCAATGGGAGGTGCATAACATGGCTAAGAGCATTAGCTCGGTAATGCATGAATATCGCTGACTTTTCAGCGATATTCATGCATTGCGGCCGTTTTTTATCGCATTTGCGATAAACCTTGGTAATACCAAGGTTTATCTGCGGTAAAAATCGCCACAGCTTAGCGGTAAAATGTTCTCTCTAACCAAGCAATAGCGATAATTATCGCTATTGCTTGGTAATATGCCCCATGAAGACAAAGTGCAAGGGCCACAGACCGGCCGGAGACAAATTCGTTTTTTTTGCGGTGCTTGGATTGAAAAGTGCATCCATCACACACAGAGTCACAGTGCAGCCCTGATGTGATTTAGGGCCTTCGTGGACCTGGTATTTTACACAAGTTACCTGAATAGTTATTGGCCCAAGAAAAGAATTTGTTTAGGCACCATTACCGTCAAGCTATGGAACTCACTACCAGCCAAAATTAGAAGCACCCAGCAGCGTATACACTTCTGAAGACAGTTGAAAACATGGCTAGAGCCTAGATAACTGCACCCCCCACACTGCGGCAACAGAGCCCAGAAACCAGTCTCACCCTCAAACGCAATCCTCAGCTTGCAGCCCAAGAATTGGAAGCAACTCAACCAGAAAACGGCTTTCAATATGTAGGCAAGTCAAGAAGGGCTGACCTATGGGTCGCCGTGGCATTCTACAGTTACATATTTGCTTGTATAACAGCTATGGCCAACAATAATACTAAGACCATATTACTCAATGATCGGCAGCAAACTGTAAATAACTGTTTAAAGCAACAAGGGAACCCACTAGGTAATCAAGGACCAGGGCTAACAGTTATAATAAGCAAGAAAGGTCCTTAACTCAAGTAAAATACATACAGGGCAATTAATGAATTATAGACAGCAATGTGCTATAAGAAAAACTGGACCATGATTTAATCAATGCAAATGATTTGGCAAAATACGGTGAACAATTGTACAGCGGGATACAATCCTGTATCAAGTACATATAACACAAGGAGGAAAAACCAAAAAATTACATAAAGGAAAATTGGCAGGCAATTCTAAGGTTGTGTGGACGCTGGTAATAAGTTAAAGTTTGACCAGGCTGCCCACATGTAGTAAACACAATTGGGTAACACAGTGGAAAACGAGCGTGAAACTACATAAATTGTCGACAATTTATGTACAATTGGACCTTTGTTGCTTATTATAAGCAAACTGTAACTAATGCCTCCTAAATTCACTTCTGACATGTCTGCTTGATGGCTGTCCATCACCAGCAACTGAACAGACAAAAAAACAAACATCACCAAATGAAGAGACCTGGAATATCTGAAGATCTAGCACACATTGCTGGACAAAACAGAGGACTTTAATATGGTCCATTACTGCAGGTCCCAAATATTGATAAGACCGACAGTCAGATAGGGTCTGATAGTAAAAATGCCCATCCCAACAGATCCCGGCACTCCAACTATGCCAGCTCAAGACCACAACCATAAATGGAATCCCAGTAACCAGCTAAGCAGACTGAATCATATGAAATACCATACAGGTATCTACAGAGCTGCTCAAGGCAGCAGCCTACTGAAAACCATAAAACTGTGCGTCTGTCTCTCACACTTCATCTTTCACCACACTGCTATGCCCTTCGTCCCATAACATGATAACCACACCTCATGGGTCATCACACATGGAAACACTTCCCACAGATTAACAAACAAAAGACATCCTTCCAACCATACACGCTACACAGTGTAATGTGCTACTGATTAAGGCAAGTGTTTCAGCGCCCATGCGTAGGGATAGTAAGCGATATATAAAGGCTGCAATACAATACAATGTTAGATAAAAAATGAATTCTAACTTAAATATATGCTAAAGATCAGTAGTTACTGCAATGAAAAGGGGCCAAAGGTATGAAAACTAGGGCTGGGCGTAGTTCGCGAAGTAGCCCTACGCGTAGCTACGCGAAGTGCACTTCACGCTACGCATAGCACTACGCGAACTGCGTAGTACCCTGTTCGCACTGTGCAAGATGCCATTTTCATTGATTGCACAGAGCGGGCAAGCATCCAGCACTGTGCAATCATTGAAAACGGCATCCTGCTCAGTGCGAGCTGTAGTTTTCTGCCGCTCGAGTAGATTTTTACTCGAGCGGCAGCTTTTTCAACGCGGACTGGTAGTTTCTCATCGCGAGCGGTCGCGAGCATACGAGACCACTCACAATGAGAAAACTGACCTCCCCGCATTGAGAATCTCGCCGGGAGGTTTATTTTCCATGCTCGCGATCGGCAACTTGATGTTGCTGATCGCGAACGAGGAAAAAGTCTCGCCGGGATGTGATTTTGCTTGCTCACGGTCGCCAACTTGACGTTGAGGACCGCGAGCAAGCAAAATATGACCACTGTGCTAGGCTACGCGTGTTTGCACTGTGCTATGTTCAGTTCGCATAGTGCAAAGTAGCGCAAACTTCGCAAACTACGCGAGCGTAGCGTAGTGCTTAGCCCAGGGTTAATGAAAACACTGTACTAGCCTGGGGTCATAAGTTACAGATTTGCACATACATTACACTGTAGAACCTTCTTTAATGTGTGGCCACCAACACCAGCATTGGAGAAGTTGGCGTGTCTATTCCGAAACGACTGTCTTAATTTCCAAAGTTTTTTTGTTGGGGACAGGATTATTCCCTTCAGCACCGGTCATCTTCGGAGAACAGCAACTACATAGCTTCTGCAAATCTCTGTGAAAAGCTACAGCTGCATCTGTTTCCACCAGATAGGGCTTATGTAGATCAGGATGTTGCAGCTTGAGGATAGAGATAATGTATGTTTAAGATGCTCAAAGGCTGCTTGGACTGTTCAAAGAATCAAAGTGAACCCCACTGCATGTTAAATGTATATAAAGAGCTTTGCTACCAGAGGGGTCTGATAGAAATTGCCGGTGGAAAGTGAGATGTCCTTTAAAACCTTGTAATAGTTGTAGAGTTATGGAAACAGACCAGTCTATGCTAGGCTGCCCCCATGAGGACTAATTGTGGCTCCTTCTGGCCACAGAAGATAACCCCGGGATGCCGCTGACACGATATCACATTCACATGGTTCTGTACATACATTGGAATATCCTTTCGACTTCTATCTCATTCATTAGGTGAAAGGATGAGAATATCATTCAGAAAAATAATGAATTATTGGTCAGTGGCATTAGACAATTAGGAGATTACATTCTTCAGTCGGTTTATCTGAAAAACTAAATCAGGAAGCATGGCAATTGAACATGAAATACATTGAAAGATGTGTTGTTTAACCCCTTCGCTAATTCTGTGGGCCAACGGCCATCGTGAGCACTACCTCCGTAGTGCTGCGCACGTCCGTTGGCCGACGCGGCCCCGCCCACTTGATTAAACCACCGCACAGTGGTGGAATTCACGCTGCGGTTAAGTACCGTATCAGGCTAGCCACGAGCAACAAGATCATCTGAGTTTGAATGAGTCAAATAGTCACTTACCTCTTCCAGCCTCCCTCCCCCAATGTCCAAGCGCCCATCCTTTAGGATGAGCTAGTGTCCAGGTGTGGGGAGTGATGCTGAAAGGAAGTGTGCCTTGATGCAGGACAAAGAGAGGAGAGCTCTGTGACTGTCATCTACTAGGTATGTCCAATTGTCCAATGGGAGACACAATGAAGGCCTGTCCTTATAGGGTTTATCGTTGTGCAGCCTTTAAGGTTAAGAAATGTATAGCTTAATGGCCTCGTTCCTCTATATGGTCATGGAACTCCTCTGTGACTTGCAATATCCTTCGAATTTACGGCAGGGGGTACTTCATCCCATATATACTGTTCTGTAATAAGTTATTACAAGTGACTCATGACGTCACAGTGCTCAAGGGACACAGTGGACTTCACTCAGCTGGAAGGAAGTTGGTGTGTGTGACAGAGCTTGGGTCCATGCTCCAGCTTCTCTGATTGGCTCTGTGAAGGTTTGCAGGCTGTCTAAAACCGCCTTCAGGAACGCGTGGAGCTGGTCCATCTAAGAACCGTAAATCATTACTTTCAAGGGCGAAGACTAGAGGTACTTATTTGATTGCTCCTCCACCTTTCACCCATTAAAGTAAAGTTTTTGGATGGGCAACTGCTGCTAATTCCTCAAGCCTGCCTAAGCATAGCTGCTAAGTGGCCCCAAGTCATCTGCCACAACCACAGGAATGTCTTTGTAGCCTGCAGCAGAATGCATTCTGGGACATGTAGTTTTCTTTCACAGTTGAAAATCCCAGCAAGCAAAGTGCTGTAAGCTAAAAAGGCAAGATCAGAAGAAGGTGCCACACATAAAACATGGCCACTTGTTGGCTATTTAACGTGTTTTCTGAAAGAGGGAGCAGGATTACCTATTACATGGGATAAAATACCCCCTCACTATACATTATAAGGATATTGCAAGTCACCTCATAGCCTGTATATCAAGGGTAGGCGTCAATGACCCACCAAAGAAGAAGCTTGCCCCCCTCACTTTGGCGTGGGCTTCCAGACAGGAGAGAGAAGTCTCACACCCAGACAGGCGGGACAAGCTTTGCGGCACTGACCCTGCTTGCCATCAAAGTCTGCTCCCCGTACATCTGCCAGGGCTGTCTGAAGTGAAACCCTACCGTCTGCCTGCCTGCAGAGTATAACACCCTCCAACTCACAAGGTGCCGCTGCGTGTCACACGGTATCGGTTCCCTTCACACAGTCACCAGGTGCAGAGCCAACATCACTTGATGGACACATAATTAACTGGAAACACCAGGCAGAGAGCAGGTTTCCAGCTCATAGTTTGCAAACTCTGCACAGCCAGTGTCGACTCCAGGGCTTGAAACTAACCCTGGGCGAAGCACTACGCTACGCTTGCGGAGTTTGCGAAGTTTTCGCAACTTCGCACTACGCGAGCTGCACGTAGCACTGTGCGAACATGCGTAGTGCAGCGTAGCGTAGTGCAGCGGTCATTTTTTGCTTGTTCGCGGTCCTGAACGTCATGTTCGCGACCGCGAGCAAGCAAAATGACATCCTGGCGAGATTCTCAACGCGAGGAGGTCAGGTTTCTCATTGTTAGTGGTTGCGCATGCTCGCGACCGCTCTCAATGAGAAACTACCTGTTCGCGTTGAGAAAGCTGCCGCTCGAGTAATATTCTACTCGAGCAGCAGAAAACTACAGCTCGCACTGTGCAAGATGCCGTTTTCAATGCTTGCACAGTGCCGGATGCTTGTCCGCACTGTGCAATCATTGAAAACGCATCTTGCACAGTGCGAACATGCTACTACGCAGCTCGCGTAGTGCTACGTGAAGTTCGCGTAGTGCGAAGTGCACTTCGCGTAGCGCTACTTCGCGAACTACGCCCACCCTTACTTGAAACCTCCCTAGGACATCGGCGGAAGCCTCAAAAGGTTTGTTTTTATGGGTGTGAGAGAAAGGAGGCGGTGAGTTAACCCCTCCCCTGCGGGGCTAGTTCCCCTGCTGTGCTGGGGGGGGCTCGACTTGTCATGCAGCACGGTGGCGCAGTGCTCATGACGAGCTGAGCTCGTCATGAGCACGCCCGTTCCTATGGAACGCCCAGCAAAGCAGGGAAATTATCTCCGCGTGGGGGCAGCGCAGCGGTCATGACGAGCTCAGCTCGTCATGAGCGCAGCGCGATCGTGCCTCATGACGAGCTGAGCTCGTCATGAGTACGGAACGGGTTAAAATGCCTCAGGTTGTGCTCGACACAAATCCCCGCCCCTACCAAAGCCACGCCCCTTCCTTACACGTTAAAAGATTTCCAGAAGTTGTTAGATCTGAAATACCTGTTGACAGCAGTGGCAGAGGTGAAGAAGGTGTCTGCTTCTTTCGGAAGGTAGACTTTGGATGCTTTTTACATGACCACTCTTTTAAGGTCAATTGGTGCCTTACTGGTAATTCAGTGATGCAATAATCAATAATTGAAGCCTATCACTGCATCCTTCTCCCAGGCTGCTACTCTCACCGTGCCAGCCTCATTCGCCTGCCTTTGCCATCCACAGACCAGCCTTGTCTCCCACAAACTACTCTGTATATTGATCCCCCAATGAAGACTTACTTTCACTTCAAAACCTGAGCTATTTTCTTTGCCAGTGGTTGTTACTTGTGCTGATGAGAACTTTGTAATCTTTTGAAAATCCAAATATAATGTGTGATCTCGGATGAAATACTTACATGCAAATCCTGTATTTTATGATGCAAATACAAAATGTTATATATTTTTCTCAAACAACTAGAGTCTCAAAACCGTGCATCAGAATTACCCTTCATGCTTATGTTTATGTTGTGCAGATTATGGAAATAGTTTCAATAAGCTGTCAGACTATGAAGACTTAAAACCGTTCTCCTGGGTGTTAACTTGCTTAAACCTCTCGGTTTTAAATTGCATTTTTTTCATAAAATGCCATCATCTTCTTAAAACAGCACTGTTTCAAACTGGGACGAAATTGCTTGTTTTTTTTAAATATTACCATTGCAATCACCGAATATCCAGCAAATGAATGCACCAAAATATGATATTTTTCTATAAAATCAGCCTGAGCTATATTGAACATTTCTGATACAAAATGGCATGTTTGGGAAGTTGATATAATAATAAATCAATCAAGATTTGTAGAGTGAGGCAGCTTCACCCATGATTGTCTCGAGGGGCTTTTCTAACACAACCTCCTGTTCTGCTATTGGTTGAACATCCATATCTTGGGGTCCTTCCTGAATTGCTGGGGTGATGGTGAGGCTCTGGTGTGCGGGGGAGGCCGGTCCAGGTCTTGTCCGCCAGATGGGAGAAGAACTGGGCCCAAACCTAAATGTATTTCTCTTTGTTGCATTGTACTGATTATTTAACTAATGTAGAGTTTCCTGTTTATCATTCCTTCCTAATGTCAATTACTGTGCACTTACTTCAACATCAACGTTGCATGTGTAAGAGCATGCTGTACTGCCTTTTAATACCAGTAAAACAGGCCCCTTAACCTGTTCAATACAGGCCCACATGTGGGGCTAGGATGTCTCATATTCTAAAAAGTGTTACTGCTCACTATTCAGAGTACTTATTTGCATGTGTGCATTGGTGATACTCCATCATTAAAAATGCTGACCCCCTGCAGAGAAGTGCTGGCGCTCTCATTAAAAGTATTGAACACCTGCTGAGATGTACTGGTACTGCATCCTTAACAGTGTTGAACCTCTGCACAGAAGTGCTGGTGCTCTCTTATTAAAAGTACTGAACCCCTGTAGAGAAGTGCTGGTGCTCTCTCATCAAAAGTATTGAACACCTGCAGAGAAGTGCTGGTACTGCATCCTTAACAGTGTTGCACCCTTGCAGAGTAGTGCTGGTGCTCTCTCATTAAAAGTACTGAACCCCTGTAGAGAAGTGCTGGTGCTCTCATCAAAAGTATTGAACACCTGCTGAGATGTACTGGTACTGCATCCTTAACAGTACTAAACCTCTGCACAGAAGTGCTGGTGCTCTCTCATTAAAAGTACTGAACCCCTGTAGAGAAGTGCTGGTGCTCTCTCATCAAAAGTATTGAACACCTGCAGAGAAGTGCTGGTACTGCATCCTTAACAGTGTTGCACCCTTGCAGAGTAGTGCTAGTGCTCTCACATTAAAAGTACTGAACCCCTGTAGAGAAGTGCTGGTGCTCTCATCAAAAGTATTGAACACCTGCAGAGGAGTGCTGGTGCTCTCTTGTTAAAAATATTGAACACCTGCTGAGATATGCTGGTACTGCATCCTTAACAGTATTAAACCTCTGCACAGAAGTGCTGGTGCTCTCTCATTAAAAATACTGAAACCCTGTAGAGAAATGCTGGTGCTCTCTCATCAAAAGTATTGCAGAGAAGTGCTGGTACTGCATCCTTAACAGTATTGCATCCTTGCAGAGCAGTGCTGGCATTCTCTCATTAAATGTACTGAACCCCTGCAGAGAAGTGCTGGTACTCTCTCGTTAAAAGTACCGAACCCCTGCAGAGAAGTGCTGGTGCTCTCTTGTTAAAAATATTGAACCCCTGCAGAGAAGGGCTGGTGCTCTCTCATTAAAAGTGCTGACCCCCTGCAGAAAAGTGCTGGTGCTCTCTCATTAAAAGTATTGAACACCTGCTGAGATGTGCTGGTACTCCACCATTAAAAGTATTGAACCTCTGCACAGAAGTGCTGGTGCTCTCTCGTTAAAAATATTGAACACCTGCTGAGATGTATTGGTACTGCATCCTTAACAGTATTGCACCCTTGCAGAGCAGTGGTGGCATTCTCTCATCAAACGTGCTGAATCCCTGCAGAGAAGTGCTTGTGCTCTCTCATTAAAAGTACTGAACCCCTGCAGAGAAGTGCTGGTACTCTCTCGTTAAAAGTACTGTACCCCTGCAGAGAAGTGCAGTTGGTCTCTCATTACAAATATTGAACACCTGCTGAGATTTGCTGGTACTCCATCATTAAAAGTACTGAACCCCTGCAAAGAAGTGCTGGTGCTCTCTCATCAAAAGTATTGAACCCCTGCAGAGAAGTGCTGGTGCTCTTTCATCAAAAGTATTGAACCACTGCAGAGAGGTGCTGGTGCTCTCTCATCAAAAGTATTGAGCACCTGCAGAGATGTGCTGATACTCCATCATTAAAAGTACTGAACCCCGGCAGAGAAGTGCTGGTGCTCCATCCTTAAAAGTACTGAACACCGGCAGAGTAGTGCTGGTGCTCTCTCATTAAAAGTACTGAACCCCTGTAGAGAAGTGCTGGTGCTCTCATCAAAAGTATTGAACACCTGCTGAGATGTACTGGTACTGCATCCTTAACAGTACTAAACCTCTGCACAGAAGTGCTGGTGCTCTCTCATTAAAAGTACTGAACCCCTGTAGAGAAGTGCTGGTGCTCTCTCATCAAAAGTATTGAACACCTGCAGAGAAGTGCTGGTACTGCATCCTTAACAGTGTTGCACCCTTGCAGAGTAGTGCTAGTGCTCTCACATTAAAAGTACTGAACCCCTGTAGAGAAGTGCTGGTGCTCTCATCAAAAGTATTGAACACCTGCAGAGGAGTGCTGGTGCTCTCTTGTTAAAAATATTGAACACCTGCTGAGATATGCTGGTACTGCATCCTTAACAGTATTAAACCTCTGCACAGAAGTGCTGGTGCTCTCTCATTAAAAATACTGAAACCCTGTAGAGAAATGCTGGTGCTCTCTCATCAAAAGTATTGCAGAGAAGTGCTGGTACTGCATCCTTAACAGTATTGCATCCTTGCAGAGCAGTGCTGGCATTCTCTCATTAAATGTACTGAACCCCTGCAGAGAAGTGCTGGTACTCTCTCGTTAAAAGTACCGAACCCCTGCAGAGAAGTGCTGGTGCTCTCTTGTTAAAAATATTGAACCCCTGCAGAGAAGGGCTGGTGCTCTCTCATTAAAAGTGCTGACCCCCTGCAGAAAAGTGCTGGTGCTCTCTCATTAAAAGTATTGAACACCTGCTGAGATGTGCTGGTACTCCACCATTAAAAGTATTGAACCTCTGCACAGAAGTGCTGGTGCTCTCTCGTTAAAAATATTGAACACCTGCTGAGATGTATTGGTACTGCATCCTTAACAGTATTGCACCCTTGCAGAGCAGTGGTGGCATTCTCTCATCAAACGTGCTGAATCCCTGCAGAGAAGTGCTTGTGCTCTCTCATTAAAAGTACTGAACCCCTGCAGAGAAGTGCTGGTACTCTCTCGTTAAAAGTACTGTACCCCTGCAGAGAAGTGCAGGTGGTCTCTCATTACAAATATTGAACACCTGCTGAGATTTGCTGGTACTCCATCATTAAAAGTACTGAACCCCTGCAAAGAAGTGCTGGTGCTCTCTCATCAAAAGTATTGAACCCCTGCAGAGAAGTGCTGGTGCTCTTTCATCAAAAGTATTGAACCACTGCAGAGAGGTGCTGGTGCTCTCTCATCAAAAGTATTGAGCACCTGCAGAGATGTGCTGATACTCCATCATTAAAAGTACTGAACCCCGGCAGAGAAGTGCTGGTGCTCCATCCTTAAAAGTACTGAACACCGGCAGAGAAGTGCTGGTGCTCCATCATTAATAGTATTGAACACCTGCTGAGATGTGCTGGTACTCCATCATTAAAAGTGCTGAACTCATGCAGTAAAGTACTGGTGCTCCCTCATTAAAAGTATTGAACACCTGCTCAGATTTGCTGGTACTCCATCCTTTAAAGTATTGCACCCTTGCAGACAAGTGCTGGCATTCTTTCTTTAAATGTATTGAACACCTGCTGAGATGTGCTGGTACACCATCTTTAAAAGTGCTGAACTCCTGCAGAGAAGTGATGGTGCTCTCCCATTAAAAGTATTGAACACCGGTTGAGATGTGCTGGTACTGCATCCTTAAAAGTGCTGAACTCCTGCAGGGAAGTGCTGGTGCTCTCTCATTAAAAGTATTGAACACCTGCTGAGATGTGCTGGTACTCCATCTTTAAAAGTGCTGAACTCCTGCAGGGAAGTGCTGGTGTTCCATCATTAATAGTATTGAACACCTGCTGGGATGTGCTGGTACCCCATCCTTAAAAGTGCTGAACTCCTGCAGGGAAGTGCTGGTGCTCTCTCATTAAAAGTATTGAACACCGGTTGAGATGTGCTGGTACTGCATCCTTAAAAGTGCATAACTCCTGCAGGGAAGTGCTGGTGCTCTCTCATTAAAAGTGTTGAACTCCTGCTGAGAAGTGCTGGTTCTCTCACGTTAAACACATTGAACCTTTGATGAATGGTGGAGCTACTCCCCCTTTTGAACTGAAGAAGTACATTAGTTCTTGAATAGAAATTGCAAATCAAGTTGTGGCTTTTCCTCCTGCAAACAGACATGCTAGACTATCAGACGAGAGTCCCCAGGCTTTCAATGGATGCCCAAATTCTTGCGTACCGGTGAAATATTTCCATTCTAGTGGGAATTGTAAGCTTTTTGCCTTCTCTTGGAATACAGTAGGGTATAGGTTTGTCAGTTACACTGTAAAACCTTATATTAATGTGTATATAAAGTAAATTTCAAGAGAATTCAGCCAGGCCGTAAGGTGGGGTGAGAATTATCTTCTCCCATGTTGTACTAATGGACCGTCCACCACCCCCTCCAACTCCTACTCGTGGTAGTGGACAGCAGATAATAATATTCAACTAGCAGCAATTGACTGATAGTTCTAATCATCATCACTATATTTTGTTTTCAATTTAGTTTTAAATCATGTGCTTAGAAATGTTATTGACTCTTCTTAGGGTTACAATCTATTGGACCTGAATTTTCATTTGGTGACTAAAACTCACACATACCATTTGGGAAGAAAACCCTCTTTAGGTCAACATTGGGAACAATGTCACTCAACGTGGTGCAGCAGCGATGCAAACCATAAGTCATATTTTTGAAGCCACCCAAAGCCAATTTGAGTGGCTCCAAAAACATGGAATAACACAGTGCAAATGACTGCATTCTGTTACTCTGCCCTTGGTGGACGTTCCATAGTGGTTGCATGGGTGTACCCACGTGACTCCTATGGCTTTTGATCCATTCCTAGATTTCCAAAATCTTGTAAACCCAGGAATGCACCAAAAAGAGACGCCTCCCCATGGGAGGCATAACAAAGAGATATACGTTTTTCCACCATTCAGTGTCGCAACAGCATTATCATTGGGTCTTTTCCTTAGTTTGTTATGCTGACCTCCACATGGAGGAAGACCATCTGGTGTAACAGTAGTGGTCAGAAATAAGAATACAAAGAGGGTGTGTTTGTGCTCGGGTGGGTTGAAAAGAATTAAAAAATTCCTTATACCAAGACTCTCGTACTTTATTGCACGAGTCACAGGTGTAGGAAAGTAAAAACAAGGACGTGCGGTTGTAGGCCTAGTTACTAGCCTTACGCACTGGTGAGTGTGATCAACATGTTTCAGCCTTCTGGTGACTCTAGAGGCTTTAGTCAGGATCAAAAATAGTAGGAGCCAATTGCGGCTCCTAATCAAATGAAAAGTGGATTACTCACCACTTTTATAGGTAGATAAATTATGTCTGTCCCTTAAGGCAATAAAGTTTCCGGCTCCATCTCGGACCGGGGCCAGCTGGACATACCTGTTGCGGTGATGCCGCTATTGGAGCTTGTGCTGGCTCTGCGTCTGTGGGTGTAAAGCACAGGCACCCATACACCATGGTGCAATGGTACCTACGTTGGTGCTAGTCTGCCAAAACAGCACCAGCGCAATGGAAAATTACAGGTGCACTCATCCTGGCGATTTCAACTTGTGGGCTGACAACCCAAGTAATATGTTTCCTGTCAATGTATTGGTATGCTTAAATAGCACAGGAATGCTGCAACATGCCAAGAAAGTACACATGATAAAGAGAACATACAAAGAATGGGGATTTCTATCAGGGATTTGGCGAGTAACGTCCATGTAGTGCCTGCAGATTGTGCAAATCTTTTTTCTCAACCACAAGCATAGATATACAGTTGTGATAGGGGCCATTTGACCATGTATGTTGAATTGGCAAGCTAAATTGACTTTGTAAATTGTGTTCCGTGGCTTACTTAGTTTAAGGTCAGGTTTAATCGGCCTTCTTAGATACTACCGCTTATAGTATTGACTTTATGTTTTATTTATTTTTTACCCCAATGTTATTACTAAACATAACCTGTAATTCCCAGACTAGTTAATTATTTCTTTTATAACTACTATAGGACACTTGTCATGATACCTATTGCAGTTGGAAATGTACTGCAAACTTGATTTTTATTTTTTTTAATGTTTAATACCTTCATTTTGCCCCTTTTGCCTTCCATAGAGGCAAGACATAGGGGCAGATTTAGAGTTTGGTGGTTGGAGGCATGTCAGTCGGTATGGATATGTTCTTTCTTTACTCCCACCTTACCGAGGGCCCTCCGCCCACCAAATTTAAAGTTTACCGTGTGCATTTAGAGTTGTCCGCCAGTCAAGGACAACTCTAAACATTGTCTAGAACAAATGTCACAGTGTTTCCTGTCACTGTACCAAAAGTTTGACCAATGGTACAATCAAAATTAAGGTACAGTTTGTCACACTTTTAACATGTTTTATTTTTTGTTTAAATGAAAGCCCTAATGGGATTTTGTTTTTGAAAAAATACAAAAACTAATGACCCCATACCATTGGAGATTTCCTTCATGTTGTGGGTGCCATTTAAACATATTGATTCTCCATTACAGCCATGATTTTCATGCAGTAAGGGAGAGTAAAAACTGGCCATTCAATTGCCCACTCTAAATCAGGTAGATGGTCGGATGTCCAAACCGCCAATGGCCCCTCCTTCATCGGGCCTTCGGACCTTCGGAGGAGAATGTCAACTATGAAGACAGAATAGTCTCTGTCGCTGACACACTTAAGATCATCCTGTCTATAAATCAGGCAGGTGTACATTTAATTTGGCAAAGTTTGTTGCCGTTGTGACCCGGGCGAGACTGGGAACCAAACCCTGGAAAACTGATCGGGCTGGGGGAAAAGGGAAGTGCAGCCGAGCTGTTTTCTAGGGCCAGTTTCGGCCTATTTCGTTACAGGGGGCTGATATTGTCGGCCCCCGGTAACAAAAATGGCTCCCAGGGGTCCAAAACCGGCCCCCACCGTGGTGGCCCACCGAGGAAACGCCCGGTGCCTGCTACGGCCAGTCCGGCCCTGGTTGTGACGAAGTATCCTTTCAGTCAATTCTAAATCCGCATTAGCAGGTTGCCCACTAGTTAAATTATTTACATATTCACTTGCCAGGTAATGTATTCGAAAATTACAGAGGCCCTAATTTAGACAATTTTTGGCAGTAACATCAGTGTGTAGAAACCTTATGTTCAGAGACGCTGACACCTCGTGGGTAACCATTCTAAAAATATAATACTCCATGGTGTGAAGTTAACCGCATTAGCTGTGGAGGTAATCTAATTAGGTATCCAAGAAGATAATCTAATTAACTGGAGTCGTTAGCACAGTTGCTCAATGAATTTCAATGGCTAATTGTGTTCTACATCTCATGAAAAGAGATTTCTCACTACAGCAACAGAGATGCCACACTGTGCCACAGGATGCTGTTGCAGACACAATCATGTAGGCTCTGAGTGTGACATTAAGCACATGGTGTTCTCTTACAAAGAAACATTCCCATCCTTCAAACTCTATTACATACTGTAACATAAAAATGCATGATATATATTTGATAAAGTACTCTTTAAATTATAAAGATATTGTAAGTCACCGAGGAGTACAGTCAGCAGGTAAAGGAACAAAGATGAAGGTCAGGAGCCTTTATAAGGTCATGGAACTCCAAGGGTGCTTACACTATTCATATAATGTACAACAGGTGGTACTTTATCTATACTAATATAATAAAGAGAGAGCCCAAAACCTTTGAGGCGGGTAATCTCAGGAACCACAGCACCAATCACAACACCCAATACAGCGTTGGAAAGGGCAGTTGCAGCAGAAGGACAAAGGCTATGCAGACGCCCACCATATACATTTAAAAGGTAAAGGAACCGTGCCAGCAAAGTAGTCCCTTGTGGGCGTGTCTGCGTTGTGTTGTGGGCGTGTGCTGGAGGCGTGACAAACGCTGGGGGCGTGTGGTACGTTCCGCCCTTCATGCCATGTCTCATTTCGTGTGCTGTGGGCGTGTGCTGGGGGCGTGGGCGTGTGCGGGGCGCGGGATTACGGAAAAAAAAACGAGCGTTGTGCCCAATATTTCATTATACTTTCTTCCCAGGTTCTGTACATTCCAGCTCCGGGTGTCCACCCTGCTCCCTTTAAATACCCCTGCATCCCATAATCATAACCCACCCTTACTCCTTAAAATACCCCAACACCCTTAAACACTAACTCATCTTAACCCTATAAATATACCCTGTACCCCAAAACCCAAACCTATCCCTAAACCCTGAACCCTATAAATACCCCGTACCTTAAAACCCAAACCTACCCCTGAACCCTAAAAATACCCCTGTAACCCAAAACCCAAACCTAGCCCTGAACCCTAAAAATACCCCTGTACCCCAAAACCCAAACCTACCCCTGAACCCTAAAATACCCCTGTACCCCAAAACCCAAACCTAGCCCTGAGCCCTTAAAATACCCCTGTACCCCAAAACCCAAACCTACCCCTGAACCCTAGAAATATCCCTGTACCCCAAAACCCAAACCTAGCCCTGAACCATAAAAATAACCCTGTACCCCAAACCCAAACCTACCCCTGAACCCTAAAATACCCCTGTACCCCAAAACCCAAACCTAGCCCTGAACCCTAAAATACCCCTGTACCCCAAAACCCAAACCTAGCCCTGAGCCCTTAAAATACCCCTGTACCCCAAAACCCAAACCTACCCCTGAACCCTAGAAATATCCCTGTACCCCAAAACCCAAACCTAGCCCTGAACCATAAAAATAACCCTGTACCCCAAAACCCAAACCTACCCCTGAACCCTAAAATACCCCTGTACCCCAAAACCCAAACCTAGCCCTGAACCCTAAAAATACCCCTGTACCCCAAAACCCAAACCTAGCCCTGAACCCTTAAAATAACCCTGTACCCCAAAACCCGAACCTACCCCTGAACCCTAAAAATACCCCTGTACCCCAAAACCCAAAAGTATATCTGAACCCTTAAAATACCCAAACACCCCAAAACATTACCTCAGTACCCCAAAACATATACCCCTATACCCATACTTACCTTATCCAAATAAAAAAAAACATGCTTTTACCATTCATGCATTTACAACGAATTTCGTTGTAAATGTATGCGTGGTAAAAGCATATAAAATGTAATGCCATGCGTTATAATGGCATTGAGGAGTCATGGTACTTTCGTAATGAAAGTATGCGGAGTGATGGTGTGCGGAAAGAAAGTTGCAGAATATTGGGTGTTTACCCTCCCCCGGTAAGTACATTGGTGGCACAGCGGCCCACATCGCCATCAACATACTCATATTTTTTCACCACCGATTTGAAAAATGCACAGGTCTCTCTCATTGATGGCCAGCACCGACATACACTTTTAGCCACACCTCCCGCCACAAGTTCTAGAATTGCGAACTTTAGAGCTGGGGAGCTACGTTCGAATCTCAGCATCAGCTCAACATCCTGTGATTCCAGGGAAATCGCTTTGTCTCCCCGTGCCTACCACAAATGGATTTGTTCTTCTGTAATGTAAATGGTGCTCATGCCATGTTGTCGAGTTCGCGCTACATAATATTGCGAGGAAAAATAAAGTAGGGAAACTTGAGTTCACACACTACGGAACGCGCACTCTTAAGTGCATCAGCAGTGCACTGTGAATCGGAGCGTTTCACAGGCCTGTCACAGATAAGAAATGCTATCAAAACGAAATCCTACAAAACAATATACTACTGGCCGGCAGCAATTCATACCCGGACAACGTCGGGACGGGCTGCTAGTTCCTTATAATACATGGTTACACCAGCACCCTCCCATTGAAACACTTAATTCCTTGGTGTGCTGCTCTATCATATGAAAGAGGTAGGATGTTTGTAAACATGAAGAATAAAATTAAAATCTTTAGTGCGGAATTAAACACAACAAAAAGCAGTTAAATATGTTTTGCAATTTTTTTTAACATCTGTTTAATACAGGTCAGATTTAAAAGAAAACAGTGTTGCTTCAAAGGTGTAAATACATGCAGAGAGAGTCTATCTTGCCTATAATTAACTAAGGCATGGAAAAAACCTGTTGCCATAAATATCTTGTCACCTGTGAAATAGAAATTAGAGCCAGGCCTTCAAACAGGGATTTCAGACTCCCATATATTATAAAGGGTTCCTTTACTGCCTGAACAGATTCATTATACCAAATGCATATTGTTAGCCAACCCAATGATGCTTATTTTATAAACCTCTGAAGGATGAAAGGGAAAGAAGCCCCATCCATTGTGATTTGAACCTGTGGCTACACGAGTAAACACAGGATCACGTAGTCATTGTGTTAGGCCGCTTAGCTACCAGACTGGCATACATTAGAAGAAACAACATACAAACCTGTGACAGAAAACTGCATGCGCACGTGTGGGTGAGGTCATCTCTTTAATAAGAGAGGCATAGATGCTGGCATACAGTAAGGAAGGGCTCTTCCTCTCTTTGGCTAAGGTCAATAGAACCAGGGCTCGAGTCGGGGTACCACGTGGGCGGACGGCGTCCCCCCACTTATTTTACTGGGTGGACGCCGTCCCCCCTGCCAAACATCTGGACTTCACTCTTTGGCCTCTCAGGGACGAGATCGGAGCTCACTCAGCACGCTGTTCATGTGCTGGCTTTCTCAGATGCAATCGCATCTAAGGAGTGAGCGAGGGGAGGCAATGAGCCTGATGGTGCAAGCCACCTTTCGTGACGTCACTTCCTGTCATGACGTCACTTCCGGTGACAGCGTCCCCCCACTTCTTTTTTTAGGACTTGTGCCCTGAATAGAACTAATACTCCTTGACCTCTCAGCCACCTAGAGCATATTGGATCAAGGTACACCACTGTGTAGGACGGAGGATGGTTGAGTGTGTCGATCTTTCCAGAAAATTATCCAGTCCCTTTACTCCCATTGCAACCTACGAGCAAGGACTGAGCTGTTGAGTCATTCTCAGGGGTGTGTGCTGTACCATTCTGCTCTTGCTTCTGTTCAATATAAAAAATGCAGCCCGTTGCACAAATTCTTTTTTCATTTGGGAAAAACTTTTTTCTCTGTAGAAAAAGTCCTTTCTTAAAACTAACATTAAATCTGGGAGGGATCAATTCCTCCATCCCACGGACCACAGCTTACTCTTAAAAAATGAAACATAAAAGTATTTTTTTCTTTTTTTTTCAAGGAAATCGGGCTGCATTTATAAAAAGGTTTGCTGTATTAAAAAACAATCACAGACGTGGTCGTCTGCTGACTCCCGCAGGCCACCATCCCTGTGATTCCTAGTGGGTCACAAATTGTGAACTGGCTCATTAATATTCATGAGGTAGGTCTATATGCGACCCACTATGAATCACTAATTAGGGAATAAGGCCCAGATATACCTTTAGTGCAATAGCGATTACCAAATAGTGATTCACAAAAAATCACGCGTTGCTGATTTCTATTTACTAGTGTTAGTACATTTGGCCCCAAGTGCCTAGAGGCAGTTCAGTCCGCAGTTGACCTGCCGTCACTAAATGCTGTAGCTTCAGAACTGAACTGGAGGACAGAAGTACAACAAAAGAATTTCCTCAGCTAGCCCGATACATCATCTAAGAGGTTAGTTATCGGCTCCCTTATACACACAATCCCCTGTCTCCATCACACATGTTCGTGATTTTTAAGCAAAATAAAGCACTTATTGCAATAACTGTGAAATGACAATAATAGATTATTTTATGGAGTAGTCACTACCAGTTTTAGCATTTTCTATTATTGTAAATAACCTATTACTAGTGGTCCTCAATTTGTGATAGCATCTTCTTCCCCTGCCTTGCCCTTTTGTAAACCCTGGTACTACCCTTGCTACCCCAAGGCTCAGACGTGAAGACAGCAGCAGGAACATCGCACTTCATTATCTGTTGAGTCCACCCATTGGACTTCCCCAAGCCCATAACTAGAAATGTTGAGGCTCATAAAGGCGTAAAGGTGGGACAAGAGGATTAACACTGTGGTGACATCACTGGTCACAAGGTGGGTGATGTCACTTCCACTACCATTTACATTTTTCATCAATCAACATCCATGATGTTCTTTTCACTGTCTGCAATTGTGCTCAACACATCAACACTGGAAAGATTAAGAGCTGGGTTGGCCCGACTGGGTTTATACTCATGCCTGCAGAAGACAAGCAAGTGTCGGTATCAAGCACTTGAATCTCTGAGCCGTTGAAACTTTTTTGTTTTAAGGAAAGGTGATTAAACAGCACAATATGTTTTAGCTTGAACATCAGGGGCCATATCATACATGCAACACATTTTCCTTGATAGCACCGGGCGCACCTTCCAAAAGGTGCGCTCGGCGCTAACAAGGAGCGTGCACCATATTAGATGGAATGTGCTGCCCCAGGGCAGCCGTAATCTCGTGCTGCCTTGGGGGCACATTCGAGTGAAATATGGAGCGACTTTGAAGCAGGCGTTCTGTGTTTCACTGTGCAGGCGGCAAACTGCCTCCACAGTTTTTTTTTTTTTATTTATGTAATTTTTTATTGAAGATTATATTTACATGGAGCATTACATATACATGGGAAGAAGAAGAAAAGAAACAACAACAAAAAAACGCCCGGGGAGGGGGGGGGGGGGGGTTCAGTCTTCTTGGGATTAGTCCATTCGTTCGCATCTCCCCTCGTTGTTGGTCCGTTTGGATTTCTCCGTCCCCCTTCATTTTTCGATCATTGTCTCTGTTTCATCCCCATCCCCGCCCGTAGCAGAAAAAGAGAGAGAGAGTGGGAGAGTGAGAAGCGCAGGATCGTTTACAGGTCTTGTGGTGTTTCTACTACCGGATGAGCGATATGCGTGTGGCGATTGTCGGGTTGTGTACCGGTCGTGCTGTCTATGGGGGTTTATGCGAGGAAAGGTAGTTGTCTAGAGACTCCCACATGTTTGATTGTAAGGAGGATTATTGGACCCCTTGCAGGGGGCTCGATGGGTTACTGCACTTGCCTGTAAGGGTATGGTTGGGGGGGTACATAGGACCTACGTCCCCCCTCCGGAGGGCTGCTATCAGGGTGTGTACTAACTGTTTGCCACCTAGTAGGTGGAGCACTTTCAGTGCGCCTCCTGACAGCCTCTGCGCCTGAGTCTATAGTACAGGGCGAGGGCTGAGGCAAAGGAATTCCCTCATTTGCATTGGGCCACACCCCGTGCAAATGAGGGACCATCCTCTGGTGATAGCATTGGCACAGTATGTGCACCAGCGCTATACGTATTACAGAAGGGGCCGCACAAACGTCTGTGGCCCATTCTGTAATACCAAAGTACCCTGGGGCGTGCAAAGCAGGCACACATGCCCCTTGTACCCCCGGGGTACTTTCCATACTAGGGCCCTGGAACCATGAAGGATATGACTCTTTAAAAACAATAACCACTACTGAAAAAGGATCCACAGAAACGTTCAGCATGTTCCATAGAGGAATTGAAAAAGTGGGTTTATGAAAAAATTTCAAAATGTGTACGAATATAGAGGCATATCATCAAGGGGCGACGATAATATTATCGCCGCTATAGAGCCCGTTTTCGGGCGAAAAGCAGCGATAATATTATCGCATTATCATCGAGGACTCGCTAGCGCATGAATCCTTGACTTATCGCCCGTTTTTCACACGCCTCGCATCGATAATGAGATGCAAAGGAGGCGTGGCTGTGAAAACAAAATGGGATAATATCACGAAGGCAGCTTCGCGATATTATCAAGGAGGGTTAGCGATATATATATAATCACGTTAAGTATGCCTTTACACAGGAATTTAACGTCTGTTAAATTCCTGACTAAGGCAAACCTAACATGGGGGGTGGATTGTGTGGCTAAGACCACAGGCCCTATCATCTAGGATATCGCCATTTTCCACCATGGAAAACGACGATATCCCCACTGTCTCTGGAATTTTTATCGCCTCTGCGATGCGCGTTGTTGATAATGCGCTAACAGGGCAATAAATTCCAGAGATAGCCGGCAATAAATATGCAAGCACTAAGCGCGCTTTGCAATATTTATCGCCGGCCCTCGATAATATGCCCCATTGTGTTTCGAAGCTGTACTGCAAAGCTCGGGTGGAAAATGGTAATCTGCTGTTAAGGTGGATACATTTAGTTCAATTATTTTCTGAAGAAAGGGTAACATAGTCAATAAAGTTATTACTCTTTTATTACATTATGTAGCCTTGTGGTTATAGCTGTTTCCTCTGTGCATGTAAATCGATTGGTCTAACAACTGCTATTTACATACATTACGATTGTATTTGTTTTTCAATTTCACAGTAAAAGTACATTTAAAAACAATTTTAATACTTTATTTATGCAGTAATTGTATATTACTGTTGGAGAAAAACACCCTTCACTATGTGTTTTCATTTGCTATCCAAAGCATTTTAAGTCATGGTGCTTTCTTTACAACACAAGCTATGTATAAGGTTGTTGAAGTGTTTCGGATGTTAGAGATGCTTCAAAAGCCTCCTCAGGACAGAGTTCCAGGACCTCTATACATGTTGGAACTGTAATCATAAGAGAAGTGCCTTTGTCATTGTTTTATGTGGATTGTAGTGTCTGGATTGCTTGTAATTATGTTATGCTCTGTATGTAGTCACTGTGTAGGCCCCTTAACTGCATCTTTGGGTTAAATGGTGCCTGGGAAAGCAGTACACTGAACATGACATTCTAAGAACTGGGAAGTTTACTAAAAAGATTCCTAATTAATGAGCATCATAAAAGGAATTGTGTCTGATGTGGTTCAAGTTTTAAAAACATGCATTATCTCTCTTAATATACTCTAAAAGCAGGTGGGGTTGTGTGTGTGTGTGTGTGTGTGTGCGTGCGAAAGTGGTAAAGTTAGGATTGTGCTCAGTTTAGTAGTAATAAAGTTAGGAATACTAACTTTACTAATACTAAATGCCTTTTGTGAATACCGAAAGGCATACGGTTCAGATTTTGTCTCAGATTACTTTTGTGAATCGGGCCCTATGTTTCCACAAAGCACCTTAGGTCACGTGCAGCATATGCTTGATTGCTAAAACTCTTTCTGCTAGAGAATAGTGATTATGAGGTCATATTAGCCATTTGCAGCTTTACAAAACTGCTAAATAAATAAATAAATGACCTTCCTGGCTGAGGCACCTTACATTGTGCCATGCTCTTACTCTCTGTTGATTTGGGGGGGGAAAAAAACACTGGCGGCTGCACCATGTGTTCCTCTGCTGACCCCAAGTGTTAGAACTGTGCATTGAAGGCTCTGTTTCATTGGTAAGGTCAGTGCACTGTGCACCTTCTGTTGCTCCCTTGACTGCTGTTGATAGAACAGAGCACCATGCCTTCTCTTTGGGGGTAGGTCATATTGCAAACTTGTTCTCACGTGTAACACGTGCAGTGTTTGTGACTATTCTGCGCATTTTTCTCGTTATGTAAAAGGCACTTGCCCGTATCCTGCTTGCAATGTGTACACAGGGCCACATAAAAAGTTACCCAAGGCACTGGCGGTTGACTTGTTTGTGCAGAAAGGGTTTTGCAGCCGTGGCATACATCAGTTTGACAATGTCTGCAAGACACCCTTCTACCCAAATAAGCCACTGGTTGAAAAACTGACTTTTAAAAGTCTATCTGCAAAAAAATCTGAGAACCTCAATAATCAAGAGTAATGGGAGATGACTGACATGCAAGTAATTCCCCATAAATGCTTGTGCAGAGACCAAGTAATACAGCAAAATAGCGTATCCTCTTATTTACATATGACCTGGAGCGGTGGAGCACTGCACCTACTATTCCTCTTTAAATCATAGGTAATTCAACAGATCACTGGGCCCTCGGGTCCCCTACTCCCCTCTATTCTTCTGGCTGAACACTGTACCATCTTTCCCCCTACTTCCCTGTTTTAGAGTTTAGAGCCCTTAATCTTCTGTCCCCCTACTTCTATCTTTAAAGGCCATAGCATTGCTCATCCTGATCCTCTCCTATTTCCCTAGTGACAGAATAGAGAACTGCGGGGCATATTACCAACAACTAGCGATAATTATCGCTATGTTGGCTTAGCGGGAATATTCCTATCGCCGCCCTTCACCTGTTTTTATCGCTGAGATACCTTGCTATTATCAAGGTTTATCTCAGAAGCGATAAAAAACGGGCGAAATGCGTGAATATCGCTGTCAATACAGTGATATTCAGGTATTACGGTGACAATGCTCTTAGCCATGTTATCCACCTCTCATTGGATAACATGGCTAAGAACTGGTCAGGGCAGGCGTTAGCTTTTGGAGATATTCGCGCTTAGCGCGAATATTTCCAAAACTAAGCCATTGTTGGTAATAGGAGATAGCGATATTAGCAACTGTTTCCAGTTGCTAACATCTTGGCACGCCCACTTTGCATGTCATTAGCGATAATTATCGCTGACATGCAAATCGGGCCCCAAGATGATCGCTATCGCCTACTAGCGGTCGCTAACTGGTGTTAGCAACAGCTTGGTAATTGGGCGATCAAATTATCGCCGCTTTAGCGGGGAAAAGTCCCGCTAAAGCGGCGATAATGGCCCTTGGTAATATGCCCCTGCATCTTTTGTGTCTCTCCTGGCAGCAGGTGATATAGCAGAGTTCTGCTCTCTTTGTGGACCTCCAAATGTAAAAACAGAACATTGCAGCTTCGTGTTCTCTACTGACCTCTTGTGGTAAAACAGAGCACTGCACCCTCAGATCCCTTAGAGCCCAGAGCACTGGAGCTTCTGTTCCTTTCTAGACCACTACTCATAGAACAGAAAACTGCACCTTCTCTTCCTCTCCTGACGGTAGGTGCTAGAAGAGAGTACTGCACCCCCTGGTGCCCACTTAATGATACAAAAAACAATGCAGCTTTTGTTCCTCTGCTGCCCTCTTGTGGCAGAGCATTGTACCCTATGATCCCCTACTGCCCTCCATTCATTGCCCTGAATTTACTCCTGAGCGTTGTCCCTCTATCGACCTCTACTGATAGAAGAAAGAACTGCACCATCTCTTCTTCTACTGACACTAGGTGATAGAAAAGAGCACTGCTCTCTATTGGTGGGTGAATTTCCCCAGTGATCAGTGAAACTGCAAGTATTTCACTTTTTCTCCTCTTGTAACGAAATTCCGGCTGATGCACAGCTGCACGAGCAAAACAAAAACAAAGTTAAAAAAACAAAGTTAAAATCACGGTAACTGTTGGGTTGAGAATGTGGACTTATGGGCCCAGTTTCGAGTCTCGGCGTCAGCTCACCATTCTGTGATTCTAGGCCAATCACTTAATCTCCCCATGCCTCAAAAACTGAACATGACCCTGTGTAATGCAACTCATGTAAAGCACTCCAATACCTTATGTGTAGTTTGCACTATATAAAACTGCAACAACAAAAAAGTAGCTTTAGCACTGTGAAGAGATGGGTCTACATTTCACTTAATGCTAATCGCACTAAGTTGACTACATTGCCCAGGCTTCTAACTTTGGACCAACCGCCACAGGATGCAAGCCTGTACACCACGCCAGGCTCTCTAGCAGCCAGGCACCACACTCAAACTCCACGGCTGGGAAAGAGGCTTCCAAGAGCTATGTCAGGGGTCAATCAGTGTAAATTACATAATGCAGTTACCATTTAGATAATTATATTGTCAAGCCTCTGGCAGGGCTAGACAGAACAAGACATATTCACTATGTGTATTCCTCACTGCACTGAATTGTTGTGCTGCAGGGAATCCTGCCTGCAAGATGCTTTTTTTAAAAAAAATCCGGGACATGCAAATGTGGCCACAACAGGCCTGTAATCATTAATAGGGCCATGTAATGACTCTATTCATTAATAGGGCCTATATTCACTCCCCAGAGGTTGCCCCTGGAGCATCCATGCTACTTTCCATGACAGTTCAAGCCTCAAGTCACTCCAGTGAGATGTGGTCCAAGGGGCTCAGTTGCTGACTGACACCTTGAGACCTCTGGGGCAGATTCACAGAACTTATCTGAGACAAAATCCTAAACGTACTACTTTTGGTATTCACAGAAGGCATTTAGTAGTAGTAAAGTTAGTATTTTGTCTTCAGTAAGGATTTTGTCTTAAATTAGGATTTTGTCTTAACAAAATTTAAGACAAAATCCTAATTTAAGACAAAATCCTAATTTAAGACAAATGCTAATTTAAGACAAAATACTAACTAAAGACAAAATCCTAACTTAAGACAAAATACTAACTTAAAACAAAATACTAACTTAAGACAAAATATTATTTTAAGACAAAATACTAACTTAAGACAAAATACTAATTTAAGAAAAAATACTAACTTAAGACAAAATACTATTTTAAGAGAAAATACTAATTTAAGACAAAATACTATTTTAAGACAAAATACTAACTTAAGACAAAATACTAACTTTACTCCTACTAAACGCCTTCTGTGAATACCAAAAGTAGTAAGTTCAGGATTTTGTCTCAGATTAGTTCTGTAAATCGGCCCCTCTGTTCTGATCCCTGTCTCTGGGCTTGAGCCTTCTCAAGTCCCCTCAACTTCCCTTGAAAGTGCATCAGTCTGTTGCTCTCCAGCTAAGGTAGCCCCCTATGAATGCCACACAAGCCTTCTGCCATATTAATAGTGATGTTCAGTGCAATAGTCGCTCCTGGGATGTGGTACTGGTGCATCATGGCCCATTGGTGGCTGTCCCGGGCCACACCCTATCCTAGGATGGTCTCATGGTCTCATAGTGCATCCAGGCTCATTTCCAGAGCTCTGCTGGCTGCACTCACAATGTAATCATGATTCCATGGTGCACCGCTGTCTTGTCTCCTCCTCAATAATCCTTCTTTCTAACTCTATATTCATTGAGCAGTCAGTTGTTTCTAGCAAGGTTTCTGCTACACACACACAAACATCCTCTCCCTTTCTCAGAGCTGCTCTAGTCCCGGAGTCCCCTCCTGAGATTTTGTCTGAGTACTTCCTGGATCATTTGCAGTGCTGTTCTTGGCAATAAGTCTCACCAAGGATGGTGCCTGAGCACACCGAGGGCCATTTCCAGGGCTGCTCCAGGCCAATAGTATCTCCTGGGATGGAACTTGAGTGCATTCTGTCCCATTTTTCTAGGGCTCATGTCCTGCTAGATACTGTGCTTGAGTGCCCTGCATTCCATTTCTAGGGCTGTGTTACGCCCTGTTAGAAAGGAGGGTCTCTAATTTGGCCGAGGTATCCACCTTTGTCCATGTAGGGACCCTTGTTTCTCGTCAGAGTAAGGGTGATAAACATATTAGATAACCCCTGCTTACCCGCTTGGTGGCTGTGCACTAGCATGCTTATTCCAAAGGCAATGTGTAAAGTATGTGAAGTCAAAACACACAGTAACCCAGTGAAAACACCACAAATGGACACCACACCAGTTTAGAAAGATAAAGTATTTTTATCTAAACCAAACAAGGCCAAAAAACAAGAAACAAAATAGCTCCTCCTGGGGTTATTGCGACATTGTTACAGGGATGAATCCAAAGTACTGCTGGACCGCAAGGTGCGAGGCATTGGGCACAGAGTCACACATACCCCCAAACAACAGTACCTTGGAAACAAAATCTATGGATGATGCACAGCATTGTGGGGGTGAGGCGTCAGTGCCGAGATCGAGGCCGGCTGTTACAAGGGAGGTGAGGCATCGAGTACTTGGAGACTCTTCTTCAAGCAAGTTCACTCCAAAGTTCCAGTCGTTGTCCTCTCCTTGGCAGAAGCAGCAACTGCAGGCCTGCCCAACAAAGAGCACACAGCAAAGGGGAAATACTCCTCCTTACAGCTCTCCAGCTCTTCTCCTTGGCAGAGGTTCCTCTAGAGTCCAGAAGTGTTCTAATTCTCTAGGGTTTTAGGTCCACTACTTATACCCCATATTGTATTTGTTCTCTTTTTTTCAAGGGTCTCTGAACCCAGTCCAAACCAGTTCGGCCCTCTCTGGTGCAGCATGACCACAGGAGGTGGAGACAGCATTGTGCAAAGGAGACTCTGCCCATTCAGGTGCAAGTGAAACTCCTCCCACCACCAGTGGCGGCTCGCAGAGGGAGTGCTGCAGGGTGGTGTGGTGAAGTGAGGGAGGGGCAGGGTGGGGGGGTAGTGGACTCGGACATATGACGGCCAGGAGTAAAGTAAGTAAATAAATAAATAAAACGATTTACCTTGCGCTCGCTGCATTGCCGAGTTGGCAATGCAGCGAGCGCAAGGTAAATAGTTTTATTTATTTATTTACTTACTTTACTCCTGGCCATCATATGTCCAAGTCCACTACCCCCCTACCCCTCCCCCGCCCCTCCCCACCACCAGCAGCACTCTCTCTGCGAGCCGCCACTGCCCACCACTCTAAATGCAGCCATGGTCTATTCAGCTCAACTGTGAGTCACCCAGGAAAGGCAGGACACACCTCAACCCCCCCCCCTTGTGGCTGTCTATACTGAATGCAATTGCCCAGCCCCTTTCACTCCAAAACCAGACAGTCAATACACAAAACAGTAGAGGCACACAGAATGGTTAAATAAGAAAATGCCTACTTTCTAAAAGTAACATCATTACCTGGGGCATTTCATTTTGCCCCAAAACCGATTGCACAGCTGAATTTCGCCGCTTCGGCTGACATTTCTTATTTATGACAAGTTTCATCCATATTTAATCACGTTCTCCAATCTTTTTAGACCTCTGTTTTCCAACCACATTATTCTTTAATCCACACACGGGTAATTATGCCGTTTTTCAAGTTTTCTACTGTTAACCCCTTCGACGCTCATGACGAGCTGGGCTCGTCATGCAGTAGCCTCCTGCTACGCTCATGACGAGCCCAGCTCGTCATGAATAATGGTAATCATGATTTTCCAGCACAGGGGAAAAATCCCCATAGCATTCAAAAGGTTAAAGCTGTGCCCATCCGGACCTCTTGCTTAAACATGACAGATGCAAGAGTTCGTTTGAAGCAGCATTTATTTAAAAAGGACCCAATGCATTTCGGGCTACAAACGCCCTTCGTTGGGGGACGCTGCTTCAAACATATAGTCTAATCCTTCATCATCTTTGCACTCTCTTGTAAATAGGGTGATAGTTCTATCTCCGCTTTTTTTGGCTTTTTAGCCAAGAAAGCAGAGATAAAGCCCTTGTAAATATGCCCCCAGACTCAAGTCAAGTCAAGTCAAATCCACTTTATTCGATTAATTAAAATCATAAAAGTATGCTATACAAAAATACAAACAATTAAAAAACATTTAGAAGAATTAAAATTACACAATTGTATACAAAATACATTTCCATAAAAAGCTCAAAATAGTGAACCTATTACATTTATTCTTCAAGGCCATATTTCCCAGGTACGAGAGCTTGTTTAAAAGGAAATAGCTTACAGCATTAAACATCCAGTCCAGACCTCCTTATTCTAACAGATGCTGCCAAGAAACTGGCCACACAGTACATAGTTTCCGGCGTTTCCATCATTTGGAGAAATAATAGGGCAGGTTTGTATTGTTTAAAGTACAACTTTTTCAATAATGGTGTGATGAACCGTTTCCGAGGCACAGAAAACAAACTGCAGAAAAGCAAAAAATGTACAGTATCCTGGGGAGAAAGATCATCACATTTACAGGGGGGAATGACCTCCGGCCTACCCCAACCTTTCACATCCCATAATACCATAAACATTTGATTGAATCGAAATTTCGTTAGTAACCATCTGTGAGAAAAATTTGTCACAACCGATAGATAGGGAGCCAACCTTAAAGACGTGGTAACCAGTACGTGGGCCCTTACTGAAGGTTTACATAGCTCAATCGCTTCTCGCTCGGCTTCACGGAGCCTGATGAAGTTAATCTTGGCCCACACTAGATCAGTTTTACACAGAGAATTTGGTCTAGAGAAAATCTCTGGACGCCCAAGCTTCTCAGCCAGGCTCTTAATGTAGGACAGCCACTGAATTTCCCTCACATAATCTAAATTAAGACAATCCATTATAATTTTTCGGTTTAGGGAGAGTTGCGGATTCAGCCAGATCTTAATCCAGAGCAGGATAGGTGCTAATTTAATTATATCTATAATGTATCCCAGACCCAGCTCAAGATGGATAGAATAGGTGGCTGTAGACGATGGAAGGCCAAGAAGAGACCGCAAAAACTTGTTCTCCTCAATTTGAATGCGGTCAGAATTAATGAACCCCCAGATTGCTGCTCCGTACCTTGCAATTGAAACCGTCTTGGCTTTATAGATTGCCAGAATTGCCTCGGTTGGTTTCCCCCCTAGTCTTTTGGCAAACCCCAATACTGCAGCGGAAGAGCTTCTCACGGCATTAGATTTTGTAGTAAGCTGTGGGGTCCAACTACTCCTATCATCGAATAAGACTCCCAAATATGTAAATACCTTTACTCTGCTGATAACCTCGGTACCACAATAAAAAGTTTTAACATTGTTTCTTGAACTCCCCATAGACATTATGTGGGATATCCCGGTATTAATCAACAAATCAAGACTATTCATAAAATTACCGAAGGAGTCAAGCAGCCTCTGCAGTCCAATTGGGGTTCTGCCAGTAAAACCGCATCGTCGGCATAGAGCAGCACCGGAATTGGCGTTCCCCCCATGCGCGGAATATCCTGCGTGACTGCTGTCAGGTCAGTCTCCAACGAGTTCACGTACAACGTGAACAACATTGGGGCTAGGATGCAGCCTTGGCGCACCCCCCTACTGGACTTAAAACTTGCAGTGCATTTCCCCTCAGTTGTCATCCTGATAGAAGCATTCAAATCCCTATGCAACTCTGCCAAAAAGTACACCAGCGAACAATCAAGGCCCATCTTAAGCAGCATAGTCCACTGCCTTGATCTATTAACTAGATCAAAAGCTGTGGACAAGTCCATAAAACCCAAGAAAATAGAGCCCCTTTTAGCCCTCGTGTATTTGGCTATAATTAGATTAAGGTTGAGACATTGGTCCTCCGTACTCCTCCCCGCTCTAAAACCATATTGGACATCAGTCAATATGTTATTCTCCGAGGCCCAAGATGTTATTCTGGCCAAAACAACCTTCCCTAGGATTTTAATAGAGGAGTCTAACAATGAAATAGGCCTATAACATCTCGGGTCTCCCCTCTGCCCTTTTTTGAACACAGGGATTATGATCGATCTGGACCAGGATTTGGGGAACCCTACGGTTGCAGAGGCATTAAAGACTTTAGTCAGAATTTCAGCCCAGTACACCGGGTTGGCCTTGTACATGTCGGAGGGAACCCCATCCGGACCTGGAGCCTTATGCCCTGCCGTACTCTCAATTGCTTTAACCACTTCGGCTGTCTCAAACCTTACAGGGGCCACTGTAGGAACAGGGGCTACCAGGGTTTCCAGCTCCAAATGGCTACCATATATTTTTTCAAAATGACTAAGCCAGTCTTTTTCAGAGATGTTTAATTCTAAGACTAAGTTTTGGTCTTTAGAGAACAATGGAGTATTGATAATTGACCAGAACTTGGCGCTGTCTTTTAGGGTAGCTTTGTCCATGAGCTCGACCCAGGCTTCATGTTTTAACTCCCTTTTTCGCTCCTGTGTTGCCTTCGCGTACTCCCTTCTGAGCTGGGATACCAAAGCTTTATTTCTCAGGCGAACATTAAGGGCCTTTTTAAAAATATTATGGGCTTTACTGCATTTTTGGTCAAACCAGCCCATTGCCGGTCTATTTGTTGCTACTCGACAGTTCAGTGTAAGTTCCTGTGACACTTTAGAACACATGGCCTCATACGATGTTATTACGACCTCCCCCTTGGAGAGAGGATTTACAAAGGTATTTAGTTCCTGTGCAGCCTTAGATGTTATAGTTAGGAAAAAGTCACCGGGCACGATCTTACCCCATTTGACCCTTCTCCCCTGGTCTTTAGCTTTAACCGACAGAACCGCCTGTGGCGGGACAGATATGTTTAATAAAGAAAACCCATCAAGTAGCTCAATCACCACAGGGTTATGGTCACTTAAAGGCATCTGTATAGCATTATAAAAGATTACGTACTTTAAAAGACCTAGTGATAAAAAGATATAATCAATGATCGTTTGACAGTCCCTACCAGTATAGGTAGCAACCCGGGTATTGCTATCGAAAAACTCAGCTTCAAACAGATCGTTACTGGACAATAGGTTTTCAAGAGCCACCCCCTTCTGACTATGTTCAAAATGCTGGGGGGATATACTATCCGGACCGTCTAGATCAGTTAGGTCACAATTTAAACAAAGATGTACATTAAAATCACCCATCAAAATTAGATGACAAAGAGTGGTTTGCTTTTCTTTATAAGAAGTTAAAAAATCATTTAGCCATAGTAAATGCTCATCTGCAGAGGCCCCTTGCTGTGAGTTATAACAGTTCACTAGAATTATTTTAATGTTTTTAACCAAGGTTACCTCCACGATGAGAAAATTATGTGAGACACAATCAACCTTTACAATTTTACCCCTGACGTTCACCGAAACCAACAACACAAGTCCACCCCTACTTCTTCCAGCCGTCGAACTCACAGCAGGGACAAAAAAAGAAGTAAAGCCATCCACCCAAAAATAACAATCCTTATCCCAGGTCTCCTGTAGGGCGACAATATCATATTGTTTAATAAAAATTAAGCCAGTTGGTGTCTTCTATCTTAGAACGCAAACCAGCGATGTTCCAGCTTAACAGCCTGACTTTGTCCCCCAATTCAAGGTTCTCTTTTACGGGGATAGCACTACCCCTCCTATGTGAAGATACAGGAGCCATGGGGGTCAGATCACCAGTTACCTCACCACCCAGACCTTCACAAGCCTCCCGTCAATCACACAAATCCAGGCCGGATAGAGCATCAAACCTGTTATGAGTTGCAATGTTTAGACCAAGATTTGTGCCCCACCTATTATTCATGTTAATGTCCCAATCTAGACCAGGGGTTTTAGGGTAAGTAACATTTTGTTGTTCACCATAATTTTTTTTTAGGGTGAGTGGGACAATAGTACCGCTTCTTCGTTGGGGCGGGAGTAAGTTTTCAAGGACATTAGGCAAAACTGCCGGGTTTGAAAAAGTCACTGCCACACAGTCACCTTTAAACTTTTGGGGTCGGTTCCCTATCCACGGGACCCTTTTCGCAGACTTAATCTCTCTCGCCAGTTGCTGTTTCCCTCCTGGGGCTAACTTCATGTTACCTGTTAACCAATGTAAAGCCTTACTCGACAAAGATGCGGGTGGCTCTACCAGGCCACGTTCTAAAAGTGGAACATTAGCCAGCACCAGTACCACAGGCGAGGCTTCAACAATAAATTGAAGAGGGTCTGTTTCCTGACTTTGATCAGGGGGAATATTAACTGTTAACAAGGCGTCATCCTTGACAGCTAACTGATTAACAATATCCACCGGAGCTTGAGCAGGGGGGTTGGTTAGTATCGATACACCCCCTACCCCTCCCACACCCAGTGTGTTCTCCCCTGAAGAGACTATTCTGTTTGCAAGAAGAGTGGTTATATTTTCCACCTCCCCCACGACCTTAGTTTGTAAGCCTCCCAGTTTTTTTATCTCGGCATTCAATTTGTCGATTTTTGCCACCAGAGGTTTAATTATAACTTTAATCTTTCTTTCAAACACCTCTACATTCTTATTGAGCAGTTCCTCGTCCATAGAGTACTTTATATTGTCCTCGCCATGGTCAGTAGTTTTTGCCTTTGATGTGCCGGGAGTGGTAGCCCTTTTCCTCCTTAACCCGGACCGCAACCCTCCTCGCTTTGGCTGTTTTTTCGCACATGTTCGTACCGGCCGAGACACCTGATCTGGGGAAGAAAGTTCCTCTTCAGTAACTCGCGTCTGAACCCCATGATCAGAATCAATGTCACTCTCGGGATCAGTTACGAGAAATATATCGGGAACAACCACAGAATTTGTTTCAAAATCATTATTAACAGATTCATGGAAGGAAATTAGAGGAGCATCAGTTCCTATAGCCTGTGGTAGAGTGTCTACCAAGGAGGGTGGTGAAGATGGTCTTAAACGTTCGAGATCGGGAGATTGACTCAGACCCAGAGATTCTCTCCTTTGATCATTTATCTTCTTCACCGTTTGTACCAGATAATTATCAATAGTATTAGATGTGGCAGCAACAGCAACAGCTTTCTTCGGCATCCTGAGATTTTACCCGGTAACCCTCTTTCGCAGTACAGTTAATTCCCACAGGTCAAAGCAGAACTCAACAAGTAAAATATCTTACTAGTGGGTGAGATCTTGTCGTCCCGGCGGCAGAGTATCTGGTCCTGTCCGATCGAGTCCGGTCGCGGACTGTCGCAGACTGTCCCGCCCTTGTCCCAGGCTTAGCCCGGGCGCTCCCGCGCGCGACTCGCGGGGCGAGAGGCACTCCTCCCTCTTAAGGGACGCTCCGCTGATGACACGTTGGTCGCGCCACACCCGCCGGGGCAGCTGGAAAGTGTAGTCCCTGCGGCGGTGGTGGCTTGCTGCGACTTCGGAGGCCGGTCCCCTCACGGCGGCGTTCAGGCAACTGCGGCAGCAATCACTGGAAGGTTTAATGAGCCGTTCCCCTCACGGCAGCAACCGCGGGCAAAACAGGTAGGTTTTACTAGCGTTCTCGGCGCTCGCTCGGCGCTCCTCCCTCTTAAGGGACGCTCCGCTGATGACACGTTGGTCGCGCCACACCCGCGGGGCAGCTGGAAAGTGTAGTCCCTGCGGCGGTGGTGGCTTGCTGCGACTTCGGAGGCCGTTCCCCTCACGGCGGCGTTCAGGCTACTGCGGCAGCAATCACTGGAAGGTTTAATGAGCCGTTCCCCTCACGGCAGCAACCGCGGGCAAAACAGGTAGGTTTTACTAGCGTGCTCGGCGCTCCTCCCTCTTAAGAGACGCTCCGCTGATGACACGTTGGTCGCGCCACACCCGCCGGGGCAGCTGGAAAGTGTAGTCCCTGCGGCGGTGGTGGCTTGCTGCGACTTCGGAGGCCGTTCCCCTTACGGCGGCGTTTAGGCTACTGCGGCAGCAATCACTGGAAGGTTTAATGAGCCGTTCCCCTCACGGCAGCAACCGCGGGCAAAACAGGTAGGTTTTACTAGCGTTCTGCCCCCAGACTCTTAACTTGCCTTCTTCTCCTCAGCCCAGACTCAGGGCCCGCTGAGAATAATCTCCAGGATGAATTGTATCCATTGCTTGCCACCTTTACGGCCCCACAGATCCTCAGGAGAGCTGTGTGATTTGCTGTCCTTTTTCTGTTTTTATGGTGCCAGCCTGTGGATAAGAAATACAGCGGAGAGGTGCCCGCTTCTTTTCCTGATAAACACCTGGTGTGGGTCTGTGCCGCCTCGAGGGAGGCGAGGCATGCAGTCTCTCCTCTGCTGCTGTTCTTAACCAGTAATTATTGTTAAAGCTAGCGCCTGCGGTCTTCTCACCGCTACATATTACTTCCAAGTGTGCGTGATTGGCAGCACTTCCTTTCCTTCTTTCTGTTTCTCCGCAGACAGCTGTTCACAACTGGAAAACGATTACCTTGTCCTCCGTTCCCTTATTTATCTTGGAATAAATCGCATCCTATAATGGGGTCTGGTTGGCGGGTGCATAACTCCCCCGTGCAAACCTCGCTCAGTTTATGCCAAGTCTGATTTCGTCAGCGTGAATCACATCCGCGCACAATAAATTGTGTTTCTGCTCTCAGTTTTTTAAATGGCTCATATGTACTTTTTGTACGAAAATCTATGCATTGCACGTGTGAATTCTGCCCAGTTGAGGTAGTTTCAACCAATATTGAAATCCCAAAGATTCAATAGCAAAGTCAAAATATAAGAGAACTGAAGCGCTTAATGTGAACAGAATTAGAATTTCTCGAGAAAAAAAATGAAGTGTTGGGGTAAAGCTACTGCTGTTTTGAAAGACTTGAAATAGGTTGATTCACGAAGGGGTGGAGTTGCCTTTGCACAATTTCTATTGAGCCCTTATGCTGAATACTTCAGTTTTAGGTCTGTGTTAGCCAAGACAGCCACACCTCATTCATTTGTCTGTGAAGTTGTCATTCGCATTTTTCTCCAATCCGCTCAAGAGGCATCAAGGACAATGTGCCAGCCCCCTCCAGCCATTGGCTGACTTCACTATGAGTCAGGCATGCTGGCCTTTCACAATGTGTACATCCACACACAAAGTAGTTCCCTCAGTGCCAAGAGTACAATAGTAATGTGTGCTTTTTTGAGTCCAAAAAGTATTTTTGCCTTTAGTTCATGTGGTCTTTTTCAGATTGATGAACACCCGGCAGCTTCCCGAAATATAAAGTTTTCAAAAAACCATGACAAAACAAAGCAAGAATTTCCAAAAGGCTGGCAGACAATGCCTGGATTATTGGCTTTGCCAATGCTTGTTGTACTTGTTTGCGGCATTTATGTGAAGAATGCACGTCATAGTATATGTGCACCATTGTAGGTAGTGTTTGGAATTAGTGTACATGGGTAACTGAATCCCATCTTTCTTTGGTTGTGAAGCATATGCATTCAGTACATTAAGCATGGTTACGTTTAGGAAAGCCATAGATTTTCAGTTTTCTTACAATAATCTTTCTTCTTCTTGAAAATGGTAAATATATTTTACCAAAACTGCACCTCCTCCCTCCACACATCCGACAAAAAATATACATTGGTAGACTTCCCCCATCTTCTTCATAACTTGCAGAAGAAGATTTGAAGGTAAGACCGGTGCACTGAAAGTGTTGAAATTTCATGGCGGGTGTTTGGAATGGGCCAAAATTGGCTATTTTGCGAATAGTAAAATGATTTGGGGCCATATGTATGAAGCCTTTTTCCCGTTTGCAAACGGGAAGATTCTCAGAATCTGCCAGTTTGCGAATGGGAAAAAGCCTTTTGGGATGTATCATCTCAAAAGGCCATCGCAAAATAGAGAATCGCAAAATTTGCGATTCTCTATTTTGCAAATGCAATTAAGGAATTGCAAATTGCGATTCCTCAAATGCAATTCTGGAAGCACCAGAAATATGCTATTAGGCCTTAAGGAATTGCAAATTACCACCAACTTCAAGTTGGTGGTAATTTGCGATTTTCTTTAAAAAAGCCGTTCTTGATAATATGGCCCACAGAGTCCTGCTGGAATCTTAATGTGTAGTAGATCACAGCTCAACCCGTGCCCAACGTGTGATGTTGGTGCTTCACCGGGTGATCGTGTGAAGTGTTCCTTAAATCATGTGACATACAGTGGCACTCTGTGAGTTAACAGGTCTTGTATCTTTGTTTGATCTTTGCAGCTCGGTGCATTGAGAGTGCTATAGTCAGGATCACTTGAATTATGTGGCAAGGGAGGACCAAAATATGCAGCAGGGTTGACTAAATTATGCAGTATGAATACGCAAAAATATGCGGCATGGTTCAGCACATTTTGTGGCAGTGTTACTTAATCATATTGTCATTTTATAATTGTACATATGTTAACACTATTTGGGCAAATGCTTGATCTCATTAGTATCCGTTTTATGCCTAAATAGAACAATCAGACACTAAAAGGTGATCAGTTAACATCTGAAAAAGGCCTGTCTCTGTGCGGCAACACGCGTGCCACTGTTTAGTCAATTGCGAACCGCTTGAGCCAGGCACAACTTTTTCTGTTAAAATCTGCAAATTGTGCAGGAGGAGTTTTATGTGGCAAGTCAAGCGAATCATAATTATGTGGAAAAGCAGAGATATTTAAATTGCACTCATTCCAGCACTTCTCCCTTGCTTTAATGGCATGTTGTTGCATGGTGTTCCACTAGGTGGCGCTCAGGATCCCACCCTTACGTTTGGAGACTGCTGCTGCTGTCCCAGAGCCAAGGTTTTGTAGCAGCTCCCCCACTGCTATAAATTAGCAGCAGTTCCCGACAGACAGCATCTCTTCTGCTTAATGGTCTGGGAAGCTGAATAAAAATGTCACCTGCAATGGATGTTCTGGAGGAACAACAGCATCAATCTCAAGCCCTGCTTTCATCTGTACCTGTGTTTGCTTTGTTCTGCTCCTGATAGTATTTCAGATGATGTATGGCTGTTGTGGTAGGTGGATGGCAGCAACACACTCACTGGTGTGTTTTTACAGATGTGCTGGGATTTAGAAATGGTGCATTTTACCTGTGGGAATTGGTGTTTTACCTTTTTCCGCGAACAAGAGATTTTAACGACAGCGGTGTGCTCAATGTGTGCATTACTATATCCAAAGCACTTAAAACAAAGCGTAAAGGGGTTTCTAAGCACCTACAACTTATGGAACTGAGGGGACTACGGGGAAAAGGGATGACATGGTTCTCCCAAAATCACACAATCTGGTCAAATCTCTAATCTGGGGCTGAAGCTGAGATCTCTGATTTCATGACAAAAAGTAGTCTTCAACTTTGAGGTGTAGTGTAATAGTTAAGAATAGATTCAGCCTATGACGTCATTTCATCTAAATCATAGAGGGGTGTACAGGAGAGATCAGAAGAGCTTTGAATTCGTGGTACCATCACAGGAAGTGACATCACATGAGCTTTATCTTAAATGGTTTTACAAGAGCTGACGTGCAAGAGCTTGTGACCTGTTACAGGTGCAAGAAACGGATGGAAAATGTGCAATTAATGTAAAAAGAATGCATTCTAACAGCATCAGGGGACAGAGCGGCCTCAGAGGCACATGCTGGCAATCCCAGAAAAATGGCCTTGTCTTTAGATGATCTGATGAAGGGATGCCCACTCATTGGTACCTCTCTGGATCTACTCCTTACTGTTGGTGTTACATATTAATGAGATGCTAATCTAAGAGTCTCAGATGCATATGGCACCCATAGGTAGCAATCCCTAAGGCCCACTTTGAGCATAGAAAAAGCATCTTCTGAAAATGTGGTTTGCACCTTTTCTTCCTTTTGTATATTTGTTTTTGTTGCTAAACCTTAGGGCAAGACTAGAGGCTACACTTGTAGGCCCTGGAGGAGTGGCCATCCTGGAAACGCAAGGAATAATGTCCTAACAGATTGGCCAGTGCATGGCGGAATAGACTTCACGCACTCCTGTCGTGGACGAGAAGTATACCGGAATTAAAAAGGTCTTTGTGACTTCTCACGGAGGACCACGATAGGTGGACATTGATGACGACCAAAGATGGTCAACAGTTGGGTGAATAGTTGAAGAGTGATGGGATGCAAGAAGCCCGGTGGCCCTTCTCTGCAACTGGATTCAACTTATATTCTAATATGGCTTTGCCTAGGGCCACAAATGCTGAATAAAAGCCACTTTAAGACAACTCAAAACATACTTGGGTTAGTAAATAGAGATGTCTGGGGTAGAGGTGTGTTGGGGTGCATAGAGGGGCATACTTTTGTCATAAGTGATCGATGGGTAGATTGTTATTGAAGAAGGGAAATTTACTAAGAAAATAGGTTTCATCTTGTTTAGAGCAAGCTTCTCATGAGTTGCAGTTGTTTCTGTCTTTCCACGAAATAATTGAAGCCTGAAACCAGGCTTACTCGCATGTACCGTCCGTGTGTGTGTTGGTGTTGGCATTAAAGTTCACATTTGAAGCAGTCTTTCTCTAGACCTCCTTTGAATGAAAAAGTGTTTTGTGCAAGATGGTGGTTGAGGAAGCATAGCATTGGTTGCTACCTGGAATTCATTACTCCAGTTGGATTTTCTTTAGACCAATATTTGCCATGTGGTGATTTCTGGCTTCTTTGGACTGAGATTAGGTAGGCAGTGCAGCAGGTTGGTTGGCACAGCTGGCTGTTTATGGTTTAATGGCCACCAATGGTTGTGTTTCTCCCTCTATCTTGCCGCATTTAGCTTCTCATCCTTTGTTTCCCATTCGCTCCACTCATGCTCTTTATTACTTTGCCATTCTTTTATTCCACCCTACTCCCACTTCCCTGATAGTGATTTCTCATTGTCCCAATCTTGACTCGCCTCTCTGTGTCTGAGAAGTGTTTGCTAGGGTTGAATCTCTTTCCTTTTCCACACTTTCACCTTTAATGGATGAGGACTTCCAGATGAGTAGTGCTGGGAAAGAGAAGATACCTTTTCAGCTGGTACTTTTTCCAAATTTAACAAATGCTTCCTTAATTAGGAGTGGTGTCTTCTGCTAAAGAAGGAAATCCAAGTGAAGGCAAGAAACAAAGTTAAGGTGACCAGTGTTAAAACTAAAAAATGTAATTGCACTCTCCTTCTCCTGGGGGTGAACAATCTTTGGAGTACTTGCTGATATTTTGAGCTGCTCAGGCTGCACCCCAGCAGTGAAGCATTTATCTTTCAGGTGTGACTTTTTGGAAACAAGTGTCATGGCTGCTGGGTTCTGACTAAGTCTTGTTTATTAAATACATTGGTATTTTTTGTGATGTCACGCAGCCACAACAGGACTCTTCAGCTCAAGTGCGGCATTGAGATATCATGTGTGCCAGCCAATCAAGTCTTGTTCTCTGGAGCTTGTGCCTGCTGTTCTTACTACGAAGGAACATTTACAGGTGTGCTTTCTACCTCAATGCTGTCAATTCACTGTATCTAGCCCCCCCTTCATTGCCTCTGAGGTTCACACATACTCTTCACCAGTACTTAATTTGTAAAAGGTTAAGTGCCGGGGCCCTTTCAGAGGACCACCGCAGCCTGGACCACCCATACCCTGCCAGCGCTGACAATGGCAGTACCAACATAACATCTAACCATCACACTCCTACAGGTGTGACAATTCAGACTATTTCAGGCCACACAAAGCTATAATAATGGCATGAGGGGTTGGTATTAATTTTCAATGTATATTGACTTAATAAACACAGTTGTGCTCTTCTTAAAATTAAAAAGACAGCGCCATCGAGTGGGACGGGTATGCCCAGACGTTGGTCCTGTGCTCTCCATGCCACTGGAGTCAAGCTATCCTGGCGGATGAGGGCTGAAAGCCCGAAACCGTTCCTAGGATACTTCTTTCCACTCCAGGGAGGACCTGGCCTGGCAGTTTGGGCTGGACTGTTCCCATCGGGTGCAGGGTCAAAACTGGATGACATGGTGGGTGTTAGAACTGGGATTTCTGGAAGCCAAAACCGGTCAGGACACTGATTACAGATGCCCTTCCCTCCAGGTCAGGCTGAACCTGAACCTGGCCTTCCCCCTCCTCGGGGAACGACCTCCAGAGGCCCCACAAATGGTCAAGCACTCTAGACGGTCAAATGTCCAGCGAACCAGGACTTCTGCACCCTCCACTAGGAGTGGTACTGCCCAACACCAGGACCGCCGGAGTTCTGGCTACAGACACTCCCCGTCCTCTAGACACAGGAAGATCCTCCTCAAATGATCTGTTAGTACAGCCTAGGCCCCCGACCTGGCGCTCCCTTAGGGAACCCTCCAGGCCCTGAGACAGGGGTTCGGCGCTCATGGAGACATGCAGTCCCTCCCACTCCTTCTCCTTCAGAGATAGGACGTGGGCCCCTACAACCCTTCCCATTCTACTGGGACCTAGCTGGGCTACACATGAACCTCTTCCTCCCATCAGGACTAGAAGATACACAAGCCACTCCTGTTGGAATCACTCCCCAATGCCTCTGCAAGACCTCTAGCACACCGCCAGAAGCCCACCTTCTCGTCCAGTGCCTCTGCTGGACCTCGAGCACGCCAGAGGTACACCTCCTGTGCAAGCCTATTGTCAAGCAACCAGCTCACACCTACTCCTCCAGAGCCTCTGCAGGACCTACCACACCACACTGTAGGTTCACCTCCCGTGCAAGCTCCTTTTCAGAAAACGAACTCACACCAACTCCTACAGTGTAACACACCACTCATCCACACACTCCCCCTCCAGGCTGGTAAGGCAGTTTTTACCACCCCTGATTTCTCAACCTGACCACCACGTGACACAGGTACCATTACTCCGGGAACGGGACGGGGAACACATGCACTGGACGTCATTTTTTTTTAGCTGCCACCACTGGAACCCAACCTTACTGGTGAATCCAGACACACATACTACACTCAGGGATAACCACCCTCCTGAGCTAGCCATTTCTCCTCCACACGCCCTCTCTCTCCTCTATCCACACCTCTGGGGACAGGAACGGGGATTGGACACTGGACCCAGGAAGGAACTCCCTATCTACTGGCGTCCCGCCCTGTCATTTTCTCTCTTCTAAAGTATTGAAGAGTGTAAGGAAAAACCCTACACTACTTGTCACACTGCTGTGGGCAGAGTGCCTCTATTAAGTATACAAAAGATTAATCATTACAGTTATTCTTTTTTGCACGTGATTTATTAATGAAAACTAAACCTTAATTTGTCATACAGTTCCGACTGTGCATTACATGTTTCCCTAGTTCATTAAAATTAGACATTCAATCTGTGAGATTGAATTCACTCAACTCAATTGTATCGTGTTAAATCATTTGAATTACAGATTTCAAAATAATTTTGAAATCTATAATTCAATGATTTAACACGATATAATACTACACGATACTACCCTGCGACCAATCCTGACGCTGCTCTCATGTATGAGAACAGAGTCAGGATTGGCCTGAGCAACCTTGAGTTGCACTCCCAGAGAGACTAGAATCCTGTGCCTGCTGTCTCCAACCCGGTAATGCAGCTTGGGTTGGAGATATCGAAGTGCGCATGTCAGTTTAACCATCCTAAGACAGCCTGCCAAACCGACATGCGCACTGACAGCAGTGCACTACACTCCCCCTGCAGTCTGTCATTGTCTGGACCTGCCCTAAGACTCATTTGTGTTAAGAATAAAATGATAATAAACCTGTGTTATTATCGTTTTATTTTTCGAGTTTTGCGACTGCTGACAGAGGGGGCGATGCTCCTCCGCCAAAACAGAGGAGCGACCTCTGTCAGGCGCATAAACTCAGGCGCAGGGTGCCTGCTTGAGCCAGCGCAGCCCTTTGTGATGCCCCCTACAAACCCCAGTGAACTCTAAACCAGTCACTCCTGCTGCAATTAAAGCAGCACTCTTTTGAAAATAAAGGGATATATTTACAAGTCCCTATTGCCACCACATCGTCACTTTTCACGACTTGGCTTAGTGTGCCTTGTAAAAAAGGCACCCTTTAACGGTATGATTAGCGTGAAAGGGGAGGGCAATGGGTGTTGTGGTGGGTGTTCCACCGCAACACCCATTGATTTTTTATGCTGCCCCCTATTTACAAGGGTGGCTTAAATATGGGGCAGCATCAAAGTTAAGACCAGGGAAAACCTGGTTTTACCGTCCCCCAACGAGGAGAAATGTTTAATTTCTCCTTTTTTTGCTGTTTCCATGTGTGCTGCGCTGTGCAGCACACATGGAAACAGCAAAACACCATTGATTGTTTATATGCAGGAAGGTGCCTGCCCCTTCCTGCACATAAAGTATCTTCCCCTGCAATGCTGACACCCTTACAGTATGGTGCAAGGGTGCCTGCGTTGGCGCTAGGCAGCTAAATTAGGCACCAGCACAGTAGGAAAGTAGGGCTGCACCATATTGTTGTAAATACAGTGCAGCCCTGCGTTTCAGAAGTGGCGGCGGGCGGTGTTAAGCCAAGAAGGTTAACGCCATGCTCAGCCACTCCTATTGTAAATATGCTTCGAAGTTTCCAGATTACTCGGTAAAGCACACTTATTCCTCAAATCCTCAAAAAAGCGAGGCCTGATGGTCGTAAATACGAAGAGCAGGAGAAGAAGCCTGCAGGGCCCATAGAGATACTCATCAGATTCTGGCGCGAGAGGCTGTTATCTTTAGATAAATAAGCAAAACTGCCCAGAGCCTGTGCCGGCTGCTCCTCGTGGGATCAGCCCAGGATCACACAATCGGGCTCGCTTTCATTAAAAAAAAAATTCAAACTCAGTGACTTTTTTCCTCTTCCAGGATTGCATCTTTTTGTTGTGTTTTTTATCACGTGTTTATTATCTATTTCATATAAGTCTGTTTCTGATATCATTCCCCAAATGTGAAATACGGGATTCTCCTCATTAGGGCCGGACTGGGAACCAAAACTGGCCTCGGCAAAGAGCTCGGCCAGCTCCCCTGGGAGCGGCCGAGCTGTTTTCTAGGGCCGGTTTCGGCAGATTTTGTAACAAGTGCCGATTTTGCAGCTATAAACTGCCCTGTAACAAAAACGGCACCCAGGGGCCCAAAATCGGCCCCCACCGTAGCGGCCCACTGGGGAAATACCCGGTGCCCGCTACAGCCAGTCCGGCCCTGCTCCTAATTTCGTTGCGCGCACTGCATCACATTTGGTGATGCAGTGCGCGCAACGAAATTCGTTTTATTTATTTAAATGTTTACTTACCGGTAAACCCCCCCATCCTGCCCCTCCCCCTGCCCACGTCACCACCCTGCAGTAACTCCTACTGCCGACCGCTACTGGGTGTGTCTAAGCCTTGTGGCAGAGGGCCACTATTTGGCAGTGCTTAGTGGTCCCAGACTAATACTGAGCCAGGGACCTCTCTGCCTGGAGGCCTACCTGACAACTTGTGTGAAACGAGTCTGCTGTAACTGAGGAGGTACCAGAGCATGAGTACGCCATATCCATAAAGGAAGCAGTGCTTGATTTGTAATAAAAACAAATAATAAGTGCTAGGGCTCTTATTGGAAAGGGACTGCAGCGTGCACCACACATTGCCCCTGCCAGTACTTACAGTGACAATACGAACACAACTACTGAGCATCACACTCCTCCAAGTGTGACAATTCAGACTATTTAACGCCCCAAAGCTATGAGAAGGGCTTAGGCAGCAGGTAATAAAAATTTTCAGTGTATATTGAATTAATATTTAGCTGTTGTTGTGGCCATGTCTAAATTAGCCTGACAGCACCACCTTGTGGCAGACTGTCATAAGCGCCGGTGCTGGCACTTACTTGCTGGTGTCAAGTACCGGAAAACACTGGCTAAAATTAAGCACTGGAAATCAATATTCATAAAGTCCTCCAGGAGGACTGGCCTGAAAATCAGAGGGAGGGGAACCCGAGCCCAGGCACTGCTCCCTTGGGAGGGGCCCAGTGCTAACTTTCCGTATATGCTTTCCCTGGGTTTACAGTGGAGGACATTGAAGAACCTGTGTCTTGCCCCTGGTTCTCCTCGCCTCACTTTGCAATGGGTCCAGCACGGTTTCCAGTGGACCAAACCAAGCACGGGCCACCATCCTTGGTGCAACCTTGCAAGAAGTCAAGGGCACATAAGACAGGGTTGATGGTGCTTCTGCGCTACTGCGTGTTAGCATTTCTAGAGAATATCAGTTCTGGAAGATAGCTGTATGCAGACATTCAGCGAATGTGCCCTGCACTGGTTAGCAATGTTTGAGAGTTTCCAACAGCAAGATCTGAAAATTTGTAAAGCATCCCCATGTTAAATGGGGACACTGGAATGCCACATGAAGATGAATATATAGTGACAAAGGCCTGCTTAGCAGACATAAACCTATAGCAAAGGCCAAAAACAAGAATATTCAAAAACAACATTTTATGGAGGTACACTTGGGGCATATGGGATTTCTTAAATCCTGAGATATAGAAAACTAATTGCCGGGACTTGTCATATGTGCACTGTGTAGATTCCAAATGTGGCTTGGTGGACTGGACCGATTATGGTAATTTCAGATGTGTCCAGAAGTCAGAGGCAAGGTAGACAATGCAGGCAACAGGCTTCTTGAAAAAGCCGACCTATAGTGTCTCAGACTTACCCAGAACAGACCGGACAGGTCTTTTATTCCACCGGGCATTTCCCCGGTGCGCCGGATCCCTTGGAGGCGGCACAAGAGAGACAGCAAAGAAGGACTTCGACACGCGTAGAAAGAGGACGCTGACTGGAGGCATTCATTTCCCATGAACCTGTGAGCACATGGGAGGGTGGAGAATCAAAGAGCGAGAAAGAGAGAGGGCGAAAGGCACAGGATGAGAAAGATTAGTGGAGCATAGGGTGTGAGAGTGGAGAAAGTGAAAGAGAGAAAAAGTGAGGGAGTGAAGAGAGAATGAGAAATTGGAGCCAAAAAGAAACGGATGTATGACGTTACAACGCATACTTTTACAACGCATACCTTTACAACGCATTTTTTACAATGCAACATCCATTACAATGCATTCCATTACAACAAATGCCATTACAACGAATTTTTAAAAACTACCTTTACAACGCATGTTTTACAACGCAACATCCATTACAATGCATTCCATTACAACAAATGCCATTACAACAAATTTTTAAAAACTACCTTTGCAACGCATTTTTTACAACGCAACATCCATAACAATGCATTCCATTACAACAAATGCCATTACAACAAATTTTTAAAAACTACCTTTACAACGCATTCCATTACAACGCATACTACCTTTACAACACATATCATTACAACGCATAACATTACATTGCATGTATGGTAAGTATTGGATAGTGTAGGGGTAAAAATTACTATTCTAACTCCAGGGGGGTGCAACAGTAGGGTAAGTGTTGGATAGTGTAGGGGTAAAAATTACTATTCTAACTCCAGGGGGGTGCAACAGTAGGGTAAGTGTTGGATAGTGTAGGGGTAAAAATTACTATTCTAACTCCAGGGGGTGCAACAGCAGGGTAAGTGTTGGATAGTGTAAGGGTACTATGCGTTGTAATGTTATGCGTTGTAATGGTATGCATTGTAATGACATGCATTGTAGTGGTATGCGTTGTAGTGTCATGTGTTGTACTGGTTGCGTTGTAATGGCATGTGATGTAATGGATGTTGCATTGTAAAAGTTTTGTTGTAATGGTAGTGCGTTGTAAAAGTTGCGTTGTAACGGTTGTTTACCAAAAGAAACATCATAAAGTGTGACAGAAAGGGAGACAGACATGCAGAGAGAGAGAGAGAAAGAACAGACAGACAGAAAGAGGGATAAAGACAAGGCAGATAGGGATGTGGGAAAAAACCGAAAAAAACGTGCCGAAGTGTTCACGTGACAATGTTTTGCCAGCCCAGCTCGGTTTCATGCTCACCCAGTTCTTGGTTTTCTCCCTAATGTTTGAAACTGCCTCATGGTGTTATGCCCACCATGACTGTTTTTTCCATCAAAGCGGTGGTGGAGGATTGAAAATGCTACGTCTGAGCATCTCCTGAATTGAATGCCCAATGTTAACATCAATTAATGAGTGACAGCTAATATAGAGATAGTTATGATATATTTTAGATCATGTAATCACATCTGCAAATGTAAATCAACCATGTACTTTACAACTGAAGATATTGGAGGAAATATTTTATGTATGTATCCAACTACTGAGAATTTAATGCAAACTTACAGGAAACGATCCGCTTTCCTGCCTTGATTAGAATCCGTCCATCATTTGTTGCTGCAGCACTTTACGCCCTAAGTGGGATGGTATGACTAGCAGTGGCGGCTCCTCCGCTATGGCAGAGGAGAGTCGCCCCACTGCTTTCAAGCAGTGCTAGAAGCAAAAACATAAAATGATATAATAACTTTCAGTTATTATCATTTTATATTTCCTTCGCGGGTGGGTGGGTGGGCGGGGCTGCTCTGCTAACGGGAACAGGGCAGGGGAGGATTGGTTTGCCCACTCCTAAGTGCGCAATTACTGTTTGGTCCACTTTCTCGGGCAACTGATGCCCAGACATGAGTCTCTTGCTCACTGTGCCACTGGATTCAAGCCAGTCTGGTTGATGAGGGTGGATATACCTCAAAACCAGTCCCACGATGCATGTTTCCAGTCCAGGGAGGACCCGGCTTGGCAGTTCGGGCTGGACTGTTCCCACGAGGAGCAGGGTCAAAGGCTGGGTCCAAACTGGGGTAGCAAAGTGAGCTAAAGAACGATGGATTCTAACCCAGATCGGTGACTGGGGTGAATGTTTGATTCATTCAGCATTCCATCCATCATTTGATGCTGCAGCACTTGAATAGAATCCCAGCATCATGCGTGTGATTGGGGAAAAAAATTCCATGTTTCATAATATGCTCAGCAAAGAGGTTTGATATGAAAGAACTAATATGTGTCCAAATGGCTATTCTGCACACTGCTGCAGTCCTTGGCTCCACCAGCAGTGGTGAGTAAGGGGTTGTTCCTGTCAGTTGCTCTCGTGGGAGCTGTGAGATGGTAGCATGTCATTTGCGCTCAAGAGGATTCTGATCCACATAAACCCCACCGGATTTTTCAGATTTGGATCATGTGATTTGCAGAACTCAAGAACTGTAAGGTTCTTTCAAAATGATTTGGAGCTGTGATCACCAGAGCTCTCCTTTAACCCGTTGGCTGCTTCCGCGATTTCGCGGCAGTGCGGCCGTTTAAGAAAACGGGCGCGGCCGCGTCGGCCATTGGCCGACGGCAGCTCCAGCGAGGTAGTGCTGCCATCGGCCAATGGCCGACGGCAGCATGGAAGGGGTTAAAAATAAGGCCTGCTGAGGTGCAGCTTCACTGAGAGGCCCCGTGCTGGTTACATGCAAACACACGGGCACACATGAGAGCACGTGTGTGCAGGCTGAGCGAGGAAGTGTGTTGTCTGGCTCAACCTGGTATTTATGGACAGGGAGCTCTGTCGCACATGGGACCCGAAATAAATTGGAGATGGCCTGTGTAGGGCTTGGAATTTAACTGGGCATCAACCAACATATATCCCTTTCTTCATGACTAGTCTGCAATGCTTAATTGTTTTAACACCTCGTAAAAACTGAGCAAAATATAATTTTGGATTGGCTCGACCAAGAAAAGTGACTGATGCAACTTTTTCTATCTTTCAAATAGTCCCAAGCACGTATAAAACATTTAGGAATTATTATTCATGCTCCTTTGATCTACTTTGACATTTCTGTTTGAAGTCCTAGAGGAAATTAACCAGCTTTGCATTGTCTGGTTGGGGGCGATCTATGCTATAGGTAGAGGTCTTTCAGACCACCACTTGATTCTGCCATATTTTAAAAACCCAAAGAGTTGTGCAGGATTGTGGTCCAGCCAGTGGACAGCCCCAAGTAAATGTAAGTCTAGGGTGGAAGGGTGATGTGGCAGGGGCATGGGGTAAGGACCTCCAGCTCTAAAAATCTTAACCTCCTCACAGTGGCAGAAACTTTGAAAGGGAGAGGGAACTACAGAAAAGGAAGATCCAGCTTTGATTCTGTAGACTCTGTCTCCAAGTTCAGTGGCACTGACCTCCCCACTCCCTCTGGCAGACGGGAAACAACCTTTACAACGCAACCATTACATCGCACAACATTTATAACGCAGGCATTAGATCGCAACATCCTTTGCAATGCATGTCATTACATCGCATCCATTACAACGCATGTCACTACAACTCATTACACTACATTGCATGTCGCTACAACGCAGGCAATACATCGCATGTCATTACAACGCATACTATTACAATGCATAGTACCCCTACACTATCCAACACTTACCCTACTGTTGCACCCCCTGGCGTTAGAATAGTCATTTTTACCCCTACACTATCCAACACTTACCTTAAATGCAATATAATGGTATGCATTGTAAAGGTATAATGCGATGTAATGGAATGCGTTGGGAGTGTAGTTTTAAAAGAATCGTTGTAGCGGTATGCTTTGTAAAGGATGTAGCGATGTAAAAACTGCGTTGTAAAGGCATGCATTGTAAATGTATGCATTGTAAAGGATGTAGCGATGTAAAAACTGCGTTGTAAAGGCATGCATTGGGAATGTATGCGTTGTTACGTCATACATTCCTGGTGGACAATAGAGGGTGGATTTTCAGGGTACGCTGGAGAAGAGGGCCCCCTGTTTCTTCTTTGAGCTGGTCCTTTGGTGTGTACTCCTGGAGGAAGCCCCCCCTGACTTGTACCAGACATCTAGGCACCCTGAAGGTGGAGTTTTGGGACCTATTGGGTGCTGGTAGGGAGTGCTGTCTGCCTTGATGACCCTGGGGTGCGGCTGCCCCAGGCTAAGGGGACTGCCAGGAGCTCCGAATGAGGGGAGTCACAGTCTCTTCCACAGCTTTTGGATGCTAGGAGGAAGCAGCAGGGACCAATGGCTGTGGAGAATCATCATCACCTAAATTACTCAAGCTATCCAGGAAAAACTTCAAAACGTTTAGAGACGGGCCTAAAGGAACCCTCCTGGTGATCATCGGTAGTAAGCCTGACAACCCCCCCCCCCATCTGTTTGGGACCCCCCAGAGATATTAGGGTTTAAATGTGAAGCTCATGTGTGACAATTGGTCCAACCCAGAGCGCCCCTGAAACTGTGTGGGATTAAAGGGCAGAAGAAACCATAGCTCGCCTGGCAGAATTCATTTCATTCCTTCAGAGAGCCCATATCCGGTTGGGTTCCATCGGGGATCAAACCAAGTGCCATCCGGCTTCCTGCCTAACATCTTCAAGGGGGAGGCAATGTGCTTGGCTTTCCTACCTGGGAGATCCTGGGCCTAGGAGAAGACAGGAAGTGCAGAGAAGCAGGTCCTCTGGCAGAACCACTGGGGGCATTGTGTGCTCGGTGGGTAACTTATTGGGGCAACCTGTGCAGTGGACCACTATGTGGTCCCCTTGATGAGGGGTTTTCTGATCGTGAGGGAGAGGTACCAAATGGAATAAAGCCTTTGATAGGCAGAGTGTAATGTATATATATATATAGCATGTGGTGACCCAGGAAGGCAAGACCACTGCAAAATAACATATTCTGTACTGAGAGCAGCCCAAGAGCAGCAGTGGAACCCCAATAACTACAAGACGCTCCATGCAATGTAAGTCTCCTGGGTCACTATAACGAGTGACCCAGAAGAGGTATGCCATCATTTTAACCTAGTCAGAAGCTGGAGTTGTTGACCCGGGGAACTGTGTTGTATAAGGCTTTGTTGCACTATTGTTCCTAGGCAACTTTGGACAAAGTAGAAATAAGACACACATTTTCTTAAAATGAGAGGCTTATGTTCTACTATAGAATTACTTGGAGTCACTCTCCCAAAGCCAGTATGCCTGACGTTTTGGTAATGAACTTCTCATGTTGGGAAACATCCATAACAACGCGGGCATTACCCCGCACTGCTCTTACAACGCAAGTCGTTACAACGACTTGCGCTGGAGGGCGCTGTAGGATAGGGAATAGTTTAATTTTCTATCCAACACCTTCCCTACTGTCAACGTGGGCTGGAGTTGGAATAGAAAATTAAACTATTCCACTATCCAGCGCCCCCCAACGCAAGTCGTTGTAACGACTTGCGTTGTAAAAACTGCGCTCTGTGTAGGTTCTGAAGCCATTAGAGGGTGTCTCCATAGGCATTTCCAGCCGCCAGTCTAAATATTTGTTAATTTGTGCATATTATTGAGTAAAAGTAAAAAGTAAAAGCATGGACTGGACTGCAATTTGTTAAGTGTTATTCCTTTCTGAGTTCTGAGTCTCTAGCCCACAGCACATCCCTTGAGTAAGCTCTTGACTTCCCTGTCTCATTACCATGAGAATTCAATGAAATGGTTATCATTTTAGAGGTCTCTGCTATGGGGGCAATGGGACACCAAAGCCAAGTACCTTCTGCCTGCACTGCAACCCTCAGACTAGGATTACAGACATCCCTGAAATTTAGAAAGCATGAATGAGGTCCTTTGATAACTCTTGCTCTGCTAGAGAGACCGCTGCCCTCTTTATTGAGACAAGTAATGGCCTATGAGGTTTCATCCACCACTAGGTAAAGTTCACGTTTTGGACTAGACCCGGGTTCTCCAAAGTTAGCCCTGGAGGGCCAGATTTTTAAAATAACTACATTTATCTAAATGGGGAAATGCTAAAAATCTGTCATGGATCGGCCCCCCATGACCGACCTTGGAGAACCCTGGACGAGACCATACGGCATTGAATGGAGGTAGGGGGAAACATTAGAGTGTCAAGGGTTAAGTGATGGGTACCATCAAATAACCTTAGATTGACCTTTTACACCTCCATTGGTGGCCCACTCTCCCTTTAAAAGCCTGTATAAGAGAGTACCTCCTCTGGGGAGCTGGTGTAAGTGCTGCGTCTATCTTGCCTTCTTATACATGTCGAGCGTCAATGGAGCCTGTTGTGTTGACAGTATCCTGTTGTGGAACATGTCATCGTACTACTGCCCCAGATGTGTTTACTTAACACTAATCTGTTGGGTCATGGTGAATTTACAAAAAAGATTTTCAACCCAGGTCTCATCCCACTCTCAATGGTGAAAAAATAAAGTGAGCAAAGAGAGAGTACCTCACGGTAGCAACACCCGAGGGGGTTCCTGGCAAACAATTGCCAGTTTACCTGTCTGTAAATACACCATGACCCAACAGATTAGTGTTAAGTAAACACATCTGGGGCAGTAGTACACTTGATCGCCTAACTCTGCCTTTGGTCGTACATGAATTGGTGTTAGGTGGGGGAGGCCTTGATTGTTGAATATTGATTGAGTGGGGGGTGGCTTCCTTTCTTTTTCCCCCTAGGGCTCCTTTTGCTTGTAAGGTTTGTGTGGAACATGTCATGCCTGCTTGGAAAGGGAATGGCAGCAAACATAGGAAGTCTACACTGTGCTGTAAAGGATAGTCTTCCACTGCCTATCAGGTGGATTGCCTACGCTTTGACTTATTAGTGGCTGACATATTTTGTTACCCTTATATAATACAGGCAGAGGGGACGTGTCATGATGGCTCATCGCAGAGTGGAGATCCTGGTTTCCTATCACCTGAGGGTTCTAAAGTTCAGATATATATCTTGGAATTTCTCAGAGTTAATGAACGAATGAACTTTTACCACAACATGTCAAAAAAAGTGAGCAATGCCTGCCTTTCTCTCTGTCTTACTTATCCTGTCAAGTCATGCATTAACTCTGAGATATTTGGAGTCACATGTTTGACAATTAGACAGCTCAAGCACAAATAAACAGGCGCTGATCTCTGCGTAGAGCCATCTTGACATGGTGCCACAGAAAAGAAATCCACTGTGTCCAATTTATTACTGACTGTTCATTAAAAAAGAATATTGGGCCTCACCCACCAAGGAGGCGTGCCTCAACATCGGTTCCTTCCTCATCATGGTTTCCTTGAAATCCACGGTGGACTCTCCCCCGGCCTCGAGAAGAGGTTGAAATATTTTTTGACAATGAGTAATGTACTCCCCTGCCAATAAGGTAATAGGGATCCATTCAAAATAAAAGTGCAGGAGGGGTGGTATGTAAATAAATTCTTTATCCCCTAGCCTCCCTACCGCGTGGGTAATATCAATGTCATTCTGGTGCTATCAGGGTAAATTATCTAGCAAAATGTTGTGCTCATGTTCATCATAAAATCCATGCAAATGTCATCCAACAGAGAACATAAGGAAACTATTTTAACAGGACAGATGTATGGCAGGAGAAGGGATCTAATGGAACTTTTCCTGGACTTGTGACTATTTGGAAATCCCTTTAACTCCTTGAGCCTAACTGTACAGTTGGAGAGATTACAAGCTTCCTTCAGATATAAATCTACCTGTACTGCAATCTGCTTCATTCATTACATAATCATTTATAATAGAGACAGTGCTTTAAATGGAAATATAGAAGTGCAGGTACTCACTATCTAGAGTGTCTGTTTGCCCCTGAGAAGTACAAGTACTCTCACTTTCAGATTTAAGAAGTGCAGGTACTCAGTACCGGACAGCACCTGCCCATTTAAAGCACTGAGTAGAGAGTGATTCCCCTTCCAGGGAGTTACTGAGTTGTTTTCTGGCCCACTTTCAATGGAAATTAGAACTGATGCCTTTGGTGACTTCGTTATTGGCAGAAAATGCTCAATTTACTATGAGATTGTGGATTTTTTCTAAAACTCTGATTTGAAATGTTCAGCGTATTTTTAGTTTGCTGTCTCCTTTCGAAAAATGTTTCAAGAAATAAACCCACATTTTTATATATTAACAAATTTTGAACATTTACAAAATGTTCCTCCGTTGACTCCAGACTTTAAAAGTACTGACAACACGCTGACCTCTCCCCCACCACTGATCTCTCCTCTACCTGAGTTTGCAGTGGTTAATTTGTAAAACAATAAGTGCCAGGGCCCTCATCCGAAGGCCACTGCAGCTTGGGCCACCCATTGCCTCTGCCAGCGCTGCCAAAGACAGTACGTACCCAACTACTAACCATCACACTCCGGCACGTGTGACAATTCAGACTATTCCAGACCTCAAAAGCTTTACTACTGTCTGTTGTTGTGTTCACCTCTAAAAAAGACAAATATCTCACCATGTGGCACACTGTCATAAGTGCCGCTGTTGACAATTAAGTGCTGGTGCCGAGCACCGGAAACCACCGGCTCAAATTAAGCACTGCTTGTTTGTAGATGCCCCATTGCTGTGCGCTTGAGGATGCTGTTGTCGCACACAGTTGTAATTACGGATGCCTTTTGTCTTGGCAGAGATGCCGTCCTCCGGCAGAAGCGGCTGGAATGCAGCGGGCTGTCGCCGTCGGAGTTGCAAGGGAAGCCCATGCTCAGCCTGGTGGCGCCTCTACCGCCAGACAAACAAGGTAGGGAGAAGCATTTACGGTACTATTTTTCCTGTGTCTGCCACGCTATGCACTTTTATTACTCTCCTCAAAGGCGTAGCAAGGGTACCGTGGGCCCAAATAGAAACAAAACCAAATAGACCCTTCCTTTCCTTGTTTTGTAGTTAAAAAACAGCTACTAATTGGTCGAATAGAGCCCCGGTGCCACTGCACCTGCTGCACTATTGATAGCTTCTTTCTTTTTTTTTTTTAAATGTATGGGTTTTGGTGCAGGTGTAGATACACCAGCTCCATCTAAATTCCCATTTTTTTTTTAAACAGAGGATCCCTTATGGGGCCTTATTCACAGAGGTAACAAACTTTTGAGAAATTTACACTTTATAGCACGTTTACTACTTTTTGGCTATTCACAAAATATGAATGTAAGTTCCACTTTTGGAGTAAATTTACGCTCAGATTTGGTGAATAGCCATAAAGTAATAAACTTACTCAAAAGTGTAAATTACTCAATAGTGTATTTCCCCAGGCATCCAGTTTGGTGAAGACATGAAAGTTACAATTTTGGAGTAAATTTGCACTCAGATTTTGTGAAGAGTCAAAAAGTAATAAACTTGCTCAAAGGTGTAAGTTGCCTTTGTGAATCAGGCTTGTTTTCCTGTGAACTATGTACTCTTGTATCTGTGCTGATTGTTTGCCATTCTCTTGTTTTTATGAATCCAAGTAGGATGCACTGCAATACATGCATCATTATGTTCATGAGCCCATGTTTAGATGTAGTAATCCTGAGGAAGTGCAACAAAATGCAGTTCATCACAGCACTTTTGAACACTTTGAAACCAGAAACAGCCACTGCCAGCACTTCATTAAGGTGGCTGTAGGAAACTGCTTAAAATACCACCATAATAAAGTTTCATACAGCAACTAGTGGCCTAAAAATTTATTTTTATTCAGTAAATGGGAGTGACTGAGTAGCAATATGTAAATTTGCCTGGGGTTCTGACAATCTAGGCACCAGAGCTGGACATTTTTTCTGTACTTCTCATTTACCACCCCAGAGACCAAAACAAATCATACAATACAACACAAAACAATAACTTTGGGAAATGTTAATGTATCTACCAATGTCCCATTACCTGTAGTCTACTAAAGATTGCATCCTTTAGCCTTTCATTGTAAGACCAATCATTCTAAACCTGCCTGAGATTGTTAGCTTTATATTGTACTCAAAGTACCGTATTTTCCTGTGTATTAGACGACTGGGCGTATAAGATGACCCCCCCTACTTTTCTTGTTAGAATATAGGGTTTCGGCTATACTCGCCGTATAAGACTACCCCTCTTCCAAAGGACACCAAATAAAAATGGCCCATTTGAAGTTTAATATAATTATAGCGTTCGGAGTACTAATCACTATGCTAATTTACACTCTTTAAACACTGTTAACTGTCCATATAATGTACTCATTCGTAGCATTATTGGACAGTAACATTTCCCTAAACACGGGCCGGTTTGGGTGTCCTCTTTGTCTTCTTATGATCTGCAGGTACAAAGATTACAGGGAGCCCCCATGACTCGAGCATTTGCAATGCAATAGGTTTCGCAGTAATGAGAGCTTGAGCTATTGACATTGTGATTGACAATGCCTTTTATCCAGTAAATTGTAATTGGCACTTACTTGGGGCGAGAGACAGAGAGGCCTCGCAGCAGCACTGGGAGAGCTGAGCGCAGGAGCGCGAAGAGACCGCCGACCTCGGCGTTTTGCCGCCACCAGCTACCACCAGCGGCGCCGCCGCCCCGGGATTACAGATCCCGGCAGCCTTTGCGGCGGCGCGTTCCCTGACGCGATCAGAGCGCCAGGAGGGGCCAATAAGGACCAGAGCCCTCGGTGGAGCGGGTGGGAGTCCAGTAAATTGTAATTGGCACTTACTTGGGGCGAGAGACAGAGAGGCCTCGCAGCAGCACTGGGAGAGCTGAGCGCAGGAGCGCGAAGAGACCGCCGACCTCGGCGTTTTGCCGCCACCAGCTACCACCAGCCGCGCCGCCGCCCCGGGACTACAGATCCCGGCAGCCTTTGCGGCGGCGCGTTCCCTGACGTGACCAGAGCACCAGGAGGGGCCAATAAGGACCAGAGCCCTCGGTGGAGCGGGTGGGAGTCCAGTAAATTGTAATTGGCACTTACTTGGGGCGAGAGACAGAGAGGCCTCGCAGCAGCACTGGGAGAGCTGAGCGCAGGAGCGCGAAGAGACCGCCGACCTCGGCGTTTTGCCGCCACCAGCTACCACCAGCCGCGCCGCCGCCCCGGGACTACAGATCCCGGCAGCCTTTGCGGCGGCGCGTTCCCTGACGCGACCAGAGCGCCAGGAGTGGCCAATAAGGACCAGAGCCCTCAGAGTCGTGGGACGCCCGGGGCTAAGCCCGGGCAAAGGGCGGGCCCTCTACGGCCCTCATCGGCCAGAAGAGGCTGGGCTGGGGCACCCCCCTATCAAGTCAATAGGATAAAAGGTATTCGTGCATCCAGTATATTATTATAAGTAGACTAAAAATCTGAAGTTGTGAATACACTAGTGGGAGAGCAACCCAGTATGAGAAAGCAGGCTAAATATACAAGGATGCCTACACTAAGGTCACATTCTAAAGTACAACATAAGGATGCCCCTCAATCTGCACCAACACTAACGGCTATTGACAGAATGCTCCAGCAGACACTAGGGGCTTTAGCTGATGCCATAGCAAATACGGAGAGAAGGATGTCATTACCGCCTGCTACTGTTATCATTCAAGATACTCAGGAGGGGGTTACGGATATGTCTGCAGTTACGCTGGAGGCTTTAGATGAACCAAATGGTCCAGATATTAGCCTAGATGCTACTTCCTCCCCTTTTGTGGATCTCCCGTGTGCACAGGTTGTCACTGAGAGAAAAAAGGAGACACTGAAATTAAGCACAAAAATAGCCAAATCAAATACTACAAAGGCAAAAGGATCCAAATATTACTCATATCAGGAGGGGAAAAAAAAGATCAAAGTAAGACTACAAATCATAACTTGGTGGCACCCATAAATCCGCCTACACCAGGAATACCTTGTTGGATTACTAATATGGTGGCGGTTCTGAAAGCCGACTTAGAAGATACTATTACAGCGCTAATTAAACCCCTTATATCCAAAATAGATAGATTAACTTCACTAGTAAATAATAAAGGAGCTAGTATAACAAACCAAACAGTAAGACAGGAAGGCACAGTGCCAAAAGTAACACAGGATAGGGGTTTGCCCAAAACACAATCAGAAGAAAAGGTAACATCAATAACTGAATTGTCACCAAGCGAAACAATGAGGGAGAAAAGTACGAACGCACAGTGTGCACATATTCTACCTAAAACTCTGAATTCTGCCAGTATTAATGACGCAATAAAGGTCCCAACAAAACCACAAGGTACTGTTCAGACATCAAATGGAAACAGAACTCAAAGCTCGAATGATAAAACAAATTCCGTTGTGCGAATGAACAATGAGGAAAATAAATCTACGTTGACTCACTTCAGGACATTCAATCTCCCCCCTGAAGCTTCGCCTTTTATAGTTGTGTTGACAGGAGTTCCACCACTTAGAGAGGGCAAAAGGGAAACACATTTTTAATTAAAAAATAAATGTGTACAGTGGCTGCAGCTAAATCGACCCTTACCCAATAATATATGTGGTGAAATCCTGACAGTAAGGAGGGGGGACTGGATTGGGAAAGGAACTAAAACAATAGGAGGGGACATAATAACTGTGAACTTTAGAGACATTGCAGCAGTTAATTACATATGCAATGCACCTCCGAGCAAATCCCAAACACAAATCCACCCCGTTCACTTATCATATTTTTATCCATATACACAACAAAGACCTTTACAGAGATTTAGAACCCCAGTGAATAGGGCGCGTCAGATGGATTTTCTGCACAGACCACCCCAATGGCAAATGCCTCACCAAACAGCAACTCCAACCTATGCTGATCATCCCCTATCCCAGTATGCGCACTGGAATAGATTTAGTGCACTAGAAGAGGTTGATTGACATATAAAGGATAAACCCTGTGTTCTCGAAACACCGACAGGATTTGAGGTGAAAGGATCAAGCGTAATAGATCCAGGAACACCCGGTGGTATAGGACATAATAATGTAAAGGGACCCAACGAAAAGAGCTGTAATTTACAAAAAGGAAGAAATGAAAGTAAGGACCAGTTATCCCAAGAAAAAAACCCGATATTGAATATAAATGTTAGTGATACCAGCCCTGAAATAGGTACCTACGAACTAGATATGTAGATAGATCACGACTCGAGGGGCCCAAAAATACAATGTATAGGGAGAAATAATGAATACATTGAAATTCTATCGTGGAACATTGCTGGATTAGCAGCCAAATTTGACTCCCAGGATTGGCATAATTATATTACCAAATTCCAAATCATATGCCTACAAGAAACATGGGCTGTTGATTCTAATCCATATAGTCTAGAAGGGTACAAATGCTTTGCTGACCCGGCTATAAATTCGCCATCAGGGAGAGCAAGGGGTGGATTAATAATGTATGTCAACCTCCAAATTCAGGGCATATGGTCTGGCCATAATTGGGATTCACATAATATTCAAGTTGTGGGATATCATTTTAAAAATCTTCATCTTATCTTTTTAAATTGGTACAATGCCGTTGGTTTAACGGGGAAGGGGTCCGTTGTTAGAGAATTGGACACCTGTTTAGAAAAGTTGAGTTGTGTAAACAAGACACCAATCGCCCCAAATATAATACTCTTGGGGGATTTTAATTGTCATCTCTGTGATAATTTAAAACCGTTTAACAGAGATTGGTCAAGATGCACTATCTTGAAAAGGCCACATTTTGCTCATGTAGCGGAGGGATGGGAACTAGAGAAAATAGTGAAAAGATATGACTTGGCTCATACTTTGGACCTCGTTAAGCTGGGTGAAAAGGGAGATCTTAACCCAACCTTCAGAGGCAGAGGTTGCCAGTCGTATATTGATTTCATCCTGGTTTCAACCCCACTAAAGAAAAACATTAGCAATATGGCAATAGATACTACTATTTTTAGCGATCATAACCCCCTTATTATTTCATTAAGAGGGCCAGTTTTTAAAAAGTCCACCAAGAGACTAGACATTATGGAAAAAGCAGTGGATCAGGGCAGAAGGATTAAATGGGCCAAGATCGATGGAGACAGATTCTATAAACAACTGATAACGGTGGGCTTGAACGCCATAAATGTATGCCTCGATCCTCTTGTGGAAGGAATACTAGTGGTTAGTGCGTTTGAAGAAATCGCCCACCATGTAGATAAACTCCTGAGGTCATCAAAAAATAATATAGCACCATCAACTCCACGTTGGTTTGATTCTGTTTGTCCCAAGGCGCACAAAAAATTGAAACTCAGCCTGAATGCTAGACCCAGAAATAAGCAGATAATAGCACAAAATAGACTTGTATATAAAAAAGCATTGAATAAACGGAAAAAGAGCTTACAAAATAAAGCATGGGAGGATTTAAGGGAAGCTGCTGAAAAGCGGGATACCTCAGCCTTTTGGAAAGTCATCAATACTCCATGTTTTAAGGACCCAGGAGCACCAAAAATAACGAACAATATCCTGCCTGAACAATGGCAGACTCATTTCCAGAGCCTTTATAATCACACAGGGCATTCAGCTGAAGGGGAAGGATCAAGATTAAGGTTAGGAAAATGTACAAAATTGGACTTTTCCCTGGAAGAAGTTACATCTGCTATATCCGGGCTTAGTAAGAATAAAGCACCTGGCCCCGATGGAATACCCCCCGATCTCTACGTGAGCAATATAGATCTTTGGGCACCTCTGCTCACGAGGGTCCTGAACGAGGCAGTGGTGGCAGGACTGCCTCGCTCCTGGTCAACTGCAACTATAGTGCCGATCTATAAAAAGGGGAAGTATGATGACCCACAATGCTACCGCCCCATATCACTCATTGATGTTACAGCAAAAGTGTTAGGACGTGTCATCTTACACCGTTTGCAGGAATGGGCTGAGTTGCACCAGGTTTTATCAGATGTTCAATATGGTTTCAGGGAGGGCAGATCCACCACTGATCAATGTTTAAATCTATATCTTCTGGCAGCAAAATATACCATTGCCGGGATTGGAAGTATATATATGGGGTTCATGGACCTTTCCGCGGCCTTTGATCGCGTAAACAGAGGGAAACTTTGGTCACTACTGTGACATCTAGGAGTGGAACAACCCCTGGTAGATATCTTAAAAAATCTACACTGGAATACATCTGCAAGTGTAAGATACAACCAAGAAGGAAGTAAAACGGATTCTTTTGTATGTACCAGTGGAGTGAGGCAAGGCTGCATTTTAGCCCCATTCCTGTTCTCCATATATATAAACCTCCTAGAAAAGGAACTCCTCAAGCTACAGGTAGACTCCCCCCAAATTGGCCATTGTGCGGTGCCGGTATTACTATATGCCGACGACGCAGTATTACTAGCCAGAACCCTCCTGGGGCTACAGAAGTTGATTGACGGTTTTGTTGATTTTATGGCCCGACTCGATCTATCAACTAACCTGGAAAAATCTTACATCATGTCAATCGGACCCAAGAAAAAAGGGAAAACTATTTACCTCATTGGCTCACATGAAATTGGGCAGGTTAAAACTTTTTCCTATCTAGGGGTACTTTTTGACAATCAGCTGACTTTTAAACCCCTGGCGGAGAAACATGCAACTAAACTGGCAGCGTCAACTGGAGCTATTATGGGGTATGGGAGGCGATTGGGCAGATGGTCCCCAGAGCAGATATTAAATCTCTACAGATCAATATGTAGTGCCAAGGTCACCTATGGTGCAGAAGTCTGGGGCTTTATTGATAAAAAACTGCAACCAATACAGGTGGAAGAAAATAAATTTCTCAGAAGAATTCTTAAAGTGCCTCAAAGTGTGCCGGCCCTCATTATACATGAGGCTGTGGGAGAGTTGTACATTGAAGATCGGATCAGAAGTAAACCGCTTTTAGCCTGGGTCAAAATCTGGACTAATCCGGATGCATCCTTCACAAGACAAATTATAAAAGACTGCCTTAAACGGGAAAAATGGTCCTATATACCTTGGTTGAAGTATATCAAGGACTCGATGGATGACATTAACTGTACAAATTTCTTTGCAGATCCAGAATCCCTTAACATTGAGAATAAAACAATGGTTAAAAAATCTTTTTTAGAACATTTAAGCGCGATTAGGGCAGAGAGGGAAAAACGAAAGCCCACTGTTTCTGCTTATTATCATCTAACAGTGAAACAAGGACTAGAACCATATTTGAGGGTTATGTTTAATGCACAGGATCGTTATTATATGACCCGTTTCAGATTGAATATGCTTCACCATTTATTTTCAGTCCCCTCTGGGTTTAGTCTTACAGTGGAGGAGAAGGGTACCTGCGGCTGCGACTCTAGGTCTCCGCAGGATACCCTTCACTTTGTTTTATTATACCCATTTTACTCTGCCCCAAGGCGTAAGTTTCTAGTAGGGATTCTGAAAGAAACAAAACTTAGACAAGCTAAAAAGGCCTTGAGATTTTTGCAGGAAGCCCCAGATGCCCACACACTGTTTTGTATTGTGAATTTTATTCGAGTTGCACTACGGTTAAGGAATACAAGAGAAGAACATTGATTTTAATAATATTTTAAACTTTTTGGGTAACCCCTTTTTTCTTAAACCAATGAAATATGTGTTTTATGTGTGGAAAAATCAATTATTTTTAAGTGTATATCGTGTATGTGCTTTTATGGTGTCTTTTTAAGTACCGAATAAAGATTAATGATGATGATGATGATGACTCGAGCACAAGTATGAAATCACCAAATTACAAAAGCAAACGTTAAGTTACATGAGACGACACCTGGCGTATAAGACAACCCCCGACTTTCGAGAAAATTTTCATGGGTTGAAAAGTCGTCTTATACCCCGGACAATACAGTAACCTTTCTATTTAAGATATAAGACCTGGCTTACACAGCATGACACCACACACCTTATTTCTTGCTTGCCCCCATTCCCATCACCATTATTATGAAGTTCCCTTCTTCCTAAAGAGCTTTGTAAACAAAATGTGCACTCTTTGAAGCTCCTTAGCCTAAGCCAATGTTCACCATTTCACTTCAAATGTAGGGTTTCCATTGTTGCCAAGTGATCCACATCACGTGCCAGAGACGTGGCCTGTCATGCAGGTCAAACATGTAAAAGAGGACACGGTAACTCTCCAGACGTTTAACACACACCATCTGTGCCTATGGTAAGTGTAGGTTTCTTCTACCTGCCATCTTTCCTCAAGCCAGACAAGAGGCCAGAACCCATCAAACCTCTGAAGGACGATAACATGAGCACAGAACCAATTAACCTGGAAGGGGTAGAGGTAAGAAAGAGAACAACATGAGCATCAGGACTAAACCAAATGGGGAATAATCCCTGGAGATTATACCATGAGGTTTTATCACTTTACAATGTAGAATTCTCAAATCACAATGGTAAAATGTAAACTACAAGAATGTAATGAGCTTTAATGTAAGAGCCAGGATTGGCCCTGGATATCAAAAATGATATGTGGTTAAGGATGTGGGGGACTCCTGTCAACTTTAAGACCCATGCTTTCATCTTTGACATATGTATACATTTTAGCTATTTGTAGTCTGTTTTTAAGTGCTTTGCCCAGCTCTTAATTTTCTGTTAACTCGCTCAATCGTGAGATGTATTTCTTGTCGCTAACTCAGAACATATATCGGTTCGCGCTTTCCTTTGTGGGGACTATTTCATAAAAGTAGGTGTGGAGTAAAACATGCCACTGGCCATGTGCAGCAGGGGGTTTGTCTCAGGTGGACCAAGGAGCTGAAGCGTGTGCTCAACCTTGAATAGGATAAAATAAACTCAGAAGTTCACTGAATAAATCAAAGGTTCAAGTCACATTATTCTTAGGGATGGAAATAAGATCTTAGCATACATTAAAAAAATAGAAACAGAAATTCACTGTAAAAATAAGGGTTAAAGTAGAACTATAGTCAGCTGTTGAAATGAGATATAACAACAAATGTTTAAAAATCGAAAAAACACTGAAATTTGCCAGTTATAGTTTGGTGAACTAACTATAACTTCCAGCCCCATCACACACTGCTTACAACTTCACATATCACATAACTCATGACATGTTCTATTGTGGAAAAAAATCTTAACTCTTCTGATGTATTTGGGCCCATACCACTTCTTGTTGTATAATCCTGTAGCTTCACCCACTTGGATTCTATTTGAAGTTTACTGTGGTCAAAATTCTCCTTATTCGTTCCACCCTTCTCTTTATCCCATCACCTATCCCCACACTTTCAGACAGTTTCTTTCTTCGTATTGCTCTATTTAATAATTTTTGCGATAAATAGATAAATACATTATATCAAAAGAATTGAATGTCTTCATTTGAATGAAGTCAGCCTAGCAGCTGTGGAGCTCCTGTCCACTTCCAGGCACTATGTGATGTCATGATGTGTGAGCCGTGCTCTGGCACGTGCAGCTCTCCTGGCTCATGAGTGATGGGGACATGTTGGCAGGTGAGATGAACAGCATCATACTGCAGTGATATTGATTTATGCACTCATGAAACCAATATTCTACATGTCAACAATCTCCTTTGGATGTGCCCGTCTATGGTACCCAATTACCCCTGGCTGTCGCCTCTTCCTCTTCCGGCGCATCCCTCCCGGTCTCTTATCTCCTCCTCCTCTGCCGCCCTCCTTCACCCTCCCTGTCTATCTTTCAGAAGCATCTTTTCCTTTCCTACTCCTCCTTAGATCTTGACAACCTCTTGCTCACAGCTGTGTCTTCTATCCTGCCTAACTCGCTCACCCAATGCTCATCACCAGCCTTACTCCCTCTGCACACTCCATTCTCACCCTATTATGTCTTCTCTCTTTCTTTTTTTCCAGAAGGTACTTACATAAATTAATGACCACATTGAATGCAAACTGATACGATTCTCAATTAGCAAAATTATATTTCAATCAGTGTATCATTCATTTGTAAACATTTTAATAACGTTTGTATTATTAAATGTTATGTTATGTTATATCAATTTGTAACGCGCACAGATACTCAACTGGCTTAAAGAGAGACAAGGTCATATTTTCTTTCCAATAGTGGGTCAGCAACACATGTAGAACACAGTATAGTTGTGACATAGGTTTAGGACTTATGTAGCACTTGTCTAGCCAATAGCAGGCGTGTGTGTGCTTTACATAGAAACAACAGTGGCGACCATTACTTTCCTTTTGGTGGAAGAAAGAGAGAAACACAACCAGGCGCAGGATGCAGTTTTTAAATTGGCGACGTTTTTTTATTTGAAATCAATCTTTTGCAAGAAAACTAGCAAAAAGAAGGAAAGTGTGAGATAGAAGACAAGAGTAGATGAAATGGAAAAAGTAAAAAAAAGTGCATCCATTGGCTCTATAGTGATAGCTAGGCAAATCTCCTCAGTGTCCCATGACCCTGCTGTCTTAGCACAATCATCTGGAACTCCTATATTCAGCATCTTTTCAGATGTACTTACCTTGTAGGTGACTCATTGTGAGTTTAAATGTAATGGCCAAGGGACACACCATGCAATCTCTGAACTCTTTAACCTTTTCTTTAGCCACAAACTTCATGTAGGATAAGACATGTGAATGGTTTGTTGACCTATCATCTGAGCTGCACCCTTCTCTCTTTGCAGTGCTCATCATCCCGCTGGTGGACCAAGATGCTGGCAGAGTGGTGTGTGTGCTGCTGGTAAGTGATGCCCTTTGCTTGTAAAGTGCCACAGACCACCTATTGAAAGCAGTGTTAGAGAGATGCTTGTAGCTGATTGGTTTAGACCTTTCCAAAGCGCAGTTGGACCACTCACCTCCTCTGATTCTGAATTCGGACAACCGTTTTGTTATCCTCTGTTTTAATATTTAAATCATCAACAGCCTGATATTTTATAAATGCACTGACGTAGAGAGGGAAGGTCAAAAGACCTGAAAAGTCATAAGACTTCTCAATAGCGTTGAACCTTTCATTACCAGATCCATACTAATATTATAAAGAGAGAGCCCAAACCGTTGAGGCGGGTAAGCTCCGGAACAACAGCACCAACGGGAACACCCAATACAGCGTTGGAAAGGAGAGTATCAGCAGATGGACATAGGCTATACACCAGCCCAACATATACATTAGAAGGGAAAAAGAACGTTTGGGAAAAAGTAGTCCGTTGTGGGCGTGTGCGTCCTGCTGTAAAGCGATGGGCGTGTGCATACAGCGGGTGTGTGCATTCGGCAAAAGCCTGTGGTATTATACAGCTTGCGATAAGCGTTCTGTGTGGGACTAGCGTTCTAACACGAGTGGGCATGCCCTTCGGCATTGTTGTGGGCGTGTGCCGTCGGAGACGCCGGGAGCATTCAGAAGCAGGAGTTGTGGCGTTTGCCGTTGACGCGATGTGGGGCGTCTAAGTGCACCGCGCCGTGTTTGGGGAGTGCGTGCATTTTGCAGCGATCGGGGCGTCGGCTGGAGCGGACACACGCGTTCGCATATTGCGGCAAGGACAACAAACAGAAGAGCACACGCTCACCTTCAGCGGTACCGAACGAGGGCTTCTGAGCGGACGCACAGGCAAGTTTTGAAATACATTTTCCTTGCCTATTACAACCATTGCAGACATTCTATTTCATTCCCGAACAACGTCGGGGCGGGCCGCTAGTATATTATAACAGGACCTCAGCATTTTAATCGTTTTCTTTTTTTTTCATATCGTTAGGTCTTGTGACCCTGCTTCACATTTTCTTTAATCGAATGTGGAAATAAAGAAACCCATTACCAAGAAACCTTTTCCATATATTTGTATTCTGTTTGTCATCATGTTTTTATAATTTTATTTCAGGGAGGAAGTCCCAGCTCCCACTTCTCCATGTTTCCCAATTAACTCTTTAGGGCATACGAAAAAATATACTCCTGCTTGAAATGTGTGGTGTTTCCTTACCTCTCCCACCTTGAAAAATAATTTACTCCTGCCTTTTACTGTAGTGGATTTGGAAACATTTTTCAGACTGGAGAACTACCTTCAAATTGTTGTTTAATACCCTCTGAAACTGAAGTCTGTTGGTTTGCTCCAACCTTCACAGGTAAACCCTCCAAGAAGCCACAACAAACTGGCGCCTGAAAACAGATTTCTCTTAGAGAAATTCTCACCACAGAGGTGAAATTTATATGTGAGGTAATCCCATTTGCAGAGGTAAAATGCCAATATTGCCAATTCAGTGAACTAGGATTCTGGATTTGCCATCACTAATGGCGTTTTATTGCGTCTAAATTGTCACAAATATATCTAAAATGCAAGTTTTCATATTCAATTAGTGTAAATTGAAAGCACTGTCTGCTCTATGCACTTTAAGTGATAGGGAGTGGGATGTTTCGGCCCAATTCACGAAGGTACGTAAGAGTCCTTCTGCAGTAGCACTTCCTGTAGTGAATCAGCCAAGATGTCCAGAATAGTAAGCGAGAGTAGAATTGGTAAATATACATTTCTACAAAATCATAAGGTCTAGAGTACTGTAAGCGAGAACTTGCCTTTCACTTGCACTACACTGCTTTTTAGGTTTCGTAACCTGGCGAGGGGCGAAGCCACTCCCAGATCGAAATCTGTTGTTTCTAATAGTGAGGTTAGGACAGCCTCTGTTTCCAATTGGTTAGCTCCATAAATGGAGGCTAGCCATTGGGAGGCAGAGGCTGTCAATCGCGTTTTCTCTCGAAAACGCGATTCGGGGGCGTTTCTGGTGCTTTTTTTAAGCCCCGCCCCTTTGTCCCGGGCCGCGCTGCCATTGGCTGCCGGCCCGGGACACCCCCGTGACGTCATTCCCGGGCCGCGCTCTGATTGGCTGGCCGGCCCGGGACCTGAATTGTTCTTTAATGCTGACGTTGTGGATTAGTCTTGCAAAACCGCTTTTCTTTTCAGCGTAAAACTAAACATATGAAGGCATCTTCCAGGATATTGAGAAATATAACTGGTGTGAGCAATTGGAAAAAACTATGTATGATCACGTGGTCCGTTTTCACAAATTAAATAAGTAAAATAAAATGCACAATAAATAACACACTCAGCTTTTATCATTTTTTTAACGGGTCTGAGCTAAATCCTTGGGATATTTACTATCCATACATCTCAATCTCATGTTTAAAACGGCTTAGGTCGTCTTCAGGCAAGCCCGTCTTTGCTTTCAATGAGTGTCCCTCCTTCTTGCTGAGCCGGGAGCTCGAAGGTTTCACGTGACGTTTGAACTGACGTCTGTCATACGACAGGCAAGGAAACCTGGTGGTAGAAAGAAGATCCCGAAGAGCGCACCTGGGTAGGTACACTACTGGTGCGTTTTGGGGAGCAGTCAGTGCATTTTCGGGGAGTCATAATTTATGATAGAAGGGTCTGTTTGTAGCAGCCTTGTGACATATTACAAGGAGGGAGCTGGCGATTTAAGAAGTATCGCCGGTAATGTTAAATTAGGGGACGAAAGAGGGAAGTTTCTGGTTGTCTGAGCCACGGGAGCTCTTGCATTCAGAGAGAGAGAGTTGGTCATGTTAGAGGAGGGTAAGGTGGCAATTGTGAACGGTTAGTGTCTGCGTGAGGCCGCCCTCCCTTCCACTATGCAGTTCCAGTTTAGGGAATACACACTTCAGTGATTATTACATGCAGAGTAAACAACGGAAGTGATTGCATGCATTTGTAATGTCTGGTCCTCAATAGCGAGTTACTGAAGGGATGCTTTTGTTTGAGATGCTGCTACATTGTGCTTTTTCTGACGCGAATACAACTTGTAGTTTCCATTTATTTTCTGATTTGATCTGCTAGTTAATATACACATCGTCATATCTTTGCTCTTACAGGGACTTGAAGAACATGGGGGGTTTAAAATGGTGTAGACCGTTTCGAAGATCCGAGACATTCACCTTCCTGTTTCACAGACAGAAAAAAACCTCGCACAAACTGCTTTTTTTCCTCACTTGGTGGCCGCTTTAGGGCTCATGCATTTTTTTTGCCCCTAACCCCTTCATCCAATGATGCCTGATATGAGTGCATGGTACAGCCCTGAATCCTGGGTAGCTTTTCTTACATGAGACATATTTTTAAATGCCTTTATCTGTCCGCATTGTTCTCCTAACTCATATTGAAAACTTTATATTAAGTGAATGTCCGGGCCTAAGTACATCCAATGCTAAATTTGTAAAAAGAATAAGTGCTCAAATCTTTAATGTATAAGCAATATAAATCTCAAGTGCCTGTCCTCTATCTCTTCTTTCACCCCTTGCTTTCATGCTCCTTTCTATTTTCCAGTCCTTCTTGACTGTTATGACAGGTAGGGAATGCATAGAATTATATAGACTAAAGGCGAGTGGACGAATCGTTGCAAACCCTGTAACAGAAATGCTAATATGTTCTTGTATAAAAATGTAATAAAGCATGTTAAAAAAAAAAAAGGCCGCCGGTGCTGCATACCGAATGTCATGGTTGCCAAATAACACCAAGGGTCTCTTGTTTTAATTTCACCTCAGATCCTTTCATCCACAAGCATACTGTACCTGCCTCTTTAACTCAATCTTGCACGTTCTTTTTCATCCATGCTATCTCTATTTTCCACTGTTTTTCTGTATCTCTCCTCCTCTTTCTACCCATACCCATTTGCTGCCTTCTCTCTCATGTTCTGGGTTAATGTCTAATGATCAAAAACAAGTCTCGGTCTGCAAAAAAAAGTGCAGTTGGGCCCCACCTGAAACCATCGTCTCAAAATAAGCAGCAGAAATTAGATGCAAATTAAAACCAAAATCAAATCCAAAGTTCTTTCCGAAGTATGCAACAAGTCTGATTGTGCTTGATTGTTCTTTAATTTCTTTTCCTTCATCGCAAGAACAGAACAAACATTCGCAGCCAACACGTTTCGCCCAAGCATGGGCTCCTTCAGGGCAGTATTGTTCTAATAGCAGTAGAATTAACGTTGATAAATGACAACCTCCTACCAGAGTCTTAAGTCATCCGTTCTAGGCTAATTATATATATATAGAAGTTAGAAAAATCAGCAAAGATATGTTGTCCTGTGAGTCACGAATCCAACAGAGTAATCCTTATCTCAGGTATAATTATTTGAAAAGAGCAAAGTACCATGTTCGGCATAGCTGTCTGGCCTGCCGCGTCCATGTCCACGTGCAGCAAACCCTTTTGTGGATCTGGACGCAGCGGCCAAACGGCTTTGACGAACATGGTACTTTGCTCTTTGGAATAATTATACCTCAGATAAGGATTACTCTGTTGGATTCATAACTCCAAGGTCAACCTATCTTTGCTGATTTTTTTCTAGCTTCTATTTGTATATAATTAGCATGGAATGGACAACGTAGGACTTTGGTAGGACGTTGTCATATATCAACTGTAATACTACTGCTATGCGAACAATACTGCCCTGAAGAAGCCCATGCTTGAGCGAAATGCGTTGACTGCAAATGTTTGTTCTATTCTTGAGACGAAAGAAAAGAAATGAAAGAACATTCAAGCACAAACAGACTGGTTGCATTCTTTGGAAAGAACTTTAGATTTGATTTTATGTTCTTCACTTGCCTCTTATTTCTTGTATTTCTAAATGCTTAATTTATGACCACCTGGTAGCTGGTCATCTGAGGTGGGCAATGTCTATATAGTCCTAAATCTGTGGTTACATCATGTGGTGCAGTGACTGAGTTTCCTAGCTGGCAATATTTCCATAGTCAAAATAAGCACAGACTGTAGATCTGTGTAGTGTACAGTATGGAGTTGCCCAGTTTCAATGTGTTTCTTCTATGTATATTTAGTAGAGGGCATCTGCAAGCCTTATTAGTTTACTACATAAGGTGTCTTATACATTCTGTTCAATTGCTCCTTGTTACGTTGTATCCTGTAAATGTGATGTTGTGCGGTGCTGGTACTGTGCAGATTGTACATTCATTGGTCCAAACATATATTAGTTGATTCAATTGTTTATTTGTAGGTTCAGTTGTACATGTGTAAGAATTACTCTGGATTTATTTATCTCTATTTACATTCTTTAAATTGGTTCCATATTTGATTAGGCTCAGCTCCATTCCATGTGCTCTAGATAATGACGTGATAGAAAGTAGTAGTAAAACGTTATTCTATTTTTCACGAAAATCACAAAAGTGTACATAAAAAAAGCATAAAATACATAGCATGGGAGTCATTAACACTAGCATGCCTCTATTAGAAATAATAAATAATGGAAACAACAAAGCTTCTATGATAGTCAAAAAACCCACTTGTTTAAAAAAAAAAAGAACAGATGCCAACATTCACCTCCCATTAATAACCCCAGATAATAAATGAGTCAGATAAAACAAATGTTATGTGATTTTAACATTTGCAGAACGAGATGGCAGGCCTATCTTGTTTGAAATTCATTGGCAAGAGGAGTGGGCTGATAAATTTAAACCGCAGGTGGTTTAATGTAGGGCATATCTGGGCAATAGGGAGAGAGTAAGAAAGAGAAACGCCGTCATAGTGGTAAGGCGGAAGGTCTGAGACTTTGCACCAGGACCCCTTTGGTAACAGAAGTTGATAAAACATGTTAAACCAAAAATATGTCAGGAGCCTTCAATGATAATTCGACAACTCCAACGACAAATAGGGCTCCATTCCATGTACAGTTTCACCATGATAAAATGACGCATGGAGCGTTTATGAAGCTCCACTGCCTTGTGTTCCACAGCCATTGACATTGCAAATAACAATGCCTTTTATGTTTGTTTTTGTTTTTAAAACATAAATAAAAGGCATTGTCATTTACAATGGCAATAGCTTAAACTTGCGTAAATGCGAAACCTATTGCATTGCAAATGCTTGTTAACTATTGTATATACATTGTAAGAATGATATCAAGAAACATGATTTTGAACTTGCACTTCTTATATGCACTCAATAGGCTGTTCGCCATCTGCTTTGTTTGGTGATAATAAATAACTACTCAAAGGCGTATTCTGAGTCCTGCGAAAATTGTGTACTCAGACGCAGAGGGTGTTTGCATCCAGTTTTATCTTCTGAGCTGGATTGTGCTTACACACAGGGCTTTTCCCTTTGCAAAAACTTCCAAGTGTTACATAGAGCAGTAATGCTGCACCCCTCAACCCCGATGTAAATAGATGTAATCAGGTCCCACAGAATGATGAACAAATGTCCCCCACGATTATTCTATTAAATTGGCCGCTCTGAACTTATTTAGCCATTTAATTATCGAAATTATTATTTATCCCTTTTAAAAATACAATGAAACCCATGATGGCTAAAATGAAAGATGCAGCCAGTAGGGATTCTGATGTTAACATGTGAAAGCAGGGGCAGCAAAATAACTTGTGCTAAAACATCCAGTGCAAAGAAACACTGGAAAAACCTCGACTTGACATACATGTCTGTATGAAGAGGTCGACCTGCACATACCCCAACTATCAAGTATATGGCCCCAAGAATGTCAGGACTGGTCACACAACAGTAAAGCCTGAATTGGTCTCATCAAGACTGAGGCGCCCCTGGGCATTGGTCAGTACAACTGGAGTAATTATCTTTCTGAATCTCAGATCCTGCAGCACACTTTAGCAGGTGCTGCGTGCACTATTTCAATGAGCGGTCCCACTGAAGGCGTGGCCAGTGACTGCGTGCATGATGCATCCTACTGGAAATGTCCAATCAGTGTACCTGATGGATGCATTTTAGAAGGCTACAGACACTGGGGCGGTCCCACGGGAGGCGTGGTCAGTGACGTCATCCATGATGCATCCTATTGGAGATGTCCGATCGCTGTACCTGATGGATGCATTTTATAAGGCTTCAGAGACTGGAGCGGTCCCACGGGAGACGTGATCAGTGACGTCACCCATGATGCACCCTACTGGAGATGTCCAATAAGATTTTAGAGACAGCATATCAGTGATTGCATGCATGATGCACCCTACTGGGTCCGAACACTCTACATGATGGATGCATTTTATAAGACTTTATAGACCAGAGCGGCCTCACAGGAGGCATGTCAGTGGCGGCGTACATGATGTATCCTACTAGAGATGTCCAATCGCTGTACCTGATAAATGCATTTTATAAGGCTTCAGAGACTGAAGCGGTACCATGGGAGGCGTGGCCAGTGACGTCATCCATGATGCACCCTACTGGCGATGTCCGATCACTGTACCTGATGGATGCATTACATAAGACTTCAGAGACCAATGCAGTCTCACGGGAGACATGTCAGTGGCGGCGTACATGATGCACCCTACTGGCGATATCCGATCACTGTACCTGATAAATGCATTTTACATGACTTTAGGGACCAGAGCGGTCCCACGGGAGGGATGTCAGTGATGTCATCCATGATGCACCCTACTGGAGATATCCGATCGCTGTACCTGATAGGTGCATTTTATGACACTTCAGAGACAAGAGTGGTCCCATGGGAGACATGTCAGTGACTGCATGCATGATGCACCCTACTGGAGACGTCCGATCACTCTACCTGATAAATGCATTTTATATGACTTCAGAGAATGAAGCAGTCCCACAGGAGGGATGTCAGTGATAGCTAGCATGGTGCACCCTACTGGAGATGTCCTATCAATGTACCTTACAAATGCATTGTATAAGACATCAGAAAACGAAGCGGTACCACAGGAGGGATGTCAGTGACATCATGCATGATGCACCCTACGGGAGATGTCTGATTACTGTGCCTGATTGATGCATTTTATAAGACTTTAAGACCACAGAAGCCCCTCAAGAGGCAAGTCAGTGCATGAAGAATATACCCTACTGGAGACCTCTTATTGGGGTGCCTGATGGATGCATTTTATAAGGTTTCGGAGACCACAGCCATCCCACAGTGGCCATATCAGAACATGTATGATGCACACTGCTCGAGGTCTCTGATTTCAGTGCCTTATCCATGCACTTTATAAAACTCCGCAAACCAGTGCGGTCCACAGGAGCGGTGTCACATAAAATCCCAAAAATGTTTGTGAAAATGTATATGCATCATAGATTTCCATGGTACTCCTTCAGGCCTTAACTTCCTCTGCAAATCACCCTTGGTGCTGACAATCCAAAGGAGTAGGTAGGGGCAAAAATGTGGATTTTCACATTTAACTCTTATTTTCTTTCTCCTTTTTTTCTCCACTTAAAAATAATTTACCATGTGAATAAAAGCATGTAGCTAAACCCCTGTAAATTTGTGGTGTTTGTGATTTTTCACAGAATTTACACACGTAATCCACAATTTTAACTCTGATATTAAGGGTATAGATTCTATACGAACACCCATTGGGACTTCTGGCTGTTTCTGACATTCCAAAAGATAACCTCTTATATTCATTCAAAACGGCATGTCGTGGGGTCCTGGCTGGAACCACTAAGATGGCCGCCGCAAGTCTTTAGAGGATCTGCAGGTGGCAGAACCTAGGGATGGTGACTTACTAGCCTGGACAGAGTAGAGGATCCTCGTTGGAAACCAGCAAGGCGATTAACTAGATGTAGAGTCAGGACACAACTCCTCAGTAACCTTTGAGGTGGGCTCCCATCATCCTCATCTGGGATGAGGGACACTTGAAACACAAGATGATGTCGGCTACAGACAGAGTTAAGTGCCAAGCACTTGTTGCTCTCAGGAGTGGAGAAATAAGGGATGGGAGCTAGAGATAGTAGATACAGGTAGTTGCTGCTGTGGGTGCCCCAAGGCAAATGGAAGATCTGAGGTGAGAAAAGAGAATGCCAGGAACCAAGGAGAGACAAATAACGGAGCTGCTATAGAGGACGTGCGAGATCAGGGATCAGAGGTCCGTGCCACTGCGGAATGACGACTGCACTGAAAGCCGACTGGCCAGCACATGGACATTGGGATCACATGTAATTTGTATTAGACTGCAGAGTGGTGTTGTGCCTGCCCTAATCGGAAGAGTTTCTAGATGATGACGGAAACCAATCATACTGGTTGGTGGCACTCCATGTATATCATTTTGAAACAGAAGAGCTGACCAGGTGGAGACATGAATGGCAGCCCATATTTGGGCGTTTGTCACTCCGTATTATCGTGGGCACACTGATCTCTAAAACCTAATGCTGAATGTTATAAGCATGGAAAGACTTTCGTTGGGACGGATTGTAAGCACACCAGTGTCTATCAGTTGATGAAGAGTTGAGGAAGCAGCTAATGGGAACACACTTAGACAGACAACCCTGAGCTGGAGGGTGTGTAGACAGAACATCGGAAACAGAAATAGTGTGGGACAAAATATTGTGTCAAGAACATCGAGGACAAAATATTGTGAAGGTAAGTTTCTACAATGTAGCAAAGTTTCACTATATATAATTCCACATTTATGTACATTGACAATATATATATCTTCAAGGTAAGTGGAGCTAAGAATAGTAGCTCTATACTTACCTATTTCACTCTCCGTCTCGATATTTTGGTCCTCGATTTGTTTGACTCGATATTCTGTCCACACAATATTTTTTGTTTCTGATATTTTGTAAGTGATCTGAGCTGGAGGGAAGATCACAGCACGAGGGGAGGAGTATTTAACAGCCACCTTTGAATCGGCTCAAGAAGGGCAAGTTCTGCCTATTTCCAATCTGCACAGTAGAGGCCGTGTACACCACCCCTCCATGAAGGGAGCCCACAGTGGAGGATTTGTGGTGGATAGAGGAAAGATGATGCATTCATGGAAGACAGCCTGAATATAGGCTGAACAAGTGGAGATAAAAGGCAACACCCGGAGGCCTCAATGAAGTGTTGTCTTCTTAGCACATAGAGACAACTAACTCTTACTGGAAGACCCAGAGGGCTGAGAGCAGCAACGCCAACAAGGAAGATACCCCTGCAGTGCCAAACGTTGTGGGGAAGAAAGACAAAAGCAGTCCACCAAACACGATCTCTACAGGATCTCTGTAAGGAGTTGAAGATAGAAGACCTCCACCAGGTGATGGAAGGAGGAAAGAAAAGCCTGGCCAAAGCAATGCAGTCCATCACACACTGACCGTCTTGGTGTCAGGATTGTTGAAATGGAGTGTGAGGAAATGGATTCCTCCAGAAGTATGTCCTGGGAGAGGGGAAAAAAAAGAAAAACACATTTATAAAATTCATTAGCATTTTCCATTGCAGTTTTGCATAAAGTACAATTGTTCATTCAGAAATGTTTCTGCATGTCCACAAGTGTGAAGAGTTTTCCACTGATAAACCTGGAAACCAGTGGCTGTCGCATATTTTCAGGCATCACCTCTTAAAACCTGTGTCAGCCCCCCAAATGTCCAATTCTACACGCGTGTAAGATTGTAAACCTCTGGGAGTGAATTTACACTACTTTAAGAATTGGGACAAAGGTGCCGGGAGGATAGGGTACTCTACTTGAGATGTGTAGGATTAGAAATTCATAACTAACAGAATAGCTCTAACGACGAGTTAGAAGTGTAATTTTTTTCAAATATGATAACATCTGAGGGCTTCAGACACAAAACAATCTGCTTATCTAAGTAGCACTTAGGTGCATGACAAGTGTCATCTGATCCGGAAACAGACATCTGATCCTGCTACTGACAGATCCATTTGGGGTCTGCGGATATGTATAGGTAGAGATGCCACTTACAGCTACAGAAAATGGACCAAGTGGCTGGATTTTCTATTGTCACAAGCATGGATGGTGGAGGAGAAGTAAAATGGGAATGCCATGGGTCTGGACAATGCAAAGTTGGTCAACCATTACAAAGTCATATCTTTGCACGGTCTCATGAACATTTACAGTGTATTTCACATGCTCAATGACCACGCCAAGGTACCCCTTAAAATGTGCTGCTTCTGCTGTGGACGATCGTGCGGTTAGACATGCCCGTTTCTATTGCTATAAAACTCAACATTGTAAATTACTTGGCGTGAAGAGAGAAATATAAAAAGAAAAAACGAAAGAATAACTGGTACACGGGTTGTTGATTATTCTCAAATCTATTACAAATTAGCTGGTCAAAAATACGGTCAAATTGGTCTTATGAAAGCGCATCATAAAAAGATATTGTGAGCCCTGAAGAAGTCCGTTTGTGGACGAAACGCGTTGGCGGTTGCAAAACGTTTAAAAAAAAAGAAAAGTAAAGGATGAAGTTCAATAAGAAAAACATAACATCGACTCGTCTTTGTGCAATAATTATATAATAAAATTGATTACTGTTTGGCTTTCTAAAAAGTGTGCTGGGCTAACTGTTCTGCACCCCTTAAAATGTATTCATGCAATTAGAGTGCGAAAGGCTGTGGAATAACCCCTTGTTTTGCATGGTGGGTGTCGTTGAGGGAATTTGCCGCATGTTTTTGTGTGGAGAAAAACTGGGGGTATGGAGGCAGTAAGGAGCGTGAGCAAATGCATGTGTCTCCCAATACCAACTCCTGCATGTTTCTGCCTTGCATACAAATTCCCTGTAGGCAACCTTCGTGCACAAGGTAACAAAAAGAATACTATGTTGATTTACGGCAAGAAATCTAAAAACATAAGGTTAGTAGTTTGTAACAAGTCACTGTAATAGAACGTTACTTTTGTTGGTCTTCCCGTCTTTGTTCCCAGCACTGCTCCAGTGCAGTTACTGTTCCCCAGCACAAGCCAAATCACGTCCTGTTATTCAAGATTATAGAAACGAGGTTACAATGATAGCACCAGTTCTTAAACCCTTCGATCACTGCTATGGTAGCTACCACATTTTCTCGGTGTTTAATATCAGTACAATTAATAAATACACCAAATGGATTTAGATTTTTTATTAATATTCAGCACTTTTCTCAGTTGTTTAGGAACGGCAGCAAGATTTTCACATGAAAATATCAGCCTTTCTATAAAAAAAAACTCTGTATATCTCGATGTATTGCACCGTTGAAATTAATCCTGGACGAGAACATGTACGTGACAACCATACTTAGGTGTCTTGGGGCCAGATGTAGATAAAGTCCGTTTTGTGAGTCCTTAATAGTGATTTTTACAGAATCGCTATTAAGGACTCGCAAAATGCCATGTAGGTAGGAATCGCAATATTTTTTGCGATTCCTTAATATTCCCTAATTGCGAATGGCAAATTCTGAGTCGCAATTAAGCAATACCTTCCCATGGAAGGAATTGCAATTTTAGCGATTCCTTATTTTGCGAGTAGGTATTTGCCTTTCTACATCGGACAAAGCTGAATTGCGATCGCAAACAGTGAAATTCGCAAAATTTCAGAGTTTGCGATCGCAATTTAGCTTCCTACATCTGGCCCTTGGTGCTTAAAGAGAACTCAGCCAATTGAAATGCGGATTCATTGCCCCATTGATCCATTCATTCGTGTGTAACACTCTGTTGCTTTGTGGGATGCTATAAACATATAATGCTGCATCCACATTTAAAGGTTTTGTCTGTCGCTAGGGCCACTCTGTATAAATGAACTAAATATTCCAAGGTACAAAAATATCCATTGTTTGTTTTTTGTTGCTGATCAGATTAAAATGGAAAATTAAGCAAACAATGTGCTGCTAAAGTGCTAAATGTGGTACTATCCAACCACTCCTTGTCAACGAGTCTCCACATGGAGGGGTTTCTCAAGAGTTTACTCTTTCGAGGCTTTGAAGCAAGTTTGTGCCCTAAAGGTACCCTGGCTTGCTGCATGCATCCAACAAGAGTAGTTCTAAGGGAGTTTTTTTCCTGGGTGGGACATCTTTGACTGGGATAATGGCCTCTGTAAGTTGTTCAGTTTTTCTGACCCCATAGCTGGGGGTTCCTCAAAAGGGACTTCCACTCTCTGGCAGCTGGGACATAAGCACAAACATTCTCCTCGACAGAGCCAGCTAAGAAACGTGTCCTTGGATGCTAGAAGGCAGTGAAGCAAGACAATAACTTTCCTTTCCTCAAGGGGAACTTTGTCATTCTAGAGACATTTCTAAAAGGTCACTCTTGGAGTGTTAGGAAACCCAAAGTCTCTAAATATAGCTCTGGGCAGTATGCCACATACAGTGCCTGTGCAGACTGCGTTACTCATGCCCACACTGCGGATTTAGGATTTCAGCATTATTTTGCAAAGTTTAGAGAGGCAGGTGCTCTGTGAGCTGATGCAAACATGACGTTAGAGCATCGGGAGCTTCTTAAAAAACTGTTTATGAAAAATAAACATTTTAACGTTTTGGCTCAATCTTTCTCGAGTTCCAAATGGAGGAGCTTTCACAGTGTAAACGTCTAGCCTACATTGCCATGTATCCTCAGGTTTATAAATTATTTGGAATCGCCTAGATCGGGGGTGATATGAGATTTAGTGAGCACTCACAATTTCGTGTTTTATTTGTATTTGTATTTTTTATTTTTTAGTGCAGCAATAGTTTCGAAACAATGTCACCAGTGATCGAGTTATCGAGTACTCTGTCATGGATGCTCTGTTGACTTTTCCTTTTGACCTATCAAGCCCTACGGATGCCGGTGTCCCAGATGGCGCTCTTGACCTCACAAGGCTTTGGTGCCTGCCTGTGGTCAGGTGTCCCAAGATATCAAAAAGTAAATCATCAGCAATACACGTTCCACTTGGGTGCACATGGTAGCCTCTCCCGGTTAAACTATTGTCTGGTCCCTGCGGCTCAGGCATCTTATATAATCGCGGCTGTTCATCTTACCAGGGGCATCTCTGCGGGTAGGGTTGCTCCTATTAACCCATGGTAAATGCGGAATCCCAAAATCCGTAAGGACCTCATAAAGGCCTTAGATGATTATTTTACAAATAATGAAGGGTCGGTGTCCTCTTTGGTGTCTCTTTGGGAGGCATTTAAAACGGTCATCAGGGTCAAGCCTTATCGTTAATAGCTGGAGCCAAGAAAGAAAGAAGTAAAGATATTGTTGAGGCGGAGACTGAGATTGGTAGGCTGGAGGAGGAATTGGTGCGGGGGGTAACACGTGCAAATCTACTTCTTCTGAGCCTAAAACAACATGATTATAAATCTTTGGTTACTGATAGGGCCAGGGCTCTCGGCAGGGAACAGAAGGGAAGACGTTACGATCTCGGAGATAAGGCGGGGAAACTGGTCGCTTGGTTAGATAAGAGAGATAGGGCCGGACGTGTGGTCCCGGAGCTACTTACAGATGAAGGAGAATTGCTTACTGACTCCCAGAGTATTGTCAATAGCTTTGCGGCTTACTTTCAAACTGTCTATGCCTCGGTTTTGGATTGACCGGAGGAGGACTCCCATTTACAGCTTCCATGTTTATCTGAGGAGGATAGTGATTTTATGGATAGTTCCCTGACGGTTGAGGAAATAGCTCAAGCCATTCGCTCATTAAATTCGGGTAAGGCACTTGGACCTAACGGGCTCCCAATCGAGCTGTATAAGCTCAGACCAGATAAGCTAGCTCATTACCTTAAAGGTATGTTTGTTGAGGCCCGAGAAAGGGGAGTTCTTCCTAGGGACCAGAGAGTGGCGTTGGTGGTGGTAATTCATAGGGAAGGTAAACCAAAGACTAAATGTGCTTCGTATAGACCTATTGCTTTATTAAATGCAGAACCTAAAATATTAGCCAAAGTTTTAGCTACTAGACTCATAAAAGTGATTGTTTATTTGGTCCACCCGGACCAATCAGGCTTTATTCCCCACAGAAATTCGGCCTTGAACTTGCGCAGGTTACATGGAGTGATAGCCAGAGCTCATACTCTGCAAGAACCAGCCGTGATCGCTTCTCTTGATGCAACTATGGCCTTTGATACCGTCGAGTGGTCCTATTTATGGGCGGTCCTGGCGAAATTCGGATTCAGATCCGATTATATTGACTGGGTGCGTTTATTATACACTGAGCCGCTCGCCCAGATAGTGGTCAATGGCCGGGTCTCGGCACCCTTTCATTTAGGCCGGGGCACTCAACAGGGTTGTTCCCTCTCCCGTCTCCTTTTCTCACTGGCTCTGGAACCCCTGGCGGCTTGGATCCACTGGGAACCATCAATCCGCAGAATACGGTGGTCCCCTGATTGGGAAGATCGGATCTCCTTATATGCGGATGATATTCTGCTTTACCTGATCTCCCCTCGTAAGTCCCTCATGGTGGTGTATGATGTTCTGGCTTCTTTTGGTAAAAACTCCGGACTTTCTATTAAATTAGGGGAAATCTCTTTAATATGTTCTCAAAGGTGAGGCTCCGGTTCCTCCGAGAAATTGTCCCATCCAGATTAACACGAGTGGATTCAAATACCTGGGTATTTATGTCTCCCTGGATCCAAGAACCAGATATGTTGAAAATCTTCTTCCCCCGTTGCAAAGGCTTAGGAGTGACTCCGCTCACTGGCGAAGGCTTCGGATCTCATTGTTGGGCCGGGCGGCCCTATTCAAGATGATGTCTTCGCCCCGCTTCCTTTACGCCCTTCAGAATACCTTAGACGTAGTGCCTGCTAGTTATTTCCGCGAGGTGGAGGGGCTACAACGTAGTTTGTTATGGGAGGGGAGGCCCCATTTTGCTCTTGCCAAAATGACGCTCCCATGGTATGATAGAGGTATTGCCCTCCCAGATATTAAGCGCTATTACTGGGCTTCCCAGCTAGCTGCGATTAACCATGGAACATATGGGCCCGTGGCGGATCCTGGTTACGCTATGGACAAGTGGCTCCTCCCGAGGGGTGGTTATAGCAGGGCACTATATTCCAGGCCGATGAAGCTTGATTTGGCAGGACCTACTAAGCATGCAGTAAAAATCTGAGATGATGCTACGAGCTCTTTGGGGTGCAGAGACAGGCTGACACTAGCAACCCCACTTTTTGATTCAAAAAGGTTGGGTAAGCTTTGGAACACAAAGGGATTTGGTAAATGGGAGCTGATAGGGATTTCAACTATAAAGGATATGTGGGGCAAGGGGCGGGTTAAATCATTTGAAGAAATGCAGGTAGAATTTGAACTCTCAGGTTCTGAATATTTCCGATATGTGCAAGTTCGACATTCATTAATGGCGGCTCTGAGTATGGAGGTGGATATACCGGAAGCATCGCTCCTTGAGGATAGAATCCTAGATGGTCATCTCCCCGAAAAGACGATCTCCCTGATCTATAAGAAACTAATCAATAATAGGGCTGATCTACTTAAGGAACTGAGGGATAGGTGGTCACGGGATGGAATAGAATTGGATGATGAAGACTGGCAATCAGCTGTGTCCTCTCCAAAAGTAGTCGCTATTCCTGCAAGGTTGCGACTGGTACAGTTAAAGATACTACACAGGGTCTATGTCACGGGCCCCCACCTTGTACAGATGGGGGTGTTGGAAGTTGGACTGTGTAGACGTAAGTGTGGGCTAGTGGGTACATTCTCCCATATCATTTAGGAGTGCCGATACATAGCCGAGTACTGGGGTAAGTTTGATGATAGTATTCGGGAGGTCACGGGTGTCTCCTTGTTACCGGAGGCGCGCAGATGCCTTCTTAATATTTGGGAACCCACTGATCTTAACTCAGCACAGACACAGTGGGCAACACTGGGCTATATGATTGCGAAAGGAAACATTGCCCAACAGTGGGGTGCCGAATTGCCTCCCACCCTTGACAATTGGAAGAATGACTTAGACTGGAGTAAGTTCCGAGAAAAAACTGTGTACTTGGAGAGAGGCCGTCCCCGAAAATGGGCATCAATTTGGGATCAGTGGAATAAATTTAGAGGGGATATTAGTGTACCACCTAGAGATTCTGTATTTGATGTTCCCCCATTCCCGTGAAGTTTTTGATAAGTATGTACTTTGGTACTGCTCCCCCCCTCTCCTCTCAAAATATATTGCAGAATGGTAAAGCGATTCTTCTGTATTGTGTCCCTTTTTTTTGTTTGATGCCTTGATTCAATGAAAAGAATAATAAAAAAAAAGTTAATCATCATCACTCCTCTCTTTCCTCAATGTCTTACTTCATCCATTCGGCTCTCTTGAGTTGCCTTTCCCATCTTGTCACTCCTCATACATCTTCCCATCCTCCCTCTCAGTGGTCCCTCTTTTCCCTTCCACTTCCCTTTTTCTACTACTCCTTGCCTCCCAGCGGCTTGTCATCACTAGCACAGAAACTATAAGCAGACTTTAATGAAGGCTCCCTATGCTACTTTCATTTGAAATGAAGGTGGGATTGCAATGCAGCCTTCATTGCAGACCTGGTTCTCTCTGTCATAGAAACAAAAGAAGGACTGTAGTGAAAGAAATCTGCCACCTGACCTTCATTTACATCAACCATAAGTAGGAGTGTAAGGAGGGCATGGGAGCTTTCAATATAGTCTTGTTTTTGCTTCTTACATCTGTCTGGCTTTAATGTGCCAACGCTTTTCTACATGCATTGCTACATTACAACCATTGGTTTTCCAAGGCTTGTTTCATGTATGCTGATGATGCAGATATTCTCCTCCATCTTGGTGGTTTGGAGAATCTGGTGTGTTCTTTTCAGACGTGCATTGGAGAGATATGTGAGTTGGTGTGGTCACCTTGGATCAAACTAAATGCTAGAAAAATTGAAATCGGGACAGTAGGAGTATTACCTGACTTTTGGTCTCCCGCTTTAAGGCCCCTTCAAATGAACTCTTGTACGAAACCTGTTCACACTGTCAAAAATCTGGCTTTACCTTTGATATGGTCTTTAGATTATCCTCTCAAGTCAGCTTTGCCACATCTGCCTACTTATGATGGCTGAAACAACCAAAGAAAATCCTGCACTGTCCTACATCTGAAAAAACAGTATTATTGCCTCTGGATTTGACTATGCAAGTTCTTGATATGTGGGCCCCAGAAAGACACCTTCAGATCATACAAAACACAGTGGTTATAGAGGCGGCTGGCTCCTCAGCTTCTGACTTGCAAACCCTTTGCTGTGTGCTTGGGACAGGCTTTTCCATGAGTACGCAGGGTCTTGTTTGGGCTACTTCCTGGCTCCCTGAAGAAAAGTCTCACTCTGTATTTTATACAGAGCTGTGTCAGTTTTAGAGGCTCTGAGCGCACTGCAATTCTTTATGATCATGGTTAAATCTCTGTTCAGTAGCTCCTCTTTAGGGCTCGCCTGCTGTGCACATGTGCACAGCTGGAAGCTCTATTGGGGCTTATCCAGTCTTTAACCACCACTGGCGATTCCACTGGCGATTTCTTTGAGTGCATGTGCTTTTTAGGTCATTGCGCAAGCGCAAGCCCTAAAAAGCGCGTGCACAATGCCACCAGCCGCCTGCCTGCCTGCCTCGCATTACCACATCAAAGGCAGCTTCTCAGCGTGCGCTCAGCCCCTAATTATTCACGGCCGGCCGGCCGTACTTTCAGTTTCACGGCCGCCGGTGCACACTCAGCTCAGGCGCCTGGATTCCTTGCTGCTTGTGGCCTGGACGAATATATTAATCTAACTCTCTCTCTCTTTCCATTTCTCTCCTCTCTCTCTGCTCTGTCTCTGATCTTTCTCTCCAACTCCATACATCTCCCTCTTTCTTTCTCTCTTGTTAAGCTGCCGGCTCTTAACGCTCTGTCTGCAGCAAGGCTGTCAACGATATGCTTCGCTCATTACATTTGCGGTGTAGGAGTGTGCTTGTTTCCGCCCCCTGCCAGCACGAAAAGAGAATCATGACCACAATGGTTTACATAAATATCAACGCGCCAGGTCAATCTTTTGAGAAAATCGCTACCATTATGATTTGTAATGGTGGCTGCAGGGCATTCGCAAAAATATAATTAAAGTCGCAAGACCGTCATGATACTGGCCAATCCTATTCCTGTATATTTACATTCCTACATTCAAGCACATTGGGCTTTACTGAGTGACGCACTAAGGGCCGGTCTCACCAGCCACTTTTCCTCCTGCCCCCCTCTCATTCCTCCTGCAGTGCCCACGCCGCTCTCTCTGCTGTCCCCATGTTGGAGTTCATAGGTCGGTGTTGGCCGTCCTAAATGCCCCAGTCACTTTTTGAATTATATTATTGTAGTTTTCATTGTGTTTTTCTTCTAGCCACTACAGTTAGCCTAGCGCCGCACCATCACCCACCTCTGCAACTCCTCCCACAACACTGCCTGCTAAGTACACAGACTGTTCGCCGGTATGTGATGCGACTGCATTTCCTCTGACAGCGCCGCAGGGAGTTGTCAGCTGCTTCAGGTTACTTTTGACAAATCAGGAGAGGATAAAAGAAACCACCAGTTTAAGCACATGCACAAGTAACTCTACGTTACGTCTGCCCCACAATCCGTTCTTGATGCAGACAGAATAGTTGCTAAACATTATGTATGTGCTACGTACATAACTCTGCCTTATTAAAAAGAATTCCATTTTAAATAGCGCTTGTTACAGTTGTACTAATGTACCATTAGTCTAGACGTTAATTCCATTGGCACAGCTTCTGGGAGCTCGCATTCCATCATCAAAGGCATCAGCCTCGCTCTGGCCTCACTTCTCCTCCCCCCTAATTGCTCTCACTCTCCATCTCTTGCCACACGCATCAGTAGGCAGCCCACCCCCTCCCTCTCCATTTGTTTCTATGCCTACTGGTTTTGCAGCACTTGTGAAATCCTTCTGGTGGGTGATGCAAGCGAGGAACATACGTGGTGCACACTCAGCTCAGGCGCCTGGATTCCTTGCTGCTTGTGGCCTGGACGAATATATTAATTCTCCCATCTGGTAGTTATTGTTTGCTGTTCATTTTTTGGGGGGTGATGGGTTACGACACAGTGGACTTCTCTCTCTTTTTTTTAAGGTATTAAATGAGAAGAAAATGTGTAGAGCAAGAATCGATCATCTAAAGGAATTTTTGCCCCAGCCGTGAACAGGAAATGCTAATTACCATACATCCCTCCAGAATCATTTGCGCACAAAACATCGTGTTTAGGAGGCTGACAGGTAATAGAGTACAGTTCGGAGTTTTGCTCCTGCTTTCTTATTGCCCATTGACACTGTGGTTTGCACACTCTGTCAATTTGTTTTTTATTCTACCACTGGGCAAAGTACCATTAGATGTGTGCTTAAAAATATCAGCAGTACTTATTCACTCGTGCAAGGCTCGCTCTTGGATTTATTTTTATTGGCCATTAACTCTGTGGTTTGCGCACTCTGTCAATTTCTTATATTCTCCCATTAGGCAAAGTAACATGTGCTGTGGGCTTAAAAATATCAGCATTCGTTAATCACTCGTGCATGGCTTACTTTTTTTTATCACTTGTGTTTTTTGTTTCTCTCTCTCTCTCTCTCTCTCTCTCTCTCTCTCTCTCTCTCTCTCTCTCTCTCTCTCTCCTTCCCTTCCCTTCCCTTCCCTTCATTTACTCTCTCTCTCTCTCTCTCTCTCTCCTTCCCTTCCCTTCCCTTCCCTTCCCTTCATTTACTCTATCTCCCCTTATTTCTCTCTCTCTTTGACTCCCCTTCATTCACTCTCTATCACCTTTATTCTTTTTCCTCTTGCTCTCTTTTCTCTCACTCATTCCCACACTTGACAGGACCAACAGTGGGCGCTTCTTACATACAGGTACAACAGAGCGCGCATCTCACACAGACAGGAACAGGGGCCACATCTCACACAGACAGGAACAGAGGATGCTTCTCACACAGACAGGAGCAACAGAGGGAGCATCTCACAGACAGGAACAACAGGGGGCGCATCTCACACAGGCAGGAACAGGGGGCACAACTCACACACACAGGACCAACAGGGGGCGCATCTCACAGACAGGAACAACAGACATCTATCTATCGCCCTCACTCTATCGCCCTCACTCTATCTATTTATCTATCGCCCTCACTCTATCGCCCTCACTCTATCTATTTATCTATCGCCCTCACTCTATCTATCTATCGCCCTCACTCTATCTGTCTATCTATCTATCTATCTCCCTCACTCTATCCATCTATCACCCTCACTCTATCTATCTATCTATCTAGCGCCCTCACTCTATCTATCTATCGCCCTCACTCTATCTATCTATCTATCTATCTATCTATCTATCTATCTATCTATCTATCTATCTATCTATCTATCTATCTATCTATCAGACTCTATCTATCAGACTCTATCTATCGACCTCACTCTATCTATCTATCTATCTATCTATATCTATCAGACTCTATCTATCGGACTCTATCTATCTATCAGACTCTATCTATCTATCAGACTCTATCTATCTATCTATCTATCTATCTATCTGACTCTATCTATCTATCTGACTCTATCTATCTATCTGACTCTATCTATCAGACTCTATCTATCGGACTCTATCTATCGGACTCTATCTATCTATCTATCGCCACTCACTCTATCTATCTATCGCCCTCACTCTATCTATCTATCTATCTATCTATCTATCTATCTATCTATCTATCTATCTATCTATCTATCTATCTATCTGACTCTATCTATCTATCTATCAGACTCTATCTATCAGACTCTATCTATCGACCTCACTCTATCTATCTATCTATATCTATCAGACTCTATCTATCGGACTCTATCTATCAGACTCTATCTATCTATCAGACTCTATCTATCTATCTATCTATCTGACTCTATCTATCTATCTGACTCTATCTATCTATCTATCTATCTGACTCTATCTATCTATCTGACTCTATCTATCTATCTGACTCTATCTATCGGACTCTATCTATCTGACTCTATCTATCGGACTCTATCTATCTATCTATCTATCGCCACTCACTCTATCTATCTATCGCCACTCACTCTATCTATCTGTCGCCACTCACTCTATCTATTGCCACTCACTCTATCTATCTATCGCCACTCACTATCTATGTATCTATCTATCTATCGCCACTCACTCTATCTATCACCCTCACAGCATCACTCTGTGCAACTATTCAACAACAACTGGTTCAAATATGTTCTCTCAATGTTTCAAGCTTTATTACAATTGTCACAAAAATGTTAATATTTCACCTCTGTTCTTGGATTTTCGACACAATAAAATACACTGAACATAAGTCTAAGTCACGGACATACAAAACATGTTGCATTACAAATGCTATAGGTGTCACATTTGCAAAAGTTAAAAGTATTGGCATTGTTAATGACAAAGCTATTCATTTTGCTATTTTCAAGACCAACACATAAAAATAAAATTGTCATTTACAAAACCAATAGATCCAACTTTTCTAATGCGAGACCTATTGCATTTCCAATGCTTGTTTTAAGTTGAGCGTGCAATCAAAGCGGCACCTCTTGCCTTTGTTGCCCTATGTGAACACAAAGTTGTGCCTTCCTCTAGAAAGGTGAAAGCATCCCTTGATGCACTGCTATGAAATCCAACTGGGGATTGCCCAGCGTTCCTCAAGTAATTTCACATGAAAGTTTAACAGTTCATATTCTCTGTTTATTTCATAATTTTTCCTTTTTTTCTTAGTTTAGACGTTCTGAATATGCATATATTTACATCAGGTCAATCCAATGCATTTCGGTCGTTATGACCTTCATCAGGGACCATCTGAGCTGAAAACAAGGCATAATAATGTTCTGTGTCAGTAAAAGAAATAATATTGTAACAAATACAAAAAACATGTATCATACATAATTGTCTGTACGCATCAAAAATGCAAACAAAGTACTCAAGTTGTGATATCCCAAGTGAAAACACGTGCTCTGAGCTATTTAAAACCAAGAAAAACGCCAAAATGGCATTCGCTTATAGTGCTCCTTATGCTGGTTATTTAAACCATGACACTGCTGTCAGAAGCTGAACAAGGGACAAAATCATGTCGAGCACAACGCTTAAGCTGGGAACTTAAACCTCTAACTGTTGGCAGGCTCTTTGCGAGTGCAGGGTTACTCACTTCGTGCATTAGAAACACGTCTATTTCATGCTGCTCGCTCTTCCGTAATGTCGGTGCCGGCATTAGCGCGTTGCCGGTCCACTTACTACGCTTTTAACAGCCATCTGTGTTTTCATTTTTGTCCATCGTTCTCATTGGTTAGGCGCCCGATCACATGGTCGGGGCCACAGCCAATGGGAGCGACCAAATCCTCCCTGCTCGTGTTAGAACCTGCGTGTATGCCCTGTGTACGATAAAACAGTTGGAGTACAATAGCTGAGTATGCTATGAAGCAATGTATGTGAAAAACATATACCCATGCTAAAATAAGTGTGAACAAAATGTGAAAAACGAACAAAATGAAATGCAATATGATAAAATAAAACAAAACTGCCAAGTGGAACGTAGCTGTATGGTGATAGTACTCCCCCTATGCGCTATAGTGATTAATGACTCATGCATCCAAACCCTGTAGGAAAACACAAAATGCGTATATCTGTGCCAATTCACAATGTTCAAAGGTAGCATGTAAATTCAACGCGATCATTGAGCCCAAAAGGCTTATGAGAGTTTAACAAATACATCCAACTGTTTTCACGTTGAAGAAGGAATCTGTTATTATCCCGTCCTTCAATTTTGTCGATCACTTCCAAAACTACGAATTGCAGTTGGGACACATTATGTTTTTCTTCCTTGAAATGAGCTGCTACTGCTGACTTGATGTTGCCTGTCCTAATATTGGACTTGTGTTCATGAAGTCTTGTTTTTACCTTGCGGGTGGTTTTCAATTTTGGTCCTGAGGAGAACCCCGGGAACTAACGGGGTTTGAAACGCGTAGACCAACCTGATCTCGGGTCTTTCAAATATATATTTTTTTTTTCTTTTCTTATAAAAAATAAATATAAATGGTTAAATTGTTTTGTCTAAGTGTGGCGTTTATTCACTGTGTTGTATATTGTGTATATAAACATTTTTGTATTTCCATGCATTAAAAAAAGTATATAGTTCAAACATTGAAAAGGAAATAAAACACTCAGTTGCAATTTATAAAGCAGGTTGTTTGTTATATTCATAATAACCATTTTTGTTTCAGATTAAAATAAGTTTAGGTAGGCTCTCGGTATGGAGTACCAGCACTTTTTTATTTTGAGGAGAGTACCGGCACTTCTCAAGAGAAATGCAATACCTTTAATTGGAGAGTATCGGCACTTCTCAGAAACAAGCAGATACTCTGCTGCAGAATACCTGCACTGCACCTTTATTTTTTCATTTCAAGCACTGTTTAGAACAGATATGCAAAAGTAAACTCATAGCTGGTCTGGTCATTATAAACTTTAACTTGTTAATGTTGCAGTAGTACAGAAGTCACAATGGAACACTTTAAAATTTGCTAACATTCGTGCCAAGAATTTTCAATTCTATTAAGGACAGGAGGCGAGGATTATGCTGTCTCATTTCTTTACTACCAAAAAATACAGCAGCCAATCAAGTAAAGAAAAAACAATAAACTACATATCCCATGAACCCCTAGGATACCATAGAGTAGGTGTAGTATAAAAGGTATCCTAGAGGACAGTCCTTCCTCTTTCTTTGTGTAGAACAGTTCAGTCATAAGTAAAGTCATATAAGTAAAAGTTCCAGGAATCCAACAAGATAAAATGAAGATAAACACAAAACCCAGTCTTCTGGAAGCAGAACAGTGGACCAGCAGAAAGACGGATGGCCAAGGATCCAGGACGTCCAAAACAGAATGCTGCAACCGGAGAACCCGACCGAAGAACAGTCAGCACTGGCCCGTGGGACACGACCAATCCAATCATTTAGGATCAGAACCTGAAAGGAAAAACCAAATCCGTAATATCCAAAACAACCAGATGAAGGAGGCATGGATAAAGGATAAGGGAGGGAAAAAATACAACATATGCATATAATACAAATGAAAAAGCAATTAGCAATACAATGCATATATATAAATAAGGGTGGGATAATCCTCGCCTCCTGTCCTTAATAGAATTGAAAATTCTTGGCACGAATGTTAGCAAATTTTAAATTCTATGTCAGGACGGAGGCTCCGATTATGCTTTTTTAAAGCTGTTCCACCACAACAGAAGCAACATGCATAATAGGTTTAAAATAAAAGGTTTTAAACACTGACTCTGAAGACCAATCAGCAGCCTTCAAGATGTCTTGGAGGCCGGCACCCAAGGAAAAAGCTTTAGATGCCATAGCTCCTCTAGCCGAGTGGGCACCAAAAACAGAGACATCAATGCCCGCCTCCTTCATGAGCCAACGAACCCATCTTGCTAAAGTGGCAGGAGAAACAGGCTTAAACGGTTTCTGTAAAGCTATAAGCAGTTGACCCTGGAGATTGCTACGAAAAGGAGCAGTACTCACCTCATAATCTCTGATGCATTGAACCACACAGAGTTTGGGATTGTGAGGAAAAGAAGGATAGGAGACACAAGAAGTGTTAGACTTAGTACGGCGAGAAATAGTAAAGGAAACCCCTTCCGGGGTGAAAAGACGTCCAGCCAGATCTAAGGCACGAACATCAGATACACGTTTACAAGAAAGCAAACACAACAACATGGTCAGTTTGGCCGATAACTGCTTGCGAGAGAGCAAAGAATTAGAAGGCCATGAATCCAAGAAACGCAAAACCACTGAAACATCCCATAATGCGACATACTTAGGGCAAGGAGGTTTTACCATCCGAATGCCTCTGAGCAATTTGCAAATAAGAGGATGCTCACCAATAGGTTTACTATCAACAGGGACATGACCAGCTGAAATCGCAGATCGAAAGTTGTTAATCGTCCTGTAAGCCAAACCCAAAGAAGCCAGAGAAGCCAGGAAATTGGAAACTAAAGTGACATCTGCAGAAGAGGGATCCACTGACCGCTGTGCACACCAATCACACCATCGTTTCCAAGATGAAGCATAACGCTTGTGTGTGTTGGGAGCCCAAGCTTCCCCGATAAATCGGGCAGCCTCCGAAGAAAGTCCAGGGACTTGCCAACGTCCCCCGAAATCCGCCACGCCACTAACCGAAGCTGACCCGACAGAATGAGAGGGTGGGGATTTTGCAGAGGGTCCAGCAACAGATTCTGCAGGTTGGGAAGCAGAATGGGAGGAGAGCAACTCATCTCCAGAAGAATCGGGAACCACGGTTGGGCCCTCCACAGAGGAGTGACCAGAATCAATTCCGACAGAAAGAGCCTCGCGCGAGCCAGAACCCTCGGAATCATGATGAAGGGAGGGAAGGCATAGCATAGAAGAGGAGGCCAGGTCTGAAGGAACGCATCCGTGGCGAGAGCCTCGGGATCCGGTCTCCAACTGTAAAATTGTGGAACCTGCGTGTTCAGCCGAGAAGCAAAGAGATCCAGATGACATGGACCCCAAGTTCGGGACAGGAGCCGAAACACCCGAGGGTGAAGCCTCCAATCGCTGGCATCCCTCAGATGGCGAGAATTCCAATCCGCCACTTGATTCTGGCGACCTGGAAGGTATTCGGCAATAACCGTGATCTGACGTTGCAGACACAGATGCCAGAAGTCCTTGGCAATTTCTGCCAGGAGCATGGACTTCGTACCACCTAGCTTGTTGACATACCTCACAGCCGAAATGTTGTCCATGCGTAGAAGAATGCAACAGTTCGTCGCATGGGGAGTCAGACAACGAATCGCAAAAGAGCCCGCCAGAAGCTCTAAGCAATTGATATGGAGGGACAACTCCGCTGGAGACCAACGCCCCCCTGTCGTCAGAGAGCCGCACCGAGCCCCCCATCCCCAAAGACTCGCATCTGACTCGATCACCACCTCTGGAGTCTGACCGAAAAGAGCACGTCCGTTCCAGGATTCCATGTGGTCTAACCACCACATCATTTCCCACTTGGCGTCCTCCGAAAGAGGAACCATATCGGAATACCGCAAGCCCTTCTGAAGGTGACGGATTTTGAGACGCTGAAGGGCCCGATAGTGTAGAGGACCTGGAAAGATTGCTTGAATTGATGAGGACAAAAGACCCACAATCCGAGCTACCGATCGCAAGGAAACCATCTGGTTGGACAAAACCAAACGCAATTCCCGTTTGATCGCTCTGATCTTCTGTCCCGGGAGTAGAAGTTGACAAGCAACTGAGTCGATTTTGAACCCCAGAAAATCCATAGTTTGAGAAGGACGAAAGTCCGACTTCTGTGGATTCACAAGAAATCCCAGAGATTGCAACAGATCGATGGACCAATGAAGATGTCGTTGTAAAAGGAGAGGACACTGGGCCATCAAAAGAAAATCGTCCAGGTAAACAATCAATCTGACCCCACGGGCCCGCAAGGACTCTACAACTGGACGCAATAGCTTCGTGAAGCACCACGGAGCTGAAGACAGACCGAACGGAAGGACCTTGTACTCGTACCACTTTCCCAGCCACTGAAACTGGAGAAAGCGACGATGAGGAGCATAGATCGGAACCGAAAGATACGCATCTTTCAAGTCCAGACGAACCATCCAGTCTCCTTCCCGCAAAAGGTCCCTTAGAAGGTGAATACCCTCCATTTTGAAATGACGGTACACCACTCCGCCGTTGAAGTCCTTGAGGTTGAGGACCAGACGAGAACCCCCTCCCTTCTTTTCCACTAGAAAGACATTGCTGACGAAGCCGTCTGGATGAGGGGAAGAAAGGACTATGGCCCCTTTCGCCAGAAGAGACTTTATCTCTGTGGAGATGAATTCCTGATCTCGTAGGGAAAAAACATGGGGAGAAGGAGGATGGTGTTGGAGAGGGTGAGCGTAAAACTCGAGTTTGTAGCCCTGGACCGTCTCCAACACCCAAGCATCGCTGGAGATTAATTGCCAATTCGGAAGGAAATATCTCAACCTGCCCCCCAAAATTACTTCTGAAGACAGAATTAATCTCACCTGAGGAATCCGGTCGACCACCTTGGGCACCTCCGTATCCACCTTTGGAGTACTGACCCCGACCTTTTCTTGAAGGGTAGAACTTTGGTTTTCCCGAAGTGTAGGAATCCTGACCGCCTCCTCTGTGAGACTGACCTCCTCTCTGAGTAGGTTGGGAATTTCCACGGCCGGACGAACGCCCCCTTCGTCCAGCCCGACCGAAAACCGGACGGAAAGCCCTACGCAGGTTGGCCTGCGCCCTGTCCAAGCCGCTGAAGGTGGCTACAAAACTGGAGAGTTCCTTTAGAAACGGCTGACCAAAGAGTAAACCTTGAGCCAGAGGCCCAGACTCCGAAGGAGCCAGATCAGTGAGTTTAGGATCAAGCTTCATGAGTATTGATCGACGGCGTTCACTATTCAGGGCGCAGTTAGCATTACCAAGCATGCAAATAGCACGCTGAGCCCATCCTACCATCTCCTCTGGATCAATCAGGGCGTCAGAGTCTTTCGCTCGAAAGGCCAGATCCAAAATTTTCGTGAGTGGGCCAAGAAGATCTAGCATCTTATCCTGACAGGATCTCCAGGACCTGTCGAGACCCTTTTTGGGATCCTTGGAATACTTCCGTAGATATGTGACCATTGTAGGGTCCACATCAGGAGTGTCCGCTAACTTGTCGGAAAGATCAGGACGAGGACACTCAGACCTTAAACGCGCCCGTACAGTATTGTCAAAAGATCTCCTGATATTAGATTGAACATAAGCAGCCACCTCAGGGGAAGGCAACCAAGCTGAAGAATTAGGATGCACAATTTCAGTGGGCTCAAAATCCAGCACCGGTGGTTTAGACGGGGCATCAACAAAGTGCTCTTTACGAGCCTTCTTCTTAGGAGGGGGGGCCTCGGAGTCAGAAGATGGAGAGTCAGAGGAGTTCGAAGTGGAAGGGGAAGGATTGCTAGATTTTTTAGAGCGTTTCCCCTTCCTAGAGGATTGAGGTGTGGCCAGAGAATGCGCCAATTTAACAAAGTCCGCCACATGCGGATTCTTGGGAGATCTAGAGGAACGCCCAGAAGACGTCTTCCACCCCTGCCGAGAGGCATATTCTGCGAGGTGCAACTGAAAAGGAACAAGATTGGACTGGAACGCTTGCCCTTCGTACTCCATACCCATGGAACCAGAAGGGTCAGCTTCATCATGGTAGAAGTCCTCCTCTTCATAATAATCTCCCATCTTTGTATACAAAGAATAATCAAGTAGCCCACAGAGGAAAGGACCGAAAATTCACACCCTTAGGGTATTCAGGGGGAGTGCGACCCCAATAACAAGCCTCAGGCAAGAAAAAACTGACCTGAATTAACAATTTGAGTGTGGAGGGAGGGCTTGTAGCACTCTAGGCGAAGCCTACGTTAAATTTTACAACCCCCAGTCCTCACTGACAAAAGGGGCGTCTGGAGCCTGACAGCCGGCAGGTGGGCAGAGGCTTAGAAAGCCGAGTTTAACTGTTCCTGAAAGAAGCAATAAGACGCGCTGCAATGCCTCCTCAAGAACGCCAGGAATGCAGGAAATGCGCAGTACCGACGGTCGCCTGAAGCGCGAGGCGAAGGTACTGCGCATGCGCGACCCAGAACAACAAAGCCGGCTGAAAATGAGAGACGCGCGAGGAACGCGCGTCTCTCAGCTCCTACTCCCACTCCACAATATGGAAAACAGGCGCAGAAGAGCAAGCCTGCATGCGGGGGGTGACCACACGCCCCCAATGCAAAACCAGCGCGAAGTCAAGCGCTACCACACATGCGACCACAGCAAGCGGCAATAATATAAACAGTAAGGCAAGCGGAGCAAGCACGCTAAAACTGTAAGTACTCAAAGCGCAGAATAATATACAAAGCGCAATGTAGAAAAGGCAAAATGCACTTAACTGGCTGCGGAGCAGCAAAGAAAGAGGAAGGACTGTCCTCTAGGATACCTTTTATACTACACCTACTCTATGGTATCCTAGGGGTTCATGGGATATGTAGTTTATTGTTTTTTCTTTACTTGATTGGCTGCTGTATTTTTTGGTAGTAAAGAAATGAGACAGCATAATCGGAGCCTCCGTCCTGACATAGAATCATAAACCCATGCATCACTCAATAATCTGAAACAGTGTTTTAAATGTGCCTTCACTCCATTAATTTGCATAAAAAGGCCAGATTTATACAAACGGGTGCTTAATGTTGCTTTGCAAGCTTTGGTGATGTGCCCTTTATTGAAAAAAAAACTAAAGCCAGGACTTGGAAAGTTGGAAGCGATTAAGAAAGGTTAATTAAGCAAAACTGCTGCTTAACAGATAGCTTGTAGCAGGCCGGAACCGGCAGCGGCAGTGACGTCACTTCTCGTTCCCGCTCAGCTAATCAGAGCCCAGGAAGCGCGGACAGCTGCCTAAGTGGATTAATAAGAGACGGAGAATGATGTATATTATTATCTTTGGTTGCCAGAGCTAATTAAAAGCGAATTACCATGATTAGGAGCCGCCGACCTTTGAAGGAACACCTTCGCTGTCAGGAGGCTCCGATTAGAATAAGGCGGCTGACGATAAGGGGGCGGGACTGGACTGCCTTTGCAAATACCACGCGCACACAATTTGCGAAACACCCCTTCCTTTGAACCCACACACAAGAAAATGCGTATATCAATCAAAGACACGCGCACCTAATTTGAATCAAAACTTTAAAACTTTCATCAGTGTCTATTTAAAAGTTTTAGGGATGAATTTAGACATCATTTACGTTTGTGCGAAGTCGTGCAATAGGAGTATTGTTTTACTTACTCCAATATGCCAGTTTGCAAAGAGCAAACACTTTGTAGGCGAATATTCCCTAAATATCTCATGTTATCCCTTTGGAGACCTTTTGGGACCAAGGTACAAAGGCATGTGAGAGTATCAGGGCACGAGTCCTAAAAAAAGAAGTGGGGGGGAACGCTGTCACCGGAAGTGACGGCACGACAGGAAGTGACGTCACAAAAGGTGGCTTGAACCATCAGGCTCATTGCCTCCCCTCGCTCACCCCTTAGATGCGATTGCATCTGAGAAGCCAGCGCGTGAGCAGCGTGCTGTGAGCTCGATCTCGTCCCAGAGAGGCCAAAGAGTGAAGTCCAGCTGTTTGGCAAGGGGGACGGCGTCCACCCGGTAAAATAAGTGGGGGGACGTCGTTCAGCCGCGTGGTACCCCGACTCGAGCCCTGGAGTATGTAAAAGAATATTGCAGGAGTAGTACTTTACATACTATAAACCACTTTCGTGAATAGACGCTTAAATGTTTTGGGCCAATTCACGAAGGCATGCGAGAGTATGTAAAAGAGAATTTCAGGAGTACTTCCTTAAATACTTCAAAAAGTTTTTCTAATTAGTCCTCTTAGACTAAAAACGATCAATGAGGCTTGTAAAAAATTCTGCACGAATCATGGTGCAGATGGCAAAAATTGCAGACATGTTTGAAATGTGCCAGCTCTATAATTTAAAATGGGGTTTTGCGCTCTTTGAGCGAGTCGGCAGTGGTGCGCATAGTTCCGCAATGTGCCCATATGAATATGCACGTTTGAGGCAGTGCTCCAAGGCTTGCTTCATTTGCATTCGCTTAGCCACTTCATGCAGGTAAAACTGTCTGCTGTCGCTGCAGAAGCAAAGCTGTATGACTATGGCGGAGTGGGAGAGCTGCAGTCCTAAATAGGGTACCCTGTACATTTAAATGATGTATTTCATCCATATTTCAAAGCATAACATTACATTTTGCGGATGCGCCAAGCAGTCATGTAATGTGGGGGTGTCCAAAGGGGTGTTTTGCCCGGGTGCAAAATTCTTAGGGGCGCTATATTTTTAAAGAAAGTATTGCGCCTCCTAACCCATGGAATGTTAGCTCAGGAAGTGCTAATTGTCTACGGGTTAGGAGGTTCAATATTTTCTTTTACAAATTTACGCCGGGCACTGGCAACCCACGCTACACCGATGCGTCCAAGCGCTAACCACGATAGGCACTTGGCACCGACATGTATTGAACCCAGTGCCTTTAAGCAATATCATTGTGTGAGCTTAAAGTTTTGAAAGTGGATCATCCAATGGGATTTGAGCATTGTGGTAGCATAATAGGCGGGCAAACCGGCCCCTGTGACAAAATTGGCAGAAACCGGCCCTAGCAAACAGCTTGGCCGCTCCCAGGGGGACCAGCCGAGCTCTTTGACAGGGCCATTTTTGGTTCCCATTCCTGTCCTGTTTGTATACGTGCATGTTCAGAGGTGGCTTTGCTTGTGATTGATGAGTTTTCATATTTTGCGCATTCTGCAATGGTACTTTAAGCCCTGGCCAATCCTTTTAGGTTTAAATCTGTGTTTTTTGAAGTAACAACAACAGCGTCAACCCCCAGTAGAGGCTATTAGAAGGAAACTAAGGCACATAAACTCTCCCTGCCATGAGGCGAAGCGGCAGACTGGTCGTACAAGCCCTACCACAAAAGGTTATCGCTAATCATTCACAGAAAGGTAAAACTACAGGTACCCACTGCTGCTCTAATTGGGCTCGGAGGGAGACAGGAAAGCACAGGAAAGAGGAGAGATATCATAATGGAGAAAAAAAGACCAGCATCTCCCCTCCTGTCGCCGGGGAGGCATCCCATGTACTCACATCCCTAAGGAGGATGCAATGCCCTGTCTTCCAGAGGTACCAAAGGGAGCTACTCTGCTGGATCAATCAAAAGTTAGCCTGACTCATGGGTGAAGGCCTCCAGGAACCCCCTCACTGATCCAACCTACGAGAACTGATATATCTTCCTCTTGTATTCCACCTTCCTGCGGGCTGGGAAGCTCCCTGTTGCCTGGGAGCTTGTAGATATGAGCTATTTCTTGATTGCCACCAGTTCTCTCTTCCTATTAAGCATGCTAGGGTGCAGGTCTGGGAACTGCAAGAACCGGCTATGCCGTATTGGCAAATTTTGATATATGTGTCGGCACGTAGCGATTCCATTCCCTACATTCCGCTGAGTGAAACCCCACCAATACTGTATAATTGGTGTCAACTGTACCTTTCTGAAGCCCCACTCAAATATTAAAGACAATACTTGTCTGGGTGAACCACAAAAGTACTTAACAGTCTGGTAGCTTGGTACGAAGCAGTCAGGTTCAACTTAGGGGCAATGTGTAAAGTATTTATGCAGCACACAAATAGAATTAAAGTGACAACACAATGAAAATCCCAAACAATTTCGAAAATAGAGTGAAATGTAATAAATAAAATGGCACCAAAACAACAAAATTCCCATCAGTAAAACAGGATATATGAGTTTTAGTTTCAGGTGAAAATAGTGCCAAAAAGCACAAAGCACCACTCATGGTTTTCCCGTTGCACATGATCGAGGGAAGTTACAAGTTCAGGCTGACCGCAATAGAGCGAAGGTCGGGCACAGGGATCAGGTAAGTCCAGCTGAACAGTTACTTTCTCAAGTCTGGCACAAAGAGTTCTGTTCACGTTGGAAGGGGCAGCGAGAACAAGGCTTTAGGGGCAAGGAGCAGGTCAAGTGTCGCAGACAGTCGTCGCTGTAGCGTGAAGATCCAATCGTTGCTGGAACTTCCTGTTGGTTGATCATCGCTGCCGTTTCTGTCAATGCGAGGTGCAGGTCTTGCGTTCCTAGTCATTGTGGACAAAGAGCACAAAGAGGTCACTTTGCGGTCACAAGGCGCCAAAATTCCAGGATTTTCACCTTTTATCGAGGAGTGAACACTGATGCTGGCCAAGGGTCCAGGACATGGGGTGTGGTGGGACCTCTTTGGGATCAGGAATCACTCCAGCAGAGGCTAGCAGCAGGGCTCAGGCAGGATCGGTTGATATTTTTCGGCTGGTCGGTTATATGGAGGCCTCTGGAAGCTTGTTGTGTCCCAGTAGCTCACAGAGGAGAGCAGCTTACTGACCCTTGGAGTCACTCTGGGTAGCCAGGGATCAAGGCAAGCAGGTTCAATCTTCCATTCTTTAAGCATCAGGGCAATCATTCTGGCAGCACAGCAGTCCATCTGGCAGCACGGAAGTCTTTCTTTTGAGTCTTCTACAGGCCCAGGAGTGTTCTGATGAATATTACTGAAAGTCCCATTTTTATACCTGTGCTATCCTTTGTGTGAACAGCAAAACACACAAGATGATGGACGGAATGTTGCACAATGGCTAAACATTCACCCCCAGTCACAGATCTGGGTTTAATCCATCGTTATTTTGCTCACCAAACCACCCTAGTTCAGACATGGCCATATGCAAATCAGTCTTGACCCTGTGCTCATTGGAACAGTCCAGACCGAACTGCCAAGTCATGTCTTTCCCGGACCAGAATCAAGCATCCTTGGACCGGTTTCTGGCTATCAGTCGTCTTCAGCCAGGATAGCTTGACTCCAGTGGCTTAGTGAGCAAGGGACCCATGTCTGGGCATACCCTTCCCACATAGGGTGAACAGCAAAACACACAAGATGATGGACGGAATGTTGCACAATGGCTAAACATTCACCCCCAGTCACAGACCTATCCACAAATTGGTTCTAGTCAGTTCTTCCCCTGGTCCTGGCTCCAAACTGTCTAGGGTGACAAAGGCAAGGGCAGGCCTGGTCTCAGCTTCATCTATGTGTGCTGCAGGCAGAGCCTTTCGAAGTGTAATCAGGACTGGGGACAACTCCTCCCCAGCCATCCTGTCAGGAAGACCCTCACACCTAGGCCTCCTTTGTCTCACTGTCTGAAAGTAATACACATACCACCACAGGAGCGTCATTCAGAGTCATGTGACTCCGAACACTAACAGAAGGCGCAATTGGTTTGGGCAAGGAAATGCAAACTTTCGAAAAGTAGCATTTATTTTTTTTGTAAAACAATTTTTATTGCAGGGTTAGAGAAAAATATTCAGGTACACAGTGATCCCCACACAGTTCAGCAGCAATCTGTCATAGTCGTTTCTCAGTTTCATGATACACAGCCCTTCAGCCCACATCCCGGAGGCAGGGCGGCGTTATTTCACCACATTAATCATTTCGTGGATCAAGAACGATCCTAGTGTAAGCTCAACAGGAGCATCTTGCTCTGCTTTTATTTATGTAGTGCGTCACCACCCTGTTGGGCTGAACGTGATGTATGTAACCCTCTCTAGGAATCCTAATCTGAGATCCCTCCCCTCCCCCCAAGCGTCCCTCCCTGTGCCGGCGTCAGTGATCGGTGCAATCGTGATATCCACATTGTGGGAAAAGAAGAAATCGGAGTCAATGCTTCATATTGTCTGTGTGCATCTGGTGAGTTGGCTGTCGGCGTGTCTAAACTTGTCCGGGGTGTCTCGTCTAATGTCTCCTCCCCCTCCTCCTCCTCTGCCAGACTATTTCTCAGCGCCTGTACCAGCGTTTCCCATAATAGTGCAACCTCCTGCGCCTTGTCATTTGAGCCACGGCGGGCCAGCTGATATAGTATCGTGCTCTCCGCAGCCGCCCATTTGAGAAACTCATTCACCCACCTCCTGTGTGTCGGTGCCACTTTCGATTTCCACCCCCTGGTCAGCTCCCTTTTGGCTATCAATAGACCCATATCTATAAATTTACTTGTCAGCTTGTTTTTCTTTGTGTGGGGGAACCAATGTAAGATGGTCACTGCACTAGTATATTGTAACTGTCTGTCAGTAACTGTGTTCAGGGTCTCCTCAATTCCCGTCCAATACACTTGCAGTCCCGGACAGCCCCGTAACATGTGGACCAGGTCAGCCCCTGCAAGAGTGCATCTGGGACATGCTGCATCTGTTACATGAAAATACTCTGCGATCTTGCATGGTGTGAGGTACGCGCGATGTAGTATAAATAAGTGTATTAATTGAAAGCGCGCATTCCTAGTGCCTTTCTTGACGCGCCGTAGTAATTGTGTCCATGTAGCGTCTGGGATCTCTAATTGGAGGTCAGCTTCCCACTTAGTTTTAAGAGTCGTGAGCGGGGGTAGGGCGTCCGTGTGCATTCTGCGATAAAGGCACGTAACAGCCTTAACCGTTCCCGCCGCCATCATGGTGTATTGGCACACTAGTGATGTAGCAGGTTCCACCAGTCCCTCACCCCAATGCGCCTGTATGGCTCTTACCACTGCTGCATGCAGTAGGTAGTCCCCTCTCGGGAGGTCATATCGCTCTTGCAGCGTCTGGTATGGGGATAATTCCCCATCCTCATAGAGGTCACCTACCATCTGCAGTCCCGCCTCTTCCCAAAGATGTAATCTCGACCAATCGCCGCCATGCGGGAGCACCGTCACCATGCCCAGAGGGATTTCCGGTGCATATGGGTGCCCAGTACCGGTCCGCCTCTGCGATCTGTTCCAGCATTGGCGAAGGGTCCGCTCCTCCAGGGAGAGCTCTCTCAGAAGCAATTTCTGCTGAAGAGTGATATATGCAAGGACATGACGGGGTGTGCCGAACTCTCTCCCCTGTTCCGGGCCGCGATACACCCGTGCGACCTCCTGCGTGAAGAATTGTAACTGAGCCGCTAAATAATAGAGCTCAAAGTCTGGGACCGCAAGGCCCCCCCCGTCCTTCGGGCGGGTCAGCGTCGTCAGAGCCACTCTACGTCTGCCAGTCCCCCATAAGAAGGACACCACCGCCGACTTCAGCTGTTTGAAAATCGTGCCGGGTATCCATTCCGGGAGGGATCGGAAAAAATATAAGAGACGCGGCATAGCGATCATCTTCAGAAGAGCCACCCGGCCTGCCGTTGAGAGCGGCAAGGTGGCCCAGAAGGACATACAACTCCTCAGCGAGCGGATACAGCGGCCCACATTACCGTCCAGAAGGTCTTTCGGGTCGTGGTAAATGTGCACTCCGAGGTAGCCCAGGCAGTGAGGTTCCCATCGCAGTGCCTGGCGGAGTGAGGGGCATGTCTCCTCCCTTCGTAGTGGGAAGAGGCAAGTTTTCGGCCAATTCACCTGCAGACCTGATAGATCACCAAAGCGCTCCAACAGACTTTCAGCGCCCGCTACCGCCTCTTCGGTGTTGTCCAGAAAGAGGAGGAGGTCGTCCGCATATAGGGAGATATAATGGAGTTCCCCCCCCTGCGCCAGCCCGGCGTAATAAGTCCCTTTCCGAGCCCGAGCCGCAAGTGGTTCTATCGCGAGTGCAAACAGCAGCGGGGACAACGCACATCCCTGTCTGGTACCACGGTGTATCTCGTAATGATCCGACACCATCGACCCCACCCTCACTCTTGCCCTCGCCGAGGAGTAGAGCACCCTTGTCCACTGTATGTATCCCTCCCCCAGGCCAAAGTTGTGCATTACCGTGTACAGGTAGTGCCACTCAAGGCTATCAAAGGCCTTTTCAATGTCGACCGCCAACACCACCGGGGATCGCGCCTCAGGCGGCAGAGCGTCCACCAATCGCAGCAATCTGCGAATGTTGTGCGTTGTGTTCCTCGTGGGAATAAAGCCAGATTGGTCTGTATGGACCAACTCTTGCATATAAGTGAGTAGTCTGGTGGCTAGCACCGTGCTCAGTATCTTGTAGTCTGTCGTGAGCATCGACAGCGGCCTGTAGGACGCCGGGTCTGTGCTCTCCCTACGGGGCTTCAACAAGGGGATCATTATGGCTTCGCTCATCGACCGGGGGAGTCTGCCTGCTTCTTTGGCCTCATTATATACCGTTTGGAGTTTTGGAGCTAGTTGATCCAAGTACCTCCCGTAGAACTCTACGGGTAATCCATCCATCCCAGGCGTTTTATTGCGCACCATTCGTTTCACTGCCCCTCGTATTTCAGACAGGGCGACTGGGCCCCCCAGAGCATCTGCTTGTTCCCGCTCAAGGCGCGGTAGGTGCAGGTCGCTAAGGAAAACCTCCAGCTCTGCAGCGCGATCGCTCGGCCCCGCTCCGTATAATTTCTCATAGTACGACCTAAAACAGCCCAGTATATCCGATTGTGCGGTAAGGGTGTGGTGTCCACCGTCCCGCAAGGCCAAGATCGGTTGGCTACGCCGGTTGGGGTTCGCCAACCAAGCGAGGAGTGTCCCCGTCTTGTCCCCTTCAGCTAGTGTCCGCGTTAGGTACACCTTATGGTCGAAACTACGGAGGCGTTCCATCTCCACTGCTACCGCTTCCCGTGCTCCTCTCACTGTCTCCTGCAGCTCAGGACGATTCGGTCGATCTAGTTCAACCTCCCGAAGAGTACGCTCAGCCTTATCCAGGTCATCTATTAATGTCTTACGCACGCCCGCATATTTTCCGATGCAGTGTCCCCTCACCACTATCTTGAAGGCATCCCACTCTACCGCCCTGGAGGAAGCCGTACCCACATTTTCTTCAAAATACCGGGCAATCCGCTCCTCAAGTTCAGCCCTGAATGGTGGATCATCTAGTGTGTCGGGTCGTAATTGCCACGTCGGAATCTTGGGGGGTTCAGTGACCCAGTCCAGTGTCAGGAGGAGTGGGTTGTGGTCAGACATTGTGCGTGTCAGGTATTCCGTACGGGTCACTGCGGTAAGCACCTGGGGGGAGCACAGGAATGAATCTAGTCGTACGTGTAGGTCATGTATACTGGAGTAGAATGAATAATCGCGCTCAGTGGGGTGCTGTGAGCGCCAACAGTCAGTCAGGGCCCATGTTTTCTGCCAATCAGCCCTGCATCTCGCTAATCGGTGGACGGGGGAGGTGCGGAGAGGGGGGTGAGATCTATCTAGCGTTACATCTTCTAAGGAATTGTAGTCCCCTCCCATCAGCACTGATCCAGTAAGATAGCCGGCAAGCCCCCCAGAGAGACCTGTAAAGAAAGTCGCCTGTTCCGTGTTTGGTGCGTAAACGCTACAGAGCACTATATGTCGTCCCCTCAGCAGTCCCTCAACAGCCACATACCTCCCATTAGGATCTACCGTGTGCCTAGTCACCTGAAGCGGGATCCCCGCCTTAACCCAAATGAGCACCCCCCTAGCAAACGCGGAGTACACAGTGTAGAACAAATGACCTCTCCACCTACGCTGGAGCGCTATACCCTCCTTTTTGGTTAAGTGGGTCTCTTGCAGAAATGCTATGTGCACCCCTCTACGAACCAGGTATGAATGGATCTTGTGTCTTTTCGCCATGGTGTGCAAGCCCCGTACATTCCATGATACACATTTCAGCAATCCCACATTAGCCATTGTCCTGATGGAGAAAAGGAGATTTACCTGTGCGCTGCATCCTGACCACTGACCCGACCCCCCCCCCCACCCTTCACCAAGTAGCCCCTAACTGCCCAACCCCAAGTCAACCCCAGAGCAACCCCAACCTCTCCAGGCCCACCCTCCCCCAGAACGGGATCCAACCCCAGAGGAATCGTTCCCATCCAAACAATTGAGCAACGTGCTCACTGAAAGACTAATACACAGTCAATGCTGTGTTGGCCTTATGGGCCGCGGGGTGTGCCAACAAGCCGCTTGGTCTATCAAGCGCTGTACCCTGATCCCTCGCCCCTTCACACATTATAGGTCCCAAAATCAATCAAGTCACATAACCTTCTGCTCCAAGGGCAACAATGACCTCAGCAAGCCCCCCTCAACCCCATTCGGTACCTTGTTCAGAAGTTCAACCCTCTACGATTTCCCCCGATGTCTGTGGCGTGATCTTCGGGCCCCTGGCTCCTCCCAGCTCAGAGCGATCAGTGTCCGAGCCCGTGCCCTGGTCCTCCGAGCCCATGCCTTTCTCCGAAAGGGCCATCCCCGCCCCCGACACTTCCTTCACCGCTTGTAGCGCTGCCTTCCGTTCGTCCGCCGTTTGGAAGGTCGTCGGGCCCTTCAAGCCCTTCCCACGCCCTCTGTGTCGCCTCGAACGCCGAAGCGATTGTCCCTGGCGCTCCTCCTCAGCTCGGAACCGGGCCCCATCTGTGCCAGCTTTGTAGGTGTCCCACCAGGCCCAAGCCTCCGAAGATGTCGGGAAGAACAGGGTGTTCTCGCCGACCAGCACACGGAGTCTCGCCGGGAACAGTAATGAGTACTGTATGCCTTCCGTTCTGAGTTCCCTCTTCAGAGAAAGGAAAGAGGCGCGTTGTCTTTGTGTTTCGAATGTGTAGTCCGGAAACAGTGTCACCTTACTGTTGTCGACCTGGAATGGGCCCTTCTCCCTCGCCCGCTGCAGTAGTAAGTCTCTGTCTTTGTAGTGGAGCAGTTTGATGACCACAGGTCGCGGGGGGAGTCCCGGCTTCGTAGGTCTCGACGGCACCCGGTGCGCTCTCTCCAGTGTGAAGAAAGGGGACAGCCCCTCCGGGGCCACCACAGTTTGCAGCCATTCTTGCAGGTAGGCCACCATGTCTGTCCCTTCTGTTTTTTCCGGAAGGCCCACGAGGCACACGTTGTTCCGGCGATTGCGATTTTCCGCGTCCTCTGCCCTCCTCTCAAGCGCTTGAATCCGGTCGAGCGCGTCCGCTAGTTTCCCGTCGACCACCTTCTGTGCCGGCGCCAGGTCCCTCAGGGTGGTCTCCGCCTCCTTGACCCTGTTCGATAACTTCGCGTGGTCAGCCTGCAGGAGCCCCAACCCCTCCGACACCTGCGCTATATCTTGGTGCAGGGCGTCTTTCGTGGCCGTTATAGCTTCCAGGATCCTGTCCTGCATTTGCTGTAGGTCCGTCGCAGGGTGCACGGGGTCCTCCGATGCGTCCGTAGCTGGGGGCCCATCCCCTTTGGGGCCCTTCGGCTTGCCCATATCGCCCCCGCGGCGGCGGGTCGAACTCCCGGGGGTACGCGGTGAGGGGAGAAAATCCCCCTGTGTTGGGTCAGTCCTAGTGGCCCAGTTCCGGGTCGAGAAAGCAGCCCTCCGGGTCCCCGGTTGCGGTGCCAATGGTCTAGTGCTGGGCACGATCAGGAGCCTCGTAGAAGGCCGGTCCCCGGCGGGCAGGACATAGGGTGGAACCAGGATCAGTTAGCTTACGCCGGGGTCCCACTGGGAGGAGTGTCGCAGATCCCCTCCAAGGCAATGACCCTACGCTTTTAACTGGGGAAACCCCGGCTCCAGTCCAGGAGGGAGTCGCTGGTCAAGCTCCCAGCACTCTGTGCGGTGCAGTATCTGGGGGGGGCCGCTCCACTCAAGCCAGGTCCGGTGGCGGGGAGGACTACCTCCCCACTGAGTGTCCAACGTATCCGGCGCTCCCTGGGCCAGGCAGGGCTAGTCCGTTGCCGAGCTTCTTTTTTCTTTTTAATTTTTTTTTTTTTCCGTGGTACCACAGCAGTCTCAGCAGTCCGGTAGGGCCCCAGGCAGGGTCTTCCCCCCGCGCTAGATCCCCTGCACCCAGTCCAAGCGCCCCGCCCGCAGCGGCGGTGGCGCTCCCGAAATCCACGGGGCAGGCCTCGGAGCCGGGGCCTCCAGGTCAGTCCTCCGTGGTGGTGAAGCTCCGATGTCCCCCTCCAGGGGCCGGTACCAAGGCGGCCCGCTCCCCTCCTCACCCCAGGTGCGACGTCCCAGGCCTCACCGGGTCTCCTCCCTCTCGCCCGGATGGGCCGCCGACGTCCTCTCCACAGGCCCCAAAGCCGGGGCCTGGAGTTACAGAAGCTTCGGGCAGGGGGCGGGGCCTCTCCCGGCTCTTCCTCCGGCCGTCTCGTGCCCCACTCCGGACCTCGAGCGGGGGTCGGCCGACCCCCGGGTGGCGACAGGACCCCCAACTAGGGTCCGCCGGCCGCTCGCTCCGCTAGCAGTCGCCTGCAGGGGTGCCTCCCGGGTCTCGAGGCGCCCGATCACTCCGGAGCCGCCATCTTGGCCGCCGCCGGCTCAGTCCACATCAGGTTTACCACCGCCTCCGCAGCAGTCCCACCAGCCCGGGCGTCCCAGCGGAGCAGGTGCGGGCTCAGTACTCGGGATCCACCCAGGTGGAGCGGGGATCCCGAGTCTTCAGGCAGGATAAATTAGAGGATAGCCGGGCGGCGGGACGGGAGCCTCGCTAGGCTGCGTCCGCTTCCATCGGCTGCTGACCACGCCCCCCCTTTCGAAAAGTAGCATTTTCAAAATTATAACTTAAAATATGACTTCACTAGTAAGGGGAATTTTTTATTACATTTCATTTGAGCCTAAACAGCATATTTGTATCTGCTCTCAATCTGAAGTTTGCATTTCTTAAATGTAATAAGGTAACTCAGTGTAAGTCTATGGAGGAGATAGGCCCTACAACAGTGTCAAAGGACTCTAGGAACCTTCCATTTCCATGACATGTAAAACTTAAACCTTTGTCCCTGAACATCTCCAGGTCCCTCACCGTATGGGCGTTTCCAGACATCTCTTTCTCCATTTTCTGAATATCAGTTCTTAGCTCACCATATTGGATTTCAACTAAGGTAATTGTGCTAGTCAGCCTCTCTAGTGTTTGGGCCAGTCCAAATACTGCCACCTCTGTGTTGCTCATCCTTCCATAAAGGTCAGCGCACAGCCTCGCTGCATATCTTTAATTTGAGTGATAGAATTTGAGTGTTTACCTTTTTCAACTACTCTGGATGATGGCTCCAGTGGTGTAAAGAAACCCCACATTCCTATCTGTTTTGCTGCTATCTCCACCATGTAAGTTCCACCATAATAGAAAGCCTCCTTCACATTTGCAGAATGGGGGCACCCTTGGTATGCTCCCCTCTCATCCACCTGTCGGCTGTTTACAGAGTCACTCCCTCAGCAACATCGTCCAGTTTTGGGGCAGGACCATGATGATATGGGTCCCCCGTCCCTCCCGCAACATTGGGATCCTGCACCTCCCTAGCTCATTCTTCATGCCTTCACCTCTGTCTCGAGTACCACAAGTTAGTTACTTTGTTCCAGTACTCGGAGTTATCTCAGGATGTTTCCTAAATCCCAGTCAGCCTCTGGGTCATGGATTTCACCAGTATGGCTCCTTAGATTGTCCCCTCCTTGCACTCCGAGAGCAGTAATATTCAGGGGTGCCACCACCACAACTGCATTCTGCGGCAAAGGAGCTCTCTGAAATAGGCACTGAAGTCCGCAGGCCACCGCTGTGCTCATGATGGTTGAGGACGATACTTTTTCCCCAAGGTTTTACGGGTGCATAGGGTCTAGTTACAGTAATATGGCGTGAGCACCCAGTGCAAACCGAGACCATGTGCCAATTTGCAAAACTGTATTTATTTATGTAGCAAGCACCAGAGCATTTAAAAAAGAAATCTTTTATTTACTGAGCTTCAAAGTGAGGAGAGAAGAGGTGGCCAATGGTTGCAACAAACCATCAAGTCAAACAGCATAAGCACGGATCAGTATGTGCCACTGAAAGAACGAGGGAGACGCAGGCAAACAACACAGCTGACAAAGGCTTGCAAAGAGGCAAACAGTCTGCGGGCACTCAGATGTACTCATTACTAGGCAGATGACTCCTTAGTTCCTTGTTGCATGGAGTGGCAGGACCAGGTATCAGGTAGGCTGGAGTTCCAAATACGTGGCAAGAGCTATTAAAATGAACAGTACTTTGAGGCGGCACAAGGAGGTTTGGGTAAGCCCAGAAGGTTTTGATTGCCTAAACAACCAATCAATCAATCATAGCATTTGTAAAGCGCACTATATACCCGTGACGGTCTCAAGGCGCTAGGGGGGTGGGAGAGGATGCTGCTACTGTTCGAAGAGCCAGGTCTTGAGGAGTCTCCTGAAGGTCAGAAGGTCTTCGGTCTGCCGTAGGCGGATGGGGAGGGTGTTCCACGTCTTGGCGGCGAGGTGGGAGAATAATCAGCCGTCGGCGGTCACTCTTCGGATGCGGGGGATGGTGGCGAAGGCACTGTGTGTAGCAGGAAAGAGTGTCAGAGACATAACTGGTGGCAGGATGGTTATTAGATTTTAACACTAATAGTAACAACTTGCAAATGGCTCTATTTCTTGGATTGACTCTGAGCCACCCCAGCAGCTACTGGTATGAGGATGTAGGTGTGCACCTGCAAAGCTCAAATTCAATGACTTTGTCCACTGTGGCATAGGGATGGTTGGGTAGGACAGATATAAGGCTGATACAATGGTCAAGTCAATTTAAGTAGGAATTTCATAAGAGATTTGGTAGAACTGAATGTCAGAAGTGAATAAACCATTGCAGATATTAGCAATTGAAGGCGCCCTCCTAGGGCATTCAATAAAAATGTGTAATATAATCCAGGATATTTTAATCATTAGGGAAGGGTCACTTATATCCAAAATAACCATTAAATAGTTCTCAATTAGAGAGTAAAAGAACTGTCTATACATTTTTGGCTTTCACTATTGACACTCCCAACAATCGCGTTTATGTGATTTCTATAACTTTCCTCCTAAAAACTCAAACAATTTAATATTTGAGTCAATTCCATGTAGGGGTACTACTATAAAATGACAGAAGATTCACTATCTCGTCTTATTTACAAACATCTAATGGGTTAGTTACCTCAATTATCAAAGGTATTCTGAAGCTTTATGATTTCATTTCATGAAGCACTGCCTATAGTCAACTCCCTTTTCATTCTACCCAGGACTGGGTCAACATATTGGGGGCTTTTTTACACTGGCCCCTCTCTTTGAGGGATGCTTGGTATCGACCAGATACTTTCTATTGTGTGCCTGAATAAGCCTACCCGATATTTGGCACTAGAAAATATTTGAAGTATTTTACATACCATATAGCCTTGAGCCCTTCTCTGAAGCATGCAAAGATAATTAAATTTGCCATACTTAAGATGTTTTCACGTGAACAGTAACTTGAGCAAAATAAAGGAAAAGAACGTTTATTTCCTTCCTATTTCTAGAGGCTAGAAACTCGAGTCATTACTCAATGTCGCTTCTCTTCTAACCACTCTTACTCTTTTTTTTCCCTCCCACATAAAAAGAGATCCTGTTATCAGAAATTAATTACAGTTTACCTTGGCAGCAGTGGGCCTCTCGAAAACAATTGCCAATGTCAATCTAATGAATTATTGTTTAGAGAAAAACAAATAGCCCATTAGCTGCAGGTAATGCTCTGTTCTGTGGGCTTTATTGCTGCAAAGTAACAACTCGAGGTGTTTGCCTCTGAAAAGGCCCGCAGCCAGATCCTCTCATTTATAATAATGAAATGCAAACTGCCTAGCTTGTAAATCCAATAAAGACTTGGAAGTGGGCCCGCCACCTCCCTGATTATTCCTGCACTCCAGAACGCAGACAGGGGCATTGATTGCACCGCGCAGAATGCTGCGCGTTCAGGCCGGCCGCGCGCTGGTCCACACGCGCAATGGAGGCGGCCATGATGTTTTCATCATGTGCTTATCAAGGGTAAATTAGTAGATTCTGATTTTTGCTGTTTCACTTAGTCTTCTGTTTCCAGAAAACATTTGTAAGGTTAAGGATTATTAATGAAGCCACCAGGAAGTTACAAGAGACCAAAGGTAGGAGAAACATCTTAGTACTGTCGCTTTTACTTAACCGAGGGACACGCGGCAAAGAGGCGTGGATTTATTTTATTTTATTTTAAAAGTTTTATATAGCGCTAACTTGACCCATAGGTATCAGAGCGCTTTGCATACACACTGTAAAAAAACAGACAGAAATTGCATTACATAGTAGCCAGGCAGTAAGGAAGCAAACCAAGCATAAAAAAAACAGCATGAAAAAGAAGGTGGTTAACACAGTCCGGTCACCAACTATCCTTGAATGTCAAGAGAGAGGGGTAAACTCGGATATTGAAGTCTAGGTTAGTTGACGTTGGTCAGGAAAGTATTTGTTAAGGAGATGGAGTTTCAGGTCCCTTTTGAGAAGGAGGGGTTGCATCTGAGGACTCTAGGGAGAGCGTTCCACATCCTGGGAGCATTGCCAGAAAACGATGGGTATTGCAGTCTCATACAGCATAGGCATGACCACAAACGATAGATCTCAACGACAATGCTTGGACTTCTGATGCATGACATCTTGGACTCAAGATTCCAAGCTTGGTGCACATTTTGGGACTTAGAGGCCAGAAATGTCACACAACATGATGACCTTGACATTCAAAGCTGGATTTAGAATATTGGGCAAACACAGGAGGAGAGTGGGCTGCTTTTGTGGGTAGACTGCTTGAGCAATCATCAACCCACTTGATGGAAGTAAGTCCAGAGGGAGCAAAACACACTTTTCTTAGAAACATCCTGATGTTCTGTCAATGCAGAGAAATACCACTGTTGATTGCTGTACATGACTTTAAAGCAGGGCTGGACTGGCTACCAGGCGTTTTGGTGTGCTGCCGAGCTGGGGGCTGATTTCGTTGATGGGGACCTGCGTGTGCTTTGAAATAAACAAAGCAAAACGAATGTCGTTCAGCACACGCAGATCCCCATCAACGAAATCAGCCCTCAGCTCGGCAGCACACCAAAACGCCCGGTAGTCAGTCCGGCCCTGCCTTATAGTATTGGAATATTACATGAGTTTCACTTCAAAACTGTACGTAAAACGTAAGTTTTCTAACTGTGTACAATATCCTTTTTAGGTTTGGTGTAAGCAGTGACTTTGTGATGTTAATAAAACATATGTAGGTATTTACAGGGAGTTTCAGTCAGCCTTCTTCATACATTTGTCGGCTGCAGTGTTGTTCATGGTTTCTTTTTGCCAACAAGTGAAAACAGCACAGGGCACGGGGCCAGCCCGCTTCAGCCATCAGCTTACCTGACTGTGAGTGACAACTTGTTTGCCCTTGCTCAATGTTCACAAACGCACAGTTAGTTGGCTACCTTCACTGTGAGTGATGACATTCTGCTCTTTCACAATAAGCATATCCTCACACAAAAAAGCGCCCTCCAGGAACAGGGTCCATGCCATTGTGAATTGGCGAGGGCCCAATGCGGCTCGAACAATAAAGTTTTAGAAAAACCAAACAAAATAAGTACTGACAAAGATAAAGATAAAACACTCACAGCAAATACCACATTTACTGGCTTTAGCAGTGCTTGTTTCGATTGGTATTTCATTTATCACCCTTCCTTTAGAAATTGGAAGGGTTTGGAAAAGTGGCATCGTAGGTAGACATAAAAACTGATTAAATACCAGCAACTTGTAGGTTTTGGTCGCTGGACCATTATAAGGCTTGTCGATCGATACATGTGAATAATATTAGGTTGAGCCATTAACATTTACCAATGTGTCTAAAACCTGGGGTCGGAAACCACTGCCTCTCCTTCTACACTCCCGCGAGACATCTCCGTTCCACCCAACTGGCCCTGGCCACTACCCCAAGGTTCCACAAGACTTCGGCTGGAGGAAGATCCTTCTCCTACCTCGCTGCAAAGATTTGAAACTCTCTACCTCAGGCAATCACCGTCACTGCCTCAATTCAGAAAGGACCTCAAGACCTGGCTCTTCGACTGAACTGCAGAAGCCCGCCCACCCCCAGTGCCTTGAGACTCTCATGGGTGATTAGCCACGCTCTATAAGAGCCAGTCGCAGCAGTGGGGCAGGTAGGGGGGGGGATCACTTTAAAAAAATCACTTGCCTCCCGCCCGGCTAGCCCTACCACCTCTCCTGCATCGTCTTCCTGGCTTCTTATGAGAAATAGGAAGTAGGACACACCAGGGCTCCCATGCTCCCACAGCCAATCACAACAGTTCAATACAGCGTTGTGATTGGTCTGAGCGCAGTGACACAGAGCTCGGCCAGGGGCTTCAGGGGTGGGCATGATCGCCATGCAGACTGTAGTGCAGCCTGAATAGAGAACAGGAAAAGTGTGCATGACTGTTTTGGGCGAGGGCCGACTAAACAGTCATTGGGCACTTAGGAGGGTTGTACCACTCCTCCCCTGCTCTCCAGCCCCGCCCCGCCCCCTCACACAAGCTGCCACAGCAGGGGGACAAAATAATATGATAATAACATTAGTTTATTATCATTTTACTTTTTCCTTCCGTTTGCTGCTTCGAGCCAGTGGGGCGACACTCCTCCGCCTTAGCGGCGGAGCCTCGACTGATAAGAGCCCTGATTGATTGAAGCACTTTTTGTGCTATGTACAAAAATTAGAATTGTATTAACAGGACATGAGACAGGGAATATAACAGAAAGTAACCAGTAACACTGTGAAATGTAAGGTCACACACTTGCCACCAAAGGGTAACTCTGGTAGGGGCAGGTTTTGAAAGAAAAACAGTGTTTTTTCTGACACAAGAGAGGTATCAAGTATACATTTGCTGGGTTCCCTGTTTTTGATTTAATACGTTTTTCTGAGTGATACATCGAGTAGAAACCTGCAACAGTCATAGCATTTCAGTCTTAATCTTAGAACGCTTTTCCGAACTCTAATATGCAATAATGCAGAATCATGTTTTGTAGGTTTAATTGTACATAATATTTAATTGCGCATGTGCATGCTTGCCCATATTTATGAATTAGCATTTTTTTCTTTTTTTTTGTCTCCATGAGAAAATGTTTTCCCTGTTGAGACCTTCCTCCCCATATACAAGCTCCAATTGTGCGAATTTATGACTCTCCTTGACAGGAGGAAATTGTTTACCAGTTTCAAGGTGGAAGTTGTGGAATACCGAAAAGGGTGCACAAACTTTGAAAGTTTTAGCAACCTTTAACACATATTCTCCACCAACACACACGCTCCGCAAGCATATATAATTACATGTATAGGTTTGTGTGTGCAATTTTGTCACGGGTGCAATACCACCTTTTGTGAAAAAGTGCTTTAATACTCGGAGAAAGTTTGATTTTCACATAAAAGCAAAGGTTACTCATGCTACCAGCTTTGGGACGTGAGCTTCATGTCTCAAAACTATAGGTGTAGTTTTAAGACATTCAGACTCCTTCATGTTTGTATCAAGATTTATTAGAAGAAAAGCTCATCTTCAACTGAAGCTTACAAACATTTTCTTCCAGAGCTCCAATATCCCATTCTTAGGTACTTGTGAATGGTAAGCAGGAAGTTGACAGCCACGCGTGATGCCACACCGCAGCCGCGGCCTGTCCAGGTAAGAGAGATGGGGCAGTGGGGTCATGTGGGGGGTATTTCGAAGGATGATGACGAGGGAAATTACTTCTTTACTTAATTTTCTTTCATCATTGTTGGTCGAAATACCTCCCACACCGTCCCACCGCTCTTACCTGGACCAACCGCGGCTGCTCCACCGTTGACAACCGCACGTGGTATTACAGAAAGTTCTGGGAAATCTAATCTTCCATTTGACAGGCCAGGTTGACTCATCGACGGATGAGTCTCGCTTTTGGACTCTACGGGCAGTCTTTGACATTTTAATATGGCTCAATCAGGAGCCAGCGATTGCAGGTAACCTTTTGTTCGTTGCTAGTCAGGGACGTGTGCCTGGCGGAGGAGGTTAAAGAGATTGTCAGAATCCCACCAAAGAGATTAACGGCTTTGAGTAGAAATGGAGATCGTCCACTGCGATTCTGTCACTCCAGAGGCCGCCATTTGTCGCATGTCCTTCAGCGCTCCCAAGGTCTGGGAGGATCTGATAGGAGCAGGATAAATACACAAAGAAAACTTCAAGCTCACAGCGGCTTTTGATGTGAGGAACTCTGTGCCCGAGACGCGTGGACTGTGATTCAGGCAGATTATTATTATTATTATTATTATTATTATTATTTAATCTTGTAAAGCGCGTAGTCACCCGGAAGTATCCCAGCGCTGAGGAACCTAGAAGACAGGAAACTGAGGACTAAGGCTGAGTTTACGAGAAAAACATAGGGGTTAGGGGAAAAGATGTGTCTTTAATCGTTTCCTAAAACGGAGGTATTGGGGATCGAGACGAAGACCCCGAGGGAGGGAGTTCCAAAGACGGGCCGCATGGACCGAGAACCGTCTTCCTCCTGATCGTGCTTTCCTAAACCTTGGGGTATTGATCAGATTTTCTGCATTAGAGCGAAGGGATCTTGTGGCTATATAGGGGGTAATGAAATTCCGGAGAATTGGAGGGCCTTGATTGTTCAAGGTTTTGTGCACCAGACACAGGGCCTTAAATTTAATTCTCTCCCTTATGGGGAGCCAATGCAGGAGTTTGAGGGCAGGCTTGGCCGATGATCTGGCCGGGGTGTTGGTAATGATCCGGGCAGCAGTATTCTGGATCCTCTGCAGTTTATTCAATGTTGCTTCCGGTGCACCCAAATAGATCGCATTACTATAGTCCAGTCTAGATATGATAAGACCCTGGACTAATAGTTTTTGCGATTTCGGAGGAAGGAGGGGCAGGACTTTCCTCAGGGATTTTAGCAGACCGAAACAGGTCCCTACGACCTTTTTCGCTTGTGGGGCGAATGAAAGTTCCGAGTCGATCCAGACACCCAAACTTTTCACCTCTGTCTTTGGGTCTGGGGGGGGTCCTAGACATGTTGGCCACATGTCTAGAGGAAGTGAGGTTCCTTTTGGACCGAGTACAAGGACCTCGGTTTTTGCCCCGTTTAATTTTAGCATTGAAATGTTCATCCAGTGATGGACCTGCGTGAGGCAGTTAAGAAGATCGGCTTTCTGTTGTTTAGGATGGGACAGTGACACCACTAATTGTGTGTCATCAGCATAGCTGATGACACTCACTCCGAAAGGGGTGATGACCTCCTCCAATGTGGACATATAGATGTTGAATAATGTAGGGCTCAGGGAGGAGCCCTGAGGCACACCACATTGGAGGGGCATTTCGGAGGAACGGGCGTTCTTCTCCCAGATCTGATAAGATCGTTGTGTCAAGAAGGATGAGAGCCAGGATATGGCTGTGCCTTCTAGACCAACTCTTGCAAGCCTTTCGATGAGGAGCTGGTGGTCAACAGTGTCGAACGCTGCACTAAGGTCGAGGAGGATCACTGCCACTGATCCTCCACCATCTAGCAGCGTTCTGGCTTCCTCTACCGCCGCCAGGAGGGCGATGTCCGTGCCCTGTCCAGGTCGAAAGCCCGTCTGGGAGTTTTTCAGTTTGTTGTTAGCCTCTAGATATTGCGAAAGTTTCTTGTTGATGAGTTTTTCCGCAATTTTACTTACTCCTGGGAGTAAGGAAATGGGCCGATAGTTCGCCAGGTTTTCGGGGTCCAGAGTGGGTTTCTTCAGATGTGGAAGGGAAACAAATTGAAGGATCAAGGTGCCAAAGTTGGGTATCGTGGACTTGCGTAAGCCTTCTATTATCATTGCCGCATCTGACTGGCAATGCCTTTCTCGAGTGCTACAGATGGCATTGCCATTCTAAATATTTTTTCTTTCTAAAAGATTGCACTAACCATAGTCATTACCTAGCTTTTTTGCATAACATTTCCAATAATTCTTGCTAGCATGAACATTTATCACCAACAGAGGAAGAGATTGCAAAGTGCACTATTTCAAGAGTAAGATTTTCTCATAGCTACATGTAGGTTAGGAGTTCTTAAAAAACAATTAGTACTTTAAAATAGAAGACCCTGATTCAACTAATCAGAAGCACTGACCTTTTTTAAATGCAGCGAACATCTACAATAGATTTTCCACCATTGTAAGTTTTATACTAGAGAGGAAAAGACCATAGCTCTTCATAATGTATTAAACACCCCCAAAATTGTAGGTTAATACAACTACTTCATTGCATAGCAAGAGTTTGTGTCTTTCCACTGTGTGAAAGGGAATTCATTATTTTCATATTGTATGTGTGTGTAGAAGAAGGACTTTCTCCACAAGCTAATATAAACTAATTATGGACTTTTAAATGTTTTATTGTGCAAAATCACATTTTTCCATGGCTTACTCATACAGAATTTCCATCTAGTGGAAAATAAGTTGGAGTAAACTTTGCCCATAGTGCCTGCTGCTGGAAATCACATATGCCATAGATTTCTGGGATTTTCCACCAATTCTTTGTGAAGTACCAACAAGTCAAATATTTATTCAAATAGAGAATAACACAGAAGTGAATCTCTATCTTCTGTGAGCTCTGCTTTGTGAATTGCTGTCTGAGTGTTTTCTTTTACTAAAGGCCAGACGTTTATCGCTGATCTTTGAAAGACTGGTATTTTTCACAAATAGTAGTTAGGCCCTGCACACCAAGCCTTATATTTAGGACCATACTTGCCCTTTAAACGATTGGCGACCCACATTTTCTTGTATGACTCATCACTTATGTACTTTCAGAAAGTGTGACTTAGCCTGTTAGCATAGTCGTTTCTGCTTTGATAGATAAGACCAAATACTGAGAAAATTCCAACAATGATGTATGACCTTTGTTCAAACTTGTACCTCACACTCATACAAAGTGATTTGTTAATGCTGAGTCATTACATTGGCACTGATGAGTAGTTGTCTAGGCAGGAGCATGAACCTCATTCTACCAGAGCCATGTCCACTGTGACTTATTGAATTGGTCCCTTGGCGGAGAACAGCAGGGCCACCTCATGGACTTCGGTGTAAATCTTCATGTAAACCAAACGGTTTTAGGTGCACGCACTGTGTGCTCGCTGTGTGCAGTTTCATCTGCTTTTAATCTTTGGATCCAAAAGCAGTAATACACACTATATCAAACACATATATTTTGGCAAGGTTTTTTAAGCTGGTTAAACTCTAGTACATACCTCAAGGGAAGTTAAATTAATAATTTCCTGGGTCTAAAAGCAAGAAGAATGGTGTGCGGGGTTGGTGCAAGCACCTTTGCCATTCTCTGAAATGCCCCACATCATGTTGTGATTTTACTTTGTATTCCTTTGTTCCATACTGAGTACACGTAGAAGCTCATGAGGGAAAAGTCAAATATAGAAATGTTGAAAGCAGATATAAAACGCAATTCAATTAAACACTCAAATGATCATTTTCTTACCCTTTTTAATTGCTCAGCTTTCCTGCTGCAGCAAACCACTGGACTCTGAAATATTGTTTAGAGCTGAATTATTTTTGAGGAATTGGTGTTGGAGAAGGATTATTTCAGGAAGGTCGACAGGTGGACTTTCGAGCTCCAACTAACTAACAGTTCGCTGAATGACTAAGGGCCTGATTACGATATTGGCAGATTGGATACTCCGTCACAAACGTGACGGATATCCCATCCGCCAAATTACAAATCCGTTAAAGCCTATGGAACTTGTAATATGGCGGACGGGATCTATGTCACGTTTGTGGCGGAGATTCCCATCCGCCGTAATACAAGTTTGTTGGAACTTCTAATATGGCATACGGGATATCCGTCACGTTTGTGGCAGAGTATCCCGTCCGCATTATTACAAGTCTGTTGGAACTCATAATATGGCATACGGGATATCCGTCACGTTTGTGGCAGAGTATCCCATCCGCCGTATTACAAGTCTTTTGGAACTTGTTATGTGGCATACAGGATATCCGACACGTTTGTGACAGAATATTCCATCCACCAAGATCGTAATCAGACCCTAATTCTTTGAAAAACTTCCATATAATATGGAAATGCTTATTTAAAAACAACAATAACATGTGTTAAAAAATGTACCAAACCTTTTCTTAATGCCCTTATTTTGACAAATTGATACTAGTGCAGAAATAAAGAGCAATGTGGCAGGTAGTACAAGCTTGAATAATTGTAATGGACTCAGCATCCTGCAACAATACTGCTACAAATCATATACGTTTATATCTAATTCATGGAAGTTCACTTTTCCTTCTGTAAAGTTCAGTTGACTGAAGAAGAAACCTCCAACCTTGACAGCATGAAGCGGAGCCCTGCTCACCGAGTAAGCAAACATATCGATCTTCACAGCTCGCGATGCCCTTCGGCATTTCACGAAGCTCAGGCGGGGCCACTCTCACTTGGTTAGGTCTATCCTGCCTCTTGACTTCCCAAACACGAATCATTGTTGAGGCTTGAAGTGTGCAAAAGGGATCAGAGATCTGCAAACTCCACAAACATATTCTCAGCAAACATTCTTACTGGACTAACTCTAGTCTTTTCTGGCCTACAAGGATCTCTAGAGCTCAAATTTGTAGTTGGAGGCAAATTCAGTTTTCTATTTTAACACATACGTTGCAAAAATACTACAACATGCATTCCATACCTAAGTAGCAACAGTACTGCACCAGGCAGTCCATACCTAAGCAGCAAAAATACTGTGCATGCATTCCATACCTAAGCAGCAACACACTGCAACATCCATTCCATACCTAAGCAGCAAAGATATTGCAACATGCATTCCATGTAAAGCAGCAAACATACTGTGCATGCATTCCGTACCTAAGCAGCAAACATGCTGCACATGCATTCCATACCTAAGCAGCAAAGATACTGCAACATGCATTCCATACCTAAGCAGCAAAAATACCCCACATGCATTCCATACCTATGCAGCAAAAATGCTGCACATGCATTCCATACCTATGCAGCAAAAATGCTGCACATGCATTCCATACCTAAGCAGCAAAGATACTGCAACATGCATTCCATGCATAAGCAGCAAACATACTGTGCATGCATTCCATACCTAAGCAGCAAAGATACCCCACATACATTCCATACCTATGCAGCAAAAATGCTGCAACATGCATTCCATACATAAGTAGCAAAAATACTGCAACATGCAGTCCATACCTGAACAGCATAAATACAGCAACATGCAGTCCATTCCTAAGCAGCTAAAATACTGCAACATGCATTCCATACATAAGTATCAAAAATAATGCAACATGCATTCATCCGCAAATACCAAAAATACTGCAGCTTGCATTGCATGTCTAAGTGGCAACAATACTGAACATGAATTTCATACCTAAGGAGCAAAAATACTGCAACACGCATTCCATGCATAAGCAGCAACCATACTGCAACACGCATTCCATGCATAAGCAGCAACCACACTGCAACATGCATTCCGTACATAAGTAGTAAAAATACTGCAAATTGCATTCACCCATAAGTAGAAAAAATACTGCAACAGGCGTTCCACACCTGCGCAGCAAAAACATTGCAACATCTAATCACGTTAGGGGTATGTTAACCTCTCTATTAAATGTGGCAGTATGTTCTCTGTCGCAAGCTTGTGCACTTACCTTTTCTCGAGCACATATTTTGGGGTTTCTGAGGTTTTCTTGCCTTTAGGATGAAGCTGTGTTAAAAACAATTTTTTACATGTGCAAAGAGATGTATAAGCAACACTCGTGTTACACGTACTAAGCAATGGTTTCACAATGCCCTTCATCATTTCCCCGGTGTAAAAATATTTCTGTAACATTTCCTAGAGCAATTTGTGTGCTCCCTTCAGTATTCTGTTAAAAGGCAGCACAATAGATACATCCTGTGTTTGCAGCAGTGTGGAGTCTCAGCAGGGTGGTGTCTGCGCGCTCAATGCATCTCAGACCTCTGGTTGCCTCTCATACAGTCTCACAATTTGCTTAAATATACATTTCAAAGTAGCTGTAGGAGCCATAGTTGCGAATTTAGGCCATTCCATTCTTCAAGGCGCACTTAACGTCGTGGCACACATTTACCCGGAGATAATGAACTCATTTCTTTCCCCGGATGAGTACAATTATTTCTATAACAGAACCTTCAAATGCCATTTTTGGAGGGCTTTGCACTGCATTAGATCATTAATGTGAGCCTCAATCATGGCGGGGGAGACTTCTGGGCGCCCAATCAGCGGCCGCATATATTTATTGAACAATGGAGCTGACACTGGGGAATAATTGTCTGTGTTTGGAGTAAGGGCCAGTTCATCCCTTGTCAATTCCAATCATGTAGTCTGTCATTTACACTGATCGATCAATTACACAGCTACAGACTTTCCATTAAATCAAGTTTCGTTCCAAATATCCCAAATTATAGATTCAATTGCCAATTTGTGGCCTCTGTGTGTCTCGAGCCTCCAACAAATCTCCAAATGTTGCAAGGCTCATGTTTTCCGAATGCATGATTTAATGAATGAGTGGCCCGGGTGATGCTCCTACCTTGTCTGACGTCGCAGCGCCTAAGTATGAGCTGAGAAGTAGAGATGTAAGACAGGACCGGACTGGCTACCGGGCATTTTAAGTAAACAATGCAAAACCAAATGGTTTTTAAGTATGCTTTAACCCCTTCCATGCTTATGACGACCTCAGCTCATCATGAGGCACAGTGGAGCTGTGCTCATGACGAGCTGAGCTCGTCATAACTGCCGCGGCACTCCCACGCGCGACTAATTCCCCACCTGTGCGGGCGTTCTATTGTAGTGGGTGGAGTGAAAGGGCGAGATTTTGATCGATACCTTATATCTATTGATCCAAACCTCGATCTGGTCGACTGAACCTTTGTTGCCTGTCTGTAAGGAAAGAAAGTGCACCTATTTCCAAGTTAGTTCACCCAAGAAAGGACTCTACTCCCAAAGACCACAAACAACTTCTAGCTTTCAAAAGTTTATTGTAAAGATATGATAAGCTGCAAATACAGGCATCTCAGAATGAGATTCACGAGATACACAGGTCCAATTACATACATGTGCTCTCGAAAAGCCCTCAGACGAGCAACAGAAATCACTAACACAAGTTCTAAGAATAATAAAGCTATCAGCATTGACGCATATCTCTCCTTCATTTAGGTTGGAGGAAAACGCAAAGGTTAGGCTGTCCCTACCCTGCTCTAGATGGTATCCCTACTTAACCAAAACCCAACCTAACAAAGGTGTCAGCAGTGAATGACCCCCAAGGGAAGTCACTCACTCTAAGTCTCTTGGTGAAAACCTATAGTTCTCCAGTCATGACCCCTATCTGCCTACCCATCCGCTCTCTAAAGGGTCCTCAGGTATCTGCTCTAACTCCACCCAGGGGTGCTGTCCCTAATACAAAACAGTCAACAACATTTGAGACGCCCCTTGCGAGACGCCCCTCACGTGGTGTAGCTTCTGGCTTTTTCCATGATGCTTTGTATTGGGCCTCATACGTTAGAGTTGACCTTGCTTCTCAGACTCTTCTCCGGCCCGCTGATACCCCTCAAACATTCCGGAACCCTCCTCCATGTCTAGGCCGTCTACTGAACAGACCTCTATTCATTCATTTATAATTGGATCCCCCCTCTTCCCTTGCAGACAGATATCTGTAGCCAAGAACCCAACTCTCATAGACTTCTAAAAAGAAAAAAACCTGCAACATTTCTCAGCCCAGACATGTACGTATAAATCAACGTTAAAACATTTCAGGCCTACAATATTTTTCATTATGATTATAGCATTCAACTTCTTCATTTAATTAAAGCATGTTAATACTCTTATTCTATTATTTAATAAACATCTCTATAAATCATGGCCTATTTAATGCAATGACCAAAACATTAATACAATCTGTGTCGTGAAAAGAACCACCTTCCCTTTCCCTCCAGCTCTGGCCCTAAGGCCTACCACGTTCTGCGTTTAACCGCATACCATCTTATGTTTTAACAGCTATACGACATGGATTCAAAATAATCACATCTACTAAAATCATATAATGTCACACATTTCTGTATTAGTTCCACTTCTACTTAAATCTCTACATTAGCTATACATTCAGAATATAATTGCAGATACTATTAGCACTCATGGCATTTCTCCTCATGATTTGTGCTTACTACAGGTAAGTGTGATGTACTCATACATTTAAGTCAGTTTGCGCTCTCTCAGTTCCCCCCTTTGATGACCTCTCGGGGTCATCACTAACATTTAGACTGCAGTTATTGCTGGCATTCTCTGCGCTTCCAGAGCCCTCAGACTCCTGTACTGATTATCTTGTATGGCAGCCAATCTCTGCAGCTGTTCTCTTTGGGCCCTTTCTGACCTTCTTGCTCTGTACCATTTGAATACCCTCACCAATCCCCACAATATAATCCCACAGATCAATATTATGATGATAGGCTTTAGGATATACCAAACAAAGCTTTTGCCTAAGGTGGAAAACCACCCTCCAACTGTACTCATTCCGTGGCCCACCTTTTCCCAAACATTTTCTCTACTCAAGTCTTCGATCTCCTTGTGAATATTAGTTATGTTCTTAATAACTTTCTCAAGGGGCTTCGAATTGTCTGGAATGTAAGTGCAGCATTCCTGGACCTTCAAAGCCTTACAGACTCCGCCCTCTTTTGCTAATAGGACATCTAATGCAAGACGGTTTTGAAGAACCATAGCCCTTATCGATTGCATCTCTCCTTCTACCAGCATTAGGGACTGAGCTGTGCTGGCAGACAACCTGTCGACAACTGTTGCCAGTCGTCTAATTTTAACATCATTAAGGATTACTCCCAAAAGAGGGAACATAGCTCCAAAGACATCTCCAACCATTTCTGCATCGCCTACATCTCTCCTTCCTCTCGATGATGTCTTGCCCTCAATGATCACTAAGTCTTGTGCATGATATATTTTGGGGAAGACAATTGCTAGGTAACATGATCCATACCAGTTATCAGGTAGTCTCACGTAAGCATTTCTTCCACATACAAAATACACATTTGGAATCACTTGCATTCCCTTCAGGAAATCCTTAGTGTAGTACTCTAAATTAAAAGCATGCTCACAGTCAACTTCACCCACGTATACATTTTCATAATACGTTTTGGCTCGGTGAAGACATAGCTTTCCTCTCTTCGCTTTATCTAAAGCTATTGGACCACTACTACCCTTTCTCTTGTGTGACTTCTCTTCCTCGGTCCAATCTGTTTTCCATTGTCCTGATTTTTTCAAAATCTTTTGTCTCCTGTAACGATCATCCACCTGCCCTATGAACTTCTTCTCGACTTCTGACACCTTACATGTCAGGTTATTTCTACGGGCATGTGAAGTATCTAAGGTAATCCAAGGAATGAAGAACTTGGCCAATCTGTCTTCACTCTTCCAGTAGTCCCATTTGTTCATCTGCTTATAATTTGGGACTTCTGGCAACACTGAATCATAATTAGAGAAATAGTATTCAAAACTATCTCTCTCATAAAATATACTAAGCAATAAGCTACATGTAATGCCATATGTCAGAGGGAGGTGATGGTATCGAATTCCCTCATCTACAGACGCCGGCAACTGCATGCAGACGTAGCAATCCTTAACCTCCATGGCATCCACGTATTCATATAAGAGTTTAGCATAAGCATTTGACCTAAAGTCTCCTTGGGACTCATCTACGTGTAATCTGCGGGCTTCTGCAGCTAATAACGCTTTCTCTTGAGTGTTTTCCCTTTTCTCACCAGCAACAGTAGGTGTAAGCGTTTCTACAGAATTCACATCAGTTACCTTTACCTCCTCCTCATGTCCCTTTACATAAGAAATTGTTACCACTAAAGCTATTAATATTATCACTCCTACTATTAGTGTACCTATTATACATTTAGCTCTGCGGTTCGGGGTGCCGGCCTCCATTTCGTCAGACAATATGGCTCTCTCTTATCTTAGCAAAAAGTTCTTTTCCTCTCGTTCCTTTACAGTCTCTTTTTAATCCTTTTGTCTTTCGAATCCACACAACTGGAGGCTGACAACCTTCTTCGCAAAAGTTCTTTAACAGTTCAATAAAGACAACCCTAGCCCTTCTCCATCAACTCAAGGGAAGTTCCCTATAATTCTCTGCTTCCTGGGCGCTAGGTAATCTTCTTTTTCTGCTTGCTCTATTTACAAAGTCCTTTAACAGTCTACTATCAGGTTTGTGGTTGCAGCTTCAATAGCATAGTTCAATATTTCCAAACGAAGATTGTGCTCTTCATGTGCTGTTATCGTTGTACCAAAGTCGGGGAATTGCAATTCTGTAAGGAACATGTGTTTTAACTTGCTGAGGCGGGGAGGTCTGGGGAGCATGAATGTTAGTGACCCTTCTTGTTCGACACCGGGTACCAACAGTCGTATTTCCACGGTGATAATGGGCTCAGAACTGGACACCACCACCGCTCGGATCCTCCCTGTCTCCGGTTTCACAGACATTTGTCGCCAGATATGTCCACTCAGGTGTGGAGTATCTTCTGTTAGGCACACGCACTCTTCTTGACCTTCTTCGGTCCGGTGCTTCAGCGCCCTGAGCACCTTCTTCTGGGTCTGAGTCTTCTGATATCGGAGGAAGGGTTAACTCTGGAGTTGACCTCAGGCTAGAGCTCCTTCTTTGCGGCCAATTAGCTTCTCCACGTGCCCTTCTACTCCTTCTCCTTCTGGTCTGTTCTCGCTCTCTCTCAGACCTGTCAGGGTCTGACTCGTGCTCCCAGCTACTTTCTCCTTCTGTAGCGTCTTCTGTTTCGCTGTTGTACTGACCGTCCTCAGCCTGGTCAGACTCGTTCCCTGCTTCCGCTGGCACCTCTACAGCTTGGCTAGCCCCCTCTATGGCTTCTCGGTCCTCTGCTGGACGTCTATCCGAGAGAGGAGCTGTTTCTTCCAGAGGTGCTGGAACCCTTCGCGTATGTGACGCGTGGATCCAATTGGGCAGGCCTCCCACCTTCACAGCTGTGTTCGTGATCAGGATGACCTGGAAGGGCCCACGCCAACGAATATCCAAGCAGCTTCTTCTCACATGTTTTTTCACCAGGACCCAGTCCCCAGGATACAGGTCATGGCAAGGGCCCTGGCACGCTGGAACCTCGGCAGCCTGCACCTGAAGGGACACAGAACGCATGGCGTCAGACAGCCCCTTACAATAGTCCAGGATCATATCATCTGTGATATTTAACAGTGCAGTAGCTGGGATAGATGGCAGCCTCATTGCTCTCCCCATTAACACCTCATGTGGTGACAACCCTGTCCTTCTGTCTGGGGTACTACGAAGGCTCATGAGAACCAGTGGCAGGGCATCAGGCCAACTCAGGGTCGTTGAGGAACAAACTTTTGCTATTCTGGCCTTGATAGTGCCATTGATCTGCTCCACAATTCCTGAGGCTTCTGGTCGGTAACTGCAATGCAACTTCTGGTCAATATTTAGCGCTACACAAACCATCTTCACAAGCTCGCTGTTAAAATGTGTTCCCCTATCTGATTCCAAAAAGGCCGGCACCCCGAAGCGAGGAATAAGTTCCCTGAGCAGTAACTTAGCCACTGTGAGGGTGTCGCACCTACGTGTAGGGTATGCCTCAACCCATCTGGAGAACACACAAACAATCACCAGGACATAGCGGAGGCGGTTGCACCTTGGCATTTCAATGAAATCTATCTGCATTCGATTGAATGGACCTCCAGACCTTCCTATGTGACTTAGTGCAACTGGTGTTCTTTTCCCTACGTTCAGCTGCTGGCAGGTCACACAACGCTGGCACACTGCTTCTGCTGCTATTCTAAACTTAGGATTGTACCAAGTTTGTCTAAACACTCTCAGCATAGCATCTCTCCCTAAGTGTACGGGACCATGTATGAGTCTAGCCATTGGACTCACCATCTCATTGGGCAACACTGCTCTGCCGTCTGCTGAGACCCAAAAATGGGTCTCACCCATTACACATCCTGCCTTTTCCCATGTTTCTTTTTCAGAATCAGGAGCATTTTCTTGCATGGTTGACAGTTCATCCCAAGTATCAACAGTTTCCAGTATCATGGCTAATTCAGTTCTTACATTTATTCCACCCACTTCCACCTCTGTGAAAGAGTAACCTTGTTCTGCGCAATACCGCGCAACTTCATCAGCATATCTATTGCCTTTCGAAACAAAGTCCTCATTTCTGGTATGTGCGGTGCATTTTACAACTGCGATACTTGCTGGGCACTGCAATGCCTCTAACAACAGGCGCACAAACTCTCCATTGCGAATGGGAGAGCCTGAAGAAGTCATGAACCCTCTTTGAGACCATAACTGCCCGTAATCATGAACTACCCCATACCCATATTGGCTGTCGGTGTAGATGGTGACTCTTTTTTGATTGCTTGCCAAGCAAGCACGTGTCAGGGCAATAATCTCGGCTACCTGAGCGGAGTGTACTCCTTCCAGGCACCCAGCTTCCACAACTCCAGTAATTGTACAAACAGCATAAGCTGCTCTCAACTGCCCAACTTCGTCTCTTACACATGAGCCATCGACAAAGAAAATTTCATCTGGGTCAGTCAGTGGCTCATCTACGATGTCAGGTCTGGGTTTGGTGCATAGTTCAGTCACATCGAGACAGTCATGGTCTGTATATTCATCATCATCCTCAATATCATTTGGAAGTGGCATCAAGGTAGCAGGGTTCAAAACAGAGCATCTCTTGAGGGTCACATTCTCTGCAGCAAGAATAACTTGCTCATAGCGCGTGAGCCTGCTATTGGTCAGATGCTGTGTTTTGGTCCTGGTCATCAACAGTTCAACAGAATGGGGCACGCACACCTCTAACGGGTGCCCCATGACGATATTTTCACATCTCTCAATGCTGACACCCGTTGCAGCAACGGATTTGAGACATCCGGGCAACGCTGCGGCTACTGGGTCTAAAGTAGCCGAGAAATAAGCAACTGGTCTACGGGCATTCCCATGGATTTGGACCAACACAGACAACGCGCAACCTTCTCTCTCACAACAGTAAAGAAAAAATTGTTTATTGTAATCAGGCATTCCCAATGCCGGAGCACGACACAGGTCCTCTCTCAACTGTAGGAACGCCATCAAACAGTCTTTGTCCCATGGTACCGGATCACTCACCTCTTTGTGCGTCAGTTTTTGCAAGGGCTTTGCTTTCAGTGAAAAGTTCACGATCCACTGTCGGCAATAACCCACCATCCCTAGGAACATCCTGACCTCTCTCTGAGTCTTAGGCGCATTCATTTTCATGATCGCCTCTATCCTGTCTGGTGACACTTTTCGTTTGCCTTTCTCTATTCTGTGTCCCAAGTACTGCACTTCTGTCAGACAGTACTGCAATTTTCCCGGGGACACCTTGTGCCCATTGGCAGCTAGGTGATTTAACAAAGCAATGGAGTCTTCCCTGCAAGCTTCTTCTGTTTCTGACGCCACAAGGAGGTCGTCTATGTACTGGACCAGAACTGACTTCTGGGGCAGCACTAGACTTTCAAGATTTTTCTTCAAAAGCTGGTTAAAGATCGATGGGCTCTCTGTATACCCCTGAGGGATACGACACCATGTTAGGACGCGATTTTCCAGCTTAAATGCGAAAAGAAAATGGCTTTCTTCGTCCAGAGGGATCGAAAAGAAAGCCTGGCAAAGATCGATCACAGTGAACCACTCAGCTTGGAATGGAATCTGAAACAGTATCACTGATGGATTCGGTACCACTGGACAACACGAAACGACTATGTTATTAATCTTTCGAAGGTCCTGTACTATCCGAAATTTCCCATTTGGTTTCTGCAGACCCATAATCGGGGAGTTGCATGGACTACCCACGATTTCTTTCAGTATTCCCTGTTTAATCATGGACTCGATCACGGGTTTTATGCCTGCAATCGTTTCTGGAGTCAATTTATATTGGGGTGTTCTTGGGAACTCAGCATGCGGTTTCACTACAATTTTCACTGGGTCCACCCCCTTGACCAATCCAATCTCTTCCCCAGTGAAATCCCATACTTCTGGTGCCACTGTCTCTCTCAAGTCCCAGGGGAGCTCCTCTACTGTCAAAGTAGGGTACAGCTCCACGCATATTCTTGAGTTTGCAACTTTGAAATCTGCATCATCATCATTGGTCAATACCTCCACTCCCTGAGGTGTACAGTATATAGTACAATTCAATTTACACAACAGGTCTCTCCCTAGCAGACACACAGGACTTGAATCGCAAACCACAAACTGGTGCTCATCGCTGTACTTCCCTATTTTCACCTGTACCGGTTCTGTCAATTGGCTGGTTATTCTCCTGTTTGCGACCCCTACCACCTGTATGGTCTCTCCAGACATGGGCAGGTCTGGAACTGCAGCTGATCTGATCGTGGATCTAGTGGCTCCTGTGTCCACCAGAAATGTCGTAGGGCACCCTGCTACTTCTGCTTCAACATAGGGTCCCCTCTGATCTACCTCCAAGGCTGCCCCGAGGGTGCAGTCTTCTCTTTCCACTCTCTGTCCGGTTAATGGGTCCACATAATAGCACTCTTCTCCTTCCACAAACAGGGGCATTTGTCTATAGGTCTTACCCATACTCCCTACTCGAGGAGGTTGCGGGAACTGGGCTCGGGGAGGAGCCCCCCCCCCTTTGAGCACCTTTCCTTGGTATGGCGTTACCCCTCTTGTAGGTGCGCTTTGGACCTCTTCCTCCTCTTCCTCTTGCTCTCCTATCTCTACATTGTAGGGGCACTCGCGTTTCCAATGCCCCACCTCGTTACACTGGTGGCACCTAGTCGTTTTCTTCAAGGCAGCTATATCTATTCTGGGTCTAAAGGTGGAACTCTCCTCATTGCCCTTGTTCTGACTGTACTGCTTCTTTCCTCCTGTACCTGTTCCTTGCTGCTGCTGCTGGTGTCCCCCCTTCCCTGCTGCCTGCATCTGTACCACCATCAACTTTTCCTTTAGTTTCTTAGCCTTGGAATCTATCTCATCACAGCAGTACCTGGCATATCTCAGTATTTCATCTAGAGGTTTAGTTTGCCAACAAATCGAGTGTTGCTGAATCATTAAACTAATATCCGGTCTCAGTCCCAGGACGAACTTGGACACAAATTGCCCTATGTCTTTTGGATCCATTACATCCAAGCCGCTATACTGTTTAAACGCCTTCAGCAATCTCTCGTAATATTCGTGAACTGTCTCTTTGGGTTCCTGTCTTGTTCGGTCTATTCTGACCCAATCTATGTCTTGCATTGGCACTTTCTCTTTCAGCCAAGTCATCACTCTCTCGAATTTTGCCATCACAATCTCGGACGGCCCATTAGTCTTAGCATCTCTCTCTGGCTCCGTTATGGGCCACTCAGCGCTAACCTTGCATGCTGTCCACAGATCTCCTGGTACTACAATGTCAAACAGCGTGTTCAGATCTATCCAAAGGACCTTTGAGATTTTTACAAATCTCTCCACTTGCTTGTACCACTCCACTGGGCTTTCACGTAATTTGGGGAATGAGGTGGTAAAAGCAGCTAAATCTCCCCTACTCCAAGGGACATGTACATAGTTCCCATTTGCAACTTCACGCAAAGGGTAAGCTTCTATTCCCTGCTGTCCTGGTGTCATACCAATCATGCTTCTCCTGCCGGTCCCTTTCTTGGACCACCTCTCTTCCCACTTATCTAGTGCCCTCCATGTCCTTATTCCAGTGATCAGTTCCCTTATGTGCGTTTTCAGCCCAATCGTTCTCCTCTCATCTAGGTCTCTATCTGTATAATGTAGCCTGTGGTTACCCTGTAATGCTTTGGTTCTTGACAAGTCCACCATATATTTGCCTGCTAGTTCGACTAACTTCTCATGGACTGCTCTCGCTTTTCGAGTAATGTCCTTTGCCATATACAGTATTTCATCCTGTTCATACATTTCCATTCTTTCCAAAGGCAGGGTACCATCTACCATGTCATCCAGGTCTGACCTTAAACTGGTGACATCGAGTCTCTTGGCTTTTATCTCGGCTCGCAACATGTCTTTTGAAGGGGGCTCACTGGTCTCCCTACCATCCCAACTTCGAGCTCTACGTTTGGTCTCGGGAGAGTTAATGGGTGGTCTCCCTTGCTCCCATCTCTCCAGGTCCCATGCTCGGCCATCCGATCTAGGAAGGTGATGGAACACGGGCCTGTTACCCCTACTCTTGCTCTGCCCACTCTCTTCTTCTTCTCTCCTCTCACCGCACACCTCTCTGTTATTTTCCCTCTGGTCGCTACTCTCCCTTTGCCTAGTATCGCTTAGTATCCGATACGATCCTTCCTGGGTCCCCATATTCCCTGGGCTGCGCTCATTTCCGTCATCACAGGGACTATGGTGCGACCTCTCACAACTCCCATTCAGTTCTCTGGTGCCGGGCACACAGTGTGGACACTTGAAGCTGTTTCTGTACTCTTGCGCTCTCCTCTCCCCTTCACTGAGTATTGGGCGCGCCACCCCTTCACTCCCGGGGCCCCTGTTTTCCAAGTCTGTTCCATCTCCTCTTCGGGCCCAATGGGTGACTCCCCTACTCCCTCTACAGTCCCACTCCGGGCTGCTCTCCCCAGCCCCGCAGTGAGTCCGAGATCGGCTGTCCTGACTTTCCCTTTCAGCTTCCGCAGCATTGATGCTCTTTTGAGCCTTCACTGCCTCATCCCACTGCTTCATGTACTCATTTAGCTCTTGAAAGGATTTTCGTCCAGATCCCCTCAGATCCATTGGCCATCTAGGGCCCCCAGGATCTCCTCCTGGGTCCCCTGCTGTGTGCATCGGGGTGCTCCACTCTCTGGGTATTGGCATCTGACTTGGGGAATTGATCGTATCGTTCCTCCTTGCCTTCTCTGCTCTTTCTCTGTCCTTCCGTACCCGTTCTTCCCCTCTTGCTCTCTCTTGGTCATATATCGATATTATAGGACCTATGGTAACAGGTACCTGTAGTGCATCTGGTAATGGGTAGGATGTGGCACTTTCCGTTTCCGGCGCTCTTTGTACCACAAACCTCCCGACTACCTGTTGCACCTGACTAGGCTGGGACAGCTCTTTCTTTGGCTCAGGATCCCACTCTGAACTGGGAAGCGGTCTATGCTCTCCTGCATTGCCCCCCTTATCTCCTTCACTATTCTCGACCTCTCCCCCTGCTCTATTATACGGGGGTGGCCTGTCTGTCAATAATCTGTTTATCAGGCTGTCCTCTGTTTCGCTCTCATCATCTTCTTCTATGGGGCTTTTATTTACGGGCACCTCTAACACTGGGTACAGTTTATTTATTTCCAGGTTATGCACTCTCCATCTTTTAGCATCCGCATCCCACCTGGCATCCTGCACTGCCCTTACCGATCGTTTCACCCTTTCTTGTCGTCTGTTCATATTCTTTTCATGCGCTGCCCTAAGCCATGCATCAAGAGCTTCAAACTGGGTTGGTCTAGGCAAGGGTCTCATTGAGGTCATGACTGATTTTAATCGATGTAACACCTCTAATCTGAACGTCCCGTACTTCGGGAACGTCAGTTCCTCATTTCCTTCAGTAATCTTACTCCACTCTGAAATCCAAAGGATCGTATGCAGCCCAACATTCACTGCCATATAACGAGCTGGCGTACCCTCCGGCGGGGCTTCTTCCCCTTCATACGATCCCCGCTTCTCTCTTTTAAACACCGCTTTCAGCCATTTAAAACACTTCATAATTATGCGCACAATATCCAGCCTCGCTACTCTGTTTACTTCCTGATGACAATCCACCAATCCTGTCGCGGCTTTGCTAGCTTGGCCTATCGCAGCGCGGTCTTTCTCCGGTCGGCCAATCACGTCGCGACCCTGTCTGACGTCTTTGCTAGCTGGCCTATCACAGCGCGGTCTTTCTCCGGTCGGCCAATCACTGCGCGACACTTTCTGACGTCACTTTTCTCCGCTTTGCAGCAGCACCCCTCCTTTCTCAACTCGTCTCCCGGTTATGCATGCGTCCCATTCATACACCGAAAAATGACTACTTCCGACCAAGCGGTCACTTCTCTCGACTGTACGTCCACAGTCTATCTGTAATTGTCAACACAACTGACGAAATGTCTATCGTCTCTCTGATAGGTTGCTTACACACACAGTAACTTCCGACCAGCGTCCGTTACTCACGCACTCACTCTTACGTTCCCCCTATCTCGGTCTCTCGGGTGATCAATGGTACCTCATGACCCCCTTCACACTAGTTGACAATTACTCTGGGTGTCCGATACACCCGAACCACTTAAGCTCTCCTTGAACTTAAGATTTCCACCGATTGCGCGCGCTCACAACCTGTTCCACAGTCACTCTACAGGCATTCAACTCCGCCAGACATTACAACATAGATACAATACAAAACACCGCAATCTAACACGCATAACCCTTTATACTCACTCTCGACCGATACTGCTGCTTTTTCTGTCTCACGTCATCCGGATCTTCTTCAGCGGGCTGTTCTTCCGATCATCGATCTCTAGGGGCCTTGGGGTAAGCTAACCTGGCCTAGGTCACCGTCCTCAAGAAGGCAACCATCCTCTGCTACCAACTGAAAGGGCGAGATTTTGATCGATACCTTATATCTATTGATCCAAACCTCGATCTGGTCGACTGAACCTTTGTTGCCTGTCTGTAAGGAAAGAAAGTGCACCTATTTCCAAGTTAGTTCACCCAAGAAAGGACTCTACTCCCAAAGACCACAAACAACTTCTAGCTTTCAAAAGTTTATTGTAAAGATATGATAAGCTGCAAATACAGGCATCTCAGAATGAGATTCACGAGATACACAGGTCCAATTACATACATGTGCTCTCGAAAAGCCCTCAGACGAGCAACAGAAATCACTAACACAAGTTCTAAGAATAATAAAGCTATCAGCATTGACGCATATCTCTCCTTCATTTAGGTTGGAGGAAAACGCAAAGGTTAGGCTGTCCCTACCCTGCTCTAGATGGTATCCCTACTTAACCAAAACCCAACCTAACAAAGGTGTCAGCAGTGAATGACCCCCAAGGGAAGTCACTCACTCTAAGTCTCTTGGTGAAAACCTATAGTTCTCCAGTCATGACCCCTATCTGCCTACCCATCCGCTCTCTAAAGGGTCCTCAGGTATCTGCTCTAACTCCACCCAGGGGTGCTGTCCCTAATACAAAACAGTCAACAACATTTGAGACGCCCCTTGCGAGACGCCCCTCACGTGGTGTAGCTTCTGGCTTTTTCCATGATGCTTTGTATTGGGCCTCATACGTTAGAGTTGACCTTGCTTCTCAGACTCTTCTCCGGCCCGCTGATACCCCTCAAACATTCCGGAACCCTCCTCCATGTCTAGGCCGTCTACTGAACAGACCTCTATTCATTCATTTATAATTGGATCCCCCCTCTTCCCTTGCAGACAGATATCTGTAGCCAAGAACCCAACTCTCATAGACTTCTAAAAAGAAAAAAACCTGCAACATTTCTCAGCCCAGACATGTACGTATAAATCAACGTTAAAACATTTCAGGCCTACAATATTTTTCATTATGATTATAGCATTCAACTTCTTCATTTAATTAAAGCATGTTAATACTCTTATTCTATTATTTAATAAACATCTCTATAAATCATGGCCTATTTAATGCAATGACCAAAACATTAATACAATCTGTGTCGTGAAAAGAACCACCTTCCCTTTCCCTCCAGCTCTGGCCCTAAGGCCTACCACGTTCTGCGTTTAACCGCATACCATCTTATGTTTTAACAGCTATACGACATGGATTCAAAATAATCACATCTACTAAAATCATATAATGTCACACATTTCTGTATTAGTTCCACTTCTACTTAAATCTCTACATTAGCTATACATTCAGAATATAATTGCAGATACTATTAGCACTCATGGCATTTCTCCTCATGATTTGTGCTTACTACAGGTAAGTGTGATGTACTCATACATTTAAGTCAGTTTGCGCTCTCTCAGTTTCATGTCGAGTCCAGCTAGTCATGAGCACAGCTCCACTGTGCAGCATGACAAGCTAGTCATGAGTACCGCGGCACCGCGCCCCCTCCCCCCCAGCACCACGGGGGAATTAGCCCCGCGTGGAAGGGGTTAAACCATTTGTTTTTTTTCTTTATTTAGAAGTACATACGGGTCACCATCCACAAAATCAGCCCCCACCGCTGTGAAATCAGCCCCTAGCTTCGCAGCTCACCAAAACGCCCGGTAGCCAGTCTGGCCCTGGTAACAGGTCTGATTTATTACCCATTAGGACACATTGAACTTTAAAAGTGTAAATGTGGAGCAGCAAAGAGTGGAAGCTCTTAAAAAGACCTTGTGGGTGGTCTTTTTCAGAGGCCTACCTCCTGCCTGTCTAGTCTCAGGTTTGTATTGGTGCACAAGAGGGACATAAATAAGTGCCTAATTTGTACCGGTGGTTTCCGGTGCTCAGCACCCACTCTTAATCATCAACATCAGCACGTTTCATGAGCAGCAGTTAAGAGCACATTTATTTTTGGTAGGCACAGAGAGGTTAAGTGATTTGCCCAGAATCACAGGATGTTGAGCCAGCGCCAAGACTCGAATCTGGTTCACCAGTTCCGAGGTCAGCAGCTCTGCAAATTACGCCACATCCTCTCCTCACTTTCAGGGTTAGTAGTTGTTTCTGTTTTATGCAGCGCTAACAGGAGAAATAGGCTGGTGCAAGCTACCTCCTGACAAGAGCATTTCTTTTTTTACAAATTAACCAGTGGGGACATTAGATGGCCGCCCACTCTATATTGACAGCGGTGTGTGATGCCACCTATACCCTGAAGGGCAACTTTCTCTTATACCAGATAACGCTGCAGCGAGCCTCCCGACATTGCAGCCAGCTTCCCGGCATTGCAGAAGTGTTCTCGCAGCAAGAGCGATGCTGCATGACACTAATATCTACTCCCTTGACAGGTGTTGACTTGAATCAGTAATCGCAAATTGAAACCTTGTTCTGGCCTTAGTGAAAATGTCATGTTTGCTGCTGTCATAAGGAGAGCCTGACACTAAGCAGCAGGCCTTCCTCCTTGCTACACTATTGGCAATCCCAGCCAATGGTTATCTAGCACTCAACCGCGTCACGCAATCTTCGTGCAGGCAGGCCCGCTCTGGGTGTTGCTTACAAACTATGCAGAATCATACTCCCAAATGTTCTGAACATACATGAATGTGTGCATGGATTGTCCCACAGATACATATAATCATAACAGAACCTAATACTGAGGTTTCTGAGGTAAGCAGTGCTTGGTTTCCTTATAAAACTTTCTCCTCTGGGATTCTATTCTGTGTTAGGTTACTATAAAGCTAAAATAGATTAGAACAATGTATAGCACTTCCCAGGCTGTGATAGCTGAGAGAAGCATTGTATGGGCACAGGGAACCCCAAAAATGTCTACACCCCAAAAGCTTTACCCCAACTGTACACCTACGGACTGATGAATCAATGATGGTGTTCAACCCCAGTTTCATGAGGCAATGTGTTCCTGGGATAAGGCACCCCACAACATATCAAAAATACAGTCAATGAAGTAAGGGCAAACTCAATGATTAAGCTTTAGATCAGGAATAAAAAAAATATATATTACAAAAATTCAACAGGTGCAGTACAGAAGTCATAAATGCAAATGCATAAAGGCAAAGCCATGAAGGCTCTCAGCAAAATATGACGTTCAGAATAAGTGCAAAATCAGCTCCAAAGGAACTGCAAAATCAAAGAACAATCATACAGCATCTCCGGAAGCATTTGAAAAGTCCCAGAAAAGCTTCTCAGGTTCATCTCCAAAATCAGGGGTTTATATACCCAAATCTGCATGGGCAATCACCATTTTCTGTGGACTCGTGATGGTGTGAGTACAAGAATCACCTCAGTAAATTAGAGAACAACATTATAAAGAGTCATATTGCCTTACCATCTAAGCACTATGCCACTAGATGAATATTGATTCTGCCCAGTCTATGTTAATGTCATCTGGAATAAAAAAACTAGTTACATGAACAACAGCAAACTATTATGCATGAATAGGGACAGTGAGCTAGCAGAAGGACCTTGGAACATTTCATTTCTATGTCTGTGTTGAAAGGTTTCTTCCTAAACAACAAAACCAGGGTCAATGGAACTAAACAAACAGGACTCTACTTGACTGTGTGCTGCAGAAATAACAAACAGTGAAATGTGCATGGGGGCGACATCCATTTTGAACAAGATGGTGACAGGGCCTAAATTGAGGCCTAGTTAATATAATCCAGAAAGACACACTTTAGTACATCATGGCAAAATCATTTCAAGTGCTTGAATACTACATGTGTGTGTGTGTGTGTGTGTGTGTGTACCCATGTAAAATCGGAAGTAGACCACATTCTGCATGTTGTTAATAATACACAAAAATCTAAAATGCACACAACTTCTCCACTTCTGCAACTGCATGTTGATACCTGAAATTATTTAATGCACTCAACATATATGTTTCATAGCCAATTATTAGCCAAGTGGGGAGAGCAACAGAAATATACACTGTGACTTGTGACAGTGTGTGACTGGGAAAGAAGCTCACCAGCTCCATGGCTTCCTCAATTATTTGATTTCTGGGCAAAACTCTTTTTGTTTGTGCAATTTGATATAGCACAAACCTGTTGGAGCGCTTTACATGAGCACCAGTTACATCATAGACGGACACATTCAATTTTTGGTAGGCATAGGTAGCTTAAGTTTTTTGCCCAGGATCACAAAATGTTCAGCCTGCGCCGAGACTCGAACCTGGTTCCCCAGCTCCAAAGTCAGCAGCTCTGGCCGTTAGGTCACATCCAACTTTGTCAGCAGGCTTAAACCACCAAGGGCTGGAGTTTGGTGCTGACTCTAATTGATCAAGCACTTCCGGACCTCAGATGGGACTGCAGAGGGCCTTGCACAGCAAAGATCAGTAGTAAACACAGTACCACCATGTGGTGGAGTTTAATAAATACATGCTGATGTTTATAAATGAGTGCTGGTGTGGAGCAAGGGCCAACACCGGCACAAATTAAGCACTGCTCAAAAGACTCCAGACCCTCAGGAAAATATCCAATGAGATAAACGGGCGGTCCAGCTGTGTTGAAAACATCCAGCATGTACGAAGTTCTTAATGTAGGGAGCTTTGTCTGCCTTTATAGACATTCTTGTTCCCCAGTTAAAATTGTTTAAACTAAATAAAAAAACAGGCCTACAGATTCAGAGCATTTCAGGCGAATCTGACTAGCTATTGATCTGTAATGTCATATAATGGCTCCAGTTCAAATGTTTAATTTCTAGACACAAGTGCCCCTGCTTTTCCACATATAAAGATATTTTTCTACACAGGACTTAAAGCAGGATTTTTGCCATTTTTAAAAAATCCAGAGAAAAAAAACTTCTGGTTTCTTGTCAATAAAATAAGTATCCAAAAATTCTGCATTTAGTGGGTTATTCCTATGATTGGAGTTCCTCGCATTATATTTCTCATGCATTTTTAAACTAAAGCTTTTTTCATGGAATATGCACAGTTTTTTTTGTGCACTTTATTTTAAGAAACCCCATAACATTCCTGCACGTCAAATCCCGCACGGAGGGGTGAGCTTCAAGTTTTCTGACAACCATGCTGGCATATCATGTTAAAATACATTTTAATAAAAGCAGTGCTAGAAGGGAGTTTAAGTGATGGTGGAAAGGAAGCGAAATACAGACTGTAAGGGCACTTAAAACAATATTTTGTAAAGTAACAAACACATTTTTAAGACTATAAAACATAGATGACAGAACAGTGTGTGTGTGTGTGTGTGTTTTTTTTGTCTGTGTGTGTATGTAAAAATCCCAGGTGAAATGCGACAGACTCCTTACCATACCTAAAACACCTGTACCCAACTACTTACTAGGTAACAGAATTATTAGGGGGTGTTGCACCCCCAAAACACCCCCTGGAGCTATGCCCCTGGTGAAGCACCCCAGTTTCACTGATCACACCTGCGAGGAGTACCATCCCTCTACGAAGGGATGAGTAATTTTTGCTCCTCGTGAAGCTGCAGCGCCCTTGCCCAGGTATATGTTTTTAATGATCTGTCTCTCTTGCAGGGAAGACATGTGGCCTCCTGCCTCCTCCCCATTACTGCCTTCGGTCTCTCTCAGGTGAGGTGGATAAGCCCCCACCACGCCAGCACCTGGGCAAGATTATCCTTTCACTGCCTTGTTGTCCTGCTCCCTGGGTCCAGACTTGGCAGGGAGACTCCTTAATGCCTGAGCCAGAAAGAGCTGGCGACGAGGAAGCCTTTCCACCTCTGATTTCTGAGGGGGCCATGCTGTGTAAAGTGTTCTAAAAGGCAGCAGGAGACCTCCTGGGCAGTGACTGAGCTGAACACTAATTGGTCCTACTTTGTCCCGCCCCCTGCGTGAGGGGCGTCCAAGAACCGAGCACGTGCCACCAGGTCTCGATGCCCAGAGCTTCTAATGCGTGGAAGGAAAGAGAGCGGGTGGAGAAAGAAAGGAAGGGGCATATTAGCAAGAACCTCGTTAAAATTATCGCCGTTTTAGCGACAGAAAACTGCAGCTAAAATGGCGATAATGGGCTTGATAATATGCGTTGTAGAATTCCAATAGAAGCCCAGGTTAGATGTCCTGCACATTGTCGTGTCTGGCTTGCTAATAATGACAGACACGTGGGTAGCTATTCACAAGCTTTATTTTACACCTCTTATCAGGTCCCTGTCCCTACTCTAACTGTCCCTGGTTCCTGTTCTCCGGCTCCTCCTGTTCCTGCTCCTCCCTCTGACTCCACCCCCCAACCACTAGACTACATCCCACAATACTACATCTCCCCCTTTCTTAACAAAATGAGCTTAATGTCCTCAGTGTTCGTAGTTCTTCAATCCACCACACGGGTCGGCGGACAGCCTGTTCTTCAAGCCTCAGTAGTGTTGAATCCGCGGTGGGCTTGACTTTGGTCAATCTTCCTGTTGTCTTAGTCGAGGCATTCTTGATCACGTTGCGTGTGAACTGTCTGCTCTCACATTCCGCAGTCAGCATGTCTCCTTCCAGTGGTGTAGCTACTGTTAGTTCAGATGCTCGATCTCTTTCATGAGTGAATAATGTTCTGGTCCTCTTCCGAGTACCCGCATCTGCTTTTACTTCCGTTTGTCTTGCCCTGTTGAGGGCAACACTGTCCTCCAATTCAGGGTCATGCATATCAGACAGTATGGTACTATCTGATGAGACTGTCTTGGCTTGATTCGATGACTCATTCACAGCCTCGGGTTGTCTGGCAGACTCGCGAGCCATCTGTGCATAGGCATGTTTCTTTCTCATCTGATGATCACTCTCTACTGACACGTCCGGTTTTCCTTGCGGAGTGACTGGCTGGCCCTTTCCCGTCCGGTGACCAGGGTCCACTGTCTCTGTTTTCCCTCTGTAGGTCCTTTGAGTCAGCCTCGCGGACCCCTTCAGGGGTGACGGTGTCTGATCTGTGTCCAGATATACTTGTGACTGACATGACGGGTTGTCTTGTGGCATGACTGAGTGGTCAGAGTCCTTGGTGTGTGACGTGTTGCTCTTGATGTGAAGGGTGTCTTTTGGTTCCATGGTGCGTTTGAGTGGTTGACGCCATGACTGTTGTTGGGACCATGACTCGGTCAATTCTCGGGATTGAATAGATGAGCACTCTGGGTCAGAGAAGTCTCTTGTCGACTTCCACGATCGGACAGACGTGCTCTCTGAACCAGAGGAGTTCTCGGCCATGGACGTGCTTTCTGGGTCAGAGAAGTCTTTTGTTGACCTCCAGGATCGAACGGACGCGCTTTCTGAATCAGAGGAGTTCCTGGCCATTCTCCTTTTGAAGCGTTCCTCTGAGGGTGTGTCGGGTAATGGATGTCTGGACTGAGTGGGCCATGACACGTTGTTCGTTGGCTCGGGGTTGTCTTTAAAGCGATTCTCCGGGCGCCTTCGTCGACTTGTCTTTGGCACTGTTTCATTCGAGAAGTTGCTCAACGACCACGTGCTTGTTCTTTGTGTTGGCTCCTGAGAATTTCCCTCTTTGCCCTTTTCACATGTCACTGGCGTTCTTTGTGTTGGCTCCTGAGAATTTCCCTCTTTGCCCTTTTCACATGTCACTGGCGTCTTCTCATTTTCTTCGTTGTCCCCGGTGTCATTGATGTGTTGGTCTTTTCCTGTTCGTTGTTGGGGAGGGTCGGTTCGTCTTATGCGACCTATTTCTTCTTCACACTTACTTGGTGCTCGGATACCCATGATGTGGGTGTGATGTGTTCTCCTACTGGATGATGTTCCTTCAGACTCCTCTTCACAACTTGACGAAGAGTGTTCCCGCACCGACTTCCAGTTTTGACCATTTGGAGCTCTCCTTCTATAGTTCGTCTTCCTTACTCTCTTGTTGTGTAAGTTGCCATCTTGTCCAGGGGTGCTATCTGTCCCACTGGACGCTCCCCCCTCGTCAGACTTTGAATGACATCCTGAGGGTGAAGAACTCCTTGATGTTGTCCTTTGACTGATTGACTCGGAGTATAGGGCTCCCTCCTCGTCAGACTTTGAATGACATCCTGAGGGTGAAGAACTTCTTGAGGTTGTCCTTTGACTGATTGACTCGGAGTATTTCTTGTCACTGTGTCTCTCCCGTTGGCCAGACTTTGGATGATACCCTGAGAGTGAAGAACTCCTTGAGGTTGTCCTTTGATTAATTGACTCAGAGTACTCCTTGTCATTGTGTCTTTCCCGTTGCCTTTTCATTGGTCTGCCTTCCCTCTCTCTATTTTTTGTTTTGTCTGTTTTCCGAGTTTCATCTGTCCGGGCGACTTGATAATTTGCCTTCAGATTCGGGTCCCTTGATTTGTCTCTTGCCTTGACGTGCATTCCAATTTCAGCCTTCCTGATTATTTCTTCTAGCGACCACTTTCCTCGCAAGATCTTGAGCTTTGTGTCGGGGTTTGCGCAGCCTTCAATTATCCGGAGTCGAACTGCGTCCTCATCCGTAAAGGTGTTGAAGTGGCAGCCTTGTACCATGTTTTTCAACCGATTGATGAAAGTAGGCAGTCGTTCACCTGGTTCCTGCCGAGCTGTGTTGAAAGCGATGCGCTCTCGATCCACTTCCGCTTGTGCGGAGAGGCGGGCACATAGCTTCTCTTGGAGTCTTTTATAGATGTCTGTGTCTTCCTCGGAAAATGTTTTGATTGGGCATCGGCCCTCTGGGCCCACCAAATGGAGGAGCAGCATTAGACATTTTCTCTCTCTTTGTTCACCATTGGCGTCCAGGAAATCACTCAATGTGGCCAGCCATTTTTTTCGTTTGAGACACAGACTCCAGGTGTCCGTCGGCACCCCTGGTGGTGGTGCTTCAAAGCAGGGATCGAACCTTTGTGTTATTTCTTCCCCCGCCATAAGAGGAGGATTTTGATGGATCATATTCGCAGGGCGCGGGCTGTTCACTCGCCTTCGTGGTTGATCTTCTTTAGTCGAAACCTGCGGTCTGTCATGTGCTGGGACGTTGGCAATGCTTGTTTGGCCTTCGCTCGCACTCGTTTGGTGTTCGCTAATGCTTGATTGATCTGCGTGTATCAATGCTTGTGTCTCTTTGCATGGATCAATGCTTGTTTCTTTGCACGTACCAATGCTTGTTGATTCGCATGTATCAATGCTCGTTTATTTGCATGTACCAGTGCTTGTTTACTCTTAGCTGATACCTGTCTTTGCATGCACCAATGCTTGTTGACTTCCTTTTACCAATGTTTGTTTACTTGTACCAGTGCTTGTTTACTCTTGTGTTTGTTGTGTTGCTGTGGCTTTACTGTTGCCTTTACATGTCTCTTGCATTTGCTAATGCTTGTTAGGTTGTTGCTGCTTTATACCTGTCAATGCTTGTTTCTTTTTGGTTTGCCAAGCTTATTTGCACACCTTGCTTGCCTGACTCAGCAATGGCCGCTCCCCTTCCTTACATAGGGGATGTCTGTGGCTGCCTGACCTAAAGATGGCCGCCGCTATGAAATCTCGGCTCTCACGAGACTTGGCTATCTCTTTACTATTTCAGTCGTTCCACTCCACTCACCGGGTGCAGGGGCCTCTCCCCGAATGCAGAAGCTGTCGCCGCCTCCACCACAGCAGCGAACGGCACAGGCACGACCGGGGTGAGCTCCCGACGCCGCGTCCTCCGTCCCCTCCAAGGCTCACGCTTCAGGGGTGAGCTTTAAATTCTTTTTGTTTTTGGCGCGCGATCGCGCTAGCTGCGTTCTTCACAGCACTCACTCGCAGCCACTCCTTAGGCAGCAGGGTGACTTCAGCAGCGCCTCTCAGGCTCCTGGTCACCACACCTCTCCCGGTGGGCTCAGGGCAAGCTCCCGATCTCACTTCGCAGTGCGCCTGCGATGTCTCACGCATCGGGGGTGAGCTCTTCCTTCTTTTCGGCGCGAACAGCACTCCTGCTTCTGGGCACGTCCACGGGGCTTCCGCAGGGCCCCAGACATATTCTGGTCACCAGCACTATCAGTCAGAATCGGGGTGGGCTCCCGACTTCTCCTCTTCACCGACGGGCCAACTTGCACACATCGGGGTTGAGTGTCACTTTGGCGCTGGCGAGTGCTCCGCTTCAAATGCTCTCAGCGTTCACCAGTGCTCCTCTGCTGGGCTCTACACATCTGAAGGATCACAGGGCAGGTGCGATCACTACTGGCCTCTCGATCTGGGCGCTGGGCTCGTTTCCGACACTCGAGTCACAGCAGCTGTATCTTCTTGCACGCTGCAGGGGACAGGACGCCTTCCTTAGGGTTCTGTGGGTGGCAGGCTCCACCATCCCACCCTCGTCGCCAGTTGTCGTGTCTGGCTTGCTAATAATGACAGACACGTGGGTAGCTATTCACAAGCTTTATTTTACACCTCTTATCAGGTCCCTGTCCCTACTCTAACTGTCCCTGGTTCCTGTTCTCCGGCTCCTCCTGTTCCTGCTCCTCCCTCTGACTCCACCCCCCAACCACTAGACTACATCCCACAATACTACACACATTATCGCCGTTTTAGCGGCAGTTTCCTGCCACTAAAACGCCGATAATTTTAACGAGGTTCTTGCTAATATGCCCTGAAGTGCGGGTTCAGAATGACGATAAGGCAGAGAGTATGGAAGGATTAAGTAGAGAGTTTTATGAAGGAGGCTGCAGAGAGAGAGAGAGGCCGGAGCGTGGAAGGGGGGAGAAGACGGTAAGAGAGTGAAAGAAATGGTGGACTGAGAGGGTAGGCTAGAAGGTGGCAGAGAAGGAGAGGAAGAGAGGGAAGAGATATGAAGAAGACTGTATGGAGACAGAGGGCTGGAAGGAAGAGAGGGGGCAGAGGGTGGAAGAGAAGGGAAGGAAAGAAGAAAGAGTGATGGTTAGAGGGTGACATGGAAGAGGAAGGCAGAAAGAGAGCAGAAGGCTGTAGGGCTGGAGAGGAAGAGCGAGGCAGGGCCGGCCGTGGGATGGGCGAGTTGGGCCAAGGCCCGGGAGGACCAAGATTCCGTGGGGCGCAGCAGGGAGTGCCTGACTTAATGTTACGCAAACGGCAGCTCGTCCATCCCACTTGGTCGCAATCGGTTCCTGTTAACCGCTTCACCGCCGCGGACATTCCGCTGCTGTACGGGAAAAAAAAGATGCGTGTGTAGTTCAGACGGCACCCGGCTATTCTCCACACACGCCCACCGTGACTTCGGATGGCCGCTGGCCGTACGACGCATGGAAAAGGTTAAAGACATTGTAATCAGCCCTTAATGTACCTCAGCATAACTGTTAGCACCCCCTGCCCACCTCCCACCGTCTGCCTCACATCACAACAACCCCACGCAACAAACACAACATTTTTATTCCGCCCAGGGCGCAGTCCCGGTCAAACCGATTTAGGGAAGACGCTGGAGCGAGGGCTAGAAGGTGGGAGAGAAGGGAGGAAGAGAAATGCTAGGAGATGGGAAAGAAGGGGATGGGAAGACCAGGAGAAGTAGGGCTGGAGGATTGAAGGAAAAGGGGCAGCAGAGAGAGGAGTTGGGTACAAGGCAGGAGGAAAAGGCTGAGAAATTGAGGAAATGGAATGCAAATTTGGCTGGGAACTCTACAGTTGATGAAAGGGACAGAACACTTGTCAAACTCAGGGCGTGGTCAAATAATGGAACATTGAGGGAATAAGTATGAATCTGTAAAATGTTGTAATGTGAGCATGCCTTTGACTTGTGAATAAAGCATTTATTCATTGTTCAATAGAATTACAGGGAAAGAAAGAAAATAGACAGGGAGAAAGGTCAAAATATAAATAGGGGGTAGATGGACAGACAGAGTCAGGGGCTTAGCTCCAGGGGGGTGTTTGGGGTGTTAGACCCCTTACGCCCCTAGAAAATGGATTCTGTAGTAAATAGTTGGGTACAAATGCCATTTTTTGGCCGCCAGTCCAAACATATTCTATGTTCGATGAGAACCGTATCTGTGCAATTAGTTGGAAGCACCAATATATGGAGCCCAGTTCTGTATAGGACTTCCTGCTCATGATTTCTCAGCTCCATTTGTTTTTGCCTTGAAAAAGTCCGTAGGATGAAACACATGTCGGCTGCCAGCTTCTTGCAACATACAGTTAAGAAGGAGATAAGAAAATAAAAAGAAAGGAACATTTGGAATGGACTACCTCTGATTACTTTTGTGGTCATTTGACCCATATACTTTATGGACTGCTTTCCTGTGTGCCTCGGTATTTGTGGTTGTACAAATGCCTTTAGTTGGGTAATGTGAAGTGTCTGTTGGATTACACCTGGGATTTTTGGATGCCCACACTGCTGTCAAAAACACACACACTCTTGTCTATGTTTTGAAGGGCTTAAAAATGTTGATTTGTTTGAAAAATATTGCAATTTAAGTACCCGTGACAATCCACACGCTTTCCAGTGCTCCTTAAGAGCACTCAGGTTCTGCTTCTCATATAATGTGTTTTAACAAGATGTCATAGTGTGATTCTTGGTAAATCTGAGGCTCCTCCCCCACCCTAATAACACTGACCAAGCTACAACCCTGGACAGATAGATATTTATACAGATACGAAATCACGAAGATGGACAATCACACAGAAAGACGGACAATTAAACAGAGTGATTATTGGGCAAACAGACTTCCACACAGCAAGCCAGAGAGACAGAAAATCAGACAGGCATACATTCACGCAGAAAGACAAATACTACACAGCCAGTTAAAGAATCTCACAGACAGGCAATCATTCAGTCACACAAACAGTCACAAATGCAGACAGTCAAACAGGTATTCAAACAGACAGAACATTACAAAGATGGTCTCTGCTAACAGGTAATCAAACAATCACAAAGGCAGACAATCACTTCACATAGTCAATCACACAAAGAGACAAACACAGAGGCAAATCAATAGGCAGACAATTAGAAAGACGATCAAACAGCCAACTAACAGTTAAACAAGCAATCACCAAAGGCAGAGTGTAAGAAATGTGGTTACTTGTTGAGGGGGGTTAAACCCTTCTCAAGCAGCTACCACAATTCTTGTCAGGATGAAGTCACAAGCAAGCCCCAAATTAAGCTGTGCTCAACACTGTGGTAACTTGACACAGAGCAGTCAGACTCCATTTAGAGGCAATGTGTGAAGTATTTATGCAGCACTTCAAACAGTATTAAAATAAAAACAAAGCACAGAAAGGATCCACATCACATTAGAAAAATAGAGTATACTTTAATAAATAAAGCAAGACTAAAACAACAATCTAATCAGTAGAACAGGAGATATGCAATTTGAAAGATTTAGGTGAAAATCGCGACAAAAAGTCTAAAGCGCAATTCACGGCTAACTGGTCGTGTGAAACCCTCGGAAAAGTCACAAGTGTAGGCCTACCTTGATGGGGCACGGGTCGATACAGAGACCAGGTTAGTCCCGCTGAAATGTTGCCTTCTCAGTCAAGCGCAAAGATTCCTGTTTGCAGTGGAGGGGCCACGAGTTACAGGGAAGCGCCACAAACAGTCATCGATGTAGCGCGAAGACCAGGTCTGGCATCGCGGATGGTCTTCTCTGTAGTATGAAGACCCTGTTGTCATCAGGGGCGGGCAGGCTGAAGCTTCAGGGTGGTACTGAAGTTTCAGGATGGCGCTCTCTGCGAGCAATCAATACTGTAGCACAAACGTTCAGACTGACGGAACTTCGCTTTGGTGGGCTGTTTGCGGTTACGAAGAGCCCAAATACATCAGTTCACCTCCACTGAAGACACACCAAGGGTCCAGGGCCTGCGGGGCACCACTTGGGTGTCAGGGGCTTGCTCCAGCTGGATCTGGGTGTTTCTTCATGTGGTTTGGAGCCTATTATGTCCCTTTGGCTCTGAATAGGAAGCCAATAGACTAACCCTTGGAATCACTGTGGGAGTCCTGGGTTTAGGTGCTGGTCTAATCCCTCTGACTGAGGCTGAAGGGCAGCAGGGCAGCAATCCATCTAGGCAGCAGTCCAGCAGGGCAGAAGCCCATCAGAAAAACAATCACCAGAGTGGCCGTCTTGTCAGCAGTACAGCAGTCCTTCTTCCTGGAAGAGTCTCCACAGGTCCAGAAGTGTACTGAAGTTTTTGAGTGAGATGTTCAATATTTATACCTGGTGCCTCCTTTGAAGTGGGAGAAGCATCTAAAGGTTTAACATTAAAGTGCACAGGTTTTCTGCCTCCCCTGACCAGGCTCCAGACTAACTACATAGGGTATGCAGCCCTTCGTGTGGAAACAAGACAAAGCCTATTCAAGTGTATGTAGGGGTGTGCCCGGTTACAGCCTCCCATCCTGCCAGTGATTGCCCATCCAGGCACACCTAAGCTATCTATTGTGTGCGTCTGTCTAAGAGGAATACATGAAGCCCTAATGTCAGCTACACCCAGTCATGTAATCCAGAGACTAGTTGAGAGTCACTAAATGACTAAGGCAGGAAAATGTCATCTCTTTAAAAGTGCTGCAGCAACAAATGATGGCATTTTCAAAATTGGATTTTAAAACCTGACCTTACCATAAAGGAGGATTTTTCATTACAATCCCAAAGACACCAAACATGAACTGGTTACCTGTTCTCATTTGGAAGTTACAGCTTATTAAATGTAATAAGGTAACTTCAATGTTATTCTATGGGAGGGGTAGACCTTGCAGTAGTGAAAAACAAATTTAAGAGATTTTCACTACCAGGACATGTAAATCTTAACAGTACATGTCCTACGGTTTGAATGCAGTGCATTTTGTCCTCTGGCCTGTTCAGGGACTACCCTAGGGGTGACTTAAATGTATTAAAAAGGAAGGTTTGGGCCTGAAAAAAGGTTTAGTTTCCCAGGTCAAATGGCAGTTTAAAACTGTACACACAGGCTGCAATGTCAGCCATGAGTCATCTTTAAGGGCTACTTAAGTGACTGGCACAATTGCTGCAGGGCAACTAGTAGCATTTAATTACAGGCCCTGGGTACATTTAGTACCCCTTTCATGGGGACTTTTAAGTGAACTAAGTATGCCAGTTGTGGAGAAGCCAATGTTACTATGTGAGCACATGCACATGTAGCACAGGTTAGAAGTGGTAGATTGCACAGAGTACTAAGGCTAGTAAAAACAAGAGCAGAAAAAAATGGAGGAAAAAGGCAAAACGTTTGAGCGAAGACCACCCTAAGGCTGACAGGTCTAACACAGCTAATCAGATAAGCAGTCACACAAACAGATTGACAGTCCCAGAAACATAAACACAGAGAAACAGACAATCACACAGACAGGTAATCAAGCAGAAAGACATCTACAGATACAGATAATCACACAGGCAGTAAGACAGCACGTCTCTCAGAGAGACAGATCAGCAAAGGTAGATATTTGTTCAAGTAGACAAGGGGACAGATAATCAGACAAACAGACAGACATATTTGGGAAGTGTAGGAGAGTAAATATGGAGGTGTGATAGTCAATATTAGCTGAACAGACATTATGACCCATATTAACTGGGGTACTCAAGTTACGGACAAGTCACTGCAGATGCATCAGGGGCATTAGCTGACCAAGAGTTTTTTTATGAGCCATTTTCTTCAACTGGACCATAAACTATGCCTAGGCCAGTGCTTAATTTGAGTCGGTGGTTTCCAGTGCTCAGCACTGGCACATTCTTGTCAGCTTGTAACAGTTTGCCACATGGTGGCGGTGTCCTGTCTAATTTAGAGATGAGCACAATAACAGTTGTTTATTATTTCAATATACATTAAAAATGGCTATAGCCTGCCGTCCAAGCCATTCTTATAGCTTTGGGCCCGGAATAGGCTGTATTCTCACACTTGTAGGAGTGTGATGGTTAGTAGCTGTGTTGATATTGTCATTGTAAGTGCTGGCAGGGGCAAGGGGTGCTGCAAGCTGCAGTGCCGCCCTGATAGGACCCTGGCACTCACTTATATATATATATATTTTTAATGAAGCACTGTAAATAATTGGATACAGGTGCTTTCAGTCGGGTATGCGGAGGTGTCTGTCCGAGTTCACAAAAAATGTGTACACACAGAGACAAAAATGCACACACACATACGCACTATCTCTTTCTCTGTTTTGAAAGTCTTCAAAAATAAGTTAGCTTACAAAATATTGTGTTTTCCCTCACTTAGGGGCATATCAGCAAGGGCCGGAATTAAAATTATCGCCGCTTTAGCGTTCGTTTTCGGACGAAAAGCTACGATAATTTTAACGCCCTATTAGCACGGACACGCTAACACGTGACTCCATGCTTCTTCGCCCTTTCCCTTAATGCCCAGCATTGCATCTCTAATGAGATACAAAGTGGGCGTTCCTCCACAGGATAACGGGAGAAATGTCGCTAAGCGACATTTCTCCTATTATCAAGCCTCACGCAAAGAAGCACAGCGACAAGAAAAGTAGTGATAACCTCTGTTATCGCTACTTTCTTACGCATGCTTTGAAACTGACTTAGCCATGATATCCTACGGAAGATGGATATCATGGCTAAGTATGTGTAGCCCTATCAGCAAGCTATCGCCAAAAGTTGTGCGATTATCGCTGGATTTCCAGCGATAATGGCACAGTTGGCAGCTTGCGCTCTGAATTTTATTGCTTTGGAGATAAGCGTTCCAATCCGCGGACCTCTCCCATTCCATTCCCCCTTAAGTTCCTCCCATGTACCCTGCTAGTCATGTAGTGTATTTAAACATTATATGCCAGCGCGACTATTGGAAACTCTGAAGTCCCCCCCCCCACTTCTTACTGACCAAGCTACGCCCCTGGCTTTAGACTATGGTGTGTCTTCTGACAGGTCCAGGTGTATTCTGCCTGAGACCAAAAGGCACCGAGAGACCTTTAACTTTCTATTAACATAACTTTTTGCTACGAGGAACAGAAGTAAATAAAACATTTTCTATGTGAGCCTTGCACTCGACAGAACAGGCACACATTTCTAAGGAAATTGTGCAGGAAAGATAACCGGAGGAACACATTCTGTTCTCACATTTCTTATTATGTAATAAATATAGAAGCTTCTTCCAAGTAAAAATGAGAGATAGAGAAAAAAATGAAAAGAATATTTCATTTCGGTAATAACAGAACCACCTCATAAATTATGAATTTGTCTCCCAGGTACAGACTGTTCTTTAAAAACGGAGAAATCCAATTCTAGATAGTCAGGGATTTGGTTATTTCATTTTATTAAATACACAGAGAGCTGTGGAAGAGGCGCTACACAACAAATTCAACAGAGGAAAAACATGAGAATGTAAATGAAAGGGGTGCAACGACAGCTAAGACTGCAAACAGCAGCCTGGAGGTAGGATTGTAGAAAGGAGCAAAGAAGGGTGTAGCCAGTTCATCAATAATTGTCGAATTGGGTTAGAAAAACACAAAAGACCGCAGAAACCTAATATTTCCAAATAAAACAGAGCCACACAATATTTAAAAGTAAAGTGCAGATGACACTCAGTTTATGGCATGTTAAATATGAAACATCACAAGAAAGGTGATTTGTGCATCTTTACTATTCATTCGCCCTCGGATCTTTTGAGTTGTAATTATTCCTTTAAATTCAATCTCTGTGCTTCTTAGGTGATCTGGGGGCATATTACCAAGACGGCCATTTTCGGCCGCTAAGCGGCGATAATTTTATCGCCCTATTAGCAAGCTGTCGCTAACAGCAGTTAGCAACAGCTTGTAGGCGTTAGCGAGCGGTTTGGGGCCCGCTTTCCATGTCAGCGATATTTATTGCTAATGACATGCAAAGTGGGCGTACCCAACCTGTTAGCGACTGAAAGCAGTCGCTAACATCGCTATCGCCTATTATCAACGCAGGCGTAGCAATGGAGCGATGGAAATATTCGCGCTAAGCGCGAATATCTCCAAAACCTAACGCCTGCTCAGACCAGTTCTTAGCCTGTATATCCAATGGGAGTTGGATATTCAGGTAAGTCCCTATTAGCGATAATGCCTTAATATCGCTGGATTTCCAGCGATATTCACGCATTTCGCCACTATCGCCAGAAATGTTTTCGCTTTAGAGATAAACGTTGCTAATAGCACGTTATCTGTGCGATAAAATCCGTCGATGTGCGGCGATAAAAAAAATGTTGCTAAGCTTATTTAGCGAAAATTATCGCTAGTTGTTGATAATATGCCCCCTGGTCTTTAAAAAAAAAATTATGAAGGCTAGATCACAACTGAAGCAAACTGTCTGTATGGCAAATCTTAGCCTACATTTCTTTCACTAATCACATTATCAGATTGTGTGTGTCCTACAAGCAACCCATACATCATAATTCTGTTTTATAATCACCTTCAGCAGATCTGCTCTCTGCAGTGTCCATCAGACATCATTTTAACAGTGCTACATTAACTTTCATCCACAAAGGCTGTTTTATGTACACAGGGGTAGAAGAGGTTACTTAATACTGGCCAAACTTTCCATCTTTACACACTGACAACAGTCAACTCAATGAGAATGTTATGCTGGACTCTAGCATGAACGCTGGACTCTGAATCCAGACATTTACTGCTATGACAATTATGTTATTTCACGAATGGAAGCATTCAGTTTCCTGGTGTTCCCCACCTCTTCTAGGTACTCCAGAGACACAAGCAGTGATTAATTTGAGCCAGTTGTTTCCGGTGCTCGGCACCAGCACTTAATTGTCAATACCAGCACTTGTGATAGTCTGCCACAAGGTGGCACTGTCCGGCTAATTTAGGGATGACCACAGCAACAGTTAACTATTAATTCCCAAAATACATTAAAAATGACCATAAGCTGTCGGCTGAGCCATTCTTCGAGCTTTGGGGGCCTGAAATAGTACGAATTGTCAGAGTTGTAGGAGTGTGATGGTTGTAGTTGTGTTGTTACTATCACTGGCAGCATTGCAGGGCAATGTGTGGTGCAAGCCGCAGTGGCCTCCTGAATGGAACCCTGTCACTCATTGCTTTACAAATTAAGCACTGACACAGTGAAGCGGCAGAATGGTGGGTAATGGTCTACCATCTTCCTCCACCGTCCCTTCTAAGCCGGGGTTCTGGGCAGACTAGCGTTGACATGGGATTCCTTTTTTTTTTTAAAGAATTTTTTATTGTTAACAGGCTGACAAGGAAGAAATACATTAAATCATTAATGCGTATGTTAACAGACATGTATATATGATACGATAAAGCAAACAGGACATGAAAAAAGAAAGAAAAAGTACAATAGAAAAAGAAAATGATAAATTAATTCACTCATACAGATATGAACAAGTTATAACAGTTTCTTTCGATAGTCGGACAAAATATGTTATCCTAGAGACGCTGATTATCAGTTCATTAAAGCATGATATTTACCAATAACCCGATAAAAAGATAGAGCGTCATCCTTCCACAAAAGTTCCCCAATTTTTTTCATGTTTACTCAATGAGCGTAATCCCCTAATATTCGCTAAAGCTAGTTCCATTGAATGAATCTCGGTTACAAGTGCCCACCAGTCCCAGACCGTGGGTGAATCGGAGCAAGTCCAAGCTCTGGCCAAGGTTCACTTGGCACAAGACATGAGTATAGTAACCAAGGCTGCTTGTGGAAATAAAACGGGATAGATGTCTAGCAGAACTGAAGCAGCCGTTAATATAGGCAGCTGGATCTGCTTCATTTTCAAAACCTTCTGAATATCGCCCCAGAAGGCCTTAAGATTAGGACAGGAAAACAGCATGTGTGCCAGATTGGCTGCGTCGGTAAAACATTTGGAGCATTTTGTGTGATCGCTATAGGAATTATTAGAAGGCCATTTGGAAATTCTTTCCGGGGTATAGTATAGCATGCAGGTTGTTCTAAATTGTTGGAGCCTTAGACTAGATGATCCTACTTGCTTATTGATATTTATCAAGGAACTCTCTATTTGTTTTGATGTAATATTTGAACCCAACATTCTACTCCATTTGTCAGCTAATTTAGTACAATCGTTTGATTTGAGTTCGATTAGAAGTCTATATGCTTTGCTTATTACTGATTTATTTTTTATGGAATATAAATAGGTCCAAATATCGCAGTCAAAAACCTCCAGAACTTGTTTTTTATTAATCAGATAATCATGTAGCTGTAAGTATTTGTACCTCATGTTTTCAGGTAGGTCATATAGCAATTTAAGAGTGTTGAAGTCTAAGAGTCCTTGTGTGCCATATAAATCCCCTAAAACGCTAATTCCTGACCTAGACCAGCCATGTGCGATGTTGTCATTAAAGATACCTGGAAGACCCGGATTGCCCCATAGCGGTAGCTTTGAGTGAAAAAAACTGGTATTACAGAAAGTTAATATGTTGCCCCAGATCTTTATTATGTCCCTTGCGGTCTTGAATCTAACCCTTTTGTAGAAGTTGGGGTCGTTTGTTCTAAACAAAAACATATTTGAGTCGAATTTTAACATAAAAGAGTGGAAAAATAGCGCCCCTCCTCTGTTAAGTAGGGAGCGGAGGCGAATAACAAAAGCAGACCAAAAATAAAATTTGAAATCAGGAAAATTAAGCCCTCCCTCATTCGTATTATTTTTCATAAGATTCAGCGACCTTCTCGCTTTTTTATAGCCCCAGATAAAGCTACCGAGTATTCCATCAAGTTTTTTAAAGAACTGGTTATTTAGCGCCAGTGGGATGGATCGAAATAAATACACATATTTAGGCAATACCTTCATCTTAATTAGGTTGATTCTGCCGATTAAATTCAGAGGTAGTCTGTGCCACTTTTTTAATAATAGAATAGTGCATTTGGTTAGTTCATTGTAATTTATATCGTTAATTTCCTGTAGTTTAGCCGTTATTTTAACCCCTAAGTAGGTAGCAATTTTGCAGATCTCAGGTACCATGACAGCAGGAGTATAATTAGTTATAATTTGTGTCTTTTGTAGGTTGAGTTTGTAACCAGACACCTTCCCAAATTTCCCGGCCTCTAGAGCAATTCCCTTTAGTGCCCCGACTATATCTTCTGAATAGACCGCGATATCATCGGCGTATGCTGTTATTTTTAGCTCTTGTGGGCCTGATCTAAAGGGTACAATCTGGGTTTGGGACTGAAGAGCAAACAAAAAAGGTTCCAATGAGAGGGCAAATAAAAGAGGTGATAGAGGACAGCCCTGACGAGTTCCACGTTGGATTGAAAAGTCTGGAGAGGTCAGGCCCCCATAGCTAGTGCAGGCCGTTGGGTTGTCATACAGTGCCTGTATACTCCGCAAAAATAGTCCCCCGAACCCCATTTTGGACAGTACGCACCAGAGAAAGTTCCACCCCACTCGGTCAAAAGCCTTCTCGGCGTCTAATAGAATCATGCCGAGTGGGGTGGATTCAGTCTCTGCAAGATCGAATGCCGTAATGGCCATATTGATGTGTATTGTAGTATCTCTCCCAGTTATGAACCCATGTTGCTGTGGGTTAATAATTTGGGGCATAATAGGGGCTAATCTTGATGCTAAAATGTTTGCAAATATTTTTGCGCCGGTATTTATCAAAGAGATAGGGCGATATGACCCTCTCGCCTCCTTCGGCTTGTCTTTCTTCAGAAAAAATATTATTTTCGCCCTATTCCAAGATTTGGGAGCTTTCCCATTTGAACCTACAGATTGAATAACCTTCAGCAGTAAATATTCTAACTCCTCTAAGCACGCTCTGTATATCTCCAAAGGTATTGTGTCTTCCCCTGCCGCTTTTCCTACAGGTAGAAGAGCAATGGCCTGGTGTAATTCTGCCATAGTTATATCGTCAGACAGTGAGTCCATCTCTGGAATGTTCTGAGTGTTTATTGAGTGTTCTTCGCCATATTCCTGTATATCGACCAGATTAGACTCAGCTTCTGGGGTATATAATGTTCTATAAAAATCCGCAAATTGTTCTAATATATCTAGTGGCTGATTATAGATCTTGTTACCAGCCCCCCGAATATTTGTAATCGTGGATTTTGCTCTATCCTCAGCAACTTTATAGGCCAAAATGTTTCCAATTTTGTCCCCCCCCCTCGTATTGTGCTATTTTAAACTTATGTATATTGGCGCTACTTTTCTGAATAAACTTAGTTTTAACTTCGCTTTTTAATAAACCAAGTTTGAGGCCGATTTCTGTGGACGTTGATAAATTTAATCCAAGCGCTGAGGCCAGTAGCTCTTCCTGGGTGATTATTTTTTAAATCAGTGTGTCGTTTTGTTTTTTGCGTTCCAAATTTTGTCTAATCACATAAGCCTGAGTGAAACCCCTGATGCTTGCTTTGCAAGCATCCCATACCATACAAAGTGTGGCTGAATTTATGTTAATATCTATAAATTCTGTAAGATGTGATTTTAGCTGTGTCATATAGAGTATATTTGAGACTAAATGTCTGGGAAAGGAGAATGGTCTGGGAGAGGCCCTGATATGTACTGTCGTAACTATCAGCATTATTGCATTATGATCAGAGGAGATTCGGGGGCATAGAACCATGGAGCTAGCCTTCAATAAATTGTCACTTATTAGTGCCACATCCAATCTTGAACAGAGTTTATGAGGCGCGGAGTAATAAGTATACCCTGGTGTTTTTGGGTATAAATGCCGCCAAGCATCTTTGATATTGTGGATACGGCATAGATCAAGAATGGACGACCTCGTTTTGTGCATCCTTTGATAGCTACTAGACCTAGTTGTGTCTATTCTGTAATCCATGATACAATTAAAATCCCCCATGATAATGAGTTCTCCCTCCCAATCCAATAGTTTAATATTCAGTTGATCAAAAAGAATAGGATCATCTGTGTTGGAGCCGTAAACCACGCATAGAACATATTTGTGGTTCTCGAAGCTGATCTGCGCTACTGCCCATCTGCCACCCTTGCCACAGGAGGTTTGTATTGTTTCAGCCCTAAATCGCCTGTCCTTGAGAATAGCAACCCCTCTTGTGGAGTACCCGAAGGCGGAGCAAACTACAATGTCGTAGCCCAATTGATTGAGTAGCTTTTTATCACTCCCCGCAATATGCGTCTCGGATAAGAGAGCAACGTGAGGGTTGTGCAATTTTAGTTCATCTCTTGTTTTTACTATTTAGCCCTGCTACATTCCAAGCTAAACACTTAAATTCATACATTTAGGAAAAAAAAGAAAAAAAGAAAAGAACCGTAAACCAATCTCTGGGTGTCCAAAGTGTCCAAGTGTCCTAGTAAGTCTCCTATTACTCATACCATTAGTATACAAATCGAGAAAAACAAAAATGTCCTCGCAACGTTCTACCCCATCAGCCTGAAAGCAAATTTTGCTAATTCCCCCCCCCCCCCAGCCCCCCATCTTACGGAGAAAAGCAACCCCCCTCCCCCCTAGCTCTTACCCCGGCCGGGGAAGAGCCACCCTTCCGCAACTGCTGCCGCTGGAGAGGCAGCCTGAGTGGCAGGTCACCTTAAGAGGCCCCCTCCCTCCCTCTATCTTTAACAGTTTACCAGTTTAAGCAAAAAAAAAAGAAAAAGAAAACTAAATATTTTTTTTCTAATTCTCAGTGATGCATAAATGGACCCCCTCGTGCAACCAATGTTTCTAGATACAGAATTTTCCAATGAAGTTAGCACTTTGAGCATATAATTAGAGCTAATCCTTTTGGACTAATTTTTAAATCTAGCTCTTGCCCGCACTGGTGCTAGCTAGATACGCTTCTGCTTCTTTTGCATCTGTAAAGAAATGAGTACGTCCATTTTAATGACCTTGAGACGGGCAGGTTCTTGGAGAAACGCCTGGCCCCCGCTAGACTTAATTGGATCTATCAGTTTGCGTAGCATCCACCGTCTGTCCATAGTTTCTTTAGTTAAATCAGAACGAGCAAAGATTGAGAGTTCACCAATAGCTACAGGGGTATTAGGACGAGCTCTCTGCCAAACTGCGTGACGCAATAAAAAATTCCCCCAAAAATTTAGAAAGGGACGTGGAAACTGATTCTCCCTGTTTCTCTTAACCAAAGGCAGACAATGGGCTCGCTGGATCTGTGAGTCCCAGTCCCAGTCCGCTAAGTCTGGGAAAGCTTTCTGAAGCAGCCCCACTAAATAGGCCCTCGGATCAGATCCCTCTGATCCCTCCGGTATCCCAAAAAGTCTTAGATTAGATCGTCTCTGTCGATTTTCCAAATCTTCAACCTTCATTTGGAGCATTGACAGCTGAGTCTCATGTTTGTCAACTGCAAACGTCGTTTTTGTGCTCGTTTCCTCAATCTCGACCACCCGTTGTTGTAGTTCAACGATATCCTGTGAGATCCCCCCGAGTTTGGTAGTGAGTTCCTGTAAAGAAGAGTGTACTTTGCTATTGTCCTCCCTCAGTTGAAGATAATGTTCCTGCGCTTCAGCCTGTTGATTGCTCAGTAACTGGAGTAATATGTCAAGTGGAGAGGAATCACTTGATTCTTGCCTTTGGCTTTGTCCCTCTTTAGAAGCACTCAGGTGTTTATCTATCTCTGGGTTAACTGAAGGAGGTGTCGATACAAGAGAAGGGTCCTCAGGGGAGAGGAGGGTGGCATTTGTCGCTGAAGTAATGACGATTGCGTTAGGTTGTGGAGTTTCAGCTTCCAATATTTGTGAATCAGCCACAAGTTCTTGCATCGACAGCAGTGCTTGATTGGTTAACCCGTCCAATGACGGGTTAGGTGAGATGGTTGGGGCACTGTTTTCAAAAGCAATAGGGCTGGCGATAGTACAGGACGTTTCTATGGTAGGCATTGTTTCTGTGGGACTGGCCTCTGATAGTCTTAGTGTCATATTTTTGACTAAACCTTTTGCTTCAATCCATTTTCTCAAAGGACTTTTGTCCAGAAGAGTCTTTTTCGAAATTTGGTTATTGTTTGCGATGGGCCGGTTTAATATGGCACTAGCCTTGCCACCTTTCTTTGTCTTAGTCTTATTTTTGTGTTTGCGCCCTCTTTTTGCTCGTGTTTTTGTCATGTTATCTATGTGGTCATCCTTCTCCCCCTTCTCGCCCAGCCCATCTTCTGTTTCGGCGTCAAAATCCTCAAAGGAGCCTTGTTCGATGAATTCAATAGACTCAGTATGTTCCATAAGTTCGACAGGTTTAATAGGCTCCTCACTTTCCTCTGCTACCCCGTGTGTCTCAACTGCAGGGACGGGGGTAGCTGGTTCAGTAGAAGGTAATAACCCCGTAATGTCAGTACCCACTCCTCCTGTCAAAACCTGTGCGTCTGTTCTCACATCAGGACACAAGTTATCCACTATTCCAACCTTTAAGACAGTGGCAGGTTCACTAGTCTGAATCAATGACGATTCTATTGAAGAGTTACTATGAGTCCCTTCCAAAACCGCAGGAGTGTTGCTGCTCTGTGAAGTTAATTGGTTGTGCCCCACAGTATCTAATGTTTTTTCAACCTCTAGAGCGTGAGGCGCCCCGTCTATTTCGCCCCCAATCGGCCCCCCCTTCCTGCCATTAGTTTGGCCACCGACTTAGTTATAACTTTAGTTGCAGTCTGACCAGGTTTCTTAGTGTTAGTGAGTGTGCCCGAGGGTAAATTAAATGGTCTCTGTACCTGTCTGCTGGTATCTCCACTCTCCTGGTGCAGATCTCCCATCGCGTTAGGCGCCGTAGCTGACGAGGAAAGTGCTTTCTTTACCTTTTTCTCTCCCTCTGCAGCAGCGCTAGAAGTGTTCTCGAGTGTGGTGTTGCCGACGCCCCCAGTAATCGTGGTGGCTGGGGGGAGTGCAGCTGTTGCCGTGGCTTGTGAGATTGGGGCAGGGGGGGGAGAGAAGGTGCTGCAGCTCCTGCCGGTTGTCTGTTGTTCCGTGTCGTCCGTGGAGGGTTCTTCGGAGACATCCTCCTCAGCCACCAGGTGTGTGATGCACATAGATTGAGACCTAACCAGCCGAGCCCTGAGCTCCCAAGCAGGCCGTGAATCGTCCGCCTGAAGAGCTTAGCTGTGTCCGGGAGCCGGAGCATCGGTAAGGAACGCCGCCAATATCGCCGCGTCAAAGTTCCAGAAGCTTATTTGTGAGCGTTTTCTTTCTTTTCCAAAAACCCCCGCTGCCTTTCTGGGGTCAGACACGAGGCTTAACACCGCTTCTGCATCGCTTCTGCATCGCTATCATTTACTCCGTAAGGGGGAGAGAGAGGAGCCTCCAGGTGAACTGCTCAGCGCAGATCCTCACTCGGCCATCTTGGATCTCCGCCGGAACCCCCTCCGCCATGGGATTCCAGGTAACTTTCTCACAGAGCTTGTCAGCATCGACTCTCTGCCCCAGAGGAGAGCTTAGAGCACACCTTCTGTTGGGATGAAGAGGGAAGATGTTGTAGAAGGTAAAGGATGTGGTAGGACGTCAGGGATTTAAAAAATAAGATTGGGATGGGTCACAGAGAGTGTTTTCAAGGTTTGTGTGGATGTATTGAGTGACACCAAGTATTGGGAAATGCTTTCTTTCTCTGAGTAATACATGGAACTGTAGATTTGTAGCTGTCACTAATGTGGAGTTTTTTCAGTTTCAGTTTCAGTTTATAAACTTTATTTCAGTTTGTTAAAAAAAACCATAAAAGTTAGCCAACATATAAAAATGAACAAGTGACAACAGCCATAATATTAATAGCAGTGGAGTTTTTTACTTAGAGGTACAAGTGACATATAGATGTCAAGCTTCACTATCATTGTCTGTTTGATGTCACTTGGCACCCCTCATGAAAAACAATCTTCTTATTGACATCAAATCATCTACAATGCAATATATTGCAATGGGTGCAATTGAAGTGAAAGCCAGAGTAAAAAGCAAAAAAATATAGAATGTGTGTTGTAGGAGCTAGATGATAAAGACGATGGATAGAGAAGTTTATGTAGAGGCAGCAGGTAGTAAGCCAGGTATCACAAGCACAACTAAAACAAAACACTTCCACATTTTTAACACCCACACACAAAACGTAACTAATCACATTGAATTAACATAGAGCACACATATAATGGCAGTATAAATACATTACTTTTCAATATTTTATATATAGTTATTGGGTCTTATTAGGTTTAATAAGGGGAATGAAATATACAATCCATAACATCAAAGATTTTCCAAACAAGTAGCAGAGAACAACCACAGCCAGTACCTATCTCTCAAATGTCCTCTGATATCCTTTATACACAGCAGAAAAAAAACAAAATAACTACACATAAACACCCACACAAAACACAATTAGTCACATTGAATTAACACAGAGCGCACATATATCACCAGCGTAAGTAAATAATTACTTCTAAATCTTTTTTATTACCCCTTAACAGGCCTTGTCAGATTTGTTTATTGTAAATTTTTGTATTGTTATTTGCTTACAACATTGCTGATTACAAACGACACTTGTAAGTTTCAGATTATACATTGTGCAAGGGCCTTGCTAGATTTAATAAGAAGCATGAAGCACACATTCAATAACATCAAAGATTATCCAAACAAGTAGCTGAAATGACCACAAGAAGTATCGTAGTATCTTACATTGTACATAAAAGATCATTAACTTGAATATTTACGTCATGGCAAGGGGACTAGCATTTTTCTATAAGATCCTGCATGCTTTCGAGAGGAGAGATTGTGAAGTCTAACAAAAATGAATGTGTCCTCATGTAATAAAACTGCTGATGTGTAAAGCGCTCTGATACCCAATATCTTCGGGTCTAGTACGCGCTATATAAAACTCTTTAAGAAAAATACATATATATATATATATATATATATCCAAGCAAGACTCCTCCAGCAGAAGAAGAAGAGACCACAAGTGGGGACGTTCTGGAAGCCTTTATTCGGAACACAAAACCACGGCAAATGCATTTCGGCATATTTTCAAGCCTTCCTCAGTGCCTAGAAGTGTTCACAGGGTGTGCGATGCAAATCATGGTGTAAAATACCCAGCTGCACCCTGTGTGTGAGCGATAGCTCCGCCCCCTTGATGATGTAAATTGTGGCAAATGGAATATCGCCTACAAGTCCCAGAATGCCATCTTCAGGTAAGAAAATGTCCGGGAGGGAGGGGGACGGCATCACATAGTTAACAAAGGTTAATGTGTCTCCCAAAATAGATGCTTCCTTGGGTCCCCAATACCGCATCAACCTCCAATCCTCCGGGCCAAGTGGAGGCAGGGGCATCGGGAAAATTTTCCACATAGCCCGCCGCCCAGTTTCTCCCGAGATCGATGGTGGGTTGTGGTGAAAATCCAGTACCCTGGAGCACAGCAGTCCGTCGAAACAGAAGCCAACAGCACCACAGCCACTTATATATATATATATATATATATATCAAATCCAACTCCTTCTCACAAACGAGCATAGGCCACAACGGGGGACATTCAAGGAAGCTTCTTTATTAGCACTAGTATGGCGAATGCATTTCGGCAAAGTGTTGCCTTCAGCGCCCAGGTAATTTCAAGAGACTACCCACATGATCGGAAATCAGTCCTGCAGCCCTCTTATCCATGTCTGAAGGCTCCGCCCACAAAGATAACAGCCCACCTGTCGCAGTTCAAGAAGTGGTCGTGGACTGCAACACCCAGAATGCAACAGTCGGATTCCAGGTAGGTATGTGTGGATCAAATATTACACCTGATGGTCGGGTGTATATATATATATATATATATATATATATATATATATATATATATCCTGGACACTCGAACCACCTCCAACTACCGCCGTGGCGGTTTGGCGAGGAAAGAGACGCAGACCACACAGTTTAAGGGCAAGAAATGTTCCGTTTATTCGACCCCCAACACAACGCGTTTCAAGCCCTGGAGCCCTTGTTCACGTGTATATATATATATACGCCCGACCATCAGGTGTAATATTTGATCCTCCACGCTGTATCCCTACGGCACGTCACTATAACTTCACCAAGCATCTCAAAGTTTCTCCCATTTCTTTGGACAGCCCCTACTCTGGTAGACCACTTGTTTAAGTTCTCCGACTCCAATCCACATCTACCACCCAGTTTGAATGAGACGATTCCAGGGATGACTTTCAGCCACTTCCACTGTTCTCCTCCCGTGAACCTACCACTGTGCTTCAGGATGCTCATCCTGGTGGCCGCGGTTGTCCACAGTTGGTGAGTCAGCTGATAAAAATAAAACTGGTGTGTCCACTATGTAAGTGTGAATAACAATGGTATTTTGTTTTATAGAGTTCTTCATAGCAGACCTCTGAAATTTTTAAATGATGCCCTCAGTGTTCCAACTTCGAAAGGATGGGTGGCTGAGTTGACCTTTTTGGGATTCAGACTTGTAACCTGCCGATCACAGGAGATGTCCACGTCTGTTCCCTATCCTATGACCCTCTTGCCATCTTTATGGTACCTCTATAACTATTGCTAGACAACGCATGAATGCGGCTCTCGTTGGATGTGAGATTCTGTTGTCATCCTAACCATTAGCTAGTGCCACAAGGTTGGACAAGTGCAGGCCATGAATAGTCCTTGAGGTGTGCTTGGTTCTGGACTGCTTGCCCTTTAGCTAACTAGAATGAGAGTTTCAGGTCCAGAACCATACAGTCCTGCAACATAAACAGTTCTAGGATTTTTACAAGGATCTTACGATGTTCTCGACTGATCAGGAAGAACGGCTTGTAGTGAGAGTAGTAAACGTAATATGCAAATCTTGGCGATCGAAGGAGAGGTCACTGTCAAATACCACCCAAATTCCTTACACATCATTGGGACCGGGGGGTTGTGGTTTTTCACTATTGGGAGTCTCTGTATTGAGTCTGTTGCCTGACGAAGAAGGGAGTTTTCCAAAGATGAGAACTTCAAAGTGAAGGCGGAGGGAGAAGTTTTTCAACTTTCCCCTACCCTAATTTGTACTGCCAGTCCTTCATTTACAGACTCACCATTGGTTCTCCTGGTTCTTGAGAGGATTAAAACTATAATCACAGTTTCGCAGTACTGTTATGTTATAATATTTATAGAGCGCATGGCTGTGTCAGCCAAGGGGCGTCCCAGTGCTAAACTCAGAGAGAAGATAGGACACCGGGCAGAAGAACGCCACAACTGATAATTCAGGCCACAGATGAGTCTTTATGGCTTTGCGAAAAGCTACATGATTGTGAATGCTTCTGATGTTCGCTAGAAGGGAGTTCCAGAGTATAGGGGCCAAAGCTCAAAAAGAGCGTCCTCCGGCTCCGGCTCTCTTGACACGTGGAATGGCTGCCAGATGCTGACCAGCAGAGCGCGGAAGACGAGAGGGCGTATAGGGTATTAGAAGGTTAGCAAGGATTTCAGGAGATTTGGCGTTATGCATACGGTGGGTAATGCAAAGTGTTTTAAAAAGAACACGCTTCTCCATAGGGAGCCAATGGAGTCTATTGATGAAATCCGAAGTGTGAAAATCCCTGTAGCCCACATAAACACATTGTTGTGGTAAGCAAATGTTCATAAGTTTATTCAACACACAGGTTTTGGGGAACTTACAGGCAATCAGAGGGTCTGTGGTGCAATAGAGTTAACAGCCCATTCTGAGGAGAACACGCGCTTGTGATAAGCAACATTTATCATTGTCTGCCAGGCCTGAGGTCCCTGAGGTGAGGACTCTGTGTGGTGCCTCTGTGTTGTGGGCCTTCCATGACACCAATTTGTGTTTTTTTTCTTTGTGTACATGCTGTTCTGTCTTAGATGTGAGTGCCCCTTGAAAGATGCAAGCAAATCTTATTATGTGTCCTTCAGCTAAAAATCTGAGATTGATCATAGATGAGGGGAATCTGTTTGGACTATCCTAGTTCCCCAGATTGTATTTATCCCAAAGGTGGAGCCCTAAGGGGGAGGGGGATGGGTGTTGGAATGCTTCCACTAAGCCTGATCTCTTGCACTCAGAGTGCAGAATGTGTGTTAGGGAGGCAAAGGAGAGCGGAAGGGGCGGGGTGGAAGCTGATTGGTTCCCTAGCTCTGCCAGCAACTTTTTTTTTCCAAGAAAAAACACGGTCCAAGGACAGGGCAGGCAGTAACATGGCTAGTTGGAGACAATGAGCTGGTTCTTGGAAGGCATTACATTAGTTCCTGCTGTCATCACGTACAACAGCGGACACAAGCCATTCATCATGTTGGCGCGCCAGCGCGTTCAACACTATGCATTCCTTTGAAGGCGAAATAGGTAAATGAGAAATATCTCTTTGTTCCATCAGCCATGTGGAAATGTACTTATTTTCATGAATAAATGCATTTTAAAACAGAGCGGATTCATGACTTTCATTGTGGGATACAAATTCCTGCGGGAAATATGCACTGCGGCTTTAAAAACGAGTGCCCTTAGGAAGGGAGAACATTGAAGCCGAAATCTCCAGACAAGATTGCAGGCTGGCCATCTTCATGAGATACTTTTTGGCATGCTTGCTTTTGTCATTCAATTTGGTGGACTCAGCTCTTTTTTATTGGTACATTATCCGTTCTCTCTCATTGTCTATCACCCTCGTGAAAACAAGAACATATTTGTGTGCATTGTAATTGTTTTTAACTCATTTTATGACATTTTACAGCACTCATCTAACTTTCCATCTACTTCATAGAGCTGAAAGAAGTGATGTGTTTTTGTTTGGTATTCATTGCATTCTTAGCTGCTTCTCTCACCCCAACAGAGCTGTTTGGGTATGCAAGGTTGAGAAGGAAGGGATACAGGCAGAAAGGGCACATGAAAATGATCTGATTACTGTGGATGAAGTCATTAACAAATTAATAAGGGCCTTATTACGATGTCGGTTGGAAAGCAATCCAACCGACTTGTAAACATTTCCGACCAAATCAGATTCCGGGTGTCCTACGAACAACTACGATGTTTCCGAACACCATTCAGTCGGAGTCCTATTGACTTCAATGGGAGACTGTGTTCTGACTGACAACACAGGCTCCTATTGAAAGAAGGGGTGATCTTGGAACGCTTTGCACCCTGTGGCGTTCACCCCTTGGTGCCTACCAAAAACCATGCATTGTTGGAAAGAGGGGTCCCATGGGTACCTCCACGGGCCCCAACCAGAGGTCTCCTGATGAATGCTACAGGCCCCCAAATTCGGTACTGTGTTGGGCCAAACCAATTTGAAAGGGCTGTCCGAATCTGACATCGTAATGAGTCGGTCGGAAACGCGATCCATAGACCTGTACGATTCGGCTCTGACCAACTTTGTTTTTCCAAATGGCAATCAGAACCGAGTCGGAATGACCGAACGGTTTCCGACTATAATAATGTTTCCCAGATGTTCGAAAACTTGGGTTCCGAATCGGATTCGGACAAACCAAATGCCGTTTAGAGCCCTTCCGACCGACATCATAATGAAGTCCTAAGTCATCTTTGAGTCTTAGGGCCTTGTTTAGACTTAGGTGATAATGAAAAGGTCCCCAATTTCACAAAATAAATCTGAGGCAGGAAATTAGCACACTGTCTGACTTTTTTCTACGTCAGGAAGATGTTAAACTAAATCCCACTGCTGGGTTCTCTTGTGACTTAAGAACTTAGGACCTGATTAAAATCTTGGCGAATGGTTCACTCCCTCACAACGGTGATGGATATTCCGTCCACCGAAACATAAATCCTATTATATCCTATGGGATTTATGTTTCGGTGAATGGGATATCTGTCACTATTGCAACGGAGTAACCCGGTTGCCAAGATCTAAATCATGCCTAAAGTCCAGAAGTTGGAGGGTTTTTCATTGTCACCCAACTCTGCATCAGCCCCTTTGATGATCATTGTACCTGGAGGAATCATCCCAAGTGGCTAAGAAGCCACAGGTACCAGTGTTAGATGTACGGCCTGTTCGTTCAGGGTGCACAGCTTTAACCGACAATAATAAATCAGAACTTCTTTCTTTTGTGCCCTGTACTGAAGTGGACATTCTTCTGTCAGACCAAGCATAAGTAACAGACGTGTAGTGAGCAGGGTTCTGGTAATTTCAAAGAGTTGATCATTCATTTTGAAAGCACTTACTTGTGGTTAACATAAGTGTAAATTACTACAGTGTAAGTTGTTATGATGTGATAGTCAGGGGAGACTGGACAAGGGACATGTTACGGAAAAAAATGCAGAGAAGGCGTTTCTACGAGCTCATCCGCACCAACTCTTCTTATGGTCAAGCAATTTACGGAGGGTTACAAACATCAACAGACATGTCCTCCTTCAAAGGGGCACTTTAAAGGTCAAGCAAACCGATTTGTGTAAGCACTTTATCTTAGCACTTCATACAACCTAGAAAAGGTTTTCAAATATTTTACAGAAAGTACTGAACAGCATGTCCACTATTCCAAAAATAACATTAGAACTGCTACCCATAGTGCACATGTTGTGACAAAATCACTTAAATGTGAGAAAAAGGGATTAGAATGAGTATTGAAAGGCCTTGGGATCAGATCTATTGCATGCCTTCAAGAGATGAGACATGTGGCCTTATGGATAGCCCAATACAAGGTCAATGGCCTGGTTGTCACACCATGCCAGCCACTTTCCCAGCAGGCACCTTCTCCTGCTCTTCATCTACTGCTTCTCAGGGATCACAGGTAACAGGCCTAGTGGGTGCAGAATTATCTAGGAATGGACTGAGAGGTCTTCAGTACTGCTTACAATATTCTTTAATAGTGAGGAGGTGATGTCCGCCCTGATGCCCTTTAGTGTCGGCACTGATACTTGACATGTACAACCCAATCTAGGTGATCGGGTGAATGAGTTGGATTATTCCGTAAACTAAACAGGAAAGGGTCTATTCAATGTCCATCGCGGATGTGAGCTTGCAATATCACAAGAGTTCGCCCAGATTTTGCCATCCAAATATTCTGTTTCTGGAAATTAGAATGGAAGGTTGTAAAAAAAGATATAGCTCCATAAGTTCAGTGAACATCACCTTTCAATGCTTTTTCCAGAAGATCTGGCTGAAAATTTGTTCAACACTTCCCAGAGGATGTGAACATTAGAATTCAGAGTACCAAATTCTGGCATGTCGGCGGGGTATACCCATCATCACTCAGGGAACTGTTCGGAACTGTTCGGTGGCATGTGACGGCAGATGGACCTCTGCAACATAGAAACCTGGGAGAGTGTGGATGAACGACTGAGAGGTTCTTTGAGCAAATAGAAAGTGTACTTTACTGACCCTCTCCAGTGAATTAATTTTTGTTATTAAATGAATATCAGGAGAGTAGAGAGCTAGCCCTACATATGTTCTTAGATACGTATCTTCAGCTTTCACAACAGAAGTGATCCAGAGAACCATTTTAGGTCAATATTGCACAGTCTACCTCATTGGCACTATTGTGCAGACAGAATATATTAAATATCGTCCTTGTACCTTAAAAGTGACTAAAACATATTAGATTTTTTAATGTGGTAATTTATTTAAAATATGTTTGTTGTTTTTTTATTGGAAATCGTTAAGTAAAGAATTGTCAAATAATTTTCTGATTACAGTTAGGATTTTTAATATATTTTGAGGTTTACTTGTAATTATTATTGGAAGTATAGGAAAATATTTCCACTTAGGGTATTTAAAAATGTCAATTATGTATTAAAATATCTGTATATATTTAAAACATATGTCTCGTTAGTCACATTATTTCATTTGATTTTCAAAATTGCAAAGTATTTAGCCTTTAATTGTTCTAAAATATATAAATGTTCTAACTCTTTAATTCTAATGTTCTAAATGATTTTATTCAATTTGCATCAGTCATAGAACTACTGCCAAGAATTATACTGTATTAGTCATGGGCCCTTATTAGTTGTATTGTTTTTGTATAGACATTCATCTTGACTTGTCGACAACACTGGAACTGCCCCAATCATGCCCGTGCACTCTGAAATTGTGTATAAGGGGACTGTGTCTCCTTCATCGGCAGCTGCCTCTGAATGGGGATGGTGGGGCGGGGGGGAATGGATAAAAATAAATTGACTTTCTACTCCGCGCCACCGCACGCCTCTCCTCCATCCTCTCCAGATCTGCTGCAAGCACCGGAAGCACACAGGCTTCCTCACTCTCATAGCCAATCACGACGCTGCATGAGCAGCATCGTGATTGGTCTGAGCAGCCTGTTTGGCCACTCACGCTGTGCCTGGGAGGCTGGGCATGTTCTCCATGGGGCTGTGCACACAGCCCCTTGGAGAGCAAAAGGGCCAGCCAAACCATCATGCGCACTTAGAGGAGTGCAAACCACCCCACACTCTGCTCTGGCGTAACAGAACCCAGCCCCGCCCGACTCCGAGTGCCGCATTGAAAAATAAAAGGATATTAACGTCTTGCTATTATCATTTTCTTTTTCTTTATGCACTGCTGAAATAGTAGTGGGGCGACGCTCCTCCGCCTTAGCGGAGAAGCCGCCACTGGTCTCCTTACTGGGCCTTCTGTGCCCACCCGGTCTCATGACCTGCAGTCCATTCACACAGCGGTCTGTGGCTCATCATTATTTCCTGATCAGTTTGTTGTCTCTTTGCAGTACTTACCTTTGTAATAGGGTACATAGGGAGGTAGCATTGCAGTTGTGCAGCATTGTGACCCTCGTTGTTGCTGGTCTGTCATCTCAGAAGAAGGTGATTGACCCTAACTTGGGCTGAAGGTCAATTGTATCAATTTTTACTGACCCAAAGCCCTTCCCTGTATGATGTTTCCTATGTTGACGGTAAGTATGCACACAGTAACCTGCTGGGTCACAGCCAGAGGATCAATGCAAAATGATGGCCCCCCAGCAGAATGGGAACAATGGGGGTCCCTGAAAAGTTGCCCCCCTCCCCCGCCTACACCGCAGGAGCCTCTGGGTAAAGCAGAGTGGCAATCCAGAGCGTTTAACTATTTCTTATGCCATGCCATTGTAGGCATTCTGCAAGGAATTCTGAATGGCATGGCCTAGAGGGTGATGGGGCCCCCTTCCAAAATAAGAAACCCTGGGGGTCCCTCGCACCGTGGGGGCCACAGAAGCCTTTGTTACGCCCCTGGTCACAACTCTTTCACTTTTCTCACTTGAAACATCTACTCCTATACTTCACTTCTACTCTGGGCCTTTATGATTCTTTCTGCAATCTACAAAAAGTCTCACCAATAGTATTTGCCCCAGAATGCTTTTATGACTGTGTTCTTATTTTCCAGTGTTATTTGCCATGTCGTTTCAGGACTCAGGAGGGTATCTCCCTGTAACTCGTGTGATTCTCAGGACTTCTGGGGCCCTATTCACAAATCTGCCTGGGCACCTTATTAAAATCTGGTATTTTCATTCATATTCACCTAGGACCACCCATACATTGCTGCTCATCACCAGTCAAATAAATAGAAACTCAAGATGTCACAGACCTCTGCTGGGAGATGTAATAAGAGACGTGTTCTCTGTTTTATTAACTTAAATCATCCAATGTCATGTTTAATTGAAAGCATTCTTCAAATATCATGGCTGAAAAGACACCTTGTTTGCTTTAACTTTCTAAAGCAAATATTGTGTCAAAATATTATTAAATGTAGCAGACAGAAGAGGCATTATGTCTGGAAAGTTGGAGTCCTAAATGGGCTTGACCATTTCCAAGCTTTGAGTACGGTTTTGAACCCTGGCTTTCTCTCCTGGTGCTCTGACACTCAGGGCTTTGCTGTCCAAGCCATGCCCGCATGCATCATATCACCTGAATCAGAAATTCTAAACTAGTAGGATATTAAGTATGTTTAATGCCTCAAAATACGTTTTCCTAGATTGCCATGTTCGAGTGGTAGATAGATAGATAGATTGGGTGGATGATAGATAGATAGATAGATAGATAGATAGATAGATAGATAGATAGATAGATAGATAGATAGATAGATAGATAGATAGATAGATAGATAGATAGATAGATAGATAGATAGATAGATAGATAGATAGATAGGATGATAGATAGATAGATAGATAGATAGATAGATAGATAGATAGATAGATAGATAGATAGATAGATAGATAGATAGATAGATAGATAGATAGATAGATAGATAGATAGATAGATAGATAGATAGATAGATAGATAGATGATAGATAGATAGATAGATAGATAGATAGATAGATAGATAGATAGATAGATAGATAGATAGATAGATTGATTGGGTGGATGACAGATAGATAGATAGATAGATAGATAGATAGATAGATAGATAGATAGATAGATAGATAGATAGATAGATAGATGATAGATAGATAGATAGATAGATAGATTGATTGGGTGGATGACAGATAGATAGATAGATAGATAGATAGATAGATAGATAGATAGATAGATAGATAGATAGATAGATAGATAGATAGATAGATAGATAGATAGATAGATAGATAGATTGATTGGGTGGATGACAGATAGATAGATAGATAGATAGATAGATAGATAGATAGATAGATAGATAGATAGATAGATAGATAGATAGATAGATAGATAGATAGATAGATAGATAGATAGATAGATAGATAGATAGATAGATAGATTGATTGGGTGGATGACAGATAGATAGATAGATAGATAGATAGATAGATAGATAGATAGATAGATAGATAGATAGATAGATAGATAGATAGATAGATAGATAGATAGATAGATAGATAGATAGATAGATTGATTAATTGGGTGGATGACAGATAGATAGTTAGATAGATAGATAGATACATAGATAGATAGATAGATAGATAGATAGATAGATAGATAGATAGATAGATAGATAGATAGATAGATAGATAGATAGATAGATAGATAGATAGATAGATAGATAGATAGATAGATAGATAGATAGATAGATTGATTGATTGATTGGGTGGATGACAGATAGATAGATAGATAGATAGATAGATAGATAGATAGATAGATAGATAGATAGATAGATAGATAGATAGATAGATAGATAGATAGATAGATAGATAGATAGATAGATAGATAGATAGATGGATAGATGGATGGATACATTGATAGATAAATGGACACATGGATAGATAGATACATGGATAGGTCGACAGACAGGTACATCCACGGGCAGATAGATACAATTGCTGAACGGATAGACAGACAGGTGGATAAGATGGATGGATAGAGAGACAGACAGGGATTGGAGAATGGGCTCATTATTTAATTTAAGTCGATGCGTTTCGGTTGGGTGTGCTGATGGATCTCCAACAGGTTTCGCTAATTATTCTAATGGGTAACTCTTGAGACTTCATCAGGGGCCATCTGGGTACCACTTGGGAACAAATAATTATGAATTTTCTGTCCCAGTTCCACTGCCTCTTGTCTTCACAATCTGCACGGGGCGCTAATGGCCAATAAAGAAATACAGTTCAGCTGGGGAGGACAGGCACTGAGGCACATCAGTAAAATATATATATATATATATCTTTTTTACACTCATGAAAGAGGTTCATTTCACTATAATTAGCCCCAGTGCTATTGTACCACGCCATGACAACTTGTCGAAACTGTCCACTTGTACTTGTGGTAGGGATCAAAGAGGACACATCAAACAGCAGCGGTTCCTTTGCTTTGGGTATTCCTGTTCTCCACGTCAACCTCCAGGAACCCACTTAATATCTGAAAAAAAGTTCTTCACTCATAAACACAATGGGACAAATATTTCATCTCAGGCTTCCAATGCACAGAAGGCAGTGTCCATTGTAAGAGTCTGTACATTTCATTACAGTCTTTTGGGAGTGATGTTATAGATTCTCCATAAAATGAGTAGAAGAGGAAAAATGAGAGATGGGGAAGGAGAGAGAGAGAGTGAGGGACAGTGAAAGAGAGTGGGAAACAGAATGAGAAAGAAAGGTAGAATAGAGAACGAAAAAGGAGAGAAAACGATGCAGTGAGCTTGGGAGATGCCGATGGGTTCAGCCCATGCCCAATTGGATGGCTTTCTTGTCTATCTCAGTTCCCTCATTTTCACTTAATGGGATCCCTCCCTCTTCTTGTGTTTGTCTTACCCCTGGAGCATTTTGTCCCTACCTCCCCTTTTGTGTCCTACCATTGCTGATGTAGTTCCCTATTTTCTTCTTCTTTTCTTTCATGGAAACGCATGTCCTGCTCCTTGCTTTCTGCTTTTAAGTCAAGCTCATGTCCTCTCTCCCGCTCCCCAACTTCTTCTCCAATCAGTTTTTTTGCCTCCATCTATTTACTGTTTTTTCGTATTCAGTTTTGAGCATGCACTAGTGTGCTTTCACTACTTCTCCAACATCCCCCCTCTGTTTTGCCATGCCCAAAGACACATTTGCATAGATGGATTACTGCTAAGAAAATACACGTCCCCATATATTCTGCTAGTGCACTCACCCAGGGCTGAGAACTCCTGGTTACAGAGAGATGGGGGAATGGGACAGCTGCGAACTGATGCTGCCCTGGGGGCAGCACATTCAAGTGAAATACTGAGCGGCTTTGACGCAGCCGCTCCATGTTTCACTGTGCAGGTGGCAACCCACCAGCACTTTTAATCTCTTCGCTACGGCGGATATTCCGGCACGGTGCGGGAAAAAACGACACGTGCGCAGTTTGGACGGCCAGCGGCCGTCTTCCGCACACACCCACCGTGACGTCGGACGGATGGAACTCCTGGTTACAGAGAGATGGGGAATGAAAAGAGACAGTGGAGGGGCAGGGAACCATGTGGTATCCTCACCCACAAATAAGTCCCCCAAAAAACTGAAAAATGAACTGTTACTGCTGCCAACAGGATGGTAGGCATGCTATGCAAAAAGCGGAAAGGGCAGCCTATGTAGAGGATGCATGGTTGGGACTGACGGATGAGGAGAAGTGGAGAACAAAATAAAAATCAACCAACAACCTCTGACACCACGTGGCAGCCACCGTGAGCTGGAATAGATAGGGAGAGGGTGTCCAGAGGGTCCCAGTTGGCAGGAGACAAATAAAGAGAGACTGGGGGATTGGGGGGCAATTTAATAGCAAAAGAAACTATATGTGACCACCTATGCAATATGACATTAGCGGCAATAACAGCAATAGCAAAGCCAATCACTTTGCCAATACTTGGTGGTTGCCACTGTTGGCCTTGCCAGTGCTGGGTGCTTTTCAAATGTACAGAAACAATGGAGAGAGCAAGGGTTATGTTCACCAGAGTGAACGGGGAGTACTCCTGTACCCCTGGATACAATAGTAGAAAAAACAAAATGAAGGAGTACCACCAGTGAGAATTCACAAGTCACTGTGTCGGTGGATGGTTTTCACAAAGTAGAGGAAAACTCTTTTTCTTAAAAACCCCTCACTCATCACCTAGTGATGACATGCTTCATCATCGGGGTCCACCCTAATGACCTAGCGTCATCAGGGTGTGCTTCAACACCTGATTGCAGTGGAGCAGGTTGTGAGTGGTGGTGCGTGAAAAATGAAAAAAATCAGTGGGTTAAAAATTGTCCTGGTTTGAACTTGTAAAATAAAGATTTTTTATTGGCAAGCAACTGGACAATATTAAAATCGTGGCGAGATAAAATAGGGCAACAATGAGCCCGTGTATCTCTATAAATAATAGGGTCTATGTGTTAGGTCTACATGTTTCAACCTTAATGGTTAAGGTTAACCAGGTTTTCGTCAGGACCATACAACCAAGTGGTGGACGGTCTGCGTCCCCTAAAAGACGCACCCAATCCTACCACATGGGACCACTGGATGGCGAAAATGCGCCCGTGGTATTAGCTCGCTCCACACTGGGTGAGCTAAAAAATCAAAAAAACTCTCAATGGAGTGTTCAAGGACTTCATGGGACGGGGGAGGTTACCCTCTTTAAAACGTATTAGTTAGTTGCCGAGGAATTCAGTTTGTAACCTACTGCCTGCACCGCCCCGCTGAATTCCTCGGCAACTAACTAATACGTTTTAAAGAGGGTAACCTCCCCCGTCCCATGAAGTCCTTGAACACTCCATTGAGAGTTTTTTTGATTTTTTAGCTCACCCAGTGTGGAGCGAGCTAATACCACGGGCGCATTTTCGCCATCCAGTGGTCCCATGTGGTAGGATTGGGTGCGTCTTTTAGGGGACGCAGACCGTCCACCACTTGGTTGTATGGTCCTGACGAAAACCTGGTTAACCTTAACCATTAAGGTTGAAACATGTAGACCTAACACATAGACCCTATTATTTATAGAGATACACGGGCTCATTGTTGCCCTATTTTATCTCGCCACGATTTTAATATTGTCCAGTTGCTTGCCAATAAAAAATCTTTATTTTACAAGTTCAAACCAGGACAATTTTTAACCCACTGATTTTTTTCATTTTTCACGCACCACCACTCACAACCTGCTCCACTGCAATCAGGTGTTGAAGCACACCCTGATGACGCTAGGTCATTAGGGTGGACCCCGATGATGAAGCATGTCATCACTAGGTGATGAGTGAGGGGTTTTTAAGAAAAAGAGTTTTCCTCTACTTTGTGAAAACCATCCACCGACACAGTGACTTGTGAATTCTCACTGGTGGTACTCCTTCATTTTGTTTTTTCTGCTTTTCAAATGTGCCAGCACTGGCAAAGTCAACCGCAGTGATTGCCCATTTTGAAAGGCAATTTTGTATTCTTTTTATTTTGTCCGCTGTAAGAAAGTTAATTATTACTTGATAGGGATGTGGGTCTTTCTTAATATAATAATTCCACAACTTTCCACCTGCTGGGAACCGATGTCGTATGACTACAGAGCCACCCCTTTAATCTACCTTGGAGTTAGTGATGAGTCAGTAGAGTAACAAGTTTTTACCACATACAGAAATGTCTAAATGTCTGTGCTACATACAAAGGGATAGGCCAAGATCTCCATTTCAATCTATATATATAAAAACGAATGTATGTCTGTCTGTTTGTCCTTTATGCATTACTACACCATTCATCCGATCGCCATGAAACTTTGGGAAGTTGTTGAGTACACTCCCGCAAAGGTTTCTGGCTTAAATTTTTTTCAAAATATCGGCCCCCAGGGCCCTCATAATCTTTCGAATATCGCGCGGAATTACAAAAATCATCAGTGGCTCAGTGCACGTGCTATATTAGCAGCTACGAACAACGAGCAACGATGTAAATGCCATCAATTTCAGCATTCAAAACGGAATACCAGGCGAAGCGACAAAGTATAAGTCCATCAATACTGTGATGAATCAAGATGAAGTTGTCAATTACCCAAGGGAATTCTTGAATTCACTGGATTTGCCCGGTATGCCACCGCACATTTTGACATTGAAAATTTGCGTGCCTATCATTCTTCTCCGAAACATCAATCCACCACGACTTTGCAACGGTACAAGACTTTCGGTGAAAAAGATGATTAACAATGTCACCGAAGCTACAATTTTGAATGGGAAATTCAAGGGGAAAGATGTACTGTTGCCACGTATTCCAATGATCCCAACAGATATGCCATTTGAATTCCAAGGTTTACAGTTTCCGGTGCGACTCGCTTTTGCAGTGACCATCAACAAAGCACAAGGACAATCGCTGCAAGTGTGTGGAATCCATTTGGAGAATCCGTGCTTATTACATGGACAACTGTATGTGGCCAGCTCACGCGTCGGAAAACCTTTTGATTTATGCGTGTACGCACCAGATGGAAAAACAAGAAATATCGTGTATCCACAAGCACTCAAATAAATAAATAGAATTAAAACGACACTTTGAAATGTTTTCCATATTAAAATTAATAAGTTTCAATAAAAATGACACATTGTAAATTGAATGTTATCATAACAAGTTTCCTTGAATTTCCTTTCTTCTGAGATCGCAGCAACGTGCGACGGGTAAGCTAGTCACTCATAAAAATTTAATTTGTTCTTAAATTAATATTGTGTGTTAGGTTTCAGGCACACAGTGTATATCTTAAACATTTGGGTGAAGCCTCAACACAGAAGCAGAACTTGCTTATCTCTTACAGTTCTCTTACAGTTTTTGTGATATGAATTTTGTATGAGTTTATATTTAATCCATACAATTTGATTTAATAGGGAATTATACCTCTCATCTAGACAGAGGATACCATTTTCTCATGCTGTGGTCCTACAGTAGCCATTTGAACCCTGTTCACTTTAAAGGTTCCCTGGGAAAGGCAGTGATTGGGCATTGCATGCTACCTGGGCTTGACTTCCTCTTGGAGGGGGATGTGAATGAATCCTCCGCTTTCACTAGCCAGCTGTGGTCCACACGATTTGTGGGATCCTGTCTGCACTGTTGTTGGTACTGATAGAAGTGCTTTTCTGGGGAAGATACTTGTTTTCAGTTCCAGATTACGAAATAGGCACTGGCCTATGTACCCCACTCATTTTAGGGGCCTCGCGACAATGGATCCAAATAATATTGATTTGCTCTTGAAAGAAAATTACAATCAAGCTCTCTAAAATATTGTTTCCAAAAGATAGAAATGAATCAACTCTAAGAAACGAAAACTTTACATTAGAGACACTGCATCAGATTCACAAAACAGTTTTGTCTCCTAAAAGTTCATCTCCTGGCAGCTGTCAGTTTGTAAAAAAAATCCAATGCGTTCGGTATTAAGAGATAATTTGTGAGGGGGGCCCGAAACTTCGACTGACTAGGGACCACCACAGGGCTTAAACAGGCACTTCTAGTTTTGAAAACAAGGGGTGAGTCTAAATTTGGGGAGTTCTGCCCGGTCAAGAAGGCCTTCTACCGTCAAAATTTTCCAAAAATCCTGCTCTGAAATATAACCTGCCAGCTGAGGTAACGCAATCTGGTTCCCCAGTTTGGCAGCTCTGGTTGTGATGGCCTTAATTTCAAATGTATTTTTTAAATGTATTAATCTGGTTCCAGTGGCTCTTATTTTTCATTATCATTTAATGTTGAGATACAGCCTTGAGAAAACTAGAATGTTTATTTATCTGAGCGAAACACGTGCCAGTTCTGGCTATTTTTATGGGTCCCAACATATCAATAAACAAGAAATTTGTAATCCAAGCAAAATATATCAAGTTCTCTTTTTTGACTACAACAAAGAGTATATTGCCATGATACTTTTTGCACCTCTTGCTTCATATCTCGTATAATTCGACTATCATTGAGAATCAGAACGGAGCTCCTTGGCAGGGTTTACGTTAGTCGAGCTTACTGCACCCATATTTCCATATTCTCATGAAGCAGCTCAACTATGTGCACATTCCAAATTAAAAATGTGCACCTTTCAATTTTGACTCTGCCACAAAAGAATTGAAATATGGACAGGTCATTAATCAGACTTTGACAATGCTTCATTTCCCCTGAAACCAAAACTACATAAAGATCAGAAAAAATCTGGATTTAACAGTTCCAGGATAGTTCCAATCTCTGTTCATTCATTTCAACACAAAGTGAAAGTAATTAGGACATAACCATGAAAATCAGAAGATGCAAATGGTTTTAAACTGTTTTTGAAAGGAAAGTTCTCAATAGTCCCACAAAGCAATTGTACAGAGGTTTAAAATTTTCACTACTTCGAAGATAATGTGCATTATAGACCTCCTCAAAGATCTTTTAAACCTTTGAAGTATTTGCACCTTTTCCTTCGCCAATTCTTAAAAGGACGCGGTACATGTATGAACAATTAATTTCCATTAGCGATTAAGCCGGACTGTTAATCAAGTACTATCTTTTTTTGCTTCAGTGTCACTGTCTAGGGCACTGAGCTTATTGTCAGTACTGAAGCTCGGGCTCTACCTATGTCCTTATGATGACCTCCTGATTTTTATACGCGGTTGAAACATTGTTGACACTTGGGGCCCGATTCACAGAACTAACTTAAGACAAAATCCTAAACTTACCACTTTTGGTATTCACAGAAGTTAGGATTTTGTCTTAAGTTTGTCTTAAGACAGACTTAAGACAGACTTAAGACAAAATCCTAACTTAAGTCTGTCTTAAGTCTGTCTTAAGACAAACTTAAGACAAAATCCTAACTTCTGTGAATACCAAAAGTAGTAAGTTTAGAATTTTGTCTTAAGTTAGTTCTGTGAATCGGCCCCATAGGGTTAATTGTATGTTAGTCTATGTGAAACAATTTAGGAATTTACTTTGGGAATTACCTAGCTTATTATACACATTATCCACCTACCCTATACAACTGATCACTGGAGCATTGAGCACCTTAGCTTTATCTTCCTATCTTTGTCCAAATATTCATTAAACTATTGAAAGCAATGTGTGACACAGGCTGCAGACTGAGATGATGTTACAGATCTCACATAGAATTTATTTTGATAACCAATTATCCCACTACCACCTTGAAAGTCATGTCCACAGCGATGGGCAATTTGCCTGTTCAAATCTGCAGAACTTTTTAGTCTGAGCCATTCTGCAAACCCACCACTATGGGAGGGACTGCTATGGTATTTATTCACAAGTTGAGGAATCCGCAGCTAGAAGTCTCTATCAGAAGAACAATTTACTCACCTTCCGTAACCTTCTTTCTGATGGGTAATCTTTCTAACTGCAGATTCTTCACCGCTCTTTCCCTCCCAGGTTCTGGGAAATAGGCTTTCCATCTAAAAAGGCCCAAATTTAGGAATCTGCACACTGGTTCTCTCAATTCACTGATGGGCTCTGGGTATGAGGGCCCGGATAAGCTTAAGAAAGACGCTCATGTCAGCGTGCATGGGTGGTGCCTACTTGCAGCTCTGATATTCACATCTGGAGTCGAAAGAAGTCAACATGGAGTTGAACAACGTCTCCTACAAAAGTGCTGTACCATTGCTTTTGAGTTCTCCGGATCCAGTCTGGAGCCTGGGGATATTCACAGGGTGAGGAATCTGCAGTTAAAGAGAGTATCCTCCCAAAAAAGCGTTACCAAAGGTGAGTAATTTGTTCTTTACATGTGTGCAGATTACTTAAGCGTACAAATCCTTTATGAGGCGAAAACTCTTAAGAGAATCTGGCCAGTGATCCACACAGGGAAACAGCTGATCTGGAAGGAAAGATTCCTCTGAGAACCAAACACAAAATGGCCGCCATAACCTGTGCCGCTTAATGCAGAGCTGAAACTAAGTGTGTTGAGTTCTGAAAAGGAGAAAATAGGCCAGAGGATAGAGATGTGATGGAATTACAATATATGGCATGGCTGATGAACCTTAGCAAGTTCCCCGACACCTTTAAAGTGGAATATTCATTACCACCAAGGTAATGAGGCCCAGGAAGTTCGCCCACTTTGGCGATGAGTATGTGGGTGGATTATAGATGGGAGGTTAGGTGAGCGCCAGGCATTAACAGAAATAAATGCAATTACCCTGATGTTTATAGGATCATGCAAATAAAACAAAATACTGGGAAAACGAAACAAAGCACTTAAAATTCAGTGTTGCTTAAAATATCAGTAATGCCTGAAGTGACAGAGGCTTCACGCCTACCACCTGATTGGAGTTTTCCCTAATTGTGACAGGTTGTTTTCCATAGCAGGCGGGCGCTGTGCTGTGCAGATGACAGGTGAGTCTTCTAATTACCCATTATTGTTTCCCAGTGTGACGTGTCAGCTCTCATTACCCTCTTTCTCCTGGTGGAGGAGGATCTGTGAAGCCTCGCAGCTGGACCGGAAGCTGCATCCATGGAAACCTGTGAGTGACTAATGGGTGTAGTGGACCGCTTCCTGCATGGCCATGCGGTCACTGGTCACGCGTTAATGTCAACGTTCCAGTGCGCATGACGTCATTTTTACTCAGCTCAACAGTGGCCAGTGAACACTGCTTGGTTCATTTGACGCCTATAGCTATCTTGGTTTTGTTTCTTCCTTTGATCTTTACTAGTGGTCCCGTTGCCTTTCTTCCTGCATGTGGAAATGTCTTTCCACATTCAATTACATTGGGCAGTACGCTATCCTTAGTGGACTTGCTCCTTCCACAGCGCAGCGCCGTCTGGAAGCTGCTGCTGCGGTCCTCTCCTGCTGTTGCCTGCACCACTGACCCAGAGGTCAGAAGTTCAAGGCCCTCCTCCACCCACAGGCTTCTGCCAGTGCTTCATCCCTGGTGGTCCAATAGTAAAGAGTCACTGCTCTGCTGCTTGACTGCCCTCCTGTCCCTCTTCTCACTGTTCTATCCCTTTCTCTGCTTTCAATTTCCTTTTATCTGCCTCTGCCTTCATTTAGTCTCCTGCTTCCTCAGATTTTTTGGCTTTTGGCTTTTTCTCCTGGTTTTTACATTTTTGCTGACCTCTCCCTCATTGCCGCTGCTATCCCCCACAGCCCTGCCCCCTTCCAGTGTGCTTTTTCCCCCTCCCGCATTTCCCACCTACCAGCTGTCCGCCCCCCCCCCCACAGCACTACATAATGGCATCCACTGTGCAAGCCAATCTGCGCCTTTCCGTGCCTGGACCGTGCCCGACACCAGGTACCCTGCCTCTCAGACCCCACAACTCTATGACACCAGGACCCTCCTCGCCCTCAAGCCTCGAAGACAACCCACCTGCCTCCTAGTATCTTCAAAGAAGACTCTTGGACCATTCGTTTGCCGGAACTGTAACCGCACCTTCAGCCACGCCATCACATCAGCCCCTGTCGCAGCCCAGTCGATCAACAGCGTACCCTTCTGCCTCAACTGCATCCTCCTCAATGTGCGTTCCCTCCACAAACACGCCACGGTAATCTTTTACCTCCTTGACGCCAACGCTCCTGGCATCGCTTTCTTCATGGAAACCTGGACCAACCCCTGCTCTGGACTGGACAGCGCCATCCCATGTGGCTACAGGATCACCCTCAAGTACCGTCCTGACCACCCAAGAGGAGGCATCACCATCGTTTACAAAAGCACACTATGACTAACCACGCACTCTAACGACCCTTTGACAAACATGGAACACCTGCACTTTGAGATCCGGACTAACCCTGACTGACCAAGGCTGGTACCACATCTTCCACAGAGCAGATGCCACCATCAAAACCGGCACCTTCCCCAATGACTGGTAGTGAACCACATCCTGGACACCTCCCAATCAGGCTACCGAAGCAACCACAGCACAGAGACTGCACTCCTCGCCGCCACAGATGACATCTGCTCACTCCTCGAACGGGGCAAGACATCAGCCCTCATCCTACTAGACCTCTTGACCGCCTTCGACACCGTCTTCCACCGCACCCTAATCGCCCGACCCCACAACGCCGGCATCCGCAGCATGGCTCCTGACTTGATCCACTCCTCCATCACCAGCCAGACCCAACAAGTCAGACTACCACCGTTCCTCTCAGAACCCACAGGATCTGCTGTGAAGTCCCCTGAACTCCTCCCTGACATAACATTGTGTCCTAAGCCGATGACAGCCAGCTGATCCTCTCCCTCACCATTGAACCCTCAACCACCAGAACGATCTTCCACAGTGGAATGAAGAGAGCTGCCTCAAGCTCAACCTGGACAAGACTGAAGTCCTCATCCTGTGACTCTCCGCGTCACCCTGGGATGATTCCTGGTGACCGTACGCCCTGGGTGCTACCCTCCACCCCAATGACCACGCAAGCAACCTTGCCATCATACTGGACTCTTGCTCATGATGGACCTCCAAATCAACACAGTTTCCTCAACCTGCTTCCACACGCTTCACCTGCTCTGAAAGACTTCAGATGGATCCCAACAGAATCCAGAAGTCACCCACGCACTCATCACCAGCAGACTCGACTATGGCAACACACTCTACGCCGGCATCACCCAGAAACATCTCAATGTACTACAGCACGTCCAAAATGTTGCGCCCAGACTAGTCCTTGACATCCCCCACAGCAGCCACATCACGCAACACCTCCGAAAACTCAACTGGGATCCAGTCAACAAGAGAGTCACTTTCAAGCTCCTCACTCACGCCTACAAGGCCGTACACGAAGGACCAGCGTACCTGAACCACCGCCTCACATTCAACGTACCCACCAGACAACTCCGATCCTCCCGGCTCGCCCCCGTGCCTCCATCCCCAGGATCCACAAGACCAGTACCGGAGGAAGATCATTCTCCTACCTCGCCGCCAAGACATGGAACTCCCTGCCCCTGCACCTCAGGCAATCAGCGTCACTGACCTCAATTCAGGGAGGACCTCAAGAGCAGGCTCTTCGAATGATCCTCCACCACATCCGTCCAGCAATCCCCCCACCCTCAGCTCCTTGAGACCCTGATTGATTGATTGAAATGGCATAAACTTCAAACCATCAATCAAATATATTTATATAGTGCCACGTTCACCAAAATAGGTTTCTTGGTGCTAGAAGCACGCTGATTGGGCAGGTTGAGAAGGACTGGTCAATCAAAAAAGTATAAAAATCCACGACCCTCCCCCCAAGAATATGTAGATGATTGCCATTGACATTCATTCTATGTAAATGTGCCTCCTGTATATTCACTGTGCTCTACACTGTTCAGGGCACATCTGCCTGCAGGGCTGTTCATTGCATCGGTCCGCAGCAGCCTCTTGTGCATTTTACCGCGGTTTCGTGCTGCCTTTTAATTCAGTGCCCCTGCAGGAAGGATGCCCGTGTTTTTACATTTATACAGCCAAATACCGAGCGAATCTCAAACGATCTAGACCCAGACGTTTCGACCTTGCAGGAGGGTAGGTTTAAGCATTTTTCAAATTCACGAAACTTCTCCCAGGTTCCCCCTGGAGTCTTCAACAGCAGCGAGTTTGAAGGCACTCTCCAGGAAAAATCTTTACGAATTGTCATCTGCAGCATTGCGGACGCACCTGTGCAAGTGATGATGGAGGAAGCGTGCAATTATGCAAGGGCAGCGCCTTGCCTTGGAACAACGTTTATTTTATTTTTTTAAATAGAGAAAACATTTTAATTGTGAAGAAAATGCTTATCTGGGGTTTCAATTCCCTTCCTACCCTTTTAGGGTTGCACATGCCTTGTCATGAGTAAACCTCTGAGTATAAGGGGCCATATTAGGAGAACGACCTAAAGCGGCGATAAGGGGCTTGATAATACGCCCTTGTGAATTCCCCTAGAAGCCCAGGTTTGATGTCCTTCACACCAGAACCTGGGCTTCTATGGGAATTCTCCAGGGCATATTATCAAGCCCCTTATCGTCGCTTTAGCTGCAGTTTCCTGCCGCTAAAGCGGTGATAATGTTATCGCCGTTCTTGATAATATGCCGTTAGTTGGTGGATGCTGTGAGTTCCCACAAATGTCTAAGGGTTTAGGTGTGCACGCAATCAGGGCTTAACACGAGAGGCATGCTCTCTCCCTGCCAAGTTTCAAGTTAGTAAAACATTTTATGGGCGCAAAAACGGCATTTGAGAATTTTAAAAGTAGCTTTGAACCCTATTAAAACACTATCTGCACCAAATTAAGGCTGTGAGACTTTGATATAGGTCAGTGCCGGTGGAGGGCTGGATTAATGAAGCATTTGTAACAGAACCAACATGGAAAATCCTGGAAGCAGAGATTCTTAAAAACGTGTGATTGGGTGAATATTTTGTGAAGATAAAATTGTGGGTCCCCCAATGACAGGTCACCCCCTAGACACAACGGATTTGGTGAGATTTCTTGCACGGTCCCTCCTCAGCTCAGGTCAAAGGGCACATCAGACAAAGGCTAATCCTGACTCAGCTCAGGTCAAAGGGCACGCCAGGCAAAGGCTGATTCTGACTCAGCTCAGGTCAAAGGGCACACAAGACAAAGGCTGATCCTGACTCAGCTCAGGTGAAAGTGCACACCAGACAAAGGCTGATCCGGGCTCAGCTCAGGTGAAAGGGCACATCAGACAAAGGCTGATCCTGACTCAGCTCAGGTGAAAGGGCACACCAGACAAAGGCTGATCCGGGCTCAGCTCAGGTGAAAGGGCACACCAGACAAAGGCTGATCCGGGTTCAGCTCAGGTGAAAGGGCACACCAGACAAAGGCTGATCCGGGCTCAGCTCAGGTGAAAGGGCACACCAGACAAAGGCTGATCCGGGCTCAGCTCAGGTGAAAGGGCACATCAGACAAAGGCTGATCCTGACTCAGCTCAGGTGAAAGGGCACACCAGACAAAGGCTAATCCTGACTCAGCTCAGGTCAAAGGGCACGCCAGGCAAAGGCTGATTCTGACTCAGCTCAGGTCAAAGGGCACACAAGACAAAGGCTGATCCTGACTCAGCTCAGGTGAAAGTGCACACCAGACAAAGGCTGATCCGGGCTCAGCTCAGGTGAAAGGGCACATCAGACAAAGGCTGATCCTGACTCAGCTCAGGTGAAAGGGCACACCAGACAAAGGCTGATCCGGGTTCAGCTCAGGTCAAAGGGCACACCAGACAAAGGCTGATCCAGGCTCAGGTGAAAGGGCACACCAGACAAAGCCTGATCCGGGCTCAGCTCAGGTGAAAGGGCACACCAGACAAACGCTGTTCTTGGTTCATCTCAAGTTGAACGGTACACCAGACAAAAGCTGATTCTGACTCAGCTCGATCAGGTGAAAGGTCACACCAGACAAAGGCTGAACCTCGCTTACCCAAGTAAAAGGGCACATCATACAAAGGCTGTTCTTGGTTCAACACAAGTTAAACAGTACAACAGACAAAGGCCGATCCGGGCTCAGCTCAGGTCAAAGGGCACACAATACAAAGGCTGATCATGGCTCGACTCGGGTGAAAGGGCACAGCAGACAAAGGCTGTTCTTGTTTCATCTCAAGTTAAACGGTACACCAGACAAAAGCTGATTCTGACTCAGCTCGATTGAAAGGGCACACAAGACAAAGGCTTATTTTAATTCAGCTGTTAGGCAGGGGCAAACCGGACAAAGGCTGATACTGACTCAGCCCAGGTGAAAGGGCACACCAGACAAAGGCCTATCCTGGCTCAACTCAGGTGAAAGAACACACCAGAAAAAAACATATCCTGGCTCAACTCAGGTGAAAGGTCACACCAGGCAAAGGCTGACCCGGGCTCAGGTGAAAAGACACATCAGACAAAGGCTGATCCTGACTCAGCTCAGGTAAAAGGTCACACCAGGCAAAGGCTGATCCTGACTCAGCTCAGGTCAAAGGGCACGCCAGGCAAAGGCTGATTCTGACTCAGCTCAGGTCAAAGGGCACACAAGACAAAGGCTGATCCTTACTCAGCTCAGGTGAAAGTGCACACCAGACAAAGGCTGATCCGGGCCCAGCTCAGGTGAAAGGGCACATCAGACAAAGGCTGATCCTGACTCAGCTCAGGTGAAAGGGCAGAGCAGACAAAGGCTGATCCGGGCTCAGCTCAGGTGAAAGGTCACACCAGACAAAGGCTGATCCGGGCTCAGCTCAGGTGAAAGGGCTCACCAGACAAAGGCTGATCCTGACTCAGCTCAGGTGAAAGGGCACACCAGACAAAGGCTGATCAGGGCTCAGCTCAGGTGAAAGGGCACACCAGACAAAGGCTGATCCGGGCTCAGCTCAGGTGAACGGGCACACTAGACAAAGGCTGATCCGGGCTCAGCTCAGGTGAAAGGGCACACCAGACAAAGGCTGATCCGGGCTCAGCTCAGGTGAAAGGGCACATCAGACAAAGGCTGATCCTGACTCAGCTCAGGTGAAAGGGCACACCAGACAAAGGCTGATCCGGGTTCAGCTCAGGTCAAAGGGCACACCAGACAAAGACTGATCCAGGCTCAGGTGAAAGGGCACACCAGACAAAGCCTGATCCGGGCTCAGCTCAGGTGAAAGGGCACACCAGACAAAGGCTGATCCGGGCTCAGCTCAGGTCAAAGGACACACCAGACAAAGGCTGTTCTTGGTTCATCTCAAGTTGAACGGTACACCAGACAAAAGCTGATTCTGACTCAGCTCGATCAGGTGAAAGGTCACACCAGACAAAGGCTGAACCTCGCTTACCCAAGTAAAAGGGCACATCATACAAAGGCTGTTCTTGGTTCAACTCAAGTTAAACAGTACACCAGACAAAGGCCGATCCGGGCTCAGCTCAGGTCAAAGGGCACACAATACAAAGGCTGATCATGGCTCGACTCGGGTGAAAGGGAACAGCAGACAAAGGCTGTTCTTGGTTCATCTCAAGTAAAACGGTACACCAGACAAAAGCTGATTCTGACTCAGCTCGATTGAAAGGGCACACAAGACAAAGGCTTATTTTAATTCAGCTGTTAGGCAGGGGCAAACCGGACAAAGGCTGACCCGGGCTCAGGTGAAAAGACACATCAGACAAAGGCTGATCCTGACTCAGCTCAGGTGAAAGGTCACACCAGGCAAAGGCTGATCCTGACTCAGCTCAGGTCAAAGGGCACGCCAGGCAAAGGCTGATTCTGACTCAGCTCAGGTCAAAGGGCACACAAGACAAAGGCTGATCCTGACTCAGCTCAGGTGAAAGTGCACACCAGACAAAGGCTGATCCGGGCTCAGCTCAGGTGAAAGGGCACATCAGACAAAGGCTGATCCTGACTCAGCTCAGGTGAAAGGGCACATCAGACAAAGGCTGATCCTGACTCAGCTCAGGTGAAAGGGCACACCAGACAAAGGCTGATCCGGGTTCAGCTCAGGTGAAAGGGCACACCAGACAAAGGCTGATCAGGTTCAGCTCAGGTGAAAGGGCTCACCAGACAAAGGCTGATCCGGGTTCAGCTCAGGTGAAAGGGCACATCAGACAAAGGCTGATCCTGACTCAGCTCAGGTGAAAGGTCACACCAGGCAAAGGCTGATCCTGACTCAGCTCAGGTCAAATGCCACACATACAAAGGCTGACCCTGGGTCCTAGGTGCCATTCCCTACCTCTTTGGAGGACCCCCTTAGATCTGCACGGAGCACTCACGTATACACTGCCAGGGCTCCTGCACATTATTTGCGTGCAACATACCATTTTCGTTTATAAGCGTATGGAAAAGTACACATAAAAACAGTTTCAATTTCTGCATGCACTGGAAAAGGTAGATTTGGCTTGTTCTGTGTCTGCAAAATCTATGAATTGTTTGTTTTTTGCTTTTTATGTTTAAAAACTTTTTTTAAGATCAGAAGTTAAAAAACACCTTGACAAAGCTGGACACTTTTTAGATCACGTTTTGTGTAACAAGTACAAACAACGTGATCCAAAGGTTCAACACATTCACGGTTAATTTTGTTTACATTTTACTCCTATCAACATTTTGTCAATTTCCCATACACTGTCAGAGTCTCTCAAAGCCAATAGAATAGGTCTGGTGGTGGGCGGCAGCCTTTTGGCTTTATCAAAGCTTGCTTTGTTTTGTTATGATTTTTGGAAAATGGTATTGTTGGGGAAGCTGTCAAGCTCAATCTAAACAAATGGCTAAAAGCAAAAACATTTTTTTGGTCTCAAAAAGCACACATTGCCATAGCAGTTCCTGGCACTGAATGTCCCTGCTTTGTGTGTGGATGTGCTCACTGTGAAAGGGCAGCATGCAGTAGCGGTCGGCAGTAGGAGTTTCTGCAGGGCGGTGACGTGGGGAGGGGGAGGGGCAGGGTAGGGGGTAGTAATGTATGGATTACGGAGTTTAACAGGTAAGTAAACATTTAAATAAATAAAACGAATTTCGTTGCGCGCACTGCATCGCATTTGGTGATGCAGTGCGCGCAACAAAATTCGTTTTTTTAAATTTAAATGGTCCTTTTAACCCTCCCAAACTAAGATAAACCATCTCACAAGTGCACACACAATAATTGCTGAGCATGAAACATGTAGGTAGTGAGATGCGTAGGCTCATGACAGAAATCCATTTATGCAACACAGTTACTTCCTTATGTGCCCGGGCCTCTGGAGCAGCATTCAACGCAGACTTGCACCGCGTGCTCCCCGCAACACATGACAGCAAGCAGCAGAGATTTAAACACAGCCTGCTGTGTAAAATAAAGGTTGTGTATTGTTTTCTCCACAGTGCACATTCCAATGCAATATCCTTGCACCAGAACCAGCATGTGATAAAGTAATGAAAGGAACTGGAATCATTATGTGTTATGAGCTGTATACTGCCTCACCATACAGAAACAACATATTCCACGGCTCCTTGGTGAGCTGCAACTTTAAAATGTATCTCTGCTTCATCCTTTGTCTTTGTATGATCAGCAAACGCCTGATCTTCGTGAAGTAGGGTAAGAATGTCTTTATCTTATACATTTATAATATAGCTTTACATACATATGGCTGCCAAAGTGGCCAGATGTGCTCTGATAAGGACTGAGAGATCCATGCTGTTGTTCACACTTTCTCCCAAAGTCAGCTTTGCCCCTGGTGGCAAGAGCCCTTTTGTTTGTAGTGTGCATATTGCAAATGCTCTAAGTCACTCTCATACTCATAAGACTCAGACTGGGCTGTCTCACCCTTAAGCACACATCCATCCACAATGTAAGCTTGACCATGGAGTCTTCTAAGCCATTGCTCCCTGGTAATGTACCCTGCTGGTGATGCCTCATTCATTCTCCACAAATGCACTCTGCCCCTGCCATCTCTCTCTTTAGTAGCTGTATTTCCTACTGGGTGCTCTATTACCCACAATGAAGCCATGCTAGCCCCCATTCCCCCTCCATGTGCCCCTAATAACACGGGGGCATATTACCAACAACTAGCGATATTTATCGCTAAATGGGCTTAGCGAGGGTTTTTTTATCGCCAAGCATCGCCGGATATTATCGCGGCGATAACGTGCTATTAGCAACATTTATCTCTAAAGCGATAAAATATCCGGCTATAGCGGATAAATGTGTGAATATCGCTGATAATACAGCGATATTCACTCATTAACGCCAATAGGGTCTTAGCCATAATATCCACCTCCCATTGGATATAATGGCTAAGTACTGGAGTGAGCAGGCGTTAGCTTTTGGAGATAGTCGCGATTAGCGCGAATATTTCCATCGCTACGCCTGCGTTGATAATAGGCGATAGCGATGTTAGCAACTGTTTTCAGTTGCTAACAGTTTGGGAACGCCCACTTTGCATCTCATTAGCGATAAATATCCGGCCCAAACTGCTCGCTATCACCTAAAAGCTGTCGCTAACTGATGTTAGCGACAGCTTGCTAATGGGGCGATGAAATTATCGCCGCTTAGCGGCCGAAAACGGACGCTAATGCGGCGATAATTTCATTTCGCCCGCCTTGATAATATGCCCCACAGTTCCTTGTTTCTGTTCCAGGCTCCAGAGCCACCTCATGGTTCACACTTGTCGTCGAGTGTAGTCCTTTTCTCCCCCTCTGTTTGCCAGCTCTACTGCTCTCCGTGGCCTCTTCCTTGTAGACCATAGGTCCCAGTGAGACAGATGAGCTCTGCCAACTGGTAGGCCAGAGTACTAATGTGAAAGTGGATATTGTCCCAGCTTCTATCCAACTGACCAGAGGACCAAATGCAATGACCGCAGATACAAAAAAGCCTTGCATCACTGAAGCAGACAATTCCACGAAGATCTCTTCAAGATTCCCAGAGACTTAGAAGCCACTCACCAGCCATACCGTGCACCAACTCCATTGCAATACCTAAACCAGGCATCCTAAGGGGGAGGCTAAACATGTGCATATATTAAAGGACCTCTCCACAGCTATTCACACCAAAGACCTTGGGCCCTGCTTGACCAATTACAAAAAGGTCAGTAGAATCTGTGGGATTGCCCTTGATCCACATCCTTCTAGAAATATTGTTGACTCCCTATTTTACCAGGGCTCACTCTCATTACTACCAGTTGTGGCAGTCTTCAATCATTGGATGTTTTGTTAATCTTTTGATTGACATCATGAACCCACTTCGATGTGGAGATAGGAAGACATCAGGGATTTGGGGAACACGAGGTTAACACAGAGGCGTTAGTAGAAAGGTACTGCTCCACCATGGTTTTGGTGAACACGAGGATGGCATTAGGGCTTCAGCGGAAAGGTACATTTCACCATGGAGAATAACACTAGGGCGTTTGTGTATGCTGATGGTGACAACCAGGGCAAGTCCAGCACGGATGACATCAGGGATTTGGGAAAGGTACTGGTGACACAGGAGGGTGTCTTTAAGGAGATGAGACTGCCTGTGATGTACTACGAAATGAGACCACATACTAGAAGAGATAAATTACACCTTCATGCAGACACATGTAACCTGATATAGGGGCCAATCCTGGTCTCCCATGCCTCAATTTGGCTACAGATATGTTCGCCATCTGGCAGTATCTTGATGAGCCAGTAGTCACCAACACAATGCTTAAAAAGCCTGTTCACACTACTGATCACTATGAAATGCAAAACGGGTATGCTGCCACCACATTGGTGATGTCATTGCAATCCTGGTAAGAGTAGTAGGCCTCTACCATCACAAGAGCAGCGCTTGGTGAGCCCCTCCCAGTCCAACAAGACCACATTACCATGAGACAAGCCTAGGTCATTGCATACACACATGATCCGTGTCCGCAGATGACCAAAAATCATTACCAGGGGTCCAGATATCCATGCACCTGGGTCAATCAGTGCAATGGTGCACGTCCTGCACCATGCAGGGGACTTTCACATCAAAACAGACTTACATTATTGTTAGTTATTACCCCATTTGTGTCTCTTGACCACTGCACAGCATTGGTAACATATATTAGAACATTGTAATGTTGGGAGCTCCATTGAAAACAATGGAGTGCTCCGGGCTTATAATGGCTGGTATAAGCCTGGAGCTCCAACATTACAATGTTTCTTTATTCACAGCTCAGGCTGTGAACAAAGGCTTCAGGGAGCCTGAGTGTATTCCAATCCCCTCACGCTCCTATAAGGCTTTGTTCTTTTTTGTTAGAACATTCTACCCTCTAGTGGCAGAATGTCCTAATAGCCTTATAGCCCTTCGTAGCTGGGCTATACTGGCTATTAAAGTCCCTCTCCCTTGTTAAAGGCCCGAGCCGAACGCTGGAGAGTGCCTTTAATAGCCGGTATAGCCCTCTACGGCAGGCTGTAAGGCTATAGTAATACCCGCCTGCAGAATTTCAGTGCACAACATCCTGAATAGTTGGTAAGCACAGGTCACCTCATAGTCACCTTCTCTGGCTTACAAACATGTTTCATTAGACCCAGTTGTCACTTCTGCAGCACTCCAGTGGCAGCACTGTTAAAATTCATTAATCTCCCAAGCCCTTCTACCACAGCAGATATCTCTGCAATCATGAGCAGGGAGAAGAATGAAAGGATGCAAGGTGGGAATGGAGGGGGCAGGGGGGCCTGCAAATCCTCATGCAAGGAAGGAAACTCTGCTGATAACAAAAGAACAGATTGAATTAAAAATGAATGATAAGAACAATGAGATTCAGAAAAAGTAGAGTGAGGAACCAGAGAGGTGGGGAAAGCAGACAAGAGAATAGACCAAACGTGAGGGAGGGAGAGCGAGGATGTAAAGAAATTTGAAGATAAAATGTAGGGGGGAGAGGAGTGTTGTGTGTTGAAATATCGACTACAGACTCATTGTGCTACCAAAATATTGTGGCCGGAATCTCAAGGACCGAAATATAGATGGAGCAAATATACATGAAGCAGGCATTAACAAGGGGAAATGTATTTATTTCTCAAAAATAACCCATGCACTGTATGAGTGCTCCAGTGACCTGCATGCATCCAATATCTGGGATCCTTCGCAGCTCAACTAGGCATAGGAATTTGTACTGGATGGTTATGTTTCAGTACAAATCCCAACAAAGACAGTTCACAACCACCTCTGATTGTGAGCTGTTGCACAAGGCAGCCTGTTTGTGCACCTGCAAAGGGAATGACAGCAGCAGATCAGGCCAGTCTTAGTAGATATGATTCTAATTGTTCTTCCCCCCCTTGTGTAACACAGCACTGCTCAATTGACTGGTATGTTATGTTAGCGCATATTTATAAAGCGCACGGATACTCCCTGGAGTGTCCCGGCACAACCGCTGTTATGCTGCATTGCAAGCAGAAGTAGTAAAACTTTGCCAAATTCTTGATTGTTCTTTGCTGAAAGCCAAGGCTTGTTCTTGTGCTCGCTTCTTTCATTGACAAACATTGCAACCTTGTACGTCAGTCGTGACCACGCATTGGTGGATCTTTAAGAGCTCGCTACTGAGGAGTTCCTCAGACCTTCTGCTGTTATGACCTGTTATGAGGTGGCACCTTATGGTATGCCGGAGGTCACATAGCACGCCTTGATTTTGAGAAGGTCAACTTGGTATTGTCTCAACTGTTCGATAGGTAGGAGCCATACCTCTGCACACATGGGCTAGATGAAGCCGACATGTGCATCGTCTGTTGAGCCGGACTGATGTTTTGAGGGTGAAAAATCTGTGGTGGGGGCTAGGAAAATGAAGGCTTTACCAACCCAGTGTATTCTGGGTTGAGGTTGTTATGAGCTGCAGTGTCAAGTAGTGGGCTTTAGGTAAAGGACACAAACATGTCAAAGTTAGGGCAATGGTAGGCTGAAGTAATGAAATAGAAGGAATGGCAATTTCAATATTAAAGGTTTGGTGTGAAATTATTAGGTGCAGTAATACAGGGTTTAACATACATAGGTTTTGTAGTTGGTGGTCATTACTGACATTTAACAGCACCACACTCGTACGGATTATGTACTTGTTGACTACCACCTACACCTCACTCTGATTAAATGCAGGGATGAATAATTCACTTTCCCAGCCTAGAAGCAGTTTTATTCTTTCCTGTTGAAACATAGCTTCCTCTATGCTTCCACAGGCGATCGAAGGGTACATAGGTATATATCTTCTATACCTAACTCCACATATATGTACCTTGATGATGTATATGTGTGTGTGTGTGTGTTCGTGTGCGTGCGTGCGTGTGTGCGTGTGTGTGTGTGTGTGTGTGAATGTATATATGTATAAGTCAAGTCTCCTCCAAACTGGAGTACAAACAACCCCAGGCAGGATTTGTTAATGCCCACAAAGTTTAGCCTTTGCGGGCTAGTATAAGTGTTTGTGTGGCCACTCTCATGCAGAGAATGGCGCGCCTTATTTAATGAGAAAGTGGATTGCAAAAGTTAATTCTGTGGCTCAGAATTTGCATTTTACAAATACAAACTTTTGTACTCCTAAGTAACACTTAGACACAGAAAAAATAAAGAATCTTCCCCACTATGACCATTACAGAAAAAGGAATGATTAACATTTATTGTCACTCTATGATTTCTGTTATTGGTTTATTATATGTATTACTATTTTCGCACCAGGAATGCTGTTTTGTGATATTTTGTCAAACTAAGACATTAATATATTCCAAATGTTGTCCTTACTCTTTGTGTTAAGGTCTCCTTGACAGTACTTGTTCAATGTTGTTCTCTCATCTTATGGCCCATAGAATCTGCCAGTTTTTCCTGTGAGGTTTTACTTCCTAGATTAGACAGCACTGCTTTGCCCTCATGACCATTTTCCTTTATTGTTTCATTGTCTGTTGCGTGAGGGTGCGAATAGAACACTGACAGATTCAATTCGTGGAACACATTTACTTGCAATCAATACTGCGGCTGTTTTATCTCTTCCTCTGAGCCTGTCCAATCTGTTTGGTAATGTGTTCCTCAATTCTCTTCTGCGTGTCTGTTAGCTTTCATCACTTACCCAACCTAGCTCTACCTTCTGTCTCACTTCGGCTTTATGACTGGCATTCAGCTTCAATAATTCAGAACCTTCCAAAAATGCATCTGCTGTTCTCGGTGCAAGTACACTTCTGAGAGAGAAATTATCCTTTGCTTACTTCGGTACCAAACTGTCACATTTTTTTTAAACTTTGTTTTGTTGATTTTCAACATGAGAACAACATAACAAGCAGTGCAAAGGCCCCGAATACAAGGGCTGTGAATCTCGTTAGGATATTGCAATAGTTATTGACGATGAGCGTTTTTAGAAATGACAGAATAACAGCAGGAGGATACATAATAGGGAATACAACAGAACATTGTGCAAGTCTCCAAGCAATTCCCATGTAAGGAGATAGTTCATTACCACACTTGGCTGTCACGTTACTCGTTTATAGCAATCCACATCACGCGGATGTCGCATCTCATTTTACGAGCCAGAGTCCGATTCCCCTCCACCATTAAATTTGTCAAGGAGCCGACACCAAGTCATCACATCATCTATATCCCTGTCGTCGGTACAATAAATGCTCGGGTGTTGCTCTTCCGCAACTCCAGCACCCCCCACTTGAGCAGATCCCTAAACTAGGAGGGGATCTACAGTGGTTTGGTCCCCAACCACCCAATGGCCATCCACAGTTTAGCCAGAAGGAGTGCAAGCTGGGAGAGTCTGTACGGGATCTTCCATCCCTTAGGCCGCGTCACCATACCCAGCAGGCAGGCCCCGGGGGAGAAGGAGGCTCGCGATACCCGTGGTCATCCCGATCTTGGGCACGACTTCCCTCCAGAACCCCTCAACTGCATCGCAGGCTGAAGGAAAGTGTAGAAAGGAGGCACCCACCAACCCGCACTGCGCCCAGCTCACTACCCTAGTGGCATCAGTCTTATTGAGTTGAGAAGGGCGTCACAACCAAGCTGCCACATTAATGAAGATACAGATGGAGGCACTGATTGGTTGCTAAACGCATGAAACATTCAATATTCTAACACTGTGCACAACAGGAGAGGGATAGGACTGTCAGGACCCACCATGCACATAGTCGTGGCCATCTTGAGATGGTGTTTCTTTTTGATTTGTTGTAATGTCCTCCAACTAGCACATTAGCATGGGAATCTATAGCAGGAAGTTACAAAGGACTTTTGTGTACTACCCAAGTTCAATATTGGTACAATTATAATCTGGCTTTCTACGTAAATCAATAAATAGTTGATCTATTGAGATTATGGTTACAATAAATACTGTACTGTGCCATCGAGAAAAAATGCAATGCACTGACCTTCCTCCGCTTGATAAAGAAACTGAGTAGATACTGCCAAGGAAGCGCCCAAAAACAGTACACAGATGACCCCGAGTAGAGATATTCAAATAATACCATGATTATCAAAAGACACTGAACACCAAAAGAAGACTCCTACGTTCTGCCAGAAAGAATGAATCCCATTATATGGCACAGAGCTGCAGAAACTGGGGGCTTTCTCAACTTTAGGTGCGTTCCCAGGGGAAAAAAAAATCCCTAAAAGGCACACGCTTGCAAATGGGACATCTAAAACAAGCATCACTGTGGCAATACTGTGCATTTCCTTGAATGGCATTGGCCTCGTGATTAGGTCAGGAAAATCAGGTTATCCCAAATGTGCCATTCCATGCAAATTCCACTACTGTGTGCCAAAGAGAATCCTCCTCAAATGAAATGTTCCACTCAACTCCTCCCATGACAATACACCAGCAGAAAACTGTAAAAGAGAATGAATGAGTTAACAATGACTGCAACAGCTCCATATGTCTGGCATGGTTCTCCTAGCCTTAACCACACTCTTGTATGCTCAAACTTAAACTCTTTTGCACAAAAACATTAGGACAATGTACTGAGTTTTTCCAAATAGGTTGGTTGCATTGTAAATCTTAATGGAAGAGCAAAAATATCCTCTTTGACGTATTTTGGTTATGTTCTGAAATATTCCAGCACAAATCATGGTAAAAGTGAAATTATCTCCTAAATTATTTTTAGACTCAATCTTCAATCTGCAATACTAAATAAACTGGCCCATCCATCTCACATATATGTTTAAGTCAAATTTAAATGAAGTAGACTGATAGAAACAAGAAGAGTTGCAAGTTGTGATATTTGCGGTTATTCCTTAGCAAACCTCTGTGAATGTTGTTTAAGACTCTGCAAAGTACCGCAGACTTTTAAAGGGTTGCACGATTTAGAAACAATGCAAACACATCTGAGCACAAAAAAAATGCTTTTGGTAAGAAATTTGACTTGCAAAAAAAGGTTTGCTATAAAAGAGTTGGCAAAAACTTAATTTGCAAATATTTTTACCCATTGCTGAAGTTTTGGAAAGTTTACAACATTTTAAAACCTCCTGAAACAGCTTTCCATTGTTGAGATGTACACTTACAGCTTCACATTGCTGCTTTAACCTCTGTGATCCAGGCAATTGTGTTACTATGTTGAAAATCACATACTGATAATATATCAAACCTTTTTTTTATTTCAGATGCTCTGCAGTCTGCTGAGTGACTCAGATGAACACAATCTCCACGTTTTGGAGAAGCATGTGAGTAATAGCCGCCTCTTTATAGAGAATAAATAGTTTTCATCATTGATTGGGAATGTTTGCATTTTTCTATTTGCAACGGTAATGGCAGTAATATTCACAGAACAATCTTCTCGTACTGTCTATCATACCGTACATAAATTACAAACACGTTAACTAATTCCTGTCATGAGTATACATCTGAATGTCTTCCGGGTGGAAACTGCCTGCAAACATTTGTGTTTGTCGTTGTTGAACAAATTTGCTGATGGACCCACTCGTGATTGACCGCCAGCCACTGTTGAGAGCAAATTTGCTCACATGGAAATTCAGCCATGTTGGTGCAATATCAATGTGAGCAAATTCTATTCACAAAGGCCTGCCATGGAAGAGTCAGAGGTGTACCCACTGGCGGGTACACCTCTCCATGTTCAGAGTGCTAAATCTGATGGGTAAGCTGCCAGCGGCACAGTCGTAGGGCCTGATTCCCAAATGGCCTCCGCACGCGTGGCGGAGGTCCCGCAGTCATGGGACAGTCCCCGCACTCGGGCGGAACCTCGAGATTTTGTCTTCCGTGTGTTGTTTTCGCTTCACCATTCTTCCAAGGACCATCATGTTGCTGCTTCCTATTGCCTGTGTCCAATAGTTCAAAGTGAATCTTCACCTGGAGATTTTCTTGATGATGTGCATTGGTTCTGGCTCAATTCCAATTAATTCCAAAGCCCTCAGAAATCTTTCTCAGATTTTTCCTGCTTCCAAGACATGCTCTAGGAGGTAAGGTGCCACACACAGTTAGAATGTACTTCATGCATACTAGTACTTTGCAAAGTCGTGCTTTTAAATTTCTGGGCATAATACGGCTCTGATTGGTTCCATATAATTTGGAACAATCGAAATTGCTGACAGATTAGTACTGTCATGTCTATAAATGCACATTTCTTATTTGATGTAGTCATCAGTGAAGGGTTTATTTGATAAAACCTCAATTTGCTTATTTTTCTATGCACTGTGTTGGATAATATCTTGGTACATAAGGTTTCATACAATATCATGGAGGGTTGTTTACTTAACCACAATTAACCACTCCCTGCAGTAAACAGTTTCCTTCTGTTAGCTGGTAAGTAGTCACCTGAATTGTCTTTTTTTTGTGTTGAATATTTTTTATTGAATTTTATCATGAAATACAGAGAAAATTGTGTCTTTTATGTAATTGTATTTGCATTTTTTTTATATAACATTGCATGCCATCAAGAGGCTAGTTTCAGGGCACTTTTACCAAAGGCAGAAGGGGTTGGGTGTCACCCAACTCCTAGCAGGATATGGAGAGCAAGGGATGTTGTCCGTCACTCATGGAGGTCCAGGTGGTCGTAGGTGCATTGATATTCTTTGGAAAATGGTTTCAAAGGTGAGGTGGAGTATAGGCACCCAGCGAAAGTGGCGAAAGTGAACATTGTTGATACACCGAAGTAAAGAAGACACCTAGGGGCTTATTTACAGTTTGGTGGACAAAGATGCTGTCAGAAACTAGGGAGACGTCCTGTCCACTGTATTACAAGTGCCATAGGCAATAATGCTCTTGTAAGTTGCCAACAGTACAAAACTAGCACCTTTATTCATTTAAAATGCATGCTATGACTCTTGCTTGTGATGTTTCCATTCCAGAAGTACAACTGTAACAAACTTTAGTTTTAAAGGGGCAGATCAGAGATTTATCAGAACACTTGTTAACACTGTTTCAAAGGTTTTTATTTAAAACCTCATATATAATCTTTGTCTAGATTCCTCAATGTGTTTACACCTGTCAAAACCCATTTTTGCAGGGACATATTGAGCCTAACTGTGGGGGTTGACGTCTTTTATTCCAGATATCGTGTGACACGGCCAATATGGCCTCTGAGCACTTGGGCCAAGCACGCATTCTGCACTTGACTCTTAGTGGTAGCGTGGGTCGAGCAGTCCAAGGCTTCTCAGAGAGGAAGAAGGTGTAAAACGAACACAGGCACACAACTCAAATTACGTTCAGCATCTTCAATAAATGAATGTTCAGCAAAATACTCGTATTTATAAAAATTTTTATTTATTCACACACATTGCAAAGAACTATACACACTCAAAAATAACAGTAGTCTAGCCCTGCCCATGCGGGCACCAGTAAATGTAAATGTCAAGGTATTTGTAGAGCGCACTGCCACCAAGTGGTTTCCTGGCGCTATTACTCATACCGCTGTGGAACCCTTCCTGGCTTTCCCTGTGAAGTGTCCACTCCTGGGCACCCCCAGGGTGAAGCCAGGCATCCCAGCGCTGTTGGGGCCGGTGTGGAGGTTAAGCAAGCTATTGCCCAGTGATTAGAATAGGCACCGAGGCGAGAATTGTCAGGTCCGAGGAAATTGAGCCCGAGACCCGCCGAGGCGGGAATTGAACCCTGGTCCCGGGCCAGAACTCTGCATCAGGGTCTGCCGCTCTAACCATTGAGCCACACTCCTCCACTCCAGTATCCTGATCATCTAAGGACGGCTGGAGTTATTCCCATTTATTTGAGGCGACATCCAAATTAGGTCCCTCTAGAGAATATGAGTTCTTAGATGTCTCACAACGGCAATTGAAAGACACAAGTATCCCAGCACCTTTGGTGCTTCAGTCAGAGCAGATACCCCCCACACACGCCCTGTGAATAAAGGTGCAGTGTTACCTGCTCCCGTTGTAGGCGAGATGGAAGGCCCAGGAGCATGTATGTATGTATGTAACGGTATTCTTGTATAGCGCGAATTCTGTCACCCAACGGGCATCCTGGCGCTTAGACTGTCCTGACACTTACACATACACGATGTTTTCCAGCAGCAGATACATTTACATTACCCTGGGGAACAGATGGGTTTTCAAAGCTTTTTTAAAAAAATTAAAATTTTCCACACCCCGCAGACCCAAAGGAAGAGAGTTCCACAATCTTGCAGCCGCAAATCTAAAAGACCGACCGCCAGTCCGAGACCTCAAGATCTTAGGTACAACTACCAGATGGGAAGAGGCTGAACGTAGCATTCTAGACGGGGTGTACCAAGAAAAGAGATCCCGCAAAGGGGGCGGACCCTGCCCATGTAAAGCCCTGAACACCAAGCCCATAGTGCTTTAAAATCAATCCTCTGGGAGACTGGCAGCCAGTGGAGGTCCCTAAGTGCCTTAGTAGAGGAATCCAGGCGACGGCGTGAAAGGGCCAGTTTGGCAGCAAAATTCTGCACCCGCTGTAATTTACCGACTAGATTAGCCGAAGCTCCCAAGAGTAGTGCGTTGCAGTAGTCAATGCGACTTAAAATTATGCTCCGCACTACCTCTGGTCTTACCTGTGGCGGGAGCAGGGGCAAGATCTTGCGCAGCGAGCAGAGCAGCGCCATACAGGTGGCCACTGTTCGATTCACTGATGCATCAAGCTGCAGGCTGGCGCTGAACACTACCCCCAAATTACGAACCGACTCCGCGGGCGAACTAGCGCCCTGGAAATCAGGAGGCCAGAAATCCGGCGGAAGTGGTCTGGGGATGCGGTCCAGGGAGCAGTGCAGCACCTCAGTTTTTGCGCTGTTGAACTGCAGGGAGTTATTACCCAGCCATTCAGCCATGGTGTTCATACAGCGATGAAAGGCCTCCTGGGACACCCCATCCTTACCCTCGAGGGACAAGATGAGCTGGGTGTCGTCAGCGTAATTGGTGACCGTAATGCCAAAAGATTTAATCAACATGACCAGGGGGCGGAGGTAGAGATTGAAAAGTATTGGACTGATGGCTGACCCTTGAGGTACGCCCTGACCAACCCTTCTGATGTTTGATTTAAAGGGTGGTATGGCCACTTGCTGGTGTCTATGATCAAGGTATGACATCAGCCATTCAAGGGCCAGCCCAGATACTCCAGCCTCCGCCAATCTCCTGATCAATATTGTATGGCTGACCGTATCGAACGCGGCCGACATGTCGAGCTGCACTAAAAAGGCTGCCCGACCCTGGTCGGCCCGCGTTCGCAGGTCATCAAGAACGGTCACCAAGGCTGCTTCTGTCCCATGCAGCATGCAGTGGCCTTGAGGCAAGGTCAATGTTGGCTGGTGCCGGCGATGAGTGGTAGTCTTGTCACAGCCGGCACAGAGTCTGGCCCTCCTCTTTTGTCGCAATAAGTGCGATCTGCCTCTGATGGCAGACCTGGGGTGCTACCCGTGTTCCAATGGCAAAGTCGCATCTCTGAGTTCACAGTTACAGACTGTTCATGGGGAAAGGCCATTGGCTTCTTCAACACCACCATCTGTAATACAGGGATCAGGCTCCGTGCACTCAAGGCGATGTCCCCCATCAGGTCACAACACTGCGCAGTGCAACGCCTTATCTTCACCACAGAGCTGCACCAGGGCGCCGGCTCTTAAGATTCCCAGCAGCCCACTCCTGACATATGTGCGTTTAGAGCCATGCCCTGAAGGCGGCATCCCTCTTTGGGTCACATTACTGTGTAGGGTGACAGCCCTATCTTCATCACAGCACTTCACCGGGGGACGGCCTTTAAGATTCAGCAAGACCCCCACCTGGCATACAGGGGCCTTGAGTCACACATACAGGTGGATGGCCCGATTGGTGCTGCGGTTCCGACGGACCAGATCGCACCTGGTATCCACTCAGCAGTATCCCCACTGGACCTCGCTCCCACTCCTCCTCCCAGGGTCCTCTGGTCTTAGGCCAGGATGAATCTGAAGCTCTAGGCTCCATGTGAGCGTTCTTGTGTCTCCTAGGTGATGTGCCCTCACATACCTCACTCCTTAGTCCTCAAGCACCTCTTTTTATAAGCTTTTTCCAGACACAAATGTGATTTAATATTTCTGCTTTTGTGTTTTGGGGGTTGCCTGCTTTGTAGTGCCCCTTCCTCTGTGTCCCCCTTCCTCCGTAGAGCAGTTTATCACAGCAGGAGTGTCTCCAAATCTGAAAACCCCAAACACAGGCCATGGGAGAGACTAGAGGATCACACGTGTAGGTCAGCCTCAGTGATACGTGTATCAAAGGATCACACAAGGCCTCCAGCCCTTCTCTTATTGATTCCCTTATCAGCCACATCTGCTTCCTAAGATCTGCCCAGGCTTTTCTCACCAATGGCCTTTCTTTAGAATCAAAGAGCTCCTCTTGGAGTGTACTGACGAGCCGGACTCTTCCTTCCGCGAGTGTGTGTCCCACCCATTTCTCAGGAATGTATCCATCCAAAAATCTGTCTTGGGGCTCCTATACCGCCACATGCTCCTCCAGCAAGATCGGGGTCTCCCGAAATGGTACTCAAAACTCATGTATTGTGCTCTTCGGAAGCACACATACAACCCAGCGTGTACATGCAACCGCATGCTGACTCCCATGTGCTGTACAACTTTACAGGCACCCATACATCCCAGCACACACACGTAATCATTCGCGCTGACTCCTGTACTGTACCTCTTCACCGGCACCCATACATCCCACACTCAATTATGCACACTGCCCCACTCTACACACAATCCAATGCAGAAGTGGTTGAGTTAAGCACACAGCAGCAGAACTGTATATGAGTGGACCAGGAGTCACTACTCCAGGTAGCTTGCTCTCTCCATTAATTACTATTGCTTGGCAACTCAGATTGCTGCGACCACCTGGCTTGTGCTGCTTAGCTCCCAATGAAGGCAGTCGCCTTCCACCACCATGGGGTAACGCTTCGGGTGCCCCCTCCTTGTCTCTAGCAAGACTGCAATCTGTGAGACAGGGTTAGGTCATGGCATACACATGTGATCCGTGTTCACCCACGACCAATAAATTGTTACCAAGGACTCAGATATCACCGCAGCTGGGGCACCGAGGGATGGGGTACATGTCCATTGCCATGAGCGGGACTTTTCCGTTCCGACAGCACCCAAGCCAAGTTGTTTCCCTAGCAGACTGCTCTTCTCTGCGCAGTTTTCTCACCAACGTTTTGCACTCGAGCTGATGAGTCTCGTCTTCGCACCTTCACAGAGCAGCATCTGCGGAGTCTGGTGCTTTCCAAGGCTCATGGTTCTCCGCAGTACAGAGCAGATGCTCCGAGTTATTAACAAGAAGAAATTTAGGCTTCAGTTAATAGCAATTAGGCTTTCCAAGTATTCCCAGCAGAATTAGTCTGGAGTGTTCAGCATTTCCAATTAGCAGCTTCTAGGCTTTAGAACAGCTTGGAAACTGTTTTGAGAAGCGGACTGGTTTCTTTGAACCCAGACTCAAGCACCTTCAGTTAAAACCTTTAAACGTTTTACTGACAGTTCTCAACTGCTGGCCTTCATCTTACCTGCCCAGGGGCCTCTCTGTGAGATGCTTACTCCCTGAATAGGGAGAACCCTGCATTATGGGGCTGTGTGGATATGTGCTGAATCCGACACTTGTGGTTGGCTGAAGGGATGCCCCCAGCCAGGCAGAACCTACCGCTCCCTTCAAGGGTGAATGATTACACTCACTGTATAACCTGCGCTCACCCTTGGGTAGCTTAGCACTGAGCAGTCAGGCTTAATTCAGAGGCAATGTGTAAAGCGAAGGCACAGCAGTCACTCACAATAATTATACGGTACATTTCAAAAGAGACCTAGTGCCCTGCGTTGGTGGTCAGGTCACTACATCTCCCCCTTTGTCACAAACAGAACGTCTTTGTCACATGTACAAGTCCTTGGCACAGTTCCTCATGACGATGAGATAATAGATCGATCGTGATAGAGAGAGAGAGAGAGAGAGAGAGAGAGAGAGAGAGAGAGAGAGAGAGAGAGAGAGAGGAAGTCTCTACATTGCTTCTAGTAGTCTTCTTGTCTTCTTGCACAGTCTCTACATTTCTTCTAGTAGTCTTCTTGTCTTCTTGCACTCCCTTTTTGGTCTTTGTTCTCTGCTCTGTTCTTGTCCTCCGTTTTCCTCTTTTAGTGGTGTTGTCTCTCTTGTTGTTCCTTGCTCTCTTTCTTCTGTTGTTGTTACACGTTCTTTCTCTTCCACTTTGAACTCCTTGAAATGGGAACTGTTTCTTGTTATTCTTCGGTTGTCAGAGGCTGCAGTCACCATTGACCCTTTTACGTCAGTCACAACCAGCGGGTCTCTTGAGAATGGGATGTCTGACTTCCTTTGTTGTTTCTGTCGCACTACCACCAGATCCCCTTCAGTCAGCTGGTGTTCAGATGCATTTCTCCTTTTGTCAGCATATTCTTTCATTTTCTTTTTTGCTTGGTGATCTCTTTCTGCAATGTCACTTCTGTTCGTACTTTTAGTTGCATCTATCTGAGGTATCCTTCTTTTGCTTGATCTCCCTAGCACCAGCTCTGCGGGGCACCTGCCAGTGGAGCTGTGAGGGGTATTCCTGTAGTCTCTGAGCACTTGACAAAGCGCTTGTCCAATTGATATCTGTGTCAATTTTGCCCGCTGGATGGCTTTCTTGATGGTCCCCATGAATCATTCTGCCATTCCGTTGGCCTGTGGCCACAAAGGAGTTATTTTCCGATGCTTGATCCCCAGATACTCCAGGAATCTACGGAATTCCTCTCCAGAAAATGGAGGACCATTGTCCGTTTTCAGTGTCTGTGGTGAGCCCCAGGCAGCAAATATGTCGTCTAGCACTGGTAGTGTAGCACTTGCCGACGTCGACGATACTTCTCTCACCATCGGAAACCTTGAAAATTCGTCGATGACCACTAGCAGGTATTTTCCACTCTCCAGTGGCCCATAAAAGTCTGTTGCCAGCTCTGTCCATACTGCAGGTGGCAGTTCCGACATTTTCAATGGTGTCGGTTTGGCAGGAGGTCCTGTTATTTGACAGGTGTGACAGTGCGATATCTCTTCCTCCACCATGTTGTCCAGTCCCGGGAACCACACTTTTTCCCTCAACATCTTCTTTGTCGCTACAATGCCTCGATGCGACTCGTGTGCTAGCTCCACTGTTCTCTTTCTTAGCCGACGTGGTATTACAATTCGTGAGCCCCTCATCAGAATTCCCTTTTCTGTTTCAGACAGCTCTTCGCTTATCTTTTTGAATGCCAGTAGTTCCTCTTTATTGACTCCTTCTTCTGTGATGGTGTTGCTGTTGATGTGTCTCCATCTCTGCTGCCGTACCACCATTCCGATGGCCTTCATTGTCGGGTCTCCTTTTGTTTCTCGCTCTAGTTCTTCATTTGTTATTGATGCCGGAGTGTTCTGTCTCACGATGAAGTTTAGATATTCTTCTGCCATTGTGGTGCCTCCTTTTTGATAGGAAAGCGGGTGCCGTGACATGTAGTCCACTGGATTTTGATCTTTCCCTGGTTTGTGGACAATCGTGAAGTTGTAGTCCATCAGCCTGATCCCCCACCGTTCAATTCTTGGGGGTATCTTGGCGTTTGGGTTTCCGTAGATGGTTACTAGGGCTTGATGATCTGTTACTATCGTGAATGGTTTTCCGTATATGAATATGTGATAGTGCTCACATGCCCATACTACCGCCAAACTCTCCTTTTCTGGTTGAGAGTAGGCCCTCTCAATGTCCGACAAGCTCTTGCTTCCGTAGGCCACTATCTGTCGAGGTGAGTCTTTTCCGGGCTTATGTTGTGCTAGTATCGCGCCAAGGCCTACCGGGCTGGCATCTACTGTCAATTCGGTGCATAGGCTCGGGTCAAAATAGGCTAGGTGGTCCACTGCCGTTACTGATGCCCTTATTTCTTCGAACGCCCTTTGGCACTCTGTGGTCCATTCGAATGTTTGGCCCTGCTTCGTCAATTCTCTCAATGGCGTGCTCACTGTCGCGAAGTCCTTTATATATCTCGCGCAGTAGCTGGCAAGGCCGAGGAATGAGCGCACGTCAGCGACATCTTTTGGTTCTTTTGTTTTTTCAAGGGTGTCTATTTTGCCACGATCTGGTCTCATCCCTCTCTTCGAAAAGATGTGTCCGAAGAATACTAGTTCTTCTCTGCCCAGTTCGCATTTCTTCTCATTTACTGTTAGGCCCACCTCTACTAACTGTGAACACACTTCTCTCAGAGCCTTATCGTGTTCCTCGTCACATTTTCCAAACACCAGGATATCATCACTATAGTTCAGACTGTTTTTGATCGGTCTGATGATCTGCCTGATCGTTTCCTGGAATATCTCTGCTGCTGACGATATTCCGAAGCTTAACCTCTTGTAGCGAAATAATCCGAGGTGCGTTGAGAAGGTCGTTATGTATCTGGACTGTTGGTCCAGCTCCAGTTGGTGGTACCCTTTGCATAGGTCGAGCTTGGAGAATTTCCTCATTCCGGTCAGGCAACTTATCATGTCATCTAGATGTGGCCCTGGGCGTCGTTCTCGTTCTATGGCTGTGTTGGGTATTCTCATGTCCACACATATTTTAATTTGTGCAGCGTCCTTTTTTGGTACCGCCACTATTGGGGCACCCATGGTGCTGGCCCCTCTGCTGGCTCAATGATGTCCTGTTCTAGTAGTGCCTTTATTTCTTCCTCCACCTGCGTTGTAGATGGATGGGCACCCTTCGGTGATGCTGGGCCACTGGCCTGACTGATTCATTTATGTGTAAAGTTATTTGTCTTCCTTTCAGCTTTCCAAGTCCGTTTGTTAGCTTTGGGTACTCGTGTAATATGTTCTCTGTCCGACATGTGATACATCATCTTTAGTAGGCCCATGATCTTCGCCGTTACGTTGCTCAGCAGACATGGTGCGGGAATGTCTCCTCGTAGCACATGTATTTCTTCTGTGACAGTCTTGCCCTTGTGCGTCATGGTGTCCGTGAATTTTCCCATGTTCGTTACTGGATTCTGTGCACCCCAGGTGAATACTTTGACATTTGACGGTCTTAGTGGTGGTTTCTTCTTCATCTTATCATATTCCGTAGCACACATGATGTTACATGTGGCCCCACTGTCCAGCACAAATTCTGTTTGATGGGGCCCTACGTCGATGGTCACCCAATCCGTCTTTTTTATTGACTTCCTATCCACTAATCTGATGTGCTCCTCTTCATGCCCTTCATCCGTGGACATGAGGTAGAGGCGTTCTACCTTTCCAGCTGCTCTTTCCTCTTCTTCCTCGTCTTCCGACCCTGCCAACGAGTTTCTGGTCGTCGCTTCCATGTGCCGTACATGCCTGTTTGTTGTCGCTCTTGGTCTTCCTCGTTCATTTTTGAAATGTGCCCCTTGGCACATGGTGGCAAAATGGCCGCTTTTGTTGCATTTCCTGCATGTCTGACCGAATGCCGGGCATGCTCCTCGGTGTGGAAAGTCCAGACCGCATCTGTAGCATTGAGAACCTTCTTTCCTTGTCCCTTGTTCCTTTGATCCTTTCTTCCAATTGCCCGTCTTTCTTGTATCTGTCATTCGGTGTATCTGTTCTCCTCTCCGGTCCATCTGCCTGGCTTGCACCATTGCCCTTGCTTCCGCTCTCGCTAGATCTAGAATTTTTTCTACAGTGATAGGTTCTTTAAGTAGTCTCGTGCGAAATTCTGTGTCGCGACAGCCTTCTATCAGTCTTAAGCGAAGGGCCTGTTCATTGTCATATTTTTCAAATTCACAGTGGGCCACTAGCTTTCTCAGCCTTGTTGCGAAATCGTCAATTGACTCATCCGGCTGTTGAAATGCTATGTTGAAGTTATATCTTTCAAAATCGACGTTCCTTTGGGGGTCGAACTTGGTCGTTAGACATTTTATCAATTTTTCGTATGTTTTTATTTCGCTCGGGGGCAGTGTTATGAGGAGGTCCTCCACCTCATCCCCCACTAGGTTTAGGAATAGTCCTAGTTTCTTTCCCTCCACTACATCGGTCGCCTCCATGTATCGCTCGAATTTCACAATCCACTTCTCCCATCGTATTCCCACTTGTGGCTCTGATACACTGAAAGGCAGTGGTGACGATACTGCGCACTTTGTTTTGTTTCTTTTCTTGTTCCTTTTGTTGCCTTTGTACTTGTCTGTTTCTGATCTTTTGTTACTTTCTTCTTCTTGTCTTCCTTTATCTTATTCTTTTTTTTTTTTCGTCCTTTGTACTTTTATATATTTTTCTTGCCTTTCTACTGGCTGCCCTTTGTTCCCTCTTGTAATTTCCTTTGTAATTTATTTGCCCTTTTACTTTCCTTCTTCTTTGACCTCTTTTCCACTTATTTCGGAGCTTTTAATCCTTATTTGTCCCTTTCTCGACCTTTTTGCCTGCTTCTAAGATGGCCTCTCGTTTTTCTGCCCTTCCTATTGGCCCGGTCGCTTGACCTTAAGATGGCCGCCAAGTCTCGCGATCTTTCGTGCCCAATCCTCTTATGCCTGACTTCAAGATGGCCGCTCCGCTTTGCTGCTCTCCTATTGGTCCAGACCGCCTGACCCCAAAATGGCCGCCGAGACTCTCGCGAGAGCTCGCGCCGATTTCTTCTCTTTCGCGCGCTTCTCTTTCCAGCGCTTACCCGATCAGGTGGGGGGGCTCAGATGGCGATCTTGCTCCCAGTCCGCTGTCAGTCGGGGTGGGCTCCCGCGTCACCGCACTTCGTCGAGGGGCTGCTCTTCCTTCTTTTTCCGGCGATGCAGGGTGTGCTCCTGTTTTGCAGTTATCCTTCCACGAGGGACACACACGTGTGGAATCGTCAAGTACCTTTGTCGCCAGTTGTCGTGTATTGCTGCATCAGCTTATCAGGGAACACGCAGGACGCCAGGTATGGTTTCAGTATTCTTTATTTGCATACATGCTCAGGGTGCCTCAGCACGTCTGTCCTCGTCGTCGTCCTAGTCTGGAGTGTCCTCTTCCTGTCCGTCCACAGGAAGTCGTGTCCAGTGACCTGGACACTGCCCTGTGACCCACAGGGTCCTAGTGCCCTGCGTTGGTGGTCAGGTCACTACAAGTTAATAGCAATTAGGCTTTCCAAGTATTCCCAGCAGAATTAGTCTGGAGTGTTCAGCATTTCCAATTAGCAGCTTCTAGGCTTTAGAACAGCTTGGAAACTGTTTTGAGAAGCGGACTGGTTTCTTTGAACCCAGACTCAAGCACCTTCAGTTAAAACCTTTAAACGTTTTACTGACAGTTCTCCACTGCTGGCCTTCATCTTACCTGCCCAGGGGCCTCTCTCTGAGATGCTTACTCCCTGAATAGGGAGGACCATGCGTTACGGGGCTGTGAGGATATGTGCTGAATCCGACACTTGTGGTTGGCTGAAGGGATGCCCCCAGCCAGGCAGAACCTACTGCTCCCGTCAAGGGTGAATGATTACGCTCACTGTATAACCTGTGCTCACCCTTGGGTAGCTTTGCACTGAGCAGTCAGGCTTAATTCAGAGGCAATGTGTAAAGCGAAGGCACAGCAGTCACTCACAATAATTAGATGGAGCATTTCAAAAGAGACTTCACACAGGATGTATGTAAATAATGGTTGTATTCAACACACATATTCAATCATTCTAAAGTAAACATCAGTAACTTTTAGGCATAAAACACAATTAGAAATATTACTAGCAGTACTAGGCCCACTCTTATTGTTATAGTATGGACACTGTGGACGATTCTTAATCTCACCTCCCAGAGGAAGGGAGCACCCTCATGTGGTGCAAAACGCAGTCCACCCCAGGCCCATCCTTGCAATCCAGATAATTCAATACCACACAGTTATAGGGTACACCCCGGGTCACACCAATAGCAAAAATATGTACATACAAGAAACTAGAACACTTTTTACCCGCATTGCGGGCCGGAGCCTCTCGGGTAAAACCAATGTCAAATTTATTGTTGTTTTATCATGAAATCAAAGTATAAAGCAGTACTGCCGGCCGCTGCAGTGAATCACAGGTGGTCCGCAGATGATCACTCACACACTCACTCCACACTGCTACATGTTGCGACAGGTATCACCCCAGTCCGTACGGAACATTCTTAAACACATACGCACTCAGCACCTTAGTGCGGTGCTACTGCTACCCATCAGGTCAGTGGATATCACCCTGCAGACTCCGTGGCCCCAGCCTCCCTCCACCCTCTAGTTCACCCCGATTATTCTATACCCTCTGTTGGAAAATAACCGGCCCCTCGTCCCGGACACTAGGACACAGGCGGCTAAAGGCACACGTAGTCTGGGTCCTCATGAAGCAGGTAGGGATATGTAGCAAGTTTTAATCAGGAGGTAGACATAAACAAGGGGAGTTCCTAGTGACTCTGTTGTGAAGGTAGATCATTGTTTATCACAACATCATGGATCATTGAATTTTCTTATGTTACTGACTAGAAAACTTTTTCATGGAATGAATTGCATAGCATTTCCTTTAGTGGTTGGCTAGTGGTACTAGGTTCCTAGTACAGGTGTATATGGTACTGACCAACAGCTCGAGTAGGGTGGGAGGGTCTGGGCTGGGGGTGTAACTTTTTGGACTGTGGGCCAGCTCTCATTAGGTCAAGGGTGCTCCTTTATTAATGACTAGCAGCCCGTCCCGACGTTGTCCGGGTATGAATTAAGCATGAGCGGATTTTGCGTATTGGCAATCCGCGGATTTGCGGATTTGCGTATTTGCGTATTTGCGTATTTCGAAAATACGCAAAATCCGCGGATCCTAGCGTATTTTTTTTTTTGTGTTCGCACGGGTTTCTGCAAGTTCGCGAGGGTTTTATTGTACAAAACGCTCGCGAACGTGCAGAAACCCGTGCGAACACAATGTGCCTACTCATGGCCAAACGGACGGGGCTTCCATGCGAGTGCACATGCCTCTTGTGTGTATAAAAGGTCAGAGGCCGATCAGAGCCGCAGATGAAGATACAGAGACTCCTGGTCACAGGAACAGCACAGGGATTGTGCTCGTGAAAGTCAAGGATGCAAAGGCCTCTATCCAGCATCACAGCTGACTTTCGACTGTAGATTTGGTAAAGAAGGCACATTGCCCAGCCTCGACGACGCTCTCGATTGTTTCTGGGCTGATGAATGAGTCACTGCATTTGAGCTTCAACTAGTTCCAGCGACCATGTGTGTGTTACTATGCAATCGCGCCGAAGGGCGCAGGGGTCTCTTGAGTGTATTTTACAATGGCGCCAGCAAGCTGCCAGCGCCGTTGTAAAATAGTTACAAAGTTAGCTTGCACAGGAAGCACTTAGATAAAATAAAGCAGCACCTGCTTCGTTTTATCTAGTGGTTCCTGTGCAAGCTAACTTTGTAACTATTTTACAACGGCGCTGGCAGCTTGCTGGCGCCATTGTAAAATAGTTACATGAGTGGGGGTTCAACTTTTGAACCCGTTACATCCGCGGATTTTTTTTTTCGGATTTTTTGAAAAATACGTAAAATACGCGGATTGCATAATCACTAAAAATCCGAAAAATCCGCGGACGTAACGGATTTACCGCTCACACCTAGTATGAATTGCTTGCGGCCAGTAGTATATTGTTTTTTAGGATTTCGTTTAGATAGTATTTCTTATCTGTGACAGGCCTGTGAAACACTCCGATTCACAGTGCACTGCTGATGCACTTAAGAGTGCGCATTTAGTAGTGTGTAAACTCAAGTTTCCCTACTTTATTTTTCCTTGCAATATTATATAGCGCAAACTCGACAACATGGCATGAGCACAATTTACATTACAGAAGAACACATTCATTTGTGGTAGGCACGGGGAGACATAGCGATTTGCCTGGAATCACAGGATGTTGAGCTGATGCCGAGATTCGTAGTAGCTCCCCAGCTCTAAAGTTCGCAATTCTAGAACTTGTGGCGGGAGGTGTGTCTAAAAGTGTATGTCGGTGCTGGCCATCAAAGAGAGGGACCTGTGCATTTTTCAAATGGGTGGTGAAAAAATATGAGTATGTTGCTGGAGATGTGGGCCGCCGTGCCACCAATGTACTTACCGGGGAAGGGTAAACACCCATTATTCCGCAACTTTCTTTCCGCATACCATTACTCCGCATACTTTTATTACGAAAGTACCATGACTCCGCAATGCCGTTATAGCGCATGGCATTACATTTTATATGCTTTTACCACGCATACATTTACAACGAAATTCGTTGTAAATGCATGAATGGTAAAAGCATGTTTTTTTTAATGTTTGGATAAGGTAAGTATGGGTATAGGGGTATATGTTTTGGGGTACTGTGGTATATGTTTTGGGGTGTTTGGGTATTTTAAGGGTTCAGATATAGTTTTGGGTTATGGGGTACAGGGGTAGTTTTAGGGTTTACGGATAGGTATGGGTTTTGGGGTACAGGGGTATTTTTAGGGTTAGGTTTGTGTTTTGGGGTATAGGGGCATTTTTAGGGTTCAGGGGTAGGTTTGGGTTTTGGGGTACAGGGGTATTTTAAGGGTTCAGGGCTAGGTTTGGGTTTTGGGGCACAGGGGTATTTTTAGGGTTCAGTTCTAGGTTTGGGTTTTGGGGTACAGGGGTATTTTAGGGTTATGGGGTAGGTTTGGGTTTTGGGGTACAGGGTTATTTTTAGGGTTCAGGGCTAGGTTTGGGTTTTGGGGTACAGGGGTATTTTTAGGGTTCAGGAGTAGGTTTTGGTTTTGGGGTACAGGGGTATTTTAAGGGTTCAGGGCTAGGTTTGGGTTTTGGGGTACAGGGGTATTTTAGGGTTCAGGGGTAGGTTTGGGTTTTGGGGTACAGTGGTATTTTTAGGGTTCAGGGCTAGGTTTGGGTTTGGGGGTACAGGGGTATTTTTAGGGTTCAGGGGTAGGTTTGGGTTTTGAGGTACAGGGGTATTTATAGGGTTCAGGTCTAGGTTTGGGTTTTGGGGTACAGGGGTATTTTTAGGGTTTAGGGATAAGTTTGGGTTTTGGGGTACAGGGTATATTTATAGGGTTAAAATGGGTTAGTGTTTAAGGGTGTTGGGGTATTTTATGGATTAAGGGCGGGTTATGATTATGGGGTGCAGGGGTATTTAAAGTGAGCAGGGTGGGATTAGCACACGATATGAGACATGGCATGATGGGCGGAACGTACCACACGCCCCCAGCGTTTGTCACGCCCCCAGCACACGCCCACAGTACAACGCAGACACGCCCACAAGGGACTACTTTGCTGGCACGGTTCTTTTACCTTTTAAATGTATATGGTGGGCGTCTGCATAGCCTATGTCCTTCTGCTGCAACTGCCCTTTCCAACGCTGTATTGGGTGTTGTGATTGGTGCTGTGGTTCCTGAGATTACCCGCCTCAAAGGTTTGGGCTCTCTCTTTATTATATTAGTATGGATTATTTTGAGGTAGAGCACTTGTGCACGCATTTGTCAATATTACAATTTTTTCTATAGTAATTGGTTGACATAAAGTCATCCAGCTATTATGGTTTTTATTGTCTCAAAAACTATAATAAATTCTGCCATAACTTTAATACATTCGGTCCCTGGGACCACTGCCTGCCCTTAAAAAATATTGTCGCTGCCAGTCACAAAGGGGAAGGGGTCCTCTGGGGAGTGGCTTACCACCTACTTGAATTAAGTGGTAATGTGCGAGTGTTTTGCGACTGCAAATGCGGTCACAAAACAATTGTAGATTGAAGTACGAGTCACTATTAGGAAGGGACGCCCTTGGCACGCCCCTTCCTAATAGTGAGTTGCAAAAGCTATATGCCAGGACCCTTTTCTGCGGTCGCAAAAGAGCCAATTTCCCGTTTGCGACCCAAAGAAACAGACATACATATGGCCCCAAATCTACCTGTACTTACCCAAAAAAATGAATGTGTCCTTGTGAAACGTAACTGGTGTTAATGCAAAGCGCTCAGATACCTTCGGGTCGAGTTTGCGCTATATAAACCTGCAAAAAAAAGAAAACATTACAAATGCATTTTTTTCTCACATATACTGAGTGAAACCTAAGGTTTGTCAGGAAAGATATTTCACTCACTTCCAGCTTTCCTATCCGATCGAATTTCCCCCCCCTAATCCGCCCCCCCACCCCTGGCACTGCACCTCAGGTGGACTAAGAGATAGGGTATTTAAATGTGAGCAGTTAATGCCAAAGAAAGGTGCAGTGGAACAAAAAGAGGCGACAAGAGGAGACAGAAGAAATCAAGAGAAGCCCCAACCTTTTATGAGATAAAAGTAATCACTCTTGCATAGAACCAGCAAGACTGACAGTTTAATCAAAAAAGGAAAAAAAAGTCACTTGGAAGGCAAATAAGGCGAGAGAAGGGGGTCGGAAGTCGTATAAGCAGGAGATATATCCAGCTATTCATTAATAACTTCGTATCTCTTGAAATCCTCAAGGCGCCCATCTTCTTAGCGCTTGCCTGTTCTGATCTCTTGAGGAAGCCGCTTTACGGAAGAAAAAATGGCGGGAAAAGAAAGGAGGAATGCTCGGTTCCCCCCACAGGTCTTCATTGTATATTGTAGGCAACAATGAAAAGTCAGGGAGTGAACCACAGAAAGAAAGTGTCGTTCTCGCAGACTGTGGCTAATGACGTCCTCATTAGAAATGAAATCCGGGGCTGCCAAAGTTCCTCATAAAATGAGCTGTGTTAGCATCGTTAGGCGCGGACGGCGCCAGAATGGATGAAAGATGCGATGAAAATGGAACGGCGGGGGCACAGGATGTCAGTGGTTGCGAAGGAGATGTGATCAAGGCGGAGAAAGTGTCGCCTCGGCTGGAAACCAGAGACGCTTTGTATCCTCTTCTGTAAATGACACAGAAAAAACAAGAGTGGGTGGGAGAAATCTTAAGGCCCTTATTCCACGTGGGCATGTAAATGCTGAGCTTCGCGAAAACGCATTTTTTTGCAATTACTGAGATGTGTCAAAACTATTGCATCCAACTATTTTTTGGGGGTGAATTTTGGCTAGTCAAACCTGCTGTGATTTACCAGGTGGCAAATAGAAATGGCGCCAAAGGTTTCAAAGTCTGAACTTAGGGCCTAATTACGATGTCAGTGGGACCGCCCCCGACAGGCCGGCGGTGGCAGTCCCACCGACATACAGGCCATGGATCCGACCACTGCATTTGGATGCAGGTGGTCGGACCGCAAAGGCGGGGGAAAAGACTGCCACCTCCGCCAGGATCCAAGATCCCGTCGGGGTGGCGGTCGGAATCCTATCCCTTCAATGGAGGCACAGGCACCGCCGTTAAGGGCAAACTTTGCATTGCGGTCCAACTGCCATAAAAAGTCTGTCAGAAACAGACATTGGGGGCACCAAGCAGAGCCCCTTCCCCATGGACCAAAGCAAAGTGGCCCTGGGGGTCCATGCAGGACCTGGCACACAGTGGGCCGCACCACAAGCTGTACTATTAACCCCTCCCATGCTCATGACGAGCTCTGCTCGTAATGAGCCATGGATGTCGTGTGCTCATGACGAGCGGAACTCGTCATAACGGCCAGAACGCTCGCACGCGGGATAATTCCCCCGCTGTGCTGAACGTTCTAGGGAAACGTGTGTGGCCGTGACGAGCTCAGCTCGTCATGAGCACCGGGGTGCTGTGCGTGCCCCCCGCCCCCAGCACAGCGGGGGAATTAGCCCCGCAGGCAAGGGGTTAAAGAGCACTTTTCCCCCCCGCCAGCCCTGGGGCGCATCGTAATTGGGCCTGTAGGTCGGTCTCCTGACAGACGTGATTGCAGATGGGGGTGCAACCACCAGGCATCGTAATGATGCCCTTAGTTCCTCATTTTCTTATAAAAGTCTTGGAATAAGGCACATCTGCCAGCTTACCGCACACCGCGGTGTGGATATTTTCCAGTTGCGGGAGAGACCCCACCCTCTCCACAACCACTAATGATCAAGGCCCAGAAATCTATTTACCTTCCAAGGAAGATGAGTTGACACCGAAGAATACGGTACGTGAAGTCACAGATTATGTATGCGGAACAAAAATTATTACAGACAAAAATATTGATCATTAATAGTGGTGGAAAAAATGGATCTTCCAGCTCTGGGGTACGACAGGCCACAGTTAGTCCTCTTTCAGTTTTACGATTTGAACATAGAAAAGTGATTTGCAATACACTGCTTTGTTCTATGATGGCATACCTACATATATCCATAACTGACTCCCCACCACACTGCCTGGATTGTGTGGCAAAAAAATACACACATTTTGGCCCAAACTCCCAAAATTGGGTGTATTTTTGAAGTAGGCAGAAAATGTGACTGTTCTAAAAATTTTGCTTGCCTGTGGTCTGTCATCGCCAGACACCCTGACAAGCCACAGTCAGTGAGCAGGAAGCGTCTCTAGTAACATTGCTCATCGGAACAGGTGGATGCCTGGTGCCACAGAGTGCACAATGCAATTAGAAAGCTCTTCTGTCTCTAGAACCAGACAACCTACACTTCCCCAGTGCAGGGGTCCTGATGAGAGGCACATGGGGCAGGAGGGGGGTGGTGGTCAAAGAGTCTTGGGGATGGTCAGATGGGCCAAGGAAGGAGGGGGGCATAGGAGAAGAGGTGTGGAGCAGAGGTGTCCCGGGGCAGAGGGGAGCGGGGGGAACAGAGGATACAGGAGACCAAGAGTGGTGGGGTGGGATGGAGGAGACACTTGGATGTGGAGCAATGGGTGTTAAGTGAAGCAACAGAGCGCAGACGGATTCAATGCTGTTTCAACTGGTCCAGATCATGTAGGCTGCTACAGAGAGGAGGGATCACAACAAAAAGAGTACAAGGAGGCCGGATCATGCACACACCTGCAGATCCTGCTGCTGGCACTCACTTCACCGGCTGTAGGCTGCTTGCACAGCAGGAAATTCCAGACACCTCTGGGAGTGGGGGGGAGGACTCCAGAAGCCTCTGCCACTTCAAAGTACGCACCAGGTATAAATATTGGACCCTGAGCCCCAACTCTTCAGTACAAATCTGGATCCATGGAAGACTTAGAAGAAGGACTGCTCCTCTGCAAGAAGGACTGTTACTCTGTTGCCCTGCTACGCTGCTGCCTGAGTGAGAAGGACTGGGCCTGCATCTTGAACTCAGGAGCACCAGAGTGACTCCAAGGGCTTGTTGATTGGCCCCATGATCAGAGCCTCAGGGACAGAAAAGTCTCCATCCACCTTGAACCCTCCTGCTATACGTCCTTCCCCCCAAGTGGTGCCACCCCAATCCTGGACCCTTAGAAATGGGACTCAAAGTGCTCTGCCTGCCCAGCTGTGATTCTAGCAGCACCGACGCAGCACAACGCATCACAGCTCCTCGGTAACCGCTGCTGTGTGATGCATCTTCAATGCAGGACCTCACATTGCAGACTTGCATCTCCTTAGAACCGCCGTTGTGTAACACATCCTCAATGCAGGACCACAGCGCCTCAGAACTGCCAGTCTGTGACGTATCCTCAACACAGGGCCTCACATCTGAGCCCCTCGGAACTGCCGCTGGGCAACGCATCCTTGAAGTGGGACGTTGAAATTCTCCGCAACCAGGATTTAAGGTACTTTGTTTAATAGGCCTAACTTGGTCCCTGTATCCAGCTTGCGCTCCATCGTGGTTGGCCTGAATTTGTGACTTTGTCCTGGTCCAGCACGACCAGATAACCCCAGTTGGCGCTTTATTTTTACCTAATTCCTTAACAATACCTAACCTACCTTCCTTAAACACCCCCACCACCTTCCCGACTTCCTTTACCCTCCTGCAGCTGTCCTTTCTGCTTTCTACCATAGCAGACTGGCAGTGCTGCGCTGACGGACTCACGGAGACATTTATGACATTGCAACAGTGGGTTACGAGTTTTGTTATCAACTGGTGTTGCATTATACCAGAGAATTATCACATTTAGAATCAAGTGTGAATTACAGAGGATTCTTACGGAAGTCATGCACAACAATGAAACTAACAACTTTGATATTGTGCTTCATTATGCCCGTCAGCCATTTCTAAGAACTGCAAATAGAAGGTGCTCTAATTACCCACTCTAACTGTGCTTAATTTACTGAGGTGACCAGGCTTCAAATGAATGATCTGCAGATGTCAGTGGCTAGCATTTCATATCATACCCCGGGGACTCACATTTCAGGCTTGAAGCTCAGGTGGACACATAGGGCCTGATTTATATCTTGGCGAACAGATTAGTCTGTCACAATGGTGACAGAGATGCTGTCCACCGAAATATGAATCCCATAGGATATAATGAGAGTTTATATTGTGGTGGACGGGACATCATCGTAACCGTTGTGATGAAGTAACCAGTCTGCCAAGATCTGAATCAGACCCATAGTTCCTAGAAACTTGTTCTAAAAATCCATGAAGTTTCTCTCTGCTGAAATCTACCCTGAAACGTTTAATGTAGAACATTCCCACATAATTGTCATGTAGAGTTGCACTTCGGCTGGTTCCTTATCACAGCCTGTTCCGGAGAATTAACCATCAATCGTGTATAATACACTCATTCCCTAATGCGAGGCACTTGAGCTCCAATCACAAAGATTATTATGGAGGTTTTTTAGGAAACAACTTAAAACATGGTTGTTCCAACAATAATACTATGGTTGGCTGGGCGGGGCTCTTGGGTTACGGTTTGGAGATTAGCACCGGGACACTCTCTGTGAGTATACGCACGCTTTATAAATACCCAATTTCATTTCATTTCAGGTGCCCAATGGCTACCTTTGAGAGCGGTGCGTTCATCCAAACATCATCGGTAACGCACTGGACACCAGGGGATCTCTCAGAGTTACCTCTGTTAACCAGTGGGTCTCAGGAGGTGAATGAATCTTCAAGGCAGCATAAAATGTGTCTCATGTCAAACCCTCTGCAATTTAATTTCCGGAATTTGAGGCAGAAGATATAAAATGACATAGCTTTGGATGGGCGTGAAATCTAAATACGAAGCATGTAATTATGCAGAGAGCAGAGCCCAGCCACAAAGGCTGCAGTTTGTTTATTCATGTCCTCAAGAAGAAGCCGGCAGGCTGTGAAAGTGCCTGTGAGGTGGGACACAGCAGCTTATAATTATGGGAATTGGCAGGATGCTGGGTATAATTACTGCAGTTACCTCTTGGTGGCAGCCTGCAATTTAGGCTGCTGAGTTAATAAAATGTGCTACCAAGAAACAAGTGGCTGGTTTCCCGCCAGACAGGCAGGGGGCATAAAAGCATCCTAGGAGCTTTGTACTGTAGTATCTCAGAAGATCAGGCTTATGCTCAAGGCTGGAATATGTGGAATGGAATGTAGATCACGATTCACTCAACTCTAATGTGCTGCTAGCTAAGGGTCGGATTACGATCTTGGCGAATGGGATACTCCGTCACAAACATCCACAGAGTTACAAGTTCCATTGGATATAATGGAATTGTAATATGGCAGACGGAATATCCGGCAAGATTTCAACAAAGTATTCCATCCACTAAGATCGTAATCAGGCCCCTAGTATTATTCCAAGCTCCTCCAGCTAAAGGACTTTAGTCTTAGGAAAGACTCAAATGCAAAAAAAATGTATTTACTTTTTTAAAAGATTTTTTTATTGGTTTCAGCATTCAAGAGAACATTACAAACATTGGTAGGCATATGTTTCAATCGAGTTATAGCTGATTCATACAGTATAACAGTGCAAGATAAATCACACATTGATTCCAGATGAATGTCTATTATTTCTGGGCATATCCTCAGTTGCTAGTTTTACATAACTATTCCAAACAGAGTCCAGGACCAAATGCTACATTATGGTCCTGTTTCTGAGCTGGTTGAAGCGTTCCAAAACCTTTGCAAACCTCTGCTTGTGCAGGGGTCGGATTCCAAGTGGTATTTAGCTCAACCAGTCATTACTGGATGCATTCAACATCTCACCCTTAGTTACATTTTAGCAGGTCAAATCAACCAGAATTAAACATTGGAAAAGTGTAAGTATTTACCATGGAATGAGGATTTTGGTGCACTAAGCACCAATATTTTAATGTTATTCCCCGAAACCTTAGAAAAGGTTGTGGGTTGCTTGTGTTCCAGTTCAGGGAGGACCTATCCTGGCAGTTTGGGATGGACTGTTCCCATTGGATCATGGTTTAGACTGCATATGGCTGGGTAAATACTGAGGAGGCTCTGTGTGGAAAATAACAAAGGACTGGAATACTGCTTGAGTAAATACCAGCGATTGATTCATACCAGCCATCCTTTTTTTGTATACTTAATTGGAATGTGGGATAGCATCCCATATTTGGGTACTCTTTTGCAATCTAAGGTATCAAAAATTTAACTGCGCGCTAATATGTGAAGCCCACAAAATTGCAAATTAATGGGTGCACAATTTGCACAGGAGTTTTGCATCAAATCAGAACAATTCAGTTTGAAATATTCATCATGTAGCAATTAATATTTATAAGTGTGCTGATTTGTTGACTTTTCATAGTTTCCTGATTTTTCTGCGCGAACACAGTATGAGATTTAGCAACATCCAATCATCTACAGCCATCTTCTGGCAGTTATACTTAATCAGAATGTGTGTGGTTGCACACGGGCTGGCAACACTGTCGCAGTTCTCACCAAATGCATGATGGTAGATATAGTCACAGTCTGGTAGTTCTATGTCCAGTCCTTCTATACAACCTCTCCTTTATGAACACTTTATTCCAACTCCCAGATTGCTTGTAACTTAAGAACCAACAGTTCTGATCCAGTGACACCATCGTAAGGGGTTGTGCCTCTCTGCAATCACTATTTTTGCGGATTGTGGCTAATCATGAAGCTGTCACATGCACGTTGTGGAATACTTTCATTTAGCCATGACTAGATGGGACATCATGTTGACCCATCGCTTCACTTCTATAAAATTAGTTAAATTCCAGTTGCCTGCTATGCAAGTGGAATTTTTGATCCACAGTTCCACAGATTATGCAGAGCGAGGAGAATTGATTCTGTAGAATGATATTTTGGGTCAGTAAACAAACTATGCTCATTTAGAGAAGCAAGAATTAGGATTACATTATGGGCCAGATGTAGGTAGCCAAATACCGGTCGGTAACGGCCGATTTCGGCCGTTACCGACCGGTATTTGGCTATTGAGATGTAGGGGTACGGAAACAGGGCAAATCGGTAATTTTACCGATTCGGTAAATATACCGGTCGGTAAATTTACCGACCGGTATTTTTACAGAATCGGTAAAATTGATATGTAGGTGGGACTCTTCTGAGTCCCACAAGGCCTACAAAATCGGTATTTTACCATCAAATTCAATTTGATGGTAAAATACCGATTCAGGTGTGCATGCACATGTGTGCATGCACACCTGTGCCATATGACAGGCAGACCTGCCCTTAGGGCAGGTATGCCTGCCAAATGGCCCCCGAACCTTTTTTGGGGGTGCTAGAGGGTGTCAAAGTGACACCCCCTGCACCCTTGTCAAAATCGGTATTTACCGATTCGGTAAATACCGACCGGTAATGCCCCATTCATTCCTATGGGCCTCAAAGCCCATAGGAATGAATGGAGCATTACCGGTCGGTATTTACCTAATCGGTAAATACAGATATTTACCGATTCGGTAAATGGAACATCTGGATGTTCCTACATACCCCCCCTTCTTATTTACCGATTCTTAATTACCGAATCGGTAAAATTCGGTAATTAAGAATCGGTAAATAAGTTTTACCTACATCTGGGCCTAAATGCTTTACTATAACCATGGAGTTCGACATAGCGGGCTCCTCAAGCCATTAAAGGCCTGCACCAGGATTAAAGGCCTGAGCCAAAGGCGAGGTCCTTTAACAAGGGAGTGAGCCTTTAATGGCCAGTAGAGGCTGCTACGAAGGGCTCTAAGGCTATTAAAACATTCCACCTCAAGAGGGCAGAATGTGCTAATTTGTAAAACAAAGGTCTCAGGTTGAAATCCCCTTGGGCTCTGTGAGGCCTTTGTTTACAGCAACAGTTGTGAACAATCATTGGAATGTTGATTCTACGGGCTTCTACCAGCCATTAGAATCCCGGAGCACTCCTTTGACTTCAATAGAGCGCCCAACATTCCAATGTGCTAATATATCCATATTGCGGCTTTGCTACTTTGGCTATCTTTGTATGAAATCCCTATGCCACCTCGACCCATGTGATCATGCAAAATATTGCAAATACCAGTAACATGGAGTTGGTACTGTGGTTAGAATATATAAATAAGGAACTTGGGGCCAGATGTACAAAGATCTTTTGTGAATGCAAACCTTGCAATTCATAGAATCACTGGGTTTGTGGCTGCAAAAGGACTTTTTTCTATACACTAATCCCATTTTATGAGTCTGATAAGCCTTTCTGAATAACAAAAAGGGTTTTGTGGTCCATTCTGAATTGCAATTAGCAGGAACATTGAAAGAAGCATTCGCCATGATATGTGGCAATTGATTACAACCACAATTCTTGAGCCAAGCTATTGAGAAACTGTTGTGACACCTTTCCCTTTGTGAATTGTTTCAGCAGCCCCCAGACCCTGCCTGCTCCCTTTGATATATTCCCAAATATTAAATATATTTTTTTAACATTTAGCACCGGTTTCATTATGAATTTCGAAATAAACTTTAGTACTAGTTTAGCACTGTCAGCGAAGCCATATCTCAGCGGCTAATGTGTCTAATCTATTTACAGACACTAATCCATCTCAATTTACTGTGTCGAATCCAGGCTTAGCCAGCTTTCAGCTGAATTTTTCATGTCTGTGTGTGCAGACAGCCATGAAGAATTCTGGGCAGGGAGCTCTGGTGCACCTGACAGCGGGACATTCAATGTGACTCTATCATCAGCAGGTGGATGGGTTGAATGAGTGCCTCCTTTCGAGTCAGTAGAATTAGATACTCTTGTCGGGTCTTATGATAAGGCCCTTCACATGGGAAAAGGCACTAGTGGACATTGTGCCCCTGGCCCTGAGCTTTCCAGGTCCCCGTTCTTCTTCAGCAAAATTTCTGTATAGACTTTTAATATCATACAACCTGCCGTCTTCACAAATGAGACAACGTGTTTGGCCAAAGCCCTAGACGGTGTAGCGTCCTCCCCAGTCTGGGAGCATGCAAATGAGCACACCACACACAGAGCTTGTAGCCGACGTTTTTATTCATCAGCGTACAACATTCAACTTAACTTCTCATTATCTCATAACCGTTAATAGCCACACCTTAACACCTCCTAAATGGTTACGTAATTCTTTCATTGAGTCCCAGAACCGTGGGGTCCCAACGCTCATAGTCTTCAGATGCGACAGATGGTGCCGGATGCCATTTTTTATCTTTCCATGAAGCCCATTTTTTAATGCTTAGAAACAGGTGCTGCTCATCGCACCTGGCCAAAACGGACGGAGCTTCCACAGGGCTCGGCATTAAGTTTTGGCCCAAAGCCTTGCAAAGACTTTTTACAAGCCTGGTCAGAAAAGCAGTGAGAAGGCACATTATAAAAAGGGATTTATAAAGATTGTCCTTTCTTACCCTGTCTGTTTTTTTGTATTGCCATCGTTCATGAACAGTTCCAGTGTATTGTCAGATCCGGAATATGTGGAAAGGTCAAGGAACACTGTGGTTGTGCGAGTGTTTCCATTCACAAGATGCACTTGTTAACTCGGGATTTCTGGTCTATGGTTATAACTCCAGATCCCAAATCAAGTCGAATGAATCGTTGGTACCTGTCATTGAGTAAAAGGAAATCCACTACTAGGTTAATCAATTAAGAACTTACACCACTCTAAAGAACCACTGACTACAAATAAGTTTAAAGATTTATTATAAAGCCAAAAGTATCTGAAGATACAAACATCTCAGAATAAGATTCAAAAGATATACGGGTATCAATATAAAAAGAAATTCTCTGAATGCTCTCAATCGGCAAAAGGAAATTATCAAAAATATCTCAAATACCATGAGAGTTGCAAGAATCGCTATAAGTTGCAACTTAAGAGTCATTTACAGAAAGGAAAAGTTCAGATTAGTCTGTCCCTACACTAGACTAAGTGACATCCCTACTTAACAAGATCTTTACCTAAAAAGGTGTCAGCAGTGGTGACTTCCAAAGAAGATCACGCACTTCTCTTAGTCTTCTTGGTGAATCGCTCTCTTGTGCTCAATCTATCTGCCTACCCATCCACTCTCTTAGGCTTCTCAGACCCTCTGCTCTGTCTCCTCCCCGGAGTGCTGTCTCTAATACAAAATCACATTTCCAATAGGAACGCCCCTGGAGACGCCCCTCACGTGGTATCGGTTCTGGCGGTAAATTCTATGTTGGTGCTCCTCTGGACCCTTCATTAAAGTTGATCTTGCTTCCCAGGCTTCTTCTCCGCTGGTCGGTACCCCCCAGGAAATTCCTGAAGCCTCCTCCAGGCCTGTGCCAGGCGTCTCTGAACAAAGCCCATTCATCACCAAACTGATTAGGGCTCCTCGCACCTGCAAATAGACAGATCTACCGTAGGCCCCAAATTCCGGCCTCCATCATATCTTTAAGTCGTAAACTATGTCTTCGTTTGTGCTCTGTGCGATCTCTCCTTAACGAGCACATGCAGATCAAAGAAGCGACTTTATCTATTCAGGCCTACTAAATTACATGAAACGGGTCTCTGCATTCTGAAAACATTTAATTTCTTTGTTTAAACAGTATTCTAACTAACACACATTACTATAATGCAACACATCTATAAAAAATATATTTCAATACTATGATTAATAATACCTTACAGTAAAATGACATTAGAATCCAAGTTACTTAAAAGTGTAGCAGCATCTTTCGTTTCTTGTGAAATGCCATGTGGCCTACACATTTCCATGGTTTGCAGAGTTACATTTCTTATTCACACAGTCACTTAACGTGAGATTCCAACATCATTCTAACATTTCTACAAACCTCTACATTAGTTTTCACACGGATATATGTATCTCTATTCTAGTTAAACACTCTTACATATTTTCACTCTATGAATATAACACTCTTGTGCAATCTATATTTAGACTAGTACTACGTGCTTGTAAATATGGTGCACTTATACATTTTTCAGATTTGCGCTCTCTCAATCCCCCCTTTGATGACTTCCAGTAGTCATCATCATCGCAACACCCTCACTTAGGTATAGATTGTCAAACTGAAGTCGTTGCAATATTCCCTCGTTTCATCTCTTCTAGAGCCCTCAGACTCCTGTACTGATTCTCCTGCATCGCAGCTAATCTTCTCCCCTGCTCTCGCATGGATCTCTGCAACCTGTTTGCTCTATACCATTTGTACAGCCTCACCAATCCCCACAAAGTGATTACACAAATCACTATTATGATGATAGGTTTCAGTATGTACCAAACGAAACCTTTTCCCAGGTTGGCAAACCAACCTCCAACCTTTCCCATTCCTTGTCCTACCTTTTCCCACACATTACCTGCGCCAAATCCTCAACCTCACGATGAATTGAAGTAATGTTTCGTATGTACTTCTCTAGAGGTTTTGAATTGTCTGGAATGTAAGTGCAACATTCCTGGACCTTCAAAGCCTTACAGACTCCGCCCTCTTTGGCTAACAGAACGTCTAGAGCAAGTCGATTCTGAAGAACCATTGCCCTTATCGATTGCATCTCTCCCTCCACCAGCATCAAAGATCTAGCGGTACTGGCAGATAACCTATCTACGACTGTTGCCAATCTTCTAATTTTGATGTCATTCAGTATTAACCCTAAAAGAGGAAATGCAGCTCCAAATATGTCTCCAATTACTTCAGAGCTTGCATCTCTCTTTCCTCTTGCTTGAGTTACTCCCTTTTTAGACTCTAATTCTTCAGCATGATATATTTTGGGGAAGACAATCGCCAAATAGCATGACCCATACCAATTATCTGGTAGTTTCACATATGCATTTCTTCCACAGACAAAATATACATTGGGGATCACCTGCATCTCCTTCAAGAAGTCCTTAGAATAGTATTCTAACTGGAAAGCATGTTCACAACTGACTTCTCCCACAAACACATTCTCGTACTAGGTTTGACCCCTATGTATACATAGTTTCCCTTTCTTCTCTCGATCTAATGCTATTGGACCACTGCTACCCTTTCTTTTGTGTGCTCTTTATTCTTCAGTCCAATCTGTTTTCCATTGACCTGAAGCTTTTAGAATCTTTTGTCTTCTGTATCGATCATCCACCTGCCCTATAAACTTTTTCTCAATTTCGGACACTTTACAAGTCAAATTATTTCTTCGGGCATGTGAAGTATCTAATGTTCTCCATGGAAGGAAAAATTTCTGTAACCTGTCTTCACTCTTGTAATAATCCCACCTATTGAGATGTTTATAATTTGGCACCTCTGGCAATACCGAATCGAAGTTCGAGAAGTAATACTCGAACCCATCCCGTTCATAAAATATACTCAACAACAAACTACATGTGATCCCATAAGTCAATGGAAGATGGTGGTATCTGATACCCTCATCTACAGAGGCTGGTAATTGCATACAGACGTAGCAATTCTTCGCCTCCATGACATCAATGTATTCGTAAAGCAATTTGGCATAAGCATTTGACTTAAAGTTCCCCTTGGATTCATCTGTGTGTAATCTACGAATCTCAGCTACCAGCAAAGCTTTCTCTTTTTCAGTACTGTCCCCCCTTGGACCAACAGTGACAGGTGTTTGTGTCGGTACTCTCTTTTCTTCTTTTGTCGCCTTTGCTTCATTCTCATGTCCCACTACATATGATACAGTAACCACTAAAACTATAAGAGAAATCACTACCACTAAAAGTGTGCCTATTATGCATTTTGCTCTGCGGTTCGGGTTGCCAGCCTCCATGATCTCGAAACAGTGTAGCTCTGGTTTCCGTTCTCAGCCAAAGTCTCTTACTGGACTCCAGTGTTTCTTTTTCTTTGCACAATGTCTCTCTTTTTTGAACAAAGTCTCTCTTTGAACCACAAAGTCTCTCTTTGAACCACACCTGGAAGCTGACAATTCACTCCGCAAGAACAGTCTTTGAGTTCTGTAGCAATAGACAACCCTAGCCCTTCTTCATCCACTAAAATGGAAGTCCCTAGTTTCTTTCTTCTTCCACTCGGCGTTAGGTCATCTTCCAATCTGTATTTACAAAGTTCTTTACAAAGTTTTTAGTAATCCGAAACTATGCGTGTTCCAAGGACTTCCACCACTCGCTCGAATATTTCCATACGAAGAAGGATTCCCTCAAGTATTGGACACCTTGAACAGCAACATGGAAATTCAACTGTCTCAAAGATCAATTTTCTTATTCCGCTCAAGAGAGGAGGATAGACGATGTTAAGTGTCAGCAGTCTTTCGACCTCCACTCCTGGTACCAGGAACCTTACTTCCACTGTGATGATTGGGTCAGTTCTGGTCAGGGTCACTTCCCTCACCCTCCCAGTTCGGCGTCCCTCGGACATCTGCAGCGAGGTAGGTCCACTCAGGAGTAGAGTATCTTCTGCTAGGCACTCGCACTCTCCTTGGACCCTCCTGATTTGGTCCTGTGCACTTTCTTCTGGATCTGAGTCTTCGGATATAGGAGCAAGAGTTCTTTCTGAAGTCAGCTTTAGGTTTGGCCTTTGTTTTCTTTCGGGCCAACTAACTTCTCCACGTCTTGTTCTCCTACTTCTTGTCCTCACACTCTGTTCTTGATCACTCTGGTACTGGTCTGTGTTTGAGTCGTAGTCACAACAACTTTCTCCTTCAGTGGCAACTTCAGTTTCTTCTTCTAGATCTGTTGCACTCCCAACTTCTTCAGACACCCCCACAGCTTGACTGATCCCCTCTTGTGAGTCTTCTTCTAGATCTGGATTTTCGTCTGTGAGAGGAGCTGTTTCTTCCAGGGGTGCTGGAACTTTTCGAGTATGGGATGCGTGGATCCAATTAGGCAGTCCTCCGGCAGTGTTCGTAGTTAAAATAATCTGATAGGGTCCCTTCCAGCGCACGTCTAAGCAATTCTTCTGGACGTGCTTCTTCACCAGGACCCAATCTCCTGGGCACAGGTCGTGGCACAAATTTCTTGAAGACGGAACTTCTGCAGCCTGTACCTGAAGAGACACAGAATGAATGGCGTCAGACAACCCTTTGCAATAATCCAGGATCAGGTCATCTGTAATGTTCAACAATGCTGCAGTTGGGACAGAAGGAAGTCTCATTGCCCTCCCCATCAACACCTCATGTGGAGAGAGACCTGTCCTCCTGTCGGGTGTGCTGCGCATACTCATAAGGACTAAAGGAAGAGCATCAGGCCAACTCAAGGAAGTTGATGAGCATACTTTAGCTAATCGACATTTCAGTGTCCCGTTTATCTGCTCCACGATACCTGAGGCCTCTGGTCGATAGCTACAATGCAATTTCTGATCAATGTTCAATGCAGAGCAAAGCATCTTCACAATTTCGCTGTTAAAATGAGTTCCTCTATCCGATTCCAGAGAGGCAGGCACCCCGAAGCGCGGTATCAACTCTCTAAGCAACAACTTTGCTACTGTGAGTGTATCGCACCTACGTGTAGGGTATGCTTCAACCCATCTGGAAAATATGCATACAACCACCAGAACATACCTGAGGCGGTTGACTTTTGGCATCTCAATAAAATCCAATTGCATTCTGTTGAAAGGCCCCCCAGACCTCCCAATGTGACTCAGTGTAACTGGTGTTCTTTTCCCTATGTTCAACTGCTGACAAGTAACGCATCGTTTACACACTGCTTCTGCTGCAATCCTAAACTTAGGGCAGTACCAAGTTTGCCTGAATACCCTCAACATGGCATCCCTTCCCAAGTGTACTGGACCATGTATCTGTCGTGCCATTGGACTCCCTAACTCCTCAGGTAACACTGCCCTGCCATCTGCTGAAACCCAAAAATCCATTTCGCTTCTCACACAACCTGCTGTTTCCCATGCCCGTTTCTCTGATTCTGGTGCATTCTCTTGCATTACTCTTAAATCCTCCCAAGTGTCTACAGTTTCTAACATCATATTCAGTTCTGTCTTCTCCTGAGCCCCATCTATTTCCACTTTCGTGAAAGAATATCCATGCTCCGCACAATAGCGGGCAACTTCATCGGCATATCTGTTTCCCTGTGACACAAAATCTGTATTTTTTGTATGAGCTACACATTTTACGATAGCAATTGCGGCTGGACCCTGTAATGCTTCCAACAACAGCCGCACAAATTCTCCATTTCGAATTGGCGAACCAGAGGAGGTCATGTAACCTCTCTGAGACCACAATTGCCCGAAATCATGAACAATACCGAAACCATATTGGCTGTCAGTATATATGGTGACTCTATTTTTATTACCTGCTATACAGGCACGGGTTAATGCAATGATTTCTGCTACCTGTGCGGAGTGTACTCCTTCCAGGCAAGCGGCTTCCACAACTCCAGTAATGGTGCAAACAGCATAAGCTGCTCTCAACCGACCAGTATCGTCTCTTAAACATGAACCATCAACAAAGTAAATTTCATCGGGGTCAGTCAATGGCTCATCCACAATATCTGGTCTGGGCTTCGTGCATAGTTCAGTCACATCAAGGCAATCGTGATCTTCACATTCTTCGCCTTCTATATCATTAGGAAGTGGCATCAACGTAGCAGGATTCAAGACAGAGCACCTCTTAAGGGTCACGTTCTCAGCAGCAAGAATAACTTGCTCATAGCGCGTGAGCCTACTATTAGTCAAGTGCTGTGTCTTGGTCCTGGTCATTAACAATTCCACAGAATGAGGTACATACACCACTAACTGGTGTCCCATAACGATGCTTTCACAACGCTCAATGCTGACACCTGTTGCAGCAACGGATTTGAGACATCCGGGCAACGCTGCGGCTACCGGATCTAATGTAGCCGAAAAATATGCAACTGGTCTACGGCCATTTCCATGAACTTGGACAAGAACTGACAAAGCACATCCCTCTCTCTCGCAGCAGTAAAGTGAAAAAGATTTTTCGTAGTCTGGCATCCCTAGAGCTGGAGCACGACATAAGTCATCTCTCAACTGTAGGAACGCCATCAAGCACTCATTGTCCCATGGTACCGGATCACTCACCTCCTTGTGTGTCAGTTTCTGTAAGGGTTTTGCTTTCAGTGAAAAGTTAGCTATCCACTGTCGGCAATAACCAACCATTCCTAGAAACATCCTGACTTCTCTCTGTGTCGTAGGTGCACTCATTTTCATTATCGCCTCTATTCTGTCTGGTGACACCTTGCGCTTTCCTTTCTCCAACCTGTGACCCAAGTACTGTACTTCTGTCAGACACTACTGCAATTTGCTCGGAGATACCTTATGCCCATTTTCAGCTAAATGATTCAGTAGGGCGATGGAATCTGTCTTGCACGCTTCCTCTGTTTCTGACGCAACAAGTAGGTCGTCTATGTACTGGACCAGAACCGAATTCTGTGGCAGTACTAGACTTTCAAGATTCTTCTTCAACAGCTGGTTAAAGATTGAAGGACTATCTGTGAACCCCTGTGGGATCCTACACCATGTTAAGACGCGATCTTCCATTTTAAAGGCGAAAAGGTACTGGCTTTCTTCATCTAATGGGATTGAAAAGAAGGCCTGACAAAGATCTATCACTGTGAACCACTCAGCTTGGAATGGTATCTGAAACAGTATCACTGATGGATTTGGTACCACTGGACAACATGAAACAACTATCTCATTGATTTTTCGAAGGTCTTGAACTATTCTGAACTTCCCACTAGGTTTCTGCAAACCCATAATCGGGGAGTTGCATGGACTACCCACGATTTCCTTCAGAATTCCCTGTTGAATCATGGTATCGATCACAGGTTTTATTCCTGCAATCGTCTCTTGGGACAGTTTGTACTGAGGCGTTCTTGGATAATCGACATTTGGTTTCACCATGATCTTCACTGGCTCTACCCCTTTGATCAATCCTATCTCTTCTCCGGTAAAATCCCATACTTCTGATGATACTGCCTCGCGTAAGTCCCAAGGAAGTTCCTCCACAGTCAGAGTAGGATACAGTTCTATGCATGTTCTCGAATTAACAACTTTAAAAGTCGCATCATCGTCTGTAGTCTGTACCTCCACTCCCTGAGGTGTGCAGTATATGGTGCAGTTCAATTTGCACAACAAGTCCCTTCCTAACAGACACACAGGACTAGAATCACATACTACAAATTGATGTTCATTCATGTAGTTTCCTATTTTCACTGACACTGGTTCTGTCAAAGGGCTAGTCATTCTCTTGTTTGCGACTCCAACCACCTGAATTGTTTCCCCCGACATTGGTAGATCAGGAACCACTGCAGATCTCAGAGTTGATCGAGTAGCTCCAGTATCCACCAAGAATGTTGTGGGACACCCTGCTACTTCTGCCTCAACAAATGGCCCTCTCTGATCCACTTCTAGAACTGCCCCGAGGGTACAGTCCTCTTCTTTGCTTACACGTTGTACCGTCAAAGGGTCAATGTAGTAACATTTTTCTTCATCTATGAAAAGAGGCATTTGTCTAAAGACCTTTCCCCCTGTCGCAATCTTTGGTGGCTGCGGAAACTGAGCTCGTGGAGCCGAAGTCCCCCCTTTAGCCACCTTGTTTCTTGGCACTGTCACCCCTTGAACTGGAACCTCTTGAACTTCCTCCTCTACCTCTAGTTCTCCGTTTTCAGGATTATAGGGACACTCGCGTCTCCAATGTCCCACCTGATGACACTGGTGGCACTTTGTCGTTTTCTTCAACGTGGCAAAGTCTATTCTAGGTCTCGAGTTATCTTCACTGTCCTTATTCTGATTACTCGATTTCCGTCCCATTGTCCCCTGCTGCTGCTGTCCACCCTTTCCAGCTGACTGCATCTGCACTACCATGAGCTTTTCCTTTAGCTTCTTTGTTTTGGAATCTATTTCATCACTGCAGTACCTTGCGTACCGCAGAATCTCATCTAATTGTCTGTTTTGCCAACAAATTAAATGTTGCTGAATCATCAAACAAATATCAGGTCTCAATCCCAAAACGAACTTGGACACAAACTGTCCTATATCCTTGGGATCCATTACATCGAGTCCACTGTATTGTTTGAATGTTTTCAGCAATCTCTCATAAAACTCATGAACCGTCTCCTTGGGTTCCTGTCTTGTTCGGTCTATTTTTACCCAATCTATGTCTTGTAGTGGCACCTTATCCTTCAGCCAAGTTATTACCCTTTCATACTTTTGCATCACAATTTCAGACGGTCCATTTGTAGCAGCATTCCTTTCTGGCTCTGCAGCTGGCCATTCGACACTAGTCTTGCATGCTGTCCACAAATCTCCTGGGACCACAATGTCAAATAATGTGTTCAAATCAATCCACAATACCTTCGAGATCTTCACAAACCTTTCTACCTGCTTGTACCACTCAACAGGATTGTCCCTTAACTTCGGAAATGAGTTGGTAAATGCAGCTAAATCTCCTCTACTCCAGGGCACATGTACATAATTCCCATTCGATATTTCTCTCAAAGGGAATGCCTCCATCTGCATTACCCTTCCTTCCGGAGACATCACACTCGTGCTCCGTCTGACAGTGCCCCTTTTTGCCCACCTCTCTTCCCATTTGTCCAGATCTCTCCACACACTTATTCCTGATATCAACTCTCTTATATGTGTTTTCAATCCAGTTGTCCTTTTTTCATCTAAATCCTGATCTGAATATTGTAACCTATGGTTACTCTGTAGGGTCTTTGTTCTGGACAAATCTACCGCATACTTGTCTGCCAGTTCAGACAGTTTCTCATGAATTGCTCTCGCCTTTCGGGTAATATCCTTTGCTATAAACAGCAACTCATCTTGTTCGTACAAATCAATCCTTTCTAAGGCCAACGTACCATCTATGATCTCATCCACATCTGATTTTAAGCTGGTAACATCGAGTCTTTTGGCCTTTACTGCAGCTTTCAGTATGCTAGCTCTAGGGGGTCCATTCACATCTCTCCCATCCCAGCTCTGAGTCCTACGTCTAGGCTCAGGCGAGTTACGGGGAGTCCTCCCATGCTCCCACCCCTCCAGGTCCCATGCAGTTCCGTCCTCTCTGGGTGGATGATGAAACGCTCCATTGTGCCTCATAGTCCCACCTTCCCCTTCCTTCCTGGATTCTCTGGGTGCATGGCAAGACATTCCATTACTCCCCCTGTCCTCACTATTTGTCTGTGATCTCTGACTACTCGATGCATGGCGAGATCTTTCACCGTTCTCTCTATTCCAGTGTTGTACATCTTCTCCAAGTGCGTGATGAGCGCACCTAAACCTATCTCTGTATGCTAGTACCATTTGGTCTCCACCCTTTTCCCTGAGACGAGACATCTCTTCACACTCGATACCTCTACCGTTCCGCTCCTGCTGTTCCCTATCATCCATGGGACGTATAACTCCTCTGTTCTCCTGACTTTGACCCTCACGCTCCTGACTGCTTTCGCTAGCCCCGCAGTGAGATACTGTTCCGTTGCCTCGACTTCCCCATTCTGCTTCTGCTCTTGACCTATTGCTCGGTGCTTCTGCGGACCCATCCCATTCTCTCAAGTCAGCTCTTAACTCTTTAAAAGATTTAGGCCGTGGTCCCCTTAGGTCCATCGGTCCTCTCTGACCCTCCTGTCCTGATGTGGGACCCACTGCTGAATCGAATGGGGTGTTCCACGTTACTGGTCCTGGCAATTGCCTCCAGGCATTTGTCGTGTTATTTCTCCTTTCCATTTCAAAACTCTCTCTGTCTAACCGTATCTGTTCTTCCTCTCTGTCTCTCTCGGGGTTGTAAATCGATACTATAGGACCTATGGTAACGGGTACTTGTAGAGCGTCTGGCAATCCATAAGACTCAACCTTCTCTGTGGTTGGCGTCTTCTGTACCACAAACCTTCCGACTACACTCTGTGCTGTACTATGTTGAGGTGTCTCCTCGCCTTTGGTAGGTGTCCATTCCGATATAGGAAGTGGTATATACCCCTCTATGGCAGCCCCATCTTCCCTTGCGAGTCCTCTACTTTCAATCCCCCCAACTCTCGGAGGCGGTCTATCTATCAGCAATCTATTTATCAAATTGTCCTCCGACTCGCTCTCCTCATCCTCTTCCATGAGGCTCTTTTCTCCTGCCACCTCTCTCACTGTGTACAACTTATCCACCTCCATAGCCTGTACCCTCCATCTCTTTGCGTCCGCATCCCATTGGGCATCTCGCACTGCCCTTACTGATCGCTTCAACCTTTCTTGGCGCCTGTTCAGATTTCTATCGTGTGCCGCTCTAATCCACGCGTTAAGGGCCTCAAACTGTGTTGGTCTAGGCGAAGGATTCAATGAGGACATAATTGCTTTCAGCCGATGTAACGCCTCTAACCTGAACGTTCCATACCTAGGAAACGTCAGTTCCTCATTCCCTTCCGAAATCTTGCTCCAATCACTAATCCACAGAATAGTATGCAACCCAACATTCGTTGCCATATAGTAAGCTGGTGTACCCTCTGGCGGTGCCTCTTCCCCGTAATAAGAGTCACTTCTTTTTCTTTTAAAAATCCCTTTCAAACATTTAAAGCACTTCATGATTTCTATTTTTCTCCGCGTTTGTTTACTTCCTGATGACAATCCACCAATCTCAGCGCTGTTCTCGCTAACTGGCCTATCAGAGCGCGGTTTCTCGCCGACGTCCCACTATCCGCCCAATCAGAGCGCGGCTCTAGTCAACGTCACACCAACCGCTCAATCAGAGCGCGGCTCTAGTCAACGTCACACCAACCGCCCTATCACAGCGCGGCTCTGGCCGACGTCACTCGTCCCCCTTTGCAGCAGTTCCCCTCCTTTCTCAGCTCGTCTCCGCGTTCATGCATGCGTCCCATTCATACTCTGAAAAATGATTACTTCCGTCCAAGCGATCACTTTTCTTGACTGTACACCCACAGTCTACCTGTAGTTTGCCACCTTAACCGACGAAATGTCTTTCCGTTTACGTCCAGACAATCGCCTTCTCTGATAGGTTACTTACACACAGTAACTTTCGACCTGCGTCCGTTACTCACACACTCACTCTTACACTCCCCCTATCTCAGTCCTGCGGCGGTCAATGGTACCTCATGACCTCCTTACTCTAGTCGACAACTACTCTGGATGTTCGATACACCCGGACCACTTAAGCTCTACCCTGAACTTAAGATTTTTCACCAGTTCACCCGTTTACCAGGTTTACCAGTACCAGGTTGCGCGCGCTCACAACCCTCTCACAATCACACTACAGGCATTCAACTCCGCAAGACATTACAATACAGATACAACACAAAACACTGCAATCTGTTCACGCATGACCCTTGTTATACTCACTCTCCAATACTGCTGCTTCTCTCGCACCGTCAGCACTCTCTTCGGCACTCGATTCTTCCGCTGCTCATCTCTCGATGTCTAGGGGCCTTGGGTAAGCTAACCTAGTCTAGATTACCTTCCTCAAGAAGATAACCATCCTCTGCTACCAACTGTTAACGCGGGATTTCTGGTCTATGGTTATAAATCCAGATCCTAAATCAAGTCGAATGAATCGTTGGTACCTGTCATTGAGTAAAAGGCAATCCACTACTAGGTTAATCAATTAAGAACTTACACCACTCTAAAGAACCACTGACTACAAATAAGTTTAAAGATTTATTATAAATCCAAAAGTATCTGAAGATACAAACATCTCAGAATAAGATTCAAAAGATATACGGGTATCAATATAAAAAGAAATTCTCTGAATGCTCTCAATCGGCAAAAGGAAATTATCAAAAATATCTCAAATACCATGAGAGTTGCAAGAATCGCTATAAGTTGCAACTTAAGAGTCATTTACAGAAAGGAAAATTTCAGATTAGTCTGTCCCTACACTAGACTAAGTGACATCCCTACTTAACAAGATCTTTACCTAAAAAGGTGTCAGCAGTGGTGACTTCCAAAGAAGATCACGCACTTCTCTTAGTCTTCTTGGTGAATCGCTCTCTTGTGCTCAATCTATCTGCCTACCCATCCACTCTCTTAGGCTTCTCAGACCCTCTGCTCTGTCTCCTCCCCGGAGTGCTGTCCCTAATACAAAATCACATTTCCAATAGGAACGCCCCTGGAGACGCCCCTCACGTGGTATCGGTTCTGGCGGCAAATTCTATGTTGGTGCTCCTCTGGACCCTTCATTAAAGTTGACCTTGCTTCCCAGGCTTCTTCTCCGCTGGTCGGTACCCCCCAGGAAATTCCTGAAGCCTCCTCCAGGCCTGTGCCAGGCGTCTCTGAACAAAGCCCATTCATCACCAAACTGATTAGGGCTCCTCGCACCTGCAAATAGACAGATCTACCGTAGGCCCCAAATTCCGGCCTCCACCATATCTTTAAGTCGTAAACTATGTCTTCGTTTGTGCTCTGTGCGATCTCTCCTTAACGAGCACATGCAGATCAAAGAAGCGACTTTATCTATTCAGGCCTACTAAATTACATGAAACGGGTCTCTGCATTCTGAAAACATTTAATTTCTTTGTTTAAACAGTATTCTAACTAACACACATTACTATAATGCAACACATCTATAAAAAATATATTTCAATACTATGATTAATAATACCTTACAGTAAAATGACATTAGCATCCAAGTTACTTAAAAGTGTAGCAGCATCTTTAGTTTCTTGTGAAATGCCATGTGGCCTACACATTTCCATGGTTTGCAGAGTTACATTTCTTATTCACACAGTCACTTAACGTGAGATTCCAACATCATTCTAACATTTCTACAAACCTCTACATTAGTTTTCACACGGATATATGTATCTCTATTCTAGTTAAACACTCTTACATATTTTCACTCTATGAATATAACACTCTTGTGCAATCTATATTTAGACTAATACTACGTGCTTGTAAATATGGTGCACTTATACATTTTTCAGATTTGCGCTCTCTCACACTTCAATGAGGTGTGGTCATGAAAGAGGTTTAGGCTATTACATAGTGATGGTGTCATATTACCCAAAAAGGACCATCAATGTGCTTTTTATGGTCTGGCTTGCGAGCAAGGCTGTCGCCAGACAATTATATGAGCATCACAGGAAAGGGGCTTTGGCTCCGCCCACTTTGTTGGTGAGCCTAGAGTACATATTTTGATTGGGCAGAAGTTGTGTGCTTCCATAAAAAAGTCATTGTCCTCCACACAGATCTGTGATCATTTTGTTTATTTGTCCAGCTGTCTATTCTTGAACTTTCAGGCCCACACATGTCATTGGAATGCCATCAAAGTGACTTAGATAGCCAGATAGCGTATGTTGTTTTTCTCTGGCAGCAGCACAGATGGAAGGAGGGCAGTCATTAACTTACATGGTGTTTTACAAGTGGCTTGACAGTGCAACTGCCACCTGAACTTTCAACATACACCAATATTATTCTACCGTTCTTTGCTTACACTCAAATACATATCCATTCACATTATATTTACTTGTAATGTTTCACATTACCATACCACATTCCTTTAAAGCCAAGCCTATTGGCATTGCCAATGCTTGTTCGGTGTATGGGGAGTGCTTCAGTGTAGTGTATTGGAGTGCTGAAAAATCTGTACGCTCATTCCAACTTCCTTTCTTTGGTCTCCGAGGCAAGATAGTGCTAATAAAGTTGGGGTCACTAGTCGTGGATACAGAAAATGTGGAAACAAGTTGCATGATGTTCTAGGTACAGAATAAATATTTCACCTGCATTGTCTTTAAACTCTAAGGACGATTTATGATAAGTATAATTTTTCAAACCCTGTCATGGATTTAGCACATGTGAGTGGTAAAGTGTTCTTAAGCAACCACAAACAAAGAAGCCATTTTGTATTTGTTTATCTTTGAGTGTACACGTGAAACTGGAAGATATATATTCATAAAGGTCTGTGTATAGTGTTTTGTTACTCTCTCTCTCTCTTAATCTTTCTCTTTCATCCACACTATTGCTTCCCCATCTCTGTACTTTCTTTTCCATATAATCACTCACTCTCCCATGCGCTCCCTCGCTCACACAGACACTCCCTCACACTACTTGGACGAATGCCTGAGGCATGAGCAGCTGCGCCTGTGGCTTTGGTTTAATTAAAATGCAAAGCCAGTTCATTAATTAAACCTGTTTGAAGGTTTTGAAGTTGGACACCTCACCAGTCGCTCTGTCTTTTACAATCATGTCATATATTATGAGTCGTCACACCTGGGATTTTTTGATTACATTAGAGTCATCCATTGTTAGACCAGCTCGGCTAAAATGTCCTGTTTTATAAGCAGTGATGCAGCACCGGTAGAGGAAGCATCCCTACATGGCATCGCCAGTCCTTCTCACCCCTCCAGCGAATAGATCAATGTGGGGAATGCCAGTGCTCGTAATCCCGTACCCCTGATATGCCACCCTAAAATAATTGTTGTCCAGAGATTTTCATTTTTGATTTGTGTTTTTGGATCATTAGAGAAGTACCATAGCTTGGGTAGACATTGACGATCTGAGCTGATTTTTTCTGGACGACATCTTTAAAAAAGGGTTATGTGTTGCAGTGATGATGTAGTGGAGAAGCGTGGCTCAGTGGTTAGACGCGGCAGACCCGGAAGCTGAGATTGGCTGTGGACCAGGGTTCGATTCCCCGCCTCACCGGGTCTCGGGCTCAAAAAATTCCACGGACTCGACAATTCTCGCTCCGGTGCCTACTCGACTCACGGGGTCACACTCTGCGACTCTGGGCAATAGCTTGCTTAATCTCCACTACGGCCCCTCGCGGTGGGATGCCTGGCTTTCACCTTGTGGATACCCTGCCGGGGTATCTCACAGGGGAATACCAGGACGGGTTCCCTAAGCAAGCGCCTTGATACCTTCGGGTGATACGTGCGCTATATAAGTCGCAATACATGTAATATTTCAGGAACCAATTTGACCTATAGACTTCATTTTGCTGTCAAAACATGGGTTATGGGGATCAAGTGAATAACTCCTCTGAGCAACCCTTCTGCAATTTTCCAAAACAGCAGCTATAAAAGAGGAAGAAACAACATATATAGAAACAAAACAAATAATAATGGTTTTTAATCCTTTTATGTTTACACCAAACAATGTTTTTGATATGAATGGGAAAAAAATAATGTTTATCACTCCTGTTTTAGAAACAGATTCATAGTTTATTTATTTGTTTCGGCAATCACTCCTAGTACATTTGCAGAATGTTGAACATTTGAGAAGAGCGTATGGACAGGTACATCTTTTTGTAGCACAGGTTTTGCTAGTACATGTGCATGTACGTGTAAGTTCTGTGGGTTGAGGTTTTAGCACCCCATCAATATTTTTACAACCAAATTCACAGAGATATTTCTCTACATAAGCATAATCCAAACATTTACACATCTTCTAATCAAGTAGAACGCTCTTTTAATGAGTACATGCACATAATGTGATGTCAAGTATACAACAGTAGGAATTCGTTTTCGACACACGCACAAGGTATTTTTCTATGTCTTTAAAGTCACATTCTTCTAGTGTCTCAGCAAATCCTTTTAGAAACTTCACAGGTTCAGCAGTTAAAGCTCCAAGCTTTGTTCCAATTTTGCTCATAGTGTCATCACCCGTAGGAACACTGTGCATCTCACAGTCAAGATTCTTGTACAGAATATGAAGCGGGATTTAGGGTCAGATGTACGACCATTGTTTGCTGTCGCAAACAAGATATCGGCCCGTTTGCGACTGCAGAAAAGGGTCCTGGCAAGTACAAACGCTATTTTGCGAGCCGGTGACTCGCAAAATAGTGTTTGCGACTTTCGCTATTAGGAAGGGGCGTCCCTCATTGTTTTGCGACTGCATTTGCAGCTGCAAAACACTTGCAGTTTACCACCTACTTCAAGTAGGTAGTACGCCACTTGCCCTTTGTGAATGGATGCAAAAATATTTTTTAAGAGCAGGCAGTGGTCCCAAGGACCACTGCCTCCCCTTAAAATTTGAATTAGAAACTTTTTCTTTTTCTTTTTTGAATGCATCCCCTTTTCCTGTAAGGAAAGTGGGCTGCTCCATTTAAAAAGCATTCACAAACATGGTGGTCTGCTGACCTCAGCAGGCCACCATCCCTGGGGGTGCTAGCCATTCCTAATAGGTTGGCATATTGCACCTGCCTTATGATTATTAATGAGGCATGCAATTTGCAACCCCATTAAGCATCACAAACAGTGTCTGAGACCCTGTTGTACATTCCAATTTGCGAGTCGCAAATTGCAAGTCACAAAACGACTGGAAATTCAGAGTTCACTGAAGCATCAGCAATGTTTTGGTGAGTTAATATCTCTAAGCTCATCTTGTTCGATGTGGATGACCAGAATTTATCAAGTTGCACAGGTATAGGTGGCAAATTTTTGATGCAGGCAAAGTCAATTGTTCCACTTATTGACATCCATCTGATTCTCTCACACTCTTTGACAGATAGTTCAAGATAACTGTAAAAGACAATAAGAAGTTCTTGCAAGGTGATACTGACTTTGATATCTGTATAACAGTCTGAATGACCTCTCCGAAGTTTTGCGTGGATGAAATCTTGACCAATCGTAATTGTGACATATAGTCCACAGCAACAGCATTTTTTTTTTAGCTTTTGGACAACTTTATGGTTCACTGGTTTGGTTGCTGCATCTCCATCAAACAATGCATTTGTTGGCAGAAATCATGCAACAGAATGTACTTGATAAATTCACCCCTTTCCTGTGCTACATCCAGCCTTCTGCGTGCTGGTAAAAGCTGTTTTTTGAACCTGTTTTGTAGTAGCAGGTTGGATGAAACTTTTACTATGGCAATTAAAGCATGGAAGTTTAGCTTTAGGGATTATGTCAAACAGCTTTTTCTCTTTCAACTCAAATCTCCTAATTCAGTTCTGCGTAAAGTTTCGATCCATGTTCAATTACATGTAGTAGACATGTCTTTATATTGGTATCTACATATTGTTTGGTCATAAAGTTATGTAGTTGCACAGGCTCAGTCATTTCCTTGCTGCCGCATGAAATGAAGAAGGCTATCAACGTGTTTATTATAATGTTCCCTTCTTTTTCCCACAAGTTTGTGGTGAGGAACAGTTTCACGATGATCCATTAATTCTGAATTTGTAAATTCTCTGAAAACATTCCAAATATAAAAGACTTCATGGTAAACTAAATGCCATTTAGCAACATATTCAATTTTATGTGTCTGATCAACAATTGCCTTGGAGCTTTTCTCTGATCTCTCGATCGTCTGTTCCAGTTTCATATCTGGAGCCACGGTATTGAACCTTCACTCTCTATCTTGCACCACAAAATATCTTTGGACACATTTTCTGTAGAGGTATGGTTTTTCCACCTCTGGCTTCTTCACTCTTTCCAAATATCGGGACCCATATGTCAGGTAGGTTATGCAAGTGAATTCACGAAACAGAGTAATCAGTGACTCCACAATCTTCACGTGCAGCTCACAATCACCTTGCCGATCAGCATGTACCAAGTTTTTCACTAGAGCTATCAAGTGTAAAACCTTTCCCCAGTTCTTGCAAAGTTCAGATTTTTCTTTACATTCTTTGCCAAACTCTAAGAACCTGGTTTTCAGGTTTTCTGATTTTGAACTGAGTGTACTGAACATTGCCTGGCTTTGAATTATGTCTTTTGAATGAAGTGCACCCTGTGCCTTGTTCACTTCTAAGATAAGATATGGTAAACCAAATTTGTCATTCATGTTCCAAAAAGCATTCCAACACAACGTTTCTATAGCCTCAGATATGATGAGTATACCTTGTAACGAACGAACATAATGATTTCCGCTCAATATTGACTGGACTGTTTTACTTTCAAAGATTTCAGCCTCAATATGTGCATCGTTTATGTCTCATCCAATGAGATAACTTCCTGCACACTACAATGCAACTTTATTCATGTGGAAAATGCCCATCATTGGATAAAGATCATCAACTTCTACTGGATTGCTCATAAAAATATCAGCTACAAATCGGAAAACACCTTCCTCGCAGAAAATTGGCAGGATAGACTGATCTTCAAGTTGAGTATGCACATTTTGGAATGTATTTAAAGCTGGGTATACTGTTGCGTAGTTTGTGACGGGAGATGGAATTACTGGTAAAAACCCAACCTTCTTCAGTGGAACGGTATTCTGGAAGATCAGAGCATGAATTCCAGCCCACGGAGGAACTGCCTTTTCTTCCTCCTTCAGTCCGCTCCGAATAGGCAATATGTTAAACTCAGTTTAATCAGCTTTGCGGACCGCAGGATCAGGTAAAAAAAGATCAATGTCCTCAGCCACTTTGAAACTTTCTGTGAAATTGGGACGTGTTGATGGATTGTAGGTATTTTAAACTCATTGGAAAGGCAGTTATACGTTTGCAGCTTTGTTTGTTTATGCCTAGAGTGTCGCAGGGATTCTGCTCCTACACAGAACTGTGCACAGAGACCAGGGACCTCAGTGAATTGTGGTGTACCAAAAAACTCACCTTAGTGCCTAGAAACCCTAACAAGCTAGCATCAGCGTCTCATTAGCTCTTCGCCCTACAGCAAAGGAACCAATGATTAGACAACCCAGCACATGCGACTTAGGTTATACTCAGGAATGGTGGGAAGCAAGAACACTCTTTTGTTATACTCTCATACCAGTCCACAACAGAAGAAAAAAAGAGACACGGGAAAGGTTAAAATATTTATTTTAACGACGTGTTCTAAGATGCAGTATCTTTGCTAGCATAAGCAGGCATATGATTAGAAATAATATGTTACAATTCCATAAAACACAAAAGGAGAAATCATATTATAATGATGGTGAAAATAGGTACTATAGCGCCTAGTAAATCAACCTACCGAGCTAGGAACTATGTTTTATAAAGTATAGAAGGTCTCCTAAGCTTGTCTGGGGGACCCCATACCTCTAAGATCAGCAAGGATGAATCACATCAGGATCTGCAAAAGCTCTTTCTATCTGGAAACAGAATTCTTCCAAGTGCCTGAAATCATGCTTACAGTATGAAATTAAAGGCGCCAGAATCTCCGTTGGTTTGCAGCTGCATGTGTGCTATGTCTAAAAATATGAACTGATCAGTTCGAACAATGAGCTACCTTGTTATGATAACCTTAGAGTCTTGAGCACTCACTGTGCAGACTAGGGACGCAGTGTAAGTCTAGGGAAGCTGAAAACAAGCCTTTCTCATGTAAAGCATTTCACGCAGCCTAACTTACAACAACAATTATATGTAGTGTTGTGTGCAAATGCAGCAAAAGGTAAAATGGAGTTTAAACTTCTAATAAGCTCATACTAACATAACAGTCTACACAAACTAGGCTTGGGCCACACCACAAGAGCTGACACAGTTTGTTTTCCAGCAGCTACTTCATTGGTACAGTCTTGAAAAAGCACCATGGCAGTATCATGTGTGCTGGATGTTCCAGACAAAGAGGAGCTGTCTTCAATATCAAAATTATCAAGAGCAGCAATTGTAAATCCTTTTCTGGTTAAGTGACTTGGAAGTGATGTGCTGTTGGATTCACAAGATTGTACACCATGAGCTGCTAACAAGTTCCTGTTCCGTACTATGTCATTATAACTTGTTGATACACCAATCCTATTAATTGAAGTGATTAGCTTGCTACTTCTGCGCTTGTCATAGATTGCGTGGGCAGTCATCATGTGTCGCGGAGTTTTCTTTTTGCCGTGATGTAATTAATAAAATATGAGATGGAAAGACAGTACATTTGCACAACCTGTCGGTTCATGGGATTGTCTTCCACTTCTTCATTTATAACTTCAAAGCCATCATCAATGTTGTCAGCTTCTGTTCTGAACTCAAGAAGTTTTGTTTTTAACAGTTTTGCTTTGCTGATATTAAAAAATGATGTAAAAATGTTTAAGACAACATCAGGCATTCTTGTTGACTCCCATGATTTGTGGCGCTCTGGGGCATATCCACAATTTGTCATTAAGTCCAAACTCTAAATCTTTCAGGACGATTCTTAAAATCGTTCCTGCTGATTTTACTATATCCTGTGATCTTATTTTGGCAACAAGAACTTCAGGAGTCAAATCAGCTAAGAACACCATAAGTGGCTCATTCTTTTTGCTAGACTGACAAAAACGAATTCTGTCATTGTACATTCTTTCCAGAAAAATCCTAATTTCATTATTATGGATCAATATATTTTCATCAATGTTGACCATTATTTCTTTGTGTGTGAACCCGTAGCCAGCACTCAAAAGTGGCTTTAAAACTTCATTTGGTTTTTCAAAGAGAGACACTTAACTGAAGTCTAGTGACTATGTAGCTCATTGTACATACATCTTTTCAAATGTATGCACCCATTCTGTTCTAGTGGGCATACAAATCCACTGCAAATATATTCACCTTTCTGTTCAGATCAACTACTCAGCTGAAAACTTCATCTTGGAAGAAACTAGCTTCAGATAAAAAACTTGTTTGCCCTTTGAGACTCACAAACTCTATACTTTGTTCTTTCATCAATCCCTTTGGCCCTTGTTCTGGCTAAACTATAAATAACATATTGAAGAACCTCTGCTTTCTGATCAGTTGTTAGAGGTGGATGAGGGGTAGCCATCGATTTTCTAAGTGGATGGGCATTGGGTTTGGTTGTGGTCGCTTTGTCAGAATACTCAGATTCTTGTTGTAATTCACTGGTTCCTGCTATTTTTTGACAATTTTGCCAGGGTTTTTTCCATTGTGTAAGACGTGTAGCACTTGTTGTCCCAATGATAAAATATTTGATCCTCTTCACCCATCAGTTTTAATCTTTTGTGGGCTTTGTCTTGCCATATTTCTGCAGCATCTTGAGCTCTCTTCTGATCAGCCACAGCTGGTGTTAGCTTTTCTTTCGTTTTAGTTTGGCATGTGACACATTTTTCTTTGTTGAATGAGTCCTCAGATTTTGTAGTTAGCAACACTCTGTCAGAAGGTAAAGAATCTCTGCTACTACCTGCTTTGCTCATGTTTACAAATGTGAATCAACAGAAAACCTGTAACAAAAACAATATTAAAATAAATTATCAATATGATGGCCAAAACACATCATTATAGAGCCGCCATTTTGGAAAATGGCAGAAGGGTTGCTATTAGGAGTTATTTTCTATCTCTATAAGACTACTTGACCCCCAAAACCTACGTTTTGACTCCGAAAGGAAGTATATAGGTCTCATGGTTCCTGAAATATTACATCATCACTGCAACACATTCACCATTTTTAAAAATGTCGTCCAGAAGCATTGTACCCCGATTGGCAATGTCTAAGCAAGCTAAATTACTTCTCTAATGAAACAAAAACGCAAATCAAAAATGAAAATCTCTGGACAACAATTTCTTTACGGAGGTATATCAAGAGACCAGGAATATTGGCAGCAATGAAATGGCCAGTGCTTCTCAAAATCGTAAAGCAAACACTGCTGAGGGCCCCAACCTTGCAGTGCATGGACTACTGCTGTACCATTTGTGCCTCTCAACCGCACTTGGATCAAAAAACAGCAGAAGAGGGTGCATACACCATAAGGAGAAGCAATCAATTACAGGTGCAGTTCATGGCTTAAACAGTCCTTTCTTAGTTTCTATTCTTACAGTTGTGTATCATATAGTGCAGCTTTCCCATCTTCATTATAGCTAGTATTTTGGCTCCGCCGCCCATTCCAGCACACTGTGGTGATGGTAGTGTAATAAATGTATTGAGAGTAATTCCTGATAGATAATTTTGACATTTAACCCGTTGGCTGCGGGTGTTATTCTCCTGCTGTGCTGGGTGGCGGGGGGCGCGCACAGCGCCCCGGTGCTCATGACGAGCTCAGTTCGTCATGAGCCACGGTGCTCATGTGCTCTTGACGAGCTGAGCTCGTCACGGCCATATCCGTTTCCTCAGAAGGCACAACACAGCAGGGGAATTATTCCCGCTGTGAGCGTTCTAGCGGACGTGACGAGCTCAGCTCGTCATGAGCACATGAGCACCGTGGCTCATGATGAGGTGAGCTCGTCATGAGCATGGGAGGGGTTAAAGAGCTCTACAAAGGAATGTAACATAGCTAGTCTAAAAGCAGCAGAATTTCAATTTTTCACAAAATAGTGCCAGTGCCAGTTTAGCAAAAACCTCTCTACAAAGGATAATCTTATTGATCATCTTCCTCCAGCATGTTTGCAACTTTTGCCCCTAAAGAGCCACAATAAAAAAAAATTACAAAATGGAACGGCTGGGCTGAGCTCCCATATAATGTTTCCACATGGAACGTATAGGAGCAAACCAACTTCTTGACTAAGAATATTCCCAATTTACCCTTCGCAAGGCTACTCAGAGATTTTCAAAGAACTGCAAGGTAACATTAATTAAGACTGTAGTGTAGTTATGAGATAAAGCACTTACAGGTCCAAATTAAGAACTATTGAAAAGATTGCAAAGGGTGAGCACAGGTTAATTTATGGTGTGTTTGTGACTTGCCTTGACTAGGATTGTCGCCCCTCTTGGACAGGGTGCATACCTCTGCCAACCAAAAGATCAATTTCTAAAGACTAAAATGATCAAAAGATGAAAATGAAGTTCAGTTTTCCCAGGAACAGTCAACACATAAAGGTCAATGGGAAAGGCTAAAATCTCACAAAAATGACTTGGTGCTCAATTTAAAGTTAGGCAAACATGATACACTGTTATAACTGCAACAGAACATCCTGTTTGCCATACTGACAGTCTGTTTCATTCACAGAGGGGTGGACCATCAGCTTTCTTCGATGAACCCTCATTCGCTCCATTGACTAAATGCTTCCTCTGATGGTCCAGCCATTGGTGGTATTTGGTCACTTTGAGTGCAGTTCACCATTAGGAGTGCTTAGAGAACAGGATGGCCATGATTCGCACTTGGTCGCACCTGACAAAATGTGTCTCCACAGAGTTAGCAACCTACTATTTCTGGCTTGCACCCATGTTGCCTCTCTTTTCTCTAGCCTTTGTTTTGGATTTAAGCTCCTCTTAAATTTTGTACATTTGTGAATTTTCAAGGCACACAGGAGTATGTTGTCTCTTCTACCCCTCTTGTTGGTTTCACTATTTCCTCCATAGCCCCACTTTAGTCAATTTTCATCTTTTCTGCCTGCCTTCTTTCCACTACGACTATCTTTCCTTCTCTTTCCTTCTCTTTCCTGGTTCCTCTCGTTCCCTCTCATCTTTCGGTTCTTCTGCATAGTGGTTTATTTACACGCTCGCCCCGGAGTTTCTTGGTGCTATACAACACTTTGTTATTGTTGCCCAAATCAGTGGGTACAAGACTCCTGTGTGAACCTTCATCTGACTCTGCTCCTCTGTGTCTTTTCAGATTATTGTTGCCTGCAAGCGAGTGCTGTCTTTTCAGAAGTTCCAGTCCTGGCCTCAGGTCAGCCTCTCCACCAGCTCCTCCCTCAACTCCCTGCCCAAACCGGAGAAGACTTCAGGCGAAAACTACGATGATCTGGATCGCAAGATTCTTCAACTCTGTGGTACGAATATCTTCTTCTCCCTCCCAAAGGCCACTGACTCCCTTCTCTCCTTCCTACCATTTTTTTTTATTTATCTGATTTTGTGAATTTTTTCTTTCTTCTTCCATCATTTTCACTTTGTTAATTTCTTTACTTTCTGCCTTTTTTGGTTAGTTTTATTCTTCATTTCTTCCTTCCTTGCTTTCTTCCCCGACTCTTTTCTTCCTTGCTCCCTTTCCTTATTCAATTTTGCTTCCTTCTTTGCTTTCGTCTTTGAATTTATTCTTCCTTCTTACTTTCTCTGCTTCTTCATTTGTTCCTTCCTGATGTCTTTCATGCTTCTTTTCTCCCTTCCATTTTTATTTTCTTCTTTCCATGCATGTTTTTTTCTTCCTTTCTTCCCCACTTTCCTTGAACCCTTGCTCCTTCCCTTTATTTCTTTCTTCCTTATTTTCTTCCTTCCCTCTTATTCTTTGGTTTCTTCCTTCTTGCTTCCTTCTAGCCATCTTCCCATCCTGCCTTCCTTCCCTTCTACTTCGTCTACTTGCTTCCTTCAGTTTGTCCCATTCTTTCCACCCTATTGCCCCTCAGGATGAGCCATATTATTGCCTTTTATTGCTGAATTATCATGTGCTACTTGCATATCAAGGCACCCCTTCACAGGCGACTGGCCGAGTTGTCTCTGGGTTACTTTAAGTCTCCTCCTCCCTGAGAGCTGTAGTTTTGCTCCTTCCTAGTGTATTCCAGAACCCTTAGCAGTGGGCGGATGTACGTTGTTACAACGCATGCTTTTTCCACGCATGCTTTTACAACGCAGGTTTTTCAACGCAAGTCGTTACAACGACTTGCGTTGGGGGGTGCTGGATAGTGAATAGTTTAATTTACTATTCCAACTCCAGTCCCCGTTGATAGAAGGGAAGGTGTTGGATAGTAAATTAAACTATTCCCTATCCTAGAGCGCCCCCCAGCGCAATTTGTTGTAATGACTTGCATTGAAAAACCTGCGCTGTAAAGGCACTGCGTGGTAAAAGTTGCGTTGTAAAGGATGTTTCCCGCAGTGGGCGACTAAATACTACAGACTCCAGGGGAAAGAGCGTCCCATCTGCTGTGGGATGCGTTCCCATAGCTGCCTGTGAAAGTCATCTGCACTGTGGTGCCAGAGAAAGGTTTCTATTTAAAAATGTAAGTGTCAGACAAGAATGTTGGGCCAGAGTAGGAGACTACTGTAGTGTAGGCAACGGAAGTAAACTTGTAGTAAAACCACCGCACGTGCAAAGTGATGAATTACGGCTTTATATTAAGCAGCTCACCTGCCTTGCATGCTTTGTCTGATAGATGTATTTATGCTTCACAAAGAGAGAGAGATAACAAGAGACCAGTGGGTAGTAGTGAAATATTCATAGTTGATACGAGTCCTTTGTAAGAAAATGTTCTTTACTTATAAATGCGGTAGCAGAAAAGCGTATTCGGCCCAATTCTGAAAGATTTTGGTAGAGTAGGTGTGACATCGGAAAGGTAAGCAGAAGTGGCCTTCAAGAGAGTACATTTATACGGGGAACATCCATTACGATGCTGTGTTTACACCGCACTACCATTACAACGCTGGTTTTACAACGCAAGTCGTTACCACAACTTGCGCTGGAGGGCGCTCTAGGCTAAGGAATAGTATATTTACTATTCCAACACCTTCCCTACTGTACGTAGGCTGGTGTTGGAATAGTAAATCTTACTATTCCTAAGTCCAGCACCCTACAGCGTAAGTCGTGGTAGTGACTTGCGTTGTAAAACCAACGGTGTAATGGTAGTACGGTGTAAACACGCGTTGTATTGACATACAACCCATTTATACTACCCCATGCATGCTGACCGAGAACTGTGGAGTTTGCAAATGTCTGGGTCTATATTACTGACCTCAAAATGTTGGCACTAAAAAAAACAAAGGTTACATGTACATTATAGTTAGGTTCAGAATTTACACACACAAAACCATAGAAATTCACCAGCTGGAGTTATCGCAAGAAACTATAACTTGTGCCGTAAGGTAACTTTAACTCGCGCCCCGCACATTCGGCCGTGGTACATGTCCAGTCTCAAAGCTCCTTTGAGGCATTTTCTGCTCGAACCAAGTCTATGAGAGAAAATAACATGGTCATTGTCATTGTGGCAAAAGGAATTTATGCAAGCTCTGGAAGTCCACTAATTAGGATCTACACAAGATATGGACACACCCGGAACATTATCCACTGTCCTATACACAATCCTTTTCTTCTTTCCTCCTCTTCTTTCCTGGTTGGTCTAATTTCTCTCCTCCCTCCAGGTAGAAAGACCCCCTCTAATTTGCAGCTTACTCCAATTCCAACAAGAAACTCTCCCGCACCCCTGAAACAGCAGACAGGCATTGCAACTACATTGTGTCCCCTCTATCAATGTGAATAGCGCGATACTTGGAAATAGTGGTGAAAAAAATGAAACTCCTTCCCTCTGTGCACCCTATTGTTTCCCGTTAAAGGATTCTGCATGCGCCCTCTTTGTGTCTACTTTCTGGAACCTTTGACATGTCTTGTTTTTTTGACCATGCTCTCTATTTCTCTTAAGGTGAACTCTACGATCTGGATGCCGCATCCCTCCAGATTAAAGTCATTCACTATGTAAGTGCTCCAGCCTTTATTTACTTTGGAGGTGTGCTTCTGGGTTGTAAGTTTGAGTAACAGTAATGGCTTAGTGGATGGGACAAGTAGGCCCACCGGCCCAACTCTTTTTGATGTGATTCATTTGAGGGTAAATAAGTCAATGGCATGAAACAGTTGTTTTACAAGAGTCGTCCTCTGGTGATTTTGTCCCTAAGAAAATGGCAACACAGACACACATTGTTTGATTAAGGGGAGGGGAGTGCACGGCCCATCTACTCAACCCATATGCAGCCCCACAGACCCCATTCCCGGGCCCCAATTTATTAATATGGGGAGTAGGTACATGGCCCCCCAGAACTGTATTCGGCCGCATGGACCCCCTCTCCTGGGGCCCAATGTATTTGTGAGGGGAGGGGTTTTGTGACCCTCCCTCTCTGAGCATTTAAAAGGCCTTGGGGACCCCATTCCTAAGGGCTGTCACTATTTGAAATAGGGAGGCAGGTCGCATTGTCCCCCACTCTGAGCCTTTTTTGGCCTCCGGGACTCCATCAAAAGAGATAAACTCACTAGCTGTGACCCGGGGAGCCCACCCCAGCACACAGCAGTTTCCCTGCCTGCTGGCAGAAAAACTTCTGTTCGCTGTAACCCGGTGGGAGAATTTTTAAAACTTCTGCCAAATGGGAGCAAACTCAAAGCCTGCAGCTTTAAAAATGCTCCCGCCAGCTGTGTACAGATTTGTGTTCTGTTTACCTGCCCGCACTGATGATGGCAGGGAAACCGAACAGCAGATTGCTCCCACAGGGCAGGAGCAATGCAGGCTTCAACAGCATGAGGAGAGCCGGCTGGGGAAGGGTCCCTTGGGCATCCCCCGCGGCCCCCAACGAGCTGTTTGTGGGTGCCCCAGGTGGGCACCAGTACACCCACCTAAATTTAAGGAAGTCCCCAGGAGATGTGGTTCCCGGGGCCATAGTAGGTTCAGGGAGGGAGGGTCAGAAAGAGGGAAAAGTGGTACGCCCCCCCCTTCTCCTAATTCACACAATGGGCTCTGGGGAATGGATTCCTCAAGGCCAAAAAGGGCTCGAGAGGAGAACACGCATCCCCCTCCCCTTATTAAACTGATTGGGCAACAGAGGATGGGGTCCCTTGGGCCGAAAGCAGTTCCGGGGGCCGAGTGACTCCCATCCCTTTAAGAAAAATACCGCCCTAGAGGATTGGGTCCCCAGGGCCTAATGAGGCATGAGGAGGGGCCACACGAACCCCCTCCCCTTTAGAATAAATAGGGCCCTGGGGATGAGGTCCCCAGGGTCTAAAGAGGCTCTGGGAAGGGAGGCACGTGGCTCCCACTCCTCTTAAAAAAAAAGAAAAATACGGCCCTGGGGGATGTTGTCTCCAGGGCCTTTGATGGTTAGGGGTCCAGGTGACCCTGAAGCTAACTCCACGCACAAGCAAAGACCATGCACGGTGTGGGGTTGGCTGCCTTCAGGTGAGTAGTCAATTGCCAACCCCCTGCTGGGGGGGGGGGGTTGGCTTTACATATGGTAATAAAATTTTACTTTGTGTTAAAAATAAACCTAGAAATTCACTGAAAAACCAAAGTTTTAATTAATGTTATAGTTAGGTGAATATATCAGTGCCAACATTTGAACTATAAAAACCAGAGAACTTTAGTAGTTATTGTATGCAGACATAAGGATAACTTGTGCACCAGTGCATAATTTGGACAAATATAAGTGCCAGGGCCCTCGTCAGGAGGTCACTCCAGCTTGCACAACCAGTTGCCCTGCCAGCACTGCCAATGACAGTACCAACGCAATCCCTAACCATCACACTCTTACAAGGGTGACAATTCTGTCTATTCCAGGCCCCCAAAAGCTATAAGAATGACTTGGGTGGCATATATTAGTAATTTTCAATGTATATTGAATTAATTAACAACTGTTGTTGTGCTCACCTCTAAATTAGCCAGACAGCACCACCATGTGTCAGACTGTCATAAGTGCCTCCTGCTCAAAATAAGCACTGCTTTCGCCCCTGCCATGCACTGGTTATGACATCACATATTACATCAATCATGGCATGTTCTATGACATCATTTATCCCTGCTCTTCTACTCACAAAATGCTCTTGGGCCACCAACCTGACTTCGATGATATAATAGCATCAATGGAGTACTTCCTCCTTTTCTTAATTGTTTCCTCTCTTTTACGCTCTCCTGGTCCTACGTCTCCAGCTCGCCATTCCCCATCAAGCTTTAAGCGACTGCGTCGTTGTACTCTGGATTAGCAAATGGTATTTGTCCGGGTACAAGCAGTGCTGGGCAACAGGCACATGAACACTCTGAGATGTCATATTGCATGAACACAGCCCACACACAGCCATAAATCCATCTCACAATCTAACCTGTCAGACTGGTGCTTCTGTCACTGCCAGTCTAACCCTGTTCACTTCCCAGCTGGTTTTCAGTTGTTTGGATTAATTATGACTATTGAAATCAGATTTGGAGTTGACATCAGATTTCCTCTGTAAAAGTAGTATTTGTAAAAACAATGGTACCTAATACATGAGACGGTAAAAGAAATAACTCTCTTCATTTAATGGAAAATATGAACATAGATATACAACTGGTGCCAGTGTCAAAAACGTGGTCGGTGCTATTTTTAGTGTGATACACACTATTGAATAAAGGGCCACATGTAACAAAAAAACATTTTGCATTCCTTAAATTGCAAATTTTAAGTAATCGCTATTTAAGGAATGTAAAAGGATGTGTAAGAAAATAGTGATGCCCTAATAGTCATTGTTACAGAGTCGCAATTGTAATTAGGGAATCGCTATTAGGCAATACTACTAAAGGCCCATGGGTGCGAACGGTTTTGCATGACATAATTGGCGTTAATTGCAAATTAGTTAATGCAATACCAAGGGTGCCCAGGGACCGAAGATCCCCCTGAAGCACCTCCAAAATCAATTGCACATGTAAAGTGCACGCATGCCCTACTGACATGTGTGTGCTACATAGCACTTTAAAAAATACATTTGTCTGCATTTTTCAAAGTTTGCACATGGTTAACATTGGCTTGGAGTTGATGACAATAGCCTTTCCTAAATGCACAGTTTTCATTTAGAAAATGCTTAGTACATGTGCTAAGGGAATCACTAATTGCGATTCCCTAATTGTAGTCTCAATTTTAGGTAATCGCAATTTTAGTTGTGACTACAAAACCTTTCATTCATCTTGAAAGGTTATTTTGCATTCGCAGTTGGCCAAAATTACCGATTCACACTGTTTGCGCAGGAAAATTGTGTGATACATGTGGCCCAAAAGTGATCAACATGTGTATCAATTAACCCTGGGCGAAGCACTACGCTACGCTTGCGTAGTTTGCGAAGTTTGCGCAACTTCACACTACGCGAGCTGCACGTAGCACAGTGCGAACACGCGTAGCGTAGTGCAGCGGTCATTTTTTGCTTGTTCGCGGTCCTCAACGTCATGTTCGCGACCGCAATCAAGCAAAATGACATCCCGGCGAGATTCTCAACGCGGGGAGGTCAGCTTTCTCATTGCGAGTGGTTGCGCATGCTCGCGACCGCTCTCAATGAGAAACTACCAGTTTGCGTTGAGAAAGCTGCCACTCGAGTAAAAATCTACTCGAGCAGCAGAAAACAACAGCTCGCACTGTGCAATATGCCGTTTTCAATGATTGCACAGTGCCGGATGCTTGTCCGCACTGTGCAATCATTGAAAACGCATCTTGCACAGTGCGAACATACTACTACGCAGCTCACGTATTGCTACGTGAAGTTCACGTTGTGCGAAGAGCACTTAGCGTAGCTTCGCGTAGCGCTACTTCGCGAACTACGCCCACCCTTAGTATCAATTAAACGAAAATACTGCCAGTTTTATTCCAATACAACACTGTGAATAGACCCTTTGGCTACATTGTGTGCACGCGCAGTCCACTTTTCTTCCGGGACTACGATTCTCAAGTCCCCCGCCCCCCCGGCACAAGACTCCATAACTGGATTATCTATATTTCCCCAGTTATCCGCCTGCCTCGCCCAATTTTCCCTTACGATCTCTTCTTCACGTACAGGCACTACTTTTATAGTCTCATATATTAGGGACCATTGTTTTTATAAATATTTTATTACCCTAGGCCCCTAGTGTTACTCGAGTTCCCCTTGTTTCCATTACCTACCTGGGGCAAGAATTGGAGCTCCCAGCTGCACTGCCCTTGCATACTCACCCGGATGTATGATATTACAACGCATGGTATTACAACGCATGCCTTTACGATGCAAGTTTTACAACGCAACTTTTACAACGACTTGCGTTGGGGGGCGCTGGATAGTGAATAGTTTAATTTACTATTCCAACTCCAGCCCCCGTGGATAGTAGGGAAGGTGATGGAAACTATTCCCTATCCTAGAGCGCCCCCCAGCGCAAGTCGTTGTAAAAGTTGCGTTGTAATGGTTGCGTCGTAAAGGTACTTCGTTGTAACAGTTGCGTTGTAAAGGATGTTTACCACTCACCCAGCACCTGCTCAGCCACCTCAGGACCCCTACCATGCAGCGCAAGCATAGCTGAACCGGTCATACATGTGAGGCAAATACATTGTTTTGAACCTCTTGAGAAGCAGCCAGCAGTTTAATTCTATGCTTACATTTTATACACTCATTTACAGATTGGCACTGCCTGATGGCAGGGACCCAGGAAAATTCGAAGTGAAATCTTGGTAAATCATGTTATTGTTAAATCAGGAAAGGGGGCCAGATGGTGCAGCAGATGTGTTGTGGGCGGGGTAAAGCCCTTGGCTTGCTTCTTGGATTGCAATATGTCTCCCCACCACTTCTCTGCGTTTCACGTTCTCGTTTTACCAGATTGTGCTATTTTTTTTAATCAGGTTACAATGACAATCGTCCCTCTGGAGTGAGTGACAAATGTCAAGCCAGTGGCAAGATGCTCTGGAAGAATACTTCAGAATCGAATCCTTAATTAAAAATAAGTGAGCACATGCAGATTTTTTCATCAGAATACTCACTGCTCTGAGTGAAGACAGGAATATGTCCCTGCCTCAGTATAGTCTCTTCACAGCAGCCTGGTCCATATAATCATGAGGGACCTGCCTTCCATCGTGGTGATGCTGTGTGTCGAGTAACTGATCACAGCAGTGAACTAGTGCGTTGTCAACTACAGGAGGTCAGCAGTCATTGAGTTTCCATCTTAAGGGGTGTATTTAACCCCTTGCGTGCTTGTGATGGAACCGTTCCGTTACAAGCCTTGGGTGTGCTGTGCTGGTGACGGAACGGTTCCGTCACGGCCCGATTGCCTCTGTGGCGCGAATTCCGCGCCTGCGCTGAGGGTTCTATTGGGCGGGCGGGGCCGTGACGGAACTGTTCCGTCGCAAGCACAGCGCGCCCGAGGCTCGTGACGGAGCGGTTCCATCACGAGCACGGGAGCGCCGCATGGCCCTCCCCCCTCCCTCTTAGCACTGCGGCGGAATAGCCGCCGCAGCGAAGGGGTTAAGAGCCCCCTTGTGCCGCCAGAGCATCACTTTTTGTGACTATCCGACAGCGCAAATTACAAAATCATATCTATGAGGCCACGCAAAACCATTTTGCGTGGCTTTGAATGGCCTCATAGATATGTAGTAAGGCAAGGCACCACAATTCACTGCATTGCCTTACTTTGCACTCAGGAGGCGTCCACGGACGTTGCAGTGGGTGTTCCCACGCAACACCCAAAGATTTTGACACTACCCTGGATTTACCAGAGCATGTAAATCTGGAGCAGCACCAAAACCTTACGCCTCGTGAGGTGTAACGAGGAGAATTAATTTGATTTTTCCTCCTTTGTCCCTCTGTCCATGCTCACACAAAGAAAGTGGAAAACGCCTCTAAGGATTGTTTTTGTGCAGGAAGGTGCCCCTTCCTGCACAAAAACAATCCTGTTGACAACACAGGCACCCTTGCCTGCATTGGTGCTAGGCTGCCGAAACGGCACCAGTGTAGGGGGAAAGGGCAGAATGCACCGTATTGCATAAACACAGTGCATTCAGGTCCTTTCACCTTGTCGTAGGACAGCACAGCAAGCTGACTTGCTGTGCTGCCCTACACCAAATACCCACAAATGAGGGCCTAAATGTTTAGGCAGTTCTCCACCTGTCCTTGACTGTTGATGTAAGCATCACTCCCTTTATGGATGAACTAGGAACGTAAAGCAGCCCTGAATAACTTGCACTTCTCATCCTGGGGCAATGGCCCTCCCTATCTAGCAGAGAGACCTCACCGCTATTACCCGGCCCGGACTCTGCGCTCCAGCTCCCAATCTCTCCTCAAAACCCCAAACATAAAAAAGGCTAGATCCGGAGGCAGGTCCTTCTCGTATCAAGCCCCCCTCATATGGAATCAACTTCCTCTAGCCCTAAAACAGTGCCCGGATCATCTTAAATTCAGAAGACTCCTGAAAACTTCCCAGTTCTAATCTCCTTTTCACTACAATTGCTGCGCTTCCAAGCGCTGAGATACCCCCCCCGGAGGTTATTCAAGCGCTATACAAATAATTAAATCAAATCAAATCATCCTGAATATGGAGAGCATCTCACTACATATTGTGGTTCTCATCCCCAGGGTTATCCTGTTTCCAGGTTTATTAATTTAAGCATCCCAGAGAATGTATACCTCCAGTTCACACAATATATTCCATTCTCTTTGTGAAACATCTTGGGTTACGTACAATTTAACTAAAAACTTAATTGGTATGACCTTGCCTACAGCTTACAGGGCACAGTATCAATGAATGAATGAATTTGGAACCTATACGGTGCACCGTATCCCTGCAGTGTCCCTGGTTATAGTAAGTGCAAGTAGCGCATCTGTGAAAATAGGTCATCTAGAATCTAGGGGCCTCAATTACAATATTTTGACACCCTGCAGTGCAGCAGACCTACCTGCTGGGCTGCCCTATATCAAAAGAAAAGGGCAGGGACGTGCTGTATCTACAGCACATTCCGGTCCTTTTTCCCTGCACTGGCGCACAATGAGTTGCCATGTGCCAACACAGAACCTACTTTCTCACTTTTTGGGGAAAATTTCATGAAGATTGGTCAAACAACTCCATAGTTATAGGCAAGTCAAAAAATGCTTTTCTGCACCGACTGGTGCAGAGAGGAAAGAAAACAGCGTGCTGGGATGGCGCCTATATAGGCACTGTGCACATCACTTCCGACACAAAGACTACCATGCTGAGCCAAACTATGCCACCTACTGCTGCACAGAGGTACTGCTCACCAAAAAGTTCCAGATTCAGTCTGACACCTGGGTATTATTCTACGGTAAGGAAGCTGCAGCTAGAAGTCTCTATCAGCTATAGCCCTTACCAGAGAAAAGGCTGTGTTGCATTTCCTGTTTTCAGGAAAATTGTTTTCCCAGCAGTGGACGCCCATGCACACGTTAACCCCTTTGCTGCGGCGGCTTTTCCGCCGCAGCCCTAGGGGGGTGGGGCGGCCGCACGGCGCTCCCATGCTTGTGACGGAACCGCTCCGTCACGAGCCTCGGGTGCGCTGTGCTTATGACGGAGCGGTTCCGTCACGGCCCCGCCCGCTCAATGGAACGTCCCGCGCAGGCGCGCCGAGGGGGCCGTGACCGAACCGCTCCGTCATCAGCACAGCGCGTCCGTGGCTGGTGACGGAGCGGTTCCGTCACCAGCATGGGAGGGGTTAAGCACTAGGAGAAAAGACTCTCATGTTCCAGCAGCCACGTGGGACTCCCCATCCTGCACCCTAGTGTAATATCCTCCTGCCAAATTCTCACCCACAAACACTCTCCTACACCCCCAGAGCCTGAGCAGGCGCCCTCAGCTGTTTGTCTGGTTGGCAGCGATCAGTGCCTTGAAGCTGGCACTGCTCTGGCACTCCCCACCAAACTATTATTCTTTCATTTCATTTTGATTAATGACAAGCTGGTCCCCAAGGAGCCTGCGCTCGAGTCGTACATCACACTGCAGTCACACACATTCTGAGGACTTGACTAATGAAGTTAAATGCCGCAAAGTGCTTTACCGAACTACACGTGCCGCGGTAGACACACACACACACAACTTAGCTAATTGCTGCAATCAATTTAGCAAGAGTGAGGGGCCTTGAGCATCCTGCAGACAGAGGCAGAGAGAGAAAGGCAGAGTCTTCCAAGCTGCTTGTTAAAATCATCTCTGAGAGCAAATGCACAGGGAAGGCTTTCTGGTGCTGAGGCAGGGGATAGAAACATCCATCCCTGTCATAACAGATGCGACTGAATACTAAGAAATTACAGATGTGAGCAGCACCTCCAATTTCTTCTTCGTTTTCCCCTGATCCTGCTCATCCTTTTACATGCGCCTTTGTTACAACAGTTCCTAATATTGTATGCTGGTCTGTTCATACCTCTGAACGCAGCTTCTTTCTTCAACATCTTGGGGGATATTTACAACAAAATGTCGGAGCGCGGTGTTACGCCAAGATTGGAATGCTGCGCCCTGACATTGTTAAAATGCAAAGATGCGCTGTATTTACAAAAATACGGCGCACCTCTGTATTTCGCCTAGCGCTGGCACTAATAAAGCTGCCCAACGCCATGTTGCTAGGGGTGCCTGCGCTGCAGGGGCAATCGTTTATGCGCAAGAAGGGACACATTCTTGCACATAAATAATCTTGAAAGGTGATGTGTTCTTTCTATGTGTGCTGCACAGTGCAGCACACATAGAAAGAGCAAAACAAGAGGAGGAATTAATAATTTCTCCTTGTATTGCCATTCTAAGACCAGGTTTTACCTGTTCTTAGTTTTTGGCGATGCCCAGCCTTGTAAATATGAGACAGTGTCAAAAAGCAATGGGAGTTGCATCGGAATGCCCACTGCATTACCAATTGCATGCCCCTTTCACGCTAAGTGAAGTGTTAAAAGGGGCCCTATTTACAAGGTGGCCTTAAGTCACTCTATGGGGCCCAATAGGATGTCGGGCGGATTGCCCCCGCCAGGCTGGCGGTGGCTACCGCCAGCCTGGCGGGGGCAATCCGCCCGACATCCGCATTCGAATTCCCCACGCCTTATTAGTATGGCGGGGGGACCTCGGCGGACGGAAAGACCGTCCGCCGCTTTTCCGCCCCGGTCGCCTTGCGGCCGGGTGGAAAAGGATTAATATGGTGGCGGTGTCTATTAGACGGATCACTGAAATAATATCGACTACCAAAATATCGACTACCCAAAATATCGACGAGAACATATCTACAACCAAAATATCGAGTTTGTATGTACAAACAGGTAAGTACAAAAATATCGAGTACAAAATATCGTGTGCAAAAATATAGTTGTAAAAAATATCGACTTTAATAAAAACAATGTTTAATTACATTAATATAAAAAATTAATTACTAAAATATAATTAACAATACTTAAAATAACTTTTAATAATTAAATAATTAATGAAAGTAAAAAAATAATATTTTTTTAATCATATTTCTTAAAACATATATATATATAGTAACAAAATTTAATTAAATAATAGCCAATATTATTAACGTACAAATACAAAAGAGTAAAAATTACTATTCCCACTGCAAAGAGTGCAACAGTGGATATATGACGTTACAACGCAACTTTTACAACGCACTACCATTACAACGTAAGTATTGGCAAGTATATAATAATTTTTTTTAATTTAAATTATTTAAAATTATTTAAATATAATTTAATTTAATTTCATAAAATTAAATTAATGTAAATTTAATTTTACTTTATTTTTACACTGTACCCCTGAACCCTAAAAAAACCCTTTACCCAAAAACCCAAAACTGACCCTGAACCCTAAAAAAACCCTTTACCCAAAAACCCAAAACTGACCGTGAACCCTTAAAATACCCCTTTACCCAAAAACTAAAAACTGACCCTGAACCCTAAAAATACCCCTTTACTCAAAAACTAAAAACTGACCCTGAACCCTAAAAATACCCCTTTACCCAAAAACTCAAAACTGACCCTGAACCCTAAAAATACCCCTTTACCCAAAAACTAAAAACTGACCCTGAACCCTAAAAAGACCCCTTTAATTTAACATAATTAGCAATTAATCAATTAAATTAAATTAATTACCAATTACATTTTAATTAATTAACAAATATTATTTAATTACCAATTAATTAAATATTACTACCAATTAATACATTTACATATTTAATAAATAATAATTAAATTACTTCCCACCCTATTCCCCTATAAACCCACAACCCGCTACAGGAAATACATTATTTTAATTTACATAATTAGCAATTAATCAATTAAATTAAATTAATTACCAATTAAATTTTAAATAATTAACATATATTTAATTACCAATTAATTAATTATTACTACCAATTAATAAATTTACATATTTAATTAATTATAATTAAATTACTTCCCACCCTATTCCCCTATAAACCCACAACCCGCTACAGAATAAAATTACACAATAATTTTAAAAAATCATTAATTAAAAATAATTATAACATAAAATGACACTTTTCACACATATTATAACATAAAAACACTATAAATAATTACATATTATATAAAAAAAGATATTTTTTACTTTCGATATTATTTACAGTCGATATTACTTCACTTACCTTAAAAACGATATTTTGGCTGTCGATATTCTGTCCTGTCGATATTTTCTCCAAACGATATTTAAAACTCGATAGTTTTGTCCATTCGATATTGTGGAGTCGATATTATGTCTGTGCACCCTATTAGACACCGCCAGCCATATTACAATAGGCTTAGGGAGATGCCTTTGGAAAGGCATGCGGTCTTCACCCTGGGGGCCCCCGCGGGCCCCTAGAGGGAAGGAGAGGTGGGGGGTGCACACAGGGGGGGTACCTGTGGTACCCCCCCTGCATTTGCATTAACAAAGCCGCAGGCACCGCGCGGTGTCTGCCACTTTGTTTATGCAAATGTAAAAATGCATTTTTAGCATTGTGGCGGGCGGTGCTGAGAGCACCGCCCGCCACAATGCTAAAAATACAGGATGCGCCCGCCACAGTGGCGGATGCATCCTAATACCCCCCCGCGGGACCCCCGCCCTTATGGCGGGCGGTCCCAATTACCGATGGGATGGCGGGCGGACTAAGTCCGCCCGCCATCCTAATGGACCCCTAAGTGGCTTAACTCAGCTTTGTAAATAAGGAGAAGGGGATATCGCCGCCGGAACGTCGCTAAAAGTGACGTTCTGGTGGCGACATCCCCTTGTAAACATGCCATGTTGTTTCTTATCCCTGGGCCCCAGATGGGACCAAGAGGAGAGCCTTGCTGAGCAGAAATCCCGAACATGTGTTTGCTGAGAGCCCTGCTTCTGCTATAAATCACTGCTAGGGCAATGATAACCCTGCTGTAGCAGACAGCTATCCACTTGCTGATGAAAAGATGAACAGGCAGGGGACTTCCTACAGGACTAGATCTTTGCTAATTGGCTAGTAGACACGTCACTGCAGCTGGCAGCCACTGGATGACATAGTGCTTCCCCCAAACTCATCTCTTCTTGCCTCCTAGCACAAGGGCCGAAGCCATTATAAGGCAATGGAAAATTAAATAATTCATTGGCAGCATTGACTAACGTAAGCATTAAGAAATGTCTAATGAGCCTGCATAATGTGGCAGTATTATTACACTATTTTAACTTTTATCACATCTCAACACTACAGGGCATAAGTTCAACGTTATTAGTAACACTAGAATATGGCAATCACCATCTGAAAGGTGACCAGTTAACTCTGACATAAGGCGTGCCACTCTACACCTCCATGTGTGGCACTTTCTTTAGGAAAGTTCGATCCATTTAAACTAGAAGACAATAAGTAGCACAAGTCAAAATGAAATAGCTTACTGATTTCTTTTTGTTGCTATGGCTGTCTTAAGGATTAATATTGCTTCTGCCTGGCTAGACCCTCTTTCTCCTCTACCTTTCAACAATGGCTGGCTCGTCTACTTTCTATATATACAATGGAGCGAGCGATTTATGAAAGGAAGGGAAAGAAAGCGAAGCTGCTGGGAAGGTATATCTGGGCATCGCTAATAAAATGGAAGGAATCTGAATAATTTAAGTTAACCGGGGAGGAAATGTATTTTGTTGCTGGTATAAACTGGGTAAAACAAATCAAAACTTCTGTGTTTCATGAAATGTGTTTTCTGACAAATGGCCCACCTATGTTTCACTGTATTTCAGTTGTTGATTTTCCTTATGATGCTCATATATCTGTTTGCTTTTGTGCCTTTGTTTCCTTCTCAAACCTCACATTTCTGTGGTTTTGTTTTTTGTTGATGTTATTTACCTGTGCTGATACCCTTGAAGGAAAAAGTGAAAACCTTAATAAAGAAGTTTAGAATTTTTTTTTTATTTAGAAGACACTTTTTGTTTGTTGAAGTCTGCAAATTATGCAGGGGTCACCATGGAATAATTTCTGAAAATAATGTTTGAGACAAAAAAATTGCACACGACTGCCAGTACGCATCATGGAGTTAAATAACACTAGTGCCTTCACTGAAGACAGAAGTAATATTTCATGGATCTTCATAAAATTTTTGTAACATATACAATGGCCATTTAGGGCCTGATTACGATCTTGGTAGACGAGTTACTCCATCATAATGGTGACGGATATCTTGTCCGCCAACATATAAATCCCATTATAGATGTGGATTTTGACATTTTGGTGGATGGGACTATTGTGACGGAGTAACCCATCCACCAAGATCTAACTCAGGTCCAAATTGTCTAAAAGTGCAAGTAGGGAATGGATGAGGGATTAATTATCAGAGAAACACTGGAAACCTCCTTATTAAGGAGTGGTAAATGAGATTGTCACTTACCCTGATATGTTGTATGGTAACTAGACGAAATATCGAATTCAAAATATAGAATTAGCAAAATATTGAAGTCAAAATATAGAATGGACAAAGTATCGAATGGACAGAATATAGTGGTGAAAAATATCGAATTGAAGGTAAATAATTTTCTTTTTTTTATTTGTTTATTGATTTTAGAAAAAAAGAGGCAAGTATACAGCATTTGCAAGTATCAATATACATATTGTGCAGAAAACACAAGCCTTGAGCAGTAAAGAATTACAAATCCAACAGCTCAAAAGAACAAAAACAAACTAGTTTGTGTCCTGGTTCTATACACGTATGCAATTTACAGTCACTATGTTGCGCCACGGATACATAGCGCAGATAATAATTTATCATGGGTACCAATAGAGCATCACACAGTAATATACATTTCATCTATACTAAGGAGAGCATGGGTCATCCTACTTCTATCACATTTCCATCAATTTTACTTTTCAGCTGTTGAAAGCCGTTTCAAACGTGCATAACCATCACATATATATCAGTGCAATGTGGAGGCCAACATAAATCTGATAGGGGAGTAGGCATGGGCGGATTTTGCGGATTCACGATCCGTGGATTTGCGGATTTACGGATCGTGGATCCGCAAAATCGGCGGATTTGCGGATTTGCGGATCCGCGGATTTTCCCTGCTGCAGTGCTGAATGAGTCACTGATTTTGAGCTTCAACTAGTTCCAGCGACCATGTGTGTGTTACTATGCAATCGCCCCGAGGGGCGCAGGGGTCCCTTGGGTGAGCTGTCCATCATAGTGGGTCAATGGCGGGAAGACGGTGCACACTGCGAGTGTGTGGGGGGGGCTTCCATGCGAGTGCACAATCATGCACAGCCGAGTTTCGACGGTAGATTTGGGAAGAAGGCACACATGCCCAGCCTCGACGACGCTCACGATTGTTTTTGGGCTGATGAATGAGTCACTGAATCTCAGCTTCAACTAGTTCCAGCGACCATGTGTGTGTTACTATGCAATCGCCCGAGGGGCGCAGGGGTCCCTTCAGCTCCTGGCCACAGGAACAGCACGAGGATTGCGCTCGTGAAAGTCAAGGATGCAAAGGCCTCTATCCAGCATCACAGGCACAGCTGATTTTCGACGGTAGATTTGGGAAGAAGGCACACATGCCCAGCCTCGACGACGCTCACGATTGTTTTTGGGCTGATGAATGAGTCACTGAAGTCACAGGAAGGGCCTGCTTTATTTTATCTATTAGAGCTTCCTGTTGAAGCTAACTTAGTAACTATTTTAGGATGGCGCTGGCAGCTTGCCGGCGCCATCGTAAAATAGTTACAACAGGCCAGCCAGGCTTCAACTTTTGCCCCCGGAATCCGCCGCTCGCGGATTTGCGAATTCTTGGCAAATTCGCGGGAGTTCGCGGATAGCGAATTTACCGAAAATTCGCAAAATCCGCGAGCGGAACGGATTTTCCGCCCATGTTTATAGGGGAGCGCATATACATCGCAAGGGAGGTCCCTTCATGCATCCGCAGCAGGGGAGGTTGCTCTGGCTCGGGACCACTGCAAGAATGGTTCTCAGATATCTTTAGGTCGTGAGGCGGGTGGCAGTAGCTCCCAGTAAATGCCCAATTGAGTATGGCCATATGTTACATCTGTCAGCCATGCTTTAAATGTAGGTACCCTCCTCCTACCCCTTCTAAGTTCTATTTGGCTCCTGGCGTATAACAGCAAAAGAGCGTGTGGCTTACGTGATTTGGGCTCAGTGTCTTGTACAAGTCCGAGGAGGCCCGATGCTGGAGAGGGGGCGTCAGTGCGCCCAAGTGTCTGGTTTACTGCCTCATATACGTCTCTCCAGTAGTCTGCCAGTCTGGGACAGTCCCAGGCCATGTGCAGGAATGTTGCTGGCTCAAAACTACACCTCCAGCATCTTGCATTATCTTGCAGTTGCATTTTATGAAGGCCAACAGGGGTCCTGTAGTATCGGTGAAGAATTTAAAGTGAATCAGGTGCAGTTTAAAGTTGGGGGATAATTCTAGTAACTGCTTGCAACAAAAATCCCATTGCTCATCTAAGAGGTGGGGATCCAGCTCTCTGTTCCACAGTCTCAGGGACTCGGGTGTTATAATCGGGGCCTGATTCTGCATGGCAGTGTACAGGCGCGTCACCAGTTTTCGCGGGGAAGCGCGTGCCAAAATGTTCTCCAGAGCGTGCAGTGTTGGGGGGCCTGAGGAAACCCCTCACAGAGCGCCTTGCATGCTGTTTTCAGCTGGTGATAGGCAAACCTCTCCATAAAAGGCACTTCCCCGTCTTCTACTGCTTCAGGTGGGGGCCTGAAAGTGTTATCGGGGTATAGGTCTGCGAATGTTAGCAATTGCGCACCTCCGATCTCTACCATTCCCCCGCCACTCTCTAAACATGGCAGCAATGGGTTATGCCATAGCAGCATGGATGGAGCGTAGAGCAGTGGGAGGCGAGCACGGCAACTGAGCTCACGCCACGCCCATCTCAGCACATCAGCCGTGTCCACATCCACCTTTGGATGTGGTGCCTTCTTATAGAGTGCCACCTTCAGCGGGGTCGGGGTCGGTGCCACTGCGTCTATCTCAACAGCCACGTGGGGCTGGTAGGGCGTCTGTTATATCCGAAAGTGCAGGAATTGGGCTTGTGCGCAGAGTGCGTAGAGGTGCATGTCTGGAGCTCCTAATCCCCCCTGCCGCAGCGGCAGGGTCAGGAGGTCCCACGCCACTCTGGCCTGGCCTCCCGCCCTTACCAAGGAAAGCAAGTGGGAGCGATGGCATTTAAACAAATGTGGTGTCAGAGGGACGGGTACGTTCATGAATAAGTACAAGAATTTTGGCAATATAACCATCTTGGCTAGGGCCACTTTCCCTGCAATTGACAATGGTAGCTTAGACCAGATCTTCACCTTGCCCTCCAGCCACATTATTGCCCGCCCAAAATTTAAGTTCCAAATTTCCTGTAGATTCCGACTAAGCCAAATGCCTAAGTATTTGACTTCCTCCGCTGCCCACCGTAAGGGGTATTCAGACACTACTTCTGGAGTTCCATCCGTCAGCGGGAAGATGACAGATTTTTTCCAGTTGATCGCAATGCCGGAGATACCGCAGAATCTAATAAATTCCCGGAGTACTGGGTCTGGGTTCACTGTAGGGTTCACAATATACAGGGTGACGTCGTCAGCATAGAGTGAGATCAAGAGCCTTCTAGTGCTGAGTCCAATCCCCCTCGCCGTGTGGTGCTGGTGTATTCTCGCTGCAAGGGGCTCCATTCCAATGGCAAATAAGAGGGGCGACTAGGGGAAACCTTGCCTGGTCCCCCTAGTGATGTCAAACCTCTCCGAGATCAGTCCGTTCACTCGAACTCGAGCCTGAGGTTTGGTATATAGCAGTTGGAAGCGGCTAATAAATAAAGGACTAAGACCCATGCGGCCTAGTATCCGAAATAGGTAGGGCCACTCGAGAGAATCGAAGGCGTTTGTTGCGTCCAAAAAAACGGCAGCAGCCTGTACACTGGGATGTAAATAATGTAAAATGGAGAACAACATTCTAAGGTTATGAGACGTTGAACGTCCCGGTATAAACCCAGACTGATCCTGGCGGGCAATCATAGGGAGGAGTGGCTGCAGGCGATTCGCAAGTAGTTTGGCATAGATTTTAATATCAACGTTGATTAAGGAAAGCGGGCGGTCTGAATCCAATTCCGTTTCCTCCTGTGAGAAGTTGGCCTGGTAGGGGATGTTTCCAATTCTGGAACCACCTACTACCTGACCAAACAATCCCCTTATGGTGTCTGGTTGTAAGTCAACCTTATTAGACAAGCTATCCTAGGGGTAGCATGGACTAAGCAGCCTAAAGGCTTAACTTAAGAGGTCGTGTTAAGCGAGCTGTTTTAACACATACAATCCTGTAATACCAAATGAAAGGACACCACACAAGTATATATTATAAAAATATATGTGTTTATTACTAAAAACAATCCCCAGTATTCTTTATGAATAAAGGGGCACAAGCGTTAAATCAAAAGCACTGTTTAAACATACAAAGTTGCACAATTATGGATGAGGGCAGGGGCCACTCAAACCATATACTAAACAAGTGGTATAAGAGAGGCCACTCGAACAGTGGTTAGGCCTAGGGCCTAGGGAATCGCTGGGAGCAGTCAGGACAAGCAATGCTGAAGTCGGGAATGGCCCTCGGGATTCGGGAGATGTGCGGAAAGCGCACGCATGCACCAATGTTAACCAATGGTGCGTAAAAGTTGTAAAGTTAAAGTTAAAGGACACTTCCGCTGAACCTAGGAGTACAAAACTTAACACACAGACCCTAGAGGTGTGCACCAGTGTGGGAACACCGGCGGAGCAAAGTTACCTCACCCACAGGAAGCGGGTGCATAGGGTCGAAGTGGCGTCGGGTTTTGACACGCAGGCTCTTGGTGCTTGAAGCTGAAAGGGCTGCAGGCGGGTTGAAGATGAAGTGTCCGGTGGAGTCCAAGGGTGGACTCAAGTAGAAAAGTACCTGAAAGCAGAGGGGACAGAGTCTGGGTCACTCAGCAGTGACCAGGGTGGAACCAGGACGGAACCAGGCAATGTCGGGCGCAATCAGGTGGTCGTCGAGGAGCTTCTCTCCGCTGTCACGTGGGCTCTGGGGCATCTGCGACGTCCAGGAGCAGGTCACGATCTGTCCCACGCAGGCTCTCACCGTCGGTGCAGTCGGCTTCCGGTTTGGAGCAAACAAGCCTTGGTAAGAGCAATCCACGCGGGATCGGAAGATTGCTTCTCACTCGGACCAGGAAGGTCAGAGTCGGGGCTCCTTTTCAGGGGAGCTGGTGTGGATCTGGAGCAACCAGAATCACAAGTCTTCTTTTGTAGTTTGTCGGCACAGGGACCACAAGCCAGCTGGCAAGTGACCGGGCCAACGCGTTGAGCCAAAATGTGCCAAAGGGCCCCACGCAGCACTCGTCGAGTGTGGAGGGCTGAACTTCGGCTCAGGTGTAGCTCAGGGTGGGGGCTTCTCAAACCCCGGTGCACAGCTTCGAGGGTCACTCGTGGGCTGCACGGTCAGCGTCTCGTGGTCAATTCAAGATGGCGTGCCCCACGCTTCCGGTCGCCTCCACGGGTCTCAGCTTTGCAGGGACTGTGGATCGGGCTGTTAGAGGCTGGGCAGGCTTGATCTCGTCGATCTCAGTCGCTCGAGTTCCGGCGGGAACTGCAACTAAGTAGACGTCGAGGGCTGGATGGTGCCTGCTGCTGCAGGGTGGTCACTCCTTGACCACAAGGGAGATTCTTCGGGCTTCCACGTTGGAGTGGAGGTCCAAGGGTCCAGAGTTTCGTTTCAAATGTTTCTTCCAGGCAAATCTGAAGTGCATTGGCACTGCTCCCACTCTTATTCGAATCTGGTGGGCGTGATTACCTGCTAGGTCCCCTCCTATGGGTGGGACCCAGGAAGTGGGTGGATACACCCCCTTCCTTTGATCCAGGCCGCCCTGGCACGAGGGCTGGAGTGCCCCAGAACCGGTTTGGCCGGATTATGCAAGGGGCAGCCTTGTGCGCCCCAAGCAGTGTCTGGTTTCTTTCAAACCTCCCTGCTACAATACACTATCTCCTGTCTGGAGGGCGGTGACACCCTCCTGTGACAGGAAACCCTTTGTCCAGGACCCCCTTGACTGAGTTTCGGTCAGCTCCAGGGGTCCAGACATTTGTCTGTGGCAGAGGCATCCATTTTGTGGATCTTAAGGCCTTTGGAGAAATCAACCGCATTAAAGCAAAGTAACATGTCTTACCCCTCTAGAGGGGTGGAATGCCATCCCCGTCGCCAGAACTGGCGAGGGGATGGTATTCCAAAGCGTATGACACCTTACACGACATGTTTTGATAAAGCCAAACCAAAGTTGCTAAATAACCGCGAGGATTATAAGGCACTTAATAGTATATGGTATGGCATTATCCTGAAACAGCTTAGGGATTTGTTCCCGACGGCTGCAGACAGGCTCAGCTCATGCTAGAGCTCCATCTCACATAAAACCACGCACTCAGCCTCCAGGATTGATGAGGCCTTTCTATAGGAGTGGCTCACAGGTTTACATGTGTCCAGATATAGGTTTAGACATAGGTATACTATATCTAAGCAAGGGGTGTGTACACCACCTTACCCCAGCTGAGTGATCAGCCAGTTGTGTCAATTTAAGAACCAGCCAGGGGTGGCAAAAGATATGCTGCAGCCCCTGGTAGGCCTTAGTGGCTCCTGTGCCCTGTGCACCAATAGTGCATTCTACAGGGGCTGACAAGGAGTCCATTTCCAATTGGTATGTGCCTATAGCACATGTGTCAGTAATTTAGTGAGAGAACAGCAGGCTGGGGGTCTGATCAGCAGGCCCACAGCCTCAGTAGTCGAAAACCAGTGAAGCAAAAAGCAAAAATTTGGGGTGACCATAGGATAGCAGACCCTACTCTCCTACACAACCCCCCCCCCAAACGCAGGGACATTAAACTAACCTTGACCAGATAAGTCTTCATGTTCTAAGTGGAAGTACCTGGAGAGACCATCTGCATTACCATGGTCAGTCCCTGGGCGGTGCTCCACTGTAAAGTCCATCCCCTGTAGGGAAATGGACCACCTGAGTAGTTTGGGATTTTCACCCTTCATCTGATTAAGCCACAAGAGGGGCTTATGGTCTGTTTGCACCAGGAAGTGAGTTCCAAACAAGTAGGACCTCAACTTCTTTAATGCCCAAACCACAGCAAAGGCCTCCCTCTCAATGGCTGACCAACGTTTCTCTCGGGGAGTCAGCCTCCTGCTAATGAAAGCAATTGGCTGGTCTTGACCATCTTGATTAAGTTGTGAGAGCACAGCTCCCACCCCCAACTCAGAAGCATCTGTCTGAACAATGAACTGTTTGGAGTAGTCAGGACTCTTTAGGATAGGTGCAGAGCACATGGCCTTCTTCAGGTCTTCAAATGCCTTCTGACAGCTAACTGTCCACTGAACCTTTTTTGGCATCTTCTTGGATGTCAAGTCATTTAATGGTGTCACTATAGACCCATAGTTCTTCACAAACTTCCTGTAATACCCAGTCAGGCCCAAGAAGGCTCTGACTTGTGTCTGGGTAACTGGAGGAGCCCAGTCCTGTATGGCCTGGATTTTGCTCTCCAGTGGCTGGACCTGGCCTCCACCAACTAGGTGGCCCAGGTACACAACCTTACTCTGCCCTATCTGGCACTTAGTGGCCTTGATAGTTAGGCCTGCCTTTTGCAGGGCCTCCAAAACTCTCTTCAGGTGGATCAGGTGATCCTCCCAGGTGGAGCTAAAGACAGCAATATCATCCAGATAAGCTGCACAAAAGTCATCCAACCCAGTAAGGACTTGGTTCACCAACCTTTGGAAAGTGGCAGGTGCATTCTTCAAACCAAAGGGCATTACCACAAACTGATAATGTCCACTAGGGGTAGAGAATGCTGTCTTGGCCTTTGACTCCTCAGCTAGTCTGATTTGCCAGTAGCCAGCTGTCAGATCGAATGTGCTCAAAAACTTGGCAGAAGCCAATCTGTCAATGAGCTCATCTGCTCTTGGAATGGGATGAGCATCTGTCCTAGTGACAGCATTGAGACCCCTGTAATCCACGCAAAACCTCATTTCTCTCTTTCCATCTTGGGTATGAGGTTTTGGCACCAGGACTACTGGGCTGGCCCATGGGCTCTCAGAGGGCTCAATCACTCCAAGCTCTAACATCTTTTGCACCTCAGCCTTGATGCAGTCTCTGACATGGTCAGGTTGCCTGTAGATCTTATTCTTGACAGGCAGACTGTCACCAGTGTCCACAACATGGGTACACCAGTCAGTCTGGCTGGGTGTGAGTGAAAACAAATGCTTGTGGGCCTGCAAAACTTGTCTGCAGTCCATCTGTTGCTGGTCAGTGAGGCTGCCTGCCAAGGCTACTCCATCAACTGAACCATCATCAGGGTTCTGGGAAAGCAGGTCTGGGAGAGGGTCACTCTCTTCCTCCTGTTCCCCATCTGTGGCCATGAGCAAGCTCATGTCCTCCCTGTCCACAAATGCTTTCAAGCGATTCACATGGATTACCCTGTGAGGGCTCCTGGGTGTTCCAAAGTCTACCAAGTAGGTGACTTCCCCTTTCTTCTCAATAATAGGATAGGGTCCACTCCATTTGTCTTGGAGTGCTGCTGGAGCCACTGGCTCCAGTACCCATACCTTCTGTCCTGGTTGGAACTCTACCAGCACAGCCTTTTGGTCATGCCAAGCCTTCTGCAATTCTTGGCTGGCCTCCAGGTTTTTGGATGCTCTTTCCATGTACTCAGCCATCCTGGAGCGGAGACCAAGTACATAGTCCACTATGTCTAGTTTGGGCTTTTTGAGAGGTAACTCCCATCCTTCCTTCACCAAACACAATGGGCCCCTTACAGGGTGGCCAAACAAAAGTTCAAAAGGGCTGTAGCCAACCCCCTTTTGTGGGACCTCTCTGTAAGCAAAGAGCAGGCAAGGTAAAAGAATGTCCCATTTCCGCCTGAGCTTCTCTGGTAATCCTTTTATCATGCCTTTAAGGGTCTTGTTAAATCTCTCCACAAGCCCATTGCACTGTGGATGATATGGGGTGGTAAACTTATAGTTTACTCCACATTCCTTCCACATTGCTTTCAGATAGCTGGACATAAAATTAGTCCCTCTATCTGATAGTACCTCCTTAGGAAAGCCCACTCTTGAGAAAACTGCAATTAGGGCTTTTGCCACCACAGGTGCTGTGGTGGTCCTTAGGGGAATAGCCTCTGGGTACCTGGTGGCATGATCCACTACCACCAGTATGAATCTGTTCCCAGATGCTGTTTGGGGGTCCATTGGACCCACAATATCAATTCCTACTCTCTCAAAGGGGACCCCCACCACTGGTAGTGGTATTAGGGGGGCCTTTGTTGTGCCACCTGACTTACCACTGGCTTGGCAAGTGACACAGGAGCGACAAAACTCCTTGACATCCTCTGACATGTGAGGCCAGTGAAAGTGTGGAACAAGCCTGTCCCACGTCTTGTTCTGGCCTAAGTGTCCTGCAAGGGGAATATCATGGGCCAAGGTAAGGAGGAATCCCCTAAACTGCAGAGGTATCACCAACCTCCTGGTCATGCCAGGCTTGGGGGTTCTAGCCTCTGAGTAAAGGAGTCCCTCATCCCAATACACAGTATGGGTACCTTGGGCATCCCCTGCAGCCTCAGCAGCAGCCTGCTGTCTGAGGGGTTCAAGGGAAGGGCAATCTAATTGAGCCTGCCTCAGGTCTGCCCTTGAGGGTCCCCCTGTCCCCAGAAACTCAACCTGGTCAGGTTCAAGCTCCTCAGAGACAGTCTCCTCTTGGGCTGCAGAATCAGTTTCCTCTGAAACCTGATCCTCAACCTGGGGCAAGGTGGAAGGCGAGGCCTTTCCTCTCTTGCTCCTTCTCTTGGGTTGTGGCTGGTCTATTGTCTCAAGATCCACCACTGGTTCAGGAAGGCACTTCTTAGCCTGAGCCCTTGTCATGGCAAGGACATGCTCTGAAATCCCTAGCATTTCTGCATGAGTCCTGTACTCCACTTCTGACCATGCTGAGCTTTCAAGGTCATTGCCTAACAGACAGTCTACTGGTAGGTCTGCACTCACCACAACTTTCTTTAGGCCATCAACCCCTCCCCAGGAGAAGTTCACAACTGCCACACTATGGGAGGTAGTGGAGTTGCTGGCGTTGGTTACTAGGTAGCTCTCTCCTAGTACAATCTGTCCAGGGTCCACAAAGTCAGGTGTCACCATGGTGACACTGGCACATGTGTCCCTGTATGCTTGAGCCAGTTTCTCATTTATTAAGGGAGTCTGCCTGTATTTGCCCAGGTTAGTGGGGCTTACTGCAGTGGGCAACTCAATGTCCACATCATACAGGAGAACTGCCTGTGTAGGGACTCTGACTAGGCCAGATCCTACTTCAATACCCAGGGTCAACCCAGCTACACCCTTGGACTGTGTTCCACCACTGCTTACTGTACTTGGGGTTGCAGTTGCTTTAGGAGCTGTAGTGGTGGGAACTGGATTTGCCTTGGTGCACTCACTGCCCCAGTGTGAAACTGATTTGCAGGTATTACACCAAGGTGTCTTAGGACCTTTGTTCTTCTTTTTCTTGTTACCATTTTGGGAACCACCCTCCTTACTATTAGTTTGGGGGCCTGAAGACTTCTGGTCTTTTTCTTTATCTTTCTGATTCTGATTACCACCCTTCTGGTCTGTTTTCTTCTGGTCACCACCTTGGTTCTGGGGGTTCTGCTTAATCCTTGTTCTGACCCATTTGTCTGCCTTCTTTCCCAATTCTTGGGGAGAGGTCAGATCAGAGTCAATAAGGTATTGATGCAACAGCTGGTTTGTACAGTTATTAAGGATCTGTTCTCTCATCATAAGATTGTACAATCCTGTATAGTCTGAAACTTTACTTCCCTGCAACCAACCCTCCAAAGCCTTAGTGGAACACTCAACGAAATCAGTCCAGTCTTGAGTCTGTGCTTTCTGGGTGTCTCTGAACAACAACCTGTATTGCTCAGTGGTTAGGCCATACCCTTCAATGAGAGCACTCTTCAAAACAGAGTAGTTTTTGGCATCCTCAGGTCTAACTGTGAGGAGCCTGTCCCTCCCTTTCTCAGAAAAGGAGTACCACAAAATTGCAGCCCACTGATCCTCAGGAACCTGCTGTACCATGCAGGCTCTCTCAAGAGCAGTCATCCATTTGTGGATGTCATCCCCTTCTTTAAAGGGGGGCACAATTTTGGTCAGGTTTCTATTATCATAGGCCCTGTCTTTTTCTCTTGGAAAATTGCTGCCACCAGTGGCATCTAAGCCACTTAATTTCTGCTCTCTTGCCAAGGCAAGTTTAGCTTGAGCTAAGGTGAGTCTAGCTTGACTCAGGGCTACCTCCTCTCTCTCTATCTGGAGTTTGACAGCCCTCATTCTAGCCCTATGCTCAGCTTTCTGAGAAGCACTCATGCCTCTCTCTGAGTCTCTGGAGGCACTAGAAATATGAGAGTCCCCTGAGGGAGATCTCACTCTTCTGTTGCCTGGGAGAATCACATGTTGGGTTCTGGGGAGGGGCAGGCCCTCTCCATTCCCCAGTAGGTCCAAGTTGGCCTGGCTAAGCCTACCAACTGGAACCTGGCTACCCTGATCCTGTACTTCCAAGTCCTCAACCTCTGAGTCCTCATCTTCATCATCCTCCTCCTCTTCAGGGGGATCAACTACAGGGGGGTTCCCTCCATTTCCTGTTTCTAGGGAAGTTTCCTTCACTTTCTCTAAGTCATCCTGTTCTAGGATGTCTACCAGGATTTGGCAGGTGGGGTTTCTGCCCCTTTTTAACCCTCTTGCTTTGCACAAGGCAATCAAGTCTCTGCGGGTTAACTTGTCATATCCAAAAGTTGCCTGGGTAGGGTCAACTGTCACAGGACCAGACCCTGAGGCCTTTCCTGTGTCAGACATGGTTACTAGTGAGGTGTAAGTGGTGCACTTACCTACACTAAGTGTTTTCCTACTGGACCTTGCTAGTGAGTTGTAGTCAGGGGTGTGCTACTCCCTTCAACCTACAACTACTAAGTTCAGTAGAACTTAATATGCTAAGCTTTTGATTTTATATGTACCTAGAGGTACTTGATGTGATCTTTCAATTTGATATAAAGATTGCAATGGTAAAACAACAGCAAGCTCAAATCCGCACCGCTGCTCACCAATGTGAGAAGTTGGCCTGGTAGGGGATGTTTCCAATTCTGGAACCACCTACTACCTGACCAAACAATCCCCTTATGGTGTCTGGTTGTAAGTCAACCTTATTAGACAAGCTATCCTAGGGGTAGCATGGACTAAGCAGCCTAAAGGCTTAACTTAAGAGGTCGTGTTAAGCGAGCTGTTTTACCACATACAATCCTGTAATACCAAATGAAAGGACACCACACAAGTATATATTATAAAAATATATGTGTTTATTACTAAAAACAATCCCCAGTATTCTTTATGAATAAAGGGGCACAAGCGTTAAATCAAAAGCACTGTTTAAACATACAAAGTTGCACAATTATGGATGAGGGCAGGGGCCACTCAAACCATATACTAAACAAGTGGTATAAGAGAGGCCACTCGAACAGTGGTTAGGCCTAGGGCCTAGGGAATCGCTGGGAGCAGTCAGGACAAGCAATGCTGAAGTCGGGAATGGCCCTCGGGATTCGGGAGATGTGCGGAAAGCGCACGCATGCACCAATGTTAACCAATGGTGCGTAAAAGTTGTAAAGTTAAAGTTAAAGGACACTTCCGCTGAACCTAGGAGTACAAAACTTAACACACAGACCCTAGAGGTGTGCACCAGTGTGGGAACACCGGCGGAGCAAAGTTACCTCACCCACAGGAAGCGGGTGCATAGGGTCGAAGTGGCGTCGGGTTTTGACACGCAGGCTCTTGGTGCTTGAAGCTGAAAGGGCTGCAGGCGGGTTGAAGATGAAGTGTCCGGTGGAGTCCAAGGGTGGACTCAAGTAGAAAAGTACCTGAAAGCAGAGGGGACAGAGTCTGGGTCACTCAGCAGTGACCAGGGTGGAACCAGGACGGAACCAGGCAATGTCGGGCGCAATCAGGTGGTCGTCGAGGAGCTTCTCTCCGCTGTCACGTGGGCTCTGGGGCATCTGCGACGTCCAGGAGCAGGTCACGATCTGTCCCACGCAGGCTCTCACCGTCGGTGCAGTCGGCTTCCGGTTTGGAGCAAACAACCCTTGGTAAGAGCAATCCACGCGGGATCGGAAGATTGCTTCTCACTCGGACCAGGAAGGTCAGAGTCGGGGCTCCTTTTCAGGGGAGCTGGTGTGGATCTGGAGCAACCAGAATCACAAGTCTTCTTTTGTAGTTTGTCGGCACAGGGACCACAAGCCAGCTGGCAAGTGACCGGGCCAACGCGTTGAGCCAAAATGTGCCAAAGGGCCCCACGCAGCACTCGTCGAGTGTGGAGGGCTGAACTTCGGCTCAGGTGTAGCTCAGGGTGGGGGCTTCTCAAACCCCGGTGCACAGCTTCGAGGGTCACTCGTGGGCTGCACGGTCAGCGTCTCGTGGTCAATTCAAGATGGCGTGCCCCACGCTTCCGGTCGCCTCCACGGGTCTCAGCTTTGCAGGGACTGTGGATCGGGCTGTTAGAGGCTGGGCAGGCTTGATCTCGTCGATCTCAGTTGCTCGAGTTCCGGCGGGAACTGCAACTAAGTAGACGTCGAGGGCTGGATGGTGCCTGCTGCTGCAGGGTGGTCACTCCTTGACCACAAGGGAGATTCTTCGGGCTTCCACGTTGGAGTGGAGGTCCAAGGGTCCAGAGTTTCGTTTCAAATGTTTCTTCCAGGCAAATCTGAAGTGCATTGGCACTGCTCCCACTCTTATTCGAATCTGGTGGGCGTGATTACCTGCTAGGTCCCCTCCTATGGGTGGGACCCAGGAAGTGGGTGGATACACCCCCTTCCTTTGATCCAGGCCGCCCTGGCACGAGGGCTGGAGTGCCCCAGAACCGGTTTGGCCGGATTATGCAAGGGGCAGCATTGTGCGCCCCAAGCAGTGTCTGGTTTCTTTCAAACCTCCCTGCTACAATACACTATCTCCTGTCTGGAGGGCGGTGACACCCTCCTGTGACAGGAAACCCTTTGTCCAGGACCCCCTTGACTGAGTTTCGGTCAGCTCCAGGGGTCCAGACATTTGTCTGTGGCAGAGGCATCCATTTTGTGGATCTTAAGGCCTTTGGAGAAATCAACCGCATTAAAGCAAAGTAACATGTCTTACCCCTCTAGAGGGGTGGAATGCCATCCCCGTCGCCAGAACTGGCGAGGGGATGGTATTCCAAAGCGTATGACACCTTACACGACATGTTTTGATAAAGCCAAACCAAAGTTGCTAAATAACCGCGAGGATTATAAGGCACTTAATAGTATATGGTATGGCATTATCCTGAAACAGCTTAGGGATTTGTTCCCGACGGCTGCAGACAGGCTCAGCTCATGCTAGAGCTCCATCTCACATAAAACCACGCACTCAGCCTCCAGGATTGATGAGGCCTTTCTATAGGAGTGGCTCACAGGTTTACATGTGTCCAGATATAGGTTTAGACATAGGTATACTATATCTAAGCAAGGGGTGTGTACACCACCTTACCCCAGCTGAGTGATCAGCCAGTTGTGTCAATTTAAGAACCAGCCAGGGGTGGCAAAAGATATGCTGCAGCCCCTGGTAGGCCTTAGTGGCTCCTGTGCCCTGTGCACCTATAGTGCATTCTACAGGGGCTGACAAGGAGTCCATTTCCAATTGGTATGTGCCTATAGCACATGTGTCAGTAATTTAGTGAGAGAACAGCAGGCTGGGGGTCTGATCAGCAGGCCCACAGCCTCAGTAGTCGAAAACCAGTGAAGCAAAAAGCAAAAATTTGGGGTGACCATAGGATAGCAGACCCTACTCTCCTACACCTCCTTATCAGTATTAAGCAATGTGATGATCAAGGCCTCACGCATAGAATCTGGGAGTACCCCATTCTCCAGTGCCTCTTCGTAAACGGCCAGTAGGTGGGCAGCCAGTTCTTCCCCATATGTTTTATAAAAAGCGGTTGTTAGTCCGTCTGGCCCTGGAGCCTTGTTCAGTGGCAGGCTCTTTATCACTTGTTTGATATCGTCTGCAGTAATGGGGAGGTCCATATACCGCCTATGCGCATCATTGAACCAAACTATAGCTATCAAGTCCAGAAACTCCTGTAGGCCCTCCGGTTGTTCCATCTGGGTGGCAGTGTACAAGGAAGCGTAGAAGATCGCAAACTCCCGCATTACCTCCGACTGTGTCCCCATTCGGGTTATGTATCGTGTGTATAAAGGCATTGGATCTAGGCACGCGAAGCATACCAGCTAAAGTTCAGCCCGGCCTATCCCCCTCACCATATCTCCGTGCCTCTGCATACTTCCTCAGAAACTTAAGTTCTCTCTGTGCCTCTTCAGCGAATTCCAGGAGCTTACCCTTCAGTTCCGCCGCAAGTTCTGGGCAGGCGTCAGCCCAGAAGCGCTGCTCCAGGACTTTCATCTGTCCTTCTATAGTTGCAACGGTACCTCTAATGGCCTTCAGGACCCCTGCTTGCCTCGCTATGCACTTCCCCCGTATGACTACTTTAAACGCGTCCCATAAGGTTGCGGCAGTTGAGACGGACCCCTTGTTTAATTCAAAGTAATCAGTGATGTCTACTCTGATCTCTTCCTTAAACGCTTCGTCTAGGAGCGCATGAGGTGGGAGCCTCCAGCTGAAGGCACGGGGTGGGGAGTCCGGGAATGATATCGTAAGAAGGCATGGAGTATGGTCTGACAGGGAGCGGACAAGGTGGGACACCTCCAGTGTCCAGAAGGCGACATCTGTGGACACCAACCAGTAGTCTAAACAGGACCATGCTGCGTGCTGGCTGGAGAGGTATGTCCCCTCTATCAACCCTGGATGTCTAGCTCTCCATATGTCTACTAGGTCTCCTTCTGAAATGAGGTTGTGTAGTGCTAGACTGGCGTTAGGGTGTAGCAGTCTCGGTGCGCCTTGTCTATCTAGTGTGTCATCAAGAACTGCGTTGAAATCTCCGCCCCATAGAATTGTTTGGCAGTGTGTGGATGCAGCTCGTGCCAATACCTCTCTAAAGAAATTTGGCCACCAAAACCACCGAATGGCCTCCTAATTTTCCGTGCAGCACAATAAATCTCCCATCGGGATCTGCATAGGTGGTGCTTCCCTTCCAATCTAGTCCTCTGCGGATTAGGATAGCCACCCCACCAGCATAGTTGGAGTAGACAGCAGAGTGTACCTCCCCCCATCTGCTGTGTCTCAATCTTGGAGAGGGTTGTGTGTTTAGGTGTGTCTCTTGCATGAAGCAGATGTCAATGTTGTGCCTCACCAAATATGCATGCACCAGTCTTGCTTTCCTGCCATCATTGACTCCCCTAACGTTGCAAGTGAGGACGTTAAAGTTTACCGTGTGTGCTTTTGTTGCAGGTTTGTATTAAGTGTAGAAATGCCCAGTACCCATAGGCAGATAACCTTCCAACGTATCTCTTCAAAATGCAGTGAGCGTGTGTGCCAGGACATGCTAACTAACCCCAACTGTTCCTCCCACCCCCCACCCACACCAACCCCCCAATTAGGTGGTGTAAATCCCCCCAAGACCTACCGCGCGGGCAGCATGAATCAAACAATGGAAAACTTCCCGTGGGGACGTGGAGTACCGGCATACACCCCCGTGGATACAGGGTGGCTGGGGGTACATCTAACACACCTGTGAAGGCTCAACATAGTACATAAGGAGCTAGGATCGCCCCTAGTGACCAGAATGAGGGCCTGCATGTTACGAACATGAGTAAGTGAAATTAAACTTAGAAGGCATCGTAATTGGCCCTGCGGCTACAGGTCTAACATATGAATAGCAAGGCATAAGCGCAATGGCAGTAGCTGATTAGAGAGTGGAATTGAACAGTTAGTCATTGTCACTCAGGTGTTCTCCTCCCTGGGCCCCTGCAGCAACAGCCGCGCTCAATTTAGATTTAGGCCCACAGATATGCTTAGCAAACTTAAGGGCCAATTTGGCATCTGTAAAAAAGTGAGGTGAGCCATCATGCGAAACTTTCAGCTTAGCTGGGTGCATGTGAGTGTAAGGAATCTCGGCCTGTCGCAGCAGACGCTTCGCCGGCAGGAATTCCCTCCTTGCCGCCTGGAATGCAGGGTTAAAGTCAGGGTAAAAGGAGATTGTGTTACCTTTATGTAAGATCTGTCCTCTTTCCCTCGCTAGTCGCAGTATGAGATCTCTGTCCTGATAATTTAACAGTTTGGCCAGAATGGGCCTCGGCGTGCCCCCAACCGGCGGCCTCGGGCCTAGTGCTCTGTGCGCCCGCTCAACGATGAACACCGGGGACAAGTGAGGGTCAAACAGCTCGTGAAGCAGGTCCGACATGAAGACCTCCATCTTTGATATTGCAGTTGTCTCCGGAATTCCTGTGACCCTAAGGTTGTTCCGCCGAGAGCATGTTTCTAAGTCGTCGTTCTTCGCTCTGATGACCATCAGTAGCTTGTCCATATTCAAGAGCTGTTCTTTTGTTTCGGCTCTGAATTCATGACACTCCGTACATCTATTTTCTAAGCTGTCCAGATGTGTCTAGTGCGTTGAGACCTGGGTTCTTACTGAGTCCAGTAGGGTGGTGAGAGCGTCGAGCTTTGCATCAATATTGCGCAGGCTGGACCTCACATCTAACATCAACGAGCGAATGTCTTCCCCATGGCCACCGGACGGGTCATCCTGGCCCGTTGCGCCTTGAGTTTCTTGAGCCTGGTCCGACTGTTTAGCATTTCGTTTGTTCTCAAACGTGATCTTGGGTTGTTTAGCGTCGGGTCTGCCCATCTTTACCTCAACCCACTGTGGTCGACCTTGACGTTCCGTATGCCCAGGAGTGTGGGTTAGAGGGTGGTGTGAGGAAATCCGGCCACTGCACAGTGATCCCGCGGCAGCCCGACTTGGATGCGCAGTTTAGGCGCCTAATGATGTGATCCCCGCAGTCAGGCGGGAAATCAGTACAGCCGCGGCAGGGCGCACCCCAACTCTGTGGTTTACAGGCCGCAACCTGAAACCTATACACACCTAGGCCTTCTGGTCACTGGCACTTTTGGGCATACAGGCAGCGTCCATTATTAGTAGTTATTACAGTCCCGCAGCACCAGTGCATAACAAATGCACTGATTATCTCACCAGTGCCTGTCAAGCAGCTGAAGGGAATGTCCGCTGCACAGTGTGGCTCGAGACAAAGTTACCGAAGAAGGGCTATATATCACCAGTCCACTCACGACCCGGCTTGGGCCGCAGGTCAACAGTGCAGGATGCCTGTAATGTTTTGTCGCCAAGCCCCCTGCGCTCAGTCTTGTCGTGTAGTTTAGCACCACATGGTCTAGGTAGATCCCTTCACGCCCTCCGTGGAGGCAGCGGAGCGCATCGCACCGCAATAGCTCATATCTCGCCGTGTAGGGTCGTGGCTGGTACCTGCCAGGACGCCTGCCATCCGCGGGGCCCTCCGTTGCAGACCTGCGGCCAGAAAATGGCGCAGATCATGTGGGTCAAGAATCGCCCAGTTCGCCAGCACCCAGGGCCTCAGGCCACCAGCCCCAGGTATATGTGTCCGGCCAGTTCACCTACCGCCAGGTCGGGCCCGGCCCCCGCCGCGGCATATGCGGCTTGCTCACGTCATTGGTGCTGGCGTAGGATCTCCGGCAGTAGGCCTCAACAGCCCTGGTCTCAAGTTTCAGGTGCAGCCGAGCGCGCCCGCTCGGCAGTCAGGAGTCAACAGCCGCTCAGCCCGGTCGGCTTTGCGTGTCGCGTATCTCGCCCGCAGCCGCACAATTCCCGGGGAAAATTAGCTCCTCAGGTGCATTGATTGTTCCGCAACACTCGGCAGTATCGTTGCAGACCTGCGGGCGCCGATCATGTGGGTCAGGAATCGCCCAGTCCGCCAGCACCAGGGGTCTCAGGCCACCAGCCCCAGGTATATGTGTCCGGCCAGTTCATCTACCACCAGTTCAGGTCCGGCCCCGCCGCGGCATATGCGGCTCGCTCACTTCAATGGTGCCGGCGTAGGTTCGCCGGCAGTAGGCCTCAGCAGCCCCGGTCTCAGGTCTCGAGTGCAGCCGAGCACGCCCGCTCGGCAGTCGGGAGGCAGCAGCCATTCGGCCCGGTCAGCTTTGCGTGTCGTGTATCTCGCCTGGCGCCGCACATCCGCTAGGGAAAATTAGCTCCTCAGGTGCACTGATCGCTTCGCAACACTCGACCGTAGAAATGTGCCTTCAACTCGATGGTTTTTGTAGGATTAGTTTAGGATTTTGGTCCCAGCCGGCAGAGCACGCTTAAGAAGAGGCCATTTCGCAGCTTGGTTAGCCACGCCCCCCGAAGGTAAGTAATTTAATATCGATTTTCAAAATATAGAAAGTCAAAATATCGAAATATATAATATAGGTATTAAAATATATCGATTTTTTTATAATTTTGATTTTTTTTAAATGTTTTGTATGTTAGTATATTCTGTAGCGGGTTGTGGGTTTATAGGGGAATAGGGTGGGAAGTAATTTAATTATATTAAATGAAATATTAATTTCTAGAAATTACTAATTATTTTTAATTTAATTTTGCGTTTTAGTTCTGTAGCGGGTTGTGGGTTTATAGGGGAATAGGGTGGGAAGTAATTTAATTGTAATTAATTAAATATTTGTATTTATTGGTATTCATTTTGAATTAATTGTTAATTAATTTTTAATTGGTAATTAACTTTTATTAATTGATTAATTGATAATTATGGAAATGTTATTAATTAATTTTCTGTAGCAGGTTGTGGGTTTATAGAGGAATAGGGTGGGAAGTACTTTAATTGTAATTAATGACATCTTAAAAATAATTTTTGTGTATTGATAAATAATGTACTGTTAATTAACTATTAATTGGTATTAATCTTTATTATTAATTAGTTTTTGTTATTGAAAATTAATTCGTTGTTAATTAATTATGAATATGTAATTAATTTTAATAACTAATATGTATTTGTATTTATAATTGGTTAATTATAGCATAATAATACATTGGCAATTAATTTTAATTAATGTTTTATTGGTATTGATATTTAATATATTATTATCAATACATTAAATCATTACTTTCCCTACTGTTCAACTCACTAGAGTGGAAATAGTCATTTTTACCTCTACGCTATCCAACACTTTCCCTACTGTTGCACTCTCCGGAGTGGGAATAGTAATTTTTACCCCTACGCTATCCAACGCTTTCCCTACTGTTGCTCTCTCTGGAGTGGGAATAGTAATTTTTACCCCTACGCTATCCAACGCTTTCCCTACTGTTGCACTCTCTGGAGTGGGAATAGTAATTTTTACCCCTACGCTATCCAACGCTTTCCCTACTGTTGCACTCCCTGGAGTGAGAATAGTAATGTTTACCCTCCCGCTATCCAACACTTTCCCTACTGTTGCACTCACTGGAGTGGGAATAGTAATTTTTACCCTCACACTATCCAACGCTTTCCCTACTGTTGCAGACACTGGAGTGGGAATAGTAATTTTTAACCCTATGCTATCCAACTCTTTCCCTACTGTTGCACTCACTGGAGTGGGAATAGTAATTTTTACCCCTACGCTATCCAACGTTTTCCCTACTGTTGCACTCACTGGAGTGGAAATAGTAAATGTTACCCTCCCGTTATCCTACGGTAAAAATATTGTATATTTTTTATTAATATTATGTTAATATATATATGTATTAAAAAATAAAATGGTATGGTTTTTGTTTTAGAACTTAAATTAATTATTTAATAATTGTAAGGTTATTTAAGTATTTTTAAGTATGTATAAGTTAATTATATTTATTATTTCATTAATTTTAAATTACTTTTAAGACATTTAACAAAAATTCAATATTTTGACTATATTTTTTAAAACAATATTTTTGATTCGATATTTTTGTACTTACCTGTTTGTAGATAGGAATTCGATATTTTTGCATTCTATATTTTTTCTTCGATATTTTGGTAATTCTATATTTGTCTATTCTATATTATGTCAGTGATCCGGTAGTTCCATGCTCGGAAGAAGCCCCTGTGATTGCCGGTGTCCCTGTGCTTCAAGCTGGTCCACCTAGATGAGAGTTGTTGCGTTATCACATTGCTTGTCTGAGTGTCAGAGGCAAAGAGCCAAGCCAAGGTCTAAACTTCAACGAATTTTAGGATGTAGTAGCGGGAACTAGAAGTACCTTAGCAAGCACCTTTTTGACGAAAATAATAAGCAGCAAAATCTGCATTGGCCCACATCACCAGGGAATATCAGAAGACTATATTAAAACCTTAATTTTCATAATATAAACTGGGACAGAAAAAGCTCTATTGAGCTCAGTCAGAAAATTGATGTCCAGAGTTAGGCTCTGTTTCGTTAAACGAAGGCATCAATTTTCTCAGTTTTTAAATATAGGCCGGTATGCTTCCTCCATCTACTGACAGAGCTGCTGAAGTGTTTTTGCAGTGATAGTCACTTTACAGAGATGATAATTGTGCCTTTTCACTTTTCTAAAGCTTGTCTTTTCATAACTAGTATGATTGTTCAGTGGCCACCTACGCACGGACCCACAGGTAAGAGGTTTAAATCCTTTTAGGCCTAACTCAATCTTACATCCTCCCATGCTCAACAAAACAATTACCATTGGGTTGGATAATAGAGCAAATACAGGTTGTGTGCTCCATACATGGTAACTATGATATCAATATTTTCTCATTGTCATTGGACAATCATGCGTGTCAATCATCAATCAGGGAATTGTAAGCGCGCTACTCACCCATGAGGGTCTCAAGGCGCTGAGGGGGGAGGAGGGGGTCCGCAGATCTGTTTAGCCGAAGAGCCAGGTCTTGAGGGTCTTCCTGAAGGTGTTCAGGGAGGGGCGCGTCTGATGTCTGCCGGCAGGTCGTTCCATGTCATGAGAGTTGTCCTCTATCCCACCAATTATTAAACCTCCATTTTACCATTCTTCTCTAATTGCTATTCCAGGCTTTTCATTTTTAATCACTGGTATAGATTTAAGCAATGGAGCAGTTCATGAAGGCATTATCCGACACCCCCTCAAACCAACCTGAAACATCCATACTACATTCCTGTAAATTCCTTAGAACTGTGTATAGTTTCTGAGTTTACCTCTAAGAGAACAATTTAGGGAAGATTCTTCTCATGGTGTCATGCATCGACTCCTGTGGTCTACGATGGCGGTCTAACCCACAACAGCATCCGTGGACAATGTTTTTCCAACTCATAAGACTTAAATTAGGTGAATTTGTTTAAAAATGAAAATGATGTTAACCACATACGCTTTATCCACGTTTGTTGAATAATTGTTCTAAACAAACTCATTACAAATTTCACATAGAACCGAAAATTCCATAGAACAATATTATAAACGTTAGACCTGTCCAAGGAGCACAGTCGTTTAAATTCTACGGATTACCCATCAGCCTACCCTGTGAGATACGCATCATAGAGAAGCAGGGGTTCCTGAGTCCCCAGCACGCGTGCAGCCCGGTTGCTTCGAATGGTAAGACACATGGCTCACCACTGGCTCCTCATTACAATCTACCCAGAACAATTGTATGATTAATGATTGTAGATTCCTCATTAATATTATGAATTATCCACATTTAAGACACCACAACAGGGTTTTGTCTGGTGAAATCTACGCGTCAAGCTTCGCTGCTGTGTTGTGCTTCGATATACTTTGGAAAGAAATGAGAATCACTTTAGTATCACAATACAAATTTCACTTAGAGTTTGTAATATCATCTGTTCAAGAATAAGTGGGCCTTGACACTCTCAGTGACCACTCATAATTAACCCAATGGCCTCCCCCCTCTGGTTCCCTGCAAGCACTGTAATTTACATCAACTAAACATGAAAAATATTTAAAACACATTAAATAAAATTTGATTGAACATGACCTATACCCCGTTCATGTCAGTAAGTTACAAAAAGGAGCTCTTGCAGTTTGTCATTTTGCAGTGGTAGCTGCGGCCAATAAAAAGTGGTGAGATGGCGCAGGGGGGAATTATAAAAAAAAGTAGTTACCTGCTGCTGCTGGTTGCCGCATTGGTGCTCCTCCACAGTTCCAAAGCTTCTTGCACGATTAGCTGGTTTCTGCAAAGCCACACAGGCTCCCAGACTCCCCACCCATTCCAAGTGCGGCTCTCATGCTATTACCCAGCATGAGAGAAGTTCCAGGATTGGTCTGAGCAGGCTGGTTAGATGCATGTTCAGGGACAGGGAGCCTCTGCCTTTTCTCTACCCGGCTGTACAATTCAGCTTGGTTGGAGAAATCTAAGTGCATCAGTAATTATTTTTCTTGGAATGAAGAATAACGCTCACATATGGAAAGACTTGTATGTCTTTCTCCATTCCTGGAATACAATGGGCTCAAATCCACATCCATTTACCACATGCTTGGAGCAGGTGGTAAATGGATGTGGGGCTTTTGTTTTGTCCTGTGGTGCTGAGGAGGATAGTGGGCGTGTCAAGAGTAGAGGGGCGAGCTGGTGGAGCATTTTCTGCTCCCTCTGTGTTACAGGAGGAGGGCAGGCGGAGGCTGAGGGGAGGCAGACCATGAAAAGAGATGGGACTGAGGAGAGGCCGGGGCTGAGGGGAGGTGGGGGCTGGGGGGAGGCAGGCCCTGTGGGGAGGCCGGGCTGAAGAGAGGCCAGAGCTGAGGAGAGGCAGACCCTGAGGGGAGGCGGAGGAGGGGGCTGAGGAGAGGCGGGGCTGAGGAGAGGCAGGGCTGAGGGGAGGCAGGCCCTGTGGGGAGGCGGGGGCTGGGTGGAGGTGGGGGCTGGGATCAGGTGGGGGCTGAGGGGAGGTGGGGGCTGAGGAGAGGCCAGATCTGAGGAGAGGCAGACCCTGAGGGGAGGCGGAGGAGGTGGCTGAGGAGAGGCAGGCCCTGTGGGTAGGTGGGGGCTGGGTGGAGGTGGGGGCTGAGATCAGGTGGGGGCTGAGGGGAGGTTGGGGCTGAGGTCAGGTGGGGGCTGAGGGGAGGTGGGGGCTGAGGAGAGGCCAGATCTGAGGAGAGGCAGACCCTGAGGGGAGACGGAGGAGGTGGCTGAGGAGAGGCAGGCCCTGTGGGGAGGCGGGGGCTGGGTGGAGGTGGGGGCTGAGATCAGGTGGGGGCTGAGGGGAGGTGGGGGCTGAGGTCAGGTGGGGGCTGAGGGGAGGTGGGGGCTGAGGAGAGGCCAGATCTGAGGAGAGGCAGACCCTGAGGGGAGACGGAGGAGGTGGCTGAGGAGAGGCAGGCCCTGTGGGGAGGCGGGGGCTGGGTGGAGGCGGGGGCTGAGGTCAGGTGGGGGCTGAGGGGAGGCAGGCCCTGAGGGGAGGCAGAGGAGGGGGCTGAGGAGAGGTGGGGCTGAGGGGAGGCAGGCCCTGTGGGGAGGCGGGGGCTGGGAGGAGGTGGGGGCCGAGGGGAGGTGTCGGCTGATGTCAGGTGGGGCGGAGGGAGGCGGGGGCTAGGTGCAGTACTGGAATGTAACCCCAGCAACCCCAGTGCCATTTACTGGTCCATTGTCTCCAGGCCCAATATTACTGGGTCTGGTATTTGCAAGTCTGGTAATTTAGGGCCCGACGACACCGGACAACTTGTAATTGCCCCAAGCAGAATTACCCTTGGGAGATACTGCATTGGACCACTGGTAATAAGGACCCAAGGCCCTGCAACACATGAGGCCCTGGATAATGGACCCTACTTCCTGTAACCAGCAGGGCTAGGATTCGGAAGTGGAAGGGGTAAGAGGGACAGGGAGGGTGTGATTAGAGGCAAGCTCCACAGAAGAAGGTCAACAATGTGTCTGGCCCAGTGTAATGGAGCTAGGTCCTTGCAAGCGTGTATATCTGCGTCATCTTTCATCGGCATGCGCTAGAAAGCGCTCTCTATTAGGTCACAAACAGGTGTAACCATCAGTTGCACGCTTTGACCTTTTACATCCTTGAGAGAAAGTTGCCATTTCATTATTTCACAAATAATACTAATAATCATCCATACTTGTAAAGTGTGAACATATCACCCCTTAAGGTTTGAAGGCGGTGGGGGCCATCGAAGAGATTAAGGGGCTCATTAGGATGACAGGCGGACAATCCTGTCGGAATTCGGGACCGCCCGCCATAAGGGCGGGGGTCCCGTGGTGGGTATTAGGCTGTGCCCGCCACAGTGGTGGGCACATCCTGCATTTATAGCATTGTGGCGGGCGGTGCTCTCCTCACCGCCCGCCACAATGCTAAAAATGCATTGATGCATTTGCATAAACAAAGTGGCAGGCACCGCGTGGCGCCTGCCGCTTTGTTAATGCAAATGAAGGGGGGTACCACAGGTACCCCCCGTGTGCACCCCCCACCTCTCCTTCACTCTGGGTGCCCCCCAGAGTGAAGACCGCATGCCTTTCCGTGGCGGCATCGCCGCCGCGGAAAGGCACCTACAGACTCCCATCATAATATGGCTGGTGGTGTCTGAAAGACACCGCCACCATATTATTCCTTTCCCGCCCCGGCCGCATGGCGACCGGGGCAGAAAAGCGGCGGACGGTCTTTCCGTCCGCCGAGGTCCCCCCCGCCATACTAATATGGCAGGGGGGAAAACGAGTGTGGATGTCGGGCGGATTGCCCCCGCCAGGCTGGCGGTGGCTACCGCCAGCCTGGCGGGGCAATCCGCCCGACATCATAATGGGCCCCTAAGTGAGCTGTTATCCAGAGTCATGCAATACTGAGCTGAGCTGCCGCTGGCGAACGAACCGTGATCCCCCCTCTCCAGAGTCAGCCGCTCAGGCCACTGCACCACACCTCTCCCAAAGTGGTGCACCTCTCTCACAAAGTGATGGTCTGACCTCACCTTGCTTGTTTCCAGCCTGTGCAGCTGTTACAGTTGGCGCCTCAGATAATAGCCACGTCATTGGCGATATTGTAAATTGAGTAGGTAATTGATAGCTCTCGAGTGCTGGTGTGAGCATCTCTTCACTGTCAAGAGATGTGAAATCAAAGTCATTATCAGCAAAGAGCATATGAGTGGCAGATGGGCCCACATGGGTTACTTGCCAAGCATATACTCTTTTCAAAGCCCGCGGGCCCTGTTCCCAGAGCTCCATTAAGGCAGCCATGTTGCCTGGTTTGCTTTTTAATAGTTCACCGAGCATTTGGAGCCTACAAACTAATCAACAGAGGCTCATTTATACTTAGTTTCCATTTAATTAATATGCATAAACATGATTGCAGTTTCGATTAATAGGAACATCATGTTTGTTTGCCATTAAATCCGGGGGGGGGGGCTGCGGGCTTAAGGATAAGTGTTGAAAAAGTGCTCGTACATTGCATTACATTTTAATTTCCAAGTTGCCAAGTTGCCTATGTCCCAGTAGCACCTTTCAGTCGTATTTAAGCGCGATGAGAGAATCAAATGGATGGCGAAGGAATAATAATTAAGCCCGCGAATAAGCGCGTCTGCTTCTGGGCACTACCAAGCATTTTTGCAGATTTTTGCTTTCTGTAGCGGTGAGTACTAAAGGGCCAGATGTGCTAAGCCATTTTATGGACCCAACCCCTGCAATTCGCAAACTAAGAGAGGTTGTAACTGCAAAATGGCGTTTTGGTATGTACTAAACCCATTTTACCACTAGGGAAATCAGTTTCTTCATTCAAGCGACTGATTGCTTGCGCTGTTTTGATTTTGCGCGTATTCTTTGCAGGAATGGAGAAAGCCAGCCGCGGCCGGTAGTGGGAGTACCTGCCGGGCGGTGACGTGAGGAGGGGGAGGGGCAGGGTGGGGGGTAGTAATGTATGGATTACGGACCTTAAAAGGTAAGTAAACATATAAATAAATAAAACGAATTTCCTTGCGTGCACTGCATCCTCAAATGCGATGCAGTGCGCACAAGGAAATTCGTTTTACTCCCACTACCGGCCGCGGCTGGAGAAAGCCTAACCTCTCATTGCTACAGGGCAGATCACCGTGAAACATCATTTACCAGACTAGAAACTAGTTGATCATGACCTTTCCCTTCTGGGGTAACCTGGTTTCCAACTCATGAAGTAGCAGGGGTGGAAGAGCAACTAGACATTCAGGGTCTTACCACGGGTAGGCGGGAATGTCGGTGGGGCCAACAACAAGGTTACCAGCTGCATCTGGAATGATAAGAACCCCTGGATACCTGCACCACTGGTCATTTTTAACCCACCATCTCTTCAAGATCCAAAGAACTATTCTTGAAATGTATGCAGAAGATTGTCCACTGTGAAGATGACTGGAGGGACCCATTTTTAAAAACATGCCTGGAGTACCAGTGTGCTCTCAAATTGAAGAGACTGGGAAGGAACTCCCAAATGACCTCTAACCTGTTTCAAAGGCAATTTTCTACCAGGCATTTGAGAGGATTAAAAAATGCCTTTGAATATAGTCCCCCAAACGTGTTGACATGTTTCACCAGAGGCACATTGTCCTTCCAGAGGAAGACACATCAGAAGCTTTGCTGCTGGGCTAGGCTCTTGAAGGCAGAGATGCCCAGAGCCAACTCCAGGGCATTGATCTGGAGCCCCTGTTCTGTTGAGACCACAAGCCTCTGGGAGAAACATCATTGAAAGCAGCTGATTCCCAGCTTGACATGCTTGGATCAAACTCATTGATGATGTCGGCGGTTACACCACAAATATATTTGCCTTATAGTGCCTCGAAGCTCAATAATGAGCTATGTAGTTTGGCCAAAAATCCTTATTAAGAGAGAAGTGGGATTATTAGAAGATGCCAAGGTGGAGATGGCTGGTTTTCCAGCACTCCACAGCTTTATAACTTGGGCTCCTGGTTTTATGGTATTTATTTGTTTAAGATTTCCATCTGTATTTATCCGTATTTATTTTTGGGCCATTTTATTGGTACTTATCCATATCCGTTTTATGTTTTAAGAATATATAGAGTCATAAAATTGTATATTTCCACATTTATTTAACTGATAAACATGCACTCATTCTTTGATGCCTGTCTCTAAAATATAACAAAACAATACTCTGACGGGTCAATATTAGCATCATATACACATATATGTTAACATATGCCTGCTTTTAAAGGACTCTCATTCTGTTTCTAAATCCCCATGGTGTCTATCTGCTTAGCAGTTGATCTGAAGTTCATGGACAACAAGGAAAGTCACTCACAAGAAGCACAATTTCTGCTTTTAAAAAATAAATACAGACAAAAAAACAGTAAAAATTGAAAACTGGAAGCCTTATTTATAACTAATTGGGATTGAGAAGATGTCTTAGATGGAGGCAGTGAGGTGGCAATGAGACGATATAGGCCTCACAGCGTAAGAGAATGACAGAGAAGGGGTAATTTGAGTCTCTTTTTGATGACAACATCCTCATTAGGACTAGGTTTTAGGGTGCACAATTCTGTGTCCACTGCGAAGCCCAAGAAGTCTGTGGACTGTGAGGGAATGCAGAAGGAGTTTTTGAAACCCACATGAAAGCCCAAGTCCTATAAGATGGAGATTGTCAGATTGAGTTAGTGAAAATGTGCGCATTATTAGGATTTCATCCAGATAAATGATAAGATGAATGTTCCTGGTGCACAGATGTGCAACCACACCTCAACCGACCTCTGGAAGCACCAAGCCGCAGATGGAAGGCCCACAGATGGCTACAAAATTGAAACATCTTGCCCTACCACTGGAACTTTAGTAACTACAGATCGTTTTGCAGATGGGAATAAAAATAGGCATCCTTTTGGTCAGTTACCAGAAATCCAGGTGTCTCTCAGTAGATGGATACCCTACATCTTGAAGGAAGTTTTTGAGTTTTTTAAACACATATCTTATGAGCAGAAGAAACCATTACAAACCCTAACATATTTTGATGATTTACACACACCTACCTTAAATTGAACCTGTGTGCAGTGCGGGCCAGGCTCGGCGCCCAGTTTCTGTGGGCAGCCATCCCACACTGTGCTCAGACTTCAGCTGAGAAAAGTGCCTCTTGGCCAGGTCCTATGCACAAACATCTATAGGGGACCAACCAAGCCCCTGCACAGCTTTTGACCCCAGTGTCCAGAGTGGGTATTGTGCATGGGGATTGGTATGCATATTGGCACTGTTTATTGTATTTATTTGTGTAACTTTTTTTGAAGATTTGCAAAAACACTACATTGTATTTTTCTGAAAATGCATGCATTGACCAACACATCCGTAGGCATAAATTTGGATCGCCGAATCCTGTGAAATAATTTTTTTAATATTTTTTGGGAAGTAATGTCTATCCCTTGGGAACCACCCAAATCCTTACTAGGACTGGGGAGGTCCCCTCACCTCCCTTATTTCCCTTCACATCACTTTCTTTTACAGGATTCAAGCTTTGTGATTGGCATACTGTAATAGCCAACACAACAAAATGTTTCAACTGCTGCCAGCTAGTAAGATTGTCTCGGTGGCATAGCTATGTGGGAGTGGGGGTCAGTCCACCCCATGTGTCAACTGCTGCCCCCGAGAACAAGTCGGGTGTTGGGCGACAGACCTACCCCCGGAACAAGTCATCCATTGGCCGCCAACGCCACACACACCCCACTCTTACCTTCACCCTGCAGCAAACTTAGGGTCTGCCCCTTGTGGCAGTAGGTCGAGCGACGCCACTGGATTGTCTGGATCCCCGGATTTGTGAACTCCACATTGAATGTGTTAAAAATGATGCTTCCTTTTCCAATGTGAATTGATTTTTTTCCTTAAATTTATCCCTCTTGGAGGTAAACGCCGTTTACAAAGCGGTGTTTACACTGCACGACTTTTACCACACTGCCATTACAACGCAAGTCGTTACTACGACTTGCGCTGGATGGCGCTGTTGGTTAAGGAATATTGTAATTTTATATTCCAACACCTTCCCTACTGTTATGTGGGCTGGTGTTGGAATAGAAAATTATAATAATCCTCAATCCGGGCCCTCCAACGCAAGTCGTTGTAACGACCTGCGATGTAAAATCCGCGATGTAAAGGACCGCGATCAAAATGATCGCGCTATACACCCTTCTTGGAGGATTCCAGGAACCTGATCTGCAAAGGATCTGCAATTATTGGTCGAGTCATACAGATATCTTTTTACCGTTAACCCTTTGAAGTCCACCAGAAACCTTTTTATAATGCACATTTTTCTAAAACTACTGAAAAGATTTACACCAAACCACAGAATGGTACACCCCTGAGTAAAATTCTAAGACATCATTGACGGAATTTGGCATAGGACAGTGCTGCCCAATGCCAAAGGGAAAGGACAGGAATGCACCATATTTAAGGTGCATTCCTGTCCTTTCTGCCTACACTGGCGCCACTTTGGCAGCCTAGCACCAATGTAGGCACCCTTGCACCAGGGTGAAATGGTGCCTCCATTGCAGGCAGGATTGTTTTTGTGCAGGAAGGGGCACCTTCCTGCACAAAAACAATCCTGTGAGGCATTTTCCTCTTTCTATGTGTGCTGCACATGGAAAGAGGATAAAATGAGGAGAAATTAAGTTATTACTCCTCACCTCGGGAGGTGTACAGATTTGGCGCTTCCACAGGTATACATGTTTTTGTAAATCTGAGGCAGCGTTGAATTCCTTGGGTGTTGCATGGGAACATGGAACGCCTCCCGGGCGCAGAGTAAGGCGGTGCAATGATTTGCGCTGCATCGCCTCACTCATAATTCATGAAGCCACTCAAAACCACGCAGGGTGGCTTTGCATGGCTTCATAAATCTTTATGACAGCCCTGCGTCACGCATGTACCACTTTACATGGTGCAAATATTGACGCAGGGTTTTCATAAATAAGCCCCTCAAGTCCTCATTTACAAGGGGTCTGCACCGCCCGAGCGTCACTTTTTAAGACAATCTGGTGGCGCAGGCCTGTCAATCATATCTATGCGGTGACTCAAGGCCACCCTCTGTGGTTTTGCACGGCGTCATGGATACGGAGTAAGGCAAGGCAGCGCAAATCGCTACCTTGCCTTACTCTACGTTCAATGAGCATTGCTGTGGGTGTTCCCACTCAACACCCATGGATTCCGACACTGTCCAGATTTACAACATCATATGAACCTGGAACAGCACCAAAATGTTACTCCTCCCCAGATCAGGCGTAACGAGGGGAAATGTTTACATTTCTCCTTGTTTTTCTTCTTTCCATGTGTGCTGCATTTTACAGCACTCATAAAAAAGAGTTTTTCCTCTTATGATTGTGTATGTGCTGGAAGGTGTCCCTTCCTGCACAAAATCAATCATGCCAACAACTAGGGGAGAGGATGTGGCGTTGTGGCCAGAGCTGCCGACTTTAGAGCTGCAGTACTAGGCTTGAGCCTTGGCATCGGATCAGCATCCTTCGATTCTGGGTACCTGCATTGGCGCTCAGCTGCAAATTGTGCACCGGCTGAAAGGACAGGAATGCACCGTATCCTGCCCTTTCGAATTGGTGTAGGTCAGAGCAGAAAAAGGACTTGTGGTGCTGCCCTACGTCAATTCTTTGTAAATGAGGCTCTTCCTATCTTGCCAAGTTTGGTGTAATGTCAGTCCTCGGTTTTTGCTGCAGTGAAGAACATTTCAATGAAAATTTCTGCATTTAAAAAATCTTTGGAAATTTTAGTGCCAGTTTGCCAAACAGCACAAAAGCTATAAGCAAACCAAGAAATGTATTTTTCATGGGAATTAATACTATCAATGGATGTATGACGTTACAACGCATACTTTTACAACGCATACCTTTACAACGCATTGTTTACAATGCAACATCCTTTACAACGCACTCCATTCCAACACATGCCATTACAACGAATTTTTAAAAACTACCTCTACAACGCATTCCATTACAATGCATACTACCTTTACAACGCATACCATTACAACACATACCATTACATTGCATGTATGGTAAGTATTGGATAGTGTAGGGGTAAAAATTACTATTCTAACTCCAGGTGGGTGCAACAGTAGGGTAAGTGTTGGATAGTGTGGGGGTAAAAATTACTATTCTAACTCCAGGGGGTGCAACAGTAGGGTAAGTGTTGGATAGTGTAGGGGTAAAAATTACTATTCTAACTCCAGGGCTCCAGGGGGTGCAACAGTAGGATAAGTGTTGGGTAGTGTAAGGGTACTATGCGTTGTAATGGTATGCGTTGTAATGACTGCGTTGTAATGACATGAGTTGTAATTGTATGTGTGTTAGTGTCATGCGTGGTAATGGTTGCGTTGTAATGGCATGCCTTGTAAGGGATGTTGCGCTGTAATGACTGCATTGTAATGGTAGTGCGTTGTAAAAGTTGCGTTGTAAAGGTTGTTTCCCCTATCAATAACTGGCCAGTTGCTATCTGCTACTATGTAACACATACTTAAAGTGATGGCTGCCATAAATTTTAAAAACTAGCATTGCAGTTAGCAGGACTGGAAGAGCATGAAGTATGTCTTTGAGCATGGCACCCCACTTCAGCGTCAGATTCCTGTATCTGCATCGAGACCCTCTCCAGAGCTGATTTACAGTCCTGGATGTAATTGAGGCACTTTGTGCGGATTGCACTTCGTGAGGGAGGTAGCATAAAGCCTGCATCCCCTGGGGACAATTTCAGACAGCGCCCCCCTCGGCACTTTATCCTAATAAATTATGCAGCAATAAAAAGAGTGTTCACATGAGAACACAGATAGCAGACTGCAGGGGGCTTGTCTCCGTTTGCACTCTGTCAGAAAGGATTTAGAGGCGGGATGCTCTTTCAAGTCCAGCCATAGCAGCTCGAAGAGAGATTCCTAACATCTGCTAACAGCTCGAAAGTGCTTTGCATAATTTGTGTCACATCATCAAAGCCCTTGTAAGAAGAGGGGCTGGTTCTGCAGCCTGCTCTTAATGTCTCATGCCTGGCTGGCTTCCTCTCTTGGCTGGAGCCTAGGAGGGCACTTGGGTTCTGCCCTCCTTAACACCAGTCAGATCAGCCTTCACTTCTAGGCACTGTTTTGAAAGGGTTTCAGAGTATGAAGTGCTATCTAGCTCCTGTTCGTAGCCCCAACAGGCCACATATATCAACCAAATTTACGCTCGCAAACAGCCTATTCACTGCATTTCAGCATTTGCAAACGCACTTTAGCTGTGTGCAATGTAGGAAAGAAAAACCTATTCGCAAAATAGGAAATCGCGGGCCATATGTATGAAGCCTTTTTCCCGTTTGCAAATGGACAGATTCTCAGAATCGGCCCGTTTGCGAACTGGAAAAAGCCTTTTGGGATGTACCATCCCAAAAGGCCATCGCAAAATAGAGAATTGCAAAATTTGAAATTCTCTATTTTGCGAATGCAATTAATGAATTGCAAATTGCGATTCCTTAAATGCAATTCTGGAAGCACCAGTAATGTGCTATTTGGCCTTAAGGAATTGCAAATTGCGATTCCTTAAATGCAATTCTGGAAGCACCAGTAATGTGCTATTTGGCCCTAAGGAATTGCAAATTACCACCAACTTCAAGTCGGTGGTAATTTGCGATTTTCTTTAAAAAAGCACTTCTTTGATTTTTTTAAAGTGCCATATGTCGCACATATCTGCCCTTAGGACATGTATCTGCGCAAAATGTGCACACATGCATATTTCAGGGGTGCAACAGGGTGTCCTTTTGGCACCCTTGCAACCTCGAAATTGCATTCTCAATTTGCGATTCTCTAATTGATAATTGCAAATTGAGAATGTCTTCCCATTCATTCCTATGGGCCTTCTAGCCCATAGGAATGAATGGGAAGGTATTCCTTATTTGCAAATCTCAATTTGCGATTCACAAATAAGGAATATGTAGGATTTACAACAATTTTAGCAAATCTTACATACATTGCATTTTGCAATTCTCTAATTGCGAATCAATAAAAATCGCAATTTGAGAATCGCAAAACTCTTTTTTGATACATATGGCCCGCAACATTTGTGATTCCCTATTTTGCGCATGCATTTAAAGAATCGCAATTTGCAGAAAGATCACTGATGGCGTCATCCAATGGTAATAAGACACTCTCATTTCAACAGAAGCTAATTACTTTCCAGCAGATCATTACATGCTATGCGCCTCACCCAAACTACTGTTCTAACTAATGATGCATTGAGTGCAGAACTATTAAGCCACATAATTGCATGTGAATACACATTGTGAACCCCATTGGGGATTTGTAAACCCTTAAAGGCTCGTGGGCCCTGGTTGGACCGCCTGCAGTGCTCACAAGCTCAGTCCCGGGGTCCCGAATCTGACAGGGGGCTCATCAAGGGCCCAAAAGCCCTTGCTGCATGATCTCTTACTCCTGTCGCATGGTCTGCAAACCCTGCCGCAAAATCTATTATTTTCTTAATTTTGGTCTAGGGGGCGGTGTCCCTTTGGAAAAGGCCCCCAAACATACGCCTCGGGGAAATGGGGTGCTTCTCCTATCCCCTTACAGCAACATTATTTTTTGAGAACTAAAAGGTTCTCCCTGAGCACTTCACATATCAGTAGATCAAAACCATATATTCATATAATACAATGACATATCCGTTAAAGTGCAAAGCAGTCTAAATATTTCCCATAAAAAGTCCAAGTAGTAAAGTTCCGTTTGTAGAACACCAAACTCAAATATCCAAGAAGGTAAGTACATACAGAAGGAGTTTAATTGTTGTCATCCAAAAGAACTTCTTTGCAGCCAAAACGTGTTTCGTCATGCTAAATTAACATGCATCATTGACTTCATCAGGGCTGCAACCCAAGAAAATATAAATACACAATATCAAAAGATATTCCAAAATTAAATGTTATCTAAGTGCGTTTGGCAAGGGCAAAAAATCTCTGGCTGTGAAAGCGCGATGTTTAAGATCGCTATTACACCTAACTTTGCTTTCTCGGGCCTTTTGATTTATCGCCCCCCTGGCAGTGAAGTGGCCTTCAGGAAGGCCCTCCCAGATGCCATTAGCACGTTGGCTGCAGGTTGCTCCAATTTTTCCATCCTCGGCGACCTAAACCTCCACTATGACAACTTGTCCAGTCCAGCGGTACATAGCTCTGTTGCAGATCTCGAGGCTCTCCAGCTTGTTCAGCTGGTGTCGCAGCCTACTCATGTAGGTGGTCACACCTTAGATCCTTTTTTTACCAATCTAGCGGAAGCCAGGGTCTCCATTCCATTCCCGCTGGCTTGGACCGATCACTACTTGGTATGTATCCAGTGCCCCTTGTACGAGCCGCAACTTAAACCTATGGTGCGCTCTATTCCTAGACGGCGTTGGAATAAATTGAAACTTGATGACTTTTTCCATCTTTTGTCTACCGACCCGCTAGGTCTAATTGAGTCGGTGGATGTGGGCTATGATCGCTTCTGCGAGTGGGTTACTAGGGCTCTTGATTCCCTTATCCCAATAGTTTCGTGTAAACGTGGGGCAAGGGATCCAAGCCCGTGGTACGATGATTCGCTGTGGGTGCTTAAAAGCACCTGTAGGCGCGCCGAGCGGGAATGGCGCAAAACTTATAACAGCGACAAAAAAGTTTTGTATATGGCCACTGTGAAACTTTACCATCAGGCAGTTTGCAGAACCCGCGCGGCCTTTTACGCCTTGCAATTTCGCACCAGTACTAACCCCTCCAAAACTATCTTTAAAGCCCTGAAAGATCTTACTGCTAAAAAGTTGGCTGTGATCCACCAGAGCTCTACCGCACACTGTGAAACTTTGGCGGATTTCTTTCTGGAAAAGGTCTATGCCATCTACAGAGCCTTTCCCTCGGCTGTACCCTCTGCTGGCAGACCTCTTAAGCCTTTAGCTCTGGATGTGTTACATTCTTTCCCGAGCTTAACATCAGAAAGCCTCAGTAAACTGGCCCTACAGGTGAAGTCAGGGTCACCGGCTGATCCGTTACGGCCGGATTTGTTTAAAGATCTAGCATCCCACGGTATCTCGCCGGTTTGCTCTCTGATTAACACGTCATTTACATCTGGCGTAGTTCCACTGAAGTGGAAACAGGCAGTGGTCACGCCTATTCTTAAGAAACCATCTTTGGACGGTGGCAAGCCCGAGAACTACCGTCCAATTTCACTTCTTCCGTGGCCTGCTAAAGTAGCGGAGGCGTATGTCAACTCTGTCCTCTCGGACCATCTTCTTCAGGCAAACATCTTAGACAGAACGCAGAATGGATTTCGGGCTGGGCATAGCACGGAGACTGCTCTACTGTACATGGTGGAGCATTTACGCTCCGTGCTAGACGCGGGTCAAACAGCGGCGCTGGTGCTATTAGATCTGAGCGCCGCCTTTGACACCGTGTCCCACCCTATCCTCCTGCTTCGTCTGGAGGAAGCTGGTGTTACTGGCCTTGCTCTCCAGTGGTTCCGTTCCTTTCTTGCCAACCGTTCGTTTTGCATGGCCGTCCCGCCTTATCAGTCCAAATTCCATCCTCTGGATCTGGGGGTTCCACAGGGCTCCTCGCTGAGTCCCACGTTATTCAATCTATACGTGAGACCGCTGGCTGAGGTAGTCAGGCAGTGGGGTATGACCATGGTGTCATACGCGATGACACCCAGCTAGCGGTCACGATCAGCGGGGATGCGGACGTGGATGCCCCCAGATTCCAGCAAGGACTTCGGGCGGTCGCCAGCTGGATGACCTCCAACTGTCTCCAGCTGAACGCAAGCAAGACAGAGGTTATTATCTTTGGCAAACAAACGGAACTCTGGGGAGATAGGTGGTGGCCGTCGGATCTGGGCCCCACGCCAACTCCGGTCTCTGAGTTAAAAAACCTTGGGGTATGGCTCGATCCAACTCTTGCCTTTGTCTGCCATACCAAGCGTACGGCGGCCTGCTGCTTTGGCATTCTTTGTGGACTACGTCCCGTGCTAAAAATTTTTGATGCCACCACTAGGCAACTTGTGATTCAAGCAACCGTGATCTCAAGGCTTGATTACGCCAGTTCCCTCCTAGTGGGATTAAATCAAGCGGAAATTACCCGCCTCCAACGCATCCAGAATGCCGCAGCGAGAGCTGTTGTGGGACTACCCAGATATTGCCCTACTGCCAACACCCTGCGTACGTTGCATTGGCTTCCGATTGTACAAAGGATCCGGTTCAAGGCCCTCTGTGTAGCCTACAAAATTCTCAAGGGATCCCCTGCTACGAGCCTTAAGATCTTCAGACCTAGAACTCGCGGTCGTCCCTCGCTTTAAGCGTAGCAGGGCAGGCGGCCGTTCTTATCAAGTCCGTGGCGCAGTACTATGGAATTCCCTTCCCCCGGCGATTCGCGCCCTCAGGGACCTGCTCTCCTTCCGTCGAGCAGTAAAAACCTTCTTGTTCCCTTAAATTTTTCCCCTGCTCTGTACTGTCTAGTTGTGTTGTGTTGCTACCTTGTCGGGCGCCAGGACGCTCCTTTGCTGGAGCATCTGTGCGCTTAATAAATGAGCCTAACATAACATAACATAACATATCTCCTTCACCAATACAACCTAAACAGAAAAGCAAGCGTAAAAAGTAGGAGGTTTTAGTCACCCTCAATTTTATTAGTAAACAGAACTTTGGAAATTTCTGTGGTGTTAATTCACTTATGAAAACAGTGGAGGAGTATCTCCTCATCAAGGAAGACAGAGAGATTCTCTGAGTATAGGGTTAAGTGCTCGAGTCAGCACTTTATACCTCAACCCGTTGTCGGATAATGCATATCCTTGTAGAAGACCCCTCACTCACCAACCTAGTTGGTGACATGCTTCATCATCGGGGTCCCACCCCATAGGCCGAGTGCCCATAGGGTGTGCTTCGACACCTGACTACAGTGGAGCTGGTTAAATTTTTCTTTTATATGTGCATAACTAACATAATTGACAAGTGTATTAAAAAGGGCCAAAACTACTCACTACAAGCATTTATTCTTGAGTGCTTGAACCCTTATAAAAACATAGTGTGGCACCTGTGCCTAATTAGGTAGGCTTTGGTGTCTAGAGAAGTATGGTGTGTTTAAAAATAGCGAAGTGTGCTATGTGAAATTTTACAAAACTACTGATAACTAGGTCTACATGTTTCAACCATTGAAGAGATTCTTTGGTTTTCGTCAGGACCGTGAAGTAAGAACTGGGTGGTCCGCACACGCTAAGGTGCGTCCTGCCCTAGTTCAAATAAGAGATTGCAAATTGCGATCTCGTGTAAAAAGGGTGTATTTTCCTTATTCGGGAAAAAAACCTGTGAGACAAACGGGAAAAGAGAGGGTTGGGATCACATACCGGGGTAGACAAAACAATGAGTTACATTTAACACATATTCCATTGGTCATAGTCACAACCGGAGGATCAATGGATGGAGTCATGCCAGCGTTTTTGTTAAAACAAAAGGGTCCATCTAATGCGTTCAGAATAGAAGGAGCATCCGTGATTTACCGGACTGTGCCTGAAGTACAGAGCCAGCGCCAAAAGGAGGTGTCGAACTGGTTTGGCAGCTGGGAATCTGGTGTAAAAAGGGACTGTGGTAGAGGGCCATATAAAAAGCACCATCACAGGTTTCAAGAAGAAGCTTGATGAGCTGAACAAGGAGATGACGGATTATAAGGATAATATGACACAACAAAAAGTGCAAAAGTTCCAGAAGGATTTGAAGAGGTTCTCAATGGTTAAAGCATACCCATATTCAGATCCGGAGTTCGTACCACCATCTAAAGGAGGAGATAACTCAGATGCCTCCAGTAATGCATCAAGCAACACGTCGAACTCTAGTGGGAACTCAAGTGGGGGTAACACTAAACAAAGAGGCAGAGGACGTGGCAGAGGGCAAGGCAATTGGCCGCTTTCAACCCAATGCCCATGCAAGGGTTCCCTGACCCTTACTACAACCCACAGAATGTCCCGATGTACGGATGGCAACCACCCTTTCAGCAACCATTCTTTCCACCGAACCCCTATAGACCGCCTTTTTTATACCGGGGCGGCAGGGGACGGGGAAGAAGAAAAAACCCGAATCAGGGGGGTCAAGTACACTGGGCACCGGAAGATCCGAGTGCGAACCAGAACAGGCAAAAACCGCAACAGGCAGGGCCAAGCAATCGGAGAGCCTAGTAACCAACCTCTCGACCAGACCTATAAGCAGTGACGAGGAATCTGTACTTAACAAAGGCTTGGGATTCGTACCCACAGCGAATCTAGATAAATTTCGGCTTCATTGTGAACTCTCATCTTTTTTCCGAAAACTGAGATTAAAAGCTTTCTTTGAGAAAAGAACCAACACTGAGGAGAATTTCGATACTAATGAAACAGGGCTAAGGAATAAATCCACCTTTACCCCACCACCACATATGACCCCGGTGGAAATCTCCACCTTCGAGCAAGCCGTCTTCAATGATGTTGAAAACGCCACACCCAAAAAACAATTCATGAACCTCACAAAACAGGAGAGAACTGCATTGGACAATCTACGAAATTGTGACACAATCATAATAAAACCCGCAGACAAAGGCGGAGGTATTGTCGTGCAGGATAGAACATCCTACCAGAATGAGTGCCTCAGACTACTGGCAGACCACAACAGCTACCGTAGACTACCAGTGGACCCAACTGAAGATTTGAAAAGCGAGATAAAATCACTGGTGGAGTATGGGGAAACTGAGGGATATATATCAAAACAGGAGGCAGATTTTTTGTGCAAAAGTGAGGGGAAGATACCCTACTTTTACACACTCCCAAAAATACACAAAAACAAAATGCCCCCCCCCCGGTAGACCAATTGTCTCTGGTCTAGGTTCCCTTCTGGAACCTCTTTCGCAATTCTGCGACGTGTTCTTTAAGACCTTGGTGCAAAAGACCAGCACGTACCTACAAGATACCAAAAGCTTACTACAAATTCTGGATCAACTCACCGTGGATAATGACACCATCCTGGTGAGTTTTGATATAGAGAGTCTTTACACCAGTATCCCCCAGGATGCCACTCTGGAAGTACTTGGGAGGGCGCTAGAAAAGGAGGAGTGGACATCGAGAACCCCTAGACAATTCATTATGGAGTGCGCCAGACTAGCCCTCAAAAGAAACTATTTCGAGTTTGAAGACAAGATATTCCTGCAGATCAGGGGTACATCCATGGGCAGCACTTTTGCGCCGAGCGTAGCGGGTATCTATGTGCATGATTTTGAGGAGAAGTACATCCTCAGCAATACCAACCCCTACAGTTCTAATATCCTACTATGGAGAAGGTACATCGACGATGTGCTGACCATATGGAAAGGTACAGAAGAAAGCCTAACATCTTTCTTCAACTGGATTAATACCTGTGATGACCACCTACGATTCACATACGAGAAAGATATGAACACACTGGTCTTCCTAGATCTGACGATCACAAAAGAGAACGGAAAATTGACAACTGTCACTCATTATAAACCCACTGCCAAAAACAGTTTACTCCGTTTTGAAAGTTTCCATCCAAGACCACTGCGTGAAAACCTACCCTATGGGCAATTTCTGAGGATCCGCAGAAATTGTAGCAAACTGGATGACTATAAGAAGCAAGTCCATGACCTCACCCAGAAATTGCGGAACCGGGGGTACCCGGAAAGGATACTAAATAAAAGCCAGAAGCGAGCGCGAAATCAACCACGAGCAGCGCTACTGGAGAACACAACCAAAACAGTGGACGAAATCCCCTTAACCTGTGTTACTACATATAACACAATTTCCAATGAAGTAACCAAAATAATAGGGAAGCACTGGAACATTCTTAACACAGGCAACCTGAGATGGGAGAAACCTCTCTTCTCATACAGGAAGGCACGGAGCATTAAAGATGCAATTGTCAATACAAGGCCTAAAAAAGAGACGCCAGAGAGAGAAACAATAACCAACCTATGGGGTCTACCAAAAGTGACAGGCCACTATAAATGCGGGAGCTGTAGCGTCTGCCCATATACCAATAAGACCAAGACACTACAATTGGAACCCAACAAAACATGGACAATCAGAGGGCAGACTAACTGTAACAGTGAAAACGTTGTTTACAGATTAACATGTCCTTGCAACCTACACTATGTAGGAATGACTAGTAGAAAAGTCAAATTACGTATTGGAGAGCACAGGAGCACAATTAGGTGTAAGAAAACCAATACAAAACTCACTGAACATTATTTCACAATGGGACATACACCTGACGACCTTCAGTGGACAATCATTGAACAGATCAAACCAGGAGCCAATTTGAATCAACACCTGTTCGAGAAGGAACAGAGGTGGGTGTACAGACTTTCCACCCACAAGTCTGGTTTGAACGACAATATCCCGTGGAATACCGTGATGGGATAAGCATTCTTTCCTACAACCATGTCAAGCATAGCCGAGCAAGCTCTTTCTAACCAGGATGAGCTTTGTGGAACCAGCAGGCTATATATATATTTTTTCTCCCGACGGAATTAACAATCGAATATAGTGAGACAGTCTCTTGCAGTTTACCTCTCTTTCTATTACTCGATCACTCTGTCATAATATCCCTTTTACACAAAGCCGTGCGATATCACAATCACACCCCTCCACCCCCCGTAAAAATAAGTAAAGAGCATGGACTCCATGACAACCAGGATATCGCGTAATAGGCTTCAGCCAACACGCGTTCGGACAGAGAAGTTAGCTCCCTCCCCCGGAACGCACTCCGATTGGCTCTCGCAAAATCTCGAATCGAGGCCACGCCCAACCAGGAAATGCAAACGGCTTACTTTACCGATGTCCCGTAGAGAATCCGGTTATTCCACGGGGCACCTCCAGCAGTAACCAAGTAGGTTTACCGCTAGACGAACAGAACTCGCAAGTAAGTGCAATTAAGCCGACCCACGTGCGGGACGACAATCCCCCGCACGATACCACTGGCTTTTTACGTCTCTGTCCAATCTGGACAGCTCGTAGCTCACTTTTCCTCTGTTTTCGAAACTTACAGGTGACGGATACTTGCCGTCTTGGAAATGTGGATGCCCATGAAGCCGTAGTCACCGCCTCAAGCGTAAGCTTAACAACGTCGCCATTGTGATCCACCATGGCGACATTTCCACTGCACGTACAAAAACCCACCTGTATAGCCGCCCACAACGCAGCACGATAGAAATCACTCTCCCATACCACGGTCCCTTTTTACACCAGATTCCCAGCTGCCAAACCAGTTCGACACCTCCTTTTGGCGCTGGCTCTGTACTTCAGGCACAGTCCGGTAAATCACGGATGCTCCTTCTATTCTGAACGCATTAGATGGACCCTTTTGTTTTAACAAAAACGCTGGCATGACTCCATCCATTGATCCTCCGGTTGTGACTATGACCAATGGAATATGTATTAAATGTAACTCATTGTTTTGTCTACCCCGGTATGTGATCCCTACCCTCTCTTTTCCCGTTTGTCTTACAGGTTTTTTTCCCGAATAAGGAAAATACACCCTTTTTACACGAGATCGCAATTTGCAATCTCTTATTTGAACTAGGGCAGGACGCACCTTAGCGTGTGCGGACCACCCAGTTCTTACTTCACGGTCCTGACGAAAACCAAAGAATCTCTTCAATGGTTGAAACATGTAGACCTAGTTATCAGTAGTTTTGTAAAATTTCACATAGCACACTTCGCTATTTTTAAACACACCATACTTCTCTAGACACCAATGCCTACCTAATTAGGCACAGGTGCCACACTATGTTCTTATAAGGGTTCAAGCACTCAAGAATAAACGCTTGTAGTGAGTAGTTTTGGCCCTTTGTAATACACTTGTCAATTATGTTAGTTATGCACATATAAAAGAAAAATTTAACCAGCTCCACTGTAGTCAGGTGTCGAAGCACACCCTATGGGCACTCGGCCTATGGGGTGGGACCCCGATGATGAAGCATGTCACCAACTAGGTTGGTGAGTGAGGGGTCTTCTACAAGGATATGCATTATCCGACAACGGGTTGAGGAATAAAGTGCTGACTCGAGCACTTAACGTTATGTTATGTTAAAATAAATTGTTACCGCGCACGGACACCAATTGGTTTCATGGCGCTCAAAGACAAAGCAGAGATGCAGGCAATGGGGGGTAGGCGAAGAGAATTAATAATAAGCTAAGTGGAAGAGATGGGTTTTGAGAAGTTTGCGGAAGGTGATATATTCAGAGCAGAGTCGGATAGAAAAGGGAAGGGAGTTCCAAGTTGTAGGAGCAAGAAAAGAGAAGCAGGAGCCACCATGTTTTTTGCGTTTAAACCTGGGGGTGATTAGAAGGTTGTGAGCAGAGGACCGAAGATTCCTGGAAGGAATGTGACGTTTAAGGCTGAGGGAGGTGAAAGCAGGGGCAAGGGCAAGGAGAGACTTGAAAACAGTACAGCTGATTTCGAAGATACAGCGCGAGGCGACCGGGAGCCAATGCAATCTCCTCAACAGGGGCGAGACATGTTGATACTTTGGCTGTTGGAAGACCAATCTGGCCGCCTGGTTTTGTACCAGCTGAAGCCGATGGAGATGGTATGCAGGGATCCCCACTTAAAAGGAGTTGGCATAGTCAATGCGGGAAGTGACAAGGGCCATGATGACGAGTATGAGAGCCTCTGTAGAAAGGAACCTTCGGATTTTACAGATTCTGCGTAGATGGTAAAAGCAGGCCGAGGTGACGGTGTTAATTTGAGGTCTCATCGAGAGGTCGCTAGAGATAATAACACCAAGGCTCCTCACGGAATTGACAGGACAGAGCGGAGGACCAAGAGCTTGAGGCCAGAAGCTGGAGCTCCAAGGATTTGAGGGCCCTCCAGTCAAAACCAACTCCGTCTTGCTGGGATTGAGCTTCAGCTGACTAAAATTCATTCACTCAGAGATGGTGAGCATGGTGGATTGAAAGTTAGTGCGAGAGGAAGGAGAGGGATCAATAGTGAAAATTAGCTGTAGGTCGTCCGCATAATTAAAAATAGTGACAGGGGTGTGACGGAGGGAGGCTAGGAGGGGTTGCATATAAAGATTAAACAGAAGAGGTGATAGAGCAGAGCCCTGGGGGACACCACAGGAAAGTGAAGATTGGGGGGCAGAGAAAGTGGATAGCTGAACCGATTGGGAACGCCGGTGAAGGAAGGAACCAATCCAGGTTAAGGCCAGGCCCTGGATGCCCGCGTTTCCAACACGGTCGATCAAGATGGCGTGATCGACCGTGTCGAAAGCAGCCGACAGATCTAATAGAACCAAGGCCTGGGCCAGGTTCCTATCAGCACCCTATCTCAGAGCGTCCATTACAGCCACGATGACAGCTTCCGTTGAGTGGGCCGGTCTGAAACCGGCCTGCTGATCATCAAGGAAGTGGGATTCTTGAATGAAGGCGCTGAGGCAGTGGGTGACGTAGGTTTCCAACACCTTACCCAAGTAGGGGAGGAGGGAGATCGGCCGATAGTTACTAAGAAGAGCTGGGTCCGAGCCTGGTTTTTTAAGTATAGGTACCACAACTGCTTTTTTGAAAGCATCAGGGACAGAACCTGTGGCAAGTGAGTAGTTGAGAAGGTCTAGCGGGGGACCTGGACAAGCCAGGAAGGCAGCTTTCGGAATTTGAGGGGGACAACAATCATTGGGGGAGCCAGAGCTGACCACACTTAATAAGGAGATGAATTCGGACTGCGAGATGGGGGGAAATTCGTACAACCGGCAAGGATTCATGGTGGGTAGGACACATACATCAACTGAGGATGGGGAGGGAATATTATTTTTGATGGTGATGATTTTATCAATAAAGAATGAGTTAAGTGAATCGCAGAGGGCCTGTGTGGGTTGGGGTTGAACAGTAACACGGTCAGGGAGAAAAAGTTCAGCTACAATGGAAAAAATATCCTTGGTTTTTGAGGCAGAGCTGAGAATTTTCTGAGAGTAATAAAAAGATTTGGCCGATAGAATCGATTTTTTGTACAGTTTTTTTTTTTTCAGAACAAATTTTATTAGTGTTATGGCAGTTGACAGAATACAAAAGAAACACTGCTCCCAAGATTGCAGAAAGACAGTGAGCATAGAAGAGCAACAGCGTTCAAGAAATTCAGTCAACATTATCCAACACCCCCCTCCCCGCATCCCCACCCGGGTCCCACCCCCCTCCCTGCACGGTGTTCATATTGTCCAGAAACAGGAGCCAAAGCAGCATGGTAGCGACAAGTGGACAGTTCACATGAGGGTAGTATAGACGTGATCTGTATCAGAGGCTTGTGGCGCTGGGGGGTCCAGCAATAGGCCCCTATAATCAGCCCATTTCTTCCAAATCCTATAATGTTTCTTGGGGCAGCCTCTGGCCTCAAAGATCGGGCGTTCCAAACCCATGCTAAAGTCCATGCCCCGCTTCCACACCCCCACCAACGGAGCCTTGGGGGCTTTCCAGGCTTGGGCTATATCTCGTTTGGCTATTGTAAGACCCAGAAGGAGCAAGTGTCGTTTATACAGATTACCCCCCACTTTTTCCATAACGTGGAGCAGGCCAAGTTGCGGCGTGCGAGGGAGCTCCCATGCCAACACTTCCTCCAAGCATTCCCATACACCGGTCCAAAACCTCTGCAGCCGTGCACATCCCCATACTGTATGTAAGAAGGAGCCTACCTCACTGCCACACCTCAAACAATCCGGGGAGGCTATCAGCCCCGCCTTCCACAATCGTTCCCTCGTGTAGTATGCCCTGTGCAGGTATTTAAATTGAATAAAGCGCAGGCGCACCGCTATCGCAGCTCCCCTAGGGGCCTCCAGGGCTTCTCTCCAGTCCTCCTCCTCCAAGTCTCCCAGATCGCCCTCCCAGACCGCCCGCAATTTATCAAGAGAGGGGGAACAATGCGTAACTAACGTTTGATAGATGGTTGAGATTTTTTTTGATTCCAATTCCCCCATAAAGACTTTTGCTTCCAGGGGACTAAACTCCGGCAAGGACGATAAGTCCGCTAGTGCGGGGGTCAGGGCGTGGCGGAGCTGTAGGTACCTGAAGAACTGGGACCGGTGCATATCGAATTCATCTTGCAACATCTGGAACGATTTGAGGACTGTGCCCTTCAGGATGTGGCCCAGCGCCGAGATGCCTATGGCATCCCAGCCCTCAAAGCCCCGGAGCGCAGCCAGGCTGGGCAGTCTCCCATTGTGCCATAGAGGGGTTTCGCCCGTGAGCGTGTTCCACCATCCCATGCGGCGGAGCGCATCGCGCCACACTTTGAAGATTACTTGCGTGGCCCTCGGAAGTCTCTTCCGGATAGTCGCCGAGTATAAGATAGTATGGAGCGTGTGTGGGTCCATCATATACCTCTCTAGGGCATAGGTCGGGTCAGTGCGATCCCCGTACCACCATTCGTTAAGAACAAGTAGGTGCGATGCCTGATAGTAGGACTGGACATCAGATGCGGCCAGTCCCCCACAGTAGGTCGACAGGAAGCAGGTGCGGAGCGCCACTCTTATCGCTCCACCGGCCCATAGGAACCGACCCAGAGCCGAGTTCACCTGACGAAACCATTGCTGCGGAATTGGGTACGGGTAGTTCTGCAATTGGTACAAGATTCGGGGTAGGGCCACCATCTTAAAAATGGCCGAACGGCCATAGACATTTAGAGGCATCCTGGACCACATCTGCATGTCTGAGCGGATCCTGTCCCAAACAGGCACTACATTACGGGACCATGACACTCCCTGCACATCGGTTAGAAAGACACCAAGATATTTAAGGCCTCCCGCCGCCTCCTGAAGGGCCGAGGCCCAGGGACCCAAAGTCCCCCTGTCGCCCAGGACCCACAGCTTCGACTTCTGCGGATTGAGCCGGAGGCCCGACACTTCACCGAAAATGCGCATTATTTCAAGGACCCTCGGCCCCGATTTATTGAGGTCTGTAAGGAAGAACAGGACGTCGTCCGCATATAGCGCAATCCTGTCAGATGGGCCCCCAACCCACTCCACACCACGCAATTGGGCATCCATCCTCACCCAGGCCGCAAGCGGTTCCATAGCCAGGGCGAACAGGTAAGGTGAGAGAGGGCATCCCTGTCGGGTGCCACGACCGATGAGGAATGTGTCAGAGGTGGCTCCCGCTATTCTGACCGTCGCCGTCAGGTCCGTATAGAGCAGATGAATGTACGACAGGAAACGTGGGCCCAGATTGAGCCGGAGGAGGAGGGCTCGGAGGTATGACCAACTCAGGGAATCGAAGGCCCGGTCTATGTCCGCCAGCAGGAGGGCCGCGGGGATGCCCGCTGCTCGTGCCGCCTCCACCACCAGGTGAGCGCGACGTATGTTGTGTCTTGTAGCCCTGTGAGGCATGAAGCCTGCCTGGTCGGCATGGACCAAGTCCGTGATGTAAGGGAGAAGACGGTTCACCAACGCCTTAGCCAATATTTTCGCTTCAAAGTTCAGCAAAGAGATCGGCCGATAAGAGCCCGGGCTGTCTTGGGGCCTTCCCGGTTTGCAGAAAACTACGATCTCAGCGTGTCGCCAGTCCGCTGGCAATCTGCCAAGCTCCCGAGCCGCCTCCAGTGCCTTCCTATAGCGCATCCCCAATTGGAGATGAAACAACTTCATAAATTCGCAGGGGAACCCATTGGGCCCAGGGGCCTTGCCCGTGTTCAGGCCACCCAGTGCTTCCCCAAGCTCCTCCGCCGACAGTGGGAGGTCTAGGCGGGCCCTCGCCTCATCCGAGAGCGCCCGGGGAGGAAGGTCTGCGAGAAATTTGTCAATCTCCTCCGCTGGGAGAGATTCTCGGGGGGCATACTGGGTCTCGTAGTATTGAGCAAACATCTGGGCCAGGACCTCAGGGGCCGAGACAGGGCCACCCGCGGCATCTCGGAGACCCGGCAAGGGCTGGGCTTGATAAGTGCTTTGACATAGCCTATATAGCATTGTGCCAGACTTGTCCCCCCATTGATAGATTCTGCTCTGCGTAGCGAGCCAGGCCTGTCGGGCTTCGTCTAACAATAGCGAGGTGTATGACTGCTGGAGGTGCAGGAGCCGGTCCACGGCCACTCCATCCTCCCCCGTGAGACATCTGGTCTCCTGGTTCCGCACCCGGTCGGCCGCCTCCTCCACCTCCCGCCTGCGGGCCCTACGATTCGCAGCGCACCACGCAATGTCCACGCCCCGAAGGACTGGCTTGAGGGCCTCCCACAGGGTCATGGCATCTATACTCGGGTCCTCATTCTCTGACCAGTAGTGCGAGATAGCCTCCCTCATGTGCGATTGATAGTCGCGGCGCTGCAAGTGCCACACAGAGAGGCGCCAGCGAAACGGTTGTCGCCGCACACCGAGGCTCAACGTCAGGGCGACCGGGGAGTGATCCGACAGGCCCCTCGGAAGTATGGAGGTGGAGTCAATTCTGCCCAACCAGGGTTGCGGGACGAATAGGTAGTCCAAGCGCGAAAAGGATTTGTGGACCGCAGAGACAAATGTATATTCACGATCACATGCATGCTGGTGGCGCCAAGCGTCAATCCATCCCATCCCCTGCGCCATCCTACTCAGCCTCGTAGAGGCATCTGACAATTGACCACCCCCAGGCCTACAGCGGTCCAGTCTCCCATCCATCACATCATTCCAATCACCACCCACTACTGTCAACACATGCGGAAGAGTCGTCCATACCTCGAACAGTCGTTCAATCAGGGCATCTTGGAGTGGGGGTGGAGCATACACACTCCCGAAAACCACCGGCTCACTCCCCAGACTCCCCTTAACAAAGACATACCGACCATGCACGTCCAGCCATTGTGTTTCATGGGTGTAGGAGACCCTACGGTGTATGAGAATTGCAACTCCTCTGGACCCTCGTGTAAACCCAGCATGGAACACCTGATCATACCCGTATCTGCGTAGGCTCAGAACCTTGGTGCCCAAGAGGTGAGTCTCCTGAAGGAGCAACACATCCGCTCTTTCAGTCTTCCCCAGACGTAGGACTGCACTCCGTTTAATTTTGTCGAGCATCCCTCGCACATTCCAGCTCAAAATTCGCATGGAGGCCAGCGGGGGGCTCGCCCCCAGTACATCAGCCGCCATCAATCATCCAGATTCCGAAATCGTCAGGCCACTGAGGCCACACACACATGCTCAGTCGTCTCCAGGTTCCCATGTACACCGTGCTAAGGCCCTTCCCAACTTCCCTCCCCACCATCCCCGGAACCCCCAAACTCCCGTCCCTCCCCCTGCAAACTTCCCCCGGAACCCAACCACCCCAACAACCTCCCCTCCAACCCCCCACCCCATACCTCAGCAACATTGAAGTACCTGTCGCGATGCAGGCAATCTCAGCCCTCCAACGGGAGGCCCAAGACCCACTGCACCAATGGATCCCACCCAACTACCCACAAAGTGCCCAACTACTTCCCACTCAACACCTGGGAACGAACTCCGGGAGTAGGCCCGCCCTTGGAGAGGCGTCACCCGACCCACTGTCCACCCATGAGTACGAAATTGTGTAGTCCATCAATGAGTGGCATGTCCGAGAGCAGCGCCTGGCCTATACTATACTGCCAAGCACTTCAATAGTCCTGTAGATCCATCGCCGGAGTCAGTGTGAAGAGAAGGGCGTTAGGATTTCGATGGGGAAGAGTCCGTCTCCTCCGGAGCCTCGGCCGACTCGTCGCGGGGAGGAGGGCGTTTCTGGGAGCGCGCCCTCCAGTTGCTTCTGCTGCGTGACCTTCTGGGTGGTTTCGGAGGTCTCCCGGTGGTCGACGAGTCCGAGTTCCGCCTGGGAGGGGTATGCACCTTGACACGCACAGTCTCGTCCGTCCATTCAAATACTTCCTCCGGAGAGTTGAAGAACTGGGTGCGGGACTGGAAGACCACTCGGAGGCGGGCCGGGAAGAGTAGAGCGTAGGGAATTTTGAGCTCCCGCAAACGTGCTTTTGCCGCGGTGAACGACTGCCTCTGCTGTTGGACCAGCTTTGTGTAGTCCGGGAACACAAGGATTTTGTGGTTCTCAAACATGAGAGGGTCTAGGGCGCGGGCCTGTCGCAGGATAACATCCCTGTCGTGATAGTTGAGCAACTTGGCAATCACCGAGCGGGGGCGAGCTCCAGGAGGTGGTTTTGGAAGGAGTGCTCGGTGCGCCCGCTCTACCACAAAGCAGCGCGATAGGGTGTCTGGGGGGAGCCATCCCTCAAGCCATTGGGTCAGGAAGGCCACCATATTTCCTTTCTCACAGTCCTCCGGGAAGCCAACGAAGCGCAGGTTGTTCCTTCTGGCCCTCCCTTCCGCATCTTCCACCCGCAGCGCAAGTCCCTTCTGAATCCCCTCCATGGCGGCAACCTTCTTCTTGAGGACGGCCACATCATCCTCGACCTCCGTGATCCTGGATTCCGTTTCGGTGATGCGGGCCACCGCATTGCGTAGGTCCTGTCGGAGCAAGGTCACGTCGGCACCGACCGCCCCGATCTTCGCATCCAACATGTCCCTCGACTGCGTGATCGCCGCCATCAGCGCCGCGTTGTCGGGTCCCGCGCCCTGGGGACCCCCAGATGCTCCGGCCGTCCCACTGGGTCCTGCAAACTTGTCCATTGGGCCCTGCTTCGAAGCATTGCTGCTGTTGCTCCCTCTCGTCATGGCGCGGATAGAGTGATGGTTCCGACCACGAGGGACCAGCAGTCCAATGTGCTCCGCACGTCGTGCACGGCCTCTGATTATGGACGTCTCCCTGACTGCCGTGAGCCTGCGGAGATGGAGCGCACCCCCGTGAAGCTCCCGCAAGGTGCTATACGTGCGGTGGCAGGGGATGGTGTCACGCGGTATCGAAACCGTTCACTACGCTGCGGGCCCGCAGCTATCAGCTCAACATCCGTGCCCCACCTCCCAGTTGTAGTAGCAAAACAATTTGGGGGGCCTCTTGTATGCCCAGGATCGTGCCAGTAGACTGCGGGGGTCTGTCCAAGGCACCTTCCCCCCACCGTGGCCCGAGGCGGCCACCGAGCAGGAGTGTAGCAGTATTCCAGCCCCAGGAAGAGCCCGGCAGGGTCGCAGTCCGAATATGGAGGGGGGAGGGGGGGGGGGGGGGACGAGTAGGGGGTCGGCGGGGCCGCTACCCCCCTAGTGTGCCAGTGTCTCAGAGCCCCGCGGCTCGATCCCGCCGCCGAGTGGGGCCAGGCACAGTCTCAGGGCGTCCCCTCCCCCACTAGGCCTTACACCCAGTCACCTCTCCTTACCCCACCTCCGCTGGAGAACGGGCGTCGATTTCGTCCTCCCCAGCCGGTGTAGCCGCCACCGCAGCAAGTGTCCAGGCGTCAGCGGGGCTCGATCAGTCCCGGTCGCCTCTCCGCCACTGGACTTCCACTGAGGCGGCACCTTCCGGCCGGCGCGCCCCGGCTGCCATACACTTCCGGGCGGATCAGCCCAAAATCAAGGTCCCGGCCGTGCTGTAGAGGCAGGCCCCTTCGCCGTCAGAATTCTCGGCGGCTGTATCTCCCCAGCCGCAGACCGCCGGGACACCGGAGTCACTGCCGAGGCGTCTCCGTCGGATCCGCCGCTTGCCACCAGGTTTTTGGGCGCAGTGCGGTCGGGGCGACGTAGGATGCAGGCAGGATGTGTGGCTGGCGGGACGGAGCTCGGTTAGGCTGCGTCCGCCATGGTCGCCGTCTTGGCCACGCCCCTCTTTTTGTACAGTTTTAATAAATCCATGTAGGCAGTTTTAAATAGGGGATCGTAATTTCGTCTCCACCGGCGCTCAGCTTATCTAAGGGCTAATTTATCCAGTTTAAGTTGGTCAGTAAACCATCGCTGAGCGTCGTGCGGGTGTTTAGTTCTGATAGTTCTCATAGGGGCAACCACATCACTTGCTTGTATCATCCATTGGTCGAGGATGGCAGTTTGCGTGTTGATCTCAGTAGTGTCATTAGGAAGTGTGGTGGACAGAATGGAATGGAAATGAGAAGAATCAGCTCGCTTCCAGTTTCGTGCCATGAAATTAGACACAAGTGGAGGACGGATAAATGGAGTGAATTTTAGTGAAAAGAAATTAACAAATGGTCCGACCAGGTACAAGGAAAAACTAAAGGAGGGGAAATGTCCAGGTTGGCCGTCCACACTTGGTCAAGAGTGTGACCTTTATTGTGGGTGGCTACTGAAATGTGCTGCAGGCAGTTCAGGCCACATAATAGGTCAGTGAATTCGACCGACAGGCCGCTTTCACGGGAGTCCAGTGGCCAGTAGTTGAAATCGCCTATAATCAGGATTAACCCTATACTCAGAGAATCTCTCTGTCTTCCTTGATGAGGGGATACTCCTCCACTGTTTTCGTAAACTATTTTGGGGACCAGGAGTTCCCACCTCACATAGTGTATGTAAAATTCCCTGACTCTCTCTTTTGATTTAGAGTGTTAATTCACTTGTCAGGAAAACACCCATAGTGTATTCAAGAGCCCGAGGCACCAGTGTATTAACCCGTTCAGCGCGGCGCGAATTTTCGCGCTGTGCTGAACGTTCTTAAAAACGGGTGTGGTCGTGACGGAACGGTTCCGTCATGAGCACAGCTCAACCGACGCTCATGACGGAACCGTTCCGTCATGAGCATGGAAGGGGTTAAAGAAAGAATATATATTTACCTCGAACATTATCCATCCGTAATAACATCAAAAAATAATCTCAAATCAGTTTGAACATGAATCTCTAACAAAAGAATGCTAGCTTAGTAAATCCAGTGATGGCCCGGGTCAATTTATACCAGGTCATCTCTACAACTTATTTCAACCACTTTCTTGGAAAGCCATCTACAAAATCTGCAACCTACAAAAACTATGACTACTCAAATACTCTAACTATATCCCCATGATTGATTCCTGTGTCTGTTATCAAAAAGGCACCTAATATACTTACATCCAAAAAGTACTCCGTATAAATTCAGGTTTCACTATCTTGCCGTTGATAGAAAAATCCAAATATAAGAATCTTCCGAATTCAGTAAATTTTAGTATCTACAATAAGTAAAATATATATCTGCTATTTAGAGGACCCAACTAAAATAATAATGCTTGCTGTCGTACACATACCCAGTCTAAAAGTGGGGCTCACCTCATAATTCCAGTAATCAAAATGAATCCAAGATGGCTAGTCCGTAACTGTCCACATATGTGGTAAGGATATGGTAATCCTAAAAAAATATAAATATAATGAATGTATCCGAAGCTTGAGTTTCAATATACCATTGGTTCCTACACTCATATTGTTCATAAGTATATAAAGGCTCACCTGTGTATCGTAGGTGAGAATTTCCAAGTTAAGAAGAACACGAGTACGTGTATCTGTGATAAAAAGAACAGGATGTATATATAAATAAGTAGCATATATCTACAGTGGCATTTAATTATAATAACTTAAAGTTCCTAACAGAGAAGCTGCTGCTTACCGGCTCAGATATCTGCTGTCTCCTGTATTTGCGGTCACGAAGTGGCGTCTTACGTAGGCGCCATCTTGTTTTATCTTGTACCGATCGCTAAAGTGTAAGCGCCATGTTTTAATATGTTCATAAAACACGTAACCTTCAATAACTTTCCCCAGTCTACACAAAATTATTTTGTTGATAAAGATCTCAATTAGGAATATCTTCCTAGTCACGCTTAGAATATTCCCGCAAATATTAAATAGGTCGTAATAGTATCTATTTCGTAATATGAATGCTACCTGTCTTACGGTCGAATAATATCTATCAAGTTGTGAGTCTGTAACTGAATAAAGATAATATACTACTCCTGTAAACTTTAAAAGATATAGTAACAAAATCACAAAAACGATTTGCTATATTCTTACATAGTCTCCCTTATACCAGTATCGAACCGGCAACCTCTCCATTCATAGGTATGAAAACAATAAAGTGCTCCACATCTCTACCATGTTAGAGCGTACCGTCTCAAAGGAACCATATTTTCAAATGTATTACAACTTCAGAAGTAACGATGTGTAACTATATGGCAAAATGACACAAGATCAAAGGAACCATATTTTCAAACGTAAAGTGACACGAGGTATTTAGTTAAACCGTATCAGCATATCTTAAGCAATCCAATAGTCCCAAATATCTGTAAACGTTAAGGGCTACTTAATAAAAGCTTTCTACAACGTAAACCGTTACCAGCATTCTGATATTACAGTTCTCAGTTCATCATTACAATATTCATGTACTAAGTTCAGGAGGAGAAGAAAGGAAAGGAAAGTCAGAAGGGAAGGATAATAACTTCCTGCAATCTTCAACAGAATACTATACTAGTCTCGTAATACATCAGTACATGTAGTATCAGAGAAGGCTATCCACATTAAAATATCCATAATAAAGTAAACTATAAGGATTGCTATACCTCTTTAGAAGGGAACTATAACAGACATATTTAGCAAAGTATAATCTGCATGAAGATAAACATAAAAGTCATCTTCATCATTCTAATATTCATCTATGACATAATTGGTATCTAATACATAATAAGTATTACCTCAATCACCCAGAAAATATTGAATGTCTGGGTCTAAGTTTAACCCCTCTTCTACTGCTCTCAATTTCATGATCCATTTTGCTTCAGTACATCTTAATTTCAACATTATTTTTTTGAGGATATGGGGAGAGAGCCCCTCATTCTGTAACAGAAGTTGCAATATCATTTTGAAAGTTGTGGCCAGCCTTTGAGAGCCTTCATGGACCCAACTTTGGATCAGTGGACACGAAATGGATGACGGGAGATAAATACATATTTCTTTATGGTTTACATTTGTTGTCCGCCAAGGGTCCATGATCCTGGTATTGAAGACCTTCTAGGGACTAAGAGTCCTGATATCTCTATCTTCTTAAACCTTTCAGAGCCACTAGCCAGTTTTGGAAGGCTAATTTCTCTAAAACGAGTTCATGGACTTATTCCAAATGAGGCAAAGGCAATTCCTTGAAAAATGTCTTTGTTCATGACATTTGAGGACACTTAAAGCCTTGGGTGAGATGGCCCAATGAAATCTCATGAACCATTGTTTGAAAAGTTTTGTGCAAATTCGTTGAAATGTGTATGTATAAATGTGTGCATTGTCAGTGAAAAAAAATGTGGTCCAATAAAACATGTTATTTAGAGAAGCTGTCCTAACAGACACACCTTCATGAATGTAATACAACAGTGCAAAGGCCAAGTCCTATAGTCTTACTACAAAACAGCCTACCAACATGAGTAAAACTGTATTTACTGCCTCACAATTTACATTTTACAATGACTTTGCTCAAGGAAACTTCTCAGCCAATAGTTTGTGGTCCTCTTTACTGTGATTTTTCCTCATTGTATGCATTTAGCCTCTTGCATCCACATTTTAATGAAATATATTTTACTTTGAAGCTTAAATATGCAGATGTACAGAGTGCAATATGTTATTTATTACCATACTTGAGGGGGCGGAAGGGCATCATGACATACTCATTGTATATAAATAACAATAGCCATTACTTCTTAAGGCCACCATGGGCTCTGCAAGTCAGTCTTGGATTATGATACTTACACACAAATCTGCTCTTATGTTGATCTAAATTTGGGGTGTGTGGGAACCTACCAATTGACGGCCTGTCTATCTCTCTCTGAATCATGGGCATTGACCACCATATATTGTCATTTCTGATCAACTTGCAGATGCTCAGTGCGCTCCCATTCCATCCTTCAGTTATTGCAAGCCATAGTGTCTGTGATCGGCGTCACCCACAGGAGGCGCTGTTGTGCTCTCTCGCACTATCTAACCCCGCCCCCTCTCTTGCAGCTCGAGCAGGAGACGCTGTCGCCATGTTGCTGCCTCCTCCTCGTGTCCGAAGACAACCACCAGCTTTTCTGTCAGGTATGTACAACAATATTCTGAAATAGAATTCTTGTGCAGTCTTTTATGTGTTGTCTTGACAGTTTTCACCTAAATCTTTGAAATAAGGGTTCAAATTGTTATTATTTTTAATTTTCCTTTGACTAGCGCACTTTTACCTCTAGTGTGGTTTCTTTACCATATTCTCTGGTATACGACCTATTTATGCCAATATATTTGGTCACATAAAAAAGAAATGTCAATTTCCATTTTTTATTTTTGTGACAGCGTTCCAGTATTTGTAAAGCGCAAACTACTCACCCCTAGGGTCTCAAAGCGCTGGGAGCCGTAGGGCAGATTAAGTGAGCTACAAATGGGGGTGCGCTAGGTAATGAAGTCCAATAGACCATAGGTATTTTCAGACAAGTTCTTTATTTTAATTTCATTCATTAATTATAGTAGTAAAAAAGGCTCAGCCAACACGTTTCATTCCCTCGAGGGGAACTTCATCAGGGCTTAAAGATATTCGGTACGTTTCTTAAAGACAGACTTTTGATACAAGAAATGTTTGCTAGTATATTGCGCTGCAAGCCCTCGGAGTATCTACAGGCATAATAAAACCTGCATGTTGCGACCACACTTGCGTTCGTCTTGTCGGAAACTCCAAAGCCAGATTAAGTGAGCTATTGCTCAGAGTCACATGGTGCTGAGCTGCTAGCAGCGATCAAACCGTGAGCTCTGTGCTCTAGAGTCAGCCGCCCTGGCCACTACGCCACACCTCTCCCTTTGTATCAGAGCTCTCATTCATATGAGCAAAAGAGGAAGTTCTGGTAGTGCGTGTTTATACAATTTCACTATTGAAGTTCTTTGTGCAGTCAGCCTGTGCTACGTCACTAGGTTGTGGCAACATTGTGACATCTTGTCGTCAAACTTCATGCAACCACTCAACATGTCCCATGTAGGCCTTTCACACATGTCCTCAAGGGCTCCAAGGATCCCAATGCCAATTGTAGCGCTTCATGACCTCACCGGGAATAGACAGCACTACATAAATAATGTAGTCAGACTAAGCAGAAAGGGTCAGATGTACCAATTCTCACCGAAGTGCAGCTTGGAAATCACAATTCCTAATGTACTAAAGAATTAGTTTTTTAAAACAGGGATTCCCAGTGGGGTCGTAAATCGGCCTACCTCATGAATATTAATGAGGTACGTTGCAATTTGTGAAGCATAGCAATCACAGGGATGGTGGCCTTCTGGGGTCCGCAGACCACCCTGTCTGTGATTGCCGTTTAATAAAGCAAACTTTTTTTCTTTGAAATGCAGCCCATTTTCCTTAACTTGTTTGCCGCTGCCACGATTTCACGGCAGTGCGGCACTTTGACCGATGGCAGCACTGGGGAGGTAGTGCTGCCGTCGGTCAATGGCGGACGGCAGCACGGAAGGGGTTAAAAGAAAATGCAATGTGTTTCAAATGAAAAACGAAACATTTAAATTTCATTTTTTAAGAGTAGGCAGTGGTCTGCGGGACCTCTACCTGCTCTTAAAAGTATTATTTTTAACATTCTCAAAGGTTAAGAGGTCCGCTGAGAACCCCTAACCATTTGCGAATGGTTACCACTACCTTTCAGTAGTCGGTAGAAAATTAATGTTTTGCAAGCATAATTCAGTCGCAAAACATTAATACATACCACTGTGAATCAGAATTTGAAAGGAACATCTTAAACACACCCCTTCCAAATACCAAATTTCAAACCCAAATTGGGGTTTGGTGACAGGTTACCAAATCACAGTTTGGCTTTTGTGCATTGAAAAATGTTTTTTGTGGTCTTCAATGGCCTAATTCTGTGAATCCTGACATTTGCAACCTTAAAAAAGATTTGTACATCTGACCTATAGTGCTTCGGGACTCTCAAGGGTTAGAAAAGCGCTATATAAATGCCAATACAGTCTATATGCCTGTGCACATTTTTGGTACAGGTTAGAGACAGCTCCAAGAGGAGTCCATTTGTGAGACCGAATGAGACTGCGCACATGACGGTGGCCCTCTTTGAAACTTGACCATTCCTTAAGATGGTGCTCCCGGAATGCGCTGATGGCTTTAATGCCTTTATTGGTTTATGTCAGCAGGATGCCATGCATACACTCTTGGGGCCCGATTCACAGAACTAACTTAAGGCAAAATCCTAAACTTACTTCCATTTTGATATTCACAGAAGGCACTTACTCATTTCGGTATTCACAGAAGTTAGGACTCCTAAATGCCTTCTGTGAATACCGAAAGTCTTAAAGTTAGGACTTTTCTCAGTTTAGGAGTAGTAAAGTTAGGAGTCCTAACTTTAGGACTAATAAATGCCTTCTGTGAATACCGAAAGTCTTAAAGTTAGGATTTTTCTCACTTTAGGAATCCTAAAGTTAGGAGTCCTAACTTTACTAAAGCGTTGTAAGAGGAAAACCCAAGTCTGTAATCATGGCATCCAGAAATATCTTTCAGTTTAGAAGTTCTGGCCTTACGCAAACGGCTTGTACCTCACAGGGATGTACGACGTTACAACGCGTACTTTTACAACGCGTGCCGTTACTACGCAACATTTACAACGCAAGTTGTTATAACGACTTGCGTTGGGGGGTGCTGGATAGTAAATATTTTAATTTACTACTCCAACTCCAGTCCCCGTGGATAGTAGGGAAGGAGTTGGATAGTAAATTAAACTATTTACTATCCTGGAGCGCCCCCCCAGCGCAAGTCGTTTTAACGACTTGCGTTGTAAAAGTTGCGTGGTAACAGTACCGCGTTGTAAAACCTTTGTTGTAAAGGTTGTTCCCCACCTCACAGAGGCCTTTATTAACAGCTTTCAGGCCAATGTTTGGTTAGACATGCTGTTGGCAGTGTTTTGCTTCAGTTCATCTTTGTGTTTAAGCACTCCATATGAGAGAATGTGGCTTAACGGCTAGAGCTACCGACTGTGGAGCTGGGGAACCTGGTTTGAGTCTCTGTGTTGGATCAACATCCTATGATTCTGAGAAAATCACTGAATATCACTGAGCCTACAAAAAATGAAAGTGTCCTGGTGTAACGTACCTGGTGCTCAGGTGAAGTGCGCAAATACCTTCGGGCCGAGTTTGTGCTTTATTATTGCAAAAATAGAAACAAAAGACATTATACTGCGACACAGTCCATTTTATGTCTCAGCTGGGCAGCGTATGCGCTGTCTCTTCACCCCTGTGTTGGGTTCATTGTCCCGCCCCTCCTGAGACGCAAAAACTGCAACAGCAGACAGGCTGCTATATAAACAACATGGCTAAAAGACATTCACATTGACAACACCAATAGCTTAGAAATGTATGAGACCTTTTGAATTTGCAATGCTTGTTAGAATAGACGTGAAAGTAATTCATCCCAGATCACAAATGTGATGAAAAGGGAAGAATTCTTCAGAGCTCAATTTTTACCATTTACAGCAACCTCGAAAAAGCACCCCTCTTGGAGCTCTTATGTTATTTTATATTGTGAGGTGTGTGTTTTATTAACAGCATTCGTGCAGCGCCTCCATTGTTAGTATGGCCTCGTAGCACTTCTGCTAGCTTCCTTGTTTCTGGAACAGTACATCTTGTCTTTAAACAAGACTTTATACCCACTCGACTACAATTCCCTCACAGCCAACAGCTTAACGTAATCTCTGCTGTACAGTAACATGTTGTTCTTTTGAGGAAAATAAACCACTTAACCATTTTCTTTGAGAACAGTAAAAAGTATTAAATGATTCTTATTTTAGCCTAAAGTGCTTCGAGTTAAAGCTGGGTTTACATATTCCAAATTAGGAAAAAGTCGTTTGTTACGTTGCATAAGTTAAAACCCTCCGACGTCTCCTTCATTTTGGAAGAAATTAATATGTATTTCATTTTATTATTAGCATGTCTGATTTGTCCTTTTTTTGCACCTATTTTTCTTTGAACTTTTTCTAAATAAATGAGATAAAAATAAGGGCCATATTACCAAGAAAGGGCGAAACATTATCGCCGCTTTTATCGGCAGGAAACTGCTGCTAAAGCGGCGATAATGGGCTTGATAATATGCCCTTGTGAATTCCCATAGCAGCCCAGGTTAACACCAGAACCTGGGCTGCAATAGGAATTCACAAGGCCATATTATCAAGCCCATTATCGCCGCTTTAGCGGCAGTTTCGTGCCAATAACAGCGGCAAAAATGTATCGCCCTTTCTTGATAATATGGCCCTAAGTTTGTTTGTTTGGCGGCTGAAGTATGAGAAGGCTTTGGAGAGAGACACAGACATTAAAAGAAAATTTAATAAACAGGTTCCATCCCACAGCAGCGGCGAGAGCGAGAAACAAATTAAATAAATGCATATGGGAGCCGTGGGTACAATAGGAACAATTCAAGATTTTCAGGGCGTCCGGAAAAATAAAGTTTGATCAGATTAGCGCTCCCCAAACAATGAAAAGCGTCTTGTGCAGGGTGTTGTTGCTACCTCTAGATGGCACCCTATGGCTGCCGTCTTTCTTTACATTATGAAGTGCTGGCCTGGAATGAGCTGGCATATTATATTCAGGACGTCTTTATTATGAGTGTGGCATCAAGTCCAATAGGTATTTATTACTTGTAGACTAGTTAGATTTCTAAAAGCAGGTTAGACAGTGCACATTAAACATTCTGGTGTTAACCCCCACCGGCCGTCCGACGTCACGGTGGGCGTGTGCGGAGGACGGCCGGGGGCCGTCTGAACCACGCCCACGCCGTGAATCACCCGCACCGCGGCGGAATTTTCGCCGCGGTCAAGGGGTTAAAAGGTTGCAGAATTATATAGTTATAAGATGAAAAGAGTCGTCTAGAGATGAGCAGACCAATGGGAATGGGCTGGCAGAGACCGCAAGGCCACAATAGGCCGCTGAGCCGCTCTTTTCGTTCTTTTATTTCCGGCATTAGCCAAGACCTTTTGATTTTATTAACCTTAGTCAAGATATTTATAGGGGCTTTCAGCCAGCCCTCTTCATCCATTAGTCTGTTGTTCCGTCACATGTCTCTTCTGACCCGGCTGCATGAGGCATGGGGCAGTGTTCAGCCCACTTCAGCCATTGACTAACTTAACTGTGAGTGACAGCCTTCTACCCTTTTACAATGAGCACATCCACACACAAAGTAGTTCCATTCAATACCAGGGTCTGCTATGCCAGAGCATGTTTTCTAAGATTCAAAAAATGGTTTGGTTTTAGCTAATATATATTTTTTTCTATTGGAGAGGGCTGAGCAGCTGCTCCAACAAAAAAGTTTTTTTTAAAAATCACAACAACGTAAGCATTGACAGAGCCAAGGGGCTGGCAGTGAACTGGCTTTGCCAATGCTTGTTTTTATTTGTCTTTTTATGAGTATTTGCAAAGTCTTTTATACCACCTTGCAGGGCCTCAAACACCTCCATTGCACTTCTTTGCACTGCAAGTCAAATACTCTGTTGTGTTCAGTGTAATCAGCTGGAGGGACAGTATCAAGGAGAGATAGAGTTTGGGCCAAGATGTTCCTCTACAGATGATCTTTGAAAAACCCTTGGGAATGAAATCAGGAGAGAGGTGTTCACCCAGAGTGGTTGTGTTTTCTCAGCCACTGAATTGCTGACATATTTAAGGATATTGTGGTTAATCTTTGATTTATCAATTTTTTCCTCCTATATGTCTCCTCCTCAGGTTGTTGGAGACAAAGTTCTGGAGGAAGAAATCAGTTTTCCGGTAAGTTGTTTTTGCATTTAATCTTTCAACCCACTTCGCACAGGATGGGCTGTGAATACAGAAATGGAGCCTGTGATGTCTGCATGTACAGATTTAGGGCCTTTCTTTGGAATGTGCACACAAATGAAGCCTGTGAGAGACATGCATGCAGAAACGAAGCCCGTTTGCGATGTATGTGTGTACTTAAATGGAACATCTGTGGTGTGTGTACAGAACTGTAGTCTGTCAGTGATGCACATGCAGAAACAGAGCCTGTGATGAATGTGTGTGTACAGAAATATAGCATGTCTTTGGTGTGTGAACACAAATACAGTCTGTCATTGATATGCATGCTCAATGGAGCTTGTCTTTAGTGTGTGTATAGAAATGGAGTCTGTCTCAGATATGCATGTAGAAATAAAGCCAGGGTGGTGCACCAGTGTACAGAAATGGAGCCTGTATTTAGAGTATGTACAGAAATGGAGTCTGTCACAGATATGCATGCAGAAATAAAGCCAGGGTGGTGCACCAGTGTACAGAAATGGAGCCTGTATTTAGAGTATGTACAGAAATGGAGTCTGTCACAGATATGCATGTGAAATGAAGTGAGGGTGATTTATCTGTGTATGGAGCCTATCTTTAGTGTGCGTACAGAAATGGAGTCTGTCAGAGAAATGCGTGAGGAAATAAAACCTATGATGTAGCTGTGTACAGAAATGGAACCTGTCTTTAGTGTGTGTACAGAAATGGAGTCTGTCACACACATAAATGTGAAATGTAGTTTAGCTTATGTATCTTTGTACAGAAATGGAGTCTGTCTTTAGTGCGTGTGTAGAAAAGGAGTCTGTCACAGATATGCATGCACAAATAAAGCCAGGTTGAAGCATCAATGTATAGAAATAGAGCCTATCTTTAAAGTGTGTGTAGGAACTGAATCGTCACAGATATGCATGCAGAAATAAAGCCAGGGTGATGTATCTGTGTACAGAAATGGTGCCCAGTTTTCACGTTGGGCCGGAAGAGTGGGGGGCAGTTTTGTATTAGTGGGGGCCGTTTTTTGATGATGGGGGCCGGTTTTGCTGCAAAATCGGACCCTTGTAACAAAAGTGCAGCAGCAGTGCACCAACCCTGGCAATTACGACCTCTCCCTCCATCCACTTGTTAGTGAATAGATGCATGTGAAGTACATCAGTGGAGGGATGTGGTGGGACTCTTTATTGGCGGAACATCCTTTACAACGCAGTAATGACACCGCAGTGCCATTACAGCGCGGGTTTCACAACACAAGTCGTTACCACGACTTGCGCTGGAGGGCGCTCTAGGACAAGGAATAGTATAATTTACTATCCAGCACCTTCCCTACAGTCATAGACTGGAGTTGGAATAGTAAATTATACTACTCCTAAGTCCAGCGCCCTCCAACGTAAGTCGTTGTAACAACTTGCGTTGTAAAACCGGCGTTGTGATGGTCTGCGGTGTTTTATACCGTCATACATCCCTTTATTGAACACAGCATCATTCCTGAGCCCTGTCAATATGTCATTCCTCTTTCCTTTAATTGATTCTTCTTCGTGGCACATGGGAAAGTATTTTCAGATGTCATTTCTCTGCTCTTCTTTTTCACTGCAGCTCACGTTTGGGCACCTGGGACAGGTTGTGGACAAAAAGAAATCCATCAAATTGGCTGACATCAGCACAGTGAGTATTCATTAAAAGTCTACCAATCTGGTATCAATTCTTCTAAATGAGCAGGTCAACTGTGTGTGATCCTGTTTACTAATTGTGTGTCATGGTGTGAATGACTTACATATTGCTATCTCTGTGGGATACTATCCAAGAGGTATTTTATTGTTGTTTCTGTGTGATACTGTTATTGCTATCTCTGTGTTTAGTTACTTGAAGTCATCACCCTCGTAAGGGATCGATTGCACAGCTTGCGTTAAAATAACGTCTGTTTTATTGAATTGTAATACGATTCTACTCTTTAGGAAACATATGTTTATTCTTTTGTTGGTTTGGCAAATAGAAATTGATGAATTCTTGCAAGATTTTGTCTCTAGTGAAACCATTTAACAATATCATCATCTTCTTTATCTGATCTTTTTCTAAGCGAAATCATGTCATTAACATCAGAGATGGATTTTAGAAGAGAATCTGATTACAAATGTACCTTATGAAAAGAGGTATTCACATGAATAGTTGAAAAACACAAATACACATTTAATATCTATAACTCCTATGACGTGCTCATTTGGTGATGTCATGTAGGGTTTTGGCTTTCCCAAAAACGGGACAATATAAACTATGCTGCGAAGGAGATGGGATCTACATAAGTTGTCCAGGACCTTAGCTTTCATTAGTGCAGCAGGCGCAGTGGCACCGGGGCCCAGTTATGGCTGTGGAAGGGCGAGATTTTGATCGATACCTTATCACTATTGATCTAAACCCCGATCTGGTCGACTGAACCTTTGTTGCCTGTCATTGAAGGAAGAAAGTGCCTCTGTTACCAAGCTAGTTCACCCAATAAAGGACTCCGCTCCCAAAGATCACAAACAACTTCTAGCTTTCAAAAGTTTATTGTAAGCTTAGGATAAGCTGCAAATACAGGCATCTCAGAATGAGATTCACGAGATACACAGGTCCAACTACATACATGTGCTCTCTGAAAGCCCTCAGACGAGCAACGGAAATTACTAACACAAGTTCTAAGAATAATAAAGCTATCAGCATTGACGCATATTGAGATCTCTCCTTCATTTAAGTTGGAGGAAAAACGCACAGGTTAGGCTGTCCCTACCCTGCTCTAGATGGTATCCCTACTTAACCAAATCCCAACTTAACAAAGGTGTCAGCAGTGAATGACCCCCAAGGGAAGTCACTCACTCTTAGTCTCTTGGTGAAAACCTATAGTTCTCCAGTCATGACCCCTCTCTGCCTACCCATCCGCTCTCTAAAGGGTCCTCAGGCATCTGCTCTAACTCCACCCAGGGGTGCTGTCCCTAATACAAAACAGTCAACAACATTTGAGACGCCCCTCATGAGACGCCCCTCACGTGGTGTAGCTTCTGGCTTTTTCCATGCTGCTTTGTATTGGGCCTCATACGTTGGAGTTGACCTTGCTTCTCAGACTCTTCTCCGGCCCGCTGATACCCCTTAAAACATTCCGGAACCCTCCTCCATGTCTGGGCCGTCTCCTGAACAGACCTCTATTCATTTTATTTATAATTGGATTCCCCCTTTTCTCTTGCAGACAGACATCTGCAGCCAAGATCCCAACTCTCATAGACTTCCAAAAAGGTTCGCAACATTTCTTGGCCCAGACATGTACGTGTAAACCAATGTTAAAACAATTCAGGCCTACAATATTTCTCATAATGATTATAGCATTCAACTTCTTCATTAATTAAAGCATGTTAATACTCTTATTCTATTATTCAGTAAACACATCTATAAATCATGGCCCATTAATGCAATGACCAAAACATTAGTACAATCTATGTCGTGAAAAGAAACACCTTCCCCTTCCCTTCTAGCACTGGCCCTGAGGCCTACCACATTCTGCGTTTAACCACATGCCATCTTACATTTTAACAGCTACACGACATGGATTCAGGAATAATCACATCTAATAAAATCATATAGTGTCACACATTTCTGTATTAGTTCCACTTCTACTTAAATCTCTACATTAGCTATACATTCAGAATATAATTGCAGATACTATTAGCACTCATGGCATTTCTCCTCATGATTTGTGCTTACTACAGGTAAGTGTGATGCACTCATACATTTAGGTCAGTTTGCGCTCTCTCAGTTCCCCCCTTTGATGACCTCTCGGGGTCATCACTAACATTTAAACTGCAGTTATTGCTAGCATAACTTGTCTCTGCGCTTCCAGAGCCCTCAGACTCCTGTACTGATTATCTTGTATGGCAGCCAATCTCTGCAGCTGCTCTCTTTGGGCCCTTTCTGACCTTTTTGCTCTGTACCATTTGAATACCCTCACCAACCCCCACAATACGATCCCACAGATCAATATTATGATGATAGGTTTTAGTATATACCACACAAAGCTTTTGCCTAGGGTGGAAATCCACCCTCCAACTTCACTCATTCCGTGGCCCACCTTTTCCCAGACATTTTCTCTACTCAAGTCTTCGATCTCCTTGTGAATATCAGTTATGTTCCTAATAACTTTCTCAAGGGGCTTTGAATTGTCTGGAATGTAAGTACAACATTCCTGGACCTTCAAAGCCTTACAGACTCCGCCCTCTTTTGCTAGTAGGACGTCTAACGCAAGACGGTTCTGAAGAACCATAGCCCTTATCGATTGCATCTCTCCTTCTACCAGCATTAAGGACTGAGCAGTGCTGGCAGACAACCTGTCGACGACTGTTGCCAGTCGTCTAATTTTAACATCATTAAGGATTAGTCCCAAAAGAGGGAACATAGCTCCAAAGACATCTCCAACCATTTCTGCATCTCCTACATCTCTCCTTCCCCTCGATGATGTCTTGCCCTCAATGATCTCTAAGTCTTGTGCATGATATATTTTGGGGAAGACAATTGCTAGGTAACATGATCCATACCAGTTGTCAGGTAGTCTCACGTAGGCATTTCTTCCACATACAAAATACACATTTGGAATCACTTGCATTCCCTTCAGGAAATCTTTAGTATAGTACTCTATATTGAAAGCATGTTCACAGTCGACTTCTCCCACGTATACATTTTCATAATACGTTTTGGCTCGGTGAAGACATAGCTTTCCTCTCTGCGTCTTATCTAAAGCTATTGGACCACTACTACCCTTTCTCTTGTGTGCCTTCTCTTCCTCGGTCCAATCTGTTTTCCATTGTCCTGATTTTTTCAAAATCTTTTGTCTCCTGTAACGATCATCCACCTGCCCTATGAACTTCTTCTCGACTTCTGACACCTTGCATGTCAGGTTATTTCTACGGGCATGTGAAGTATCTAAGGTAATCCAAGGAATGAAGAACTTGGCCAATCTGTCTTCACTCTTCCAGTAGTCCCATTTGTTCATCTGCTTATAATTTGGGACTTCTGGCAACACTGAATCATAGTTGGAGAAATAGTATTCAAAACTATCTCTCTCATAAAATATACTAAGCAATAAGCTACATGTAATGCCATATGTCAGCGGGAGGTGATGATATCTAATGCCTTCATCTACAGACGCCGGCAACTGCATGCAGACGTAACAGTCCTTAACCTCCATGGCATCCACGTATTCATATAAGAGTTTAGCATAAGCATTTGACCTAAAGTCTCCTTGGGACTCATCTACGTGTAACCTGCGGGCTTCTGCAGCTAATAACGCTTTCTCTTGAGTGTTTTCCCTTTTCTCACCAGCAACAGTGGGTGTAAGCGTTTCTACAGATTTCACATCAGTTACCTTCGCCTCTTCCTCATGTCCCTTTACATAAGAAATTGTTACCACTAAAGCTATCAATATTATCACTCCTACTATTAGTGTACCTATTATACATTTAGCTCTGCGGTTCTGGGTGCCGGCTTCCATTTCGTCAGACAATATGGCTCTCTCTTATCTTAGCAAAAAGTTCTCTTCTTCTCGTTCCTTTACAGTCTCTTTTTAATCCTTTTGTCTTTAGAATCCACACAACTGGAAGCTGACAACCTTCTTCGCAAAAGTCCTTTAACAGTTCAATAAAGACAACCCTAGCCCTTCTCCATCAACTCAAGGGAAGTTCCCTAATATTCTCTGCTTCCTGGGCGCTAGGTAATCTTCTTTTTTCTGCTCGCTTTATTTACAAAGTCCTTTAAGCATCTACTATCAGGTTTGTGCCTGCAGCTTCGATAGCAAAGTTCAGTATTTCCAAACGAAGATTGTGCTCTTCATGGGCTGTTATCGTTGTACCAAAGTCGGGGAATTGCAATTCTGAGAGAAACATATGTTTTAACTTGCTGAGGCGGGGAGGTCTGGGGAGCATGAATGTTAGTGACCCTTCTTGTTCGACTCCGGGTACCAACAGTCGTATTTCCACGGTGACGATGGGCTCAGAACTGGACACCACCACCGCTCGGATCCTCCCTGTCTCCTGTTTCACAGACATTTGTCGCCAGATATGTCCACTCAGGGGTGGAGTATCTTCTGCTAGGCACACGCACTCTTCTTGACCTTCTTCGGTCCGGTGCTTCAGCGCCCTGAACACCTTCTTCCGGGTCTGAGTCTTCTGATATCGGAGGAAGGGTTATCTCTGGAGTTGACCTCAAGCTAGAGCTCCTTCTTTGCGGCCAATTAGCTTCTCCACGTGCCCTTCTACTCCTTCTCCTTCTTGTCTGTTCTCGCTCTCTGTCAGACCTGTCAGTGTCTGACTCGTACTCCCAGCTACTTTCTCCTTCTGTAGCGTCGTCTGTTTCGCTGTTGTACTGACCGTCCTCAGCTTGGTCAGACTCGTTCCCTGCTTCCGCTGGCACCTCTACAGCTTGGCTAGCCCCCTCTATGGCTTCTCGGTCCTCTGTTGGACGTCTATCCGAGAGAGGAGCTGTTTCTTCCAGAGGTGCTGGAACCCTTCGCGTATGTGACGCGTGGATCCAATTGGGCAGGCCTCCCACCTTCACAGCCGTGTTCGTGATCAGGATGATCTGGAAGGGCCCACGCCAACGAACATCCAGGCAGCTTCTTCTCACATGTTTTTTCACCAGGACCCAGTCCCCAGGGTACAGGTCATGGCACGGGCCCTGGCACGATGGAACCTCGGCAGCCTGCACCTGAAGGGACACAGAACGAATGGCGTCAGACAGCCCCTTACAATAGTCCAGGATCATATCATCTGTGATATTTAACAGTGCAGTAGTTGGGACAGATGGCAGCCTCATTGCTCTCCCCATTAACACCTCATGTGGTGACAACCCCGTTCTTCTGTCTGGGGTACTACGAAGGCTCATGAGGACCAATGGCAGGGCGTCAGGCCAACTCAGGGTCGTTGAGGAACACACTTTTGCAATTCTGGCCTTGATCGTGCCATTGATCTGCTCCACAATTCCTGAGGCTTCTGGTCGGTAACTGCAATGCAATTTCTGATCTATGTTCAGAGCCGCACAAATCATCTTCACAAGCTCGCTGTTGAAATGCGTTCCCCTATCTGATTCCAAAAAGGCCGGCACCCCGAAGCGCGGAATGAGTTCCCTAAGCAGTAACTTGGCCACTGTGAGGGTGTCGCACCTACGTGTAGGGTATGCCTCAACCCATCTGGAGAATACACAAACAACCACCAGGACATAGCGGAGGCGGTTGCACCTCGGCATTTCAATGAAATCTATCTGCATTCGATTGAATGGACCTCCAGACCTTCCTATGTGACTCAGTGCAACTGGTGTTCTTTTTCCTACGTTCAGCTGCTGACAGGTCACACAACGCTGGCACACTGCTTCTGCTGCTATTCTAAACTTAGGATTGTACCAAGTCTGTCTAAACACTCTCAGCATAGCGTCTCTCCCTAGGTGTACGGGACCATGTATGTGTCTGGCCATTGGGCTCACCATCTCATTGGGCAACACTGCTCTGCCATCTGCTGAGACCCAAAAATGGGACTCACCCACTACACATCCTGCCTTTTCCCATGTTTCTTTTTCAAAATCAGGAGCATTTTCTTGCATGTTTGCCAGTTCATCCCAAGTATCAACAGTTTCCAATATCATGGCTAATTCAGTCCTTACATTTATTCCACCCACTTCCACCTCTGTGAAAGAGTACCCTTGCTCCGCGCAATACCGCGCAACTTCATCAGCATATCTATTGCCTTTCGAAACGAAGTCCTCATTTCTGGTATGTGCGGTGCACTTTACAACTGCGATACCTGCTGGGCATTGCAACGCCTCTAACAACAGGCGCACAAACTCTCCATTGCGAATGGGAGAGCCTGAAGAGGTCATGAACCCTCTTTGAGACCATAACTGCCCGTAATCATGAACCACCCCATAACCATATTGGCTGTCGGTGTATATGGTGACTCGAATTTGATTGCTTGCCAAGCAAGCACGTGTCAAGGCAATAATCTCGGCTACCTGAGCGGAGTGTACTCCTTCCAGGCACCCAGCTTCCACAACTCCAGTAATTGTACAAACAGCATAAGCTGCTCTCAACTGCCCAACTTCGTCTCTTACACATGAGCCATCGACAAAGAAAATTTCGTCTGGGTCGGTCAGTGGCTCATCTACGATGTCGGGTCTGGGTTTGGTGCACAGTTCAGTCACATCGAGGCAGTCATGGTCTGTACATTCATCATCATCCTCGATATCATTTGGGAGTGGCATCAAGGTGGCAGGGTTCAAAACAGAGCATCTCCTGAGGGTCACATTCTCTGCAGCAAGAATAACTTGCTCATAGCGCGTGAGCCTGCTGTTGGTCAGATGCTGTGTTTTGGTCCTGGTCATCAACAGTTCAACAGAATGGGGCACGCACACCTCTAACGGGTGCCCCATGACGATATTTTCACATCTTTCAATGCTGACACCCGTTGCAGCAACGGATTTGAGACATCCGGGCAACGCTGCGGCTACTGGGTCTAAAGTAGCCGAGAAATAAGCAACTGGTCTGCGGGCATTCCCATGGATTTGGACTAACACAGACAACGCGCAACCTTCTCTCTCACAACAGTAAAGCAAAAATGGTTTATTGTAATCAGGCATTCCCAATGCCGGAGCACGACACAGGTCCTCTCGCAGCTGTAGGAATGCCATCAAACAGTCTTTGTCCCATGGTACCGGATCGCTCACCTCCTTGTGCGTCAGTTTTTGCAAGGGCTTTGCTTTCAGTGAAAAGTTCGCGATCCACTGTCGGCAATAACCCACCATCCCTAGGAACATCCTGACCTCTCTCTGTGTCTTAGGCGCATTCATTTTCATGATCGCCTCTATCCTGTCTGGTGACACCTTTCGTTTGCCTTTCTCTATTCTGTGTCCCAAGTACTGCACTTCTGTCAGGCAGTACTGCAATTTTCCCGGGGACACCTTGTGCCCATTGGCAGCTAGGTGATTTAACAAAGCAATGGAGTCCTCCCTGCAAGCTTCTTCTGTTTCTGACGCCACGAGGAGGTCGTCTATGTACTGGACCAGAACTGACTTCTGGGGCAGCACTAGACTTTCAAGATTTTTCTTCAAAAGCTGGTTAAAGATCGATGGGCTCTCTGTATACCCCTGAGGAATGCGACACCATGTTAGGACGCGACCTTCCAGCTTAAATGCGAAAAGAAAATGGCTTTCTTCGTCCAGAGGGATCGAAAAGAAAGCCTGACAAAGATCGATCACAGTGAACCACTCAGCTTGGAATGGAATCTGAAACAGTATCACTGATGGATTCGGCACCACTGGACAACACGAAACGACTATGTTATTAATCTTTCGGAGGTCCTGCACTATCCGAAATTTCCCATTTGGTTTCTGCAGACCCATAATCGGGGAGTTGCATGGACTACCCACGATTTCTTTCAGTATTCCCTGTTTAATCATGGACTCGATCACGGGTTTTATGCCTGCAATCGTTTCTGGAGTCAATTTATATTGGGGTGTTCTTGGGAACTCAGCATGCGGTTTCACTACAATTTTCACTGGGTCCACCCCTTTGACCAATCCTATCTCTTCCCCAGTGAAATCCCATACTTCTGGTGCCACTGTCTCTCTCAAGTCCCAGGGGAGCTCATCTACTGTCAAAGTAGGGTACAGCTCCACGCATATTCTTGAGTTTGCAACTTTGAAGTCTGCGTCATCATCATTGGTCAATACCTCCACTCCCTGAGGTGTACAGTATATAGTACAATTCAATTTACACAACAGGTCTCTCCCTAGCAGACACACAGGACTTGAATCGCAAACCACAAACTGGTGCTCATCGCTGTACTTCCCTATTTTCACCTGTACCGGTTCTGTCAATTGGCTGGTTATTCTCCTGTTTGCGACCCCCACCACTTGTATGGTCTCTCCAGACATGGGCAGGTCTGGAACTGCAGCTGATCTGATCGTGGACCTAGTGGCTCCTGTGTCCACCAGAAATGTCGTGGGGCACCCTGCTACTTCTGCTTCGACATAGGGTCCCCTCTGGTCCACCTCCAAGGCTGCCCCGAGGGTGCAGTCTTCTCTTTCCACTCTCTGTCCGGTTAATGGGTCCACATAATAGCACTCTTCTCCTTCTACAAACAGGGGCATCTGTCTATAGGTCTTACCCATAGTCCCTACTCGAGGAGGTTGCGGGAACTGGGCTCGGGGAGGAGCCCCCCCCCCTTTTAGCACCTTTCCCTGGTATGGCGTCACCCCTCTCGTAGGCGCTCTCTGGACCTCTTCCTCCTCTTCCTCTTGTTCTCCTATCTCTACGTTGTAGGGACACTCGCGTTTCCAATGCCCCACCTCGTTACACTGGTGGCACCTAGTCGTTTTCTTCAAGGCAGCTATGTCTATTCTGGGTCTAAAGGTGGAACTCTCCTCATTGCCCTTGTTCTGACTGTACTGCTTCTTTCCTCCCGTACCTGTTCCTTGCTGCTGTTGCTGCTGTCCCCCCTTCCCTGCTGCCTGCATCTGTACCACCATCAATTTTTCTTTTAGTTTCTTAGCCTTGGAGTCTATCTCATCACAGCAGTACCTGGCATATCTCAGTATTTCGTCTAGGGGTTTATTTTGCCAACAAATCGAGTGTTGCTGAATCATTAAACTAATATCCGGTCTCAGTCCCAGGACGAACTTGGACACGAATTGCCCTATGTCTTTTGGATCCATTACATCCAGGCCGCTATACTGTTTAAACGCCTTCAGCAATCTCTCGTAATATTCGTGGACGGTCTCTTTGGGTTCCTGTCTGGTTCGGTCTATTCTGACCCAATCTATGTCTTGCATTGGCACTTTCTCTTTCAGCCAAGTCATCACTCTCTCGAATTTTGCCATCACAATCTCGGACGGCCCATTAGTCTTAGCATCTCTCTCCGGCTCCGTTGTGGGCCACTCAGCGCTAACCTTGCATGCTGTCCACAGATCTCCTGGTACTACAATGTCGAACAGCGTGTTCAGATCTATCCATAGGACCTTTGAGATTTTTACAAATCTCTCAACTTGCTTGTACCACTCCACTGGGTTTTCCCGCAATTTGGGGAAGGAGGTGGTAAAAGCAGCTAAATCTCCCCTACTCCAAGGGACATGCACATAGTTCCCATTGGCGACTTCACGCAAAGGGTATGCTTCTATTCCCTGCAGCCTTCCTGGTGTCATACCAAGCGTGCTTCTCCTGACGGTCCCTTTCTTGGACCACCTCTCTTCCCACTTATCTAGTGCCCTCCATGTCCTTATTCCAGTGATCAGTTCCCTTATGTGCGTTTTCAGCCCAATCGTTCTCCTCTCATCTAGGTCTCGATCTGTGTAATGTAGCCTGTGGTTACCCTGTAATGCTTTGGTTCTTGACAGGTCCACCATATATTTGCCTGCTAGTTCGACTAACTTCTCATGGATTGCTCTCGCTTTTCGAGTGATGTCCTTTGCCATATACAGTATTTCATCCTGCTCATACATTTCTATTCTTTCTAAAGGCAGGGTACCATCTATCATGTCATCCAGGTCTGACCTTAAGCTGGCGACATCGAGTCTCTTAGCTTTTATCTCAGCTCGCAATATGTCTTTCGAAGGGGGCTCACTGGTCTCCCTACCATCCCAACTCCGAGCTCTACGTTTGGGCTCGGGAGAGTTAATGAGTGCTCTCCCTTGCTCCCATCTCTCCAGGTCCCATGCTCGGCCATCCGATCTTGGAAGGTGATGGAACACGGGCCTGTTACCCCCACTCTTGCTCTGCCCACTCTCTCCTGCTTCTCTCCTTTCGCCGTACGCCTCTCTGTTATTTTCCCTCTGGTCGCTACTCTCCCTTTGCCTAGTATCGCTCAGTATCCGATACGATCCTTCCTGGTTCCCCATATTCCCTGGGCTGCGCTCATTTCCGTCATCACAGGGACTATGGTGCGACCTCTCACAACTCCCATTCTGTTCTCTGGTGCCGGGCACACAGTGTGGACACTTAAAGCTGTTTCTGTACTCTTGCGCTCTCCTCTCCCCTTCACTGAGAATTGGGCACGCCACCCCTCCACTCCCGGGGCCCCCGTTTTCCAGGTCTGTTCTATCCCCACTCCGGGCCCAATGGGTGACTCCCCTACTATCTCTCTCTCTCCCGTCCCACTCCGGGTTGCTCTCCCCAGCCCCGCAGTGAGTCCGAGCTCTGCTGTCCTGACTTTCCCTTTCAGCTTCTGCAGCTATGATGCTCTTGTGAGCCTCCACTGCCTCATCCCACTTCTTCATGTACTCATTTAGCTCTTGAAAGGATTTTCGTCCAGATCCCCTCAGATCCACTGGCCATCTAGGGCCCCCAGGGTCCCCTCCTGGATCCCCTGCTGTGTGCCTCGGGGTGCTCCACTCTCTTGGTATCGGCATCTGACTTGGGGAATTAATCGTATCGTTCCTCCTTGCCGTCCCTGCTCTTTCTCTGTCCTTCCGTACCCGTTCTTCCCCTCTTGCTCTTTCTTGGTCATATATCGATATTATAGGACCTATGGTAACAGGTACCTGTAGTGCATCTGGTAATGCGTAGGATGTGGCGCTCTCCGTTTCCGGCGCTCTTTGTACCACAAACCTCCCGACTACCTGTTGCACCTGACTAGGCTGGGACAGCTCTTTCTTTGCCTCAGGATCCCACTCTGAACTGGGAAGCGGTCCATGCTCCCCTGCATTGCCCCCCTTTTCTCTTTCACTATGCTCGACCTCCCCCCCTGCTCTATTATACGGGGGTGGCCTGTCTGTCAATAATCTGTTTATCAGGCTGTCCTCTGTTTCGCTCTCATCATCTTCTTCTAGGGGGCTTTTATTTCCGGGCACCTCTAACACCGGGTACAGTTTATTTACTTCCATGTTATGCACTCTCCATCTTTTAGCATCCGCATCCCACCTGGCATCCTGCACTGCCCTTACCGATCGTTTCACCCTTTCTTGTCGTCTGTTCATATTCTTTTCATGCGCTGCCCTAATCCATGCATCAAGAGCTTCAAACTGGGTCGGTCTAGGCAAGGGTCTCATTGAGGTCATGACTGATTTTAATCGATGTAACACCTCTAATCTGAACGTCCCGTACTTCGGGAACGTCAGTTCCTCATTTCCTTCCGTAATCTTACTCCACTCTGATATCCAAAGGATCGTATGCAACCCAACATTCACTGCCATGTAACGAGCCGGCGTACCCTCCGGCGGGGCTTCTTCCCCTTCTTCCGATCCCCGCTTCTCTTTTTTAAACACCGCTCTCAGCCATTTAAAACACTTCATAATTATACGCACAATATCCAGCCTCGCTACTCTGTTTACTTCCTGATGACAATCCACCAATCCTAACGCGGCTTTGCTAACTTGGCCTATCGCAGCGCGGTCTTTCTCCGGTCGGCCAATCACGTCGCGACACTTCCTGACGTCACTTTTCTCCGCTTCGCAGCAGCACCCCTCCTTTCTCAACTCGTCTCCCGGTCATGCATGCGTCCCATTCATACACCGAAAAATGACTACTTCCGACCAAGCGGTCACTTCCCTCGACTGTACGTCCACAGTCTATATGTAATTGTCAACACAACTGACGAAATGTCTATCGTCTCTCTGATAGGTTGCTTACACACACAGTAACCTCCGACCAGCGTCCGTTACTCACGCACTCACTCTTACGTTCCCCCTATCTCGGTCTTTCGGGTGATCAATGGTACCTCATGACCCCCTTCACTCCAGTTGACAATTACTCTGGGTGTCCGATACACCCGAACCACTTAAGCTCTCCTTGAACTTAAGATTTCCACCGGTTGCGCGCGCTCACAACCTGTTCCACAGTCACTCTACAGACATTCAACTCCGCCAGACATTACAACATAGATACAATACAAAACACCGCAATCTAACACGCATAACCCTTTATACTCACTCTCGACCGATACTGCTGCTTTTTCTGTCTCACGTCATCCGGATCTTCTTCAGCGGGCGGTTCTTCCGATCATCGATTTCTAGGGGCCTTGGGGTAAGCTAACCTGGCCTAGGTCACCGTCCTCAAGAAGGCAACCATCCTCTGCTACCAACTGGAAGGGCGAGATTTTGATCGATACCTTATCACTATTGATCTAAACCCCGATCTGGTCGACTGAACCTTTGTTGCCTGTCATTGAAGGAAGAAAGTGCCTCTGTTACCAAGCTAGTTCACCCAATAAAGGACTCCGCTCCCAAAGATCACAAACAACTTCTAGCTTTCAAAAGTTTATTGTAAGCTTAGGATAAGCTGCAAATACAGGCATCTCAGAATGAGATTCACGAGATACACAGGTCCAACTACATACATGTGCTCTCTGAAAGCCCTCAGACGAGCAACGGAAATTACTAACACAAGTTCTAAGAATAATAAAGCTATCAGCATTGACGCATATTGAGATCTCTCCTTCATTTAAGTTGGAGGAAAAACGCACAGGTTAGGCTGTCCCTACCCTGCTCTAGATGGTATCCCTACTTAACCAAATCCCAACTTAACAAAGGTGTCAGCAGTGAATGACCCCCAAGGGAAGTCACTCACTCTTAGTCTCTTGGTGAAAACCTATAGTTCTCCAGTCATGACCCCTCTCTGCCTACCCATCCGCTCTCTAAAGGGTCCTCAGGCATCTGCTCTAACTCCACCCAGGGGTGCTGTCCCTAATACAAAACAGTCAACAACATTTGAGACGCCCCTCATGAGACGCCCCTCACGTGGTGTAGCTTCTGGCTTTTTCCATGCTGCTTTGTATTGGGCCTCATACGTTGGAGTTGACCTTGCTTCTCAGACTCTTCTCCGGCCCGCTGATACCCCTTAAAACATTCCGGAACCCTCCTCCATGTCTGGGCCGTCTCCTGAACAGACCTCTATTCATTTTATTTATAATTGGATTCCCCCTTTTCTCTTGCAGACAGACATCTGCAGCCAAGATCCCAACTCTCATAGACTTCCAAAAAGGTTCGCAACATTTCTTGGCCCAGACATGTACGTGTAAACCAACGTTAAAACAATTCAGGCCTACAATATTTCTCATAATGATTATAGCATTCAACTTCTTCATTAATTAAAGCATGTTAATACTCTTATTCTATTATTCAGTAAACACATCTATAAATCATGGCCCATTAATGCAATGACCAAAACATTAGTACAATCTATGTCGTGAAAAGAAACACCTTCCCCTTCCCTTCTAGCACTGGCCCTGAGGCCTACCACATTCTGCGTTTAACCACATGCCATCTTACATTTTAACAGCTACACGACATGGATTCAGGAATAATCACATCTAATAAAATCATATAGTGTCACACATTTCTGTATTAGTTCCACTTCTACTTAAATCTCTACATTAGCTATACATTCAGAATATAATTGCAGATACTATTAGCACTCATGGCATTTCTCCTCATGATTTGTGCTTACTACAGGTAAGTGTGATGCACTCATACATTTAGGTCAGTTTGCGCTCTCTCAGCTGTATTGTAATATCTAACTAGAGAATGCTTGCATTAGGGCCCAAGACATCCTTACTATGCTACTTTCCTTGTTTTTCTCTCCTAGTGTCTTAGAGCCTTTCTACAGGCCTCCAGCACCATTCCTCCTTCTTGGGGTAGTTGGTCCAGGGCAACTAAATTGATTTATAGTAAGATCTAGTATTTACACCACTTAGAAAGGGCAGAAGCGATGTATAAGGCACTATATAGAAGCAACGTATTGTCATCCTGCTCCACTTGTCAGCAGCTCATGAGACTGTTGATGTTCAACCCCACAATAACATACTAAGAGGCATGTCGCTGGGGTTGCAGTGCTCTTGCACCACGCAACGTAGTTCATGCACTGCGCAAGCCTAAAATGCCATTTATGAAGCCTGGCAAGGCCACCTTGCATGGCCCTGAGTGGCTTCATAAATCCAGAGTAGCGCAACGCAAATTGCATTGCATTAGTCTGCCCTGCGTTGCGTGGCTGTTCCCATGCAACTCCCATGGACATTGACCCGGTCCCATTTACCTAAAGTGGTAGACCTGGGAATGCATCAAAAAGATGCACCTTCTCAGGGGAGGTGCAAGGAGGAGAAATACCTTTATTTCTTCTCGAGCACACATAAAAAAAAGAGTATGCCTCTCAGGATTACTTCTGTGCAGGGATGTGCCACTTACAGCACAAAAACAATCCTGCCTGCTACACAGGGACCCTTGCACCAGGGTACAAGTGTGCCCGCATTGGCGGTAGGCTGCCAAAGTAGCTGCAGTGCAGTGACAAAGGCAGGAATGTCCAGTATTCCGTTAAATATGGCGCATTCTTGCCCTTTTCCTGTCACACAGCGCAGCACAGTAAGGTGACTTCCTGCACTGTCCTCCGTTACTTCCATATATATATGTCCCTTGGTGCTTTAAATTGACCGGCACTTCACTAGGTCCCCACTTTGTATACCGGAATGTCTCCTTGGCCAAGGAGCGCACGGTTACCCATGAAAATGGAGCACAGGCAGAGGCAGGTTCAGTGTGATCGGAGGTGATTCTGATGGACAGGCTGTCAGAATGAACCTGTCTCTGCTTCTCGCTGACATATGGCAGGCAGTGTGGTAGACCTCAGATGAGCCGCAGTGCAGGGACCAACCAAGCCATACCATGTTATTTACACTGTACATTTGACGAACAGTGTGTCATTGTAAATATCAGTCAGAACACAGGATATTCTCCGGTGTGTCATTAGTTTGTTTGTGAGCTGAATGCTGCTTGCATGTGCGTGAGCCAGTTTTGGGTGTGTGTGTGGGGGAAGATTGTATGTGTGTTGTGCTTGGTTTGCACCCCATGTAAAATGCTGAAAAAAGCCCAAAGTGCAAGGCCGAACATCTGTCTTAGAATACAGAAATTAATGTATTTTAATTTTATTTATTCATATATTTATATAGCGCCGCTAATACCCTAAGGCGTCTAGGCGCTTATCGACCAACATCCTGCAGCCATGAGGTGAAAAGTGCTGAATAATAAAAGATACAAATAGAAATGTACCAAAGCTATGCCTTAAAGAGCCAGGTCTTTAAACCCTTCCTAAAGGAGATCAGGTCAGGGGAGTTTTTAAGCCAAGAAAAAAACCTATAACCGATCCTTCTCTGGTATGGCTCCTAGGATCTGGAACGCTTTGCCCATTGAAACAATAATGAACCCGTCCACTGCCTCCTTCAAAAAAGAAGTGAAAGCTATCCTCATAGCTAAATTCATGTGAACTCTCTGTCCTTTTACTGTATATTATTACCAGTTTTGTTTCTGTGCTCCATAGTTGTCGTTTTGTTTTTCGCGCCAGCTTCTGTGTACGTGTATAAGCTATGTATAGCTGTTTCACCTATATCTCTGTGATATATCTTGTTTTCTACATTTGACTTGTAAAGCGCTCTGATACTCGCAAGGGTCTTGTTTGCGCTATATAAAACCTTCAAAATAAATAAATAAATAAGTGTGAATGGCAGCTGATTCCACAAGCTAGTAGTGATATTTTAAAAACTTTTGCCACCCTAGTTAAAAAGTCTTGCGTTGGGGACCTCTACCAACATATGCGAAGAGGACCGCAGCATTCTGGTTGGTGTATACCAGCGAAAGTGGTCAATCAGATATGCAGGGCCCTGGTTGTACAGTGCCCTAAAGGCAAAGCAAAGTGCCTTAAAGTTGATCCATTTTTCCACTGGAAGCCAGTGTAGGGTATTAAGGGCTGCCTTTTGCAGAAGAGTATTTTGGTAATCTAAAATGCAGACGGGCGGCCGAATTCTGTATAACCTGCAGTTTGAGCAGGAGGGCTTTGTTAATTCCAATCAAAAGGCAAAAGCAGTAGTCCAGCCTTGGTAGGACTAAGGCCGAGACCACTGTTTTCTGCAGGTCCAGTGACATGAAAGGGAAACTTTTCCTCAAGCTCTTCAGAGAATAGCAGTCAGCTGATGCAGTTACATTCACATGGTGGGAAAAGAACAGGGTGGTGTCAAAGATGACACCCAGGTTTTTTGCCTTGTCGACTGGTGTGGGGAGCGGGCCTAGTTCCGTAGGCCACCAGTCCGAAGACCAGAGAGAGATGTCTCTGCAAAAAAGAAGAACCTCCGCAAAAACAACATATAAGGAGGCGAATTTATGACCTACAATGAGAGGACATTTCTTGAGGCATATAGAGGATGTGAGGAACTCCTCTAAGGAAATTGTTTATGTTGTAAAATCTTAAACCACTCCAGAAGTGACGAAAAGAGCCTTTCCCTGCTCTCTCATGAGCCACTCAGATTTTTCTGAGGAAAAATTAAAAAACGTTACTCTTCGTTCCCGCCAGAAGCTGGATTAGAAGGCACTGCCCCCTCATCCAACAACATTTCCTGCTATTTTTGTTGGAATGTTTTCTAATATCAGGAAAGGATTCACTCGAAGAGCTGGAGAATTGTAAGTCTAGCTTCCCAGAGGATCCCTGCCCACCTCAATTTCTCAGAATGGTGACGTCCTGTGTTAATCCATTGTTGATTCAATTCTGGAATGCCTCTCTGAAATCCAGCATATTGACTGCAGTATGGAAACAGGCATTCCTCCTGCCGCTGCTCATAAAGCCCAATGTGGACCCAAGAGTGCTTAGCAATTTTAGACCCATCTCATTGCTATCTGCAACCCGGAAAACGATTAGAAAGGATGGTGCAGCTCCAATTATCCTCCTTTGTAGAAGCCACTGGCCCGTTGCATGACACGAAATCTGGCTTTCGTGCTGGTTATAGCGCGGACACTGAAAGTGTCCTAAATGGTCAGAGAGGCACTAGATGTTGGTGCTTCCGCTATGGTAGTGCTACTTGATCTGTTTGCAGCGTTTGATACAGTACAGTACCTCATTCGATCCTGTTGAAAAGATTAAGTCTTTTTGGCTTTCAGTTATCCTATCTGAGGCAACTACATTAGCTCCTGGTTGCCAAGGGTGTCGAGTTTAAAGCCCTGACATTTGCCTTCAGAGCATTAAGGGGCATAGGGCCACACTACCTCAGGTATAGGCTTTGCTTGTACTATTAGGAGCGAGTGCTGAGATATGATCACCTTCGACTTCTTCGCATTCCGAGGTATGCCAAAGCTGGACGAGGTGGCAGGCAATTCCCGGTACGGATGGCGAAGCTCTGGAACTCACTGCCCACCCACATTCGCTCGGCCGAGACAGTACAGGGATTCAGGAAAGATTTAAAAACGTGGCACTTCAGTCAACCATAGTTTAACTGGCCAGTCTATTCTTCAGTCTTGCTTTGAGTGCCGGGACGCCTCAGTTGAGGTAGCTGAGCGCTGTACAAATGGCTTTGATTGATTGATTGAGTACGATAAATAATAAAAAGTAAGCTAAGCTGAAACCTTTATGGGTAATATCAGTGTGTTGGGGCCCGATTCACAGAATGAACTTAAGACTAAATCCTAAACTTACTACTATTTGGTATTCACAGAATGCACTTACAACTTTCGGGATTCACAGAGTGAACTTACTACTTTCGGGATTCAGAGAATGAACTTACTACTTTCGGTATTCACATAATAGATTTAAGACTACTAACTTTACGTCCACACTCGGGCCGGAAATTCCGGCCCAGAAGGCGGAGCTTCCGGCTTGGGTGCGGAGCTTGCAGCCCAGAGGCGGAGCTTGCGGCCCAGAGGTGGATATTTCAGCCATGGCTAAATCCCCTCATCCAAGCCGGAAGCTCCGCCTCCAAGTCGGAAGCTCCACCTCCAAGCTGCAAGCTCCGCCTCCGGGTCATAAGCTCTGCCCCAAGCCGGAAGCTCCGCCTCCGGGCCAGAATTACCGGCCCGAGTGCGGACGTAAAGTTAGTAGTCTTAAATCTATTCTGTAAGTAGTAAATTCATTCTGTGAATCCCGAAAGTACTAAGTTCACTCTGTGAATCCCGAAAGTAGTAAGTGCATTCTGTGAATACCAAATAGTAGTAAGTTTAGGATTTAGTCTTAAATTCATTCTGTGAATCGGGCCCTATATCTATATATATACAGGTACATATAGCCAAAGTTTGTCCCAAACAAAGACGCACTCTCAAACAGATTCTTGCGTGATTTATTTCAGATTGCAGCAACCTCTGTATTTAATTGGGCCTTTAGCATTTCGGGCTCGCCAGCCCTTGATCACAGGCCAGCATGACAGTTCAATAAAAATAGTACAAACATTACCTCATTAAATACTCATACCAACCACAGGTGGGCCTCAGTGAGTCCTAATGCATGCTGGTAATTGAAGTCCACATAACATATTTACCCCTCAGTGGGTTTCCTCTGTCACATTTAAGTATTCAATGCCCCAGTGGGCTTTCAGATACCATCTCCACAAGCTTGTTGCAAATTAAATTTCCACAACCTGTGTCTCCATATGTAACCAAAGATCAAGTCACACTACACGGCTCTCCATTATGCGGTGGTGCAGTCTTCACAACTGGACTAGCCGTTTCTATGCGTCCACGGTTTGTCCAAACAAAGACGCACTCTCAAACAGCCTGTGGAGATGGTATCTGAAACCCCACTGGGGCTGACAACACTTAAAAGTGATGGAGAAAACCCACTGAGCATTTAGATTAACCGGAGGCCCACTAGTATGAGTATTTAATGAGGTAACGTTTGTCCTATTTCTATTGAACTGTCACGCTGGGCTGTCTGTGAACAAGGATCAAGGGCTGGGAAGCCTGAAACACGTAAGTCCCAATTAATGACAGAGGTTGCTGCAATCTGAGATAAATCACACAAGAACCTGTTTGAGAGTGCGTCTGTGTTTGGGACAAACTTTGGATGCATAAATATATATGTATATATATATATATATATATATGTGTGTGTGTGTGTGTGTGTGTGTGTGTGTGTGTGTGTGTGTGTCTATATATATATATAAGGCATACATAGTCTTCTGTAGTTGGTGGAACAAGACGAGACGAACCCGCAACTGGTGCAAATTTAGTTTATTGTAAGCCCAACACCAAATCCGCCATAACGTTTCAGCCCGCGAAGGGCCTTGATCACATATATATATATATATAAACACACACACATCCAAAGTATATATATATATATATATGAATTATATGTGTATTTGTAAGATCCCCTGCAGGTGAATTGTAGTAGCAATGTTGTCCTGATCACTCATACCGGTTATTGCACCCACATATGTTGCTCCTATTGTGTGCCTGATTTGAGAGGCTCCTGTGGCTGTCACTGTATGCAACCATCACCCCTGTGTATGAGAGACAACTCATGTGCAAAACAATCAGTACAATGCGCATGATGATACGCTGAAGCCTGACTCCTGGCACGCACCACCTTGTTTGACATTTGTAATTAACTTTCCTGTGACACTTACTAGTGCATTACTTGTCTACTCCACCTACTTTCGAGGTGTGACTGGTGAACCTGCCTAAAAGTTACAGCCATGTGACATCAAATACATGTCTATATCAAAATCACAGTGCCAGGTACTGTTTTCGGATGCAGTGGCTGGGCAAGAGAAGACCAACGCCATGCCCAAAAATGGCAGAAGTCACATTGGGGCATATTACCAACAAGTAGTGATAATTTTCGCTAAATAGGCTTAGCAAAGATTTTTTTATCGCTGCCTATTGCTGAATATGTTAGCGGAGAAAACATGCTATTAGCGACGTTTTTCTCCATTGTTCTAAAATATCCAGCGTTAGCGGCAAAATGCGTGAATATCGCAGAGAATACAGCGATATTCACGCATTAGTGACGAAATGCTCTTAGCCATGTTATCCACCTCCCATTGGATAACATGGCTAAGAACTGGTCTGGGCAGGTGTTAGTATTTGGAGATATTCGCGCTTAGCGCAAATATTTCCATCGCTACGCCTGCCTTGCTAATAAGCGATAGTGGCGTTAGCGACTGCTTTCAGTCGCTAACTGGTTGGGTACGCCCACTTTGCATGTCATTAGCGATAAACATCGCTGACATGCAAAGCGGGCCCCAAACCGCTCGCTATCGCCTAAAAGCTGTCGCTAACATCAGTTAGAGACAGCTTGCTAATACGGCGATAGAATTATCGCCGCTTAGCGGCCGAAAACGGCCGCTAAAGCGGCGATAATTGCCTATCGCCCTGCTTGATAATATGCCCCATTATTCTTTCTGGAAAAGAGAGAGTGAGAAGATAAATATATTCATTCCAGCTTTCCGAATGTACACAATAGATCAGACAGGGAGGCCTCCCTGGTCACATCTCCTCTTCTAACCACCTGCGTTGTCAGGGAATCCGTAATTAGTTTAATTATAACTCTCACTTACTAGATTTCCAGTGACATGCTTCATCAGTGAGTTCTCGTGCAGAGACCTATTGCTTCTGCATGGGCTCTACCTTGCCAAGCAGAGCAAGGGATCTCTTTGATGTCTTTTATTTTGTGATCCTAAAACTGATTAAAATTGTCTAAGGTGTCCCTATCATCTATTTATTTCAGGGCACCTTGGCAAAGTTAAAAACGAAATGAGGATGCTTATTGAGAAGAATTACTAACCGAGAAGAATTATTAACTCCAGCATTCTATAGTCTACATGTTTCAACCACATTAGTTCACTATTTCATGTGGCCTCCATCAGGACCTCCCAATTTGATCTATTGTGAGGTCACATTAACCACCCTCATCATATAACTGTTGTTGATTACATGAGTGTTTGATTCAGTCAAAGAGAAGACATTAGGGATGGCAACAGAAGTAAACTTTATCAGAAAAGAGATTGCATCTTTTAATATCCACTGGTAATACTTGACTGGATACAATAGGCAAGAGACTGGATGCAGTAGAGGCCCATCTTGACCTCCTCAATGGTGGCCCTTATTGGGAACGGAAATACTGGAACACACACAAAAGAGTGGTTGACCTGAACGACAGGAGTAGATGTGGGAATGTGCACTTGAGTTATTGGAGGTTATGGAGCAACACAATACCTTATGTTTTTGTCCTCTTTTCTGCCTGAACTATTACAACATGATTTCAACCTTTCTCTGGAGTCCCATAGAGCAGAAAGGATGAGATCCTATTGCATGAATAAATCTGACATACCCAGACCTATAATAGCTTGCTTTGTGCGACACCAGCAAGCGAGAAGGCTCATCTCAATGGCAAAGAAAAGCAGTAGCGATTTCCAGCATGGCACTTCAAAGCGTTCATATCAACTGAGAGGAAACACCAGTGAAATGGAAGAACATCTTGGCTCTGAGGCAGGGTCTCAAGAAGAAGAACGTTAAGTATGGTCTGCTGGAGCCGACCACCGCTGTGCGAGCTTGCGTGCACACGGGCATCAATGTTCTCAACCAGTTTTGTGTTGGAAGAAGTGAGTACCACGCCTGGCAGCCAGAACTTCCCAGATACCTAAGAGGAGAGTGACAAAGGGCTACTACCAGCGCAACAGACTCACTGGCGACCAACTTTTGTGTACATGCCATGATGTAGCAGTGTACTACTTTGTTACTCAGTTTGAGGAATTGTGAACCAAACAATAATCTTGCTACTGCTCATGTTTACACAAATACATATTACTAAGGGCTTTAAATGAGCCTCTAAGTGAAAATCAGAAATCAGCAAAGCTAGTTTAAGGTATCGCATGCTGATATATTGCACATTCTCCAGCATCCTGTTTGCTGTGTGCAGTTTTCCCAGCATTAACCCCACCCTTTCACAGCTAGTCACAGAGTGGGTGGGGTCAGTCTGGCTTGTTAATCGCACCCCAACCGGCGATGAGTTGTGCAAAGATGGGGTGTACCCAGTCCCTGCTTTAGATGTAGTCCCAGGCCTGAAGCCTGAAGCACCCAGGGCTAGCTTCACTTAAACATCATTATCCAGGGAGCATAGAGTAGGGCTGATGACCTTACAGGCCTCAGAGCTGTGAAATATTCAGCCTGGTAGGTATGCACTGATGGCAGCTTGAACTGCTGAGAAGTGTCCCAGTGAGAAGCAAGCAAGTCCCACTAGTGCCTGCTGTGCAGTGTCAGCAATATATTAGCATGTTTATTGTTACTGGTTATTTTTAAGAGAAAAACCAAACTAGTTGAGAGGGAAAATAGAGAAGGCAAAGCCCTGACACCCACACTGCTGAGCCCCCACTGAGTCCCGCCATCTTGCTCCATACAAGCGCTAATGTTTTTATGAATAGATTCTCAAAATGTATGGGGTACCTTACATATTGGAAAAGGAGCGAGGTTCTGCACATACGGCTAGTTCTACGAAAGGGTCAGCTGATGAGTTCCCCGTTAAATGGGTCTCCTAATAGTTGAAGTACTTAGGAATCTATGCCAAATAGGGGCAAACACCAAGGTTACTGATAACGTCAAGCCTTTGCTTCTAAATATCTCTGTGGACTTTCCACCCTGGTCTGCAATGCATCTATCACTATGGGGGAGAATCCAGGTCAATAAGCTGCATATTGCACCTAAATTCAGTTATGTTTTTGGGATGTTGACAATGTCATCCTCCTCTTACTAGAGAAATGGACACCAACATAAACAACTTTTGTTTGGGGTAACAGAAGACAGAGACTCATGGGGGCATATTTCCTGCACATAAACAATCTTTACAGGCGATTTGCTGTTTCTATTTGTGCTGCAGAATGTACTGTACCTGGAAAGAGCAAATACGAGGAGAAATGAAACATTTCTCCTCGTATCGCATTCTTAAGACCAGGTATTCCCTGCTGATATTTTGTAAATATGGGACAGTGCCAAAAAGCAATGAGTGTGTTGCGGAACACCCACAGCCAAACCAATGCACACCCCTTTCATGCTAAGTGCTGCGTGCATAGGGGCATTATTTACAAGGCGGCGTTAAGCCACATTAAGTGGCAGTGCAATAAACAAACACCTATCAGCACCGGATGCCCAAATGTTGCTGACAGATTAGCTACAACACACATTGTGGATAGAAGTTTTGGTTGGACAGTAGTCTTTCTGCTTTACTGGAGCAGTCCAGCTGGAGCCCGTTTGGGCTGAGTTAAGACCTCATGGCAGGCCACATATCAATGTGCAGTGTAGAGCGGCATTATATGGTCCCTTCAAAATTATATGGTCCATGTGAAGCAGTTGTTGGACCATTGCAATCACAGCCAAGTGCCACCTGACTCAGAATCCCTGTTCCTCACTGAGCAGAGAGGGGAGTGCGGTAGAAAAAATAGCATCCTCCATACTCCACCTCTGAAGGTGGGGCACCGGTCCACTGCACCACTTGCCACAGACTTGTTCCAGTTGCTTGTTTTTCTGGTTCTCTGGGGCTGGACAGCCAGAGGGTTACTGTTTGTTCCAAGGTTGGGCCCAGATGTAGGCTGGTCGACAAAGAGAAGTTGTCAATGATCTGACCATAGCTTGGTGAGAATGAGCTCAAATGGAAAATAAATTCAGAGTTGCACAGAGCAGGGGGTCCCAAATCATGCTTGGCCCAGGGACCCCAAAATGCTTAAGATGCCACAGCCCTTTTAAGCCGCACTGTGCCATGAAATCAATCAAGAAATGTGTAAAGGGCACTACTCACGCATGAGGGTCTCAGGCGCTTGAGGGGGGGAAGGGGTGCTGCTACCGCTCGAAAAGCTAGGTCTTGAGTAGCCTCCTGAAGGTTAGTAGGTCCTGGGTCTGCCGTAGGAGGATGGGGAGGGTGTTCCAGGTCTTGGCAGCGAGGTGGGAGAACGATCTGCCGCCGGTGGTCACTCTTCGGATGCGGGAGATGGTGGCAAGGGCATTGTCGGCGGAGCGGAGCAGGCGGTTCGGGGTGTAGAAGGTGAGTTGTCTGTTGAGGTATGAGGTATGCTGGTCCAGTGTTGTGGAGTGCCTTGTGTGCGTGAGTGAGGAGCTTGAAGGTGATCCTCTTGTTGACAGGAAGCCAGTGCAGGTCTCTCAGGTGGGGTGTGATGTGACTGTGGCGGGGGAGGTCGAGGATCAGGCATGCAGAGGCGTTCTGTATGCGTTGTAGACGTTTCAGGAGTTTGGCCGCGGCTCCTGCGTAGAGGGCATTTCCATAGTCCAGCCTGCTGCTGACGAGGGCCTGGGTGACCGTTCTTTTTGTTTCGGTGGGGATCCACCTATAGATCTTGCAGAGCATGCGGAGGGTGTTGACGCAGGAGGATGAGACGGCATTGACTTGATTGGTCATGGAGAGTGTTGAGTCGAGGATAAACCCCAGGTTGCGTGCGTGGTCGATGGGTGTTGGTGCTGCTCCCAGTGCGGTCGGCCACCAGGAGACGTCCCAGGCTGAGGATGAGGACCTTCGTTTCGTTTGAGTTCAGCTTCAGACAGCTGTTCTTCATCCACTCTTCGACGGCTTTCATTCCTCCGTGGAGGTTGGTTTTGGCGGTGAGGCGGTCCTTGGTGAGGGAGAGGATCAGCTGGGTGTCGTCGGCATAAGAGATGATGTTGAGGTCGTGCAGTCGAGCGCTGTGGGCGAGCGGTGCCATGTAGACGTTGAACAGTGTTGGGCTGAGGGATGCCATGAAAGCACAAACACTGTGGTACCAGCTGTCACTTCTATGACGTATCACACCATACCTCACTCAAGTACACTTCTTTATCACTTTTGAAGCCCCGTCCCTTCGCACAGGGGCAGTGGTAACATTAGGCGCTACTGAAGAAGATCCTTCCTGCTGCTGCACACCTCATCAGTGGAGCGCAGAAATTATGCTGGGCACCCCTACAGGACAGTATCATCTTCACACCCTACGGCAGCACATACAAAGCAAAAGCAACAGCGACAAACAAAACAACCTACCTCTTGGGAATCTTTAATATTCCTGTCTGCCAATGCAACGCGAAGAACTAAGTCGTTACCAGACTCGGTGTAAGTAAGTACCAAAAAAGAGGAAAAAAACTAAAGTCAAACTTTCTCAAATCAAGTGCGAAGAACAGGATAGAGCATCACTCCGAATTTCATGTTTACACCTTTGTTCCTACAAACAGAACACAGCGGAAGAGTCATCTCTTTCAATAACATTTCATATATCAGCAATAGGGGATCCACCCCCTGACCCCCACTGGATGAGATCCACCTTTCCATGCTCAGATTATCGTACATTTTCTCGTCTCATCTCCTCGCCAGGTTCCCAGCGCCCCTCTGCTTTCTAGCTGGGTTTCTTCTCCAAATACTATTACATATATGTGTAAAACACCCCTGCCAAATCACACAGTGCCACAATTTTTCACATAATATCAACTCCCTTCACACTTCACCAATATCACACAGTGCCTGGGAAGGCGAGCTGGAAACGAATGCACAGAGGGGGGTTCCTGCTCATCTCTGCAGACTCTGAGCAGCCCATGTCCATCTCGAGGTTTAAAAAACCCTGGATGTTGGCAGCAGCTCGGGCTGGCTTTTGTTTCTTTTAAGATAGGGGAGAACTCTGTGGGGAGGCAGCAGATGTGCCTCTTTAGCAGCTCTCTGCACGAAGCTCCACCCCCTCCAAGGCCCCGCCCCTCTCACACACTGACTTGTTTTTAACTTGACTTTAGGGGTGGGCGGAATTCGCGGAATTGAGTTACGCAAATCTCTGCGAAACGGTAAAAAATCTCCACGAGCAAGCAGAAATTCCGCTAACTCGCGGAATTGCTTGTTCGCGGTGCTTTTTTACTGTTTGCAATCGCTGTTTGCGTGCTCGGGAGGAAATATCCCGCGAACACGCATTTTGAGAACTCGAACAAGCAAAAATTTCGCGAAGTCGCGGAACGCAGAATTGCGGGCAATTTTGCGTTCTCCACGGACCGCGAAATTACCCAAATTCCGCAAGCGGAGCGCAATTTACAGCCCAGGCCTACTTGACTTGTTTGATTAACGTTAATGTAGAAGGAATGATAGTACTGCCTCTCCCACCCTACCATCGTATTCGTCCTATCTTTAGCCTTTATATCTAACGTGGGTTTTCAAACTCTTAGCGCTGTACACACCGGATATTACAATTACCCAACTGAATGCTGCCCAGATTATCAACCTCGCAAGGATGACATTCTCAGCCAGGCCCTCCGGGATTCAAAGCTCTGATCTGAAGGTAGCACACACGCGTCAGCGTTCATCAGTTAAGTTTGTGAACTTTTCATATCAACATTCTACCACCTGTCATATAAGTACTGCACAAATCTTATAATGTTCAACAAAAGGGTAAAGCCGCAGTGCACACCGAAAAAAGATTGCGCTCCATTATACATAACTGTTCCTTTCCAAGGTGTCCTGCAAGCCCTCTAAGGTCAGGAACGTGTTGCAACACTGCCCTCAAGTGGAAATAAGAGGGAATTACTGCTCTCTTCCGCTGTTGGAAACGGAATACCCGCTCGCGCTGGTTGACCTTGAGGAGCCGTATTCTGCTGAGTGTATTTACCCGGAGCAAACATTTCCGAAGGCCTCAATGCAAGGAAATCAAACATGCTTCTCTGAAAGCCGTGTTATTTTTAGAAGATGTGTCCTTGTACTCCCGACACAAGTACATATTTTACTGCCGGGCTTCGGAAAAAATCCAATTTCGTGTTCTTTTATGTATTGTTAGCAAAGGGCAAAGATGTTAGTAAAAAAGCATAACAATGTCAAGAGCAGCCCTTCCAATGCCATTGGCAGTAACTGACTGTATGTTTGAAAGTTAATTACAAGTTTTGTCTCGTAGACGCTCAGACACATGTTTTACTAGTGACTTGGAAGGGTTTTGAGAATACTGTAACATTAATGGAGCGCATTTTTATAGCGCTTTCTACCCTTGACGAGGTGTTGAAGCACTTCATGCCAGGCACCAATCTGCTCCGAAACCCGATGATTCCAGTGTAATTGGTTATTGGGGATAGTTTCTTGTGCTCAAGCAATTCATTCCATGCATTCACTCCAGTCCCCCATGTGGAGATGAAGGTGCTATGATTCAGGGGCGTAGGAGGCACTAAAATTCTGGGGGGGACAGGGACAACCTTGTGGACTTCCCAATGACCCTATACAAATCACCGCCCGTTAAACAAATACAATCGCATACTTTCGAAGTGAAATATTGAGAAAAGCAGGCATGTTGTCACAGTTTGCATGTGTGCTTGTTTGTTATTTCATATAGTAATCAGACCAAATGTTAAAAAAACATGTATATGAATCTTGCATCTTCATGCACCAAGCAAACAAAGGTCACAGATTTAGGGTGGGGGCGTCGTGTTTGCAAGTGCTTTATGGTTTGAAAAATACCACCTGCTGCATTCCTGGTCTCCAGCAATTTTCAGGCAACAATAAAAATGTGAAGATAACTTTGGTGATTAATGTCCTTTATTGAGAGAGATCGGATGTTTGTCTAGTGGAAGTTTTGACTCTTGGTAAGGTAGCCACAGTGGGGTAATGTGCCTGCTGCAAAGAATGTGTACCACGCAGATCACAAAATGCATATCATGTAAATTGGTCAGTGAGTTACTGCTTTTGTCTGAGAGATTCTTTTGCTATTTGCAGTTTATAAGTTAATATCCTAACATTGAACAGTGAGCTATTAACCGTCATCAAAGAGCTGCATGAAAACTTCAAGGTATAGATTAGAACATTATGATTTTCCCCAGTCTTTCCTTATCCTAATGTTAGAAACCACACAACCATGGTGTTATGTTTTAAATTCTGAGTGTGTGCTTCTTTAGTGTTGCAAAGCCATCTGTGCCCTGGGCACTCCCCAACGTTTTGTTGACTGGTACTGGTGGTACCTGACTCTGACTGACCCTGGCCTCTGCCTGAACAGGCGCAGGGCCAGTGCTATTCTGAAAGAGACAATTAAAGATACTGCGAAAACACCTACATACACTAGGGTGCACTATGGGTTAGGGTACCCCTATGATTGGCATGACCTCTTCTATGAGGCCCTAGTTCATAATAGGGCAGGGAGATTAGAACTACCTTTAAGTCCCTAGAATATATTAGGGCATGGCAGTTTAGAGGCCAGCAGCCCTTTCTGCATTTGCATGTGTGCACTGCTGAAGCCTGAGGTCAGTTTACAAGTAGCCCTGTGTTGTAGGACTGCTTTTAAAATGCAAATGTGCCCAAACTCGACTTTTGGGTTTGGAGAACTTGCAAATTGATCAACTACAATGCTGGGGAAAAATTAAGTTAAGTGGCAAAATGTTTTCCACTTAACTATGGCTGTGTCATATTTGCCACATAATATATCATCTGCTGCATAATCTAACGATTTGACCCAAAACAATTTTGTTGCTCAAACGGATCAAAAACTACTAAGAGAAATATGACTTATGTTGCTGTGAAGTGTAGGGCCCTTTGCAAAGGTTGACTGGTCACCTTTCCCACTGCTGCATTTGTATGTTACACAGGTACTAATGAGGCAAAAGCTTTGCAGAGGCTAAATATGTCAAAATAATAAAGTATCATAAAATTCACTGCATTACGCTGCAGCCTTTTTATTGTTGCATAATTTAGTCAACACTGCAACATCTTTTTGGCCTCCATTGCTGCATAACTCCAGTGGCCCGAAAGCAGGCTGCACATGTTAAAGTGTTTGTGCATGAAGCAGAGACCATGAAGTTTGCAAACTTAGAAGCTGATTGTCCGTCCGCCATCGAATCGAGGAATGGGACCGCTGGCCTTCTAGGTGGCGGCCCCACGATAGGCATTACAATGTGACCGCCACTATGGCATTCGCAGGGCCTATTTTTTACATTGCAGCAGTGCTGCTGGCTGCATCATCCGCCGCAATGTGAAAAAGGACATGTTACATATATCACTGCACTACGTGGCTCGCACAATGCGGTGCCTGCCACATGGTGCAGTGATATGTGGGGGGGCATCTTAGATATCCCCCCTGGGTCCCATGTCTGGGGGCTGAGGGGCGGGGGCCTGCTACGGGCCCCCAATGTCCCTTTCTACCAACTTTTTCATGGGGGGTGAACCGCCATGGATAGGCTGGCGGGTAAGGGGTATCGTAATCCCTATTGTGGTGGCTGGTAGGCACCACCAGCATTGTAGGAACCACGAGCCCCTCCGCCGCACTGGCGGGCCAAGGCGCCAGTTGGGTGTGTGGCGGTGGTCTTTCCGACCGCCAGGGAACCACCCGCCATTGTAATATTGCTGGCGGTAATGCAGTCAACGATGGCGGTGGAACCGCCAATGACGAGGTGACGGAGCAGTCCCACCACCATTATAATCACCCCCTAAGTTTGGTGTGCATGCAAATCCTTCATTACTGATCCCTGGTGAGTTGCACCACTACTGCTAAAAAAGGCCAATGGAGGTACCAATGGGTGCGGTGGACTGGCCTCAAAAATTTTGTGATCTCAGTGACAGTCACTGTTGATGGTGTGTCTAGGGTGGTGAACAACCTTTACAACGCAACTTTTACAACGCACTACCATTACAACGAAACTTTTACAACGCAAAATCCATTACAACGCATGCATTTACAACACAGTCATTACAACGCATGACACTACTACGCACACCACTACAACGCATGCCATTACAACGCAGTCATTACAACGCATACCATTACAACGCATAGCATTACAACACATAGTACCCTTACACTATCCAACACTTACCCTACTGTTGCACCCCCTGAAGTTAGAATAGTAATTTTTACCCCTACACTATCCAACACTTACCCTACTGTTGCACCCCCTGGAGTTAGAATAGTAATTTTTACCCCTACACTATCCAACACTTACCTTACATGCAATGTAATGTAATGCGTTGTAATGGTATGCGTTGTAAATGCAGTATGCGTTGTAGTGGAATGCGTTGTAAAGGTAGTTTCAAAGAATTCGTTGTAATGGCATGCGTTGTAATGGTGTGCGTTGTAATGGATGTTGTGGTGTAAAATGCGTTGTAAAGGTAGGCGTTGTAAAAGTATGCGTTGTAACGTCATACATCCGTCTAGGGTGTGCTTCTTTGCTTCTTTGTTTGCCTGCTCGCAAGACTGGAGGTGAACTGCAGTATGGATTGTGGTGGACAGGCCTTCAAGGTTAACTCACACTTGCCGCCATTAGGGTCCACCTACGGGTGTTAAGACACCAGGTCTTCTAAGGTCTATCGGGCCTTCTAAAGTGTAGCATCAGAATGAGCTCTGTCAGGAGTGTGGTCTGGTGGACTGGTCATGAAGGCTGAAAATGATGCTCAAGTTCCAAATTTAGCAGCTCTGGCCAGAGTGCCACATCCTCTCCCACACGGAACACCACACTGCCCCACTGAGAGAAACTTGCACTGCCTTAAGCTACGACTCAATTGTGCTGCAACTAAATTTAAATTATGCACTAGACAACAGTAAAATGCTGCCTGAAAAAAATGAAGAACACCCTGGAAAAAGCAAACACTCATAAGGAATGCAAGAATAAGCAAAACATTTGAAATGTATTCAGGAACAACATGGTTACCTTAACAGTTTATTCAGAAATCAGTAAGTGATTTTGCCTGTAAATATCAGGACATGGCTACAGGACCAGTCAGGAAGGGACCCGTTTCAATGTCCATTGCTTATATCCTTTCAAAATGTAAGCAGTTTGGTTTAACCCTTTCCATGCTGATGACGGAACCACTCCGTCATCAGCTGCGGTAGAGCTGTGCTGATGACGGAGCGGTTCCGTCATGGCCCCGCCGCCGCGTCTGCGCCACTGATTTTGCGCCTGCGCGGCACGTTCTATTGAGCGGGCCGGGCCATGACGGAACCGCTCCATCATGAGCACAGCCCAACCGCGGCTGATGACGGAACGGTTCCGTCACCAGCATGCGGCCGCCCCGCCCCCTTAGCGCTGCGGCGGATGCGGTTAAAAAAAGACCACATACCCGAACACAGAGCCACAGTACACATTTTATAAGCTAAAATAATGAAAACAGTTGAAAACGATCATATTAAACGTTTCTGCTCCGCTCATCAACCAGGTATTGCAGTCCCTATAGGGATGGTGCACTTCTCCACCCTGGAAAAACAATGTTCTTCAAAGAAAGAAGAGAAAAAGAAAGTAGCGCTTTCACTGGCAAACTCTGTAAAGCAGCGCTAATGTGTGTGTGGGTGTAAATAACAATCTGGCCTGTCTGCTGACCACTCTGTATCGCTTTATTTAGGTATTTAATAATTTTTTCTCTCCGTCCTGAGGTTTTTCTTTGGAATTCTAAAACGATCAGCAAATGGGGACATTTCCAGCTGAAGTGTTCTTCCTATTTTGGATCCATTTCACAGGGAAACAAATAAAGACAAAGAGGGGCAAGAGAGAGAACGTAAGAGCTGTCTCGAAATCAGAACTTAACGAGGAAGACAGAGACAGAAAGAGATAGAGGAAAAAGAAAGAGAGAGGGGGAGGAGGGCCGCTGCCAGAGGCAGATCAGGACTCAGGAGAAGTTGACACTGTGCTTGCCTTCTCTGAGTATGAAAGAAAAGAGACAGCCCTTCCCAGGACGCCGAGCCTTCCTGCAGCATAACAAAGGGCAGAGGGCGGGTGGCCTCTTTGACTCCAGGCAGGTCAAGTGCAGGGCCATTAGGTAGCGCTTTCGCGCGCTAATGGCCCTGTGAATAACAAAAGGGAGAGGGGGAAGGTCTTTTGTGCCCTCGTCCCCGCCACACTTGTCCCCCGTGTCCCCCCCACTTTAAAATCTGGGGGGGATATATCCCCCTCGTCCCCCACACTTCCTACGCCCATGCTATGATTAGTGTGGGTTGGAGGATGGGGGCACACAGGTGTGTTCATGCAGATGTCTGGTGGAATCAATAGATGCAACTGAGTAGGTGATTTACTGTTAGGTTACATGGATATGGCTTCTAAAAAAGGAGAGATTGTGGTCTTTGAAATAAATTGTGCTAACATTGCAGAAAAACAGTAGTACAGATTAAGGCAACATGCAAGTGACTTAGCCAAGGTTATGACCAGAGAGCAAAGGCATGCTAAGGATGGGAAAGGGAGCAGAGGGCCATTTGAAAGGACAAGCACTGGCGTTGCCAATAGGTCTCGCAGTAGGAAAGCTTGAGCTATTGGTTTTCTAAATGACATTTTATTTTTTTGTTTTGTGATTTACAATGCCCATACTTTTAACTTTTTGCATTAGGAAAGTTTGAGCGATTGGTATTGTAAATGACACTTTTTTAATTTATGTGTTGTTTTTTAAAATAGCAAAATTAATAGCTTTGTCAGTTACAATGTCAATAGTTTTAACTTTCGCAAATGGGACACCTATAGCATTTGTAATGCAATGTGTGTTGTATTTACGTGACTTAGATGTATTGAGATTACAAATAACAATGGCTTTTAATTTTGTAAATAATTAATACTTAAATAAACGTTATTGTAATTTATAATGGCAATAGCTTAAACGTTTGTAAATACATTTTGTGAAGATTATGTTCAGTGTATTTTATTGTGACGAAAATCCAAGAACATTGCATTTGCACCTACAAACACATATGTGTTGTAGCACTGAGTGGTGTGAGGGTGTGAGGGTGAGGGGGTGTGAGGGTGAGGGTGAGTGGGTGTGTGAGTGTGTGAGGGTGAGTGAGGGGGTGTGAGGGTGAGAGTGTGTGAGGGTGAGGGTGTGAGGCTGAGTGAGGGTGAGAGGGTTGTGAGGGGGGTGAGGATGAGGGGGTGAGTGAGGGTGTGAGGGTGAGGGGGTGACGTTTGGAAAACAGGTTCTGGGTTGGAGGGGAGATTGTACCAATCAATTGCAGTGCTGTGTAATCTACGCTCTCTGTCATAATTTTCTTTGTCACTTACAGTATCCCCTTTCCCTCGTTGTTAAATAGCTAACAGTATGAGTGCATCAGCATTGTTGCAATGCCTTGTGCACTCCTCTTTTCTTGCACTTTGTGCTTTAACCTTGCAAAATATTTGTATCCAATGCATAAAATTACATATGTGCTGAGAGCATATGCCCAGTGATTGAACTGGATGGCTGTCAAAACAAGCAAGTTCCTGTCCTTGTAGTGGACTACAGTACCCGTCCTCAGCTTTTGGTGGGCGTGTGAAATGAAGAGAACTAGTAAGCTCCTGAACCCCTGCTGAAGGACTCTCCAGTCGCCCATGGAGGACGCGAGTTGTACAAATTTGTGGTGTATTAGTTATTGAACGGACACCTGCTGGCACGTCTTTTATAATCCAGCGGCAGTGGTGAGTGGGTCAGGTCCACAGAGAACTGGAGATCCCCATATTGGGAAGAAGTTACAGCTCGAGTGAAACGCTGCACTTGGAGGGACTGCTTTAACATCTGAAGGAGAACGGTACCGTGACCCCATGGTAATTCCCATCGGGGGAAGGATTTTTAATATTCTTAACATGAGGGCTAAATATAAAATCGTTGGGGAAATTGCAGCACATGGCTGGCATTGAAGCCGTATGAACTCAAGAGTTCGACATTTGCGGACCTCCCATTGGCTAGGAACACTCCAATGGCAGTGGTGATTACTCAGTTTATAGCCAACCAGACTCTGTGTTTCATTAATAGCATTTCCAGCACTTGAGAAACCGATTACGCAGAAACGTGTCTTGGAGGATATAGCTGTTTATTTACAAATCTTTTACAAGACCCCGTGAGTGCTCTAGTCTTTTTTTAAATGTTGCTGTTGAGTAAGTGTGGGTCAGGTCCACAGAGAACAATGTATGCATAGTGTGAAATGCAGTTGGTCTCAGTGTATGTAGTAAGGTTGCGTCATAACTACAGAGTGTTCGTTGTTTACATCAGCGGTCTGCGGTCTGCATTGAAGCCGTATGAACTCAAGAATTTGACATTTGCGACCTCCCATTGGCTAGGAACACTCCAATGGCAGTGGTGATTACTCAGTTTATAGCCAACCAGACTCTGTGTTTCATTAATAGCATTTCCAGCACTTGAGAAACCGATTACGCAGAAACGTGTCTTGGAGGATATAGCTGTTTATTTACAAATCTTTTACAAGACCCCGTGAGTGCTTCAGTCTTTTTTGAATGTTGTTGTTGAGTAAGCGTGGGTCAGGTCCACAGAGAACAATGTATGCATAGTGTGAAATGCAGTTGGTCTCAGTGTATGTAGGAAGGTTGCGTCATAACTACAGAGTGTTCGTTGTTTACATCAGCGGTCTGCAGCAAACAGGAAACAAGAGCGCCAGGAAACTGAAAGTAGGCGGGAAACTGAAAGTATGGCCGGCCAGCGGCCAGCCATGAATAATTAGGGGAGGAGAAGCCGCACAGCGCACGCTGGGAGAAGCTCTTTGATGTGCTGTGGGGCCGTGAATGTGCGTGCTTGTTTGGTCACGTGATTCACGTGAACTTAATGAAAACCGCAGCGCAAGAAGCCCTTGGTTTCACGAGCGTTTTGAGGACATGAATTCTCGCTCCGCTCAATGCGCTTGCGCGCATTGATAGGTCGCGAGACCTAAAAAATGAGAGTTGACAATCAGAGATTGTAGATAAAGGTCAGTTTTTCATACCAGATTTTATGACTACAGTGGACACTCTTTGAGACAACATGCAATTTGAGGAGGCAAGAGTCTAGAATAGAAGCAACTGTATTTGCCTGTGAAGATAGTGCTATATTAGGTACTTTTCATAGGCGCTATACTTGGGCAGAAAGTCTGTGCAGTTGACAACCACTTCAGCAAGGATAGTTTATCAGCTCATGCTGGCTAGGATTGCACTTAATAAATAAAATAATGGATAGGTGAGAATCTTGAAAGGCGATTCTGAAAATCAGGAGCGGATATCTTCTCAAATTTGATTTGGAGTATTAATTGTAAAGCACAGTGGGATGTATTTTGGACACCTTTGGTTTGGCACAAGATGAAGGGCAAACACAGTTTCCCCAGACATTGAAGGATATTGCCTGCGTTCCTGTGGCTGGAGGGTGGAGCTCCAGCCACTGAGATTCAATCAAGAATTTGTTAGAAAGGGGCTGCTGGTTAGAGATGCTGGAACACTGCCCTCTGGTGGATAGTAGGATAAGCGGTGGAACTGCACATATTGTTGTGCAACCTGAAGGAGGCACTTTAGGTGAAGCATGGCCTTTTGTCTTCCTTTCCCACACTTTTAGTTAGGCTGATGTCAGCGAGCGCAAACCTCACACCTCTCTGTGCCTCTGTGGTGGGGGTTCCAGGCTGGAGACTACCTTATGTGAGGGCTGTGTCTGTAGAGAAGTCTGGAAAAGACATTTTAATGGCGTGCCAGTCAAAACTGGTTGTGCAACATTTACACTTTAGAAACATGTATCTCCGTGAATGAATGAATTAATGACATTTTATTGATCAGATAATTACAGCTTTTACAATTAAAAACATTGCAACAGTGACTGCAGCTGTGAACTTCAGTTCTACTTAGCAATCCATAAAATCCCATGGTGCAATGCATCAAGCGCCAATAGCAGCAAATTGAGTTTTGGGCACAAAACAATGTAAACAACAGTTGAATAATTCCGCAAATAAATCTGTGCAAATGCACTATGAATCAACAATATGTTGCCAGTTTTCAAAGGATAAGAGAGTCTTCATGGTTTCAAAGTGCTAGATGTGCAAAGAAAGTGCAAACTCATAGATAAAAAATAAGTTACAAACATAAGAACATTTAGGTTGTGCCTGTTACAAAAGTTTAAAAGAGCTCTCACATTTTTAAGATGCTGATTGTACGAAGAAAGGGCAATCCCACAAGTATAAACACAAATTTTGAAAATTCTATACATTTGGTTAACCATTTCTTTCTCTAGTTAGTTAGGCCTTGCTATCTACAGCGGCATACAAGAACAGGTTTATGATTCTGTCCCTACTACAGATTAACTCAAAATTACGGTCCACTAATAGGTCGTCCGAGTTAGCAGAGGCTGCGTCATTGACAATTTGTTTTGGGGCTATAACCATATATTTCAAGAATCTTCCACTGAGCACTAAGGGCCTTATTATCAAGCAAGGGCGATACATTATCGCCGCTTTTATCGGCAGGAAACTGCCGCTAAAGCAGCGATAACGGGCTTGATAATATACCCTCGTGAATTCCCATAGAAGCCCAGGTTCTGGTGTTAACCTGGGCTTATCTGGGAATTCACAAGGGTATATTATCAAGCCCATTATCGCTGCTTTAGCGGCAGTTTCCTGCCGATAAAAGTGGCGATAATGTATCGCCCTTGCTTGATAATATGCCCCTAAATCTTCTCCTTGAAGGGAGGCCATTACCTCCTGCCTACACGTGCAAATACTTTTTCTTATGAAGTGATACTTTAATAACCATTTTCGTTCCTCTGTCCATACTGGGCTTATGCATAAAATATGCATTAAATCTGCTCTCATGCTATTGCAAAGGCAACAATCAGCCTCAATGGATGGTCTTACCCAAGATGGGGAGTTGTGCAAAATGGTGAAACCGCCAAATCTGTAGCCCATCAGTTTCAGGTTCGCCTTGAGCCCGAAGGGTTCTCCCAAATATCCTTGTGGTTTCAAAAAGCTATCAACCATGCTTGGGGTCTTTTTGAAAGCAACACCGTATTCGTCAGCATGGAATATTTTTGGACCACTGAGTCCACTGCTTTATTGAAAGCCCCTGACTGAGAGGGAGAACAACCTTTACAATGCGATCGTTACATCGTTATATGTTTACATCGCGGGCATTACAGCGCAAGAATGGTATGATTTACTATTCTAACACCTTCCACAGGATGTTTAATGTTCATTCCTGCATGGTTTTCATTTTGTAACACCTTGTTGGATAATTCCCAAGCTGGCGATATCTTGTCTGCACAGTGCGAATTCTCACCTTAGTTGTGCTGGTGATGTGTGGCGCGGCACCCAGGTTACCCACAGGTAAATGCCAATGATCACATTTTCGATGGTTCCAATGGAACATCCTCTGAGCGCTTCAGTACCATGGGCTAGGGTAGGGGCAAGTTTTGCAGTGATGACCTGTACCAAGGGTTGATGAGAAGGGCCACTTAATGAATTCCTTAGTGTGCTGCAAATGTGCCTCTGGTATCAAAAATGAATTCAGGTATTTGTATTCAAGTACCGATTCCAGCACATTGTCGTTAAAGCTGTAAGCAGGCGCTAAAGGACCTTCCTTTACTGATGGTCATTGTTTTAGGTCGAGCCCAGGCAAGCTGCATGCATTGTCTGCAAGACCTGTTGTTATCACCTCTATTGGCTTTTGGCATGCCCATGAATTGCCATTTGTTCATTGTTGTGCCATTTAGAAATACAGGGTTTTTATTGGTGCATTGGGTCTGATTCTCCCGCCTTTGCGTGCTTGGGTCAAGCCTCGGCGATTTCACTCATTGTTTGCTTGCATTGGCCATCCAATACGTCCACGGTTCCTCCTGGTCATCCTGATCTGCCTTTTTTTTGTAGGCTATCAACATTGTTTTAGGCTTTCAGGCCTTTTCACAGAACAATGCTCTATTCCTCACCTACAAAGTGGCAATTTCTGTCCGGTAGCTGTTGAGCTATGCCAATAGCTCTAACTCAAAATATTTTGAGTCCTATTAAATTTCTAATGCTTGTTATTTTTTTTAGGTTAACTTCTAAAACGTGTCTCTGAGAACTTCACACTGGACTTTATTAGCGTCTGGAGACCTACCGTGGTGTAGCTTGTTTTTTTTTTATGTGATGCAATTTTGTATAGCGTGAACATTACCCAAAGATGTCAGAGCGCTTTACATAAGAACCAGTTGCGATACATAAGGACTTAGAATTACTTGAGTTACATAAAAGATACAAACAGAAATAATTGCAAATGTACAAGTTGAGGAGTCACACAAGGAAGAGATACAAACAGAAATTTTTTTTGCAAATGTACAAGTTGTAAAGTCACTCAAGGAAGAGATACAAAGGGATAAACTCTAACAATCACATAGGAATGATAGAGAGTACAAAGGTCTACTACATATACTAGTGGTTAGAGTTATCTCTATATACATATACAAATAGTAGATTTTCTCAGGTCAAGACCCAAAAAACCAGGAGAGCAGAGTTCCATTAAGTGGCTGCTACAAACAGTGTCTCCTTGTCGCCTCCTCCTCACAGGGGGCCAGCGGGGGTCCCATTAATGTCCACAGGCTCCTCCGACCGGGTAGTTTTGCCAGATATAAATTGAAAAGGAACCGTGGTTGGTATATATTTTTGCCAAAAGAATTGTTCTGGTCCGAAGCCTGATCCGTATCCATGTGTTGGAATACAAAAGCTGTCTGGAGTTTAAAAGTGCAGGGGCCAGAGTCTGTTACGCTGGACCGTGTCAAAAGCGAACTGAAAGTCCAGGTGTAGATTCTTGCGCTGATTCCTTGCCTTATCAGTTAATACAGAAAGCATTAATATAATGGTTGACATTCCTGTGTCCTTAATAAATCCAGTTTGGCTTGCAGGGACAGAGGAGTTTTCCTCTGCCCTCTTGGTGAGCTTAGCCAGAGGCACTGATACAAAATATTTTGCCTCCCCGTCCAACAAGGCAATCAGTCTATAGTTCGTTGGCAAAGACATGTTCCAAGTTTTGTAAATTGGGTTTATTATCGAGCCCGCCAACTGTCGGGATCACCTGATGGAAAAGAGTATGATTGAGGAGCTGGGACAAGTGCTTTTCCAGTACTGTGGATTTTCTTCAAAAATGGCTTTTGGTAGCCATTAGGGCCAGAAGCCCCTTCTCGTCGCCTGGCTATGCTTTTGTTTCTGCTTCTGGAGAGATAGGGGCAGATTTACAAGCCCCTTGTACCATTTTTGCGTCACTTTTCCCATGTTAATAGTGACATCAAAGTGGAGCAAGGGGCTTGTACATCTGCCCCATAGTTTCTTGAGCCGAAGAGAGTATGTTTGTGTCTCCCTTTGTCTGATTTTAGTAGCGGCGCCTTGGCGACGCCAAACATTCCTTGCAGGTAGACCGCCCACACTTCTTCGGCTATGTTTGATGGCGCTGGTGACGGTCCAAGTCCCACTGCGTTGTTCAGGAGTCTCCAGAACTCACTTGCATTTTTCCTTCTTGTGGCTTCCAACAATTTTTGCCAGTACATGTCTCTTTTTTTAAATAATTCTCCCATGTTGCTTTTTTATATGAGCTTCTCAGCTCACTTAAGCTGGTCATCTGAGCCAGTGTAGTGTGCTTGCTGAGGGAAATCCTCAGGGCATGGTTTAGCTTCTTTCTCTATTGATGGTTTCTTGGAGTGGACCTTTGGGTGGAGATTTGTGTCTTTATGGCTGAGTGCTTTTATAGTCAAAAGTGCAGCAGGGAATTGGGTCCATTGTGCTGCAGGGTCTTTGTTAACCATAATGATGTGCTCCCATAGAGATCTTGCACCGGCTTCACTAAGGGCAATTGAGCGTGCTCTCCCCTTAAGCTTCCTATAGTTAATGGTGGTAACTGCCCCTATTTCTGCTGGGGAACATCCTTTACGACGCGGATGTTACCCCGCAGTACCTTTACAACACGTATTTTAGAACGCAAGTCGTAACTACGACTTGCGCTGGAGGGCGCTAAAGGACAAGGAATAGTAGATTTACTATTCCAACACCTTCCCTACTGTACGTAGGCTGGTGTTGGAATAGTAAATTAAACTATTACTAAGTCCGCACCCCTACAGCGCAAGTCGTGGTAACGACTTGCGTTGTAAAATATGCGTTGTAACGGTACGCGTGGTCATACCACGCGTCGTAACAACGTACATCCATTTCTGCCATTTATCACCAGTGTTTTAAAGCACTCTCAGGTTATGTTAAACCAGCATTAGTAACATCCATTCAAATAAATGAAAACAGAGTTCTCACAAACATGTTATTTTCCTACTTAGAAATGGGCCAAGCCTTTGTTTGTGTATTACTAAATGTAAAGTTCACAATCAGCGTGCATTCGATAAGAACCCAGCTGGGAAATGTTGACATTTCTCAAAATGCTTCCCCCAATCACATCAGGTTTCTCTCGTACATAACAAGTAACACTCCATGTAAGATGTCGGACTGCAGATAGGATTCAACCATGCTCTTGGTGCAATAGTCTGATAACATACACTTGGCACTAACCCTTGCTACCCATGATGCTGCAAACACTTTGCCTGTGCTTAATTTGTAAAAATGAAGTGCCAGGGTCCAAGGCACTTCATGGGAGTCCACTCCAGTGGGCACCACCAACAGCCCTGCCCCTGCTGCAGAATGCCAGTATCTGCATTACCTGTGTGCCAGATTTCTCACTTTTAAATAAACACTGCACTGATAAATTTAGCAGAAGATTAGACACACAACGGCACCAGGTGCTGTCATTCCATGATAGGTGCCGGTGTTTAGAAATAAGTGCTGGTGCTGAGCACCGGACAACACAGGCACAAATTAAGCACTGCACTTTGCCCATTTTGCAGGTCTGGCAGCAGATTGCAGACCCAAGGTACATGACACTCATGTTGCTGTCTGAACAGGACCAACTCTCAGCTCCCTCGTAGCGCCTTCAGCAGTGCGCCAAAAGGGAACTCGCACTTGGGCTAACATAAAAAGCTACTTCCAGTCAAATGTAAAATGTGATATGCGTCCAAAAAATACAGTTAACACCAACTGTCAATCAATATCCTAACACACATTATGCATGAGCAGGTTTCGAACAGGGCCAGGACCTGTTCAGCCTTGCACCTCAAAGGTCATACAGTTGTAACAGGACCTTTTCAGCCTCAAGCCTCAAAGGTCATACAATTGTAACAAGACCTTTTCAGCCTTGCACCTCAAAGGTCATACAGTTGTAACAGGACCTTTGTCAGCCTCACACCTCAAAGGTCATACAATTATAACAGGACCTGCTCAGCCTCATGCCTCAAAGGTCATACAAATGTAACAGGCCCTTGTTAGCCTCGCTCCTCAAAGGTCATACAATTGTAACAGGCCTCAAAGTTCATACAATTGTAACAGGACCTATTCAGCCTCGTGCCTCAAAGGTCATACAATTGTAACAGGCCTCCTCAAAGGTCATACAATTGTAACAGGATCTATTCGGCCTCGCACCTCAACGGTCATACAGTTGTAACAGGACCTTTTCAGCCTTGCACTTCAAAGGTCATATAGCTGTAACAGGACCTATTCAGCCTTGCGCCTCACAAGTCATGCAATTGTAACAGGCATCAAATGACATACAATTGTAATAGGACCTATTCAGACTCGCACCTCAAATGTCATACAATTGTAACAGGACCTATTCAGCTTCATACCTGAATGGTCATACAATTGTAACAGAACCTATTCAAGCTCGCACGTCAAAAGTCATACAATTGTATCAAGACCTTTTTCAGCCTTGCACCTCAAAGGTCATACAACTGTTAGAGGCCTCAAGGGTCATACAATTGTAACAGGCCTCAAAGATTATACAATTGTAACAGGCCTCAAAGGACATACAGTTGTAACAGGACCTTTTCAGCCTCACACCTCAAAGGTCAAACAATTGGTACAGGCCTCAACAGGTCATACAATTGTAACAGGCCTCAAAGGTCAAACAGTTGAAACAGGACCTTTTCAACCTCACACCTCAAAGGTCATACAATTGTAACAAAACCTTTTCAGCCTTGCACCTCAAACATCATACAATTGTAACAGGCCTCAAAGTTCATACTATTGTAACAGGAACTATTCAGCCTCGCACCTCAAAGGTCATACAGTTGTAACAGGACCTTTGTCCGCCTTACACCTCAAAGGTCATACAATTGTTACAGGCCTGAAAGGTCATATCATTGTAACAGGACCTATTCAGCCTCGCACCTCAAAGGTCAAACAATTGTAACAGGAGCTTCTCAGCCTCGCGCCTCAAAGGCCATACAATTGTAACAGACCCTTTTTAGCCTTGCACCTCAAAGGTCATACAATTGTACAAGGCCCTATTCTGTCTCATGCCTCAAAGGTCATACAATTGGAACAGGCACTATTCACCTCTCACCTCAAAGGTCATAAAGTTGTAACAGGACCTTTTCAGCCTCACACCTCAAAGGTCATACAATTGTAACAGGCCTCAAAGGTCATACAATTGTAACAGGACCTTTTCAGCCTCACACCTCAAAGGTCATACAATTGTTAAAGGCCTCAAAGGTCAAACAATTGTAACAGGATCTATTCGGCCTCGCACCTCAAAGGTCATACAATTGTTAAAGGCCTCAAAGGTCATACAATTATAACAGGACCTTTTCAGCCTCACACCTCAAAGGTCATACAATTGTTAAAGGCCTCGAAGGTCAAACAATTGTAACAGGCCTCAAAGGTCATACAGTTGTAACAGGACCTTTGTCAGCCTCACACATCAAAGGTCATACAATTGTTACAGGCCTCAAAGGTCATACAATTGTAAGAGGAACTATTCAGCCTCTCAACTCAAAGGTCATACAATTAATGTATTATTTATTAGCACATGTAACTCAGGAAAACGAGTGAAACAAAACAAATATTAACTGATAGGCAGGAGTAACGGTGTCTTTACACGTGGCCGGATTCAGTGTAAGGATTTTCAGAGTGTTAAAAAATTCGACTTTTTGCCATTGGATCTTCCCCCCATTGAATGGCAATCAAGCCATTTATAAGGCATTTTATTGCAATCTGCCTCCTCCTTGTGGTCTCTTGTGATAGTACCCCTAATAGCACTGCACATGGAAGTTACTGGTGTCCTTAAATGTTTTTGATATGGTCCAAAAATAATTCGTCAGTTGCTTCTAAAGCTATGGATTGACAGTGCTGTGCTCATCTCACTGCCAGCTGTGAGATCTGCAGAACGGGGAAATTGCAGTGCTGGCAACCACTTGCTCGCATTAGCCTCCATTAAAATGCCTCATAAAATTCCAACAGGCAAATTTGGACGAGTTTCAGGATTATGAGTTTCAGAGTAAATTCCTACAGCCGGATTTGTCTCCCAATACATTTCAGCAGGTTACATTTGGTCACATTTAGCAGGTAAGAAATGCCCGGTAAATAAAATGACATCTCCAGGTTATCGTCTTTTAAAAAATAACACACAAATACAGAGATAATCTTAGAAATATAAGGGCCTCGCGTGCTCATCTTGCAGAGCTGCTTTCCTCCCAGGTCACGGTAAAGTGCGGACTAATGTGGACACAGGTAATTGAATTGGACAGGAATGTCCTATTTTCAAGTGCAATCACCTTGGCATCTCTCCAGGAATGAACAATCGAGAGCCGTGCAACTTTCAAATGAAGCTATTATGTAGATATAATTGCGTAGAGATAGACCCTCTGAGGCTGTAACACTTAAGAGCTTCTAATTGCTGCTATGAGGGTGGGGGCACAGCAGCCGGTCACAGAAGCTGCACCAGGAGGCACAGGGCAGCCGCTGAACACTATTCCACATCCGACTGTTACTGTAAAATACATTTTCTCTCCATCTTCATGGGGTTTGTAGTTTTATCGAGTGGTAGCAGGCCCTAACAGCCATCTGAGTGCGTGATAATATTTTTGTATGGAGAATCATATTCAAAGGTACACACGATTGAAGCAAATTTGATGTAACTGTAGTGTTGTGGACCCTGGACCCTCATGCTACTAAAAATATTGGACACGGACACCAGGTTCTGCTTAGTTAACCGGCCACAAGCACATGCACCTGGGCCCTTTAATTTGCAGGGTCGTGTCACTCGTGACACCTGTGGTGGATGGGTGTGGGGGGCAAGTGTGTCCAGTGTCCAGCCCTTTAGGGAGTGGCTCGCAAACTAAGTGTCGGCTGAGACACTAGAGTGCGTCCAGTACGACACTACATTCCTCCCAAACTTTATTAAAACAAAACAAAGTCCAACCCATGGAAAGGAGCAATCCACATAAGACACGACTAAGGGGCATATTACCAACGATTAGCGATATTTATCGCTACCTAGGCTTAGCAACGAATTTTTTATCACCAAGCATCGCCGGAAAATATCGCTGAGATAATGTGCTATTACCAACGTTTATCTCCAAAGCGATAAATTTTCCAGCGATAGCGTGAATATCGCTGAGAATACAGTGATATTCACGCATTACGGACAAAATGCTCTTAGCCATGTTATCCACCTCCCATTGGATAACATGGCTAAGAACTGGTCTGAGCAGGCGTTCGTTTTTGGAGATATTCGCGCTTAGCGGGAATATTTCCAATGAAACGCCTGCCTTGTTAATAGGCGATAGCGACGTTATCGACTGCTTTCAGTCGCTAACGGGTTGGGTACGCCCACTTTGCATGTCATTAGCGATAAACATCGCTGACATGCAAAGCGGGCCCCAAACCGCTCGCTATCGCCTAAAAGCTGTCGCTAACATCAGTTAGCGACAGCTTGCTAATAGGCGATAGAATTATTGCCGCTTAGCGGCCGAAAACGGCCGCTAAATCGGCGATAATTGTCTATTGCCCCCCTTGGTAATATGCCCCTTAGTCTTTTAGTCTTCGGAGGCGGTCGGCAGGACAACGGTGGACAAGTGCAGCTGGGAGCACCCAGGCATCTCGGCACATGTCCTTAATTTAACCAGCTACTGCTGGGCATGAATGATATGTCGACAGAGTACGGATTCTTTGGCAGCCTGTCGGTAGGATCAGTATCCACTGTTGGTTGGACCTGCGTGCTCTGGCAGTGACGCTGTTTTCTGTCAAACAACTTAACATGGCGCATCAGGAGCGTCGGTGGACTCCCTCCACAGAGTCTTCTCTTGAGGCATCTGGGCACTACCATGATAAGACTTGCCAGGGGCACCTCAGCCTCCTGGTGCTTTGCAGGTACCAGGCTCCACTCTGGTGACAAGTTGCTCCTTGGCTGGATTGGGTGATGCACATGGCAATGATTTTGTGGACCTGGACTACAGGTGGTGATGATTCGATGGGAGTGAGGATGAGTGGAGGGACTTCGCAGCTACATAATTCTGTGTCTTAGCTGAGGCTGTTCTTCACCCCTGGTATCTGCGGACACGAGCTGGGATGCTGTCTGACTTAGACCGCAGATGCTCGAGAATTGACGGTCGCACTATGAATCGTTGGGGAGATGCGCGGTTCACGCTTGCTGCGGCTTATTTTTGGTTCTCCAATTGAGCTGTCTCCCGGGACAACGCTCCACCTTGGTGGCTGTCTTGTGTGTGCGGGTGCACTCTTGTCTTGTGGTACGAGTCCTCGTTCCTCTCCCCTTGTTGGTCTTTCCAGTGCACCTGTGTTTGACCAGTTCTTCAGGGTGACAGGATTGTCACTCTTCTCTTCCCTCCTCATGTGGCATCATGCCACATTCTCTTCTCTGTGTTGGGGTGGTGGTACCTTGCCACTTGGGGACGTGCGGCTCTCCTCCTACCCGTAATGAACCGATGTACGACGCAGTCTTATGGGAGTGTCGGGGGCACTCCCTTGATTGTCTCTGGCCCACTGCGGGCGGTACAGGTGCAGTGGAGATGTAGAGGCTCTCCCTCCTGCATTTGGGCCACGCTAGACCTTTAACCCCTTCTCCTCTATGGGGGAACGCTGGTGGCGCTTGGCATTGCGCCTAGTCTCTATTGTGGGTGCCTGTAAAGCAAACTGCTTCCGGTGCAGCAGGTAGCCGGGTCTGGTGGAGGTTGGTGCTTCTCTTCTGCCTTACTGGGGAAAGGGCTCCTGTAGTGCAGCAGATATGTGGGTCTGGTCACTTTTGTGGCTGGCCCCTGGCAGCATGCAGGGTCATCAGAGGACCCGCAGGGGGTGGACAGCCTGCTTTCTCCAGTTTTTCCCTTCCCCGGGGTTGCACTCTGTGCACTGCCCGCATGTCTCCTCTCTTGTACTGGTGCTCCTAGAAGAAATGCCAGTCATCTTAGGGATTGTGGTGGACACACTTGGCATACTGATCCCTCTGGTTGGATGGCAGCTGGCCTTCACCACCACTGCACATCCCTGGCACATGATGGTTACTGTGAGCTCTTGCTAGCCGCTAGCCACATCTGGCAAGTGAATGTGAAACACGGGCAAGTCGTACAGAATTTCTCCTTGCAGGGCCATAGGATAAGTGATTACTGAATAAAATGACCAGGTAATATTTGGAGAAAAAAACACATGTTCTTTAAAAAGAAATCTAAGTGGTTGCCACAAAAATAGCTGTTCACGAACAATTAGGAGCTTTTTTTTCGGGGGTGGAAGGCTGTTTATGCAAATGAAAAACAGGTATGTGGCATCACCATGTGTACATTTAAAAAACATGTCCAGCTGGTGTTTAAGGACAAATAACCTAATTTAGAGAAAATGAACATGTAGCACAGGGGCGTTATTAACACCCCCACCCTCCACCTAAGCAGCTTGAGTGGGGCAGGGGTGTCAAAGGTCAATTCTGTGCACCACGAAGCATTTACATTGTGATTTTTGGTTCATTTAACTCTGATTGGAGACTGGTCGCCAAGCAGCTCATGAAACGACCTCTTTCAGTCCTAGGAACGGAGCGAGGGAGGGGTGGAGGGAAGAAGAAACATTAGAAGAAGAATGGAAAGAGAGTGGAAGAATGAATGGATTAATGCAGTGTGGATGGATGTAGACGACGTTAGTGGGAGGATGGGGAGAAGTTTAGAAAGAGAGGGATGGATGGATGAATTATGCAGAGATGGGTGGCTGGGGAGGAAGAGAGAAGAAGGAATGGATGGATGCAAGGATGAATGGATGTAGCGGGCGGTAGAGAGATGAAGGAGAGAAGTATGGAAAGAGAGGGATGAATGGGTGAATTATGCAGACATGGGTGGCTGGGGAGGAGGCTGGATTGAGAGATGGACAGATGGAGAAAAGGGTGGATGGTAGATGGATGGAGAAAGGATGGAAGTATGAATAAAAAGACGAAGATGGAAAAAGAAAGGAGGTAATCTGGACAGATGGATAGCGAGAAGGAAGGATGGATAGTAGACAAAAAGAAAGGAAGATAGACGGGATGGAAAGAAGGAAGGATGGATGCAAATTAGTGCGGAGAGAAAGAAGGATGAGTGGATGGAAAATACAGAGATGGATGAATGGATAGGTGGATGGATCAGTAGTTGGATGGATGGAAAAAGGTATAGCACGGATGAAAAAGGGGAAGGAAAGCAAGATGAAAAAAGAAAGCAGGATGGAGAGACGTGATGAAAGAAATGTAAGAATTTCAAATTTCCCTCAGCTGGGACCATCTGCTGAACAGCTGCAGCATTCGCTTGCCTCACCCCTTCGCTCACAGCTGTTTAGCAAATGGCTCAAAGTGGGGTGTTTTTTATTTTTCTGGCTACTCCCTTGATGTAGGCAAAGCTGTTTGTATCTGAAGGACATGGCAAGCTTACACATTCAAAGTTGATGCTTGTGATATCATTAATGGTGAAGTAGGGACCTTTACTGACAGCCACTGTTATTTCCTTGATGCCAGAAAGCACTTTTTCCTTTGGATGTTATTTTAACTGCTTATATGGAAGTGATCCTTTGTCGATAGCAGGGGTCTCCAAAGTAGGCCCTGCAAGATTTTTAAGATAACTACATGTATCTAAATGGGGATATGCTAAAAATCTGCCATGGACCAGCCCTTCACGACCGACATTGGAGAACCCAGGTCTATATTGGACCTGCCTAGATACAATCATTTGTCTTCACTACTGCTTTATGAGGCCTGGGCTTGTTAGACGGACATAAAAAAAACATGTGGGCTATCTGAACGTCTCAGGAGGCCTTTGCTACTTAAGCAGTAGCTCTGGTGTCTGTGTCTGCAGGCTCTATCTTACCCGGAGAGATATCTCGGCTGTCTGGGGCAGAGAACTATCTGCAGTATACTATCTGCGACCAGAGACTGTAACATCTTTATAACTTTCCGCTTCCACGTAGATTCTCTGGGCATTAGATAAGACTGCAAATGTATTTGGAAGGTGCAGAATGGGAAAATGTATAAAAAAGCAGTAGAAGGTAGAAGTGAAGAAGGGATTTGTATAGAATTTGTAAAATGACAAGTGATGTCCAATTTCATGCTCAGAATATTGCATGTAAATCCTATGATTATCAACAAATGTGTGGTAACTTTGTGCAGAGAATGCAACCGTTTCAGATCATGTTTATCTTGTTTTTGTGTAGGGGACCCTCTCTCACCCTCCTCCCCCCACCCTCCCCACCCACTACCCATGTAGAGTTTTGCTCGCACATGCGCTGTATCCTCGAGGGCATCTTACGTTTTTGCATGAATTGACTATTGGGAACGTGTGAAGCCAAAAGTATTTTGTTGCTAGTCGCCCATGCAAAGGAGGAAACTCCCGCTTTGCTCAGGCACAAGCAGTGCCCCTATGTAATGCCAACCACAAGGTGCAGCACAGACAACTCTAGCCCCTTATGTTATTATACATTGTCCAGTAGCTTAATAGAGGCCCAAACCCTGCTGGTACTCTAGTGGCAATGGTCATCATCCCTGCCCATGTCTTGTTCTCCTTCTGTTCAGAGTTCGTAGGAGCCCCTCATCCAACCCCCCCCCCAACACCCTTGGAAGTTTTGATCCTGCTCATCCTTGGATCCCACTGTTCCCTTTAATAGGAGCCCCTTCCCCAAAACCCTTGGAATTTCTGATCCTTCTCATCCTCTGATCCCACATTTCAGTATGATCGGAAACCCCTCCCCCGACACCCTTGGAATGTCTGATCCCGCTCATCCTCGGATCCCACCTTCCTGTTCGATAGGAGACCCCTCCCCCAACACCCTTGGAAGCTCTGATCCTTCTCGTCCTCTGATCCCGCCTTTCTTTTCGATAGGAGACCCCTCCCCCAACACTCTTGGAAGCTCTGATCCTTCTCATCCTTTGATCCTACCTTTTTTGTTTTCCAGGAAGAACACAGACAGCTGAACAACATGCTGGGCTTCCAGGTGTACTCCATGCTGTGTGTGCCCGTCATCAGCAGGGCCACCACGCAGGTGGTAGCGCTGGCCTGTGCCTTCAACAAGGAGGGAGGACAGTAAGTGAGTTCTTTATTCTCTCTGCACTGCTCACCCCAGGGTCTGTACTGCTGGCTGCACAAAGCACATAGGACTAGGCCTTATGTTAAAGGAAACATCCAGTGCTTGATGTCACAATATGTCTCAAAACCCCCCAGGCATCACCTCACAAAGCAGCCTTCGAGAATGTCCGTGGTATCATCACACACAGCAGCCTTCCAGAGTGTCTGCGGCACCATCACACAGAGCAGCCTTCTAGATTGTCTGTGGCACCATCACGCAAAGCAGCCCTCTAGAATGTCTGTGGAATCATCACACACAGCAGCCTTCCAGAGTGTCTGCGGCACCATCACACAAAGCAGGCTTCTAGAATATCTGTGGCACCATCACACAAAGCGGCCTTCTAGAATGCCTCTGAAATCATCACACAAAGCAGCCTTCTAGCGAGTCTGTGGCACATCACAAAAAGCAGCCTTCTAGAGTGTCTGCGGCCTCATCACACAAAGCAGCATTCTAGAGTGTCCGCGGCGCCATCACACAGAGCAGGCTTCTAGAGAGTCTGCAGCACTTCACACAGAGCAGCTTCTAGAATGTCCTTGGCATCATCACACAAAGCAGCTTTCTAGATTGTCTGCGGCACCATCACACAAAGCAGCCTTTTGTAGTCTCTGCGGCATCATCACACAAAGCAGCCTTCTAGAGTGTCCGCGCCATCATCACACAGAGCAGCCTTCTAATGGATCTGCAGCATCATCACACAAAGCAGCCTTCTAGAGTATCCACAGCATCATCACACAAAGCAGCCTTCTAGAGTACCCTCGGCACATCACACAGAGCAGTCTTCTAGATTGTCCGCAGCATCATCACACAAAGCAGCCTTTTAGAATGTCCGTGGCATCATCACACAAAGCAGCATTCTAGAATGTCCGTGGCATCATCACACAAAGCAGACTTCTAGAGAGTCTGTGGCACGTCACACAGAGCAGCATTCTAGAAAGTCTGTGGCACCATCACACAAAGCAGCCTTCTGGAGTGTCTGCGGCATCATCACACAAAGCAGCCTTCTAGAGTATCCACAGCATCATCACACAAAGAAGCCTTCTGGAGTGTCAGCGGCACATCACAAAAAGCAGCCTTCTAGAGTGTCCGCTGCATCATCACACAGAGCAGACTTCTAGAGAGTCTGCAGCACTTCACACAGAGCAGCTTCTAGAATGTCCTTGGCATCATCACACAAAGCAGCCTTCTAGATTGTCTGTGGCACCATCACACAAAGCAGCCTTCTGGAGTGTCTGCGGCATCATCACACAAAGCAGCCTTCTAGAGTATCCACAGCATCATCATACAAAGCAGCCTTCTGGAGTGTCTGCGGCATCATCACACAAAGCAGCCTTCTAGAGTATCCACAGCATCATCACACAAAGTAGCCTTCTAGAGTATCCTTGGCACATCACACAGAGCAGCCTTCTAGAAAGTCTGCAGCATCATCACAGTGCAGCCTTGTAGAATGTCCATAGCATCATCACACAAAGCAGCCTTCTAGAATGTCCACAGCATCACATCACACAAAGCAGCCTTCTAGAAAGTCCCCAGCATCATCACATAAAGCAGCCTTTTAGAGTTTCCCCTTCACATCACACAGAGCAGCCTTCTAGAGTATCCTTGGCACATCACACAGAGCAGCCTTCTAGAAAGTCTGCAGCATCATCACAGAGCAGCCTTGTAGAATGTCCACAGCATCATCACACAAAGCAGCCTTCTAGAATGTCCCCGGCACATCACACAAAGCAGCCTTCTAGAATGTCCACAGCATCATCACACAAAGCAGCCTTCTAGAGTATCTCCGGCACATCACACAGAGCAGCCTTCTAGAATGTCTGTAGCATCATCACACAAAGCAGCCTTCTAGAGTATCCGCAGCGTCATCACACAAAGCAACCTTATAGAGTGTCTGCGACACCATCACACAGAGCAGCATTCTAGAAAATCTGCTGAATCATCACTCAGTGCAGCCGTATAGAGTGTCTGCAGCATCGTCACATATAGCAGCCTTCTAGAGTGTCTGCTGCACATCACACAGAGCAGCCTTCTAGAATGTCAGTAGCATCATCACATATAGCAGCCTTCTCGAGTGTCTGTGGCAAATCACACAGAGCAGCCTTCTAGAGTGTCCGCGGCATCATCACACAAAGCAGCCTTCTAAAATGTCTGTGGCATCATCACACAAAGCAGCCTTCTAGAGTGTCTGCGGCATCATCACACAAAGTAGCCTTCTAGAGTATCCCTGGCACATGCACAGAGGAGCCTTCTAGAATGTCTGTAGCATCATCACACAAAGCAGCCTCTAGAGTGTCCGCGGTATCATCACACAAAGCAGCCTTCTAGATTGTCTGCGGCATCATCACACAAAGCAGCATTCTAGAGTGTCTGCGGCAAATCACACAGAGCAGCCTTCTAGAATGTCTGTAGCATCATCACACAAAGCAGCCTTCTAGAATGTCTGCTGCATCATGACACAAAGCAGCATTCGATACTATCGCAGCATCCGCAGCCTTCTAGAGTATCCACAGCATAATGACACAAAGCAGCCTTCTAGAGTATCCACAGCATCATGACACAAAGAAGCCTTCTAGAGTATCCACAGCATCATGACACAAAGCAGCCTTCTAGAGTATCCACAGCATCATGACACAAAGCAGTCTTCTAGAGTATCCCCGGCACATCATACAGAGCATCCTTCTAGAATGTCTGCGGCATCATCAAACAACGCAGCCTTCTAGAGGGTCTGTGGCATCATCACACAAAGCAGCCTCCTAGAGTGTCTGCGGCACCATCACACAAAGCAGCCTTCTAGAGTGTTTGCGGTACCATCACACAAAGCAGCCTTCTAGATTGTCTGCGGCACATCACAAAAAACAGCCTTCTAGAGTGTCTGCAGCACCATCACACAAAGCAGCCTTCTAGAGTGTCGCAGCATCATCACACAATGCAGCCTTCTAGAGTGTCCGCGGCATCATCACACAAAGCAGCCTTCTAGATTGTCTGCTGCATCATCACACAAAGCAGCATTCTAGAGTGTCTGTGACAAATCACACAGAGCAGCCTTCTAGAATGTCTGTAGCATCATCACACAAAGCAGCCTTCTAGAATGTCCACGGCATCATCACACAATGCAGCTTTTTAGAATGTTTGCTGCATCATGACACAAAGCTGCCTTCTATACTATCCGCAGCATCCTGACACAAAGCAGCCTTCTAGAGTATCCACAGCATCATGACACAAAGCAGCCTTCTAGAGTATCCACAGCATCATGACACAAAGCAGTCTTCTAGAGTGTCCGTGGAATCATCACACAAAGCAGCCTTATCGATTTTCTGCGGCATCATCACACAAAGCAGCCTTCTAGAGTGTCCGTGGCATCATCACACAAAGCAGCCTTCTAGATTTTCTGCGGCATCATCACACAAAGGAGCATTCTAGATTGTCTGCGGCATCACCACACAAAGCAGCATTCTAGAGTGTCTGTGGCATCATCACACAATGCAGGCTTCTAGAGTGTCTGCGGCATCATCACACAAAGCAGCCTTCTAGATTGTCCGTGGCATCACACAAAGCAGTCTTCTAGAATGTCCGCGTCATCATCACACAAAGCAGCCTTCTAGAGTATCCATTGCATCATCACACAAAGCAGCCTTATAGACTATCTGCAACATCATCACACAAAGCAACCTTCTAGAGTGTCCGCAGCATCATCACACAAAGCAGCCTTCTAGATTGTCTGCGGCATCATCACACAAAGCAGCCTTCTAGAGTGTCCGCGACATCATCACTCAAAGCAGCATTCTAGAGTGTCTGCGGCAAATCACACAGAGCAGCCTTCTAAAATGTCTGTAGCATCATCACACAAAGCAGCCTTCTAGAATGTCTCCGGCATCATCACACAATGCAACCTTTTAGAATGTTTGCTGCATCATGACACAAAGCAGCCTTCTATACTATCCGCAGCATCCGCAGCCTTCTAGAGTATCCACAGCATCATGACACAAAGCAGCCTTCTAGAGTATCTCCGGCACATCATACAGAGCATCCTTCTAGAATGTCTGCGGCATCATCAAACAACGCAGCCTTCTAGAGTGTCTGTGGCATCATCACACAAAGCAGCCTCCTAGAGTGTCTGCGGCACATCACAAAAAGCAGCCTTCTAGAGTGTCTGCGGCCTCATCACACAAAGCAGCATTCTAGAGTGTCCGCAGCATCATCACACAGAGCAGGCTTCTAGAGAGTCTGCAGCACTTCACACAGAGCAGCTTCTAGAATGTCCTTGGCATCATCACACCAAGCAGCTTTCTAGATTGTCTGCGGCACCATCACACAAAGCAGCCTTCTAGAATGTCCAAGGCATCATCACACAAAGCAGCATTCAGGAATGTCCGTGGCATCATCACACAAAGCAGACTTCTAGAGAGTCTGTGGCACGTCACACAGAGCAGCATTCTAGAAAGTCTGTGGCATCATCACACAAAGCAGCCTTCCAGAGTATCCACAGCATCATCACACAAAGCAGCCTTCTGGAGTGTCTGCGGCATCATCACACAAAGAAGCCTTCTGGAGTGTCTGCGGCACATCACAAAAAGCAGCCTTCTAGAGTGTCCGCGGCATCATCACTTAATGCAGCCTTCTAGAGTGTCCACGGCATCATCACACAAAGCAGCCTTCTAGATTGTCTGCGGCATCATCACACAAAGCAGCATTCTAGAGTGTCTGCGGCAAATCACACAGAGCAGCCTTCTAGAATGTCTGTAGCATCATCACACAAAGCAGCCTTCTAGAATGTCCACGGCATTATCACACAATGCAGCCTTCTAGAGTATCCACAGCATCATGACACAAAGCAGCCTTCTAGAGTATCCACAGCATCATGACACAAAGCAGCCTTCTAGAGTATCCCCGGCACATCACACAGAGCAGCCTTCTAGAATGTCTGCGGCATCATCAAACAAACCAGCCTTCTAGAGTGTCTGTGGCATCATCACACAAAGCAGCCTCCTAGAGTGTCTGCGGCACCATCACACAAAGCAGCCTTCTAGAGTGTTTGCGGCACCATCACTCAAAGCAGCCTTCTAGATTGTCTTCGGCACATCACAAAAACAGCCTTCTAGAGTGTCTGCAGCACCATCACACAAAGCAGCCTTCTAGAGTGTCCGTGGCATCATCACACAATGCAGCCTTCTAGAGTGTCCGTGGCATCATCACACAAAGCAGCCTTCTAGATTTTCTGCGGCATCATCACACAAAGAGGCATTCTAGATTGTCTGCGGCATCATCACACAAAGCAGCATTCTAGAGTGTCTGTGGCATCATCACACAATGCAGCCTTCTAGAGTGTCCGTGGCATCACACAAAGCAGTCTTCTAGAATGTCCGCGTCATCATCACACAAAGCAGCCTTCTAGCGTATCCACTGCATCATCACACAAAGCAGCCTTCTAGAGTATCTGCAACATCATCACACAAAGCAGCCTTCTAGAGTATCCTCTGCACATCACACAGAGCAGACTTCTAGAGTATCTCCGGCACATCACACAGAGCAGACTTCTAGAGTGTCCACGGCATCATCACACAAAGAAGCCTTCTAGAGTTTCCGCGGCATCATCACACAAAGAAACCTCGTAGAGTGTCCGCAGCATCATCACACAAAGAAGCCTTCTAGAGTTTCCGCGGCATCATCACACAAAGAAACCTCGTAGAGTGTCCGCAGCATCATCACACAAAATAGCCTTCTAGAGTGTTTGCAGCATAATTACACAAAGCAGCCTTCTAGATTGTCTTCGGCACATCACAAAAACAGCCTTCTAGAGTGTCTGCAGCACCATCACACAAAGCAGCCTTCTAGAGTGTCCGTGGCATCATCACACAATGCAGCCTTCTAGAGTGTCCGTGGCATCATCACACAAAGCAGCCTTCTAGATTTTCTGCGGCATCATCACACAAAGAGGCATTCTAGATTGTCTGCGGCATCATCACACAAAGCAGCATTCTAGAGTGTCTGCGGCATCATCACACAATGCAGCCTTCTAGAGTGTCCGTGGCATCACACAAAGCAGTCTTCTAGAATGTCCGCGTCATCATCACACAAAGCAGCCTTCTAGCGTATCCACTGCATCATCACACAAAGCAGCCTTCTAGAGTATCTGCAACATCATCACACAAAGCAGCCTTCTAGAGTATCCTCTGCACATCACACAGAGCAGACTTCTAGAGTATCTCCGGCACATCACACAGAGCAGACTTCTAGAGTGTCCACGGCATCATCACACAAAGAAGCCTTCTAGAGTTTCCGCGGCATCATCCACAAAGAAACCTCGTAGAGTGTCCGCAGCATCATCACACAAAGAAGCCTTCTAGAGTTTCCGCGGCATCATCACACAAAGAAACCTCGTAGAGTGTCCGCAGCATCATCACACAAAATAGCCTTCTAGAGTGTTTGCAGCATAATTACACAAAGCAGCCTTCTATAGTATCCCCGGCACATCACACAGAGCAGCCTTCTAGAGTGTCTGTGGCACCATCAAACAAAACAGCTTCTAGAAAGTCTGTTTGGGTGATTGTTGGCCCTGCAGAGCTGGATAAAGAGAGCTGCGTTTTCTCTACACTGGATGGCCCCTTTGGGAATTGTCTGATTCACAAAGTCTTCAGGGCACTGAATGAACATTTTGTATAATAATATATGGTAGACATATTCCTGTTTTAGATCTAGAGGATTTATACAAACTGTTTGAAGGCTTTGCACCGAGCCCGGTTCATCATGTTCTTACGCATGAATGACGTTTACCAATGTTGAGTGAATCTTGACGATTAATATGGCCATATTTTGGAGTTTTCGCATAAGTCATATAAAGGTGACCTGGTGCCACCCTTCACCCATCCTCTTTCAGCCTCATTCTATTTGTTTTGTTTCTCCCACCAGTCCACCTTCTCACCTCTCTCTCATCTATGAATACATTGTGGGAGGAAAGATCCTATGCTGGTGGAGGAGTTTCACCCCACTAATTAAAATGTCCCCAAATGAAAAATACAATGGTGATAGGCATTATTATCACTTTAGTTTTCATTGACTCTACAAGCCTTCGTCCCTAGCTGAGTCTCAGGGCGCGGGTGGGGTCGCTGCTGACTGGCAGTAGCAGAGAGGGGTGAAGAGCTGGGCACTTTAAAGTGCGCATGCCCCTTTGGCTGACTGTCTTGCGATGGCCAGCCAGACATGCACTTTAAACCTCTCAGCCCAGCTGTCTTGGACATCTGGTTTGAGACTGTTGTGATTCTATATTCTTTGGAATGGATTATGGAATAGGAGATGTGATGCTGATATTGTAGTTACCATAGTGTGTACTGGGAGAGGTAATGCTGGAATTCTAGATTCCATGAAGTTTCTTATTGAAAGAGTAAACTATGATCAGACTTATATGTTCACATTCATTGAACAGATGGGAAGTAATGTTCTAATCCTGTGTTCAATGTTATATATTGTGGAATAATAGAAGGTAATGCTGGAATTCCTTTTAACATGAAATGCATTGTACAGTGGACGTAATCCTTGGTCGGGACAGATATAGATGTGGACAGCTCGGCTTCTCTGTTTGTGGACCGAAGGTGTCTGTAACTCTCTGTGTAAGGACCCCTAACAGGGGTTACCCATCTATAACACCCTGAAAAGTCCAAAGGCTTGACACTCTCCTACAGATATTGCACTCTTGACAGTTTAAACTGTTCCGAATGTGAGGAGGCGCCTTTTCCTGCAACAGCTCGAGTATGTCTGCTTTTACATCAGCGGGAAACATCCTTTACAACGCAACTTTTACCACGCACTGCTTTTACGACGCAACTTTTACAACGCAAACCATTACAACGAATTGCGCTGGGGGGCGCTCTAGGATAGGGAATGTGTTTAATGTACTATCCAACACCTTCCCTACTATCCACGGTGACTGGAGTTGGAATACTAAATTAAACAATTCACTATCCAGCACCTAAAAGCATTATGCGTTGTAATGGTATGCGTTGTAAAAACCGCGTTGTAAAAGCATGCGATGTAAAAGCATGCGTAGTAATGTCATACATCCACATCAGCTCATGCATGTCTGGTCCTACAGCAGCTCATAATGTCTGTTCCTGCAGCAGCTCATTATGTCTGCTCCTGCAGCACCTCGTGTATGTCTGGTCCTGCAGCCGCTCATGCGTGCCTGCTCCTACAGCAGCTCCCGTATGTCTGCTCCTGCAGCGGCTTGTGCATATCTGCTCCTGCAGCAGTTCATGCATGTCTGTTCCTGCAGCAGCTCATAAGGTTTGCTCATGCATGTCTTGTCCTGCAGCAGTTCATTGTGTCTGCCCCTGCAGCAGCTCTTGCATGTCCGCTTCTGCAGCATCTCATAGTGCCTGCTCCTGCAGCAGCTTGTGCATGTCCGCTCCTGGAGCATCTTATTCTTGTCTGCTCCTGCAGCAGCTTGTGCATTTCTGTGCCTGCAGCAGCTCATAGTATCTGTTCCTGCAGCAGCTCGTGCATGTCTGCTCCTGCAGCAGCTCATAGTGTCTGTTTCTGCAGCAGCTCATAATGTTTATTCATGCATGTCCGCTTCGGCAGCAGCTCATGCATGTCCGCTCCTGCATATCTGTGCTCCTGCAGCAGCTTGCAAATGTCTGCTCCTGCAGCAGTTCATGCATGCCTGCTCCTGCAGCAGTTAAATGTAGTAAATGTATGTGTCTTGTAAAGCGCACTGCTGCCCTAAGGCATCGTGGCGCTCTAGACCGCTGGGGAACCCGTCCTGGCTATCCCTGTGAGATGGTCCCTACTGGGTATCTCCAAGGTGAAACCAGGCATCCCCGGCGAATGTGGGGGGCCGTTGTAGAGATGAGGCAAGCTAATGCCCAGAGTTGCCGAGTGTGATCCCTGGTTAGAGTAGGCACCGAGGCGAGAATTATCGAGTCCGCTGACCCTGGTCCACGACCCTGCCGCATAGGGAATTGAACCCTGGTCCCGGGCCGTTCTCTGCTTCCGGGTCTACCGCCTCTAACCAGTGAGCCACACCACTCCAGTTCATGCAAGTCTGCACCTGCAGCAGCTCATGCATCTCTGCACAAGCAGCAGTTCATGCATCTCTGCTCCTGCAGCAGCTCATGCATGTCTGCTCCTGCAGCAGCTCATGAGTCTCTACTCCTGCAGCAGCTCATGCAGGTCTGCTCTTGCAGCAGCTCATAACGTCTGCTCCTGCAGTAGCTCGTGTATGTCTAGTCCTGCATGTCTGTGCAACTACAGTCGCTCAGGCATGTCTGCTTCTGCAGCAGTTCATGCATGTCCGCTCCTGCAGCAGTCATAATGTCTGCTCCTGCAGCAACTCAGGCATGTCTGCTCCTGCAGCAGCTCATAATGTTTTCTCCTGCAGCAGTTAATGCACCTCTGCTCCTGCAGCAGCTCCTCCATGTTTGCTCCTGCAGTTCCTCATGCATGTCTGCCCCTGCAGCAGCTGATGCATCTCTGCACATGCAGCAGTTCATGCATCTCTGCTCCTGCAGCAGCTCATGCATGTCTGCCCCTGCAGCAGCTCATGCAGGTCTGCTCCTGCAGCAGCTCATGCATCTCTGCTCCTGCAGAGGCTCCTGCATTTTGCTCCCGAAGGACCTAATTCATGTCTGCTCCTGCAGCAGCTCCTGCATCTCTGCACATGCAGCAGCTCATGCATCTCTGCCCCTGCAGCAGCTCATGTACCTCTGCTCCTGCAGTGACTCCTGCATTTTGCTCCTACAGCACCTCTTGCATGTCTGCTCCTGCAGCAGCTGCTGCATCTCTGCACATGCAGAAGTTCATGCAACTCTGCTCCTGCAGCAGCTCATGCATGTCTGCTCCTGCAGCAGCTCATGCAAGCCTGCTCCTGCAGCATCTCATGAATCTTTGCTCCTGCAGCAGCTCATGAAGGTCTGCTCCTGCAGCAGCTCATGCATCTCTGCTCCTGCAGCGGCTCCTGCATTTTGCTCCTGCAGCACCTCTGCATGTCTGCTCCTGCAACAGCTCATGCATGTGTGCTCCTGCAGCAGCTCATGCAAGTCTGCTCCTGCAGCAGCTCCTGCATCTCTGCTCCTGCGGCAGCTCATGCATCTCTGCTCATGCAAGTCTGCTCCTGCAGCAGCTCATGAATCTTTGCTCCTGCAGCAGCTCATGAATCTCTGCTCCTGCAGCAACTCATGAATGTCTGTTCCTGCAGCAGCTCATAATGTTTTCTCATGTATATCAGTTCCTACAGCAGCTCTTGCATGTCTGCTACTGCAGCAGCTTGTGCATGCCTCTCCTGCAGCACCTCATGCATGTCTGCTCCTGCAGCAGCTCCTGCATCTCTGCACATGCAGCAGTTCATGCATCTCTACTCCTGCAGCAGCTCATGTACCTCTGCTCCTGCAGCGACTCCTGCATTTTGCTCCTACAGCACCTCATGTGTGTCTGCTCCTGCAGCAGCTCCTGCATATCTGCACGTGCAGCAGTTCATGCATCTCTGTTCCTGCAGCAGCTCATGCAAGTCTGCTCCTGCAGCAGCTCATAAATCTTTGCTCCTGCAGCAGCTCATGAATCTCTGCTCCTGCAGCAACTCATGAATGTCTGTTCCTGCAGCAGCTCATAATGTTTTCTCATGTATATCAGTTCCTACAGCAGCTTTTGCATGTCTGCTACTGCAGCAGCTTGTGCATGCCTCTCCTGCAGCAACACATAACATTTGTAACTTACAGTCCGTCGCTCAGATCATAGTCTCTGAATCTTGTGGGCTTGATCACCGCCCTGCCGCTCCGGGTCAGTCTTACCGGGGTGGTGTGGTTCTCTTCCTCGCCACTCCTTCTGCTTCCTCGTGCCTCTACTTGTCCATTCACCCCACTCCGGTTCTCTCCAACCCTCTGATCTTGCTCGATGTTTCTCGCCTCCTCTTGTCGCTGTTCTTCTCCTCTTGTTTCAGGTTCAGCCTCCTGATGTTCTTGTTGGCCGAGCCCGTTCTCTCCATTCTTTTCGCCTACTCCTCCATAGTCCCACGTTAGGATCTTATTGAATCTTGCCATGCGGTCCTGTGACCATACATTGCCATCGCTCAATCTGGCCGCTCTCCCCTTTATTTCCTTCACCTGCATGGGCTTGCTGTATTTGCTCTCTCCCTTCCGTTGTAGTGTGGGCAACTTTACTCTCACCCATTCCCCTTCTTTCAGTTCAGTGTCTTTCACATTCTTCTGCTCGTTGTAATGTTTCGTGTATACCGCTTGTGCTTTCTCTATGTTGGCACGCACCACTGCAGGGGACCATTCGCTTACTATTGTCTTTTCTTTCCACACCCGATTGTCTTGGGTGAATGGTTCCCGGCCACGCAATACCTGGAAGGGGCTATAGCCAGTGCCTGTGGGAGTGATCCTGTATGCCCACAACATGTGCCAAATGTCCTTCTCCCAATCTTTGTTATCCGAGATTGCTGCTTGGATTGACCCCATCACTACCCTGTTGAAGCGTTCAACTTGGCCATTCCCCGCCGGGTGGTATATGGATGTGTGCTTCGCCAGGATGCCATTTCTTTGCATGAAGTCGTTCCATTTTTCCGATCTGAACTGGGGCCCATTGTCGCTGAGGATGGACTTCGGAATGCCCTCCCTCACAAAGGTGTCTGCCAAAAATGTAACTATTGTTTCTGTGTCCATAGTTTCCTCTATCTTCACTTCTGGCCACTTCGAAAATTTGTCAACTAAGACACACACATACTTTTGGACTCCCTGTGTGTCTAGGATCGGGCCTAGGATGTCGACTGACAGCTCTTCCCACGGATTTTTTGGTGTTTCGAATGTACCCAGTGCTGGGCGTAATGGTTTGAGAGTCTTGTCAGCACCTTGGCACCTCGCACAATCTCTTACATGCCGTTCTGCTCTTATATCCATTCCTGGCCACCAGTAGTCTTGCTTGGACCTCAGCTTGAGTTTTCCGATGCCCAGGTGTCCTTCGTGTAGCATGTCCAGCAGTCTGGGGATGATGCTTGTTGGGGGAACAACCTTCTCACCTCTGTACATGAATATTCCTTGGTTGTCCATGGACAGTTCTTCCCTGACTTCAAAGTAGGGGTTGAGTTCCCCACGGGTGTGTCTCTTATCAGGCCATCCTTGGGTGATGTATACCTTCACCTCTTCTAATGTCTGGTCTTCCTCATATGCCTGTTTCCATTCTTGAAGGCTGATGACCTTTTCGTGATCCTCCATTAGTGCTACCCACTCTTCTGTCCCTGCCTTGTCTTCCTCACTTGGTTCCATAGCCGCCGCTCTGCTCAAATAGTCTGCAACTTTGTTTTTGCTGCCTGGTATATGTTCCACATCATACCTGAATTCAAGTAGTTTCAGTGTCATTTTTGATATTCGGGGCGTGGCATCTGCGTGTCCGCTCGACGTTAGCACTCTCAGTAACGGTTTGTGATCAGTCCGCAACTGGAACCGTGTGCCCCACAGGAATTGTCTGAATCTCGTGGTAGCCCACACCACTGCCAGCATCTCTTTCTCTATCACGCTGTACTTTTTTTCTGTTTCGCTCAGTGTGCGTGAGGCGAAACTAATAGTTTCCAGCTTTCCCTGCCCTCGGTCTTGCATGAGAACAGCGCCTAAACCTTTATCGCTGGCGTCAGTGGTCAGTACGGTTTTGCCTTGAGGGTCGTACCCTTGGAGTGGTATTGCTCCTGCCACTTCCTTTTTGATGACCTCGAATTCCCTCTGTGTATCCTCTGACCAGCAGAATTCCGTGTTTTCTTTTGTCAGCTGTCTCATGTGATGAGTCTTTGAGGCAAAGTGCTGCACAAATTTTCCATAGTACTCTGCCATTCCCAGGAATTACCTGACCTCTTCCTTGTTGGTGGGGGATGGTGCTTCACAGATCGCCCTAACGTTTTCTGCTTTAGGAGTTACTCCATGCACTCCTATCTCATGCCCTAGGTAGGTCACCGAGTTCATCCCTATCCGGCACTTGGACCATTCTGCCGTGAGTCCTTTTCTTTCTAGGATCTTCAATACTTTTCCAAGTTTCACGTCATGGTCAGGTATGTCTCTTCCCATCACCAGGATGTCGTCCTGGAAGTATTGAACGTCGGTGATATCCTTGAACAATTGGTGCATCAGAATCTGAAACACCGCCGCCGCTGAGGCTAGTCCAAATGGCATCCGGCGGAACTGATAGCACCCAAACGGGGTGATGAAAGATGTAAGTTTCCGACTCTCCGGGTGCAGAGCTATTTGATAGTAAGCGGAGGTCAAGTCTATGGTGGAGTACCACTTAATTCCCCTGGTGCTAGCCAGCATCTCCTCTATTCTGGGTAAGGGGAACCTTTCCACCACAATGTTCTTATTCAGTTCCCGCAAGTCGACGCACAGCCGGACCTTTCCACTAGGTTTCTTAACTACTACCAAGGGCGCCAGCCACTCGGCGCATGTGATGGGCTCGATGATCCCCTTCCTTTCCAAGTCTTGGAGTTCCTCCCGTACTGCTTCCTTCACTGCTAACGGGATATTTCTAGCTTTGTGGGCTACAGGTACGGCATCTTCCTTCAATATGATCTTGTGGGCGAACTTTTCCAGCCTTCCCACTGTGCCCCCGAACACCTTGGGGTATTCACTCCTCCATTTGTCAAGATCGGGCAACGCCTCCTGGTCTGTTAGTAGTATTTGTTCCTTGCCTCCCGGATCCAGCTTGATGCCCAGGTCGCCTTGATCTAGCCATCCTAAGACCGACGGGCCTCTCTCCGATACGTAGAGCTTGCAGTATGCTGACCGGCCTCGAAATTCAAAGTTCAAAGGTCTGAATCCCGCCATTGGTATGCGGTCTCCGTTGTACGTGACAGGGCGGATGTCTAGTTTTTCTAGCTCTGGGCCTAGTCGCGGTGCGAATTTCTCCTCCCATACTGCTCTCTGGATGATTGTGAAGGGCGATCCTGTGTCTGCCACCACACTGATCATGACTCCTCCTATTGCCATTTCTAGGACAGGTTTCATTGTCCTCCTTCCGTCTCTGCCCATGACTTGGCCATCCGCGCTCAGCACCTGGTCTTCGATGTAGATCACCGTGACGACATCCTCCTCTGTATCGTCGTCTTGATCTTCGTTGCCTTGACCCACGTATCTCACTGTGCCTTTGGAGGCCTTCTTCCGTCAGACCTTCTCGTAGTGGCCGATTATTCCGCAGTACATGCACTTGGCGCGCAATGCGGGGCACTTCCTGTCATGCGCTTCATGCAACCAGCTCCCGCACCTGTAGCATGCCTTTTTGTTGCTCCCTGCTTGTTTCCCTGATGTACTTGCGTTGCTTTGCCACTTGTTGGGTCCCCTCTCCATTGGCTTCTTGTTCTGATACTCTCTGCGAGGTCCTTCGTCGTCTATCTTGTTCACCATAGCATTGGACGCTGTTTCTTTCCTCGTTACTTCAGCACATCGTCGTGCTAATTCGGCCCTTTTGACGATGACCAACACCTCTTTCAGTGTGGTGTCTCCGCTGGCCCATAGTTTGTCCTGTACTGTCATGCATCTGGTGTGCATCACCCCCTGGTCCTTGATGAACTCCTCTTCCCAGTTGTCGTACTTACACGTGGACGCCAACCGCTTCAGTGCCGCCACATATTCCTCCACCGTTTCTCCTTGGCGCTGCTTCCTCTGTTGGAAATTGAACCTGTCCACCGACACACACACTGCCGGTCTGAAGTGTTCGTTAAGGTCGTCGAGTGCGTGCGCATATACATCATCGTCTGTGGCTGTTCTCTGTTTCGGAACAAGGCTCTTGTAAATCCTGAGGCCTTCCGGGCCAAGGTTCAGTAGCAAGATGCGTTTCTTTCTTTGGGGTTTAAACACTTCCTCGTTCTCATCTTCCAGAACTCCTATGAAATTGTCTATATATTCTCTCCAGTCCTCCCACTTCATGAGGGGTTCTCCGGGGCGAGGCAAGAACTGTACCGGCACCATCGCATATCCAGTTTGCGCGCTCATTTTCTCTCTCTTTACCTTGAGTTGCGCACTTCCTTGGCTTCTGGGACTCCCTGGTGCGTCATCCTGCTCTTCCTCGCTTGCTTGGGCGTGGGGACTACCTGCGTCCGCCCCCTCGCTCTTTGGTGAGTTATCCAGCGCGGTTTCCCCTGTCTTGCGGGCCACGGTGTGGGTTGGTGTGCTTTCTGCTCGTCCCTGGGGTCTGTCCCCCCTGTTTTCGCTTCCCTGTGCCGCCCCCTCGGGTGCTCCTGAGCTCTGCCGCGCTCTTTAGGGTACCTGTTGTTGTACTCGGAGGTATTCTCGACTTTCCGTTCTTTGGGTTCTTTGTATAGTGGTCCTGGTGCCACTGGTGCTCCCTTTGTTGTCTTGTGGTCGTTTGGTGGTTCTTTCTTGCTGGGGGGTCGTCATCCCGCCTTCGTCGCCATTGTAGAGATGCAATTGCCACCAATTATGACACTGGAGCCAGTAGTGGTGTAACCTCGTTTATTACTACAATAGGTACTCAAGAGCGCCGAGCCTCTCTTGCCTGCCGGCTCTCTCTCACGTTTCGCGCTTCTGGCGCTCGTTGCGCGTGCAGCCTGTGGTGACCACCAGCACGTCACGTCGCCGACGTGACGTGCAAAGACTAGACCGTCACTACACCCAGCCCCTCTGGTCTCTCACCCTCAGCACTTCTTGGTTCGCTGCGGAGGGTGACATCTTTCTAGAGTGGAGCCTGCAGCATATATCATAGGAACCAATCACCTTCAAGGACACTCGTTAGCCGTGTCCCTTAATCAATTGTCTGGATTGGTCTGATCCGCGAGGACAGGGCAGCCAATCGTTGCATCCTTTCAAGGTCCACCGCTTCCAACGAAAATGAACAGCATCTCCCGAGTCAAAGGCGCGGCCCGAGGGCGGTGAAATATGTTCTGGCTTCGCTCTTTTCCTGGATTGATGGTTTCACTATTGATTTTAATTTCGGAGTTCATTAAGGACAGAGGCTCGGAGGTTCCAAGCACAAGGTTTCACTCCGCGTTAATGAATTCGATCATTTGCTCTATCGCTCCAGAGCCCGGTATATATATATATATATATATATATATATATATATATATATATATATATATATATATATATAATATATATATATATATATATATATATATATATATGTCATTTGCAGTACTGGCACAACATTTTAAAGTATACAAAAAAGTGATGGATGGAAAGCTTGGATTACTCTCACCCACTGGTAATTAATCGGGCCGCATCCAAATCCACCGTTATTCTGCACCTTGCGCCACCTCAGTTTGGACCCAGCCATATGCAAATCAGTCTTGACTCTGCTCCAATAGGAACAGTCCAGCCCGAACTGCCGGACCAGATCCTCCCTGAACCGGAACACAAGCAACCCAGGAGCGTCCACCACTGTTTTATATACTTATTGGCCCAACATTTTAGGCTGGAGTTTATGTGCTCCTGCGGGACAGAGATGCTCTGTCTTGTGACTTTGCTTCCATTTCCTGCTTCTGTTATTTTTTAGAGTATGACTGTGTTGACTTTTTAGAAGTGTGTGTGGCACGTGGGCATGTATGTGTGTGTGTCAGAGATGGGCTGGACGTCGATTCACGAAAATGGAAGGAAAAGGAACATGGAAGTCGCAGGGTTGATTTGTGTTTCTGTCACTGTCTTTCTGGCCTGAGAGAAGGGGAAGCAAGGGCTGTGGCAGGGGTTGGTACCTCTGGCAGGGCTTGAGTCGGGGGTCCACTCGGGTGGACGGAGTCCCCTCTCTCTTTTCACAGGATGGACGCCGTCCCCCCTGCCAAGAAGCTGGGCCCCACAGAAATAAGCTGAATGTGTCCTGGTGTCATTTTCAGACACCGGGACACGTTCAGTACGTGACGTCATGGGGTCATTTGCTTATTGTCAGTCCCCCCACTTCTTTTGATAGGACTTGAGCCCTGACCTCCAGCGACCCCTAATACAAGAGAAGAGAAGAGATATAGTGTGTATGTTGTTGCGTGATATATGTCTGAATGCAAAAAACATAGAACTGACCGAGAGGCACTCAAATACTGGCCAGGTGACACGCTTTGTAAAGCGCAGGATTTTAGTTTTCGTGTTTTAAGCCACACCCTAAATTATGTAGACCCCGCCTCTTAGAAAGGTTTCCTAGTTACTTTCCTTTGCCGATGCCCCTTTTAGAGACCCCCCCACCCTTTTCCCTCCCACTAAAGCACAGGCTGCATGGGATGATGATCACCGAGACCCGATCGACGCACAGCAGTGGAGCTACACGCCGCTCACGACACACAGCACTGGAGCTGCACGCCGCTCACGACACACAGCACTGGAGCTACACACCGCTCACGACACACAGCACTGGAGCTGCACGCCGCTCACGACACACAGCACTGGAGCTGCACGCCGCTCACGACACACAGCACTGGAGCTGCACGCCGCTCACGACACACAGCACTGGAGCTGCACGCCGCTCACGACACACATCACTGGAGCTGCACGCCGCTCACGACACACAGCATTGGAGCTACACACCTCTCACGACACACAGCACTGGAGCTGCACGCCGCTCACAACACACAGCACTGGAGCTACACACCGCTCACGACACACAGCAGACACACAGCACTGGAGCTGCACGCCGCTCACGACACACAGCACTGGAGCTGCACGCCGCTCACGACACACAGCACTGGAGCTGCACGCCGCTCACGACACACAGCATTGGAGCTACACACCTCTCACGACACACAGCACTGGAGCTGCACGCCGCTCACAACACACAGCACTGGAGCTACACACCGCTCACGACACACAGCAGACACACAGCACTGGAGCTGCACGCCGCTCACGACACACAGCACTGGAGCTGCACGTCGCTAACGACACACAGCACTGGAGCTACACACTGTTCATGACACACAGCACTGGAGCTACATACCGCTCACGACACACAGCACTGGAGCTGCACGCCGCTCACAACACACAGCACTGGAGCTACACACCGCTCACGACACACAGCACTGGAGCTGCACGCCGCTCACGACACACAGCACTGGAGCTGCACGCCGCTAACGACACACAGCACTGGAGCTACACACTGCTCACAACACACAGCACTGGAGCTACACACCGCTCACGACACACAGCACTTGAGCTACACACCGCTCACGACACACAGCACTTGAGCTACACACCGCTCACGACACACAGCACTTGAGCTACACACCGCTCATGACACACAGTACTGGAGCTTCACGCCCCTCACGTCTCATGTGCGGCGCTTGCACACTTGAGATACAATGCTTCAGCGGCTGAGGTCTGCTCCTAAAGTATGTGACAGTGCACCACAAAAAGATGGCGTATTGTTAGTGCGCTGTCTGAGGGCAGCCCTCTGGAGAAAACAGAAGGGAGTCCCATGAACCCCCCAAATATCTCCCTCCAGAGGGGTGCAATCCCTCACAGCACCCTCCTGTAGGGGGATCTCTGCCCCCTCTTTAAAGCGCTGGTGGCAACAGCATACACAGCGAAAGGTGGAGTGGCATGGACGCCCGAGGGGCTTATTTACAAGACACTTGCACAGCTGGTGCGTCACTTTTAATACGAGAAAAAGTGACATACTGGCGGCACAAGGGGCTTGAAAATAAACCCCTGAATGTGCTGGCGTCAGAGAAGCCAGGAGTTTGCAACTGCCTTGGGGCAGCACATTCACGGTAATGGGACACACTGTCCCAGACCACGACATGCGCACTTTTTGAAAGGCGTGCCTGGCGCAGCCTGTTCAGCGGTCGAGCCACACATATGAGCGCTTCCGTATGATGTCACAGGGGTGAAAAAACTGCTTTTATTTTTCACTGCTACAACAAAATGCAGTGAATATTCACAGTTCGGATTGTGTATCCATGCTACACAATTATTTAATGTAAGAAATCCATACAACTATTGAAGAGGAGGAAAAGGAACATAGAAGCGGTAATGGGTAATTACTGTTTTGTGAATACCAGCAAAAAATAGTCTCCACTATAATTTGTGTTTTTGTCTGGAATATCAAAGCAGAAAATGATGACTTAAAATTAAATATGGAATGACTGATATATTGCAAAATCATATCCATAGCAGCTGCATATCTGGGGAATTATAGCTCAGGAACTGAAGCTTGAAATTGGTTATGTACTCATAATTACTTCCTTTGCAAGAACAAGAACTCCAGAGTTTGGAATATATTAATATATTGGTTCTGATTTCTTTAGCAGTGACAAAGACGTGCATTTCTGGCTCTTTAATGAATACAAGAAGGCATACAGATTTTCCTTAATCGCTTAAATTCTTTTGGCTGCTCTGAACACAATACATGCAATAAATGTGAGAGGTCGCTCTAACTCTAACTCACAATACTGCCCCCTGCTGGAGAAAAGCATGATTGCATTCTCCTTCCTTGTCCACTAGGTAATGCTAAGTAATACTCTTTAGTATTGACAGAGGCATTGACCTCTATAAGAAAGAGGTATGTATATCACATTGTGCCTAGCGCAGTGCGACACATCAGACCAGACACCAGCAAGCTCAAGCTTGAGAAGATGCGCTCATGACTTCTGGGAGAGCAAGCTTCTGGAAGAGCAGATTTACTGGGACCGAACGGGACGGGACGCTATCCCTAGTGACATGAATGTTCAGGTGATGTAAAGGTGTTGAACCAGAGCCCAAAGGTGTATCCAAAGACGATACCTCACCCATCAACGCCGGGAATGACAAAATTGCACCCTGAACTGCTCCCCCCACCCAGGACCTACTTAATGACAGCTGCAACATGGATGCACAGAAGATCAGCCGGAGTGCAGAATGCGCCCCAAAGGCAGGCCCATCTGCCCCTAACATCCTCTTCATCATAGAGACCATGTATCGAGTCCGGACCTTGCTATTGCAATCCCGGCGGGCAACAAGATCACTTGACAGGACCACCTTCACAAGCCAGGAGTAGGGCTCGCTATCAACTACAAGGAATCCCTTAAATGCACAACATCCACAGAGAAGGCCACCCCATTTACGAGACACCTGTACTTCAAGCTGCAAATCTCTGAAAAATTCGATCTGAACTGAACCCTCACCTACCAACCACCCGTACCACGAGCCATCTTTACCAACCTCATCACCAACTTTGTCGCTCTACTCACCATCAACTCCAGAGCCTACCTTCTCCTCTGTGGCCTCAACTTCCAACTGGAAGAACAATACAACTTCAGCTCCACAGCACTCCTCGAAAGATTGAGCAACATCGAACTCGCCTAGCTCATCACAGAACCAACATTCACTACAGGACACACCCTGGACCCCATCTTCACCACAAACAACAGATTAAAATACAACTCCATCACACAGCTCACATGGACCGACCAACTCCATCACCCATTTCCAAATCAACACACCTACCAGGTTCAGCACTAAAAGCCACAACAAAATCTCAGAAGTAGACTGGCTCAGCACCCTCAGCACAGATCAGCCTCATAGATCAAACAAGCAGGCCACTTGGTACACAGAAGACCTCCAAGACACCGTACACCACTGTAAACAGCTAGAAAGGAAATGAAGAGCCAGCCACAACACCACCGACAGAACTACCTACAAGGCTGTACTCAGATGCTATCACCAGCAAATTTGAGACGCCGAGAAAAAAGCACTAGTTCACCGCATTAAAGGAAGCTCTAACAGCTGCAAGGAGATCTCAATTGTCCAGGATTTCACCTCACCCTCAGCCACTGTCAATAACATTGCTGCCTCCCAGCGACTCTGGGACAACCTACACAACTTTTTCTAAAGCAAAATCGCAAACATCAACAACCACTTCACACACCAACCCAACCCCAGAGAACTCATCGCTAACCCACCACTAAGCATGGGCGGATTTTGCGGATCCACGATTCACGAATTTGCGGATTCACGGATCGTGGATCTGCAAAATCCGCGGATTTTGCGGATCGGCGGATTTGGGGGCGGGGCTTCCTCGAGTGTGTAGGCGGGGCCAAACGGACGGGGCTTCCATGCGAGCGCACATGCCTCTTGTGTGTATAAAAGGTCAGAGACCGATCAGAGCAGCAGATTAAGAGACAGAAGCTCCTGGTCACAGGAACAGCACGGGGATAGCGCTCGTGAAAGTCAAAGATGCAAATGCCTCTGGCCTGCATCACAGCGGATTTTCGATGGTATATATTATACTATATTTGGGAAGAAGGCACCCTAAAAGGTCAGAGACCGATCAGAGCAGCACGGGGATAGCGCTCGTGAAAGTCAAAGATGCAAATGCCTCTGGCCTGCATCACAGCGGATTTTCGATGGTATATTTGGGAAGAAGGCACACCTGCCCAGCCTCCACAACGCTCACGATTGTTTTTGGGCTGATGAATGAGTCACTGAATTTAAGCTTCAACTAGGGCACATGCTTTATTGATATCTGCAAGTGTTTCCTGTTGAGGTTTATTTTTTGTGCCAGGACCGTCGTGCCAGAATGAACCCTGCCCTTCATATTTATTCAAGAAGACACCACCGTTTGACACCACCGTTTTTCCCCAACAAAAGTTCAAAGCCTAATTTACGATGGCGCCGGCAAGCTGCCAGCGCCATCCTGAAAAAGTTACTTAATTAGCTTCAACAGGAAGCTCTAACTGATAAAATAAAGCAGGCGCTCGAGCCCCTGCTTTATCTTATCTATTAGAGCTTCCTGTTGAAGCTAATTAAGTAACTATTTGAGGATGGCGCTGGCAGCTTGCCGGCGCCATCGTAAATTAGGCTTTGAACTTTTGACCGCGGAATCCGCCGCTCGCGGATTGCGGATTTTCGGTAAATTCGCGAGAGTTCGCGGACCGCGAATTTACCGAAAATCCGCAAAATCCGCGATCGGAGCGGATTTTGCGCTCATGCTTACCCACCACTAACCAAGAAGGTTACCTGAATGAATGGACAACCCTCACCAGAAACAACACAGCAGCAATCATGCGGACCATCCACTCCGGGGTACCAATGGACACATTCGCCCACCACATCTACAACCTGGGAACAAAACCAATAAGCACCACCCTAGCCCACATCATCAACACCTCCATCACTTCGCCACTTTCCCAAAAGAATGGAAACTTGCAGAAATCAATGTCCTCCTCAAGAAGCCACAAGTCGACCCAAATCAACTGAGCAACTTCTGACCCAGAACCACAGCACCAAAACTGCACTCATCGTGGCCACCAACAACATTCTAAGCATCCTGGACCGAGGAGAAACAGCAACCTTCATCCTGCTCGACCTCTCCGCTGCCGAAACTGTCTTCCACAACACCCTCATCAAAAGACTCCATGAGATTGGCATACAAGGATCCACTCTCAAATGAATCTGTTCCTTCCTCATGGGAAGAACCCAAATGGTCAGGCTGCTACCCTTTATACCAGCGACCAATAAACTGATATGCAGTGTCCTACAACGATCGCCTCCCAGACCCACTTTTTTCAACATTTACATGATACCGCTTGCCAACATCATCCATTCGCAAGACATCACAATCATCTCCTATGCAGATGACATCCAACTCATCCTCTCCCTGACGGACAAGACAAACACAAGCAGAATGAACCTTGCTAACTGCATGACCATGGTAACAGACTAGGTGGAAATCAACTGCCTGAAGTTCAACTCTGACAAGACAGACAACAAGACCTCAACGTTGAATTCCACCTGGTGGCCCTCGGAGTTAGAACCAACCCTAGCACCCACAGACCATGCAAGAAATTTAGGGATCATCCTAGATTACAAGCTCAACATGACGGCTCAAATCAATGCAGTGGGCACCTCTTGCTCCCCTTCTTATGCCATATTGTGAAAGATCTTCAAATGGTTGCCTCAGAAAACCAAAAAGACCATTAGACAAACACTCATCACCAACAGGCTGGACTACAGCAGAACTCTGTGCACCGAAATCTCCAAACAACTTCTACACAGACTCCAGACCATCCAGAACGCAGCTGTAAGACTCACCCTTAATCTCCCATGTTGCACTCACATCACACTGCACCTCAGGAAGTGTCAGTGGCTCCCCAATTCATAAGCGTAGCCAATTCAAACTTGTCACACACACCTACAAAGTCCTACACAACATAGGACGACAATACCTGAACAGCTGCATATACTTTTACTAACGCACCAGACATGTATGCTCTGCTTCACTCACACTCGCACACACTACCCGCATCTGCAAAAGCAAAACTGGCGGTTGTTCATTCTCCTACATTGCACCCAAGACATAAAATTACCTCCCTCAACACAAATCCGAACCTCCTCCTACTCACTTCTTTAGTTCCGCAGGAAGCTGAAGACCTGGCTCTTCATATAAGCACCTTGGGACCACACACCTACACGCCTTGCCAAACGCATGGATTCCTTCTCGGGTGATTAGTGGGCTATACAAATCAAGATAGCATAACATGACAAGACTTTAGTGAAAACCTCATCCATACTCCCATTACTGGTTGTATGACGGAACAGCGAGCTCCTCAACCCCGCATACTTAAACAACGTGGTTTCTATAACGACTGCGTCTTAACCACACCTTGCTTTCCCACACATTCCTTCACCACCATAATTCGGCATGCATAGTAAAGGAGTATGCGTGGCTAATGTCGCCATCTCCCTCCCCACCACCCTAAGGTATAACCTCCCCTCTGCCCGCTTCCCGCCCTGAAGTGCAAATACACCTACCCCCTCCCAACCCCCACGTTGTGTCCTCCCCCTGCCCTAATGCCTAAAGCCCTGTCCCTTAACCCTGTCCCTTAACCTGACCCAGCCATAAAAACTGCCTGCCCTCCCCTAAGCCCTAAAAACTACCCAACTACCCTTTCCCCTACCCTACACTTAGGCCTAATACCCTAACCCATAATTAAAAAAACTACCCCAACACTCCTCCAGCCCTAAAAACTACTCCGACCCCCCACCCCCACCCCCCAGCCCTGAAAACAAGCCCCAATTCTCCCAACCCTGAAAACACCTCCAGCCCCCCCGGCCCTGAAAACTACTTCCAACCCCCCAGCCCTGAAAACTAGCCCCGATTCCCCCAGCCCAGAAAGGTACCCCGACTCACCCCAGCCCAGAAAACGTATCCCGACCACAGCCCAGCCCAGAAACTACCCCGATCCACCCCAGCACAGAAAACACCCCAGCCCACAAAAGGACCCCAGCCCCACTTAAAACAAATCAACCCACCCCCAGCCCACAAAACAACTCCTGACCCCCCACCCCACAAAAGTATCCCGACCCACCCCCCAGCCCCTCTTACCTCACCGCGGAACTTTCCTTGCTTCCTGCTTCCGTTGAAACAACACCTGGCACCCCCCAGCCCACAAAACTAGCCAGACCCACACCCCAGCCCACAAATCAACACCGACCTCTCCCCAGCCCACAAAAGTACCCCGACCCACCCCCAGCCCCACTCAAAACAACCTCACACCCCAGCCCTAAAAAAAATGACCCCCCAGCCCACAAAAGTACCCGACTCACCCCCAGCCCCACTTACCTCACCGCAGACCTCTCCCTGCTTCCGTCCTTCTGCAAGCCCTACCGCACAATGCCTTAACCACGCACATGCGTGTTTACGGCATATGCTTGGTTAAGGCATGGGTGGTAGGGCTTGCGGAGTCGGAACACTGGTGGTTTAGACCACAGTGTTCTGCCTCTTCCTAATGCTCTTGTGAGGAATCTTCCTTGTCTAAGCAACTTTATTTTAAGAGCTAATGTTGATCAAACAGAGCTGCCACTGGAGAGGTCTCACTGGTATGGCCTGATCCCGGAGGGCTCCAGTAAGATTGAGTCTCATCTTCTCTGGGTCCTGTGGTACTGAAAATTCTGGACCCGTGTCATAAACATCGTCGAATCATGACGATTTTGGTATCAGCGGACCGAGAATGACGAGTACACTATGTACGAGCATTTTCGTCGGTTTCGAGTGGCGAGATCACCCTGAAATAAGGAACCTCATCCTGAACCCTCGGGTTCCATTTTGTGCATTTCAGCCATTTTGTGGTTGCCCTCACATAGGCCGATGACTAAGGCCAAAACAAGTCTGAAGGACACGTACACCTTTGCTGACTTCTCTGTGACCTGGGCAAGCTGACTCCACTGCCTGAAGCCAAACCTGTTCGGTCAGTTCCTTTCCCAGTGGCCGAGCTAGATTAGATCAAGGCACGGCATACCATAAACCCTTCATCGCACACAAACCACGCCTAATCTTACGCACACCTGTCTCTGCTTTCTACTTTATGACCTGCTTTACGAGGAGGAGGTGCCCGATTTTATTAGGGGTCCGTCGATATCTGATGAAAAATGTTGGGCCTTGCCGGGTAATTGATTATGGGCTGGACAAACTGAAAATAAGCTTGTCATCATGATTCTGCTTTTTCTTTGTAGTGAAAATATGTGAATGGTCAACTGTAAAACAAGGAATGTTTGCCTAAAGCATAATATTTTGTATAAAAGGGATGGCTAGCTTTGTAAGTTTGAGCAGTCTCCTGAGAATATACACCGTGTTATACTTCTAGGACACCTGTTACTGGCTGCAGCCAATAAATTCGATCTTTGACTTCACCTAGAAGACTCTGTGTTTCTGTAGTCTGGGACAGGAAGGACTCGAAGTCTTAGGGTGTTTTCCCTGGCACCGCTGTGTTCTTAAAAACCCGGTACTTCAGGCCGGAAGATGTAGAACTATCCCATTATTAAACTACAAGGTGGTTTTATACTCAGAATGCGAAACTCTGAAACCCAATGGTCCAGTGCGTGAGGAAACCTGTGAGGGGTGCCATGCGAAGTCTGTGGAGTGGCCCCCCATTTCATTGACAATCAATAAAAAAAATAGAAGCGGGAGCCATACAGCTTTTAAAAATGAATGCAGTCAGCACAGAGCACATACGATAGGTGGCAGAGCATGCTGCCAAAGGCTACGAACCCAGGGCGCTCCCGCCCACACTGTAGGGGAAGCAGGACCCTGTGTTACTCCCCTACAATGGGCTGGCACATTGAGGTCAACAGTGCATTGGAACTCTATCAAAAATGGAACTACATTCACATGATGGTGGATGGAAGCACCTGAACAAGTAACTACTGGGGCATGTATGGTAATTGTCGAACCTCACCTCCTCCAGATCCCCAGGGTAAGGGATGGTACATTTAGATTTCAGTTTGGGAGAAATAACTTGGTTTTGTTCTTGAGTGGGTCTGGGCTGCTCAGTTCCGATGAGTGAATTGTAGGGCTAAGTAAGACGTTTATTAAGGATGATGAAGGAATAGCCTTTGAATTAAGTCTGGTATGTCAATAATGATAGTAGGTTGGGAGTGCCCATAGTGTCTTCCCGGTTTGAGTGGACGTTGAATAGTCCCAGTTTAACATGAGAGCTGGTTTCACCTGCTAGTCTGAACTTGCGCATATTTAAGGGAGTTGACAGTGAGCATTTCAGCCTTGCTTGTTTTCTTAGGTTGGATATGAGTATGCCTGGTTGAGGTTTGCCATGATGGAGCTTGTCTTAGGGAAGCTCATGGCCTGGGAACTCATTGGAATGACATAGATCTGGGCTGGACCTTTATGGAGGCGGTGCCTGCCATGCTGTGCATGGAACTGCTGGTACCCCCCATGTGCACCCCACCCCCCAGAGTCCCTGGGGGCCCGCAACGGGCCCCCGCAGGGATTCTCCACATGCCTTTCCGTGGCAAAAATGTACATCATAATATGGCTGGCGGTGTCTGATAGACACCGCCACCATATTATTCCTTTTCCGCCCCGGCTGCAAGGCGACCGGGGCGAAAAGCGCCGGACGGTCTTTCCATCCGCCGAAGTCCCCACGCCATACTAATATGGCGGGGGGGAAAACTAGTGTGGATGTCGGGCGGATTGCCTCCGCCAGGCCGGCGGTGGCTACCGCCAACCTGGCGGAGGCAATCCGCCCGACATCTTAATGGGCCCCTAAGAGTTTCATCTGTAGCACTTGATATTATAAAATGTATTGTCATGGTTTTAATTAACTGAAACAATAAACGTTTCTACTACTTATTGTTTATTACTTTAATTGTGAATCCCTAATTGTTTCACACCTGCTGCCCTCTTGTAAACTCCATATGAACTGGTTACTGGCATGAAGTACTGATAGGAGGCTTCCTAAGTTTGTAAGTTTAATACACTTCATGCAATAGATGAAATCTGTCAGTACGGTGGTATTGCATAACTCATTCGGGTACTGGGAGGACAATATGCCTTTACAAGCCATTTGATTTAGATTATCACACTAATAAGAAGTATGCATGCAAGTTTAATGGCTTAAGCAGTAGATGTGAAAAAAGCATGAACATTGTGTGTTCTTCTCTAGATACACAGAAGAGGATGAGCACAAGATACAGCACTGCTTCTGTTACACGTCGACAGTCCTCACCAGCACCCTGGCATTTCAGAAGGAACAGAAACTGAAATGTGAATGCCAGGTTTGTGCGCACTCCTACCTATGGTGTCTGGTCTTTTGCTGTTGTATGCTATGTTGTGTTCTGTTTTGTTGTGATGTCTTGTGCAATGTCAATACTAATTGACTTCAAATGCAAACTGCTTAGGAGTTTTAAAGGTTGGCTTAGATCACATACCAAATTCCTCTATGAATTACTCTTTTCAGATATCTTGAAACAGGATAAACAGTTTTGATTAAACACAAAGGTATATTAAGTGCATTTTATTGTGCAATTTATTGTCAGGGACTTCATTATCATTATTGTTATTCATAGTTCATTTATCATGTTTTCAAAGAAAGTATTTATAAATTAACACTTCAGATCTAGGATGATCATACAATCATAAGCACATTCATGAATCAAAAAGTGTTTTTGTGAACTGTAGCTACTCAGATGAGACTAGTTTAGTTTAGCTGCCTAGCGCCAACGCAGACACCCCTGCACCATAGTGCAAGGGTGCCTGCATTTTAGGGGAAGATTGTTTATGTGCAGGAAGGTGTTCCTTCCTGCACATAAACAATCAAAGGCCTTTCCCTATTTCAATGTGGGCTGCACAACACAGCACATGTAGAAACAGCAAAAACTAGGAGAAATTAAACATTTCTCCTTGTTGCTTCTGTTTAAGACCAGGTTTTCCCTGGTCTTAATGTTGGCGCTGCCTCCTGTTTACGCTGTCCTTGTAAATATGGGGCAGCGTCAAAATCAATGGGTGTTGTGGTGGAACGCCCACCGCAACACTCATTGCTCTCCCCTTTCACGCTAAGTATAGCATGAAAGTTTGCCTTATTTACAAGGCAGCGTTAAGCCTCTTTAAGTGGCTTAATGCCACCTTGTGAATAAGGCGATGCCCCTATCACCACCATAAGGTCAGAAAAAGTGACACTGGGGTAGCGATGGGGGCTTGTAAATATGCCCCTCTGTTTTGCGTTAAGTTTCGGCATACATTCACCAGCGCACAACTTTATGAAATATACCTCCAAGTGTGTAGTCACGCTGCACTCATCGGCTCTCTGCTATGCCGTTGAATCTCTTTGTCAAATTCACCTGTGTATACTCTCAGACACCATTAATTCACAACGTTTCACCACTTATGTAAGAATGCTTGCCAGTCTTCAGCAGGGCGGCTTGCAGGTTTGATATGAGAAGCGCTTCCTATCTGGAAGTGCCTCTATTTGCTAAGTTGTTAGAACACTTGATCTAGCATTACTTTAATAACATAATTGAAACATTTTGACTTTAGTATAGTATTTTCGTACTGGCTATCCTGTTTGTGTTTACATAAGGAGCCTTAAGTAGCCCAATTACTAATAGCAAGTGCGGAGACACACCTTGCTTGTCTTTACATATACTAGTAGGACTAGTAGGTGATCCCCCTTTGTTATGTGATTGTGCTTTACAAAACCGCTCAATTCCAACTACATATTAAATTAGAGCCTACACTGAGTTTTTGTCGCTCGCTATTCTCCACGCGGTTCATGCCTGCATTTCAGTGTTTCAATTACTCAACAAATGTGTGGGACACCCGGGGAGCCAGAAGATAGTTATATTAGAATCACTTTTTTTGTAGTTCCTCAGACCACACCTGCATCATTTGTAAGGGCTGAAATAACCAAGATCTCCATTACCCAATGCAAGGGTACCCAATGTACCAACGTTGGAAGGATGGATGAGTGGCTTGGCTTTGACAACATTTTAACTCATGACCTCCAAACATTATGGACCGGCGACAATTTAACTCATTGACCTAAATGTCTGCATTATGTTATGTTATGGTATGGTATGATATGCTATGGTATGTTACATGATGCTAAGAGATTCTGTGTTACATTGGTCTACTTTATGCTTTGCTATGTAATGGAATTGTACATTGTCTTATTTTAGTTCTTTCTCATTTTTCTATACCACTCCTGCACAATAAGGCATCTGGGCACTTTGCATGTAACAAAAGCTTCCAAATAGTTGCAGTAAACTTGGCACAACTCTTTAAAGTTGTAGAATCAAAGGAAGAAGCTTGTATCAGTGGAAGAGTATCAGATTCGGACAAACAGGTCAACAAACTGTAAGGTATTTTTGGGAGATCAAACTAAGGATGCGGTAGAAGAGAGGGGATTCTTGGAGCTTTCTGGAGGCGAGGAGGGCGGATGGTATTCTTATACTGATGGGGAGGGAGCACCAGGCAGCGGTCCTAGCTCCCATGAGAGAAAGTGTCTGGGTATGAGATGATCTGCATATGGTGATCTAGACTTTTGAAGAGGTACAACTTCTGAGGCCTCTTAGTCAGCCGAGGATGGGTAGAAGATCTAAGAAGACACTTGGGAGAGGATGTAGCCTTACGGCTAGAACATTCGACGTCGAAGCTGGGGAACCGTGTTCGGCAACAATGCTCAACATCCTGTGATTCCAGGCAAATCACTTAATATACCCGTGGCTAAAAAAAATGTAAAAAAATGGATGTGTCCTTGTGTAACACAACTGGTGCTATGTAAAGCGTTCTGATACCCGATATATTTTGATCTAGTTTGCGCTATATAAAATTCTAAAAAATAAAAAATAAAAAATAAAAGATGTACAGTGCTCTCGTCCAATAACTAACTGAGTATGCATACATCTATTTCAAGGCAGTCAGCGGATGTTGCGTGAATAGGCGTAATGTGGTCAAATTTAAGGGAAGTGCTGACCATTCTGGTCACTGGGTGGAGTGCTGCCTTAGAGTGTGTAAGGACTGATTATGGAACATCTTCACCGATTCCCGAAGTCCAGCCTAGCGACCATGAGAGCGTGAGAAGCTACCTTCAGGTCATCTGTGAAAATAAGGTTTTTAGCTTTCCTCAGGGATTCAAGAAAGAAGTTTATGGATTTTGCCAAACTAAAAATATGCAAGGATATTTTTTGTAAGGTCCAGGGTAAATCCAGGCTATATTACTCTGGAGGAGATTCAGGGCAAAAATCTGTCGATTTTAAGAGTCTCACTACTGAAGCCACACTTGCACTTGGGAGGTTATGTTATGATATCTCATATTAGGTGCCTTTGTATAGCGCTTTTCTACCATTTGTATGATTCCCTAGCGCCTTCAGAATCTGTGAAACTTAAGACAGCTTATGGAATGTTCTCCCTTGCATGATGAGTGCTGCTCATGAGCAGCTGAGCAAGAGCGTTCAAGGGGCTCTACCTAGGCAGGCACCGGTCTCTTGCTTTCCTTGCATGTAGTCCAGCTGCTTTGCTATTCAGATGTGTGTTTCAAACTCCATTATTCTGCCCTCTCATCACTCAGTGTTGTTACACAGACAACCTTTCAATAGCTTTCTTTTGAGCTGGTTTGTGCAAGGAAGGGCAGTTCCTTCTTTGGTGGTATATTTCAATGTGGCGTTATGTACTCAAAGCATACCATACCGATGACTGGCATTAATTGCATTCAAAGACCTATTTGTGGAAGGCAATTGGTACCCAGAAGTGCCTTAGCACTGAAAAATATTGTTTTAGGTTATTTATAGTTGCAGTTGGAAATTGTCACTTTCTCACACTACTTTGCCGGAGCCAAAATGTTTCTTGGAGAACAACAGTCTGTCAACAATGGCACATCTTTTGATGATGCCCTCTAGTTTCTCACCTCACATCCGTCATTCACCTAGATGCTACTTTTCTTATCTGCTTTCCTATTTCAAAAATCTCCAAGCACATTTCTTGGAGCAGAGATGAGAGTGACCTTCTCCATCCCTTCCATCATGTACAGGGATGGAAGAGGAGGGGCTCTCTCCTAGGGCACTTAAGATGTAGCCCATCATTGAAGGCATTGTCTGGTCCCCCAATGTCTGTCATTATAGAAACATCCTGACCCACCAAGTTCATAAGTGAACACCATAGCAAGAGCCAACTCCTTCAATGAATACACTGCCAGTGCTCTCCTCTGCATCAATGCAGACCCCTATCTTCATCACTGAAGACAGCTCCAGGATCCCCACCCTTATCCCTGAATACACGGATCACTGACAGAGTATCGGAAACAGAAATATTGTGTGGACATAATAATGTGTAAAAAATATATAGGACCAAATTATCGAGAAGGAACGTGCATATAGGTAAGTATGGATTTACTATTCTTAACTCCACTTCTATGTACCTTGAAGATATATATAGAGATGGTCAGGGCACATATATGTGGAGTTATGTATAGTAAAACTTTGCTTACCTATAGAAACTTACTTACATGATATTTATGTCCTCGATATTCTTGATACAATGTTTTGGTCCACGATATTTCTGTTTCTGATATTCTGTTTAAATACCAAAAACACACGCAGAATCCCCACAATCATCAATGACGACCTTAACTCCAATATTGAGGACACACCCAGACCCACGCCATCATCAGTGAAGACCCCTCAGAAGATACAGGCTGATCCCCACCTCCTCTATCGTTGAAGACAATGTCTGATCCCCACCTCGATCACTGAAGGCACTGTTTGAACCCCACATGAAGCATTAAATATACTGTCTGATACCCACTTCCATCACCGAAGACACACTCAGATCCCCATCACGGAGGTCACTGATGAATCCCCTCATCCATCACTGAAGACGCTTTCTGATTCCCATCTCCATGATCATCCAATGGTCATCATTGAATCACAGCCAGCATCACTAAGACACCGTGTGATCCCCCACCGCCATCTCCATCAATAAAGATACTGCAATCACCAGCATCATTCACTGAAGACACTCTTGCATCCCCACCTGCACCCCTGAAAACACTGTTGCATCACACCTCCATCACTGAAGATGATGTCGCATCACCCCTCTGTCACCGAAGATGCTGTTGCATCACCCCTCCATCACTGAAGATGCTGTCGCATCACCCCTCCATCACTGAAGATGCTGTTGCATCACCCTCCATCACTGAAGATGCTGTCGCATCACCCCTCCATCACTGAAGATGCTGTTGCATCACCCTCCATCACTGAAGATGATGTCGCATCACCCCTCCATCACTGAAGATGCTGTCGCATCACCCCTCCATCACTGAAGATGCTGTTGCATCACCCCTCCATCACTGAAGATGCTGTTGTATCACCCCTCCATCACTGAAGATGCTGTCGCATCACCCCTCCATCACTGAAGATGCTGTTGCATCACCCTCCATCACTGAAGATGATGTCGCATCACCCCTCCATCACTGAAGATGCTGTCGCATCACCCCTCCATCACTGAAGATGCTGTTGTATCACCCCTCCATCACTGAAGATGCTGTCGTATCACCCCTCCATCACTGAAGATGCTGTCGCATCACCCCTCCATCACTGAAGATGCTGTTGCATCACCCTCCATCACTGAAGATGCTGTTGTATCACCCCTCCATCACTGAAGATGCTGTCGCATCACCCCTCCATCACTGAAGATGCTGTTGTATCACCCCTCCATCACAGAAGATGCTGTCGCATCACCCCTCCATCACTGAAGATGCTGTTGTATCACCCCTCCATCACTGAAGATGCTGTCGTATCACCCCTCCATCACTGAAGATGCTGTCGCATCACCCCTCCATCACTGAAGATGCTGTTGCATCACCCTCCATCACTGAAGATGCTGTCGCATCACCCCTCCATCACTGAAGATGCTGTCGCATCACCCTCCATCACTGAAGATGCTGTCGCATCACCCTCCATCACTGAAGATGCTGTTGTATCACCCCTCCATCACTGAAGATGCTGTCGTATCACCCCTCCATCACTGAAGATACTGTTGTATCACCCCTCCATCACTGAAGATGCTGTCGCATCACCCTCCATCACTGAAGATGCTGTTGCATCACCCCTCCATCACTGAAGATGCTGTTGCATCACCCTCCATCACTGAAGATGCTGTCGCATCACCCTCCATCACTGAAGATGCTGTTGTATCACCCCTCCATCACTGAAGATGCTGTCGTATCACCCCTCCATCACTGAAGATGCTGTTGCATCACCCTCCATCACTGAAGATGCTGTTGTATCACCCCTCGACCACTGAAGATGCTGTCGCATCACCCCTCCATCACTGAAGATGCTGTTGCATCACCCCTCCATCACTGAAGATGCTGTTGTATCACCCCTCCATCACTGAAGATGCTGTCGCATCACCCCTCCATCACTGAAGATGATGTCGCATCACCCTCCATCACTGAAGATGCTGTTGCATCACCCCTCCATCACTGAAGATGCTGTTGCATCACCCCTCCATCACTGAAGATGCTGTTGCATCACCCTCCATCACTGAAGATGCTGTCGCATCACCCCTCCATCACTGAAGATGCTGTTGTATCACCCCTCCATCACTGAAGATGCTGTCGCATCACCCCTCCATCACTGAAGATGCTGTCGTATCACCCCTCCATCACTGAAGATGCTGTTGCATCACCCTCCATCACTGAAGATGCTGTCGCATCACCCCTCCATCACTGAAGATGCTGTTGCATCACCCTCCATCACTGAAGATGCTGTTGTATCACCCCTCCATCACTGAAGATGCTGTCGTATCACCCCTCCATCACTGAAGATGCTGTTGTATCACCCCTCGATCACTGAAGATGCTGTCGCATCACCCCTCCATCACTGAAGATGCTGTTGCATCACCCTCCATCACTGAAGATGCTGTCGTATCACCCCTCCATCACTGAAGATGCTGTTGCATCACCCTCCATCACTGAAGATGCTGTCGCATCACCCCTCCATCACTGAAGATGCTGTTGCATCACCCTCCATCACTGAAGGTGCTGTCGTATCACCCCTCCATCACTGAAGATGCTGTTGTATCACCCCTCCATCACTGAAGATGCTGTTGCATCACCCTCCATCACTGAAGATGCTGTCGTATCACCCTCCATCACTGAAGATGCTGTCGTATCACCCCTCCATCACTGAAGATGCTGTTGTATCACCCCTCCATCACTGAAGATGCTGTTGCATCACCCTCCATCACTGAAGATGCTGTTGCATCACCCTCCATCACTGAAGATGCTGTTGTATCACCCCTCCATCACTGAAGATGCTGTCGCATCACCCCTCCATCACTGAAGATGCTGTCGCATCACCCCTGTTATATTATGTTATGTTATGTTAAAGGAATTTGTTAAGCTCATGTTCACCAAGCGGTTTCATGGCGCTGAGGAACAGGGAAGGCGGCGTCAACAGAGCGAAGCATTGGCTTATGCGTAAGCCTGAGAGAACAGCAGGGTCTTAAGGAGTTTTCTAAACTGGGCATAAGAGGACATGGACCTCAGTTCCATAGGGAGAGAGTTCCAGAACTGTGGGGCTAGGACCGAAAAACTAAGACCCCCGTGCTTCTTGCGTTTAAAAGCAGGAGTGGACAGTAGGTTCAGGTGAGAGGAGCTCAGCTCCCGGGAGGGGATATAGCGCTGGATCTTCGATGAGACAAAGACTGGGCCAACACCAGCAAGAGCTTTAAAGATAATGCAGCCCAGCTTGAAGTTACAGCACTTGGCCACCGGGAGCCAATGAAGACTCTTCATTAGGGGGCTAATGTGATGGTGTTTAGGTTGGCGATAGATTAGCCTGGCCGCTTGGTTTTGAACCAGCTGCAGGTAAGTAGTTGTAGTTGGTAAGCTGGAATGCCAACATACAGGGAGTTGGCATAGTCGATACGAGAGATTACCAGGGCCAGTGTGACCAGGGTGAGGGCCTCAGTGGTCCAGAATCGGCTGATCTTTCGGATTCTGCGAAGATGGTAAAAACAAGCAGAAATGACCGAGCTGATTTGAGCTTTCATGGACAGATCGTTGCTGATGGTGATGCCTAAGCTCTTGACAGAGTCAGCAGGGCGTGGGGGACTGCCCAAGGCAGGGGGCCAAAAGTTGGAGTTCCACGGGTTGGCAGTTCCTCCCGTGAGAATCAACTCGGTTTTTTCAGGGTTCAACTTCAGTTGGTTGATATACATCCATTCACTGATGAAGCTCATGATGGATTGGAAGTTGAGCACTGAGGAGGTGGAGGAGTCGATATTGAAAACCAGCTGGAGGTCATCTGCGTAGTTGAAGGTTTCAACCATTTTAGTGCGCAGCGACCAAATTAAAGGAAGTAGATATAAATTGAAAAGAAGGGGCGAGAGGGAGGAACCCTAGGGAACTCCACAGTTCAGCTTAATTTTCTAGGCAGAGAAGTTAGCGATGCGTACTGCCTGATATTGATTGCTGAGGAAGGAGGAGATCCATTGCAGGGCCAGGCCCTGAATCCCAGCACCGCCGACATGGTTGATCAGGAGATCATGATCAACCGTGTCGAAAGCAGCAGATAGATCCAGGAGCACCAGGGCCTGGGAAAGGCCTTTATCAGTCCCCACTCCTAAGCTTGTCCATAACTGACAGTATGACTGACTCCGTGGAGTGTGCGGGTCTAAAACCCGCCTGATGTGGGTCGAGGAAGTGGGACTGTTCGATAAAAGAGCTGAGGCAGTTAGTGACATGGGCCTCTAGGATTTTACCCAAATAGGGGAGGAGGGAAATGGGACGGTAGTTACCAAGGGTCAGAGGGTCGGCATTGGGTTTCTTCAATATTGGGACAATTTCTGCACTTTTGAAGATGTCAGGGACAGTGCCTAGTTTGAGAGAGTTATTGAGAAAAGAGAGGACCGGGTCTGGGCAGGCGAGGAAGGCTGCCTGCAAGACGTGAGGGGGGCAGCAGTCCAAAGGGGAGCCTGATCTAACTTTTTTTAGGACCCCTCCATCACTGAAGATGCTATCGCATCACCCCTCCATCACTGAATATGCTGTCTAGACCCAAAGCCTCTCGGATGATCTGTCCCACAAGTGCACCACTCCCACCACTGTCAACCCTTCACCTGTGACATCTGCATGGAACCTTTATTCAAGGTTCCCTTCTGGTATATCAAAATGGATGCTAACTGGGATGTCAGAATTGGATATTATTCGTCATAGCATTGTACTTATGGAAGAACCCACAAGAGTCATTGTGAGAAAAAAAGGCACATACAATTGAGTGGGGCCATTTAAGAGTGCCCTAATCTGAGTGTTAACACAAACTAGTCATTTAGACGTGAATTCAATGAGTGGCTGAAAAGTTGTTTTCCTGAGGTGGACACAGTGGGCATTTAGGTGAAGCATCTTTACATTTTACCCTGGGAAGAAATGATGTGGGGAACCAGTGGCCCACTGTAGGCATTCCTGATTCTGATATATACCTAGCTCAAAGCCTACTACCTGAAAAGAACACCAGTTTAATATATTCTGTTGGCAGGTTGTAAAACAAAAGTCTGGTTAATTATAATGTAAAATTTACACTGCCCAATTATCATTTTGACAGTGTGCTGGTGCAGTCTCAAAATACAAATGCATTGATTGCATTTGACCAATCAAGTAACTGAAGTCATGAACAAGATTCTGAAAAGTGATTCACATTAACATGAATTAGATGTTTCCATGCTTGCAGCTTAAATGCTTGCAGCTTAAATGTCAATATGTCGTCTTAACATATAACATACCGTACCATGACACGTTACCTAATTTTAGCCTTAACTCATCAGTAGTCCACTGCCTCGGCCTTCCCCTGACCCTTGCACGAGCCCTAGCTCTCGACCTTACCTTTACTCTAAGATGGCACCTTACCTGACCTTAACCCAACAAGCATTAGAAATGCAAAGACAAACTAGGTCATGGTGATTGTTGAGCTAAAAATCAAGAGGTAAAGCTAAGACACATTAATGGAATGTTGGGAGCTCCATTAAAAACAATGGAGTGCTCCGGGCTTATGATGGCTGGTATAAGCCTGTATAGCCCTCTACGGCGGGCTATAGTAAAGTAAACCAGGTAAAGGAGGGCGCCTCACCCACCTCATAACATAAATCCAACAGGCAAATGTCAGAGAAGAAATATAACACACCTGAGGAAAGGCAGGAGAAAGTCAAGAGAGGCTCCCACTCAAACGTGCAGGCGCAGACAAGGCTGTCTGTGTCTGGATAATGGCGGCATAACTTAAATTCAGCACTGCTTGAAATGTCACCACCACGCGCTACATCTGTTCTTATATTTCATGAATACCAAATAAACATGTTTACTCTTTTCTCTTCGACAGGCTCTCTTACAAGTTGCCAAAAACCTCTTCACGCACTTGGGTAAGCGCTACTTTCTTTTCCTCGGCTTCTGAGCACATTACCTTTTTTCCCCTTATAATTTACGAACACATGGTCACTGCACCTTGATGACGTATGCAGTGCTGGTGAATGGTAATGAACTAGTATGGATTTAGTAGAAAAGAATAATCCGGGCTGTAAAACAACATTTTAGAGCACAAACAGGCGTGCAGGCACGTCAAAATAAGCCAGATTTTAGCCCATGCCCTTTGCTTGGATCTTGGACATTTGCAGTCTGTTTTTAGCACGTTCCCTAGCAACTGTGTGATGCCCAGTCTAGCCAGTCTGAGCTTGTATATATTCTCTCAATGCCATTTCAGTTGCATGCGGATGTATCAAATGGAGCAAGAAAGGAAGAGGTTTTTTTAAAAACAAAAGAAATATGTGTATTTTTCTTCATAACATACTAAAATGTGTTGAGGAGCCACATTCATTTTCACTGGTTTGTTATATAACTGCACACTCACTTGAAAAGAACAGAGGGGCATATTATCAAGGGATTTGTCTCTGCTTTTTTGGCTTTAAAAGCCAAGAAAGCGGAGATACAATTATCTCCCTATCAGCAACAGGGTGCCAACACGCAAATTCGCATGTTAGCACCCTTTTTCTCTACGCTTCCCCTTGCATCACTAATGAGATGCAAAGGGGGCGTTCCAGACAAAAATAATAGGAGAAATGTTGTTAAGCGACATTTCTCCTATTATCAAGGATATCGCTAACCCTGTTAGTGATAAAAAAAAGCAGCGCTAACCGTGGTTAGCGCTGCTTTTTTTACACCTGGTATTTTCCTGACTTAGCCATGATATCCTATGGAAGGTGGATATCATGGCTAAGTTTGTGAGCCCCTATCATCAAGCTAACGCCAAACTTCGAGAGATTATCGTTGGTTTTCCAGCGATAATCTCTCATTTGGCAGTTAGCGCGAGGATTTTTATCACTTCTGAGATAAGCGTTGCTGATAGCACGCTATCTCAGTGATAAAAGTCCACGCTACCCGGCGATATTTATCCTAGCGCTAATTGCGCTTAGCGATAGTTATCACTGGGGCTTGATAATATGCCCCAGAAAGTCATGGTATAGTAACAAAATAAAATCTAAAACCACTGAACGTATCTCATCGGTGATGTCATCGGTGATGTCATCAGTGTCATTTGAGTTGCTAGCAGTGCTGCCCTTAATGATGTGCATGACCGGGCACACTTTAAGGGTAGTTTACTAAACCATTACTGGTGAATTTTAGTGTTTTTAGGTAACTTCATCTTAACCGTGATTCTCTCAATGAAATTATAAGTTAAAAAAAATAGTAAGGTCTTATAACCAACGCTAATCATAACTTCACTTTAAGCTTTGTTTTTCAGTGATTTTCTGTGATGTTTTGATAATATGTCACATTCAGCTGTTCCAGGCACTTATCCTCCTATTTATGACCAATGCAAGGTGCACACTGCCTTGGCTTTGCACAGCAGGGCTTGGCTGCAGGGAGTGTGGCAAAGCCCGGCACATAAATTATATTGAAACTCCCTATTTAATGTCCCCCCCCCCCCCTTGTTGGAAATGCTTGAAACCAGAGAATCCTGCACTGGCAAACAGCTAGTCAAATTTCATGCAGATCTATTAAACACCACCAACGTTATTAGCACAAGAAAAGTTTTTTCCCAGCCTTGTAATTTCGCGTCCCTTGATCTGCACGAAGCTTGTCATACCCACAGAAGGCTAAACGGGATAAATGTCTGCAAATGCTATGTGGATTTGTCAAATGATGCCGCACTTATTAGCAAACTAACACTTTTTTTGATCCTCCCTTTTAATTATGTCCCTTTACAAATCTGCACAAAATACAAAGAATCAGCTAAGCATGTGCCAGTTTTTGACATTCCATCAAAAAGTACTAAAGTTATGCGAAAATAAAAAATACACTTTTTCAGCTGTCAAGTTAACTCTACAATTTAACCTTTTCATGCCCAGATCAAAATGATTTTTAAACACTAATTTCTCCAAAAATACTGAACATATTTACCCCAAAATAAGGAAAAGATGTTGCTAGAATAAAGTTGTAGATTCATGCAAAGATTTCTGTCTTGTATGTATCGACGAGCAAAGAATCTTATGGGAGTTAAAATAGGAAATGTCACTTTTTTGACCTTCCATTTTTATGGGCTCACGCTTGACTTTTATTTTTTTGTTTGAATATCTTTTATTGCATTTTTACATTTATATTGCATACCATGATATTAAACGTACACTGTGTCCATATCACAATAAGAAGCAGGGGAAAAGAACCCATGATTGAACAAGATTGCATGCGTTGGCAACAACAGTTCACCACGTTACCATAACTTGCCGTTCAACAGTTCTCGATCAGCAGCACCTCATCAACAATAGTGCCAGTTGGCTACAGAGTACGTTTTAAATGAAAGGGTTAGCAATACACATAATATCGCGGTCTACCTAGCCGCATGGACCACTCGGCCAATGATTTCTGCACGGGGGGTGCTTTCCCCGTCACTCACGCTTGACTTTTATGCAATAACCTTGCTATTCCGAAGCCAAAGTTGAAGAACTTTTTTTATTGAAAACTTTTGTGCATATTAGTTGAACAGTGCCAAAGGTAAAAAGAAAACAAAAAATGGAACCTTTGACATAACCCTAGTTCAAAAATACTGTGCAAAATCAGCATGTTGACTTCCCTAGTGTAAAAATATTTCTGTACTATATAAAAATATGCAATCAAGCATTTGCTGCATTTTTTCACCAGTACAACTGTTACGTAATCTGGGTGTCAAGGTCAAGAAAAACTACTTTCATGGTTGCCCTCAACTTCCTGATCATTGACATAAAAGAGGGCCTCTCACGACACACGTCCTGTAGGAACGGAGGCCACGTATTTAAAATCCTAATGTTCTACTGGGTGATTCTCCCTTACCTCCCTTGGGTGGTTGGTGATAAACTGAGGACTGTGACAAGGAACATGTGGACTTGGAGTAATGGTAACGAAGATTACGGGTCTGAACCGTGGTCATTACTTCCATGCCCATTTTCTTCATCCCGGGCCTTATCTGCATGGTACCCCCCAAGCAGAAAACCATTCTTAAAAATGCAGCATTATAACAGAGGGAAAATACGATTAGACCAAATAATACAACAACCATTGATGTTTTAAGATGCTTGACATAGAAATTCAGACATTCTTTCCAGATTAAAATACTTTCTCTCCAAAATCTGAAGAAAGACCTTCACCCACTTGAAGTTTGTAATTAGTCATAATTGTGTGTGGAGTTGCCCAAGTGGTTGCCGCACACATGTTCTCCATGAATGCCCTTTTCAAAAATGTCCATGATGTAGACATGCCCTGAACAACCCCTGATCAATCCTTACCCTGCTTCTCACAAGCTAGAATGATAGTCTATTTTAGCCATCTGTCCAACATGTACACAGAAGTTTCAGTTCTTTTCCTGAAACGCTAAAAGTCAGAAACAATGAATCCATCTTGCTTTTTGCACTATTAACTTAAACGGGTAGAGCACAATGAACATCCAATGACCCCCACTGTTAACCCCTCAGCTCGTCATGAGGCACAGTGGAGTTGTGCTCATGACGAGATGAGCTCGTCATAACTGCCGCGGATCGCCCACGTGGGGCTAATTTCCCGCCTGTGCGGGTGTTCCATGGGAGTGGGCGGAGTCGTGACGAGTTCAGTTCGTCATGAGCACCAAGGCGCCGCGCCCGGCCCCCCTCCCCCCGCACTGCGGGGGTATTAGCCCCATGTGGAAGGGGTTAACACCTACCACCCCAGATTAGTGATCAATGACAAACAAAAACAAACTTACATTTTCATGCTTAGAGAACCACAACCAGGGGCATAACACAGGCCCATGAAGCCCCTGCGATGCAGGGGGGGCCTCCAACCCTTCAGAGGGCCCTCAACCATTCAGGGAGCCCCCATTCAGCTCAAAGTCTATGGATATTTGTAAGATATTGGAGAATCTGTGGCCCCTCATAACATTCTGCAGGGGGTGCTCCATCATTTTGTGTTACACCACTGTTCACAAGCATCCCCATAGCCACATCTGAACATCAATCATTAGTATAAACAAGGTCTGAAAGTAATCTGCTACTTCCTGCAATCAAGCACAAGAATTAACGACTGAATCGCCCTACCCATAAACATAGATAGTATGTAGTGCGAATGAAGGGACGTAATAAACACGTCACTCCATGTAATACAAGCTGTGTCTTTTGTTAGATGTTACTAATTGCCGATAAACGATCAAGAACATGGAAAGCCTGGGAATAAGGAGCTAGGAGGCAAACACAAGACAGAATAGGACAAGGAAAACAGCCAGAAGGAAAGAGACTCTGGATTTTGCAACTAATAGAACATTAGAAAGGTGTCCTGCAATTCAACTTCCTACAGAGCTGGTAATTAGAAATTAAATGACAGACATAACTACTGAACAGTTTTTCATGGGGGCTTGAGAAACCTTCACAGGAATGACGGACGGTATGTTGTAGGCATTTAGCACGCATGCCTTCTGAACGCCGACATTTGAACAAACATGTCTTTAGCATGCATTAGTTCAGCCCACAAGTCATTATAACTACTTGACTTAGGAGTTGCTGGATTTTGGAATAGATTAATTTACTATTCCAACTCCAGTCTGTGCAACAGTAGGGAAGATGTTGGACTTTAAATCCAACAGCATTCCACCAATGCGCTCCCCTTAAGCAAGTCTCTGTAATGACTTGCGTGCTGAACAAATGCGTGCTAAAGACGCGTTCATTCTATTGCCAGCGCTGCGAAGGCACAGCATGATTCCGGCTTTGTCCTAAAGGACGTTTACCCCTCCACAGCAAGCTGTAGTCCTAGATGCACCAAAGTACCAGGTGTAGTGGACGTGACCTATGGAAGTGACCTCATCACGTCAAAGGGATGACCCCTTGACTCACCCTTAGCCCTTTCACATCCTGAGTTTTCAGGAGTGTCCCTTGCATCTCTAAATGCAGTCACATCATATTATGCACTCACAAATTCTTTGACCTGTTTATTTAGGTAAACATTATTCCACCACAAGGCATAAATAATGTGCTGATTATTAAATTTCTGGTTCAATCTGAGCAAACATCAAACACCGGGGGCCTCATTTATGAAGAGTGACGCATCACTACGTGAAAACAGCGATGCATCCCTTTTCACTGCGCCCTCCTTGCGACACCAATGATGCGTCATATTTAGAGTATGACGCATCATGGCGCAAGGAGTTACAGATATGTCAGTATTTCTGACGTATCTGTATGGCCCATGTGAAAGGGCCTGCGTCAGTCTTACGCCTGCTGTGAGGAAGGCGGAAGAAATTGACGCATTTGTGTCCTAGAAGTGGCGCAGTAAAATCTATAAGATTCTATTACCCTTTCTTGCGTCAGAACGCCCCCCCTGCATACATTATACGTGGCGTAGGTATAATGTGGCGCAGGGGTTTACAAAGTGATGCATCTACATAGATGCGTCACTTTGTAAATATGGTGTAACAAGGCACATTTTTTACGCTGCTGGGGCATCACAAAAAGTGACGCACCGGCTACGTAAAAGTGACGCACGGCCTCATAAATGAGGCCCCTGGTTGGTGTCACTGGACTCCTCTGTAAGCTGCAAGCAGGTTGAGCTTTGTAGAACAAACAAGCTATGCTGAGTGTTTCAGAAACACTTATGGTGGAGCACTGTGACCACAGCTCTTTCACGAAAATAATCCTGGTAATTGGGTTTTTTGAAGCAAGGCTGTATTCCTGTTCTGTGCCCTACCTCCACATCTTCTGTAGATGGTTAAAAGTATGGTTCTCAAGGAGCCTGGAGTGGGCATTCAAGTCTTTTCAGCTGCTCATGTAAGTGCAGTATGTAACTAGGCACTCTGAAAGCCAGATTGACAAAGAACAGCCCCTTTAATTCCCAGGAAGTAAATTAGATATTGTAGCCTCTTTCTACGGTGGAGTGCCGCTTGAATGACTGACTTTCAAAGACTTCATGCGCGGATGAGCAAGTGCCATCGTAATGATAGGTTGATCGAGCACAGAGTGAATTATTGGCTATCACTGGGGATGCACATCCGCGAAATGCCAGCCATCTAGACGGACAATTTCAGACATTCCGTGAGCGTCACAACAGAGAGGAGGCTATTTTAAGTCCACTCAGGGGCTTTATCTCTGAATGTCGCACCTGGATGTGGCAAGCTGACCTCCTACTGATGCAACCGCTAGAGTCCTGTAGATAAGAGCGTTGCTGCAGCCCGCGTGTGGTGATAGTGACTGGAAGGAGGTGCGTTCGGCCCTCAACATGAGAGTGATAACTATAAATATATTGGGGCAGATTTACGAGCCCCTTGCGCCACTTTTGCGTCACTTTTCCCATGTTAAAAGTGACGCAAAAGTGACGCAAGGGGCTTGTAAATCTGCCCCATAGTTTGTTCAGTAGTGCTAAAACTCCACATCAGTAACATTGTCAGCTCTCCACTCACAAAAGTGGGGAGGTAGTACACTGCCTGGACGGGAAAGGTGTGGCGCAGCGCCACGGCAGCTGACTCCCGAGCGCAGGGCTCACGGTTCAATCGCTGGTGGCAGGTCAGCCCAGCACCATGTGACTCTGGGCAACAGCTCACTTAATCTCTCTGACGGCCCCCAGCTCCTTGAGACCCTTAGCGGTGAGTAGTTTGCGCTTAACAAATACTGGATGTATTTTATCCTGACATACCAACACATAATTCACCCAGTCGCATTGTGGTGAATTCAGTGCGTGATAACACTCAATCAATATTCTTTATTCGATCAACATCAGCACAAGTTAAAATTCCAATTGCTTTAGAACCCCAGAGAAGTAACATGAGAGAAAAAAACAGACTGTGGGTGTATTTAAAAACTGTAGATGCAATAATGCATGTATGACTTGAATAAAATTCATAGCTTTAAGAGTGGACGTATAAAGTTAAATTGCAAATTATTGTATTTTCATTAAATCATGACAATGTGTCATTAGCTGAGACATTATCACAATTACACAAGGACATCATTGTGTCCTTAAACCCTTGGCCGCAGCGGTAATTCCGCTGTGGCGCTAGGGGGGAGGGGGGTCGCGCGGCATCGCCATGCTTGTGATGGAACCACTCCGTCACGAGCCACGGGCGCCCTCTGCTTATGACGGAGTGGTTCCGTCACAGCTCCGCCTACTCACTAATTCGCCCGCACAGGCGGGGAATCAGTGCCGCGTGGGTGGAGCGGCCACGGCATGACAGAACCACTCCGTCATGAGCACAGCCGTCCCGTGGCTCGTGACGGTGTGGTTCCGTCACAAGCATGGAAGGGGTTAAAACAACTGTGATTAGAAAGCAATAGTCGCTGGAATAAATTAAGCTTAAAACATGTCAAAAGACGTCACTGGTGGTGGGACAGCGTCCAAGTCAGGTAGGGCTCTAACTGTTTTCACCAGTATTGCATGACGCACTGAATGTTTGTGTAGTGCTATGACCTCACGGTCTGCTGCCATCTTGTCTCTAAACGCATCTTTGACCCTTCTATGATCGGGTTTAGCTATACTACTTGGATTGGTATAAAGCTTGAGTCTCCCTAAAGATTTCATATTAGAGGAGATATAGGCCAGCCATGGGATGAAGGAAGAGTTATCCATATTCATGAAATCTTGTGTAATCAGTTTGTTAAGACCTAACTCCTTCTTTGTCCAAACTGAGAGCCAGAGCTTCAGGGGACAGAGTCAAAGCTGATCAATAATATAGTCCAAACCCAGCTCTACATGAACAATTTTGAAGAGTGTGCTTTGGGGAATCCCCAAAAGCCCCTTAAGAAATTTGTTTTTAGCTGTTTGAATTGGGGCGACAGGCCCATATCCCCAGATGCTGCATCCATACCTGGCTAAAGGAATGCACTGAGCCTTGAACAGTTCCAAGACTGATTTTATATGGGTGCGCCCAAGTCGATGGGCGAAATCTCCTATGATGAACATAGCCCTATTGAGAGCCGTCATGTTACGGGTTATAAGCGAATGCCAGTGGAGGTTAGAGTCTAATTGAACATCCAAAAAACAAAACTTATTAACCAGGCTTACAAGGTGACCGTCTGCTGAAAATGTAAATCAATCAGGATTGATAAAGCGCAGCAAATCATATGTACTGGTCTCAAGGCACTGGAGTTGCTGGCTGATTCACGTGCTCTGTTCATTTGAACAGCCATGCAAGCAGTGAAAAACGATGGAAAAGTTGGAGAAAGCTCCCAGAAAATGGGGGAAAGGAAGGAGAAAGCAGTAAAAAAAAGTGGGAGAAGCAGGAAGAAAGCACTCAGAAAAACTGGAAAAAGGAAGGAGAAAGCAGTAAAATGAGGAAAGAGCAGGAGAAATCACTCCCAAAAAATGGAGGAAAGGATGGAGAAATGAGGGGGAAGGAAGGAGAAAGCAGTAAAACTCGAGGAAAAAGTAGGAGAAAGCACTCTGAGAGGAAGTAAGTAAGCAGTAAAAAAACTATGCAAAAGCAGGAGTGAGCACGCAAAAAAATGGGGGGAGAAAGCAATAAAAAAGAGGCAAAAGGAGGAGAAAGAACTCAGAACAACAGGACGAGAGGAAGGCGAAAGCAGTGAAAAACAAGGCAAAAGAAGGAGGAAGTGCTCAGAAAAACTGGAAAAAGGAAGGAGAAAGCAGTAAAATGAGGAAGGAGCAGGAGAAATCACTCACAAAAAATAGAGGAAAGGAAGGAGAAAGTAGTGAAAAACGAGGCAAAAGCTGTAGAAAGCACCCAGAGAAACGGGGAGGAAGGGAGCGGTGCAGCAGCCCTGGGACAGCTGGACCTGGGGCCTGTTCAGTGGATTCATGCTGCTGCTCCATTAAGTAGGTCCTGGGGGAAAGAAAGTCACTGGAAGGCGGTGGGCGGGACTTCGCGAGAGGCAGAAAAACGGGCGGCAGGCTGGAGTGGCAAATGAGGAAAAAACAAGGAGAAGCAGCGAAAGATGAGGGGAGAGCAGGAGAGACACTCAGAAAAATGGGCGAGAGGAAGGATAAAGCGGTAAAAACTAGTCAAAATCAGGATAAAGAACTCAGGAAAACAGGGGATAGGAAGGAGACAGCAGTGAAAAACTAGGCAAAAGCAGGAGAAATCACTTAGAAAAACAGTGGGAGAGGCGGGAGAAAGCAGTAAACAAATGAGGCAAAAGCAGGTGAAAGCACTCAGAAAGGCTGGGGAAGAGGAAGGAAAAAGCAGTAAAAAGACACAAGAGCAGGAGAAAGCACTCTGAAAAACAGAGGGAAAGGAAGGAGAAAGAAGTAAAACATGAGGCAAAGGAAGGAGAAAGCACTCTGAAAAACAGAGGGAAAGGAAGGAGAAAGAAGTAAAACATGAGGCAAAGGAAGGAGAAAGCACTCAGAAAAATTGGGGAGAGAACAGAGAAAACAGCAAAAAATGAGGCAAAAGTATGAGAAAGCACTCAAAAAAACGGGGGAGAGGAAGGAGAGAGCAGTAAAAAATGAGCCAAAAGCAGGGGAAAGCACTCAAAAAATGGGGGAACAATGGAGAAACAGTGAAAAATAAGGCAAAAGTAGGAGAAAGCACTCAGAGAGCCATTGAGGCAGCAGAGCGGTGCAGTAGCACAGGAGAGCTGAGCCTGGGGCCTGCCCAATGGGGTCGCATTGCGGCTTCACTATGTAGGTGGAAGGGCGAGATTTTGATCGATACCTTATCACTATTGATCTAAACCCCGATCTGGTCGACTGAACCTTTGTTGCCTGTCATTGAAGGAAGAAAGTGCCTCTTTTACCAAGTTAGTTCACCCAATAAAGGACCCCGCTCCAAAAGATCACAAACAACTTCTAGCTTTCAAAAGTTTATTGTAAGGTTAGGATAAGCTGCAAATACAGGCATCTCAGAATGAGATTCACGAGATACACAGGTCCAACTACATACATGTGCTCTCTGAAAGCCCTCAGACGAGCAACGGAAATTACCAGCACAAGTTCTAAGAATAATAAAGCTATCAGCATTGACGCATATTGAGATCTCTCCTTCATTTAAGTTGGAGGAAAACACACAGGTTAGGCTGTCCCTACCCTGCTCTAGATGGTATCCCTACTTAACCAAGTCTCAACCTAACAAAAGTGTCAGCAGTGAATGACCCCCAAGGGAAGTCACTCACTCTTAGTCTCTTGGTGAAAACCTATAGTTCTCCAGTCATGACCCCTCTCTGCCTACCCATCCGCTCTCTAAAGGGTCCTCAGGCATCTGCTCTAACTCCACCCAGGGGTGCTGTCCCTAATACAAAACAGTCAACAACATTTGAGACGCCCCTCATGAGACGCCCCTCACGTGGTGTAGCTTCTGGCTTTTTCCATGCTGCTTTGTATTGGGCCTCATACGTTGGAGTTGACCTTGCTTCTCAGACTCTTCTCCGGCCCGCTGATACCCCTTAAAACATTCCGGAACCCTCCTCCATGTCTGGGCCGTCTACTGAACAGACCTCTATTCATATTATTTATAATCGGATCCTCCCTTTCTCTTGCAGACAGACATCTGCAGCCAAGAACCCAACTCTCACAGACTTCCAAAAAGGTTCGCAACATTTCTCGGCCCAGACATGTACGTGTAAATCAATGTTAAAACATTTCAGGCCTACAACATTTCTCATAATGATTATAGCATTCAACTTCTTCATTAATTAAAGCATGTTAATACTCTTATTCTATTATTCAGTAAACACATCTATAAATCATGGCCCATTAATGCAATGGCCAAAACATTATTTCAATCTATGTCGTGAAAAGAAACACCTTCCCCTTCCCTTCTAGCTCTGGCCCTGAGGCCTACCACATTCTGCGTTTAACCACATGCCATCTTACATTTTAACAGCTACACGACATGGATTCAGGAATAATCACATCTAATAAAATCATATAGTGTCACACATTTCTGTATTAGTTCCACTTCTACTTAAATCTCTACATTAGCTATACATTCAGAATATAATTGCAGATACTACTAGCACTCATGGCATTTCTCCTCATGATTTGTGCTTACTACGGGTAAGTGTGATGCACTCATACATTTAGGTCAGTTTGCGCTCTCTCAGTTCCCCCCTTTGATGACCTTCCGGGGTCATCACTAACATTTAAACTGCAGTTATTGCTAGCATAACTTGTCTCTGCGCTTCCAGAGCCCTCAGACTCCTGTACTGATTATCTTGTATGGCAGCCAATCTCTGCAGCTGCTCTCTTTGGGCCCTTTCTGACCTTCTTGCTCTGTACCATTTGAATACCCTCACCAATCCCCACAATATGATCCCACAGATCAATATTATGATGATAGGTTTTAGTATATACCACACAAAGCTTTTGCCTAAGGTGGAGATCCACCCTCCAACTTCACTCATTCCGTGGCCCACCTTTTCCCAGACATTTTCTCTACTCAAGTCTTCGATCTCCTTGTGAATATCAGTTATGTTCCTAATAACTTTCTCAAGGGGCTTCGAATTGTCTGGAATGTAAGTACAACATTCCTGGACCTTCAAAGCCTTACAGACTCCGCCCTCTTTTGCTAGTAGGACGTCTAACGCAAGACGGTTCTGAAGAACCATAGCCCTTATCGATTGCATCTCTCCTTCTACCAGCATTAAGGACTGAGCAGTGCTGGCAGACAACCTGTCGACGACTGTTGCCAGTCGTCTAATTTTAACATCATTAAGGATTAGTCCCAAAAGAGGGAACATAGCTCCAAAGACATCTCCAACCATTTCTGCATCTCCTATATTTCTCCTTCCCCTCGATGATGTCTTGCCCTCGATGATCTCTAAGTCTTGTGCATGATATATTTTGGGGAAGACAATTGCTAGGTAACATGATCCATACCAATTGTCAGGTAGTCTCACGTAGGCATTTCTTCCACATACAAAATACACATTTGGAATCACTTGCATTCCCTTCAGGAAATCTTTAGTATAGTACTCTATATTGAAAGCATGTTCACAGCTGACTTCTCCCACGTATACATTTTCGTAATACGTTTTGGCTCGGTGAAGACATAGCTTTCCTTTCTGCGTCTTATCTAAAGCTATTGGACCACTACTACCCTTTCTCTTGTGTGCCTTCTCTTCCTCGGTCCAATCTGTTTTCCATTGTCCTGATTTTTTCAAAATCTTTTGTCTCCTGTAACGATCATCCACCTGCCCTATGAACTTCTTCTCGACTTCTGACACTTTGCATGTCAGGTTATTTCTACGGGCATGTGAAGTATCTAAGGTAATCCAAGGAATGAAGAACTTGGCCAATCTGTCTTCACTCTTCCAGTAGTCCCATTTGTTCATCTGCTTATAATTTGGGACTTCTGGCAACACTGAATCATAGTTGGAGAAATAGTATTCAAAACTATCTCTCTCATAAAATATACTAAGCAATAAGCTACATGTAATGCCATATGTCAGCGGGAGGTGATGATATCTAATGCCTTCATCTACAGACGCCGGCAACTGCATGCAGACGTAACAGTCCTTAACCTCCATGGCATCCACGTATTCATATAAGAGTTTAGCATAAGCATTTGACCTAAAGTCTCCTTGGGACTCATCTACGTGTAACCTGCGGGCTTCTGCAGCTAATAACGCCTTCTCTTGAGTGTTTTCCCTTTTCTCACCAGCAACAGTGGGTGTAAGCGTTTCTACAGATTTCACATCAGTTACCTTCGCCTCTTCCTCATGTCCCTTTACATAAGAAATTGTTACCACTAAAGCTATTAATATTATCACTCCTACTATTAGTGTACCTATTATACATTTAGCTCTGCGGTTCTGGGTGCCGGCTTCCATTTCGTCAGACAATATGGCTCTCTCTTATCTTGGCACAAAGTTCTTTTCTTCTCGTTCCTTTACAGTCTCTTTTTTACTCTTTTTGTCTTTAGAATCCACACAACTGGAAGCTGACAACCTTCTTCACAAAAGTCCTTTAACAGTTCAATAAAGACAACCCTAGCCCTTCTCCATCAACTCAAGGGAAGTTCCCTAATATTCTCTGCTTCCTGGGCGCTAGGTAATCTTCTTTTTCTGCTCGCTTTATTTACAAAGTCCTTTAAGCATCTACTATCAGGTTTGTGCCTGCAGCTTCGATAGCAAAGTTCAGTATTTCCAAACGAAGATTGTGCTCTTCATGGGCTGTTATCGTTGTACCAAAGTCGGGGAATTGCAATTCTGAAAGAAACATGTGTTTTAACTTGCTGAGGCGGGGAGGTCTGGGGAGCATGAATGTTAGTGACCCTTCTTGTTCGACTCCGGGTACCAACAGTCGTATTTCCACGGTGACGATGGGCTCAGAACTGGACACCACCACCGCTCGAATCCTCCCTGTCTCCTGTTTCAAAGACATTTGTCGCCAGATATGTCCACTCCGGTGTGGAGTATCTTCTGCTAGGCACACGCACTCTTCTTGACCTTCTTCGGTCCGGTGCTTCCGCGCCCTGAGCACCTTCTTCCGGGTCTGAGTCTTCTGATATCGGAGGAAGGGTTATCTCTGGAGTTGACCTCAGGCTAGAGCTCCTTCTTTGCGGCCAATTAGCTTCTCCACGTGCCCTTCTACTCCTTCTCCTTCTTGTCTGTTCTCGCTCTCTGTCAGACCTGTCAGTGTCTGACTCGTACTCCCAGCTACTTTCTCCTTCTGTAGCGTCGTCTGTTTCGCTGTTGTACTGACCGTCCTCAGCTTGATCAGACTCGTTCCCTGCTTCCGCTGGCACCTCTTCAGCTTGGCTAGCCCCCTCTATGGCTTCTCGGTCCTCTGCTGGACGTCTATCCGAGAGAGGAGCTGTTTCTTCCCGAGGTGCTGGAACCCTTCGCGTATGTGATGCGTGGATCCAATTGGGCAGGCCTCCCACCTTCACAGCCGTATTCGCGATCAGGATGATCTGGAAGGGCCCACGCCAACGAACATCCAAGCAGCTTCTTCTCACATGTTTTTTCACCAGGACCCAGTCCCCAGGATACAGGTCATGGCACGGGCCCTGGCACGATGGAACCTCGGCAGCCTGCACCTGAAGGGACACAGAATGAATGGCGTCAGACAGCCCCTTACAATAGTCCAGGATCATATCATCTGTGATATTTAACAGTGCAGTCGTTGGGACAGATGGCAGCCTCATTGCTCTCCCCATTAACACCTCATGTGGTGACAACCCCGTTCTTCTGTCTGGGGTACTACGAAGGCTCATGAGGACCAATGGCAGGGCGTCAGGCCAACTCAGGGTCGTTGAGGAACACACTTTTGCAATTCTGGCTTTGATCGTGCCATTGATCTGCTCCACAATTCCTGAGGCTTCTGGTCGGTAACTGCAATGCAATTTCTGATCTATGTTCAGAGCCGCACAAATCATCTTCACAAGCTCGCTGTTGAAATGCGTTCCCCTATCTGATTCCAAAGAGGCCGGCACCCCGAAGCGCGGAATGAGTTCCCTAAGCAGTAACTTGGCCACTGTGAGGGTGTCGCACCTACGTGTAGGGTATGCCTCAACCCATCTGGAGAATACACAAACAACTACCAGGACATAGCGGAGGCGGTTGCACCTCGGCATTTCAATGAAATCTATCTGCATTCGATTGAATGGACCTCCAGACCTTCCTATGTGACTCAGTGCAACTGGTGTTCTTTTCCCTACGTTCAGCTGCTGACAGGTCACACAACGCTGGCACACTGCTTCTGCTGCTATTCTAAACTTAGGATTGTACCAAGTCTGTCTAAACACTCTCAGCATAGCGTCTCTCCCTAGGTGTACGGGACCATGTATGTGTCTGGCCATTGGGCTCACCATCTCATTGGGCAACACTGCTCTGCCGTCTGCTGAGACCCAAAAATGGGACTCACCCACTACACATCCTGCCTTTTCCCATGTTTCTTTTTCAAAATCAGGAGCATTTTCTTGCATGTTTGCCAGTTCGTCCCAAGTATCAACAGTTTCCAATATCATGGCTAATTCAGTCCTTACATTTATTCCACCCACTTCCACCTCTGTGAAAGAGTACCCTTGTTCTGCGCAATACCGCGCGACTTCGTCGGCATATCTATTGCCTTTCGAGACGAAGTCCTCATTTCTGGTATGTGCGGTGCACTTTACAACTGCGATACCTGCTGGACATTGCAACGCCTCTAACAACAGGCGCACAAACTCTCCATTGCGAATGGGAGAGCCTGAAGAGGTCATGAACCCTCTTTGAGACCATAACTGCCCGTAATCATGAACCACCCCATAACCATATTGGCTGTCGGTGTATATGGTGACTCGAATTTGATTGCTTGCCAAGCAAGCACGTGTCAAGGCAATAATCTCGGCTACCTGAGCGGAGTGTACTCCTTCCAGGCACCCAGCTTCTACAACTCCAGTAATTGTACAAACAGCGTAAGCTGCTCTCAACTGCCCAACTTCGTCTCTTACACATGAGCCATCGACAAAGAAAATTTCATCTGGGTCGGTCAGTGGCTCATCTACGATGTCGGGTCTGGGTTTGGTGCATAGTTCAGTCACATCGAGGCAGTCATGGTCTGTACATTCATCATCATCCTCGATATCATTTGGGAGTGGCATCAAGGTGGCAGGGTTCAAAACAGAGCATCTCCTGAGGGTCACATTCTCTGCAGCAAGAATAACTTGCTCATAGCGCGTGAGCCTGCTGTTGGTCAGATGCTGTGTTTTGGTCCTGGTCATCAACAGTTCAACAGAATGGGGCACGCACACCTCTAACGGGTGCCCCATGACGATATTTTCACATCTCTCAATGCTGACACCCGTTGCAGCAACGGATTTGAGACATCCGGGCAACGCTGCGGCTACTGGGTCTAAAGTAGCCGAGAAATAAGCAACTGGTCTACGGGCATTCCCATGGATTTGGACTAACACAGACAACGCGCAACCTTCTCTCTCACAACAGTAAAGCAAAAATGGTTTATTGTAATCAGGCATTCCCAATGCCGGAGCACGACACAGGTCCTCTCGCAGCTGTAGGAATGCCATCAAACAGTCTTTGTCCCATGGTACCGGATCGCTCACCTCCTTATGCGTCAGTTTTTGCAAGGGCTTTGCTTTCAGTGAAAAGTTCGCGATCCACTGTCGGCAATAACCCACCATCCCTAGGAACATCCTGACCTCTCTCTGTGTCTTAGGCGCATTCATTTTCATGATCGCCTCTATCCTGTCTGGTGACACCTTTCGTTTGCCTTTCTCTATTCTGTGTCCCAAGTACTGCACTTCTGTCAGGCAGTACTGCAACTTTCCCGGGGACACCTTGTGCCCATTGGCAGCTAGGTGATTTAACAAAGCAATGGAGTCCTCCCTGCAAGCTTCTTCTGTTTCTGACGCCACGAGGAGGTCGTCTATGTACTGGACCAGAACTGACTTCTGGGGCAGCACTAGACTTTCAAGATTTTTCTTCAAAAGCTGGTTAAAGATCGATGGGCTCTCTGTATACCCCTGAGGAATACGACACCATGTTAGGACGCGACCTTCCAGCTTAAATGCGAAAAGAAAATGGCTTTCTTCGTCCAAAGGGATCGAAAAGAAAGCCTGACAAAGATCAATCACAGTGAACCACTCAGCTTGGAATGGAATCTGAAACAGTATCACTGATGGATTCGGTACCACTGGACAACACGAAACGACTATGTTATTAATCTTTCGAAGGTCCTGTACTATCCGGAATTTCCCATTTGGTTTCTGCAGACCCATAATCGGGGAGTTGCATGGACTACCCACGATTTCTTTCAGTATTCCCTGTTTAATCATGGACTCGATCACGGGTTTTATGCCTGCAATCGTTTCTGGAGTCAATTTATATTGGGGTGTTCTTGGGAACTCAGCATGCGGTTTCACTACAATTTTCACTGGGTCCACCCCTTTGACCAATCCAATCTCTTCCCCAGTGAAGTCCCATACTTCTGGTGCCACTGTCTCTCTTAAGTCCCAGGGGAGCTCATCTACTGTCAAAGTAGGGTACAGCTCCACGCATATTCTTGAGTTTGCAACTTTGAAGTCTGCGTCATCATCATTGGTCAATACCTCCACTCCCTGAGGTGTACAGTATATTGTACAATTCAATTTACACAACAGGTCTCTGCCTAGCAAACACACAGGACTTGAATCGCAAACCACAAACTGGTGCTCATCGCTGTACTTCCCTATTTTCACCTGTACCGGTTCTGTCAATTGGCTGGTTATTCTCCTGTTTGCGACCCCCACCACTTGTATGGTCTCTCCAGACATGGGCAGGTCTGGAACTGCAGCTGATCTGATCGTGGATCTAGTGGCTCCTGTGTCCACCAGAAATGTCGTGGGGCACCCTGCTACTTCTGCTTCGACATAGGGTCCCCTCTGGTCCACCTCCAAGGCTGCCCCGAGGGTGCAGTCTTCTCTTTCCACTCTCTGTCCGGTTAATGGGTCCACATAATAGCACTCTTCTCCTTCTACAAACAGGGGCATCTGTCTATAGGTCTTACCCATAGTCCCTACTCGGGGAGGTTGCGGGAACTGGGCTCGGGGAGGAGCCCCCCCCCCTTTTAGCACCTTTCCCTGGTATGGCGTCACCCCTCTCGTAGGCGCTCTCTGGACCTCTTCCTCCTCTTCCTCTTGTTCTCCTATCTCTACATTGTAGGGACACTCCCTAGGCGGCACCTAGTCGTTTTCTTCAAGGCAGCTATGTCTATTCTGGGTCTAAAGGTGGAACTCTCTGGGTCTAAAGGTGGAACTCTCCTCATTGCCCTTGTTCTGACTGTACTGCTTCTTTCCTCCTGTACCTGTTCCTAGCTGCTGTTGCTGCTGTCCCCCCTTCCCTGCTGCCTGCATCTGTACCACCATCAATTTTTCTTTTAGTTTCTTAGCCTTGGAGTCTATCTCATCACAGCAGTACCTGGCATATCTCAGTATTTCGTCTAGGGGTCTATTCTGCCAACAAATCAAGTGTTGCTGAATCATTAAACTAATATCCGGTCTCAGTCCCAGGACGAACTTGGACACAAATTGCCCTATGTCTTTTGGATCCATTACATCCAAGCCGCTATACTGTTTAAACGCCTTCAGCAATCTCTCATAATATTCGTGGACTGTCTCTTTGGGTTCCTGTCTGGTTCGGTCTATTTTGACCCAATCTATGTCTTGCATTGGCACTTTCTCTTTCAGCCAAGTCATCACTCTCTCGAATTTTGCCATCACAATCTCGGACGGCCCATTAGTCTTAGCATCTCTCTCCGGCTCCGTTGTGGGCCACTCAGCGCTAACCTTGCATGCTGTCCACAGATCTCCTGGTACTACAATGTCAAACAGCGTGTTCAGATCTATCCATAGGACCTTTGAGATTTTTACAAATCTCTCAACTTGCTTGTACCACTCCACTGGGCTTTCCCGCAATTTGGGGAAGGAGGTGGTAAAAGCAGCTAAATCTCCCCTACTCCAAGGGACATGCACATAATTCCCATTTGCGACTTCACGCAAAGGGTATGCTTCTATTCCCTGCAGCCTTCCTGGTGTCGTACCAAGCGTGCTTCTCCTGACGGTCCCTTTCTTGGACCACCTCTCTTCCCACTTATCTAGTGCCCTCCATGTCCTTATTCCCGTGATCAGTTCCCTTATGTGCGTTTTCAGCCCAATCGTTCTCCTCTCATCTAGGTCTCGATCTGTATAATGTAGCCTGTGGTTTCCCTGTAATGCTTTGGTTCTTGACAGGTCCACCATATATTTGCCTGCTAGTTCGACTAACTTCTCATGGATTGCTCTCGCTTTTCGAGTGATGTCCTTTGCCATATACAGTATTTCATCCTGCTCATACATTTCCATTCTTTCTAAAGGCAGGGTACCATCTATCATGTCATCCAGGTCTGACCTTAAGCTGGCGACATCGAGTCTCTTAGCTTTTATCTCAGCTCGCAATATGTCTTTCGAAGGGGGCTCACTGGTCTCCCTACCATCCCAACTCCGAGCTCTACGTTTGGGCTCGGGAGAGTTAATGAGTGCTCTCCCTTGCTCCCATCTCTCCAGGTCCCATGCTCGGCCATCCGATCTTGGAAGGTGATGGAACACGGGCCTGTTACCCCCACTCTCTCCTGCTTCTCTCCTTTCACCGTACGCCTCTCTGTTATTTTCCCTCTGGTCGCTACTCTCCCTTTGCCTAGTATCGCTCAGTATCCGATACGATCCTTCCTGGTTCCCCATATTCCCTGGGCTGCGCTCGTGTCCGCCATCACAGGGACTATGGTGCGACCTCTCACAACTCCCATTCAGCTCTCTGGTGCCGGGCACACAGTGGGTACACTTAAAGCTGTTTCTGTACTCTTGCGTTCTCCTCTCCCCTTCACTGAGTATTGGGCGCGCCACCCCTCCACTCCCGGGGCCCCCGTTTTCCAGGTCCGTTCTATCTCCACTCCGGGCCCAATGGGTGACTCCCCTACTATCTCTCTCTCTCCAGTCCCACTCCGGGCTGCTCTCCCCAGCCCCGCAGTGAGTCCGAGCTCTGCTGTCCTGACTTTCCCTTTCAGCTTCTGCAGCTATGATGCTCTTGTGAGCCTCCACTGCCTCATCCCACTTCTTCATGTACTCATTTAGCTCTTGAAAGGATTTTCGTCCAGATCCCCTCAGATCCACTGGCCATCTAGGGCCCCCAGGATCCCCTCCTGGATCCCCTGCTGTGTGCATCGGGGTGCTCCACTCTCTGGGTATCGGCATCTGACTTGGGGAATTGATCGTATCGTTCCTCCTTGCCGTCTCTGCTCTTTCTCCGTCCTTCCGTACCCGTTCTTCCCCTCTTGCTCTCTCTGGGTCATATATCGATACTATAGGACCTATGGTAACAGGTACCTGTAGTGCAGCTGGTAATCCGTAGGATGTGGCGCACTCCGTTTCCGGCGCTCTTTGTACCACAAACCTCCCGACTACCTGTTGCACCTGACTAGGCTGGGACAGCTCTTTCTTTGCCTCAGGATCCCACTCTGAACTGGGAAGCGGTCCATGCTCTCCTGCATTGCCCCCCTTTTCTCTTTCACTATGCTCGACCTCTCCCCCTGCTCTATTATACGGGGGTGGCCTGTCTGTCAATAATCTGTTTATCAGGCTGTCCTCTGTTTCGCTCTCATCATCTTCTTCTAGGGGGCTTTTATTTCCGGGCACCTCTAACACTGGGTACAGTTTATTTACTTCCATGTTATGCACTCTCCATCTTTTAGCATCCGCATCCCACCTGGCATCCTGCACTGCCCTTACCGATCGTTTCACCCTTTCTTGTCGTCTGTTCATATTTTTTTCATGCGCTGCCCTAATCCATGCATCAAGGGCTTCAAACTGGGTCGGTCTAGGCAAGGGTCTCATTGAGGTCATGACTGATTTTAATCGATGTAACACCTCTAATCTGAACGTCCCGTACTTCGGGAACGTCAGTTCCTCATTTCCTTCCGTGATCTTACTCCACTCTGATATCCAAAGGATCGTATGCAGCCCAACATTCACTGCCATGTAACGAGCCGGCGTACCCTCCGGCGGGGCTTCTTCCCCTTCATCCGATCTCCGCTTCTCTTTTTTAAACGCCGCTCTCAGCCATTTAAAACACTTCATAATTATACGCACAATATCCAGCCTCGCTACTCTGTTTACTTCCTGATGACAATCCACCAATCCTATCGCGGCTTTGCTAACTTGGCCTATCGCAGCGCGGTCTTTCTCCGGTCGGCCAATCCCAGCTCGCCACTTTCTGACGTCTTTGCTAGCTGGCCTATCACAACGCGGTCTTTCTCCGGTCAGCCAATCACTGCGCGACACTTCCTGACGTCACTTTCCTCCGCTTCGCAGCAGCACCCCTCCTTTCTCAACTCGTCTCCCGGTCATGCATGCGTCCCATTCATACACCGAAAAATGACTACTTCAACCAAGCGGTCACTTCCCTCGACTGTACGTCCACAGTCTATATGTAATTGTCAACACAACTGACGAAATGTCTATCGTCTCTCTGATAGGTTGCTTACACACACAGTAACCTCCGACCAGCGTCCGTTACTCACGCACTCACTCTTACGTTCCCCCTATCTCGGTCTTTCGGGTGATCAATGGTACCTCATGACCCCCTTCACACTATTTGACAATTACTCTGGGTGTCCGATACACCCGAACCACTTAAGCTCTCCTTGAACTTAAGATTTCCACCGGTTGCGCGCGCTCACAACCTGTTCCACAGTCACTCTACAGACATTCAACTCCGCCAGACATTACAACATAGATACAATACAAAAACACCGCAATCTAACACGCATGACCCTTTATACTCACTCTCGACCGATACTGCTGCTTTTTCTGTCTCACGTCATCCGGATGTTCTTCGGCGGGCGGTTCTTCCGATCATCGATCTCTAGGGGCCTTGGGGTAAGCTAACCTGGCCTAGGTCACCGTCCTCAAGAAGGCAACCATCCTCTATAGCTACCAACTGGAAGGGCGAGATTTTGATCGATACCTTATCACTATTGATCTAAACCCCGATCTGGTCGACTGAACCTTTGTTGCCTGTCATTGAAGGAAGAAAGTGCCTCTTTTACCAAGTTAGTTCACCCAATAAAGGACCCCGCTCCAAAAGATCACAAACAACTTCTAGCTTTCAAAAGTTTATTGTAAGGTTAGGATAAGCTGCAAATACAGGCATCTCAGAATGAGATTCACGAGATACACAGGTCCAACTACATACATGTGCTCTCTGAAAGCCCTCAGACGAGCAACGGAAATTACCAGCACAAGTTCTAAGAATAATAAAGCTATCAGCATTGACGCATATTGAGATCTCTCCTTCATTTAAGTTGGAGGAAAACACACAGGTTAGGCTGTCCCTACCCTGCTCTAGATGGTATCCCTACTTAACCAAGTCTCAACCTAACAAAAGTGTCAGCAGTGAATGACCCCCAAGGGAAGTCACTCACTCTTAGTCTCTTGGTGAAAACCTATAGTTCTCCAGTCATGACCCCTCTCTGCCTACCCATCCGCTCTCTAAAGGGTCCTCAGGCATCTGCTCTAACTCCACCCAGGGGTGCTGTCCCTAATACAAAACAGTCAACAACATTTGAGACGCCCCTCATGAGACGCCCCTCACGTGGTGTAGCTTCTGGCTTTTTCCATGCTGCTTTGTATTGGGCCTCATACGTTGGAGTTGACCTTGCTTCTCAGACTCTTCTCCGGCCCGCTGATACCCCTTAAAACATTCCGGAACCCTCCTCCATGTCTGGGCCGTCTACTGAACAGACCTCTATTCATATTATTTATAATCGGATCCTCCCTTTCTCTTGCAGACAGACATCTGCAGCCAAGAACCCAACTCTCACAGACTTCCAAAAAGGTTCGCAACATTTCTCGGCCCAGACATGTACGTGTAAATCAATGTTAAAACATTTCAGGCCTACAACATTTCTCATAATGATTATAGCATTCAACTTCTTCATTAATTAAAGCATGTTAATACTCTTATTCTATTATTCAGTAAACACATCTATAAATCATGGCCCATTAATGCAATGGCCAAAACATTATTTCAATCTATGTCGTGAAAAGAAACACCTTCCCCTTCCCTTCTAGCTCTGGCCCTGAGGCCTACCACATTCTGCGTTTAACCACATGCCATCTTACATTTTAACAGCTACACGACATGGATTCAGGAATAATCACATCTAATAAAATCATATAGTGTCACACATTTCTGTATTAGTTCCACTTCTACTTAAATCTCTACATTAGCTATACATTCAGAATATAATTGCAGATACTACTAGCACTCATGGCATTTCTCCTCATGATTTGTGCTTACTACGGGTAAGTGTGATGCACTCATACATTTAGGTCAGTTTGCGCTCTCTCATAGGTCCTGGGAGGCGGTGGGCGGGGCTAGGCAGGAGGCGGGAAAATGGGCAGTAGGCGGGAGCGGCAAATAAGGAAAACAAGGAGGAGCAGTGAAAGACAAGGCAAAAGCAAGAGAACGCATTCAGGAAAACAGGTAGAGAGGAAGGGGACAGCAGTAAAAAATGAAGCAAAAGCAGGGAAAGCACTCACAAAAACGGGGGAAGGAAGGAGAAAGCAGTAAAGTGAGGCTAGAGCAAGAGGAAGCACACTGAAAAACAGGGGCAAGGAAGGAGAAAGCAGTGAAAAACAAGGCAAAGGCAGGAGAAAGCACTCAGAGAAACGGGAAGGGAGCATAGCAGTGCAGCAGCACGGGGAGAAATGGGCTAATGGGTGAAAAATGTTATATTCACCATTGTTGGTGCAGCCAGTACTCAGTGTATAGAAACATGTGTTTCGGGATAGTTGTTCTTCTTTAGTGGAGAGTAACACCTTACATTTGGGGGTGCTGGCAATGCTGCTTATAGTCAGGGTTGTCTGCATAAGTCTTCATTCTTGACTTGGGAGATGAATCAGTCAGTTAAACTTTCTTGACATCAATTTTTCTTTCAGTGGTCCACTGGGGCAGAATGCTACCCATGGGTCTCCCGAACATTAGGGTGGCTTGGCTTTCACCGGTTGTAGAATGAGGAGTAGATCTGCAGGCAAGAAGAGTAGAATGAAGAACTGGCTTGAGCTCAAGTACCTCTAGCACAGCGATCTGAACATCTTTCTTAACCGGTTCCGTGCTGATGACGGAACCGCTCCGTCATCAGCCGCAGTGGCGCTGTGCTGATGACGGAGCGGTTCCGTCATTGCCCGCCCGACGCGCCTGCGCGGCGCTGATTTCGCGCCTGCGCGCGCGTTCTGTTAAGCGGGCAGGGCCATGACGGAACCGCTCCGTCATGAGCACAGCGCAACCGCGGCTGGTGACGGAGCGGTTCCGTCACCAGCATGGGCCCGCCGCGCCGCGCCGCCCCCGCCCCCTTAGCGCTGCGGCGGAATAGCCACCGCAGCGATGTGGTTAAGAGTGCTCATAAAACATTCAACAATGACATTAGCCCGTGGCCATAAAGGTGTGCTTTTCTGATGCTTGATATTCAAATGAGTAAGAAAGTATTTTAATTCCCGACCACTGAATGGTGGATTGTCAAATTTTATAATAGATGGAACATCCCAGGTTGCAAATATGCCTTCTAGTCTTTCAACTACTCAATCATGAGTGATTGATAAAAGGTCTTCTACCGGAGAAAATCAGCAGTACTCATCTATGATTACCATAAGTTAATGGTCATTTTCAAGAGGTCCAAAGTAGTCAACTACAATGTTCTCCTATACATGTTTTTTGAAGATCCAACATGTTCAAAGGATGCTGTGCTGTTTTGGGAGATACATAATTACACAAATGACAAGCCTGGAGGTCTTTCTCAACTCACTCATCAAGATGAGGGAACCAAACACGGTTTCGGAGGGCTCACTTGGTGAGGACAGTTCCACAATGTCCTTCATGTGCCACGTCAATGACTTGCTGTCGTAAACCTTCAGGAGGGACAATTCACGACCCTCATAAGATGATCCCTTCTTGTGTAACTGACAGTTCATCATGCACATTCTTGAATTACTGATATTCACTGTTGTTATCAAGAGGTCTAGCATGTGTTCTCTAGGATTGATGCATAATAATGTTTTTGAGGATGAGCATTTTCCTTTCTGCATTGGTAGCATCATTTATTTGCTGCACGGACACAGCTGCAGGAGTGCTGGGTTTACCAGTGAAGTTAACTTAGACCTCGTCACTTTAGAAGGGGTACTAAGACACTGTATGGGCACTCCAGAAAATCAGTCTGCGGGGTTTTGAACTTTTCTTGGCTGCTCTTTCTCTTACATGTATTTTTATTATGACGTTTTTGGAAAACATGGAGCCAGCAACAGAGCTGTCTTTAGGTGAGAACAAAAAATATACCCTCACAGTGACTGAAAGCCTAAAAGTTATTATACTGTGTCGGTCCATCTGCATTTTCCATATGACAGGCCTATGTGTCATTAAACTATTTAAACTTATAACTCCCCCTCGGAAAATGCGAGCAAAGTCCTTCAGTGTCATTTCTTGCTTAGCTTTAAACTAAGGTTTAATGGTGAAATCAGGTATTTGATAACGTAAGTGGAAGATTTACTTTATAAAAATTGACTCGATGTTGCCTGAGCCAGATCTGTCTAACATCAGTTTTACAATTGATCCACCTCCATAGCTGAAATGCATATCCTTGGCTGGCAAAGTCAGCATCCCTGGCTCAGAAGACAATAGCTTGCTCCTAAGGTCATGAAGGGAAGGGAGGTGTTAACTGCTACCACGTATCAGGGATTAGCTATCTCTGAGTGGACAGGAACAGTTGGCTAGCGGCGGCTGGTGGAATTTGAAACTAGTAGGGCGTAGGAGCAATTCATGAACTTTGGCGCACATGCAAGTGAGCTGGAAATGTTCTAAGAAACTTCAAGAGGTTACTCCCTCGGAGAACGTATTTAAAAATTGGTTAAAATTGGTGCATTTTCCACCACAATTTCTATAATAAATTTACCAAAATGCACATTTCTTATAGGCTTTTTTAAAGAAAAACATTCAAAATATAGCACAGATTTTCACATTTTTCAATTTCCAAATCTGAAAGGTAGAGGTGGGCGAGCCATTGAAAGCTCGAGCCACCTGCCTGACTCTGGCTAAGTTTGAGATCCTTTTTGGGCTCTTAATGTAAAAAATGAGTCATGCCTTCATGTGACATCTGCCTGCTGCGCATGCGCTAATCCCATGTGCCAAAAAAGAGAGACAAGACATTAACTTTCATTGTAAAATAGGGCAGGGAGAGAAATATCCATCTAGCGGCTTAATTGCTCAGTGTGACACCAGAAACCAAGGATTGATCCTGGCTCTCCACTTAGTCCAGTCAAACTACGAAAAATAACCATCAAACCTGGGCAAAATTGCAACGGAAGTGTTTTAAGTGGTTTTCTACTTGGTAATAGGTACTGTTTGACATATACAAAATCAGAAAAAATGGGGCTATTGGAAAGGCCCGAAAATCCCATTTCGACTGCCATGCCGTAATGGATTGTTTTTTGCTTTGTGCGGGGAAAATGGACGTATCAATGGAAAAACATTTACGTCTACTAAAAGAAGATTTGAAAAATGACTTTATATGCAATATATTTCAGAGTAGAACTAATAAATGTGATAAGCTCTTTAAATAAACATAATCAATGGCATATGAAGAACCAATTCTATCAGATAACTCAAAAACATGATAACCCAAAATGCAAGAACATAACCCACAACAAAAATCAATCATCTGCATCACTCCTGCTGTCTTCATATATTCCTAAGTAACACAATTATTGTAGCCACTGACATGGCACTCTCCACAAGCAGCAAAACAGGGCATCACATTCTTTTTTGCAAGCACAGCTCATGGTGGCACAGTGTGTTGTGCAAGAACAACATATCATATTCAGTAACAGTCCGGAGCTGGAGTCACATTTTGTGGGCCAAAATAAATTATCTTTATCATACCCAACCCCATTCTTTCGGATTGAGATTCTCTGCGGTTGATTGCCACACTCTGATTTGATAGTAGATGCGAAAGCTGTGGTACTTTGTGGCAGATTCGGCAAACGTTCTGGTGTAACAAATTGCGGCCATACAACACCAACAGGGCTTTCAATGTCAACGTGTTAGGAATCTACCGAACAGAAAATGTTTGCAACTATTTGGAGCTCCTTTTCTTTTAGTAGATGACCAAATGCTTTGGCCTTTCAAACAGAAAACATTCTTGAGGTTGTGTCACAACCTGTATAGGCATGCAGAAATAGAAGGTACTTGCAAATGTCAGTGAAGAGCAAGGCCTGAATACCGGGGCCGATTCACAGTACTAACTTAAGACAAAAGCCTAAACTTACTTCCATTTTGGTATTCACAGAAGGCACTTACTCATTTCGGTATTCACAGAAGTTAGGAGTCCTAACTTTAGGACTCCTAAATGCCTTCTGTGAATACCGAAAGTCTTAAAGTTAGGATTTTTCTAAGTGTAGGTGTCCTAAAGTTAGGAGTCCTAACTTTACTACTCCTAAACTGAGAAAAATCCTAACTTTCAGACTTCCTAACTTCTGTGAACCGAAATGAGTAAGTGCCTTCTGTGAATACCAAAAAGGTAGTAAGTTTAGGATTTTGTTTTAAGTTAGTTCTGTGATCGGGCCCACCGAGAATATCATATACAGGATTCATAGATTCTGCGAATTGGGCCAGTTCCGACAGAAAAAATTATTTGTACATCTGGCCCCAAATGTTTTACCATTTTTATAAAATTGTCAGGGAAATTTATTGTGTGGTGTTCTTTACCTTAAAATTGTTGGTACTGCTATAACTTTACAGGCAAATCTCTCTGGTTAGCCTGTTGCTTGTGCCATAGCTACCTGGGGTTGATCAGAGTCTCTCTTAGAAGCGTGTATTGATCTGACTTGACTGTGTTAATTAAGTTGCTAGGGGTCACCCACTACAAAATCAATAACTCAATTTCTGACAATTTATCTCTACTAAATCCATACATTTAAACTACTAGATTGAACACTTCCCTCACCACAGCAATATGGTTAAGTATTGAAGCTGCTGAATAAAGTTGGTAAATATGAATTACTCCCCATGCATTTACCAGGCCTAAACTATGGTTATGAGAAAAGTTTTATTTAATCAGCAATTTTTATATAAAAAGAATTGAGCTTCAAGATCAGTTTCTGAAGGTGATGATGGCCTAGGACTTTGCATTTTTAATATTACTCTCAAGCACATATATATATATACATACACAGACATACTCACACACACACATACATCCATAAATACAACATGCATGACTGTATAGTAGGGATTTGTGAAATGTATGTAATTAAATTTAGTGTAATCACAGGACATTTTGGGGAAATTATCCAAAATGCAAAACCATCATTTAGTCCTGTATCTCAGTTTGAAATGCATCCTCAAATTACCTTTTAATGCAAGGATGCATTTTGCACCAGCAAATAGTGGGAAAAACACAATTGCTAGGAACAGCATCCACTCGTATTTTGGTTGCTTTTGTTGTTCCCGCACTCCTGCACTTTCATTTTGCAGCATACGGGGTGTAATTACATGATGTGAGCAATAGCATAAAATTAATTTAGCGTATAGCACAATAGGCATAGTGGTGACAAGCTAACAGGGAGTTTTAGACCCTGAGATAACAGAAGCGAGAGTGGGAGGAGGGTGTCTGAAATCTGAGGTTTTGGCTCCCCTGACTCCACTCTGAGAAATCTAAGAGCCCTAAGGAACCTCAGGAGCAAGTGAAAAACTTATTTCCAGCTCAACGGCTCGAAGAGAGACCTAACGAAGCATCCACTTTTTAGTTGATTGCCGGTGGCCTGGCTTCTAACACTGAATGGTGTCAGGGGGCTCTGTTGGTTGTTGGCCTTTTGGACACAATCAGTCCTATGTTGGGGACAGAAGTCTGACCTTGGAGGGAGAATGGACCACATATCCGTGTTGGCCATGGTGGTACTGCTTGCATCTGCAATACATCTAGGAGCAGGTTAGGGTTAGTCACCTCAGTGGTGGGGTCTGCTGGTGAGGGCAAGGGTTTCCTATGGACAATGTTAGTGTCTAGGGCAGATGTTGGCAGAGCGGTAGCGGTAGGTTCAGAGTGGTATAGAACAGACCACTTTGTCCTTGTTCTATCACCTGAGCACAGGAGTCCATCAAAACATTGATTTGTTTACCCTAGATCTTGGATGAGCAGGGGTGCAGCAAATCTGCCTTTTCTGCATGGTCATCCAAGATTCTTGTCTCTTTCTGGACCATATTTTTGCTGGATTTTAAACTCTGTGCACTTTACCCCTGCAAAACAGCATAAATAAATTGGCGTAGCCCTAATTGGCATACTTAACTTGCCCAGTACCTATTATTATCGTATGGAAGAAATACCCAGGGCCTGGAAGTTAAATACCACCTGTGGACGGCATCACCTGTTGTGTCATCCACAGAGTGGGAAACATGGCTTTAGGCCTACAATGTGTTACTGGACTGTAGGAGCCTTAAACCTGTAGTCAAACCTGTCAATAACCTTTCATTTTTTGACAGGAGGGTAACCCTTTTTCTAAATGTTAATAAATCGCCCTTAAGTACACCTTGTTGTCCACAAGGTACGGTGCCTGATATTTAAAAGTGGATCATGTGCAAAATTAAAATTGGCATGTTTCTCTAATGACTCACCCTAAAAGCGATTTTCACTGGCAGGGGTGTAGCTGAATACTAGAAAATGTCAAAGTTCACATAATAATCTTTCATCTGAAACTTTTGACCGGAACCAGCTACCAGAGTCATTCACAGACTATTTTAATTATTTATCAAAAATCCAATTGAATGGTGAAGGCTGTTTTTGCATAAATGTTTAAGAAAAGTAACTTTTAGAAAGTTATCTTTTCCCTGCCTGAAGCTCCTGTAGGCGAATTTTCATTAGTTCTTCAGTAGCTGTCTACCCAAGTCCCTGATCTCAATGAGGTTTAAAAATTGCTCCAAAAGCAGAACAAGGGCTTAGGCCTAGTGGCAGAATTGAGGGGGAAAGTGGTATGTTATCCTTATCAGCCTAGGTAGGACAGTTGGGGTTGACCCATGAAATTCGGTAACTTGAAAAGGACGGGGGTGAGGCCTGCTGATTCATAGTGTAGCCTAAGGAGAGACCTGAATAAGGGATAGCCTTTGTTCTGAAGGCACATTCGCTTGGCAGGCTCCAAACCTTGTGGGAGGGAAGCGCCAACAAGAACTGGTTTAGAGTGGACACAGGGAAGGGAACTTCTTATTTCCCAGGCCACACCTCTGGGTGGACACAAGAGCTCTGCACAAAGTAGGGGCTCTCCTATCTTGGATTTTAGGAGGAAGGGGCAGTGTGGGATTGTTTTCCGTAAGGCAAGTAGGAACTGCTGAAAAAATGGATTTGGCTGCCTTTGGGAAGTTTTAAACCATTGGTTAGGGACGAGTAAGGAGTCGTCCCCGCCCACTAGCTACTGCCAGTCATAAGTATAGTTGTGGCTCCGCAAGGAAGCCTCCTCAGAACACTTTATGGACATGCAGAAAATCAGAAGAGGACTGGGCCTGCTGTCCGTGACCTGAGAGTATCCCTGAAGGGCTGGAGCTGCTCCATCTTGTATATAGTACAAACAGTTTTACTCCAAGGTTCAGTTAGCTGATCTGTGTGGCTACAGGGACACAACAAGCTGCAATGGACCTTTTTCCTGAAGTGACCAGTTGACCAGTACCAACTGTACCTGAACTGGACCTTGCATGTGGCATCTGCTGGAGTAAGTCCTGGCCTCTGAGTGCTATCCCTAGAGTACTGGGAGATATAGATGTGACCCAGAGGAACTGCTCCAGAAACCAGAGAGTGGGGACTTAAAAAATGTTTGGACTTCCAAGAACTTTTGAACAATTTTGGAAACCTCGTGATGTGACAAATGTGTCCAAGTTCCTTGGATAGAGCTTCAGGCTTGCCCTGCTGGAGGCTTTTGCGTTCCGTAAAGAAGGTCAGGTCGGAAGGGAAAATCTTTGATCCGGACAAGCATCCTTAGCGTATCGGGCCCATGCTTCATCACGGAGGGACTGACATTGTGCCTAGGCCCCACTCTACCTCTTTCATAAAGTATCATTGGTGCTTAGTGCGTTTTGGCACAGTTTTTACTTAAAACATTAAAAATTCACCTCTCTGAATCTCTCTACTGGATTTTTTGTTTTTGTGTAAATTTATTCATTAAACCTTTGAAATATGATGTATTTTATTGCATGATCTTTAGCATCTATTACGATATATTTACTTTATGCATTTTGCAGTTATAATTTCTATATTATTTGTCTGGGAACTGCATTGGTTCTTATCACTAAGCAATAAAGATAGTCTTTCCTCCATGCAATAAAAAAATAACATGAGAATAAAATAACCCACTTTTGGCAAGACCTAAACAGACAGCCAGCAAACTATTCCAAACGGTGAAAACAAACGCCGACAGTGGACAGAGATATGTGCACTTTGAACGATAGCATTGGGAGCTGTTATTCAAGCTAGATGTAGGCACAAGACCAACGCGATTGGTATAGCGCACTGAAAACTACACAAATTATGGCAAACGTTTTAAACTTGGTCCTCACTGCTATGAAAAGATAGCAAAACTTCGCTTGAGAGAGAGGTCTTCTACACAAACAAAAGCTTTGTGAATGTACTTTTTTGTGTAAACATTTTGAGAGAATTCTCAGACTGAAAGTATTTTTCCATTATTTTTTCTCTGCAGCATCTGCTTTTAGTGCAAATGTTCTCACACAAGTTGATTTTTGGAAACTGCTAACTTTTTGTAGTTTACAAACTTTTTAGAAAACAATGTAACTTTGGCCCTCCTTTTGCAGCAGAGAGACCCTGAAATCTTAATACATCTCCTTTGAAAGACTCTGTCAGTGCAGCTGTGCCAGAGACATAACAACCCCATCCAGCTGTGCCAGGCCAAGCTTGTTATATTCAGCGCGTGTTTTGGGCATCAGAGAGTAATTGCTTATGGAGCTCTTTGATATGAGGACTATTTTTGAAGTAAGGGCCTCCATAATTGTGCTCGGGGAGCTCAGGATGAAATATCTGCATCTTTGAAAGAGATGAAAGCCCCCTCACTTATCTCACCTTGTATAATGTGGTATGTTTGGTCAGGAGTACAAAGGGCCTGTCATTACTTTGGGTTCTGCTGTGAAGTTTGCAAGGGCAGAAAGGAATCAAGATGCAGCTTTTTTTTTAGCAATAATGTCAGCTCTTTGCAGACTCTTCAAGGTCGACTCAGCCTTCTGGACCTCGAAGCAGCTGAATAGGAGCCAATTATCTGCTGTAATAAAGCAAAGTTGCTGGACTGCAAAGCAGGTAATGCCTGGTAATAATTCTTTATTAAGCAATATACAGGGATCAAATAGGAGACTGTGCAAGCTTCGAAAAATACATAGAGTGAGACTGTAGAAAACCTCCAACTGGAAAGAATAGCAAAAAGCAGCAGCTGTTCCGCTGATCGCCTAATTCGCGGACCCCAATTTTTCGCTTGAATGATGAGTTGCTTTATGCTTCGTCAATTTTCTTTGCCTTGGGGATCACAGGTGGTTCAATAGCGCAGTGTTCAATGTCTCATTTGCCCGGCTCAGTTATAGTGAAAGTTGTGTCATCCCAAAGTGTTCGTTTGGACCCACTTTTCTTGTCCCAGGATGCATTATAGTGATGCATCCAGGAAGCAAATGTCCAATGTTTTAATTAGAACTGAAGGATCAACCATACTTCTTCTGTTTTCTATTGGATGTTGGGAGAAGAGGGTGGAGGACAGCTGTTGCTTCTTTCAGACCGCTTAAGTGAAGCAATAATAACGCGGTCACCACAGAGATCAGTGAAGTGTGCCAGCCTTATAATAAATGATTTTAATATGTTATCTATTCACCTCTATCTTTTGGAGGATGCCACCCTCATTACAATTATGAGCATTGTTCTTGAAACTTTACTGAATCGAGAAACCTAGCTACAATTACTCAACGCTGGTATGCCTTTGGGTCGCCATGCACTCTATAAGTGATAAGTGATAACAGTGTTACAGTGTAGGGGAAGGGAGAGGAAGGTAAGTATCAGGGTGCAGAGTTGGGGAGAGGAGTAAAGGGGTGTGGATCTGCATTGGGTTAGGCAGTGTACTGGGATATTGATCCAGATTCTCTAGTCACGGCGGGAGAAGGCTTGTTTTCTGGTTCTCCCTGTTCTTGCACCATTGACAGTAAACGTATTCCAAAATTACACCTCTTTCCTCTGGTTCACCCTTGAACTCCAGCGCCATTAAAACTGTTACACTGGTTTCCAAAATGATTGCTCCTTTTGCTGTAGACATGTAACTTTGTTGGTCTCCTGCCGTCGACTGTCCTTCTTGTATACGGGCAATTGTAACGCTTCTTCTGGAAAAACCTAGTGCGGGCCCTTCTTTTTTACTCCAATTACCAGTATACATTTCTTTTCATTAATGTTCAAAACTGCAGAATACACCCTTTACTCACAGTTTTCTGTCTACCTGGGGCAAGTCTCTACCCTTGAAACTGAATCTGTCGTAATCGTCACTTTGAACGATGTTTCTCTCCTCCTTGATTTTGAACTATCCAGAATTCTTCAGTCTTTCTGTGTCGCTCAACATGGTTTCCCACCTTCGTATGATATGCCTTCCCATCCTATATTCCTAGGTTGTCTGTCAGCAGCTAGGGTGGATTCCCTTCCAAGAATAGCCTCATGTCTTACTAACAGACATCGGACAATCTCTCCATTGAAATACTCCTCCTTACTTTGGGCAGTTTTTTGCTGATGTCTGCAAGGACCTTCCATGCACTCAACTATTTTCAATATGTATTACAATTCCCTAGCGCACCCTGCGTAGACCACGCATTACTTAAAGTTTTGATTTTATGTGGAAAACAAAATGCTCAATCGGCATCTCAGCCATCACTTGGGTACTACTTGACTTTCATAACTGTGTAGTTCATGTAGCTACTTATTTAATCCTCAATACACTTAAGACTGAGATCCTTATTTTTGGATGGTGCACCGCTCTTTGGTTGTTTTCATGGTGGCACCCTCCAATGGATATCCACCGCAACAGTAGCGTTGGTCAAAATCATGGGATAATTTGTGGGATCAACTTTCATTCAAGCCACAGTTGGCCAACCCATCCTCCTTCTATATTTTGTCCCAAAGGACTATCTGCAAAATCCTGCCTTAGTTTCGTGAGGCTGTAGAACAATCACACAGGCAGTTGCTTTTGTCTGTCTGCGTTTCGGCAGTGCCGCCCATCTGGTTCTCCCAAAGATCCACCAGGTAAACTTCATTCATACGTCTGTGGACCTGGTTCCATGTCTTTCACGCAGAGGACACATTTCTGTACACTAGTATAACCTTCCCTGCTTTGGTACCATAAACACATAGGGATAAGTAGAAGTACCTATGCATCTGCCATAACGATCTTCATAGGCTTGGAACTATGTTTCTCTACCCCTTTTCAAAAACTATATTCTATTTTAGACTTTCAGATAGGCCTTAATTAAACTATAGATTGTCCCTTTGTATGTCATGTTAGGAAGAGAGATACAGCTGTTTCCCATCAAGCACCTAAAATTTGGAGAAGCCGATTGCCTTCCCAGCTTCAGTATATTCCAAATCAGCTTTTATTCCATAAGACTCTGAAGACTTGCCGCATCCCTGTCTGATCTCTCTTTAACTGCTGGCTCCTCCTTTTCAGTCTAGGACACTATGTAGCACTTTATAAATTTAATTAAAGTCATTCATTTGCTCTAGTGACAGAAATGCCTCTCTTTCCAAATGCAGAAGCAAAACCATGAATAATAAAAATCTAATTTATCAGATTTATCGAGTGCTCGATGAATGGATTAGATTCATTTGACTGCATTGATTTTAATAGTGTGATTTAAAAAAAAAAACATTTTTATTGAAAGATTTTCCAGGGGCAAGTCACATAATGTAACCCTTTGTCATTTTCCAATCAACAGATGACGTGTCGGTGCTCCTGCAAGAGATCATAACTGAGGCCCGAAATCTCAGCAATGCAGAAATGTAAGTTCATGGTTGTAAGTAAAGCATTGTGAGCCTAAAGTGTATAAAGACCCATCACTTGGGGTATTCAGTGAGTACACACTGACACTCCCCTGCTCTTCTTGGAACTGTGAACTCCACCTTTGCGATGAACACTGTTGTTTGTTGATGGTTTGTCAAAGAACCAAGCAAACACAAGGAGATATTGGACGTAGTGCTGCAACTTTTCAGACACTCACCCCCAGTAACAGATCTGGGTTAAATCCATCATCGTTCTGTCGCTCGCTTTGCCACCTCAGTTCTGACCCACCTGTATGCAAATCAGTCTTGACCCTGTGCCTCATGGGAACAGTCCAGCCCGAACTGCCAAGCCAGGTCTTCCCTGAACCGGAAACAAGCATCCTGGGACTGGTTTCAGGGTAAAACCTCTCTTCAGCCAGGCTATCTTGAATCCAGTGGCAAAGTGAGGAAGGGACCCATGTCTGGGCATACCCTGCCAACTTAGGGCTAACGAAGCAAACACAAGGAGACGATGGATGGAGCGCTGAAACTTTTCAGACACTCACCCCCAGTCACAGATCTGGGTTGAATCCATCATCGTTCTGTAGCTCGCTTTGCCACCGCAGTTCTGACCCATCTATATGCAAATCAGTCTTGACCCTGTGCCTCATGGGAACAGTCCAGCCCGAACTGCCAAGCCAGGTCTTCCCTGAACCGGAAACAAGCATCCTGGGACTGGTTTCAGGGTAAAACCTCTCATCAGCCAGGCTATCTTGAATCCAGTGGCAAAGTGAGCAAGGGACCCATGTATGGGCATACCCTGCCAACTTAGGGCGAACAAAGCAAACACAAGGAGACGATGGATGGAGCGCTGAAACTTTTCAGACACTCACCCCCAGTCACAGATCTGGGTTGAATCCATCATTGTTCTTTAGCTCACTTCGCCACCTCAGGTCCGACCCAGCTATATGCAAATCAGTCTTGACCCTGTGCCTCATAGGAACAGTCCAGCCCGAACTGCCAAGCCAGATTTTCCCTGAACCGGAACAGAGCATCCTGGGACCAATTTCGGTTTAAAACCCCTCATCAGCCAGCCTAGCTTGAATCCAGTGGCAAAGTGAGCAAGGGACCCACGCCTGGGCATACCCTGCTAACTTAGGGCAAACAAAGCAAACACAAGGAGATGATGGACGGAGCACTGAAACTTTTCAGACACTCACCCCGAGTCACAGATGTGGGTTGATCCCATCATCGTTCTTTAGCTCAGTTCGCCACCTCAGTTCAGACCCAGCTATATGCAAATCAATCTTTACCCTGTGCCTCATGGGTACAGTTTAACCCGAACTGCCAAGCCAGGTCTTCCCTGAACTGAAAACAAGCATCCTGGGACTGGTTTCGGGGTAAAACCCCTCACCAGCCAGTCTTGCTTGAATCCAGTGGTAAAGTGAGCAAGGGACCCACAACTGGGCATACCCTGCCAACTTGTCAAAGAACCAAGCAAACATGGGGGTGAACTACCTTTCACCACTCTTTCCAGAAATCAAAATCTGAACTTGCCTATTTATGGAGATGTCAGTTTTTTTGCACGGATGACTGTACTGGAACATGAGAAGAATTTTCTGTTGGCAGAAGTACAAAACTCATGCAGCATCAGCTTCATTAAGAAAAGCTTGCATGAAGCTGGAAGTGGCAAATCACATAAACTTGTATTAGTGGTGTGTGCAGCTATTCAAGGTTGCAGTGGATGTAGTAGAGAGGACGTGCAATATGAATATGTAATATGAAATCAAATTTCTTCACTGATTATGCCTCTGTTTCCCTTACAATAGATGTTCTGTGTTCCTGCTGGAGAAATACAGTCATGAGTTGGTGGCCAAAGTATTCGATGGTGGAGTGGTGGATGATGATGTAAGTCGGGGACACAGGATTCAATGATTGGTGCATCCCACAAGCATCGTAGAGATGGCCTACTTTAATTCAAGTCGTTAGAAATGCCTGATGTTTTCCTGTCAAATAATTCCCTGTTTCTTAAGATTGTTTCTGTGAGTAGGTCTACAATGTTGAGTAGTTCAGTTCAGTTCAAATAACTTTATTCGATTCACAAGAATCATAAAAGTGGACCATACACATATAAAACAATTTAGTAAAAATTTATAAAAAATTGGGGTGAGTTCATGTCAAAGTCCTCAGTGAATATTCTATGCTATCTCCTTCTTATTTCCACATTCTTTCCATTGCTATATTTCTTTGACATGTAATTCAAGATTTGTAATATTTAAATACTGTTCTGACCCCTTCTAAAGACAATGTTATTCTTTTTTTTTTAACTTTTTGTTGTACTTTGTCATGTGAGTCTGAGTTTCAATTGCATGATTTATACCTCAATCCACTTAAAGAAAGGTTTTGTCTCTGATATTCAAACAAATTGATTCTGATGCACAAGGACATTTCCTCCTGCATATAGGGGTAATTGATTATTTCCCTGCTTGGGTTCATTATGCCTTGCATTGCACTCCAGGGCAGCAAATATATGCATCAGAAGACTCGCCCTAGGTAGGGAGTAAGACAAGTAGAAAAAAAGCTTTTGTGATTCACAAAAAGTTTCTTCCCCAGAAGGTATTCCTTTCTCTAAGAAATACATTGGAAGTCGCATTTGATTGTGGAGTTAAGACACAACTACTTATAAGGAAAGCTCTGTGAATTGCCTTCATAGCTTCTATAAAAGGGAGAATGTGGTTCTGGTAGAAGGTTCAATTTATACACTAAGAAGATTCATTCAGACCATAAAACTGGAAGAAGCTTTGAAATACAGTGAGACTTTGGTCTCCTAGCCTTACATTTGAGTAAATCTACACATATAAGTTTACTCTTACAATTTATAATGTTGGCTGTAGTAACTATAGAGGTGTCATTTGTGAATAGCAATGGGCTTACTCTTTTCATGGGTGGGTGCACTTTGCCACTAAACCCACCCCTAGCCTTCTCTAAACCGCTCCTTACTCCTTCCTGAATCTCTCTCATTTATTCATAAAAATTCTCATTTTCCATTCCCTCCCCCGTGTCCTTCTCACACTTACTACTAAAATGTGTACCTACGTGTGTGGAGATTTCTGTATTCAGGGCGGATATCTCTACACATAAAAGACAGGAGAGGAAGAATCATAGACCTCCACACGCAGGTTAGGAAATAGGACTTTGTAGTATGTTAGTAGTACTATTGCAGTACAACTAAGCATATTACAAAATAAAGTTTGTGAATAGACCCCATGATCATAACTTACTGTACCTACAAAATATACACATGATATGACAATCCTGCCCTTCAAGTAGGATCTAAATATTACCATGTGAAAATGTCTGAGTACTGTGAAGCCAGGTGGTAGTTTTTAATCTGATAAAAAGCCTATCAAGTTCTGAGTTTTGACTGAAATGTTGATGTACTCTCTGTGTTTGCCTCAGAGCTATGAAATTCGTATTCCAGCCGACCAGGGCATTGCTGGCCATGTTGCAACAACAGGGCAGATCCTTAACATCAAGGACGCGTATTCTCACCCACTCTTTTATCGGGGAGTTGACGACAGCACTGGCTTCAAGACGAGAAATATCCTCTGTTTTCCCATAAAAAATGAGAGTAATGGTGAGTGGCAGCACACTGACTATTTTTACCTCAGTCTGTGAGTAGTGGATGGGTATAATGGATGGGTGTGGGAAAATAGGTGCACGAATGGGTGGTTGATTGATGAGATGGATGGATTGACGCATGGATGGTGGACAGATGGTTGGGCAGGTGGATGGGCAAATGGGTGGAGGTTGGTTGGATATATCAATGGATGGACAAATGAATGGAAGGATGGTTAGGCAGAGGCTGCATGGATGATTGGATTACTGGACATTCACATGGATGGACAGACAGATGGATGGAAGGATGTGTGGATGGATGGATAGATGAATGAATACATGAGTAGATCAGATAGGTGGAGGATTGGGATGTATTGGAATAGATAGGCAAAGGGTTGAATGCTCACAGTATGGGTGACCGGATGAAGGAATATTAACATCTGGGTCTGTATTTTGTATCTTTTTGGAATTGGTACAGGACAGCATTTGTGTCATGTCAATCGCAGTTCCTAATAGAATAAGGGGGAGAGGTCGGAAGAACCTGAAGTGTCAGAACGGGGAATCTGATCCTTCAGGAGCAAGGCACCTCACTCACTCAGATGTGTGTCATGCTTCATCATAGGGCAGCTTCTCGTTGGGCCGGCACTGCAATGCCCAATGGGCCCCGCACGGAGGATCTTTGCCAGAGTTCTTTTGATTGGTTGCCGATGTGAAGTGTGAGGTGCAGTGGAAGTGTGATAAAGTGAGCAGACTGGTATAGAGTGATTTAAAAATAACTAAAAGCAATCCAAAGTCAGTTCATATCTGGATTGCTTTGTTATGTTTAAAAACAGAGAGCGGCTAGGAGTGGGTACAGTGGGCCACACTAGCTCTTAAAAAGGTTTTGTGGAGGTCAACATGTTTCTTGCCTATTAAATGTCATATCATGTTGTTCTAGTTGCCTACACTAGTTTCTTCTGTGTTTCAGAGGTGATTGGGGTGGCAGAGCTGGTCAACAAAATCAATGGACCTGGATTCACCAAGTTCGATGAAGACCTGGCGACGGCGTTCTCCATCTACTGTGGAATCAGCATTGCGCACGTATGTCAGCGTGCTTCCATTGGCATATCTGTCTCATTTATTTATTTTATTTCCTACTTGTGCCTTTTCTGAGTGCCCCTCATCATGCCAGTTCCAAAGCATTTCCCTGTTGTATAGTTCGATTCCTTAACACAATAGTTGGTAAAGTTTAGATATATAAATTCTTTAGACATGTCACACACATCTCAGTAGAAAGTATATAGTTAATAGTAAACCTTACACAGACAAACACAGATAAGGATAAGTACTGCATATATCAAGTATAATTTAAAAGAGCAAGAACATGCCTCGGATCAATTTACCTCTGCTTGATATGGCATGTCTGAGATGCAATTAAAAATCTTACCTTGAATTAATTCTTCTAACCCACACCATGCCACTCGTGTAGTGCTGAGTTCTTGAGGTTTTTGGACTTCGGATGTATCTCATACTTATGATATCATCCATCCCCAATCTATTACATCACTGAGCACCAAGGAATGAGTCACGGTTACTGAGAAGCGCATTGGTGGTCATTTCAGTCAAAATAGAACGTTGAGAGATATTGAACTTCACACGATTCGAGCATCATATCCCACTTTGAGTATAGCATGAGAAATATTCTCAGCCATACACCGACTGCAGGTGTATCATACTTTTCAAAATAGTGCCTGGATGCTAGACCTCAGTAACCTGATGCACCAGTCTGAGCTGTGGAGCATAATGCATTGAAAACACAAGTTCCCAGATACACAACCGTAATTTTGTTTTGATGCTTCAGGCTAGCAGTCCTTGCTTCAAGAATGCACCTGGCCATTGAAAATATTCATCTCTTCCTTAATTTTAGAAACCTTTTGTCCTTTGTTTGAATATTACAGTAAGGACTAAAAGTCAACTTCTGTACTCCCTAATTCAACAGAGTAAGGCTGGTCCGCACCATTGCAGCATGGGGTGGGCTGAGGCGGGCACCTGGCTGTCACCACATGCCAGACCTATCCCCTCTCAGCAGAATCAGAACTGGTGTGAACACAAGGCCTTATCTGGAGTTTGGTGGACACAGTAAAGTGCCACAAACGTTCACCATTTCTGTGGAGTGTCAAGAGGACCACCAGGATTCCACAGACTTCCCTGGTGGAAATTTAGACTGAGGGCCGGACCGACTTTGGGCCATCAGTCAAAGTACCTCAGACTGTCCCTCAGTTTAGGGCGGACAACCGACGTGTTTTCCTTTTTGTGTCTACCAGGGAAATCCTGGCGGTCCAAATCATGAAACCAAAGAAATGATCTAGGGCCAGGAAAGAAAGAAAGAAAGAAAGAAAGATGGAAGGATGAGAAAGAAAGATGGAAGGATGAGAAAGAAAGCTGGAAGGGTGAGAACGAAAGAAAGAAAGAAAGAAAGATGGATGGATGGATGATGATGGATGGATGGATGGATGGATAGATGGATTGATCCCAGTTTGTTATGTGCATTTATTTTGTCTTTTTCAAAAACTTCTTATGGAGTTTGTTTTTGAAAAACAGAAAACTGTTGTGGGGGCACATTGAACATGGCACCTGTACAACAAAGATTCAGTGCCTTCAGCACAGCCACTGGGGCAGCGGTTCTTTCAAGGCCCATGGTTCTCTGCCCCTCTGGCAAAGGCTCTAAATTTGGAGGTCTGCAGTTCATCAAGGAACTGGAGTACCTCCCTGCGCTGCTCAAACAAACTGGAATACTGTCTCTCAGGGTTCAAATGAGGGCACAGTTTTCTTAAGTGTTCAATAAGCATTTCTCAATGTTCCTTTCCTCATTTTTGAATGCATGTTGAATCCAATGTTCATTGTAGCATAAAACCTGCTGATCATATAACACTCTTAGGCTGTCGGAGGGGCAGATGTTGGCGTTCAATGGTAATTGTTAGGCTCCCTGTGCATGAAGATGTCCTGCCTCCAGTCTCATCTGCTTTGTTTTCTTTTTCCCTGCAGTCTCTGCTTTACAAGAAAGTCCACGAGGCTCAGTTTAGGAGTCACCTGGCCAATGAGATGATGATGTATCACATGAAGGTAAGTTCTTTAAATGTCTGCTCTGCAATCCAGTGATGAATCAGTATTCAGAAATGGAGGTTTGAGGTGCAGTGTAGTGTGCCAGTGTATTACTTCAACACCAGGTGTGAGTGCTTGGGAGACAATGAAGCTTCTGTAAAAAGAAATTATGAGAAACATTGTGGGAGGGCAGAGAAGGGCATCTAAACCGCCCTAGCGTCCACGACTATACTATGACTATACTACGGAAGTGGGGATACTACTGGTTACAGAGAGGAAGAGTTGGGATTGTGTAGACTCAAGTGGATGGAACAGTAACTGATGAACCAGGGCTTTATTGCTTAATGAAGAAATGGAGACCCTCAAGAAGAAGAGGTACCAGAGGGGAGGACAGAGGTGTAAGAGCAGCAGCCAGCATAGGGAAACGATCTTTACATCGCGGTGATTACACCGCGATGCCATTACAATGCAGTTGTTACAACGACCGCATTCTTAGCAGGCAATGCCATTACTACGCAAGTCATTACATCGACTTGCAGTAGATGGCGGGCTAGCATTAGAAATAGTATAGTTTACTATTTCAACACCTTCCCTACAGTTGCGTAGGCTGGAGTTGGAATAGTAAATGATATATTTCTAATCTCATCCCGCCATCTACTGCAAGTCGATATAATGACATGCGTAGTAATGGCATTGCGTGGTAACAACGCGGTGGTTGTAACGACCACGTTGTAATGCCATGTGATGTAATGACTCTCGTGGTAACGAGTCATATTCCCAGCATATGATTTCAAAGGAGAGGTGGCCAGGCAGGGTTCACGTTAGAAACTGAGCATGGATGGAGAAGTGCTCTGGAGAAGGTACTGACTCGTCTTGAGTAGACTTTGGAAAATCAGAGCAAAATATAAGACACCCTCTTTGTTCTGAAAACGATTCCAAGAGACTATAGTAAAGTAAGATGTTTTGGATTGAAATAATTAAAGATAAGACTCATAGGTGAGGGAACTAGAGAATGTTTGGAATATTTCAGACAGTTTCAAGACCTGCATATCTTGGGACAGATTTACAGAACCATTTACCAGGATGAGAATCAGTCCTACAGGAGTACTTTTTTACATACTCTAAAACACTTTTGTGAATTGGCCCGAAATATCCAACTTCCTATTATTAAACCTGCAAAGAGTGAACAGTCATTTCTATTTACACAAATTATATATGAATATTCCTTGAATATTCCAATTTGATTCCAATTTGAGATGTTTTGGGGTTAATTCACAAAAGTACATAAAAGAGTACAACATGAGGACTACTTTACGTACTCTGAAAGGCTTTGTGAACATAATACTTATATCCTGTTGAAAGGTTTTGCTGCTGCGTTAATGATTATATATTTGTGTTTACAAGGCCAGAATAAACTGTAATGGTTAACTTTCCATATCACTATGTTTAACTTTTATCATGCCGTCTCAAAGCACAACACAAAGGAGCTGATTGCTATGGTTTCATGGCATGATTGCAGCTCACAAAATGTATTTCCTACAGAGAAAATACCTGAGAAAATGACTTGACAGGCAAAACAATAGCAGGAGATGGTGCAAATAGACTCATCAGATAAAATATAATGAGAAGTAAGACCATGAGTAGAATACAAGACAACCTAGAAAATCATAGATGAAGGTAAAAATTGAGCTATTGAAGATCAAGCAGAGAAGGGAAATATGAACCATAGGAAGAAGAATAGGTAGAGGGCAGATCCCTGAATGCTAAGATGAACCGAAGAGAGGACAGATTATAGATTTGAAATCCATGGACAAATGAAGAACAGCGTTCAAGAAGGAATTTACTAATGGATGAATTAGAGATTTCAGTTTGCAGAGTGATTAGAGATCTGATTTTCTGGATGTAGGCTGCCTTGAATCATCCAGTGGTAGCACCTATGGGACTCAGAATTTGAAAAAGCAGTCATAGATTACCCCAAATTTGTCTACTGAACGCTTTCTCAGAATATATCAAAAGATAATTATAATTCAATACTTAGATAACCGTCTTTGCAAAATAATCAACTAAGATATTATCTAGTTCCCCTAATAAGGAACATTAGAGGACATAAAGCAGCTTTCTGTAATGACAAAAGCTGTTGGTGCAAAAACTGAGGATGAAAGGTAGATAAAGGCAACTGGAAGGTACATAAAGAGGGTGACATTTGCAGATTATATGAGACATCCAGCTCTTATCTGTGCTCAAATTTGATTTCTGTGAGACATGTCACTCTCCTAGAAATGTCACTGGTGGTGTCACATGGCTATAAAGTATATGTTATTGCAGTGATGACAACAAATGCACACTCCAAATTGTTTACTAATTTGGCCTTTTGATTTCAAGGGTGACCAGTAAAAACTTCCAAGAGCTTGATGAGGATTTAAAGGTCACACCACTTTTGTGATTTTTGAAAAATGACATTTAAAAAATATTTTAATATCAATTTCCAGGTCTCAGAAGATGAATCCAAGAGGCTTCTAAGATATGGCATCCAGCCGGTGGCTGAAATTGATCCAGAGTTTGATAAATTTGCATACATGCCACGATCCCTTCCAGAGGACGATACTTCCATGGTGAGTATGTTAGGTGGATATTCAAACAGGCAGAATGTCTGTGTTGGGTGATGTTTCTTGTAGTGGCTAATCTTGAAATACTTCCAGTCAGCACTCACCTACTGAATGCAGAATATTATAATTTCAAACCACATAAGTGAATATGAATATGCGCTTCCCCCAAAACGGTTAGCTTCTGTTGGCAGAAGAGCATAAACGCAAGTCTGAATCATGTTCAACCACACTCAATCATCAATTCTTCCTCTAGAAATTCTGAATATGAAAATGTCTAATAATTATCTGAAATTAAGACCCACTGCCAAAGTTCTACCACAGTCAAGCAAATGTTACATTAATGTTTGGAAGACCAGAAAGGCTCTACCCTGAAGTGTAAAGTAGCTTTATTAACAAGTGTCAGGGCCTGGAACTACTCTGTACTAATATAGCCTTATAGCCTGCCGTACCGGCCATTAAAGGACTGCTCTATTTGGCTCAGGCCTTTAACAAGGGATCAGGCCTTTAATGGCCAGTAGAGCCTGCTACGGAGGGCTTTAAGGCTATTAGAACATTCCACCCCAAGAGGGAGGAATGTTCGAATTTGTAAAACAAAGGTCTCATGGAGATTGAGGGGGTTGAAACCCCCTCGGGCTCCGTGAGGCCTTTGTTCACAGCAAGGGCTCTGAAACAACATTGGAATGTTGATTCTCCGGGCTTCTACCAGCCATTAAAAGCCCGGAGCACTCTATTGTCTTCAATGGAGCACCCAACATTCCAATGTTCTAATACGTCATAAATGCTAACCATCTCCTTCACAACTGCTGGTCTGGATTTATATCATGCAGCAGCTCTCTTAACCAGAGAAGAAGATGGCCCCTGCCTTCTGTTATTGTTGGACCTTTCTTCTGCTTTTGACATAGTCTCCCATCCCACCTTCATATGCACCCAGAACCTCAAATGGGATTCATCAGTAATAACCTTCCCTAGCTCTTCTCCCTTCTTTACAGTCAACACCATTTTGCTCACATAGGCACCTACAGGTTACAAAAGAGCCCTATCACCTGTGGAGTCCTCCATGGCTCCACACTCTCTCCTGCCATCTTCAACCTTTGCATGGAGCCACTTGGTGCTCCACTCAGACATAAAAGCATCAGGATTCACCAATATGCTGACACACAACTCTACCCGAAAGCCTCCTGTTTTAGACATTCACATGCCTCAAAAACTGCTTGCATCCATTAAGACCTGGATGTCCTGCACCTACCTGAAGCACAACTAAACGGGATGCCTGTTATTTGCCAAGAACCATAAATGAGATACAGTACAAACCTGGCATAATAATATGAATCTCAACAGATTCTAACCCCAACTTTCACTGAATGACAAGATACTTGAGTTCGCCCTGCACACCAACCTCAACCTCAAGGAACGCATTGGCTAAAAAACAAAGGCAACCAGGCACCAGATCCCTATTTTAAAGAAAGTCAATGCATTTCCTCCAGAAAGTGACTTCAGAACTGCTGTTCAAGCCCTCATTCTCCCCCTATGGATGGATTTAATGTCCTGCTCCTTGGCCTCCCAGACCCCACACTGGCACTGCTTAGGGGCATTCTGCATGCCACAGCACGTGTCATCCAGAGTGTGAAGAAATCTAACCACATCACCCACATCCTGATGGAACTCCATTGGCTCCCCATGTCAGCTCTCGCCATCTTCAAAACCAGCTGCATCATTTACAAAGCTATCACAACCTGCATTTCTGCTTGTCTTGCAGACATGCTCACTATCTCTGGTGGATCTTGGCACAGCTAAGACACCATCAGACTGCAGACTAAGAAGTGTAAAAAAGAAAAAACAAGACAGCAGGCCTTTCCTATGTATTTATCCATAATCTGGAACAACACCCCCATATCAATCATGAGTGATACAACGCTGTTCCAGTTTAGGATACAGCTGAAGGCTCACCTCTTTAAAGAACACAATGCTTGTCTTTGACAAAGTAAAGCCCTCCTCTGCCTTTTAGTGAGATTTACGCTTTAGAAATACTTTATACATGGATACACAAATAAAGACCTTTTCCAAGCCACAAACTTTTAACAAAGAGCAGCTAAGGCTTAAGAACAAGACTGGTACGGACTCTCTGATTTTCAGTCTCCGGATCCCTGGAATGGGTGCACATGCTTATATTACAGCAAAGATCAACCTAACAACAAGTGCTTGAGTCACTTTGGTATCTTGAGTGTTGCTGGTTCTAGGATTTTTGCTACCCTTATAAGGAGACATGCATCTCTAGAAAAGGGAATACCATTGCTACTTGTATGGCCCACTAGGCACTTCCCTGCTGGTGGCCCCCTGAAAGATCACCTATTGTACCTTGAACTGAAACATACACCAACACAGATCTACCGCTCTCTACGCCTCATACACTGAGTATGAAATGATTGCTGGCAGTCAGTTTGCCACCAGCATGGCAACATCTACAATTCTCCAAGTGGTGGTGCACTGACAGTGCACTCAACTGCTGTGGATGATATTCACACAATGAGGCCACAATCCTGAACGTGGCTTATACTTCTATGAGGGGGAAGTGACACACCATAGTGCTGAGTCTGCACCACTGGAATTTTGAAACAGAACAATAAGGTTGTTGTTCCTGGCCCTGCAGTGCAGCAAAGGTTTATTGGGGTAATGGACAGTGCACCTGTATTCAGGCCAAATCCCACGTTTTTCCCTCGCAAACCCACCTCCCGCAGTACAAACAGGACACATGCAGTTGTGGCAGGAGATTCCTTAAAGTAGTGCTGTGTGCATTAAAAAGTACTTATTAAATTAAGGAGTCATAATTGTAAAATTAAAATAAATTTTTAAAAGTTTCAGTGCATGAAGTTTATTTAAGTGTAATTACAGAACCTGTGAATGCCCTGCACTTGCATGTGAGTCTTTTTCTGTACTTAGTGCCTCAGTCTGGCACACTCAATAGTTAATGTTGACAAAGTGGATGAATGGGACATTTTGCTCATTCAGAGGACAATGCAGACAGAGCAGGGATAAGTTGCTCAGGCTGACTATAATGCATTCCAAATGCAAAAAACAACCTGGGACTACTGCTTTGCTGCTCTTCGCATGCAGCATAGAACCTACAATTGGGGCCTGTTTGTGTAAGGCAAAACATGCAGATGACAAATGTGTACAGAGGAAACAGCTGCAAGACGAACTGCATCATCAGTACTTACCATTATTTATTTTTTATAGGTAAGAGTAGGCATTAGTTTGTTATCAATTTAGTGTTGCATCAGAACATACCTGTACCAATGAAATTAGCTTACGAAGTTTAAAGCTCTTTATTGTTCAATAGGTGTAATAGCATATGAGGCACAATGATGCATTTCCCCCAATTAGTTTATATTCTGTTGGGCCAGCTGTCATTACTGTGCATTAATACATAATATAAGTAGTCAATAAGTCCCAGTTACTAAGTCTTTTTTATTTTGTTACAGGCTATTCTAGGTATGTTTGAAGACATGGGATTTGTCAACAACTACAAACTTGATCGCCCAACATTAGCCAGGTGGGTTCCCAGGTCTCATCTTTATTAACTTTTGTATGTTAGGGTTGCTATTGGTTCCCAATCTCACCATATATTTTGTGTGTTAGTGTTTCATTTGAATAGAGGAAATTGGCAATATCAACAGAAACGTAGATCTAATCAAATGACATCCAAGGATGAAGAATGTTTACTGTTAGTTTCCTTTAAACAAATAAATACTTGTGAAATACCGTCAACCTATTTGCTGTGATTTAGGATCACCATGAAAGTGTCACCCTACCTAAAACACTCATCTACGCATCCTTCTCTCTTCGGCTGCTCTATACCTAGATTTGTGCTTTATAAATCACTTAGATAAATTCATAAAGATATCTGTTGGAAGAAGACTTTAAGCTGCTAATAACAACCTGATGGCCAAAAAGCCATTGTTGTTGTAATCAACCATTAGCAAAAGAAGAGATTTTTTGTCCTTACATAATGACCTTTCTTCTGCCAGTAATACTCTGAGTCCAATAACTAAATATACAAAGACATCAAATTTAACAATGTTCTCCCAAATCTACGTATTATACCGTCTTCTCAAATTCTTGAGCAATTACTTGTATGTTCATTAGTACCATTTTGAGTTAAATGGACTAAGGCATTCTGATCAGGAGCCACCAATATATTTTCAGTGCACATTCACTAGCAAATCAACTTTGGGAGGATACAAACTCTTCTGATCTCAGGATTGTACATTTTTCAGACCATTAAGGAGAACACACACGTGGCATGAGCATCCCGGGTCTAGTATATTGGCTTCCATATAGCTTAAATGCAGGCCAACCTTTTGAAAAATGTACCAAATGGGTTTGTGAACAGATACAAATTCAGAATACAAATGTGTCCTGTATAGTAAATAGTACACTGTATGTTGTTTGGGTGCAGTACTATCTTGAAATGTGCAATATCAAATTTAAAGAAAATTTGGAAATTTAATGAAATGCACAATAAACTGTTGTATGTTTATCTTACAATCAGGGTAAAGTTGTGTTGTAATTTAAATCCATTGTATATGCTAAGATATAGAATGTAAATTTGCTGTCACACATAATACGTTTGTGTAAAAACTCTTGTTCTACTCATCCAGGTTCTGCCTGATGGTGAAAAAGGGGTACCGGGACCCCCCGTATCACAACTGGATGCACGCCTTCTCAGTTTCTCACTTCTGTTACCTCCTCTACAAAAACCTGGAACTCAGCAAGTACTTAGAGTAAGTGATTTGAGTAGAATTTAAGGTCCTAATGTCCTGGAATTTCCTGCCTAAAGCTCTTTAAATCAGTGTGAATTCACCTGCAAAAATAAGCAAAGCTTGCATCTGGCTTTCGTTTGAACGAGCCCAGCAGTCTTCAAGCATAACTCAGAAATTGCTAGTATTGAAAAAGCACTAGAAGATAATGGGTTTAATACAGTAAAATTTGCAAAAGTAGGCTCTGTTGTCCCCACCTCCAAATGAGGCAGGCCGACAGTTTGGTGGAGAGGGTACGCTGTCATAGTTGCAACGTATTGCACATAAGCAGTACTCTGGCTGCCAAACTCTAAATCAGGGCCAATTGGTTTTAGGATATGACTAGTGTGATAGTTCTAATGTTTTGATTTGTATAACTATTTTGTATTAAAATATATAGGTCCAGATTTACTAAATTCTCACGCAATGCAGAAGCCAAAAATGCTGTGCATTGCATGAGGAGAGAGCAGTCAAGTGCCATATCTACATGATATGGCTCTCTCCTTCCCTCTCCCCAGCACTGGTGCCTTATTTTGCTGCCATGCGCCACATTTGCGCCATAGTGAAGGGTGTGTGTCTAGCAAAAGTTTTGTACTGGAATGCTTCCTGTACAAAATACTATACCTAGACAACTTTTAGAATGTTTCCTACTTTGTATGCGTACTGCACGGTGCAGCACATAGGCAAAGTCAGAAAAGAAAGGAAAAAATATAACATTTCTCCTTTTAACACCTGCTTTCAAGTGGCATTAATATTTGATGCAAGCCTCTGTCTAAGATTATTGGTAGAAAGAGTTTTGCATCAAAAAGCGTGAGTGGGTGCATGGGAACGCCCCATGGGCACCACCCATGTAATGCCCTCCTGAAGTAAAAAAACGCAATGGAGTGATTTGCACTGTTTTGTCTTTCTTTCAGGCAACTTTCCAGCGAAAAAACAAGTTTTGTGCTGGAAAGTAAATAACAAAAATACATTTTGTGCTGGTTTGCAAACACAGCGCAAAATGTTTGTAAACTGGCCCATAGTTTTGAAAAATGTTTTAACAGAAATATATCAAAAGTATTTTACTTATGATAAAGGTAAAAGGAAGTTGATGTTAAGACTGAGAAGATCATGTAAAGGGGAACTTTACCCACATTTTGTAAATGTGAAAAAGTTCTGCTAGGAGCCCATTATTTGCTTTAGAACTTTTTTAAAAGGGCATGTGAGACACAAACACTAATCTGTGAAACTACCTGAAAGTTGAGGTAAGTATTAAATATCTGTAAAATAGAGGAAGCTTGTCTGGTTGTAAATACATTAAGATATGTAAAAGGTAAAGGCAGGGCATGGCCACTAGAGCAATCAGGATTGCAGACGATGGGCCTCAGACCAATCACTTATCCTTTCTTCATCTAGCTTAATTTAACTTAGATTTACGTATGGACCTGGAAGGCCTGTGGGCCATATTTTCTCACAAATGTTTCATTTTCTGCCTCTTTAAGCCACATAAGGTCCCTCCCTTGTCCTTTGTCTTGTCAGCTGGAGTAGCACTCTGAAAATACTAGGCTGAGGTCTGATACTCTTAGACAGCCTTTGGGTAAACAGATATTATTAGGAGTAAAAGAGACCTCAGGTAATAGATGCCAGGGTTTGGGGTAAATTCACATGTAGGCACATGCATCAAAGGATTTTGCGATCGCAAACGGTGCGAATCGCAAAAATCGGCCGTTTGCGATCGCAAAATCTGCTTTTGGAATGCATGAAGGGTGAAGACACTCGCAATTTGAGAATTCGCAAATATTTGCGAATTCTCAAATTGCGATTGCATTTAAGGAATCACATTTTGCGATTCCTGAAATGCAATGCATGAAACTTTAAAAAATTTCGATTTCGCAATTAGGGGGAGCAAATTACCATGAGGTTGAAACTCCTGGTAATTTGCGAAAACTTTGAAAAATGCACTTTTGTGCATTTTTCAAAGTTTCATGTTGTGCACACACATGCCCTAAGGGCATGTGTGTGCACAACATATGTGCACAGATTGATTTCAGGGGTGCAACAGGGTGTCCTTAGGACACCCCTGCACCCTTGAAATCGCATTCTCAATTTGCGATTCGCTAATTGCTAATCGCAAATTGAGAATGTCTTCTCATTCATTCCTATGGGCCTCTAGGCCCATAGGAATGAATGGGGAGGTATTCCTTAATTGTGACTCTCAAATTGCGAGTCGCAATTAAGGAATATTAAGAAATCGCAATTTTTTTAGCAATTTCTTGATGCATTGCATTTTGCAATTCCTTCATTGGGATTCCTTATTTTTCGCAATTAAGGAATCGCAAAATGCAATATTGATGCATGTGCCTGATGGTGTGTCAATGTCATGCCAAGGCTCTTTAAAGATTGAAGTGGTCTAGTAGCAGCCCATGATTGCTATGTGTGCAGATGCATGTGCCATGCTATGAGAAAAATATATGCACCTGCAGTATACTTATGACAAGGAAACAGAAGAGGATACGCTGTAAGGGAAATTTCAGCTCCAACCACAAATCTACTATCCGTCTAGGATATTAGCACTTCTTACTACAGACATAAAACACGAGCTGCACCTCCGTTTGTCGACTATTGCTGTGAACCAACTGAAGACATTCCTGATTCGTAAGGTGAAAATTTATAAGAGACCGATATTTTACTTTGTAATAATGATAGAATCAATTGGTGCTGTCTCCTCTTCAGTGGTGGACTGGAAGCTTAAAGCAATCCTTGAAAAATGATTCTGTCTGGCCCCATAGCAAATGAGTTTGACCATCACTAGGAGAAATTGAGAAAGCAAGTGATATATCTGGCTACAAGAGGATAGTGTGTGTTTCTCAGGGCTGTTTTTCCAGGCTGAATACTTGAGGACACAATACACACCTAAAAGCAGATGCTTATCCTCAGCCCATCAGGGTTTTTCCATCAGTCAGTTGGCCAATCCTGTTCAGCTCCTCTTTACAGATTCTTTGGTAAGGAGAGTCAAATACAAGAATTTGAAAGTAATTGATTATGAACAAGCAAGACATGAAACATTCAGGTGCCAACCAATGGCCTAGCAAACTGTGTAGTCATGTGGTTCACTATCAGAGCATCCTGTCTTTATTCTTTCTTGCCTTGCATCTAGTGTTGATGCTGTGTTACTGCAGATGCCTGACTGCCATATCTAAGGTGTTGCCTGATTTGTTTTCTTTTCTTTTCAGGGATATAGAAATCTTTGCCTTGTTTGTCTCCTGTATGTGCCACGACCTGGACCATCGAGGAACAAATAACTCTTTCCAAGTAGCATCGGTAAGACAAACACCTGAAGATGTTTCCACTCTATTTATCACCAGGTTTCCATCAGTACATTGAAGATGCTCATCACATGATAACACGCTAACAAGCAGGAAGCGGAATTTACAGTTCTGCATTGTGGGCAGAGTTCTGCGGTAGTGAAGATATACGAGTATTTTCATCCCAACTTATTAATATTATTATTATTAGACTGGATAATGTTAAACAATACATGCAGGGCCATTTAGGTCCTGGTGGGCAGCCCACAAGTCCCTAGGACTACAGAGGCTATGCCCTCCACCCTCCTGGCAGAGGACCGCTCATCCTATTTAAAGATCCCTTCCAATATGGCAGTGATCGCTAAGTCTTCAGTTTTGGATCTTCCTTTTTTATCTGTACATATATAAATCGCTTCCCATGCATCCACTAAAAATATGCAAGTCTTAAGAACTTCCGCATGATTAAAACCAAACAGGAGTGGGTTGTATGCCCCAAGTGTCAATTATTTCTACTTTGTCTTGTACGGTTATTATGAATTTATCATGACATTATCAAGGAGATTGCATCATCTAGGAGTCTATGCCATCTGACCATGGAAAACTTGATCACATAATGTAAAAGGATATCACCCAATTCCTTTCCCGGGTTCTGCAAGCTAAGATCTTTTCTGCAAACTCAATTTAAACTAAATTGAGTCTCTGTTGCCCATAAAGAAGCATGTTGTATTGTTATGTGTGCACTCCAGTTGCAAGCCATAATGAATTATTTTCCCATCTGTGGCATCCTGTTCTCTGTATTTACCCTACCCCACACAATTTTAGACTTGAGGTTATGTATAAAAGGACAACACAATAATAGAAGATAACACAGTTGAGTGGGGCCAGCTGACACATCTTAAGTACCAGGCAACATTTGAGTAGCAGCAAACTTTTGAAAAGGACTGAAATGCCATAGATGGGGAAGTGAGACATTAGTGGTGGCGTATTGCTCTGTCAAACACTTCAACAATGAGGTACAGGAGGGGAGGAGCTTGGCGGGCATCCGAGATGGCCGCGTGAGCACAGCGCTCCCCGGACCCCCGCCACTCCCGGCATGATATCCTGAACTTATCCTGACTTTTTACGAGGATTTGTGTAGAGGACACTGGGCTGATTGCCCTGGACTTTTTGGAATTCGATTTGGACCCGGGGTTCCGGAGTTACGTCTGTTTGAACTTTCGGGCTCCACTCTCGAGGTACGCCCGGGACTGGGTGAGGCTCAGTGGCCGTCTTGAAGTTGAACAACAACGGCAGGGGGATTCGACCTGTGGGTCCCCCTCTTAAGTTTCGGTTTCGTTTCTGCCTCAGACTGAGCCATCTGGCAGAGGAGCCTGGCCTGGGCTGCGGTCTGGGCACGGAACGGCTGTCGGGCCTTTGGCTAGCTTATTCTCCTATCTGTTGGCCTTTCTACTAGTGGTGCCCTAGCTGCGGTTCTTTGGTCCCGAGGCCCTACTTTCCTGTGGCCATTCCATCCAGCCTGGTTAATCACCTGGTGACGCAGTTCTGATATGGCGGGCAGAGGGGACCGAGAGACTCGGAAGACCAAGACGCCCCTGCGTGGGGGCCCGGTCCAGTCTAACGTGATGGACCGCTACACCCATTCCAAGGGGTCCCCCGGAACCGCCCTGCCCGGAGCCAGTAATGCTGATCTCCCTGTGGACGCGTCAACGGAGCCTTCTTTGCAGGACATCATGGGCGCCATTTCTGCTATGAAGGAGACGATAGGCCAACAATATGAAGCTTTGGCCCACAAAATCGACACCGTGGCCATTGATGTAAACTTGATTCGTGCTGACCTGTCGATAACCAATGAGAAGGTGAAGTCACTGGATCTTAAGTCATCCAGTCTCACGGAGGACGTTTCGGAGATACAGACGGAGGTCGGCAACCTTCGCAGGGTGAACGACTTCATGACCCGGCGCTTGGAGGACTTTGAGAACAGGGCACGTCGCTGTAATGTACGCGTGGTCGGGGTTCCGGAGAATCCAGAACCTCACTCTGTTGATCTCCTTGTTGAGGACTTGATCCAGAACCACCTCTCTCCGTCTGGTCTGACGAAGTTTTTCGCTGTGGAACGTGCCCATCATGTTCCGGGGGGCAAGGGTAAACCAGGCGCCCCGCCGAGGCCTATTGTTGCGAAACTCTTCCATTATAGGGATCGGGACGCTATCCTGCAAGCATCGCGTGTGAAGGGCCCGGTGGCCTTTGAGAACGCCACGGTGAACTTCTATCCGGACTTTTCACAGCAGGTCCAGAGACAGCGTATGGGCTTCCGTGATGTCAAGAAACGTCTCCGAGACATGGGGCTTCGCTACGCCATGCTTTTTCCGACCAGGCTGCGCGTTGAGTACAACGACCGAACCTTCTTCTTTGATCGGCCTGATTCTGTAAATGACTGGATGGACTCTCTGCCTGATCAATCTCCTGGGACTGAGTCCGCCGCCCACCCGGGTGGTGCTGAGGGTGGTGTGGAGAGCTGAACAATTCGCCTACGCCTGGGCCCTCGAATAGAGTAAACTCTTCAGGGATTTAATGCCTCAGTGCCTCTGCTGTTTGTGTATTCTCCTCATTATCTGTCTTACTCGGGGTGGCGGGTGGGCCGGAGCCTTTCCTCCTCCGGGGTTCTTTTTGTAGAATGGGGGTTCTTGGGCGACAGGCACACTGCATGTTGGGGTGGCTACTTAGCATTTTGCAGGGGTGCAGGGTGGGGGGTGTTTTCTTGATTGTTGGGGGGTGGGTGGTTGGGATGTTCGATGTTTTTGTGTTATGTTTTCAAGGCGAATCAATCTGGCTTCTGCTCCTTTTTATGTCATGCTCATTGCGGGGGGGTTTCGGGGTTGCTGTGTGGGATGGGGGGTAGCGGGTTGAGGCTTGTTTCGTGGAATGTTAATGGTCTGGGAGATCGCATTAAGCGGAGTGTGGTGTTAAAATGTCTACGCCGTTTATCTCCCGATATTGTTTTCTTGCAGGAAACTCATTTGGTGGGCAATACTTGTCGTGCGATGAATAGGTGGGGGTATCGACTTGCTGCTCATTCGGGGTTTACCACGGGTTCCAGGGGGGTGGGTATCCTTGTTCGGGCTTCCCTCCCCCTAGCTATTGATGATGTGATCCTTGATGATCGGGGGCGTTATGCTGTCCTCGTGGGTCGCTATGAAGGTCGTACCCTTTCCTTGTTTACTGTTTATGTGCCCCCCGGCCTACAGACTTCTACCTTTGCCGATTTGGGCCGTGTGTTGTTGGACCTTCCTGATAGTACTCTTTTTCTTGCAGGAGATTTTAATTCTGTGATCTCCGGTCTACAAGATCGCTACCCCCCTAGGGATACTCCTTTAGCCCAACAGTGGTTAGGTGGGTTTTTGGATACGTTTGGTTTGGTGGATTGCTGGAGGCTCCTGCACCCTACCCAGCTTCAATACACTTTCCATTCGGGGGCCCACGGGAGTCTGTCTAGACTGGATTATTTCCTGATGCCCGCGGCGCAGACGCCGGCGGTACGTGAGATCAGACACCTCCCCCGGGGCATCTCCGATCATTCTCCGCTCTGGCTTTGTTTTGAGTTAGGGGTGGAGGCGGTGGGCCGAGTGGCTCCAATTAACCCCTGGTATATTGCCTCCCCTGAGACCCGAAACCTTTTGACTAAGTCTTTAGATGCTTACTTTTTGGACAACGAGGGGTCGGTTTCCTCGGCGGTATCCCTGTGGGAGGCCTTTAAAACAGTGATTCGTGGGCAGGCCCTTTCTCTAATTGCTGAATCCAAGAAGGCTAGGAATCGGGAGGTGGTGGACCTTGAGCTAGAGATTGCTGAGAGGGAGGCCGACTTAGAGTCTGAGATCACCTCTGATAAACTCCACGCCCTGGGTCTGAAACAATTTGCTTATAAATCCTTGGTCACAGATGCGGCTAGACTGATGTTCCGGGAACAGCAGGGTCGTTTGTATGATGTGGGGGACAAAGCGGGTAAATTGTTGGCATGGTTGGATAAGAAAGAGAGAGCGCATCGTGTTGTGCCTGTGATTCAGTCGTCGACTGGTGTCGGAGTGACAGACCCGGTTGGAATAGTTGAATGTTTTGCTGAGTATTTTCGTGTGGTGTATACCCCTGTGTCTGAACGAGATGTGGCTAACTCTCGCCTTTTGTTGCGAGATATAGCTTTGCCCAGTGTTTCCGATCTGGACCGTGTCTCGTTGGAGTCCCCTTTTACTACGGATGAAATAGCGACTGCCATTCGTTCGCTCCGTTCGGGCAAGGCCTTGGGCCCGAATGGGTTGCCAATTGAGCTGTACAAGCTACGCCCTGACAAGGTAGCGCCCTATCTCCGTGCCATGTTTTTGGAGTCCCGGGAACGGGGTATTCTCCCGTATGACCAGCGTCTTGCTACGATAGTCGTAATTCCCAAGGACGGGAAACCGCGGGACCTTTGTTCGTCTTATAGGCCCATTTCCCTGTTAAATGTTGAGCCTAAGGTCCTGGCTAAGCTCCTGGCAACCCGCCTGCTGACTGTCATTAGCGACTTGGTTCATCCGGATCAGTCCGGATTCATCTCACATCGCAACACGGCTCTTAACCTACGTCGTCTTCACGGCGCTGTTGCGAGGGCAGGGCTTCTGACGGAGCCGGCCATTTTGGCCTCGTTAGACGCCTCGATGGCTTTTGACACGGTTGAGTGGCCCTATCTTTGGGCAGCTCTCGAAAAATTTGGTTTTGGACCTGAATTTATTGGCTGGGTGAAGTTGTTGTATGTGGAACCCTTAGCGCAAGTGGTGGTGAACGGTAGAGTTTCTGTCCCCTTTAGCCTTGGTAGAGGGACCCGTCAGGGTTGCCCCCTGTCTCCATTGCTTTTCGCGCTGGCCTTGGAACCGTTAGCTGCGTGGCTTCGATGGGAACCCTCCCTCAAAGGGATCCGCTGGTCACCGGACTTTGAAGACCGCGTTTCTCTCTACGCGGACGACATTCTTCTTTATCTGACATCCCCGCGTAAATCTTTGAACGTCTTATTTGATGTCCTTACTTCGTTCGGTGCTAACTCGGGCCTTGTTATTAATTGGGCTAAGTCCTGTGTGTATGTTCTCTCGGGTGTTTTGCCCTCTTTGCCGGCCAGATTCCCTATCCAGGTGGTCCAGTCTGGCTTCAAGTATTTAGGGATTTTTATTACCCGGGATTCCTCCCTCCGGTTTGAGCGTAATCTCCTCCCCCCGCTTCTTAGATTGCGACTGGATGTGGCCCGTTGGCGTAAGCTGCCCCTGTCTCCTCTGGGTAGGGCTGCTCTCTTTAAAATGATGTCTTTGCCGCGGTTCCTCTACGCCCTTCAGAACTCTTTCGACGATGTTCCTGCTACTTATTTCAGAGAAATCGAGAGTCTGCAAAGACAATTGATTTGGGATGGGCGTCCACGTATAGCCCTTGCGAAACTTACTATCCCTTGGTACGACGGGGGCATGGCACTCCCCGACATCAAGAGGTACTACTGGGCAGCCCAGCTATCGGCCATTAACCAAGCAATGTACTCGCCGGGTCGCGATCCGGCGTTTGAGATGGATAAGCTCCAGTTGCCGGGAGGGGACTTTAATAGAGCGCTATACTCCAGGTCGGCCGGGCGCCATCTTGTGGGCCCGACCAGGGCAGCGGTCAACGTGTGGCGCGCAGCAAATGTGAGTTTGGGATGGGAGAATCGGCTGACGCTGGCGACTCCGCTTTATGCTTCTGAACGTTTGGGATGTCTCTGGTCTTCTAAGGGCTTTGACCGCTGGGATGTGATTGGGATTTGTAAAGTGGGTGACGTTTGTGTGAATGGTCGCGTGAAATCATTCCAGGCCCTTAAGACAGAATACGACTTGAGTGATAGAGAGTTTTTCCGATATCTGCAGGTCCGACATGCCTTGGCCTCGGTTCTGACTCCTGATGTGGCCCTGCCCGAGTCTTCCCCCCTTGAAGACCGTATACTAGATGGACACTTGCCCGACAGCACCATCTCTCTCATCTACAAGAAGCTGATTCATAATCGCGCTGATTTGTTGGTCCGACTCCGAGAGATGTGGGTAGGTGATGGATTGGAACTAGATGACGAGGACTGGCAGTCGGCACTCTCCTCCCCGAAGGAGGTCGCCATTCCCGCCCGTCTTCGTTTGGTGCAACTTAAGATCCTCCACCGGGTGTATGTGACTGGTCCGCGTCTGGTCGTGATGGGTTTTTCCCCGGATGGTTTGTGTAAGCGTGGCTGTGGGATGAGCGCTACCTTTATGCACATACTTTGGGAGTGTCCTGTGGTGGCAGCTTATTGGGTGGATGTGCTTGCGTTGATGACTGTGGTGACTGGTGTTGACCTGCGGCCTGAGGCCCGTCGATGTCTGCTGAATGTGTGGGAACCTTCCGATTACTCTGTGGCCCAGACTAGATGGGCGACCCTGGGTTACATGGTCGCGAAGCGTGACATAGCGCAACTCTGGGGCGCGTCCCGACCTCCTGATGTTTCAGTGTGGGAGGACAACATGGACTGGTCCATGTTCCGTGAGAAGACAGTCTACGTGGCTAGGGGCAGGCCGGGGCGTGGGCGAAAATTTGGGGTCAATGGAATGCATACCGTGGAGAAATTTGTACCCCTCCCTTGGTTGCCACCTCCGATGTTACCCTGTCTCCTTAGGCTGACGTTCCCGAAATTTTTCGCTCTGTTCTAGGATTTTCCTGTCCTCCCAGCTCCCCCCCCCCTCACGGCCTTCCCGACTCTCATTGATGTATTTCTGTTCTCCTTTTTCGTGACCTCCCCCTCTGCTATTTGGGCTGACTTGATTATTGCACTCGCCTTATGTTTGTGTTGTTTATTTTCATGTTTTATATAGAAAATTGTTGTATCCTGTTCTATGTCTTGAGCAATTTCGTTCTACGATTTGGCCTGACCTAGGAAATGATTGCTTATTTCATGTGTCGTGGTATGCGACTTAGCGGCCAGCCCGTGTGGTTGTGGGCCCATCTATGTAATTTTATGTGATTGCTCAATAAAAGTTTTTAACCACAAAAAAAAAAAAAAAAAAGAAATAAAATAAAAAAATTAATAAAGAAAAAAAAACAAAAAAAAAAACAATGAGGTACAGCCATGCATGGAAAGGGGCACACTGAAGTAGTGTTCAAGCTTGCATGATCTGTTGTTGAATACATGCTTCCTATACCCTCTCCTTTTGACACTGGGCTATGGGGCTCATATTAACAAGATTTGTTGACATCAGAATCATCTTTTTTCAACAACCTTTACAAAAAGTTGTTTATATCTTTCAGAAATCAGTACTGGCAGCATTGTACAGCTCTGAGGGATCTGTGATGGAGGTAAGGACTCATGTCTTCTCACATATAAATATTATCCAACATTGGAAATCTACCGTCAACACACCTGCTTCTACCTGTGGCCCTAATTTTACATTTCATGACTAACAAAACACCTGTTCAGTGAGACTGGCTGTGCTAAAGTTTGTGCTAGGAACACTGGCCTGCAGACACACAATGTAGCAAACACAGGTGACACAATTTTCTTTAGTGGCCTAATGTAGTGTATGTTTTTTGTTGCATTATGGAATTGCGAAATACATGTATAACTCAATCATATATAGTAATGAGAAGAACTTACAAAATCCCTAATACAGAGTGGTGGAGCTGATAACATGCTGTTAGATTTATTTAATCTGCTGGAAGATAAAAGAAACATTTACTCGTCTAGCGGCAGTGAAGAAAAGTCAAAAGGAGCTTAAAGAGAAAAAAGCATGATATCTCACAAGACTTCAGAATGGCTCAATTCTTACCGAAGGAGGAATAAAATCCAATTACGAGGCTGTGTTAGGGTCAAACTCGCCCTCACGTCTGTCCATTACATTATAAAATGACTTTGATTCATTTGCTGCAATGAAAAAAGAAAATGAATTGTATTTTAGAATCTGTGGGTGAAATGAAGGCTTGAATGTTGCAGAGCATGTGAAAACTCTTTGTACTCTTGAGAAGTAAAATAGTCCCTCGTGCACTGCAATGGGAGCTCTCCTTTGGAGGTGAAATGATACACCAAACCACCAATACCATGTGGTAAGAGGGAAATATTCCTATGAAACCCTCTGTCTGTATAAATATAGGAATTAGTCATTAAATGTTGGACAGACGGATAAAGCTGTTAGTAGCTAAGCGGTAAAATGACCCTAATGCAAAAATTAAAATTAGCCACGCCAACTTCTGTCCAAGTTAGTCTTTGAATGCACCGCATATGGGCCATGCCCGAAACACACAGCGAAGAGGCATTATTGTGCATCACATGTAGCCCTGAGGGCACCGTGTGATTGTGAATTCAACATGCATGTGATAGGCAGCATTTGGAGGAAGCCCACACCTCATGTTATTATGCTGTTTTAGAGAGGCCCTATATAAGGATTTTATTTAGGGGTTAAAACCACAACCTGGCTCCCAATATCCCTCAATGGAGAGTCCATGAATATGTTTGAGGCACATTAACCTCTTCTGTGCTCATGATGGACCCCGGCTCTCATGATTCACGGTGGGCGTGTGCGCACGACGACCGGGGGCCGCCCGAGCCATGCCCGTGATTGGAATGTCCCAGCACAGCGGCGGAATTTGTGCCGCAGCGAAGTGGTTAAGCAGCTCTACGAAGAAGACCTCCTGTATTGCAAGAAGCTTGAGGGAAGGGAACTAGTCCCCTGAATCTGTTGCATCTGACTCTTTCTGTCAAAATAGGAAAATAGCTCCTTTGTTACTTCTAGTGTGTAAAGGTTACACAGACACGCTTGCTGCCCTCCTTTGGCATCTCAGAAAGCTGAGAGGCCCAAGGAGGAGCCATTCTCAAACCCTCCCATACACATTATATATTGTCATTTCTGAAAGGCCTCTTGTGCAAAGCTCTTTCAGGTGCTCAGCAAGTAATGTGACTTTGCTTAACCCCCAACTTTAGGTGTAAAAGTATTTTGATATGGTCATTGATGCATGTCATCAATGATGCTGTTTTGTTTTTCCTAAATAACTTTCAGACTTCAGTGTCTAGAACTTTGAGCTGCCACAATCCATGCTAAACTACACCTCACACATTCTGAGATCTGAATGGCACCAGCACCTGAACTGCTTAGACATACCTCAGCAAAACCACCCTTTGTGGGACCTATGAGAGCAAAAAGGTGATGAGTAGAATGCTTGAATTATTGGCCCACTAAGTCCCTAGACAGAGGCCAGCCATATGTAAATCAGACCTAATCCTAATCCTGCACAAATAGGAACAGTCCAGACCAAATTGCCAGGTCAGGTTCCATCTGCAACCCAGACCTGTTTCAGCCTTATTGGACCTCCTCATAGAGGCATGTGTCCTAGGCACAGTGAAAATGGGGCCCAAGGATGGGCATACTAGTATCTCTTAGGGCGTCTCACTTAGAAAAACAAAGACGTGACGGGTGGAATGCTAGAATTATTCTGAGTCAATGGTTATTACTAGGGCTGCATTCCATTCCATCCTTTTTTGCCCAGGTTCCAATCCAGAGACTAGCCATGATGTCAAGTCCTTGTAAGTGACTTATGGGTCCCTATCACTACCAAAATGAAAGTCAGGGTGTAATGGAATCTGCGTTGAAGAAATGATTGTTTTCGCAATGTGTGCCCTGTTACTCATTCACGCGGTCACTGAGTGATTTTTTGAAAGTTTAAATTCTTATTTGCTAATAGAAGTACGGCTATTACATGCTGATTCTACAGGGTTTTCTTTCTGGACGTAAATAATGTAAAACTCAATGGAATGTTTCAAAAGGACTACATCTTGATTCCTATTCGAGTTGTAATTTGCACAATGCTTTACGAAGGTGCCGCTGACCTCTTACGTGAGCCTTGTTCAAAGGTACTGCAGATGGCTTGCAAGATGGAGTCCATTCCTAAATGCATATACTGCATTGTTGAAACTGGGTTTAGCTATTCGAGGATGGTGCTTTAGGTCTATGATGGAGAATAAGGCAATTGGAGGCAGATGTTACTGCTTTATGGCTTCCCAGTGGCTCTTCGCTTCTAATCCATCCCACCGCTCACATCGCCACCTCTTCACATTGTACTAAAATAGAAAAGTCAAGATGGCAATGCAGATGATTGTGAGTGAATGGATAAGCATCCATGACAGACTAGGGGCCTGGTTTACAGCTTTGATGCTGGATTTTCCATCCACCTTTGGGGCCGGTTTAGCACTTCTACCACACAGAAGGTGGAGTTAACAGCGCATATAGTTGCCTTCAACCAATGTTAGATGGGGACCAATCATTGCTGTATCTACTAGATCATAAAACCAGATTATGAGGAATATCAGGTCACCCCAGTAAACTGTTGTTGCTTCTTTCAATGTAAGCCAGGAGACTCCTCCTTGGCCTACGTCTTGGAATAATGTGGAAGAGATGCCAGGATGAAGAAAATATCCACTTTTTCACCTGTGGGTTTCGTGCACTGCTTTGGGAGCTCACAGATACTCATGCACTTTTTAGTGGATATTAACTGAGTGAGTAACCAGTAAGCAGCAAGTGATATGATGGTACTGGAAAAGTGTCAACTAAATTGTACTGCAAACAAAGTTAGATTTTCATTGTGAACTGTGTATAAAAGGTTCAGATTTATGCAAATATTTAGGAAATCCACATCAAATAAATGTAGAGCAATAAGTCTGAAAGAGAATCATTTGCATAGTCTGTGGTTAGTTTGAAATCTGAATAGTTCTAGCCCTCATAGATTAATGATGAAAACACTATACTATCAAAATGGGGGATTTGGGAGGTGACGGGTGACACGTAACACTCGTATTTGTAAAATCTGTGATGTTCTGCAATGCAGCTTCTTATTAACATGTAAACCTCCTCCTTGGTTGACTGTTTGTGGTTTCTTGACAGAGACACCACTTTGCACAGGCCATCGCCATCTTGAACTCCCAAGGCTGCAACATCTTTGATCAGTTCTCGAGGAAGGTGAGTCGAAATATATTTCTTGGCTGCTATATCACGTGTGCAAGGCACATGCCAGGGGTCTCTAAGCTAACTCAATCCGGTCAAATTCATTGCACATGCACTTTCCTTATAATTTAAAAAAGTTATAGCAGTTCCTAAGATTTGTGTGGAAGATTTAACTTCTGTATCACCGACCCTCAGATGGACATTCGTCTCACTAATGGAACTTCTACCATCTACCAAGCAGTCAGCAATATCTACACCCACTGGTAAACCTGAGTCATGTTAGAGCTGTGGATAAGTGACAGCACTTTAGTAGTATGCTATGGTTTATTATGGATAGTAAAAAGTGACACTTCCCTCTTCAGAGTCCTCTTAAGGGTGGGGATACAGTCTACTTGTCCTCCGATGTTTTTCCTGGTTCTTCCATTCCAAAGGATATTACTCTATCCTTCCAGGGTTAGCCTTCGTCTGTCTGTCTGTCTCTCTAACAGGGTCTCTCTCCCCCTCTTCTAAACCTTTCCCCTACTAGGACCTGTTTTTCATCTGGGTGAGAGACAAAAAGCAGGAGTTACCACCAATCTGCTGCTAGCAAGGTTCTCCACTACCCTTCTCTCCTCCCAGGCATTTAAAAGGTTGTCTGGGGATTGTCCCCCCTGAAGCGCCACCTTTTATCCTGGGGGTGCCTCTTGTTTTCCTTCTATGTGTGATTCCCTTCCCTTGATGCTCTTCAAGTGGCTATTACCTTTTACTACATAAATGCAGAATTTAAAATAGGTCAAGGCCATTAGAAAACTTGATTCCCTACATAAATCTTAACAACCCCCTCACCAAATCTCCCTAGCCCGACCAGTTGGCTGAAAAGTTCACTACCTTGGGTTTTGTCAAGGGCAACACCACACTGGAGTTGAAGAGGTTCAGAACGGAAAAAGCAAGGTAATAGGCCTTCTTCTCTGTGCACCCAGGAACAACATCCCCGTATCTACCAGGACTGGCCCAACCCTGCTTCGATATAGGAAAGATCCGAAGACACCTCCCTTCAAAGTACACCACATCAAGATGAAGCAACAGTCATCTTGCACTATCAAAACCCAGTTACCCCTCCAGTCACTTGTTGCCTGTATCTTTGCCATTGACCATGTACAGCACTTCATACCTTTCAGCTAGGGTCACACAAAATAACAAATACTTACACACAAACATACATGCATTTCAAAAGAGAGGTAATTTCTTAATAGTGGCGTCAAAAACATATATTTAGTACACAGAACAGGGACATATGCTTTCTTCATGAACACTTCACGAAGCCTTTCTGAATCTAACAAGGTGCTTTGTAAGGTATGAGCATTTCTTGGACATATTTTATACGGATGTATGACGGTACGACGCGTACCGTTACAACGCGTACCTTTACGACGCAGGTTTAACAACGCAAGTCGTTACAACGACTTACGTTGTGGGGTGCTGGATAGTGAATAGTTTAATTTACTATTCCAACTCCAGTCCCCTGGATAGTAGGGAAGGTTTTGGATAGTAAATTAAACTATCCCCTATCCTAGAGCGCCCTCCAGCGAAAGTCGTTGTAACGACTTTCGTTGTAAATCCTGCGTTGTAACGGTACCGTGTTGTAACGGTTCCGTTGTAAAGGATGTTTCCCATTTTATACACATGTTTATTCTCATTGTTGAGAAATTCACTTGTGCTGCTAGGCCTATTATTACCATTTCTCCCTTACAAATGTAGTAAACTATTACCTTGTTCTTTGACCTATGAATCCAGAGTTTGTGAATGCAACATTTAGGTTTTCGAATAAATGTTGTGAGTGTAAATATTTCCCTGTGTCTACTTCCTCCCCCAGGATTACCAAAGAATGCTCGATCTGATGCGGGAGATCATTCTAGCAACGGATCTGGCGCATCACCTACGCATCTTCAAGGACCTTCAGAGGATGGCCAATGGTAAGGAGGTCACACGGCGGCATCTTATCTGCTCAGAGTGGAGCTGTCTAGAGAGGAGGCAGCTGACGGTAACACTCAATGATCGGGCACGTCCTACTTGATGTTCAAGTGATCCAGTTGTAAAGTTTTTAATCAGTGTGTGTCTCTTAAAGAAAAAATCTGGTGTCGTAATAATTCAAAACAAATCTGCACCTTCATTAATTCAATATCTCTCAATACAGATGGTTACTTTGGCACAGGGTCATAGCTTAGGGGTCCATTATGATGTCGGGCGGATCGCCACCGCCCGACTGGCGGTGGCGATCTGCCCGACATCATTCCCCGCCGCCCTCCATATACCCCCGCCATGTTACAATAGCGGGGGTTACAGCGGCGGACGGAAAGACCGGACGGCGCATTTGTGCTGGCAGTCAATTGTTCCAATTGCCTGCCGGGCGGAACTCGGGCCTTTTATGGTGGCGGTGTCTGGAAGACACCGCCATCCATATCAGGATGCCTGGCGGAGAAGGCCTTTCCATGGCGGCGCTGCCACCATGCAAAGGCATGCGGGAATTGCCTTGGGGGCCCGTTGTGGGCCCCTGGGGGGGGGGGGGCGGGGGGCTGCACTTGAGGGGTACCTATGGTACCCCCCTACATTGGCATGCACAAGGTGGCAGGGACCGCGCGGTGCCTGTCACGTTGTGCATGCCAATGCACAGCATGCGCATTTGAACTTGTGGCAGGTGCTGCTTACAGCATCACCCGCAACAATGTTAAATGTGCGCGTTGCGACCGCCAGGGTGGGCACAGCGGGACCGCTGCACCTCTAGCAGTCGGTCCTGTTCATCGTAATGGGCCCCTTAGTCTGAGAGATTCGGGGGTGTGAATCTCAAATTTCCCAAATAAAAAGAAACAGTGGGCTGCAGGGTGGACGGATGAGATGACCAAGATTCGGGTTGGCCTGTTTCCACTGTTTCCATGAGGAACAGGGGCAGTACTGATTTGCACTAGGCAGGCCTCTGTCTAGAGGGGCTGAAAACGATGGGTTGGAATGTATGTATTTGTATGTATGTATTTTGATTTATATAGCGCACGAATCACCCAGGGGTCTCAAGGCGCTTGCTTAGGGAACCCGTCCTGGTATTCCCCTGTGAGATACCCCGGCAGGGTATTCACAAGGTGAAAGCCAGGCATCCCGCCGCGAGGGGCCGTAGTGGAGATTAAGCAAGCTATTGCACCTATTGACAATTGGAATGCTACTCTGACAGATTGCCACTGGTCATACTATTTGTAAGCATTCATCCCAACACCTTTTGGGTGATTGGTTGACAGTAGTACGCCTAAAAAGCTGAGACTGGTACAGCTTTCCAAGCCTACAACTGCCAATGTTTCTGAATTCCAAAAAGTATTCAATTTGCACCAATTCAAGGAGTGCTTCTATAGGTGCAGGTTTACTATTTTGGTCAACCAGTCACATATGCATTTAAGATCCCGATAAAAAAATGTACAAGTTAAAACCTCTTAGTTAAATGAGAACCATGAGAAAAACCTACACGGACATAGCAGTCTCAACTCAGGGCCCCCAGACCCTACTACCAAAACAAGAATGCATTTGAAGAATGTCATACCCCGAAAATCCCTGCTGAAGCTACGCCCCTGCCCATCCCACCTGGGCCAGTTCTCCCTGGGAGATCATATCTATGGTCTTCTACAACACAACAGTCTGGGGTCCCTGCCCTGGGATCACTTATTTTAAATGTATTCTCACTGCACACACTCTTCTTCGTCTCTGCTACAAGAAGCCTTGATGGTAGGGTTGTCAAATAGGTGCATGTGGCAGGCCTCCATGTTTCTAGGTCTTTTCTCTTAGAAATCATTTTATCAAGAGACCAACAGCCCCAAGCACTAAACCGGATTCACAAATAGAGGCGGGCGTACAGCCAAATTCATCGGATGGGCTTAGCCAGAGCAAACCAATTGGTCTGGCTTGGCTCCATGAGTCTGTGTACAAGCTGAGCCAACATTTGTTATGCATATTGTATACAAAATGTCAAGTAAAAATATGATACAATCCCTTCAAGTTTTTTTTTAAAAAGTGTATTTATTTAACATGCAGAAGCGTTTCACCTTAGTACATCAGATTGTATCACTGCATATAAGACGTTTATTAAAAGTTTTTAGAAACATTCATGGCTCTCCTCTCAACTACACTGTCATTAGCGAACTAAGAGGCACGTCAGTAGTCATGTAAATGCTAAACGTGGCCTAGATCATGATTATAAATGGAGCAACATTACAGACTATTAAATCAAACATAAAAGGTTCTTGTACAGTGCACATTCTGAAGTGAAGCATTTAAAAGTGGGCTCATTATATGCCAATAAAGAAAAGGGAAGCTCTCTGAATTTTTCTGCCTAGGATCCCATAAATTAAAGAAGCAGGGAAGTCAGTATGGATTCCAGGTTATCTGGTTTCACATTTTGAAATTTAGCCTCCAGATGTTTACATCTGTCTCTCGCTCCCTCATTTGCATAAAAGCTCACTGTTTTGTCTTTCATTCTCACAACGAGAAAAATCAACACAAAAATAGCAAACCCGACTCAGGGTCCCCAAACCCAACTGCCAAGTAAGCAACGCATTTATTTGGGGGGTGTCATAACTCAAACACCCCCGAAGCTGCAAGCCTGCTTTAGCTACATCTATCATTTCTCCTCCCCTGTTCGTGATTCTGAGATGTTTTGTATGTATTGCAACCAGTAATTAACAAATGTGTTAAATACCTCTCACTTCGATAAAAGTTGGCAGGTCAAAAAAGCCGGAATTTAACTGGGGAAACCAATACAGTATTTCAACTAGCCTGTAGCCTAGTGCGCTTTATGAAAATAGTTAACACGACCCTAAACCCAGTGGCTAGTGTCTGAACTGAATTTATTGAGTCCTGCTTTGGTACCTTAAGACAATTCTTTTTTGATAACCAAAAGACACAGTAAACAGTGAAAGACTTCTCATATAAATACACAGCACTGTACTAGATCTATCGAGATCCGCTCTGGTACTTTAAGACACTTCTTTTATTTTTTTTTGATAACTAAAGACACAGCAAACTGTGTAAGGTTTTTTATACAAATGCGCAGTACTGTACCAGTCTGCATGATTTGTTTTTAATTTCTCTATTGCTTTTATCTGCTTCGTAAAACTCTTTGACAATGCATCACTCTCTTTTTCTTTGAGTAATTGCAAAGATTTGTATTAATCACGCAATAAAGATTATTATTATTATTATTATTATTATTAATAATATTATTATTAATACAGTATTTACCGTACAACTGGGTTTTGGTGTCTTAAGCACCAAACCCATGTTATTGCCCAAAATGTCAGAATTGGTGCTATTTATTGCACCTGATACATTTTGAACCCCACTCCGTTGGATTTTGTTGGGTGCAAAAAATGGGACCTAAACCTCCTACACTCAAAATCAGGGCCGTAGTGCTCACTAACACCGTGCACACCAATATATTATTCTTACAAGTGTGCCTAAAGCAAATGAATGTCCTCTATTTCAAACAAAATTTCACCTGAAAAAGCGAATGAAACACATGTCGGCAAGAGATATTCAACTAATAAAAGCATCGATTTGTTCTGAGTTATTGGGCACCAGCTGTCCTCTTTTAGAGACATACCTTTGTGACACCCTCAAGCCGTTCTTGAATCAAAACAGAGCCACAGATAGTTCTAATGACAAACATCTTTCAATTAATACATCACTAATAGAAACAATTTTCCAAAGACGGATCCCTAGTTCCAGGATCATGAATTTGGTTTTCAAAGTCTTGATGCTTCCTGGCTTGCCCTTAGGTGTCCCTGGCCCTGTCCCTCCTCCTTCTGAAATTATAATCATAAAGTCAGTCATTACTATGAGCAGAGAGAAAACAGAGCCCTATGAGCCGTGTTCACTTTCTGTACTTAAATTTCCAATATTTACAGTCATTAAACCCCTCAGCAGCAAATAAATGGCCCTTGCAGGGCTAAGGGTGAGATAAGGGGTCACCACTGTGATATTAAAGGTCAAGTGATGCAATTTCTGCTACCACTGGCATTTTGGTGAATCAATATAATTCAGGAGCGAGAACAATATTCGTATTATTAGGTTCATATTTATTACCTTTCACACAAAAAAAATGTTACGGTCTTCTCTGATCAAAGACATTACCTGCCCTTCTTCATGTCTTATTAAACAAACCTGGCCTTCTCACCCTTTATTTATTGGTGCAGTACTGCTGTATCATTCCAAGTTTAGTGCCTCAGCGTGAAGGATAACACTGCAATGCTGCATATTTATGTAAATTCTTAGTGCCAGTTCTCAAAATGTTGAGTTTTTTTCCCCCATACACATTTTGTCAGGATTTACCTATTAAACTTTTTGCCGGGGAAAACGCTGTGAGGTGGTCATTTTTACATATTTGAGAATCTACATCCGGGCCACACACTCCTAAACTTGGATTCCCCCAGCCTTTAAAATGAGGGACTATATGTTCTGGATTCCTTCCTGCCTGGCCAAAAAAGCCATATGGGATTGTCATGCCTCTCAGCTATTTAACACAAGGAAGGGGAGAGGGCCATTCCTGTTTAAACTCCAAAACCCCAGGCCCCCATACCGGATCAAATGTTCACACTAAAGGGGTCAATAGAGTACATGATAGACATAGCCAAGACAAATTTCTCAGTTTTGAAAAACTGCCCTCACTCACATACCGAAGTATGTGACATGCTTCATCATAGGGCCTGCTACAAACGCCCTGGTGTAGCCACATCCAGGGTGGAGCATTAGGGAGGGGCAAAAAATAATAAATTCCACACTACAAAACATACAACCACATAATATCAACACATACAACGAGTAACACAAAATGAGGTGAAAAGCATGTGCAAAACACCCAGTGACTGGAACTGATAGTGCGACAAAAAGGTGCAGTATAGGAAAGTGATTAAAACTGGTTAAGGGTGCCAATAGAAAGAATTACTTTATTAGACACAATTAGGTACCCATACCAGGATTAAAAGTAAGAAAAGGATGGGAAATGTCTTATTGAGAAAATGAGGTTCCTCAAGACTTCCCTCCTACCACTGCTGAGGTCAACATGTTTCGACCGCTGGAAATGCGCCTAAAAAGGTCACACGGTCTTCGTCAGGACTGTCGCAATCAGTACCACTGTTGGCCTTTCCGTAATCCGGTTAAAGGCCCCTCGGAGTAGAGTAGGTCAGTCGTATCCGTACTCTTCCAAGTCTTTCTGATTCAAAAGTGGAGGCTGATCCCAATAGTGCGGGAAAACTTTTACTGAGAAGGAGCAAATAGAGTTTGATGGAAACCAACATCAGTTCAATCACTCAATCTCCCAGCCCTTGATTAATTATAACATCTCTATTGACAGTATTACTCATGAAGTGTTAAAAATTAGCTTGTGCAACTGTGGCAGTAACAATGTATCTGCTATGCTCATGTCCAAGATTTAGACTTCACCCACTCCGGATTATGTAACAACAATCTTACGCTCACCAATGGTAACGATTTCTGCTGCTTTAATAAAAATAGGCTTGGTAGTTTGGTCTGCCCTGTTCCCATGATGCACTGGGCCAGGGACAGACTAATTTGCATATAGCCAGGTTCTGAGCTGGGATGGGGCAGTGAGCTAAATAACGGTGATGGATCAAGCCCTGATCTTTGGACTGGGTAAGAGTGGTCTGCTTAATTCAGACACTCTGTTCATCACCACCCCCTTTTCTGGATCGTTTTTGGCCACTATAGGTGTGGCAGGGTATACTCAGACATGAGTCCCTTGCTCACTGCTCCATCAGGATTCAAGCAAGCCGGGCCGACGAGGCTGAAATGCCAGAAACCGGTCCCCGGTAGCTTGTCTCCTTTCTGGTGAAGAATTGGCTTGGTAGTTTGGTCTGCCCTGTTCCCATGATGCACTGGGCCAGGGACAGACTAATTTGCATATAGCCAGGTTCTGAGCTGGGATGGGGCAGTGAGCTAAATAACGGTGATGGATCAAGCCCTGATCTTTGGACTGGGTAAAAGTGGTCTGCTTAATTCAGACACTCTGTTCATCACCACCCCCTTTTCTGAATCGTTTTTGGCCACTATAGGTGTGGCAGGGTATACTCAGACATGAGTCCCTTGCTCACTGCTCCATCAGGATTCAAGCAAGCCGGGCCGACGAGGCTGAAATGCCAGAAACCGGTCCCCGGTAGCTTGTATCCTTTCTGGTGAAGAATTGGCTTGGTAGTTTGGTCTGCCCTGTTCCCATGATGCTCTGGGCCAGGGACAGTCTAAACTCACCGAGTTCATGAATTTCACGAGCCCGACCAGGTGTCCATCAGGAGGGTCTCCCTAAGAACACAATCTGCAAACAGAATAATGCGTGAGACTGCTGCACCTTGGAACCGGAATCTCCCATCAGAGACTCAGGCGCAATACAACCATCGCCCGAGGGAGCAGCTAAATGTATCCAAGAGGTTCAGAGAAATCACCCTTTGTCAGAGCATCTTACCGGTCTCTGGGCCAGCCCTGTCCCATATGCCTGAGTATCGGAACACCGCAAAGGTAATGGACGCAGTATCCCATCGGTCTTTTAAGATAGAGTGAACCCTGACCCGTTGCATTCGTCGCGCACCACGTGACTGACGTAGTGACGTCATGACGTTACGCGCGTAGTGTCTCCGTTAGATATAAAATAGAGACCTCTGTGAAATACGCGTGAGATATCTTCATAAGTGCATAGCGTCATATCACCAAAAACCTCCACGTGGATACCACCAAAATGCAGAAACGGGCATCGCACGCCAAAAAAGCCCTATGGGAATGGGAACTGCATCAAGTAAGCCAACTCAGTCCTCCCCAGTTCCCCAGGTGTGCGAGAGTTTTTATCCTCTTTGCCCCCAGTGTACAAAGTCAGAAGGATATGCTCATGGTGCATAGTACTGCAACAGCCATCATGCCCGCGTGGAATCAACCCAAAGCAGGAACGGGCTACGCATGTTACAAAGCCCTGTGGAGGTGGAAAATACACCAGATCAGCTATCTCAGCCGACCCCAGACCCCCCAGATATACGAGAGCTCTCCCCCACCTCCAGTAAATGATGACAAATTTACAAGTGATACAGGTGTGTGACCATTCAAGTGGATCATCTAATCCTGGATGTTACGGAGTAAAAGACTATTGCTCAGTGGAATTACCATCAGTGTAAGCTTCAAAACCCCTGTGGCGCCACCGTCGTGGTATTTAGTCACATACCACAATACTCTTGGTCTTATCAGACCACCCAATTCTCCGATGTGAATGTAGTAGACAGACTTGCCCCATAAAGAAGGGCCTGCATTATAGGATCATAACTACTTGAGCTTGATTCATATAATCGCTGAATACCATAAGGTTAAGGCTTTATGGGGGCTACGAGTGGAAACTTTGTATCAGTGTTGGAGTTGTAGAAGTCAGTGTGCCTCTCAGCTCCCTAATGATATTTTGATGTAACTAATATAGTCTAAAATAGAACAAGCATTGGCAAAGCTAATTGACTTGGATTTTGGTGCCAGCTTTTCAGCTCTGTCAGTGCTTGTTTTATTTCGCTATAATTTATTGAAAACCTATTTTCTTTGGGAAGCTGCCAGGCCCTCATCAATCTAAAAAATAAAAAAAAGCATTGACTAAAGGCAACAATATTTTTGGGTCTCAAAAAGCACACATGGGCATATTAGTCCCTGACACATAAGCAAACTACTTTATGTGTGGATGTGCTCCTTGTGAAATTGCAGAATTCTGTCGCTGGCAGTGTAGTTAGCCAAAGGCTGAAGTGGACTGGCCCACTGCACTATGTTGTATGCTGTATTGGGAGGAAGATAAATGGGAATGACACAATAACAGATCAATGGATGAAGAGACCTAGCTGAAACACTCTCATAAGTATATTATGTATATCATTTTAGTAAAATCAAAAGGTCTTGGCTCGCAACAAACCAAATAAAAAAGAAATCTGTAATTCAGGACATCATATAGAGATTTCCATTAGAAAAGGTGCGGGTGGAAACTTTTAGTGTCTTTGAAATGCTCCAGCAATCTTCACCAGGTTCAGCATGTCCAATTCTTTCTAGCAGTATACTTTATTTAGTAGATTTAGCGAAGATTTGTATAGTATTTGAAGATTTTTTTAAATTGAACAGTACCTTAACATCTAGCTCATATTGAGTAACTTCAAATTAATAACTACTAAATATATGGTGCTTGCAAGATTCTCTCTGTAGTTTTGAAACACTGTCAACACAAGTAGCCTTATTCACAAAGGTAAACTTAGACCAAAAGTATAAGGTTTATGACTTTCGGTATTCACAAACGTAAGTTATGAGTAGTATCTTAACGTCTGCATTCAGGGAGGGGATTTCACACTCGGGGCAGAATTGTCCACCGAGTGCGGAAATTCCACTCCACACTCAGAGTGGAATCTCTGCACTCCGGATGAAATGTACACACTCAGGGCGGATCTCTGACCGAAGTGCTGAGATTCCGCCGAGTGTGGAAATTCCACCCTGAGTGGGGGGATTCTGCCCAAATGCAGACGTAAAGAAACTACTCGTAACTTACCTTTGTGAATATCGAAAGGTAGTAAAGTTAGACTTTTGGTGTGAACTTAGACTAAAAGCCTATCTTTACCTTTGTGAATCAGGCCCCGAGTGTTGCTCTGATATGTACCAGTTTGGAGACTGAAAAGGGTGACAGCTTAATCTGCCCCTCAGTGAACCTATTTGTCTTCGGTTGCAGCGATATAAGCATCATATAACGTAAATCGGTGAGCGTCTTTGTTGACTAAAATCTTACCTTTTGTGTATGCCATCTTGGTAAAAATAACTACAACCAAATAAAAGTGGGTAATGGGTCAAAGTCTTGTAATAACGCTTACGTATATTTTACCATAGCAGGACGCCACACTTGTATCTGTATTACATAATGGTATGCTAATTGTTTGGAATATAGCATTGTTTAACAATTGCCTGGTCACTTGACACATAGTAGACAGTACAATATATTTATTTTCTCAAATGATTTTACACATGTTTTTACTGAAAATGGATGTACAACCAAGTTTTAACACGTATGGCACGCACATACAGTCTTTGAGGGGTGGACAGTTCGAGCTCAAACTGTGTCTTGATTGTCCTTTCTCTGTGTCCTGCTTCTCTCTACTGATTCATCCTCCCCCAACTCCATCGACATATAATGCGTTTAAGACCCATACAGCAATACCTGCAAAAACCAATAAGTGTTGTCTGTCATCTTTAAGTTTGTTTAGACCCATGCTAGCAGGTGCTACAGTACTCAAAAACATTCAGTCCTGGTAAATGGGTGTGCTACACAAGACTTCAGTAACATGCTCAGAGGTCCGGGGATGCTGTGCTTACTGGAGTAGGTTGGGGGCTGATTTAGAGTTTGGCGAACAGGGTACTCTCTCATAAATGTGGAGGAGTGCCTTGTCTGTCAAACTCTAGGTCCATCAGAGATTGGCAGGCTGTAAGACTTCCATCTGATGAGCACCTATTGACTCCATTGACGGAAATCTTACTCCGCCCGCTCTACACGGGCAAATTTCCAAGCCCCTATCACCTCAAGAACATCACTTTTTATGACTTCTAGGGCCCGATGTAGGACACCAAATACCGGTCGTTACCGACCGGTATTTGGCTTTTGAAATGTAGGGGGCATGTAATTTACCGATTCGGTAAATTTACCGATTCGGTAAAATACCGAATCAGTAAATCTAGATGTGGGTGGCACTGAAAAGAGTGCCACAGGCCCTTAGTAATTCGTTATTTACCATGAAATACTATTTAATGGTAAATAACGAATTCCTGTATACATGCACATCTGTGGGTGTACACAGGGCATGTATGTGTGTCACATGGCACACAAGCCAGAATCAGGGGTGCAACAGGGTGTCAGAGTGACACCCTGTCCCCCTTGAAAATTCAGTAATTTTACCGAATCGGTATTTACCGATTCGGTAATTGCCATTGATTCCTATGGGCCTTGAAAATACCGAATTTTTACCTACATCTCATTTACCGAATCTAGAATACCGAATCGGTAAAATTCGGTATTCTAGAGTCGGTAAATGAGATTTACCTACATCGGGCCCAAAGTGTCTTAACGCTGCCTTGTAAATAAGGTCACCCTTCCTGCACTGTGTGTGCTCTGCATTATGCAGCACACATAAAAGTTACAAAACGGCATTTAAAGATTGATTATGTGCAGGAAGGGGGACCTTCCTGCACATAAACAATCTTCCCCTGCACGCAGACACCCTTGCACTATGGTTCAAGGGTGACTGCGTTGGCGCTAGCCTGCTAAGAGTAGCGCCAGCACAAGAGGAAACGCAGGCCTGCACCATATTCTTGTAAATATGGTGCAGCCCTGCGTTTCTGAAGTGGCGGAGTGAGGCGTTAACCCAGTAAGGCTAACGCCTTACTCTGCCACTTCCTCTGTAAATATGCCCCACAGTGTGGTGTTTTTAGGTTTCGCCTGCCGAAAGCTGCGCAGCAGCGTTTCGCGCAGGCGCAATCTTTTGTTTACAGTATGTGGCCTTAGTTCCGCCTCTCTCTTCCATTGGCTAGCTCCATAAATGGAGGCTAGCCATTGGAAGAGAGAGGCGTCCGTCATTCTGCGAGGCGACTCGTGGGCGTTCCGGCGATTTCTTCTCATCCAGCCCCTTTTAGCACGTCATTGCGGCGGTGGGCGGGTGTTTTTATTTTTTTTACCGTGTTGTTTTCGTCTTTTTGGAAGTGCCTTTTGCTGGAGTGGTCGGCGAGATTTAAGTTGCCAGGAAGTTGTTGTTATTTCCGATCAGGTAAGCAGCATTTTGTTTATAATTACTGTCTCATGTCGTCTCCCTGTTTGTTTACGTCTTTGTGTGTGTTTTTGCTGTGGTCTCTACATGCCCCTTGTTGTGAATGTTTCTCTTTGTTTCTAACACATGCCCCGTGTTTGTACGTGTACCTCGTCTCGTCTATCACGTCTCATGTTGTCTCCTTGTTTGTTTTACGTTTTTGTGTGTTTCGTTGCTGTCGTCTCTACATGCTCCGTGTTGTGAATGTTTCTGTTTGCACGTTACCACCCCCCTCCCGCTGTCCGTGTGCCCGTTCCCTCCCCCCTCCCGCTGTCCGTGTCTCCGGCCCCTTGTACATGCTTGTTGTTCTTCCAGTTGCTTTCCCATACCATACAATGGGTTTCGCTTATTTTTTTCCATTAGAAGAGGTTACCAGCTCTCTTGTACCCGTGATCTCCCAAAGAATACTTTCTACTGTTTGGCTTACATTACATGTACGTCACTCGTATTTTCGACTTTATCTCCTCCCGTCCGCAATCCAAATGGACTCAGTTCTCCCCCGCGTATACAATGGTGTAGCTATTAGAACTGATCAGTCTTAAATGAAACAGCCACTCCCACCAATGGACTGGTCTATTCTTTCATGCTCTGGGCGGGCCCTATTGGAAATCAGCCTACGCTCATTGTACGTAGTAATAGCCCAATCTACTACAACCAACCAATCTTGCAATGGTTCCATCCACACTCTCTTGAACACGCTTGTATGGGCCAACTTGCATTCTTTACTCACAAGGCCCATTTCCCCCCAGCTATTCACCTTAGCAGTGGTACAGCCCGCTCCTCCATCACTGGAATGGTTCAGTCCGCTGTCTTGTCTTCTCCCAGGTTGGACCAGAACAGCCTGCTCTGCCTCCCCGCCTTCCTTCCCACTTTAATGTCGTAAAGAGCGCGAGATTAAGGCATTGGATGTGGCAAAGTGTTCTAGGCGCGGGAACTGTCCTCCCCTGTCCCTCCCGCCGCTCTCTCCTAAGTTATTACTCGCCATAGAGTGGGCCAGCTCGGCCGACTTCAATCTCTCCACGGTCATTACCGCTTTAACAGCGCCTCCCTTGGACATTAAATAGAAATTAAATTGATTGGACGGAAAAAGGACTTTTCTCCCGCTCTTTTTATTATCCTAAGAGGCTCTGTGATGCCTGCAATATTGAGAGAAAATTTGGCTTATCGCCGGCGCGCAGATACCTCTCGGACCTTGTGATGTGGGGGGAGGGGGAGGCAGGCCTGCATCTCTCCCGCTGAAGATGGATTTGGCGGTGTCGGTCTGCCAGCAGGATTCAGACAGCCTGACTAATTCCATCCAGCCTGTTTTTGTGCACTTCAGCCCCCAGAAACAATGTGCTGTGAAGCTGTGTTGCAGTTCGGGGCAAAATGGCCACTGTGTTACAACACAAAAGTCAAATGCTCTTTCCAATACTAGGCATTATGCTGCACGAGGCATACCTCAGTATCTCAAATGACCTTCATTATGCGGCAGGGATGGTGAGCATTGCTTGTGTGCGTGAGCTCCTCACCCCCCTCCCCCCCTCGTTGCTTGTGTGCGTGAGCTCCTCACCCCCTTCCCCCTCGTGGCTTCTGCGTGCGTGAGCTCCTCACCCCCTCCCCCCCTCGTTGCTTGTGTGTGCGCGAGCTCCTCACCCCCCTCCCCCCTCGTTGCGTGTGTGCGTGAGCTCCCCCCCCCTCCCCCCTCGTTGTTTGTTTTGGTATGGTCGTCAAAAGGCCTTTTGGCAACACAACAGCTAAAAGCTGTTTGTATGTGAGACTTAAAAAGCAGTCACCCCCGACAAGTCTGAACTACAAAGGATGTTAAGAAACTATGCCCCAGAGTGTGTGTGTGGCTCTGTGTGTGTGTGGGGGGGGGGGGGGGGGCTCTGTTGGTGTGTGTGGGTCTGTGTGTGTGTGTGGGTCTGTGTGTTTTTGTGTGGCATTTGCCAGAGATTAAACTATTGGCATTGTAAATGACAATGCCATTTATTTATCTGTTTTCAAAACCAACACATAAATACAAATTTTGTCATATACAATGCCAATAGCTCAAACTTTTCAGAAGGCGAAACCATTGCATTGTAAATGCTTGTTTTCCTTTCTGCCACCACCAGGAAGAGCCATTATTGTCATACATGAAAAATTCTGTTTAGCACGGTGTGTGTTATTAATCAGCTGAATGACCCAGGGAAGCACTCTGTACATTGTTTTTGATATGATACTCTCGCGGAGTGTAGGGGTCATTCATTTTTCTGTTTTTCAGAAACAAACTCCCACTTTGAAAAGTTTGTCTCTGAAAAAGCAAAAAAAGTTAAATGTTTAGTGAACACCATCAAAACAGTCACTCACAGTGTACTCTGAAGGCTGCATAATTCAGGCATGCCAACATGCAGATAAATGTCACTAGATTAGAGGAGGTGGGGTTTTAAAGGGGTGCGGTCTATGTTGGGGCGGAGCTTAGGCCTATAATTTTCATGAAGCATGAGTGGGCGGGTTCATGGAGAGGGGGCGGGACTTTATGCCAGAAATGACCCAAACCCACCCCCTTAACAAATGCTTCTGAAGCTGCTGCTATGGGCCTGCAAAATTTGGAAACCAACCATAGACGTCAGCAGTCCCCAATCTCCAAACATTAGCGGGAAATCCAAACATTAAAGGGGTTTCCAGCTCATGTTATCTCCCACCGTGCGATATTGTATCCTCACTGGGAGACCCTGTGAGTAGAGATGAAATTGTGTGACACAGGGTGAGACTGTGTGTGTTGGCAGGTCTGAAAATATCATGCATAGTCTCAGTCTGAGTCTGAGGAGAGTGGTGAGTGGTGAGAATAAGCAACGCAATAAACATAGTGCCTTGCCATGCTCACAGTATAAACTGTGATACTGTGTGATACTACACAAAAATAAGCATACATGGTCTCCCTGCCACATAGCTCTTCTCAGAGATGTGGCAACAGCAGCGTTTATTGTGTCATGTCACACAGCATGGCAGTGTGGCATATTCACTGTAACATTTTAAAAGGTTTTTGTTTGGTACCCATAGACCAATTGTGTCATTGGTGGAAGGGAAGGAGGCTGCACAGAGCTGCTCTCTTGACAACACCAGCTCAGCAGGGTCCCATGGCACATGTTCACAACCCCAACCTTGTCTATCTGCCGAAAAATGCAACTTAACACCGTTTGCCAGACTTGTTACTCATTTTCCTTGTGTAATTAGCTAAACATTCTAGTTTAATATTTGTTGTTTGGTCAGTGGGTGTCTCACTGATTGTGAATCATGCTATTATAGTTTCATGTTGGATTGTGCTGTCGTTTGGTCTATGGACATAGAAACTACTAAATAATGGTCCTCCTAAATGGGTCTAATCCAGCTGTCTGTCCGGATTTTTGTTTTTTGATACTATGGTCACCCTATCCTGATCTGTTGAGTCCATGATATACATGTTCAATGTGAACATTTCTATGCATGTAATTGCCTATTTCTATTTCATGCAATCATAATTTTCTGTGCAATACTATGCCACAAATGAGTATCAGCTCCAAGACACGTCTTGATAACATGTTTCCCAATCATATTATAGGTTTCTCTGTGGTCTACGACAGCATATATTCCATGTGCTATATTATCCATATTTTTTTCTGCGTCATTAGATATTTCCCTGTGTGTTTTGAGAATACATTTCTAGGTCTTGCCGAAGGCAGTGCATCTTGTGAGACCTTTCATTGCCTTACTGGCCTTTGAGGCCACCCACTGCTTACCATTGGTTGGCTTAATTGTCACTCTCATTTGCTTGATTCTTCTTCATCAGCTCCCACAGCCTTTCCTTCCTCTTCTTGTGCCTGACCCTCAATTGGAGCACAGACTAATTACTGAGTCCTTCCTCTGCTCGCTTTTTAATATGTCATTCGAAGTGTCGCACATTTGGCTACGTGGTGCTACTTAAAAGCATAACCATGGAAATGACACATAAGCAATCTGGACACTTCTCAGCTATGGCATATGAGATATGAATGTTTACATTTGGTTGTTGTGCTTCCACCCTTTGCGCACTGGATGGCAGGCAAGTCCTTCAATTCGATTTTGCTTCAAAGAAATGTAGAGCCTGAAGAAACAAGCACTATTGTATTGTATCAAATTGTAATTGCATTCATATAGCGCTTACGAGGCGTCGAAGCGCACTTTTGTGGTTCAAGCCTTTACTTTTCATGAGACATAAAGTAACTGCCAATTTGCTTACGGCATGAAATATATCAAATTGATTCTGGAGAATAGTAGATAAAACCAGTCTGCCCAGATTGCCACATGACCCGCTATGGATCAATTTCATGGCCATGGCCCCTGGGCATATCTATCCAAAACAACCTAAGGAGAGCCTCCTGGGTCATTCAGCTGAGTACAAAACACACAGAGCGCTGGACAGATTATTTCATACGCGACAATAATGTCTTTGAGAAGAGTGTATCAAATAACAATATTAGAACACTTAGGATGAACCGAAAGTTTCATCCACCAGAAACGCCTCTTTCCATCCTGTAAACTGGGACTTTCCAAACCTCCCTGTGGTGAACACCCCTCGCCAGGAAAAGGTTTCACCAGAAAATGAATGTTCCCTCATGCAAAGAAACACAGACATTTTATTAGCACTTTACTTTCTATCTCTAAGAGTCAAATACATTATATAAAAGCTACTCATCGCTGCATCCGGCAAACATCACGCCTTCATGTAGACGCTTCCTGTAATAAGGGTAGGGAGTGCCTCGTGTATCTAGCCCAACCCTGTCCTACAAGGCGCCTCTATTTTCGAGTTTACCTTGTGTTAAGACCATATTGCCCCTGGACGCACCTCTTCTAGTTAAGAAACAGCACTTGCAGCATAATGTGATACATATCATATGATTGATGTATGTGTCTCACGAGCTGGTTCTTAAGGGAAACAACCTTTACAACGCAACTTTTACAACGCACTACCATTACAACGAAACTTTTACAACGCAACATTCATTACATCGCATGCCATTACAACGCAACCATTACAACGCATGACACTACAACGCATACCACTACAATGCATGTCATTACAATGCATACCATTACAACACATGACATTACAACGCATAGTACCCTTACACTATCCAACACTTACCCTACTGTTGCACCCCCTGGAGTTAGAATAGTAATTTTTACCCCTACACTATCCAACACTTACCCTAATGTTGCACTCCCCTGGAGTTAGAATAGTAATTTTTACTCCTACACTGTCCAACACTTACCCTACTGTTGCACCCCCCTGGAGTTAGAATAGTAATTTTTACCCCTACACTATCCAATACTTACCATACATGCAATGTAATGTTATGCGTTGTAATGGTATGCGTTGTAAAGGTAGTATGCGTTGTAATGGAATGCGTTGTAAAGGTAGTTTTTAAAAACTTGTTGTTATGGCATGCGTTGTAATGGAATGCGTTGTAATGGATGTTGCGTTGTAAAAAATGTGTTGTAAAGGTATGCGTTGTAAAAGTATGCGTTTTCACGTCATACATCCGTGCCTAACGATCTAACCTTACAAAGGGATGAAACATATCTGGGATTCCTCTAAAGTCAGAGTGTCCTCCTAAAATAAGTGCTGCTCTGAGAAGTGAGCCTGTGGTCCAAAAATTGCATTTATGTGAATAGTGAAACAAACCCAAACTGATAACATGCCGCCCTACTCAGAGACGAAGCTTGGTCAGTAAGATTTGGGGGAGGGGGTCGGTCTGAGCTTCAGATTTTATAACAATCATACTGGCATATAATGTTAAAATACATTATACGACAAGCAGGGAGCATGTGAGGGGCTAAAGGGGCAGTGGTAAGGGAGATGGCTGTGGATTGGTAGGAGTACTAAGTGAGAGAAAAACAATATTTTTTAAATTAACCAACATTTCTGAAGACCTTCAAAGCAGGGAGGGAGAGAAATGTGTGTTTTTTTGTCTGTGTGTATGGAAAACCTTCTGGTGAATTCTAACAGACACCTCACCATACCCGAGTGAAAGCACTTGTACCCAACTATTTAACAGAAAATATATTTATTTGGGTGTAACACCCCCAAACACCACTCCTGAAGCTACACCCCCGGCCTTACTCCTCAGAAGCCGGGAAACTATTTTGTGGAGTCTCGCAAGGTTCCTCACTCAACCTAACCCTCTTCAACATCTACATGACTCCACTGGCAAACATCATCTGGACGCACATCATCAACATACCTACGCCAACAACACAAACTGATGCCGTCTCTCGGACAAAACACTATGCACAAGGAACAGCTTCAGCATGATCGAAGTAGCCACATGGATGAAATCGACCTGCCTAAAACTGAACACGGACGAGGGCAAAGTGGAGATCTTTGGGAAAGGTGCTTCACCACGGTAGACTGCCTAGTGTTCCACAGACCTCAGACCCATAACCAACCCAGCCCAGATGCAAGAAATCTTGGAAGCATAATCTACAACAAGCTGGACATGTCCCCACCAGGTCACCGACATTGCCACATTCTGCTTCAACACCCTGAGGATGCTGAGAAAGATCCACAAGTGGATACCAAACAACACCGAGAACAACGTCACACAAGCCCTCATTCCTCGGCGACTAAACTACGGGAACATCCTCTACACAGGAAATACCAAGAAACTCACAAAAAGGCTACCGACCATCTGAAGCAGCCAGAGTGAACCTCAACCTCCCACGGCAGTCTCACATCACAGCGCACACTGAGGGAACTCCACTGGCTCCTGATACACAAACAGGCACAGTTCAAGCTTCTCACCCACAAATACAAAGCAGTGCACAACAAAGACCCAGCATAGCTGTGTACGTCTCCATCAAATCTCCAGGCACCTCCGCGCAGCTGAACGTGCACCAGCACATGTCCCACACATACAAAAAAGCAGGTCAGTAGGTCGAACCTTCACATACATTTCTCCTAAAGCAAGGAACAAACGACCTCCCACACCACATGAGAACCTCCTCATCTCTTCTTGAATTCCGCAAGGAGCTGAAGACCACTAGATAGAGCACTATAAAAATACTCTTAACATAACAATCATTTTTGTGGCAAAGGAGGAACCACACTTTCCATTCTGTTTGAATTACACATAAGTATTTAAGGCTTTTCTCTACTGCTTGCAGACAAGAGCCCTCATGCAGTGCATCTGATGGAGATGCTTACACTGTCGACCAAAGATGTCACCTGTGTGAATGTCTCAATACAGCAATCATCTGCGGAGAGGTGACAAGTTAACGTTTGCACAATGTTGGTTGTGTTACTGCATCCATTGTGCAGAGATTTAAAAAACCTTTTTATCTGTTTGAGCTCAGAACGTATTTTTATAAACTAATAATTGTGATTCATGTGGCAGATGATGTATTATGTGGCTAGCGAGTCACAATTAAACTTACACTAATAGCATACCTACTAAATCAAGTTTTCCAGAGACCCTAATTATACTAAGATTTTCAATACACACATAGGACCAGTGATAACTGTGACACTTTCAACTCTTCCAGCGCAGTATAAAACTGATGGTAAGCAACTGAGTGACAAGAAGATGTGTCTTCAAATAATGGGTGTAGGAAATTGGTTTACTGATTCAGGGGGGGGGGGTGAAACTCTACTCAAGCAGCAACCACAACTCTTGTCAGGGAGAAACACAAGCAAACCCCAAACCAACCTGTGCTCAGCCCACTGGTACCTTGGCACAAAGCAAACAGGCTTAACTAAGAGGCAATGTGTAAACTATTTATGCAGCACGTCAAGCAGTAATATAGAGAAAACACAACCCAAGAAAACGTCCGCACTAATTTAGACAAATGGAGGAAAATCTGCTAAATTATTTGACACCAAAATGATAAAAATCCAATCAATAGAATTAGAGATATACAATTACTGAGAACTAAGGTAAGTATAGTGTCTAAAAGCACAAAGTGCCATTCGTGGTTATCTGGTCATACGAGGCCGAGTGAAAGTCATAAGTTCGGGCTGACTGTGATGGAGCATGGGCTCGATGCAGGGACCAGGTTAGTATTACTGAAAGAGTTTCCATCGAAAGTCCACTGTGAACAGTTCCATTCGCAGTGGAGGGGGCCGTGAGGAGCAGAGAGAATATTCGATATGGTCGTCGCTGTTGTGCGAAAAGCCAGCCAGGAATCATAGACAGTCGTTGCTGTAGCACGGAGATCTTGATGGCATCGCAGATGATAGCTGCCGGAGACTTGTGTTAGCGGTCGCCAAGGGCTGTCGATGCTGTAGCATGAAGTGCAAATCTCAAGTTGCGGATTGGCACTGGCAGTCACTGTAAAAGCAAAGAGTCAGGTTCACTGGAGCTTTTCTTTGGTGGGTGGTGCAGGAGGCAAGATCTTGGCATGAACAGTGGTCGCAAAGAGCCCAAAACATCAGGATTTCTCCTTTTCTTGCAAAGGGAGCTCAACTAATGCCACACCAAATGTCCAGGACCTGAGGGGCACCTCTTGAGGATCAGGGATACACTCCATCAAAGGCCAGCAGGGCTCAGGTCATCCCAGTTGTAGGTTCAGTCAGCAGGTGAGCTGTTCAGATGCAGGGAGGCCTCTGGAGCTTGTCATGTCCCTGTGCCTCCGTACAGGAGGTCAGTCAGCTGGTCCCTGGAGTCACTTCAGCTTGGGATGAAGGGTGCAGGTCCAATCCTCCTTCTCAGCAAGCATTGCAGCAGAGTGGCAGTTCTTCTTGCAGCAGATCATCACAGCAGTCCTTCTTCTGCAGTATCCATAGGTTCAAGAGTATGCTGAAGAGTTGGGTCTGAGTGTCAACTATTTACCCTTGGTGCAAGATTTAAAGTAGGAGAAGTTTCAAAAGGGTTCCAACCCAATAGGTGCTTGTAATTTCCTGCCTCCCTGCCATGACCCCAGCTTCTCTGGGGGTACAAAAGACTAGGGTCAAACTCTTAGTGAGTGTGCTGAAGCAGAGCCTTTGTGATGTGCAAGTGTGGTAGGTGAAAGTTCCACGCCCTATCAAGTCATAGATTGCCCGCCCTGCCAACACCTATGCCCCCTTTGTCTCACTGCCTGGGAACAATACACAAAGGCCAACTGCCAGCTATACCTAATCATGTGACCTAGGATACAGGCTGCAAGCACCATATGGTTGGGACAAAAAAATGCTAACTTTCTAAAAGTGTCATTTTCAGAATTGTGATTCAAAATCCAGCTTTACCATTTACAGAGGATTTTAAATTACAATGCTGTAGACACCAAACTTGATATTTGTACCTTCTCCTAATTGAAAGGTACCACTTAGTACATGGGATAAGGAACCCAATGTTATCCTATGGGAGATGCAGTGCTTGCAGTAGTGAAAATCAAATTTTATGAGTTTTTCAATACCAGGATATGTAAACATTAAACATATATGTCCAACTTTGTATTAAATACCCTGCACCCTGCCCTATGGGCCGTTTATGGCTATCCTAGAGGAGACTTATATGTATCAGAAAGGAAGTTCAGGCCTGGCAAAAGACTGTTCTGAAATCCTAGGAACATCCTAATCTCCCATTGTACATTGAGGCATTAAAATCCATCAATTGAGGCATGTTAACATAATGTATAAAACAAAACGCCCTTGCTCCCAATTCCGTTCTACTCACATTTAAAACCTGCTGCATAATCTATAAGGTGGTCAACTGAAGCACCCCCTATACCTGGCAATGGAGATTAAGATCTCTTGAGGATCACACAACACAGCAGCCGCATCCGGAGGCATGAAACCAGTAAGTGCAGGAAGTAGAGGAAAGATATTGACTATTGTAAGCCAAAAGTCTGAAACACCATCCTGGTCAGACAGGCATCATTCCTTCATAAATTCCATAAAGAACTGAAGGCCCATCTCTTCAAAGAACACCTTGTTACACTGCAACCTCCTCATCACGGACTCCCCTTGATGAAGACCCCCACCCACCCTCTTCTGCATCCTCACTCCCGGCACAGCTCATGCATTACTGTAAACCTCATCTCCACATTGTTGCTTCATCCCGAGCCCTCTTTAACACCCACCTGACACCTCTTTAATCTGTCATAATCCCCCCTTGCGAGCACTGTGTTGCTTTGTAGACAGGTTATGTTCTGTAAATCACATTTCTGTGCTAATATATATTGGCAAAAATAAAATGTTAATGAATTTATATTTAATGGGGGTGTTTACAGTTTGATGGACAGGGCACTTTGCTACAAACATGGCGGAGGTATGTGTTGGCTGAATTGATGGTCCACCATCTCTTTTAGAGTCCGGGAGACCATCGTGTTTCCACCAGACAGAGCCCCAGCTGGATTCGCAGTATCAGATCATCTATATAACTACCTCAGTTTGGCTTCCCTATTTAGGGCAAATAGTCTGACATACTTTTTTTCTGTTCAGGGACCAGCAAATGGTAAAGCAATGTGGTCCTGAACAGAATAAAGGAAAAATGAACCCAACACCCTGAAAGAAAACTCACATTGTGTCATGGTCACTTTTTTCAAAAACAAACTCCTTTCAGAGCTTTTTTTGAAAAATAAAAAAGTTTTATGAGTGGCCGTATAAAACATTGTGAGTGCTTAGCAACTGTTACAATGTTTCAGAATAGCATGTGGTGGTAGCTTCTTTGAAGGCAGTGTTTACACCAGGCAGGGGGAGTTACCTAAATATGGTGGTCAGTAATCTCCAAGAGGGTATGGAGCTTATGACCACCGCCCACCGGCACATGACGGGCCACATCCCATTACTCAAAATTACCCATAAATCGATAACAAATAGATGCCTTCTTGCTGAAGCCCAACATAACAGTCATACTTTGACATCCTGTTTTTTGCTTTTTTTTGCAGTTGGCTATGATCCCAAAAATAAACATCATCATAGTTTGTTGCTGTGTCTTCTCATGACGTCGTGTGACCTCTCGGACCAGACCAAAGGATGGAAAACCACAAGGAAGATTGCAGTAAGTAATCCCTTCCTGTCCACACCCTCACCAGTCCCACATGCTTATAGATCATGTAATACACATGCAATGTAAATGCAAGCCAGGGGTGTAATACAAGCCCCTGTGGTGCAAGGGGGACCCCACCTATTCAGGAGCCCCCTCCCTGCAGGTGAGCCCATTCAGGCCAAGGTCAATGAATGTCTGTGAGATATGGGAGACTCAGAGGCCCCTCATCACATTCTGCATTAGTGCCCCATCACTGTGAGATATGGGAGACTCAGAGGCCCCTCAACACATTCTGCATTAGTGCCCCATCACTGTGAGATATGGGAGACTCAGAGGCCCCTCAACACATTCTGCATTAGTGCCCCATCACTGTGAGATATGGGAGACTCAGAGGCCCCTCATCACATTCTGCATTAGTGCCCCATCACTGTGAGATATGGGAGACTCAGAGGCCCCTCATCACATACTGCATTAGTGCCCCATCACTGTGAGATATGGGAGACTCAGAGACCCCTCATCACATTCTGCATTAGTGCCCCATCACTGTGAGATATGGGAGACTCAGAGGCCCCTCAACACATTCTGCATTAGTGCCCCATCACTGTGAGATATGGGAGACTCAGAGGCCCCTCATCACATTCTGCATTAGTGCCCCATCACTGTGAGATATGGGAGACTCAGAGACCCCTCATCACATTCTGCATTAGTGCCCCATCACTGTGAGATATGGGAGACTCAGAGGCCCCTCAACACATTCTGCATTAGTGCCCCATCACTGTGAGATATGGGAGACTCAGAGGCCCCTCATCACATTCTGCATTAGTGCCCCATCACTGTGAGATATGGGAGACTCAGAGGCCCCTCATCACATACTGCATTAGTGCCCCATCACTGTGAGATATGGGAGACTCAGAGGCCCCTCATCACATTCTGCATTAGTGCCCCATCACTTTGAGATATGGGAGACTCAGAGACCCCTCATCACATACTGCATTAGTGCCCCATCACTGTGAGATATGGGAGACTCAGAGGCCCCTCAACACATTCTGCATTAGTGCCCCATCACTGTGAGATATGGGAGACTCAGAGACCCCTCATCACATTCTGCAGTAGTGCCCCATCATTTTGCATTACACCACTAATGCAAATATGCATACATGCCGCCTGCACAAGTGCTTGTTCTCGGGTATGTGGTCCATCTACTGTTGCTAATTTAAGGGACAGATATTAATACTCCTGCACTCTTCATGAGTGCAGAAACAATTGGCAAATGAACCACATATTCAGCCACATAGACTATTGCAAAGATAGCTACTCTTCCAGACAGCCCCACCCAAGTATGAGCTTCTTCATAAAAGAAAAGAGGAACCATCTACTGACCTACTCCCACTAATGCTGCTCACTAAGTGCAAACAAGTATGTTGGAGGAAATGTGCTTCCATCTGTGCCTCTTACCAATTGGCAAGTTTTGCAATGCACATAAAACTATCTGCTAAATCAGTGTCCATTCACAAAAGTCTTTAGGATGAAAATGGAACTTACATATGCAAAAAAACTAATCTGCAAATGGACATTCCCTGATCGAAGAACGAGGATGAGAGGGCATTCCCATCCACAGGCCAGATTCACTGCTGCAAGAAATACCCTTAAGACTATTAAGTGGCGATTTGCGCCACCTTGCGTGAATTTGTAAAGAACTGTGACGCAGCTCAGATGCTTGCACTGCTTAGCATTATATTTCATAGTGGTAGGCGGTCCTTGGGTGGAACATGGGCATTCCTGTGCATCTATCCATAGAATATAGAAGATGACACAATCCCAGATGTACTGAAATCAGTAAACCTGGAATTGCACCAAAATGGTATGCCACCCGACCATGGTGAAACGAGGAGAAATATGTTTATTTCTCATCATTACTTCCTCTTTGCAACACGCATCGAAAGGGGAATTGGCCTCTTAGTAGTTTTGTGGGTTGTGTATTATGTATTATGTCAACCTCCAACCAAGTGCAGGACAGGGGCATAGTTGACTGGTTCCTCAGGAAAAACATTGAGAACATAAATTGTATGTCTTTTGGTGAAAAGAGCAATCAGGGACTTTGAATGCACTCATTGCCAAGCAGGTATCAGGTCTTTAATCAGCTGTCTCGGGTCAGAGTTCTGTTTCCAAGCTGGTTCTTAGCCTGGATGTGAGAATCTTTTGCCATTACCTTGCCTCTTTGTACCTAATGCTTCATAAATTGAGGAGAACCTAAATGCAATATTTCCCAACATGAAATACTAAGATTACCAAGAATAATAGGGACGGTAGTGACAAGCATGTGCTTAACCCTTTCCATGCGTCACGGTGGGTATGTGAGTCAGACGGCATCTGAATCGCGCACATCGCGAATCGCGTGTAATTCGCCCACACCACAGGGGAATTCCACACACATTTAAGGAGTTAAGAGTACGCATAGTTTCAAAATAGACAACCGAGTGAAGAAAATCAGTTACTCAGGAACACAAGGAAGTGCTAATACCACTCCGATGTTATGAGCTTTCGTTAGAGATTTTGGAGGGAACTGCTTTAAAGTTTCAAGATCTTTCCAGGACAGGGCGAAGGTCAACTCAGTGGATTGGAAATAGAATGACCACTTGTGAGTGAACACTTTAGGCCCGATTACGAGTTTGATAGATGGCATATTCTGTCACAGACGTAACAGATATCCTGTCCGCCATATTACAAGTTCCATAGGATCCGTCATGTTTGTGACGGAGTAATCCTTTCCGCCAAACACGTAATCAGGCCCTATATCTCTATGTGCAGCGATTAGTACGATGTATAGATGCTGTAGGAGAGGTATATGTATGAGTACCAGGATGTGAAGAGATAAAAGAGGGGGACCTCAAGCGTGGAGGGATTGGGCTGTCATATTTTGAAAATAATGAACTAGTAAATAAAGATCACAGAACGTTCCAAGAGAAGGCTAGAGGTACAAACCAGAAAGTAAGGCAACAAGAGAACAAAAAAGCAATAATTTGCTTGAAATGTATTTGTGTTAAGAGCAGGTTAAGTCTCTGTCTAGAGTGCGAAGAAAGTGGACAGTTTCATTGATCTTTAAAGACAGGCATTTCAGGGGGTGTGGTCACACACTGACTTGAAACCTGCAATGTCTTCCTCAATGTATCTTGCTAAATGCAGAGAAAAGCAATCATTTTGCATAAGAGTTTGCATTGTGTGCTTAAAATATCAAGCACTGCCGGTGGTGCATTTCCCTTGACACACATGTTGTACTTCTGAGGCTCGTTAGAAAGGAGCAATTTCTATGGTGGGAACAGAACACGCTGCTTCAGTTTGTACAATCGCCTACCCAAGAGCACCCAGGTGCAGAAGTCTGTTATCAAAGTCCTCAATGGGCAGGCGCCTGTATCAAGGCCCAGAATTTACTAGGCCTTTGTGTTACCCTTGCATCACACAAGGCAAAGCAGGACAAAGGATTAAGTAAGATTTACAGAGACTATTAAGTGGCGATTTGCGCCACCTTGCGTAAATTTGTAACGAACTGTGACGCAGCTCAGATGCTTGCACTGCGTAGCATTATATTTCATAGTGGTAGGCGGTCCATGGGTGGGACATGGGCATTCCTGTGCATCCATCCATAGAATATAGAAGATGAAACAATCCCAGATGTACTGAAATCAGTAAACCTGGAATTGCACCAAAATGGTACGCCACCCGACCATGGCGAAATGAGGAGAAATATGTTTATTTCTCATCATTACTTCCTCTTTTCAACATGCATCGAACGGGGAATTGGCCTTGTAGTATTTTTTTGTACAGCAATGTATCCCTTCCTGCACAAATAATGCTTTCTGTGACGCAGGCAAGCTTGCACCATGGTGGAAGGGGCCCTGCGTTGGGACTTGGCAGACGCAAGTGAACCAGCCCAGGGAGAGAGCTGAAGAGTGTCATATCTTAGTACGTATGTCGCTATACGGCTCTCGCCTGTTCACGCAACGCAGTACACCGACTTGGCTTTCTGCCCTGTTTTGTGTGAGCTTTTACTAAATAGTCCCTCAAATTTCATTGGGGTGGGGTCGAACACCTCAAGACCAACTCTATTCCCTCAAAGCAATGGCCTAAGAAATAAATGTAAAAGAGGGTTCCAACCCATTCCTATAGATAAGTGCACATTTCTCCAAATAGTTATAATGTGTGAATTGAGATATCTTTACCCTTATAATTCTGATTGGTGTCTTTCTCCTTCGCAGGAACTGATTTACAAAGAATTCTTCTCTCAAGGAGACCTGGTAAGTGACTACTACTTTGCACTGATAATCAGTTTGGTGAAAAGAGCAATGAGGGGCCATTGCAAAGCATGGTATCTGGTCTTTCCGCAGATGTCTTTGGATCAGAGTTCTGGTTCTAGCTGTTGTGGGAATCTTTTTTGCTATCTCCTTGTCACTTTGTACATAATTCATCATAAATTGAGGAGAACCTAAATGTGATCTTTTCCACATGAAATACCAAGATTAGCAAGAATAATTGGAACTGTAGTAACAAGCATATGCTAAAGAGTACGCACAGTTGCAGAATAAACAACTGAGTGGAGAAAGTCATAGGTACGCGTGAACACAATTACGGGCTAATGCCACTCAGATGTTATGAGCTTTCATTAGAGATGTAAAATGGAACAGCTTTAAAGTTTCAAGATCTTACCAGGACAGGGCAAAGGTGACCTCAGTGGGATGGAAATAGAATTCTCACTTTTGAGCGAACACTTTGGGCCTGATTCGCAAAGGTAAACTGAGACGAAAGTCTAACTTTATGACTTTCGGTATTCACAAAGGGGTATTTACGAGTAGTAAAGTTAGACTTTTTTCTCAGTTTTGGTCTCAGTTAAACTTAAGACCAAAACTTATGTTTAACTGAGGCAAAAGTCTAACTTTACCACTCACAAATACCCTTTGTGAATACCAAAAGCTGTAAATTTGGAATCTTGTCTCAGTTTATCTTTGTGAATCGGGTACATTATCTCGATGTACAGCAAAGAGTATGATTTATCGATGCTGTAAGAGAGGGGGCTGTATGAGTAGTACCGGAATTGGAGGAGATAGGCATAAAATAGGGTGACCTCAAGCTTGGAGGACCCTCAAGCTTGGAGGCTTTGGGATGTCACATTGTGAAAATGTTGAAATAGTAAATAAAGATCATAGAGCGTTCCAAGAGAAGGATAGAGGTACAAACCAGAAAGTAGGACAACAAGAGGGCAAAAAAGCAATCTTCTCAAGCTCTATAACACCGAAGAGAAAGGACACAAAATACGAGAAGGCAGAAGCGGAGAGGCACGGGCAGGGGATGATGAAGGATATTACTGAGTAAAAAAAGGCACTGGAAGAAGGGAAATGAGGACGACCTGGGAGAGGATGAGGAAATAAGACTATCAAGGATTTGAGGATTGTTAACGAAAGCATTGTGATACATGTGTCTGCTTCTTGCAGGAGAAAGCCATGGGTAACAGGCCAAGTGAGATGATGGATCGGGAGAAGGCGTACATCCCCGAGCTGCAGATCAGCTTCATGGAGCACATCGCCATGCCTATTTACAAGTAAGTCATTCATCACTCAACATCTGCAAATTCTTCTCCTCTGCTGTGTCAAAGAAACTACCAGTTGTCTCTTGCAGTGGGAACCATCATATTTGTCAGTGTGAGGGAATATGCCTTATGGCCTCATTTGCTATGAGGGACTCGCCCTTTGGTCAAAACCTAAACAATTGCTACTTCAAAGTGTCCGCAAATGGAAGAATGTAAATTCTTTCCTTGGAGAAAACTGGCCAATACATCTTGACACAACAATAACACAGAACTCAGGAACATGTTAGCAATAAGTCCAAAGACAGTGGGGCCTAAGACAGATTTAGTAAAGTCATTCGAACGACATAGCTTCTCCCACCAAAGTGCTGATGGTAATATTACGCAATACTCTCTTGAATCCCACTCTCCCAAGACAATGAATTTTCCCTTGATGCACTTCTCTTTTCAGTAGCATGTAAAACTATAGACTCCAAAAACATCTTTTGCAAAAGCACAGGGCTGGATTCACTAAAGTAATCTGAGAAAAAACTTTATGGCTTTCGGTATTCACAGAGGGCATTTAGGAGTAGTAAAGTTAGGAATCCTAACTTTACTACTCCTACATGCCCTTTGTGTATACCGAAAGTCATAAAGTTAGGATTTTGTCTCAGATTACTTTTGTGAACAGGGCTCGCAGACTCCAAAACATAACTTAGCAAATGCCAGAACAGGGATAGCGCTACAGAGGCCGATAACTGCGTATGTCCCCTTTATGGATTCACTCCAGTTGAAAGTGAACCAAACTAAGGGGCATATTAGCAAGGGCAATATCGCCGCTTTATCTGAACTTTTTCCCACTAAAGCGGCAATATTTTTATCGCTCTATTAGCAAGCTGTCGCTAACAGCCGTTAGTGACAGCTTATAGGCGATAGCTACAGGTTTGGGGCCTGCTTTGCATGTCAGCGATATTTATCGCTAATGACATGCAAAGTGGGTGTACCCAAACTGTTAGCGACTGAAAACAGTCGCTAACACAGCTATCGTCTATTAGCAAGGCAGGCGAAGTGATAAAAAAAATCGCACTAAGCACGATTATCGCCAGAACCTAGTGCCTGCTAATGGGTTGACTTAACCTGTTTATCCAATGGGATGTAGATATTCAGGTTAAGTCCCCATTAGCGATAATGCCTGAATATCGCTGGATTTCCAGCGATATTCACGCATTAAGCCGCTATCTCCGGATATTTTATCGCATTAGAGATAAACGTTGCTAATAGCACGTTATCTCTGCGATAATATCTGGCGATAGGCGGCGATAAAAAAAATGCGCTAAGCACATTTAGAGATAATTATTGCTATTTGTTGCTAATATGCCCCTCAGTCCTTTGTATTAATAGCAGGGGCTACAAAAAAAGAAAAGGTGCCGCACTTCAGTGCGGAAATGAACAAAAATAGAGATTCCCCTACTTGGGCATTCTCTTTGATAAAGATTTGTCATGGACAAAACTGGTTGAGGGTAGAAAAATGGTGATGGAGAGGGGCATTGTTGCTATAAAATTATTTGCTAGAAAGCTGGGCGAGAAACCTGTTATCGATAAAAAACATCTATCAGGCTAGAGTTAAAGCAGCAGCGACTTATGGTGCAGGGGTCTGGGGTATGGTTCCATCGACACCACTCCAAACGGCTGAAAATATATTTTTCAAATCTGTAGTGGGACTACCTTCCTCCTTTATAAATGGTATTTTACATTCGGAATTGGACCTCCCCTACATCTCAGATTATATACACCTAGCTCTTCTACTCCTATGGCATTCAATTTGGAGGAGAGATACAGTCCCACTGAATCATCTAATACTAAAGAGCTGCTTAGAAGTGGACAAGTGGAAAAGGTCTAGATGGCTTAGCTATGTGGAGTCATCTTTAGTCGAGATTGGTCTCCAAGAGCTTTTTAAAGATCCACTAACCTGTAGAAAGATCTCTAAACGGAAGGTCAACAATATGTTTATGCTGATGGCTGAGTACAAACGCAAGGAACTCCTTAAAGAGAAACATGCAGCCAGGGCATATGGCCTTAATCCACCAATAACTGAAGGAAGTTTTTCCTACCTATCAAATGTAAACTGGATGCAACACAGATTTATATTACTGAGGTTCCTTACTAACCTGATCCCTCTCATGTTAGGATATCCCGCAAAAACATATAATCACGCCAACTTAAGTGCGTGTGCATGCGATAACCTATCATCACAAACAGATTTACACATATTTCTATTTTGCAGCCTATATGAGAAGGAAAGGAATATCTACCTTAAACCAATTTTAAAGAAAATGAACTTCAAACAGTGTCAGGTAGCATTATATTTTCTAAAAACACTCCCTGACCCTTTGGTCTGCCATGTAGTTGCGTCATTCCTATGGGCTTGTATGAGGAAGAGGAAAGGGATAGAGCGTAGATTTCTGAGTCTGCAAAACAATACTACAAGCATCTAGACTGAGTACATGAAATGGTTCTTTCTTTTTAAATTTTTTTAACGTATCTTCATCATTATTTAAAAAAAAGAAAGATGTCATTTTTTTGTAAGTTTAAAAGACGGAATTTCGAAATAATTTTAATATGAACTATTTATATTGTGCTTTTATGATCTTTATATATGATCGAATAAAGATGATTGAATGAATAAAAATGCCAACTTTATGTAAGTCAATGTAAAAGATCTTGATCAGTGACTTCTCCAAACCTTCAGGTACTCACTCCCTAATATGTTAGGACTAGGGTCAGAGTATTAAATTAAAGTAGACACAAATATGCTCGAAGTGAGTTTGGCTGGATTTACAAATTAAACACAGATCAAAAGTTTTGTAGGGAGATATTCATATAAGGGGCAGTTTTTGTCTGTCTTTTTTTTATCTGTGTGTTTGTAAGACACTTTCCTCAGTTTTCCACATGGAATTCTTTATCAGCCTCTCTGAAGAATTTGTCTGTCTCGTATAGCTTTCCAGCAATCTTGGCAGTTGATTTACAGTGCAGGGGGGATTTTAATGTTGAAACTGCTACATGGTGTCTATGAGGCGTCGCAGAGTGTAATAATGCTTCATATTATCATTGTTGGGTGTAAGAACCAGCCATGGCTCAGGTAGGCGAAGTCTCAAGTTGGTCATGTCCCATTCTTTCTCTTAACAAAGTACTAAATAGCTTAATGCACTCAATGCATCTACCTATATGGTTTATACCGATCACCTTTGTCATGGGCAGTAGTTATATACGAAATGGTTTTTAACCATACCCAGAATACAAGGGATTACATCTGTGAATTGAAATAAATACACATTGACTAGGCCTCAAGACTGGATGTATGACATTACAACGCATGCTTTTACATCGCATGCCTTTACAACGCTTTTTTTACAATGCATGCCTTTACAACGCATAGTGCTTTGGGGCGCTGGATAGTGAATTGTTTAATTTACTATTCCAACTCCAGTCCCCGTGGATAGTAGGGAAGGTGTTGGATAGTAAATTAAACCTATTCCCTATCCTAGAGCGCCCCCCAGCGCAATGCGTTGTAATGGTTTGCGTTGTAAAAGTTGCGTCGTAAAGGCACTGCGTGGTAAAAGTTGCGTTGTAAAGGTTGTTCACCCTCAAGACTATAAGAATACTTGTTTATGTAATGTTTTGTAATTATAGGTTGTTAAAATTAGCTCTGTCGGGTGGTATCAACATTTATCATTCCAGTTTGTAAGCTGGTGCTTGGTTTGACCAACTGAACACTTGCTCAAGAAACACACAGTGGTCTGCAGGCCACAATTTCGAAGAAATTCCATCCTTCTAAGGTCGAGTCTGGTTTACGGTTACCTAATATCCAGGGCAATCGTTAGCCCAAAGACAGGATAATAACGACAACTTTTGTGTATAGCGGTCAGAAATGCAACAGGTGCGCTATTATAAACAAAGGTTCTGATCTAATACTACAAGTGGGGGTGCGCCAGGCAATGAAGTCCGGTAGGTTCAATGTAATATCCAAAAAATCCTTTCTTTGAAGAATATTGCCAATTGGCTACTACACTATCGGAAATCATCAGATGATTATAAGCCCTGATGAAGGTCCCCGTGAGGGAATGAAACGCATTGACTGAGCGTTGCTTACTATTGAACTTTCATATAAAATTACAATTTGACATAAAGGATTTTTTTTTATATTACATTAAAAAGCCTACTAGACTTCATTGCCTTGCGCACCCCACTTGTAATATTCTATCTGGATCTGGAACACAGAGGCGTCACGCAACGGCTGGCGCAGGGGAGTATTGCGCAGGGACAGGATTTGTTGGAACTAGCGTGACGTGCAGAGTTAGGAGTTCGCAGTTGAAATTGTGGATGTAAAGGTTCTGATCTGTTTGTCTCTTGCAGTGTATGACTTGTCACTACTCGAAATTCACAAATAATGTGTACAGCTATGCATGGGAAACTGTGATTACCTTAGATTTACAGCAGTGCTACTGGCATTATCTATACATTTTAAAAAGATCAGACTGTATTCCAAATTTAGTCGCAGGTCTGTGCAAGTGAAGTTCCAACTTTGAGTGTTGGCCAACCTGTTCGCAGTGTTGGGCTCAGCTAAGAGCTGGGAGTATGAAATATGCTGCATTTTGCCCAATTTTGGTGCATTTAGCTCCTTTCGTGCACCTTCTGTTCGTTCAGAGCAGGGGCAGGGCTCTTTAAAATTTGGAAAAAGTCAACTTTCAGAGCATCCTGGCCTCCCAACCGCTTAACCTATAAGCCCCGAAGCACAAAACTCGAACCTGGACAGTCAGTATTTGACACTACTAGGCTCATACATGCATACATGTATGACTGCCCTGCAGTGCCCTTGGGAACTTGCCACTGTGTAAATATTGGTGCAAACTGAAATGGAGCAAGTTTACATTTCCACACTTGTAATGAAAAACACAAGTGCAGCTGCTTGATTGTAACTTTTACATTTTTGGTTTCTCTAAATGGAATATAGTCTTCTCTGAAGGTAGGCCCCTTCCTCTACAACCCTACCAGTGTTTGGTGATTTCCCTGCCTTTCGTACCCTAAGAACAGTTTTATTTCAGCCTTTAGCAAGTGTACATCACCAACAGATTTAAAGGTGGAAAACTACCAGCAAAATGTTTGTTGACGTCAACAAAGCTGCAGAAGTCCCTGCCCAGGAATGCACACAATCCTGTCCTGTGAGCAGACCTACTAACAAGTGAAACAATCGGTAATTCCGGAACATGTTTATGTTCACTTACTGGCAAAAGCAGCCAGATATGGTGGTGGACAGATATGTTTAAAAAGGCATCGTTAGTTCCAGTCACACTGAAATATCACACCCACACCTCACAAGTTTGCAAACCTGATTTGTCAAATAGTTCAAATATTTCTCAGTGCTCTGTTGAAAGGACTTTCTGGAAACCATGCAGCTATGAAAACAGAACTAAAAGAGTGCATTTAACTTGGCTCTCTGCCAGTGATTCTTGTTGTGCATGCACAGTTTCGGGGTGATACATCAAGCGGCGGCTGAGAAAAACAAGGGGGGTAAAAAACAGTGTGATTCCCATGTTAAATCCCATAGGAGCTTTGAACACGACTACTACCCGAATCACTGGTGGAAATTACACTGAATTTGGCAGAAAGGTATCACGCTTCCAGTTATTTGGTGTAAATCCGTTCAGTAGTTTGTGAGAAATTAAAGGAAATCCAAATTTGTTTATCTATGATTGCGGCTAATTTGTGAATAATAACAAGCTTATGCAGAGGCCTGCAAAGCTCTGATTGGCTGCCAACACTTCAACCAGGAAGTGTTGGTAGCCATCTTAGGACTCAAAATCAGCAAAGTCCCACAAACAAAGTGAAAAAAAGAAAAGGGGACAGGGTAGGAATACCCTGATCCCTTAGCTCTGGTCTTGGGGTCCTGCAAGAGCAAAAAAGCTTTTAAATAAAAAATGCCAAAAAATCACAATGAATCCACGAATTCTCAGCAAAAATGAAAAAAAAAAAAGTGCCGTCGTCTGCGCTTGATTTTAACTAAGCCCCGAGGTGCCGGGGGCATACCTCCTTTATTAAATTAAAGGACAGGTGCGCATGTGGGCCCCCTCCATGGGCATTTTTATGCCCCAGGGACCACCACCTCCCCGGGGATTATATTAAAGTAAAGGAGGCGGGCCACACAGACCCCGGAGACCCCGGGGACTACCACCTCCACGGGGCTATAAACAAAAAGAATAGGGGGGACCACCACCTCCCCAGGGCTTATGCTAAATAAAACTCGCAAGTGTTACCTCCCTACCTGCCACCTGCTAATGCCCCTTTCTGCCATACATCTTTCTCCGTTCCCCTTGCAACTCTCTATGCGCTCACTGTAGCCACTTATCACCTTATCTTAAATAAAACCCACCATGTGTTGCCTTCACAGATGTGTAGAATCCCAACCCTTTTGTATTAACAGATTACGTTCTTTAACTAACTTTTTTTTAGAGTTGGGTAAAGTTGCAAAGTCTGTCATTTGCAACATTGTGCAATGCTATATGAACTTGACATTTATAAGGTGGTAAGCTTACGAAATGTTAAAACAGGAGGGGGACAGCTGTCGCTGCCCTGAACAGGGAAAGCTGTTTGTGCAGACACTCTGGGATGCACATCAGCTGCAGCTGCCTTTATGAAGACTCCCCCCTCTTTAGTAGCAACATTAATTGTATCTATATTGCTTTCTGGCCTTATCAAAACACTTCTGACTCAGGATACCCTGGTCTTCGTTGGTTAAGTAGCATACTATTTCTTCTACATTCCCTTGGAAAGTATTTATACCTCTAACCCACCCCTTTAACGGTGTACAATGTAATGTGGAGTAGTTATTAACACCCGCCTAAGTGTTCTCATTCCTCTATTTCTTAGGTGAGTTAAATCTCCACACATGCACACCTAACTCTACCCCTCTCTATCTTCTGGTTGTTGAGACCTCTCCCTATTTTAACTTACAACAACACTCTCATATTAATTATGCCTTCTTCACAATGTCTTCCCCTCAGTCCTTTGGCATCTGCCACTTCCTTTCTCTCTATTAGGGATGACTCCTGTCCTTTCCTTCAACTTTCCGGCTTCTTCTTCTGTAAACCCATCCTTATGGTCTCCTAATGATCTCAGTAGTGGAGAAGTGTGGCTCACTGGATAGAGGAGGCAGACCCTGATGCAGAGGTCAGACCCGGGACCAGGGTTCAATTCCCGACACGGCAGGGTCTTGAGCTCAAAATGTCCACGGATTCTCGCCTCGGTGCCTACTCGAATCATGGGTTCACACTCTGCAACTCTGGGCAATAGCTTGCTTAATCTCCACTATCGATTCAGAAAAGGGGGTGGTGATGAACAGAGTGTCTGAATTAAGCAGACCACTCTTACCCAGTCCAAAGATCAGGGCTTGATCCATCACCGTTATTTAGCTCACTGCCCCATCCCAGCTCAGAACCTGGCTATATGCAAATGAGTCTGTCCCAGGCCCAGTGCATCATGGGAACAGGGCAGACCAAACTACCAAGCCAATTCTTCACCAGAAAGGAGACAAGCTTCCGGGGACCGGTTTCTGGCATTTCAGCCGTCGTCGGCCCGGCTTGCTTGAATCCTGATGGAGCAGTGAGCAAGGGACTCATGTCTGAGTATACCCTGCCACACCTATAGTGGCCAAAAACGAATCAGAAAAGGGGATGGTGATGAACAGAGTGTCTGAATTAAGCAGACCACTCTTACCCAGTCCAAAGATCAGGGCTTGATCCATCACCGTTATTTAGCTCACTGCCACATCCAAGCTCAGAACCTGGCTATATGCAAATGAGTCTGTTCCTGGCCCAGGGCATCATGGGAACAGGGCAGACCCAACTACCAAGCCAATTCTTCACCAGAAAGGAGACAAGCTTCCGGGGACCGGTTTCTGGCATTTCAGCCGTCGTCGGCCCGGCTTGCTTGAATCCTGATGGAGCAGTGAGCAAGAGACTCATGTCTGAGTATACCCTGCCACACCTATAGTGGCCAAAAACGATTCAGAAAAGGGGGTGGTGATGAACAGAGTGTCTGAATTAAGCAGACCACTCTTACCCAGTCCAAAGATCAGGGCTTGATCCATCACCGTTATTTAGTAAAGAATTGGCTTGGTAGTTTGGTCTGCCCTGTTCCCATGATGCACTGGGCCAGGGACAGACTAATTTGCATATAGCCAGGTTCTGAGCTGGGATGGTGCAGTGAGCTAAAAAACGGTGATGGATCAAGCCCTGATCTTTTGACTAGGTACGAGTGTTCTGTTTAATTCAGATACTCTGTCCATCACCACCCCCACTTTTTTAATCTCCACTATGGCCCCACTGCGATGGGATGCCTGGTCTTCACCTTGGGGATGCCCAGTAGGGGTTATCTTGCAGGGAAAGCCAGGACGGGTTCCCAAAGCAAGCGCTAAGAGACCTGTCGGTGATTTGGCGCTATATAATTCGAAATTAACATAACATAACAATACCCTTGCCCCTGCTTCCTTGTCCTTTCAGCTTTCCTTCCTTGCTGGTTATTCTCTTCTTGATAATGTCATTCTGCTTCCACTGTTCTCTTAATGCTATTCAGAACTTAAACTACAAAGCAACTACAAATGGCGCTTTGTGAAACACAAGTTATTATTCATAATATCGCATTTCACAGTGGATCAACTGTATCCTCTAGCCTCATTCAGCCCTTCCCATAAACACCAGCTTCCAAAATTCACTCTTTATCTAAAAGCGTCTCTGTCTCTAGCTCCCTGTGCTTCTGTGAGTGTGAACAAATTCCTTACTCCTACAGCCTAATTTTACTAAAATTCAAAAATGCATTGCTGCATGAAAATCTACAGCGTGCTTTACAGGAATGTAAAAAAATACTGCATCACCAGATTAAAAATCTTTAGCTTGAAGCTAAAATGTGGTCTTAGGCTCAAGGGTGAGCCAGCACTGTCTGGTGTGAGATTGGTACTGGAAGTACATCCTCCACATCAAGTTTCAGTAAAATGACAACTGGTAAAATGTTTGATTGTGTGAAATTGAACATGATATTTATGGGAATACCACACGATATTCTGATTGTGCTTGGTTTCACTTTGCTCTAGGGTGTGGCACAAAGCCAAGTTTGGCTGTGTACCGGATCCTTGTGATTTTTGCATTGTCAAAGTCAGGTTATACTGGTTAAACATACAGGGGGTTTGGCTCAGCACAATGCAAAACATTTTTGGCGCAATGCTCTCATCAACTTTCAGCACTAAAAAAACTTGTGACGCTCCTGGCTGCGCTGCTTTGCATCTTGTAGCCTTCCCGCCTTTTTTCTGCTTACTCTCTGTACCCTCCTATCGTCACATTCAATTCTCCAGTCTGCCTCCGTTTCAAAATTCTTCCTACTGTTCACAACTCTCCTGCTTCCCCTCAATGGTTTGCCTTTCCTTCTAATCTTAAATTTCACTACCAATAATATTCATCATCTTAGATGTGTCAATAAGCTAGTCCCTTCTTACACTTCCATTGTACACTGTTACACGCGAACTTTCTACTTTTCTGTTTCTATATCTGTGATTGCTTTTCAATAAAGCAATCTTTTTTTGAATGAAATGCAGCCCGTTTTTGCTAAAGGATAATGGGGTGTGTTTTAAAAGCAAGAACATTACATGTTTAAAATTCATGTACCCCTCCGTACAAGTAGTATATAAATAGACAGGGATTTAGTACAGGGATCCAACTGTCCTGACGAAAGCCGGGAGAGACACGCAATCCGGCCGAAACATGTCAACCTTTACGCTGAACGGAGGGATGGTGGGGGCTTAATACACTCACCTCACCACCCTCCTTTGGTAGGGAGATACCTTTTAACCCTAACAAAGGAATACAGGAATTAAATTATTATGAGGATATCCCTTAGTTAGTTTTAGACTTTCTATCTGCACTTATCTTTTTCTGGATCCTTTTCCTTTTCTGTGTGTTTTTGTTGTCTTCCCCACCCTATTGCTCCACCTCTAGTGTTGGTCTGCGAAGAGGTGCTGCAGCAGCCCTATGACGAAGCATGCCACAATTAGTTGTGGGTGAGGGCCGTTTTTACAAAGCATTACACTTTACTACACTTTGTACTTGATCTATCGTTTCTTAAAAATTGCAACTCTAAAGTCCTTACTCCTTTATCCGTGATGAGGTTTACCCCGAGGAGGTCGAAGTAAGGTAACATCCTCCTCCCCCTTTTTCTTGTGTGAAGCCTAGCTCAGCATCTCACAAGAGTCATTTTGTGCAAGCGGTGCTGAGGGTTGATCAGTAAAGCCCATGCCATCCAATTTACATCTGATTATTTGATTTCAACGGGTGCTGGATAGTGAATAGTTTAATTTACTATTCCAACTCCAGTCCCCGTGGACACTAGGGAAGGTGTTGGACAGTAAATTAAACTTATTCCCTATCCTAGAGCGACCCCCAGCGCAATGCGTTGTAATGGTTTGCGTTGTAAAAGTTGCGTCGTAAAGGCACTGCGCGGTAAAAGTTGCGTTGTAAAGGATGCTTCCCGATTTCAACAGCATGATTCACAGGTCTGTTAGATAATGAAAATATGCTAATAAGAGTAGGATAATCATGACTCCTAATAGACTTCTGGCTTGTCTTTCACCAATCTTTATGCTTTCCCTCTTCTTTAGGTTGCTTCAAGAACTTTTCCCCAAGTCCTCAGAACTCTACGAGAGGGTGGCAGCTAACAAGGTGCAATGGGCTCAAGTCTCACACAAGTTCACCATCAGGGGATTGCCAAGCAACAACTCACTGGACTTCCTGGATGAGGAATATGACTTGATGCAGGAGGCAGCAGAAGAAAGTATCAAGATGAATGGCTGCCTGGACATTGAGGGACACAGAGAACACCTCACAACGGAATTATGCCCAAAATGAATAATCAGAACTTTTTAAGCTGTTTATTTTATCCTAGATCAAATTTGACACAGTTGATGATTTTGATACAATTGTAATCTATTTTTGCAGGAAGGTCATCACATTCAACGCATGTCATACAACACAAAAAACATTTTACATTTCTTTTGATGGGTTGATGGTGTGTTTCTAGAATCACGCAAGCAGATGGGTGGGTTGATCAAATACATTTTGTTTTGAGAAATGTTATGACAAATATTTGAATGGTTTGCATTAGTGGCCACTGTAGGAATAAGTGCTTGATGGGTATTTATTGTGCTTCAATCCTAGTGGAAATGTGAGAATGTTTGAAAAAAGAGAATTACCCCAGTGAGGGCCAGTCTCAACAGAGGCATCTGAATTGTCCCAATATTTCTAGATATGTGGCAGGCGTAACACAGGCCCCCGCAGCCCACGCGGTGGGGGGGGCCCCTAGCTCCAAGGGGCCCACTCGGCACTGAACTCTGGTCGGGAGAGCTCCTGATTGAGCCCGGAGGGGGCCCCCCTAAGTACTGTGCAGGGAGGCCCCATCACTTTTCGTTACGCCAGTGATATGTGGGTACCTGATGTAGAGGCAATGAAAGTCACTTGGCAGAAAAGGAAAGGACTGATGGTTGACTCCAGACACCTGTCTGATTCTCCAAATTCAGGCCATAAATTTCACTACTGATCTGTGAAACATACTCGTCTGAAAGGCACTGTTGAGAAACTTCAGCCATTTGAGGCTAATATATGTTATTCTGGTTAGCTGTTGATCTCCATGAGAAATACACTACGGCTTGCCTGGATTTCTATGTACGAGCCGAGACAAAGACAGTAAACCAGTTTTTTTACCATCTTTGGGGTTCCGTATCAGCGCCAAGATGGTCCTTGGAGTGATAGTAGCGCTATACAAGTACGCTTTTACATTACATTACATTACATTTCAGGGAACAGATGCCTGGTGTCTAACAGGAAATAGAGTATCCATACTTGGGCTGTTCTTCAAGAGCCCTACTGTGCTTTACAACTTGTTGCACATACCCACTGTAGGAATAGAAGTGATAGGACAATTTGGTTAAATTGTGAGAAAGGCCAGTGTAGCTCAGGCTCTGTGTTATTTTATCATGGGCTGAATTATGACGTTTTTAGTTATGTTTTCACCTTTGAGCATCCATACTATAAATTCCATACTACGTTGGCTATAGACAAGGAAGACATGACAGTGGCAGGCATCAACTGTGTAGCACCAACACATTAAATAAAAATGTCTTTTGCCACATATACAGTCAATCCACACTTGAGTTATGTCATAGTTAAATTACACCCTTACAATGGGATCCTGGCAACAAAGTTCATCTTATACCTGTACTCCTTACAAGCAACACCTTTCCAATTAAATGCACTTTCCTTTAAAGTTTATATCGTCCCTCAACAATCCACGGGGGCAACATAACACATTAACAGTTGCATAACAAAATTCCACAATAGTAGATACTTATCCAAATAGTTCTGGAAACACCACTAAATAAGACAGCCATCAAACACTAAATCTGTAAAGCAGACGGAATCAAGACTTTCAGCATGGTGATGGTCTAGCTGAGAAATGTGTGGAATCTTGGCGGCAGCAAAGAGAAATACGTGTCTTAATCTCCAGTCCAGTAATGGGTGAAGATCCATAGACTGGATCTTACAAGTGCAGGTGTCAGAATGCCAAAGAAGCACGTTTGCTAATTTGTTTTAATATTTGTGGATAGCAAACCAAAGGCTGCTTCAAGATATAGACATATTGGAACAAACTGTATAGAACATATAGATTTATAAAACAGCTGAATTAACAATCTGGCATCTGAGAAAAAGCTTCTTCTAAGGCCAACAAGTTGGTATGTTTAAAAAAAAAAAAAGATGGCAGACAAGGGAAAGCGAATAAAATTTGCCAATATGCCAAATTAGTCACAGCATTGGCCGGTATGTTAAAAGTCAGATTACTATAAAACATCACACCTTGATTCATGACTTGCTCAGTGCTGGACATCTGATTTGTCTGCATTATGGCTCAATCATCCTGCATAAACAAAGAAAATCCAACTTTGGGGGGGAAAGGGAAGAGTGATCAAAAGGATATTGAAGCACTCAGTGTTTGATAAAATACCCCTCACACACCAAAAGGCCCCTTGGTGTCATGCTTCATCATTGGGGTCTTCGCACCCCTCTATCGGGATGCGGCGTGCTGCGACCTACGGATACGCGGGAGCACTTTCAAGTTGGCTATGTGTAGTGTACAGTGTGTGGGGTATGTGAATAAAGTGAGTAGGGAACGTAGTGAAGGTTTTAAAAAAGTACCTGGCACTTGAGAGAAAAAAGATTTTTATTCCGAACTCTGGCTGGTACTATTAAAAATAAGTGCAGGGCGAGATCAACCTGTTGTGTTAATGAACAGGATCTCTGGTGTGCTATGTTGTCGACATGTTTCGGAGACTGGCTCCTTCTTGTGAGTCCGTTTTTACTAGCTTATTATCAAGCAAATGGTGTGGTTCAAGGCGACTGCGTCTTGCAACTACCCGCTACATGGGTAACCATTAGTCTGTTGGTTTTTGTCTTTCTGCAGGTCATTGTACTTGTAGCAGACCGCTGTAGGCACACTTAGCCTATTCCTACAAAAATTTCACTTTTCTGTAAAAATCACACTTTTTTTGTAGAAGAAGACGTGAGTAGGGAAGGGAGTTTGTGCCCCTGTCCTGAAGAAGGAGCCAGTCTCCGAAACATGTCGACAACATAGCACACCAGAGATCCTGTTCATTAACACAACAGGTTGATCTCGCCCTGCACTTATTTTTAATAGTACCAGCCAGAGTTCGGAATAAAAATCTTTTTTCTCTCAAGTGCCAGGTACTTTTTTAAAACCTTCACTACGTTCCCTACTCACTTTATTCACATACCCCACACACTGTACACTACACATAGCCAACTTGAAAGTGCTCCCGCGTATCCGTAGGTCGCAGCACGCCGCATCCCGATAGAGGGGTGCGAAGACCCCAATGATGAAGCATGACACCAAGGGGCCTTTTGGTGTGTGAGGGGTATTTTATCAAACACTGAGTGCTTCAATATCCTTTTGATCACTCTTCCCTTTCCCCCCCAAAGTTGGATTTTCTTTGTTTATGTAAGTATCAGAGTGGAGCACAAATCCGACGAATAGCTCTACCTCCCTTTTTTGGTTTAAACTCAATCATCCTGCAACCAGCACTGCACCACAACCAATCAATTACACCGTGTCTGCAATCTTGAAGCCCTCTTGAGGCTCAACATGCTCTAAGTTCCATCGCCATGTAGTGGGCACTGGAGCTCGTGGTTTCTGGTCCACTGACCTAGAAGGACCAAATAAATATTAAAAAGTACATTGGATAAGGCAGGATATACAGACTTGAAACAATGCTTCCAAAAGGAACAGGATGACTGCTGACAGTCTGGAAAGTCTGAATCTAGCTCAATGTCATTACTTTGATTTGTTCCATCAGGTCCATTCAACAAAAAAATTCTCCTGGTTCATGGTATCGACAGCTGCCAACAAATTCAACAATATTAAGGCACCAGATGGCCCTGATGTCATGTGCACTCATTTTTAAAGTGGTCTAAAATGGGCCATGGGCTTTTTTTGAAAGTCAAGAGATCTTTGAAAAATGATATCCTTCTGGCTTGCAAATCATTGGAGCTTTGTTCCAGCTGGGAATTTCAGTCAACAGTAGGGCACAGTATTTCACTATAAGATGGTACGCAAAAAAGATAGCACTTTGGCTGTTACTTAGGATCACAAAACCTAACCATCACCTCTACTTTTCCTCACCTTTGGCTAAGAGTGACTGGGATTAGCTACTAACAAATTCAGTGAACTTTTATGGGGACATACCTTTCAACAACTCCCTCTACTTACAAAACAAGATCTTCACGATACACTGAATCATTGAGTGAGGTAGACCAATGTCTGTGAATTACGGGCTTGGATTTGTGATCTGTGTGTATCTTTCGGTTAACAGGTTCTAAAACTAGCAGGATTGATTCAGCCAGTGATGCTTCCAAGGCCAATAAATGAGCATGGAATTGTATTTTTCTCCCTTGAAAAACTGATTGGCTTTAAAGAAAATACTATATTCTCCAGGTTAACATATAATTGCTGGCAATAAAATCAAAAGATTCCCTGCCACCAGATATCACACACAAATGTTTACAAAGTCCATCTGTTAGGGCTACTTATCAGTATGACCATTCTCTTAATTACAAGCCTGGGAGCAAGAAAATCTTTAGACAACTCGGTTTACTACATCAAATACATGTCCTTGCTCTCGCCTTCGCATTTGCTTTTTATTAAATGTATTAATAGATTAAATGTAGGGGTATCAAGCATTTCTTTCGAGATGCCATGGTACATCATAAGACCTTGGTTTTAAATACAAGACTATAAATATAACTACGACATTACCAACTGGGAATTTGAAGGTAAAATGTTAACATGAAAAAGAATTAAAAGTAATGGACTCTGGAGGCAAGGTTTGTAATAGAGAATTTCCACAGTAAGCTCTGAGATCAGGATTATGAAGATAATAGTCAAATCATGAGATTCTGAAGGCAACAACTTTAATCAGGGTATCGTAATGGTAGGATCTGAAATGAGTATTATGAAGGCAATATGCTACTTTGCAAGAGAGTGAGGGTGAGGTCTGAATCCAGAGGAATGAGGAGGCAAGGTTTGAAATCAGGCTTATGAAATAAAAATGTTAAAGAATAGTACAAAGCAAAATTTGAAATTCAGAGCTCATCACGAAAAAATGTAATCTTGACGCAAGGATGATTTGAAATTATGCTAGCAAAGGCAAAATTTAGAATTGTGCTTTTTAGGACAACATCTGATATTGGGATAATGATGGTAAAATTGTCAGGTGACTACAAAGCAAGACTTAAAACCAGGAGATGATGAGGAAAAACCTTGAAAATTGAGCGACGATGATTTAAGAAATATTGAATTGGGGAGGGACAAGGGCAAGAATCCAGAGCAGGAGATTACAAAAGCAAAACTGAAATGAGAGGATAATGAAGGAAAACTTTGAAGTCAGATGTTCTTTATAAATGAATTGAAACAGAGATAATGAAGGAAAGATTATAATTCCGGAGCTTAGGTAAAATTTGAGTTTGAAATTGAGGGTAAGAGCTGGGATTGAAATTATATAGGTAATTTCTAAACTATAAATGCAAGATTTGAAATCAGAGGTGAAAGCAGGATTATGAAAGTATGTTTTGAAAATATAAATATGAATATGAGATCTCAAATCTGGGGCTTGATTATGAAGTCAAGCTATGAAACTGGGGATAATAGGAATTCAGAATCAGAAAACAGGGAATCACAAAGAAAAGATTTGCAATGTTGATTATAAAATCCGACTTATGGAGGCAAGATTCAAAGTTTCAGTACAAGGAATAATATGGGAGAACAACAGAAAAAGCAGTGTCATCGGCTTAGTACAATAAGTGAAAGGGTAATTATGGAGGAAATGGCCAAGAGGTAAAAAAAATACCATGATTCTTTAATCCAAACCATAGCAGCTAAAATTTGAAGCCTAAATCTTCCATAATTGATTCGACCTTGTGAGCATTTTGGCTTTAACAGGGCTTGGAGCAACTACTGGTACTATCTTAGAATGTGTTTATTGTTCACAGATATGAGAGAGTATGTTTCCTCAAATAGTGTTTCTTATATAATGATGAAGGCATTTGTTTGGTAGAAAAACGTCCAAGCGGACACAATACACAAACCACTGAGAGTATCCATTGCTTTTTGGAAGAGGCACAGGTTAACATACAGCACATAATTATCCTATATTTATTGGAACAGGGGAAGAACCTCATGTTGATTTAAAGGGCTAAGCGGATACCAAAATAATTTGACCCTATGGGAGGATTTAACTTGGAGTGAGTCACTTCACATTAATATGTTTTGCAACTAAAATGATTGTTTGATATTCAAGATATTCTGGAAAGTTACCATTTTAATCCCACATCACCACTATCTTCAAATACACGTACATACATTTAAACAAAGAGTGTACGCCTGCGTCTGACCACTTGTCTAAACAAAAAACACAGCTATTTTAATGTATCGATTCAATGCAACTCTTTTGGAAGATACATTTATAGCCTTCTAAGAAGAAGGAAGCAAGATTAAAGTACAGATGTCTCTATTGCACTATATTCAATTCACAAGTCTTTGCTGCTGATTGGCATTTTCCACACTCAGGTTTATTTAAATAAGTGTGGTCCAAAAGGACTGATTTCAATAGTTTAAAGGCGTTCACAATACTTTTGCCAGAAAAAAAATTTGTTTTCTCAATCGGAGGCCCAGTGGATAATATTTTTGCATGAAACATTCTCTAATATAAAGCATAGTGCGAAAGCTCTATATTTGAGAATGTAACTGATCGACTGTATTGGTTTAGTTATTATAGCTATGATGCACAACTGCCTTCTGAATTTGTTATTCTGTATGTATATTGTTAGTGTGTTGACTTTCAGGTGAGGAATCCACATATAGACAATCAGTTCTACTGTCACGTGCCCTTTAAGGCAACCAAAATCAAGGAGTTCTTTGAGCAGAATAACTTTAATGCCAATGACAAATCTCAGGAGGCCACCTTTGATCCATGGTTAATTTTCTAGGCCAATCGACTACTAGGCCACCCCTTTTAATGAAATTATCACCACTGTGGCAATGGCCACGAATAATGCCTGCACAACAGTCTGTCTCAAAGGAATTTAATTAGTCTTGAGTTATCACATTGAATCTAGTCCGACCTAAACCAGTATTGCTTGTCCAGCAGACTGCTAAAAACAGAAAGATAGCTCTTATGGATAACCATGTTATTACACAATTACAGAGACAAAAAGTCGAATACTTACAGAGACATCTGAAGGAAGCCAAAGGGTTGTCCATCCTCAAAAAGCAGATCAAACCTTCTCCTTGCCCTGCACAGGCAATACTTGATTTCATTTAAACACTGGTGGAGGTTGGCAAGTGAAGATTTCAACAAGACTGTATACATTGGTGTAGGCAGAATGCCTGCAGCTTGCACAAACTATTCATACACACAAAACTCAAAGAGGGCTATTTCATACCATACTAGTAGGTTTCTGAACGTCCAGCTAAAACACTGCATGTTCTCCTACACTGACAGTAGTCTTTCTGCTGGGGCATTTTCTCCCATGTGGTTATGCGGATGCTGGAGGAGAAAGGAAGTGGTGATATAAAGAGGAAATATTGTCTGTGTCTTATAATGAGGATCACATCAACCTCCTGCTTTCAGGCAAGTTAACCCCCACACACCTATCGGTGTGGGGGGGGGGAGACTAGGAGTGATGTATCAAAACTGTAAGGCCTGTTTGCCACATAGGTTCTGCCTGAACCACACTCATCAACCATTCAGTATGAAAGAGACGCAGTAATGCGGGGATTGAGATTTCCATGCTGGTGTATTCTGTCTCCTTGCCACAAAAGCAGCCGCAGTCCGTGCGGGTAACAGTGGTGGGGCTGGGTGAGGGGAATTTCGAGTAAAGATGCAGAGGCAAAATTAGTTATTTATTTAATTCTCCCTCTGCATCGTCCCTCGAAATCCCCCCTCACTCGGCCCCACCACTGTTACCTGCACGGACCGCGGCTGCACAAAAGGGCAAGCTATTGGTGGAGATGCTCAAAGTTGGCTCTGGGAAATCAACAAATGGATTATGGTTCTTTCCTCTTGTGCGCCCTCCTGACCTCTGGTCCCCTCTTTTCACAATGGCTGCACCCACTGACATATCAGACACATCCCTGTGGCCTACTTATTGAGCTGTAAAGAATGTCCTTTTGCCAGACAATGAAACAACAACATGGACTGGCAGAAGACTAATTTTTTTTATCTATATATACAAATAATACAAATATATAATATATACTTTTATTTTGAATATATGTAGTGTGTTGAGAGGAGGTTTGCAGAGCTACCTGTGAGCTTTGACATGAATTGCTAAATGGACCATGTATTCATTTGCCTTACCAATTCTGAGTTGCCTTTAGAAAAATGCTTTGTAAAATATTCTGTAGGGTCTGTGTAGCTACTGTAAATTGGTAATGTTGGCCAATAGCATGTATAGGAATGACTACTGAAGATATCTCTTTATACCGACTCCCTTACCGAAAGAGCAAGCACATTTCTAGCTGTAAAGATAAAGCAGCAAATGAAAAAAGTATGCTTCACTTATTTGTACTAAAATTGATTTTCTCTTTTGAAAGCATAATGCTCTTTTTGGTGAAATTTGTTTGCATTCATATCTCAGCACACTACCAAGTTACAGCAAAGATTTCACATTCTTGGTAGTAACACCAGGTGTAAGGTTTTGTAAATTTTTCTTAGAGTACATAATATTGGAGAGACCTCTTCAAGTGGTGGGTGGAGGCATACCAGCCCACAGATGAGGTATGACACCATTCAATTCCATATGTGCCAAGCCGGTGGCCTGTTTGCGTGGCCCAATACCCATGAAAAATGAACTGACCCCACCAAACACTTATTACCTGGGTTTTAAATGCAGTGCCAGTTCTGCTGGGTGGCAGGTTACTCAGGTGCAGGGAACATGAGCCTGCAGAAGCTTTTACTTGTAGTATCTTCAGGTGTTGCAGCCTGTTTCTGTCTAGCAGTCAAGTATTTCTGCACTCTGCCCCTGTCTCTTGAAAAGAAGATCTGATAAAGCACTGCCTATGAGCCTCTCCTGTCTGTAAGGGTCAAGGATTTCTGCAGCCTGCCCTCTATTGAGAAACAGACCACACACAAAGCTATCCCATCTCAGACATTTTCTGTAAGAGGCATTCTTTGTGCAGACTGCCAAAGGCTGTTGGGGAGAACACTACACAAAATGTTACCCCTCTAAAGCAAATTCACTTTGCACCATTTTTACTGGACTCTTTTATGGACTGGAGTGTACTACAGAAACAGTTTGCTCTTTTTTTTGGCTACAGTGCAAATATATCCCAAACCTAAAGGTGTAAACACAGGATGGAAAAATACTGGCTATATGATACTGACTGCCACAATGTCAACCACACTTCCACAGTTTAGTTATTAAATGTAAATGTAGTTGAGCTTATATAGCGCACAGCTACCCGCAGTGGGTGTCCCGGCGCTTGCTTAGGGAACCCTTCCTGGTATTCCCCTGTGAGATAGCAGGGTATCCACAAGGTGAAAGTCAGGCATCCCGCTGCGAGGGGCCGTTGTGGAGATTAAGCAAGCTATTGCCCAGAGTCGCAGAGTGTGAACCCGTGAGTCGAGGAGGCACCGGGGCGAGAATTATCGAGTCCGTGGAATTTTTAGCCCAAGACCCGCCGAGGCGGGGAATTGAACCCTGGTCCAGGACCGATCTCAGCTTCCGGGTCTGCTGCCTCTAACCCCTGAGCCACACTTCTCCACTCACTCACTCACTCACTCACTCACTCTTTGCATCTGTTTTAGGATTCATTTACTATTATAAATCCAATCCTGTCGTATTTTTGACAAGTGTTCCAAAGTGGGTTCAAGTAACTGTTGAAAACTTTTGTAGTTACTGCTCTCAGGTCAATTTTTTTAGCAGTCTATATGTTTAATCACAGTTTTTTTAGTCTCTGATTCTCAAAGATTTTTCTATAAGTAGTCATAGTTTACTCCAGGCTTGAGGGTGACTTAATGATACATTTCCGAGTTTAAAGCACAGAAAATAGCTTTGCGAATCACAAAATATTTAGTTTTCTGAGTAAGGAAGTATTACTCGTGGGATTCATAGAAATTCATGAGTAAGTCACAATTAAGACTAAAATGGGAGTAAGAGGCGACAACTCATAGAGGAAGCTACGGTGTGAATCAGAACTCGCACTTAGAAATGGAGTAAGCCACCAAAACTCATAGAAAAAGCTTTGCGAATCAGCCCCTGGATTATTTAGATAATATTCTCAGATGGTAGTTTTTTTGAAGTCCACTTTGGCACCAACAACCCCTGCTTTTCTTTAGGCATTTTTCTGCTTTCAAAAGAAAAAAGGAACTCCGCATTTGAACAGTTGCTATGAAAGTGAGTTGCTGCCCACACATAAATTAGAAGAAGTGGCTCCTAAAAGCCACCCCAGAGCAATGTATGCCAACTATAAGGTGCTCGCTGTGTTGCGGAAGCAGGGCTGGACGCTACCCGCAATGCAGCTACCCCCAGGCGAAAAAAAGCTTCAAAAGTGGATGTGAAACACAAGTTCGTGGTATGTCTCAGAGTGTTTTGAATAATGACATATTTTGCTGTGGTCTCCTTTGTATATACATTTTGTAGATATTGTAAAGCACGTCTGGTACTAGGGTTCGCCGGCCTAGTGAGTGAAATATTTTACAGCTTTACCTGTCTATCCTTGTTACATTTTGCTGTTTTCTTGGATAGTAAATCTGTGGAGGAGGAAAATGGGGGGTTTCTTTTTTCCTAATAAATTTCATACACAAAAGTATTTTGACTGGCGTCTTTTCTTTATGAATGCACGGCGGCCAGCCGCGGAGGGAGGGGTTCATATTTTCCCTGCTGATCTTGCTCAGTCACCTCAGGTAGCCTTTGCCTGCCGGTTCTTCATGGCCATTGCATCTATTCCCGAAGATTCCACGGGTAGCGGAAGTGACTTCACACACCCGGCGACCACTGATAACATCACATGACTGACTTACTGTTAACCACTCAGCAGCAGCTGGGAGCTAAGAGGCCAGGGAAAGGAAACTGAGTTGAGACTAAATAAATAGACCTGATTATATTTAATATAATTATAATGTAATAATCTATATATGAATATATTTAATATAATTTAAAATGTAATATTTTATATTCACGTTACTTTCCTGCTCCTACTTCAACACTCCAGAAACCAGTTGTCTTGGTTCTTTTTTTTTTTTTTTTACACTTCTTACTCTGCAGTCTAATGGTGTTCTTGCTAACAGTATGCCAAGAATGGTTGTAGTTCGGCATTTACAGCACCTTCCTTAACAACGCTGTCCAAACCACAAATCGTCTTTACAACACATTCCTTTACCTTGCAAGTCGTTACAACGACTTGCCTTAGGGAAAGCTCTGGACTTTGGAATAGTATAATTTACAATTCAACTCCAGTCAGCACAACAAGTCCAACATCAGTCCAACAACCCTTTGCCTAAGGCGCGTCATTGTAATGACTTGCGTGGTAGAAGAATGCGTTGTAAAGAGGCATTTGCGGTTCGGACCACAATGTTAAGGCACAGCGTGGTTCGAGCCGTGATTTAAACGCTGTTCCCCACCAGAGATGGTGAGCTTGTCTACAAGATAAGCGGAGGTGCTGGTTGTAATAGTTTTGCAAATGATGCCGCTGGTTTTGAAGATGGTGCAGGTTGGCAAGCGGAGCCCATAGACTTCCATCAGGGTGGTGGTGAAGTCATCATATTTGTTCAGGATCTCAATAATATTTTCTGTGGTACATACGATGCCCCTAAGGGTAGCCAGTGTGCAGTCTGGGATGCTATGGAGCAGGGGATTACCACCATCCAGATGCAAGAGTACAAGGGCCTGAAAAGCTGTTCTGAAGTTGATTTCTGAAAAAATGGTTTGACTTTCTTTACAAGATATAGCTAGTACCAGGCCGTCTTTCTTTTTTTTGGCATTGTATTAATTGAGGGAGAGGTTGGTGTCATGTCATTGAGTCAGGTTTGTACTGTATCTTGTTTGTTGTTCTTGGCAAATAACAGGAATTCTGTTTCGGTTTACTTCAGCTTCAGGTAGGGGCTCGACATCCAGGTCTAGATGATGTCCAATCAGTGTTTGAGACATCGATATCTGAAGCTTTTATCTATGAGTAGAGCACCAAGTGGCTCCATGAAATGGTTGAAGATGAGAGGAGACGGTATGGAACCCTGGGGGACACCACTTGTGATAGGGATAGTGTTGGTTAGAAATGTAGAAGGGGAGCCAGTGCAGGATATTTCTGATAAATCCCATTAGCGACTTGAGGGTGTTTATAGGGGTTTGGTGGTCAATAGTGTCAAAAGCAGCAAAGAGGTCCAGCAGTATGCAGAAGGACCCATGGGGTCATGGTTTTGCCTTACATGAATCTCACCCATCCTTGTTTACCTAATCCTACATTCAATTTATCAACAACAAACTTTACTTTTGAATCATGCTTTTCTTAATGTCAAGAAAAACATCAGCAATGAGAATAATTCAAGGCCCCCTAGGGACAGAAGCTGGCCTTCTTTCTAAAAGACACCCTTGCACTGCCCTACATGACAAATACAACAAATCAATGGCCTTTTTTCAGCACACAGCTCATACCACGTGGAAAGACAGCCGTAGGCTGCAATTTCTACTGGACTATGTCAGCAAATTATGCATTTCATCACTTTTTTTCTATATGGTCAGTAAATTGATAGACCACCTGACTGAGAAAATAACACATAGGAAAGGTAGCAGCACCACATCAGAAGCCATCAACATCAATTCCTGCAATTCAGAAAATGTCAAAAGATACATCTCTTTGGAGACACTTCTTGCATAGATAAGGACCAACCCATTGTAGAATCTCCCTCATTAAAAAGGATCATGAATCACATCTCAAGGCCCCTGGTAAACACTTTATGGCACTTTAGCTAGGTTCACACTTTTAAAATGCTATTACATACATACTTGCATAGGCCTAAAGACAGGGGGGCAGATTTACAAGAAACTGACACATCCCTGAGTTAGAGCAGAGATGCGTCAGTTTCCCTGCACGTGCATGTGAAACCCTTGCACCACCATGGATGCATCATATTTACAATACGGCGTACTATGGCGCAAGGATTGGCAGATGTGTCAGAAATTCTGACGCATCAGTTGACACAAACGCCACTCATTGCTGGAATTGTGTCGCAAGCACAACGAACTCCAGCAATCTATGGGAAGGCCTATACATACTGTGCTGCATCACTCCTTACGCCTGCTTCAAGCACGCATAAGGTTTTGAAGCGGTGGCATCCTAGAAGTGGCACAGTGAAATCTTGTAGATTTCTCTGTGTTACTTCTACAAGGCTTTCCTGTGTGGGAACACCCATCCTGCATACATTATACCCGAGGCAGGTATGATGTGGCACAGGGCTTTACAACGTGACACATCTCCCTAGATGTGTCAAATTGTAAATGTGCTGCAATGTGGCGTATTGTTTATACCGCCGCTGCGTCACAAAAAGTGACGTAACGGTGGTGCAAAAGTGACGCAAGGGGCTTGTAAATCTGCCCCAGGGTAACCAGGCATCCCAGATTTTCTGGGACAGTTCTGTTTTTTCAAGAGCTCTCCCAGCAGATTTTGGAAAATTTAGCACATATGCTGGTTTTCAGGGAGGATCGAATGAAAACAGAGGGAGGCAGTAGTAGGTAACAGCTCTTATAAGAAAGCAATTTAATTAACTTGCATTAGACTGTGTTTAAATGTTGCATTAATGCATTCACTTATTGCCTAGTTCTCTGTGTTTCTATGTTGATGAGCACTAACATCTAAGTCATTCTGTGCCCAGAGGGTTAATTTAAATTGTAGTCCTTCTATTTTTGTGACATGGCACAGTTTTTGTTTCCCAAATCTTGCTCAGCCTACCTTAAGTAGTTCCTCCATGTGATACTAGTCACACGACACACATTGAGACAGACCGTGCACAGCAGAATCACTAATGCTAGGCATGTTGGACGATTAAAATATATTATTACAGTGTTAGATCTCTCAGCTAGGTGCAAGAGTAAAACCCTTGAAAACATTATGGTTCCCAGGGATACTTACCATGCAGGTTTTTAACCTTGAAAACACTGGGGCGGTGTGTGGGTCAGCAAGGAGGGACATGTGGACTTGATCAACAATCACAAATTATGCCTCAAGCCCATAACATAGCATGTCTATTATTACACATTTCAGACCATAAAATTAAATAAAATAAATCAGAAATTATATTGTATTATTATCAGATCACAGAGGAACTCTCTAAGGTGCCCACAAATAATATAAGCTTAAAAGAACTAGAATCCAGTTGTAGACAGGGAATGCATGTATTCAAGCATAATATTCAGAAATGTTGTTTGATGGGGCAATGTAAGAGGGAGCAGCCAATACTGCTCTGGTTTTATGAATAGTATCTTAATTTAGATGCAATGCACAGGGCAGAAAAAAAGAGGATAGACAATTGCTTCTGGATTTTAGAAGCATATTTTTAATGCACCAGAAATTATTGAACTCATTAATTTGTAGTGGAAGGCACAGCCAACATCATCAGCTTTTGTGACCACATGTATAAATACATACAGGATTCAGGTCATACTTCTCCTTAAGATGTGCTGTACTTGATTCGCAGTTCCTCCTTGCTCATCTTGGTCTTTGCTCTCGTCTCCCTAATCCACTTTCTTGCCAGTGGTACCCCACAGAAGTGTCTGCGGGGGGCAGACCCTAGCTCTGACTCCCTCAAGCTGTCAGTGCTTTGCTTTGTCGTTGAGAATTTGTTTTTCTATTTATTTAGGCGCCAAATCCCATTTACTCAAAACAATAAAAGTAGCTCTTCCTACACCATCTTTTTGAATAATTGTGGTTATACTTGACTCACAGTCTGTGCTAATATACTATGGGGCAGATTTACAAGCCCGCTGCACCACTTTTGCATCACTGTTCCCATGTTAAAAGTGACGCAAAAGTGGCTCAAGAGGCTTGTAAATCTACCCCTATATTCTCAAGGTCCCAGAGACAATGCCGAGAGTCAAGGACCACCCAAGCAAAATAGCACACCGCCAACCACCTACAGCCAAAACCAAGGTCCAAAGACCTTGACTGCTGGTTGCCTTCAAATTTTTAAACTTTCCCACAATAAACAGGGAACATTGGTCACATATAGACAGCAATGTTCTTCCATTGAAGAATCTTTAAGAGGCAGGCATTGTCATTTAATTCCAAGATCAATAACAGCTCCGCGAGTTATGGTAGCCACAACATTTGTATAAGGCTGTAGCACTGCAGAAAGAGCATTATATGGCATTATACGGCAGTATGGATTCAGCTTCCAACCCTTCATGAAACACCCACTTATGTTTCACAAATAAACTCCTAGGACATTCCATATCCCCATCTGTGGATCCACCTTAGCTGCCTGAACTTTTCCTACACCATCCTTCCTTGCAGAAAATGTGAAGTTGTTGCTGCTCTTGTTGGGGAACCACAGCTACAACAAGTAGGATGTTTAGCATTGGTACACTCACCATCACTATCTGTATTTAGTTGCACTCAGCGAGTCCCTCATGGACACTAAGGCTACTCATTGAGCAAGACAGACCTACTCGAAACAAGTTAACAATTTTTTCTCCCTCACATGAAATTGTATAAATAAATAAATAATAATCTTAAACAGACTGCCTGGAGTGCTACTAGTTCTTCAGACATGAAGAGTGGCTTATTTTTTTTAATTTGTTTTGCAGAGTTTTATATAGCACCAGTTGCATTACATGAGGACACATTAATTTTTTTGTTAAGGCATGGGGAGATTAAGTGATTTGCCCAAAATCACAGGATGTTTAACGTCATTGCCGAGACTCGAACCCAGTTCCCCAGATTCGAGGTTGAGCGCACTAGCCATTAGGCCAACTAACGTATATATACATATATAGATATAGATAAACAGAGATATGTGGCTTTTCAAAGAAAATACGCATGGCACCCATTAAAAAATGTTTTTCTTTATTTCAAATGCCGGTATGATGCTTCCAAACTTATGACGTAATTCAATAAGCTTCTTGGCAAAACCAAAAGCATGAGTGGTGCTGGCGGATGGTGGAGTTTGGTTGTGGGGCAATATCCACACAGCAAAGGGGGGCAACCTTTTCTGAAATGCCCTAGATTCAAGGACAGCTCAGCCAACCAATGGTAAGCCCAGAACAAGCATTGGCAAAGCCAATAAGTCTGGCATTGGCAGACTGATGCAATAGTTAATTTCTTTTTGTTATTTCTTTATTGAAAGAATGTGCCATAAAAAAGGAAAAAAGAGAACAATTTCGACTACCTAAGCATTGCTGCCATATGATAGCATTAACAATGTTTACACTTAAAAAAAATATCCACTGATGGGGCCAATTAAAAGTGTTTTTTATATTAAAGCCTTTTAATTGTCCCATTCATTTATTATTATTATTATTTGTGAAGGAGACAAAAATTAATTACTAGCTAAACAAGCACTCAAATTATAGGCAGCAACAATGTTACAAAAGCATTATATAACTTTAAAGAGAAGACAGAAAATCACCATATAACTGGGAACCCAAAGAGCAGGTAAAATAAATAGTTCCTGTTTAAAGTTAATATAAAAAACTATAATGCAAAAGCACACAGGGAACCAGATTTACCACTGAAGAGAAAGGAACTGTTTTAGGTAAATGTGAACAATGTCCACAGGCTTTGTGCAATCACTCAACCAATTCCAACAACGTTTGTCCAAAGTTGACTTTGGACACTTCTATCTAGCGAACAAGAGGTAGACCTGCTAGCTTGTCTAATTGATTTGACGTGGAAGCGTGAGGTTGCTTCCATCTCTGCAAGAGGGGATCTTTGTTGAGACTAGCTGGGACCTCTATAAATGCAATATATATATACTGATGAGAGGTGCCTTGATGGATTTTTGGTCTTGAGAAGACCCACTACGAATTACTTCTGGGCCGAAACGTCAACACTGGAGTGTAGATCATTTAATATGAAATCATTTCAAATTCCGGATCAGTATTTATCCTGGACTGACATTTTTTAATTATTGATACCTACTATGTATAAATGCATCATATTTTATTTGTTTTACTATATCACTTTTGAGCACAGTGCCGCCTGCACTTTTTTAATTTACTTTCTAGCACCTTGTAAAAAGAATAATACATTTGTGGTTATTGTAACTGGTCAAGATTGACATGAGTTCTTCAAACCTCATGTGTTGCTCTGATTGAGTCCCCTGGAACCATTTGTGCAAGTAAACACAAGGCAGCGATATGACCTGTCTGGCATTATCTTGGATTTACTAAACCACGCAGATCAAAGCAAGGTGGCTTTGCATTGCTTAGTAAATCTCACTTACAGGCTTGGGTTTTCTTGCATTGCCTTGCATCGTCTTTCATAACGCAAGTGCAACACAAGCCCTTAGTATATCTGGCCACTATTATGGAAATCTTTGAAATAGATACAGGACACATGAGGCAAACCAGCACCATGGTTTCATTCTAATATGTCCTCCTACAAAATTAGTTTTTACCAAGAAGTGTGCTAGGAGTGTGGAGTGTGCACCTATAGTACGAACACCCCAAGAAGCTGTAAGTTGGCTCCTCTAACTTTTAAAAGGTTATGTAACACATCCACACAAATACGCACACACCAAACTGTCAAAAATGCAATGATTATACATAAACACATTAGAAGTTTGAAGTGGTGGTAGTGAAGGTGATAGTGGTATCAGTGGGCATGGTGTTAGTGGAAGTGTGGTGGTGGTAGTAGTAGTGGTTGTATTGGCAGCAGTGTTGACAGTACAAGCACTGATGTTGGTGGTTGTGTTGGTGCTGGTGGAGCTGGCAGTGTTGGTGATGGGGTGGGGATGATGATAGTAACAATAAGAGGGGTGGTGGAGGTAGTAATGCTGATCTATGTGGTGATGGTGACTGGTAGTGCTGGTGGTAGAAGTGGTGAAGAGAGTGCCGGTGATAGTGCTGTTAGTAGTTGTGGTGCTAGTGGTGTTGGCAGTGTTGTAGAAGGTGGTAAGGATGATGATAGTGACAATGAAGAGCAGTGTTGGTGATGGGGTGGGGATGATGATAATGACAATAAGAGAGGAGGTGGTGGTAGTAATGCTGATGTATGTGGTGATGATGGTAATGATGACTGGTGGTGCTGGTGGTAGAAGTGGTGAAGATAGTAGCAGTAACAGTGCTTGTAGTAGTTGTGGTGCTAGTGGTGCTGGCAGTGTTGCTGATGGTGGTGGGGATGATGATAGCGTCAATGAGAGCAGTGTTGGTGGTAGTAGTGGCGATTGCTGTGATGATGATGTTAATGGTTGTGTTAACAATGGTGGAGGTGATAATGTATTGTTGGGTGTAGTGGTGGTGACGTTCATACCCGCATATTATGAAAAGAGGAAAATCCTTCATTGATTGAAGTTTTTCTAACCTCTGGCAAATATCACAAAATGATATCTCTCAATACATTTTTACCTACCTCCTTTGGAAAAGGATGATCTGGTTTGTGCTCTGAGCTAAATTATTTCATCTCTATCTTGCATATTCACAGAAGAGCGATTAATATTCATCTCACTCTGGTTCCATAATGCTATTCATCACGGGTAGCATGTAGTCAAATTCATGTGCATTAATCTTGTGTAATTATTTGATCATAAAAACTGAAAACATCTTCTGCAGAGGAATTAGTACAGACAAATAAGGGTCCTGAAGAACAGCTGTGTAAATTAAACGCTCGCAGTTGTTACAATGGAAAATTAGTTTTAGTAATTTAACAGTCATGAATCATTTTACATGTCAGGCCAATTTAAAGAGCCAATTTAAACTCACTTCAAAATGTGATTAGTGCAGCACTGCAACCTATGCCTAGTCTATGCAAGATCCTATAAGTACAATATAACAACTTATGCAATCAAGCAACGAAGTATTTATACTCAGAACGACCCAATTCTTGTACACACATTTAATTCCATCTTCTTTTAAATCCAATCTTTATATCAAAATTATTCCACAATTTATATTAAATTGATTTCAAAATATGACATAATGCGAATACTGTTTTTTTTCCCTTCATATGTTGCATTTTCCCTGCCCCAGTGTCCTACTGATGCAGGGGGGTCCTTTATTTTTGACAGTTTTCCTTCTGCTACATGCTGCTGTGGCAGTCCTTCCTGCAAATATCTTCGTTTAATGACAACCAATGTAGCAATCATGCAGGTAGGCTCAAAATTGGTGTAGGATTTTTCTTGTGTTGTTTTTCACTTCCTTACTGTTTGTAGTGCTGTATAAATACTTACACATTGCCTCTAAATTAAGCCAGACAGTTTTTGTCCCAAGCTACCAGAGAGTTACAACAGGTTAATTGGGGGTTTACTTGTGGCTTCACTCTGACAAGGATTGTGGTTGCTACTTGAGTAAAATGCCAGGATGTTTTGGACTCAAACTCACGCAATATTAAAAACAGCTACTGAAGAACACCCAAAGAAAAATACTGCAATACAGAAAAATACCGTTAGGTACAGGCAGAATCAGGACTAGCAAACAAACCAGGAAGTTGAGAGAGCACAAGTTTGAAAAAATGTATAAGTACGCCATATTTACAAGCACGTAGTTAGTTAACATGTACTTTGCACCAGAGTGTTTATATTTAGAAGTGAAATACACAGAGTGTTTATATTTAGAAGTGAAATACACAGAGTGTCTTATATTTAGAAGTGAAATACACAGAGTGTCTTATATTCAGTGGTGAAATGCATAGAATGTTTAAGTAGAGTAACGATAATCATAACTGTGTGAGATTAATGTAGAAATGTTTGGGATGAATATGAAAACCTCACGTTCTCATGTTAAAGGAATAATGTAAGAGTTGAATGTAACTCTAAAACCCGGTATTTTGTGTAGGCCTCATGGCAATTCACAAGCAAATCTAAACGTGCTGCTAAAATAATGTGAGACAAGGTTGACATGGTTCTTTCAAAATGTACTATTGAACTTAGGGTTAAAAGTATATGCTTTATAGATGTGTTATTTTAGAAACGTATGCTAGTTAAGAATGTTTGCTGTTTAAATCAAGTCAACGTTTTAAGAGTGCAGGAACCTGCTGCATGTAAATCAAGTAGGCCAGAGCCGATAATGTCATGTAGCTCAAATCGTCATGTGCTCGTTAGAGGAGAGGTCGTGAGGTGTCCAGTATGGAGCTCTGAGAGTGTTTTATGGCCTAAGATATGGTGAAGTCTGGAATTTGAGGCCCACTGCAGGACGAGCTGTATGCAGGTGCGAGGGTCCTAATCAGCTTGAATGAAAGGGACTTTGTTCAGTGGCGCCTTGCGCAGGCCTGTAGGAGTTTCCAGGAATTTCAGGGGGTATCAGCGCACGGAAGAAGAAGCCTGGGAACCAAGGTCAACTTTAACGAGGGTCTTCAAGAGTACCATCATGGAGTTTGCCGCGGAAAGATGTACCACGTGAGGGGCGTCCCAAGGGGCGTTTCTATTGGGAATGTGATTTGGTATTAGGGAAAGTGACCCGGGAGGAGAGCAGAGCAGATGATTTTGGGAGCCTAAGGAAGCGGATGGGTAGGCAGATAGGCTGATCAGGAGAGACCCATTATCAGAGAAGAGACAAAGAGAAGTGTGTGATCTTCTTAGGAAGTCACCACGGCTGACACCTAGAGGGTAAAGATCTTGTTAAGTAGGGATGTCATTTAGTGTAGTGTAGGGACAGACTAACTTTAATTTTCTTTTCTGTAATGACTTTGAGGTTGCAACTTGTATCTATTTTAGCAACCCTGATGGTATTCGAACTTGTACTTATTATTTTGTTCTTCAGACTCAGACTATTCAAGAAGTTCATGTTCATAGTGATTCCGATATACCTCTTGAATCTCATTTTGAGAAGTTTGTATCTTCAGTTATCTTTGACTTTATATTAAATCTTTAAAACTTAATTTTGGTCAGTGGTCATTTAGAGTGGTGTAAGTTCTTAAATTGATTGTTTACTGCAAGATTACCTTTTACTCAAGACAGGTACCAACGATTCAGTCGACAGGAAATGGGATTTGGTAAGATAATTAGTAACCAGTAATCCCGCGTTAGCAAAGTAGAGACATAACAGCCAAAAAACTAGCAAAGAGCAAGATACAAGAGAAGCAATGTTGCGGATGCACTGTGCGTCAGTTCTGGTCCATTGAAATAGGCAAAAGTCACCAACAAGCACAGGAAGTGATTATGCCATCTTGGTTCAAGGATAAATAATTAATGGTGGGCAGAAACGTCCTTAATAAGATGCGTGGATGCGTTCGATCTTCTATGGCATGCCTGGATTACAAAAGAAGAATGTGACCGTCTTGGGACCCTCATGCACTTTGGACAGAGAAGCTCACCAGCACACCTCAGTAGACGTCAAAGGCAACAACACAGGAGGGTGGATGGGACAGCAGCCGGCATCAGGAGCAGAGCCGGGCAAAATGCACGTTGCATTTCTTAGTTTTTACATCTACCACTTACAGCTTTTACATAATGTTATTTTGTTTTGTGTCTACTTCCATTTAGTACATATTTTTTATGTATAATAGAAGCATATTATATATATATATATATGTGTGCGTGTATGTGTGTGTGTACGCTATGTCAAAATTCAAATGCCTTTTTTAAAATTATTATATATTTTTTTTAATTTACATCTATATAGTGTATATATGTGTCTGTAATGTCTAATGGAAAACAACCATTCAAAGTTTTGCGCCACCCTTGCGCCAATCAAGGGAATCCCTTGCATGGCGCAAGGGTGGCGCAAAACCTTGATAAATCTGGCCCTAAGAATACATCATGTTTATTATTTTTTAACCATGAGTGTCTACCGCCAGTCCAGTCATTTCTAAATCACAGAAAGTAAAACGAATTGCCATACCTGCCATGTTTTCAGATTGCATATTTGTGACATTACCATTGTTTAAGTGTGGTTATGAGAGACACTTCATGCCTTTTGTGTAACACTAGAGTGAATAAAAATCAACAGAAAAATTCCTGTTGTAAGATACAAATTAGAAAGTTTCCCCATTGGTGGAACTTGAAACTCTAGAAGCCAATGCCAATCTATGTTTTTGTTCACATTTTCTTGCATGCACTGAGGCAGTGCTGCTCATTAGCAGCAAAATATCACTGAGTTTAAAGGTACCTGCGCCTGCAGAGAGCAGGGACTCCCGATCATCCTTATAAAATAGTGCAAACTGGAGGTTAAACCAGGGCAACAGTAAAACTTTCGTCGACCCCTTATCTATTTCGGCTGCAGTCGTATTTAAAGCAGATGCACCAACAAATAGCCTTTTCCACTTGGTGGCAAACATAGAACCCCTTCAGCTGAGCTCAAAGGAGCCCTCCAATTTGTGTGACGAAATGTCCCACTCCCAGAATGCGGGAGTGATTAACGATTTGAGTTAATCTGATCTGTCCCGCGATGCGTGGCACTTGGCAGGGCTGAATTATCCTTTTTGTGTGGATCTACTGCATGCCAAGAGCGGTCTGTCATAAAATGTCAGGGCTTGTAATGGTGCCCCCATGACCTAGGGATGCCAAGCCATGCACACCCAATCAATTAATACAGGAGATTCACTACATTAAAAGTAAAAATATGGCTTTAATGTACCTTTCTCCCACATGATATTGTCCCCACTTTAATACAAGTGAATGGAGAAGAAAATTCTCCCGATCATTTTTTAAAATTCTCCCTCTTTCTCCACTCCACATGTTGGCAGCTATGCATAGGGAACTTAGAAGCTATTGCAATGATGACTTTAAGATCTGCACTGTCTCACTTGGCAAATCTCAGGCCTCGCATAATGTGAATTGCAAACTCGGTCTTGGTTTTAACTTTGAAACTCTGGCCACCCGTGCAATGGGAGCTGCTTTACTACTGCCTCTTTCAGAGACGATTTAAGGAGTGGGCAAAGTGGGCAATCGCCCAGGTCCCCCATTTTCCAAGGGGCCCCCTGGGAACATGAATGCTTGCTCTGTCGAACTTCTGTCCATTTCTCTATCTCAGCTGTTAACATATAATTCAACAACATTGTTTGGCATCATGTGGCTTCAATCAGGAGAAAATGGATAATACAATTCAAAGTTGCTCCGAACAGGGGCCCCCAAACAAATTCTAGCTCTGGGCCCTCAAAATCTTTTAGATGACTCTGGCCTCATCCCCTTACTTCCCTATCAACCCTGTGTAGGGGGTGTGCAGAAGACTAGGTGTAGCAGGAAGTACACAGTCGCCAGAGTCATATTCAATAACAGAAAGTATGCTGACTCACCCTGCAGACAGCCTCCAGGCCTCATGGCTGCAGAGCCACATCCTGACCCACTCACAGCTAGAGCCACGCCTAAAAGTAAAAGAGAGCGAGTGAAACATGAACCTACAGACCACTTGAGGTTGTATTCATGGGTGCTATAGTGAAGAGGCCATGCAGAGGTGTAGCTTAGTCTGGAGCAGCAGGTGCAGTGGCACCGGAGCACTGAAGCCCAAATGGCCCTCAGAACCCTAAATATTACTGTATTTTGCAATTGAAACATCAGCCAATGGGCTCATTTCCTTCCTTGCACTAGGTCCCATGGTACATTGACTAGAGTACTGGGGCCAGGGGCATCTGATGCAAAACATTGGCTTTGTCGTGCACTGTAGGGAAGCAGCTATGAACAACTGACGCATGCGCATGTCCACCGTCTTTAAATCTATAGTGTGCCAAGCATATTGCTCAATGCCGCCACATTTGAGGTCCCAACAGTGCATATGTCGAGGCATTTGAGGACATCCCTGTGCATGGGAAAACGACACTGGGCATGGTGTGGCTATACCTGCACAATACGAGGCACATTAAGCATTTTCATTCAATACCTCCACGAGGGGGCTGCTCTGACCTTGGGCCCAAATTTACTAAGATATTGTGCTGGGTTTGCTTTACTTGTGCAATGCAAACGCGGCACTAAGTGTTGTTGTGGTGGTGTTTACTTTCCAATGGAAATCAGGCAGGCTCAATGGCAGGGAAGTGTTTTTTAATTTCCCCATAGTTTTCAAACTTTGCTTGTGATGCATTGTACAGCTTTGCACAGTACACATACAAAGTGAGAAAAGTATTAAAGCAGAGTTTGTGAGCTTGAAGGCTCCAGTTCCAGTACAAAACTTATACTTTACAGAATACAAACACCATTCTACTATTGTGCAAGGGTATGTGCGCTGGCACATGGCAGTATAAAGTGTGCCTCGGTGCAGTAGTTCCCAAGATGGATGAAGTGGAAATGTTCTGACAATGGCTTTGTGTGGGTTTGTTGCACTAATCATTTTTAGCCAATAATCAGCATTTTTGTAGATTTTCTGTTCATATGGAGGCTGCACTGGACAGTGAAGACATTCCTTGCCCTGGGGGACTGCACAACGGATATTCAGAGTTGAACCTGGTCGCATTGAGTTACTCTGCGCATTAGAAGATATAACTGCCCTGGGCATTTTTTAGTCTATAACTACATATGAAGAGGGAAGGGGAGGCTGTTCTAAATATACGAGTCCATACATTGGAAGTGGACGCTGACTGGGCATTTGGAGCTAAGTCTCAACACATGGAGATTTGACTGGGTACTGAAGCTGACCCTATTCAGGGGAAGGATAGCTAGGATTTTGAGGCTTAACATCAGCATTCTAACACTACACTACCCGGGCATTTGAGGGTAACTTGCACACATGAGTGGGTACTGAGGATAAAACTGCAGTAGCGGCTGGTGTCAAGGGCTTTGTGGCATGGCAAGGGGGGGGAGGTAAGGAAAGGAAAGGGAGAAGGCTAACGACAACAAAATACAAAAAAAAAATAACGTGCCTTCCCGTCCTGCCGCACCTCCGAATTGTTGAGTACTGGGGGACTATTAGTCACAGAAAAAAAATTGTGTTTCATTCCATAACTACCTGCTCTAAATCAGCCCATTTTAAAGGACACAGCTAGGCTGGCTGGATAAGGTGCTGAATATGCATAGTTAATATGGCATACTTTATTTGAGTTCCAATACCTTTATTACCTCCTGGAGTAAGCTTTGACAGCTCGAATTGCCTCCTTTGGAAAGACAAGTTTCTCAAAGCAATCCACCTTATCTAAATGAAATGAAATAGTCATTTCTGAAACAGCGATCATAAACCACATATTCTCCACAGATGTTGCCACTTAATCATCTATTTCCCCCTGACAAAAGTCAAGCTCTCACAATATGCTGCTTTTTTTCTTTTACATATAAATAGTATGGGACCTTTGAGATAAAGGTAGCAAAGAGATTCCAGAAGATACTGAGCCATTTTGAAACTGCTCAACGTTTTTGAGCAGAGGCACCAAAGACGAGGCAAGCCAGCAAAAGGAGGTCAGGCTAGTGGCTATGATCTCTAGATCTTTGGTCAGGACATGTGCAGAAAAGGGCCTCACCAGGAATTCAATAGAAGTGTCAGGATGACTAACAGAATACACAGAGCAGGCAGAAATTCAGTAGACACATTGAGGATGGTTCAATATCACAACCCTATGTGAACGATGACATGTATTTCAAAACAAAGGCTTTTTTTACACTTTTACAATGGGAAATAAAGTGATAGGTAAATGCACACTTCAGCAGAAGGCTCAACAGACTTGGCAGCACATACTGGATCAAAGACATCTTTACCGCTTCTCTAGCCCCTTAGGTTTGTTTACTGATTCTACCCACTTTCATCCACCTCTCCCCTCCATGCTCTACTTTCAAACTCAACTCTTACCCAACCTATTAACTACTCTTGCTGATTCAGCCTCTTCTTATTTACTCTTCCTCCCTGCATTACCACCTGTCCGCCTCTCATCTCTCCCCAAACATCTTACCTCCTCACTCAGATACTTCCACTTTCATATCCATTTTCTCCTCAATGTTCTACTCCTTTCCTCTCATTTTTACTCCCAGCCTCTCACCTTCTCTTGCTAGTTCTACTCATCTTGCTCAACTTTTTCGTTGGTTCTGTCACATTTGCATACACCTCTCAATTTCCATTCACCTAACGCCGCTTCTTTTTTCTCACTGATTCTGCCTCCTTATACCCATCACTATCCCCCATGCTCGACTATTCTTCTCATCTCTCCCCAGTCTCTAACCTTAACTTGCATGTTTTTCCCCTCTTACGCCCATCTCTCCTATCTTCATCCCTTCTCTTTTTGATTCTCTCCCTCATATATATCCACTTCTCTCCTCCATGCTCTACACTTTACCTCATCCCTCCCTCTTAGTTTTCTCACTGATTTTGTTGTTCTACATTGTTAGAAATGGGGTTTCTGGTTGGCTAGGGTGTGCACCAATGCCAGGCAGAACCCAGCACTCTTGTCAGGACAAGGGAGTTACACACCTAAGATAACCCCTTCTCATCCCCTTGGTAGCTTGGCAGAGCAGTCAGGCTTATCCCAGAGAAAATGTGTAAAGCATTTGCGCAACACACTCACCAGTGACACACTAGGCTCACCACAAAAAGAGACTCCACACAAGGTTTCATGAAAATATCCTTTGTATTGTTCATAAAAACACAGACTACAATCAGATAAATCACTTTGCCACTAGGTAATTGTCATGACATCACAATTAGTTCATAAAGTTCAAAATACTTATAGGCTGCACACGTCATAAATCAATTTGCCATAGGGTAATTGTCAGAAACACAACAATTGGTGCCCTAGGGCACATACTTATGAGCTGCCCCTGTTATCTACCATTGGCAGGCATAACATCAGTTAGCGCCCTGAAGAGTCCACAGACTCTTTGTCTCACACGAAAAACCCATCTGACGAGTGTGAAGAAGCAGCTGCACTCCTACTATATTGAAGGCAATCAGTCCCTTTTTGCGACCAGTTCTTAGGAAGGGGACCCTGTCACGGGCTTACCCCACAAAGACCACAAAAGTCGGGAATGTCTCCGAAGGTATGTGCTTAATGAAGCAGCTGCAAGGGTTCTCCGAGGCTTATTTTATTTTATTTAGTGTTTTATATAGTGCAACATGACCCGTTAGGGTGTCATTGCGCTTATCAGTGAAATAGTGGTCCCAATTGCGACAGTCGCAAGCATCATCACATCATAACAAACTCACAAGTGTAAACATTACAATCAGTGGTCAGGAAAAGATGTGTGCTCACAAGAATATCTGAACCTGAAAGAATACATTGTATTACAATTTTTTTACAATCGACTGAACACCAAAAACAAAGAACTCAAATTTACTGTTTAGCTGAGTGTCCGCCTCCGTATGTTAACGTGGTAGGGGACTCTGAAAGAGGTTGTAAAGATCCCAGTGAGCTTAATTTAGGAAGTTTTGAGGAACTAGAAGATTATATATCTGTAGGGAATGGTTGATGATCAATAATCAAACGATTAGGTGATTGCTCTGTGGGGAGTTAGGGAATGAATTTAGCCATGAGGAAGATCTTAGCTTCCTTCTTGAATCTTGACGAGGATGGTATTCTTCTAATATTTGGCAGAAGCGAATTCCAGATTATAGGTGCTGCACCTGAGAAAGCCCTGTTGTCTGTTTTCTTCTTCTGGAAGAACGGTGGTTTTCGGCACAAAATCTTTGGTGCTCCGGGAGTACCTGCTTACTCTGGATATCACAATTTTCTGGGCTAGATATGAAGGTGTTTTAGAGTGCAACACCTTGTGTGTGATACAAGCCAGTTTTAGTTGTATTCTGGCTTTATATGGTAGCCAGTTCAGAGCCTTTAAGAGCAGAGAGATGTGATGACATTTTCTAGAGCCTGTTATGAGTTTTGTGGCTGTGTTAAGACTGGCTTTTAGCAGAGCTTTTGAGATCTTGGGCATGCCAGATAGAGTTATAAATCAGTATTCGATCCTCGAGATGACCAAAGCCTGAACTGCCATTTTGAGGTTTGACGTTTCCAGGAATGGTTTCGGTTTTCTAAGACAACTGAGGTGAAACCAGGTGCTTTTAGCCAACGAGTTGATGTGGGTTTGCATGTTCAGGTTCTTGTCCAGCGTGATTCTTGGTGATTTGGTTGAGTCCAAAGACTCTTAGGGGAGGGCTGATTAATTGCCGGTCAGTTACGAAGCACGCCACAGAGGTCTCAGATTTGATTGAGGATATGAGACTCGATGTACTACTTCTAACAGAAACATGGCTGAATGTAGAGTCCACTGCTGTACTGGGATTTGTCTGCCCTAGTGGCTATAAAATTCTGCATAAGCCTAGGGCCTCTGGCAGGGGGGGGGAGTGGGAGTAATCTTCAGAGAGGAGTTGGATTTTAGACTCCTGCAGATTAATGAAGTGGAGGGTATTGAAGTGATGGGGTTCTCACTATACTTTGTAAGCGGGAACCTACTTACTGGATTGCTATGCTACAGGCCCCCGGGGGGGCGCAACAGATTACCAGAACTTCTTTGATATTATTACCAATCTTACGCTGGCCCACTCCAGAATGATTATTCTTGGAGATTTCAACCTCTGGGAAGATGGGAAGGTTAATAGCCATCTGCGAGATTTAAGACACACTTGTACAAATTTGGATCTTATTCAGATGGTGGAAAGTTCGACACATAAAGGGGGGCATGTCCTTAATTTGTTATTCTCTAATCAGGCCACTACAAGGGTACTTAATATAATGCCTCAGAGCTGGTCAGATCACTATTTAGTCCTGTTCAGCATCAGGATGGAGCATTCGGGGGACAGTGTAGGAAAGCAAAGGTCTTATAGGATAGGTAGGGAATGGGCAAAACTGGGTCAGACTACAACCCCAGCTTTTGTTCCAGAGGCCACATACTTTGATCCTACGCTAACTGTAGATGAGAATTACAGAGTTTATACTAACCATATATCTGCTATCTTAGACCAGGCAATCCCCATGAAGAGGATAAAAAATAGGAGGAAGGTCACGCCGCCTTGGTTTAATGAGGAGCTGAAACAGCTCCGCCTGCTCCGCAAGAAGGCGGAAAGGAAATGGAGAAAGGGATAAGGGGAGGAAGAAAAAATTCAACTAAGACAGAGACAGCTGCACTATAAAGAAAGCATTTTTAAGGCCAAGGCAGATTTCTATGCCAGTTCAATTGCCCATGCATCAAATGGGACAAAGGCGCTCTTTGAAATTACTAAGGCACTGTCTGCCCCTAAATGTATGGACAATAAAGTGTCAGCATCTCAAAAACTCTGCGATGTAATCGCCACACAGTTTCAGGATACGATCGCTAAGATCGTGGATAGCCTTACTGTTAACACCAAGGCCGAACAACTTAAACCTGGACTGCTGGGAGCTGAAGATCAACAACAACTGGTATCTCTGAGTAACTTTCAAACCCTTACTAAAGGCGCATTTGACAGTCTGGTGGAAAGTGTCTCCTCAGGCTCCCCGAATGATCCTTTGCCCTCCAGAATTTGGAAGTCATCTGGCCGAGACACTCTTCGTTGGTTGAGGCAGATATGTAATCAGTCCCTGGAGGAAGGAGTGGTCCCAGAGGAATGGAAACTGGCGGTGGTGACTCCATTGATTAAAAAGCCTTCCCTGGATCGGTCAGTACCGGCTCATTTTAGGCCTATTTCCCTCCTACCCTACCCAGGGAAAATCTTAGAAAAAGCAGTTAGTAGGGAATTGTCGCGTTTTTTGGAGGTGAACTATTTGCTTGACAAGGATCAGTTTGGTTTCCGCCCTGGTCATGGGACGGAGACGGCCCTGGTCACAATGCTGGATAACCTACGGATGCGTGCCGACAACGGGACTGCGACTGTGCTAGTGCTTCTCGATATGTCGGCCGCATTCGACACGGTGAACCATCTCATCCTACTGGAGAGACTACAGAAGCTAGGAGTGAAGGGGCGGGCACTGCAATGGTTACAATCTTACCTAGCAGGAATACACCAGGTGGTAACACTAGCTCCTTTCACTGCTAATAAATCGCCAGTCATCCATGGGGTGCCGCAGGGCTCCGCGATCAGTCCCATTTTATTTAATATTTATCGGCAGCCCCTGCTCCCCATTATAAAGTATGCCGGAGTCTGCTTAGTCAACTATGCGGACGACACACAACTGGCATTCTGTCTGGAAGGTGATAACGCAGTATCTCTAGACCTGTTCCATGAATGCATGCGGAAGACAGCCGACTGGCTTAGAAGGAATTCCCTACAATTTAACGCTGGAAAGACCGAGGTGCTGTACTGTTCCTCTGGTAGGCTACCTAGACAATTTCCCTCCGAATTCAGGCTTACCCCAGAGGAGGAACCAATGACCCCGGCAAGTAAGGTACGTAATCTGGGGTGCTGACTGACAGTGATCTCCAGATGGCATCACAGGCAAATAAGTCCGCCAGTGTCTGTTTTGCTTTCATTCCTATGTTGCTTAAAATACTCCCCTTTCTACCTAAAGAGGCGCGATCAGTGGTTGTAAGTAGTATAGTAGGCAGCAGGCTGGACTACTGTAATTCCTTGTATCTGGGGGCCCCAGTATACATTTTGCAGGGCTCCAAAGAATCCAGTCTGCAGCTGCTAAACTAGCCCTTGGCTGGCAACGCTGCTCCTCGACTACACTGGCTCTGAGAGAGCTGCACTGGTTGCCAGTGATGGAGCGTGTTCGTTTCAAATCCCTATGCTTGGTCTTTAAAGCGATACATGAACTAGGCCCTGTTCCTATGCAGGAAAGGTTCTCTTGGTATCAACCTACAAGGCAGCTCCGTTCCTCTAGTGCCGGGCTACTTACTGTGCCTACATTCTAACCGTCCAGGCTAGCAGGAAGGGCATTCAGTGTGGCCGGCGCCCGACTGTGGAATGGACTTCCCCAGAGCCTTAGACAGATCAGCGCCTTGCTAGAGTTTTGCAGGAACCTGAAAACCTGGCTCTATCCTAAGGCTTAGTCCAAGCCCTTTCTCTCTGCTCCTCCAGTTACGACCTGTTCCATCGTGGTTCGGTTTTTAGTCTGAAGCGCCAGGATACCCGTGGGGTGACAGTGTGCGCTATATAAGTTCAAAAATCAATCAAATCAATCAATCAGTCCACCAAGATCAGGGTGCAGTTAATGATTTGTTTGAGCCCACTAAGATTGGGTTGCAATTAATCGGAGTGTAATTGCGTAATGGAGAGATCGAAGAGGTGAATGCAAGCGTTATCTCCCCCTTTTTTATTCGTCTGTCTACGATGCTGTAATTCAGGGGAACTAATAGATCCAAGCATTGCGATGATGTTTTGGTAAGAGAAGATTCCGTCAGGATCGCCACATCTACTTCTTGGCTTAAAATGAGTTTGGATGTCGGAGACATGCTTCACTACTGATCGGCAGTTGAGTAGAAGGCCTAGGAGCGCTTTCAAGCAGTTTCCAGGATTTGAGTCATAATTAAAGGTGGTTAGCGAAACTCTCTTCAGGTAATTGATGTTTAACTTTCTATTTTTGGGTATGGAATTTCTATTTACTTTGATTTTGACCATTCCAATTTTGTTTTCCCCTCCCTGGTAGGGGAGACTAGAGGACTCAGTGTTGACTGGCAGGATAGTAGTAAGGCTAAAGTTTCTTCTGCCGATAAATACATATGTTGTTGGCAAGGGAGATATTGCCTATTTTACAGTGAACCGGCTGGACAATTTGGGTTGCTTTGTAGATTGAGTACTGATTTTTTGAATGAGCTTCAATTTTGATAGAGAGTCTTCTGTGAGGTGTAAAATGCTCTGCATTTTGAGAATAGCCTTTTGAATGCTCTGAGGTAAGTTGTCGGGTTGGAATTTCAGTGCTGCTAGCTCTGTTTGTGTTGCCAGCAATGGATGAGAGTAGTCCAGGATCCTGAGCTTATTTTGCGAGAAAGCTCGACTCCCTTGTGAGTAGGGCTAGCTTTAAACCTACCAGTAGTTATTTCTCTTTGTGGAGGAGAGACCGCAGGACCATCTCTATTCGGGGGTGGCCAAGGGGCTTTTGATGGAGTTCAGCGATGCACACGTGGGGACCTGGATACCTGATGCTGAGGAGGTAGTATGCGGAAATTGTACGGTTGAAGAGGTTAGCGGCGCTGGTTTGCTGTAATGTTTAGAAGATGGGCTGATCAGTACCCTATCATCTTTTTGGTGGTTGCTACCCTGTGTCACGTGTCGGATGAGCATCATGATTGAGGGTATAGGTATGGACCTATCTTTGAGCATTGGTGTTTTGCTAACATTTGGTTAATTGTCCTCTGAGTGTGGGTCGTTACTATCCTGTGACTCTAACCTTGTTTCTGTGAACTTAGCTTGTTGGGGTTCTTGTGCTGTCTTAGGGTCTGTTCTAGAGGGAAGACTGCTCAGAGGTGTATTAGTTTGAGTGCAAGGGTGCTGAGTATGACTTTCAGGAGTATTGTTAAGTACCAGTTCTTTCAGGGTCGGAAAGTAGTCATCGAATTTCTTTAGATTCTTGTTATCCGCATGAATACGTACAATGCAATTTTAATAGATTGCTACATTTAGATCTGCTCCTAGGCCTTATGAGGGAGCGATCCTGTTACAGTTGCGGGAAGAATAGGCAATACACTGATCTTCGTTTTAGTGGGGTTTATTTTTGAATACAAGGAGTCTGAACTTTTCTTCTTGACGAGAGCCTTTTTCCTAGGCGAGCGACTTCTTGCAGTCTTCCTCCTCCCAGATTCAGATGACGCTGTCTTATGGTCTCTGTCTACTCTACTCCTCGTGACCGCCTCGTCCGTCTCCGTCTTGCCGCTCAGGTGGGGTATATAGGAGAAAAGATAGCACGTATCAGTTTCTTGTTCGGTGCCTTAACCGTGTTCAAAGGGGAAGGGAGTGAGGACCAACCACAAGTGTCAACCAATTACCCTAAAGCCGACGTGAAGGGGAGAATGTGCTCAGGGAAAAGGTACACCTAGAACAGAAGGGGGTTCACTCGGTGTAGATCGGTCCTAGTAGTTTAACGTTTTACCCAGCCCCTGAGTTTGTCCCGTACCTGGCTGAGCCATACACCTCCCGCGGGTGTATGGCTGGGCGGCTCGTGGGGTCGGTGGCCTCCTGGCGTCTCGTCTTCTTCGTCCGGTTCTCCGACTCCAGCTCTCGTCGCGTCCCAAGTCTCAAAACTCCGCTCTGCTCCGTCTCTCACTCCGTCTTCGCTCTCCGCTCTCGCCTCCTTCCTCCTGGTGAACAAGCACACCTCTGATTCGTCTTCTCCGGCATAAAACGATTCCGTCTCTTGCCGTGGCTCCTCCCACTGGCTGTTCCATTTGTCCTTAAAGGGCCAGTGTTCCGCATAAATGTCAATGTCCGTGTCGGGTTTCTGCAGAGGGTATAATGGGTGAGAGGTGGAGATGGTATTATGTCCCTTCTTGACTGGAGAATCGTGGGGTACCCCTAGGCTGTTACATACCTCCCCCTCCGGACACTCACGATCGGTGAGTGGGTGACGTGACAGAAAGTCGGCTCCCACATTTTCACAACCCCTCCGGTGGTGTACAGAAAAAGTATAAGGCTGAAGCGACAAAAACCATCGCAGAACCCTGTCGTTTTTAGATTTATTTCGGGACATCCAGAGCAGAGGAGCATGATCAGTGTAGAGATTAAACCGTCGCCCCTCGAGGTAGTATGCCAGTTTTTCAACGGCCCACTTGATTGCGAGGCACTCCTTTTCTATTGTCGCATACTTCAACTCCCTGGGAAAAAGCTTCCTGCTCACGTATAGAATCGGGTGGTCTAGCCCATCGGACCCTATCTGGGAAAGAACTGCTCCAATCCCGTAGTCCGATGCATCCGTGTGCAACGAGAAAGGGCGAGAAAAATCAGGGGATGACAACACGGGGGTTGAAGTAATGATGGTTTTCAGAGTGTGAAAGGCCTCCTGCATCAAGTCATTAGGAAGTACCGGCGAAGAGGCCTTGCCCTTGTCCTTCAGTGCATCAGTAAGAGGGGCTGCAATATCGGCAAATTGCGGAATAAATCTTCTATAGTAGCCCACTAGCCCTAAAAAAGATCTCATCTCTCTCCTAGTTGCTGGGAACGGGGTGTCAGCAATGGCCCTTACTTTCTCAATCTGCGGCTCTATCAGTCCATGCCCCAATACATAGCCAAGGTATTTGACCTTTCGAAAGGCCAATTTACATTTTTTAGCATTCACCGTGAGGCCGGCCTTCCTCAGAGTGTTCAGTACCGTGGACAGATGTCGCAGATGAGATTGCCAATCCGGGCTATATATAACAATATCGTCCAGATAGGCCGATGTAAAGTCTGTCAGTCCTGCCAATACTTTGTTCATTAAGCGCTGAAATGTAGCTGGCGCCCCATGTAGGCCAAATGGCAAGACAGTAAATTCGAAATGGCCCTCCTCAGTTGAGAATGCTGTCTTTTTGATATCTTCCTGACGTAAGGGGACCTGCCAATACCCTTTAGTTAAATCAAGGGTTGAAATATATTTGGCATTTCCCAATTTTTCAATTAATTCATCGACCCTCGGAATGGGGTACGCATCGAAGAGCGAGATGTCATTTAGTGCCCGAAAGTCCATACAAAACCTTCTACTGCCATCAGGTTTCGGTACCATAACAATGGGGCTGGACCAGTCGCTCTTCGATGGCTGTATCACTCCTAAGCGAAGCATTTCCTCCACTTCCTGTTTTATAGCCGCCCTTCTGGCTTCTGGGACCCTGTAGGGCTTAATCCTAACCTTCTTGCCAGGAGGAGTGTCAATGCAATGTTCCGCCATAGAGGTCCTCCCCGGGCGGCTAGAGAACACATCTTGAAATGTACACAGAGTCATTCTCAGTTCCGACTGTTGTCGGTCTTGCAATTCCTCATTATGCACTAGGAGGTCAATGGTAGAGCTATCAGATCCAGCTCCATCAGCCACGTGAATTTTGGCAGGAGGCGGCCCCAGCCATTTTTTTAAAAGATTAATGTGATAGGACTGTAGTTTGCTCGGAGCCACTTGTAGTCTATAACTAGTGCCCCCAATGACCTCCACAACCTTATAGGGGCCCATCCACTCGGCCTTGAATTTGTGTGAGGAAGATGGCAAAAGAACCAACGCCCAATCCCCCACTTGAAGTTGCCTCCACTTCTTGCCCCTGTCATAAGCACGTTTCTGGCTGGTTTGGCTAACCAAAAGGTGGCCCATCGCCAGCTCCCTCACCTTACCTAGATTGGATTTCAGAGCCGTTGCGTAATCCAGTGTCGCTGTAACCTCTTCATTTTGTTCGTTGACCCAAGCATCCCTGGTCATTTCCAGTAAGGAGCGGGGTTGGCGGCCGTACAGTAACTCAAAAGCCGATACGCCCAAGCTACTCTGTTTTTGAATCCTTATTGCATATAACGCAAGCGGAAGCATCTTGTCCCAATCAGAGCCACTAACTTCCATCATTTTGCGGAGAGTAGACTTAATAGTACGGTTGTAACGTTCCACCAGTCCATCCGTCTGAGGGTGGTAGACCGAGGTACGAATCTGGTGGATGTGCAACGTACTACAAATTTCTCTCATCAACTTTGAAACGAATGGTGTGCCCTGGTCGGTCAGAATTTCCTTAGGGAAACCGACTCTGCTAAACAATTCGATCATTTTGTCCCCTACCTGTTTAGAGTTGGCAACCGACAAGGGAAAAGCTTCTGGAAACCGCGTGGCATAGTCAACCACGACCAGGATGTGTTGAAACCCCTTTTTTGTTCTCGGCAAAGGACCAATCAGGTCCATGCCGACCCTCTCGAAAGGCTTTCCTATAACCGGCAAGGGTTGCAATGGCACAGCGGGGGGTCTAACCATATTCATCCGCTGGCAAATATCACATTGTCGGCAGAATGACTCGGCGTCTCTATAAATTCCGGGCCAGAAAAACTGTCGTAGGATGTTCTGGGTTGTCTTTTCAGCGCCTGAGTGGCCGGCAACAAGGTGACTGTGCGCAAAAAAAAGGACCTGGTCTCGGAATGCGACCGGTACTAAAAGTTGGGCAGGGTCACCTTCACACCCTATCCTATATAACAGGTCATCCTTAATGATGAAGCCAGGAAATTTTTTTGACCCCACCTCCCTCTGGTGTGCCTGTTCCCATGCATTCATGAGCGTTGGGTCACTAATCTGGGCGAATTTGAAGCTCTTATCCATCACCCACGGGTCATGAGGAAGAACCGCATGTACCGTCCCGGTATGTACTCCAGTGGATCCAAACCCTCTAGACCCCCGGTCGGTGTCGTCCAACCTTTCTACTTCCTTCAATTCCGTACAGGCTATTCTCTCACAAATTAGTTGGGCAATTCGATCCCCTCGTGTGACCTTAAATGAGTCAGGCCCAAAGTTAAAGAGGAGTACGGCTACGTTACCCCTGAAATCTTCATCTATAACCCCTGCCCCTACGTCAATAAAATATTTTGCTGCTAAGCCTGACCGGGGGCTATCCTGCCGTAGGACCCTGTGGGGACGGCAATTTGTAAGTCTGTTTTTATCACTGCTTTCTCTTTACTTGGTATCACATAATCATAGGCGCTACAAAGATCATACCCTGCTGCCTTAGCTGAACCCTTTTTGGGAGGACTCGCATTCTGAGTTAGTTTCACAAAACTAAGGGAGTGTACTTTGGGCTGGACCACCTGGCCTACTTCTATTTCTCTGTCCTGACCGTGTTTTGCCAATTTGTCTTTGAACATGTTTAGGAAGCCAGGGTTGTCCGTCCCTATTATTAGGTCTTCCGGTAAACTGTCCATCACGCCTACTCTTACTTCGGGTGAGGTCCCTGCTGATGAGACAATGACAATGTCAGCGATTGGGTATGGTCTGATATCACCATGAACGCATTTAATGTTAACCACCCCTTTTGTAATGTATTGCTTTGGACTTACATATGAGGACTTGATCACAGATTGGCGACATCCCGAGTCTAGTAATGCCAACAGATGGAACCCATTGGCAGTAACACTTACTCTAAATGATCCGCCCAGTTCAGCTGAAAACAGTACTGCCTTGGGGAGGTAGCCGACCTCCATCGGTTCTTCTTCGTGTCGTTTCTTTGGGCACATCCTTGCAATGTGACCCCATTGGCCACACTCAAAACATTGTGGTCCGGAAGTGATATTGTTGTCAGTTCTCCATGTCCGGGGGCGTGGTGCCTCTCTGCCTCGTGGAACAATTTTTTCCGTTCTTCCTATTATTTTTTTTTCTCGTTCCTGTTCGAATGGAAAACCTTTTGGTTGAGCCCTCGAAAAAGACGAAGCCATTTCGACTGCTTGGGCGGTTGTCAAACTATGATGTTGCCGTAGCCACTTTTGGGTGGCATAGGGGAGGGCCTCTAAGAATTGTTCTAAATAAATGCGGTCGAGTATTTCTTCCTTGCTGCTTGTAGCGGGGGTTAGCCATTTGTCCGCGGCCATTTTAAGACGGACAAACAATGTCTTGGGATTTTCCCCTACCGATCCCCTTTCTTTTCTAAATTTTATCCTGTATGCTTCTGGGTCCAGTCCCAAATGATCAAGAATTATTCCTTTTATTTCCGCATATGTAGTGTTACCTGTAGGATTAGCCACTTGATAAGCGGCTTGTGCTTCTCCTCCTAACAGGGGTGCCAAAAAAAACGGCCATTTGGCCACTGGCCAACCACAGGCTCGGGCGGCCCGTTCAAAATTTAACAGAAATGCATCCGGGTCTTCTCCGGTTCGGTATTTTTGTAAGGAAACAGCGGGCGTTCCATGTGTTACTGTTCTCTCCGTGGTTCCACCTCTAGCTACGGGATCAGTCCATGGTTGTTCCGTTCTCTCTTCCAGGGTTTTTTTGATGGCTTCTCTATCTGCTTGTGCAGAATTCAAGTGTTGTTCTAACACCCACTCAAGCCGTTCTTGACCTTTTACTAACTGGTTTACTATCGTTTCCATCTTTGTTCCACAGATGGTGCCTATGCCCGCATTCTCCACCACTGTTACAGTTGCGGGAAGAATAGGCAATACACTGATCTTCGTTTTAGTGGGGTTTATTTTTGAATACAAGGAGTCTGAACTTTTCTTCTTGACGAGAGCCTTTTTCCTAGGCGAGCGACTTCTTGCAGTCTTCCTCCTCCCAGATTCAGATGACGCTGTCTTATGGTCTCTGTCTACTCTACTCCTCGTGACCGCCTCGTCCGTCTCCGTCTTGCCGCTCAGGTGGGGTATATAGGAGAAAAGATAGCACGTATCAGTTTCTTGTTCGGTGCCTTAACCGTGTTCAAAGGGGAAGGGAGTGAGGACCAACCACAAGTGTCAACCAATTACCCTAAAGCCGACGTGAAGGGGAGAATGTGCTCAGGGAAAAGGTACACCTAGAACAGAAGGGGGTTCACTCGGTGTAGATCGGTCCTAGTAGTTTAACGTTTTACCCAGCCCCTGAGTTTGTCCCGTACCTGGCTGAGCCATACACCTCCCGCGGGTGTATGGCTGGGCGGCTCGTGGGGTCGGTGGCCTCCTGGCGTCTCGTCTTCTTCGTCCGGTTCTCCGACTCCAGCTCTCGTCGCGTCCCAAGTCTCAAAACTCCGCTCTGCTCCGTCTCTCACTCCGTCTTCGCTCTCCGCTCTCGCCTCCTTCCTCCTGGTGAACAAGCACACCTCTGATTCGTCTTCTCCGGCATAAAACGATTCCGTCTCTTGCCGTGGCTCCTCCCACTGGCTGTTCCATTTGTCCTTAAAGGGCCAGTGTTCCGCATAAATGTCAATGTCCGTGTCGGGTTTCTGCAGAGGGTATAATGGGTGAGAGGTGGAGATGGTATTATGTCCCTTCTTGACTGGAGAATCGTGGGGTACCCCTAGGCTGTTACAGATCCTTAACTTGGTGCCTTACGGAATATTTCTAGTTTCTTGTGTGTTCAATAATTTTGTTATGGTTGCATGCCATATTGCTATTTTTCTAGTGAAGAAAATTAGGTAATTTACAATGGTGCCCCTGTTTTAAATTAAAGGACGGGTCAGAAATCAGTGTCTCTGAGTACTTTCTCATAAGATTGCGTTTAAAGGTTTTAGTTGCAGTCCTGGAGAGGTTGGGGAGTTATATTATAGTGTAGGAGTTTCTGCCTGCTGTTTTAAAACATGATCCTGCCATATTAGGGAATGCTCTTTCGACTATTTTGTATGAACTTCTTTCCACTTCCCTTTCCAGTCCTTGTTGTGGTCTACAGGAAAAAGATAGAAGAAATGAATAGGCTTTCTAAAAAATTGCTACGGTTAATACAGCAGTCTCTGATAAATTCTGGTCACTGTATTGCAGTTGTTTCAATATGGCTGCCTCTTTGCACACAGCAACCACCCTAGACTGGCAGTCCTCTTTTCCTTTCCAACCTAGACAGGTAGTCTTCTTTTCCTTTTTATTTGCGCAGAGTGGTCCTGTTTCCCTTGCGAGTGCCTGAGGGCTAACTCAGAGTTCAGAGAGGAGTGTTCTGCTTAATTCAGATACTCTGTCCATCACCACCCCCTTTATGAATCGTTTTAACTCAGAGTTCAGGCATTTTGGTCCTGGGCACATCAGAAAAATGATGAAAATGGCAAGGAAAAAGGGGGGTAGTGCTACAATGACAGATCGGTAACAGTACTCCTTTGGCTCCAATGGCAGTTCCTGCAGATTTAGGGCAGCAGCGCACTGTGATTTTATCTCAGTAATGGCATGTGCTCCTATGACTAAAACTGGAAGGAGAGGGACCTGAACGTCCCTTGCGAAATGCGGCACAGACTATGTGCTCAGCCTCATTACTGTTCGTCTCGGGGAAGGTGGGGGTGCCGTAAATGGCAGAGAGCATCTCTTTCCCGCTCTAGATGATGGGGGCTGTACTCCGCAGTCTCAGTTGGAGCTCCGCTCCCTGACTGCTGCTACGGTAGTGACCAGGCCCAGCCAGCCTTTATGGGACTCGTGGGGTTTGGAGCCCCTGCATAGTCAGCGGGCCTCCCCAGAGAGAGCTTTGGGCCCGATTGACCTCGGAGGAGAGCCCTGCTTGAACCGCGGTCACATCAGCGGTGCACTATGCAATTTCCCTCTCAGGTGGAATGTGGTTGTTGGGAGGGCTCAAAACGGCCCGCTCACTGGACTTGGAGTATGCTCTGGTAAATCGCCGGGTCTCTGTGGGTTACTCCGGCTCTTCCAAGTTTAGTAGTTACTCGCAGCAGGGGAGGATGACCTGTAGGGGCAGCTGGTCTTCCAACTTAGCTGTGATACTCCGATGAGAGAAAGTCACCGACCTTGCATGTGAGTAGAGCCGGGGACTCTTACTTAAATGATATTCTAAACCGGAGTGGTTGATGGCGGGGGTAACACAAGGATAACTACTGACGGGTAATCCTAAAACCAGGAGCTTCCTTGAGGCTCTCCTGTTCAGCGGCCATCTTGTCTGAGATCAAATTCTCCAATCAGGGTAGGCAACTGGAGAGGCCTCGCTGGGCGCTCCCCTCCTGACAGAGCCTCCTTGCGGGGGCTCGCGAGACTACGGCGCAGCGGGAGCGAGGACTGGCCGCCCAGCTCCAGGGGGACTTGCTGGCCCGAGCCCTCACAGGGCTCCTGATCTCACCTTACTGCCCACAGTAGAACCACAGGGAGGTGGCGGCTGGACTCCCGCAGTCCCCCTTCAGTCCATGGCGTGATCAACAATCGATTCCAGGGACGCCCTCCCTCGTTTCCGAGAAGGGAACTGTGCCGCTCCTTCATTGATGCACGGCAGCATGTCTGTCCTGTGTGTCTGGGGCTCAAAGACCAGGTTCTGGCTCTTTCTGGAATGGGGCGGGCCACACTCAGTTGACACCGGTCAACAAGCAACCTTTTACTGGCCAGGGCTGCGTCGGGAAATGCTGATGCATTTTCTTCTCCCTATGGCTTCTCTGCCCCCAGTAGGCAGACACACTCCATTCACGGCACGCTCCTGTTCTGGCAGGCCCAGCATCTCCTGCTGTACCAACTGGGCACTGGGTCAGGGAGAAGCCCTGAAATTGCAAGCCCTCACGTGAGCACTGCTGAGTTTGTGGCTATACAGTGCTCAGCACGCGTTGCTCATCAATCCACAAGTGAAGGCACGCATCGGGCATGCAAGGAGCGGTCTGGGCCCTATCTCTTACTGGAAAAGGAAGCACCCAACCTACGATGTATAGAGCCCCCAGAGGCAATAAACATCGCTCACCAGCGCTGATGTCAGAACAGGGAGGGTTGCACTACCCAGTCCCTGGAGAACAGCTAGGGGGGCACCACACAGGGAACAAGCAGCATGCCAGCACATCAGGCCCCTTGGAAACAAAGTGGCAGTCCTTCTCCTAGCCACACAGGCCACAGGTCACCACAAGCAAGAGAGTCCAATGGCAGTTCCTCATCGTAGCATCAAATTTGTTCTGGCCAGGTGCCGTCTGTAGAACCAGCAGCATCTGGTTACAAGTCCCACTCAGTGTCTACAATTATGGGGTCACAGCCCGAAAAGTCTTTGTTCTGGGAACACTTCGAACAGTCTAGAGTGAATGCATAGCCCCTTCTCCTGTCCATGCAGGGCACAAGGAGCAGGCCTGGGCGGAGTTAGCGGAGTTGCGCTACGCGGAACTCCACAAAGTGCAAAAGAAACTCTGCCACGCTACGTGGAGCTCTGCAAGCAGCGGAGTGCATTAGAAAAATTATGTTCACTTTAGTTTTCAGCGTCGGGTGTTTGTCCGCACTGTGAAATTATCGCAAACAGCACCATGCACAGCGCAAGCGGGTGCTGCGTCCTCTCTGACGCTCAAGTTGATTTTCTACCCGAGCTCAGCTGTATCAACGGGAACGAACGGTTTCTAAACGCGAGTGGTCGCAAGCAGACGCGTTGAGAAATCCGACTGCCCGCGCTGCGGGCTGATAAATCTCGCCGTGAGTTTGATTTCCCTTGCTTGTGCTTGCCAACTTGATGTTGAAGGCGCAAATGAGGAAAATTCTTTCTGGGTGGTGGATTTTCCTCAATCGCGCCCGCCAACTTGATGAAGACGAGTGCAAGCAAGGAAAAAAACTCTGCTCTAAAAAAAAATCCTGAACTCCACGAGTTCCACGTAATACGGAATGCGGAAAACTCTGCGAGTGGAGCGGAGTTCACCTCGCCTCCGTGTCCTTAATAGAATTGAAACTTACCGTTTACTAAGCTAGGCAAATTTCGATTCTATGTCAGGACCGGAGGCTCCGATTATGCTAGTTCAAAGCTTACTTACTACCACTGGTTTGAAATAAAACCTTTTAAAGGTGGAATCGGAAGACCAATCTGCTGCCCGCATAAGGTCTTCCAACCGAGCTCCTAAAGAGAAAGCCTTCAAGGTCATCGCACCTCTAGCTGAATGTGCACCAAACTGATTTGTATCAATACCCGCCTCCTGCATGACCCATCTCACCCATCTCGCTATCGTGGGGGAAGACATAGCATGATGCGGTTTCCGCAAGGCAATAAGGAGTTGCCGTTCGCCCGGAGGGCGGAATTCAATAGTCATTTCTTCATAGGATTTCAGACAGTTTACCACACAGAGCTTGGGCACATCCGCAAAGGCTGGGTAAGAGATCGTCCTGGAATTTGACTTGGTGCGTCGACATAGTGTAAACGTAACTCCTTCTGGGGGGAAGACTATCGCCGTAATGTCCAAGGCTCAGAAGTCCGAGACCCTAAGATAAGACACTAGGCACAAAAGCATAGCCAATTTTGCCGAAAGCTCTTTCAAAGAAAGGTACTTATTAGGTTGCCAGGACAAAAAAAGGTTCAGGACCACATTGACATCCCAAATAACTGAGTAACGAGGCTCCGGGGGCAAAGACAGACGAATACCTCGAAGGAGCCTATAAACAAACGGGTGTTCACCAATCGGTGCACCGTCCACTGGGCCGCCGATATTGTCGATCTTATCGCATTGATAGATCTGTAAGCCAGATCCTCCGTAGCCAGTTCGGCCAGAAAATTCAACAGGGGAACAACGCCCGCGACCACGGGATCCAAATCCCGTTGAAGACACCAACGATTCCACTTAGTCCATCCAGACCTGTAGCGCTTAGAAGTGCTGTCTGCCCATGCCTTTGCCAAGAGGCCTTGAGCTTGTCCCGAAAAGCCAGAGAGTGACCAGCATCTCCTGAAAGCCTCCATGCCATGAGGCGGAGAGATCCCTGGAGAATGAGGTGGTGATGCTCCCCGTCCGGATTCAGAAGGAGATGAGGAAACAGGGGGAGTAGGATTGGAAAATCCTAGGAAAGTTCCAGAAGAACTGGAAACCAGACTTGAGACTTCCAATAAGGCGTCACCACTACCGCCTCCGCCTTCAATAGGCGGATTCGGACCGCTGTTCGAATCACCATCGCCAATGGGGGAAAGACGTAACCCGTCTCTAGACTCCAGTCTTGGAGAAACGCCTCCGTGGCCACCGCAAGAGGGTCTGGCCTCCAGCTGAAGTAGAGCGGGAGCTGGTGGTCTAGGCGGGATGCAAAGAGATCCACCGAAAACGGGCCCCAGAGGTTGGCCAACCATTTGAAGACCCGAACATCCAGCTTCCACAGGCTTGAGTCTCTCAGATGTCAGGAATGCCAATCTACTACCTGATTGGCCTGACCAGGTAGGTATTCCGCCGTCACCGAGACTTGGTGTGCCAGGCAATATTCCCAAAACTCTTTTGCCAGGTCTGCCAAGGCACGGGAACGGGCCCCCCCAAGCAGTTGACGTACCGTACCGCTGACACATTGTCCATTTTCAGCAACACACACGAGGTCGCCTGCTGCCGGGTCCAACAGCGGACGGCAAAAGAACCCGCAAGAAGCTCCAAGCAATTGATGTGCAACTTCTGCTCCTCTAACGACCAAACACCGCCGGTAGAGAACACTCCGCAACCGGCACCCCAGCTGGACCTGCTGTCGTCCGATTTTATCACCAGATCTGGGGACGACCCAAAGATTGCTCGACCATTCCAGGCTTCCATGTGTTGCAACCACCATGCCATCTCCTCCCTGGCGTCCTCCGACAAGGGAACTGCCTGATCGTACGACAGCCCCTTCCTGAGGTGATGCGCCTTTAGGCGCTGTAAAGCCCAGTAATGAAGTGGACCCAGGAAGATCGCCTGTATGGAAGAGGAAAGGAGACCCACTACCCGCGCTATCTGGCGGAGCGAAGTCTTCGGCTTGGAGATGGTGTGACAGAGCTTGGCCATCTTGCGGGCCGGCAGACTCAATGAAGAATTCATGGAATCCACGACGAATCCTAGGAAAACTAGACTCTGGGTCGGAGAGAGTACAGACTTGTCTTTGTTGATGACAAACCCCAAGCCTTCCAAAAGGGAAATCGTCTGCCGCAATTGGGACAGCAACGTCCTCAGACACTGCGGCATGAGCAGAAGATCGTCTAGATACACGATCATTCGTACCCCGTGACTCCTCGGGGACTCTATCACCGGATGTAGCACCTTTGTAAAACACCATGGTGCCGAGGAAAGTCCGAATGGAAGGGCGGTGAATTCGTACACCTGACACCTCCAAAGGAACTGGAGGAAAGGGCGGTGATGTGGATGGATCGGGACCACCGGATACGCATCCTTTAAGTCCAACCTGACCATCCAATCCTGAGGTAAGAGGACATACCGTAGAAGATGGATACCCTCCATCTTGAAGTGCTGGTAAACCAACCATCCATTGAACTCTTTGAGGTTGCTCACCGGTCGCCTACCCCCGTCCGTCTTTTCCACCAGAAAGACGTTGCTGAGGAAACCGTTGGGGTGCAGCGTTGATCGACAGACGGCTCCCTTTTGAGCAAAGCGGCCACCTCCTCGTCGATCAACTGTGCATCGGGAACGGAAAAAGAAATGGGATGTGGACGCACGGCCTGCCGGGGCTGGTCGTAAAACTCTATATGAAAACCTCTCACGGTCTGCAGAACCCAAGCATCTGCCGTGAGCGCTGACGAAGTGTCCTGAAAATTCGCCAAGCGTCCCCCAATGTGCACCTGCTCCGCAGGGATGACACTCACCTCCTAACTGGCCACTGCCGGAGTTGTTCTTGAAGCTGCGGCGGCCTCAGAAGCGTTGCCCCCTTGTGGGTAGAAGTTATTAAAGTTGGCTGAAGTCTGGTACTGGCCTCTGCCGGAGCCTTGTCCCCTATTTTTGGTCTGCTGACCGCCCCTGCGGCCAGCCCCTTGGGAAAAACAGGTCTGGAAAACCCTCTTGTTATTTGATTAGGCCTTGTCAAGTGAAGTGAATGTAGCAACAAACTTCCCCAACTCTTTTACAAAAGGGGCCCCAAACAGGCCTACCTGGGCCACTGCTCCTGCCTCGGAGGATGCAAAGTCGCCTAGCTTTGGGTCCAGCTTGATGAGTAGAGAACATCAGCGTTCTGTTGACTGAGCGCAGTTGGCATTACCCTTAAAGGCTATTGCCCTCTGCGCCCAGTTTGACAGAACGTCGGGGGAGATGACGGACCCCGTCGCCTCCCCAGCCATGTCCAAGATCTTAGTCATTGGACCAATGGCGTCCAGGAGCTTATCCTGGCATGATCGCCTGGAACGATCTATCCCTTTACGGGGGTCCTTTATATACTTTGCGAGGAAGGTCACCATTTTGGAATCTAATTCGGGAGTCAGGGCTACCGTCCCCTCCAACGTGGGACGTGGACACTCCGCCCTAAGGCACCCCCGTGCTTCCTTCTCCAGAGGCTTGCGGAGGCGTCCCACCACGAACTTGGCCACCATGTCCCTAGGTGCCCAGGCTGCGGATCGTGGATGAATAATTTCATCCGGATCTAGCATGCCGGAGGCATCCTGGGGCATAGTGCCCAAAGAACTAGCCGGGCGCCAGGACCGCGAAGACCCCTCATCATCATCATTGTCAGTTGGGGAACCCCCATCCTGGGACGGGGAAGGGGGTGCTGTGGACACCGTGGGTTCAGGCTGCAGGGGAGGCACCGAAGATGGTGGCACGGACTTGGCCGGGAACACACTTTTCAAGCGTTCGAAGGCATCCTTGTCCACCCCCTGCAAGCCTTCCGTGCCACCTTCCCCACAAACCTTCTTGGGTGGTGGGGGTTCTTCACCCAAGGCGGGTAGAGGCGCGGGAGCTGGAAGGCCCCCGTGAGCTTGAGCCAACCTGGCGCACTCAGCAATAATGCGATTAGTCAGGCGCTCCTCCATCAGAGTCACCACCTCCGTCACACACCTAAGGATGGAGGTATCCACCGCCTCGAAGAAATCGTCATCTAAAGGTAGGTACTGTGTCGCCTCCTCCTCTTCATAATAGTTATCTTGCTCCATGGTCCCCTTACTGACCAGGTATTATGCACTGACTAGGTATATATGCACTTAATTTAAGGGTCACCCACCCAAAATGCTTCTGGCCGCCCTCAGGAAAAAACAGGCTAGTGGTAATATCACCTGGCCTCTGAACACACAAGCCAAACTCCCCAGTGCAAGCCTAACCTCACTACCAACCAGATCAGGAGTAATGGTGGGAAATAGGCAGTAAAAGGGACCCCCTCCCACTATTTGCTAAGATATTGTGCTGGGTTTGCTTTACTTTTTCAATGCAAATGTGGCACTAAGTGTTGTGATGGTGTTTACTTTCCAATGCAAATTAGTCAGGCTTAATAGTAGGTAAGTCTTTTAATTACCCCATAGTTTTCAAATTTTGCATGTGTGATGCATTGAACAGCATCGCACAGTCCACATACCAAGTGAGAAAAGTATTAAAGCATTGTTTGTGAACTCGAAGGCTACAGTTCCAGTACTAAACATATACTTTACAGAATACAAACCACGGGCCGATTCACAGAACTAATCTGAGATAAAATCCTAAACTTACTACTTTTGATATTCACAGAAGGCATTTCGTAGTAGTAAAGTTAGGACTCCTAACTTTACTACTCCTAAACTGAGACAAAATCCTAACTTTACGACTTTCCGTATTCACCAAAGGCATTCAGTAGTAGTAAAGTTAGGGCTCCTAACTTTACTACTACTAAATGCCTTCTGTGACAACCAAAAGTAGTAGCTTAGGACTTTATCTCAGTTTATTAGTAGTAAAGTTAGGAGTCCTAACGTTACTACTACGAAATGCTTTCTGTGAATACCAAAAGTAGTACGTTTAGGATGTTATCTCAGATTAGTTCTGTGAATCGGCCCCATCCTTATACTATTGTGCAAGGGTGTGTGCATTGGCACATGGCAGTCTAAAGTGTACCTCAGTGCAGTAGTCCCCAAGCAGGACGCAGTGGAAATGTTCTCACAATAGCTTTGTGTGGGTTGGTTGCACTAATCCTTTTCAGCCAATAATCAGCATTTTGGGAGATTGTCTGTTCATGGGGAAGCTGCACTGGACACTTGAAGCCAATCCTTGCCATGGGTGACTGCACAACGGATATTCAAAGTTGAACCTGGTCGTAATGAGGTACGCTGCGCATTACAGGATATAACTGTACATGAGGAAGCTGCACTGGGCATTTTTCAATCTATAACTAGATATGCAGAGGAAAGGGGAGGCCGTTCTAAACATTCAAGTCCATACATTGGAAGTGGAGGCTGACTGGGTATTTGGAGCTAAGCCTAAACACATGGATATCTCATTGGGCATTGAAGCTGACCCTATTCAGGGGAAGGATAACTGGTCTTTTGAGGCTTAAATTCAGCTTTCTAACACCACACTACCATGGGCATTTGAGGGTAACTTGCACACATGAGTCTACACTGGGTACTGAGGATAAAACTGTGCAGGTTGAGGATGATTGTGGAACCGAATCTTGAGCATTACCAGACTGCACTGGGAATTTGAGTCTATACCTCAGCGTGTCTTTACTGTATTTGGCCATTTGGTGCTGTGCTTCAATCAATCAATCAATCAGGTCATTTGTAGAGCGCACTACTCACCCGTAGGGTCTCAAGGCGCTGGGGGGGGGGGGGTGCCGCTACTGCTCGAACAGCCAGGTCTTGAGCTTCTTCCTGAAGGAGAGGTGGTCTTGGGTCAGGCGCAGATTGGTGGGAAGTGAGTTCCAGGTCTTGGCGGCCAGGTAGGAGAAGGACCTTCCTCCTGTTGTCGCTCTTCGGATGCGGGGGACGGCGGCGAGGGCGTGGTTGGTTGATCTGAGGAGGCGCTTGGGAGTGTAGAAGTTGATCCGGTTGTTGAGGTAGCTCGGGCCTTGGTCGTGTAGGGCTTTGTGTGCGTGGGTGAGGAGACGGAAGGTGATTCTCTTGTTGACCGGGAGCCAGTGCAGATCTCTCAGGTGTCCGGAGATGTGGCTGCGTCGGGGGATGTCGAGGATGAGTCTCGCCGAGGCGTTCTGGATCCGCTGGAGTCTCTTCTGGAGTTTGGCAGTGGTTCCGGCGTAGAGGGCGTTGCCGTAGTCCAGTCGGCTGGTGACGAGGGCTTGGGTGACCGTCTTCCTCGTCTCGGTGGGGATCCACCGGAAGATCTTACGTAGCATGCGCAGGATGTTGAAGCATGACGAGGAGACGGCGTTGACTTGTCTGGTCATGGAGAGGGAGGAGTCCAGGATGAAGCCCAGGTTGCGTGCGTGGTCCGTCGGTTTGGGCGCGGTGCCCAGGGCGGGGGGCCACCAGGAGTCGTCCCAGGCGGAGGGCGTGGAGCCCAGGATGAGGACCTCCGTCTTGTCTGAGTTCAGTTTCAGGCGGCTGGTCGTCATCCATTCGGCTACGTCTCTCAAGGCTGTTAAGGCTGTGACTAGGTGACTGAGGTTGATCCTGGTTTATTGGGATGGCAGGCCATCTGCCACTGTGCATGTGTACCTCTGCTTGGGCATTTGGAGACCTGTATGGCTTTTAAGTGCTGTCCTTTGGAATAAAGAAGTCTGCCCGGGTCTTCTGGGCACTCTGTGGGTATTCACAAGGTGTTCTGGGAATTTGAGACTATAATAGGGCATTTCAGACTGCACCTTGGCATTTGGGCTAAGCCAGACTTGTGACTGTTCCTCTGCATTTGAGTTTGTTATTGCACAAACATGTTTTATTTTGATGTATGGAGAGGATGTAGCCTTGCGGTTAGAGCTGTCGACCTCGAAACTGGGGAACCGGGTTCAAGTCTTGGCAACGAAACTCAACATCCTATAAATCACTTAAACTCCCCGTGCCTAACAAAAATGAATGTGTCTCTCTGTAACGGAACTGGTGTTCATGTAAAGCGCTCTGATACCCAATGTCTCTAGTCTAGTTCGCACTATACAAAACTCTTTAAAAAAATATAATGTTCTTGGATAGGTGATGTCTGTGCTTGATAGCGCATTATGGCTATGTCTCATGCAGATAATGGAAGCACCCTAATGAACATATGAAAGATAGCTAATTAAGATATATTTATGCTTTAGTAACATTTTATTCTTTCATTAACCTTGGAAGTGTTTGTAGGAAGTTATGATGTGTCAGTTCCTGTGATGTCATCAAAGGGAGTCAGACGTCATGCACTGTCACTCCTTAAGATGCAATCAGTGCCTATGGGCACGTGATGTCACTTCCACTATCCTGGCATTTTGGTGAATTGACGTCCAAGTTTGTGGAGGGAGGCTTTACCCTCGATCTGCTACCACAGTGTAAGAGGGATTATCTAGTGCTCTTGTTCCCGATTTATGGTGCTCTGACTCTGCTACTGTGGGGAGGAATTATAGTGTGACACTCAACTAAAACTTTTTCTTTATCACAGCCTCACACAAAGCCTTTTCCCTTGCAGCCAGAGATATATAAATATTTTGTCTTCAGTGAAGTACAGTGTTCTCTGCACACTTTCGTTATTAATTCTGAAAGTCAATCAATCAATCAGTAGATTTATAGAGCGCTCGTTGTCACCTATGAGGGTATCCAGGTGCTCACAAGCCCACAAACAGGGAGTATGAGGATTGCAAGAGACAAGGTGTGGCAGGCAGTTCACACTCACCACAGCCAACATGCATTCTTCGACCATTCATGTGTTTTTTTTCTCTCTACCTGATGTTGATATTGCATTTATGTTCTTCCTTCCGTCATATTGTAAAGTGCTCTGATATCCTTCAGGATCTTGTTTGCGCTATATAAAACTTTATAAATAAATAAACAGAAGGCTCTGACTGCTTTCAGTTTGATCTGTTCTCAGGGGCGGAGCTCAGCCCCACAGCTCCGATCTCAACAGGAAAGGTATTGTTAGAAAATAGAGTGTCTCCATTTTCCAGTGGTACAACCTGGTCAGACATCCCTTCAGGAGTATGATCCTGAGATCTACACCACTATACCACCAGGGAAACTGAAGTTGGGGAGCAGACCCCAGCATAGCCAATTACATAACACAAATACAATAACAATCACACAACCAATTTCTAAAATTAGAAAAAATATTTAATACAAAAAATGAAACCCAAAAAACTAGAAACCTATAAGGAGAATTTGAGCTATGGTTTCTTTGACGTTTTAGGGCAAAAAGCTCCAACAAAAAGTAAAGAGCCAATTACAGGTCACAGTTGAGTGGGACCTAAGAGTGATTTCAGGCCGACTGAGATGGAGCAAAGGTCGGATACACCAAATGGGTCATCTCATTCAACGATTTTACCTTCTGACTTCGGGCCTGATTACAAGTACAAGTGCTATTTAGCGCACAGGATAAATAATGATACCACACGCTGTGCGATTTATTGGGTTCAATAAATAGCACCTATTACGAGATTGTGAGGAATAACGTGGATTTTGGTGTTTAACACACCAAAATCCACATGATACGGTAAATAGGGTATGCTTTTCCCCCGTTACATTTCAGCAGGTTTGAACATCAAAAATGCAACAAAACTTGAGTTATTTAATGCATCTGATAATTATCAGATGTGTTGAATAAAAGCAAACTCGGAATTCCGACCCATGAGTAAACTGGGGTTTACTCGTAGGGCCCTAAGACTCTGAAATGGAAGTATGGAAGTCAAAATACTCAAGCGAGTTAAGGTTGCAGCCTGGATCAGTCTAATTCCTCTTGATGTCAGATAGCCATTAGATGAGGCCCGTCTGGAGCAGTTGGTTTTTGGTGGGACAATATCAGAGTGCGAGCATTCAAGTTTCATACCCAAGCAGTCAGATGCTTTTTGCACCTTTGCCTGGTCAAGATTTCTACCTTCAGACTTATTCTCTTTTTTAGTGCTCAAAATCTTCTAGTGAGGCAAGTTTGAAAAGCGTATCCGACTAGGATTTGTGGGCCCCCAGGCAGAACAGGATCATGCAAGGACCCTCTAAGATGTAACATCACAGGAAGTAACGTCACAGGAACTTACATTAATTGAATATTACTTTTCTGGCATTGTTGAAGCAGTTTTGCAAGACGCTACGTATCTAGAGTGTATATCACAAAAATGGCTAAACATTTAAATAATAATCGTAATAAAATAGGAGCATACATTTTAAAGCTTTATTACACAGGAATATATTACATTAATCAAACTGGGTTAAATGCTGGGCACAGGTCTCTCCAAAACTGAAATGATTACTCATATGTTCACAAAATGTTTCCAGATTAGCGCATGATTAAAAGAATTACAAGCCAGATTGTCCCAGAGTTATACAGTCTTACTTCAAGTGACTCCCAGGTCCAGGTGGGGTGGCTTATATATTAGCAGGTAGAAGCACCAAAGACTGGACAACACCTGCACACTGCACCTAAACACAGCAATTACTCTCAAACTCCATTTTAAGAGCTGCATCATCCACAAGTCACTTCTGTCACGCCCCAGGCTACATAACTAAACACTTTTGGTCTTCCAATCTTCAATGCCAGGTCTGCCTCCCTAAAACTACTGGCTTCCTACTTGCAAATGCTCAGTGCTTGGAAAAGAACTCCATATGCATTGATGTACTCTATGGAGCCCCCTCCTCGCTCCTTAGCTGTCCTCCTCCCCCGCAGCCCTCTTCTCTTGTGCACTCCCCTTTCTTCTCCTTACCTCCCACAAGAGGCCAATTCTAACTGTGCTGATGGGAAGAAAACATTTCCCAGGGCCTCACTGCCACTCCTGAGTTTTGGGATTATTTTTTGTGAAAGGAAAAGCACAGTATGCTGTGTTTTTCCAGGCTGGCCGATTGTCATTCTGCACATGAATAACTATGTGCACACCAACCTTGAGGCAACCTTTTGGGATGAGCAGCAGCGGTCAAGCTAGAGTGTACTACTGCCCATTATGACTTTGCAGGACACTTTGCCCACACAGAGACATTGTAAGATGTTTGTTGTTTGTTGGTGAGTATTGGGAGACAATTAGTCACAGAACAAAATGATTTTCTTTCCATAACACCCTGCTCTAAATCAGCCCATTTTAAAGGACACAGCTAGGCTGGCTGGATAAGGTGCTGAATATGCATGGTTAATATGGCATACTGTATTTGAGTTCCAATACCTTTATCACCTCCTGGAGCAAGCTTTGACAGCTCGAATTGCCACCTTTGGAAAGACAAGTTTCTAATAGGAATCCAGCTTATCCAAATGAAATGAAATAGGTTAGGTCTGAAACAGCAATCGTAAACAACATATTCTCCAGAGATGGTGAAGGAAATCAAAAATCCCATCTCAGGGGTTTGCACTAACACCTGATCCTTTAAAGCAGCATGAAAAAAGTTGGCACAGAATCTGTAATCAAGAGAAACATATTTATTAAATTACAACAAGTGAGGCCATGTCACACAGAAGCCACAGCACTCTGTATGAGATGGTCTGAGGACTGAAGGCCACAGTATCTCTTATATACCCTCACAGGGGCTAAAAAAGGGCAGTACAAGTACACATAAGAAGAGTTACACACATAGATGGTCATCCAGAAAATGCACAGTCGACAAGTAGGAGGAGCTAACAGTTTTGCCAATGCTAGCAAGCACATCCTGACAGTTACAGAATATTAGCAGCTGCAAGCACAACTGAGCATGTGCAAAGTAGAAGGAAGAGGCTAAATATACCGAGCAGAGAACAGCAAGATAGGACTGAGTACATGGTGAGCACATGGCCATCTAAAATGGCTGCCAAATACAAAATGGATTCCATAGAAAGACAAGATAGTCTCTAAATACAGGATGTCTTCTGCTAATGCTTAATCTAATCGCTGCTAAATTACGACAGACGACCCTTTCAGCATTAGCTGAAGACATTCCCATGATCCAGTAAGAACATAGAAAATATTTGTACATTAATTTTCACAATTTATCAATATCCTAATTCATTGCTATGGGAGCATTTTCCAGTCTAAACATTTCACTAAGGGTATCAGCAGGAATCCAAGAAAAACGGGCATTGGATCATAATAAACATACAGACAGTAGGAGAAAGCAATGGCCACTATTATAAACAGAATTATCATTTTTCTTGGCCTAAGCTAAAGCAAATCCTAAAATTATCTAGTAGACATTTTCAGGGCTCCTATGCATTTCAGTGACTATTCATTTTAAATTTCAGAATAGCTAACAGCTCATATCTAATAAAAACATTTTCCAATTGACTGTTACATTTTCCTTTTATGATGGCTAGAACATCAAGTATATCTGGGACCAGGAGGACCACACAGGGCCATAGGAATTAGGGCCAAGAGCTGTAAAGGGCTGCTCTTCAAAAATGGGACAACTAAAGGGATACATTATTGACAAAAAGAAGAAGTCCTTGGGGAAATTGAAGCCGCTGTACAACCAACCAGAGGGGGAGTCTTCTCCCTGTGTCCGTTTGAGCCTCACAGGCAGGCTCTTGTTGTTTCCACGGTGGAGCTGCACAATTCGCAACTCAAGAATCACAGTCCAGTTTCAAGGAAAAAAGTCTCTTCTTTCAGGATAGGGCAGTCACCCAACAGGCAAATGCTCTTAGCGATCCTGTCCAGTGTCTCAAACAGTGCACCACTTCTCTTCACTTCAATCTAACAGGCACCAGAGACACATCACTTGAACCCTAATCTCAAGTCATTCCCTAACTCCTGTATTGCTCTGCTGGCGCACTGCTCATTCGTTGGGGCTACACATTTGCATCCAGTGTACCCAGGTATCTCTTGACCAACAAACAAAGGTGCAAACTTGTATTCACTTTAGGACCAGAAATCAGAGGCCTGATTCTAGGATCTCTGAAGCAACCCTTGTTTCAGAAGGGGTCACCTCAAGCAAAGCCTCCTTGCCATTCTGGTCGGTCTGTGACTCTCAGCTAGGCATGATCCACGATTTCTCCTTTCTGATTTGTGACCCCGTCTTTCGCTCAAAACAGTGGCAGGGGTACACACTTAATCACAGGGCTTCCGCCTTCACTGAGGTCCTAGTTGCCAGCAATGCTTGTGCTGGTTACCTTCACTTTGGTTTCAAGCTGCACTGGTGCTGACGCTGACTCCCCAGGCTGAATCTGATGTCCGGGCCCCTCTGGTAGTGGTTTAACCAGCAGCAAATATCTATTGGTGGACAGAACAAATTGTCTTTAGACAAGGCACAGAAACAGTCTATCAACAGAGTGTTAGAAAATATTTCCTAGTCTTGGGATGCCCCATATATTAGCAAGGCACCCAAGAACCACTTCCATCCATCTATGTGAGAGTAAAGAAAAACACAGGCTGGACTTATTGGCAAGTATACAAAAAACAATTCATTGCAGGGGATTTGCAAGCAGGTGGCCTGCAATCTTCAAAGGAGTGGCCATACACCAGGGGACTATAGTGATCTAAAACAAAATACTGTCATTGTCATAGAGTACAAAGACAAAAGGTAGTAGGTAAAACAGCACCTCTAGCCTCTTCAATTGGGTTTCCATGTGAGAGCATACCCTCTACCATCTAAAGGTAGACAGCTACATAGAAAATTCTGTTTGAGTGGATGTTTTTACACATAGTGACATTGTCTAAGGGGGTAAACACACTGTCCTCAATTATTAAGTGTAGGTGTTCCTAAATTCCTTATCTAGAACACCTCAAAAAGAGAAATCACATAATACAGATTATCAGGGACATGTAGACTAATTGTGCGTCAGGTGGACTATACAATACAAAAGCTAATAGCAATGTAGAAACAACAGACAAGAACTAGAGTCCTGGTATTTCTATGATTAGGACACATCTGATCCCACCAAAAATTAAAGCAGCAGGGAAAAAGAACTAAAAACCAAATTAGAATAGGCATTTGAATTTGTCATACTAAATACACGTGAAAGTATCTCCTATTGAGGTGGACAACTGATCTTACTATAATCTATCACTACCCTAACAGTCAGACTAGAAAACATCAGAGTAGGCCTAAAGAAAAATTTTGAAAACCAGTTTGGTCATACAAAAGGGAATTACACATATTATAGAGGAACCTAATACATCACTGTAGTCTGGAAATGTAAACCTCTAAATGGTGAAAGAAAAACGAAAAAGAAAATAGGACTAGAACACAGCTAAAATCCCCAAAAACTAGGCACAATGTGACATCAATCAGGGGAGAAGCAGCAAAAGAAAAATCTATAGGAAGGACAAAAATTGACTTGGGTGATAATCAAGTTTGTGACATAATGCCAAGAGCATGGGTGATACAAAAAAGTCAAAAATAGTACACATATTATAACTCTACCGCTGGCCACTACACCATCTACGGTAATCTCAGCTAGTGATCCCATTCCTTCCTTTCTCGGGGAAAATGAAACCTGGTTTTCTTTTAAGACAGAACATAATTTAACTAATACTATATAGAAATTAGGTCACCTTGGATAAGAGTCAAAGATCTATAATTGCTTCCTTAGGTCCAATCAAGGAAATATAAATGTGAGGATGCCTTTTCCTTAAGGGAAAAGAGCAGTAACGTGAGTAAAGGTGACACACTTTGCTGTATATATTATAACCACATAGGCATGCACTTGGTGAAGTGCTGTCTGTTCTTGCTCACAATATAACAATATCATATATCATAATTTAGTATCAGCAAGTTTTACCACTTAACAAGTTTTAACCACTGTTGCTCAAAGGATATACATCGTCATGTCATCCCTTCACAACACAGCAAAACTTACAAAAGCACCAACATGGATCACAAACATACATAATATAGGACATTTCATGCCAAGCCATCAGATATACTTTGCTATATACCGAAGCACAGAAAAAAACACAATAGCATGCAACACCATTTCATGCACTTTCTGCACAATAAACACTCCAATAACATAAAAAAAAACATTCGGGACCATTTTAATTTTGTCAGACTTATACCTAAATAACACCTTCTTTTAATACATCCTCACCCTTTTGACAGCAGATCAAGCAGTCAGTGAAGATCAGCTGTCAAATATAACTTACTGTGTCGCGTCAGACACACAGGAAAAGCAGGGAAAATTCATAGAAGAAATGCAAAAAACATGAAAAATGCACAGATAATTCATTTCAAAGAAGTCATAAAAACACATCTTTGTTTCATCATACAGCCAATACTTCACATAACACACAAAATCTCAAGTGGAACCACCCAGCTTTTGTAAATGTACAAAATATCTTAAGCAATAACTCTTTCACAGCCTCTGCGTGTCCCTTACACCAACCCCCCAGTTTAGGCCCTGCTGTTTATAAAAAGCCGTGTCAGGAATGCACTCTTCAAATGTCGACGTGAATGGCTCCTTTGCGTGACGCTTTTCCAAGCAATCATTTCACCATGTGTTGTCACATACTCCTAAGCCCCCACCACACTGACTTAAAGGTCAAAATCTGGCTGGAACACCAAGCTGTCTTGTAACCTCCCTGGGACCCTCACTGTGAAACTGACAAAGACAATAAGTCTCTGCAAGTCTGTGCAATAATCAACCCTATTTAAAAAAGACATTTTAAATATATTACTTCTTTTAGAGAATTACAATTTATTTATTCTCAGAGCATTAACACATTTACTGTGAATAATTCATGGAACATAACAACACACCATACCAGCTTCAGAATAAATGTGTGTCACTGTGCCATGCAATGCTACACATTTTATCAACCTTAAATGAATGAATGGCTCAGTAGGCCCGCTGAAGTCAAAACCTTCAACCTTGATATTAAACATAAGCCTCTGCGCTGGGCACATTAACTCACTAAGCTATGAAAAAGCAAACGTGCACATTTGTATTATACTTGAATGTATGCATTCACTGAAGCCTAAGGCACTATAAAGTTAGTTTAAATGGCAAGAAAGCCTTTTAAAATGGTCTATTTAACTCAATATCGACTTTGCAATTTGAGGTACTTAAAAATAAATAACCTATACTTGTATTACATATTAATCATCCTCAGAATGTTCTTTACAGATTGCAGAAATCAGACTTAGACATATCTCATATAGATCTTTTAAAAAAAATGAGTTCTTACGCCTGCGCCAAGTGAAGGTCCCATACATAAATGTCCTCATTATGCAGTACTGCACAACTTAAATTAAATTATAATGCTAGGAGGTCACAATATGAGTATTAGGCTTTATGAATATCAAAAAACGATTTTAAAAAGCACTTATTTATTTTTTCCAATTTCTTTTTATGTCATAATTCAAAATTACTCTCCATATTTCGTTTTTGTAATAATCCTATATTTAAAACCAAGCTTCATCCCTATTATAAATCTGCCCCTTGCTTATGTTTTTAGAGCAACTATTCACAAGCCTAAGTACATAAGCTCAATTTTAAATACACGTCAACTTCGTGGCACTTTTGTTTGAAAAGGACAATGATTTTAGGAACAGAGCCATAAATGCTAAAAGAGAAGGGAAATCGCAATTAAAATGTCTGTCTGTGATACAAATAATTAACCTTATTTTTGTAAACCTTGCTTTCAAAATAACACTCTGAAATGCAAAGTTGCACGTTTAACTAAGGAAGAAATCCTGGCTAAATAAACATGGCCTGCGAAAACAACAGCTGTGTCCTTGACGGCAGGCCCTACCCAGTGTTGAATTTCCTGGTGGCAGCCTTACTAAAAACAGACATTCCAAGCTTTGAAATGCGTGTGCAAGAATACACATTTTAAGTTCAGAAAAACTCACTCCAGCTAAACTGTTTTGCCTGTAAGCATCTTAATGCAATGTATATTAAGTAAACACGCTACGAGTGTGTTGTCTACAAAAACACACCATTTCATTTTTCTGCTGTAGGCCTTTAATATTCCTAGTGAATAAGAATTTTAAGTTTATCCCTTAAACATTTAACAATTGTACATGTGCGCTATTCCTTACCCTATAACTTTAAAGAGCAACATAGAGTTATGTTAGCACATCACATAGGTCACTCCTGAATTTCTATCGAATTTTTATCCAATATTAATTAATCTAACAGTATGTTGAACAGACTGAAAACATCAAAAATAACCACAAAAATACATATGAGCTCAGTTCAGACATAAACAGAAAGGGGTAAAACAGAAAAGACACACAATACAGCGCGCTTTAGCCATGTTTCATAAATAGCGACGACGCAATGTACAAGCAAAAGTTACATGAATGGGAAAAACCCACAAACCAGCTAGACATTTAAACACACCTTTTAAACCATGGGTCAACACTAAAGCCAGAAACAAAACAGACTGCATCCAAACCACCTATGTAAATTCCAGTTGTAAGTCATATTTACAAGGAGAAACCCTATTCTCAACAGTATTCTAAAAACTGAAGTAGAAATACTTTCAATTCACTAATTCAGGCTGGCAGAACACCAAAAACCGCTCTGCATATCTTCATACATAAAATTGCACAGAACAAAGGATCCTCATGTGTATTATGGGCATATTTAAATTCCCTGGGGAAAAATTTCACCAAGGAAGAAATATGTTTTCATACCTAAAACCTATTTTAAGTTTTCCCTCTAGGGGAAGCCGGCTAATTCAATTCATATCTCACTATGGTACCTCTCATAAAACTACACATTTTACATGTGAGTTTGGAACAGGCATGCAAACATAATGCAAAATATGCATTATCATAATCTAAAATGGCACTTAATCATTGCGCCGCTCATAACCATAAATGGAGAAACATCTCCACATTACCTGCCTACATGTGTTGCAACGCACATATCACATAATCCATATCATAAATATGATCGATCATCCATACATATCCATATCCATATCCATATCCATAAGCCACAGCAAGCGTATCCTAAAACTGCCTTGCGAGTCACTGGCTACCATAAGCTCACAGTAATTACCATACAATGGTTCTTACCAAGCACGAGCGTCCAGGTTCTATCTGCCAAGTTTTAAATGACCTAACAGTCTTTTCCTTTGAAATACTCACGCCAAATATGTTCTCAGTCAGGGGTGCCATCATATGGAGGATCAAAAATCAGGAAGGTCAGAAGTAGACTGGGCTACAGAGACTAAGAACCCCCAGAATTGGTACCTCCTTTAGTAGAATCCTGCCTTGTCTTCCTCAGTAAATGTCTGTCTCCTGACAAGATCCCTCCTTCAGATAGTCACCGCTCTGATGAGCCCCAAGTTGGCGCGCCAAATGAAGGAAATCAAAAATCCCATCTCAGGGGTTTGCACTAACACCTGATCCTTTAAAGCAGCATGAAAAAAGTTGGCACAGAATCTGTAATCAAGAGAAACATATTTATTAAATTACAACAAGTGAGGCCATGTAACACAGAAGCCGCAGCACTCTGTATGAGATGGTCTGAGGACTGAAGGCCACAGTATCTCTTATATACCCTCACAGGGGCTAAAAAAGGGCAGTACAAGTACACATAAGAAGAGTTACACACATAGATGGTCATACAGAAAATGCACAGTCGACAAGTAGGAGGAGCTAACAGTTTTGCCAATGCTAGCAAGCACATCCTGACAGTTACAGAATATTAGCAGCTGCAAGCACAACTGAGCATGTGCAAAGTAGAAGGAAGAGGCTAAATATACCGAGCAGAGAACAGCAAGATAGGACTGAGTACATGGTGAGCACATGGCCATCTAAAATGGCTGCCAAATACAAAATGGATTCCATAGAAAGACAAGATAGTCTCTAAATACAGGATGTCTTCTGCTAATGCTTAATCTAATCGCTGCTAAATTACGACAATGGTGCCAATTAATCGTCTATTTCTCCTGACCAAAAGTCAAGCTCTCACAATATGCTGCTTTTTTACTTTTACATAAAAAAAGTATGGGACCTTTGAGATAAAGGTAGCAAAGAGATTCCAGAAGATGCAGAGACTTTTTGAAACTGCTTAAGGTTTTTGAGCAGAGGAACCAATTACGAGGCAAGCTAGCAAAAGGAGGTCAGATTAGCGGCTATGATCTCTAGATCTTTGGTCAGGACATGTGCAGGAAACTAGGAATTCAACAGAATGGTCAGGACGAGTAACAGAATACACAGAACAGGCTGGAATTCAGTATACACATTGAGGATGGTTCAGTATCACAACCCTTTGTAAAAGATGACACGTATCTCAGATTCAAGGCTTTTTTGACACTTTTACATGGGAAATAAAGTGATAGGTAAATGCAAACTTCGGCAGAAGGCTCGACAGACTTTGCAGCACATACTGGATCAAATACATCTTTACCTCTTCTCCAGCCCCTTAGGTTTGTTTACTGATTCTACCCACTTTCATCCACCTCTCCCCTCCATGCTCTACTTTTAAACTCAACTCTTGCCCAACCTATTAACTACTCTTGCTGATTCAGCCGCCTCTTATTTATTCTTCCTCCCGGCATTAACACCTGTCCGCCTCTCATCTCTCCCCAAACATCTTACCTTCTTACTCGGATTCTTCCACTTTCATTTCCATTTTCCCCTCAATGTTCTACTCCTTTCCTCTCATTTTTCCACCCAGCCTTTCACATTCTCTTGTTAGTTCTACTCATCTTGCTCAACTTTTTCATTAGTTCTGTCACATTGCACCCACCTCTCAATTTCCATTCACCCAAAGCCTCTTATCTTTTCTGCCTGATTCTGCCCCTGTACACCCATCTCTCCCCCATTCTCGACTATACTTCTCATCTCTCACCAGTCTCTAATCTTAACATGCATATGTTGCCCCTCTTACGCCTATCTCTCTCCTAGCTTTATCCCTTCTCTTTCTGGTTCTCTCCCTCATATATATCCACTTCTCTCCTCCATGATCTACACTTTACCTCATCTCTGCCCCTGCCTCTTAGTTTTCTCACTGATTCTTTTGTTCTACATTTTTAGAAATGGGGTTTCTGGTTGGCTAGGGTAGGCACCTAAGCCAGGCAGAACCCACCACTCTAGTTAGGGTAAGGGAGTTACACATCTAAGATAACCCCTGCTCACCCCCTCGGTAGCTTGGCAGATCAGTCAGGCTTATCCCAGAGGCAATGTGTAAAGCGTTTGCGCAACACACACACACCAGTGACACACATTGCCCACCACAAAAAGAGACTCCACACAAGGTTATATAAAAATATCCTTAGTATTGTTCATAAAAACACATTAGACTACAATCACATAAATCACTTTACCACTAGGTAATTGTCATGACATCACAATTAGTTCCTAAAGGAAATACTTATAGGGTGCACATGTCATAAATCACTTTGTCAGAAACACAACAATTGGTGCCCTAGGGCACATACTTATTAGCTGCCCCTGTTATCTACCATTGGCAGGCATAACATCAGTTAGTCCACAGACTCTTTGTCTCACACGAAAACCACATGTGACCACAACCACTTTGGGTCATAGGTAAAGCACAACATCACTTACAGGACATACATCACGAGAATGCCACCCGGAGTGTGAAGAAGCAGCTGCACTCCTACTATATTTAAGGCGATCAGTCCCTTTTTGCGACCAGTTCTTAGGAAGGGCGCCCTGTCACGGGCTCGCCCCACAAAGACCACTAAAGCCGGGAATGCCCCCAAAGGTATGTGCTTAATGAAGCAGCTGCGAGGGTTCTCCTGGGCTTATTTTATTTTATTTTATGTAGTGTTTTATATAGTGCATAGTGACCCGTTAGGGTGTCATTGTGCTTAACATTGATATAGTGGTCCTACCAATTGCGACAGTCGCAAGCATCATTACAAACTCACAAGTGTAAACATTACAATCAGTGGTCAGGAAAAGATATGTGTGCTCACAAGAATATCTGAACCTGAAAGAATGCATCGTATTACAATTTTTTTTACAATCGACTGAACACCAAAAACAAAGAACTCAAATTTGCTCCACCTCAGTATGTTAACGTGGTAGGGGACTCTGAAAGAGGTTGTATAGATTCCAGTGAGCTTCATTTAGGACGTTTTGAGGCGCTAGCAGATTATATATCTGTAGGGAACGGTTGATGATCAATAATCAAGCGATTAGGATATTGTTCTGTGGGGAAGTAGGGAAGGAATTTAGCCATTAGGAAGATCTTAGCTTCCTTCTTGAATCTTGATGAGGATGTATTCTTCTAATATTTGGCGGAAGCGAATTCCAGATTATAGGTGCTGCAGCTGAGAAAGCCCTGTTGTCTGTTTTTTCTTCCCCATCCTGGGCCTTCTCCCAAGCTGGGGTGCCTTTTTCGTCTTCCGTGGTGAGGGCTGTGGGTCGGCTAGCTTCTTCCTGGGAGTCGTGAGGACTTTCCGGGGCAGCCATCCTTTGATCGTCGGGTGGCAGAAGCTCTTCGGCATCATCATCTGGGACTCTCTTGAAGAATGAGACGTTGCGGGTTACGCTTTCATATCCCCTCGAGGTGGTTACCATCGTGCCTTTGACTTCGATCACAGTCCAGGGGTCTAGTTCAAAAGGCTGCCTGAACTTTCCTCTGGGGTGGCAGTCCCGCACAAGAATATGGTCACCGACGGTGATCGGACTTTCCTTTGCAAGCCTCCTCTAGGATGCCTCGTGGTTGGTCTTCGTCCACCTTGCAAGAGACTGATTTGGGGGTTCTGGGTCTCGGCACACAACGGGTGATGCGGGTTGGTGTACGTCACCGTCCGCCCAAAGCACAGTCAGCTCAGGGAAATGTCGGTAGTGCAATGAGGGGGTGAGACGGTATTCTCGGGGGAACTGGTACAGTGCTTGTTCCAGGTTGTGGCCGTTGGCCAAAGCTATTTGGATCATCTTGTTCAGAGTCTTCATTAGGCGTTCCACTTCTCTGTTCTCTTGGGGCCACCGCGGGTTATCCGACAGTGCTTGATCCAGTGGGAGGCTAGGTACTCGAGTAGCTCTACACGGGTGAATGGCGGACCGTTGTCAGTACGAGTTTCTTCAACTAGTCCATGGGTGGCCTGGTAGCGGGACAGTAGAGGAGAGATCTAGGTAACTGGCCACTTCCACCACGACAAACTAATACGTTTTACACAAGGTGATACCACCCCCTGCCCTCTGATGCAACAGACACTAGAATAGGAGTCTTTTAACTTTTTATTTCACATGCTCGCCCACTGAGGTCAGAGCTTTCACCAGTAGCGATTTTTGCTAACTTGGTTACGAGTATTTAGGATTGGGTGCGCCTTGTAGGGGGCGCAGACCGTCCACTTCTTTGTTTTTCGGTCCTGACGAAAACCTGGCATATTCCATCTAAGGTTGAAACATGTAGACCAGATCACATACAGAGATACTTTTGGTCGTAACTACCCTCATAGTATCTCACCACACTTTTTTAACATTGTCCAGTTACTTGCAACCAGCTCCACTGTAATTCAGGTGTTGTAGCACACCCTGGTGACGCTCGGCCATCAGGGTGGACCCCGATGATGAACCATGTCACCACTAGGTTGGTGAGTGAGGGGTTTATTAACAAAAGGATAAATTCTTTCCTTTTGTCATTTACACACCCCATTAGGAATGTTTCTTGATTCTCTATGGTGGTACTCCTCTCTTTGTTTACTTAGTCCTTAATCAGGGGAACAGCAGTACTCTCCGTTCACTCTAGGTGAACATGATACCTTACTCTCCCTTTTGTTAGTCTATGGCCATGAGTTTCTACAGTTTGGGAGTGACTTTTACTGCCGACGTGGAGGAGACGATTTCTACTTCCGGGTATCGTGAGAAGTCGTCCACGACTACCAGCATGTACTTTAATCCTGGTAAAAACTGCCGAAGTCTGCGCATTCTCTTTCTCATGGGGCGCCGGGGGCTGCTTCTGTGATCACTGGCGCAGGTCTGCTGGGTAAGCTGGTTGCTAGGCAAAAGGGGCAGCGCTGGACGACTGATTCGATTTGCTGATCTAAACCAGGGAACCAGACTTTGCTCCTGAGGCGGTTCTTTGACTTGACAATTCCCTGGTGTGCTCTGTGTGCGAAGAGGGCCGCTTGCTGGGTCAGGCTCTCCAGTAGGATGAGGCGCGGGCCTCTCAGGAGACAGCCATCGGTGGACATGGACAATTCCTAGTGTACTTGAATCAGGGCTTTCAAGGTGGCCTGGACTTTCGCTGTGTGAAATGGTGTCGGGTTTTGCAGCGGCTTCCAGTCTCCCGAGGTGACTGCACGGATGGCGATCTGGAGGCAGTCGTCGTCTTTAGTGGCCTGGATCTTTTCATCCAACGAGATCAGGAGAGGTCTGGACCGTTCGATGATCATCCGCACATAGTCGTCTGTAGCTTCTGGTGATAGAGCAAGATTTCGCATCGCGACTTGCTCGAGTCAAGAACCTCGAAAATCTATTATAATCTCGTAACTTCAATTGTTTGTTTTACTAATTTCATGTATTTTTAATGTGCGTGGGTATCATAGCGAAACTTGCCTATGTGTTCTACTAATACGATTAATCCTTGTCCCTAAAATGGCCGCTGCTTGCCTTTTCGTTTCTGCGCATGCGTAAGGCACAGTCACGTGTAGAGACGCAGTCACATTTGAGAGGGAAAAGGGTGCGCATGCGTAACAGCTATAAAATGGCTGAGCATCTGATAACATGCTGAAGCTTTGTGCTGCTGCTCCTGTGATGTTATTCGTTGCACTTATTCACTAATGCATAGTATATTTTTATAATGATGAAACTAAAGTACGAACTTATAACATGTAATACATTCATTTATTTCTATGTACTAATTTGTTTTCGCTTACTTTTCATGTATCTTCGGCACGGAGGGGTGATGGGGCTGGGGAGTCCATCTTGGAGGGTACTTCTGCGCAGAATCAATCGATGGTGCGGTGGCATTGAAACCAAGCCAAAGAAGGTTGATGCCAGAGCCTGCATGGGAACATGCACCTTCACCCAGCAAGAGCATCTAGATTGTACCCTAATGTATCAAATTGTATTCTTTCCATTGTATTCCCTGCGACTTTCTCATGGGAACCCCAATCTTGCTAGGCGGCACCTTAGGATGCTAAGTAGGGCTTGTAATAGTCTGTTCTGATTGGTGTGTTAACCAAATCCTACCTTAGGACCAATCAAAATTGGGGATTTCTGACACTTTGCAACATTGGGGGGTGGTACCCTGTCCCAAAACAGTATATCTAGCCTAGGTTCACCTAGGGAAATTGTCCGACTTGTCTGAATAGCTGACCTGTCACTGACCCAACGCACTCAATAGGTGACTTGAAGATACAAAGCGCTGCGGAGCACTCTGTCCGAATTTGACCATAGACTAAGGTTTTACTAAACCTTAAAAGTGCTGGTGGAGCACTTTGCTGGGAGTTCGCTAACCCAATCGGGGTCCTGACTGATAGCTGCAGAGAGGGTGGAGCGCAGGCTTTGCTTCCAAACTGCGGGTGCTGGTCGTGTCCTGGTGGTCCTGTCCTGATCCTAATCTGAGGGTTTCCTGTCCTGTCCTGGGTGTCCATTCTGCACCTGCTGTCCATTGAGGGGTATCCTTCCTTGAGGGTTTCCTGTCCTTAACTGACCCGTGGCCAGGGTTTGGTTTTTCACACCAGTCTAGGTAAATATCGCTCTAAATCTCTTGAAACTGCACCTTTCTATTTTTCTGTCTTTGCTTCAATAAAGACATATCTTTGCATATGATAAGTTTTCCATGCTTTCCGCAACTCATTGCATCTCATGAAACGTATGCATTTATTTTCATAGCGTGTTCCTATGTTGCCCTTCCTTTTACAAATAATTTTTTCCTATTTGCAGTTTATAACTTGTTTGATGTGTTCTATAAATTTTCTCACTAAACTGAATGAAGAGATTTTCTGAAGTTATAGCGTGTCCTATTTACGTTAACCGAATTGTTTAGATATCTAAAGTTTTCCCATTCCCTAGCATAAATGATACTTGCCCTAGTTGTTTCTTCATCACCCATGTCCACTCTTACATGATTAATTTACTAGCTTAGCAGGTTTCCCAGTCGCATTTCTCTTGAATCCAAAATGTTTTGTTATCTTGTTTACTGACTATCTGCTCAATGTAAGTTGGATTTTCACACTGATTGAACTTTAGATAAAACTTTATAAAACTTCTAGTTGTCCGTGGTCATTTTATGAAAGTAAAGTCATTTATTGAAGTGTATATTATTTGCTGCCTTTCCTTTTACAGCTAGCTCCCTGATCCATGGTGGTCGTAGGTACCCGTAACGGTGGATGGAAAGTCGGGTACACTAGGAATAATCGAAAGGAATCCCACAATTATTGGTAGTAGATTGTGAGGTCATCCGATCAATATATCTGGTGATTTGAAATATATGGGCCCGAAGCCGGAAGTGGCGAAATTATTGGTCAGGTGACCCGCGATCTCTAGCAGTAATTTTCTGGTAGCAGAGTTATGGTTAGGGAATAGTTAAAGGTGAGGCAGGACTAGTTAGTCTAGCTAAGTCGGAAGCTGCTAGTATATCGATGCGGCTACAAAAGTAGGCACTTCAGGAGATCTGATCAGTCACTTGAAATGTTTGCTTTGAAAAATGATGAAATGTTTTAAACAGTTTTTCTTATTATTGTACTGATATATGTGTTAACCCATTCGTTCGTAATTGTTAAATGTTTTGTTGGGAATCCCCGGGGAATTGAATAGCGAATGGTGAATAGAATCCATTCGTGTTGAGGTCACCTGCTCTAAGGAAGGTTGGTGCAGGTTAGGCAGAACTGGAAGCACTAACTAGGGTTTTTCCGAATGCATGTTTGAATAAATGTTAGTAACGAGGTTCATTGGCAAAATTCCCATTGTGGCATAAACCTATTTAGGGTCACATCGGAAAAGTAGCAGGTTCATCGGAGCTTGGGTGAAAGCAAAGGGGCTCGCTGGGGAAACCTTAGTCTCGAATATATCCCGGTAAAGTGGATGAGTCTAGGGGAGTAACAGGTTCTCCGATGCTAGAGTGAAGGGTAGGCAGAGAAGACCTATCCGTAGTGAGTGAAAAGTAAATGGAAGTAGTTTACTTGCAGTGAAAAATTTCTTTCTATCTAGACACTTGAGCACGGTGGCGAATGTGTAATTGTTGTAAAATAACCAAGCACTAAGCACTTTAGAAAGTAAGAAAGTTTCCGTTACCTTGTGAAGGAGGGAGTCAGTCGCGAAACTGCTCTGACGTCACTCCGTGCCGTGCTGGGATTGGTAGACGCAGCGGGCGGGTAGCGGGCTGGAATTGTAAAGGAGGGGTGAGCGCCGAAGCGTGAGAACTGTCTCGCGAAAGGGCCGCGCACCCATTGGTCGAAAATATTGGACCTCGTGCATTTATTGGCCGCACGAAAATAAAAGACGCATTCGGATTGGGAGTGACTTGTAAACAAAGCCGCTTGCAGAAATCGTATGTGGCACACGTATACTCCGGAGACTAGACCCGATCCAAGATACCTAGGCTTTGGAAGAGATCAGTGGAAGACTAATAGATACGACATTATGTACGGAAATAAGAGAAAATTGTCCCTTGTAAATAAAGTAAAGAATTACTTCAAAAAAGACAAGCCAATTAAAACTAGAGAAGGTGTTGTAATTCCACCACCAAATACTCCCGCATCTTTCATGATGTTCGATAAAGGGTACAATACCTGTGTATGGTTGGAAAATTGGGCAGAATACACGAAAGATGACGGAGTATTGGCTTTTCCGTTAGACGGAACATTTAACAGCAGGATTCTATTTAATCTGAGAACCCGAATGAATGATTTACATCCCAGACCTAGATTAACGCAGTACGAAGCACTAGAGGAATGGGAGATTGAGGCTTTTGAGAGGGACAAGCCCCGAATAGATAAAGGGTTAACTAAGTTTTACCCAAAATTAAAGCAGGAAGCCCGAGCCAAAAAGATGAAACAGTGGAGATAGAATATGATTGTTGAGGGACTGTTCCCCATGATGCCAGCAGAAGATCCTCCTGGGGGGGGGAAAGGGACAGAGAAATCCAAACACTGGGGGCCCCTCGGAGAATCGGATGACGAATTGTTAGATGACATGTGCATGAGAAGTCCGCCTCCTTATAATGAAGGACACCGACCTTCAAGTGCAGGGGATATTCCCCGGAGACCTCTACAAAGGGAAGAGGTCAGGTCCGCAAGTGTAGGAGGGGGTTATCTAATTCCTCCTTATCCTGAGAGTCTAGGACCCGTAGAAACCCGAAGTATTTACCCCAGGAGACCCGGTGGTGGGGAGACGGGATATTCACGTGAAGGAGATTTTTGTTCTCGTCCCCCCCACGGAGGTGAGGTGAGATCCTTAAGTTCAGGAATGCCGTTATTACAGCCACAGGATGAGGAAGAGCTGAGGATTCTAGGCACAGGAAGTTTGTTCCCAAGACCTAATTATGGCGGAGGACCAAGTGAAACACATCCCACTGCCCCGAGTCATGCTCCCACTCTAACCCCACAGGTGTTACATGACAAATCTTTTGACAGGTTATTAGAAGAGAAAGAGCGAGAAGCGCTAGCAAAGCAGAGAGCTGAGATAATACAGAAAATGTCACAGCTAAATGCAAGTCCTGAAGCCTTGACGATCCCAGTGACTATCGGACCAGTGGTTCCGTTGTACGGGGACCGTCAAGGGACTCCGAAAACTCCAGTAATTACTCCTGTCATTGCACCGGCCAGACCAGAACCCTTAATTGTAGATGACCAGACAAGTGAGTGCGAGTCGGAGGTCTCGCTGCTAGATCTGCCCGTTAGAAATGCCGGAAAAAGGATACAGAAAAGACATAATCCTTTTAATGCGAGGGAAATTCAAATGGAATCGACCTCGGGTACTAAGAGTGTCACATTGGTGACTCCTGAAGAAATCGAAAGATGGAGTCAAGAATTTGAAAAACAAGCGTCCCCAACGAAACCTTTAGATCTCTACAAGCTGAGAATAGAAATAGAGGAATTGATGGCAGGAAACGTAGGATTAGACAGATTAAATACCTACTCCGAAGACGAAATGCTGTTTATCTGCAAGAGTCTCACCCGAAATACTCGAGTACTTCATGAAAAACTGACAGACATTGCTGCTAGCATGGGAATAGATATTTCAAAATCGAAACCTCTGCAGAAACCATATAGGGCAGATTTCTCAGACAAAGATTTGGAAAACTTGAATGTTTCAGGGAAGAAAGCACAGGTCAAAGAACTATTGACAGTATTACAAAAATGGGGAGATGTGGAAAGATGGAAAGCCAGATGGGCCAAGAAAAAGGATGAGGCCAGGTGTAGGCAGGCAACTCCCGAATTTGTTCTAAAGGAAGCTGACAAACCAGAACAGTTATGCCCTATGCGCGAAGTACCAGGTGGAAAATATGTACACGTTCCATGGTCCAGACAGGATATTGTATCCTTTACTAATGATTTCCCGAAATTACGAGAAAAACCTGTGGATTGGTATAGGCAGGTAGAAAGATTCGTAAAGGTGCAAAAATGCCTGTGGAAGGACCTGGATGGGTTCTTCGACATAGTGGTCCCTGTAGATCTGTGGACCGAGTGTAAAATAGCCATAGCTTGGCCTAGTGAGGAATACGCGAGAGATGAAAAAACAGGAGAACCATCGAAGGAAGTAATGAGAAAATATGATCAGGTAATTCAGCATTTGAAATCAAAAGTGCCCGCAAAGGAAACTGATTGGACCAAGATAGATAGAACCACGCAAGAAAGAGACGACACAGTGCATTCCTTTTATGAAAGGCTGTTGCAGGTGTTCAAAACATACAGTGGTATAGATAACATCGAGATGAAGGATATGACACACTTCATTTACAGGTTTGTAAACGGTTTAAGGCCCGAAATCTGTCAATGGATAAAGGATAATAAAATCTGTTGGCATACTAAAAAGATAGATGAGGTCCTACGGTACACAAAGTACTGTGAGGACGAGATGGCAGAAAAGAAAAAGGCTCTCAAGGAGAAGGTTATGTGGGCTCAAGTAAAGCTCGCAGAACAACAGGAAAAGCAGTTAAACAAGATGAACAAAACTACCCCGAACCAAAGCACTGGGGGTGGGGGTGGAGGAAAGCCCAGAGCGAAAATGAGTAGAGAGGAAGCTAAGAAGAAATTTCCTTGCCATCAGTGCGGGGAAATTGGACACTGGAGAGACGAGTGTCCCTATTTACAAGATGATAATGCCCAAACACCTGATTTAATTCCACAGACGCAGAATGAAAAACAAAGAAATACCCAGCAGCAGGTAAAAACGATCCAAGTGCCCAGAGCGCCAAAACCTATTTTTAAAGGAAAATCACCACAGGGTGATGACGTAGAAATCTGGGGGGGCAATGAAAATAGAAATACAGCAACTTCGCAGTATTTGTTGAACGACACCTTCTTCTGTGACGACCAGTACTGACGGGGCCTGAGAGGGGAGGACGAGGAGTGCGTACTTGGCGCCTCCTTGCCGGTGGACCAGTCAGGACCATACATTGAAGGAAAGGTTGATGGAAATGTGTCACCTTTCTGTTGGACACTGGTGCTACCCGTTCTACTGTAAGAACAGTGGACGTTCCAAACCTACCCCTCTCGGGAGAAGCAATCCAAGTAGTGGGTGTATCTAATCAACTGATTAGTACACCTGTTACCGAGCCCATGGAGATCTCAATTGGAAATTTCAAACAAATGCACAGATTTGTTGTCGGTGATACCAGTCCGGTAAACTTACTGGGACGAGATTTGCTGTGCAAAATGAATTGTACCATCTTTTGCACACCAAAGGGCGTCGAAATTAAAACTCCAGACGAAGACGGTATCTACAAGCTAATGTTAATTAGACCTGACTCAGAAATAAAACGAATGACTATACAAGACTTACCTGAAGAACTCCAGCAGACAGTGAAGCCAGAAGTGTGGGACTTTACAGGAAAGGATGTAGGATTAATGAAAAACGTAGACCCCATACAAATAACCATGAGAGAGAATGCAGTGTACCCCAATACCAAGCCTTACAGAATGAGTGCAGAAGTGAGAGCAGGTGTTGCCATTGAAATACAGAAATTGCTAGAAGCAAACATAATACAGGAAGTGATGAGTAGCCCGTGTAACTCACCCATTATGGGCATCAAAAAGCCTAATGGCAAGTACAGAGTAGTTCAGGACCTAAGAAAGGTTAACAAGATAGTGGTTCCTTGCTGCCCTATTGTCCCGAACCCAGCAGTGATCCTGTATCAGATTCCCTGGGATGCTGAATGGTTCACTGTGATAGACCTATGTCACGCATTCTTTTCGATTCCATTGCATCCAGACAGCAAATTTCTTTTCTCATTTGCTTTCAACAGTCACGTGTATGTCTGGAATAGGGTCCCCCAGGGGTACACAGAGAGCCCCTCTATCTTTAATCAGATCTTGAAAAAATGCCTTGAATCTTTAGTCTTACCTGGAAAGTCTGTTTTGGTACAGTACATTGACGACCTATTGGTGGCGTCTAAAAGTCATAGGGACTGCGTGATTGACACCATTGCCCTGTTGAATCACCTGAGTGAAAAGGGACATAAAGTGGCCCCTGAGAAATTGCAGTTCTGTTCGAAATCAGTGAAATATCTGGGACACCAGATAGAAAAAGGCATCAGAAAAGTTACCTCAGAGAGAGTCAGAATAATTCAAAATATGCAGTTACCCCGTACTCAGAAAGAAATCAGAATGTTCCTCGGAGTTGTAGGTTACTGCAGGCAATGGATTGTGGGATTCGCAGTCCTTGCAAAACCTTTGATTCAAATGACAAAGAAAGGAGCAAAAGACCCAGTGAAATGGAATGACGAGAGCCTAACAGCTTTCACAAAGTTGCGTAATTGTCTGTGTACAGCCCCAGGGATGCCTGACTACTCCAAAGAGTTTGGCCTATTCTGTGACACCCGTGACAATTGTGCAATGTCAGTCCTGACTCAGGAACATGGCACGACCAGAAGGCCTGTGGCATATTTCTCTGCCATATTGGATCCAGTGGCTGCTGGATTACCTGGATGTCTGAAAGCAGTAGCTGCAACATGCACCAGTTTAGAACAGAGTGAGTCCATTATCATGGGACATCCTGTAACTGTGTATGTTCCACATGCAGTTGTGATTCTATTGACCCGAACCAAAACTCAGTATCTCACCCCTAGTCGGCTGACTAAATATGAGAGGATTCTCATGGGTGCTGCAAACATTGTCATCACCAGGTGCAATATTTTAAACCCCGCCACTCTACTCCCTGAATCTATGGTAATGGAAGATAAGGGAGATGATGAGCATGACTGTATTGATCTGACAGAGTTCAGTACAAAACCTCGCCCAGACATTAAAGAAACTCCTTTGCCTGTGCATGATGAGGAATGGTTTGTGGATGGTTCGTGCCTGAGGCATGAACTGGGGGGCCTAAGTGCTGCCTATGCTGTGGTCACTTTACACAAAATTGAAGAAGCAGCTTATTTATTTGGAGTAAAGTCTGCACAAGTAGCTGAATTGATCGCTCTGATTAGAGCTTGCAAATTGGGAAAAGACAAGAGAATAACAGTGTATACTGACAGTCAGTACTGTTATGGGGTGGTGCATGACTTTGGCCAGTTATGGCTACAAAGAGAATTCCTGACTTCATCAGGTACCCCCATACGAAATGGAAAAGTGGTTCAAGACCTTTTAGAGGCAATCCAATTACCAAAGGAATTGGCAGTGGTCAAATGTGTTGCTCATAAGAAGGGCCTTGACCCTGTATCTTTGGGAAACGATTTTGCTGATCGAGTGGCTAAACAATGCGCCATGGAGCAGATGCGAATAAATCCGAAGCGGGGTGGGGCTAGAAACAGCTGCCAACTTAGGATGTTTGAAGAAGTGCCTACCTGGGATGAAGTGAGAGAATGGCAGCATGTGACGCCCTGGGAAGAGAAAGAGAAGTGGAAAGAACAAGGTTGTAGACCGAGACGTGAGGATGGTGTCATTGTGGGCCCGAATGGTATGCCTGTGTTACCCAGACAACTACTTGCCCCAATGGCCAGACTGATACATGAAGGATCACACATTGGTAGGGATGCCATGGTTTTGGTATTTCAACAGACTTGGTACAACAAGAAGTTCAGGAAGGTAGCAGAGTCCCTTTGCCAGAGGTGCTTGACATGCCAGCAGTTCAACGCTGGCAAGAAAACAGTAGTTGAACTGGGGAAAATTGGGAGATCAGGGGGTCCCTTTGTAAGAATACAAATTGACTTCATTACCATGCCCCGTTGTGAGGGAAAGAGATATGTCCTTGTCATTGTCTGCCTGTTTTCAAAATGGGTGGAAGCCTACCCAACCTCCCAATGTGATGCCATATCAGTAGCTAAGATGTTGCTGAGAGAGCTAATACCGAGGTTCGGGGTTCCAGTCTTTATTGACTCAGATAGAGGCGGACATTTTCAGAATGAAATCTTGGCTCAGCTCTGCAAAGCATTTGGGATCACACAAAAGCTGCACTGTGCATATCATCCAGAGGCTTCTGGAGTGGTAGAACAAATAAATGGCACCATAAAGAATAGTTTGGCAAAAATATGTGATTCCACTAGCATGAACTGGATAGCTGCCTTACCTCTTGTTCTGATGGGACTCAGAAGCATTCCAGATCGGAGAACAGGCCTGAGCCCCCATGAGATCTTGATGGGAAGAGTGATGAGACAAGCATGGGTACCAGGATACAAACTGTTAAGCATTTCTGATGATTTGGTACTTGAATACTGCAAGCAACTGGGTGACCAAGTGCGTTCTATCTCTCGCCAGATTGGGGCAGACGCCGTCGCCAACCCGACAACACCAGTTCACAAATTGGTTCCTGGTGACTGGGTTAAAATAAAGAAGCACACTCGTTCAAGTTGCCTTGCACCAAGGTGGGGGAAAAAGCGGCAAGTAATCCTGGTAACGACGACTGCTGTAAAGTGCGCCGGCGTTCCCAAGTGGATCCATGCCAGCCATACCCAGAAGGTGATACCTGACGAGGAGCCTGGAGCAGAAGGTTGTCCAGCTGAGGGGTCTGCAGACGTTGGTCCTGAAGTAGCTGACGACAGACGACCAAGCACCAGCCCAGTGGAGGGTCCCATAAACGTTGGCCCGGAGGTAGCTGATGACGCGTGGCCAAGCACCAGTACTGCTGAACATCCAACGGAGGCTGGTCCAGAAGTAGCTGATGACGAGCTGCCGGGAATCTGGCCAGAGGATTGGATACCCATAGTCGATCTCTCTGGAGACCCACTCAGAACAAGAGAGCGAATAAGAGAAGACAGAGAGTGGAATAGAGAGGTCGAGCAAGGCACAGGCGAAGACCCTCAGATCATTGAGATTCACATCAAGTCTGAGGACGAAGAAGAAGGTCAGACAGGGACAGATCAGGTGATTGACACAACTCCACTGACTCCTGATATCGAAAAGGGACAGACTAGAAATAGTGTGATAGTTCGAGCAGAAGAAAATCAAGGGATCGAAGTGCTTGAACAGGATCAGTTAGAATTAGAAGAACGTGTTCAGGACACAGAAACAGAGACATTCAAAAACAAAAACAAAAATTCACCTGAACCAGGCCAGCTTAGTAACCAGGCAGAAGAAATAGATACAAGACCTGGGACTAGTCAGACAGGAAGGGAAGAAACAGAAACCGAAGCACCCCCGACAAGTGAAAATAAAAGAGCATTAGGAGAAAGCTCGATCGCAGTGCCAGCCAAAAGACTAAAGAAAAAGAAGCACATTGAGCCAAGGTATGTTAAGAGACTGAAATTAAGAATAAAAACAGTCCAAGAGAAACTTGCAGATATAAGAAGAAGTCCCCAAATTGCAGAAATACCTGAAGATAGCTCCAAGAGAAGGAGTGAGCGAATAAAAAGACAAAACGAAAAATATCAGGACCCGGAGTGGACCTACTTAATCTTGGAAAATTTTGAGGAACTTGACATAACTGACGAAAGTGACGGAGAACCGGTTGCTGAGTACTCTGAAGAAGAGGAAGACGAGCTCACCTGAGGTTGCACAGAGTAAGCTACCTGTGTAAACTTACAAAGAGGGGTTGAGAAACTTCTTCTGAGCCAAAAATGTCTGAGTCAAGAACGAATGGAAGGCCTAGCGGTAGTTGTTGCAAAACATGCTGCAAAGTATGTATATGTAGTATAGTTATAGTTATATTAGTTTGGATAGGACTAACAGTTTTCATTCCCTTTATGGTTAGTAAAAATACTAATATTGACCCTACTCAGATTTCTGACCCTGAAGAACTGACAACACGAAGTGTAGAAAGACGTGAGAAAGCACTCAGACAAACAAAACGAGACTTAGATGCATCAGATGAGGAAGGACTACATTACCACAGAGTTAGGAATCAGACACACTCAAATGTTGTCGCAAACTTATTAGTACATTATGTAGAGACTATGGAGATAGAGGATTGCTATGTCTGCATGAAGCTACCTACTTCTGTAGCTGAAGGCGTGACATACCATCACTTGCCCCTGACATATGGAAATTCCTGTAGTATTTTAGCAAGCTTATTTTACAAAAGAGGACCGTTACAGTACTATTTCTCTAACAATGACGTGATCTTTTCTGAACTTCCCATTCGTGGAAATCTGAATCCTGTACATATAAAAAGTGACGTAATACGCTATATGGGAGACTACTTTTTGACTATAGGCAATATAGACATAGCTGAAGCACATAGAGACAACCTGACCTGTTCATTGCATGAACAAGAGAAAATATTTTTAAACATGGCAGAGAAGAGAAGGGAGAGTTTCCAAAGAAAGGCAAATGACAAAGGGCAGAAAACCCCTAAATGGGCTGAGAACATGGAAAGCACCTCAACTGGTGGGGCGGGACCTGCTCTGTTGCTGGATTTCGAGAAGAAAGGGAAACTCTGTCTTCACCGCGAGAAGACTGATTATTATAATAACATTTTCATTGGTTCCAGTCAATGTGAGCACAATTACAAGGTAATTGGAGGTTGGGGTTTCAAAAATGGGTCAGAGCCTGTGTTTCCTGGAATTTATTATATATGTGGAGACAAGGCTTATTTCAAATTGCCGGATCACTGGTATGGAAGCTGCTACTTTGGCATTGTTTTCCCGAAAATATACCATGTGAATGAAATTACTGGAAGCAATGAAAACACTAATGGCTTAGTGCGTAGTAAAAGAGAAAGCATAGGTGAAATAATGGGTAGTATTTTTAGTGCACTGATACCTGGAGTGGGAGTGGTTCTGAACACTCACAGAATTTGCAAATTGTCCACAGTAGTGGATGTGCTGTCTACTGATACAGCTCATGGATTTCTGCTGGTCAATACCGAAATGGTTGCGATCAGATCAATGGTTTTACAGGACAGACTTGCTATTGACACCTTATTAGCAAAAGAGGGCGGAGTCTGCCGGATGTTGAAGGCGCAACATTGTTGCACTTACATTCCGGACAAAAGCGTGCAGCTCAAAAGATATGTGAAAAACATTACTAATTTGGAAAGGGAACTCAAACCACTCGAGGTTGACAGTGCCTGGAGGAGACTAGTTGATGGTCTCTCAAATGTAGGTCACTGGTTTGCTAACTTAGGTAGAAGCTTATTGTTCAAAGTACTGATGCCAATTGGAATTATAGGTCTTATCCTATTTTTCATATTCGTCTGTTGCAAATGCCAAAGGCGTAATAAGGAGTATCAGGTGAATGCAAGAGGAGTGAAACGGAATGCGGATGAGCTTGAATTGGAGGAAATAAATAATCAGATTTACAAAAGGGTGAAAAATTCTCACCCTACCAAAAATGAGAAGGAAAAATTGAATCGCATGTTGGAAGAGATAGAGTTGTACAAAGTGTGAAAGAAAGTTGGCATCTGGTTCCATTTTTGTGATGATAGTAAATATCATCAAAGAGGGGATTGATAGAGCAAGATTTCACATCGCGACTTGCTCGAGTCAAGAACCTTGAAAATCTATTATAATCTCATAACTTCAATTGTTTGTTTTACTAATTTCATGTATTTTTAATGTGCGTGGGTATCATAGCGAAGCTTGCCTATGTGTTCTACTAATACGATTAATCCTTGTCCCTAAAATGGCCGCTGCTTGCCTTTTCATTTCTGCGCATGCGTAAGGCACAGTCACGTGTAGAGACGCAGTCACATTTGAGAGGGAAAAGGGTGCGCATGCGTAATAGCTATAAAATGGCTGAGCATCTGATAACATGCTGAAGCTTTGTGCTGCTGCTCCTGTGATGTTATTCGTTGCACTTATTCACTAATGCATAGTATATTTTTATAATGATGAAACTAAAGTACGAACTTATAACATGTAATACATTCATTTATTTCTATGTACTAATTTGTTTCCGCTTACTTTTCATGTATCTTCGGCACGGAGGGGTGATGGGGCTGGGGAGTCCATCTTGGAGGGTACTTCTGCGCAGAATCAATCGATGGTGCGGTGGCATTGAAACCAAGCCAAAGAAGGTTGATGCCAGAGCCTGCATGGGAACATGCACCTTCACCCAGCAAGAGCATCTAGATTGTACCCTATTGTATCAAATTGTATTCTTTCCATTGTATTCCCTGCGACTTTCTCATGGGAACCCCAATCTTGCTAGGCGGCACCTTAGGATGCTAAGTAGGGCTTGTAATAGTCTGTTCTGATTGGTGTGTTAACCAAATCCTACCTTAGGACCAATCAAAATTGGGGATTTCTGACACTTTGCAACATTGGGGGGTGGTACCCTGTCCCAAAACAGTATATCGAGCCTAGGTTCACCTAGGGAAATTGTCCGACTTGTCTGAATAGCTGACCTGTCACTGACCCAACGCACTCAATAGGTGACTTGAAGATACAGAGCGCTGCGGAGCACTCTGTCCGAATTTGACCATAGACTAAGGTTTTACTAAACCTTAAAAGTGCTGGCGGAGCACTTTGCTGGGAGTTCGCTAACCCAATCGGGGTCCTGACTGATAGCTGCAGAGAGGGTGGAGCGCAAGCGTTGCTTCCAAACTGCGGGTGCTGGTCGTGTCCTGGTGGTCCTGTCCTGATCCTAATCTGAGGGTTTCCTGTCCTGTCCTGGGTGTCCATTCTGCACCTGCTGTCCATTGAGGGGTATCCTTCCTTGAGGGTTTCCTGTCCTTAACTGACCCGTGGCCAGGGTTTGGTTTTTCACACCAGTCTAGGTAAATATCGCTCTAAATCTCTTGAAACTGCACCTTTCTATTTTTCTGTCTTTGCTTCAATAAAGACATATCTTTGCATATGATAAGTTTTCCATGCTTTCCGCAACTCATTGCATCTCATGAAACGTATGCATTTATTTTCATAGCGTGTTCCTATGTTGCCCTTCCTTTTACAAATAATTTTTTCCTATTTGCAGTTTATAACTTGTTTGATGTGTTCTATAAATTTTCTCACTAAACTGAATGAAGAGATTTTCTGAAGTTATAGCGTGTCCTATTTACGTTAACCGAATTGTTTAGATTTCTAAAGTTTTCCCATTCCCTAGCATAAATGATACTTGCCCTAGTTGTTTCTTCATCACCCATGTCCACTCTTACATGATTAATTTACTAGCTTAGCAGGTTTCCCAGTCGCATTTCTCTTGAATCCAAAATGTTTTGTTATCTTGTTTACTGACTATCTGCTCAATGTAAGTTGGATTTTCACACTGATTGAACTTTAGATAAAACTTTATAAAACTTCTAGTTGTCCGTGGTCATTTTATGAAAGTAAAGTCATTTATTGAAGTGTATATTATTTGCTGCCTTTCCTTTTACAGCTAGCTCCCTGATCCATGGTGGTCATAGGTACCCGTAACGGTGGATGGAAAGTCGGGTACACTAGGAATAATCGAAAGGAATCCCACAATTATTGGTAGTAGATTGTGAGGTCATCCGATCAATATATCTGGTGATTTGAAATATATGGACCCGAAGCCGGAAGTGGCGAAATTATTGGTCGGGTGACCCGCGATCTCTAGCACTGGCACAGTGACAGGCTGGGCATACCTTGATAGGAAGTCGGCCGGATTCCGGGTGCCTTGTTTGTACTCCACAGTGAACTGGAATTCTCGCAGCTGTAGTACTCATTTTTAAATCCGTGGGGAAGGGTGTGATTATGACCCTTGAAACAGCGGGATGAGTGGCTTGTGGTCAGTGATGACAGGAAACGGATGCCCATACAAGTAGATATGGAAATGGCGGCTACTCCACAAGATCGGGATGGCTTCTTTCTCGATCTAAGAATAACGTTGTTCCTTGGGCGTAAGTGTCCTGCTGGCATAGGCGACTGGGGCTCATTCCCCGCAGAACTGTTGCTGGGCCAAGACTGCGACCAACCCTGTGGGGCTGGCATCTACCACCAGCTGGGACTCGTGTCTGGGGTCGAAGTCACTAGCCTAGTGTCGGCCGAGAGGGCTGCCTTTGTGCGGCGAAAAGCTTCTTTTTGTTCTGCTTCCCACACCCAGTGGCTAGTGGCTTTGGTGAGGTCTCGGAGGGGCCCTGTCAGGTCACAGAGGTTTCTGAGGAAATGCCCGCAGTATGTGAAATTGCCCAAGAAACTGCGGACACCGGACATCGACGTCGGGGTGGGGGCATCTTGTATGTTCTTTACTTTATCCGGGTCTGGGCCGATGCCTTTGTCCGAGAACCGATAGTTAAAGAAACGAATGTCTCTTCTCAAGAACTTGCACTTTCCGCAGTGCAGGGTAAGTCCACTGTCCCGGAAGCAGGAGAACACAGTTTGGAGGTGCAGGAGATGTTCCTCTAGCGTGGGACGGTGCACCAGAATGTCGCTCATGTGAGCACTCCTTCCAGCCCCTGGAGGACATTCTTGACAATGTTCTGAAACACCTCGGCTGCGCTTGAGATTCGGAAGTTGAGGCGAGTGTAACGCCAGAGTCCTGCATGGGTGGAGAAGGCTTTGATAGGGCGAGAGTTTGGGTGGAGCAGAATCTGGTGGTACCCCGAGCAGAGGTCCATCTTACAGAACCATTTGGAGCTGGCTAACTACCCAATGATGTTGTCTACTATTAGCGTCAGGTGGCGTTCGCGTTTGGTGGCGAGGTTCGGCATCCTCATATCCACAAAGATGTGGACCGCTTCCGGCTGCTTCGGCTTCTTCGCAACGACGATGGGGGACACCCACGGAGTGGGGCCTCTTACCCGTTCGTTGATCCTGGCTCTCTCTAATAGGCGTAGTTCTGCCTCTACTTTAGGAAGTAGGTGGAAGGCGATCCTCCTGTGTCGGAGGGCTATAGGGGCCACAGACCTATCGATGTACAGCTGGACAGCCGGGCCTTTTAGGCATCCAATGTCCTCGAACAGAGCCTTGAACTCCTGCAGCAGGCGGTCCAGGTCATGGGCATGCACAGTGAACGCCAACTGGATAAGGTTGAGGTCCTGTGCGGTGCGACAGCAGAGTAGGAATCCTGGCTCCACCTGCGACACATAGACCTTGGCCTTCTGACGTGTGGCATCATGAGCGAGACTGGCTTGAAATACACCATACAGTTTCTGTGGAGAGTTGGTGCCAAATGCATAGACTTATACCTTGGTATTGCGTAGCACTGGAGGGTTGAGCGACTCCTGTAGACGGTGGCGGCGATGAGGTTGATGGTGGCCCCTGTGCATGATCCTGCATGTTTACCTTACACATGGGTGCAGCGTGTTGGGTGGCTGTGAGAGCATTCAGCATTCTGACTACGTGGATAGTCGCAGCTTCAGCCTCATCGTTGTCCATGTCGCTGTCGGCAGGGCCATCGGGGGGAGGGTTCAATTGCACGGACTCGTTGTTGCGGGCCTTTCAGCCTCCTCCTCTGCGTGTACCAGCACAATTTGTAGAAATGGTTTAACCTTCCCGCACGTGCTGCAGGTCTTGCCATGCGCGGGACAGGCACCGTCGTGGGGGTACGGACCCCCACACGGGTGACTTTGTGAGCCCTGTTTGGAGGATGGAGTGTTTGACTTGGTGCTCTTCGGTTGCGTTTCACAAGTGTCAGTGCGAATGGCACAAACTGGCTCTTCTTTGACCCTGCGGCTGGCTTGGGGTTCTTGTGTGCCGCCCTGGCTTTGGACAATTCCTTGGATCGGCCTAGCATTAAAATGTCTCACATCGTTGTGCTCCTGTAGGACACTTTCGCGCAGCTTGGAGGATGCGCAGCCTTGGATGAACTGGGCTGGTACTTCGTCGTCCTCGTCCGGGAGGGTGCAGGTGCTTGCCAGCTCCTTCAGTCTCGCATAGAAAACATCCACCGATTCTTTCGGCTGTTGGCGCGCCTGGCGGAGCAGGAAGCGCTCGTAGTCGGGTTGGCATAAGGCTCAAAGTGGGCAGTGATGGTGTTGCGCATTGTAGCGTAGTTTCTTGGAGATCCAACCTCACGCACCATTTTGGATATCTTATGGATGTCTGTTCCTCTGAAATGAAGGAGCATGGGTGTAAAGAAGAGATATTCCAGGAAGCCGAGGTCATTTGTTGTAAGTTGATCTTTATTTTAGTTTAGGATATAAATTGGAGAACCCCACCAGGAGCGGTATGACATCTGCTCAGCCCGAACTTCAACTGACATTCAACACACCATTCGAACATTCATGCAATCAACATTCATACACACGCGCACAGGCTGAGCAGCACTCTACATCTTCTCCCTTGTTAACACAGAAAAGATGACCCTTCACAATATAATTATAAGATGTTACTATACAAGGTATTAAGCAAATATAAAATATAATTAAGAACATTTATATATTCAATAGAATTAAAATCAAGTGAAGAGGTGGAGTGAAATCCTTAAACTGTAAAATACGGTAAAACCATTTTCAGAACATGCAAAAAAGGACGTTGAAACAACACAACCCCTCTTCCCCCTTTTAATGAGACAATAAGTGAGCTAAAAGGGGAGTACGCAGAAGGTAGAGATACAAAGAAATGAGAAGAAAAATGAAAGCAAACGGTGTAAAGATCACTAGAAGAGAAAAAGATGAGAAGAAGAGTGAAAAATTTGTGCAGCAAAGAAGGCACAAAGACACTGCAGAGAAAAAGTTAACACAGCAAGAACCACCAAGACACACTGATTGGCCAGACCAGAGCGAAGGAAGCTTGAATGTTGAAAAAGAAAAACAAGTGCAGTATAGAGGAAACAAGACTTAGTAGAGTGGTTAAAATGTAAGGTGAAACATACACAAAAATTGTGGAAGAAACACAAGTAAAAGTAAAACATGAAGAGAAAGGCATCAAGTCTCCACACGTCTTTAAATAAGACCCATATATATATATATATAGCTGGAGAAAGCTTAGTGTGGATAGTGACGCACTTAAAAAGGAACTTGACCCTTTTTTTTTTTTTTTAAAAGAGACCCACACGTCTTATAAAAAGACCCAAATAAATATATAGTTAAAAAGCTTAGTGTGGATAATAGTACTGAAGAATGCATTTGCATTTTTAAAGAGACCACACGTCTTAAGGTAAGACCCATATACATATAGCTTAAAAGCTTAGTGTGGATAATAGTACTGAAGAATGCATATGCATTTTTAAAGAGACCACACGTCTTAAAGTAAGACCCATATACATATAGCTTAAAAGCTTAGTGTGGTTTACAGAGTACAGAAGAAGGAACCACACGTCTTTAAAATAAGACCCATATAAATAACTTAAAAAGTTGGTGTGGTGGAATGCATTTGCATTCTTCCTTTCAAAACATTAGAAAATTTTTAAAATATATATTCTTCCTCAAAAGAGACTGCATTTGCACTATAGCTCTCTCTTTTTTTTTTTAAACAGTAGAGTGTTTTAGTCTACTTTAAAACATCAAAAATATTTGATGAAGCATGAAACTAAGTATGACTGTAAAATCATTTCATTTTTAAACATGCCCGTATATAATTCATGTAAAGATTATATTAAAAATACTCATTCTGAAATCACTACAAAATTCAAATAATTAAATACTTATAATTAATGTAACTATAAGGATAAAGCAACTGTAAAATTTATAGCAGAGAAAGGTGATAACATCTGCATAAAATAAAACTTCTGTTAAAAGAAACAGAGATAACACTTTACAGATATAACACTTTACGGAACTTTCGTTGTCTGTATTATCAATCTCTAATTCATATCATCATCAAAGTGCAACGATGGAAAATAACCATTAGGTGGTAGTGTTGTGACAAATAAAAGTATTGTACTTTGATAAACAGCAGATCGAGGTGATGAGTTTCCAAAGAAAACGACTCCAGTACTTGTGGAAAAACAATGGATAGAAAGCATGTCGGGAATCCGTGGAATGCAAGACTGGGGAAAGGGTGTCAGAGTAATGACGGAAACCAAGTGAAAAGAAGGTTTGATGGTCTCGAATATATTCTGCATTTTGTTTATTGTATGAGGCTTAAAGTTCTGTTCAATAAAAATGAAAGAACTGCAGCTCGTGTATTTCCTTGAAGGAGTGCTCTCAAGCGTGAAGAGAATCCAATGATTGATGAAGTGTCACTGGTATTATCTATGTTCAGGATTGCTGAGCTTAATTGCTGTCGGAGGCTTTGAAAACTGAAAAACAATTGCAGAGCAAGTATTTTCTTGAGCTCGTGAACTTCAAACTGTATGCGATAAAGTTAATCGTATTTCATGTTCATAAATTGCGCGTTGCTGGGCAACAGTTTAACAATGCCTGAACACTTCCTGAAAGATGGAGGCACGCAGAGGATTACGTGATGACGTGCAAGAGAAGTCGTCACAGTGTAAGTAAGGTTTGATGCGTGGAGATGCCTCGCGCTGACTTCGAAAGAGGCAAACATCAACGGTAAGAGCGCGAGCAATATCTATGTGCTCTTAACTTTTAACATATTAGTAAAGTATAATTAAGAAAATGCTCACGTTAAACACTTGACACACTGCTGCTGAAGAAAATGTAAAACTCCCTTCCGCCTGCTGCTGAAGTAAAAGGAACACTCTTTTCTTCACTAAAAAGAGCAGGTCAGGAGAAAGCAGAAAACAAACAGTTGTATTCCGGTTGAGAGTCACTCGTTCAGTTTTCTTGTCATTATGCCGGTCAGTGAAAGGGTTGTTGCACCAGAGCACATACAAGGTGGCAGGACGGTGTTGACAAGCAGCTGGCGCTTTATAGTTGCAGGTGATCGGTCTCGAAGGAATTGGTATGCCGAAAAACCAGTAGTGCGCCCTTTAAAGTTTAATTTTAGCCGCTTTCAAAATACACTTCACTGTCCTTGAGAAACTCTTTATCGGCAATAAGAGTTTTGTTTCAAATTATTACAGCTTTAAAGTTCAGATAAACGCTGCTATGAAAATAACTGGCACTTACTTCTAGGGCGACCGGTGAGAGGTCACTGGTGGGGTTCTGGGTGCCAGTACTTTGTTGGAGGTTTCCTTTTCAGTTTGGATCCTTTTCTTAAGGTTTCACTTTTCGTTCCGTTTCCTTTTTTTTTTTAAATGTCTTTTAAATTTGCACGGAGGTCCGTTTCTGAAGCGTCGCCAAATGTAAAGAAGATATATTCCAGGAAGCCGAGGTCATTTGTTGTAAGTTGATCTTTATTTTAGTTTAGGATATAAATTGGAGAACCCCACCAGGAGCGGTATGACATCTGCTCAGCCCGAACTTCAACTGACATTCAACACACCATTCGAACATTCATGCAATCAACATTCATACACACGCGCACAGGCTGAGCAGCACTCTACAATGGGTCTTCTCCTCGGGGCAAGAATGTCTACAGCGTCGAAATACGTCTTGAGGCGCTCTACCCATGCCTTCCAGCAAGCTGCCTGGGAGAGCCCGTGATTGTGAAAGGTTCCAAATGCGGTACGGACGCCATGTGGGTGATGCAGTGGGAGTGGCCGGGGTCGGTGTATCACTCACTGTGGGGCGCCAGCAGGCGGGCAAATGCGCCGCGGTGCTTTGCGGGCCCTTCTGGTTGAGGTAGGCAGTGAATCCTTTCGGTGCTGGTGCAGCCGTGATGGGGCGAGGCTCGAAGGGTGAGCATGCACTGCCACAGGAGGGCACACCAGTGTGGTCTAGGTGAGTATGGCCTGGCGCCGTGTGCATGAGCAGCAGGAGAACGCACCTTGTAGTGGCGCCACGTGGGCGTAGTGGAGGCGGTAGGGCAGGCCTCAAATGCCGGTCAGCCCCAGGATAGGGTCCCAGCTGGAGGAGCGTGGTGTCGAGGGTGCTGGCAGGAGAGCGGCAGGGAGCAGGCGACAGAGCTGGAGGTGCGTGGTGTCGAGGGTGCTGGCAGGAGGGCGGCAGGGAGCAGGCAACACTTTCTTTTCCGGAGTCAGGAGCACTGGAGAGCCACGATGCAAAGGTCTCACCGCTACGTGTGCCAGGAAAGAGCCCGCACGTGCGCGCACCTGCGAGCCGATGAGGTGTGTTGAGCTGCAGCAGTAGAGGGTGAAAGCTTCGGCCGTGTGCAGCGCTGGGAGCCGATGCAGGCCCTCACAACGAGGGCCGCAGGTGCGTGGCAGGGGGCACTGACTGGAGGTCACAGGAGACGCGGCTTGAGCGCTCCTGGGTTGGAGTTGCATGCGGCAGGCACAGCAGGTGTGAGGTGGCACAGCAGGGTGGGAAGACCACCTTCTCGCCAGTGTAGTGTAGTGGCCCTGGGCCTTGTGATGCGGGCAACAAAGAGTCGGACGATACATTTGCAGTGGTGGCCAGTGCGTAACTAAACCACGGCTATTTATAAACATTGTACACACTGGCTGGGTGTACGCCGGGCCAGTCCTTTGTCCTACGCCTGAGGGGTTTTCACCGGGGCCAGCCCGCACTCAGTGCACAGCATGGGGCTGCCCAACAAGTCACAATATTACACAAGGAGCCACCTTCAGTTCATCGCTGGCGGTCAGCACCATCTTTGTTTCTGGCACCACTAAGGCACATTAACGAATCTATAGTATGAAGTGAGGGTAATTCACAATGCAAAATCCCTCTTTAATTTTAGTTCTTTGGGCATCCTACAATAGAATGTTGATAGAATATTAATTTGTTAATATCCATTTGCCATTTGTTTAAATCTAACAAGTGTCTCTATATGTTGTTCTTGATTCAAATAGAATGCCAAAAGAATAGTGCGACATATAGGAGTGCACAACAGGGTGCTGTTCCACTCCCTTTATATGTGAACATATATTCATACAACCACCAATACCACCACCAGTACCATCACACATTCTATCATCACTGATACCACCACCTGACACAACTGCCTCAATAACACAGCACCAATAGCACAATGAATTCTGCCACTGACAATGCCATTATCAACACCACTATCGCCAACAATGCCACTAACATCACACCACGACCACTATCAAGCATTGGCAAAGTTAAAGACTTAGCTAGCTGTTTTGTTCAATAATCCACAATACGAAGTAGAAACAATAATATGTTTAATGCAGTAGTAAGTAGGCAGCATATAAAGGAGCAAACTAACCAACGTCCACTCCGAGTCATCTCCTGCTCATCTCTTACCAAGGTACTATATTATATCCACAAGTCTCTAAATAACAAAAGCATGAGCAAATACATTGCAGGCACATAACTCTTGGTTTAATGAGCTGTCGCAAAGAAATACATTTCTGCATGCCTGTGCTTATCTACATTGTCACAATAAAGTCATGCTTATTGTCACTACCAACGATTGTTCGTGTAGCAGTTCGAGTGTGAGGGATGCTCATAGTTGGCGCATGTTACATCGTTTACTTAATTAATAATATAAATAAAACATATAAATACATGGCGTATACATAACTTTAATTTTATAAAAATACCCTAACCACGAATTGTGCTTAAATTAGAAAGGGCAGTACACCAAGAGCCAGAAGCCAACCTCTCCGTGTCACATGACGCAGTAGGCTAGCCACGTGAAGAAAGCGTAATGTTGTTGTTTATTTTATATAAGCTGACCCAAATGAAAATAGAGGGGTGATATAATAAAATAATTACACAGACTCATTTTTATGACATATTAGGTATTTAAATAATATTTGCTTTCTTTATATATTATCGTAAGAATAAATAGGCTAACTGTATTAGATACGTCACAGTATCAAAACCACACTTTTTGTTTGTTGCCTCTACTCATAATCCCCCTGTCTGCGGTTAAGTGGAACGGCCCGGGAAATACCCTTTCGCGGAAGCACATTGGCTAGAAGTTTCCCCACAGGGTGCAGCTGTTTTCCCCGAGCCACGTGCCGTTAAATAAACAAGAGAGTAATGCAAATCTCGGCGGGGTACTGAGGGAAGCCTCTCAACTAAGATATCGGCCATTTGGCACCTGCATTTTTCTTGCCGCATGTCCTACATGTTCAGTTTTATACATACACTTTTATAAAAAGTAAATGTTATCGAGGATTAACCCATATATAACAAAGGAAAACGAATCCAAAGGTTACCCGATATATAAAAAATCTAATTTTTTAATGAGTTCAGATTCTACATAAAAAATATTTTTATGTCAACTATATTCAAAATTCTCAGATTAAAATGTTTCTTCTCTGCAAATAGTTCAATATTTAGTTTTTATACAGAACATTTACCCTTCCGAAATGGCCGTAGAATTATGAATTGAAAGCAAGCGTGAGTCTGCGTCGCCTTACTACTGGTGAAAGTCAAGTTTGTGTAGTCCGTTTACTATGTTTATGGAACTTCTCGCACTGCTAGTGCTAGCCGCTGTCAGTGAGTCTGTCACTGCCATGGCAGCCCACGACTGGACTCCGGATCGCCGGCTCACCGGGCAGCGATCGCTGCCCTGCTGGAAGGAGCACATCTCCATGGAGCTGAGGCAGAGGGACCGGGCACAGAAAGCGCGATACGAGCAAATGTTCCAGTCCTGTGAGTAATGCATGCCTTAGATTTAAGTGGAACCTTCCTGCCCTTTTAAAAGCACCACCTCGCTCTGTCCTCCTTGTACCCGGTGCAGCGCTACTAGTTCACAACCAGGAACCTCTAAGCACTTTAGTGAAAAAAAAGTGTTAGACCAGCAACATCATTCAAGCATATACCTAACGTTACCTACCTATTACTATGTGGGGACTTAGTGAAAACTTGATGCTGTCGCTCTTATTGTGCCCTTACCCTTTTTCCGTGTGGTGGCTGGCTTTAAGCTACATTTAGTGACACAGATAAAACAAATGGTGTGCTGTAAAATAGATCCTGCATTCTTTAATATCTATTGAGTTTTGAGGAATGTTCTGGTTTAGTTTATAGCAACTGAAACTAGGCGCTGCATTAGATTGATTGCAAATTCATATTTAGATGAATTTTTTTCTTAACACTTGTCCCTCAATTGCATGCCATCTTTTCGCTTAAAATGTGCGCCCACCCATCCCTTTCCCCTATTGCACCCTAAATCCCTCCCCTGCTGTACCCCCCATTTAACGTCCCAATGGCCCAACATTAACCCTTTACATTCCTCTCATCTAACTTAAAGTGCATGACCTGGGCACAACATGCAATTTTAGAGTAGCCCTGATTTAATTTGCAGCATTGCTGGTATTTTCAAATTATGTGTGATTGGGAAGACATGCAGCTATGACCATTTATTTCAGAGCAGTGGAAAGTAAGAATCTGAACTAGACCGCTGCAGAAGCTGTGATACTCTCTTGTTTTCCCAAAGCCACCGCTCCTGCAAGCGCCCTGCACCCTCCCTTCAGACTCCTGCTTCAGACCACCAGCGGATTAGTTCTAGGTTTAAAACGTTACACCACCTTCCTCCCCACGCACTTAACAAGGGTAACAAACATCACAGCTCCTGTTTGTAGGAGTGAAACAAATAAAACCCCACCCAAGTAAATATTACATGTATAGACAGCTGAAACGAAATTACTATTTTAAAATGTACTGCATTCACATTTTCTGTCAAACACAGAATTAAGGTATAATATGCCAACATAAGCTTTTTACGAACTAAACGCATCATGTTCAACTCTATGTATCTTTTATTGTTCTTCTGGGTCTGTCTATTTAAATTAAGGCAAGACTCTTAAATGCCGATTGCAACCAGCGACTTGACAGCCAGCCCATAAAATAAGTTGTTGTCTAGTTTTCATTAAGAAACTTTTTTTAAAAACTCTTGGTTCCATCCTTATGCAGGCTTGGTCTAATGCCGCGCAAAGTCATACTGAGCAAAACCAAAGGGGATGGTGGACGGAGTGTTGAACATTGCAAGCACTCACCCCCAGTCAACTGATCTGGGTTTAATCCATCATCATTCTTTAGCTCACTCCGCCACCTCAGTTCAGACATGGCCATATGCAAATCAGTCTGACCCTGTGCCTCATGGGAACAGTCCAGCCATGCCCAGCCATGTCTTCCAAGGACCGGAAACAAGCATCCTGGGACCGTTTTCTGGATAAGCAGCCATCATCAGCCAGGCTAGCTTGAATCCAGTGGCAAAGTGAGCAAGGGACCCACGTCTGGGCATACCCTGCCAGCTTAGGGCAAACACAGCAAAACCAAAGGGGATGATGGACGGTGTGCTTACAATTTACCTTAACTGTGACAGCGGACTCCTATTAAAGTGTTTTTTTTAAACTGACAAACACCCAAACTTACCCTGGATCACCTTTAAGGTACACAGCTTAAGAATCTCAAGAACAAACATGAATAAAGTTTTTATACATAATGGATTTTTTCTTGCTCTATCGAATTCCTATTTCTTAAAGGCGAATCAAAGCTTTATATGATATAGAAATATCTTAAAAGCACAGAACAAAAAAAATACAATTCATGTTATTAGTTAAAACACTTAATAAATAATTAAAAAGACAAGATAAAACAGCATTAAACCATTTACAGCTTTGAGTTAGTTAAGAAAAAGAAAAAAAAACCCGGGGGATTCCCTGAGAAAAAATTCATCACATAGCTTTGGATCTAATCACCCACGCCCAGCTAAGAAATTTAGCTACCCCACAGGCCAGTACTGTATTAGGATCGGATTGTAAGATTCTTAACGCTGGGGCATAGCCTCTAGTCTCAAGTAGGCGACAGACTGGTTTTAGCCATTTGGATCTGGGCTTGTTATAGGCACTGCAAACAAAAAAAGACATGTGGGATGGTTTCCAGTTCAGCGATGCAGTGCAGGCAGATGGCAGGCGTCTGATTGGGGGGTTGCCATTTGGAGGTGCGTTCACGGACTGGTAGAGTTCCCATTCTAAACTGGATATATAAGGCCCTATCTTTAGGTTTTCTAATGAAGTCCATATAGGGTTCAAGCAAGGGTACTGTCTTGTGCAGACGAAACTCGTCTGAGAGTCTACCTAGATTATCCGCTCTAGATTCTTGGGTGTCGACCCACAACCAGTATGCCCGCTAAACCTCCAGTTTAGATATTGAAGCACCGGACTCCCATACAATCCACAGGCCAATGGCCATTAGGAGCTCCTTCACTTTAGAGAGCCAAGCAATTTTGTGAGACCCCTGCAAGTTCATGACTTCTGTAAGGCCGTCTGCGTATCTCTCTAACTCTGGTGTACGCCACAGGTGGGCCCAATAGAGAAGCGGACGCAGAATTATAAGATCTTTAATAGATCTGCGTCAAAGATCGTATTGGATGGGTTTGCTTGGGGTACTCCTAAGGACAGACAAAAGCTCCTTATAAAATGTATTCTCGGCCATTACGAGGGAATCAACATTATTAAAACCCCAGAGTTCTGCTCCGTACAATGCACTGCCTATTTCTTCTTTTTTATGTTTTTATTAGGGACCTGATGTATGAACATTTTTGTGTTACTAGGTGCATCGAAACATCAATGCGTCTGAATAAATTCGACACCTTGTTCCCATAATCACAACTGGTTGAATTTTACTCTTGTAGATTGTATTTATGAAAATGGATTCAGCACCAGTGAGTTGGATTTTCCCAGTTTGTAAATGCAGGATCAGGATGGGAATATTGGCGTTTCAGGAGGGTTGGCCTTGCAGGGAACACATACAGACTTGTAAGGGTGATTGTCTTCACAGACAGAGTGAAGGTAGTTTTTCAAATACAAATATTTTCTCGTGTGAATGGTACAAGGAAGTGCTATTTTGGGTGGAGCGCAGGAGGTTCAACACTCCTATTTAGTGTCGATGAATGTGAAATAACTTTTTAATGGAGGGAAAAAAACGATACGTGACATTTCTTCTTCACTTGTACACGCAGAACTTATCTTGTACTTGCCTAATAGAACATCTCATTGTATACATTTTGTCCATTGAACTGGTGTTTAAATCTATATCTGTCGTATGTTACCAGGTGTAATCCTGGGACTGTTTGTGTATTTTATTAAATTTGATAATCGATTCCAAACGTAGGGGGAATCCGATATGAGTAGATTTCTGACTGCTGCATTTTTGGGTTTGTGATTTAGGGCCCAGGTATCTTTCTGACTATCCATCGGTCTTTGTGTACATATGGGTCAGTTTGCCCTATTTGTGTGCGTCTATGCACTTGTCCCTTTTCTGCATATTTGTTTAGTTATGCCTCTGTCTGTCCATCTGTTTGCATGCTCACATTTCTACTTGTGTTCACTGGCTACACCCATATTTGTTTTCCTATTTGTCAATTTTTTCATCCATATATTTAAATGGTGTTTAATCTTCCTCCCTGTTTATATAAACGTTTGCCTCCCTCTCTCTATGGATGTATGTTGCTATCGTGTAAATTTGCTCTGTTGGTTAATGCATCTACTGCAGAAATCTGTGAACAGCCTTTACAATTTGTGATTCAACCCCAAAGGGTTGACTTAGGTTTTTATCCCCTCGAGGGCCATACAATGAATGCAGCTTAGTTGCATACAATTAACACTATAATGTGTAACTTTATTGGGTTCAGGGGCGTTCCCCATCTTGGGTGACTTTTATGAGGATGGTGACCTACGGCCATGAGGTGACTTAGTTACCAAATTTGTCCTCACTTGACGCAACAGCTTTAGATTGAGTCAGGCACTTCAATGGGCGTGCTGGCCCCTCGTGCATCTGGCTCTAAAGTGTGATGATCTCCCCAAGGAGTCACTCTGTCTCAATAACATGCATCATAAAGGCATATCGTGGCTCTACCACCACCTCTCGCAGTTGACTCCTCACAAACACGCTTATGTGTCACCATGGGAGAGGGAGTTGGCTACAGAAGATATCCGCCAAAACTTGGGGAGCCATCTGGCAAAGAGCGGTTAAATCTTCAAATTATTTCGATTATTAGGAGAAAGCGTATGAGATATTGACTTGTTGGTATCTTAACTCCATTAGACTGGTCAAGATGTTTCAGGGTTTGTATATGTGCTGCAAGGGGTACGGAGAGAGGGGCACTTTTCTACACACATAGTGGTCACGCCGAATAATACAGACTTTCTGGGTTGAGATCCAGAGCACAGTACAGATCATAACCAAAGTTCAACTTCCACTCGAGCCACTAACGATTCTCTTGGGCGACCTGGCCCTTACAGACTTTTTCCCACATCGACCACCTCTTGCCTCTTGGTCCCTGGCAATGGGGTCCTCCGAGGACAGTCCTCCATGTGTTGGTCCCCTAAAATTGAGGTACCTGGGAGCAAGGAGGAACCTGGATAGTTGGTCCTATACACACACCTTGCCATGGAGAATTTGAAATACAGGTTGTGCCAGCCTCTGAGGTATTTGAACATTAAAAAAAATCCATCGGTGTGCTATCCATTCATTTTTCCACCTGGTCCTTCTGGCCTCGTAGGGTGATGTTCGAGAGCTTGGTCTTGTTTTGCTCCTGCGGACTATCCCTAGCCCACAGGAGCATATTTGTCAGGCCTTCTGGCCTCGCAAGGGTACTTTTTCTTTGGGGGGGGGAGGCTTGGTTTTACTGATTCCTTGCCAGACCTGCACTCTGCTTAGTCGTCTCCGGATGCTCTCTCCTGCTTGGAGGCATCTTCCAAAGCCCCCCCCCCCCACCCCCTACCCCCTTCAGGCCAGCAAGCAGAACCTACTCCCTGTCCGACTGCCTGGGTCTCACTACCTCATAGCTACTTGAAGGGCTCCTGTGTGCTAATGGAGCCAAGGATAGCCTCCAGAAGCCTGAAGGGGACCGTCCATGGTCCTCCAGGAGGTAGGTCCCAACTGTTCCTTAGGGGCATAAGGAGGCCATCACTACTGGTCCTGGAGAAGCCCATGATAGTCCTGGGTGCCTACTTGAGTTCAAGTCCTTCAGTTAATCTTCCTATTGGGATCAGGTGGCTTTCCCATTCAGAAGAGCATTAATCTAGCATTGCAGCCCACAGGGAAGTGGGAGCTGAAAGTGCTAGAAGCCAAGCATCCCTATTCAGTACTAGGGTGCATCATAATTCCTCTACCCATGCTACAACCTTTTTGAACAGCATTCAGGGACATTTTAAAATGAAAGTTTCAATTGATCCCTGGGAAGACCTTCCCAGGGAACCTAGGCCAGGTACACAGCTGACAGAGATGCATGATCCATTCCCCTCAAAACAAACCTCATAGTGTTTGTCTCAAGAGGTCTGGCCTTCCTTCTTTGTTCCTATGGGCTTTAGCTTGCCCAGTCCAAATATAATGTGAGGAGTTAATTAAGTCATGCAGATTTCCACCTCCCCTTCCATTCCCACGAATTGGGTCAAGCACTGTTAATGGCTCTACTGTGTGGAGAGGCCTTAGATCGTTCTGCAGGCCAGCAGATTAATTGACTTGATCCTGCATGTTGGAAAGGGCTCTTTCTGCAGCGTTATCCCAAACCTTTTGCCTTCCTCCTCCTCTTTTTCAGACCTTGTTTTTGTTGGCTTTAGGACTCTGAGCACTTATTCACTGCTAACTAGTGGCCTAATGCCTAGGGCGGTCGACCTAGGAGCTGGAAAACCGGGTTTGAGTCTTGACAGGGACGCTCAACATTCTGTGTTTCTGGGCATATCACTTAATCTCCCCTGCTTAACACAAAATGAAGGTGTCCGTCTGCAACGTCACTGGTGCTCATGTAAAGTGCTCTGATACCTTTGGGTCTAGTTGCGCTATATAAAACTCCACAAAAAGAAAACAGTGCTAAAGTGCTTGTGATTTCTCTTTACAGTAAGGTTTGGCTTATCCACATTTGGTATATTTGATTTACTTATAAATCCATAGTAAAGGACACTACATGTGCCACGGGCCTGCAAATTAAATGCTATTAGTGGGCCTGGAGCACTGATTGTGCACCCACTTAAGTAGCACCTTAAACATGTCTCAGGCCTGCCAATGCAGAACCTGTGTGTGCAGTTTTGTCCTGCCATGTCGACCTTCCAAGTTAACCTACTTGCCAGGCCCCCACTTTCTTTTTTATTACATATAGGTCACCCCTAAGGTAGACCCTGGACCGTCCGTGGGCAGGGTGCAATGTATTTAAAAAGTAGGACATGTACTTGTAAGTTTTACATGTCCTGGTAGTAAAAATACACTTAAATTAGTTTTTCACTACTGCAAGGCCTATCTCTCCCATTGTATTACATTGGGATTGCCTTATTATCTTATAAGTATAATTTCCAATTGGGATAGATGGGAGCCTAACATTTGGTGTATCTAAACACAATTTAAAAACACAACTGATGGTGAAGTTGTTTTTAATTGCATTTCTAAAAATACCACTTTTAAGAAAGTTGACATTTTCTTCTTTAAACTATTTGGTGCCTTATGTCTGTTTCTGGAATACACGTCTGGCGTGGGTGACAGCTGCACCCTACTGTCGCAAATAACATAGGGCCAGATGTATGAAGCATTTTATCGGTCGCAAATGGCCGATTCTGGTGTACAAAATGCGATTAGGTGACTTGTTACCGAATCGCCATTTGCGATTTGGTATTTGGAAGGGACGTGTTTTGGGTGTCCCTTCCAAATACCTTGGAAGGTAACCCATTTGCAAATTGGAATGGGCCCCTTATTAGAATTTCTTTTTTATAAAGAGATAGCAGTGGTCCCAACTGTAAAGTTACATTTTTTCTTTGTAAACTCATCCTGTTTTCCTTGAAGAAAAACTGTCTGCATTAAAAAAAAAAAAAAAGTTGCTTTATTAAAAAGCAATCACAGACATGGTGCTCTGCTGACCCCAGCAGACCACCATCCCTGTGATGGCTGCTATTCCTAATGGGCCGTAAATTGTGACCTACATCATTAATTTTTGATCCTCAAGGTATCTCTAATGAAACTCCAAAGAGTTTCATACATTATGATTACCGATTTCTTAATTGCGGTTCAGAGAGAATCACAATTAGGAAATTGGTATTACTAATGTTAGTACATCTGGTCGAGAGGTCCAAACAACATAGGGCCGCATGTTCTAAACTTCACAATTGCAATTTCCTAATTGTGATTTTTAGTGAATCACAATTACGAAATTGCAATTTGTAATGTAAGAAAACTTAAAAGATTCCAAAAGTGATTCCTAATGAGTCGCAAATCGATCTACCTTATGAATTGTAATGAGATAGGTCACAATTTGTGCCCGCCATCACGGGGATGGTGGGCTCCTAGGGTCAGCAGACCACTATGCCTGTGATTGCTTTTTAAAAAAGCAGTCTTTTTTTTTGTTTCAATGCACCTGTTTTCCTTAATACGTTGGGTGCTGCGGACGGCCCCTGGCCGTCCCACGTTACGGTAGGCGTGTGCGGAGGACAGCCAGGGGCCGTCCGAATCCCGCCTACTGGTTAAAACGTCCGCACCGCGGCGGAATTCGCCCGCGGTCAACAGGTTAAAGTAAAACTGGATGAGTTTAAAAAATATAAAGTTCTTTTCATTTTTTAAGAGTAGGCAGTAGTCCTTGGGCCCACTGCCTGTTTTTTAAAAATGTTTTGCTAAAGGGGAAGACATCCCGTAATTTCCGAATGTTTTGGGACCTCATACAGGTAGCAAAAAATTCACACATACCACTGTGCTTCGATATTAGGAAGGGATGCCCCAAACACGTTCCATTCTAATATTGACTCTCAAAACTCAAATTGCGATTTGGTAACAAGTTACTGAATCGTTATTTGGGCTTTGTTGATGCCAAAAAGTTTTTCTGCGGTCGCAAACTGCTTAATTTTACAAATTGGGACGTTTGCAACAAAAATGGTTTGTTCATTTGGCCTATAGATTCAACGTACTTGTAATTTCCTTGAATGGTCTTGCATACATTTTAGAGCAGGTAAGTGGGAGATTTAAAAAAATAGTCTTGAGAATGTATTTTCCCTAGTGATTTATATTGAAGCATAGTCGATCTATTGCCATGTATGGTGGTGACAGACAATCAGCATTTAATTTTTGGCAATTCAATAACATAGCGCAAACATAAACAGAGTTCTATACTCTGTGTTTATTTATGCTATGTAAAACAGCCACACAAAAAAAGGTTGAAGCCTGTCACATGCTCTAATCTCTCCCTCCAAGAATTAAGGACAGGGTGTTGACCTTTGATATCAGAGGTCATTCTTGGAGTGGGAGATTGGAGCGTAAGTGACAGCCATCAACATTTTTTGGGCAACTTTACAAAAATCTGAAACAGCCGGTTTCTGTATGCAGGAATCAGGAGGCATGAGACTAGTCTAGGAAGTCTCCCTTCTGAATTGGGAGGGTTGGCTTGTATATACACTAGATCAGAACTCCAGCAGGCCGGGGTTGGTGCTTCCATAAAACAAGGTGTCCTTGTGCACGGCCCCAGGCCTCAATTACCAGTGGCCTGTTAATTCAGATGTTCCTGGTAACGGCATTTCAGGGTCGGGAATTAACTGGGATTATTCCTGGACACTGGTGCGTGTTTGGGGGCAATCCGAAGCCATATGCTTTTTTGCCCGGAGGGCTGAAAATCCTTGGACTGTTGCTGCTGGCCGTTTGGCACTTAAAATGAAATGAACGTGACAACGTAGGGCGCCTGCCACGCTGCGCTGCGTTGCGTCACACCGGAAGTCCCCCCTTCCAGCCTGGTGGCATTCCTGAGGGAGATTTTTCACAGGTACGTTTGACGCTCTAACTGACCTGAAACAAATATTTACAAAAAGGCCTTGCGTTGGGAAACTCCAATGAACAAAACTATTTTAGTGGAATTTTTTTTGTCATTTTTTTCTGATGTAGGATTGAGCTTTTTGTGTTCAAAGTGTTTGCATTTCGGTACGGATAAAAATGTATTTTTCAGATTGAAGCAGCCTTTACACGACTGGCATTCGCCTTTTCGAGTTCCTGGAGTTATTTAATTGAAATTAAAGGGGTCTCCACTCCCTCTCCTTGTCTCTCCTCTCACTCTCTCCCTTTCCTTCCGTCTCTAACTCTTTTGCTTCTGCGAGGTGACATGGGCCAGTAACTTGGTACATTTAACCACATTTAATTTCTTTACACCATTACAATTCTTCAGCAGTAGATTAAAAACAGGTGTTTTAGAACTTACAGGTATATTTTAAAAGATGATGTGGCGTAACGGCCAGAGCTGCAGACTTTGGAACTGGGGAACCAGGTTCGAGTCACAGCATTGGCTCAACATCCTGTGATTCTGGGCAAATCACTTAGGGGCAGATTTACAAGCCCCCTGCACCACCAGTATGTCACTTTTTGTGACGTACTCAGTAGCGCATTTTACTGCTCCATATTTACAAGGACAGGAAAAGCCACCCTGCGTGACCTTTCCTGTCCTTGTAAATATGGCCCCTTTAGATGCAGCGCTTTGCGTGAAAGGGACATTCCATGGGTGTTGCTGTGTGTGGTCCCACGCAATACCCATGGAACCAGACACATTTCCAGATTTACGAGGAATCGTAAACCTGGAAATGCGTCAGTATGCTACGCCACCCCAGGGGAGTCGAACGAGGAGAAATGTTTTAATTCCTCCTCGTGTTTTCCTCTTTCAATGCGTGCTGTATTCTACAGCACAAATTGAAATAGGAAAATGCCTGTAGTGATTGTTTTTGTGCAGGAAGGGGCACCTTCCTGCACAAAAACAATCTCCCCACGACGCAGGCATCCTTGCACCATGGTGCAAAGGTGCCTATGCCGGCACATAGCAGCAGCATGTGCGCCAGTGCAGGGTGAAGCACAGAGATGCGACATATTGTTGTAACTATGTTGCATCGCTGTGCTTTGAAATTGACCCAGTGCAGTGCAGCCAAATGGCTTGTGTTCCACATTGAGTCACTGTCCTGTAAATCTGCCTCATAATCTCCCAACACCTACCAAAAATGAATATGTCCTTGTGTAACATGACTAACTGGTGCTCACGTAAAGGCTCCAATACCTTCGGGTCAAGTTCGCGCTACATAAAACTGCAAAAAAATAATAATATTCAGTTTACATAGTAGATAGATAACGTTTGCCAAGTATAACTTTTAGGATACACCTTTTGACTACCACTCGTGATGGACTCAGCAATTCTTTATTATACAGTTGGATTCCCTTTGAAAAAACACACACATGAAGATCTCATAAAAATACCCATCAACGTACTCATTACACCGATTAGTCAGGAACGTTGTTTTCAGGGGTCCAGCTGTATGTCCTGACAACTAATTTAATTCCACCACTGCTAACTTGAATAAAATATATTATTTACAGTGCTTACAATTTTCAGAAGTGCTGCATGCGTGGCTGTATAAAAAAATACCTTTTATTATAATTTTTATTAACATTCAAGGTAAAGGCATGATACATCAACTAGGCCTTTTGCAAGCCTATATTGGGATTGCATAGAATTGGTCTTGTGGGAGCTCAGTTACAACAAATTGCCAAATCTCCAGTCACTCTCACACCAACGCCCTTCCAAGAAATTTCCTTCATTAAGCATTTTAGTTGTAGGTGGTACAGAGAGGCCGTGGTGCTGCATGACTTTTAAGTGGGAGGAATGTAGACATGAAGGCCAATGCAAAGTCATGCTGCAGCCTTTATTATAGCCGTCAGCGAATGAAAAGGGGGGGCCCTCGGCCCCCCCGCACGCATGGCGGCGCGGCGACCGTCGCCCCCACTGTCTCCGTTATTGCCATTCGGCGGTGGGGGCGTGCCCTGGGGGGCGCGGCCCACCGCCGATTGGCTGGTGGCCCCCTTGACCCGGATCCTGGGAAGTGGGTCCGGGTCAGGGGGGGCGGGCTAGAGGAGGGGCCACCTGGCCCCTCAGGAATAAAGAGATAGGGAGCGCCCAGGAGACCCCCTTGTCCCTGGACGCTCCCTCGCCGAAACGGTGTGCCCCGCGCTCGGGGCTTCTTTGTTTTTGTTTTCCTGCTACAGGGCATCGAGCAAAGGCGAGAAGAACGCGATGGCGCCCGGAGATACAAGGCTGCGAGGGTCATCGGCGGGGGTCCTCGGCTGTCGGGAGGACAAGGAAGGAGAGAAGAGAGGAAGAGGCTACGGAGCGGGGGCTGAGGAGCGAGTGTGGGAGCACTCGGCAGTTGCATAGGTAGGCGGGTGGTGCTTTCGGGAAGGGGCGCGGGTCCACCAGAATTGGGAGGGCTGTGATTGTAACCCCCCTCAAGTGCAAGTTAAAGGGCACCGATGTGATACAGCTCGAATAAAGAGGTTGGGTGCGAGGGGAGCCACGCTGGTGAGATCCGCTATCGGAGCCCGGCGAGGTTGAGTAATAATGGGCTCAGTTTGTTGCAGAGACAGGCCAATAGCTTCTTGAGAATGCTGTTGATGTGGGGAACAAACGCAAAACACTACAGGAGTCAGGGGAGATGGTGTGTACACTGTACAGCGACGAGTGTGGAGGATGCGTTGCTGTTCTGACAAGTTCGGAGGCTGCAGATAAGGGTTTTGACGTGGAGAGCATAGAAGTCAGTGGAAGCCTTTAGCCTGATATAACAGCGGAGCATTTCAGTAAAATTACTGAGATCCGCAACTGCACAACTAACAAACCCGTTTGGGTGGAATAGGAGCTTTATAATGCAACAAGTAAATGCATATTTTCATCTGGGACTTGATACGAGCGATGTAGAGTGGAAGAAGAGGGAGGTGTTTTCGTGAGGGATGGTCTGTGCTTGCACTGACCGTGGTGTTGTTGGCGGGTGTTTAGCCCTGAAGGGTAGGGTCAGGGTGGTGTGTCGTTGGTTAAGACTTTTATGTAATAGGGGTGGGGTATCAATTTCGATGAGTGGGTTGTGTCATTCTTGTTTGCAACGACTAGGAAGTTGGGTTATGTTACTTATGATAATGGATGTGGCTTTAAAGATGCCAAGTTTCGAGACTCGGTATCGACGCTGGCCATCTTGTGAGTCATGGCTATTCACTTAGTCACCCGATGTATGTTTGAGCCTCGGTATCGACGCTAAACATCCGTAATCATAAATTTTACTTGACTCTATCTGCACACCATGCTTGAAAACAATGAAAAATGCATGTTCTTAACTTAGCCAGAAGCATTCAGCGGTACCAAGGTAAGGCTTGGGAATATTGTAAGTTAAATGCGCCAAGTTTAAGTTCCCTTTTTGTTGTTCAGCTGAAGTATCACTTCATTGGAAATAAGTCGATGAAAAGCAAAAATATGCGAAATGAATGTCTGCACCGAAATATCCCTTTAAACGTGTGTTCTGCTAAAAGATAGGGTTTCCTGTACAGTCTATATATCGTAGTCTTAGCTCGTGACAGTTTATTTAATTGAACTAACACATCCGGAAAAGATTTGTAAACGAAAAGCCACTTGCCTGGAGCATAGCGTCACTGGTGGCATAGAGCTATTTGATCTTGCTGTTGGTCCTCAAGGAGGTGTTACATTTAAATGTGCAGCTGTGCCCTTTAGCCAGGCACTGCTGTGCATTTAGGTCCCTGCGGCAGTCATTAATCTAGAGACAGTTCTCTCATGGAGGAATATACGTTTTCGCCAATCCCAGTTTTAGATTAAAGTAGCGTGGAGGGTTAATGTTTCTCCTACTAAGTTCATCATGTAATATGCAGATGACAGATTTTTGTCATCTATGTAGGTAGGTAAGTGGGTAACTGCTTTTAGCACAGAGATCCTTTGGTTATTTGCAGTTCATACATCACAACCCTTCTAACATTGCACAGTGAGCTAGGAAGGACGTGTGTCTCCTGCATCATGTATCCCTCACTATTTCATGCAGGCCCACTGGCATTATGTGATTCTGCTGCCACTGCAATTGTTTCACATGGTACTGGATTGGCTACATTTGCCACATATTACATCTTCTGCTGCATAATTTACAAGTTGTTCTTAGCTCAAAATGAACAAAAGTTACTAGAAATGCATGTTCCTATGAAGCGGAATGCACTTTGCAAAAGCTGACTGTTCACCTTTCAAGTGCATGTTGTGTATTGGGGTGTTCAATTAATACTTATAAGATAAGACCTTTTATCCAGATAGTGTTAAGATGTGAACATATGACAGAATAAAGAACTGGTACTAACCCAAAGATGTGCCGCATTATGCTGCATAATGTAGCAAGCCCTGCTACTTAATTTAATCCTTCATTGCCGCGTAATTTCAGTGGCCCTGGTCTTAAGTTACACACACTGTTCAGTGGTTTACACACACAATTTATTTTCAAGGTATAAGGGGTATGTGTAATGTAAAGTGCTCTGACACCCTGCATTGAGATGAGTAGCACTATAAAAGGCAAAATTGTGGGTTTTAAATTGGAATATGAGTAAATACTGGGACAGAAAAACACATCTGACATTGTGACAGTGCATGCATATTCCCATATATCGGCACCGAAAAAAGGCCTCTCTTAGGTACTTGGAAAGCAATATTCAGCTGTTTGCCTTTGTTTCGCCTCCATTGTATTTCCATCTAGGTGTGAGACTCCAGATGGCTCCCAGCCAAGATACTTTAGGGAATGCACCACACAATGATGACGGTCTGGATAGCGGGAAAAGGGTTATACGGCTGCTTTCACTATACAATTGTTCCTAGTATTAACAGCAGTGTTGAGGGCCGACTATACAAACAATGTTTGGTAGGCATCCCACCAAGGCCCCACATTTTTTAGCGTTTCCAAGGGAACCCACTGTATTGTAATGGTACAGGGCACGTATCAGAAGCAGAACGCAAACACTCTGCGTCCATGCTGGGCACACCAACTGGTTTCTGAGCTGCAGAGCACAAAGAGTAGTAATTTGGTGTTCATTCCTGGGCTTCTTCATTGATGTCCTCCAGGCACTTGCAATATTTTATCCAAGCCATGGTTGCTGCTTATTTATCTTACGCGAGGAACAGCCATAGACATAAGTCAAATTTTGACACTCTAGAATTACTATCATTGGTGTCTGCTGAGGGGATAGTTAGAACAATAGTGGAACGATTCACGAATAGGGTATACCCCCCCTTCTCTTGGGTTCCTCCTGGGGATTAACGCACATCTAAGGGTAGGGCGTGACGAGACGGTGGAAGCCGGTTTACCAGGGCCCACATCCCTTGCCGAGCTAAAGCAGAAAGCCAAACGAGGGAATTATTTCGTTGTGGAGGTGATAAACATCTGAGGTGCTGTTCACTATTCCAGGGGGGGACATTACACCAGTCCAAACGGCCCTTCATGGTTGATGGGTTAAAGTCCACATTATTAGTGAGCTATCCTAGTGGTAGCTGTATCGCGTGCAGCCTTCAGGCTAAGTCTTGAGGGAATGTGGAGCAGCGTGTTTTACCAGTCTATAATTTCATGAATGGGGAAAATAAAAAAGAACAGGTGTATAACAATTATATGTATTTGTCCCTCACACATCCCTTTAGTTCCTTTCCGAGGCTAAAGGCACACAGTAATTTCGCACCATATACGTGGTACTCTAGGGGTGTACCACAGCCATATATTAATAATGTGGTAGGGGTACAACGAATGGAATAGAGATGGGGCCTAGAGCCTGTAGAAAGACTACTTGGGGTCCTGATAATCATACACACCTTCATGTCACACATAAAAAGGTGCCTATGAGCTTAGTTGTGGCATCACATAGTTCTGGGGATGCTTGTGATCATGTCCGTTTGGCTAGGATGATATTTCCCGGAAGCCAAAGTGGTGAGCCAAAAAGGCCCTTGGGCCAGCTTATGGCCTGGCGGAGTTAGGGCTGTGCTAATTGTTTTAGCTGTAGACTGTGATGCTGCACTGTTAAGTAGACTGTCTTGTGTCACACATAGATCTTATGCGAAAATGGGTGGAAAACCAGGAACAGGAGGTGATGTCCTGGTTTACGGCAGCCTTTTTAAGAACCATAAATGTGCCGTGGCCTACCAATGGGTCACTGGACTGCACACGGGATAGTGTGACACTGCCGCTGGGTCACTGTACTGCACAGGGGTAGTACGCCTAATAGAGGTCGTTCTCCAGGGCACTCTTGGTAGCACTAATTCAATCGCAATACATGGAGCACAAACTGTGGCTATGCTTAACATTTACTGTCAACATGTTAATGAGTAGTCATCTGGCGCTAATATTATCTAAGACTTAGCAACTGAGGGTAATGAAAGACTAGCACGTGGACAGCAGTTATCGCCAGAAACATTAATGGTGTATGTTTATCTTTCCATTTTATGTATGGCCGGGTCCATGGTGGATACCCGGAGTGCTCCACATCACAAACAGCTGCAACAGGTGGACAGCCCAAAGGATGCTTACGTCAGTCACGGCTGGGTCCAAGGCGGATACCGGAGGGGTTGCTCCACACCGCAACATCAGCAGCGGGTGGACGTCAAAAGGAAAGCATACGTGGTGAAAGAGGACACCAAGGGCCCAAGTATTGCTGGCAGGTGTAAGTGCTACCCATTCCCTAAGGTGGAAGTGGGAATTGTCCCCCAGGTTTTTCTTGGTCTTTTCCTGGTTATTGCAGTTTCCCAAACCTGTGACGCAGGGGAGGAACGCATCACCGGAAGGGGAGGAGCTACAGCGTGCCAGCACAAGCAACAGGCTGGACACGGGACAGGGTAGATTTGGTTTGGGGGTCTGTGCCTTGGTCACTTCAGGAACTTCTTTCAGGGACTCTTAGCGCAGCAGCCCGACCCCCCCCGTCAGGGAGGATACTTCACCTTGGGGGGGATTACTTGGCCACACTGGGGAGACAAATACTCAAGTGATGAGCTCATCTCCACTGCGGGTGGGTCTCCTGGACATCTCATTCTTCTAGAGAGGGGGGTTATGTCTCAACCAGTTTAGGGATTACTTCCGAGGGCTGTTAGCGAGCCGGCACTTTCCCCCGTCAGTGGCGATACTTCACCTGGGGGAGATTGATTTGGATAAACTGGGAAGGCGCATTCTGATTGAGGAGATTATCTCAATTGCAGGGTGGAGTGCCAGGATCTGCCCGGGTGGCACAGTAGTATGGTCGCAACTCATAACTCTGTCGCAGGGGTGGGCGGGGGATTCGGTTAGGGCGTTGAATCACTCGGTAAAGAGGATCGACACACAGTTGGAAAAGCTATTTCAAGCCCCCCCTGTTGCAGACGATACCTCATGGGCGTGTCGGGGGGGTGGACGGTATTACGTGGGGGATGGAGTTCACTGGAATGGAGCAGGTAACGTCTTGTGGTCTGACAGTAGCTGGGCCTGGTTGGAGGGATTACCAGACGGAGGGGGGGAAGGTCCTGGGGTCTGATAAGGTGAGGGCCTGGTTGGAAGGTTTTTTTCCTAAAGTGAGAATTTTCTAGGGAGGTCGAGGCAGGGGGAGGCCAGATCGTCGGTTAACAATGCTGGCCTGTGGCGGTAAGGTCATTATCGGTGAGCACATATTTTGAGGTCTGAGGGGGCGGGCATCATCCTATGGAGGTTCCCGCCCAGGGGGAGGAGCCTGCGGGCCACTCCCACAACTCCAGGGGCAAGGTAATAGATGCTGCAAAGCAAAGGAGCGCGGGTAGGAGTAGTTCACGCTTTCCTTAGGCTGGTAGCCACCCCGCGCGCGTGGACTCATGACGCCACCGGCGCAGAGTAAGGGCCCTCCTTTAGTGGGTAAATGGAGTTCAGGGCGTAGACCGGGCAATTCCCGGGGTAACACTGCGCATGCGCACATCCAGAGGGGAGGCGCAGCTTGTAGGACCTGACACCGGTAGTGACCCTGCCATATGGCCAGAAATGTACAAAAATTCTAGATGAGGATGTTTAGTATAAGTTAGGTACAACATGTATTAGAGTTTTGTTAAAGTCAGGCTCTCAAACTTGTTGCTAAGAGTATGTACCTAAATGTCCTGCTGAATTTTTGTATAAATTGTTGATTATGCAATTAAAACCTTTTTTAATTTCATACTTTAATAAATACGGCCGGGCGACTAGCGCCCGCCTTCCAAAAAGTAAAGACGTCTCGTGTCCACGTTCCTGGGTATTGGGTGCCGGATTGGGGGGGAGGCGGCAGCTAGTCGCTGACCATGTGAAAAGGGGGGGCCCTCGGCCCCCCCGCACGCATGGCGGCGCGGCGACCGTCGCCCCCACTGTCTCCGTTATTGCCATTCGGCGGTGGGGGCGTGCCCTGGGGGGCGCGGCCCACCGCCGATTGGCTGGTGGCCCCCTTGACCCGGATCCTGGGAAGTGGGTCCGGGTCAGGGGGGGCGGGCTAGAGGAGGGGCCACCTGGCCCCTCAGGAATAAAGAGATAGGGAGCGCCCAGGAGACCCCCTTGTCCCTGGACGCTCCCTCGCCGAAACGGTGTGCCCCGCGCTCGGGGCTTCTTTGTTTTCCCACCCACCATCCCTTGGAACAAAAAGTTGGGTAACAGTTCTTATCTCTGGTTGAAGGGTCAGTTCTGGATGTACGGTCCACGGGTCTCACAGGGTAATAGAGATGAATGGTTGGTGTATTTTGTTGATGCTTTTGTCTAGGAATTTTTTCCCCCTTTTAGCAAATCATGTGTGAAGTGAACTGTATTTAATGCTATGTGTCTTTAGGCCTTTTTTCCCTTTGTAGCTATACGTTGATACTGTTTGAAGTGAACTGTATTTAATGCTATGTGTCTTTAGGCCTTTTTCCCTTTGTAGCTATACGTTGATACTGTTTGAAGTGAACTGTATTTAATGCTATGTGCCTTTAGGCCTTTTTCCCTTTGTAGCTATACGTTGATACTGTTTGAAGTGTACTGTATTTAATGCTATATGTCTTTAGGCCTTTTTTCCCTTTGTAGCTATACGTTGATACTGTTTTATTAGCCAGTGTAGCTGTCCTTTAGAATTTTTTTTTTTTTTTCCCATAGGTCGTCGTATTTATTAGGTATGGGGCATGCGGTAAGGTCATTATCGGTGAGCACATATTTTGAGGTCTGAGGGGGCGGGCATCATCCTATGGAGGTTCCCGCCCAGGGGGAGGAGCCTGCGGGCCACTCCCACAACTCCAGGGGCAAGGTAATAGATGCTGCAAAGCAAAGGAGCGCGGGTAGGAGTAGTTCACGCTTTCCTTAGGCTGGTAGCCACCCCGCGCGCGTGGACTCATGACGCCACCGGCGCAGAGTAAGGGCCCTCCTTTAGTGGGTAAATGGAGTTCAGGGCGTAGACCGGGCAATTCCCGGGGTAACACTGCGCATGCGCACATCCAGAGGGGAGGCGCAGCTTGTAGGACCTGACACCGGTAGTGACCCTGCCATATGGCCAGAAATGTACAAAAATTCTAGATGAGGATGTTTAGTATAAGTTAGGTACAACATGTATTAGAGTTTTGTTAAAGTCAGGCTCTCAAACTTGTTGCTAAGAGTATGTACCTAAATGTCCTGCTGAATTTTTGTATAAATTGTTGATTATGCAATTAAAACCTTTTTTAATTTCATACTTTAATAAATACGGCCGGGCGACTAGCGCCCGCCTTCCAAAAAGTAAAGACGTCTCGTGTCCACGTTCCTGGGTATTGGGTGCCGGATTGGGGGGGAGGCGGCAGCTAGTCGCTGACCATGTTTATTTTTGTGGGTTAATCCACTGGGCAAGACCAATAGTATTGCACCGGTGTAGTGTTAATAGTGTCTTATTTTTACTTGTTTCCGGTATAAATGACGGTGCTGAAGACAGGTTTCTATTTTGAAAGGATGTTTTCCCTCCATTGTTTTGATCATTTATGATGCACACGCTCCCTTTTCATTGGAGCTGCGTGCTTTTCTCGCCAAAGCATCAAAATTCTATATTTGCGTGCTCACTGCTCCATCTCAGGTGCTAGCGTGACCTCCTGATGCATGTTATCATTAGTTAACTTCTTAAAACACTCCGATTCCTAAAGTGTACGCTGGTCATTTGATCACTGTTCTTGTTTTGCTGACCCTTTGTTTCTAGTATTCCTAATTTTTTAATTCCAAAGGTATTGGTAATCTTCATTTGCATAGTTTCCTTATTGCTGATCCATTGCTATCATTGTTTCCAAAGCTTCCTGATTACCTGTCTATAACCAAATTACTGTTCCTTGAACTAGCACTGTTCTGCATTGTGTCTGTTCCCAGAAATAGAACTATTTTAGTGCATTTCTTGTTTCCAGAACACCCATTATTTTGCCCGTTACCTATTCCTGTCCCTTGTCTTTCTTTCCATCACCCTTAGTTCCAGTTTTCAGGGTGCTACCTTCGTATCTCTGCTGTAGTTGTTTCAATTTTCCTAGTGTGATTGCTTTGCTTGTTGACTGGAAAATGTTGTCTTTTGTTTTCCCTTCTTTCATTTTAACCCCTTCGCTGCTAGGCCTTTTCCCCTCCTGTGCTGAGGCTTTTTTTGGCGTTTTGGAGTAGTGCGCGCTTAGGCCCTTGTAACTTTTTGACCACATAAGGTATCCACGCCAAATTTGCGTCCTTTTCTTCCAACATCATGTGGATTCTAAAGGCGCCCTGGGTTTGTGGATTCCCTTGGAGGGGGCCCAGAAATTTAGCAAAATATAGTGATTTTTTTGTTTTTTTCAGAAAAATGGGAAAAACGGGCTGCAAATGAAAGCCTCTGGGTGTTTCCCTGAAAATGGTATCACAAAAAGGTTTGTGGGGCTGAAATCTCCATTTTCTCAGCTTTCAGGGAATGACAGACTTTTGTCAGAGAACCGAAATTTTTCACTCAGTTTTGGCATTTTTCTGGGACATAGCCTATTTTTGCTATTTTTAGAGCTTTCCACCTCCTTCCAGTTAATGGTAGAAATGAGTTTGAAAGCAATAATGGATCCTGGAAAGCTTTACATTTTCGAAAAGTAGACAAAATTCTGAATTCAGAAAGGGGTCATTTGTCTAAATCCATGAAGGTTTCGTTATAGAAACTAACAGTTAGATATTGGAATATTTGAAATTTTGTTGAAAAAAACAGCCTTTTGTCTCAACGTTTTCACCTATAACTTTTTCTAATTTTGACAGCTCTTGGAAAGCAATATACCGTTACATCCGTTAGACCTTCCTGGTTGTGGGGATATATAGGACTTGTAGTTTCACCAAGAACCCGACGAACCCAGATCCAAAAACTGAGCAGCAACTTGCAATGGTATTTTTTCATTTACTGGGTATAGTGCACTTTGTCTTGGAAAATGTATACATGGAATAATCTGTATGAAAGACACCTATGTATTTCTGAATTGGGTACAAATTATAGACTTCAGAAACAGTATATAATTGCACATTTTCAAAGTTGGGAATACTCATACTAGCATGAGAATTATTGGTCATTTTTCATAAAGATTTTTTTTTTACTCAATGTCTGTCATTCAAAGGGAGAAATGCATGAAAGCTCAATTGGTAATAACAGTTGATTTACAAATCTGAATTACCCCAAGTGTCCCGATAAAAACGGTACCTCACTTGTGTGGGTCGGCCTTGTGCCTGCGACAGGAAACGGCGGAAAATGCAACGTGGTCACACCTAAATTTAGCAGTTACAAATTGACCCTTTTTTGGCAAAGTGCCTACCTGTAGTTTTTGCACCCTAGCTCTGCCGGCACCTAGGGAAACCTTGCAAACCTATACATTTTTGAAAAGTAGACACCCAGGGGAATTCAGGATGGGGTGACTCGACTGCCTACCACCAGGTTTTGTTACCCAGAATCCCTTGCAAAGCTAAGTTTTTCACAAAATAAACACATTTTCCTCACATTTCTGTGGTGGAAAGTTCTGGAATCTGCGTGGATCAACAAATTTCCACCCACCCAACGTGCCCCCAGGTCTCCCGAAAAAAACGGTACCTCACTTGCGTGGGTAGGCATAGTGGCTGCGACATGAAACAGCGCAAAACGCAGCATGGTCGCACCTCAATTTCCCAGTGAAATTTAGCACGATTCGGACAAAAAGACTACCTTTTGTTTTTGCGCCGTAGCTCTGCCAGCACCTAGGGAAACCTAGCAAACCTATACATTTTTGAAAACTAGACACCCAGGGAAATTCAGGATGGGGTGACTCGCCTGCCTATCCCCAGGTTTTGTTACCCAGAATCCCTTGCAAACATAAAAATTTGACCAAAAAAACACATTTTCCTCACATTTCTGTGGTGGTAAGTTCTGGAATCTGCGTGGATCAACAAATTTCCACCCACCCAGCGTGCCCCCAGGTCTCCCGAAAAAAACGGTACCTCACTTGCGTGGGTAGGCATAGTGGCTGCGACATGAAACAGCGCAAAACGCAGCATGGTCGCACCTCAATTTCCCAGTGAAATTTAGCACGATTCGGACAAAAAGACTACCTTTTGTTTTTGCGCCGTAGCTCTGCCAGCACCTAGGGAAACCTAGCAAACCTATACATTTTTGAAAACTAGACACCCAGGGAAATTCAGGATGGGGTGACTCGCCTGCCTACCCCCAGGTTTTGTTACCCAGAATCCCTTGCAAACATAAAAATTTGACCAAAAAAACACATTTTCCTCACATTTCTGTGGTGGAAAGTTCTGGAATCTGCGTGGATCAACAAATTTCCACCCACCCAGCGTGCCCCCAGGTCTCCCGAAAAAAACGGTACCTCACTTGCGTGGGTAGGCATAGTGGCTGCGACATGAAACAGCGCAAAACGCAGCATGGTCGCACCTCAATTTCCCAGTGAAATTTAGCACGATTCGGACAAAAAGACTACCTTTTGTTTTTGCGCCGTAGCTCTGCCAGCATCTAGGGAAACCTAGCAAACCTATACATTTTTGAAAACTAGACACCCAGGGGAATTCAGGATGGGGTGACTCGCCTGCCTACCCCCAGGTTTTGTTACCCAGAATCCCTTGCAAACATAAAAATTTGACCAAAAAAACACATTTTCCTCACATTTCTGTGGTGGAAAGTTCTGGAATCTGCGTGGATCAACAAATTTCCACTCACCCAGCGTGCCCCCAGGTCTCCCGAAAGAAACGGTACCTCACTTGCGTGGGTAGGCATAGTGGCTGCGACATGAAACAGCGCAAAACGCAGCATGGTTGCACCTCAATTTCCCAGTGAAATTTAGCACGATTCGGACAAAAAGACTACCTTTTGTTTTTGCGCCGTAGCTCTGCCAGCACCTAGGGAAACCTAGCAAACCTATACATTTTTGAAAACTAGACACCCAGGGAAATTCAGGATGGGGTGACTCGCCTGCCTACCCCCAGGTTTTGTTACCCAGAATCCCTTGCAAACATAAAAATTTGACCAAAAAAACACATTTTCCTCACATTTCTGTGGTGGAACGTTCTGGAATCTGCGTGGATCAACAAATTTCCACCCACCCAGCGTGCCCCCAGGTCTCCCGAAAAAAACGGTACCTCACTTGCGTGGGTAGGCATAGTGGCTGCGACATGAAACAGCGCAAAACGCAGCATGGTCGCACCTCAATTTCCCAGTGAAATTTAGCACGATTCGGACAAAAAGACTACCTTTTGTTTTTGCGCCGTAGCTCTGCCAGCACCTAGGGAAACCTAGCAAACCTATACATTTTTGAAAACTAGACACCCAGGGGAATTCAGGATGGGGTGACTCGCCTGCCTACCCCCAGGTTTTGTTACCCAGAATCCCTTGCAAACATAAAAATTTGACCAAAAAAAACACATTTTCCTCACATTTCTGTGGTGGAAAGTTCTGGAATCTGCGTGGATCAACAAATTTCCACCCACCCAGCGTGCCCCCAGGTCTCCCGAAAAAAACGGTACCTCACTTGCGTGGGTAGGCATAGTGGCTGCGACATGAAACAGCGCAAAACGCAGCATGGTCGCACCTCAATTTCCCAGTGAAATTTAGCACGATTCGGACAAAAAGACTACCTTTTGTTTTTGCGCCGTAGCTCTGCCAGCACCTAGGGAAACCTAGCAAACCTATACATTTTTGAAAACTAGACACCCAGGGGAATTCAGGATGGGGTGACTCGCCTGCCTACCCCCAGGTTTTGTTACCCAGAATCCCTTGCAAACATAAAAATTTGACCAAAAAAACACATTTTCCTCACATTTCTGTGGTGGAAAGTTCTGGAATCTGCGTGGATCAACAAATTTCCACCCACCCAGCGTGCCCCCAGGTCTCCCGAAAAAAACGGTACCTCACTTGCGTGGGTAGGCATAGTGGCTGCGACATGAAACAGCGCAAAACGCAGCATGGTCGCACCTCAATTTCCCAGTGAAATTTAGCACGATTCGGACAAAAAGACTACCTTTTGTTTTTGCGCCGTAGCTCTGCCAGCACCTAGGGAAACCTAGCAAACCTATACATTTTTGAAAACTAGACACCCAGGGGAATTCAGGATGGGGTGACTCGCCTGCCTACCCCCAGGTTTTGTTACCCAGAATCCCTTGCAAACATAAAAATTTGACCAAAAAAACACATTTTCCTCACATTTCTGTGGTGGAAAGTTCTGGAATCTGCGTGGATCAACAAATTTCCACCCACCCAGCGTGCCCCCAGGTCTCCCGAAAAAAACGGTACCTCACTTGCGTGGGTAGGCATAGTGGCTGCGACATGAAACAGCGCAAAACGCAGCATGGTCGCACCTCAATTTCCCAGTGAAATTTAGCACGATTCGGACAAAAAGACTACCTTTTGTTTTTGCGCCGTAGCTCTGCCAGCACCTAGGGAAACCTAGCAAACCTATACATTTTTGAAAACTAGACACCCAGGGGAATTCAGGATGGGGTGACTCGCCTGCCTACCCCCAGGTTTTGTTACCCAGAATCCCTTGCAAACATAAAAATTTGACCAAAAAAACACATTTTCCTCACATTTCTGTGGTGGAAAGTTCTGGAATCTGCGTGGATCAACAAATTTCCACCCACCCAGCGTGCCCCCAGGTCTCCCGAAAAAAACGGTACCTCACTTGCGTGGGTAGGCATAGTGGCTGCGACATGAAACAGCGCAAAACGCAGCATGGTCGCACCTCAATTTCCCAGTGAAATTTAGCACGATTCGGACAAAAAGACTACCTTTTGTTTTTGCGCCGTAGCTCTGCCAGCACCTAGGGAAACCTAGCAAACCTATACATTTTTGAAAACTAGACACCCAGGGGAATTCAGGATGGGGTGACTCGCCTGCCTACCCCCAGGTTTTGTTACCCAGAATCCCTTGCAAACATAAAAATTTGACCAAAAAAAACACATTTTCCTCACATTTCTGTGGTGGAAAGTTCTGGAATCTGCGTGGATCAACAAATTTCCACCCACCCAGCGTGCCCCCAGGTCTCCCGAAAAAAACGGTACCTCACTTGCGTGGGTAGGCATAGTGGCTGCGACATGAAACAGCGCAAAACGCAGCATGGTCGCACCTCAATTTCCCAGTGAAATTTAGCACGATTCGGACAAAAAGACTACCTTTTGTTTTTGCGCCGTAGCTCTGCCAGCACCTAGGGAAACCTAGCAAACCTATACATTTTTGAAAACTAGACACCCAGGGGAATTCAGGATGGGGTGACTCGCCTGCCTACCCCCAGGTTTTGTTACCCAGAATCCCTTGCAAACATAAAAATTTGACCAAAAAAACACATTTTCCTCACATTTCTGTGGTGGAAAGTTCTGGAATCTGCGTGGATCAACAAATTTCCACCCACCCAGCGTGCCCCCAGGTCTCCCGGAAAAAACGGTACCTCACTTGCGTGGGTAGGCATAGTGGCTGCGACATGAAACAGCGCAAAACGCAGCATGGTCGCACCTCAATTTCCCAGTGAAATTTAGCACGATTCGGACAAAAAGACTACCTTTTGTTTTTGCGCCGTAGCTCTGCCAGCACCTAGGGAAACCTAGCAAACCTATACATTTTTGAAAACTAGACACCCAGGGGAATTCAGGATGGGGTGACTCGCCTGCCTACCCCCAGGTTTTGTTACCCAGAATCCCTTGCAAACATAAAAATTTGACCAAAAAAACACATTTTCCTCACATTTCTGTGGTGGAAAGTTCTGGAATCTGCGTGGATCAACAAATTTCCACCCACCCAGCGTGCCCCCAGGTCTCCCGAAAAAAACGGTACCTCACTTGCGTGGGTAGGCATAGTGGCTGCAACAGGAAACGGTTCAAATTGTACGGTGGTGAATTTACATTACCTTATTGCAAAACTACCTTGATTTTGGGGGGGGGGGCATCTGAGTTTGTGGCCCGGGGCTCGGTGGTATTCTTTGCAAAGTAGCAAACCCAAACAGTTCTGAAAACTAGACACCCGGGGGACTCCAGGGAGGTATGGCATGCATGGGTCCCCCAATGTTTTCCTACCCAGAACTCTCTGCAAACCTTAAAATTAGGTAAAAATTGCACTTTTCCAAACTTTTTGGCGTGGGATCGCCGGGTCGGCAAAAAAGTCATACCACCCTGCGTTCCCCTTGTTCTCCCGAGTAAAAGGATACCTCACTTGTGTGGGTGCCCCAAAGCAGAATACGCCAAAAATAAATTTTGAAAAAAGTAGTTTTTACTCATATTTACGTTTTACAAATTAAGCACCCCAGCCTAAGTCACATGCCTTTGGCCCACCCACACAAGTGAGGTATCATTTTACTCGGGAGAACAAGGGAAACACTGGGTGGTAGGACATTTGTTCCGGCAGCGAGATCCCACCCAAAAAAGTATGGAAAAGTGGGTTTTTTGACCAAAATTTCAGGTTTGCAGGGGTTTCTGGGTAGGAAAACATTGGGGGACCCACGCATGCCATACCACCCTGGACTCCCCTGGGTGTCTAGTTCTCAGAACTGTTTGGGTTTGGTAGTTTCCAAAGATGCCTGCCAAGCCCCGGGCCAAAAGCTCAGGTGACCCCCTCAAAAAATAAGATTATTTGGCTAAAGGTAAAGTTTTTGTCTCCACAGTATGAATTGGGCCTTTTCCTAAAGCAGCCGCTATGCCTACCCACGCAAGTGAGGTACCATTTTTATCGGGAGACCTTGGGGAACGCTGGGTGGGAGGTAATTTGTGTGTGCCCAGTGATGCCACGCTTTCCCACACTAAAACGTGTGAAAAAACTGATTTTTTACCATGCAAAAAATGAGGTTTGCAAGGGATTCTGGGTAAAGGAACGTTGGAGGATCCACGCAAGCCATACCTCCTTGGAAGCCCCCGGTTGTCTACTTTTCAGAAATGTGTGGGATTGGTAGGTTTCCCTAGATGGCTGTCTCGCACGGGGCCAAAAACCCAGGTAACCCCTCTTGCAAAAGCTGGTGGACTTAGGGGTTACCTGGGTTTCTGGCCCCGTGCGAGACAGCCATCTATGGAAACCTACGAAACCCACACATTTCTGAAAAGTAGACACCCGGGCGCTTCCAAGGAGGTATGGCTTGCGTGGATCCGCCAACGTTCCTTTACCCAGAATCCCTTGCAAACCTCAATTTTAGCAGAAAAAAATCAATTTTTTCACACGTTGTAGTCTGGGAAAGCGTGGCATCACTGGGCTCACACAAATTACCTCCCACCCAGCATTCCCCCAGGTCTCCCGATAAAAACGGTACCTCACTTGCGTGGGTAGCCATAGTGGCTGCAACAGGAAAAGGTCCAAATCTAACAGTGGTGAATATAAAATACCCTGAAGCAATATAACTTTGATTTTTTGGGGGGGAGGCACCTGAGTTTTTGGCCCGGGATGGGTGGTATTCTTTGGAAAGTAGCAAACCCAAACAGTTCTGAAAACTAGACACCCGGGAGAGTCCAGGGAGGTATGGCATGTGTGGGTCCACCAATGTTTTCCTACCCAGAACTCCTTGCAAACCTTAAAAATAGGTAAAAATAGCACTTTTCCAAACATTTTGGCGTGGGATCGCCGTGCCGGCAAAAAAGTCCTACCACCCTGCGCTCCCCTTGTTCTCCCAAGTAAAAGGATACCACACCTTAACAGAGTTACTCAAAAGTCAAACATTCAAGCACGGCTATCTATTCCTCAAAGACACACACATACAGGTTGGATTTGGCACGAGGGCGAGTGATGGTTCAGTACATAAAATTTTATTAACAAGATATTTCAAAAAAATGAAATGCTCTGTCAATAAATAAATGCATAAAAACTGAACCAGTGACTCGCAACTCGTGAGCTGTAAAGCCACGACAAGGCACCAACCGTTTTACAGGCCATTCACGCACCTTTCATACCTGATACAAACCAGACCATTGACACCATCCGAATGGAAAAGCAACACATAACAACAATCACAATAAGGGGCAAGGTACACCCTACTGCAGAAATTAGAAAAAAAACAATTATTACTACACACCCATCTAATCCGCAAGCACACACACATACTGGTTGGATTTGGCACGAGGGTGAGTGATGATTCAGTACATACAATTGGATACGCAAGTAATTTCATCAAAAATGAAATACACTGCGTATAATTGAAAGTATGATAAACTGAACCACTGACTCGCAGCTCGTGAGCTGTAAAGCCACGTCAAGGCACCAACCTCTTTACAGGCCATTCATACACCTTTCGTACGCGTGACACATACAAAACATTCACACCGCCAGCCGCGGACCCATCACATTTCAACACTCACACCAGCAAACAGCGCCATTCAAGGGCCCATCACTTTCACACGCCCACATTTCTGACACTGCAACTACACAAAATGATGGACTGTGTGGAGTGTCACTCAACTAGCAGTGTGTGTAGTGACCAACAGAAAGTAACTACTCACACACCGCCTGCCGAGCGCCAGTCCACCCACACCACCATCCAAGCACCAGACCATGCACACTGCCAGCCAAACACCACTCAGCGCACACCGACAGCCAACTACCACTCCACACACACCACCAGCCAAGCATCACTCCACGCACACCACCAGCCAAGCGCCACTCCACAAACACAACACCATCCAAGCACCACTCCACACACGCCGCCAGCCAAGCACCACTCCACACACACCGCCAGCCAAGCACCACTCCACTCACACCGCCAGCCAAGCACCTAACCATACACTCCGCCAGCCAAGCAAAAATCCACTAACCCCCCCAGCACAACTCCAATCCATGCACTATTCCAGCCAAGCACCAGACCACGCACACCACCAGCCAAGCGCCTGTCCACGCACACCAACAATCCAAGCACAATCCTGCACACACCACCATCAAAATTAGAATTTTTTAAAGAAATACCACAAATCAAATGTAGAAACCTACAAATCTGCTAACACAAATTCAAAACCTAAATGCTTTGCACTAATGCAAACCTAAAAGCAAACAAAAAAATATTACAGAAAACAAACCAGACAGTACACTTACAAGCTCAATGAAACTCCCAAAACTTCTTTTGTGTGTGGTACGATTTAAAACAAGCTGGCACACACAATCCAGGATTTGAAGGACAGTCAGGACAGTGCATACGAGACTCCCTCCGCACTTCTCTTCGCCAACAGACTCTACATCTTTTAGTGGGTTTGTCTTTTGCAGTTGTGGGAGGAATGTATTCTGGAAAGTGGCGATCTTTCAGTCTAGCCACTTCCTCCACCACTCCAAATCTTGGCACACTTGCCTGTTCCACTAGTACAAGGCTGCCTATTATAGTCTCCTGAAACTTAACAAAAGGCATCTTTGACTCAGGACAAGATTTCTGGAAAACAACAAAAGCATTAAAGGATGCCAAGTGGAAAAGATGGATAGCCAACTTCTTGTACCAAACGTAAGCCTTTCGAAGAGCAGCATAAGGTTCCAACCTCTGATCTACTCTGTCAACACCACCCATGTGCCTATTATAGTCTAAAATGCACACAGGTTTACGCACTTCAGCAGTCTCACCCCGAACTGGCAGAGCTTCAGTGCTTTCGTCATGGATAGTAGTCAGCATGTAAACATCTCTCCTGTCTGAAAACTTCACAGCTAGAAGCTTCCCACATCGCAATGCAGTAGACTGTCCCCGCACAAGCCTTTTGCAAACAAGTTCTATTGGAAAACCTTTCCGGTTACTGCGCATCGTGCCACATGCAACAGTGCCCACTTTGGCCAACTCCTTGAACAAACGCACACTAGTGTAGAAGTTATCTACATATAAATGGTGGCCTTTGTTAAATAATCGTCTACCTAGTTCCCACACAATTTTCTCAGTCACTCCAAAAGTGGACGGACAAGCAGAAGTGTTAATGCTGGAATCCTTACCGGTGTACACCCTGAAATTATAAACATATCCAGTCTCACTGTCACACAGCATATACAGTTTGATGCCATAGCGTGCCCTCTTACTAGGAATGTATTGCCTAAAAACCAAGCGGCCCTTGAACAACACCAAAGACTCGTCCACAGCTATTTCTCTTCCAGGTGCAAACATCTCAGGAAAACGATCAACAAAGTGATCAAGGACAGGCCGAATCTTAAAAAGACGGTCACAATCAGGGTGATCGCGTGGCAACGCTAAATCATTATCAACAAAATGCATCATGCGAAGAAGAAGCATATATCGATCACGAGTCATAAGTGCTGGAAATATAGATGTTGCCATCAAGGGACTAGTGGACCAATAAGAAGACATTGATGGCTTCCTTAGCAAGCCCATCAAAAAAGTTAATCCCAAAAACTTCTTCATCTCTTCAACATATGTGGGAGACCAATGGGTAGCTCTGGAATGGGGCTTAAGGCTGGCACTGTGGTCCCTCAAATACTGCTCTGCATACAAATTAGTTTGCTCCACAATCTCCTGCAAAAACTCATCGTCAAAAAACAATTGAAAATATTGAATTGGCAAAAAATTGTCAGTATCCACTCTACACCCTGGAACACCAGTGAAGTCTGGCAATTCCGGCTGCACCATGCCAGGGGCAACCCAGACGTCATCACTAACATGAGGAGAAGAAGCCACCCTAGCCTGCAGGCCAGATGCCTCTTGCTGCACTACATCAACGGGAACACTAGCATCCCCAGATGCCTCTTGCCTCACTACACCAACAGGAATACTAGCATCCCCAGATACATTTTGCATCTCTTCACCAACAGACGAACTCACATCCCCAGCTGCCTCTTGCATCTCAACATCAACAGAAGAACTCGCATCCCCAGATGCCACTTGCTGCTCAACAACAACAGAAAGACTAGCAGCACCAGATGCCTCATGCTGCTCAACAACAGGAAGACTAGCAGCACCAGATAACCTTTGGCGCACCACAGCAATGTGAAACCTTTTGGGCGCAGCCTTTACCACACTTGCCTGTTCCTGACGAGAAAAAAAGGGAAACCTTGAGGACCTAGGCTGCCGCTCACATGGCTCTTCCCTCTCTACCGGCACATCAATGTCCCTCTCTACCACAGGCACTTCATCAGCACTAGAAGAAGAATCATCATCCGATGATACCATGCGAAGAGAAAACTCACTGCCTGAATCTTCTGCACCTAACTCAAGCTCCGAATCGGAGTCAGTGTCTGGACCATGGTCAGAGGAAGACTCAAAAAGCAAACTAACAACCTGCTTAGCAGTAATCCTGCGAGCAGCCATTATCCTTACAAATCAAGAAGACTACACACACAAGTGAACAACAACCTACACTGTGCAAAGGAAGAAGTAAACAAGGTAGAGTCTTCACACAAAAATCAATACACTCAAAAACAATTCAAATCTAACCAAATATAAGAAGACTCACCAGCACCTACTCTGCTGAAACACAGCAAAAAGAAAGGAAATCCCACTGGAAAGAAAAAAAAACAAGTATAGATTAGACAAAGTACACATCAAGCAGCAATACAAAAAAAAAGTTAACAATCAAGAAACACAAAGCCACACAAACAGCAATAACTTCACTTTTCATAACAACACATTTATCTAGGAAAAATAGTACAAAAAACATTTACTTACCAAGCACATGCAACTACACAAGCTGCAAAACCAGCATTAACCGAACCACAACCTACACCAATACAAACAGCAAAAGCCTGGATCAAAAACAAAGAAGAAAAAAAATAATTTAATACTACATTTCACAAACAACATAACAAATGAATAAACAATACACAAATGTACCCCCAAAATCACATCCACACAGATGGGCCATCAAAAAGGGCAAAACGGACAAAAGTACGGGTTGATTTGCCCACCGGGGGGGGGGGGGCCAGAACATCTAAATTTAAAATCCGACCCACCTGAAAGCGACCCTTGCACAATGGGTCACTTCCTACAATCTAAAATAAAATCCCTGGTGCTAGTGAGGGCATTTCCACCGCACAATCGCAATGCTGTGCGCGACCGTGAGCCAGAAATGCCCTGCAAAGAGACATCAGAAGAGAGGAAAATCACTTACCTCTCCCCTGAAGCCTCTTTGCAAACCCCCCCAAATATCTCAAAACCAACCTAACACCTCCAGGCGCAGGAAGCAAATGGCTTCCCGACCGCCTGGGAATCCCTGAAGATGTTGGCGCGTGCTGTGCGCGCTGACATCATCAGGGATTCTCATGGGGAGGGGGACAACAGAATTACTGTGGTTAACTGCGATGCTGGACAGAGGCACTTGCATCCTTGATTTTCACAAGCGCAATCCTAAAACAGTTCCTATGACCAGGAGCTTCTTTCTCCCCATCTGCTGCTCTCAACAGTCTCTGACCATTTATACACATAAGAGGCATGTGAACTCACACAGAAGATCCCCTATTGGCAACGCCCACCAACTAGCGGAGTGCACCATCTTTCCTAAATTTACCCACTATGATGGACAGCTCACTCAAGGGACCTGTGCACACATTGGTGCGATGGCATAGTAACACACACGGACACTGGAGACAAAGCAAGCGCTCGAGTTGCAGCACAAATTCAGAAAAACATTCATCAGCCCAAAAACATTTGTGACCTTCCCACTATGATTCACAGCTCACACAAGGGACCCCTGCGCACATCTGTGCAATTGCATAGTAACGCACACATGGACACTGGAGACAAAGATGGGGCTCGAGTTGCAGCACAAACTCAGGAAAGCAATCATCAGCCCAAAAACATTTGTGAACTTCCCACTATGATGAACAAATGGTCTCTGCTTCCAGATACCTAAGAGCGTTGCTAGTTTATTCAGATAACAACCAACACACACTGGGGTCGATTGTGAAAATATGGTATTGTGTACAAAAAAGGGGAGAAATGCTCCTCTTTTAGGTGTCCCCTCACTCACCAGGGTTGCCCCACGGTGACATGCTTCATCATTGGGGCCATCCCAGTCCTCTACGGGCTGGGGCGTGCTGCGACTTGCGAAAGTTACGTAGGAGCACTTTATTAGACTATGTGTGGTGCATGTGTATTTGAGGAGTGGACTATGTGATGTGTGAAATACCTGCCCAGTAGGTTTACAATAAACTTTATTCTTGCCTCTAGGTGGTAATAAACGGGGTGGAAAGATAGGCTGCCCTAAACGTAATGTGTCCAGATGTACCTATCAACTCCTATCGTCGACATGTTTCGTGCATACCCCAAACACTATGATGGACAGCTCACACAAGGGACCCCTGCGCACATCTGTGCAATTGCATAGTAACGCACACATGGACACTGGAGACAAAGATGGCGCTCGAGTTGCGGCACAAACTCAGGAAAACAATCATCAACACAAAAAAATTTGTGAGCTTCCCACTATGATGGACAGCCCACTCAAGGGACCCCTGCGCACATTTGTGCAGTTGCATAGTAACGCACCCATGGTCAATGGAGACAAAGATGGCGCTAGAGTTGCAGCACAAATTCAGGTAACAATCAACAGCCCAAAAACATTTGTGAGCTTCCCACTATGATGGACAGCTCACTCAAGGGACCCCTTCGCACATGGCATAGTAACACACACATGGTCACTGGAGACAAAGCATGTGTTTGAAAAGCAGCACACAAAAAAAAAACATTCATCAGGCCAAAAACACTAGTGAGCTTTGCCTAGGCAGCACAGGTGTGTTTTTTAGCCACTTCAGAAACACACATCAGTATAAGTAATGAAGGACAGAGGCACTTGCATCCTTCATTACAATGAGCACTATTATTTTACTTTATAAATGACCCCCATCGGCATTTTTGTAGAAAAAACGGCCTTTCAACAACATTGCAGCAAAGAGAAGACTTCATAGATAATGTTCCCCCAACAAGGGGAGCGACCCTTCCCCAAGGGGCCGCTCCCCGAACTACGAAATTGATCATCCATGAAAAAAAAAAAAAAAATCCCTAACATTCCTGCTGCACGATCGCACGATCGTGCAGCAAGAAACCTCTAAAGTGCCCTCGAGGGAAAGGAAAAGCCTTTCCTTTCCCTCGTTAGAAGTTACAAGCAATCTCCCCCGCCCCAGCCGCAAAACAAACCTCTTTCCCATCCGACGCGCAGGAAGCAAATGGCTTCCCTGCGCGTCGGTAAACAAAAGGAGCCTCCGGTGACGTCAGCGCGCCTCGCGCGCTGACGTCATTGATGACGCGGGCGGGGAGGGCGGGGGGAGGCAGGGGAAGGTCTTCCCCTGCCATCCCCGCAGAAACTAAAAAAATCGGGCTGACTCGGGGGGAGCGCTGGCGCTTCCCCCGAGGGTGGGGCTCATGACGAGCTGGGCTCGTCATGAGCGTGCGAGGAGGCTACGCCATGACGAGCCCAGCTCGTCATCAGCCCCGAAGGGGTTAAGCACTACTACTCTCAAGCTTTTTGCCTATCATGGCCGTGTATTTAGGTCTCCAACCCTTCCTGTTGCCATGTTACATGTTTCTATGTGATTCATGTGAAAATCTGACAATATTGGTTATGTTATATGTTATGTTATGTTATACTAAGTTTATATTGAGCACGATCACCAGATGTTTCTTGGCGCTGTGGTAAAGAAAAGCGACATCTGTTCAGGTTATTGACAGTATGCTTGTGTGAATAGCCACGTTTTCAGCAGCTTCCTGAAGATCTTATAGTTTGCTGCTAATCTGATTTCAGTCGGGAGTGAGTTCAAGGTATGGGGACCTATCACTGAGTTTCTTGCCCCTCCAGTCTCTTTCGCTTAAATCTCAGAACCATTTGGCGGTTCAATTAAGCTGATCTGAGATTGCGCATCGGGGTATAGCTCTGGATTCTTGAAGATAGAAACTTCAGGCCTTTGTTATCGAGTGATTTAAAGATAATACAGCCTGTTTTGAAGATGGTCCATTGCGTCACCGGAAGCAAATGTAGCTTCTTCATCAATGTTTTAATATGAGAGCTGTTGAAGGACAAGTCTTGCTGCTTGATTTGCACCATTTGAAGTCTGTGGTTGAGAGACTGTTGGGAGCCCCAGGTAGAGGGCATTTGCATAGTCGATTTTTGATAGGACGAATGCAATGATAATTTGAAAAAATTGCTTCCATTGAGAAGAATTTCTGCATTTTCCTGATTTGGAGGAAGCATGAGGACATTACTGCTCCCGTCTGTGATTTCATGAATAGATTATCATCAATTTGGATTCCTAGACTTTTTACCGCTTTCTTTCGTATAGGGGCAGATCCCACCTCCATCGGACAATAAGAACGATTCCAATGGTTGAAGTTGTTATCGGTGACGACAATCTTTGTCTTATCAGAGTTGAGTTTCAATTAATTATTGTTCATTCAGTCTCTGATATATAACATGGTGTTTTGGAAGAACTCCATTGATTCCGTTGTATTGTCGATGGTAAAGATCAGCTGCATATCATCAGCATAGTTATAGATTTTTGCCTTCTTCTACTGGAGGGTGTGTACCAGATGGCAAATATAGAGATTGAAAAGATGTGGGGATAGTGGCAAGCCCTGTGGTACTCCACAATTCAGGTGGACTTTAGCTGAGCGGTAAGGGCAGAGGCAAACTGATTGTGGCAGGTCTTTGAGGAAGGATTTATCCAATCTAGGATGGCCCTTGTATGCCTGCTGCCTCGATTCGGTTGATCAAAATCACATGGTCTACAGTGTCAAAGGCCACCGATAGTTCTAGTAGGACCAGTGCCTGAATGCTGCCTCCATATACTTTTTCTCTCATGTCATCCACCACAGAGACAATGACCAATTCAGTTGTGTGGGTGGGGCGGAAGTCTCCTTGGTGGGGATCAATACATTTAGAGTCCTCCAGGAAGGAGCATAAGTGGTGTTCCACATGTGCCTCTAGAATTTGTCCTGAGTAGGGAAGAAGAGAGATTGGTCTGTAGTTTTTTATGGACAGAGGGTCCTCGCCTAGTTCCAGAACTTGGGGGCAGGGTAGGAGAAGAAGCGTCCTCCACTGAAGCTTCGGTGAATGCGTGGTGTCTGAGAGGACGAGGGAGGCAGAGCGAAGGTCTCTAAAGGGTTGGTGGAAGTTCAGGCGATGGTTGATGTATGCTGGCCTTTAGTCGTGGAGGGCCTTTTAGGCATGTCAGTATCTTGAATTGGCATAAATTCTGGATGGAGAGCCAGTGGAGGCTCCTGAGTTGGGGTGTGATGTGGTTCTATTTGGGAAGGTTTAGGATGAGTCTGGCCGCTGAGTTCTGTATCGTCTGGAGTCTCTTCATGAGTTGGGAGGTGGTTGCTGTGTACAGTGCGTTGCCATAGTCCAGCCGGCTGGTGACTAGGGCTTGAGTGACGGTTTTTCTTCTGATGATGAGGAGCCATTTGAAGATCCTTCAGAGGAGGCAGAGAGTGTAGAAGCAGATGGTGGAGACTGTGTTGATCTGTTGTCTGATGGTGAGTTTGCTGTCCAAGCTGATGCAAAGTTGTAGGTGTGGTCTCTCCGAGTTTTGGAGGCCACCAGGTATCGTTCCATAGGGTGGCGTTGTTCCCAAGGATCAGCACTTCGGTCTTGTCAGTGTTGAGCTTCAGACAGTAGGTTTTCATCCAGTCAGCGATGTTCGTCAGACAGTTATGAAAGTTGATCCTTGTGGTGGAGGGGTCTGCCGAGGGCAAGAGGAAGAGCTGGGTGTCATAGGCTTAGGAAATGATGCTGAGGCTTTGTGGGTTCTGACGATGTCGGCCAGGGGCAGCATGTATCTGTTTAAGAGGGTGGGACTGATGGATGAAACTTGAGGGTCTCCGCAGAGGGTTCTTTTTGGTTCCGAGCTGAAGGATGATAGGCGGATTATCAGGGTTCAACCTGTGAGGAAGGATGAGATCCATCTGAAGGCATCACCCTGTATCCCGATGTGGTGAAGTCTCTTGATGAGTGTGTGATGTGATACGGTGTTGAAAGTTGTTGACAGGTCGAGGAGGATTAGGGCTAATGATTCTCCCCTGTCTCGAATGCGCTGAAACCGGATTGCGAAGTGGCGAGCTGGTTGTTTTTCTCCAGCCGTTCGGTGAGCTGACATTTGATGTGCTTCTCGAAAATTTTGGCGGGGAATGGGAGCAGTGAGATGGGGCGCTGGGTATGGTGGAGTATTTCTTGAGGAGGCGGATCTAACTTTTGCATGTTTCCATGCATCCATGCATCGAGGCTGGTGGCTGTAGTGATGGATGTGTTGAGAATGGTGGCGGGTTGGCAACTGATTTCCTTGCTTCCGAGGTTGAAGAGGCGGGGGGGGGGGGAAAGGCCTGTGGGTGCTCCCAAGTGGATGGAGCCCTTAATGGCTGTTATATTCTGGCTGTTCAGCTGTACCCATGTGGTGAGCGGCTGGTCAGGGGAGTCGTCCATTGGTGTGGGGGAGGCTGTTGAGGTTGTGAAATGAAAATAAAATTAAATAAATGTATAGACGTAAACAATTGCCCAGAGACGTCAAGGCGCGGGTGGATTGGGGTTAGAAGTTTCTGTAGCTGGAGATTATCATGTTGGTTTAGGATGAGTCTGGCCGCTAGTGTGTCGCAGAGTTACTGGGAAGAGGAGATCGTGTCCTCGTGGCTGCTGGGCAGGAGATCTCTCTGACGATGTTGAAGAGTTCCTTGGTACGGTTTGTGCTTGCTTCGATTCAGTTGGCCAGGGTTTCTTTTTTAGTGTCTTTGAGGTGTTGATGGTTTGTGGTGAAGGCCTATTTGAAGGTGGGTTGGTCCATGGGGTCTCTGCTGCTGCGCCATCTTCTTTCCAATCGTTTCATTGTACTGAGTTCTGGTGTGTACCAGCTAGCTTGTTTGGTGCATCTCCTGGTCTTAGCTGTCTTGATAGGGGCAACTCTGTCGGCACAGTTGGTGAGGCCGATGGTGAAGTGTTAGACCTGCTGTTTCAGGTTAGTTGCGGCATCAGGTTGGGTGGTGTTGAGGGTGTCCATGCATCAGGTCTGTGTTACTTAGTTCCAACTGCAGAGGGAGGAGCTGAGAGGCCTGCTGGCAGTGCACAGGGGTCCTGCGATGGTAACGTGGATGATGGTGTGGTCATTCCAGGTAAGTTCTGTGGCATGACTATATTTGACTCTTTCACTGACATTGAAGACAGAGGCAAGCGTATGTCTTGCACTGTGTGTGGGGTCAGTGACCAGCTGGGTGAGGCAGATGTTGGCAATGCATTCCAGGAGGTTGGTTGAGTTGGTGTCTGAGGGGCTGTCAAGGTGGAAGATGAGATTGCACAGGAAAATGTAGTGCTTGAAGTCGATAGCTAGTGGGACAATGAAGTCAGTGATGGCATTGTAGGAGCGAGGGGTTTGGCCTGGGTGTCTGCAGGTGAGGGGGACTCTGATAGTCATTCTGCCATCGGTGTGGATTTGGAAGTTGAGGTGTTCCATGATTGGTGTGCTGTCTTCGGTGGTGGCGCAGCAGATTGTTTCTTTGTAAATGATGATAATGTATCCTCCGTGTTGGTTGGTGCGGTCCCGGTGCGTCATCTTGTGTTGGGTGCTGCGGTGGCAATGTCAGGGGTGAAGGAGGGGTTGAGCCAGGTCTCTGCTAGGAAGATAACGTCAGGGGGGAGGGTGGTGATGATGTCCCAGATTTCGGTAGCATTTTTGCTGAGGGAACTGGTGTTGAACAGAAGGCATCAGAGGGATTCCGGGGCAGTCACTGTCGGCGAAGTGGGAATGGTGTGGGATTCCGTGAGGGCGCGAGGTCCTGCGTTGCAGGTGAAGAGAGAGCAGTGACAAGTGAACCATCCTGTAGTTCATCAAGGAGTTGCAGCGCAGCTGTTGTTGCGGCAACGGGGTCCAGGGCTTGAAGTTCTGCAGAGGAGTATCTGTGGGTGACCTGCAAGCTAGGGTTCCTGGCGCTGGGCGGGAGGGCCAGGGTTCCTAGCGTGGGCGCAATCCAGGCGCAGACAGGCTTGTCTTTGGCGCGTCTGCTGTGCGGCTTTGCTGCAGCCTCCACTAAGTAAGTTGTTGGGGGCGTTGGGTGGCTGGAAGCGGGAGAGCTGGGCGCTGAGTTGCCTTAGAGGCAGGGGGGCCAACAGGTGGGAAAGAACGAGCGGGCGGCTCCTACACAGCGTGATCAGTCCTGACCCAGAAAAAAAGAAAGGGCGAAAACTGCAAAATCAAAGCAAAAAGAAGTTGAAGGCTAACAGCCAACACAATTACTTTGAGGCAACAGGCAGCACAGTAATTGAAAATACCAGGCAAATTGGCAACACCAGGCAACCTTGAGCATAGGGACCTGCTACTGGCAGAGCTGATTGGGAAGCTGCTTAATGGGGTCGCTTTACGGCCTCCATTAATTAGGTCCTGGGAGGGGGACGGGGTGCTGGGTGATGGGAAGTGGGAGGGTGAACAGGCGGGAAAGATCAAGCAGTAGAGGAGCTGGCAGCTCCTACACGACACGCCCAATCCTGACCCAGAAAAAACCTGAAAGTGCACAAAACTGCAAAATCAAGGCAAAAAGAACTTGAAGGCTAACAGGCAACACAATTCATTAGATGCAACAGGCAAAATACCAGGCAACATGGCAACACCAAGCACCTTTGAGTGTAGTCAATCAATGGGGTCGCCCTGCGGCCTCCATTCAGTAGGTACTGGGAGGGGGGCAGGGTGCTGGGTGGTGGGAAATAGGAGGGCGAACAGGGGGGGGGGGGATGAGGGGGGAAAGCAGGAAGAAAAGGAGTGGGCGGCTTCTACACAGCCCAGAAAAAAACAGAAAGTGCACAAAGTCAAGGCAAAAAGAACTTGCAGACTAATAACCAACATAATTACTCAGAGGCAACATCCATCGCAATTTTTGAAAATACCAGACAAAATGGCAACATCAGGCAACCTTGAGTGTAGGCAGTCAGGGGGATCTGCAAGGGGCGGAACTGTACGGTTAGTCATGCTGTGTGAGTTTGTGGATCAGTGTAAAATTATTGGACACAGTTTGCTTTCAAAAGGGTAAAATGGTGAGTGAGTTAAAGAGCTTGCTTTGTTTGGATGTTTGACTAAGCTGCATGGGGATCACTGTACAAAAAAGGTCATCTAAAGTTATATCTTCTATCTCATCCATATAGGAGAACGTTGTAAAAAGTTTTAATGCCGATTAAATCTAACATTGCCAACCTGGCTGACCAGGTAAAACATGCAGTAAATTAACCCCTAAAGAACACCAATAGTCTTCCTTGCTGCATAAAAAGCCATTTCACACTTAAACACAGCAGGTCCGCAAACTGTTGCATGACAGTTCTTCATGATCACTTTTCTAGGGGTTAAAACCACTGTGTCTTATGCCATCAACTCTGCACTGAAAGATACATTGTGTTCCTCAGAAAGGTCACTAAAGTTCATGAAGACAATCATGAGCACAGCACCTACAGAACACACCCATAAGACCTAGAGAAATTAAACTCTGCCCCTCCAGGTGTCATTCTCTTAATCTCAGATCACCTTCACAACCATTAATGACATCCTTAGAAATGTGGGTAATAGATCCTTTCTCCACAAAAGTCTTACGAAAGTTATTAAAGTATTTGCACCCATCTTTGTTTTGCCCATATATCATACTGTGAACCAGTCCTTTTAAAAGAAGGATGATTCCAGCTTCCCCAACCAAGTCATAGTCACATCCATTGCTTAGTTTGTTAAAACATAAACTGCAGAAGCCCTCTGCGGCCATGCTGAATTTCAAGGTTCCAAAATCTCAAGGCTGTCTAGTTTAGATTCCTTCTCATGCCACTTCCTACTACCTTTGCCAGTCCTCTCTCATTATGTCACTCTTACTGGTACTTCGCTGTCTCTGCTTTCTCCCATTGTCGCTGTTATCCTGTTTTTCTTTTCCTTCTTTTTTCTTCCGTTTTCTCTCCGGACCGGGGATAAACACAGGTGAAGTCTCCCAAAATGTGTGCTGGTGTCCACCACCTGCAACTACTGACACAAATTAAGCATTGGTCTATTTATTATGGGAAAACCACAATCAACCTAACCCACTTAAAAAAACTTCAGACCCATTGTGGACTTTTCAAAGGCATCATAAATCCTTAAGAAGATGATTTCTGCCCATTTCCAAAGGCCAAAGCAAGAATCCTGAATCAGCTGGCAAAAGTTAGATACACCTGCTAGGACTTAAAGACGTAGACTACAGGAATCCACTTGAACACTTCTCAGGCTTAGTTGGAGTCTCAAACTGGTTTATTCTCTCCATGACTTAAACTAGCCCCTTTATGTACAATTCTTATCTGGTCTTGTGCGCAGCCCCACCATTTTCCTCCTATTCAAATGCTCCTTTCTGCCTCTTCTTTGGTGAGTATAAGCACTGTTGATGTGACATCTCATCCGCTACCCATAAGCAGGTAAAACCAGAACTAGACATTAGTACCTGTTCCTCTGCTAATATACCATTCACAGGAAGGAGATTCTTGAAACTCAAGAGAACTCAAACGGAACTACCATTCTTCAGTGATAAAGACATCAAACAGACCTGTCAACCAATGAATCTCTGCCCATTTTCTAAGTCCGTCAGAGGCATACCCACACATCAAATCACCCACATCCCAAAAGCTATCTAGAGACATTCTTGTGGAGGCTGATATTTGTGCCTTCTGGTAATATGTTGCGGAATTGACCTTGTTGTGATGTGAGGAGGAACCCTATGATGAAGCGTGCCACCTCAGGGTGGGTGAGGGTTCTCGTCCTTAAGAAGGCGTTCTTCTCTCTCTGTTAGAAAGGTAGACTTTCAGCAAATCTTTCAACATTTGATTTTGATAGTAATTATTGTTGTGCACATTGTTATGATTGTTATTTCCTTGGGAGGCTGCACCCACTGGTCTTTAAAACCTCTTTCTGTGTTTATAGACTTCTTAGGCTGCCAGTGCATGCCCCAGTTTAAGGAGTGGAATTGGCAACAGATCAGCATTTGGAATACCAGCTGCTTTATCTTCCAGGTCGTGTTTATTTGGTTTAGATCAAGGGTACCATAAGAACAATGCCATTAGAGTGAAAACAACAGTCACACCAGTCACCAATCCACCACACCCCACATATTAAATTGCCAGTCTTCAAAGTAGTACTTTGATTATAATAAGGCATTCCCGTTGGCGTTGCCAATGTATGTGGTCCCAGGAACTGTAGCACTCTCACTTCTGGTTGGAGTCAGAGTAAACACGTTAAATGCCTGATCATGAAGAGGATGATAAAGGAAATCTGCCCCAAAAAATCGGGTACCTGTGGTGGTGTAGCTTTCAAGTTTAGTGTATTGTTTGCGGTGGAAATGCCGCTAGTGGAGACACCTGTGGCTCTACCAAGACCTGAGGTTAACTTTATCAGACATGGAGGTGGAACAGTCATGCAGTGTGTAATGACTGGTATTTCATCATGTTTGTGTGAGAGTTATTGTAATCAGTGACTGGAGGGCTTTCAAAAAGAGGTAAGTAAAGTTTCCCTAACAGGTTGGGATATGCCCCACAACCTTCAGTATGGTGGTTAAACTGCATAGTGGGCACTGAGACTATGAATACAGGCTATGGAGGGCATGCCCAGTGAATAGAGTTGCCGTAGAAACATCTTCCAGCAATCGAAAACGTTCCTGGGTTCACTGTACCTGGAAGGCAAAAGCAACACAGAACTGGGTCTAAGGTATGGCAGACACTTTCCCACTGGGCTACTTCAGTCGGGACAGTTTAGTTGTTCTTAGTTGATCATATATAAGACATGGGCGTCCGAGGTGTGTCCATGAACTTAACATTAAGGTATTCGTCAGTCTCCCTGCAGTGCATTCATTGACTTTTTTTTCACCGTCAGACAATTGTCAAGGGCTTCTTTTAGTTCCAAGTTAATCCATCTGAATATTTAACCCAAAATGTCACCATCCTTCTGATGGTCCTCAAACTTTTGTCTCATTCTTTAAATTGAATGATCTTTCTCAGTCTGCACTTCTGTTTTAACTTCATATTGAATGTAAGTGGCTCAGTGGCAACAATACATTAATTATGACTATGTTCTATGAGCAAAAAGCTCTGGCAAAAGCCAATAGATCTCGCCTTGTTGCCCTTATGGGTGTGCAAGTGCTTTTTGTGGATACTGTGGTGCAACTGGAAAACTAAAAAAGAGAAATAAAAGGCGCAAAAGCGCAGCCCCTGATGTGTCATTCTATAGGCATATGCATGCGTCAATACACATGCACAAACCTGCAGAATGACAGGGGCACATTTGTCTTTTTTTTTAACCAATTTAAGATGACAGACTTCGCTTAGATTGGTAAATTAACAAAAATCTGTTTTATGTGCTTGGGTGCAATTTCAGCTAATAGTGTGCCTGGCAGCAAATGACAGCTGCAAGCTCCTTGAACAAGCATTTGCAATGCAATAGGCCTCGCATTATTAACGTTTGAGCTATTGGCATTGGTAAATAATGCAACACCAATAGCTCAAACTTTAATAATGCGAGACCTATTGCATTGCAAATGCTTGTTTTAAATGTGAATAAAATGTTAATGTGGGTTAAAGAGCGACTGTGCGAATTAAGTTGACGAAAGCCTCCAGTTTTGCAGTTCTTCACAAACACTGCCATGTAATGCAGTATTGCATTACTTCACACCTCACAACTTGCTTCTGTTGTGCTATGGCTGTATGTCATGTGTGCATTTGTTAAATATTCACTGCCATTATTTCGGAGTGGAATTAAAAAATACACAAACAGGAAAAAAAAGCCAAACACGGGTACCAAATGTAGAGAGGGCTTTTAGCCAGCGTCGCTCTGTCCAGCACATCAGACTTACCATCACAAAAACGCACACAGTACGAACACAAGCAGCACACATTCCAACCTTGATGTCATGTTTACTCACAGCAAACTGCAGTTATCAGGAGCAGAGATAGTGTTTTCGTACCACACCTCACGCCTCGAAATATCAACCAAGCTGCTAGAAACATTTTTTTTCCCTTTTTTTGTTTTAACAGAAATGCTGGAGCATTAATCCCAGATATTCGAGATAAACAGCCTCTGAATAACCCTATTCCATTCAGAATCGCTGACTGTAAATGACATTTTAAGTGGTTATCATAGTGATCTGGCCCTCCTGGACATATCTTGCAGTGCTACAGAAGGGTTTATTGAGGTCTACACTTCCCTTCTTAATAAATGGTGCATCAGCTATGTGGATCAACCATAGACGCCAGCTGACATTATGAAAGAGGTTCTGCCTCAAAGCGTTCTCCATATATTCAAACACCTTCTTGAGGCAGGCTTCCCGGACACTAAATGCCAATGTAGCTTCCAAGTAAGTTGTGATATGTTTATTTTTTTAATCCTAAACAGAGCTACAATAAGTAACCTGCAATTCCATTTAAAATTGAGCCTTTTGCGGTGCACGCTAATCATCTGATCCAGGCAAGCAACTAATAAGTGAGCCAGAGCTAACTTTGAGGGACAGTGGCACGCGGTTTACCCGCTCTCTCCTATTCGTCATGCAAAAGCACTTACACTACAGTCATACCGAGAAGAATTAGACACAAGATGAGACAGACAGCTTTGTGGTTGTACACAAAGAAAAAACATGGATTGAGGACTTAAAAGTTCTTATGGAAGAGCATTCCAGAGCCTCACCCCTTTACTAAAACCAGCCGTAAGAGTGTGAGGTTCACAGGCAGCGTAAAAGGCAAGGCAAGAGTGGCAACCCAGCGGGCAGCCACAAACACCCACCCGAATTCGATGGATATGAGGTAGAAAGACCCCAGTGGGGGGGCACACCAGAGCTCAATGGCGAGGGCACCAGGCGTGGCGCTCACCTATGTCGTGAGGGTCGGAGCAGCAGCCAGGGCCAAGAAAGACCCAAACAAGAGCCCAGGAGAGGAGCAAGGCCCGTTACGATCAGCACCTCACGGAGATCCGCACTAATCAGCTCGGCGGTCAGGCTTGTGTAGCCAGAGAGTGCCGGGCAGCACAGATGCAAGACTGGTCAGGAATAATACCCAACAGCCAAGCCACGACAGGCAAGGGCAGTAGGAGGTACTTCCTACACTGATGTACCCCTGCCTCGTCCAGGATGCGTCATTGTAGTAGCTCCAGCAAGCAGGGTGCTCCGGAAAGCTAGAGCGGGTGGTGCGGGTGATCCAACACGCTCCGTCTCGACCCACCTTAGTCCTGTGTCAGTGGAGGCGGTATAGCAGGTAGCGTGGCACCCAGTGGGGTTCAGCAACAAGGCTTGGTGGTCGGCATAGAAGTTCCAAGCTGGACTTTCTGGACTGGCTAGAGCGGGTGGGCGGGAGACACAACAAGCTCCAACAGACCCCAGCCTTGGCTGGTAGCGGCGTAGGCGGTGCAGCAAGTAGCATGGCGACCAAGATGGGGGTCTGCACAGGACCCTGTGGCCGGGGTGGGTGCAAATCACGCTCAGCCCAAACTGCCTTAGAAACGGGCGAGCATAGAAGAAGGGGGTACTTCGCCCTCGTCGGGAGCGCGGGAGGCAAGGAGGAGGGGGGTCGCCTCCAGTGCCGGAGAGACAAAGCAGCGTTTAGCCGCCACAACCCTGGAAGAGAGCAATACCAGGGTCGGTCGGAGGGAAGAGGACGAGATCTCCACCAAAGAAAGATCGAGGTCCTAGGTCGTCATGATGAAGGATCGTCTGTCATTGGAGGGGACGGTGACAACCTGAGGGGGTCAGGAGAATGTTGAACACGGACAACGGGAGGAGGGGCGGGAGCAATGGGAATGCGCACAACAGGAGGGGGCGGGAGCAAAGTGAAACACAACATGAAATTAAATAAAGAAGAAGCGCGAGCACGGGCCACTGTAAGGCATGTGTTTCTATTATTGCGCCCGTGTGTGCACGCTAATAGAAACCACGTGACTGCCTATTGGTGTCTATTACGCGCACCAAGCACGTAATAGACACCAATAGGCCATGGGAGGAGCAACTCCCCCCCCTTTGGCCAATTGCATGTAGTCTTTTAGAAAAAGACGCACACAAAGGCCAATGGGGTAGCACTAAACAAAAAGGCACACGCACGAGCGTTTTACAGTCCAAAGTGACTGCTGAAACACCCTTTTTCGATTACAAAATGCCTTGCGCTGCGCGAAGCACTGCTACGCAGTGTAACGCTAGGCGTGAGACCTAAAAACATTAAAGTAAAAAAATATTTTATTAAATGACTGGGAGGGGTTGAGGAGCAATGTAAAATCAGGGGGGATAAGTGAAGAGAACTGGTCAGAGGGGGAGGGTCCAACAGAAATGTGAAAGGACTTTTTAGGGACAGAGAGGAAGTGGCAGCTGCCGTCCCTCCAACATTTTTTTAATTAAACTAATATATTTGAGGGACCGCAAGACGTAAGGGAGCAACAGATTGGCAAGTGAGAAGTGAGTAAAGTAGAAACAACCGGGGGAAGTATTTCAGGAGAGGTAAGCAGTACACTATAGTAAGAAAACACATGTTCACTCGTGGAGTTTTTAACAGAAAGGAAAAAAATGATTGCATAAATGTTAGCAGTGCAAGGTCACAAGTAAGCTGATCAGCTGAAAGCTGTCTGTAGGCGACACCTAAAAAAAATCCAATCATTGGAAATGCAATAGGTCACGCATTTGTTGGAGTTTGAGATATTGGCATTATAAATGCCAGCATTTTTTAGGTCTCGGCTGGGCGTGGCAGCGAAGCTGCCCCGCCTTCCAGAGAGATCTTGTAAATACTGTAAGCCCCGCCCCTCCTCTCCATTGGGTAGCGTGTTTTTGGGTGCCACCCTGTATGTTTTTCGGACAGCCCCTCCGGACACCGTGTCCTGCTTTGTGGCTGCCGTAAAGACGTTTCTTATCAGCTTGTTTATTTAGCAAGCTGATAAAACCAACCGATTTTATTCATCCTCACCAGTGAATATTTATTTGTATTTAGCCATTGCTATGGGCAACCTGATCGCCGTGGATTTATTACCATTGCTGGGTGTGGGGAGGGAGTCATGTCTAACGAGAGGCAAAACCTAGAGTTGGCCCCTGTAGCCCCCTCCCTCAACAATGGTAGAGGCATATTACTCTTTGCGAATGGTTTATGTCATGGTGTTTTCTTGTTCTGTGTAGGCAGACACATATCCGAGAGGCCTAAATGAGACCGTTGACAATTCACGAGCAGCCAAACTGACAGCGTGCCATTCAGGCTGTCCATCTCAAATTTGACTTTTTTGGGGGTTTCAGATCACGAATGCATGCAAAGCGTGTGGGTAAATGCGTCGCTCCATGGCAACAATTTAAAGACAAGCATTTACAATGCAATAGGTCTCGCATTGACGTGAGTTTGAGCTATTGGCATTGCAAATAACAATGCCTTTTATTTTTGTTTTCTTTTTAAAAACATTAATAAAAGGCATTGTATTTTACAATGCCAATAGCATAAACTTGCGTCACTGTTAGACCTATTGCATTGGAAATGCTTGCTTGTTTACCTATGCAACAGAGATGCCCTCCCCACCATAATAAAATAAACAAGCGGTGTTGTGAGGGTGCAGTATCACAAGCTGTCACTAGGTGTCCCTTGGGACCTCTTTTGGCGACATATTGTGTTGTACTCTGCAACATGACTAGGCAAAGGATATGGCACAGCAGTGAGATCTGCTGACAGGTGAGCTGGGGATCCCGGTTCGAGTACACTGTCAGGCCCAGAATCCTGTAATAATGCGCTGACTGTTTAATTTCCCCAAGCCCATAGCTAGGTGTGCTATTTAAAGAAAAGCATTTGTAAAGTAACAAAAAAGCAAGCAAAACAGCAGTGACGACAGAGTGGGTGGTGTGGGCCTGGAGCAGTGCTGTGGGAGGGGTGAGGCAAAGGGAGAGTAAGTGAATTGAAAAACCCAAGCAGTGTTGTGGGAGTAAGGGGGAGTGAGGGAGAGGCACAGTAGGTAATGCAATGGCAAGCAAGCAAATGATGTAACAGAAGTTTCACTGCACAATCAAACAAGTTTCACTGCACAAGTAAACAGAACGGGTAACAAGCAAAGAGGCAGGCCAACTGAAAAAGAGTTCTCTCATAGTATAAATAACCTGAACAGTAAGAATGCATGTAAGAGGTTCAGCACTCATAAGATGATACAAAATTCCAAAAGGAGGGACTACTAAGTGTATTCACCAATGAAAAGCTAGTATTTCTAAAGAATAGCAACAATAACCAATGAAAAATATGGGCGTTTTTTTCAAACCCTTTTCCTAGATACAGCATGTTCCGAAGACACAGCGCAAGCACTGCCTAGGTGAGACCTAAAAAGGTGGAAGCAGTTGCTTTCTGGCAGGAACATTTAAGTTGTTTGCTTTGTTCAGCATTACGTCCAACATTTGTTCCTTTTGCTTTTGTTGCCCTAAGTGGGAAGGGTATGCCCAGACGTGTGTCCCTTGCTCACTGCACCACTGTGCTCAAGCTCCCCTGGTTGATGAGTGGTGATGCCCCAAAGCCGGTCCCAGAATGCTTGTATCATGTCCAGGGATGACCTGGCTCAGCAGTTTGGGCAGGACTGTTCCCATGAGGAGCAAGGCTGATTTGCATATGGCTGGGTCCAAACTGGGGTGCCGTGGTGATCAAAAGACCGATGGATTAAAATAAACTCAGACCTTTTTGACTGAGTTGAATGTTTGAATTGTTCAGCATTCTGTTCATCATTTGCTCCTTTTGCTCATATCCTAGATACAGCATGTCTCAAAGAGCTGCTTATGCGAGTGCTACAAAGGGGGTACCTGTTGCTTTCTGACAGGAAAAGAGCATTTAAGGTTAAACTAAATATTTAAAGTTAGGTGACTCAAAAGTAACAAAGAAACTATAGATCACCAAGGAAAGGAGCCTCCTTCTAAAATAAAATATATTGATACTAGTCAAATTTATATTTCCGTCCTTTAAAAACGAATTGTAAACTACTTCATTCCAAAATGTATTTAGTGCTTTGTTTTATCCTACAATACTTTATTTTTTAAATTATTTGTTTACTTTTTAAAATAATTTTTAAATGGTTTTGGGCGTGGGGGAGGGGGTGTTTAGTAAGTGAAATGGATTTGGTTAATTACATCTTTGCCTTGATTAATTCATAAGTTGTTTACTCATCCTCCTTCTCTTCATCACCTCCTTTTCATGCAGGACTTTCATATTGTGAAGGTTACATCAGTTCACTCGACAGTGATATGGCAGAGTACCATTTATTGAAGGCTTCACGTAACACGTGAATCATGCACAGCCCACAGAAGCTGACGCTGATGTCATATTACATCACCAGTTAGTGATTGCCTTGTCATGGGACAGCTTTCAAGAAGGCTGTTTCCTCAGCATCCATATTGGACAGTTTTCGCGAGAAGTTTGGCCAACTCTGAGTAGTTGAGGGTTTATTGAGAGGTATGTCTGAAACATTTACCTTGACCTTTGCCTTCCCACAATTTACGCTGTGGTTTAGAGACAGATAAGCTCCAACTAGAGCAGAGTTTCTCGAGTCTACAAAAAGGACCTCAAATGGCAGTCTGCAAAAGTCTGCAATGGGGGTTGACTATGAGAACATAATAGATGATGCCCTCCAAATCCTTGATCACAATGAGTCTTGCCTCCTCATCCTTCTTGACCTCTCTTCAGCATTTGATACGGTCAAACACGAGAATCTACTGGAGCTCCTAAATACCAGAATGGGCATATCCGGGACGGTTCTCAAATGGTTCACGTCCTTTCTGCACAACCGTTCTCAGAGGTTCAAGATCAACAACGCACTGTCCTCGCCTGTGCCAGTAACACTGGGCGTCCCGCAAGGTTCCTCCCTATCCCCCACATTGTTCAACCTCGTCATGGAACCACTCACCACCTTGCTTCAATCTTCTAAGGTACATTTCCATATGTACGCCGATGACACTCAGCTCTACCTCAAGCTTCAATCCCCTGAAGACATCAAACTGTTGAATGCCACACTAAGAAACACCCAAGCTTGGCTGGCCGACAATCACCTCAAACTAAATGCTCTGAAAACTGAGTTCCTTCTGATCTCTCCTCCTGCGAAAAAGGCCATCACCCAAACCTGGCTCAATCATCTAACCGCACTCAATGTCCAACCCACCATCGTGGACTCAGCGAAATCCCTTGGCATCACACTGGACTGCAATCTCGACATGCAGCAGCATATTACCATAGCAACTAAAGGAGCCAACTTCCAAATCAACACGCTGAGAAAACTCAAACCCTTCCTACCACCCAAGGACTTCCAAACTGTGGTACAAGCCTTAGTCATTCCTCGCATAGACTACGGAATTGTGGCTCTCAGCGGGCTCCCCCTGACAACAACGGCTCCCCTAAGAGCCTCCCTGAACGCGGCCGCGAGACTCATCACTGGCTCAAGAAAACACTCGCATATATCCCCTGACTTAAAAACCCTGAACTGGCTGCCTATTGAAGCCAGAATTCAGTTGAAAATTGCCTGTATGACACACTCGGCCGTACACCACAAGGCACCCAACTACCTCTCTCATAAGCTGACCATATCAGGAGGCTCAAGATCCAACAGAAGCACAAACACTCTCCTCCTGAAACCACGGAGATTCCGGAAGGAAAAAACATACAAACGCTCCTTCTCTGGAATGGCACCTAGGATCTGGAATGCACTCCCACCAGAAACCAGGCTTATCCCGTCCACTATACTCTTCAAGAAAGAGGTGAAGGCCATCCTTATGGCTAAATACACCTGAACACTATTGATACTGGAACAATGACAGTATTTGGCCCCCACATTATCGGCTGTATGAATACTTATCTATGTCAGTCCATTTTTTGTCTGCTTCTGGATCTAATTCATTGCACGGATGCTATACTATTGATTTCCAACTTGTTTATTGGGTTGTACACTAGGACTTGAGTGCCTCAATAACCTGCAACGCACCCACTACTGACTACTTCTTTGCTCTCAACATTGTGTTTACTCACCCTCTGGGGTGCTATAATCTTATCCGTTTAGACATTGTACTGCTTCCATATTATTGTTTCTTGATTGTTATTACTCTGTATACTCTTGTATGATTGATACCCTATTTTTGCATCTCACTGTCTACGGAATCTCATATTGATTTAAGAGTCTTGTTTATCCTACCTACTGTTTCTGTAAAGCGCTCTGATATCTGCAAAGATCTTGTTCGCGCTATATAAAACTTTAAAAATAAAAATAAATAAATAAAATTTTAATGATTATAAGCCATGGCTAACCATATCTAACGGTTATGTCATGACTAAACATATCTATAGATTATAAATCGTGACTAAACATCTATTAATCATGTCAGGATTTAACATGTATTTATATTATAAGACATGGCCAAATATGTATGTATGTATGTATGTATGTATGTATATATATATATATATATATATATATATGTATGTGTGTGTATGTGTAGATTATGACCCATGGCTAATCATATCTACAGATTATAAACCATGACCAAACCTATCTATAGATTTTCATGACCGAACAGATCTGTAGATTATAAATCATGACTAAACATATCTAACAATCATGTCATGACTAAACTTATCTATAGATCATAAATTATGTCTGACCTTATCTATACTCTATAAACATGTTCTAATGATTACAAGTTGTGGCTAAATAAGCAATATTTAAATTAGTGGTAGTAGGCTCACAATACCACCAAACTTGAGCTTGCAAAGTAAAATGTAGTCATGTAACTGAAAAGTTTGAGAAACCTCTCTACAGGCTCTGACTTTTTCTCTAACACAGGACATTCCTAAGGGTGGAGTGAGATCTGCTTGAAGTGCCTCAAATTCATTAATACAGAAGCATTCATATTTGTTGAAACCTCTCTCTCCATCGAACCAGACTCCTTGCTTCTGTGGGCCATATCATATATGAGTAGACTTAGGGACATCACTAGAGGTGGGCCTTGTAGGGCCAGTGCCACAGCCTGTGACTGTCCTACTTCCCTCCGCCTCTCCATTGGGTGACATATACAGCTGGTACAGTGCTTTTCAGCCTGGGAACAGCGATGTTGGTCCTGTTTACATTGACCTTTTTACTTACTTTTGCCTTCTGTAGGAGTATTTTCCTGGATGTTGTATATCTGTAGTTGTTTTACTCTAATATGTTACTCATTTAAAGTGTGTTCTGTGGAAAATTCATCTCTGTGCATCTGTTCAGGGTGCAGGTCAGTGTTTCTAATGAGCCACAGTTACAGTTTGTATACCAGGCCTTTGCTCTGTGCACTCATCAGAAGCCAATGATTGGATGAGCATGTCATCTGCACCACTATATGACCCACCGATGGGCACTGGGATAAAAATGCACTGTGTTCGCCCCAATCTCCACAGCTGTCAATTGTGTGTCTATGCGAAAGTGTGTGAAGGACGTACACAGCTCTCAGAGTATTTATAGGCAAAATACATTGCTTACAGGTGAGTTGGTGCAGTGTGTGTGGAGTGGTGGTGAAGTTATGGTGTTACAAGGAAATATAAGTTGGAGAGAGTCAAAAGAAGGTACAGAAAAGGAAAGGGATGAGTTGTGAAAATGCAAGTGGAGGGTTTCAGAAAGATTTAAATAAGTGTCTAATTGAGGGACAGCATTAAAAAGTAGTGTGAAGAGAGGGATTGGTAGGATTGACACATTCCAATGACCACTATTGTTTTAACCGACCGTAGTATGTTTTAAATAAGAGTCTGATTGAAATGATTGAAAAACTTAGCATATACAGTCAAGCCTAGAAAAATCCCAAAAATGTTACTAGACCTGCAGGTCTAGTGATTTAGTGATTTAAATAATCTACTTGACCTTATTATAATGCTCTTGACCCATAAACTGGGTTCACATTATCTGACCCTGGGCAAGTATTTTAATTCACTGAGACCCCATTTTCTTCTTTAGCATATATAAGAGCACCTTCAAAAACGCAAGTTCAGCATGTCTGCTGTAAAGAAAACTATTTTGTTTGATTTAATATACCACACATTAGCTCCATATAGAATACAAATCTAGCCAAATATAATATACACATGACTGCAGACGTGCCTCTTAGTTCATTAATTGCATTGCCATCAGAGCTTGGGCAGGAATCTTTCTTACATCATGTTTATAAACTATCACTTTTAATAAATACATAACTAAAGCAAAAAGTAGCAGCCCACTGTCATGTGCAATCAACAGATTTTACATTAACAGAACTTTTCACAGATATGTGGTTTTAAAACTATATAGTGTACAATGTTTGGAAATAAAGTTTCAGCAAATATCTGTCATTTGCACATCACCAAATAAAGTGTTCTGATTTGTTTTGCTCCAATTTCAATCTTTGTTTGCATCACACTTCTGAATAACAAAAAAAGTTCTTTCATAATTCCCGATTTACTTGTACCATTTATTTACAAGCTGTTTAAATGTTGTGTTAGAGAAAAAACAGACATTTTACAGCCTTTTGGTTCACAATTATTGTCAGATGGCTCACTTGACAATAAGCATTAACTGTATTAAGAGAAAAAAAGTAAACACCATTTTCCAGGAACAGATGAGCAACAATTAGTGAAAAGACAAACTGACATTTGACCTCTGTCCTTGAGCAGTTGGCAATGTGTCAAGATAAAAACAAGATTTAAAGGCATCTTAATTGCTCATTCACTTTCTGAATGAACAGAACACCTGTTTCTTACAAGCAGGGAAGAGTAAGTGCTAAAAATAGCTTGACCTATTAAAATCTCAATTGCGCGTTTTTTTAGGTCTGACAGTCCTCATGAATGCTGGGACTCAACAGCGTTGGTGCATGTCAGGGTAGGAGGGAATCCTGTACACATTCTGTTCCACCAAAAAGGTGTAACAAGCTTAGATATGTGCACTCTACTTCTCAACGATTCACAAAGCAAAATTGAAGTTCATAAATAGTTAATTTTAGTAAAGAGCCGAAAAACCCAACACGTTTCGGCGTCTGTACGCCTTGGTCACTGTGGTGAATGGAATGTTAATTCTTTCTTTAAATGTTGCGACGTCCCGGGAGTCTTGAACAATAAAAAGGAGTAGTGATCTTACTGTAGGAAGGAGTACTGGAGATTTTGTTTATCAGAACCTACTATTTATGCCTATCGGGTTGGGAAGAGTTCTGAGTAGCGAGTTAAGACTCTCTCCACACCCTATTATGTGGAAATGAGCCTTTTAAGGGGCCCACCGGTGCAGGGGTTCACCCTTATCTGTCCACTGGTCCTTAACCCCTTCGCTGCGGGGGTAATTCCCCCACTGTGCTGGGGGGGAAGGGGGCGCACACAGCGCCTGCATGCTCATGACGAGCTCAGCTCGTCATGAGGCACGGCGCTCCTGTACTCATGACGAGCTGAGCTCGTTCGTCACAGGTGCACCGGCTCCCGTGGAACGCTCAGCACAGCAGGGGAATTATCCCCGCATGCGAGTGTTCCACGGCTCATGACGAGCGAAGCTCGTCATGAGCACCGGAGCACCGTGCCTCAGATTCGTACCGAACCCTGCTATTTTAAGTTTCGAAAGACCCTTAAAACATTTCTTTTTCCCAAGGACTCCTAATTATCGGTACCTTCTTCAGTTTAGTTCTTTGTTCTGTTTTGTTAGCGCTGGGACGCTTTTGGGCAGCCATGCGCTTTATAAATCAAATTTCATTTCATTTCATGATGAGCTCAGCTCGTCATGAGCATGGAAAAGGTTAAAACAACAATATAGAGTTTGGTACGGAAGCTGGAATATCAAATAACACGTTTATTAATCACTCTTGAGTGGGACTACATCAATACAACACCCTCGGGCACTGTAGGAGGTAGTACATGGAATACAGAAACCAAGGGTCTTATATACCCAGTTTGTTGCACTGTAAGCATGGAGACTCAACTAGAAGGCTCAGGCATACACAGGAATAGCTATCAACTAACATGGACAGATAAAAACCACTTTGTCATCAGAGTGGGAGGGGAGACAGAGCTGCTTACATCAGTTGGAACAGCCTGACAGTTACATTCTAAGACAGGTGCATTCTAGCAGCTACAGGCCTTTCTGAGCTTACACAGTGCTCTGGCTCAGTACTGAAGGCTATTATCTGCGATTTCCACAACTATGCACAGCCATCATTCAATAAAGGGGCCTCAGTGGAGAGGCCAGACCCCCCCATAATTTACTATGCACACCCGTCATCTGAGAGAGAGGTCTAAGCAAAGAGGCCAGTCTCTCCATATACCGTACTAAGCACACCTGTTATCCAGGAGAGAGGAGTGAAAGTAGAGGCCAGTCCCTCCACACATCTTGCTACGCACACCCGTCATCTGAGAGAGAGGTCTCCTTGTGGAGGCCAGTTTTTCAATATACCCTACTATGCACACGTGTTATGCAGGAGAGAGGAGTGAAAGGAGAGGCCAGTTCCCTCAAACGCCCTACTGTGCACTCCAGTCACCCAAGAGAGGGGTCAGTCTTAACCGAAATATTGTCTCTTTACATCTGTTATACTAAGACAGCATTTATTGCAAAGCTTTTGGATATAGTGCACCCTTTTCTGTTATTTTACAGTAGAAAGTCATTCCCTTTCAAAATGACTTGTGCGGTCAGGATTCATTCTTCAGTCATCCTTCAATACATACATTCAAAAATTATTAATTTACTTAAAAAAAAAAACAATTTAAAAAACCCTGAAAGTTCACTGAAAATACGAAGGTTAAGGTAACGATATAGTTATGTGTAATAAAAAGATCTTTTTTTTTTTTTTTTTAAAACCTTAGAAATTCACTGAAAAAAACAAAGGGTAAAGTAACATAGTTAGGTGAATTTGTCAGAATAGGTCAATGTCAACACTAACGTTTAGAACTAAAAAGACACAGCTATTCACTGTTTACAGTTCGCAGAGTTAGTTATAATGTGCGCCCCTTCAATGCACAGCTTATGACCTCACATATTACATCACTCATGACATATTCTTTGACATTACTTGTGGCATCACTGATGACTACAAATTAGGTAGCTCTTCTTTTTCTGTCTGCCAGTGGATGGTAAATTTGTTGCAGTGGTGCTGTGAGCATTATGCATATAATTCACCATCTTTAGAAGGGTTGAATAGTGTCAACCCTCGCGGACTCATCAGCCTTCAAACAAGGTACACCCCTCCAGTTTACTTCTGTTAGTTTGCTCATTCTGAAAACCTTCCTCAGAACCCCTGAACCTCACTGGTCTTGGAGACTTCAAGGTTGAGAGGCATACATCATGATACAATTTGAAAAGCTGTGCTTTCTTGGGTGCTGATGCTGCATCGTCTGCTTTATTAGTCTTTCGTGGACAGATTAGATACCAGTGGAATACAGGAAGAACTCACTTCAGAAGTATCCGTTTTCTTGAGTTTATATTTCAAAGAAGACAAATTGTTGGCTTTTGCCGATTTTTCTACCTTTTTACCTGCCTTCATGTTAATGTATTAAACCTCACCCTCATCCTTCCATACCACCTTTATGACCATAAATATTTAAAGGGGGTCCCGTTAAGTAAACATTTGTGTTAGGGGGTTTGGCACAAAGAAGTTTAAGGATCTGGTCTATGGCATACTGTCTTGTGACTTTTTCTACAATTGTCTCAAAGTGTCATGCTCTATATCAGGAAGCCTGATAGGCACATGCCACAGCTTTGAAGCTTGCGTGAGCTGTAACCGCGAGATACTTCCTGTAATCTAGGTTTTTACCACACATCTGGGGGAAGTTGTTGCTGAAAACATCAAACTCTTCATCTGTTGTTTCTTCTGGTGGAAATAGCTTTCAACCACTTACTAATAGTTTGTATTGGTTCTAGATGATAGCATCAGGGGTATTTTACTTTATTGCTGTGAGACTGTTCCAATTCACCATAGTTGCTTCTTTGGCCTAATTTTAGCTAGTTATTCTGTTTTAATATGTAAAGCTGTTTTCTCAGCCCAATTTCCTTAATTGGATTCAATTACACTCCATTTTAACAGGAATGGTCACTCACTGTTATTATCATGTGGTAAGTTTGGAGTTTGCTTGAAGTTGGCCCTCAATGCACAGTGGACTCTTCAGTGGTGGTAATAGGGCATGCACAGTTACAGGGGAGTTAGATAGCAAGAACCGAGGAAAAGTTGAATCTTTAGTGACTCATGCTCTGGGAATGTAGCACACCTCTGTGATGCTCAGAGGAACGGAAGCCATAGACCCTCCCTCTCCATCTCAAGACCTAAATTTTTACACCTGTACCGCTGGACCTGAGCTGCCTTCTACCATGTTCTGCCACTATAACCTTTTCAAATCCAGGCTACCAGTTTGTACTTACTTGGCCAGTCATCCATCCTCTTGGGATATCCCTCCGAGACTGAGATCCACCCCACACTCCATATTTGCCTACATCTGGCGCCAGCTCCACTGTGACTGATAATATAGCCCCTTCTTCCACCATTTCCCTAGCTGCCTATGTCAGATTTTTTTCGTGAAGGTAAAGCTGGCAATTACATTCAGTAGAGTTTCTGCATGGATAAGGTTCTTTGGAACAACTATGCAAAATCACAGCTGTGACTTTAGCCCTATTCTGGAAAGAATACATTGAGGTAAGCGAAGATCAACAGCTAAAGTGCAATATATATCCATCTAACAATCACCTCCGGGGATGTAAGAAAGCTGTCCTAGAGCACAACACAGCACTGTATACTCCAGCTCACAAGAGTCTCCCCAATCGGGGCTACGGAGGAGAGAGCCTCATATGCAATGATGGCTGAGATACTTGAGCTTCAGTTACCCTCAGTGGAAGTCAAGACGAACATCTTGACAGAGGTGCTGCAGCCAGGAGTTTTCTCTTCCGAACCCTTACTCTCATTCAATGATGCACATACTAATATCCTGTTGGGGACTTGGTCCAAACCTAACAGGGCTCCTGTGAAAAGGATGATTGCCCGCCACCACCTCCCCGCCAGACCCAAACTTCCTCACCCAACACCCCACCCTGGAGAGCTTGGTGCTCCAACCCTCATTTTCCCAGTGTGCATTCCCTACTTCTTCCCGGGACAGGGAATCCAAAAGGCTGGACTCTTTGGATAAGAACATTTTCTCTTCACCCGGCCTAGCATTGCGTTCTGTGAACACTGCCTGCCTATTGGGCCGCTACTCCCTCACTCTGTGTGACACGGTTGCACAAGTGCTGCCACAATCCCAGAGGAGGCATGTGCCATCCTCTCCCAGGCTGTTGCCGACGAAACAGGCGCAGCTAAGTTCACAATTTGCTGTGGATTGGACACAACCGACTCTTTGGGCAAAGCGGTTCCATCAACTGTGGTCCTGTGATGCCACAGCTGGTTGAGGACGACTGGCTTTTCGAGGGATGTCCAATCTTCCCATATGGACAAGCCCTTTGATGGCACCCGTCTCTTCAAAGCCAAAGCAGATTCAGCGCTAGAACGTGTTTAGGCTTGTGGGCTATGGCCAAGTCCTTGGGCCTCTCAGCAGCCCCATATCACCCCCAATCTGCCTTTCGCGGCAAAGGAAGGGTCTTCAAACCACGACAATTATTTCCCAGCCATCAAGCTGTGCATGCTCCCCAGCCTCTGTGTGGATGAGTGCGTGTTACCCACAGATCTTCAGAATCAGGTAGCCAGCGGTCTGGTCTGTCCACCACCCCTCAGCAGCCACCCCCACCTAGCCCTCCTACTCTGCCCCTTTATGATCATGGGCATCCAGCTGGTTCAGGATTCACCATCACCTGCCCCACTGGCAGTCCATAACATTGGACAGGTGGATCTTGCAGGTCTTTTGTTGGGGCTGCTCCTTCCTCTTTCAGACTACCTCTCTCTCCATGCCACTATCTCACGACTACCTGACGGAGGATCAGCTATCCCTACTCTGCAAGGTTGTCAATCTATCAATCAATCCGTGGGCTTGTAAAGCAATGCTACTCACCCATAAGGGTCTCAAGTCGCCGGGGTGTAGGCGGAGGGGGGTGGTGGGTATGCCGGTTGGACTGGGTAGCAGATCATTCGAAGAGCCAGGTCTTGAGGTCCTCCCTGAATTGGGTCAGTGTCACTGATTGCCTGAGGTGCAGGGTCAGGGAGTTCCATATATTGGCAGCGAGGTCGGAGAGCGATCTTTCTCCAGTTCTGGTCTTGTGGATCCTGGAGATGGAGTTGAGGGTGAAATGGGCGGATCGGAGTTGTCCGGTGGGTACCTGGAATGTGAGGCGGTGGTTCAGGTACCCTGGTCCTTCGTTGTGTAGGGCTTTGTTGACGTGAGTGAGGAGCTTGAAAGTGACTCTTGTTCACTGGAAGCAAGTGGAGTTCTAGGAAGTGTTGCGTGCTGTGGCGGGGGATGTTGAGGACCAGTCTGGTGTTTTGTACGTACTATAGTTTATTGAGCTGTTTCTGGGTGGCGTGACAATGAGTGCGTTGCCGTAGTCGAATATGCTGGTGATGAGTGCGTGGGTGACCGTCCTTCTGGACTGTGTGGGGATCCATCTGAAAGTCTTTCAGAGCAGATGGAGCGTGTGGAAGCATGCTGAGGAGACTGCTTTGATTTGGCAGTCCATCGTGAGCAAAGAGTCCAGTATGATGCCAAGGTTCCTTGCATGGTCTTTCGGAGTGGCAGGAACATCCAGAGCCGCTGGCTACCAGGAGTCAATCCAGACTGACACAGGGGGTATCAGGATGAGGATTTTGTTCTTGACCGAGTTGAGCTTGAGGCAGCTCTCCTCCTTATATGTCTGGAAGCTGGTTCTAGTGGTTGAGAGTTCATTGGTGAGGAAGAGAATCATCTGGGTGTCGTCGGCTTAGGAGACTACGTTGAGTCAGTGGCTTCTGACGATGACTGCGAGGGGGGCCATGTAGATGTTAAAAAGGGTAGTACTCAGGGAGGAGCCCTACCACAGCTCTCTTAACCAAGTGAGCCAAATAGAGGGTTTCGGCTCCAAACGGGTAGAACTAAACGCAAGCACAATAGACAAGGAGCTAGCAAGGAGGAGTGCTAATCAGGAAAGGAAGGAAATCACAAGGCTCTCTTGGCAGAAAGTAGGTAACAAAAATACAAGGTAACCGAAGCAAGACAGCAGGATAGAAAGACAGCAAACTAGAACTGGAACCAAGGAGCAGGGAAGAAAGGCAGGGACTGGAAAAGAATTTACAGAAGGGGAGGCTACAGGGTATACTAGAATAGTGCAGGTTAAGGAATCAAGAAAATAAAGTAGCATAGAAGGCAGTCCTGAGGCAGGAACAAGAATTGAGCTAAGGCCCAGGAGTCAAGGTAGCACTGCAGGCAGTGCTGGTTCAGGAACAGGGAATTGCTAAAGCTTCAGCAGTCAAGGTAGCACTGCAGGCAGTACTGGTTCACGTAAACTGGAAATAGCTACAGCTCAGGAGACCAGGAGTCAAGAGAGCACTGCAAGCAGTGCAAATCAGGAACAAGAAATAGCTGAAGCCCCGGAATAGGAACAAAGAATAACTGTAGGCCAGGAAGTCAGGAAACAGGGTAGCACCGCACTGCTAATTGAGGCGCAAGGAATAGCTATAGATCAGGAATCAAGGAACAAGGATTAACTATAGCTCCGAAATCGAGGAATACGAAAAGCTCAGGAAACAAGGATCCGTCTCACCGGAAAACACTACAATGACCAACCTTGGACTGAAGGGAGCTGGGGCTTAAAATAACTCCCAGTAATCACATGCATCGGGTGTAAGCAGGCTAGCAGCAGCCAGCCACAGGTGAGCTGAATTCCTTCACCCATCCTTGGCCTGCAGGGGTGAAGACAAAGCATTGTACAGGGAATTCTAGGTAATGGAGTTTCAGGCATGAGCAGGGTGGCTTCCACAAAACCCGGCATGGATTGGGAATGGATGGCAATTCCCAAATAGTGTCCAAATGGCTGGAAGTCAGTATATACATGAAGGGGAGGGTCTGGAAGCTTATTAAAACACTGGAGAGTCCCACAGTTCAGCCCCCTGGTGGTGGACACGAGAACGGAGGGAGCAAGTCGTGACAGTGGAGGCGATGGCGTTGACCTGTCTGGTCATGGAGAGTGAGGAGTGGAGTACGATGCTGAGATTTTGGGCATAGTTCATGGGGGCGGGGGGGCTGCCGAGGGCCACCAGGTGTTGTCCCATGCAGAGGGGGAGGGTCCAAGGATGAGGATGTCTGTCTTCTACAAGTTTAGCTTCAGGTAGCTGCTGCTCATCCAGGATGCACCGTCCTTCATTCCTTCCTCGAAGTTGAGTCTAGTGGTGATGGGGTGTTTGGTGAGGGAGAGGATGAGCTGGGTGTCGTCGGCGTAGGACACTATGCTGAGTCCATGCTGTCTGACAATGGTGGTGAGGTGGCCCATGTAGATGTTGAAGAGAGTGGGGCTGAGTGACGATCCTTGGGGTACTCCGCATTTGATTTCCGTGGGTTCGGAGAGGAAGGGTGGAAGTCTGATCTTTTGGGTTCCGCCGATGAGGAAGGAGCAGAGCCAGTCGAGGGCGGTCCACTGTATGCCAGCGTCGAGGAGTCTGGCGGTGAGTGTGCAGTAGAAGACGGTGTCGAAGGCTGCAGAGAGGTTTAGTAGGATCAGGGCTGCAGTGTCTCCTTGGTCGAGGAGGGTTGCGGATGTCGTCTGTGGCGACGAGTAGTGCTGTCTTAGTGCTGTGGTTGCTTCGGAATTCGAATTGGGAGAGTTCGAGGATGGAGTTTTCTTTGATGAATTTTGTTAGTTGGACGTTGATGGTCTTCTCTGTGACTTTGGCTGCGAAGGGGAGTGGGGTGATGGGTCAGTAGTTCTTGAGGTCCGTGGGATCTGTTGAGGGCTTCTTAAGTAGGGGTCAGACTTCTGTGTGATTCCAGTCGTCGGGGATGATGCTGGTTTCGAAGGTGCCGTTGATGGTGTGTTGTAGTTCTGGAGGGATGGCAGCTGCGACTCTGTGGAAAATGTGCGGGGCAGGGGTCCCTGGGGGCTCCTGAGTGGATGCCTTTCATGGTGGATGCGGTGTCTTCGGTGGTGACCGGGGTCCAGAAGCAGATGGTGGGCTGGCTGGCGTTGCTGGAGGAAGGAGTGGTATTTGTGTCAGGTATCTGGTCGTTGAAGTTGTCATAGAAGCACTTCATTTTCAGGTGGAAGTAGGAGCCAAGCTTGTTGCAGAGGTCCTCGGGGGTGATGTTATTGGTTTCGCTGTGGGGTTTGTTGAATTCCTGGATGATGCTGAAGAGTTCCTTGGAGTTGCTGGGGTTGGCAAGGAACTTGTTCTGGATGAAGGTCCTTTTGGTGGATTTGATGTGATGGTGGTATTCCGTCATGGCGTTGTTGTAGGTGGTGCGGTCTTCCGAGAATTTACTGTTCCTCCATTTCTTCTTCTTTGAAGTAGCTTAAGGTGGGATACTGTATTGAAAGCTGCGGACAAATCCAGCAGCACTAACGATACTGCCTTGTTATTGTCCATGGCTAAGCTAATAAAATCTGTGACACCTATAAGAGTAGATTTGGTGGAATAATTTGGTCTAAAACCAGACTGCGAGGGATTTTAAGTACTCTATGAGCTTCCCATTAATATGTCCTTTAAGTAGTTTGCTCATGAGCGGAAGAAGTGAAATGGGACAATAGTTTGATAATTGTGTTGGGGGTACATTGGCCTTTTTACAAATTGGTAGCACTTGAGCTGCTTTCCTTGCATGGGGTAGTTTCCCCTCACTCAAGGGCAAGTTGAATAAAGTGCAGATGGAAGGAGCGAGATACTTAGCCAATAAGGCAAACATGCTAGTTGGCATTAACTCATTAGGAGAGCCCAAATTAGCTGTTCTTAGCATCTCTTCTACTTCAGAAACCTGCAAAAATGAAAGCATAGTATGGTGGTGTCTGTTCCTCTAGAAACTAGAGGAAGTGTGGTAGAAGTATCTGGTGTATCATAATCAATCCTCCGCCTTGCGTGGAGATTGAGCGGTGGCAATTGACCGCTTTTGACCTTCCTACCGAAGTCTGTAATGTCATCTTGTCAGTCAAGCGTTCCTTCACCAAAACAGTACATAGTTGCAGTTGGAAAACATTTTTGGCATGGTGTGCAAAACAAATTCATTGATCCTCTTTCTACCATCCTTTCTGAAGTCTTCATTCTTTCCCTCTTAATGGATATCTTTCTGCTCTGCCTGCCTTCTCGTTTCTGTCGGACCAACCCTCTGTGTTTAAATCCTTTATTGTACATAGAATTTTGAAGTGTCTTATCCACAGGTTTGCCCCTTTGCCATTCATTATGCCTCAGTTGGACCTCAATTTAGTTCTCGCTTTTTTGATGTGTGCACCTTTTGAGCCTCTCCACAACTGTCCCCTCAGGCTTCTCATATTAAAAACAGCCTTCTTGTTGGCAATTACATTGACCCGTAGAGTGAGTGAACTGCAGGGCTTCTCATCGAAGGCACCTTACCTCTCAGTCTATCCTGACAAAGTGGTGCTTTGCACAAAGGCCTTTTTTCTGCCGAAAATGGTCACCCCATTTCATGTAGGCCAATCGATCACCCTACCTACCCTCTACGTTACTCCACATCCCTCTAAAGAAGAGGAGCGATTCCACTGTCTATACCTAAAAAGAACGTTGTCGTTCTATCTTGACCGTACACGAGAATTTGGATGACCAACTCTTCTTGGAGTACGTTGGTGCTAAGAAAGGTTGGGCGGTGCAGAAGCGAACCATACTTGGCTTGGTCTTGCGCTGCTTCAAAATATGCTACACACTGGTCAAGAAGCAACCTCCTGAAGTCTTGAGAGCTCCTTCCACAAGAGCTAAAGCTGAGACAACAGCGTTAGCACGCAGAGTTCTGGTCCTGGACATCTGTCAGGCAGCAACGTGAGCCTCCTTGAACGCGTTCACCAAACACTACTGCCTGGATAATCAGGTCAGCAGGGATGGCCATTTTGCCTGTTTGGTCCTGCATGAGTTCCTTGTTTGAAATCGGTCTGTAGATCCACCACCGGGGATGGTATTGCATGGGTATCTATTCTAAGGTAAGGAATCTACAGATCGAAGTCTAGCAAATTAACAAGTTTACCTTCGGTAATGCCGTATCTGATGAAGATTATATCTATCCGCATATTTCTTACCGGCTCACCCATCTTCACCGGTCTGCGGACAGATTTCTAGGTTCAGAGCTGATCCTTTTCCGTTTTCTTCATGGCTCTTTGCTTCTGGCGTGGAAAGTCATGAAAAGTAACTGACGTCAGCGCACCTAGGTGGCACCTACAGAGGTGCCTTGGCCATCCCTTCCAGCTCGGATGACACCGATGATGCCATGCACAGTTGATCAACGCCACTTACCGGCACGAGGGGGTATTGCACAAGAAAAATCTTCTGGATCCAGTCTGATGCCTAGGGAAATTCTAAGTTAAGGAATATGCGGCTGGATATAGTCTCTAGCCGATAAGGTGTTACTAAAGGTAAGCAACTTGTTCTTTGAGTGCTCTGGCATGTATTTGACAGTGACGTAGCGTAAAACAATGTGGCCCCACTGGCATGTGATGAGGGCTCCCTTAGTCCGTTATATCTCAATCATTGGCCTTGAGCTAAATGGGGTCCCCTGATGACTTGGGACCTCCTTAAGGGTTAATGGCCCCCTTGCACTGCAAAGGCCTGCCTTGCAAAGGCCTGCCTTACACCCCCGGTATTTGACAGTTACATACGTCTTTATAACTTTTTGAATTATACGTAAATTGTACATTTGTGAATTACATTTCTGTCAGTGCATTAGGTAAATGTAAACCTTGAAATTACCTTTGCAAATTAAGCCCAAATATATTTTGGCTTACATACCCAACGTTTGCGAGCGTTATAGGAGTCTTGTTCTTCCTTTTAGCAGTTATATCCTCTGCACTTGTTTGCTAGTCTCCATAACAGATCTGTGCAACATTTCTGTATCATATTTGCTGACTGATGTGCTTTGTTGGTTTTAGTTCAGCTCAGTTCAAGTATAGCAGAAGTGTGCAGATGTGTGGTAAGACTGCAGTGCCACAAACGGTTGATGTCTCTAGAAACAGCTTTTTGTGACTTCTGCTGTGTTGCTATGAAAAATGTAGTGGTAGCAAATATTTAAAGCATCTCTGAACATGCCACGTTGAAAGGAAGACAACAGTGTTATTTAGGACCATATGTAGGCCGGATCTGGGGCTAGATTATGAACAGTAGTTAAAGTGATTATCAAATAGCTTTAATTAATGTACAAATGGGTTGTCTAGCCCCCTGTTCCCTAAATAGTGATTTGTGGTGGGTTGTTAGTAGATATATCTCATGAATATTAATAAGGTAGGTCGCAATTTGTGACCCACTAGAATTTGCTGCCTTCTCTGGGATGGTGGCCTGCTGGGGTCAGCAGACCCCCATGCAAGTGATTGCTTTTAAATAAAGCAATCATTTTGTTTAATTCAGCCAAACAAAGCAAATCACAAGTTTGATGCTTGAACATTCAAAGCTTTTCTAATCAGCATGCATGTAAGAAAGAATGACATATTCTTCTGGGATATGAACCAGGAACCTACGACAAAAATAAAATAATCCTTGTTTGCACCTCTTGAACCCCTGACACATTTAGCTTTGGTTTTTCTATTTTGGTTTTTAGTGCCCTGCACCAGGCCATCACCTAATATTGTGTATGAAATTAATAGTTTTAATCAGGCAAATCAATGGGACTCGTGCAGTCAACTAGTATCTGCAAACCAACAGAGGTAACTGTTCTGACAAGGCAGAAGATCACAGGTTTTACAAAGAGATGGGCTCAGTGAGAGCAATACCTTCCTCACAAAAATCAAAGGCTAAGGACAAAATCCCAAAGCCAGTATCTCAGAAGGACTTCGACTGAACACCAATTTAAGTGAAAGGATTTAGGTGTAGATACACCAGGGCTGCTCTAGCTGTCACAAATGTACTGCAATGCCCTCTACAACAAAACTTGGATGGAACTGAACCTTAACCCAAGGGTACAAAAACCCCCAGAAGAGCCTCTTAATGATTCTTTTAAAAGGAAGACATGTCTGAGCACTACAAGCTCGGGAATATCCATCACATCTATTCTGAGAACCACAGCCACATAGCTCCTAATAGGATGTATGACGTTAAAACGCATACTTTTACAACGCATACCGTTACAACGGGACTTTTACAACGCAAATACTATTACCACGCATGTATTTACAACGCATTTTTTTACAACGCAGGTACCTTTACAACGCATACCATTACAACGTAAGTATTGGTAAGTATATATATTTTTTTTAATTGTATATTATTTAAAATTATTTTTATTTAATGTAATTGTATTTAATTTAATTTAATTTAATTTAATTTTATTTAATTAATTTAATTTATATATTTTTTTATTTTATTTTTTTCTTGTACCCCTTTATCTAAAATTCCCAAAACTGACCCTGAACCCTAAAAATACCCCTTTACCCAAAAACCCAAAACTGACCCTGAACCCTAAAAATACCCTTTTACCCAAAAACCCAAAACTGACCCTGAACCCAAAAAATACCCCTTTACCCAAAAACTGAAAACTCACCCTAAACCCTAAAAATACCCCTTTACCCAAAAACTGAAAACTGACCCAGAACCCTAAAAATACCCCTTTACCCAAAAACCCAAAACTGACCCTGAACCCTAAAAATACCCTTTTACCCAAAAACCCAAAACTGACCCTGAACCCAAAAAATACCCCTTTACCCAAAAACTGAAAACTCACCCTAAACCCTAAAAATACCCCTTTACCCAAAAACTGAAAACTGACCCTGAACCCTAAAAATACCCCTTTACCCAAAAACTGAAAACTGACCCTGAACCCTAAAAATACCCCTTTACCCAAAAACTGAAAACTGACCCTAAACCCTAAAAATACCCCTTTACCCAAAAACTGAAAACTGACCCTGAACCCTAAAAATACCCCTTTACCCAAAAACTGAAAACTGACCCTAAACCCTAAAAATACCCCTTTACCCAAAAACTGAAAACTGACCCTGAACCCTAAAAATACCCCTTTACCCAAAAACCCAAAACTGACCCTGAACCCTAAAAATACCACTTTACCCAAAAACCCAAAACTGACCCTGAACCCTAAAAATACCCTTTTACCCAAAAACCCAAAACTGACCCTGAACCCTAAAAATACCCCTTTACCCAAAAACCCAAAACTGACCCTGAACCCTAAAAATACCCCTTTACCCAAAAACCCAAAACTGACCCTGAACCCTAAAAATACCCCTTTAAAAAAAACCTAACATATAACATTTTAAATATAATTATATACTTACCAATACTTACGTTGTAATGGTATGCGTTGTAAAAGTACCTGCGTTGTAAAAACATGCGTTGTAAATAAATGCGTTGTAATGGTATTTGCGTTGTAAAAGTTCCGTTGTAATGGTAGTGCGTTGTAAAAAATGCGTTGTAATGGGTGTATACCCTACTAATATGCTATGTCTAACTCATGAGAATACCCTTTGAGCAGGTGAGCCTTGCTCCCTTTTATCCAATCAGCAATTAAGGGTTGATGAGGGGGCGGAGAGGCGCCTGAGCATTCATTCATCGTCCACCAGGTACTGAACCTTTATCATCAAACCCAAATGAGTGATGCAACCAACTGCTGCCTACTCCAGTTGTTTAACCAACACTCCAGAAAAAACAGATCCATGCTACCTCAACTGTAGCGTCAACCCTCTCCTGAGATGCATAGTGACCTACAGAGCAAGGTCGACCTTCTACATCTTGAAGGCTGCAGTTGAGGTTCCTTCTCAACTTTAGAAATGGGCACTACCAAAATGATAAGAAAGGAGGGGAGAATTAAATTCCACCAAAAAATCCCTGCCAACTTATACTGCGAAAGGGGTTTGGTCTTCGGCTCCCCTTCTGCTGCACCGCTTCCTGTCTACTGTATCTCTCCCCGTATGCTGCATAACTCTCCTTTATGTCATACAATTGCCATTTTTGTGGAAGAGTCTGGGGAGAGGATTGGAAGGGACACCCTTGAGAGGTGCATTGTTTCTGTCTTTGCTACAGACTACAAGGAGGTACTATGGTAGCATTTGGAAGTGGTAGATGATCGCTTATAGGCAAAGAACAGATAGAGCAACCCCAGGGCTTTTACATCTCCGGAGTCTCTACAAGAGAATGCCAAACCTCTATCATGTCAGTCTTTTTTGTTTGGCTGTTCCCGATAAGAAATTGAGTATTATTGAGTTGGGTACCAGTAATTGGGTGTGCACCCTGCCCAAGTAGGGACCACAATCGTAGACCGGGTAAGTCAGTAACACACTCTAAATTAACCTACGCTCTCCCTCTGGTAGCTTGACACAGAGCAGTCCGGCTTGACTAAGAGGTAATGTGTAAAATATTTCTGCATAACACACAAAATAAGATAGTGATAGCACTACAAAAAGACTTCACACCAGTTCAGAAAAACATATTATATTCTGAACAAAACAATACCAAAACGACAAAAATATTTAAGTAGAAGTCGAGATATGAATTGTTAAAGATAAAGTGTCAAAACAGTGCTTAGAAACAAATAGCACTTAAAGAGTTAAAATGGTTGTGCTGTACCGGGACAAAGTCAAGAGTTCAGGCCAACCATGGTAAAGTGCGTGCCAGCTTCAGGACCCACGCTGGGCCCGCTAAGCAAAGTACCTTAATCATTGTCACAGCACGAAATGCGGGGTGTGATGCATCGATGCTCCCCACGCAGTTGAGTGTTTCTTCACTCAGTAGTGGCGATGCAGCAGTTTCTTGGACGAAGCATCAACTTCAGAGTGTGTCAGTTCCTAAGGCAAGGTGCCGGGTTGATCCATGCTGGAGGCGATGGGTCGATCTTCTCCACGTGGTGGTGGTGCCGATGTGTTGGTTCCTCATGCAATGATTCCAGAGGTGATTCAGCGTTTCCGAGTGCGATGCGCTGGACCCAGACCCCGCAGTGGAAGTCATGTTTTGATCCTGATCTCTCGGCAACCGATGCGTCAGTTCCAATCGGCACAGTGATGTTGATGTGCATGTTTTTGGCAGGCCCTAGACTGGATTGGCACCACTTGGCAGAGCATGGCTTACAGCAAGTAAAGTCCAGGTGCTGGGTTGAAGAAAGAAGTGAAGTCTTTGAGACCCCTGAGACTTTAGAAAGAGGAGGCAAGCCAAACAAGCTCTTGCATAAACTTAGGCTCTAGGATGTAAAGAGCAGGTCCAGTCCATCTCACTCCCAAGCAAGAAGCAGCAGGCAGCAGACCAACAGAGCAAAGCAGGTCAGCTAAGCGGCAGCTCCCTCCTACAGCATACCAGTCCTTGCTCGCAGAATGTCCTCAGTTCTAGCAGTGTTCTGAGTTCATGGTGTCAGAGGTCCAGTACTTACACCAAGTTTGACCTTTTAAGTAGGGAGACTTCAAAGAGCTGTATTGAAGTGCACATGACCCTGCCTTTCTTGCTCTGGCTCCAGACTCATTATAAGGGGTATGCAGCCCTTTGTGAGGGGACTGGACCAAACCCATTTAGCTGTAGTGTCAGCTCCTCCCTTCCATCCTGCTCAGGATGACCAATAAACATGCAGATCCCTACTCAGTCACACCTACCCTTCATTTGTGCGTGGCTTTCCAGAGGGAATGCAGAAAGCCAGTTGTCACCCACCCCAGACATGTATTTCAGGGAAAGGCAGAAGGCACCAAATGATTTAAATAAGAAAATGCCAACTTTCTAAAAGTGGCATTTTCTGAACTGCAGTTTAAAAACCAACTCCACTATAAGTTGTGTTTTTGCATTGTGAGTCCAGAGACACCAAATTTGGGGTTACTATCTTTTCCCAATTGGAAACTATGCTTAAAAATGTATTAGGCAGTCCCAGTTTTATCCTATGGGAGAGATAGGCCTTGCAGTAGTGAAAAACTATTTTAAATCTTTTATTGATTTTTAGAAACAATTAAAGAAGAAGGACCAAGACCCTTTGCTCCCAAAGACATCGTGTTATTGACACCAAGTGTCGCTGTAGTTTTCTGGAAAAGCTTGGAGCGGGTCTGCTGAGGGGAATAATTAGCAGAATAGAGAGAGGCAACACAACAATAGGAACCCAACGATCCCACCCACCAACCCCGCTCCCCCCCTCGTCCACCAAACAGGATAAAATGAAAGGGGAAAAAAGGGGAACCATGGAGCCCAGCCGGGATCATCGCGGTCTAGTAGCTCTGTGCGCATATCTCTCCTGAGGTATTTGTGTATCAGCCAGGCGCAATAATCTAAGGTATCGAGGGCAAGTTAGCTCCCTGAATTCCGTTATGAGCAATGTTAAAAAGGGGCACCATAGCTCCGGGAACTCAGACCCTCTGCCCGCCAGAGTGAGAATCAGCTTCTCCATTCCCAACACTAGCCAGAGCCTCTGCCACCACCCAGAGTGTGGCGGGGGCTGGGGAGATCTCCAATGGGCAAGGATATTCTGAGTGGCCGCCCCCAGGGCAATCGCGATCAGTGTTCCTCTTGGGGATTTTGCCGGATACATTAGTGGGTTAGGTAGGCCTAAGAGGATGTAGGCAGGCAAACGTGGAAGTTGTGTGTCGAGGTGAGAATCTATTTCGTCCAGAATCTGGGACCCGTACGGCTGGATGCAACTGCAACTCCACAGGAGATGTTCCAGTGTGCCTACCTCTCCGCAAGCCATCCAACACAAAACGCTCAGGCAGGGATCAAAGTGATGGAGACGTTCCGGCGTGTAGTACCAGTAGGTTACTACTTTAGTTAGCGTCTCGGTGAGGCCTGCGTGGTACGCTGAGTGTCGAGCCCTATAGTAGATACTGTCCCATTCCTTGATAATGAGAGCGCGGCCTTTGTCCTGCTCCCAACTTGCCCGCCCTGCTTTATACGTGTGAACAGTGGTAAGTAATAATTGCTTGTAGATATCTGAAATTAGTTTTTGTTGGTGGTTCGTGTGACAAGCCACTTTTCATACGCAGTTAATAGTCGCTGGGCGCCGGGCCTAACTTGTGGCTGGAGGGTCCAGTGTCTGAGCTGCAGATAGGATAGCCTTTCCGCCTCCGGAATACCGTAATCCGACCAAAGTCGTGGGAATGGGATGATTCCTTCTAGGTCAAATAGGTGACCCAGAGATCTGCAAGAAGTGGGGCGCCAATTTGCAATGGCCCTGGCATCCGTACCTCGGTGGAACTCTGGGTTATTAAATAGTGGCGTGAGCGGAGAGGGAAATGTCGTCAGTTCGTGAGTAGTGGCCATACGGTCCCAGGCTTCCATCGTCGTGCTTGTGATGTAAGAAGCATATAGGTTAGGTGGTCTATGTGCCTTGTGGAGCAAGGGGATACCCTGCAAGGGTGTGCCGGCTACTGCTTGATTTTGGAACAACCAATGTTTCTCGGATTCGAGACAACTCCACTCCACTAGGTAGCGGAGCTGTGAGGCGTAAAAATATAGCTGTAAGTCTGGGACCCCCACCCCACCCCGTTCTGTTGGCAGAATCGCTATAGCATGCTTGAATCTCGGTTTGCGGCTCTGCCGTATAAATCGCGCTAAGTCTGCTTGGGTTTTCTGAATCCAGCCAGCTGGGGAATGCAGAGGAAGTGTCTGGAAGAGGTATAAAATCTGGGGTAATATGGTCATCTTTGTGGCCGCTATCCTGCCCAACCAAGAAAGGGTGTGATGCTTCCATTGGCCTAGTTCTTTGCGGATGTATGTGCGGAGCCTATCATAGTTAGCAGTGACAGTGGCGGGAATAGTAGCTCCCATTTGCACCCCCAGATATGGTATTGTGGAGGTAGACCACTGTATTGGGTGTTCTTCTCTGATGTGGGCCAGCGTGTGCTGAGTGAGGGAAATATCCAGAGCGGTCGGTTTATCCATATTGATCTTGAACCCTGAAGCCTGCGCAAAACCATCTACCTCGATGGAAAGGGCCCTTAGTGCTTAAATCGGGTTAGAGAGGGAGAGCAGGATGTCATCTGCATAAAGGCTGATTGTTTGAATATCCCCCCCGAATTTAATCCCAGATATAAGTGGGTGCTGTCTAACCCGCAACGCAAGTGGTTCCATGTAAAGTGCAAAGAGGAGGGGGGAAAGAGGGCACCCCTGCCTCGTTCCTCTACTTATGGGAAACCGGGACGATGTCTGGCCATTTACTTGGACAGTTGCATTAGGTGAGCGGTAACAGTTCAATATGCGCGTGCGCAACTTGTCCCCAAAGCCAAATTTCAACAAGACTTGTTCGAGATAGGGCCATGAACCCTATCAAAGGCCTTCTCTGCGTCGATGGTCAGTAACATATATTCCCCTTGTGTGCGGGATACTTTTTCAGTGAGGTTATCGCTCGTTTGCCTTTGTGGTATAAACCCTGCTTGATCGGGTTCTACGAGTTGTGGCATATAGGGCGCTAGGCGGGTCGCTGGGATGCTTGTGTAGAGCTTTATCTCTATGTTGTCTCTATGTTGAGGAGGGAGATAGGTCTGTAAGCGCTGCAGAGTGTTTTGTGTTTTCCGGGCTTGGGGATGACCACAATGGATGCCTCCAGCATTTCTTCGGGGATGGTCCCTGCTTGTGCAAAGGTGTTAAATAGGTCTTGTAGCAAGGGGGCCACTTGGGCACAAAAGGTTTTATAAAAGGCCGCAGAGTAGCCATCAGGTCCCGGCGATTTACCAAGCCGGAGGCGGAAAATTGCCGCGATAACTTCCTCCGTCCCTATGTCCCTGTCGAGGTGGTCTGCCTGCACCTGCATAAGGGCTGGCATCTGTGCAGCCTCTAGGTAGTCAAGACCATGAGAGACATCAAGAGGGTCGCTTAAGTACAGGTCTGCGTAGAAGTCTCGGAAGGCTTCTGCTATGGCTGCATAGTCTGACGTAAGCTCCCCCCGGTGTTGCATATGGCCTGCACTCCCTGACGTTGTCGTGCCTCCCACAGTTTGTGAGCCAGAAGGCGGCCGCACCTGTTGCCCCCAGTATAATAGGAGTGGCGAAGGCGAAGGGCCGAATATTCACACTTGTCTTGATCTAACGCTGTGAGCTGCTTCCGCTCCACACAGAGTTGGCGCCAAGCCCTGGCCGCCCCAGTGCGCTGGTGCATCTGTTCCAGCTCTGCAACCTGCTTGGTTAGTTCCGCTCGCTTTTGACTGCATTCCACATTATTGGCCGCGGATATGGCGATGAATTCCCCCCGCAGGACGGCTTTGAGGACAGACCATTGTGTCGATAGGGACGTTTCGGGGTTGGCATTAAGAGCTAAGTAGTTTGTGATGGCCGTTTTAATTTGGGTGACTGTGGATGCGTGGTGTAACAGCGTATCGCGCAGACGCCAGTGTCGCAGTGGTTGCTGAGTGCACGGGAATTGAAAGGTTGCCATAATCGTGGAGTGATCAGAGAGGGAGGCAGTAAGAATTTCAGTATCTGTCGCAAGGGTCTGTAGGGGGGTGGAGCCCAGGAAGTAGTCTAGTCTGGCGTATGATTTGTGTGCCCCTGAATAGTAAGTGTAGGCTCGACTTTGAGGGTGGAAGTGGCGCCACATATCTATGATCCACCTCCCGGAGACGATCCAGTCCAACCCGGGAAAGAGCCCCACCCTGCGTCGTACGTTGACAAGAGCGGTCAGTGAGGTTATCGAATACCATGTTTAAATCAAACCCTAGCAGCAAGCGCCGTTCAGAGTTAGCGGTCGCCTCAGTGAGCGCTGTATGGAAGAATTTCTCCTGTCTTTCTTTGGGAGCATAAATGGAGACCACTATAAGGGAAATCCCTGCCACCGTAAACTGCTATGTAAGCAAGCAGCCTCTGATCTCAGCTTCCCTCTGAAGAACCTTACCCTGAAAGGAGCGGTATACTAGGATGGCGACCCCGGCAGACTTAGTGGAATTAGAGGAGAACATTTGTGTGGGGAAGGCGTGAGACTTCATTCTGTGGGGATCTTTGGCGATGAGGTGGGTCTCCTGTAGGAGGCATATGTCAGCTTTTGACTGTTGTAGATAGTGGAGAACTGCCAATCCCAAAAGAATACCCAAAAAACCTTGCTGGTTACAATGCTATTGACATCTCGGCGCATTTCTTTGACTTCCGTGGCGAATTCGGCCTTCACTTACTGGATATCTTCTCTGAGAGTGAGGAACAGGGACTCCAGGAAGGCCTTCGTGATTGGTTCGTCTCCAGAGGTTGTGGGGAGGTTCGAGGTCTCGGTGTTCGGCGCCGAAGTGGCCGTATTGGGGGTGGGCTGTGGGCGGCCGAAGATGTCCTTCAGGGGTTTCACCTTGGCGTTTCTGGCTCTGGACATGCTCCCACTTCCACCAGGGGCACCCGTCAGTGTGAGACGGAGAGGCCGGCTGCCCACCCAGGCAAGCACGGGTCCGCCAGCAGACGGCAGCCCTCCCGCAGAGGGGCCGAGGGCGATCAGTGATGAGGTCATGGGGGTCTTTTCACCGGTAGCTATGTGGGTCCCATAGCCAAGGCAATGGGCCGGCGCTGGCACTCACCTCCCGGTTCTGCTGTCGCACTCTCGCTACTGTCGTGGGTGATATCAGGGCGCACCGCAATTCCGAGCGGGAAGGGCAGGACCACTTACACAACAGGCAGATAAGGTCAGGTCACTCTGTTCAAGCAGTTGGGTAATTCCGCGCAGTTCTCTTATCTAGTGCCCCGTAGACACACACGGGTGCACAGGCGTAGCCCGTGTGATACTCCCCGGTGGCAGCCCCATCCGCATATCCTCCTTCAGCTGGTGAGGGCTCTCGGTGCTCTTCTTTACTGAGGCAGCTGGGCCAGATCACTTGTGTGGGAGATACCTCCCAAAGAATCACGTACCTCCGTGGCGCTGAAGCTCAAGGTCAGTGCACTAGGCCCAGAGCCGCCGGCTCCGGGCGCGTGGCGGTCAATGGCGCCGGGTCCTCCGCTCACTCCAGGCGGGGGCCACCCACATCCCAGTGCGTCTGCAATACCCCAGGGCGACCACTGCTCTCCACCCAGGTGCGGTGCGGGGGCCTCACCACGAGCCCGGCAGGTCCCAGGGGTGTCTCGAAGGCCCACTCCTGCGCTCGCCCCCACGACTCCAGGGGCAAGACTGGTTCCAGGCACGGGCACGGCTGTGCCCCGAGCGGTGGCTCCAACGCGGGCAGGGAGAAGGCGCCTGACTAGCCAGTGGTCCGTTGTGGGGCGCTGAGCACGAGCCAAAACAACTAGGCTGTGCACTCTTGGCTCATGGTCCACATCAAGTTCTTAGGGCGCCATCTTCGCCCTCCACGCTAGGCCGCCCCCATCTTTTCTGGGTTCTCCAATCCTCGTTTTCCTTGGCTGGCTGTCCACGTTGAGCCAAGGAGGAGCGGAGTGCTGGGGGGGGTCGCACCGGCCCGGCACTGGGGGGAAGCTGCGGCCCCGCCCCCTGGAGCCACGACCTATCCTAGGCCACAGCCGAATTGCTTGCTGGTCCTGCAGGTCCGCTCCTACCTTAGGCCGGGGATCTGCGCTGCCCGGTACGAAGGGTGGGTGGCCAGGCCGCAAGCAGCACTCTACCCGTGCCCGACAGCGAACTCAGCAGGGCACTCGCCTCGGCTCCGCGGGAAGTCCTGATTATCCACAGCAAAGCGTCTCCTCCTCCACGGCCCAGGGGACGGGGCAAATCTTGTCTGCAGCCAGGCCTCCTCCGTGACAAGGAGCTCCGTCGCACAGGGTGATCCCGGTGTTGGTCGGTGCACCGCGCAGAAGATGGGCTCTGTGGCGATCGAGAGGGGTGATGCCTGCCTCGATGGTCCGTGTCGCTGACCACCACGTTGCTGGGGCCTCCCCGAGCGGGTACGCCGGAGCCACCTCCCGGTCGTTTCGCAGGACGCCTATGTTCGCTCCCACCGTCTGAGTTTTCGGTCTCCGGATGGGTCCAAAGGGCACTGTGCAGCGTTGGGACAGACCCTCTGCTATTTTCTGCCCTGGAAGGGCTCTGCTATGCTGTATTGGGAGGCGACAGGCTGGAGCTGGGAAGAACACATCCTAGCACGTTGCCATCTTGGCCACGCCCCCCTGAAAAACTATTTTAAGAGTATTTCAGTACCAGGACATGAAAAAATTAAAAGTACGTTTCATACTTTTTAAATACATTGCACCCTTCCCCTATGATGTCAGGATCTACGTAAGGTGTGACTTTTATTTTTAATCGTCCTTATTGGTTTTCCATAAGTTATGCATAGAACAATTTCTGCTAGCTTTAATATACAAAACAACACAGTGACATCTACTAACTCAACACTTGGTGGGGTAACAGGCTGCATTGCACGCTGGTGACAGGAAACATAACCAACATTTTGTATATGTCATTATATGCTATTAACATTGTAACCAACAAATAAGGCAATAGACTTTCCTTGTCTCTGTATTTTTCCCACCAACCAGACTGTAAATTACACAGAACTATACGATCCCATCTAACCTACATGTACGTTGCGTCTCATACCATATATGAGCAATGGTAACTGTATATGTGTGAGCGTTCAGGGATAGTGAAGAGAGGAGGGGTGGGGGGACGCCGAGCGCACCGCTCAATCGCATACAGGCGGCAGCCTGAGGACCTGTCCAGTTAGGTCATACATGAGAAGGGGCCCAACATGCTCGCGCCTATGCGCAGCATGGTATATCAGATGTACAGAGCGAGGAACTGTCTACGTGAGGTGTGACTTGTATGTAATGAAAAGGAAGGCTTGGGCCTGGCAAGTAGGTTAACTCAGCGGGTCGACATGGCAGTTTAAAACTGCACACACAGTCTTTTCAGTGGCAGGCCTGAGACATGTTTAAAGTGCTAACGGGTCGAGGCAAGAGAACTGCACTTGTTAATATAAGTGGCTGGCTGGTCTAGTGATGGTGCCTTAGAAACCAGAGAGTACAACCCTTTTTACTCCCTATTGAGCACACGCCCAAAATACAGAAAATAAATTTTCGGAATCAGCACCCATCAAGGAAATATAAGTCTTTTTATGTTGAGTCAGTCCAAAGAGGAATTTTATAATGAACAGGTCCGGACTCCACTGTTGATCGGAATGAGTTCTTTATTATTTGATCCAGACAATAAAAATCCAAATACACATGTAATTCTCTATTCACCAACGCGTTTCGTCTCGTGACCGAGACTTCTTCAGGGCTCAATGGGGGGTTAGCATTGATTCGAATGCGTGACTGTTACTTGTGTTAGGTAACATCAAATTACAATTCCTTGAATTCTTTCATTTTCAGACTATGACTTGTTTAAACGTTATACGGCATGGTAGCCGGAGACGAGAAATAGCGTCTGCGGTTGAGTAGTTTAAAGTGCTACTAGGGGAGGAGCTTCGCGCGCAATCAAGATGGCCGCATGAGCTTAGGGCTCCCGAGACCCTCGTAACCTCCCTCATCTATCCTGTCTTATATCCTGTTCTTCATCGATGTTCTCGTGAAGACAAACCACTTGTGAGGCAAAATCTGCATTCTGATTTTTAATCGGACCCCGGGAGCCGGAGTTACGGTGCCTTGAAGATTGCGGCCTATGCCACCGTGATGCCCGGCTGTGGAGTGGCCATGCTACCCGAGCTGCAATTGAACAACATCGGCATAAGGGGGCTGGTATGACCGGTCCGATTGGTTTCACTTTCGGTTTTGACTTCAAAGTGACCTGTGACTGGGAACGAGCCTACCCCTGTGCCCACAGACAGCTGCCTGGTCACCCACGAATGTGTTTCTGACTGTTTTGGCCGGATTTGGAGAACTTTCGACTTGGGCCCTCTGGCTGGGACTGTCTTCGCCCGAGGTGGCCAGGGGTCGCCATTTTCCTGCCTTATTTCATCGAATCACGCTGGCCCATTTCCCCTAATGGCGGGGAAACCGGAGGGTGACAGGCTGAAACCTAAGAACACTCGGCGGGGTGGCTCTACTCAATCTAACAGTATGGATCGCTATACCCAGGTTAAGGGTTCTCCCGGTGGAGCTGGCACGAGGGAGCCGCCTGCTTCGGCCACCGAACCGACTTTGCAAGATGTCATGGCCGCGATTGATAGCATCAAGTCCTCACTAGGACACCAAATTGAGGCTCTCGCACATAAACTTGACACTGTGGCGATTGATGTCAATCTGATCCGTGCAGATCTGGGCAAAACTAATGAGAAAGTTGAATCTTTGGACATTAAGACATCCAGTCTGACGGGTGATGTCACTGATCTGCAGACAGATGTCCGTCACTTGAAGACCAACAACGATCTCATTGTACGTCGTCTCGAGGATTACGAAGGGAGGGCTCGCGGAACAATGTCCGTATCATAGGGGTCCCGGAAAAAGCGGAGGATCCGGCAGCTGACCTCTTTTTTGAGGACTTAATCGTTCGACATCTCGCACCTAAGGGACTGAGTAAGTTCTTTACGATCGAACGCGCCCACAGAGTTCCGGGTGGCCAACCGAAGCTGGGAGCCCCGTCGCTGACTATAATAGCCAGAATACTCAATTTTCGAGACAGGGACGCTATCCTGCAGGCCTCATGGATGAGTGGCCCTACAAAGTTTGAAAACACCACTGTCAGCTTCTACCCGGACTTCACCCAATCAGTCCAGAGGCAAAGACTTGGCTTCATGGGGGTGAAGAGAAGATTGTGAGACATGGGCCTCAAATACGCCATGCTTTTTCCGGCCAAGTTAAGAATTGAACATGCGGAGCAGACTTATTTTTTCGATCGTCCGGAGGTGGTGGCTGACTGGCTTGACACTCTATCGAATCAGCCTCCATCGGAGAAACAGTCTGGTGGAGCGGAGGGAGGACCGACAGAACAGGAATAGGTGCCGGCAGATGGTATCCTGGGGTCTCTTGCTGCCTCGAACTGTGGTTCGATAATCCTGACAATTGACTTGATATACATTTTGGGGGTTGCGGGGTCAGTAGCAGGTCTATTTCCTCCTCTGTGTTTCTTCTTGTAGCTTAGTTAGATGGGGGGGCGACAGGCACACTGCAAGTTTGGGTGGTTTTCTAGTATTATGCAGGGGTGCAGGGTGGAGGATGTTGTAACGGGATGTTGTCGGAGGGTTTGGGGTGTTTTGTTGGGTCGGTGTGTGTTTCTTTGCAAGGCAATGTATCCATGTCTAGTTTGAACGAGGTGCTGTATTCTACCCGGGGTTGGATCCTCTTTCTTTTTCGGGATGGGGGGTAGAGGGCTGAAATTGATGAGTTGGAATGTAAATGGTCTGGGGGATCGGATAAAACGTAGTGTAGTGTTGCAGCTGTTGAAGCGTCTCTCCCCAGATGTAGTCCTCCTTCAGGAGACGCACTTGATTGGCAATACTTGTCGTGCTATGAACAGGAGGGGGTACCGTTTGGCTGCACATGCTGGGTTTCCCTCTGGCTCCAGAGGGGTGGGTATCCTGATCAAGACTTCTCTCCCACTTGAAATTGACTCCACGGTCCTCGACGATAGAGGGCACTATGTTGCTCTTACGGATAGGTGGGAGGGCCGGACCATTTCCCTGGTTTCTGTGTATGTTCCCCCTGGCCTGCAGTCGACTACTTTCGCAGACTTGGGGCAGCTTATCCTAGCTCTCCCCGAGGGATCATTGCTTTTGGGTGGTGATTTTAATGCGGTGGTTTCTGGTATGGTAGATCGGCACCCACCCAGGGATCTGAGAGGTGCACAAAACTGGCTATCTGATTTCCTAGATACCCTGGGTTTGGTTGATTGTTGGAGAATGTTGCACCCAACGCAGCAGCAGTATACTTTCCATTCTGGTGCACACGGTAGCCTTTCCAGGATTGACTATGTATTGGTACCGGCGGCGCAGGCCCTCTCCGTCACCGAGGTTAGGCATTTGGCCCGTGGTATTTCCGATCACTCTCCTTTGTGGTTGCGGATGGAGCTGGGCTCTGAGACCGAGGGCCGGATGGCCCCGATCAACCCCTGGTACCTCCGAAACCCCGATTCTCGTACAGCCTTGGTAATATCTCTTTACCAGTATTTCCTGGAGAACGATGGTTCGGTTTCCTCGGCCGTATCTCTTTGGGAGGCTTTCAAGACCGTCCTTAGGGGTCAGGCCCTGTCATTAATAGCGGGTGTTAAGAAACAGAGGGATGAGGAAGTGGTAAGATCGAGGCGGCGATAGTGGGGTTGGAGCTTGATCTGGAGCGGGGGGTCACCCGTGCTGCGACGCATGTATTACGACTAAAGCAACTTGAATACAGGGCTTTGGTCACTGACGCAGCTAAGGCCATGAGTAGAGAGCAGCAGGGACGCCTATATGATGTGGGGGATAAGGCCGGTAAATTAATTGCGTGGTTGGATAAGAAGGATAGGCCAGTCGAGTGGTGCCTGTGATTGAGACGGCTAGTGGTACTCGGGTTTCTGACCCTACAGAGATCGTTCAGCAGTTCGCTGATCATTTCCAGGCGGTGTACTCCTCTGTGTCGGATAGACCGGAGGAGGACTCACATCTCTTGTTACGGGATATCTCCTTGCAGCGTCTCTCTGACATTGATAGGGAACAAATGGATGCTGCAATAACAGCTGATGAGGTGGCTCTAGCGATTCGTTCCCTGCGTTCAGGGAAGACGATGGGTCCCAACGGCCTACCTATTGAACTCTACAAGTTGAAACCTGCTATAATTGCTCCCTATCTGCGAGATATGTTTTTGGAGTCTCGGGAGTGTGGCTCTCTCCCCCGTGATCAGCGGTTAGCAACCATTGTGGTGATTCACAAGGAGGGGAAGCCCAGAGACAAGTGTGCATCGTACCGTCCCATTTCCCTTTTGAACGCCGAACCTAAGATTCTGGCAAAGGTCCTGGCTAATAGATTGATCACTGTTATTGGTGAGCTGATACATCCGGATCAATCCGGTTTCATCCCGCATAGGAACACCGCCCTAAATCTCAGGCATCTGCATGGTGTTCTCGCGAGAGCATCGACGTTGCGTGAGCCGGCCATCCTGGCGTCATTGGATGCCACGATGGCCTTTGATACCGTGGAATGGTCATACTTATGGGCCGCGTTGGCTAAGTTTGGGTTCGGACCAGATTTTATTGGTTGGGTTAGGTTGCTCTACGAGGACCCCCTCGCGCAAATCGTTGTTAATGGCCGTGTCTCTGCACCTTTTGATCTCGAGAGGGGGACTCGTCAGGGTTGTCCTTTGTCGCCGCTCCTGTTCGCCCTGGCCCTCGAGCCCCTCGCCGCGTGGCTCCGATGGGAGCCCTCGATGAAGGGTATTCCGTGGTCCTCTGAATTTGAAGATCGTATCTCGCTTTATGCGGACGATATTTTATTGTATCTGACTTCGCCACGAAAATCTTTGATAGTATTATGCGATGTCTTGAACTCATTTGGTAGGAACACAGGCCTCATTATTAATTGAACGAAATCCTATTTATACGTCCTTTCGGGCGACGTCCCTCTTCTCCCACGTAACTGTCCCATCCGGATTGCGCAAACGGGATTTAAATACCTCGGTATTTATATTTCATTGGACCCTGCAGTTCGGTACGAGCAGAATCTCCTTCCGCCTTTGTCAAGATTGAAGCAAGATGTTGCGGGTTGGCGTAAGCTTCCACTTTCACCGCTTGGTCGTGCTCCCCTCTTTAAAATGATGTCTTCACCTTGTTTTCTCTATGCTCTTCAGAACACTTTTGATATTGTTCCCGCTAGCTATTTTCGAGCAATCGAAGATCTTCAAAGGAAATTGATATGGGACGGTAGACCTCGTATTTCGCTTGCTAAGCTGACGCTCCCGTGGTACGATGGGGGTATTGCTCTCCCGGATATAAAACGATACTATTGGGCGTCCCAATTGGGAGCTATAAATCATGGCATGTATGGTCCCGACTTGAACCCCGCCTTTGCCATGGATAGGTGGCTTCTGCCCGGTGGCAATTACTATAGGACGCTATACTCTAAATCGGTGGTCAAGACTTTGTCGGGACCTACGAGGATAGCAGTACGCCTGTGGCAGGACGGGACTAGCGCGACGGGATGGATGGATCGTTTGACTCGGGCGACCCCTCTCTTTGGTTCTGATAAACTTGGCAAACTGTGGAATACCAAGGGGTTCGATAAATGGGACCTCATTGGTATTAGTAAGGTGGGCGACCTCTGGGTTAAGGGTCAGGTTAAATCATTTGAGTCGTTGCAGGAGGAGTTTGAATTAAGTAGCTCTGAATACTACCGTTATATCCAGGTTCGGCATGCTTTGCGGTCGGTTTTCCCGGTTGGGGAGGTAATTCCGGAGTCGCTATGTGCCTGATAGCACCATCTCCCTAGTCTATAAAAAACTAATCAATGATAGATCAGACCTCCTATTGCATCTTCGAGATTTGTGGACCCGTGAAGGCCTTGAACTGGATGACGAGGACTGGCAATCTGTGATCTCCTCTCCTAAGGAGGTCGCAATCCCAGCTCGACTCCGGTTGGTTCAACTTAAGATTCTACATAGGATTTATGTCACAGGCCCTCTTTTGGTCCACATGGGTTTTTCTGAGGATGGTCTGTGTAAGCGAGGATGTGGGCAGGTGGGGACATTCCTCCATATTATCTGGGAATGTCGTGAGATCGCGACCTACTGGAGCGAGGTACATGATGTAATGAATGAGGTGACGGGGATCGCCCTCTTGCCGGAGGCTAGACGCTGTTTACTGAATGTTTGGGAACCTACGGATCACAGTGGGTGACCCTCAGGGCCATGATTGCTAAGAGAGATATTGCTCAATTGTGGGGGTCCCCGAGGCCGCCTACGGTTGTGGCATGGACTGGTGCATGTTCAGGGAAAAGACAGTGTACCTGGCCCGGGGCCGACCCCGGAAGTGGTGTAGAGTGTGGGGACCCTGGAATGGCTACCCTGGAAATATATGTTCACCACCTGTAGTAGATGTCCCGGATGTCCCGCTTTCCCCCTAGGCCTGCATTCCACTACTGTACTATATATGCTTTAACTCTGCCCTGTCCCCGTCCCCCCCATCCCCCTCTCCTACATTAATTGCTGATTTCGTTGTATTGCTTTTCCTTCCCCGTCTTGGACTCGGTACTGTATGTAATATATTTCTTTGCCTTACTGTTTATATACATTTTTCAATAAAAAGAAATATAGAAAAAAACATTAAAGTGCTACTTGCGTGGGGGCACAATAAATGCTGCAGGCCCACTAGTAGCATTTGATTTCTAGGTCCTGGGAACATGTGGTGCACTTTTATAGGGATTTATAAGTAAACTAAATATGCCAATTGTGGATAAACCAATGTTACCATGTTGATAGAGAGCACATGCACTTAGCACTGGTTAGCAGTGAAAAAGTGCACACATTTCTACCGACAGGAAAAACAAAGTCAGCAAAATCAGTCGAAAACAGGAGGCCTGAAGGCAAAAAGTTTAAGGAATCTACGCCTAAGGATGTCAAGTCTGACACACATTGTGTCTTGTGCCTGGACCTTGTGCCTGGAGAAGGCTTTGACAAAATTACTAAAATTATTCGAAGTTCCAAGGTAAGCACTTCAAGTTGAGCTATCTGCTTTGCCCTTCATTCTGATCAACGCTTTACTTTTCCAGGTGATTTTGGCTCAAAAACATTAAAAATTCATAACTCACGTTCTCCTTATCTGACTTGGATTGTTTCGTTGCCTCCTGCCTAATAAATGTTCTTCAATTCATCCAAATTGGTTTCAGAATGTTATCAAGTCACTTTCTTGACTTTAAAATTGTTGATATTGCTTGAACTTTACACTCATTTCTCAAGGGAATTGCCTGATGCGTTTTCTATATCTGCCGTGGGGTGTAGAGAGTTTCACGGTGAACTGTGTTGAGACCTAGCCAGATTCTGTTTAATAAGCTGGTAAGGGTACTCCCTAAATTATTATCCCACAATCTGACACAAATTGCTATTACATGCAGTCTGATGGGAGGGTAATATTTTTTTTTTTATCAATACGTGATGTTTATTTGAAACTTAGTTTTTTTATCATTTCAGATAACATGTTATTAGAAAAGACCTGCTTGCTGAGACATATCACAGAAAGTCTTCAAATAGAACCTTCTGAAACCAGGTAATAATGGCACTTCTGACCACAATGCCTTATTTAGTTATTCAAGAGTTGTTGGAGAGGTGCTCAATAGAAGTACACAGGTGAGGGTTTCATAGTTAGAGGGCTGGTATTTCAGCCACTTGTTGAGACACCATTTACATTAATGCATATAAAAAGTACAATAAGAGTGCTAATAGTCATATTATTGTCAGTTTTATAAGTATACGTTTTGAGATATTGGATTAATTTTCAAGAGGACAGAGTATAAAATTGATATCCATAAGAATCAAGTTTTAGGATCACTGAGCACACCAACAGGATTTCTGATTCTGGCTTATAACGAAACCCATTACAGAACTTCACAGGAATAGTCCCTAAAATGATTTAATACTACATTGTCCTATCAAGTAGGTATCTTATATTTATATAGTTGCATCTGAAATGACTACTTTATTAACTGTGAATCTAATGATGAAAAGAACCTTATAAGTAGTATTTTATTTGTCTTAAGGAATAATGAACTAACTTTGTTGCTTATATAATCCTGGGTTCTCAAACTGGATCCATGAGAGTCCGAGCCAGTTCTGTAATTTAGGCTATTCAAATATAATATATTTATATGCAGTTGGTATAATGGGAAATTAGCTCATTATTATTCAGAAAATCTGCTCAAGGTGTACGCATAATTACTGGAAAAGGACGTGAACCGATGTGAACCCCAATCCTTCCCTCCACAACCTACCTCTGTTTAGATGCACAGAAACCGTGGAAATGAGTTGGAAGTCAAAATGGGAAGAGCAGCTCGAGAAACATGGTGTCAGATTTCTCCAAGTTAGCCCTCTGATGATCAGATAAGATATATTTTACCCAGAAAACCATATTTCACAATGAAAATATCAAACCTGCTTACCAATCTCCTCTTTCTCAATGTGGTGCAGAATCCTGGATCATCCAAGGAAAAAACCTAAAATCCTTGGTAAAACAAAAAAGAGTTCAGAGATGCACACTGTACTACTACAAAGTAATCTCAAGATGGACTGCTGAGTGACATAGACCAGACTTCCAGTGGGATCATTATCGAAGACCTCATACAGAGCCTACCTAGATGGGTCATGAATACCAAAGGTGTGGGACAACAAAGCCCGGTATGAAGTGAGTCCTCTGGGAGAAGCCTAGACAACATTGCTGGGCACCATTGTACACATGAGGCAAAACTAAGTACTCATTGCACCATGTGTGTCTGCGAAGTGCTCTTCCCTGAACTAGAGCTGCTCATGATACCTCTGGAGTTCTTTTATTCAACTAAGTCTACAGTGCCACGTCTAACACAATTGCTATCCAGCACCAGTTTCCTTAACACTAAGTGCCCCACTTGTGCCATCTCAGGTACTCAATTTGGTTTTGGTCCATGACGCTTACCAATAATTCTGATAGTAGATTTGACCCATGCAGGTAAAGATTTGATTCCTCTGATGTAACCCATAACAATAGAGGGAAATCAAACAAAAGAAGAGTAAATAATTGAAGAAGGGATTTAGGGCCAGATGCATCAAAAAAAGTTTTGCGATTCCTTAATTGCAAATCTTTGCGATTTGCAATTAAGGAATTGCAAAACGGCATGTAGGAAAGTGCGCAGTACACTTTCTGTGATTCCTATGGGGTCGCAAATGATCTACCTCATGAATATTAATGAGGTAGGTCGCAATTTGCGATCCCGTAGGAATCGCAAAATTCACAGGCATGGTGGCCTGCTGAGATCAGCAGACCCATGTCTGTGATTGCTTTTAAATAAAGCAATCATCTTTTTTGTGAAGCAGCCCGTTTTCCTTAAAGAAAAACGAGATGCTGTACAAAAAGAAAATTGATAAGTTTTCTTTTCATTTTTTAAGAACAGGCAGTGGTCCGTGAGACCACTGCCTGCTCTTAAAAAAGGGGAAGGGGTCCCTTAGGGACCCCTTCCCAATTGCGAATGTCTTACCACCTACTTGACGTAGGTGGTAATATGCTAATGTTTTGCGACCGCATTCACGGTCACAAAACATTAATGTTTGCTATTTGGCAGGGACGCCCTAAACACGCCCCTTCCAAATAGCGAATCGCAAACCCATTTTTCGATTCAGTAACAAGTTACCAAATCGCAAAATTGGGTTTGATGCATCGCAAAAGCATTTTTTACAATTGCAAACGGGCCGATTCTACAAATCAGCCATTTGCAAGGAGAAAAATGCTTGATGCATCTGGCCATTTGTCTCATAGCAAGAGAGCATGTTGGGTGTGAAAGTGCAACCTAGTATAACTTCAAAGTGGGTTCTTATCTTCATCATTCTTTGGCAGCCTTAGCAAGCTACACACAGACTGGGCTGGAACTTTTAAGTGGTAGTGAATGTTGACTAAAATTCCACCAATTCCTGTAGGTAAAGGTTAGTTGGCCTTCCATTAAGTGTAATCCTTCTTAATACCACCATTACTATTGTGTAGGCTGATGTAGCTGATCTTACTGATCCAATATGGCATTGGTTTAATTGTTGGCATGTCCTTGCTTTTCTGTTTCGGCATCAGACTCTCTCTTCATATTTTGTCTCAGTGTATATCATGTTTTTTGTGAAAACCTTCCCAGTGTGGGAGAATGTAAAATGTCCTTGTTTTCGTAATGGAAAGTTTCAATTCTGTTAAGCACTCAGGCGAGAATTATGCTTTCTTCCTTTTATTCTGAAGTGTAGCCATAAACAACATTAAATAAAAACTAACTTTCCCAAAAAGCACTGGGAAAGGAGACAACATGCTATGGTCCAATCAAATGTCTAGTATGTTGTTTAAAGTCCATACTCCACCGTCATGTCCCTCTCTTTTTTTCTGTGACAGAAGCAGTTTCAGAAATTCCTCTCATTTCTGTTTGGTGTTTTCATTCCCTATAAAAGAGAGACAACATTAATGCATCAGAAACTCACCTTGTTTGCACAGTCAGATCAATTGGTCTATAGCTATAACTTATGAAATCACTGTATGAATGACAGTCCAGTATCGTAATCAACTACAAAGTAACCAGGTACTTACACTATAAATTGCATCTAACAACATAGCCAACTTCTTCCATTGTCATATTCATTGTTGATCCAGACAAGGTATAATCCTCGCCTCAGAGTCCTTATTTGAATTGAAACTTTCTGTTAAAATAACTAGGACATTTTGCATTCTATGTGAAGACCGGAGGCGAGGATCATGCTTGTTCAAAGCTCACTTATGACATATATCGCCATGTTCAGGGTGGGCTTTTAAAGGTGGAGTCTGTGAACCAGTCCGCCGCATTAGGGAATGTCTACCAGGCACTCCCTAAGAGAAAATGCTTTTGAGGCCATAGCACCTGTGCAGCGTGTGCCCGCAAACATGAGGTATCAATGCCAGCTTCCTGCATGACCCCGCCAAACCCATCTCGCTATAGTGGGAGAAGAAATTGCCTTAAAAGGCTTTTGAATAGAAATGAGTAATTGTCATTCGCCGGGAGGGAAGAACTTCTCCATCATGTCCTCATAGTCCTTGATACACCTGACCATGCATAGTGTGGGGGTATCATAAAAAGCTGGGTATGAAATTACCCTCGAAACATGTTTCGTTCTTCCAAATCCATGTAAAGTAACTCTCTCCCAGGATAAACACTACCTGGATAATCCAAATTTGACATCCGAGGAACAGATCAAGTACTCTATTCACATCCCAGAGGGAAGAGTCCCTGGGTTCAGAAGTATGCGAAAGCCTTATACCACTGAGTAACTTCTGTACAAGAGGGTGCTCCCCTACTTTGGCCCCTTTGTTTGGGATATGCCGCAGAAAGAGCAGACCTAAAGATTTTCACTGATCTATAAGCCATTCCCTCCGAGGTCAGGGATGCCAGAAAGTTCAGAATGTGCACAAGGTCTGCCCTCTCAGGATATAAGTCCCTCTGTATACACAAACCCAGTCATCTCGACCATGCAGATTTGTATTGTTTAATGGTCCCAATGTAGCTCCTTGCTCAACAGCAAGTGGTAAGTATTCTCTAGATAATCTAGAAGGAGTTCCGGAAACAGGGGGCGATGGTTCAGAAAATTCCAGGTAAGTTATTAATCTTGCGATTTCCACATCAGAGTGACCAAATCTAGGTTTGCCATTTTTCGCCTCCTTACCTGTGCCGATAAACGTGTGATCATCGTAATAGGGTAAAATGCGATCCCCTCATCTCCACTCCAGATCTGAAGGAGGGTGTCTGTTGCCACCACCAGGAGATCCGGCTTCCAGCTGAAGAATCAATTCATTTGGTGATCCAACATGGAGGCGAACAGATTCACTGTGAATGGGCTCCACTTGTTCTCCAGCTCCTATAACGCTCTGGGGTTCAGTTTCCATAGACTCAAGTCCTGCAGATGTGTTAAGTGCCAGTCCACAACATGGTTGGCTGTTGCTGGAAGATACCCTGCTGTCACTGAAATCTTGTTGCCCAGGCAGAAGTGCCAGACGTTCTTGGCCAGATCTGAAAGGTCTTCAGTCTTGATCCCCCTAATCGATTGATGTAGCGTACCACTGAGATGATGAAGGATGCAACACTGAACCTTCTCCTTCATTCATTGGCGAAAGAGCCCGTCAGATGCTCCAGGCAGTTGTCATTCTTGTGCGGACCATGTTCCTCCTGTTCCTCCTGTTGATAATGCACTAAATCTTGCTCCCCAGCTGGTTCTGTTAGGTTACAATTCTGTAATGATGTCTGGGTCCGAACCTAAGATTGCCCTGCCATTCCACGCCTCCATATGCGTAAGCCACCATTCAATTTACTCCTTGACCACGTCCATCAGCGTTATAATTTCTGTGTACGTCAGACCTCTGTGTATATGGTTTGCCTTCAGATGCTGTAAGGCCCTTTAGCGGAGAGGACCTAGAAAGATTGCTTAATTAGACAAGAGGAGACCCACCAATCTGACAATCTGACTTAGCGAGAAAGTTGGCGAGCCAGCGTTTTCCATAGTTTTACAGATTTTCACTATTTTCTTTTATGGAAGGCTGAGCGTGGCCTATTTGTAATCAATGACAAAGCCTAGAAACTTGTCTGTTGTGTTGGAGTGAGCAGGGTTTTTTTATCGTTGATTACAAAGCCTAAATCTTCCAGGAGGGTGACCGTCCATTGGAGCAATTCCAAAAATCTTTTTGGGCACTGATCCAACAGAATGATATCGTCCAATTAGACAAATCCCTGGTGACCTAAAATGTTCCATGGCCGGTCTCAGGGCCAGATGTAGGTAATCTCGATTTACCTACTCTTAAATACCGAATCATACCGATTCGGTATTTAAGAGTAGGTAAATGGGATGTAGGTAATTTCTCTTTTTAAATTACTGAATCGGTAAGATTCGGTAATTACCGAATCGGTATTTACAGATTCAGTAATTGCCATTCATTCCTATGGGCCTGGAGGCCCATAGGAATGAATGGCAATTACCGAATCGGTAAATACCGATTCGGTAATTGGGGGAAACATTGAAGGGTGGCAGGGTGTCACTTTGACACCCTGTTACACCCCTCAATCGTGTATGGGTGCACATGTTGCAGACATACATGCCCTAAGGGCATGTATGTCTGCAACATGGCAGCGTTTGAAAAGCAAAACAAATGCTTTTTCAAGGCTTTTCATTATTTACCACCAACTTCTAGTTGGTGGTAAATAACGAATTCTTAAAGCCCTGTAGCACTGATTACAGTGCTACCTACATCTCATAATACAGATTCGGTAATTTTACCGAATCTGTAAAATTACCGCATCTGTAAAATTACCGAATCTGTATTTTAGGTGGCCCTACATCTCAGTTTCCAAATACCGGTCGGTAACGGCCAAAAATCGGTATTTTCGGCCGTTACCGACCGGTATTTGGATACCTACATCTGGCCCTCAGTATCTTGGTGAAGTACTTTCTGCTGACGATGGGCTACAAGGGAGTGATATGAATTTGTAGGTTTGTCCGTCCCATACGAACTGTAGGAATCTCCTTTGACTAGGGAAGATCGAGATCGTGAGATACGCATCCTTAAGATCTAAACTAACCATCCAGCGGTTTGTCCTCAGCAGATCCCTGAGAAAATTGATGCCCTCCAACTTGAAGTGGTGAAATACCACCCACTTTTTGAACTCTCTCAAATTTATGATGAACTTCTGGCCCTGTCCCTCTTTTCCGTGATGAAGAAGTTGCTTACAAAATCGTTTGGATACCTACCTGCCAAGCATAATGCACCGTTGTCTAACAAGTCTGTCGACTTCCATAAAATGAAAGATGCTTGAGGGGCCAAAAAAGAGAGCGGACACGGTCTGCGGCTTTGGACTGGGAGTGCTGTAGAACTCTATAATGAGCAGAATCCCCGCAGAAAAAAGGTTGAGCTGTGAAGTTTATTGTCGAAGGATAACACAATATCTATCACCCCCAGACCGCTCCATGCAAAGCCCAAACTGACAAGTACCATCTGTCACCAACATTCCAAGGAATACGTATGCTAATTCATTCTGGAGTAGAAAATTGACAAAGACACCTTTACAGCGCCAACTAGAAATGCTACCCATACACAGTGTGATTTGACACTGTATGATGTATATACTACATGAGTGGTTTTTTTTTCAAGTAAACAGGCAACCACCATTACATTGTGGCATGAACAAAATAAAACCCAAATTAATAAATGCAGGGGAAAGATAAAAGACAATATCAATATATTCCTAATAAATAATTGTGTAAGCCACCAGTAAATATTACATATTCCTGCAGTTTTTCTTCTTACATAAAATTCAACAAATGCATGATGAGCATTACATCTCTTGTGGCAAACTGTAAATTATCGAACTCTCTATGGTACTTTGTGGGATCTAATAGTTCTGTTTACCTGTACTTCCAGGAGAGAACTACTTTGTCCCTGGTTGGCGATGTCTCTCTGACTATCAGCAGGAGAAGCTTCCTTCTGATTGCAAGAAATCTAGATGACTTCACCAACTTTGTAATCTTATTAATTTGCGCTTCTGGCAGTAGTAATCTTTAATTGTGATTAATGGTGCTACTTTGTCCCTCAACCAGACACATTTCTTTCAGCTTACGTGGAATTTTAGACACCTTGGCAACATTTCACCAATTGCGTCCCATCACCATTACAGCATTACCACACACCCTATCTTCTAATACCAAATCAGAATATTTTGGGTCACCTTTCTTAAAAAAACCCAGTGTTTTAATACACACTCAATCTCCTACACTTATTTGCCAATGCCCACAAAATACACTAACCCAAAACACAGTTGAAGCCTTCTACGGGATCCTTGGTTTGAAGTTGATATTGAGAACTCTTCAAATGTTTCATGAAACTATCCTTTAAAAAGTTCTCCACCTCAACCAATAAAAACTCTACTACATTATCAGAGATCAGTACTTCTGGAACCCCCTTCGCACATGAAAATATCTTTTAGAAACAGTACCACAGATTTGGAATTAGGTTCACTTACAAATTTGACGTGAGACCACTTCGAATAATCATCCATGAGGACATAAGATAGTGTGAATGATGAGCAAGAGCATTAAATGTCCCACCTCGTCAGCGATAATCATGCAACACTCATCCTCATAATCCTCATTGTCTACAACTTATTCCTTGATAGGATATCTTGATAGATAATCAGCTTTCACATTCCTTCCCCCTGATATGTGAACTACATCAAAATTAAATTGAAGCAACCTAGCTGCAAATCTTGCGATTCTTGGGGTGCTCAATTTGACACTAGCACTTGAGGATTGAGAGCAAGGGCTTACGATCTGTTTGCAGGACAAATGTCTTCATCAAATATAACTTCTAAACTTCTCAATGACCCACTAGCAGGCTACATGTTCCTTTTCTATAGCCGAATAGTTGATTTTGGCTTCTCTGAGAACTCTAGAAGCAAACCCTATTGTGTACTCTTGATCTCCAGACTTTTGTGGTAGGACAGATCCCTCATCTCATTTGCTTGCATTCAATGTTAAACATCATTAAAGGTTGTGACCATGTAGTTTAAGAACTCCTAAATTTGACAACTGCTGTTTGATATCTGTAAACGCAGCTCTACAATTAGAATCCCAATGGAATTCTGACCCTGGTTGCAAAATCTGGAATACATCGAGAGTAGAACTCACATAGGCCCATGAAAAACGTGACACCAATCTTATCTCCAGGAGGAGGTGTATCGAGTATTGCATCAATCAATGAATCGGGGTTTGGGATGAACACACTCACATGATAGCATGCCCCAGATATTCGCTTGAAGTCTTAAAAAACAATAGACATTTCTCTCTTTTAAGAACCACTCCAGCGTGATCAGAAACTGTGAGAACTTGTTTGAGAATGTTGTAAGGTTCACGGATTAACACAACATCTTGGAAAATAGAAAAATTAACAACGCCTTTAAGCAAGGTGGTCATCACTCTCTGAAACAAAGAAGCTGCAGAAGCGAGATTGAATGGCATTCGGCACTATTGATATGTTCCCCATCGGGACACAAATGCTGTCAAGTGTCAAGATTCAGGTGCTAATTCTACTTGGTGATAAGCTGATGTTAGGTCAAGCTTAGTAAAAAAAAATGGCCTCAGATATTGTTGACAACATTTCATTGATTTTAGAAAGTGGGTGTGAGTACACTGAGATTTCTTTATTGAGGGCTTTATATTCAACTCGCACCCTCCGCACCCTTTTTTTGGGGGGCCACTACTAGCTCTATAGCCATAACGAGAATTCAGTAGGTTCAATAATGCCTCTGATGCGTAACCCTTCCAGTTCCTTTTCCAGTTCATCTCCAACACTGCGTAACCCTTCCAGTTCATCTCCAACACTGAAAGGCACTCCTCTCAACTTGTGTTTAATGGGTGTGGCATTCTCTTTTGTTTTTATCTTGTGTTTGAATCCTTTTATCTTCCCAAGTTCCGCTGAAAATACCTCTGGAAACTCGGTTAACAAATCTCAGTGCCACTAGTGTCCCTTACCACGGTTACCTGTTCCTTTGTTCCTGGCCCAAAATCATACCAAATAACCCTTAGTGAAACCAGCCCAGTATATTTAACCCTATGACCCCCCACATATATCTTCCCAAAAATATGTCTCCCTCTAAACATCAATTTTTTCCTCAAAAAATCCTTGAAGTTCACCTTTACTCCCTTCATGAGAGACAGGTGACCTCTCCAATGGTGTCACTTTTCGATCACCCCTGAGTGTTAGATTTGGGGGTCTCTAGTTGGCATAGTTGGGTACCTGTGACAAATAAGGATCCTTCTGTCTAGTCAGGGTAATGGGGTTCACTCCTAAAATAACCCCTGCTCACCCCCTTGGTAGCTTGGCACGAGCAGACAGGCTTATCAGAGGCAGTGTGTAAAGCATTTGTGAACACATATAGTAACCCAGTGACAACACTACAGATGGACACCACACCAGTTGTATATTAAAAATAAGTATCCTTTATATGGACTTATCACAAGACCACAAACGACAAAAATCCACAATACTGTACTTAAAATGGTAGAATTAGTTTAGTTCTCTTTAGATCTTAAAATGCGACACTTTGAGTTCAATGTACCTTTGGATGCGTATCGCTATACAGCAAAAGTGTTGCAGGGAAGGTGATGCGTCGGTCCCTTACTCGCAGGGACGGTGATGCATCGGTTTCTTACTGATCTTTCGTGGCGATGCGGCTCGCAACGCCGTGATGCGATGAAGATCCGGTGCGATGAAAACAAAGATGGCGTCTTCTCCTTGATGCGATACGATGCGTGCACGCCGGACGGCCATGCAGCGACTCAACGATTCTTCTGAGCCGCGGCAGGCCCTGCGTCACGCTTCTCCAGTGATGTGGGACACTCTGGCGAGGTGATGCGACAACTGCAGCGGCGACACCCTTGTTTAGTGATGCGACGACAGTGGCTGCAGCGGCGGCACTCTTCTCTGGTGATGCAAGACGCTTCTGTGATGCGATGCGACAGCTACAGCGGCGTCAACCTTGTTCAGTGATGCAACCGCAGTGGCTGCGGTGGCGACACTATTCTCCGGCACTGTGGAACGCTTCTGCGATGCGATGCGACAGCTACAGCGGCGACACCCTTGTTCAATGATGCGACGGCAGCGGCTGCGGCTGCGACACGCTTCTTCCTCGTGAGTCGTGCTTCGAGCTCCTTGCGACACGCAGTCCTCCAGAAAGCCCAAAGCAACTACAGGCACTTCCAAATAACTCTTGGGGAGCTGGTGGTTGAAGTCTGTTGTCCCTGAAACTTCAGCAGGAGGCAAGCTCTTTCGCAAGCCCTTGAGATCCTTCACAAGTTGATGAAAGTCCACACAAAGTTCCTCTCTCCATTCTTTGTCAGTCAGGGAACCACTGCAGGCCAATCCCCCAAGCAGCACTTTAGCTTAGGGATAGTCTCTCCTCAGTCTCTCTGGTTCCGCTCCTCAGCAAAGGTTTCTTCTTGTTTCCCAGTAGTGATCTAAAGTTCTGGGGTTTGTGTCCCCTCTTTTATACACAGTTTCTCTTTGTTCTCTGAAAGCAGTGAGGCCTTTGCCTAGTCCAAACCAGTTCTGGTCAGTCCTGGAGCACTCTGTTTATATGACTCCCTCTTTCCTTTTACAGTGCAGGGCAGAGACATCAGACGCACCGCAGGAGGTCGAGCCAGTATTGTGGAGGGAAGGCATAGCCCTATTCAGGTCCCAGGTGCAACTCCTCCCTCCCATCTAGATGCAGATCTCTCAATTCAGATCTGGGCTGACTCACCCTTTCTCCTGGAGTTCCTCAGCCCCTGTCACTCAAACTCCAGACAAGGAATATACAACCTAGCAGAGTCAGGCTTAGATAGTTAGACAAGAAAATACCTACTTTCTAAAAGTGGTATTTTCAAACACAGAATGTTAAAAGCAACTTCACTAAAAGATGTATTTTATCATTCTGAGTTCTGGCATACTAAACTCGAATTTCTACCTAGTTCCCTGAGTCAATTAGGTTTATAAGGTGTAATAATTTAACAGCCCATTCTGGCCTATGGGGAATAGGTAGCCTTGCAATAGTGAAAAACGAAAAATGGCTGTAATTCACTACTAGGACATGCCACACACATAGGGGCTTGTCCTTCCTTATACCTGCAATGCACCCTCCCCATAGGCCTACCATAGGGGTGTCTGACATGAAGAAAAGGGAAGGTTTAGGGACTGGCAAGTGGGTGCACTTGCCCGGTCAGCTTGGCAGTACCAGACTGCCCACAGGCTCTGCAATGGCAGACCTGAGACACACGTTTACAGGCTGCTTCTGTGGATGGCACAACCAGTGCTGCAAGCCCACTAGCAGCATTTGGTTTACAAGCCCTGGGCACACTTAGTGCACTGTACTAGGGTCTGACAAGTAAACCAAACCAGCGAATCATGGAATCACTAATCCATACATTAATTTGCAATAGGGAGTACTTGCACTGTGGCACTGGACAGCAGTGGCACGGTGCCCAAAGTATCTAACACCATTAAAAACACATGAGACAACAGCAAAAAAATGGAAGGGAGACCCACGCCAAGGTGCCAGGTCTAACACGTGTCCCCTCCAGCTGAAATGTGGGGAGAACTACCCTACTTCCTGGGAGTTCTCATCACTAATGCAGAATAATCTGGACAGACCATCAGCATTGGCGTGTTCTGTACCAGGGCGGTGTTCCACTGTGCAATCCATCACCTGTAGGGAAATGAACCACCTCAACAGCTTTGGATTCCCACCCCTCATCTGCATTAACCATCAGAGGGGCCTGTGGTCTGTCTGAACCCGGAAGTGAGTCCCAAAGAGGTATGGTCTCAGCTTCTTCAGTGCCCAGACCACAGCAAATGTGTCACATTCAATAGCACTCCACCTCTGTTCCCATGGTAGTAAGCTCCTACTGATGGAGGCTACGGGTTGATCAAGGACCTCCTCATTCATCTGTGACAAAACAGCCCCCACACCATGCTCAGAAGCGCCTCTCTGAACAATAAATTCTCTGGAGAAGTTGGGTGCCAGGAGCACGGGCGCCGTGCACATGGCAGCTTTCAGGGCCTCAAAAGCTTTATGGCAGGTGTCAGTCCTAATCACTTTCCTGGGCTGCTTCCTTGAAGTCAGCTCTGTCAAGGGTGCAACAATGTTGCCATACCCCTTGACAAACCTCCTGTAATACCCAGTGAGTCCTAAAAAGGCTCTCACCTCTGTCTGGGTCCTGGGGGGCTCCCAAGCCAGGATCGATTCAATCTTGGGCTGTAGGGGCGCTACCTGGCCGCTCCCAATCTGGTGTCCCAAGAACACCACGAAACCCTGCCCGATCTGGCACTTACTCGCCTTGATCGTGAGGCCTGCCTTCCGCAGTGCCAACAACACTTCCCAGAGGTGGCGCAGATGTTCTTCCCAACTGGTGCTGTACACTACGATGTCATCCAGGTAGGCACTCTGAACTCTTCCAGTCCAGCCAACACCTGGTTGACCAACTTCTGAAAGGTGGCAGTGACATTCTTCATCCCAACGGGCATAACCCGGAACTGGTAGTGCCCATCTGGTGTGGAGAATGCTGACTTCTCTTTTGCCCCATCAGTCAAGGCGATCTGCCATTACCCAGACGTTAGGTCAAACGTGCTGAGGTACCATGCAGCCCCTAGCCGATCAATGATCTCATCAGCTCTGGGGATGGGGTGCGCGTCAGTCCTCGTGACTGAATTGAGCCCTCGGTAGTCCACACAGAACCGGAGTTCGGGTGTGGCACCCGGTGCGGCAGCCTTTGGGACCAAGACCACTGGGCTGGCACAAGGACTGTTAGAGGACTAACGCAAGCATCTTTGAGACCTCCTCTTTGATGCAAGCTCTCACCCTGTCAGTCACCCTGTAAGATTTGTGCTTCACAGGAAGACTATCCCCGGTGTCTTCATCATGGATACCCCAATCTGTGACCCCGGGGACCAGGGAGAACAGATCAGAAAACTGTCCCAGCAACTGGCGTCAGTCATTCTGTTGCTCATGGGTCCGGGTGGAAGAGAGGTTCACACCTTGCAGACAGGAGGTCAGGAAGAGACTCGGTCTCCTCCTCTATTTCAGTATCTGTCGCTAGGAGCGTGCCCACTTCGGACCTCTCCAAGTGGGGCTTCAGGCGGTTGACATGCAGGACCCGTAAGGGGTTCCTGGGAGACCGCACGACCACCAAGTAGGTAACAGGACTTTTGCGCTCCACCACCTCAAATGGCCCGGTCCACTTATCCTGGAGCGCGCAGGGCTCCACTGGGGCCATGACCCACACTCTCTGACCAGGCTGAAGCTATACCAGAGTGGCATTCTGGTCGTACCACCGCTTCATCTCCTCCTGGCTGGCTTCCAGATTCGCCTCAGTGAGTTGTCTGAAACGCCTAGTCTGGTTCCTGAAGGCCAGCATGTAGCTATATACATCCAGGGGAGGTTTCCTTGGAGATTGCTCCCAGCCTTCCTTGACCAGACTCAGAGGTCCTCTCACTGGGTGACCATAGAGAAGCTCAAAGGGACTCAACCCTAGAGATTCCTTTGGCACCTCACGGTATGCAAACAACAGGCATGGTAAGAGGTCGTCCCACTTGCGCCTAATAGGTTCCTCAAGACCCATAATCATGCCTTTCAGGGTTCGGTTGAATCTCTCAACCAACTCGTTTCCTTGGGGGTGGTAAAGAGTGGTAAACTTGTAAGTTACCCCACACTCCTGCCACAGGGACTTCATATACTTGAAAATGAAGGTAGTACCTCGGTCAGACACTACCTCTCAAGGGAATCCCACTCATGAGAAACTTCCCATCAGTGCCAGTCCCACCACGGGGGCCGTCACTGTCCTCAGAGGTATGGCTTCCGAGTACCGGGTGGCATGGTCCACCAAGACCAGGACGAACCTTTTGCCCATGGCTGTCTTGGGGTCCAGTGGCCACACAATGTCAATACCCACCCGCTCAAAGGGGGTGCTGACCACAGGGAATGGCTGGAGAGGAGCCTTCTGCTTCCTCCCACTCTTTCCACTTGCCTCGCAAGTCTGACATGTCTTGCAATGAGTGTCTGAACTCTTGCGCATTTGGGGCCAATGAAAGTGGGTGACAAACCTCTCTGAGTTCTTGTCCTGCTCTAAATGTCCTGACAATGGCACATCATGAGCCTGCCCCAGTAGGAAGGCTCTGAAGCGCTGGGGTACCACCAGCACGGGCTGACCCAGGCTCAGCAACCTTAGGCTCACTATACAGGAGACCATTCTCCCAGTATATCCAATGTGATCCAGACTGATCACCTGCTGCCTGGCTTACAGCCTGTTGCCGCAAACCCACAAGAGAAGGGCATTCCCTCTGCTCCTTGCAGAATCCTTCCCTGGAAGGTCCTCCTTCCTACTACCAATGGGTCAGGTCAGGCAGGTCCCCCAGTTCATCTACCTGTTACCCTGTAGGCTCCAGGGCATGCCCCTCAGGGTCTACCTCCTCCTGGACCGTGGGAACTTCGGAGGCCGGTTTCCCGTGCCCCCTGCCTCTTCTCTCTAAGGCAGGTCCCTGGGCCTCCCTCTCAGGCTCCAGGTCCTCTTGAGATTCAAGCAAGCCGGGCCGAAGAAGGCTGTGATGCCAGAAACCGGTCCCCGGAAGCTTGTTTCCTTCCCAGTATAAGAATTGGCTTGGTAGTTTGGTTTGCCCTGTTCCCATCATGCACTGGGACAGGAACAGACTAATTTGCATATAGCCAGGTTCTGAGCTGGGATGGTGCATTGAGCTAAAAAACGGTGATGGATTTAAACCATGATCTCTTGACTTGGTAAGAGTATTCTGCATCATTCAGAAACTCTGTCCATCACCACCCCCCCCCTTTTTCCAAAATCCCTCTTGAGCACCCTTACAGGTTGCCATCGACCGCTTGGTCACACACGCCCAGTCAGGCAGACCCAACATCTCCAAGTGAGTGCTTCACTCCACTTTTCCCCAAGGTGAGCTCTCCAAATCATTCCCCAACAAACAGTCAACAGGCATGGCGGGCCTCACAGCTACCTGAAGAGTACCAGAGACCCCCCCCCCCCACTCAAAGGGAATCTGAGTCATTGGACAGTGGCTCTCTGTGTTGTCGGCGGCAACAACTTGGCAACATGCATGAGGGACAATCTGCTCATGAGACACCATGTGACACTTGACAGCTGTCACACTGGCTCCTCGGTCTCGAAGAGCCTCCACTTTATGGCCATTTTATGGTCACCCACTGCTCATATTTCTTAGTGTTGTTGGGCAGTTGGGTCCCAGGGACCACCTCACAGTCTCCTAAAGAGAAATGGGACATCTCTGCGGGACCCCACCTGCCTTGGACACCAATCTCCTCCCCCAAGGTTGCACTCGCCATCTGCCGGGGTGGAGCACCAGGGGGGTGCTGTTTTTCCGAACTGGAGGAACTCTGGATCATTCGCCTTATGACCCAGGTCCCCACACTCGTAACACTTCAGGGGTCCCTTGTGAACAGGTTTACCTGTCGGGCCCCTTGCTTTCTCTCAGGGGAAGGCTGGGAACCTTTCCCTTGGCTCCCTTGGGAATTACTTTGGGGCCCTTTATGGAACTCCCTCTGTTTACCCTTGTCCCCCCCACTCTTCTGCTGGTGACTCTGCCCACCTTTGCCTGAGTCTCCCACGTGACCCTTGTGGACCCGGGTGCTTACCCATTGGTCCGCCTCTTCAGCAAGCTTCCTAGGGTTAGTCAGCCTACTATCAATCAGGTGCTGGCGCAGCTCTGGAAAACAATTACTGGACAAGTGCTCCTATGCAATCAAATCAAAGAGCTCCTTAAAATCATTAACTTTGCTGCCCTTCACCCAACCATCAAATGCTCTGCAAAAGAAAGTGACTTATTCCACCCAGGTACTGCCCTCTATCTTCTTGCAACTCCTGAAACTCTGCCTGTACAGTTCAGGGGTCAAGCCATACCTGGACATCAATGCATCTTTCATGTGGCTATAAGAATTATGGACTTCAGAAGGCAAGTCTAACAGTGTATCTCGCCCCCCACTAAGGAACCGCCCCCACAACCCCGCTCCCCAATCCTTCTCAGGGACCCGGTGGGAAGACATGGCTACCTCATAGGCTCTGAAGCACTGCCCAATATCATCAAAACTCTTTTACCACATCTTTTGGAATATACACCCTAGCTTCAACAGGCATAGACGGTGTGCTACCACCAGAGGGAGTAATTCCTTAGCTCCTAGATTTCAACTCAAACTCCCTCAAACTTTTCTCATGTCAAACTGCATTCTCTTTTCCTCTAGGGCCAATTTCCTAGTTTGCAACTCAAATTCTAACTGCCCACTTAACTTGAGCTGGACCTGCTCCAATTCGTGCATCTTGTTTTCTTTCCTGTCAGCCAGCTCCTCTGGGGACAGGCCTCTGGCAAAGACACTGCTACCTGCTGGGGAGGTTACTCTCCTCCCCTCTAGACCCAATGGCCCCTCCAGCTGCTCACCTGCATTCTCTGCCCCTTCCTTAGGGGTATTCCTTGCTTCAACCCAGGCCCTCAGCGCCTTTTGGAACTCATCCTTCTTGGAGTGACCGGTCATTCAAACTTTGAATCTTCTGCAGAAATGCTTGAGTTGATTAATGGTGTAGCATTCTAGTTTCTCCTCTTCCCAATCAAAATCAACAGATGCTATGGATGCTGCTTTCTCCATGGTGGTTAAACTTGGCAGTTCTTTGCAAAAATAGAAAATACCTGACAAAATAATCTACCAAAAGTATGTGGTCGCGTTTTGGTCTGCACTCACTAGTAGTGTTCACCAATCACTGTATATGAGTCACAAAGGCAAGTCCAGAATCCTCACCGCTGACCACCAATGTTAGATTTGGGGGTCTCTAGTTGGCATAGGTAGGTACCTGTGACAAATAGGTACCTTTGCTTATGGATAATAACTGTTGTTGGATGGTTTTATCAATGCAGAAACAAATAAACTGGCTGAATAAGATGTTAACTGAAGTTTTCTAATTGACATTCTGCCTCTAATTTACGTAATATACATATGTATATGTCATCACCTTCACTTGATTTTTGTTTTCTTTTGAAAAACGTATGACTTGACACTACTAGGCTTAGTGGTACATCAAACATATTTACCACTTGTGTTATTGCCTCCTGGTAATCATCAAGCTCCTCCCCCTGAACTATTTGAATGTCAGTCAGGTGCTTCAATGTGTATCTACCTTCAAATCCAAGATAATGCAATAGCACATTTTTTTCTTTGCTCTGACCTAAATCTTGATGTTTCAATAGCTTATAAATAGGTCTCGACAGCATCATACCACTTCCGCCTTGATATCCGTGGATAACCTGAAAAAGGTGGAGGAGGACTCACTGACTGCATGATGTAATACAACAGAGGCACGGACAAATACACTATGTTATTCAGCTAACATATGGCTGTTACACTTGGCTCGGTTTGAACTAAACAAAGCTAGAGAGTCCTATGGTTGTTGACACAGTGCCAATGATGAAGGTGTGCCAATCACCAAGACTAACACCCACAAATAAAAAAAAATAGCTGTAGATGTAATTGCATGATTATACCTATTTAACTTGCATAAAGCATAGTAGGGTTCCCGGCTTCATGGTGTGCCTGTCACCGTGCAACAATAGAACACGTGAAAACAAGCACCTACTTGTGTACAGTTACTGCAGGTAGGTGCCTGTGACAAATAGGTACCCTTGCGTCCAGTCAGGGTAAGGGGGTACACTCCTAAAATAACTTCTGCTCACCCCCTTGGTAGCTTGGCACGAGCAGACAGGCTTGTCTCAGAGGCAGTGTGTAAAGCATTTGTGAACACATGCAATAACCCAGTGACAACACTACAGATGGACACCACACCAGTTGTATATTAAAAATAAGTATTCTTTATATAGACTTATCACAAGACCACAAACGACAAAAATCCACAATAATTTACTTAAAATGGTAGAATTAGCTTAGTTCTCTTTAGATCTTAAAATGCAACACTTTGAGTTCAATGTACCTTTGGATGCGAGACGCTATACAACAAAAGTGTTGCAGAGAAGGTGATGCGTCGGTCCATTACTCGCAGGGATGGTGATGCGTCGGTTTCTTACTGCTCTTCCGTGGCGATGCGGCTTGCAACGCAGTGATGCGATGAAGATCCGGTGCGATGAAAACAAAGATGGCGTCTTCTCCTTGATGCGATACGATGCGTGCACGCTGGGCGGCCATACGGCGACTCAACGATTCTTCTGAGCCGCGACAGGCCCTGTGACACGCTCCTCCGGTGAAGCAGGACGCTCCGGTGAGGCGATGCGACAACTGTAGTGGCGACACCCTTGTTCAGTGATGCGACGACAGCGGCTGCGGCACTCTTCTCCGGTGATGCGAGACGCTTCTGTGATGCGATGCGACAGATACAGCGGCGTCATCCTTGTTCAGTGATGCAACGGCTGCGGCGGCGATACTCTTCTCCCGGGATGCGGGACGCTTCTGCGATGTGATGCGACAGTTACAGCGGTGACACCCTTGTTGCAGCGGCTGCGGCGGAGACACGCTTCTACCTCGTAAGTCGTGCTTCCAGCTGCTTGCAACACACAGTCCTCCAGAAAGCCCAACACAACTGCAGGCACATCCAAAGAACTCTTGGAGAGCTGGTGGTTGAAGTCTGTTGTCCCTGAGACTTCAGCAGGAGGCAAGCTCCTTCTCAAGCCATTGGAGATCTTTCACACGTTGATGAAAGTACACATAAAGTTCCTCTTTCCTCTCTTTGGCAGTCAGGCAACCACTGCAGGCCAATCCCCCAAAGCAGCACTTCAGCTTAAGGATAGTCTCTCTTCAGTCTCTCTGGTTCCTCTCCTTAGCAAAGGTTTCTTCTTGTTTCCCAGTAGTGATATAAAGTTCTGGGGTTTGGATCCCCTCTTTTATACACAGTTTCTCTTTGTTCTCTGAAAGCAGAGATGACTTTGCCTAGTCCAAACCAGTTCTGGTCAGTCCTGGAGCACTCTGTTTACATGACTCCTTCTTTCCTTTCACAGTGCAGGGCAGAGACATCAGACGCACCACAGGAGGTGGAGCCAGCATTGTGGAGGGAAGGCACAGCCCTATTCAGGTCCCAGGGGCAACTCCTCCCTCCCATCTAGATGCAGATCTCTCTATTCAGCCCTGGGCTGACTCACCCTGTCTCCTGGAATCCCCCAGCCCCTGTCACACAAACTCTAGACAAGGAATACACAGCCTAACAGAGACAGGCTTGGATAGTTAGACAAGAAAATACCTACTTTCTAAAAGTTGTATTTTCAAACACAGAATGTTAAAACCAACCTCACTAAAATATGTATTTTTTCATTCTGAGTTCAGGCATACTAAACTCGAATTTCTAACTAGTTCCCTGAGTCAGTTAGGATTATAAGATGTAATAATCTTACTGCCTATTCTGGCCTATGGGTAATAGGTAGCCTTGCAATAGTGAAAAAGCAAAAATGGCTGTTATTCACTACTAGGACATAACACACACATCTGGGCTTGTCCTACCTTATACTTACAATGCACCCTGCCCTTGGGTCTATCATAGGGGTGTCTGACATGAAGAAAAGGTAAGGTTTAGGGACTGGCAAGTGGGTGCACTTGCCCAGTCAGCATGGCAGTACCAGACTGCAAACAGGCTCTGCAATGGCAGACCTGAGACACATGTTTACAGGCTGCTTCTGTGGGTGGCATAATCAGTGTTGAAAGCCCACTAGCAGCATTTGGTTTACAAGCCCTGGGCACACTCAGTGCACTGTACTAGGGTCTGAAAAGTAAACCAAATCAGCCAATCATGGAATCACTAATCCATACATCAATTTACAATAGGGAGCACTTGCACTGTGGCACTGGACAACAGTGGCACGGTGCCCAAAGCATCTAACAACAGCAAAAACACAAGAGGCAACAGCAAAAAAATGGAACGGAGACCCACACCAAGGTGCCAGGTTTAACACGGAGCAATCATGGTGACCCTAGCTCCTGAATCAACTAATAAACGTACCTGTTTATCACCAACTTGTACATCGAGGTAGGGATCAACGCACGGTTCCGGATCACCACTTTTCATATCATCATCATCCAGTACCAGCACCATGTCTGCACTTCACCAATCAGACCTCGATATTACTTTCATACTCCTCACAGACAGCTTTAAAATTTGCTCAAGACTCTGGCAGAGGCGCACCCGCTGATGCTTACTTCATGGACCACAATGCTTTGGGGCAACACGCTGGTAGGACAAGCAGTGTGCGACCAATTGGACTTTCTTTTATATTCAAGCTCCCTTGAGGTGGTGGGGCTGACGAGCCCGGGTTACGCACCTGCGTGCTACGAGCGGTACCGGACCTGAGAATATTTTTTGGCAGCCTACGCAGCACCCCTACATATATCCCTATTCCCTGCTGACGAGAGGTAACAACCTCGAAACACGTGTCCAGGGATGGCCAACGCGACACTGATTTTTGCTCAAGACTCTGGCAGAGGCGCACCCGCTGATGCTTACTTCATGGACCACAATGCTTTGGGGCAACACGCTGGTAGGACAAGCAGTGTGCGACCAATTGGACTTTCTTTTATATTCAAGCTCCCTTGAGCTGGTGGGGCTGACGAGCCCGGGTTACGCACCTGCGTGCCACGAGCGGTACCGGACCTGAGAATATTATTTGGCAGCCTACGCAGCACCCCTACATATATGCCTATTCCCTGCTGACGAGAGGTAACAACCTCGAAACATGTGTCCAGGGATGGCCAACGCGACACTAATTTTTGCTCAAGACTCTGGCAGAGGCGCACCCGCTGATGCTTACTTCATGGACCACAATGCTTTGGGGCAACACGCTGGTAGGACAAGCAGTGTGCGACCAATTGGACTAGCTTTAAAAATGTGTACCTTTGCGTTTCATACTCCGGCACACCTTTACAAAGTGCAGAATTTGGAAACATAGTCTACATTGAACTTTTTTGGCTGGACACACTTTCCCTCCTTTTTGATGAGAAGCTTTTCCACACCTGAAACACGTATTATTAGTTTGATTAAAAAATGAATTATATTAATTAGGTTTAGCTGTGGTGAGATTAGAAGACATTGATTTGTTCATTTTAACTATCTCTTCCCTGGAGGGTATCAAATTTACTTGTCCTAGGGTTTTGCCTCCTAGCTCTTTTGCTGACTTAAGAGATGTCTCTATACTTTTAGCAATTCTGATTGTATCTGCCAACAATTGATTGCTTATGGATAATAACTGTTGTTGGATGGTTTTATCAATGCAGAAACAAATAAACTGGCTGAATAAGATGTTATCTGAAGTTTTCTAATTGACATTCTGCCTCTAATTTACGTAATATAGATATGTATATGTCATCACCGTCACTTGATTTTTGTTTTCTTTTGAAAAACGTATGACTTGACACTACTAGGCTTAGTGGTACATCAAACATATTGACCACTTGTGTTATTGCCTCCTGGTAATCATCAAGCTCCTCCCCCTGAACTATTTGAATGTCAGTCAGGTGCTTAAATGTGTATCTACCTTCAAATCCAAGATAATGCAATAGCACATTTTTTTCTTTGCTCTGACCTAAATCTTGATGTTTCAATAGCTTATAAATAGGTCTCGACAGCATCATACCACTTCTGCTTTGATATCCGTGGATAACCTGAAAAAGGTGGAGGAGGACTCACTGACTGCATGATGTAATACAACAGAGGCGCGGACAAATACACTATGTTATTCAGCTAACATATGGCTATTACACTTGGATAGGTTTGAACTAAACAAAGCTAGAGAGTCCTATGTTTGTTGACACAGTGCCAATGATGAAGGTGTGCCAATCACCGAGACTAACACCAACAAATAAAAAAAAATAGCTGTAGATGTAATTGCATGATTATACCTATTTAACTTGCCTAAAGCATAGTAGGGTTCCCGACTTCGTGGTGTGCCTGTCACCGTGCAACAATAGAACACGTGAAAACAAGCACCTACTTGTGTACAGTTACTGCAGAGTCTTCCTTACTTCCCTGTAGATTTAATGGTTGCACCATACAGACTGTAATTAGTGGTTACATCAATGCTACGTGCGCTGTAGCTCGGGCTGTGTGACCTTTACACTTCGGAAGATTGGTTATTTGGAATGTATTTGATCCCAACCACAGAAAATGGGCACTACGTTGTTTAACGTGAGTTTCCTGAGGAAGTAGAGTTTCAATTCTAAAAATATGCCTGGAGCAAGCTACATGTACATTATACGTGTGCTTCCTCAATCATTGCTTATGGGAAGCGCCCAAAGTATTCAAATGGTCGGCCTTGTTTGTTTGTTTTAGAGGAGGTGGAGCGCTTTCTCAGTAGTTGCTTATGTGTGCTTCTACAATCCTTGCTTAAGGGACGTGCCAATACAGCAGTTATAGTTATCTCAAGTAACTATAACTCTCACACCTGCCATGCCGAGTTTTCTCGTCCATAATTTCACTGCAAATGTTGCAGTGATCGTATCAGTGATCTTATCAGTGATGTCGATGTAATTAGCAGCGCATGGCAAGGGTGTGAGTTATAGTTACCTTAGGGCATGAGTTATAGTTTCTTCAGACAACTATAACTGCTGCATTTCTATGATTTTGAGTGTGTAAAATCTGAACCAAAACTATGTCCCTATAACCTTTGGATTTTTTTTAGTTAATTTCTAAGGTTTTTTTAATTCTATTTTCTAACAAATACTGTCATGGTAACCTTTGTTATATTGAGTGAATTTCCACTGTGTTGTTATGCTATTTCACAGTTTTTTTATTAATGTAAATTGTACTACGAGTTGACTCGTAAGTTAAATTTACTAATATCCGTTTTCACAATTTCATGAATGCAATTTATTCACACATTCATTCTTATTGCATATTTTAAAACTACAAAATTTAAAATTAAGGTAAGGTACCTCATGTAGTCATTCTATAAATGCAATGCAGTAAGTCTTGCTTTTTTATAAATTCATTTGATGGATATGTAGATTCATTGCGAATCCTTGGAAAAATAAGGGGGTCTGCCAGTTATACTACACAGTCAATACTAAAATAACAACACATTTAATACAAACACATGCTATTGCAATTTCTATTAGTGTATCACTGCCTATGTGTGGGTGTGTGAGAGTCTGTCTGAGTGACTGTGAGTGTGAGTGGCTATATGGCTGTGTGAGTGACTGTGGGTGTGTAAGTGTGTGTGCCTGTGTGGGTGTGTGAGTAGGTGTGGGGGGTATGTGTGTGTGTGTAGGTGTAGGTGGGTGCTTTTATGGGTATGTGAGTTGCTCTATGGGTGTGTGAGTGGGTCTGTGAATGGTTGTGTGGGTGGGTGAGTGTGTGGGTCTGTGAGTGGTTGTATGGGTGTGCGAGTGTGTATATGCGTAAATACATAAACATAAAGTGCTGACATCCTCAGCGGTCTGTTTAAAACAAATGAGTGCTCAATGCAGCTCCATAGGGCACTACAGGGACAGAGCCCATGTTACAGGCGACATATAAAGAAAGGGTCAGTCTTCTTCTGTCCCAGGCCTTTGACCCATATTTGAGCCCCAGGCTCTCTAAAACTTCCAGTACCAAACTACCAAATTCATTATATTTATATATATATATATATATATATATATATATATATATATATATATATATATATATATATATATATATATATATATATGTTACAGGGACAATATAATTATGTTCAGATTTATGTGCAAATACAGCCCCCTACTGGGGGCCTACTGCTCCAGGTGTGTAGGTGGGGGTCAAGACTCCGTAGCAGTCATGCGGATTCTTCAGACTGAGGAACCTGCTTGCAGGTTGTAGAGCTGAGAAACACCTTTCTCTGGCATCACGGTGAGGTGGTAGCACTGTCTGGCAGCCGAAGGAGTTAACCATGGCAAGAGTGGTCCCGCCGCAGTAATTGCAGTATTGGCGCCCGTGTAAGGAAGTAACAGTTATGAACGCATCTGGAACAATAATGTTACCAACAAAATACTGGACAGTCAATTTACAAGGAAAAACGAGCTGGAGCATGCTTATTTATTTATTTTTAGATTTTTCTATAGCGCGAACAAGACCCAAAATAGGGTATCAGACCGCTTTACAAACAGGCAGAGCAAGAACACAATTTTTTGCAAAGTGCATCAAAGAATGTATCAAAGCATGTCATATCAAACGAATCAAACATGTTTAACAGGTTTAGGCAGGTGGCAGGGGAAGAATATTATTATTAGTAAAACAGAGCTGATAGAGTATCCAGACATTTTTAACAAGTTTTGTCTTGTAGCAGAAACGGTAATAGAGATGGTTTGTACAGAGCAGTAGGAGGAAGTTGAGTATGCGTAAGTCAAAGAGGCATAGGTGTCCTTGAGGGGAGTTGTGGAGACAAGTTTGAGGTAGTGGACTGGTACAGTGCCTTGTAAGTCAGTGAAAAGGCCGGGGGGGCTAGTAGGGTGCCAGACGATGAGGCATGTGTGGAGTTAAGAGAGGAATTTGCTCATCAGGAAAGATTTTGCTTCCCTTTTGAATAATGGTGTAGACGAGATTTTTCTGATGCTTAGCTCATGGGCTACTGGAGCACTGAAGAAAGAGGGGCCATGACAGTGGAGGGCAGACTATAAACAACATACAAGACATTTAATTGGATGATGCCAGGTTGTTTCCTTTCCCAGTGCTTCTTGGAAAAGTCCGTTTTTGATGCTGTTTTAAGGCTGCTGTTGAGAATAAAAGTAAGAAAGAAATCATAATCCTCACCTCTGGTCCTGACGTAGAATTGTCTATTGTACGTCATTGTTTAAGAAGTGTCTTGGAGTGTTCCTGGTGTTGCTAATTATTTTCTCTGCTGTTCTTTCAAATGTTTATGAATGTGCACTATCTTTAACACTAGAGGACCATACAGTTCTGTTCTTATAATCAAAAACAAACACAAAAGGGTGTGCCTTAATTGTCCAACAATATTATATAGAATTTTCCCTCAGCTTCTTTCTTCTATACTTGTTCAATGTTGTCAATATCAATATAGTCTTCTTCAGTTTCAGGTTTTATTCTACAAAACATCAATGACCCGGCCAATGTGTTTTGTCCTCATAGAGGACTTCATCAGGGCTTTAAAGGATACATACATACATTTAAACACATAACAAATAAATGTAAACAAGCATTTCATCGTTTCATAATATGAGGATAATTATAAAAAACCCAGGCATGGTGACTAAAAATATAACACCATTATTTCTCTTTATCTACTACAGTAAAAAAATAAAGTATAATTTTAGTGGTAAGAAAAATCTCCTACTAATTATACACAGAATATTATTTAGTATATATTTCAGAGAGCGCCTCAATGTTCATGGCCTCCTTAAATGAAAAATCTGCATGTATTTTCGTTCTTGTGAGTTATTATTCTAATCCATACTAATATAATAAAAAGAGAGCACAAACGTTTGAGGCGGGTAATCTCAGGAACCACAGCACCAATCACAACACCCAATACAGCGTTGGAAAGGGCAGTTGCAGCAGAAGGACATAGGCTATGCAGACGCCCACCATATACATTTAAAAGGTAAAAGAACCGTGCCAGCAGAGTAGTCCCTTGTGGGCGTGTCTGCGTTGTGCTGTGGGCGTGATAAACGCTGGGGGCGTGTGGCCTGTCATGCCATGTCTCATATCGTGTGCTAATCCCACCCTGCTCCCTTTAAATACGCCTGCACCCCATAATCATAACCCACCCTTACTCCTTAAAATACCCCAACACTCTTAAACACTAACCCATCTTAACCCTATAAATATACCCTGTACCCCAAAACCTAAACCTACCCCTGATCCCTAAAAATACCCCTGTACCCCAAAACCCAAACCTAGCCCTGAACCCTAAAAATACCACTGTACCCCAAAACCCAAACCTACCCCTGAACCCTAAAATACCCCTGTATCCCAAAACCCAAACCTAGCCCTGAACCCTTAAAATACCCCTGTACCTCAAAACCCAAACCTACCCCTGAACCCTAAAAATGCCACTGTACCCCAAAACCCAAATCTACCCCTGAACCCTAAACTACCCCTGTACCCCAAAACCCAAACCTAGCCCTCAACCCTTAAAATACCCCTGTACCCCAAAACCCAAACCTGCCCCTGAACCCTAAAAATACCCCTGTACTCCAAAACCCAAACCTAGCCCTGAACCCTAAAATACCCCTGTACCCCAAAACCCAAACCTAGCCCTGAACCCTAAAAATACCCCTGTACCCCATAACCCAAAACTATATCTGAACCCTTAAATTACCCAAACACCCCAAAACATATACCTCAGAACCCCAAAACATATACCCCTATACCCATACTTACCTTATCCAAACATAAAAAAAACATGCTTTTACCATTCATGCATTTACAACGAATTTCGTTGTAAATGTATGCGTGGTGAAATCATATAAAATGTAATGCCATGTGTTATAATGGCATTGCGGAGTCCTGGTACTTTCGCAATGAAAGTATGCGGAGTGATGGTATGCGGAAAGAAAGTTGCGGAATAATGGGTGTTCACCCTCCCCCGGTAAGTACATTGGTGGCACGGCGTCCCACATCTCCAGCAACATACTCATATTTTTTCACCACCCATTTGAAAAATGCACAGGTCTCTCTCATTGATGGCCAGCACCGACATACACTTTTAGACACACCTCCCGCCACAAGTTCTAGAATTGCCAACTTTAGAGCTGGGGAGCTACGTTCGAATCTCGGCATCAACTCAACATCCTGTGATTCCAGGCAAAACGCTTTGTCTCCCCGTGCCTACCACAAATTAATGTGTTCTTCTGTAATGTAAATTGTGCTCATGCCATGTTGTCGAGTTCGCGCTATGTAATATTGCAAGGAAAAATAAAGTAGGGAAACTCGAGTTCACACACTACTGAACGCGCACTCTTAAGTGCATCAGCAGTGCACTTTGAATCGGAGCGTTTCACAGGCATGTCACAGATAAGAAATGCTATCAAAACGAAATCCTACAAAACAATATACTACTGGCCGGCAGCAATTCATACCCGGACAACGTCGGGACGGGCTGCTAGTATAAATATACAATAATAACATTTCTGTAGTCACGTCGAATATTTGTTGTATTCTTTAGTTTTCATAAGACTCAAAACAACGGAGGATCCCCTAATGACGGATGTCAGGGAGGGGGAATTAGAAATGTAACAAGAAAATCCCTGTGTTCTGTAGCAGCTTTTAATTGCTATGGGGTTTCTGCAACAATATTAAGGGGCGAACTCAACGGTAGACCAATGTCAGTAAGCAACAAAATTTCACTGTGATTAAGTAATAAGCATATACAAACGAATAGAAATCAATTTGCGATTTATTTGAACCTCCCAACTGGGTTACAATCTAAAATAAATTAAAAACAACTAAAAAAAACTTTTTTGAAAAGGTCAGACATTCAATCTAAATACACTTTAAAAATTATTTCAAGACAAATCAATTTACAAAACAAGTCGACGCGGCGTTTCGGTGTCTTTCAATCTTTACACCTTCATCAGGACAAACATATGTATTTTGAAGTATCTATAAGTTAAACAACAGAAGTTTAGTGTCATTATATGTCTAACAGTTTCATCACCACAGTTTGCTTACTCTTTTTGAGACTGTTTTGTAAATTGATTTGTCTTGAAATTGATTTCTATTCGTTTGTATATGCTTATTACTTAATCACAGTGAAATTTTGTTGCTTACTGACATTGGTCTACCGTTGAGTTCGCCCCTTAATATTGTTGCAGAAACCCCTTAGGGATAATCTCCCTCAGCAATTAAAAGCTGCTACAGAACACAGGGATTTTCTTGTTAGTTTTCATAAGAACATAACAAATGGTCATGTAGAAAAGCAGCTTAAAACCACACCCTATTGGGTTCTGTAATATAAATAGAGAAACAAAAATATCCGCTAGATCAAAATTATTTATTTTTATTTCTATTCTCTACTAACCCATCAGGTCTACCTTCCAACCTTATAAATGACAACTTAAGTAATGGATCCCTTCTTCCTTGAAATCACCCATTCATACACTTCTTCCCGTTGAGAGAAACAAGCAGCGATCCCATTATCCCCGTATTTTGGGAGTCCAAATATGATGACAAAAAAGTTATGCAATACGCAACCAGGCAAAGGACAGCAGTCCCCCCACACCTTCAGTTACTAACATGGAAGCTACGCTCTGATATCACGAAGCGGTACTAACATCCAACGCCTTACTCTGTTTCCTCAAGAATGGCACTGGGTTTATATAGAAATGTTCCACCAATCAATGACCAGATGTATTACACTGGCCAATCAAATGTCATCATTACGGTCCACAAACACCATAGGTCCAGAGTAGAACACCTAATTCATGTGTTGCCATAGTTATACGTCTCATTGGTTAGACTCACAATTAATCAGAGAGAGGGAAGAACTGTCCCTGTAAAAGATCTCTGCTACGTTCCATGAATAGTAGTTGGACTAGATCCCATTAACGAATCACAAACAATAATAGCCTCTTCCTGTTAAAGCCACTTATACGGTCTTTGAGGGAATGTCGGACCAGACAGGAACACCTGTGTTAAGGGATACCCATTGGTCCATCCCATTGACCAAACACAATAGAGAATTGCCCATTTATATTGATATTTTGAAGAATAAAAAGAAAAAAATTGTTTTGAAACTTCACACTTTGGCTCCCTTGGTATTTCGAACCTGAAGAAGAATATATTGATATTGACAACATTGAATAAGAGTACATCAGAGAAAAACGGAGAGAAAATTCTATATAGTAATATTGTTGGACAATTACGGCACTCCCTTTTGTGTGTGTTTTTGCTCATTAGTATTCATTGGTTTTTCCGAGTAGTGTGACCACGCAGAGGTGGGGCCCATTATTACTACTTAACCAGACTAGCATTTGTGTGGCCACGTGTAGCCAGAACTGCTCTTGCTTTGGGATTGTGGACTCTTTTTATGTATTAGATGAAACATGTCTTCGTTGTATTGCAACATGTTCAGTTATGTAAATTATGCTCTATATCACTTCACCTACTAATCCACTAATCAAAATGTTATCTCTTCTACTGCAGTTCCCCTTCTCCTTGTTAAATCCCTTTGCTATCCCAACTTGTAAAAGACTACTTTGGGAGATCTTTCAAAGTTCTTAATACCTTTCAAGCTGTCTTCCAAGCCATGACTGGATCAGTAGCACTGAGATTCTGATGCAGCTATGACAAAAGGTGATCTCCCTTTGGCACAATGTGTTTGGTGAAGCCATGAACAAGTATGTCCATGAGTGGAAGTGAGGGGTGCAAAAACCTACTAGGAAACACATCTCTTCCCAACGAGTTTCAGACAGCTGTAACTTTGTGTCTGTTGTAGATACAGCTCACCAGTATCTTCCCAGCGTACACTGACCTAAGGCATTAATGTATGCTCGCTGTAGGTATTGAGAATGTTTATTACCCCAGATTGCATTTGTGAGTGGAGAAGATTCGCAGCAGGGAGTTGCTCTGAACACAGTAGGATCATATTTCTATTTTTACCATAAATTGGAAATTGCTGAAAAGTCTGAATTTCTGTACTTAGGCTTCCATGAGATGGCGTTTCTTCATCATTGACATTCATGGACCTGAAATATCAGTTAAAACTGAGAAACATTGACAGATCCGTGTGATGTCATGTGACTGTTTCTAGACCAGTCACTAACCAGGAAATACACTCCATGGAAAACAAGCTTTGGCAAAGCCAATAAGATTTTTTTTGGGGGGGGGGGGGGTGAATGCATGGATGGCTTTAGCTTAACGAGTGACTGGGTAGAGAGAAGGGTGAGTACCAGGGACATAGCTTCAATTTCTTCAGCTGCAGCAGTGGCGCCGAGGCTCAGTGGCCTGAGTGGCCCTCTGAAACCTGATTATTGCTGTACTTATAATTCACATAGCGGCCAGGGAGCTCATTTCCTTGCTTGTACCAGACCCCTCACTAACTAGCTATGCTGCTGGTGAGTGTGTGAATAGATGTTAGAGTCATTACGTACTTGGATGGATGGATGAATGGATGTGTGGGTTAATATATAAGTAAATGAATGGGTGAATGAATGAGTGAGTGTATGGCAGATCAACTGATAAATGAGTGAGCATAGAGGTGCAATAGTGGGTAGGGACAGACTGGGATTGCAAGCAACTTTATTTTTAGTTACCTGTATATTAAGATCCAGTATTAGTGATAGGTCACGAATGACACACCCTGAGGTTGCTAAATCGCTGCATTTCACAAAGGATCTTCTGTTGCATTCCTGACTTTTCATCTAGTAAATCTTTGCATTCTGGTGGATACTTTTGACCTCGGATTCCTCACCTGAATGCTCCTCAGTAGCCAGATTGGATCTACACCCTTTTCTTTAGCATTGCTCCTGAATGCTACGAGCTGCTACCATGCAGCTCTGCGTTGACTCTGATGCACCCCAGAAGTTGCGGAGCAAAGCCGCATATAAGCACCGCCGAAGGCACTGACATCCGTCCCTTTCTTCCCACACCTTCCGATGCAAATCTCGAGCTTTGCCTCCAATTTGGTTGGCCTTATGATGACTTCTAACAAAGCAAATCCAGTGTGCTAGGGACCGATGTCCCTGCTAAAAATGACAGGTTTCTAAGCACTCCACAACTGCAGAAAATGGATGTCGGTCACTGACCTACGCATGATGTGTCTCCGGTGTCTGGCCATGATTTTAAATTGTGATATAAATGTTCCCTCTGGCACCCCTTCAGGTCCTGTTGAACCACAGAGGCCTCAGTCAGGTACCACTGGCAGATCTGTGCAGTGTGCCATCTTAGTCCTTTTAACTCGCTTTAGGCCCTTTATCTACACCTCTACAGACTCAGGCTCCAAGACTTGTGTTTTTCCCTTTCAAGTGTGCACTGGAAACTGTGTCATCTGCTCTGGAAGAAGACCCGGTTCCGATACTTTTGTTGGTTACCGAACCAACTTTTCCTCCACCATGACTTGTTTGATGGTCCGATGTTACAAAAGCACAGCAGGTTGTCATGCACCCTGACTCTGCCCTGCGCACATTACACTTACATACCAAGGAAACTCATGAGACATATTTGTGGGAAACCAGTGGTGCAGGTTTATTTGCGTACAACACAGGTACTGATAGGTGGGTCATCTTACAGGCGATCCAATGCAGCAGCCTCTCGCTGACCCGCATGCCCAAGGAGCCATCTTGCACGGCGAGGCGATGCTCTGACGGTGCAGTACATTATCACTTTATTTCGTTAGACTCCCGCCCCCCCTGTCAGGGCGGGAGATGAGGCACACCCCCGGTCGGTTCAGGCCCCCCGACCGCCCGAAGGACTAACGGGGTGCCGACGCTGTTTCCTGGAACCCCCTCGGCTCCAGGTTCTTGGCTCGGGCATCCTACTGTGCCAGGCAGAGGTATTTAGACTGTATCCTTCTGCCGCAGAGGTACCCCTACTGTCCATCTGCTTCCAGATCGCCCTGTACTCCGCCACAGCTCTGGAGGAGGCTTCCGTCGATGACAGAGCCCCCCACCCACCTATCTACTTTGACACTGTTTCGTGCACCTCTATCATAGTCCCCTTTTGTTTCATGCACATCTATCATAGTCCCCTATGCCACACCACTATGGAGATATCTTAAAAACGTTCTTAGGACACGCCCTTAGTTCCATAAGCCGCACCTCTATTGAGTATTGCGTAGACACGCCCTTAGTTACAGAAGCCGCACCTGAGATGCGTAGGTACAGGTAGAAAAGACACCTTTGTACACAGGGTGCTGTACTTGTTTGAGACTCAAGTGCCTTATTACATACTGGATACCCAGTTGTCGCATGGTAACGCCCCATCTGAACCTGCACGCACTTAATTATGCTACAAGGGTAGGTCCCACTCATACAGGACTGGTTACCACAACATTGCTCTCGCCACCTTGGGACCTGAATAACCCATAATCCACGCACTTAATTATGCTACAAGGGTAGGTCCCACTCACACAGGACTGGTTACCACAACATTGCTCTCGCCACCTTGGGACCTGAATAACCCATAATCCACTGACTCAGGGCGCCCTCTTAATATGTACCTGGCCCAGGGCCCTCCCCTCTTGTGCATGACCCCTGAACCATCTGTTTCTAGTGGTTTGCCTGTATTAAATTAAGCGCTCTGAAAAGTAACGCAATTCTGCACCGGTGATACATGTTCCTGAATATGTTTCCCAATTTAGAAGGACCAAGTTCATTCTGCCATTGCTGCTTTACCCTCACTTACTATGAGATGGTGGTGACGCATATGATATTCATGTATAGGCATGCGCACTCCACGGGGGCCTAATCCAACTCTTCAAAGATGGGTAACGCGAGCATTATGCTATAGTATGTTATTGGCAGTTAGAGAATACTGCTCATATAGCTTCCCGGCGCATGAGGCGCCTGTCCACAGTCAACCGTGACAATCATACCAGAGATTGTTTACACAGAGCAACTCCCAACTCTCTTTTAACAATGAGAGTATCACCTTCCATTTGCCAATTGTTATCATTCCCTGACCCATGAATAACTGTTACATATATTTCGTGGGGGAACGCACTGCATAAAACAAAATAAGTAATAATATATTCCCCATCCCTATTACACTAGCTATCAAACAGTAGCACGGGGATGTTGCATGGTCTGGCTTCTGTTTCTGTTGCTAGTAACGATCACCTCGTTTGTGTCGACGGTCCCCGACTGCGGGTTACGCGAGAAACTCTTGTTTTCTTTACTGACCAATGTCCGTGAAAACCCGTAATCTCCTGGTCCGAATGTTGTTATAATTCGGGAAGCAGCCCTCAACGTGCTATGACATCAACTTGGAGACCAGTTACTCATAAAGCCTAGCTACACGGGACTTGACATGTCAGGCTGCAGCATTGTGCATTAGTCTATGTATAGCGTGCACTTTTACCCGTAGGCGTCAGCGCTCTACACAATATGACCCGTTGTATTACAACAGGACGTGCTCAGTTCCAGTTCCAAATGAAAGTTAAATAGGCTGGTAGCAGGCTGTGTTAAAACATAGGTGCATGCTCAGCTTCGGGCGTCTTGGCGTTAACTTAAATAACAGACGAGACACATTTTTGAGCGAATTTAGGTCCCTTGAAACCCATTGGGGATCTTAAGAATTCTGTGAGAATTGTTTTCATACTAGCCTGAAGACCGTGTCCCATTACTGTCAGAACATCTCGCCCTTACCCGCCCTTGGTAGGGCGGTACACTCAACACTTTGTTCCAACCTGACTCCCTGCATCGATCATGCGAGGGCGTGCGCGACCAGTAGTTAGGCCGCATTCACAGGTCATAGCTCGAATGGGAAGGCACCCACACCCTTCGCGATCGGACTACCGTGATTTCCATTCGAGCATCCGGCAGACACCACAATGGCGGCATTAAAACTACCTCGCATGCCATCAGGGTTACAAGTCCCCCCCGTGCTAACGTGGCCAGAGTACCCTCCCGTGGTTCATTCGTTGTACACAGCGCATGCCAGTAATTCTCACCCGCGGGTGGGGCAAGGCCTCGCGTTAAGCAGTGCTTACGTTACATACAGTGTCCTATCTACTGGACCCCATATCCGCAACGGCCCTCGGTACGAGTGACCCTCCCTCAATAATACCCACTATCATCCCCACTGCACCGCCCGACTTTTATTTAGTTATTAATTCTTGTCGAATGCGATATTATGTAGCGCGATCTTTACTCGAACGTATTCTACCGCACTCAATTACGTATCCCCACTGCACCGCACGACTTTTATTTTGTTATTAATTCTTATTATATAGCGCGATCTTTCCTCGAACGTAATCTACTGCACTCAATTACATCCGACGTCTGCGATGATACCCGTTATCATCCCCACCGCACAGCACGGCTTTCTCTTTTATCTATTGATATTGCACGCCATTTTATATAGCGCGACCTCTCCCCAACGTGGAGGCATGCAGATCGTTCTAGAGGACTGCTTAAATGCCTATTGCGAGTATTAGCAGGAAAATGTTCCAGCTTGTTGAGATAAGACATGGAGGACCATCCATTATCTTTGCCACTGCTTGTTTATAAATGGAATTTGGTATTCGTTTTAGAAGAAGACAGAGACATGACCTCTTTAAAGAGTTTGGCAGCATGTGCGCCTGATGATTTATTTGCCGCAGATCACTAAAAATGTTCCATTGATCGAAATTTCCGAATGCGAGCGATAATCCGGTCTAGTTTCGACAGGTCAGAGGTCACAGCACGACATAGCTGCAGCAGAGACATCATCAGATAGATCGGTATTCCTATCAAACGTTTAGCAAAGTTTGGCTTAAAAGCGAGCACGCTGCAGGCTCTTAGGGTTATGCTATTTTATTTTGAGGGCCACGAAAGTTCCTGCAGATGGGGAAAGTGCTGGATACAGGTTCAAATGGACGCTAGGCCTTGAATATGGGTTAGGCGTAATGAATTACCGAATGCCTGGGTAAAGTATTCGTACCTTTAACGGCCCCCGCGTTGTTTGCGCTACACATTGCACACAATAATTATCCCATAAGAAATTAATGTATGCGGTAATTAAAACTCACTTATATGTATCACAGAAGTGGTGTTTCTGCACTGACTGCTGCTTATTTTGCCTGATATTTCACCCATACAAAATTATCAAGATGGGAAACAATAATCCCGTGAATTGTGCCTTTAGGCCATGCCTTAGTTGCTTCAGCTGCAATGTCCGAGGCATTCGAAACATTGGGGGGATGAACAGCGCGCGCTTCCCACAGGCGCCTAACAAAGGGGGGGTTGGGCCGAAGGACCGGTAATGGCGGTCGCATTTATGGCGCCAACACAGTCCCCCCGCCAATGCAACATGATCGCCCATAGTTCGGACCGGTAATGGCGGTCGCATTTATGACGCCAACACAGTTCCAGGCCGCCTAGCGCATAAACCTTTAAGCATCGACCAAAACTATTTAGAGGCAGCGGCGGTTTGGTGCCAGTAGCGCCGTGAATGGCTTTCGGGACACGCACAGAACGCAGCAGACAACGGGCCACAAGGGCAGACAGGTGAACTGCAGATGCTATGGTGGTGCCAATAGCCCAGATAAATCTAGTTACACAATCAGCTTAATGAATCCACCAAACGTTGTAAATCACATACTAAACAGAGCAAATAACTGGTATCGTCTGGCAACTGTTTCACACGCATGTGCAGGAGGAGCTGTGCATGGATGGATGGGTGGATAAATGGATAATCAAACAGATAAAGTGACCAACTAAGCCAAACCCATCTACCGAATGTGAAAACCCCTCTCACATGCCCGACTTATGACTATCTGTGCCGTTGTTACCATATCAGAGCGATAAAAGAAGAGCGCTTTTAATATGCTCAAAATATATAGTGAATGTAGTTAATTTGGGTAAATGCCAACATTGCAAATACAATGAGAACATAATACTGTGTGATATACCTCAGGGCATCCTTTTGTCAGTATATTATATACCTTCGTGTTAGTTTCCTTCTTTAATGAGGGCGGCGATGCAAGAGACACTGGTGCTTCCGAGAGAGCCGCACATTCAGCGGGCCCAGATATGAAACTCTGCAGAAACCGGCCCCGAGAGAGGGCCCTCTTTGTGTTTGTGAAAACGATAAAATTACAGAAGACAGCCATGAAAAGACTGGGGTTTTACTGTAAAATGCGCCGCTTCGCTCTGAAAGGTATCAGGAAACTAGTGCCAACGCTACCATTCTGCAGTACATGACACACTTTTGTCAGTATATTATATACCTTCGTGTTAGTTTCCTTCTTTAATGAGGGCGGCGATGCAAGAGACACTGGTGCTTCCGAGAGAGCCGCACATTCAGCGGGCCCAGATATGAAACTCTGCAGAAACCGGCCCCGAGAGAGGGCCCTCTTTGTGTTTGTGAAAACGATAAAATTACAGAAGACAGCCATGGAAAGACTGGGGTTTTACTGTAAAATGCGCCGCTTCGCTCTGAAAGGTATCAGGAAACTAGTGCCAACGCTACCATTCTGCAGTACTGAGACCGGCTTTCAGTTATGTTATGTTATGTTATGTTATTATGGTTCTTCTGTAGCGCAACAGCTACTCCAGAAGGAGTGTCCCGGCGCTTTGGCGAAGGAAGCCCTCAAGACGACAACACGACACAACAGCTAGGGAAAGTGGCAAGCCTATCAGGTAAAGAGCCAAGTTTTTAAGGCCTTTCTAAAGGACAGAAGACAAGAAGTCTGTCTAAGAAAAAGCGGAAGCTCATTCCAAGCACAAGGAGCCAAGTGATGAAAAGAGCGACCGCCCTGTCTAGCTCGTTTAATGGCCGGGACTACCATTTTAGACAGGGAGGCGGACCGTAGAGCTCTGTTGGGTTTGTATAGAGCCAGACGTTTCCTAATGTATCTGGGACCGATGGCATGAAGGGCTTTTAAGGTCAACGTCAGGCTCTTAAACTGAACTCTCTTGGCTATGGGAAGCCAATGCAGCTCTCTAAGCAGAGCAGAGGCACTTGCACGTCTGGGAAGCCCGTAGATGGCTCGGGCAGCTGAATTTTGGACTACTTGAAGCCGCCTCACCAGGTATTTGGGGAGCCCTAGATAGAGGGCATTCGCGTAGTCCAATCTGGACCCTACAAGTGCCTGAACAATGATCCTTCTGTGTTTGATGGATATCAAGGGCAAAAATTTTCTAAGCATCCGGAGGATGCCGAAACATTTCCCCGAAAGGCTAGATATTTGGGGCCCATAAGAAAGATCATTATCGATAATGATTCCCAAATTTTTGGCTTTAACGCTTGCCCTAGCAGGTGGAAACAGATCCTGCGGCCACCAGCTTTTCCAAACTGGCTCAGAAGCATATCCAAAAAATAGCAGCTCCGATTTATCGGAGTTGCATTTTAGACCATGCTCCCTGAACCAGCCGAAAACCTCCACTAAGCAGCTTCTGATGCGGCTCCCATCGAACACCTCGTTCTTGTTATGGGTAAACAAGAGTTGGGTGTCGTCAGCGTAGGACACGATCTGGGCGCCAAAAGACTCCGCCACCTCTGCAAGGGGGGCCAAGAAGATGTTAAAAAGCAGGGGGCTAAGAATAGACCCCTGAGGGACCCCTACTTCCAGAGGTGCCATAACGGCGGAGTGAGGAGGCGCCCAGATCGTTTGTCGGCGGTCGGCTAAAAAGGATTTGAGCCAGTTCCACACCGTCCCCCGAATACCACATTCCCAGAGTCGTATTAGGAGGGTTTCATGGGGAACGGTGTCGAACGCTGCCGACAGGTCCAACATGACCAACATGGCCTTTCCTCCCGCATCTAACACCTCTCTTATGGCGACAGTGACTTCCAGCAACGCGGTCTCCGTGCTGTAATTTGCACGAAAACCGGATTGGGTGTTGTGCAACAGATCGTTCTCTTCGATGAAGTCTGAGATCGATCTGTGCACATGTCTTTCTGCCACCTTCGCCAAGGCGGGAAGGAGAGATATAGGCCGATAATTGGCATGAACGGTGGAATCTAAGGCTGGTTTTTTTAGGAGTGGAAGAATGAGCGCACACTTCCACGCCGGGGGAACCACACCAGAAGACAGAGAGGAATTAAGAATGGAGTTAATGGGACCATTTAAGGCTGGGGCTATTTTCTTGAGACAGGAGACCGGGCAAGGCTCCAAAGGTGAACCAGACTTCAGCCCGGTAAGATGGACTAGCGAAGAATCAAGACTTAACGGGGGAAATTCCCAAAGAGTGGGAGCCACGGCTAGGTTAGGGAGGGAAAGAGCACCAGGTAGATCCACCTTAGTACGATTGGAGTAACTGGCAAGGGAATCTTGGATAGTCGTTATTTTTTTAACAAAATAGTGTGCCAATTCAATCAACCAAGGTTTTGAATGGGATTGAGCCAGGGTACCCAGGGACGGCGCAGTAAAGTCCTTAACAATTTTAAAAATTTCCCTACATGTGTTTCCAGCGTCGTCAATACGACGTTCAAAATGTAGTTTTTTTTCATTCCACATCAACTTGTGGTAAGATCTAGTCAGATTTTTAAGTTTGGCTTTAGCCGAAGGGTTGTAGTCCTTTCGCCAAACTCTTTCGGCTCTCTTACAATTTTGGCGAGCTTCCCTAAGCTGAGAAGTAAACCAAGGAGCAGAAGGCCTCTTGTTTCCCACTTTAGCTATTTTCTCAGGGACGAGAGTCGCCAATCTTTCCGTGAGCCAATCAATGAAATAGACTAGATCTTCTTCTACGTTACCAGACAAAGTACAGGGTGCGTCTTCCATCACCTGTAGTAGTCTCTCATTAGAGAGGAGATGAAAAGGTCGGGACGTATGCTTGGAAGGACTAGTAAGTTTCCTTCTAGAGGGTGAAACACAGGAAAGGAAAAAAGTAATCAGATAGTGATCTGACCACAACACCGGCTGTGGAGCTTGAGAATCAATAGGAAGGGTAGAATAGACTTGGTCCAGGGTGTGACCTTTATTATGTGTAGGTTCGCGGATGAGAGGTGACAGTCCTAACATAGTAGTGATATCCATCAGCTTAATAGTGTCTGGATTAGTATCATCATCCATGTGTATATTTAGGTCACCAAGCAATAGGCAGTGCTCAGATTTAAGGCACGGGACTGAAAGTGCTACCTGGAGTTCATCTAAAAAAGGGCCTATAGGGCCAGGTGCTCTATATAAGAGGATACCGGTACAGGCCTGAGATGAGGAAAGATGGAGTGTAAAGCCAAGGGCCTCTGTCTCCTGAATATTATCAACCGGAAAAGTGGTGCAGTGCAGCTGTTTGTTGACTATAATGGCCACACCGCCCCCTCGCCCAGACACTCTGTCTCTCCTGAAGATGGAATAATCAGGAGGGATGGCGTTGACTAAGTCGGGGGTCGAGGAGTCATTTAACCAGGTTTCTGTCAAGAAAAGACAGGATACATTCGAGTTGTACAGCAGATTCCAAATATCAGGCGCGTGACAGCCTAGGGAACGCGTATTAAGAAGTAAACAGATGATGGGAGGTGGTTTAGGAGTCGGAGTGGCTTTTTCATATTTAGGAAGGCGCCAACCACAGTTGGGGCAGCCTTTTCTTAACACCCGACTACCGGGAAAAACATAATGGCAGCGACCTACCTGAGGACGAAAATTTAAAAGAGTCTCAGATGAGTATCTGTACGACATACTCAAAACAGGTGATAGTAATGCACCTAGCAAAAAAAGAGCCAGCCAGCCGTCCTGCCCCGTCCGCTCCCGGAACGCTGACGGGCGCAGACGGGCTGGACTCTGGCACGACTCAGGCGCAGAGAAGGCGCCACCCTGCGCGTCACCGCTGCACGTTGAAAAGGGTGGAGCTTTAAGTAGGCCGGCGTAAGTTGCCTAATCAGGCGCCACGACCCGCACCAATATGGCGGCGTCTGGCTTCAAAACCTAACTAAGTATGGCGCTCCCACAACACCCCAGAACCGGACCCGCAAAGTAGCGGTGCTTTAGTAAATTTTAAATGTGGGTGAGGGGCAGTAATAGCGCTACAGCGAGCAGCTAAAAGCAAAAATAATTTTTAAGTAAAACTAAATAATTAAAAAGCGCTGGAACAGCAGTCTTGAGTCACCGCAATAGCGCGAGCGCACAAACCAAGCAGCGCTAGGCAGCCTGTCCTCAAGGCACCTTTGCCTTTTCAGTGGCGCATTATTTGTAATTAGGACCTGCCAGCTTTCTGCCTTCCGATGACTCCGAATGGGGCTGTGTCGTAGGCTACAGCAACTCGGTCCTCACGGGACAAAACAGCAAAGCGCAGCACCTCTGTGGCTGCGCGGGCTTTACTGCATAGCGCAGCACCTCTGTGGCTGCGCGGGCTTTACTGATATGCTAATCGGCAGGTGAACCAGGGCCAATGAATGTGTGGTGCTTTCCAGAGCCTTCTCATTCAGTACCGGTTTTGTGGCAAGACTAGGAAATCGACTTTGTCGCTAGCAGCAGTAAAGAGAAGGCAGTGCTTTGTGGTTCCCAAAGCCGCCCGACCATGATGGTGCAAGTTGCATGTGCTTGTTAAAAAGCAGATACGTGTATAAAGCTGTAGGCGCCCCTATCAAAATTGGAAAACGCTGTTTCCTCTGAATTTATAAAAGATCAGGGCGCTAAGGGAGCTTGGTGAAGCCTCTGAGCGCTATCGTGTCCAATCAGACATTCGCTCAATATGACACACGAGTTAGATCCTAGCAGGTCTGAACTAACATGTTTCCGCGGGAAAGCGGAAGACATCGGAAGCATCGAGGGGAAGAACAACTTCCGGCTGCAACCACCTACACATGGATTCTCCCGGCGGAATCGGGGCACGCGGCCACCGTTGAACTTAAATGCGCGGGCTTTACTGCATAGCGCAGCACCTCTGTGGCTGCGCGGGCTTTACTGCATAGCGCAGCACCTCTGTGGCTGCGCGGGCTTTACTGATATGCCAATCGGCAGGTGAACCAGGCCCAATGAATGTGTGGTGCTTTCCAGAGCCTCCTCATTCAGTACCGGTTTTGTGGCAAGACTAGGAAATCGACTTTGTCGCTAGCAGCAGTAAAGAGAAGGCTTTGTGGTTCCCAAAGCCGCCCGACCATGATGGTGCAAGTTGCATGTGCTTGTTAAACAGCAGATACGTGTATAAAGCTGCAGGCGCCCCTATCAAAATTGGAAAAACGCTGTTTCCTCTGAATTTATAAAAGATCCGGGCGCTAAGGGAGCTCGGTGAAGCCTCTGAGCGCTATCGTGTCCAATCAGCCCGCGAATGTCCGCCCAGCTCGTGGCCCGCCCCCAGTACCCCCCCCCCGTGGACGGTGCCACAGGGCCCCGTACAACCTGGTCATGCCCAGGGACGAGGCCGGGGGGAGGCTAGTTGGGAGCCCATACCGTGCTTGATACCGACGATCCGACGACGCGAACAGGCAACAGCGCTTACAGCGCAGAGCAGCCTAGGACAGGCGCGGGAAGAAAGGCCGAGCCTGGGTGCTGGGCCTGGATATATCCCCCGGAAGCGCCTCCTCCGTCCCCAGGAGAGCCCTCCCCATTGGCTGTTGTCCGGGGGGGGCGGCTCAGGGGGGCGCGCGCTGCAGGCTCCGCTCGCCCGCGTGTGGGACTACGGCGCTGTCCCGCCCATGCTCCCCTTCGTGTCGCGCTGCCAGCGGCAATTTCTCTACTGGGACGAATGAGCTAGCAGAGGGATCATTATCTCTTTGGCTCTGATTCAGAGCAAGTGGCTTTCTGGAAAGTAAATGATGATGATGATGATGATGGTGATAGGGATGGCTTTCTCCATCCTTTCTACACAGAGGATGCTAGAAGCCAGTGGGCTTGACACCTCTCCTGCGGCAGTGTTTGACTTGCCACTTAGCCCTCCAAAGGAAGAAAGTGCCTCATTTGCAGTGGTGTTCCAGAGGGCAGCTGAGGTTGTAGATTCACAGCTGCCTTCTGTTGAGAACAAAGAGACCATCCTGATGGAAATGTTGCAGTCTGGACCAGCTACTTCTGAGCCCTTGCACCCTTTTAATGAGACTCTCAGAAGGCTGAGAAGGGGATGTAGGTTAAATGCACTCAGGTAAGGAGTGGAGCAGGAGCACTGAGCTGCAGGAAGCTACCGCTGTACTTGCACTGCTGGCTCCCTTCACTGTATCACGGTAAGTAAGGCAGGCAGGGGGGTTAGGGAGCATGGTCCAGCCGAGGGGAGGAGTAGTAGATACATAGCGGGCAGAATGGGATATAGCCAAGGCGTGGGGAGAAGGGAAAGAGCAACAACAAGCGACGCATTGTGTATTATGCTTTTTTCTGCATGTTGGTTGTGTCTGCCCATCACTGTTTGGCTGCAAGGGGCACACCCAATATATTTACTCAAAGTCCCAGAATCACTGTGAACTTTCCTTTCTTTGCAGGCCCCCTGAAGCATCTGAAAAAACAAAATTTCTAGAATGCTGTGTAGGAATCCACAACATGGAGGTGGCTCATCGAGAAAAAATGGAAAACGTACAGATGTGTTGCGGGGAGGTAAAGCATATGTATGTTGTTTTGGGGGAGAATCATTATTAACCGTTATAAACATCAAATTGTTCCATGTATATACAGTGTCCCATGGCACATTTGATTTTTTTTTTACTTTATCGTTTTTCTTTAGTGATAAAAAATAGCAACAACAACTCGGTATATTCACATATAAGAGCTCAGCATTATTTTAATTTCACGAACCAGTGTGTACAGACACCAAAGATAAATCCAATCAAGTATATCGGTGTTTACATTGTGGTTTAGGTGTTTAGCCAGAAACCTGGAGACTAGAGAGAACTATCCGCACTGCTTTTCCAATGGACCCCCAGCAACAGGCAAGCCATCAATGTCACACAGCGTGTGGCTCATACTGTCATTGCCCTTTTTATAAATAAATAACTGTTTCTACATATTATATTTAGATAGAAATATATTGATTTAATGGTACAAATATACTCAACTAAGCAGTTGGCTTGATACCGAACCATTTGTAATACTGTGTAACTCTATGTCAGGGCCCGGAGGCGAAGATTATTGCACACTTTCTTCATTTCATTAAACAGCAGCCATTTTCTAAACATGTATCAACACTTCATTTCCCATGACTCATAGGGAAAAAAAGAAAGGCATTGACCAATCAGAGCATAGAGTGTCACTCTTGAGCCACCACTGGTCCTCTTTCTTCGCTGCTGCAGCTGATAAAAGTATCGGGACCATGGTCCCCTTTTGATTTTATTGATTGCTTGGCATTATTTACTGTCTCAACTTTGTTTTATTTTGTGTGCATTGTGATCACGGTGCGTTTTTTATGCTGTGTAGTGGCTGCAGGAACACTCTGTTACTCCTTCACAGCCACTTAAGAATTTCTTCTGTTTTCGGCTATGCAGAACTGTGGGGTGGACACGCAGAGGTCCTCAGGCCACTAGAGGGGGCATGTCTTTGCGCCTCTCGTCTCCTGGTGCAGACGCTTCTCTCCCTGCCCTTGTGGATTGGGCAACGCATTATCAGAAATTTCAGTTGCAACCAAGCACGTATCTTTGAACAGGGTGTGCCCCACAAGGCCTGGAGTCCTTACGCCTCGAGATCTGTATTATTTCAATCCAACAGCAGTGCTACCACTGATTACTGGACACCGAATAAGGCTGTGATACTTGGCCAGTTTAACACTGAGGCTGCATTGCTGTCCTAGGAGACTCCTGCCTCTTTACTTACCTGATTGTACCTTTGCTACCCATACACTTCTGGGTCTCCCCCAGAACAAATATTGCCCTGTTAAATTCCCCTTGTGGGCAACTTACCTTTAATTACCTATTGCAATGGAAATGTACTAGGACTTGTACACCGAGAAGGAGAAGGAGGTGGTATCCTACTTCCCAGTGTCAGATGAGTTCCCGGAGTCAGTAGACGCTTCCATACATAAGGCAATCTCAGGCGCTGTAACGCCTATGGAGCAGATGCTTTTGGCTATGGCACAGCAGTGCCTACAACACCCCAGTCTGACGGAAGACCTACCTGGGCCTTCGGCCTCCCTCCCTCCTAAGTTGCCTGAATACTTCTGAGTACCCACGGAACCCTGGGGGTAGATCCAGATGCTTTTTCCACCATGATGAATCTATTGCTTTTTGGACACCCTCTAAGTTCCACCTAGGAGGACCACCTGGTCCACCTCAAGGAAGTGCTTCAAGCTCTGCAACAGGAAGGGTTGACTTTCAAGGCAAGTAAGAGCCAGATATGGGAAATGTTTTGTTGTGTGCCTGGGCCTCCTAGTTGGTTGAGGTCAGGTACAACCTCTCACACCCAAAATCCAGACAATTCTGGCTTGGGAAGCTCCTAAGACACAAACCCAAGTCAGAGTGTTTTTTGGCCTGACTGGGTACTACAGAAGATTAGTAAAAGGGTATGGTACCATAATAGCACACTTGACAGAGCTAACCTGCAAGAAACTGCCCAAAACATTCATTTGGAGTGACCACCGTCAAAAGGCATATGACACCCTGAAGGAAGCTTTGTGTTCAGCACCTTTCTTGAATATCCTGATTTCAACAAAGAATGTGTTGTCCAGACCGATGCTTCTGAAATTGAGATTGGGACAGTGTTGTCACAGCTAAATGATGAGGGTCAGGATCAATCCTTTATCAGTAGGTGACTCCTTCCCAGAGAGCAGTATTGGAGTGCCATTAAGAGGGAAGTGTTTGCTGTGGTTTGGTCCCTGTGGAAGCTGATACGCTACCATTGTGGGACTCATTTCAAAGTTCAACCTGATGACAGACCTCCCAGATGGCTGATGCAGATGAGAGGAAAGAACCCCTAATTGTTGAGGTGGTCCTTATCCCTACAGGGTATGGACTTCACAGTGGAACACAGACCAGGGAATGACCATGCCAATGCAGATGGCCTTTCCAGGATCTTCCACTTAGATGATGAGAACTACCACGTTAAAGGTTAATTGCTTATCACCTTTCTTTTGGATGGGATAATGTAAGGAAATGCCTTTTTTTGCATGCTCACGCTTGAAAGTTTGGATTGATGCTGCTGGTTTTTCGACTCTGAGAGTGCACGGAGGCCTGCCAACCAGACATCCGTGCCAGTGTTTCAATCCTTTACAAACCCTTCCTCAGATCAGGGGTCCTAAAACTGTTACCAAAATTACATGAATTTTCAGGACCAAGGAAATCCTCGTGGGTATGGGACAGCTGCACACCTTTTCATGGTGTGTCCTTATTGCTTTTTACATCATCTTTGTCAGTTTTCTATTGAAAAACATACTCGTGGGTTTATTGATTACAATTGTTTGTCCTCTTCTTTCAAGACACATAATTCAGTGTTCCCTTATATGAAGAAATGCCTATATTGCCTTAAAATACAGATGGACAATTGGTAACCATATCATTGCTTGCCAGACCAAACTAGCTACCATAACAAAGAGTCCTTTACCCCCTTCTCTATGCTGAAATTAACAATTCCCACTGCAGGAAATAGTTTGCAGGAAAATATATTTGTGAATCTTTGACACGTGCCTTACTCTGTATAGGATTAATGTTTGTGCGGGGTCACACACGTATTCATATCTTTAATGCCAAATCTGTTTTTTTTCTGCAGTTATCCATTGAGATCATTGAGAAGGAAAAGATACTGAATGAGAAATGTAAAATAGTAGATGAGCAGAAATCCAGGTATGTAAGGATGCTCCTTTGGTTCTAGTGCCACTCCTGCGTTACTTTGATGTTTGATGCTCTTCTGCACCTGTGGCAAACCTTTCAGCAAAACCACATCTATGAGATTTTTG